>NC_056002.1:92766695-95480862 GCF_018446385.1 Zingiber officinale | reverse complement strand
TGATTGCCCAACGAAAGCACTCGACGAGTGCGGACCTTAGAGTATGAGTCGACCAAAGCTCCGAACCAAGTAAATTGGTTTGTGTTAGCATTGTTTTGCTTTTATTCTTCTGCTGTGCTTACTCTAATTTGATACGATAATTTTTCGATCGCTATTCATCCCCCCCCTCTAGCGCTTTCACGATCCAACATTTACGTGTTGTCAATTGATCTCCTCGAACTTCTCTGACTTGATCATCCACAGAGAACTTCATTTTTTGGTATAAGGTAGAGGCTACTGCCCGAAACTCATTTAGGGTTGAACACCCCAAAATGACATTATAAGCTGAGAGCACGTCGACCATGATAAAGTTTGATCAGCGCATCCTTACTAGGGGCTCCTCCCCCAAAGATATAACTAATTTTATTTGGTTGAGCGATTGAACTTCATTACTCATGAATCCATATAGAGGAGTCACCATGGGTTGGAGCTCGCTTGGGTCTATCTGCAACTGCTCAAACGTCTACTTGAAAATGATGTTGACAGAATTACCTGTGTCAATAAAAGTACGAGAAATATTATAATTGGCTATAACAGCCTTGATTATTAGTGCATCATCATAGGGAATCTCCACCCCCTCTAAATCCTTGGGCCCGAAACTAATTTCAAGCCCAACCACCGCTTCTATGCTGCAGCCGACCACGTGGATTTTCAACCGTCGGGTGTGCAACGACCCAACTTTCCCTATTTCGAGTTCTAAATTTCCTTAAAAATATTTGGAAATGATTTTAAAATATTCTACAGATTTTTAGGAATTTTTAGAGTATTTTTATGTAATTTTTGGAGGTCGTTTGATATTTTTACTAAACGAAAGAAGATTTGACAAAAAAATGTTCAAGCAGAGATTCGAACCGTGGACCTCGGAGCTGAACCAAATCTTAACCGAATCCGGCCAGCCAACTGATCCGCGCCCTTTTTGTAAACATATATGGGATGAAATACATTTAAGCAGTAGTTAAGAACAGTTAAAATAAAAGGGAAATTAAACGCTCAACTAAGGTTTCGAAACTGCGACCAGAGGTTTCGGTCAAACACAGCTAACCAACTGTTCCAGCGAGTGTTTCTTATTAAAGAAGGAGAAATATTCTATTTAAGCAGTAGTTAGGAGCATTTTAAATAAAAGGGGAATAAAACGCTGGGCTGGGGATTCGAAACCATGACCTTTAACTGGGCTAAATTGTGGTTAACCAGCTGTGCCAGCGAGTTTTGTTAATTAAGGAAAGAACGAATTGTATTTAAGGTAAAGTTTGTAATAGAAAACCTAGTTATAAAGGGATTAAGTTTTTCCCTTTCTCGCCGAAAACCCGATTCTTCTTTCCCCTTCCTCGCGACGGCACTGTTTCTCTTCTTCGAGCGATCCTTCTCGGGTGAAAAGCGGCGGCGGCGCTAGGTCTTCACTCCGGCGGTCGACGAGAGGCTTTTCCCGAAAGAGTTTCATGAATTCGGGATCACCTCAGCAAAGAGTGCGTGAGCACGAAGGAGAAACTGAGATTTTCATCTCCTCCGAACCCTAGATCTTCTTCCCTTCGGCTGTAAGTCCAAGAACAGCAAGGTGAGTTGCTACTCACCTGCAGTAGGAGTAGTTCCGCGAGCTTTGATTCTTCTTTGTTTGCTTTCGGGCACGCTGTACAAAATTGGAATTTCTAGAGGTTTGAGAATAGTTTCGAGATTTGTTTTGGTGTTTCCTTCGAGTTTTAAGACGTGCTGTTGAGATTGTGAAGTTATGCTTGCTGCTGTGAGTTTTTGAGAAGGGATTGGAGGTTTAGGATTAATTTTGGTGTTGTCCTTATTTGCTTAAATAGTTTGCAACCTAAGAATAGATTTGTAGCATGCAGATCAGTTTCATGTTGGAGTATTTTGTTTCCTTTGGTTTCCTGTCGTGCCACTGAACAGGAGGGGTTGTTTCTTTGGTTTTCAGATTTTAGTTGTAGAGAATCATGATGTTTAGGGGTCTTAGAATAGATTTAAGATTTTGCTTGCCTTCTTGCTAATCTATTGAAGCATGTTTAGAGGTTAGAACAACTTTTTCTTTAATTTCATATTTGCAAGCAAGAACAATTTTGTATAGGGCTTAGAATAGACTCTCTTTATTCACATTTTCTATTTGTGAAGCAATAGATGTACATGAGCAGATTTTCTAGTTCTCATTTGCTATTAAACGTGCATGAGCAGATTTCTTTTCTAGTTTTCCTCTGCTAATGGAGGTGCACAAGCAGTTTTCCTTTTCTAGCTTTTCCTTAGCTATTTGTAAGCATGAGCAGATTTCTTTTCTATTACTAATAGAAGTGCAGTTTTTCCTTATTGCTATTAGACGTGCAGTTTTTCTTTGCTATCAGTTTAACATGAGCAGTATTGATTCCTATTTTTAGTCCTTTGCTATTAGATTAACATGAACAGTTTTATTTTAGAGCATGAAATTACAGAATTTATGCTACTTCCATGAACCTGAATAGCTTCTCATCTTGCGCATATAGTCCTAGATTTTCTGTGCCATTTAATAAGCATGAATAGTCATGTATTTTAGTGGAATGATTATGTGTCCTATTAAACCTTTTTGAGGATTATGAGTAGCTATAAGTAAGAAAAGACCAAGGTTTTGATAGGATCCCTAAATATTAAGAATTGGGATCAGCAGCACGCCAGGTGCTCAAAGAAATGCCAAGGCATTTTATTATAAGAGAATTAAAGCATAACAAGTATAAGGAAGTTATAGTTAAAAAGAAAAAAAAAAGTATTTTACTTTTAAATGGCATGTACCGGACACAAGGTCCATTGGGTGGGCTCCTTGATCTCCCCTAGCCACAAGATCGCCTAGAAGTACCTTAGTAGTTTCGGGATTAACTACCTCGACTCTTATTAAGGATGCACGCAAATTGGTACAATGTCGGGCCCAAGAGAAGTTTATTATAAGTATTAAACAAGTGAAACAAGCTTCACATATGTTTAGAACCAGTAAGTTTAGTTCTTATTTCTAGCATGCAGTATTTCAGTTAGTATGATTCCTTTATTGGTTTATGAGCATGATTAGCTATACATGTTTAGTATTTCAGTTAGTATGATTCCTTTATTGGTTTATGAGCATGATTAGCTATACATGTTTAGTATTTCAGTTAGTATGATTCCTTTGCTATGTGTGAGCATAAGTAGCTTTACATGTTAGCATTCAGTTTTAGCATGTTTTTATTTATATACATGCATATCGAGTTTTTATGAGTTAGATAGCGCTCACTAAGCTTTATGCTTATAGTTTGCATTTCCTCCTATTGCAGATAAAGGAAAAGCCAAAACGACATGAAGGAGGCGACAAGGGGAGGCTTGATGGGCGTGTGATGTTTGGACTATGGAGTGATCTAAGAAGTTGTCAAGAATTTATTAAGAGTGTTTTGGTTTAATTGTTTAAAGTATTTAGAACTTGTACATGTTAACTTTTTGGATTGTTTTGTCATGTTTTGTTAAAGTTGGTTTCCTTTGGTATTTTGCTTCTTTTTGTTATATATAAACTGCGTGGTTGTTTGAAATAAGTTCCAGCCGCCTGTGGCTGTGTATATAGTATTTGTATATCAATTTAAGGTCACCGGTACAGGGGAGACTGCCAAAATTTTTCGGTAGGGTTTTCATGTGGTTTTTAATCATACCGGTTAAGTAGAGTTAGTAGTTAAGTAGCATCCACCTTTAGTAGTAGTAGTAGTGTAGAAGGTGGGTCATTACAGTTGGTATCAGAGCAGTTCCCATTCTCTAGCATCACACACACATCAGCATTATCCTTGCCGTCTTCAAGTAAGAAAGTATTTAAATTCTTTCTTCTATTGCTTTCCTTATTATTAACTGCAGTATATAGTATTTGCTTATATGCGCTCTAGTAAGATAGAAGTTTTTGTTTCCCTTTTCTTTATTCATATACATAAATATGTCTAGAAAGGATAGAGAAGATATTAAGCCTTTTTCTTTGCATAATTAGATGGCAAGAAGAGGACGTTCCCGTACCGTTCATACTGAGGACCGAGTTCAGGAGAACGAAGAGCCCAGAACCCCTGGGCCTATTGTCTCTGAAGTTGTTGCTCAACTTCAGAGACAAGTAGCGAGCAGCAGCAAGTGATTGCCAACCTAATGGCCAATCAGAAGTCAGCTCCTCCTACTCCCCCAACCATTAATGTGGAGACTCCAGGGGTGACTGAAGTCCTATCAGTTGCCCTGGAAGTCGCCACAACACCTAGAAGACAAGAAGCATACCTCATCCAGTGGCTGAAACTGAAACCAGAAAGCTGAGCCCTAGGATGCCCAGGCTTAGTTCAAGACACTTGAGAGCACAATGGAGCTTCTTGACTGGCCAGAAGTCGAGAAGGTTAAGTGTGCCTCTTTCTGCCTATCTGGAGATGCTCATATGTGGTGGGAGCGAGTTAAGAGTAAGAGAGCAGTCAACCAGATAAGCTGGGTTGACTTCGAGACAGAGTTTATGAAGAATTTTTCCGTCAACGGATCACCAATAAACATTATGAGGAGCTTATAGAATTCAGACAAGGTGACCTACTAGTAGAAGTGGTCAAAAGATTTAACAGGCTAACTCGTCTTTGCCTAGAGTTAGTAAGTACAGAGAAAGAACGAGTCAGACTGATGCTCCGAATGCTGAGACCAGAAATAACACTTAATGTGAGTAGTGAAACTCACCGACCATAGATTGGTGAAGAGTTGGTCAGCAGGGCATTAGTGAGCACTATCTGAACAGCATCAAGGCACAACAAATGTAACACAAGTCAGTCAAGATAGAAGACAAGACAGTGGGGAAACAGAGACCCCAGTCAAGTAATCAGAACTGGAAGGACAAAGATAACAAGAAAGACCCAAGCAAGAAGATGTTCGGGTAGTCTGTGAGTATCCAAAGGTATTTCCAGAAGGGCTACCTGGACTATCTCCCAACAGAGAAGTGGAGTTTGAGATTGAATTGGTTCCTGGTACCGGTCCAATTTCAAAAGCTCCGTATCGCATGTCTCCAGCAGAGTTGAAAGAGTTACAAGCACAACTACAGGAGTTACTTGACAAAGGCTCCATTCGCCCTAGTCACTCACCTTGGGGAGCTCCTGTGTTGTTTGTCAAGAAGAAAGATGGATCTATGCGGATGTGCATAGATTACAGAGCTTCGAATCAAGTGACGATCAAGAACAAGTACCTCCTTCCCAGGATTGATGACTTATTTGATCAGTTAAGAGGGGCAACAGTGTTCTCAAAGATAGACCTGCGCACTGGGTACCATCAGCTGAAAGTGAAAGAAAGGGATATACCCAGAACGGTTTTCAGGGCCAGATATGGACACTATGAGTTTGTAGTCATGCCTTTTGGTGTGACTAATGCACCAGCGGTCTTCATGGACTTGATGAACAGAGTGTTCAGAGAATACCTAGATAAATTTGTCATTGTGTTCATCGACGACATTCTAGTTTATTCAAGGACCCTAGAGGAGCATGACACGCACTTGAGGATAGTACTGCAGACTCTTTAGCAAAAACAGCTTTATGCTATATTCTCAAAGTGCGAGTTCTGGTTAAAGAATGTGGTGTTTCTAGGTCACATTATTTCTAAAGAAGGTATTCAAGTGGATCCAGCCAAAATAGAAGCGGTCAACAACTGGAGTAGACCCAAGAACGCCAGGGAGATCAGAAGCTTCCTTGGTTTAGCTGGGTACTACAGGAAATTCGTGGAGGACTTTTCCAGGATAGCCTCTCCACTAACAACCCTCACCAGGAAAAACAAGAAGTTTGAATGGTCAGATAAATGTGAGCAAACTTTCCAAGAGCTCAAGAAGAGACTGACCAGTGCTCCTATCCTGACAGTTCCAGAGAGTGACAAGAGTTTTGACATATACGTGATGCTTCCAAGATGGGCTTAGGAGCTGTACTCATGCAAGAAGGAAAAGTCATAGCCTATGCTTCCCGACAACTCAAGGACTACGAGAAGAACTATCCCACTCACGATCTTGAGCTGGCAGCTGTGGTTTTTGCACTGAAACTCTGGTGACATTATTTGTATGGAGTTCAGTGTAGAATCTTCACAGATCATCAGAGTCTTAAGTACTTCTTCACTCAGAAGGACTTAAACATGAGACAGCGCAGGTGGCTGGAGTTGGTCAAAGATTACGACTGTGAAATCCTCTACCACCCAGGCAAAGCTAACAAAGTGCCAGATGCACTAAGCAGAAAATTCAGTGCATCCCTGATGTCTTTGTCATCATTAGCACTGCCACTGCAGAAGGAGTTGTCAGACTTTGGAGTCAAAATTTTTATGGGCAACTCTCTGCATTGACCTTAGAGTCAATCCTGCTTGAGGATATACAGAGAAAGCAAAGTGAAGATTCAGATATCCAAAAGATCAAGCAAGGGATACAAAAAGGAGAAAATTCAGAGTTTCGAGTATCAGACAGTGGAATTCTTAATCAGGAAAACCGCCTTTGTGTCCCCAATGACGAAGAACTGAGAAAGAAAATTTTAGAAGAAGCTCATAGTACACCGTACTCGATGCATCCTGGTTCCACCAAGATGTATCAAGATTTGAAGCAGAGGTTCTGGTGGTCTGGACTCAAGAGAGATGTTGCTAGATATGTCAGTACCTGCCTAACATGCCAGAGAGTCAAAGCAGAACACCAGAGACCAGGAGGGATGCTACAACCTCTTCCAATACCAGAATGGAAGTAGGAAGACATATCCATGGACTTTATAACAGGTCTTCCAAGAACCACGAATGGATACGACGCAATATGGGTAATAGTGGACAGATTGACCAAGTCTGCTCATTTTCTAGCCATCAAGGTGTCTCACTCTATAGAGCAGTTGGCACAATTGTACGTTAAGGAGGTGATCAGACTTCACGGAGTTCCTAAATCTATTGTTTCTGATAGAGATGGATGCTTCACCTTACACTTTTGGGAGTGTGTTCAGAATGCACTAGGCACCAAACTTAAGTTCAGTACAGCCTTCCATCCTCAGACTGATGGACAGACAGAGCAAGTAAATCAGATTTTAGAAGATATGCTCAGAGCTTGTGCGCTAGATTTCAAGGGAAGTTGGTACAAGTATCTATGCTTAGCTGAGTTTGCCTACAACAATAGCTATCAAGCCACCATCAAGATGGCACCTTATGAGACGTTGTATGGTAGGAAGTGCAGATCACTCATTTGCTAGCAAGAAGCAGGTGAAAGAAGAGAGATGGAAGTGAAACTAGGCATTCAGACAGAGCTGATAGATGAGACTACTCAGGCTATTCAGAAGATCAGAAAGAGAATTGAGATTGCCCAAAGTAGACAGAAGAGTTATGCTGACACATGCCGTAGGCCACTTGAATTCCAAGTAGTGGATTCAGTCTTTTTCAAGATTGCTCCTATGAAGGGAGTGATGAGATTTGGCAAGAAGGTCAAATTAAGTCCTCGCTATGTAGGACCCTACCTGATTACAGAAAGGATTGGGAAAGTAGCTTACAAGCTGGATTTACCATAGGACATGTCGGCAATACATAACGTATTTCATGTCTCCATGCTAAAGAAGTGTATTCACGATCCTAGCCAAGTGATTCAGCCTCAGATTCTAGAAATGCTTTTAAAATATTCTAGAGATTTTTAGGAATTTTTAGAGTATTTTTATGCAATTTTTGGAGGTCGTTTGGTATTTTTACTAAACGAAAGAAGATTTGACAAAAAAATGTTCAAGCCAAGATTCGAACCGTGGACCTCGGACCTGAACCGAATCCGGCCAGCCAACTAATCCACGCCCTTTTTGTGAACATATATGGGACGAAATACATTTAAGCAGTAGTTAAGAACAGTTAAAATAAAAGGGAAATTAAACGCTCAGCTGAGGTTTCGAAACCGCGACCAGAGGTTTCAATCAAACACAGCCAACCAACTGTTCCAGCGGGCGTTTCTTATTAAAGAAGGAGAAATATTCTATTTAAGCAGTAGTTAGGAGCATTTTAAATAAAAGGGGAAAAAAACGCTGGGCTGGGGATTCGAAACCACGACCTTTAACTGGGCCAAATCGTGGTTACCAGCTGTGCCAGCGAGTTTTGTTAATTAAGGAAAGAACGAATTGTATTTAAGGTAAAGTTTGTAATAGAAAACCTAGTTATAAAGGGATTAAGTTTTTCCCTTTCTCGCCGAAAACCCGATTCTTCTTTCCCCTTCCTCGCGACGGCACTGTTTCTCTTCTTCGAGCGATCCTTCTCGGGCGAAAAGTGGCGGCGGCGCTAGGTCTTCACTCCGGCGGTCGACGAGAGGCTTTTCCCGAAAGAGTTTCACGAATTCGGGATCACCTCAGCAAAGAGTGCCGTGAGCACGAAGGAGAAACCGAGATTTTCATCTCCTCCGAACCCTAGATCTTCTTCCCTTCGGTTTTAAGTCCAAGAACAACAAGGTGAGTTGCTAATCACCTGCAGTAGGAGTAGTTCCGCGAGCTTTGATTCTTCTTTGTTTGCTTTCAGAATTTGTAGTTGGATTTTAGGTTTGAGAATAGTTTCGAGATTTGTTTTGGTGTCTCCTTCGAGTTTTGAGACGTGCTGTTGAGATTGTGAAGTTATGCTTGCTGCCGTGAGTTTTTGAGAAGGGATTGGAGGTTTAGGATTAATTTCGGTGTTGTCCTTATTTGCTTAAATAGTTTGCAACCTAAGAATAGATTTTTAGCATGCAGATCAGTTTCATGTTGGAGTATTTTGTTTCCTTTGGTTTCCTGTCGTGCCACTGAACAGGAGGGGTTGTTTCTTTGGTTTTCAGATTTTAGTTGTAGAGAATCATGATGTTTAGGGATCTTAGAATAGATTTAAGATTTTGCCTGCCTTCTTGCTAATCTATTGAAGCATGTTTAGAGCTTAGAACAACTTTTTCTTTAATTTCATATTTGCAAGCAAGAACAATTTCGTATAGGGCTTAGAATAGCCTCTCTTTATTCGCATTTTCTATTTGTGAAGCAATAGATATACATGAGCAGATTTTCTAGTTCTCATTGCTATTAAACGTGCATGAGCAGATTTCTTTTCTAGTTTTCCTCTGCTAATGGAGGTGCACAAGCAGTTTTCCTTTTCTAGCTTTTCCTTAGCTATTTGTAAGCATGAGCAGATTTCTTTTCTATTACTAATAGAAGTGTAGTTTTTCCTTATTGCTATTAGACGTGCAGTTTTTCTTTGCTATCATTTTAACATAAGCAGTATTGATTCCTATTTTTAGTCCTTTGCTATTAGATTAACATGAACAGTTTTATTTTAGAGCATGAAATTACAGAATTTATTCTACTTCCATGAACCTGAATAACTTCTCATCTTGGGCATATTGTCCTAGATTTTCTGTGTCATTTAATAAGCATGAATAGTCATGTATTTTAGTGGAATGATTATGTGTCCTATTAAACCTTTTTGAGGATTATGAGTAGCTATAAGTAAGAAAAGACCAAGGTTTTGATAGGATCCTTAAATATTAAGAATTGGGATCGGCAGCACGTCAGGTGCTCAAAGAAATGCCAAGGCATTTTATTATAAGAGAATTAAAGCATAACAAGTATAAGGAAGTTATAGTTAAAAAGAAAAAAAAAAGTATTTTACTTTTAAATGGCATGTACCGGACACAAGGTCCATTGGGTGGGCTCCTAGATCGCCCCTAGGCACAAGATCGCCTAGAAGTACCTTAGTAGTTTCGGGATTAGCTACCTCGACTCTTATTAAGGATGCGCGCAAATTGGTACAATGCCGGGCCCAAGAGAAGTTTATTATTATTTTGAAGTATAAAAGTATTAAAGTATAAGTATTAAACAAGTGAAACAAGCTTCACATATGTTTAGAACCAGTAAGTTTAGTTCTTCTTATTTCTAGCATGCAGTATTTCAGTTAGTATGATTCCTTTATTGGTTTATGAGCATGATTAACTATACATGTTTAGTATTTCAGTTAGTATGATTCCTTTATTGGTTTATGAGCATGATTAGCTATACATGTTTAGTATTTCAGTTAGTATGATTCCTTTGCTATGTATGAGCATAAGTAGCTTTACATGTTAGCATTTAGTTTTAGCATGTTTTTATTTATATACATGCATATCGAGTTTTTGTGAGTTAGATAGCGCTCACTAAGCTTTATGCTTATAGTTTGCATTTCCTCCTACTGTAGATAAAGGAAAAGCCAAAACGATATGAAGGAGGCGACAAGGGGAGGCTTGATGGGCGTGTGATGTTTGGACTATGGAGTGATCTAAGAAGTTGTCAAGAATTTATTAAGAGTGTTTTGGTTTAATTGTTTAAAGTATTTAGAACTTGTACATGTTACTTTTTTGGATTGTTTTGTCGTGTTTTGTTAGAGTTGGTTTCCTTTGGTATTTTGCTTCTTTTAGTTATATATAAACTGCGTGGTTGTTTGAAATAAGTTCCAGCCGCCTGTGGCTGTGTATATAGTGTTTGTATATCAGTTTAAAGTCACCGGTACAGGGGAGACTCTGTCGAAATTTTTCGGTAGGGTTTTCATGTGGTTTTTAATCATACCGGTTAAATAGAGTTAGTAGTTAAGTAGCATCCACCTTTAGAGTAGTAGTAGTAGTGTAGAAGGTGGGTCGTTACAGGGTGTGTGACTTTCTTGCTCGGTTGGAGTCTCCATCAGTCAGACCCTTAATTATCATGTTAATGTTGCCTCGAGTAGCATTATTGCAGTTCTCCTCCTGTTGGGTTGAGAGCTCTGGTTGGTTCCGAGAGGGAGTTGGTGTCCGGTCCACAGGTGGTGGTGGCATCCTCTGCCGTCACCCGGCCTCGTGTTGATTTCTTCTAGGCGAGTCATTCGGTCTTTGTAGGGTCGATTATTGGGCGATGGAGTACGCCGATGAAATCTCTGATTACCGCCCTGGCGATTAGATAGTGTGTAACAATCTCACGTATCATGGGTGGTCAACCAGTAAAGAGTGCACTACCATCTTAGAACTTGTTTTTGGTATCTTTCTTGCTCAACCTCCACATGTTGCACGACCTGTGGTTGTGGTTCTTGATGAAGAGGTTGAGAACTGATCGAGGTCCTCTAGGCGGAGGAGCAACCAATGCTCGGCTCTTGGGCACTAGAGCCGTTGTGTTGGTGTCGGGTGTCTTTCCTCCGGGTGGCCTACGCCTCCTCAACATTGATGAATTCGGTCACCCGGTCCAACAGGTGATCAAAATTCCTCGCGGCTCTCCTGACTAAGGAGTTGAAGAAATCATTATTGACAAGCCCTTGGGAGAAGACTGTACCGGTGACCAAATTCCTCAATACATGCAAATAATACACAGCCACAGGCGGCTGGAACATATATCAAACAACCACGCAGTTAAATATGTGTCAAACACCAAAAATACATACTATACTGAATTCATCTTAGCATACTATCTAAAACAATCTCACATGACATGGAACTCAAAATACAATCTCAAATGTTTATAGTCCACTGAAACATGGAAAACTTAGTAATAATGAAAGAAAACTAAAAGAACTCTTTTCTAGTCCCAAGACTTCCATAGTCCTGGCATCACACACCATCCGCACCACCTTGTCGCCTTCCTTGCTAGATCTTTTCCTTTCCTTTATCTGTAGTAAGAGGAAATGCAGTCTAGCAAGGAAGGCAACAAGGTGGTGCGGATGGTGTGTGATGCCAGGACTATGGAAGTCTTGGGACTAGAAAAGAGTTCTTTTAGTTTTCTTTATTTATTACTAAGTTTTCCATGTTTTAGTGGACTGTAAACATTTGAGATTGTATTTTGAGTTCCATGTCATGTGAGATTGTTTTAGATAGTATGCTAAGATGAATTCAGTATAGTATGTATTTTTGGTGTTTGACACATATTTAACTGCGTGGTTGTTTGATATATGTTCCAGCCACCTGTGGTTGTATATTATTTGCATGTATTGAGGAATTTGGTCACCGGTACAGGGGAGATTCTGTCGAAATTTTTCGATAGGGATTCCTCGTGGTTTCGATCACATCGGTTAAGTAGAGTTAATAGTTAAGTAACGGTAACCTTAGAGAGTAGTAGTAGTAGTAAGTAAGGTGGTCGTTACAGTTGGTATCAGAGCCAAGTTCCATTCTCCAGCATCACACATCAGCACCATCCTTGCCGTCTTCAAGTAAGAAAGTATTTAATTTTCTTTTATGCTTTCTTTATTATTTGCAGTTTAGAGTATCTGCTTATATGTGCTTAGGAAAGAAGAAAATTCATGTCTTAATTTTCTATGTTTTGATACATATGCTTAGAAAGAATATAGACAATTTTAGTTTTGTTTCTCTTATATTCATATATACATAAGTATGTTTAGAAAGGATAGAGAAGATATCAGGTATTATTCTTGGCATAACTAGATATTAAGATAGAGGACAAGACAGTGGAGAGTCAGAAGCCCCAGTTAAGTAAATAGAACTAGAAGGACAATGATAACAAGAAAGACCCAAGTAGGAAGACGTTCGGGTTATCTGTGAATATCCAGAGGTATTTCTAGAAGAGCTACCTGGACTATCTCCCAACAGAGAAGTAAAGTTTGAAATTGAGTTGTTTCCTGATACCAGCCTAATTTCAAAAGCTCTATATTGAATTTCTCTAGCAGAGCTAAGAGAGTTACAAGAACAAATTCAGGAGCTACTTGACAAGGGTTTCATCCGCCCTAGTCATTCACCCCGGGGAGCTCCAGAGTTGTTTATTAAGGAGAAAGACAGATCTATGCGGATGTGCATAGATTTTAGAGCGTTGAGCAAAGTAACGGTTAAGGATAAGTACCCTCTTCCCAGAATGGATGATCTATTTGATCAGCTAAGGAGGGCAACAGTGTTCTCTAAAATAGATCTGCGTTCTAGAAACCATCAGTTGAAAGTGAAAGGAGGTGATGCACCAAAACAGTCTCCAGGACCAGATATGGACACTGTGAATTTGTAGTCATGCCATTTGTTGTGACTAATGCACCTATGGTCTCCAGAGACCTTATAACAGGCCTTCCAAGGACCACTAATGAGTATGATGCGATATGAATGATAAGGACCGAGAAGTTAAGAGACTAAGGAACAAAGAGTACCGTTAATAAAAGTCATTTGGAATCAGAAGTACGAGGAAGTTACCTAGGAGTGTGAGGACAGTGTGAGATAGAAATATTCGGAATTATTCTAAGTTCGAGGATGAACTTTTTATAAGGTGTGGGGAATTGTAACGACCCAAATTTCTCCATTTCGAGTCCCAAAAGTAATTTAAAAATATTTTAAAATGCTATAGAAAAATTCTAGAGATTTTTAGAGTATTTTTATGTAATTTTTGGAGTCCGTTTGGTATTTTTACCAAGAGGAAGAAGTTTAAAAAAAAAAGTGTTGAAGTCGGGTTTTGAACCCAAGACCTCTGACACAAACCAGGTTTTAACCAAACTCAGCCAACCAACCGGTCTGCGAGAGTTTTGTTAATCAAGTATGGAGTGAAATATATTTAAGGTATAGTTGGAACGTTTAAAATAAATTGGAATAAAAAGTGCGCGGCTGAGGGATCGAAGCTGAGACCTTTGACCCGAGCAAAACCCGCCTGATCAGCTGTGCTGGCGGCCGGTGTTAATTAAGGAAAGGGATGAATAATACTTAAGCAATAGTTAGATAATAAGAACCCTAGAGATAAAAGAGAACTTAGGTTTATTTTCTCCCGACCCGAAATCTTTTCCCCTCCTTCTCGCGGCGCGACGCCGTTCTTCTCTCGGGTGGAAACACGAAGGAGCTAGGGTTTCCTCCCTCCGGCGGTCGGCGAAGGCTTTTTCCGGCCGATCTTCACCCGTGCGTGACCACCTCAACGCGGGGAGCTCGGAAACACAAAGGAGCCGCGAGATTTGAAGTTTCTCCGAACCCTAGAAGTTCCTTTCTCCGGCAGTAAGTCCAAGAAAACTCAATGTAAGTGCTTCCTCACCTGCGGTAAGAGTAGCTCCGGGTTCTTGTTCTTTCTAGATTTCAAATTTACATGAGTTCTTTTAGATTGGCCTCTTTTCGGATGCGTTTTTGGAATTGGCTCGAGGTTTCACAGGGGTTCTTGCTCATGTGATTTGGCTTCGGAATTTAGCTAGTGTTTGTTGTATGAAAGAAGCTCGATGTTCTTTAGAAGGTTTTCCGTGGCTCTGTGGCGATCGATTTATCTACGGTTGAGCTCAGTTCCGATTTCTTAACTAGAAGAATGAGATTTGGATTGGGCTTCTTATGAAGTTCTAGCTTTGGTCTAATGATGTTGTGCAGCTTTGAAGTTTCTACAGTGGATTGAGGTTTCAGATTTTGTGTAGAGAATTTTGATGGTTAAGGATTGTTAGAATAGATCCAAGCTTCTGGTTTTTTCTTCCTTGCAATTCTGTTGAAGCAAGTTTATAGATTTTTGGTTAGAATTGGATAAGTTGAATAATGATTTCTATGTTGTGCTGTTTATTTCCGAGATAGCTTATAGTTTGGGATAGATTTGGCTTCTCTTTGAGGATGTGTCGTGTGTCCGTTTGGTTGGTATTTAGTAAACAGAGTTTTGGATCCGTCTCCAGGTTGTGTTTATTTTTGATGGTGCATACGAAGCTTGGAAGAAAATGTTTCATTGGTTTAAGTTCTGTGATGTCTGGATTCGGGAATTTTATGTAGTTTCTGTTGATGTTTTTGTTGGATGGTTGATGTTTTGAATCTTTCTAATGTTCATGGAAGCTATGGACAGAATGTTGACGGCTTTGTTTATTTATTATTTATGTAACGCTGGATTCAATTTGTGGTGGTTTGTTCACTGGAAAGCAGCAAACTTATGTGGCTCTTGAGAAATTGATTTTGGTAGATTTTAGCGTGTCTCCAAGGTGATTCCATGTTCCTCGTGGGTTCTAAAGTTTCAGGATAGTGTAGATCGTTTGAGGTTTGATTTGAGAGTGATTTTTGGCTTTTAATGAGTCAACTGCAATCTTAGTCTCGGATCCAGTGTCTTCAGCTGTAGATTTTTCTGTTAAAATCGAACATGAACAGTCATGTTCTTTTAAAGCATTTCAGTTTATTCTTAGCATGAGCAGATTTTTAGTTTGCATTTAGTTCCTAGATTTCTGTTAAGCATTAGTACAGATTTTTAATATGCATTGCAGATTTTTAATATGCATTGCAGTGTAGATTTTTCATTAAGCATTTCAGTTTAAAATTTTGAGTTCCCTATCAGTAGTTTGAGTTTAAGAAAAGTATAAGAAAGATAAAGAAAAGAAAGAAAAAGACCAAGGTCTTAAATTGATCCTAAATTCCAGAAGTTTAGGATAAAAAGCACACTAAGTGTTTGAATAAATGCCAAGGCATTTTGTTATAAGAGAATTAAAGAATAAGAAGTATAAGGAAGTTATAGTTAAAAAGAAAATAAGTATTTTACTTTTAATGGCATGTACCGGACACAAGGTCCATTGGGTGGGCTCCTAGATCGCCCCTAGGCATAAGATCGCCTATAAGTACCTTAGTAGTTTCGGGATTAGCTACCTCGACTCATATTAAGGATGCGCGCAAATTGGTACAATGCCGGGCCCAAGAGAAGTTGATTATTATTTTAAAGTAATAAAGTATAAGTTTTGAAACAAATGAAACAAGCTTCATTTATGCTTAGAGTCAGTAAGTTTAGCTTCTTTTAATTTGAAGCATGCAGTATTAGTTTTATTTGTTTCCTGCTTAGTTATTTAGCATGATTAGCTTTATTTTCCAGCATACAGTTTTATCTTGTATAGCATGAATCCTTAGTTTTCTTTGCTATTAGTTTGACATGAGCAGTTATGTTTTTACTTTACTTTATTTTAGAGCATATAGTTTCTAGTTCTTTCTGTATACATGCATATTCGTGTTTTTGTGAGTTAGATAGCACTTACTAAGCAAATTTTGCTTATAGACTGCATTTCCTCTTACTGCAGATACAGGAAAGGAAAAAGTTTTAGCAAAGGAAGACGACAAGGAGGTGTTCGAGGATGTGTGATGCCAGGACTATGGAAGTCCTGGGACTTAGTTAAGAATTTGTTTAGATTAATCCTTTTAAGGAAATTTGGAAGTAAGAAGTTGTAATTCA
The DNA here is from genome assembly GCF_018446385.1 of Zingiber officinale. Lineage (NCBI taxonomy): Eukaryota > Viridiplantae > Streptophyta > Magnoliopsida > Zingiberales > Zingiberaceae > Zingiber > Zingiber officinale. Next base: position 95,464,792 of record NC_056002.1, on the reverse strand, counting down.
TTATTAAGTTTCCGCATTGTAGTATTTGGGATGATATATGTTATTTTGATGTTGTTAGGACATAGTAGATGAATTGTAATCTGTGTGATGATTTCTGGTATAGTTTTCTTTTGTTTTGGATTATTTACTGCATGAGTTGCTTGATAGTTGTTCCAGCTGCCTGTGGTTGAGGTATATTGTGTTTGTATACCAGTTTAAGGTCACCGGTATAGGGGAGACTCTGTCGAAATTTTTCGGTAGGGTTTCCATGTGATTTTTAATCATACCGGTTAAGTAGAGTTAGTAGTTAGGTAACGGTCACTCTTAGAGAATAGTAGTAGTAAGAAGGGTGGTCGTTACAAAGACGCTCATCAGGATCTCAATGGTGGCTGAAGGAACGTCCATAGCTACTTGGTTAAATATTTTAATATAGGACCTCAGTGATTCCTTAGGCCCTGCTTCAGTGAGAAAAAACTCATGGGAGTCTTTTGGTATCATCAACTACTTGTAAAGTGGTGAAGGAAAACCTTGCGAAAATCCTTGAAATAACGAATAGATCCAATAGGTAGTCGCTTAAACTACCTTTGAGTAGAACCGTCGAAGGTGGTGAGGAACACCTGACACTTCACCTCATTAGTAAATTGGTGAAGGAGGGCGGCATGCTCAAATTTGATAAGATGATCCTCAGGGTCAGTCGACCCTGAGTATTCCCCTATTGCCAGATTCTGATAATGCTTCGGTAGTTTATCCTCTAACACCTTCTGGGCAAACAACATGCTAATTTCTTCATAGGAGCTATAGTGTGCTAGAGTTTTTCCCCTTCGCCTTTCATGAACAAGTGCTTCTCCAAAAGACACCCGGTGAGATTCTTCTTGATCCCTATGCTCAGGCCACGTGTGGAAAAGAGGTTGATGGCGGGGAGCCGGGGAGTGAGACGCATGCATCAAATGAACCAGACCTTCCTCCCTAGCTACTCTCTCCCTCTGGTAATCCGTTCTAGATGCGACGAGATTAGGTGGCGGCAGTGTACCATAGTGGCTCCTTGCTGTTGTTGTTGTTATTGCAATGCACTTTGAACTCAGGCATTGATGAGTAAATCTAGATCTTCTTGCGTCAAAGTAACAGTAGTGAGTTTTCTAGCCTCTATCTCCGATTCTCATATTCAGGCGAAGATTCCCACAGACAGTGCCAAATTTGATCCTATCTGAGACCTGCGGAGATGACGCACTAGGCACAGTGGATGAATGATTGACCACCAGAAGACATTTATCTCCGAAAGAAGCTTCTCCTTCAATCCTATGCACAAGGAGACGATCCAACAAAATGTCAATACCTAGAAACCAGGGGGGAGTCCCTGGCGAAGGCCCTCTGATGCTCAAGTCAGTCTTGATCCCAACGAATAGAAAAACAGTTAGAACACATGCGTGAGAGTGGAGTTACCGATGTCAGTGAGCGTACCTTCATTGCGGAGAGGAATCCCCTTTTGTATACCACCTCTCTTAACCTTCGCAATCATGAGATGACAAAATATGTCAGAGGTTGTTAAGCAGTTCACCATAATCGTCCGAGAAATCTTTGTTGTAGCTACATGTATACCTCTTTTATCGTTTTACAGCTTTTGTTATTATTGAGGTTATTGGAGGGATATATTGTTATTATTGGTCTGCTGATAGGAGACATGATGGCCCCTGAAGAAGCTTCTAGAAGAATATTTTCTGACATAAAGTTGTTATTGTGATAGGCTATCGAGATATTGCCTACCGAACATGATTCAGTTAGGCCTTAAGTCGGTCATCCTGTTGAGATGATGTTGTCAACTAAATATAATTTGGTTGGTCCTTAAGTCGATCATCCTATTGAGATAATGTTGTCAACTGAATATAATCCGGTCAGTACTTAAGCTGGTCGTCCTGTTGAGCTGATGTTATTGGCTGCATATAATCCGACCGGTCCTTAAGTTGGTCGCTTTTATTGAATTATTTTGCTGCATTCTATATATTCCACTGCTATGTATTATATTAAGTTTCTCAACCACATTCTTCATAGCATTAAGATACTCATTGGAGAATAGTAGAGTGTATCATGCTCCTAGGAAATAATAATAATATATGTTGTGCTGGAATTCCGTTCAGGAGATATTAATACAAGTCTAAGTGCTATATGCCCAGCTGATGCGGTGATGATGAAGGGCCCCACCCCGCTGCCATGGTGGAGGCCAAAGGAGGTCAAAGTCAAGACGGTCAACAAGTGGATGGCATCAGACGATCGAGCGAAACATGCCCCGATTAGGGCGAGGGCCCTGATCCGTCGTCAACTTCGACACAACATTCAAACACCCGACGCTCAAGGGAGGGTGACGTACAGAAGCCGAGCTGAGCGGCTACCCCGCTCGGCCAAACAGCATACTTAACATCAGATGAGCACATGGACAGTGAGTTTCTAGCCGAGCGGCTATCCCGCTCAGCCTAGCGACAGATCACGAGGACAGAGGACTTCCGGCCCAGCGGCTATCCCGCTCGGCCTGACAGTAGGCAGTATATGGGCAGTGGACTTCTGGATGAGTGGTTATCTCACTCGGGCAAGCAATAGACACAGTAGGATATCTTTCGACATCCTTTTGGGTGCTAGTGTCGCTGACAGGCGGCATGGTCAGACAGAGGATTGTACGGCAGAAGCTTCCACTGTCACTTCAAAGATATGCTCAACTCGTTAAGGTACTGTGTAAGGAACACTTTACTGACACATCCTTTCAGGGAAAACTTTGAGATGTGTGCTTGCCTTGGGAAGTTTACACGCGTGCTTCCAGAGCTCTATATAAAGGGGGTCCAAGCATCGACAAAAGTATATGTTACATGTGATTTCTAATATTACGCTATAGTTCTTGCTTCGCCAGAGACTGACTTGAGTGTCAGGTGGCCATCGTCGAGGACCCCTTCCCTAGCTCGACACTGATGCTACTTATGTTGTAGGTGGGAGTGAGGTCCACAAGAGGTCAGCAGGAGCACCACATACCCAGCATCCATCTCTTCGACTTTCATACAGGATCATATTTGGTGTCGTCTGTGGGAACGTAGCATGCATCCGAACCGAGAAGATGGAGGGTGTTGGACGACTAACCACCATGACGCACACTCAGGAGGAGCTGGAGATGCTTGTGCTGCTGGATTTTTCGGGCCGCGAAAATCACTTTTTCGCGTCGCGGAAACCCCGAAACCCCCGTCACCGGATCTGTGCGAAGTAAAATAAAACAAAAATTCGAGTACGAGTTTTCTAAAGCCTAGATCTACACTAGGAGAAGAGCCTTTTACCCTTGATGTGTTGCCCTTCGCAATCCCGCTCATCCAAGGTGCCGGATCTCAAGATTGTCAACGTAGACAATCCTCTACACGTATCCACACGAACAAATCAATGGAGGGAGAGCCTTAGAGTGTGCTAGCACTCCTAGAGGGTCTCGGCCAAGGAGGAGGAGAGGGAGAGCAAGAAGAGAGAGCAAGGAAGAAGATGAGTTGAATGAGAATGAATGCCTTGAATTACATTCACTTGCAAATCAAAAGTGCCGGCCACATTTGGAGTTGTAACCTCCATTCCCATTTAATGTGGCCATTAAAGAGGAGATTTGTAACCTCCATTAGGTGGCACACACATGTGCTAAACATGATGATGTGGCACATCATCATTGGCCACTTAATGGCAACTCACAAATGATGTGGCATAAAGTCAAGTCAAACTTGACTTTTCCTCTTCCTCTCAAGTCAAGTCAAACTTGACCAAATCTCTCTCATGGTTGATCTAATCTAACCATTTGATTCAAACCAACTTAATATAATGAATCTAATTCATTTAATTAAATTGATTCAATGAGTCATAATCTAAATTAGACTCATTGAACATATGAATCAACTTGAGTCCAACTCAATTAGCCCAATTAGGATTACTCTTAATCCAATTTGATTCATCACATGAATCTAATCCTCTTGGTTCATCATATGAACTTAATCTCCATCTAATTGTCCTTTGTGTGTGACCCTATAGGTTCTTATAACGTTGGTAATGCTCCTAAACCCATTTAGAAGCATAAGTAATGAGCGGTATCTAGCAACACATCATTACTACCCAAGTTATAAGAATGTTGAGATCCAACATCACCTTGTGACTACTAATTGTGACTTCTCACAATATATGACATTGTCCTTCTATCATAGACATCTAGATTGATCAATGTGAGGCATAGACCGTGTCATCCTCTAATCAATCTAAATCTTAAACTTCAAGTAGACTCACTCAATCAAATGAGCTCAATATCTCAGATTGACTCATTTGGGCATAACCATGCACTTCGTGGTCTCACTCTATCAAGAATATCGATGTCGCTCCTGTCATATAGGAGGGATAGATCCCATCTACATCACTCACATCCCTCTGCATAATTCGTTACATACCCAGTAATCGCCTTTATAGTCCACACAGTTACGGGTGACGTTTGACGAAACCAAAGCACATAACTCCTTATGTAGGGAACCATGGTGACTTCAGGTCTAAGGACTAGTAGTCATACTAATAGCCACATGAGAAAGTATATGACACTCATATAACGATCCATGATACTTTCTCATGGCGGGTCATTCAGTATACATTCTCCAATGCATACCCATGTGTCAACTTGATATCTCTATATCCATGACTTGTGAGATCAAGTCATCGAGTTGACCTACAAGCTAGTCTTATTGCATTAACATTGTCCTTGAATGTTAATACTCGACTAGGAATGATTAAGAGTAGTATTCCCTATATCATCTCACTATCGGTTCAACTAACCGATTGATATAGGTAAGAACCTTCTACTCAATGACACTATTATACTTAGTTTATTTGGCACCAATACAAGTAAGTATAATAACCAAAAACAAATGCCTTTATTTATATAAGAATATAATACAACAAGTCCATAATACAATCATCAAATGATTGGCTCTAGGGCTCTAACTAATACGTGCAAGCTCAACCAATGAAAATAATCGAGCAACAACAACAACAGGTGCTAGCCAATCGGCTGACGCTGCAGCTTGCGGCATCAGCGACCGACAGGTGAGCGAGGCAAGAAGACCGAGCAGAGTAACTTTCCGTATAGGGGCAGAACCGAAGGTCGACCGGTACACAGGGGGAAGCATCGCCCGCACTGATCCCCTTCCATCGAGCTCTGTTCCAGACCCCCTCGGAGATAGCCTAAGGGCATCAAGAGCGGGGATCGTCTTCAGACGATGCTCCTGTTCGGGATGCATGGAAAGGCAAAGCGCCCTGAGGCAACATTTCTCCCGAATGAATCAACAAGCAGTTCTCAAAGGAGATCTTGGAAGACCCTCTGCCCCGACATTACACCTCGTTGATGATCAGGACATACAACGGATCGACCGACCCAAATGATCATCTGGATCGGTTCGATAATAAAGCAACGCTGCACCAATACACGAATGGAGTGAAGTGTCATGTCTTCCTTACGACTCTCTTCGGATTGACGCAGCGCTGGTTCAGAAGACTACTGAACGACTCAATATAAAGTTTCAAGGATTTCCGAGTCGCGTTCCAACATCACTTCGCCAGCAGCCGAGGGTACCAGATGACAAGCGTCAGCCTCTTCGCCCTGAAGCAAGGGCCCAAGGAAGCGCTCCGAGCATACATTTAGCGCTTTAATCAAGTGGCCATAGACATCCCCTCGGTCTTGTTCGAGACCATGATGAACGCATTCACCCAGGGGCTCACCGAGGGAGATTTTTCTAGTCACTCATCAGGAAGCCACCCAGGGACTTTGACCACATGCTCAAGAAGGCCAACGAATATATCAACGTGGAAGAAGCCCAGGCGGCCAGAAGAAAGAAAGCGCCAATCGACTGTCGACCATCAAGCAACCATCAGCCACCTAAAGGGCTGAGGCCTGAAGGAGTACGACTGCACCAGGAGACCAGGGCACATGTCGTGCAGCATGTGGTGTCCGATCGACCTAAGGCATCGAAAGGCAAGGTATGGACACCTATGTTGTATTCATTCCACCAGTCAGCGACGTATAACACGCGAGACTACCGAGGATTGACACCGATCGTCAGCTGATCGGCCCCAAGAGGATATCGTCGTCGATCTCCCTCTCCTGATCGACGATAAAGCCATCGATCAACCGGGCGGCAAGAGGAAGAAAGAAGGGAGCCCGAGCGCCATCATCATCAACGAAGGGAGGAAACCAATCCCTTCAGGATCCCAGCCGAGCAAAATAGGTCATCTGCTCGGGAAGAGAAAAATAGGAACAACGCTTCCCAGGGAGAGATAGGCATGATCGTCGGAGGGCCGACTGGTGAGGACTCCAACCAAGCCCGGAAGTCATACGCTTGGCTGTTGGAGATCCACGCTGTGGTATACAACAAGGAGAAGGCTGAAGGCCCCAGATCAGCTTCGACCCGAGAGACTTGGAGGGCATAGAGATCCCTCATGACGATGCTCTGATCATCCAAGTAGTGATCACCAACTACACCATTCACCGAACCTTCGTCGACACAGGAAGTTCGATGAACATAATTTTTAAGAAGGTGTTTGATTAGCTGTAGATTGATCGAAGTGAACTGCTACCCATGGCAATCCCGCTCTAAGGATTCACCGGCAATGAAGTTTTGTTGATCAACCAAGCAAGGTTGTCCATCTCGTTGGGAGAAGAGCCGTTGAGGAGGACCCGGACCACCAACTTCATAGTGGTGGATGCGTCGTCGGTCTACAATGTCATTTTGGGCCGACCTACCCTCAACGATTTTTGGGCGGTAGTGTTGACTTACTGCCAGAAAATAAAGTTCCCAGTGGATGACCAGGTGGGTGAGGCCAAGGGGGACCAACTGGCCGCTCGACATTGCTATGTGGAGATGGTCAAGACCGAGGCAAAAGCCACTCGAAAAACTCCACGGCTAGAGGTAAATGCTATCACTGAGAAGCCTCCTACTCTGGTATATGAGGAAAAGGAGGAAGTCTAGATCTACTTGAACCGGTCATAAGTCGCGACCTTCTTCGCCGCTGACTTGGAGGAGGAGAAGAAGGCAGAGTTGATCGCCTGCCTCAAATAGAATCACGAAGTGTTCGCCTGGTCGACGCATGAGCTGCTCGGCATCTCCCCGAGCGTGGCTCAGCACGAACTTCATGACTGACCGGACGCTCGATCGATCAAATAAAGGAAAAGGGATTTTAGCACAGAACAGAATGTGATCATCTGGGCGGAGATAGAGAAGCTACTGGAGGCCGACCATATCAGGGAAGTCCAATTCCCGAGCTAGCTAGCTAATGTTGTCCTAGTCTCCAAGCCGGGCAATAAATGGCAGGACTGCATCGACTTTTGCGATCTTAACAAGGCCTGCCCAAAGGATTTCTATCCCCTACCTGGGATATAGATCAGATGGTGGACTCGACGTCGGGGTGCGAGCTCATTTGCATGCTTAACACATATCAAGGCTACCACCAAGTGTCGCTCGCCCGGGAAGACCAAGAGAAGGTCAATTTCATTACGGCCGATGGGACATACTGCTATAACGTCATGCCGTTCGGACTAAAGAACACCGGAGCCACCTACCAGAGGCTAATGAACAAAGTGTTCCGACAGCAGATCGGTTGTAATATGGAGGTATACGTCGATGACATACTGATTAAATCCCTCTGAGCTGCTGACCTATGCGCATCAACGAGACTTGCCGGATGCTGAGGATGTATGGAATAAAGTTGAACCCAAGCAAGTGTCTATTCGGCGCAAAGAGTGGCCACTTCCTGGGCTACATAGTCACCGAGCGGGGCATCAAAGCCAATCCGAGCATGGTCCAAGCTTTGCAAGACATGCCTCTGCCTCGTAACTTAAAGGAAGCTTAGAGGCTAACCAGTCGGATCACGGCGCTGTCTAGGTTCATATCCAAGTCATCCGATCGGAGCCTACCATTTTTCAAGGTTCTTCGCTAGGCCACAAAATTCCAATGGGGCACCAAGTGCGATCGGGTGCTAGAGGAGTTGAAGGAGTATCTGTACTCACTGCCTGTGTTAGCCAAGTCGGGTGTGGGTGAGCCGCTCTGGATCTATTTGTCATCTAATGAGCATGCGGTCGGGTCAGGTCTAGTTAGGCAGAGCGACCAAGAGTAGCAGCCTGTATATTTTTTGAGCCACATATTAAAAGATGCTGAGTCCCGCTACACTAGTCTCGAAAAGTTGACTTATGCGTTAGTACTCGTCGCGCGGAGACTCCGCCCATACTTCCTAGCACACTCAATAATTGTGATGACTAACAGTGCTTTGTGAAGAGTCCTCCTCAATCCAAAGGCGTTCAGATGGCTGATCAAGTTGACGACAGAACTTAGCGAGTTCGACATCCATTATTAACCCCGAGCGATGATCAAAGCTCAAGCCTTGGAAGATTTCATCATAGAAGTCTAGAGTGACGAGCCAGCAGCAACATGGAAGATATATGTGGACGACTTATCTATTCGACAAAGCAATGGGATCAGCATATTGCTTATCTCACCGCGGGAGGACCGGATGCAGCTGTCCATGTGGCTGGACTATCGAGCCACTAACAGCGAAGCCAAGTATGAGGCGCTGATAGCCAGCCTACAAGCAGCTCGGCACGTGGGAGCAATTAAATTCCTCATCCACTCGGACTCCCAGCTCGCCGCCAAACAAATATCCGGGACCTTCGAGATAAGCAACACACGGCTGAGGCTCTATGCAGAGGCTTTCGAGAAGCTGAAAGCCAACTTCCAGTAAGCCATTATACAGAAGATCCCCCGGTCAGAGAATCAGGCCGCAGATGAGTTAGCAAAATTGGCCAGCTCGCTGACGCCGATCGTCATTGGTGAGCCGATCGAACAAGTTTCGCTCGTGGCACACATTGACCGAATGGAGGGACTAACCTTCCCGAGCGACTGGAGGATAACCCTGATGGAGTTTCTGCGTTCGGGAGCAGCACCTGCTGATCCGGAAGAAGCTTGTTTGCTGAAGAAGAGGGTCGGGTGGTTCACCTTGATCAAGGATCAACTCTACAGGAGAGCGTTCTCCAGGCCTCTCCTCAAGTGCATCAGATCGGAAGAGGTCGAGTACATCTTGAAGGAGGTGCACCAAGGCTCTTGCGGAGGTCACCCGGGTGGCCGAGAGCTGACCTGTAAGATACTCCTAGCCGGATATTTCTGGCCAACCCTCCAGGAGGATGCCGCTCAGACGGTGGCCACCTGCCTGTCCTGCCAGAAGTATCACAACCCGCCGCACTGACCGACCGAGGAAATAAAAGCATCTACTATATCATGCCATTCGGCCAATGGAGCATGGACATCGTTGGGCCTTTCCCTATGGCGACTGGTCAGCTGTAGTTTCTACTCGTCGCGGTGGAGTACTTCTCAAAGTGGGTAGAAGTCGAGCAGCTGGCAAGAATCACCGAGCAGATGATCATCAAATTTATTTAGTAAACATTATTTGTCAATTCGGAATCCCACGTTGACTCATGTCCAACAACGAAAGATAGTTCGCCGGTCGAGAGCTTGGAGAATGGTGTGAAGGCTATGGCATCCAATAAGCCTTCACCTCGGTGGCCTACCCTTAGGGCAATGGGCAAGCCGAAGTCGCCAATCGAGAGATTCTCAGAGTCCTACATGCTCGGCTCGACCACATGGGAGGCAGCTGGGTTAACGAGCTCCCTAGTGTGCTATGGGCTCTCCGCACGACCCTTAAGGAAGCGACCGGCGTAACCCCATTCCAATTGGTATATGACAGCGAGGCAATTGTCCCCGTGGAGGTCGAAATGGAATCCAATCGGGTGCAGCTCTACGATGAAGGGAACGTTGAACGAAGGTTGATGGAGCTGGACCTGGTGGATGGAATGCAGGCAAAAGTAGCAGTTTGGCTAGCGGCATACCGGTAGCGAATGAAACAGAACTACAACCGACGAGTGATCCTGAAGTCCTTCCAGGTCGACGATCTCGTCTGGAAGAAGGTGAAGCCAGTCGGCGATGTCGCCAAGCTCGAGGCACCATGGGTAGGACCGCTCAAGGTCGTACAAAAGCCCTAGAGCCCTAAAGCCAATTATTTGATGATTGTATTATGGACTTGTTGTATCATATTCTTATATAAATAAAGGCATTTATTATTTTGGTTATTATACTTACTTGTATTGGTGCCAAATAATATAAGTATAATAGCATCCTTGAGTAGAAGGTTCTCACCTATATCAATCGGTTAGTTGAACTGATAGTGAGATGATATAGAGAACACTACTCTTAATCATTCCTAGTCGAGTATTAACATTCAAGGACAATGTTAATGCAATAAGACTAGCATGTAGGTCAACTCGATGACTTGATCTCACAAGTCATGGATATAGAGATATCAAGTTGACACATGGGTATGCATTGGAGAATGTATACTGAATGACCCGCCATGAGAAAGTATCATGGATCGTTATATCAGTGTCATATACTTTCTCATGTGGCTATTAGTATGACTACTAGTCCTTAGACCTGAAGTCACCATGGTTCCCTACATAAGGAGTTACGTACTTTGGTTTCGTCAAACGTCACCCGTAACTAGGTGGACTATAAAGGCGATTACTGGGTATGTAACGAATTATGCAGAGGGATGTGAGTGATGTAGATGGGATCTATCCCTCCTATATAATGGGATCGACATCGATATTCTTGATAGAGTGAGACCACGAAGTGCATGGCCATGCCCAAATGAGTCAATATGAGATATTGAGCTCATTTGATCTAGTGAGTCTACTTGGAGTTCAAGATTTAGATTGGTCAGAGGATGACACGGTCTATGTCTCACATTGATCAATCTAGATGTCTAGGATAGAAGGACACTTGTCATATATTGTGAGGAGTCACAATTAGTAGTCACAAGGTGATGTTGGATCTCAACATTCTTGTAACATTGGGTAGTAATGATGTGTTGCTAGATACCGCTCATTACTTATCCCCCTAAATGGGTTTAGGGGCATTGCCAACGTTACAAGAACCTATAGGGTCACACACTAAGGACAATTAGATGGAGATTAGGTTCATATGATGAACCAAGAGGATTAGATTCATTTGATAAATCAAATTGGGTTAAGAGTAATCCTAATTGGGCTAATTGAGTTGGACTCAAGTTGATTCATGTGTTCAATGAGTCTAATTTAGATTATGACTCATTGAATCAATTTAATTAAATGAATTAGATTCATTATATTAAATTGGCTTGAATTAAATGGTTGGATTAGATCAACCATGAGAGAGATTAAGTCAAGTTTGACTTGACTTGAGAGGAAGATGAAGAGTCAAGTTTGACTTGACTTTATGCCACCTCATTGGCGAGTTGGCATTGAGTGGGCCAATGATGATGCTCCACATCATCATGGTTGCTTAAGTGGGATGTCACTTCATGGGAGTTACCAAGAGTTGTGACTCTTGGCATTCCATGGAGGTAACACATCCTCTTAATGTGGTCGGCCACATCAATTGGATGAATAAGTTTCATTTTTGTGAGTTATTCTCATTGATTTCCTTCGTCTTCTTCCTTGCTCCATTTTTTTTCTTCTCTCCCTCTCCTCATCTTGCCGAACCCAACTAAGGTGCTAGCACACTTTAGTTTGGTGATCTCCTTCTTGTGTTCGTGTGGATACTTCTAGAGGGTTGTCTACTTTGACAACCTTGAGATCCGGCACCATTGGACGAGCGGGATTCGCGTAGGGCGCGCATCAAGGGTATATTCTTTGTTTCCCTTTATAGATCTACTGTAGATCAAGGTTTAGAAACTTGTACTCGTAAGTTTTTCGAAATTTTTTACTTCGTACGGATCCGTGGCTGGGGGTTTCGGGGTTTCCGCGACGCGAAAAGCAATTTTCGCGTCCCGAAGAATCCAAAACATGGGAGGCAGCTGGGTTGACGAGCTCCCCAGTGTGCTATGGGCTCTCCGCACGATCCTGAAGGAAGCGACCGGCGTAACCCCATTCCAGTTGGTATACGGCAGCGAGGCAATTGTCCCTGTGGAGGTCGGAATGGAATCCAATCGGGTGCAGCTCTACGATGAAGGGAACGTTGAACGAAGGTTGATGGAGCTGGACCTGGTGGATGGAATGCAGGCAAAAGCAGCAGTTTAGCTAGCGGCATACCGGTAGCGAATGAAACAGAACTATAACCGGCGAGTGATCCTGAAGTCCTTCCAGGTCGGCGATCTCGTCTGGAAGAAGGTGAAGCCAGTCGGCGATGTCGCCAAGCTCGAGGCACCATGGGTAGGACCGTTCAAGGTCGTACAAAAGCTCCTTTCGGGTGCCTACTATTTTAAGGATGAAGAGGGAAGGCAGCTCGAGAGGCCATGGAGCGTGAACCATCTTCAACCCTACAGGGTTGGATGAGAGGTGTGCAAGTGAATACTATGTACTGTATTTCTTGTATGTCTCTCGAGCATAAGGCAAAATTTTAATAAAAAAGTAGAAGCCTCTTGAAGTACATCTTTCTTAACGGTCGAGCGACAACCTTAAACTCGAGTATGCATCAAATCATCGAGCGACGACGTTAAAACCTTGTCTCCACCAGCGGTCGAGTGGCGACCTTAAACCCGAGTCTTCATCAAACCGTCAAGTGGCGACGTTAAAACCTTGTCTCCACCAGCAGTCGAGCAACGACCTTAAACCCGAGTCTTCATCAAACCGTCAAGCGGTGACATTAAAACCTTGTCTCCATCGGCGGTCAAGTGACGACCTTAAACCCGAGTCTTCATCAAACCGTCGAGCAATGACGTTAAAACCTTGTCTCCACCAGTGGTCGAGGGGCGACCTTAAACCCGAGTCTTTATCAAACCGTCGAGCGACGACGTTAAAACCTTGTCTCCACCAACGGTCGAGCGGCGACTTTAAACCCGAGTCTTCATCAAATCGTCAAGTGACGATGTTAAAACCTTGTCTCCACCAGCAGTCGAGCGACGACCTTAAACCCGGGATCATGTCAACCGTCGAGCGATGATGTTAAACACGGGTCTACATCAAATCGTCGAGCGGAGACATTAAATGTGGGTCAACATCAAATCGTTGAGTGGCGACGTTAAAGTCTTATCTCCGTCAACGGTCGAGCGGCGACCTTAAACGCGTGTCTGCACCAATGGTCGAGCGGCGACCTTAAACCCTTGCCTCCATCAGCGATCGAGCGATGACCTTAAATCCGAGTCTTTATCAAATCGTCGTGCGGCGACGTTACACTTTTGTCCTCATCAACGGTCGAGCGGTGACCTTAAACTCGAGTCTATGACAAGTCGTCGAGCAGCAACGTTAAACACGAGCCTACAACAAATCGTCGAGCGGCGACGTTAAATCCCTGCCTCCGCCAACGGTCGATCAGTGACCTTAAACACTTGGCTCAGTGAGAGGACAAGCAGCGGCTACTCAAATGCCCAAGTCTGCAAAATACAGTGATCGTTTGGCACTGCTCTTCAAAGCATCCCCAAGACCGATCGATGGTGCATAGAACTAGTGTGGCACTGAATTCAAAGTGGATCGGTCATCTATGAGGACCAACTGTGGGCATGCGGAGTCACAGGGCTGCGAGTTCATTTCAGAGTCAGAGGAGTCGAAAAAATATGCAAGGAAATAAAAGTCGTTCAAATGGACGAGCATTCATTAAAACTTGAGGATTACAGATTACAGGGCTCTGCATCACTTAAGATAATCTAGGGTGTCGTTGGGCAGTGTCACTGTAAGCTTGTCCCAGCTTATGACCTTGCTGGTCAGATCGGCCGACAGGTGGCCTCCCTCGTGAAGCTGATCGATCGTCCCGTCGATCACCAAGCCAAATAGTCGGAGGGCCCGGTCGGCGACTTTATCGCAGAATGCGTCCGAGCGGATGTAGGCTTGCTTCATAGCCTTAAACCTACTCCCCTTGACATCCTGATAAATCCTCAATGCCACTCGGGAGCCCTCCAACTCATCATTGGCGACGGCTAGTGTAGCATCCTGGGAGGCAATTTAGCCACGGAGGGCCATTTCTTCGGTCGAGTGACTGCTCTGCTCGACCACCAAGAAGTCTTCGGCCTCCTTCAACTTCTGAGCGAGAGCCCGGGCCTCCTTATTCTTCTCATCCATGTCGGCGATGGCTCGGTTCTTCCTCGCATTCGCCAACTCGATCTTATTATCGAAAGTGGTGGCCTGCTTATTCAGCCGCTCCAGCATGGTGGCTTGCCCAGTGCTCTTGGCCCGTTCGGCCTCGAGCAGCTTATCACTCTTCTCCAGAGAGGCTTCGAGTCTGGCCACCTCAGCATCTTTCTTTTCCTGAGTGACGGAGGATTGGTCGCTCGATGCCTTCAGTTGTTTTACTTCCTCCTCCAAAAATGCGAGCCTATGACACATGGCTAGACTCTCCACCCAATACTGTGGACGAGCAAAAAAGAGTTCATAAGTGCTAATTGGAATTAAATTATAAATTTACATTAAAGTACTTACTCCAGTGGGCATTTGAGTGTGACTGCTCACGAGGGAACCCGGAGGCATCTTCGTCGCACAAGCCCGTGCGCCCTCCCAGATCTTGCCGAGCGGTCCCTGGATAATGATCTGATGCTCGGGACCTCGATACCCGACACTCGGCTCGCTGTACTCTTCGGTGGGCAAATGGAGGATTGTAGTGATATGGCGCTGGCCACTTGAGGCCGACTGCGCCAAGGTTGCCCGACTTGAGGGGCGAGACACTATCGCCGGACGGATGCGGGACTTCTGAACCTTCGAGAGCTTCGAAGTTGGGGTGTGACAAGAGTTCCTTGTGGAAGATCGGCAAGGGACGACATCCGATCAGATGACACGGAGGTCGCCATTTGTTGAACCGAAGTTGGGGTCGAAGTTTCGACCCGCTCGGCCGACTGCACCCTCGAAGTGGCGGAACGCGATGAGAGTTCGGCTCGGCGCCTCTTGCGCCTGTTCAATGGCACATCGGAGGAGACCGAGCCTGATGGCTCTTCAATGGGAATGATGTTGGTGCAGGAAGCATCCGACGATCGAACCTAAGTTTTGATAATGGCAAAGGGATTCAAAATTAAGATTCTCTGTTATCTAACATGTCTACTTGAGGATTTCAGGAAAGTCCTAGCTGCGGTTAGGAAAAGGGAAAACCCTAGGGGGCGGTAACCCTAGGTCATAGGGGGTGGTAACCCTATGCGGAAAGTCTTGGCAGGTCGATGGCTTCAGGCAAAAGTCCTAGGGGGTGGTAATCCTAGGTGGAAAGTCCTGGTGTCGCGAACCAGGTGAAAGACTGGACTAGCCGGGGAAGCGGATGTCCAGCAGAAAGTCCGGAAGCATCGAGTTCTGAGCAAAAGTCCAGTCGATTTGGAGGATCGACTGGCAACAGGTAAATCTCCTGAGTGGAGTAGGTGAGGATGCGTTCCCCGTAGAGGGAACAGTAGGCGTCGGGTCGACCTAGGGTTTTCGGTCGGAAACCCGAAGTCAGACTCGGACAGTCCGGAGACTGTCTATACTTCATTTATCATGTTTATTGTGCTAACTTTGTGTTGCAGGATATTGTTTGGGACTAACGTATCTTGCAGGTGCAAAGGAGCAACCTAAAGCCTCGGATGAACAGTGTCCGAGGCGCCTCCATGGAGCTTGGAGGCGCCTCGGGTGCAAAAGCTGAGCTGGCTACGAAAGTTCATCGAAGGCGCCTTGAAGGGAGTATAAGGCGCCTTGGAAGGCGCCTTGAGCAGGGTATAAGGCGCCTCCAAGGGATGAAGTTCGACTAGTTCAGATCTGATCCACGCGGAAGACTAGGCAGCATGGAGGCGCCTTGAATAGCCTTCAAGGCGCCTTGAACACCCTTTATAAGGGGGTTTCGACCAGCATCTCAATGAATCAAGTTCTGAGCTTTCCTTCTTCAACGTGCTGCTAACAAAGTCATTCCGAAGTGCTGTTGCAACATTCCGACGACCCGGAGCTTCGTTTTTCTCTTCTTTAAGTTGTCGGTACAAAGTTATTCTAATTGTTGTTACATTTTGTAATGTGTAATTCTTATCGAGTTTATAGTTGTTGCCCACCGGAAGCGATCAAGGATCGCGGGCCTTCGAGTAGGAGTCGCCTTAGGCTCTGAACGAAGTAAATCCCTTTGTGTCTTTGTGTTTATTTTATTCCGCTGCATTTTAATTACTCCGATAGTTTTTCGATAATCGAACAAATAGCCACGAGCGCTATTCACACCCCCTCTAGCGCGTCTCGATCCAACAAATGATGGGGCATCGCTCGGCTGGAGGCTGTGAGCCCGGGGCGGTTCCTCTACTCGGCGCATGGTTGGCCTCGCCTTTGCCCACAACTACGGGTGTTTCCTTGCTCAGGCCGAGCGGATCTTCATGGGAGCTGACCGTATACTGGCCGTAGCTCGTCAATTCTTCAACGACTATCACATTGATCACGGTGTCCTTGAGCTTCGCCTTGCCGGCCATACATGCTCGCATCATGACTTCAGCTGCAAAAGAGAAGGAAAAATCAGTTAGCATCAAAGGAAGAATTAAAAAAGCTTCATACCTAGGCTGGTCGGCAGCCGGGTGCGGATCAGACTCAGGCCGAAGATATACAAGATGCCCTCCAGCAACAGCTTATGGATGTCATATTTTTGACTGGCTAGCATGGAGGTTGCGTTCAAGTAGTCTGATCGGCTCTTGTAGCTTTTTAGAGGAGGCTGAGGTGCAACTTTGAGCTGCCAGCTGGTCGGGAAATCTAGCCACTCGAGAAGGCGCATGAAGAAAAAGTATTCTTTCCAGTGCTTGTTAGAGGTCGGCATCTTGTCGAAGAAGACTAGACCGACTTGAGACTAGAAGAGGAAAGTCCCCGGATCAGACAGTTTGGGATAATAAAAATAATGAAAGATCTAGGGGATAAGAGGAATATTGTGCAGACAGAATAGGATGATGACTCCGCACAGCATCCGAAAGGAGTTCGGCACAAGTTGAGGAAGGGGAATGCAAAAATATTTACAAACTGTTGAAATAAAAGGATGAAGGGGAAACCACAGACCGGCGATAAATTGGTCCCGAAAAAGACAAAGACAGTCGATCGATGGGGAATTGGGCCAATCGGACGAAGAATAATCTGATGGTCAGGAGGGATTTCAAAAACATCGTGCAGTCTCTCAGCATCACCCCATCAAACCTAGACTCCATGGATGTGTACCAGAGTCCAGGGACTGGAGCAAGTGGCTGTGAAGAGCTTGCCATCGTAAAAACAGACGAAAATGAGAGGAAATGTGATCGAAAAGGAAGAAAGGTTACTGGAATACGGCCAGAACAAAAAGGAATGCCAGAAAAGATTGAAGGTAGGCGCGAGCAGGAGAAGGCTTACGGGAGAAAGGTCACCGGGAAAGCCGAGATCGCCAGAGAAGAAGCATGGAGCGTTGTCGGAGAGTGGATCGCACAGGAACACAGAAGATTGCCGGAAATTGAAACGTGAAGTGTGCAAATGAAGCGGTGCAATGAGCTTATAAGGATCGAGCTCGACCGACTGGAGCCATCCGATCTAGGTCACGGAAACCTAGGCGAAGATCTCACCATTGAATTCAAATCGCCAAACGTCAAATCACGCCTGTTACGTCAGGCGTGCAGTGGGTGTGACACGTGGCGCACCACCACGGGTCGACAATTAATGAAGGCGTGGGAACATGTTTAGCCTTAATGAACGGGGATTTGCATGATTCCCAATAAATCTGGATGACGTCAGCCTAGCCCGCGCTCGCCCGAAATAGCGCAAGGAAAATTTCTATAAGTGCAAACCTTCGTCCATCCGATCAGATCGAGGGAGCATGCGTATGACTGAGCGGCAAGCTTCAAAAGGTTGATCGACGAGAATCGTTCTTATCCCGCTCGGAGACCACACAGGGTCGAAGGCTGATTGGGAGGAAATTGTTGGGGTAATTTTCTTTTGGTAAAGTTTGACTAGTTTGACTAAGCTTGAGTTTAGTCAAGCTTGAGTCGGGATTTGAGTTTTGATGTTTGACAATATAAGGAAATTGACAATATAAGGAGATTGCTGGAGCAATCGTCCGGTTATGGAGATGGTCAAAGGGTTGACCAGGTTGATAAGAAGACAAGTCAAGTAGGTCAGGGATGACAGGAGACTTGACTGGGTAAGTCCTAACTGGAGGTTAGGCGTCTGGAAGTCCTAACTGGAAGTTAGGTAGTTGTAAAGTCCTAGTGAGGAGCTAGGCAAGGGAAAGTCCTGGTGAGGAGCCAGGCAACGGAAAAGTCCTAGTCAGAAGCTAGGCAAGAGAAAGTCCTGGTGAGGAGCCAGGCAATTATAAAGTCCTTGTGAGGAGCCAGGCAATTGGAAAGTCCAAGTGTGATCTTGGCAAAGGAGAAAGTCTTGGTAAGGAGCCAGGTAATTGGAAAGTCCAAGTGTGATCTTGGCAAAGGTTGTAAGTCCAAGCATGTGGTCTTGGCAAGGTAAGTCATAGTGTGACTTGGCAAGGAGAACTCGACAACTAGGATGAGGCCGAAGGAAGCTCTTGAAGGCAAAGTGTGAAGGATGGGGAGATATCCGAGGGACGCAAGGCTGATCGAGGAGGCTAGAAGGCTAGTTCAAGGTTGTCGGGTGTAGCCAAATGTTAGGCATGGAGACCCAACATGTCACGATTGACCAGGAGTTGGGTTGGAGATTTTGGACTTGAGTTTGAGTCAAGTTCAGGCTAGTCAATCGATCGAGCGATCGATTGAACCAGGGTCCAATTGATCAGTGGATCGATTGGAGTGTGCTGCAAAGGAAGGAATGACCCAATCGATTAGTCGATCGATTGGGACCATAATTCACGAGCACAGAGGCCTTCCCAATCGATCGAGCGATCGATTGGGAGCTACCGATTGATCAGTCGATCGATTGGGCAAGGGAGTTCTCGCGCGATCGTGAGAACACAGAAAGCTTCTGAATCGATCCACCGATCGATTCAAATGTTCCCAATCGATCGGTCGATCGATTGGGATTCGACCGTTGGGCAGGATGCAGGTGATAGACGGTTGCAATGGAGCGGTGCTGACGTGGCAATCGATTGGGGATGGATTGGATCGATTGGGAGCACTGTTTAAAGCCTCGGTGGAGCGTTTTCCCTGTAGATCTTTGTGATCTTTTCCTACGAGCTCACAGCGATTTTTCGGCGATCTTCTCCGAACTTCTCTGCCAGTTCTTGAAGGCTCTTGGGGTGCATCCCCAAGATTCAAGAGGCAACAACAATCAACAATTAAGCAAGAAGAAGAGTGTATTTCAGTTGTATTTTTGTATCTTCTTCTGTGTCAGTGTTATAGTGTTGTGTGTGTTTGTACGAGGCTTCTCCACCTCTGGCTGCGACCGAGAAGGAGTTGTTTACTAGTGGAGAGTGCTCGAGTGTGTGGATCCTTGGATTAGTCACCTCTTCTTGAGGTGTATACCAAGTAAACCCTAGGTGTTAGCGTGTTGGTTTGTTGTGTGTTTTTATTTTCTGCTACATATCAAGACAAAGCAAATCAACGCAAGCGTGAAGAAACGCTATTCACCCCCTCTAGCAGGCACATTGGTTCCAATAATTAGTATCAGAGCGAGGTCGCTCTTCTACGGACTAACCGCCAAGAGAGCAAGAAGCTAGAGGAAGAAGAAGATGGAGTCCGAAGGACCGCTCGGATGGGATATCCGGATTCCACCTCCATACGACAAAGAGGAATTCAATTTTTAGAGGAATCAATTGGAGACTTGGTTCCAAATGGATTGGAACCAATGGATGGTCTTGGAGGACCCATTTGAAGTTCCAATGGATAAGAAGGGTAAACGCCTCTGACCTCGACATTGGACCGAGGAACAAAAGCAACAAGCGGAGGCCGATAAGGAGGTAACGAAAATTTTGTTAAATTTATTACCTTCTAATATACTTTTGAGTGTAGGTGAATACACAAGTGCATGTGATCTTTGGAAAAAGATCATTTCCCATCATGAGAACCCTACACAACTCCAAGGAGTGGAGGAGCCCAAGGAGAATGGCTCATTGGTCCAAGAAGAGAAGGACCAATCCAATGTTGACACAAGGTCAACATTCGAGGAGAAGAAGGAAGAGGAGGAGAAGGAAGAAGATGAAAGATCCTCTACATCTTCAAGAGAGGAAGAGGTGGAAGCATCCACATCCTCAATAGTTGAAGAAGTGGAAGCACCCACACTCTCAAGAGGAGAAGAAGAAGATGATGATGCAACCTCCACAATGCAAGCTACACCAAATGGAGAATCAAGCATCATCCCTACAAGCAAATGTATAGGAACTTCAATTTAAAATAATAAAAATCATATCATTTTCTTTGAGTGTAGGGAGCATGGGCACTACAAGAGTAAGTGTCCCAAATTTGCCAAGAAGAAGGGTCAAGTAGTACCAAAGGGCAAGGAGAAGCCCAAGGAGATTGGTCCCACGGAACGCAAGAGCAAGGAGCACATTGTGTGCTTCTCATGCAATCAAAATGGGCATTACCGGAGTCAATGCCCTAAAGGGAAGAAGCTAATCAAAGTTAGAGGAGAAAGCCCAAGTCTAGGGGGAGCTTTTAAGAGCAAACCCAAGGTAACATTTAATGATGCAATTCCTTTTAAAAATGGTAAAAAGCATGTTAGAAATAAGGTACATCATTTAAATGCTAATTTCCATGAGATTAGGAGGAATGATAGAAGTAAGGACAAATATATTCCTCCTCATGCTAGATTTACCACACCTAAGATTAGGAAGGTAAACAACAACTTAGGCAATAACACCAAGAAGTTTAGATATATGCCTAAAAATAGAAATGCTCAAAAATTTAAGGAAACTCCAAAATCTGGAGATTTATGGAGGGAAAACTAAGTCAGGTCAAGACTTGATACCTTAGAAAGAACCCTAGCAAGAATGGAAAACATGCTTAAGGGTCAAAATGAACTTAACCTAGGGAAGTCTAGACAAGAGTCATCCAATGGCTTTAGAGGTTTAGGATACAAACCTAAAGTCAAGAAGGATGTGACTTCCTATCATAGGGTTTCATATAGCTATGAAACCAAACTTAGGTCTAGTGGTCAAGCCAAAAATACTAGGGAAGTCATCCCTAAGAGTACTTTTGTCAAGACCAAGGTGACTAAGGCTCCAAAAAGGCTAAATAAAGTCACAAAGAAGGTTACAAGGGAAGGTATCCCTAGAGGTGACCTAGTGGAAGTGACCAAGGCTTCTAAGAAGCCTAGAAAGGTCCTTAGAAAGGTATCTAGGAAAGTTATCCCTAGTAAGTACCTAGAGCATCCAAGGAGCACCAATAGGTATTGGGTTCCTAGGAGTATATTCTCTATATTCTATATAGGTTTAGAGAGTGTCAACTCAAATTGGAAGGGTAGTTAACCCAACTTTGATAAAGTTGACACTCAAAGAGTCTTTTCAAGGTTATTATTAACTTTTGAAAATGAAGTGAATTATCATTTACTCTTGGAAAGAGTAACATGTGCCAAAACCTAAGAAAATTGGATTTAATTTAACTTGGCACAATTGGGAAAACATAAGAAATACCAAATTGGGGTTTTGGTATTTTCTTAGGGTAATTAAAGGAAAATCTAGGTTCTAATGTAAGATGTTTACTCTTTGGAAGAGTAAAATGTGTCAAACTTTGAGGATTTGAACTTGATTTAAATTGACATATTTAGAAAAGGATAAGAAATGCCAAGTTGGGGTTTTGGAATGTTCTTAGAAAGTTAAAGGCGAATCTAAGCCTTAATTTGATTTCATTTACTCTTTGGAGGAGTAAAATGTGCGAAGTCTTGAGGAATTGGACTTAAATTTAAATTGGCACAAATGCAAAAAGAAATACCAAGTTGGAAATTTGGTATTCTATTGAGGGGTTAAGGGAAAATTTAAACCTTAATCAAACTAATTACTCTTTAGAAGAGTAAGTTGTGTCAAATCTTGAGGAATCACATCAAAGGTAAGTTAGCACACTTGGAGAAAGGATAAGAAATGTCTAGTTGAGATATTAGTATGTTCTTAAGGGATTAAGAGCAAAATTAAGTCTCAATCTAAATGTTTGATCCTTAAAGAGAGTAATATGTACCAAATAAATATTTGAGGATTGAATTCTTAATTTCAATTGGCACAAATAAAAAAGGGGCAAAAGAAATGCCAAGTTGGGTTTTGGCATTCCTTCAAGAGATAAGCAATCTAGGCTTAATTTTAAGGTTTTAGCTTAGGTTTAAGGATACTTAGATAGATTATCTAAGTATATTTTATTTATGTTAAAATGTCATGATTGATTGCCTATCATATGTCATGACATCATGCGTTGCATTCATTTTTATTATGAAAAACACAAAAATACCATGTCATGTTATACATACATCATGTAGCTATAGCATCATTTTCTTTTAAAAATTACTTATTTTGATGTATACCATTAATCATCATGCATTATGTCAATTTTCTTATAATTAAGGACAAAAGGCATTTATTATGGATGGAACTGTCCCAACAAGTGGGATCATATCAAGTGACATCCTAGATGGATAATCATGATTTTCACAATGCCTAGGTAGAGATGCATAATCCCTTAGTCTAGGAAAAAACCAAATATACATCTTAGAAAGGATTATAAGGTGACTTGTATGTGTTTTTATACACATTAGATGCAAGTGAGATGTTAGGATGGTGAACAAAACTCAAGAAATTGATTTAGTGCATCTTGTTGAGTTTTAGATTCATCAAAGCACATAGTCATGTGATTTCCAATCATTGGGAAAGCTAATGTATAAGTCATGTGCATTGAGCCCAAAGAACATGATTGGATATTGGTTTTAAAAATGATTTTAAAATACTTTTGGAGAACCTTGGTGAAGAAAGTTAGACACAAACTAGGAGAAAACATTGAAGTTTTCAAGACTTTTCAAGTTTGTGTCAATCTTTGAAAATAGATAGTATTTTCATAGAAAATTATTTTTTCTTGATAAAGTATATTCTAAATAAATTCTACATGAAGTTTCATGATTTTTAGAGTTGTGTAGAATTTTTGGAGAGTTTCTGAATTTCGTTGAAATTGAATTTCAGGAAATCAGAAACTCAATCGATCAGCCGATAGATTGGGATGGTTTCGATCGATCAGTCGATCGATTGGGAAGCCAATTCCTACGAACAGAAGGTCAGTGAATCGATCAACCGATCGATTAACCCAGGATGGATCGATCAGTCGATCGACTCAGAGGGAATCTCTGTAAGCAGTAGCTTGCGGAATCGATCAATGGATCGATTGAAGTGATTTCAATCGATTAAGTCCCAACTTTAATCGATTGGGAAGTCTGATTTTGGCTGAAAAAGCCTGATTTTTGCACCTCAAATCACTTCGAGTCCCAATAACCATTCCTAACCCTTTGAAATGCATTTGTATACATTTAGGGGGAGTTTTCTTGATGAAAACAGGTATGGATTGGTTAAGATAAATCAAAGTAAAGTTTAGGATGGGGGTTCAGTTTCAATTTTAAATTTTGGAACCTCCAAACTTCAAGTTTTGGTTGTCCTAACTGTTTAGAAATGCCAAATCATTGTTGGTGCAATGATAGAAGTTTGATCATATTTTTAGGGGGAGTTACTCTTTGAAAACATAAAAATCTTTTCAAAGACCTTGGAAGGGGATTAACCCTTCATGATGAATTAATACTCAGGGTCGAGTATTGGGGAGAAATGGAAGATTGGTTATCTTCATTGCTAGGATGATAAATGCTCTCGGATGAGCATTGTGGAGTATATTACTACTCATGGGGGAGCATTGGGTTAATGAAGAGGATCAGACCTTCATTGGTAAAGTGAAAAATGCTCTTAGATAAGCATTGAGAAAAAGATTACTACTCAAGGGGGAGCATTGAATACAATGAATGGGAGTTTCATTGGGAAGTTGATGCATGCTCTAGGATGAGCATCGTGAAGTGAAGTTCAAGGGGGAGCTTTGGCGGCAATGAAGACTATGAGATCTTCATTGTGGGGTTGTTAACAACATATGAGGTTGTAAACAACGAAGAGTTAACTCTTATGGAGAAGAGTTTATTTTCTGGTTTTGATGTGTGACAAAGGGGGAGAATTGGAGGTTAAGTTAGGCTTTCATCTCAAGCAGGGGAAGTTTGCCCTCTAGGAAAGAGAGAGAATGAAGGAAACCTTCATTCATGCTTTATCATGGAGGTAAGGCTATGGGATTTAGCCTTGGAGTAAAGAAGAGGTTAAGGCTATGGGATTTAGCCTTGGTGTAAAGAAGAGGTAAGGCTATGAGATTTAGCCGTGTGATAAAGAAGAAGTTAAGGCTATGAGATTTAGCCTTGGTATAAAGAAGAGGTTAAGACTATGAGATTTAGCCTACCTTAGAGTTATTATCAAACATCAAAAAGGGGGAGATTGTTGGGGCAATTTTCTTTTGGTCAAGTTTGACCAGTTTGACTAAGCTTGAGTTGAGTCAAGCTTGAGTTGGGATTTGAGTTTTGATGTTTGACAATATAAGGAGATTGTTGGAGCAATCGTCCGGTTATGGAGATGGTCAAAGGGTTGACCAGGTTGATAAGAAGACAAGTCAAGTAGGTCAGGGATGATAGGAGACTTGACTGGGTAAGTCCTAACTGGAGGTTAGGTGTCTGGAAGTCCTAACTGGAAGTTAGGTAGTGGTAAAGTCCTAGTGAGGAGCTAGGCAAGGGAAAGTCCTGGTGAGGAGCCAGGCAACGGGAAAGTCCTAGTGAGGAGCTAGGCAGGAGAAAGTCCTGGTGAGGAGCTAGGCAATTAGAAAGTCCTGGTGAGGAGCCAGGCAATTGGAAAGTCCAAGTGTGATCTTGGCAAAGGTTGTAAGTCCAAGCATGTGATCTTGGCAAGGTAAGTCGTAGTGTGACTTGGCAAGGAGAACTCGACAACTAGGATGAGGCCGAAGGAAGCTCTTGAAGGCAAGGCGTGAAGGATGGGGAGATATCCGAGGGACGCAAGGCTGATGGAGGAGGCTAGAAGGCTAGTTCAAGGTTGGTCAGGTGTAGCCAAATGTTAGGCATGGAGACCCAACAGGTCACGATTGACCAGGAGTTGGGTTAGAGATTTTGGACTTGAGTTTGAGTCAATTTCAGGCTGGTCAATCGATCGGGTGATCGATTGAACCAGGGTCCAATCGATCAGTGGATCGATTGGAGTGTGCTGCAAAGGAAGGAATGACCCAATCGATTAGTCGATTGATTGGGACCATAATTCACGAGCACAGAGGCCTTCCCAATCGATCGGGCAATCGATTGGGAGCAGCCGATCGATTGGGCAGGGGAGTTCTCGCGTGATCGCTAGAACACAGAAAGCTTCTGAATCGATCCACCTATCGATTAAGATATTCCCAATTGATCGATCGATCGATTGAGATTCGATCGTTGGGCAGGATGCAGGTGATGGATGGCTGCGATGGAGCGGTGCTGACGTGGCAATCGATTGGGGATGGATTGGATTGATTGGGGGCACTGTTTAAAGCCTTGGCGGGGTGTTTTCTCCGTAGATCTTTGCGATCTTTTCCTGCGAGCTCGCAGCGATTTTTCGGCGATCTTCTCCGAGCTTCTCCGCCAGTTCTTGAAAGCTCTTGGGGTGCATCCCCAAGGTTCAAGAGGCAACAACAATCAACAAGTAAGCAAGAAGAAGAGTGTATTTCAATTGTATTTTTGTATCTTCTTCTTATGTGAGTGTTGTAGTGTTGTGTGTATTTGTACGAGGCTTCTCTGCCTCCGGCTGCGACCGAGAAGGAGTTGTTTACTAGTGGAGAGTGCTCGAGTGTGTGGATCATTGGATTAGTCACCTCTTCTTGAGATGGATACCAAGTAAACCCTAGGTGTTAGCGTGTTCGTTTGTTGTATGTTTTTATTTTCCGCTGTATATCAAGACAAAGCAAATCAATGCAAGCGCGAAGAAACGCTATTCACCCCCCCCTCTAGCGGGCACATCAGTTCCAACAGAAATCTGCTCGCACAATTTTCCAGTCAGTCGGAATTATAGCCTCTTTCGACGGACTTATAGCCTCCTTTGATGAGGTGATGATGAAGGGCCCCACCCCGCTGCCACGCTGGAGGCCAACGGAGGTCAAAGTCAAGACGGTCAATGAGTGGATGACATCGGTCGATCGGGCGGAACATGCCCCGATCGGGGCGAGGGCCCCGATCCGTCGTCAACTTCAACATAGCATTCAAACACCCGACGCTCAAGGGAGGACGACGTACAGAAGCCAAGCCGAGCGGCTACTCCACTCAGCTGAGCAGCATACTCAACATCAGCAACGCACGCAGACAATGAGCTTCCGGCCGAGCAGCTATCCCGCTTGGCCCAGCGACAGATCCCAAGGACAGAGGACTTTTGGCTGAGCGGCTATCTCGCTCGGCCTGACAGCAGACGGTACACGAGCAGTGGACTTTTGGCCGAGCGGGATAGCCACTCGGCCAAGCAACAGATACGGCATGATATCTTTTGACATCCTTTTGGGAGCTAGTGTCGCTGACAGGTGGCATGGTCAGACAGAGGATCATACAGCGGAAGTTTCTACTGTGACTTCAAAGATATACTCGGCCCGTTAAGGCACTGTGTCAGGGGAACTTTACTAACACATCTTTTCAAGGAAAGCTTTGAGATGCATGCTCACCTTGGGAAGCGTACACGCGCGCTTCCGGAGCTCTATATAAATAGATATCGTTACATGTGATGTCTACTGTTGCGCTACAGTTCTTGCATCTTCTTACTTCGTCGGGGACTGACTTGAGCGTCGGAGGGTCATCGGTAAGGACCCCTTCCCTGACTCGGCACTGACACTGCTTGTGTTGCAGGCAGGAGCGAGGTCCATAGGAGGTCAGCAGGAGCACCACGTACCCAGTATCCATCTCTTCGACTTTCAGATAGGATCACCTAGCCATCATGATGAGTTACCTAGAGAAGACTCGATTTTCCCTGAGAGCCTTGGTCAACATACCAGGCTAGGCTATATTTGCCCTGGCCTAATGTTTGTACAACCGAGACATATAAGTCTGTCTGACTTTATTACCGGACGAGTTTACCTACCTTCTGACCACCAGTAGTTGATATGTTGTGGAATGAGTCAATTATTCCGGCCAGTCCTTAAGATCGGTCGACTTCTCTCATGGTCGCCTTAAAATATGATCGGCTCTGAGACACCAGACTCCTTGGTTCGCTCGGCTTAAGGGCTGATCATCCTTCCCCGATAGGATTATGACTCGGTCTAGTGGAAAATAAGAAACTTAATACTAGGCGATTTAATTAAAGTCTGATGAGAGGATTTTACTTCTTTTGGAGTATGACTACCACATCATCTTGACTTTGACCACCCTATTATCTTGACTCCTACTACCATATTATCTTCTAGAGAAATGATATTCTTAAGGAAAATTCTTAAGGATAGACACATAAATGATGGGACCCACAAAAAGTGAAATGGTGGGTCCCATCATTTATATGTCTATCCTTAAGAATTTTCCTTATGAGTATCATAACTCTTTATCTTCTGAATTCACTTATCATAATTTATATCAATCATCAATAGAAAATTTTCATGGGACTAAATTAATCATCCCAAAATTAATCGGCATGAGCTGGGCATACAGTATGACTAAAAAAACAGAAGTTGTTGACAACAAAATGAAGTATTCTAGGATATAATAAACATTAGGGGCCATTTAAAAAAAAACCTTCTACATTAATTTAAAACCCAAACCCCCAGCCATATGGCACCACTACCGCTGCCACTCCTCCCCATGCTCTGCAACCACGTCTCCTCCTCTGCTCTCTATGGAACACCGCCGCTCTAAGCACTCCTCCGCCTCCTCCATCACGGCTGCTCCACCAAGCTGCAGCGGCGCAGCTTCAGTAGCAGTCACCGCTGCCAAGAAAAAGAAGAAGAGGGAATCTGCGTTAGCTGCAGAGGAGGACGTCAATGGCGACAGGCACAGCAAGGGGGCGTGCTCCTACCGCGGGGTGCGGATGCGGAGCTGGGGCAAGTGGGTTTCGGAGATCCGAGAGCCCAGGAAGAAGTCCCGCATCTGGCTTGGCACCTTCGCCACCGCCGAGATGGCCGCTCGCGCGCACGACGCCGCCGAGCTCGCCGTCAAGGGCCCCGCCGCCGCCGTCCTCAACTTCCCCAACCTCGCCCCCCGCCTCCCCCGCCCCGCCACCGTGCACCCCAACGACGTTCGGGCCGCCGCTACCCTCGCCGCCGTCTGCCCCGGCCACGATGACTATCCCGAACCCGGCGGCGAACCCAGCAATAAGCTCAACGGCATCGGCAGCGACTGCGACGGCGGGCTCTTCGACCTCCCCGACCTCTTTCTCGATCTAAGGCACGAGTTCTGCTACGACTCGTGGTCGACGTGTCTGCCGGCGCCGTCAGCCGCCATCACCGGCGGCCATACGGAGTCGACGGCGGACGAGGAACCAGTCTTATGGGAATACTAAATTAAATATATAAATGTATCGCCGAGAAATTTACATGTTGCCCCCACAAAGTTTACCCTTCTCGCAAGTGCTCCCTTACTCTTCCAAAATTATTGACATATCGATCTGATATATTACGCAAAATTTAAGTGACATGAAACGTAAAGATCATGAAACAAGATCGACTAAGTCACCTTAGGATAGTGCGATAATTAAAATATAGAGTATAATATAGAGTGTTATTATATAAAATTTTAGGATTGAAATTCAGTAGGTCTAAGTATATCTTTTTCCATATCTTACCATTTGTATTAATGAGTAGTAATCATCCCTTATTTAATTTCTCTGTATTACCCCCTATATATATATATATATATATATATATATATATATATATATACTAAGCGACGCTTTGTGCATGACTGTGAGCGAAATCCGACGTGCTTATCTGACGCGGTCAAAATATAATTTTTTTAGGTGACGTTTGGTTCTCTCCTAGGAATCAGAATGAGAATGAGTATTATAGTATTGTGTAATGGGAACGAGTATGAGCTTGGATATCATTCTTAAAAATAATGTTTGGTTAGTTGAATATTTTCAACCTGAATGAACCTAAATTTTCTTTTTTACCCTTAGAGAAAAATAAGAGAAAAAAATTAGATGGAAGAGAAAGTTGAATGTGAGAGAAACATATGATGAGAGAGAAAATGTGATGAGAGAGAAAGTGATGAGAGAGAAAGTGTGATGAGAGAAAATGAGTAAAGAGAGCGTGATACGAGAGATTGAGAAGAGAAAAAGTATGATGAAAGAGAAAGTGTCTTGAGAGAGAAAGAGTGATGGGAAAAAATGAAGAGAAAGAAAGTGTGATGAGATAAAATGAGAGATTTATGAGAGACAGTATGATGAGAAAATGTGATGAGAGAGAAAGTGTGATGAGAAAAAATGAAGAGAGGGAAAGTGTGATGAGAGAAAATGAGGAGAGAGAATGTGATGGAAGAAAACGAAGTAAGAGAAAGTGTGATGAGAGAAAATGTAGAGAGAGTATGGTAAGAGAGATTGATGAGAGAGAAAGAATGATGAGAGAGAAAATTTGATAAAAATTGAAGAGAGAATGAAAAGAGAGAAAATGATGTGAGAGAGAGTGTGTGATGAGAGATAATACAAAGATAAAATGATAGAGAATGCGTGGTGAGAGAGAATGAGGAGAGAGAGTGTGATGGAATAGAATGAAGAGAGAGGAAGTGTGATGAGATAAAATATGGAGAGAGAGTATGGTAAGAGAGATTGAAGAGAGAGAAAATATGATGGAAAAATAAGGAGAGACTGAAGAGAGAGAAAATAATGAGAGAGTGTGTGATGAGAGAAAATGGTAGAGAATGTGTGATGAGAGAGAATGAGGAGAGAGAAAATATCTTGAGAGAGAAAATGTGATACTAGAATGAGGAGAGAGAAAGTGTGATAAGAGAGAACAAGGAGAGAGAGTGAAATGAAAAAAAAATTGAACAAATATATTAAAGATATTTTCGTCCAAAACTTAAGTGACCTTTGATTTAGAGGTTTGGGAATGAGAGAATGGATTCATTCCCAAATCTTGTGTTTAGTTGATGGAATGTAATCAAGATTTTGCAATGAAACTCAAAAACTTGGGTATGGATGATACCCGGGGCCCTTGGGTTTCCATTGAATGGGAATAAGAATTAGTTTTGGACAAAAATACCCTTAGTGTATTTGTTCAATTTTTCTTTCATTTCACTCTCTCTCTTTATCTCTCTCATCATACTTTCTCTCTCCTCATTTTATCATTACATTTTCTCTCTCAACATACTTTCTCTTTCATTATACATTTTCTATCATTTTTTCCCTGTATTTTCTCTCATCACTCACTCTCTCTCATTATTTTCTCATTTTTATCATACTCACTCTCTCATCATACTTTCTCTCTCCTCAATCTCTCTTATCATTCTCTCTCTTCATTCTCTTCCATCACACTCTCTCTCTCTTCATTCTCTCTCATCACACATTTTCTATCATTTTTTCTCTCTGTATTCTCTCTAATCATACATTCTCTCTCTCATTATTTTCTCTCTCTTCATTCTCTTCCATCACACACACTCTCTCTCTTCATTCTCTCTCATCACACATTTTCTATCATTTTTTCTCTTTGTATTCTCTCTAATCATACATTCTCTCTCTCATTATTTTCTCTCTTTTCATTCTCTCCTTATTTTTTATCATATTTTCTCACTCATCATATTTTCTCTCTCTATATTTTCTCTCATCGCACTTTCTCTCTCTCTTCATTCTCTTCCATCACACTCTCTCTCTTCATTTTCTTTCATCATATTTTCTCTCTCTTCATTTTTTCCCATCATACTTTATCTTTCATCACATTTTCTCATCATACTTTCTCTCCTCAATCTCTCATTTTCTCTCATCACACTTTCTCTCTCTTCATTCTCTTCCATCACACTCTCTTTTCTCATTTTCTCTCATCACACTTTCTCTCTCTTTATTTTTCCCATCATACTTTATCTCTCATCACACTTTCTCTCCTCAATCTCTCATTTTCTCTCATCATACTTTCTTTCTCTTTATTTTTTTCCCATCACTCTTTATCTCTCAACACACTTTCTCTCTCATCATACTTTTTCTCTTCTCAATCTCTCCTATCATGCTCTCTCTCCTCATTTTCTCTCATCACACTTTCCCTCTCTTCATTTTTTCCCATCACACTTTCTCTCTCATCACATTTTCTCTCTCATCATTCTCTCTCATCATATGTTTCTCTCACATTCAACTTTCTCTTCCATCTAATTTTTTCACTTATTTTCCTCTAAGGGTAAAAAAGGAAATTTAGGTTCATTCCGATTGAAAATATTTAACTAATCAAACATTATTTTTAAGAATGATACCCAAGTTCATATTCATTCCCATTCCACAATACTATGATACCCATTCTCATTCCGATTCCTAGGAGAGAACCAAACGTCATCTTAATTCTTATTTCGATTCCATCAAAACCCAAGGGAAGGGGTGAGTTTCATCCATATCCAAGTTTTTGAGTTTCATTCCAAAATCTTGATTTCATTCTCATCAACCAGACACAAAGTTTGGGAATAAATCCATTCCCTCATTCGCCTAAACCTTCGAACCAAATGCCACCTTAATCTCTCTCTCATCTGCATGCAATAACTTTTCTTTCTTTCTTTTTAAATTAAAATAAAAGTTTATCTTCTCTCTTATTATTACACGTAAAAAATCATTATAGTAATGATGATACAACGTTGTAGCAGTTATTATACAGTAGTTGCTACAACTTGTAGCAGTTAGTATGCAGTAGTTGTTACAACTTGTAGCAATTATTATGTAGTAGCTGCTACAACTTGTAGATGTTTTAACTTATAACTGCTACAACGGTGCAGAAGCTGCTACAATGGTGCAGTAGCTGCTACAACGGTGCAAAAGCTGCTATAACGGTGCAGTAGCTACAACAACGGTGCAGTAACTGCTACAACGGTGCAGAACCTGTTACAATGGTACAGAACCTGTTACAATGGTACAGAACCTGCTACAACGGTACAGAACCTGTTACAATGGTGCAGTAGCTATACAACGGTATAATAGCTACTACAACGCTGTAGTAGCTGCACAATAACTGCTACACGTTGTAGCAGTTACTATACAGAAGCTGTTACAACGTGTAGTAGCTACTGTGTAGTAGGTGCTACAATGTTGTAGTAGCTACACCACCTTTAAAAATCAACAGTATAGTGATTGTTGCATGCAATCATATGAGAGAGAAATGATAATTTTATAGTATTACATGCAAATTAGAGAGAAACATTGTTGCATGCAGATGAGAGAGAAATTAAAAAAAATTAACTTTTGGTCGTGTCAGATAGCCCACGTCGGATTTCGCTCACGGCCGCGCACAAAGCGTCACTTAGCATATCAAATATATATATATATACACACACGCACATCAATTTACCTAATTGTCTATATTTTTTATATCTAAAAAGTTTAAAATGAAATATAATTCCTCCTAAATTCAACA
This sequence comes from Zingiber officinale, assembly GCF_018446385.1. Classification (NCBI taxonomy): domain Eukaryota; kingdom Viridiplantae; phylum Streptophyta; class Magnoliopsida; order Zingiberales; family Zingiberaceae; genus Zingiber; species Zingiber officinale. The sequence continues at coordinate 95,432,341 of NC_056002.1, read as the reverse complement.
TATTTAAACTAGAATCTAGTATATTTTCTATCAAATTGAGCACAACTCCTTTTTTGCCCAACTAATCAATTGATATACTTAATTCTAGTTAAATCATGCTGAATTTAAGAGAAATTATATCATTATTGTTATAGAACATAAAATCCTTCATTAATTTTTATAGGTACAAAAAGTATAAAATGAGATATAATTCCTTCTAAATTCAACACAATTTAAGTAGAATCGAGTATATCAATCAATTGGTTAGGCAGAAAAAGAGTCGATAGAAAATATACTAGATTCTAGTTTAAATGTGTTATATTTAGGAGAAATTATACTTTATTTTGGACATTTTATATCTAAAAAAATAAGGACAATTAGATAAATTGATGTGTATTAGGGAGTTAAAAGGGAGTTGAAATAAAGAAAAGTTTACCTACAAGGAGTGCGAATAAATTTTGTTTGAGCAGGGACTGAGGAGGAAGTTGAGTTTACCATTAGAAATTTTAGGATAATTTATAATTATTTTATTGTGCTTTACAGAAAATTATTTATATGGGTGTGTGATGCAAAAATTTACTATATGCAATACTCTATAGAAGCCCAAGACTCTTCTTTCACAAATTAACCGTTGAAATCTATTATTTCTTAGACACCTTTGAATTAAATGCTACCAAAATTATAAGACAATTTCCCATATTATAAGACAATTATTATGTATGCATTGTGTACTCTTTGCTCATCTACCTTTTTTTTCTGAGAACTGTTTAGGTAAATTGAGAGGAGAAGTTAAAATATTTTTGAATAATAATAATAATAACAAGAAGAAGATTACAAGAGCAACTGAGCAAGTGAGAAGCATGTGGAGTAATCAAGGTAACAAAGTACAAGCTGGCAGAGAGAGTAATAGAAAGAGGAGGGTAGGCAAGCACACTCTTGTTAAGCAGAAAGATGCTCCCAAGTTAGCATCTTGATGTATAAAGTGGACATCCAGTGGTAATAATAAATAAGCTTATCAATGGGGCCGGAAATCAGTTGCTAGATCTCTTGGTTGCATCATGATTACGAATTATTAGGCCATCACTCATTGTCCTTCACGGATGCATCCTCGATCGACCTCCGTAACTTGCGTATTCAATGCAAGTTAAAGTGAAAAAGAATGGGCATACGAAAGATGAATAATTCTCTTATGGATTATCAGGCCCTTTGTGAATGCTGCACTTCATGAATGCATCCTTTGATTGGTCTCCTCTCAAGTTGGTGGATCTAACGCAAATGTGAATTTCAATAGCATTAGCAATGTCCAGGCATCCGAAAGATTGCTCTTTATGAATGCATCATGCATTTGTGATCCGTCTCACCTCGATATGACAATCCATTGCCTTTCACGAATGCATCCATGATCAATCTAATGCAAGTGATGTAAAAATATGTCTAAGCAAAGAATAGATGCATAGTTTTATGATGAACTATTAGGTCATCACTCATTCCCCTTCACGAATGCACCTTCAGTTTATCTCTCCTCTGTTTTGCAAATCTAATGCAAGTTCAGATGAAACTCAACGGAGATCAGGCTAGATTTTGACAGTCAACTACTCAACTATCCAACATTAGAACTGTTTGAGCACATGAAATGCATAGTTTAATTACTCACTGCCCTTCATTATTGACTTTGCAATTAGGCGAATCCAATTCAAGTTCAAATGAAAAAAGAATGAGGAATTACATCACATTTTTCAAGCATACAAACAATGCACCATTTTTGTCTTGACTTTGATGTCGTGGTGTTTGGGAAGAAAGATGGATAAGGGACACAGAAAAACAGAGCATAAAGTCTTTTAAGTTGATTCTTGTTTTCTCTATATTGTTGATGTGTGATACGGTAGTTACAATGGACCCTTCGAAAGTCAAACTTCAAGAGGTCAATTGGTGGGGCAGGCCTTGTTAAGGGATGGTCAACATTTTGAGTCAGGGTGCATCCTCATTTAGACCGAGAACCAATTTAATTGGACCCTTTGGCCGATTGGGTCTCGAGCCCCAAACTCCTAGTATTGATGAAGTTCAAAGCCAAACATTAACAAGCTCGATCAAGTACTCCAGCCGATCAGCCATATGATCTGATCGGACATACTAGACGCTTAGCCCATCGAGCTCCTAAGTATTGATGAAGCATAAAGTGAAGTATTAACAAGCTTGACCGAGTGTTCCAACCGACCAGACATATAACTCGATTAGGCATACTAGACACTTGGTCCACCCGAGCGAAGGTCGAGTCGCTGATTGCATTCACAAAAGTTGACCGGATGCCTTTTATGAGTGATAGTTGATCAGACTGTATTAAGAACTCAGTTAGCTTGCCAGGTGAGCCTATTGTGGGGTTCGTGGCTCAACGGCCTCATATGCCATTTTGGCGTTTTATGCCACGGAGGACTATCTTTTCAGCTTTTAAACAGGATTATATTTGACGTCGTCTGTGAGAATCTTTTCCTACATCTGAAGCGTTAAGATAGACAAGACTGGACGCTTCACCACGGTAACCTTGACATAAGAAGAGTTAGAGATGTTGATAGTCGCTCGAGCGGCCAAAATGCTACAACAACAATAAGCAACAGTCAAGAACCACCTGCCGAATGATCCTACTATATTTTCAACCGGCTAGCAGCCCGAGCGTAGGACTTGAGTGGAAGGTCTGACCGGGTTCCAATGGACCCACCCTCCCCCCAACTACCTTCCCCCAAGTACCTTTATAGTCGATCAACTTGGTCCCTGTGCCCCTTCGCTAATTGCATATCACTGGGCGCTATTCCACATGCCCCTTGATGACATGGGTCGAGCAGATAGGCCTCAGGCTCGTCTTTAGAAAATGCGCCCTCTTATGACCATCATAAAGGCAAGGTCCCGATGATCAGCAGTTCTCCCGAGTGGGTGACCATGTTGTTCTCCCAATAATTCTAGAGGATAAGATGTTAGCTCATTTTCGATTAGAGAGTATGGAGAGGCAACCAACTCAGAGGACCACTTACTCAAATTTAAAAATGTAGCTATCCTCCATCAATATACGGATGGGTCTCTTAGGATATATACTAAAAGCCTAGCTTTTGGTATAAACATTTATCTAGAAATAAGAATCACATTGGTCAAATGTCTACATTTACGATAAATGTAGTTGCTCAATTAATTTATATTGAAGATAACATGGTGTGTGGTGTCACACACAGAAGATCATGTTATCGGTTCCTTATAAATTATAAACAGTAGCTCACGACCAAGATGGAAAGGAACAAACCATTAGAAGGTCGTAGTGTAATTAGGTATTAGTTTATCTTAATTATATAATTATACTAGTTCACTTAGAGTGTATTGAGTAGGACCATTTGAGGTCGTTCCTTTTATACTGACTTTATGAAGGAACAAAGACCTCAGTTATTATGGAAGTGTGTGCTTTTAATCCTAATATAATAACAAGCACATATATTTGATATTTATTTCTTTAATTTATCAATGAGTAAGATTTAGTTCGATAAATCAATAAGCCCGATAAGTTAGAAAATGATATCACTTATAGTGTGTGTTGTTGATTATAGAAGGAAACTGTATCCTAGTGATCTAGGTTGAGAATGTCCCCAAGAGGAGCTCATAAGGATTGTCATGTTAAACCCTGCAGGTGGACTTAGTCCGACATGACGATGAAGTTAAGTGGTACTACTCTTGGAGCTAGATATTAATTAAGTGAGTTGTCAGTAACTTACTTAATTAGTGGACATTTGTTACTTAAACACAGGGAGACTAACACACTCATAATAAGAAGGAGCCCAAAATGTAATTTGGGATTGGTGCGGTAGTTCAATAATAGTTCTCTAGTGGAATGAATTATTATTGATAAAATTAAGTTGTGTGTTCGGGGCGAACACGGGATGCTTAATTTTATCGGGAGACCAAAACCAATTCCTCCTCTCGGTCTCTATCGTAGCTTCTTAATTATAGAGTACAATACCCACCTATACCCACCTTCTTACCCATCCCATAGGGGCCGGCCAAGCTAGCTTAGAGACCAAGCTAGGGTCGGCCAAAGTTTGGTTCATGGGTGCTTCAAGGTGGCCGACCCTAGCTTGGGTTCAAGCTTGGTGTGGTCGGCCTAAATTAAAATAAAAGGATTTTTATTTTTTAAAATTTTCTTATGTGGATAACATGATTTAAAAGAGAGTTTAAAAATTTAAATCTTTCCTTTTATAAGATTCTACAAAAGATTAAGAGAAGAGCTAAATCTTTTTCCTTATTTGTAGATTAAAAGGCTGATTTTAATTTTGGTAAAAACTTTCCTTTTAACCATGTTCATGATTTAAAAGTTTAAAAAATTAATAATTCTCTTTTATTAGTTTCTACAAAAGATTAAGAAAAGATTTGATATCTTTCCTTATTTGTAGATTGAAAGGAGATTTTAATTTTTAGAGATAACTTTCCGAAAATTATCCACATGTTTAAAGAAAGATTCAATTTATAAAATTTCCTTTTAACCAATCATGAAGGGATAAAAATTATTGGAGAATTTTTTTTTAAATTTCCGGAAGCAAATAAGGAAGTTTTAATTTGTGTTTTAAATTTTTATTTGCTTGGAAATTTGGTGTGGCCGACCATTATAATCATGAGAATAAAAATTATTTTTAATTAAATAAATTTTTCCTTTTCATGGCAAAAGAATTAAGGAAGTTTTTATTAAAATTTCCTTATTTGCCAAGACCAAGGATTATAAAAGAGGAGGTGGAGGAGCCTTCATGGTGTAACAACCTCTATTCTTTTCCTCCCTCTCTTCCTTGGTTTTGGTGGCCGGCCCTATTTCTCTCCTCTCCTCTTGTTGGCCGAAACCTATCTTCTTAGTGGAGCTCTTGTTTGTGGCCGGATCAAGGAAGGAGAAGAAGAAGAGAAAGCAAGCCTCGTCTCTAGCATCCCTTGGAGCATTGGTGGTGGCCGAAATTCTTCATCCTTGAAGAAATTTATTGTGGCCGAAATCTAGAAGAAAGAAGGAAGGTGGAAAGGTGGTTCTCATCTCGGAAGTTCGTTGCCCACACAACGTTCGAGGTTAGAAGAGGAATACGATAGAAGATTAAGAGGTCTTTGTCTTCAAAAGAAAGGTATAACTAGTAATGTTTTTCCGCATCATGCTAGTTTTATTTCTTTGTAAAAATACCAAATACAAGAGGCATGCGATTCTAGTATTTCGAATTTATTTTCGATGTTGTGTTCTTTTGTTTTTCTTTTTCCTTGTGATTTGATTGTTCTTTTCGGTTGACCTAAAGTTATTTAAGAAAATTAAATATTAGCTTTACTTAAAAGGCTTTGTCTAGTCGGTGGTGGTTGCTCCCATATCCAAGAAGGCCATGTGCCTCGCCACGTCAGTACTGGAAGCCAATTTTGGAAATTAATATTTAATAGAATTAATAACCTAGGTGATTTGGATCGAAAGTGTTAAGTTCCGCAGGAGATCCAAGTCTAAACCTAAAAGAACAAATAAATTAAACTTAGGATCAAACATGTTAAGTTCCGTAGGCGATCCGAGTTTAATGTAAAAGAAAACATGGTAGCTTGGAAATGGTTCAGACCTTTGTACAAAATTTTTGTACAGTGGAACCATTAGGTTTTTCGAGTAGCAACCAACAATTGGTATCAAAGCTAGGGTTTTGCCTCTGTGTATTTGGTATTAGTTTAATTATGCACATGTCATACATAATTTAGTCAGGATAATAGTAGGATGTGCTAACTTTGTGGATGCAGGATCCAACTATGCTTATAGACATTGTGTGTGTGATTGGACCCTTGGATATGTCAAGAGCATTTTATTGTGTGTGCATGATTGTATTATAAAATACAGCAGTAGCTGTATTTAGTTTTATTAGGATTTTATTTTTTGATCTAGATACATGTACATCCCTTCGAGGAATATAGGATCGAAAAATGTAAAATTCTATTTATGTCGCAGATCGAATCTTGTAAGGCGTGGAACCTTTTGAGGATCAGAGGCGGAGAGGAACAAGGAGCAAGATGGATGCGACAACTAGACCTGGTGGCGGTGGCCAAAGATGACAACAGCTAGGGTTGGCGACACACGGAGGACAGCAATAGATAAAAGCCATAATAGTTGAAAATTAGTTTTTCTATTTATTGCTTTTTATGCTGTGTTGTGTGTGCTTGTTAGTATGCATGTTAAGTAGGCTAGCATAGTCAAAATTCCTCACTTTAAATAACTAAGTGGGAGAGAGATTTATTTTAAATAAATTCTACGGTCTCCATTACTGGTTTATAAGTGATGTAACAAGCTTGCGCGTTGGCTCTGAGTGCCTTCCTCCATATCAGATGAGCTTGTTTGCGGATCACTAGATTAAACTTCCATTTTGGATGACTATAGGAAGTTAATTAAGAGAGTGTGACCTTCCCCATCGGAAGGGGTGCAATCTTATTAATGGATGTCAAGTAATGGTATACACTTAGGCATGTCTAATAGTATCCTCCCCATCGGAGTCACTGCTATTATTTGTGTGACCGAAGAAAATCAACTATTAATTTGTCAAAAAGATAAGTTGACAGAATAATAAAATTAAAACCCTCTCTTACAAATGTTGAGTTTTTGTATACGTCCACACTATCGTGGCATACAAAATTCATGGTGTATGAGGTAATTTTATTTGTCAGGTTGACGAGAAAATAAAATTAATGGGAAAAACTCCTCTTACAAATGCTTAATTTTGTATACGTCCACACTATCGTGGCATACAAAATTTACGGTGTTTGAGGTAAGTTTATTTGTCATAAAGATTTATTGACAAGATAATTAATGGGTAAAACCCTCCTCTTACAAATGTTTAAATTTTGTATACGTCCACACTATCGTGGCATGCAAAATTCACGGTGTTTGAGGTGTTGGTGAATTTAAATAATATTATTTGAGGAATCAATGTTATTTTAAATTCAAAAGTTTTGACCAAATATTTGATCAAAGAAAGATCAACTATTAATTATTCGTCATAAAGTAAAGTTGACGAGATAATAAAATTAATGGATAAAATCTCTTCTTTGATTTTGTATACGTCCACACTATCATGGTATACAAAATTCATGGGGATTTTAAGGAATTGATCTTGACCAAATATTTTTGTGATTCTTAGGATTTAAAATGTTTGTCAATTCCCTAGTTGTTATACTATAGAAAAGACTTAGTAGTCTTGATTGTAATGATTGGAATAGGACTTGGACATTATGGTAGTCTGTCTTTTTAGAACTAAAGAACAATATAGGTGTATTTAATTCATTAGTTGAAATATGTTTAGTGGTGTTATCTACCAGAACCTGGAGTGTAGATACAGATGCCATTAATCATGTCCACAATTCATTGCAGGGTTCCAGGAAACCCGACAACTAAATGAAAATAAAAACACCCTCCACATGGGCACTGCTATAAAAATGGCAGCTGTTGCAGTGAGAGATGTTTATCCTTTGATAAGAATAAATATGGGTTTTAAGTAATTGTCTTTACGTACCAAGTTTAGAAAGAACTAGTTTTCAGTTTCTAAACTATTCAACAAACTTGATATTCTGCCTCTTTTAATAACAAAGTTGTTATTAAGAAAAAGAGGGAAGTTATCTGTTCTGGTACGTTGGTTGGCAATTTATAAATCCAATAACTCCCACGATGCAACAAATGGAAATTAGTAACACATCTTCTAACTTTAAGAGAAAGCAACCTTCGAAAATGAACCAATTATATCTTTGGCATCTAGGGCTAGGTTATATTAACTTGAGTAGGATTCATTGGTAGCTGATGAACTTTTGGGTTCATTGGTAGTGGAAATCTTTCCAACCTGCGAGTCTTACTTGGAAGGAAAAATAACCAAGAAGCTTTTAAGTATAAGGGGTTTGGAGCCAAAGATACATTGGAATAGGTTCATTCTGATTTGTGTGATCCTATGACAAGAGTTAGTATCGAATATTTCGTCTATTTTATAGACAACTATTCAAGATACGGATACATTTACTTGATGTGCCGCAAGTCTAAGTGCTTTGATTAGTTCAAAGAGTACGAGGCTGATGTGGAGAAACGTCAAAGTAAAAGTATCAAGACACTACGGTGAGATCGTAGTGGCAAGTATCTCTTGGGAGAATTTAGGAGTCACTTATCAGAAGTAGAGATTCAATCCCAACTAACTTCACCTGGTACACCCCTACAGAATGGTGTAGAAAAAGGAATGTATAGGACTCTTATGGAAATAAGTAGATTGATGATGAGTTATTTGGAAAATTACCAAATTCATTTTAAGGATATACTCTGGAAACGGAAGTGAACATAGTACCTTCCAAAGTTAGAACTCTCTACTCATATAGAATTGCTAAATAGGCATAAGCCTATTTTGAAGCATATTCGGATTCGAGAAGTCCAGCACATATGCTGAAGAGAGACAATGATAAGTTGGACAGGAATTCACTTGTTTGTAAGTTATCCTAGAGAAATGAAAGTAAGTTTATAGTCTTAAAAATCAGAAGGTCATTGTTAGCATCAATGATTGATTTTTAGAAAAGGACTATGTAATAAACTACAAGCCCATAAGTAAATTTGTTCTTAAAGAAATTATAAAGGACATGTCTAATTTAGGACCAACTGTACAAGATGAAATATCACAAGAAACTGCAACACGTATCACAATTGATACACAATTATAGGCAGTACATCATCGTAGTGGGAGGGTTGTCAAACAACCAAAAGGATTCATGTTTTGGGAGAGTTTTTGGACTTGATCCCAAATGAACATGAGTCTGATCCCGGAAATATGATGAAGCACTCCAAAATAAAGATGCAGCATCTTGGCAAAGAGCAATGAATACAGAATTAGAATATATGTATTCTAATCAAATCTGGAAGCTTGTAGAACCACCAGATGGTGTAAAAGCCATTGGGTGAAAATATGTCTACAATAGGAAAAGATGGATAGACAGGAAGGTGGAAACTTTCAAAACAAGGCTTGATGAAAAAGAAACTTTTTCACTGGTAGTCATGCTTAAGTCTATCCAGATTCTTTTATCTATTTAGCAAGTGGATGTCAAGACAGCATTCCTTAATGGAAGTCTTGAAGAAAGCATCCATACAAAGCAACCAGAAGGGTTCAGTGCAAAGGGCAAAGAGCATTTTATATGCAAGCTCAATCAGTCTATGGACTGAGGCAAAACTTCAAGGTCTTGGAACATCCGGTTTATCAAAGGAATCCAGACCTATGGATTTATTTAGTAACCGGATAAGTCTTGTGCATACAAAAGGTGTGATGGAAACGTGGTGATATTTTTTGTACTATACATAAATAACATTTTTTGGTAGTTGGAAACAATATCAAAATGTTGTCAGAAGTAAGGGTATGGTTGTCCAAACAATTCGATATGAAGGACTTGGGAGAATGAATATATTCTTGGGATCAAAGCAATAAGGGATCGCAAGAAAAGAATATTGTATCTATCTCAAGCTTCATATATCAAAAAAAATCCTTGCTCGTTTTAAGCATGCAAAACTCCAAGAAAGGTTTCTTATCTTTTTAGCATGGAGTAACTTTATCTAAAGAAATGTCTCCATAGACATTAAAGGAGATAGAGGATATGAAGGCAGTTCTTTATGCTTCGGCTGTCGGAAGCCTAATGTATGCTATGCACGAGATCAGAAATCTGTTTTGCCAAGGGCATAGTTAGCAGATATCAAAGTAATCCTAGACAAGGACATTGGATTGCAGTAAAGCATATATTGAAGTACCTTAGAGGCACTAGAGATTATATGCTAGCTTACAAGGCAGTTAATTTGGTCCCTGTGGGTTGCACGGATTTTGACTTCCAATCGGATAGGGACAATAGTAAGTCAACCTTGGGGGTTTTGTGTTTACTTTAGGAGGTAAAGTCATAACTATGGAAGAGTGATAAGCATAGGTGTTTTTCTGGATTCCACCATAGAAGCTTAGTATATGGCAAGCCTCTGAGGTAGCCATAAAAGCTGAATGACTCAATAACCTTAAGATAGACTTAGATATGATTTCTGGTTTGTCCAAAGATTATTACAATTTATTGTAATAATATTGGTACAGTAGCAAACTCGAAGAAACCATAAGTCTATAAGGCAAGTAAACACAATAGAGCGCAAGTACCACCCAATACGAGAAATCATATAAACGAGGAGAAGTTGTTGCTGCCTAGATAGCATCAAGTGATGACCTATAGATCCTTTCACTAAGGTCCTTAAGGCAAGAGCTTTTGATGGGCATGTTGAAGGGTTGGGAATCAGATGTATGGTAGCAGATATGGCAGCTTAGTCTTTTAGTATAAGTGGGAGATTGTTAGGATGTATACTAAAAGCCTAGCTTTTGGTATAAACATTTATCTAGAAATAAGAATCACATTGGTCAAATGTCTACATTTACGATAAATGTAGTTGCTCAATTAATTTATATTGTAGATAACATGGTGTGTGGTGTCACACACAGAAAATCATGTTATTGGTTCCTTATAAATTATAAACAGTAGATCACGACCAAGATGGAAAGGAACAAACCATTGGAAGGTCGTAGTGTAATTAGGTATTAGTTTATCTTAACTATATAATTACACTAGTTCACTTAGAGTGTATTGAGTAGGACCATTTGAGGTCGTTCCTTTTATATTGACTTTATGAAGGAACAAAGACCTCAGTTATTATGAAAGTGTGTGCTCTTAATCCTAATATAATAACAAGCACATATATTTGATATTTATTTCTTTAATTTATCAATGGGTGAGATTTAGTTCGATAAATTAATAAGCCCGATAAGTTGGGAAATGATATCACCTATAGTGTGTGTTGTTGATTATAGAAGGAAACTGTGTCCTAGTGATCTAGGTTGAGAATGTCCCCAAGAGGAGCTCATAAGGATTGTCATGTTAAACCCTGCAGGTGGACTTAGTCCGACATGACGATGAAGTTGAGTGGTACTACTCTTGGAGCTAGATATTAATTAAGTGAGTTGTCAGTAACTTACTTAATTAGTGGACATTTGTTATCTTAAACACAGGGAGACTAACACACTCATAATAAGAAGGAGCCCAAAATGTAATTTGGGATTGGTGCGGTAGTTCAATAATAGTTCTCTAGTGGAATGAATTATTATTGATAAAATTAAATTGTGTGTTCGGGGCGAACACGGGATGCTTAATTTTATCGGGAGACCAAAACCAATTCCTCCTCTCGGTCTCTATCGTAGCCTCTTAATTATAGAGTACAATACCCACCTATACCCACCTTCTTACCCATCCCATAGGGGCCGGCTAAGCTAGCTTGGAGACCAAGCTAGGGCCGGCCAAAGTTTGGTTCATGGGTGCTTCAAGGTGGCCGGCCCTAGCTTGGGTTTAAGCTTGGTGTGGCCGGCCTAAATTAAAATAAAAGGATTTTTATTTTTAAAATTTTCTTATGTGGATAACATGATTTAAAAGAGAGTTTAAAAATTTAAATCTTTCCTTTTATAAGATTCTACAAAAGATTAAGAGAAGAGCTAAATCTCTTTCTTTATTTATAGATTAAAAGGTTGATTTTAATTTTTGTAAAAACTTTCCTTTTAACCATGTTCATGATTTAAAAGTTTAAAAAATTAATAATTCTCTTTTATTAGTTTCTACAAAAGATTAAGAAAAGATTTGATATCTTTCCTTATTTGTAGATTGAAAGGAGATTTTAATTTTTAGAGATAACTTTCCGGAAATTATCCACATGTTTAAAGAAAGATTTAATTTATAAAATTTCCTTTTAACCAATTATGAAGGGATAAAAATTATTGGAGATTTTTTTTTTAAATTTCTGGAAGCAAATAAGGAAGTTTTAATTTGTGTTTTAAATTTTTATTTGCTTGGAAATTTGGTGTGGCCGGCCATTATAATCATGAGAATAAAAATTATTTTTAATTAAATAAATTTTTCCTTTTCATGACAAAAGAATTAAGGAAGTTTTTATTAAAATTTCCTTATTTGCCAAGACCAAGGATTATAAAAGAGGAGGTGGAGGAGCCTTCATGGTGTAACAACCTCTATTCTTTTCCTCCCTCTCTTCCTTGGTTTTGGTGGCCGGCCCTATTTCTCTCCTCTCCTCTTGTTGGCCGAAACCTATCTTCTTAGTGGAGCTCTTGTTTGTGGCCGGATCAAGGAAGGAGAAGAAGAAGAGAAAGCAAGCCTCGTCTCTAGCATCCCTTGGAGCATTGGTGGTGGCCGAAATTCTTCATCCTTGAAGAAATTTATTGTGGCCGAAATCTAGAAGAAAGAAGGAAGGTGGAAAGGTGGTTCTCATCTTGGAAGATCGTTGCCCACACAACGTCCGAGGTTAGAAGAGGAATACGGTAGAAGATCAAGAGGTCTTTGTCTTCAAAAGAAAGGTATAACTAGTAATGTTTTTCCGCATCATGCTAGTTTTATTTCTTTGTAAAAATACCAAATACAAGAGGCATGTGATTCTAGTTTTTCGAATTTATTTTCGATGTTGTGTTCTTTTGTTTTTCTTTTTCCTTGTGATTTGATTGTTCTTTTCGGTTGACCTAAAGTTATTTAAGGAAATTAAATATTAGCTTTCCTTAAAAGGCTTTGTCTAGTCGGTGGTGGTTGCTCCCATATCCAAGAAGGCCATGTGCCTCGCCACGTCAGTACTGGAAGCCAATTTTGAAAATTAATATTTAATAGAATTAATAACCTAGGTGATTTGGATCGAAAGTGATAAGTTCCGCAGGAGATCCAAGTCTAAACCTAAAAGAACAAATAAATTAAACTTAGGATCAAACGTGTTAAGTTCCGTAGGCGATCCGAGTTTAATTTAAAAGAACACATGATAGCTAGGAAAAGGTTCAGACCTTTATACAAAATTTTTGTACAGTGGAACCATTAGGTTTTCCGAGTAGCAACCAATAGGGTCAAGTGTCGAGTGTTTCTCACGACACTGTCCGCTCGGCGCAAAGGTAGTTTAACCAACTCCCAACCAATTCCATATATTTCTTCAAGGGCTTTCATAAAGTTTTTCTACATCACTTTACCAGCAATCATCGTTACCACAAAACTACATTGAGTCAGTTCTCTCTCAAGTAAGGGCCCAAAGAGACGCTAAGGGCTTATATCAAGAAATTCAATCAAGTAGCTATGAACATCCCCTCGGCCACTCTAGAGATCCTCGTGAGCGCCTTTTCCTTAGGGCTCATGGATGGTGAGTTCTTCCAATCCCTTATTAAGAAGCCGCTGAGGGACTTCTATCATCTACTTGGACAAGCCACTAAATTCATCAACGTGGAAGAAGCCCAGTCTACTCGGAAGAAGGAAGTTACCCCTTCTATTCCTTCTTCCGTGTTCAAGTGTCGGGCACCTCCGCCCACTTTGCCACCTAAAGGGCCTCGACCAGAACCCCTACTACCACATCACGAGTCAAGATTGTAGGTAGTCCAACATGTTGAAGTCGAGCAGACACGCTTCCCCGAGCCATAACAATGGACTCCTATATTCTGTACCTATCATTGCTCGGGAACTCACAATATGGAGGATTGCTACCATTATAATCATGTGCAGCATCAACCAGCCAATCAGGGGTTTCACCAACGATCCCCTTCGTCTAACTGTCAACGTCATCACTGATCGAACGAGCTTCCAGGTCGGAGTCCAACTTAGGCTGAAGTCTAGTTGGGTTTGCAGACCTGACAACTGGTGAGAATACATGGTGGGTCAAAAGCAAGTCAAGCAACTGCAGTCGGTAAGTAGAGGTAAGCAACTGGAGGAGAGATCCAGTGAGAATGCATTTCCCATTAAAGGAATTGTAGGTGTCGGTCCAACTTAGGTCCATTTGGGAAATCTAAGTTGAGACCTTGACTAGATCTTAGTCTCAAGAAGATAAGATCTAATTACTACTATTTTATTGTATTGTACTAACTCTATTTTACAGGATATATTTATTTTTGTTGCCCAGGACTAACTCTTTTTTTGCAAGGAAGAAAGCTGGAAAATGAGGAGTCTGGGAGCTCAGATCTGGTCCAGGTGCCTGGAGCTGGTCCGGGTGCCCGAAGCAGCTGCTTCGGGTGGGTGTCGCGGGCACCCGGGCGGTCTGAGAACCCAGAATCGGTTCAGGCGCCCGGACCCGAAAACTCATCCATAAGCTGATGTGAACCGCGTCGACTGGCTGAGCCACATGGTCCAAGCGCCCAGAGGGGTTCCAGGCGCTCGTAATGAGCTTATATAAAGGCCTTTAACCAGGAGCTTTAAAACAACAACCACTACAAGTTTCTCTCTTACATGTTGATCCGAAAAAGCTCTTACGACACCGAAAGGTTGTTCCAAAGGTTGAAGAACAAGAGATCCTTATTTCCTTTCTATTTGTTGGTAACGATTTCAGTTTTTGTACTCAAAATGTGTAACACCTTATTCGAACTAATAGTGATTGCCCAACAAAAGCAATCGACGATCGTGTGCCTTAGAGTAGGAGTCGTCGAAGGATCCGAATCAAGTAAAACTTAGCTTGTGTTAGTATTGTCTTTTGTTTCCCTTTCCACTATGTACTTGTTTTTAATTCACAATTTTTTGAAAAATGATATTCACCCTCCTTTTGTGTCTTTCCAATCCTACAAGTGGTATCAGAGTAGGTACCGCTCTGATTTAGTGCAACTACCAATCATGCAAGGGGGTGATTTTTTCTTACTTTTAATACTTGTCTTTCGAATTTTTTTGAGCTTTCTCGATAAAATCTAAACTGGTACAATTACCTCTTTGGATAAATTTTTTGTTGCAAACTACTCTGATTTGGTGCAACACCAATTCAAGCCTTAATACCCTTATTTTTCTCCCACACTGCTAATCCAAGACCTAGTCTTGGGACTTCTTTTCCTTTCTTTTGTGTGCAGGATTCATGGCCCAAAATGAGGAATACAACATTGTTCATCCTCCCCTCTTTAACGGTGGCGATTTCCCATACTGGAAAAAGTGGATGGAGGTGTACCCGAAGACCAACTTTGACCAATGGTTCACCATCACCAAAGGATACAAGGCTCTAGTTGACCACAACACCGCAATTCCAATGGACCTAGAAAATTGGAATCCGGAGATGAAGAAAAAGGCCCAAATTGACTTCAAGGCCCTCAACACAATCTAGTGCGGGCTAATGAAGGAAGAACTGAACCGCGTCAGCCCACACAAAAATGCCAAGGAGCTATGGGACAAACTCATAGAACTACACGAGGGAACCAACGACGCAAAGGTAACAAAAAAGGACCTATTTTTAAATAAATTATTTAACATAAAAATGTAGGAAGGAGAATCTGCTAGTCAATTGCACGTGAGGATAAAGGGCATCCTCAATGGGCTCCATATAATCGGTTATCAAGTGGAGAATCGAAATTTAATACGGTATGCTCTAAACGCGTTTCCTCGAAATGCAATGTGGGCATCTATCGTGGATGCCTACAAAATCTCGAGGAATTTATCTAAATTAAAACTAGATGAGTTATTTTATGAACTTAAACTCCATGAACAGACTAACTCAAAGTAGGTCGAGAAAGATATTGCACTCTTTGCAGATCCCTCAAAAGAAATCAAACACAAGAACAAACTAGAACTAGAATCTGAATCTGGCTTAGAAGATGAAGAAGAATAACTCGAGAACATGGTCAGAAAAATATTCACAAGAAGAAAGAACAATTTCTCAAAGAAGGACCTATAAAAGGTAATCAAATCAAATGACATGAAGGCAAATATCACATGCTACGGGTGTAACAAGAAAGGATACTATAAGCATGAGTGTCCAAAGATGAAAGATGACAAATCCAAAATAACTAGAAGGAAGAAGACACTCAAGATGACGTGGGACAAAACATCTTCAGAAGAATCAGATGTCGAAGATCAGAAG
This sequence comes from Zingiber officinale, assembly GCF_018446385.1. Taxonomy (NCBI): domain Eukaryota; kingdom Viridiplantae; phylum Streptophyta; class Magnoliopsida; order Zingiberales; family Zingiberaceae; genus Zingiber; species Zingiber officinale. The sequence continues at coordinate 95,416,458 of NC_056002.1, read as the reverse complement.
CATCACAATTATCTCGCACTGATAGCAACCAGACCAGAATCAGAAAGCGAGTTAGAATATGATGACAAGTCTGAAAATGAATCAAGCCACGAGTCCGCACTCATTTTTGAATGTTTGAACGAGGTATCTTCTATCTTAACCTTCAAATTTTTTAGAATAATTGTATGTTTAAATAAAAAATTAATTAACTATGAAAAACAAACTGAAACACTTCTTGAGGAAAATCAATGCCTTAAGGAATAAATTAAAAATAAAAATCTAAATCAAGATATAAAACTTGAGGAGGAAAACATAAATTTAAAAAGTGAAATTAATAAACTTAAAGGATTATTAGAAACTTTCACCAGTAGATCGAAAAATTTAGATTTAATTCTTAAAATCCAAAAAGTTATATATAATAAGTCCAGGTTCAGATACAAGTCCACTAGCTGAGCAAACAAAACTTTTATATCACTTATAAGCCAAAACAAAACCCTAACTAAAGGTTGGGTTCCGAAAATGTGTCTAACTATGCAAGTAGGACTCACTCAATTCTATGTGTCTAAAAATGGAATTCATTATCTAAAACGAAATCCATCTAAACCTATTAATTCAAAATTAAACCAAAATAAACCTTCAAAGCTAAATTCCAAACTTAAGAATACAATCAAATCAAATAATTCAAACTCAAATTAAAAAAAAATAAATACAAATCAAATAACTTCAAAGCTAATTTAAATTACCATCAAGTTTATTTTAACTACAAAAATAATCGACATAAACCTAAAACCTAAACTGAAAAGTTCAATAATTCAGGGGAGGTTCTAAATTAGTTGGCACCTCCAAAACAATAGGTTACCTGACAAGGTAATTAGGATTAGATAAAAAAGGGACAAAAGTTTAACATGAAAAATAGTACTGGAAAGGTTTTAGATGATAGTAGGTTAGGGAAACTATATTTATGCATGTCTAGAAAGATATGGCTTTGACCTGCTGTATTTGGCATAATGGAACTAACTGAAGCTACCCCTTACCAATCCTAGCTGGTTAGACTAAAGTTTTATTATTAAGTTCAGTGGATATGACTATTTGAAGATTTTCAAAGGCACGGTTACTCTAATGATGTCTAAGTGACTCACCACTGCTTAGAAGTTTATCCAAAAAATACATATTTATTGAACCTAAAGTTAAACTTGAATCTAATATAAGTTAAACCAAACCCTGAAATACAACGTAACTCATTTCATAAAATCATAGGATCCCTTTTTGTCTAAAAATTTAGACTGGTGAGATGAATAAGGTTAAATTAAAATAAATAAAATTTAATTCTAATTAATTAATCTGAAATTCAATGATCATTTTTTTCATAAATGTTAGATTAAGGGGGAGGACATTTATGTGACTAATTTTCAAATTCTAGGAAAACTATTTACTTTTTCAAAAAATTTCCTATTTCTCTAGTGTTGTAAAAATTATTTTATCCTTAGTCTAAATGGTACCCATAGAAAGTATGATCCTATAGATTTAAAAATCAAGCTTCTCACAAACACATTAGGTTTATCTTGATTGTGTATTCAAAAACATAGAATGACGTGAGATGCATAGGCCTCTTGTCTGGACTTTAGATGCTTATATCAGTGCATCAACATAAGTCTGGGTGAAAAAAATACAACAATATATTAATCAAGTTAAACAGTCCTTTTTCAACTAATTTTAATGGGACATTAATACTTAACTTGACTAACCAAGTGAACACTGCTATCTTCTGGTAATCAGTCAGTAGTTGAAGGTTATACATTTAAGGACCAATCTTAAATGAGTACTTTTAAACTAAGTTTTTTTTATGTTAAATTGTTCTTAATTAAATTTTTATGTAGTCAATATTATAAATAAATCCCTAACTTAAATTAATTTTTTTAAATAACTTAATTACTAAATAATTAAACTAATTACTTATTAAACAACTTAATTAATCTGTACCATAAATTAATTCTAAACTTAAATTAAATTTTTTTAAACAACTTAATAATGAAACAATTAAACCAATTAATCTTTATCTTAAATTAATTTTTAACTAAGATTAACTTAGTTTTTTCAATCTCTTAACTAAAATTAACTTCTTGACTTGAAATTAAATTTTAACTTTTAACTTAAACTAACTTGTTCTTAAAACAATTTAAGTAACTTAAATTTTTCTAAATAAATTCTTGAACAATTAATTAATTTTTAACTTAAATCTATCTTTCAACTTAATTAAAACTGTTAATTAAAATCTTCTCTAATTAGTTCTCTCAACTTAAATTCTTTTAACCCTAATTAATTATAACTAAAGGGGGCATTGTCTGAGTCTTGGCTGCAATCTCAGGCACATCTGAGAAGAAGCACCTTTATTAAGCGTGCCGACGACCACAATCGCCAATCCACTGCGGTAAGTTTTTGAATCTAACTTCCTTGTTTTGTACTTTCAAAATGTAATCTTACTATCATTTCCTCCAACTATATGCTTTGAGTCTACATTTGGGCAAGCTGGTTGTAGATTTGGAGAGGACTAACCAAATCTTAAAGGACAAGGTAAAAGAATTACAAGCTGCCTCTAGCCTCCCCAACAATGAACTCCTTCAACTACGGGATAGAGTGAAGTCACAAGCTGAGTTTACTGTTAATTAAGAAAATACTCTATAAGACACTCGCCATATGCTACAATCTCGAGAGGAGGAAAAACGAAACTTAGAGTTACAGTTAGAGGGGTTTAATTCTACACTTAGCATTGAAATGACTTTAAAAGATAAAACCCTCTCAGATGTTACTCACAAAACCACCTTGTTGAACCAGCTGGAACAATCATATGGTTCGGGGTCTCCTGAGTTAGCCCTAGAATTGACCTCCAAAGACTTTACATTGTTTCAACAACAAGAAAAATTATGAGCCCAAGATTTACAAATAAACTCACTTCTACAAGAACTAGCGGAGGCCAAGGCAGAGAAAACTACCTTACAAGGGGAGAAAGATAACCTACAATCTGAATTTTAAACATACAAAGCAAGCGAGGAAGAGCGCTGGCAAAGTAGGCACAAAGCCTATTTAAATTCTATTGAATTTGGTGAAGAGTATGCTAGACGAATTGTAGGAACTCTCACTTACTCAGTTGAAGGAGTAATCCAACAACTGAAAGAGGGAGGTTGTTTATCTAAAGTCCCTCCTCCCTTGTTTATAGATCATCGGTGACTCAACTAAGAACTCCCAAAAGACCTTTTGAGAGAATTTGAGTAGATTTGGATTTTTTTTATTTGCATTTTATCACAATTTTATAACTGATGTATACCATTTACTGTTTAATGAAAGTTCATACTTACCTGCTCTTCCTTGTGTGATTTCCTTTTCTTCAGAACTACCCAAGCATTTGTATGAATGATCTTGTTCAATATGTTTACAATATGTAGAGAAATTCCATGGAAAAATTATAATCAAAGGAAGGAGATCCCCTAGTTATCCTCTGAGTGATATATAAGGATGAATGAACTTCGTTTCTGATGCTCTCCAGGTTCGTATGATAAATTAAATGCCTTGCCCATATATGAAGCACTTTTGACTTGTCTAATGGACCAGTTGGATTTATATATTTGGGCGAGATTAATTATCTGCTATATATGTGCTCCTTTGGATTTTCCTAGCTGCATAGACAACCAGTCGGGTTTATTTGCTCCAGCGAAATTGAATATATGTTATATAAATGTTCCTTCGGGGTTTCCCGACTGCATAGAAAATTAGTCGGATTTATACGCCCGAGCAAAGTTGAATATATGCTATATAAATGTTCCTTCGGGGTTTTCTCGACTGCATAGAAGATCGATCAGGTTCGTACGCCCAAGCGAAGTTGAATATATGCTATATAAATGTTCCTTCGGGCTTTCCCGACTGCATAGAGAACTGTTCGGATTTATACGCCTGAGCGAGATTGAATATCCATAAGTACTATTAATGTTCAAACTCATGGTTGATCTTAGAGAAGGTTTAAAGTCTCCAGTTCCCCCTAAGAAAGTCAGGCCAATCACTCCTTGAGGTCCCCGATCGATTGTTATAGAGGTTTAAAATGTCCGGTTCCTCCTAAGGAAGCCAGACCGATTACTTCTTAGGGTCCCTGATCGATTGTTATGGAGGTTTAAAGTCTCTTGTTCCCCCTAAGGAAGCCAGGAGGGTCACTCCCTAGGGTCCCCGATCGACTAGATGGAGGTTTAAAGTCTCTGGTTCCCTCTAGGGAAGCTAGGCCGGTCACTCCCTAGAGTCCCCGATCGACTGTTATGGAGATTTAAAGTCTCCGATTACCCTTAAGGAAGCCAGGCTGATCACTTCTTAAGGTCCTCGATAGACTATTATAGAGGTTTAAAGTCTCTGGTTCCCCCTAAGAAAGCCAGGCTAGTCACTCCATAAGGTCCCCGATCGACTGCTATGTAGGTTTAAAGTCTTTGGCTCCTCCTGAGGAAGCCAGGTCGGTCACTCCTTAGGGTCCCCGATTGACTGTTATGGAGGTTTAAAGTCTCTGGTTCCCCTTAAGGAAGCCAGGCTAGTCACTCCTTAAGGTCCTCGATCGACTGCTATGCAGGTTTAAAGTCTCCGATTTCCCTTAAGGAAGCTAAGCCGGTTACTCCTTCGGGTCCCCGATCGATTGTTATGGAGGTTTAAGGTCTCCGGTTCCCCTTAAAGAAGCTAGGCTAGTCACTCCTTAGGGTCCCCAATTGACTGTGAGGGAGATTTAAAGAAGAGTATGTATCTCTTCCAAATAATATTGCCAACATTTTATTTGTTACTTGTATTAAAAAAATGTTCAAACAAAATACATAAATGACTTACATGCATATTTGTTAAGTTCTATATGGTTACAAATGGTTGGCACTCCAGGGCTGCTCAAGTTTTCTCCCTTCTGCATACTGAAGATAATAGGCACCCGATACAAGTTTATGTATGATTTTGTAAGGTCCTCCCCATTGAGGTCCTAGTTTGTTAACATCTCCTACAGGCTTGATGCGCTTCCATACCAGATCACCTACCTGAAAGAACCTTGGAATAACTCTTTTGTTGTAATTCTGTCTCATTCATTGCCGATAAGAAATAAGTCAGGTTGCTGCTTTGTCCCGCGCTTCCTCTATTAGATCAAGCTCCATAAGGCGTCGATCTGCATTGTTGTCATCATAAAGCCTTCTTCGATCAGACTCTACTCCGACTTCAATTGGAATCACTGCTTCACCACCATAAACCAGGTGAAAAGGAGTAATTCTTGTAGATTCTCGAGGAGTAGTACGATATGCCTATAATACACTGGGTAGTTCATCTACCCAGCTACCACCAACATGATCTAACTCTAATAATTTCTCTATTGGTTACTTCAACTTGTCCATTACTCTGTGGATATGCCACAGAGGTAAAAGCTTGTGTGATGCCATAATCAGAACACAATTTTTTAATCTTCCTTCCTTGAATTGCCTTCCATTATCAGAAACTTACTTATGTGGAATACCAAATCTGTAAACAATATGATGCCATAGAAATTTGATAGCTGCATGTTCAGTAATTCTGACCAATGGTTCTTCTTCGACCCATTTAGAGAAATAATTCACTGCTACTAACAAGAACTTCCTCTAAGCAGACACAAGAGAGAAAGATCTTACTATATCCATGCCCCATTGATCAAAAGGACAAGATACTATAGAAGTCTTCAATAATTTAATAGAATGATGAGGAATATTCTGATGTTTCTGACAAGACAAACAAGTTTTCACAAGTTGAGCAGCATCTTCTTGTATAGTAGGCCAAAAATATCCAGCTAGTAATATCTTTCTGGCAAGAGACCTACCTCCCATATGACTATCACAAGAACCTTGATGCACTTCTTGTAAAATATATTGTATGGCATCTGATCCAACACATTTAAGCAGAGGACTAGAGAAGGTCCTTTTATATAAGTGATCTCCGATCATAGTATATTGGCTTGCCCTCTTCTTGAATACCCTAGCTTGCTCTGCATCAATGGGTAAAATTCCTTATCATAAAAATAGAATGATTGGTGTTCTCCAACCACCTTAAATTTCCAGATTAGCCTGTTGTTCAACACAAGATACTAATAACGTCTATTCCACCAGTTTGTCTAAATTCCAAGGCACAAAGGCAGAAGCTAATTTAGCTAACCCATCTGCTACTTGATTATTTGTTCGAGAGATTTTCTTTATACTTACTTCATGAAATTCAGCTTTCAATTTATCAAAGGCCTCTCTGCATATAGCTTGAGTCTTTCATTACTAATTCCAAAGTTACCTATCAATTGTTATGCTACCAATTGAGAATCAGAATGAATTACCACACTAGCCGCTCCCACATGTTTAACAGCTTGTAGGTCTACTATCAATGCTTCATACTCAACCTCATTATTGGTGGCTCTGTAGTTCAATCTAATAGATAACTATATTCAATCTTCCCTAGGAAATATAAGAAGAACCTCAATTCCACTACCTTGTCGAGTAGAAGATCTATCCACATAAATAATCCAAGTTTCTTCTGTTTTGGGACTTGGTATTTCTGTTATGAAATCTGCCAAAGTTTGAGCTTCGATGGCCGCCCGAGGCTGATACTGTATATCATACTCACTGAGCTCGATCGTCCACTTAATCAATCTTTCGGACGCTTCTGGGTTAACAAGCACCCGACCGAGAGTACTATTAGTTAATACTATAATTGGGTGTGACAGAAAATAAGGGCGTAACCTCCGAGCTACTAGAACCAATCCGTAAGCCAACTTCTCAGTGTCGTATATCGACACTCTGCTCCCTTTAATAAATGGCTCAAAATACACAAGTAATAATTCTTTTTCTTCCTGTCTCACTAATATAGAACCAACAGCATGATCATTGGTGAATAAGTACACGCACAAAGTTTCTCCTACTACTGGCTTATCTAATACAGGAAGAGTAGACAAGTATTCTTTTAACTCCTCGAGCGCCTTGCTGCAATCCTCATCCCATTGGAACTTAGTCGATCGCTAGAGTACCTTGAAGAAGGGGAGACTCTGATTAACCGACCGAGAGATGAATTAAGACAAGGCAGTAATCCTACCTGTCAATCTCTGAGCCTCCTTCAGGTTCTTCGTGGGAGCCATGTCATGCAATGATTTCACCTTGCTGGGATTGACCTCTATTTCTCGTTCGATCACCATGTACCCCAGGAACTTTCCACTCTTGGACCCAAATAAACACTTGTTGGGATTAAGCTTGAGCCCATACCTTCTCAAAGTCCTAAAAGTTTCTTCAATATTAGCACATAAACTAGAAGACTGTATAGTTTTAATAAGAATATCATCTACATAAACTTCCATATTTCTTCCAATCTGTTTCTAGAAGACCTTATTCATAAGTCATTGATAAGTAGCTCCTGTATTCTTTAGACTAAAAGGCATAACATTATAGCAATAAGTACCTTCAGTAGTTATAAAGCTAACCTTTTCCTGATCTACCTTGGCAAGTGGAATTTAATGATACCCTTGATAGACATCCAACATACTAATAAATTTGCAACCGGTCGTGGAATCCACCACTTGATCTATGCGAGGTAGAGGATAATAGTCCTTCGGGCAAGCCTTGTTAAGATCTCTGAAATCAATACATACTCGCCACTTGTTACCTGGCTTAGAAACCATAACCACATTAGCCAGCTAACTTGAGAATTGTACTTCCTGAATATATCCAACCTCCAGTAACTTGTCTACTTCTTCTTTGATAATCTTATTCTGGTCAGCTCTGAAATCTCTCTTTTTTTGTTTAACCGATCAGACATCTGGATACACGTGAAGAGCATGCTCCATGACTATTGGCGCAACACCTTTCACTTCCTTAGGCGTCCAAGCGAACACATCGCTATTTTTTGTCAGACACTTTATCAAATCCTCTCTGAGATCAGAATCTAGGTCGGAAGAGATAGGTGTGGTAGCTTCCAGTCGGCCAGGCTGTATTTACACTTCTTCCTTTTAATCATATATGAGGGTGGGCGGCCTTTCATAAAGGACGTTGATATCCATCCTCTAAGCTTTTCGGGCGGCATTAGCTTCCTCCCTTATAATCTCCAAATAATACTTGCGTATTGTTATCTGATCTCCCTTGACTTCCCCTACTTGATCGCCCATAGGGAATTTTATCTTCTGGCAGAAAGTAGAAACGACCGCCCTGAATTCATTCAAGGTCAATCGATCCAAGATAACGTTATAGGTTGATGGAGCGCCCATAACTATGAAGACCGATCGGCGTGCCCGCATAAGAGGCTCCTCCCTTAAGGATATAATAATTTTATCTGACTCAGTGGTTGTACCTCATTGCCTGTGAATCCATATAATGGAGTAACTATATGCTGAAGCTTGCTCGGGTTGATCTACAACTGGTCAAAAGCTTGCTTAAAGATAATGTTAACAGAACTACCAGTATCAATAAAAGTACATGAAATGTTATAATTGGCTATAACAACCTTGATTATTAGTGCATCATCATGAGGTACTTCTACCCCCACCAAATCTCTGGGTCCAAAACTGATCTCCGGCTTTGCCGCCTTCTCTACGCTACATCCGACGGCATGAATTGTTAATCACCAAGCGTGCAACTTCCTCGCCCGATTAGAATCACCATCAGTGGACCCTCTTGCTATCATGCTAATGTTGCCCCAAGCGGCGTTACAACGATTTTATTCCTATCAAGCCGATGATGGGTCTGATTGTGCCTGGCCGAGTGCTTGAACTTGTACCATAGGGAGAGGTAATATTCCTGCTTGCGACCCACTCGGTTGATATTCAATTTTGAACGGGCTATTCTGTCGAGGATATCACCGGCGATTTGGGATTGGAGAACGCCGACTATATCAAGTGTTGCTTGCTTATTGATTCTTCAAACTAAAACAATTCTCCATATCATGAGTATTAGTCAGATGGTATGTGCACCATCTTTGAGGAAAATGTTGAGAAACTCCCACATGTTGCACTGCTTAAGGTCACAACTTGGGATGATGATGGGGCAGGTCCGCTCAAGGTCCTTAAGGAGGCTGGGTAGGTCCCCCCGAGCGGGTCACTGCTAGAACCAGTGCAGGGGTGTTAATCTCTTTCCTGTGGGCAGCTTGAGCCTCTTCCACATTGATAAACTTTGAAGCCCGTTCAATTAATATATCAACATTGGTAGGAGGATTCTTAACCAAATCCTTGAAAAAATCATTGTCATTAAGGCCCTGAGAGATGGCGCTTACCAAGATCTCTGTAGTGGCTGATGGAACATCAATAGCCACATGATTAAATCTCTTAATATAGGCCCTAATAAACTCTTTAGGGCCTTGCTTGATAGAAAAGAGACTCCACAGAGTTTTATGATACCTCCGATTGCTGGAAAAATGGTATAAGAATACCTTGCGAAAATCCTTGAAGCGACGAATAGAATTCTCCGGCAGTCGCTTAAACCATCTTTAAACTGCTCCTCCAAAAAGTAATAAGGAACATCCGACATTTAACTCCATCAGTAAATTGTTGGAGGAGCGCTGCATGCTCAAACTTGAGAAGATTATCTTCGGGATCAGTTGTTCTCGAATATTCTCCAACATTTAAATTCTAATAATGCTTCAACAGCGGATCATCCAACACCCATTGAGAGAATGGAGTGATAATCCTTTCAGGAGAACTATCGCTAGCTACTACCTTCCCCTTTCTCTTTTCCCTTACAAGAGTTTCTCCAGAGGATTACTGAAGGGTTGCTCTTTGTCCTCCTTATTCCAGAGGTGTTCGAAAGTAAGCTTTAGGACATCAACAGGGAGAGAGAGGAGAAGAGAATAGATGAGACAGATCCCCTTCCATGATCTCCTTCTCTCAATGATGAGAGGTTACAAACATTGCCGGAGGTAGAACTACAGGCAATGTATCACCAGTATTCACTTGTTGTTGTTGCAGTATCTTCTGTACTCTAGCGTTGATGAGCAACTCCAGATCATCCTGTGATATAGTGATGGTATTGGGTTTACTAGCTTCCTCCATCTCCGTAGTCTCATATCCAGGTGAATAGTTCCCATAGACGGCGCCAAATTTGATCCTGTCTGAAATCTACGAAGATGAGCACTGGCTTTGATGAATGATGATGACCTCCGATGAAGAGGAACTCCTAAGATCTGAAGGAATTCCTCAACGCTCCTGTGCACAGTAAGACGAGCCAACAAAGCGTTAGTGACCTAAGACCAGGGTGGGGATCCCTTGCTAGGCCCTCCGACTCTCAAGTTAGTTCCTCTCACAGATGGAAGAAGAAGAAGAAGAAGAACAGTAACTAAAGTGAAATAGAGTTTTGATGCTAGAACTTCTGTACCTTGCCAACGGAGAAGATCTCCCTTTTTATACCACCTCACGTGACCTCCATAGTCGTGAGGTGGTCCCCAGTTCGTTAGAGTTTGTCAGGAGATGAAGTCATCCTCTATATTTCGTGCAATAATCCTTTAAGAAATCTTTTTTGTACCCCAGATGCACCCATTTTATCATTTATGACTTGTATTTATAATGGGGGCATGTCATCATAATTGAAGAAGCTTCTAGAAGATATTTCTTGCTAAATATTCTGTTAAGCATGTTTCGACCGGTTGTTCAAGCCAGTCGCATATACTATCAAGAATACCTCCTGCTGAATTTGTCTCAGTCGGTCATTCGAGCCAACTGTATATACTATTTAGACTACCTCCTATTGAATATGTCTTGACCGATCGTTCAAGCTGGTTGTATATACCGTTTAGACTACCTCCTGTTGAATATATCTCGATCGGTCATTCAAGTCAGTCATATATACTATTTATACTACCTCCTATTGAATATGTCTCGACCGATCGTTCAAGCCGGTCATATATACTATTTAATGCTTCCTGTTAAACCTGTCTTTTTTGCCCGGGCAGGTTTTACAGCCCAGTCAAGATTATATGAGCACGTGGGTGCTTGCTTGACCTGTGCTCGGTCGACAAGATGCTGAGAATATTATATAAGACTAAATGTCTTTACGCTTGGGCAGACTTTGTCCATCCGAGCATATATGAGCACGTGGATGCTCACTCGGCCTACGCTCGGCCGACAATATGCTGAGAATATTATATAAGGTTAAATGCTCTTATGCTCGGGCGAACTTTGCCCGGTCGAGCATATATGAGCACGTGGGTGTTCACTCAGCCTGCAATCAGTACTTGATTATATGATAAGAGTTATATACAAGGCTAAATGCCTTTATGCTCGGGGGAGCTTTGCCCGGTCGAGCATATATGAGCACGTGGGTGCTTGTTCGGCCTGCAGTCGGTCGGTTATATATTAAGAGTTATATACAAGGCTAAATGCTTTTATGCTCAGGCAAGTTTTGCCCGGACGAGAATATATGAGCACGTGGGTGCTCGCTCGGCCTGCGCTCGACCGACGATATGTTGAAAATATTATATAAGGCTAAATGCCTTTACGCTTGGGCGGGTTTTGCCCGGTCGAGCATATATGAGCACGTAGGTGCTCGCTCGGCTTGCGCTTGGCCGGTAACATGCTGAGGATTTTATATAAGCTAAATGTCTTTATGCTCAGGCAGGCTTTGCCCGGTCGAGCATATATGAGCGCGGGGATGCTCGCTCGACCTTTATTCGACCGGGGATATACCTTTCCTATCTTTCTGGACTTAAATCCCTCCTTCACTTGGTTGGCTCATTTAACATAACCCGTATCACGAACTGATAGTGATTGCCCAACGAAAGCGATCGATGATTGCAAGCCTTGAAGTAGGAGTCGTCGAAAGATCCAAATCAAGTAAAACTTGACTTGTGTTAGCATTGTCTTTTGTTTTCCTTTTCACTGCATACTTGTTTTTAATTCGTAATTTTTCAAAGAACGTTATTCACCCCCTTCTAGAGTTTTTCCAATCCTACATGAGGCAACACCGCTCAGGGAGACATCGATATGATAGCGGGTGGTACGATCGATGGTGATTCCAACCGGGCTAAAAAATCACATGCACACTGACTGGAGATCCACGCAGTCGGGTATAGTAAGGAGAAAACATAGGTACCAGAGATTAGTTTCAGTCTAAGAGACTTGGAAGGAGTGGAGATACCCCATGATGTTGCTTGATCATTAATGTTGTGATTGCTAACTATAATATTCATCGTACTTTTGTTGACACAAGTAGATCGGTCAACATCATTTTCAAGAAGGTGTTCGAGTAGCTGTAGATAGATAAGAATGAGCTCTAGCCAATGGCAATGCCCCTGTACGGGTTTATTAGTAATGAAGTGCAACTGATCGAACAAGTCTCACTGAATATCTCGCTTGGGGAGGAGGCCCTCATGAGGACCCATCGATCTAATTTCATCATGGTGGGCGCACCCTCGGCATAAAATGCAATTTTGGGCCAACTGACACTTAACGAGTTTTGAGATGTCTTCTCCACATTTTACCAGAAAATCAAATTCCTAGTAGACAACTCAATCGGTGAGGTGACGGGAGATCAGTTGGTGGTATGAAAGTACTATGTGGAGGTGATCAGATCCGAAGCTAGGGCTAAAAAATTCAGCAGCTTGAAGTTAATCTTATTTAAGAAGCTCTTCTGACCTTGGTTTATAAAGAAAAGGAGGAAATACATATCCATCCTAGTCGACTAGAGGCTACCACCCAAATCACAACCGATCTGAGCCCAGAGGACAAAGCAGAGTTGCTCGCCTGCTTGATGCACAACCATGACGTTTTCACATGGACACCTTAGGAATTCATGAATATTTTGCCGACATTGATGGAGCACATACTACATGTCAGCCCAGATGCTTGTCCAGTTAAATAAAGGAAAAGAGACTTTGAAGTCGAGCAGAATCAAATTATCTGGGCGGAGGTGGATAAGTTACTTAAAACTGGGCATATTCGTGAAGTACAATTCCAGAACTAGCTATAAATGTGGTGCTAGTGTTGAAGCCCGGTAACAAATGGCGAGCCTATGTGGACTTCAAATATTTAAACAAGACGTGCCTAAAAGATTACTATCCCCTACCACAGATTAATCAAGTGGTAGATTTGACTACTAGATGTGAGTTAATATGCATGTTGGACACATACAAAGGCTATCACCACGTCCCGCTTGCTAAGGAAGATCAAGAAAAAGTTAGCTTTATCACTGCTGAAGGAACATACTATTATAATGTTATGTTGTTCGTACTAAAGAATGCAGGAGTAACCTACCAACAGCTTATGAACAAAGTGTTCCGAAGGTAGATCGGTAGAAATATGAAAGTATATGTTGATGACATTCTAATCTAGTCTCTCTGAGCTGCTGATTAATGCGTTGATATAGAGGAGACGTGCCAGACCTTGAAGAAGTACGAACTCAAGCTCAACCCCAATAAATATTTATTTGGGGCCAAAAGAGGATTCTTCCTCGGCTACATCATGATAGAATGGGAAATTAAAGCCAACTCGAGTAAGGTGAAGGCTCTCCAAGATATGTCCTCACTGCGCAATTTGAAGGAAGCTCAGCTCAACGCTTAACCAGATGGATCATGACTCTCTCAAGGTTCAGCTTAAGGTCGTCTAATTAGAGTCTACCATTCTTCAATATACTTCATCGAGCCACCAAGTGTTGGTGCAGTTTATACTAACGGTCTAACTCAGGTTTTAATGAATGATAAATAAGTTAAGTTAAGTTTTGTTATGATCTAACCATTTGATTAAGTGTGCAAGAGAAGTCCAGATAGGTCGACGGACTGACTAGATATCTGGCAGGAAATTCAACTAGGTCAACGGGCCAACCAGATAGCTGGTACGAAATCCAGATAGGTTGATGGGTTGACCAGATATCTAGCAAGAAATCTAGCTAGGCCAATGGGCTGATCGGATAGTCAGCATGAAGTTTAAACAGATCGATGGGCTAACCGGATGTCTGACAAATTGGTAAGTTAAGTCACTAGAGGAGAGTGACCCTGTGAGGACGTATCTCAATTGAGGGACAATATGTGTCGGTCCAGTTTAGGTACATTTAGGATCTCTAAACTGAGACCTTGACTAGTTCCTGAACCTAGAGGACATAAACTAATTATTACTCTTTATTATTAATTATTATTATCCTAATATTTATTTTTTAGGTTATTTGGACTAACATTATTTTGTAGGACAAAAAGAGCATATGTGCCTTCAGATGAACAGTGTCCCAAGGCGCCTTCAAGCAGTGAAGGCGCCTTCGTATTGCTCATAGAAGGTGCCTTCCATGGCTATAGAAGGCGCCTTCCCCAAGGTAAAATTTTGACCTCGCCGGGGATAAGTGTCGGGCTGTTTGGGATCAAGTTTAACCCATTGGAGGCACCTTCAGCGGCTATGGAAGTGTCTTCCATGCCTTATATAAGGCAATCTTGAGAAGACATTCATATAACACTGATATACGAGCTACTGTGCATCTGTTTAAGCTTCTGACTGCTCCTGGTTCCTACTACAACTCTACGACAAAGCTGTTATGCCCGATAACTACTCCAAGGAGTTTCAATCGTGCCCGGTGGACCGACATCAACACAAGTGCTCTTATTTCAATCCTTAAGTGTTGGTAAAGGTTTTTTTATTAATGACTATAAAAGGACAAGTGTAGTGTGTTGCACTTGACCTACTCTTTCTTGTACTCGATTTTCTCTTCTAGAGGTATCGGAAGAGGTTTTTAGTGGATTACCCAATGATAGGTCCGCGGGACTTGGGTCTTAGAGTAGGAGTCGCCGAAGGCTCTGAACCAAGTAAAAACGGCTTGTGTTTTCTGGTGTCTTGTTTGCTTTCTTATTTACTTTCCACCGCGAACACTTTGATTTTAAAACGAGAAAACAAGTTTTTTAAAACCGTGTGATTCACCCCATCTCATGTGTGCGTATCGATCCAACAAGTGGTATCAGAGCAAATTCTGCTCTGAATTGGTGCAACCACCAATCAAGTCGGGGGAAACAGTTTTAGTGTTTTTTAATTGAATTGGTAAAACTTTATCTATTCAGACTGTTTTTGCTCGTTCGGTTTTAACTCAAAGTTGGTGCAACAACCCTCAAGTTCTTCTATTATATATATATATATATATATCTCAAACTCTGCTAATCCAAGACCAAGTCTTGACACCTCCTTTTAGTTTTTCTATCTACAGCTGCGAAATGACCCAAAACGAAGGATATAACACCGTCCGTCCTCCCCTCTTCAACGGTGATGACTTCTTGTACTGGAAAAAAGCGGATGGAGGTATATCTAGAGACCGACTTTGACCAGTGGTTCAGTGTCACCAGAGGCTACAAGGCTCTCGTCAATAATGCCAGAATTCTAATGGACCCGGAACATTGGAATCAAGAAATGAAGAAAAAGGCTCAGATAAACTATTTAATATAAAAATATAGGAAGGTGAGACTGCCAATCAGCTGCATGCGAGGATAAAATGTAGGTGCAGCGGAGGCCGGCAAGAGGGGGGGTGAATTGCTTAAATTAAAAATAAAGTATACCCTCCTTGGATTTTAACTCAGAAAAGCAATAGAAAAAATAATAACAAATAAAGAAATAGAAATTAAGCAGAAGACAGGAATTTAATTTGGTTACAACCAAGAGGGTTGTTAATCCAGGGCAGTGACAAAAGCGCAGTAGAAGATCTCCTTTTGCTAAAGGCGGAGAAGCCTTTTACACTTCGAAGCTTAGAACTATTGCTAGGAAAGACTATACAATTGATTGCTTGAGTTGTGTTGAATTCCTAGCTCCAGGGCCCTTTAAATAGCCTCTAGAAATTTGATCTCGAGGGTCCAAGGCGCCTCTAATAGAGGTCCAAGGCGCCTCCAATGGGTGAGCGGATAAAACTTTATCCACAGCTTGAAACGGTCATTTTGACCTGTTGAAGGCGCCTTCAACAAAGCTGAAGGCGCCTTCAAGCTGGAGGCGCTTCCAAGCTAGCAGCTTGAATTCAAGCTTGCTTCTTTACTTCGCTTTGACTTCCGAAGCTCCGATCTTTTGGGTGATTGCGGTCAACCGGAATAGGGCTCACCCAAACCCAATTCCCGGCCTTCTCCTCGATCAGCCTTCCTCCCCGGCTTAACGTCCTTCGAATGCCGCGCACGTTCTTCTCGCCCACCGGTGTACTCTTCCGCAGCTCTCTCGTCTTTCGGACATACCGAGCCCGTCGGCTCCCTTCCCGTGCCATCCTTCTCGCTAGCTGCGTCTTCCGCTCGACTTCCTGTGCTCTTAAGCTCCTGCACACTCAGACACAGGGATCAAATACAAAAGCAGGACCTAACCAACTTGGTTGATCACATCAAAACACCACGGGGACCAACAATCTCCCCCTTTTTGATGTGCATCAACCCAAGTTCAAGTTAGGGTAAAAATAGACATAAAAGTAATTTTAAAAGAAAATTACTAAACTCACATATTAAGCATTGTTTGCAATAAAAAAAATTGCAACTACTAAAAGAATAGTTTTAATTTTAAAAAATTTCTACCCCTAAATATGTACTTCTCTAAGCTTGTACCTTTCTCTCCCCCTTTGATCACAATAAAAACGGGGTAATAGAAAAAAAAATTTAGCATTGAAAAATTCTAAGATATTTCTAATTTAAGATGAAATTAGAAAAATAGAAATTTCAAAGATATTTCTAAGTAAAATGAAGTTTTTTGGAAAAAATTCTAAGTAAAATTGCTAAGTAAAATTTCTAAGTGAAAAAAATTCTAACCATAATAATTTGTTTGGATTTTTCAAAATAATTTCTAAGTAAAAAATTGATTTTTAGAAAAGAAATTCTAAGCAAAGCTTTCAAGAGATATTTTTCTAAAAAAATGAATTTCTAAGAAAATATTTAAAAACTTTTCAAAGCATTATTTAATTCCAATTTTAATGCTTTTATCAAAAAGTTAATTAAACATTTTCATTTCGATATTTTGGCTTCCAGGTCATGGCGAGGCACTAGGCCTTCTTGGTTATTAGAGCAACAACCACTTCCTTAGACAAAGCTTCCATAAAGAAATTCAAAGTTTAATTTTCTTACTGTAAGCTTTAAATGAATTAATTTAGCACAGATTTCGGAACCCAATAGTGGTTCCTTCCTACAGGGTTATTCAAAAATTTTGGGGGTACATAGTTCTTGGGTACTCTTTTAAGTTGACCCTGATGGTTTCTAATGTACCAATACAATTTTCCATAAATTTTTAATTTTGAGTTTGGAAATATATTTGTATTTAAACATGCATCATATTTCAATTTTTCAATTTCTAATTTTAATTTATCATTTTCTGATTTTATGCTATCGTACATCTCAAGTGGACATGCTTTTGCTAATTTCATTTTTAATTCTTTATTTTCTTTTTCTAATTCGAATAAGTCTTTAGAAAGAGATTTAATAAAGCGAAAATACTGAGTCGGGGTTAGATTTTGTACCTGACTCGGTGAGGCTCCCCCTTCACTACAACTTTCCTCTTCTGATGTTCCTCACCCTTCATCGATACTCATCTCTGAGCTTGACTCTTCTTCCAGCTAATGGTTAACTATTAGAGCTATCCCCGAGAATTCTTCGACGTCTGATTCAGAGGATGAGTCTGACCAAGTGGCCTTTAGGTTCTTGTGTTTGGAGGAATCTGGTTTCTTGTACTTGGTCTTTGCCTTCTCCTTTTGCTTGCTCTTCAATTTTGGGCAGTCATCCTTGATGTGCCCTTCTTCCTTGCAGTTGTAGCAACGAGTCGTTCTTCTTTTTCTCTCATGCCTCTGCGATCTAAATTTGTTAGATTTAAAAAATTTATTGAAGCGTCTTACCAGTAGTGCTGCTTCTGATTCGTCAATCGAGGTTTCGGAGTCAGAACTGCTCATTTTTGCCTTTAAGGCAATGTTCTGATTGGTCTTCTCTACTCCATTGGGCTCCGAAACTCGAGATTCGTGAAGTTCAAAAGTGGAAAACAGTTGTTCTAGAGTACTTACCTCGAAGTCCTTAGAGATGTAGTACGCATCTACTAAGGAGGCCCACTCTGGAGTTCTGGGGAAGGCGTTGAGCGCGTATCGGATCGAGTCCCGGTTCATTACTTCTTCTCCAAGATTAGTTAGTTACGTGATTAGCTCTTTGATCCTTGCTTGGAGTTGCGCTACCTTCTCGCCTTGGTTCATTCGGAGGTTCGTTAACTGGGTCCGGAGGATGTCGCGCCTGGCTAGCTTCGCTTCGAAGGTACCTTCGTGAAGCTCCAGGAATTTCTCCCAGAGATCTTTCGCAGAGTCATAGCTTCCGATCCGATTTACCTCCTGAGGTGGTAGTACACTGAGTAGATGGAACTCAGCCTTTCCGTTGGCGACGAAATCGGCTTGCTCCTTCTTGCTCCATGTGTTTTCTTCTTTATCTTTCGGCGCTGCAAAACCATATTTTATTGAAATAAGAATATCAAAATCCATTTTAAAAAATACCTCCATTTTTCGTTTCCATGTGGCGAAATCTCCATCGAACTTTGGAGGATGAATATTTGCTCCGGCCATCGTCTTGATCGTTGTGCTTCAGTCGGCGGTTAGTCCTTCTAAGGCGGTCTAGCTCTGATACCAATTGTAGGTGCAGCGGAGGCCGACAAAAGGGGTGAATTGCTGAAATAAAAAATAAACTATACCCTCCTCGGATTTTAACTCAGAAAAGCAATAGAAAAAATAATAACAAATAAAGAAATAGAAATTAAGCAGAAGACAGGAATTTAACCTGGTTATAACCAAGAGGGTTGTTAATCCAAGGCAGTGACAAAAGCGCAGTAGAAGATCTCCTTTTGCTGAAGGCGGAGAAGCCTTTTACACTTTGAAGCTTAGAACTATTGCTAGGAAAGACTATATAATTGATTGCTTGAGTTGTGTTGAATTCCTAGCTCCAGGGCCCTTTAAATAGCCTCTAGAAATTTGATCTCGAGGGTCCAAGGCGCCTCCAATGGGTGAGCGGATAAAACTTTAGCTGCAACTCGAAACAGTCATTTTGACCTGTTGAAGGCGCCTTTAACAAGGCTGAAGGCGCCTTTAAGCTGGAGGCGCCTCCAAGCCTGATGGAGGCGCCTCCAAGCTGGCAGCTTGAATTCCAGCTTGATTCTTTGCTTTGCTTTGACTTCCGACACTCCGATCTTTTGGGTGATTGCGGCCAACCGGAATAGGGCTCACCCGAACCCAATTCCCAACCTTCTCCTCGAGCAGCCTTTCTCCCCGGCTTAACGTCCCTCGAACGCCGTGCACGTTCTTCTTGCCCACCGATGTACTCTTCCGCAGCTCTCTCGTCCTTCGGACGCACCGAGCCCGTCGGCTCCCTTCCCGTGCCGTCCTTCTCGCTAGCTGCGTCTTCCGCTCGACTTCCTGTACTCCTAAGCTCCTGCACACTCAGACACAGGGATCAAATACAAAAGCAGGACCTAACCAACTTGGTTGATCACATCAAAACACCCACGGGGACCAACATAAAAGATATCCTCAATGGACTTCATATAATCGGCCATCAAATGGAGAATCGAGATTTAATAAGGTATGCTCTAAACACATTTCCTTGAAATGCACTGTGGGCATCCATCGTGGATGCCTATAAGATTTTGAGGAACTTGTCTAAATTAAAATTAGATGAGTTATTTTGTGAATTAGAGCTATACGAATAGACTAATGCCAAAATCGAGAAAAGAATTGCTCATATTGCAGGGATATCAAAAGAAAAGTCCAGAACCAAACCTGAACCTGAAATTGAGTCTGACCACGACTCAGAGGATGAAGAATACCTAGTGAACTAATAAGAAAGATATTCACCAGGAGAAAGAAGAATTTCAGTAAAAAGGACCTGCAAAAGATCAACTCCCCATCCAATTCTAACAGCAAGAATGTGACCTACTTCGGATGCAATAAGAAGGGGCACTACAAGACCGACTGCCCGAATATGAAGAAAAAGAAGGCGCTCAAAGCGACGTGGGATGAATCATCCAGAGATGAATCAGATGATGGAGAACCGCAGCACACCAACTACCTCGCGCTGATGGCTTACAAATCAGAATCAGAGAACGAATCAAAAGACGGGTCCGAACCCGAACAGAGCCACGAGTCTACACTCATTTTTGAATGTTCCAATGTGGTATACCTTACTTTAAGCAAAAGATTTTTAAAATTATTGCATATTTAAATAAAAAAATTAACTAACTCTAAAAATTGCATAAATGTACTAACAAAAGAAAATAACAAACTTAATGAACAATTAAAATCAAGTTCAACAAATGAACCAATTCAAGTTGAAACCCCAACTCAAGTTGCAAAATTTGAGGAGGATAATTTCATATTGAAAAATGAAATAATTTAACTAAAATAATTACTACAAAAATTCACAACTAGATCCAAGTATCTCGACATGATACTTGGGTCACAAAGAGATGTGTACAATAAGTCTGGACTCAGATACAAGTCCAGCTCAACCAACAAATCTTTTATATCCTTAGTTAATCAAAATAAGACCCAAACTAAAGCTTGGGTTCCAAAAGCATGTCTAATCATGCAAGTAGGAATAAACCAATATTATGTACCTAAAAATGAGATCCATTATATAAAATCAAATCAAACTAAAACCTTAAATTCAAACCATATCAAATCTTCAAAACTAAATTCTAAGCTTAAAAACAAAATAAAATCAAACAAATCAAATTACCATCAAGTCCACTATAATTATAAAAGTAATCGACACAAATCCAAAACTTAAAAAATCAAACTCAACAATTTAGAGGGAGGCTCCAAATTAGTTGACACCTCCAAAATAATAACTTACTCAACTGAGTAATTAGAACTAGCTAAAATAGGGACAACATTTTAACTTAACAAATGTACTGGTGAAGTTTTGGATGATAGTAGGTTAGGGAAACTTTGTCTATGCATATCTAGGAAGATATGACTTCGACCTGGTGCATTTGACTTAATGGAACTAACTAAAGCTACCCCTTATGAATCCTAACTAGTTAGACCAAGGTTTTGTATTAAGCTCAGTGGATGAGACTATTTGGAAAACCTCAGAGGTATGATTACTCTAATGATGTCCAGGTGACTCACCATAGCCCAGAAGTTTATCTAAAGAATGACTGTTTGTTGAATCTAAAACTAAACATGAATCTAACATAAAGTTAAACTAAACTCTGAAATTAAACTTAACTCATCTCACAAAATTATAGGATTTCCTGATTGAAAACGTAGATCGGGTGAGATGACTAAGGACTTTAAATTTAAATTTAAATTTAAACTAAAGTTAAAATTTAAATTTAAACTTAAAATAAACCTTAAAATTAAAAATTAAAAATTAAACTTAAAATTTTAAAATAAAAATTAAACTTAAAATTAAAAATTAAAAATTAAAAATTAAAAATTTAAGCTTAAAGTTAAACTTAACTTATTCATCCTAATCGAATTTCAAATCAAGTTTAATCTAAATTGGTTTTTAACTCTTACCTGTTGTAGGAAACCAAGTGGATATTAGACAGTGGTTATTACAAACATATGTCTGGGGATCACACCAAATTCACTCAATTAACATCCAAAAGATTTGGAATAGTTGCCTTTGAAAACAACGACAAACTCAAGGTAATTAAGATAGGTAATTTTGAACTCAAAACTGATTTTATTATTAAGAAAGTATTACTTGTTGAAAATCTCAAATACAATCTTCTTAGCATTAGTCAATTGTGTGATTTTGGATATAAGGTTATGTTCTTATCCTCTGAATGCTTGATTTAGCACATAGATAACCTTACCATAAAACTAAAGGGGTTTAGGAAGGACAATATCTATGCAATCAACCTAACCACTTCCTTAATTAAGTGTTATTTAACACAAAAGAAAGAAACTTGGTTATGGCATAGAAAAATATCACACACAAACTTTAGAAATCTAAGTAAATTAAATGAATTAGTTAGAGTCTTATCAATGTTACCAAACTTAGACTCAATAATTTGTAATGTCTGTCAATAAAGGAAACAACCAAAGTCAACTCACAAATCAACTAATCAACATCAAACAAATTCTATACTAGAATTATTGCACTTGGACCTATTTGACTCCCATGGAATCAAATCAATAAATGGAAGCCTTTACTACCTGGTAATAATAGATGATTACTCTAGATTCATCTAGGTAAAATTCTTAAAAACTAAAGATGAAATAGTCTTTAGTAATTTTTTGCAAACAAACTGAAAATGAAAAAGATAGAAAAATTAAAAGAATAAGAAGTGATAACGATGGTAAATTTAGAAATCATAACTTTAATCAATTCTGCCTTGAAAATGAGTATTATCATGAATTTTCATGCCCTAAAACACCCCAACAAAATAGAATAGTAAAAAGAAAGAATAGAACTCTACTGGAAGCCTCTAAGACAATGCTAAATGAGTATAAACTACCAAAATATTTTTGGACAGAAGTTGTTAGCATAGCCTACTATGTATGAAATAGAACCAAAATAAATAAAACTTATAATAAAACTTCACTTGAACTCTATTATAATAAATAACCTAATATTAAATACTTTAAAGTATTTGGATGCCCAGCCTACATACTAAACACAAGAGAATACTTAGGAAAATTCACCTTAAAAGTGGAAAATGAAATCTTTGTAGGCTACTCATTAAACAGTAGATGTTACAGAGTATATAACAAAGTCACCCCAAGAATTGAAGAAACCTCAAATGTAAAATTTGAAGAGACCAACCAAAACTTAAAACAACCCCAGATTCAAATAATTGATTATGTTCGAGGTAACAGTAGTCAACGGGGAGCCAGTGAAAACCTAAGTCACGAATACGAAGAATAAGATCAACCTCAAGTAAATGAACCTACTAGAATGGTAAGAGTTAACCCAAACCATCCAATTGACCAAATAATTGGTGGCCCAGACCTAAGAGTACAGACTAGATCATCCTTTAGAAATTTAAGTCAAATATCTTTGATCTTAAAAATTGAATCCAAAATGATATAAGAATCCTTACTTGACCCAGACTGGATCATAGCCATGTAGGAAGAACTAGCCTAGTTTGAAAGAAACGAAGTTTGGGACTTAGTTCTACCACCTAACAATAAAAAGGTAATAGAAACAAAATGGGTATTTAGAAATAAACTAAGTGAAAATGGAGAAATTATTAGAAACAAGGCTAGACTAGTGGCTAAAGGGTTTAGTCAAGTAGAAGGACTTGACTATAATTAAACATATGTCCTAGTAGGTAGACTTGAGTATATTAGAATGCTACTTAGCTATGTAGCCCATAAAGGATTTAAGCTTTATCAAATCGATGTCAAATCTGCCTTTTTAAATTGGCTAATAAAAAAAGAAGTTTATGTAGGTCAACCACCTGGGTTTGAAAGTCTAGATCATCCTGACCATGTCTTTAAATTTAAGAAAGCCTTGTATGGACTTAAACAAGCACCTAGGGTCTGGTATGAAAGGTTGACCTCCTACCTAATTTCCAAAGGATTCAACCAAGGACAAATTGATCCAACTTTATTTGTAAAATCAATTAACTAAGATATCTTTATAGCCCAAGTATATGTAGACGACATAATCTTTGGTTCAACCAATTCAGAATTTTTATAAGAGTTTATAACCTTAATGGAACAAGAATTTGAAATGAGCTTAGTAGGTAAACTAACTTACTTTTTAGATTTACAAATTAAATAAAATAATGAAGGAAATTATGTTTACCAACAAAAGTATATCAAGGAATTACTTAAAAAATTTGGAATGGAAAATACCAAGAAAATAAAAACACCAATGGCAACCAACACAATCTTAGATAATGACCCAAATTGAAAACCCGTAGACCTAAAGTACTATAGAAGTATGATAGGTAGTCTTCTATACTTAACCGTAAGTCGACCTGATATTTTATTTGTGGTTAGTATGTGTGCTAAATACCAAACCTGTGCTACAGAATCTCACTTAACTAACGTAAAAAAGAATTTTAGATATCTAAAACACTACAACAAAAACCCTCATAGACATCGATTTTCCACCGGTGTCTATTACATTTTCGACCGATGTCTATGAAGCCGATGTAAAAGGTCTGCCATTTTAGACATCGGGTTAAAACCGGTGTAGTATCACTTAACGACATCGGGTGTAAAACCGATGTAATATTATATGTTAATAACACCAGTTTTGGCAGCGGTATACAACCGATGTAATATTAGTTAATGACACCGATTTTACAGTGGTGGAAAACCGATGTAATATCAGTATTGTTTAACGACACAAATTCGATTTCTGAAACAGTGAAAAACCGACAGTATCCAAGAAAACACAAATATTCACAAATTACACAAATATTCTTCTTCCAACAGTATCCATAAAATACACAAATATTCACAAATTACATAAATATTCTTCTTACAACAGTATCCATAAAATACACAAATATTCTTTTTACATCAAAAACTAATAGATATTGTACACATCAAGGTAGAACATCGATTAAGTTGCACAAACTACAAGCTCAAATACAAGCTCATTCGATTAACACTAATAGATATCGTTTCGAATAAGATGAGCCTATATTGGCAGAGGCAGAGGTTGGACCATGACTAGAAACTGTATTTTCCCAAACTACAAGCTCATTCCCAGATAGATGATTTGATGTTCGTTCCTCTTCTTGATGTTCATAAAACATAGGTTGCTTACCCTTTCCATCTGCAAAATTAAAAAAAAAAGAGTATAAATACATGAAAACAATAAAATGATTTGGAAAACCGTCTTTTTTCCTGCAACAAGTGTATAGCAAGAAAAGAATTAGAACTTATAGCACAAAATTTTTGGACATCAACCAGAGAACAAAAGAAGCATTACCTGAAGTTGAGACACGAACCACTTCATTTGCATCTTATAGAGCGAATGATGATTCATGAGAAGTGACAATTGAGGGTAGAATTTCTACAAGAATAGATTCCGCTGCAGCATCAATATCATTAGGATGCTCAAGAGTGACAACCTTCAATATTCGCAGATCAATCTGTAAGGACATTAACAAAAGCGACAAAATCTTATGCTAGTGTAGGAACACTAACTAACATTTAAAACCAAATTTAAAAATATAAATTGCTCAAAGTTATTGAAGATTAGAGGTAATAAATAAATTTAAAATACAATCACGTTCAAAATAATTTAACTAATTACAAAAATAAACTCATTCCAGCTTCAAGTGAATTTGATCATCAACTTAAAAACATATCTGCAAAATATTTTTCAACAAGTACAAGCATGACATTTGTTATACATTTATACAAGGGTGGAGGCATATGAAGGGTTGTGGGTTCAATTGACCTCACATAAACTTCAATTTCAATATATTTTACCAAGTAAATTATTTTTTGAACTTACACAAATTACCTTGAAATCATTCATTAGTTATTTAGAAAATATTCTCCCTCTGCAACTTTCTTCATAGCATTATCAAATTAGCCGTTAACTTAATGATGAAATCCAAAAATTTAAAGCATGATAAGATCAATTGGGTTCAATATACACAACCACATCAGCTTAATGGAAATTAAATAAAAAAGACTAATACAATCTAAAATTTCATCTTGATATTGTACACATCAAGAAGACTGGCATAAGATGTTGCACTTGCCTGAACTTAAGGATCGATTGAACAGGACCAAAGATCTCATCTTGTGCTATTTTCATTTCATCCTATAAATTTCAAATATCACAACTGTCATCACAAATGCAGATTGAGAGTTTACCAAACCTTAATAGATTTAAGGACTAAGCCATACTTGTACATCAGAGAAGATGGTCGGCTGAATGTAATAACCTTTGTTTCCAATTCGATCTCCACATGTTACTAGCGTAGCACCACTGTTGATTCCCGATTTGATGTAACGCAAGATCTTGCTAAACTGCTCCTCATCAATCTGAGATATGTGTGAAGAACGAAAGTACTCAATATGGACAGCTTTCAGAACTTCTTTGTTAAGAAGCTAGACGACTTTTTCATACATGTTTTATACGAGTTATGCACGATCAAACAGCAATCGAATGAGATGAAAATTAGTATGAGCACATAAATTAAGACACAAACAAATACGGCGGGAGAAGCCCTAGAGGGTGGACGGAAAGAGATGAAGAGGGCCACCTTCATGGAGTGGGAAGAGGAGGAGAGGGAGAGGGAGCAGTAGCAGAGTGATGCGAGGACCGTTGTAGAGCCCATCACGGCGGAGAGACTGTTTTTGTTTTTTCCTTCTTCTTCTTCTTCTTCTTCTTCTTCTTCTTCTTTCAAACAGGTAAGTACTTTGTCTTTCACCCAAACTTGTTTGAAAATTAGAGGCAAGTACTTTGTCTTTCACCCAAACTAGCAATATACCATGTCTTGTAAATGTGAATATTTACTATATGTATGTACACAACAAAGTTAGAATCTGAAAAGTAGTTGCAGAAAGAGAAACATAGAAGTTGCCAACTACACAAACAAAATCAAGACATAATGAAGGAAACAAAGCAACAAATATTTTTATCTAAAAATAATTTAGAGTACTAAGATTGAACAACCCTAAGTCTATGTCTACATATTGAAATAATATGATGATGTTAATTCCTAGTTTAAATTTTAAACTATAAGATTATCTAAGAGTAAATTAAATATAGAGAACAATTACCCAAATAATGAAATTGAATTAGAAACTTAATGCAACAAGATTGCAAACCAAAATAACCATGAAGTTAAAGTAAAGAAGGAAATTAAGGCCGACAATATATCATGTAGGACATAGAGTCACAAAGGGTTTTAATGTGGTTCATCTAGAAACTGCAAAGTGTTTCATAACATAAAAAGAAGCAAGTAATGAATACAAAATAATAATTTAGCCATAACAAAAAAAGTTGGTTGATGAGCAAAGTAGATACTACTAATCAATTTATCTGATAATACAAGTACCTTCAAAATCGAGTGATTGACATAATTCAATGGAAGGGTTTCAATGGCTAAAGTAGTGCATCATTTTCATAGTAAAGCGTATTTCATGTCTATATGCTCCATCTGGTAGGAAAAGATTAAGTTTTCCTGTACACTACCAAGAACTTAACAACTTAGCTATACTACAATTCCATAAAAGGAAAATTTTGAGAATCTGACTAGGATTGCCAACTTTTAGTTACATGTAAATTTCAAAAATGATTCAATGAAAAAGGTTCTTAACTAGCTTTCATATCCATCGCAAAAGAATTTCACGAGTGATTTTCTTTATGATTTTTTTCAACTCAATGTTTCTAGAAATTTTACTCCAAAATTTGTAATTGCAAAACAATTATGAATCCTAAAGAAAAGTTGGCCAAAGATTTGGCTCTGCTAGCTAACAGAACATAGAGTTGTAAAATTTCCAAGTGTTTTAAGATGGTAAAAATGACCAAATCAAGCGAACTTGTATGAAAATTAATCAGCATTTTGAACAAGTGTCATCTAGCTAACCTACCATAATTGAGATTTGAGCTTCATCTCTAAGGCATGACTCATAGCCAATCCATCTAATTTTGCAGCCTCCAAAAGAAAAAACTTACAGAGCATCACGAGTTGGTTGTAGACTATATATGGTTAATTCTTTGAATGAAACACTTATCAAATCAATGTTGACTTAAAATGATCCTATGGGGTAAACTAGGCAACTACAATCAAATGGAGATTTAATAAAGTCATCGTATAGCCCACAATGAGATCAATTCATTGAGCTTCATATTTTCATTAGATAAACACAATTAGAAAAGAGTAGCTTTCTAATTTAGATCTTTCCAACAAACAAGGTTCCATTTCTACACTTAACAGTCCAATCTTTCCAGCAAACAAGATAAAATGAAAAATCAACAAGAATACTAATCGAAGTGTCGTTATCAACAAATATGACTACGACACATTTTTAAAGCACAACAATCATCACGGAAATTTTCAAAACCCTAATCTTTGAAGCACACAAGCTCAAAGAAATTTCATCTATTAGCGATCAAAATGATTAGCAAAATCTGAAGGAACAAACAAACAAACATCAAAAGAAGAAAGGAGTGGGATTAAGAAATGAGATTGTACCAGTGAAGCGAGATGTTTAGCGAAGAGGGTGAACATACCTTCATCTAAGAGGGCGGATAGGGGTTCAACGAAGAGGGTTGGGCAGAGAAATTTACCGGAGAGGGAGTTTAGGGTTTGGGCAGAGATGTTCAGCGGAGAAGGAGCGGTGGAGAGGTTGAGGCGGAGGTACTTGGTTTGGTGAAGTCTTTTGAACGTGAGAAAGAAGTTTTGGCCGAACGAAGGAATATTTGTTGTAGTGCTTCCTCAAAGGAGATGGTGGCGAGGTTGGGCAACTCCGAGAGGAAAGCAGCCTCATGGGAAGGGAGCAAAACCGAACACAAAAATAGGAGGAAGTAGAAAGGAAAAGATAAAGTATGGACTATCGGAATGCGAAGAAGGTCTCCTCTTCTCACCCAAAGGGAGGAGTTGGAGGAGATGCGATGTGGTTGGATGGAGAAGCAAGAGCATCGTGTCTTGATCCTGATCGGGAGAGGAAGGGGCGTCGATCTAGGAAGGGGAAGAGGGAGATGAGGTTGAGAGAGATGGTCGGAGGTTTAGGTTTAGGTTTAGGCTAAGAGAGATGGTCGGAGGAAGGGGCGCGATATAGGTTTAGGTTTGGAGGGAACTTCATAGTGTTGCAAATTTTGGCTTGTGGGAAAATTAAAATATTTTATTTTGGTTCATTAACATCGGGTTTTAAAAACTGCTGTTAAAATCGGTGTCTATTAACAAAAAAAAAGACGCTCAAAGACATCGCCTAAAAACCGATGTCTATGAGCGAAAATCTACGCTCATAGACACCGGTTTTTGGAAAACCCAGTGTAAAATACTCAAAGACATCGATTTTTGCTTAAAACTACTGTTGTTCCACCGATGTCTATGAGGATTTTTGTTGTAGTGAAAGGAACATCAAATGTAGGAATTTGATATCCTAGAACACTCAACTTTAAACTCATAGGTTACTATGACTTAGACTATGCTAGTTGTAAACTACACCGTAAAAGTACAAGTGGTAAATGTTGTTGGATCGTAGACGTTCGATAGAGGGGGGTGAATATCGAAAAATGTTCGTCGATAAGAGAATTAAGCGCAGCGGAAAAGTAAAACAATGTTAACACAATTCACTTTACTTGGTTCGGAGCCTGTGTTGACTCTTACTCCAAGGCACGCGGTCGTTGACCGCTTTCGGTGGGCAATCACTATCAATTCGAATATTACAGAGTTTAAGTACAAGAATTAATAGAGAAAGAAAATACCGACAACAGAAAGAAAACAAAATCAGCACTGAGTCGGAAAGCTTTTCGAGGTGTCGCGAGAGCACAGAGAAGCAGATCTTGGATTCTTAGTTGTTGTTGAAGCTCCACCCCTGCCCCTTCTTTTATATGAGGCTCGGGGCACCCCGGATCCCTTCCAGGCACCCTGGTGACACGTGGCAGGTCCAACTAGCAAGTTTCGCGTGGTGACGACGCGATCATGATAAAGTTGCTTCCCGGGCGCTCGGATCCCTTCCAGGCGCCCGGACCACCTTTTTTCAGGGAACACCTTTCCTGCAAAACAAGGTTAGTCCGAGGTAAATAGATAATGTATATCCTACAAAACAAAGTGTTAGCACAGTTTATAAGTTCAATATAAAAGGTATGACTTACATTCCGTCTTTCCAAGACCGGAATCTAGTCACGATCTCGACTTAGATACCTGAAATAGATCTAAGCTGGATCGACGCCTAATGTTCCCTTCCCAGGAACGCATCCTCACAGTCACTCCCTTCCAGTGACTTATCTTTACTCACCTGCCAGACGTCCGGTCAGCCCTTCGACCCGTCTGGACTTCTCGCCAAGCATCCGGTCAGCCCGTCGACCCGCTTGGACTTCTCGCCAGCTATTCGGTCAGCCTATCGACCTAGATGGACTTCTCACCAAGCGTCTGGTCAGCCTGTCAACCCGCTTGGACTTTGTGCCAGACATCCGGTCAGCCCGTTGACCTGTTTAGACTTCGTCTGTACACTCGGTCAGAGTGTTAGATCACGACAAACCTAACTTAACCTGATTTGTCATTCATCAAAACCTGAGTTAGACCGTTAGTGCTAACCGTGACAACAAATGCCAGTTACTTGGACCATCACTTGTCAGTTGGTTTAGTAGAAAGCAACATTGTGTTGCATTATCTACTACTGAGGTAGAATATATAACAATAGGAGAATGTGTTGCACAATTGTTATGGATGATACACACTCTAAAAGATTTTAATTTAAACTTTACAAATACAAAAGTACTAATTGACAATGTTAGCTTAATTAATTTAATAAAAAATCCTGTGCATCATTCAAGAACCAAATACATCGAAATTAAATACTACTTTATCAGGGATCATGTCACTAAAGGTGACATTAAACTCAAGTACATTAAGTCCAAGTCAAACTTAGCTGATATATTCACCAAACCCTTCCCTGAAAGTGAATTTAGCAACTTACGTTGACAATTAGGAATGTGTTTAATAAACTAGTACCATTATTTTCAAAATTATCTTTCAAATAATTTGTAAATTCTAGGATAAATATTTTTACATTTTTCTCAAAATTCCCTTATTCTTAGAATTTTCATAATCAATTTTAGCCTTAGCCTAGATCAAATCCATAAAAAGTGTGTTCCTGTAGATTTAGGATTTGAGCATCTCACCAACATATTAGGGCTACTTTGTTTGTGTATTGCCAAACTTAGAAAGGGGTGAGATTGTTAGTTAGAGCCCTAGAGCCAATCATTTGATGATTGTTGTATGAACTCATTGTATCATATTTCTTATGTATATAAAGGCATTTGTTTATGGTTATTATGCTTACTTGTATTGGTGCTAAATAACTAAGTATAATAGCGTCCTTGAGTAGAAGGTTTTTACCTATATCAATCGATTGGTTGAATCGATAGTGAGATGATATAGGGAACACTACTCTTAATCATTCCTAGTCAAGCATTAACATTCAGGGACAATGTTAATGTGATGAGACTAGCATGTAGGTCAACTCGATGACTTGATCTCACAAGTCATGGATATGGAGATATCAAGTTGACACATGGGTATGCATTGGAGAATGTATACTGAATGGCCCACCATGAGAGAGTATCATGGATCGTTATATGAGTGTCATATACTTTCTCATGTGGCTATTAGTATGACTATTAGTCCTTGGACCTGAAGTCACCATGGTTCCCTACATAAGGAGTTACATACTTTGGCTTCGTCAAACGTCACCCGTAACTGGGTGGACTATAAAGGTGATTACTGGGTATGTAACAAATTATGCGGAGAGATGTGAATAATGTAGATGGGATCTATCCCTCCTATATGATGGGAGTGGCATCATTATTCTTGATAGAGTGAGACCACTAAGTACATGGTCATGCCCAAATGAGTCAATATGAGATGTTGAGCTCATTTGATTGAGCGAGTCTACTTGGAGTTCAAGATTTATATTGATTAGAGGATGACACGGTCTATGCCTCATATTGATCAATCTAGATGTCAAGGATAGAAGGACACTTGTTATATATTGTGAGGGGTCACAATTAGTAGTCACAAGGTGATGTTGGATCTCAACATTCTTATAACTTGGGTAGTAATGATGTGTTGCTAGATACCGCTCATTACTTATGTTTCTAAATGGGTTTAGGAGCATTGCCAATGTTATAAGAACCTATAGGGTCACACACAAAGGGCAATTAGATGGAGATTAGGTTCATTTGATGAACCTAAAGGATTAGGTCCATGTGATGAACCAAATTGGATTAAGAGTAATCCAAATTAGGAAAATTGAGTTGGACTCAATTTGGTTCATGTGTTAGATGAGTCTAATTTGGACTTAGACTCATTGAGTCAATTTAATTCAATGAATAGAGATTCATTAAATTAAAATTGACTTGAACCAATGGTTAGATTTGCTCAACCATGGGAGAGAAGTGGTCAAGTTTGACTTGACTTGAGAGGAAGATGAAGAGTCAAGTGTGACTTGACCATTTGCCACCTCATTGGTGAGTTGGCAAAGAGTGGACCAATGATGATGCTCCACATCATCATGGTTGCTTAAGTAGGATGTCACCTCATGGGAGTTACCAAGAGTTGTGACTCTTGGTATTCCATGGAGGTTATTAACCTCATTCATGTGGCCGACCGCTTTTGATTTTGGGTGAGTTTCATTTCTTTTGTGTAACTCTCATCTTCTTCCTCAAGCTATCTCTTCTCTCCCTCTCCTCCACCTTGGCCGAACCTTTCAAAGGTGCTAGCACACTTTTTGTTTGGTTTCTCCATCTCTTGCTTGTGTGGATACACATAGAGGAGTATCTACTTTGATACTCTCGAGATCCGACGAATCTTGGACGAGCGGGATTAGTGAAGGGCATCGCATCAAGGGTAAAGCTCTTCTCCTTTGTAGATCTAGTTTAGATCTAGGCTAGAAACTCGAACTCGAAGTTTTACGTAAATTTTATTTCTTCGCACGGATCCGGTGGCGAGGTTTCGGGGTTTCCACAATGCAAAAAATGGTTTTTACGGCCCGAAAAACCCAACAGAGATGCATAGGCAGATTGCCTAGACTTACGATACTTATATCAGTACATCAACATAAGTCTGGGTGTTAAATACTAAACTTATAGTGATCAAGTTAAGTAATTCAATTTAGTCAAACGCTAACTGGATAAAAAGACTTAACCTGACTAACCAAGTAAACGTTGTTATCTTCTGATAGTTAGTTAGTAACTAACAGTTATATAGTTAAAGATAATTTATAGTTGATTATATGATTTTGAAATAATCTCAGGTTCAGGGGGAGAATTGATCCTCAAATTTTTCTAAAAATTATTTTCAAATTACACTTATACTTTTTATAAATCCACCTTTGAAGATATGTTTTGGAAAACTCTGTTATTTCTCAATTCATAAGTTTTGAAAAATAAATTTGACAACTATATCAAACTACTTTAAACCATTTTTTTTGAAAAGTGTTAAATTCTTGGAAAATGCCTTTTATTCTTGAAAAAGTTTCATTGTTGCAAGACCTAGCATTTTCATAATTTTACTTTTGGAAAACTTATTTTGGGTTGTCTTAAAAAGATTTTCCATGCTCAAAACTCTTAAAGTTTTTTTAAGGTTAGTAGATTTTCAAAATTTCAACTTTATTAGCCTTGCAAAAATTCTGATATAAAGTGTTTTAAAATTTGTTTTAAGATGTCTTTTAAAAATAAAATCAATTTGACACCTATCTCAAATTTTAAAAATTGCCTTGAAAGATATCTTGTAAAAACCTTATTATTTTCAAAGTTTCTTAAAAATCATTTCTATACTTAAATTCTTTTCTAAAACAGTTTGTAACAATAATAGTTTTCGAAACTATTTTGAGAGTATTCTACGATATGTTGACCAATACTTTTTGAAAACATTTTGAAAAACCTTTATGGTTATAAAAGTGTTTTTAACTCCCCCAAGTAATCCTTGAACTTATCCTGTTGTCAAATTTTTTTTACTTTACTTAGCATATTTTTCTCTTAGTTGTCTGTTCATGGTTTTGATAAATGACAAAGGGGGAGGGTTGGGAATTAATTTAGCAAACACCGAAATTCGAATAACTTAAATATCATTTGTCTATTTATGCTTACATTTATTTTCCTAACTTAACCTAGGTTGTCATTACATCAAAAAGGAGGAGATTGTTGATGCAGTTTGTACTAACGATCTAACTCAGGCTTTGATGAATGACAAGTAAGTTAAGTTAGATTTTGTTGTAATCTAACCAATTAATTAAGTGTGTAGGAGAAGTCTAGATAGGTCAATGGGTTGACCGGATATCTGGCAGGAAATCTAGGTAGGTCAATGGGCTGACTGGATAGCTGGTATGAAGTTCAGATAGGTCGACGGGCTAACCGGATATCTGGCAAGAAATCCAACTAAGTTAACGGGCTGACCAGATAGTTGGTGTGAAGTTCAAATAGATCGACGGGCTAACCTGATGTCTGGTAAATTGGTAAGTTAAGGTAAGTCTTTGGAGGAGAGTGACCTTGTGAGGACGCATCCCAGTTGAGTGATAGTAGGCATTGGTTCAGTTTAGGTCCATTTAGGATTCCTAAACTGAGACTTTGACTAGTTCTTGGTCCTGGGAGGACAGAAACTAATTACTACTCTTTATTGTTAATTATTATTGTCCTAATATTTATTTTGCAGATTATTTGGACTAACGTTATTTTACAGGATAAAAAGAGCATATTTGCCTTTGGATGAACAGTGTCAAAGGCGCCTTCAAGCAGTGAAGGCACCTTCATACTATTCATAGAAGGCGCTTTCCTCAGGGTGAAATTTTGACCTCACCGCGGATAAGTGTCGGGTTGTTCAGGATCAATTTTAACCCATTGGAGGCACCTTCAGCAGCTATGGAAGGCCCCTTCCATGACTTATATAAGGCAGTTTCGAGAAGACATTCATATAACACTGATATACGAGCTACTGTGCATCTGTTTAAGCTTCTGACTGCTCCTGCTTCCTGCTACAACTCTACAGAAAAGATGTTATGCCCGATGACTACTCCGAGGAGTTCCAATCATGCCCAACATACTGACATCAACATAGATGCTCTTATTTCAATCCTTAAGTGTTGGTAACGTTTTTTTTCTTAATTACTACAAAAGGTCAAGTGTAGTGTGTTGCACTTGACCTAGTCTTTCTTGTACTTGATTCTCTCTTCTGGAGGTATTGGCAGAGGTTTTTAGTGGATTATCCATCGATAGGTCCGCGAGACCTGGGTCTTGGAGTAGGAGTCTCCGAAGGCTCCAAACCAAGTAAAAATCGCTCGTGTTTTTTGATGTCTTGTTTGCTTTCTTATTTACTTTCCACTACAAACACTTTAATTTTAAAACGAGAAAACAAGTTTTTAAAAATCATGTGATTCACCTCCCCTCTCACGTGTGTGTATCGATCCAACACCAAGTTCCCATGGAATGACGAGTATGATAAGGCATTGGAGGAGCTCAAGAATTATTTATCTTCTTTACCTGTACTTGAAAATCCATCGCTGGCGAGCCATTGTGGATGTACTTGTCTTCTAGTGATAAAGTTGTCAGGTCTGCGTTGGTGTGATAGGACGATAATGAATGCAAGCAAATTCAAGTTTAAAAGACTAAGTCTCAAACTTTCACGTCGATCTGTCGAGTTATAAGTGAGCTTGCTCTCACAACTAAGTCTCAGACTCTCGCATCTATTGGTCGAGTTATAAGTGAGTTTGCTCTCATGACTAAGTCCCAGACTCTCATGCTATTTGGTTGAACTATAAGTGAGCTTGCTCTGATGACTAAGTTCCAAACTCTCGTGCTAATCAGCCAAGTTATAAGTGAGCTTGCTCTCACGACTAAGTCCCAGACTCTCACACTGTTTAGATGAGTTATAAGTGAGATTGCTCTGATGACGAAGTCACAGACTCTCGCACCGATCAACTGAATTATAAGTGAGCTTGCTCTCATGACTAAGTCTCAGAATCTTGTGTCGATCGGTTGAGTTATAAGTGAGCTTACTCTCATAACTAAGTCTCAGACTCTCACGTTGATCGGTCGGGTTATAAGTGTGCTTGCTCTCACAACGATCGACTGAGTTATAAGTGAGCTTGCTCTCACGACTAAATCCCAGACTCTCGAGCCAATCAGTTGAGTTATAAGTGAGCTTGCTCTTACAACTAAGTCTCAAACTCTCGCTTTGATTGGCCAAGTTACAAGTGAGTTTGCTTTCACGATTAAGTCTCAGACTCTCGCACCATTCAGACAATTTATAAGTGAGCTTACACTAATGACTAAGTCCCAGACTCTCATGCTAATCAACCGAATTATAAGTGAGCTTGCTCTCATGACTAAGTCTCAGAATCTCAAGCCGATCAACCGAGTTATAAGTGAGCTTGCTCTCACGACTAAGTCTCAAACTCTCACATCGATCAATTGGGTTATAAATGAGCTTGCTCTCACGACTAAGTCCTAGATTCTCGTGCTAATCGACTGAGTTATAAGTGAGTTTGCTCTTACGACTAAATCCTAGACTCTCGAGCCAATCGACTGAGTTATAAGTGAGCTTGCTCTTACGACTAAGTCTCAAACTCTCGCACTGATCAGACAAGTTATAAGTGAGTTTACTCTCACGACTATGTCCCAGACTCTCAGGTCGATCTGTCAGATTATAAGTGAACTTGCTCTCATTACTAAGTCTTAAACTCTCATGTCGATCGACCGAATTATAAGTGAGCTTGCTCTCACAACTAAGTCTTAGACTCTCATGCCGATCAACTAAGTTATAAGTGAGCTTGCTTTCACGGCTAAGTTCTAGACTCACGGTGATTGGCCGAGTTATAAGCAAGCTTACTCTCACAACTAAGTCCTAGACTCTTGAGCCGATCAGTCGAGTTATAAGTGAGTTTACTCTTACGACTAAGTCTCAGACTCTCGCACCGATCGACCGAGTTATAAGTGAGATTGGTCTCATAATTAAATCCCAAACTCTCGGGTCGATCGGTCGGGTTATAAGTGAGCTTGCTCTCACGACTAAGTCCTAGACTCTCACGTCAATCGACCGAGTTATAAGTGAGCTTGCTCTCATGACTAAGTCTCAGACTCTCACGCCAATCGACCAAGTTATAAGTGAGCTTACTCTCATGACTAAGTCTCAGACTCTCACGCCAATCGACCAAGTTATAAGTGAGCTTACTCTCATGACTAAGTCCCAGACTCTCACGCCGATCAACCTAGTTATAAATAAGTTTGGTCTCATGGCTAAGTCATAGACTCTCGTGCCAATCAATCGAGTTATAAGTGAGCTTTCTCTCACAATTAAGTCTTAAATTCTTATCATTCGAATAAACTTAGACAAGTAAAGGAAAGTAGGAAGAGTTCTAAAATGCTAACACATAAAAACATTGAAGGAGAATATATATAAGAAAACAATGTTAAACACGTAATTTTTACAGTTGCAAGTTGTTAAAGTCTTTGTAGAAGTATAGAAAAGCTTAAGACAAACGTTAGGCAAAGTTGGCAAAAGCGTCATCTAGAATAATCTCCATAATCTTCTGACACTTGATGAAATTTTTGGGAATGTCTATCATTAGATAGTCTCCTTCCTTCAGCTGTTTGATGGTCCCCTCAGCACCATAGTTGAACATCTTATTGGTCTGATAAGCCAGCATATGATTGAAGTCTTTGGAACAAAGATACTCCACTCTGAAGGCCTCTAGTTGACTAGACTCACCATCCTGGTAGTTAGCTATCTCCGCCCGAGAAGCTTCAAGCTCAGCTTTTAATGGCACTAGCTTGACGTCCTTTACCTTAAGGGCTTGTTGCTACTCCCCAAGCTGAACTATATTGATTGTCTGCTCAGCTATTTGGTTGGCTTATTTAGAGAGAAGATTGACCTATATTTCTTCTAGCTTCTTGACCAAAGCTCGGACCTCCTTATTTTTAAGGTCTAGATCATCTATGACCCTAAGCTTTCTTTTGTTGGTTGAGTGGAGCCACGACTCATAATTTTGTGCTTGTTTTAGCATTTGATCAAGCTGGACAGTCTGGTTGTCATTTTTATCTTTATTTATAGTAAGAGCCCGCTTGGACCCCAACAACTACTCCGACTGGACGTCCAACTCTCTCTTTTGCTGAGCCACTTCTATAGTCAACCATTCGGGCGAGACTTGGGATATGCCCTCTCTCCCAATTGAGCCTTGCATCATCTTGTGCTCATGACTCAACTTGGCTAATTTTTGGCTAAGTCTAAGCCCTCCGCCCAGAACTATTAATAAGAAAAGAATGTTAAAGGAAGCAAATAAGAAGGACGAATGGACGAGGACAAAGTAACTCACCCTAGTGATGCCTTGACTAAAGTGGTCAACTAGCTCTTCAGAAGAACTTATGATCGCTCAAGCTCGTGCATCCGCCAAAGTTTGGGCTAAGGGCCTTAAATCCTTATTTTATGCTTTAAGGCTAGGGACTCGGCAGAGTGGGTGGATAGAAGATCCTGAGTGGGCAGCCTAAGGATCGCCCGAACTCTCTTCTACTTGCCTGGCTCACTTGAGTCAATGGAGCTAGATTTTGATTTGCTTTTAGATTTGGAAATGAGGGTCGAGTGTATTGTAGAAAGAGGTCGTGCCAGCTCGGTCGGCGAAGATTTCAAAAAGGAAATGGGTTTTGGGGGAATTGCTCTAGCCTGTAGCTCAAAAAAAGAAGGTGTCTGATCAGATGAAGCTGAGTTTTTTGACTGGCTGCAACTTCAGGGATCTCAAAAGTTGAGCTCTCCTCCTACTCGGAGGGTGGTTGCACGGTCGAAGCTATGGCGGATGTTTGCGGAACTATAGAAGCCGAGTGCATCAGCGTAGCTGATTGACGCCTTTTCCAGCACTGGCGATGGATCAGTGGCTCAGCTGAGGTCGTGGACTTAGAAGGAACAATCACAGGAAGCAAGGAGGGTTTCTCGAGCGGCATTTCTTCAGTGTTGGTGGTCATGTCACTACCCACAACTTGGCTCGCTACCTCCTTGCTAGTCGACTCCTCTGAAGGCTCGATTGGCAAGAGCCCATGGCTCTCCAACTTGACTTCCTTGAGAGCCATTTCTTCATCTGCCAATTTCGTGGAATCACACAACAATGCTTTCCACATGGTTGTGGCTACAAAATAAAAAGAAAAAATAGTTAGATCCAACAATGATAGAAGGATGAATGACTCACCAAAGTTGTCGGACAATTGGGCATGTCGAGGATATAGCCCAAACATATACAGTATGCCCTCAGTCAACAATTTATGAATATGATATTTTAGGCCAGTGAGCTGAGTAGAGGACTCAAGGTAGACTAGTTCCTAGTGATATTGGTCAATGCGGGATGATTGGGTAGTTCCATTTGCCACCTGGTCGGAAATGCTACTAGATGAGGCGGTCGGAGGAAGTTGTGTGATTTCCAACTTTTATTAGAAGTAGACATTTTATTAAAAAACTTAGTGCCCACTCGGGCTTAGAAAAGGAAGATGCCTGGCTCGGACTTCTTCGGATAATAAAATCAATTAAAGACATGAGGATACAAAGGGACACAGTGTTGGACATTTGGTGGGTTGGCTAGAAGGGGGGTGAATAGCTTGCAAGTTAAATTACCAAATTCTTTTACTTTCCAATTTTAGCAAAGACACATGTTAGTTTAATTAATAAAAATAAACATAAAAAAAAAAATAAGAGGCAGAAGATTTACTTGATTTGTAACTAGGGAGGTTATTAATCCAAGACAAAGTAAGCTTACTAAATGACTCATTCGGTGAAGGCAGAGTAACCTCTTACAGACGTTGAAAGCTCAAAAAAGAAAACTACAAAATAAGGAAATGACAATATAGTGTTCGTTATCAAGTGTAGTGAAAATAAAGAGGACCAGAGCTCTATTTATAGCCTGATCATCAAAAATGTCTGTTAGCTGACGTGGCATCTCTGGAAGCCTAGAGTGGGTCTGGACGCCCCTAGCGGTACACTTTATTTGCTCGCAATGGCTCTTCAACAATGCGATGATAAATCTTTATCGATACTCGGGCACCTGGACCAATCCGGGCTCCTGGGTTATCACTTACATGGATCCAAACTTTATCTGCAGTAACGTCTCGATGATAGGGTGCCTGTTCAGTACAAGGCTGGTCTAGGCGTCTGAACCTGGTCCGGACACCTAGACTAAGTCAACACAAAGTTGACTTTGTCTGGCTACTACTCTGGTCGCTTGGATGATTTTTTGGCCATCTAAAATTGAGTTTATCCAAACCCAACTCTGGTCTTCTTCTCGAGCAGACTTCCACTCCAGCTTCCCATCCCTCGAAAGCGTCGCACACATCCTTCTCATCTGCCAATGTACTCTTCCGCAGCAATTCGTCCTTCGGATGCACCGAGCCCGTCGACCCGCTTCTTGTGTCATCCTTCTCACTAGCTGCATCTTCTGCTCGACTTCTTGTGTTCATAAATATTGGTCCCCTGGCGGCCGACTAGAAGGGGTGAATAGCTTAAAATCAAAAACACAATACCTTTCTCGATCTTTACAGCTTAATTAACATAAATACTTGCATAAATAGAATTAAGAAACTAATTAAAAAAAGAGAGGCACAGAGATTTTACTTGATTTGCAATCAAAAGATTGTTAATCCAAGACATTGAACGCCCAATAAAGTCTCCTTCAGGTGGAGAAGCCTATTACAACAGTCAAAGCACATAATTACAAAACTAAAGTTAAATAGAATTATTTTCAAGTGTTCGATTTAGCTTCTGGGATCAGGCCTGTATTTATAGCCTTGATCAGGACGTTTAGAACGGTTCCAGGCACTTTGACGTGGATAAAATTTTATCTATGTCACAACAGATCGTGACACGTTGAGTTTCGATAAACTTTCTAGTTTGGGCGCTCGAATGGTGTCGATCTGACCCCCATTGGGTGAGGCGCCCCGGGGGTGCCTAGGTGATTCAGGCGCCCGAACCAAAGTCAACCTCCCTATTGACTTTTTCGATCCGGGCTTTTGCTTTGATTATGCTCGGTTGGGTGATTTTGGCCATCAGGAATAGGGCTCACCTGAACCCATTTTCCGGCCTTCTCGAGCAACCTTCCGCTCCGGCTTCTCATCTTTCAAAACTGTCATGCACTTTCTTCTCATCCACCAGTGTACTCCGCTCACTTGGTGATTTTGGTCATCTGGAATATGACTCACCCAAACCCATTTTTCTACCTTCTCAAGCAACCTTCTGCTCCGACTTCTCTTCTCTCGAAAACGCCATGCGCTTCCTTCTCATCCACTAGCGTACTCATCCACATCACCTCGTCCCTCAGATGCACCGAGCCCGTTGACTCTCTCCCGTGTCGTCCTTCTTGCTAGTTGCGTCTTTCACTCGACATCCTGTGCTCTTAAGTTCTTTCACACTTAGATACAAGGATATCAAAACCTAATAGGACCTAACTTAACTTGATTGATTACATCAAAACTATCACAGGGTACTTACAATCTTCCCCTTTTTGATGTGAGTGATCCCAAGTTAAGTTAAGGTAAACCACAAACAAGTAACAGTAAAAAAATTTTAAGTACATGATTTTGAAAAGAAATATACCCTCCCCTAGACTTAATCATTATTTCTCCCCCTTTGATCACATTAAAAATAGGATATTCAATAAAAATAAATTTAAATCAGAGTCTAAGGGATAAAA
This sequence comes from Zingiber officinale, assembly GCF_018446385.1. Taxonomy (NCBI): domain Eukaryota; kingdom Viridiplantae; phylum Streptophyta; class Magnoliopsida; order Zingiberales; family Zingiberaceae; genus Zingiber; species Zingiber officinale. Next base: position 95,375,233 of record NC_056002.1, on the reverse strand, counting down.
ATAAGATGATTATTATCCAGAAAAATCATCAACTTTTAAATTTCAAAATTCTAGATTTTTTCAATTTAAAAAAATAAATTTATTTTTAATTATTCAAATATTCTGAGAATTTTTTTAACTATTAAGCTTAAATATCAAAGTTAAGATAAAATTTTCAAGAAAAATTGAATTAAATTTAAGTACTGATAAATTTTTTTCTATATAAAGACTCATTTTTCCTAAAAGTTTCTTAAAAATGGTTTCTGAGCACAAAAAATCATAAGAAATTTTCTGATAATGGAATAGAGGAAGTATTTTTAACACAAAATGAACTTTAAAAAATTTAATTTTCAAGAATTTTTAATATTAAAAATTTGCATTTAGATAAATAATTCATAGAAAATTTACCAACGGTAAAAAAATTTCAAAAATATTTTCTTAGATAGAGGAAATGATAAATTTTCATCAAAAAATAAATTTTGTAAAAAAATAGTACTGTAAGATTTTTAAATTAAAAAAAATACAAATTTTTTTAAAAAAATCATAGAAAAATAATATAATGATCAAAAAATTTTAAATTTTTTCCATAGATGAGTAATGAAATTTTATTTCTTAGAAAAATTTAATTCTAATTAATTTCTAACAAAAATCATGTAAAGAAATTTATTTGATAATTCTAAGAAAATAAAAAGTATGATATGCAAAAAAAATTAATTTATGCATGATTTTGGAACCAAAAATAGGTTCCTTCCAACCGGGTTAATTAGAAATATTTTTAGGAATATACTTTGGTGACAATTTTCTAATTTGACCCTGATGATATCTAAAATACCAATTTAATCTATTATAAATTCGAGCTTATTGAACATGTGAGCATGCAAGATTTTTTATTTTTATTTTCAATTTTTTAATTTCTATTTTTATCTTGTCGAAATCTTTTAATCGACAAGACGTTGCTAAAGTTCCTTTTAACTCATCATTTTATTTTAATAATTTTTTATTTTCTATTTATAATTTGCAAGAACTCTTCGATAACATTTTTATAAATTTAAATCATTTATCCGGAGGTAGAGATCATACTTGACTTACCTTGTTAATCTCTAAATCTGATGCTCCTCCTGTAAAACTGCTTTCTTCTAATGTTCCTCTCCCTTCATCGCTGCTTTCTTCTAATGTTCCTCTCCTTTCATCGCTGCTTTCTTTTGAAGACTCTCCCCCTTCATCAATGCTCATCTCGGATGAGTTTTCATTGTCTTCAAGTAGGTAATCGGCTATAAGAGTTGTTCTAGTAACTTACTCAGTCTCAAATTCTTCTGACGATGACTCGGTGTCCATCGAGGAGTTAGATTCAACTTCTTTTGGTTCTTCATAGAGATTCAAGAACTTTTTCCAAAGTTCTTTTGCACTTTTGTATTTTCCAATTATGTCGAGATCCTTAGTAGGCAGAATGCTTAGAAGGTGAAACTCACTCTTACCATTTGTGATAAAATCGTTGCACTGCTTCTCAGTCTATCGATGCTCCTCAAGTTATTTTCCTTCTTCACTTTTAGGCATATAAGAACCATACTTAATTGTTAGTAAAATATTGAAATAGATTTTAAAGTATACCTCTATTCGACATCTCTAAAATGTGAACTTCCCCTCGAATACTGGTAGGTAGATGCTAGTTCTGGCCATTTCTTGTGCTTCGGGTGGTAGTTAATCCTTCTGAAGCAACCTTGTTATGATACCAATTATTAGTCCCCTAGCGGCCAGCTAGAAGGGTTGAATGCCTGAAATCAAAAACATAATACCTTTCTCGATCTTTACAGCTTAATTAACATAAACACTTGCATAAACATAATTAAGAAGCTAATTAAAAAGAGAGAGACACAGAGATTTTACTTGGTTTGCAATCAGAAGATTGCTAATCCAAGACGTTGAAAGCCCAATAAAGTCTTTTTCAGGTGGAGAAGCCTCTTATAGCAGTTAAAACACATAATTACAAAGTTAAACTCAAATGGAATTGTTTTCAAGTGTTCTATTTAACTTCTGGGATCATGGCTGTATTTATAGCCCTGATCGAGGCACTTGGAAGGATTCTAGGCACCTAGACGTGGATAAAATTTTATCCAGGTCGCAACGAATCATGACACGTTGAGTTTTAATAAAATTTTTGGTCCAGACATCCAGAAGGGTTTTGGGCACCCAGACATTGTCAATCCGGCCCGTGCTGGGCAAGGAGCCTAGGGGGCACCCAGGTGATCAGGGCACCCGGACCAAAGTCAACCTTCCTATTGACTTTTCGGTCTGGGCTCTTGCTCCAGTTCCGCTCGCTTGGGTGATTTCAGCCATCTGAAATATGGCTCACCCGAACCTATTTTCAAGTGTAGAATATTTTTATTTTGACCATAGAAAATATTTTAAACAAATAAAATTATTTTTGAACATAAATATTTAAAATTTGTTTTACCATCTTAAAAATTTGGTTAATTTTTATGAACAACTCGATGATAAATCTTTATCGGTACCAGGGCGCTTAGATCGGTCTGGGTGCTTAGACTGCCGTTGATGTGAATCCAAACTTTATCTGTAGCAACGTCTGCTGCTCCAGTCGCTTGGGTGATTTTCTGAGCCTCCAAAGTTAAGATCACTCAAACCCAACTCTGGTCTTCTCCTCGAGTAGACTTCTGCTCCAGCTTCTTGCCCCTCAAAAGTGTCACACGCATCCTTCTCGTCCGTCAGTGTACTCTTTCGCAACACTTCATCCCTTTGATCCACCTAGCTTATCAACCCACTTTCCGTGCTATCTTTCTTGTTAGCTGAGTCTTCATCTAGATTTCTTGTGCCCCTAAGTTTCTGCACGCTTAGACACAAGGATCAAATACAATAGGACCTAACTTAACTCTATTGATCATATCAAAACTTACTTAGGGTACTTACACGTGATACAGGCAGAATAATACAACAACCCCGCACAATAACCTTATGGAATTAGACGCTAACTGTTGCAGGAGAATGTGAAAGTAAGAACACATTTCTGAGAAGAAAGGATGAAGAGAAAATCAAAGGCTGACCATTAACTGATCCTTAAAAAAAGTGATGGAGTCGCCCGAAGGGAGGTTGGGACGATCGTAACTGTTGGATCAAAGCACGTGAGAAAGGGGGGGTGAATCACATGTATTTTTTAAAATCTTATTATTTTTAAAAACTTAAAAGAGAGTGCAAAGTGTGATGAAAATAAAAGAAGATAGAAACGAAAAAGCAAACAAGACTCAGTTGGTTTACTTGGTTCAAAACCTTTGTTGACTCCTACTCTAAGACCCAGGTCTCTCGAACCTTTCGATGGATAATCCACTATAAGCCTCTTTTAGAACCACTGGAAGAGGGAATCAAATACAAAAATAACAATAGAGAAGTGTAACAATCCTACACTTCCCTTTATGTAGTAATTAAAAACTTAATTGAAAATTTCGTTACCCAACATATGAAGAATATCGGATCGAGCTTGGTGTTCAACGACTTCGTAGTAGTAGTAGGGCATTGCAGCACAGTGGGAGAACAAAGCTGAAGCAGACAAAAACTTGAAAGATCGCATATAGAAGTTGTATTTTAGTTATATTGGATGCTTGGCTGAATCTTCCTTTTATAGGCTTTTGATGGCGCCTCCAATCCTTGTCTGAGGCATCTTCAGGAGCAAAAATTATCCCTTAATCTTCAAACTCAATAAGCTTCATAGCCTGTAGCCTTTATCTGCACGAGGGTGCCTTCCAGGTGCTCCGAGACACCTTTGCACCATACGTCAGGGCGCCTTCAACCACATGGGAAGCACCTTCGCACCTTTTTGTGCGGGTCCTTGGCCAAGGCGGTTGAGACACCTCCACTCGAACAGGAGGCGTCTCGGATCGTTGTTCACCCGAGGCTTGAGTTGCAAAATGCATTAGTCCAAATAATAAACTATACCTTGCAAAACAGAGTTAGTATAATAATAAAATAACATTATTAATTAGACCATATCTTTCCAAGATCAGGATCTAGTCATCGTCTCATTTAGGCTTTCTGGACCAAAGCCTAAAGTCCCTAATTGAGATTCAACCTCACTGGATCACTCTCCTCCAGTAATTTACCTTACTTACCATGTAGAATCGCTTGACTTTCCTTTAACTCACCAGGTCTTCCTGCCAATTATTAGGTCCGCAGACCCAAATGGATTTTGGCCACCTGTTAGGTCCTGTAGACCTAGTTGGACTTCCTGCCAGATATCGGGTCACTCTAGCTATTTGGATTTTCCACTAACCATCAGTTCCAACATTCCTAGCTGGATTTCAGCGTGGTGTCAGGTCCTCCTGACCTGTCAAGTCCTGCACACTTGGTAACAAAATTAGATCACACAACACCTAACTTTAATCCACTTGACATTCATAAAAACCTGAGTTTGATCATTGGTGTTAACTACACCAACAGTAACTAGAAGGAATCACAATATTGTGATGAGGGGAGTGTGATAGGAGTGGCGCATCTCATTCACCTCGTCGACATTAAGATCAAAGGCGATGGAGGTGTACTAGAGCCCATGAATAACAACTGGTGGACCAGAGGCCATGAGGATAGAACAGAAAGAAGCGAAAGGAGAGAAGAAATGAAATTTACTAGAATCTAGAGGAGACAAAGATGGATGTGATCGTCGACAACGGTGAGTAGAGAACGAAGAAGCGAAAGGTGAAGAGAAAGAAGAAAGCAATGTTGGTCCCTTAGCGGTCGGCTAGAGGGGTGTGAATAGCCTGAAAACACAAGTTAAACCTTCCTCGATGTTTCAAACTAAATTAAGAAAGCACTTGTATAATAACAAAAAGTAAATGCATAAACTAAAAGTAGAGGCAAGAGAATTTACTAGGTTTACAATAAGAGAAATGTTAATCCTAGACAAATGAAGTTCACTCAAGTCTCCTTTGGGCGGAGTAGTCTCTTTACAACGTTGACATCTCACAAAAGTAGTAGAACAAGAGTAGAAGTCATTTTACAAGTGATGTTCTAAGATACTAGGATCAGGGCAGTATTTATAGCCCTGATCGGGGCACCTGGAAGGGTTTCAGGCGCTTGGACGTGGATAGAATTTTATCCTCTTCACAACGGATCGTGCCATATCAAGTTTTGATAAAATTTCAGGTCCGGACACCAGGAGCAGGTCCAGGCTCCTGAACCAAGGCTGGCCCCCAAACCAAAGTCAACCTTTATGTTGACTTTTTAGTCTGTACTCTCACTATGGTTCCGCTCGGTTGGGTGATTTCGGCCATCCAGAATAGGGCTCACCCGAACCCATTGTCCGGCCTTTGCGAGCAACCTTCCGCTTTCACTTTTCATCCCTCGTAAACGCCGCACGCCTCCTTCTCGTTCACCAGCATACTCTTCCATAGCACCTCGTCCCTTGGATGCACCGAGCACGTCGACTATCTCCTGTGTTATCCTTCTCGCTTGCTAAGTCTTTCGCTCGACTTCTTGTGCTCCTAAGTTCCTATACACTTTGACACATGACATCAAAATAATAACAGAATCTAACTTGACTTGGTTGATCACATCAAAATCATCACAGGGTACAATCTCCCCCCCTTTTTGATATGGATCAACCCAAGTTAGAGAAAAACAAGACATTAAATGCATATTCAAGTTTGAAATAGTAGATATACAATATTTTGAAAAACATATACCTCCCTTAAATTTAACTTCTAACTCTCCCCCTTTGATCACATTAAAAATAGGGATTTTTACTGAAGTAAGTGGAAATTAAAGTCTAAAGAATTTATACTCGAAATTAAGGATAGTGACTTATACTTAGGAAAATTTTAAAAAGTTTATACTCAAAATTCTGATTTTTGTGATTAAAAAGTAATTTTGAACAAAAAGAATTCTAAAAATTGTTTTATTTGTTGAAAAATTATAAAATTTTTTATAAAGGTTAATCGGTACAACGAAAGTAGTAATAAAATTTTCATAAGAAAATAAAATTAATTGAAGCAGTAATGATTTATTTACTATAGAAACAAATGCTTAAAATAGTTTAGAGGTTCAAAAAATCTTGAAAATTTTTCTGAGAATAGAAACATGTACGTATATTTGAAGAAAAATTACATTTTCAAAAATTAAGTATTCAAGAATTTTTTACTTTAAAAGTTAGCATTTATCTAAATAATTTATAGAAAATTAAATATTAATGAAGATATTTCAAAAATATTTTGTTGGACAGAGAATATTATAAGATTTTACCGAAAAATATATTTTGTAAAAATAACTTTGTAAAATATTTTTAAAATTGAAAACTAAAATATCTAAAAAATAAGACAACGGTCAAAAAATTTTGAAAATATTTTTACAGATAGGAAATTAAGTCCTCTTTTTCAGAAAAATCAATAACTAATTAATTTTGAACAAAACTTGTACAAAGGAATTTAATTTAGCATATTAGGCAATTAAAAGGCAGATATTAAATTAAAACTAGAAATATGCACAAATTAAACTAAGCATGATTTTGGAACCCAATATAGGTTCCTTTCTATTAGATTAATCAAATATTTTCTAGAGATGTTTGTTTTCATTATTTTTCTGATTTGACCCTTGTGAAATCTATAATACCAATTTAATCTTTTGTAGTTCCTAAAATTTGAAGCAGAAAAATTTGAGCATTTTAAATTTTCTATTTATTCTTTCAAATTAGTATTTTTCAATTTTTAACTTATCTAGATCCTCTAGTAAGCATGATTTTGCTAAGGTTCTTTTTATTTCTAAATTTTTTTTAAAATTTTTTATTTTTAATTTTAATTTTTTTTTTAGTTTTAAATTTACACATTGATTTTATCATTGATTTAATTCTGAAATACAGTTGATCAGGTGGAAAGAGGCATACCTCACTTACCATGTTAGATTTGAAGTTTGATTCTCCCCCTACTTCACTACATTCATTTGAAGTTGCTCCCCCTTCATCGATGTTGGCTTCTATGGTGCTTTGTTCTTCGTGGCTAGCCATCAGTGATAGTCCAGCGTATGCTTATATTTCTGACTCAAATGATGAGCTTTCATCCCAAGTGACCTTGAGATTCTTGTGCTTATTTTGCTTGGGCCTCTTGTCTTTTTCCTTTTTGAGTTCCGGGTTGTCCTCCATTATGTGTCCTTTTTGACACTGGTAGCATCAAACTTTTCTTTTATTTCTTGGATTTTTCTTGTTTTGCATTTCTTTAAATTTGTTAGATCTAAAAAATTTCCTAAATTTCCTTACCATGTAAGCTTCTTGGTCTCCTTCCGGATCTGAGTCTGACTCGGGTTCGTCCCTTTTTATAGCTTTTAGTGCCAGATTTTGGCTTAATTCTTTTGTTGTACTTGCACATTTGGTTTCATGTCATTCTAAGGTAGAAAAGAGTTTCTCTAGGGTACTTACCTCCAGGTTCTTCGATATGTAGTATGCGTCGATTATAGAGGTCCATTCTGGAGTCCTGAGAAAAGCGTTGAGTACGTAGCGTATCAAATCCCGGTTGGTTATCGTTTCACTGAGGTTGACCAGTCTAGTGATCAGCTCCTTGATCTTCACGTGTAGTTCGGTTACCTTCTCACCTTTTTCTAGACGGATGTTCATTAGTTTGTTCCAAAGAATGTTCCTTCGTGCAAGTTTCGCTTCGAATGTTCCTTCGTAGAGTTCTAGGAATTTCTCCCAAAGGTCTTTTACCGGTGTGTAGCTTCCGATGCAAGTTACTTCTTGAGGCGGTAATACACTTAATGTCATGCCCCTAAAGGAGTCCCTACCGACAAAATTTTGACAGCATCTCCCCTATACTGGTGACAATATGAAGCAATATACATACACAAACAACATAATAACATATTCATCATCCCACACGACTGGAACACACATAACCACGCAATTTATATAATACAGCCTACTCGGCTGGAACAAAACAACAACACCCACGTAGTTTAAAACACTATCAGCCCACATGGCTGCACTAAAAACACAGTGGAATAACGGAAAGAAACCCCACAAATGCAAAGTCCACAAAACATCACAGATACAAAGTCCATAAAACAAGTATCAAAATATAGTTAGTTCTCATAGCACCAAATCCAACGAATACAAAATGCAAGTAAAGAGAAACAAAACCAAAATCATTCCTCGGATATGACACAGGACTGGCAGGCAGCATCTCTCCAAGCATCCATGACTTGTCTATCTGCTACCCGACGAAAGAAAAAATCAATTTGTGAGGTGGTGAGTATTGGAACTCAGCGGGTAAAGGAAAGATAGTGCATGAACATAATATCCAAATAGAAAGTGCCAACAGTATACAGTCTCATAAAAGAAATATTAGATACTAAAATAAAATCATAATGAATGCTCATACCTGAAACCATATCCTAGGCTAGTAAAATCAGGAGTAGAACAACTCTGCTACAAAGTTACTCATAACTACAAAGGTAATAAGCAAGGTCTATACAAATTTCCAATAAATAAACCAATGTCTAAACATCTACAATGAGAGTATATCTCAACATAAGTAAGCATATCAGCATAAGTGAACAACAGTAGTAAGTAATGGCAGCATAAATAAACAATAATAGCATATGTAAACAGTAGCAGCCAAAGCAAGTATAATAACAAACAGTGTATGCACGGATGGTCACTCCCGCCCACCCCTCTGCACCATGACCCCTGTATGGTCAAGAGGTTGGGTCAGTGACAGACTGTACACTACTCCAGCTACCACTCTCTCGAGTGGCCGAGGGGACAGTTGCATAGTAGCTAACTAGCTATGTCTGCGACGGGGATCCCTGCTGCTCGCAACTACAACTACCACTACCTATGAGTAGCCGAGTGCGGCACGACAGGACAAGCGGCATCTGCTCCAGCTACCACTCTCTCGAGTGGTCGAGCGTGCGACCCTGGTTAATGACTCTCTCGACCGCAAGGGAGAATTTGTCGTTAACATATATGCAATGATATGATGCGCAAGATGCAATAGCCATCATACAAATATAAGTAGAAATTAGGTATGTTACATGAAACCAACATGCTCAATACGGTACATAAGTAAACAACAATCAAACATACAAACATGGTATCTCATATCTGCTATGCATCATGGATAACAACGAGAGACTGTATAGATATAGAAATAAATATCTCAAAGATCGAGTGGAAGTATCAAACGTAGGAAAAATAAGAGTGGAGTCAAGCTAAAACAGTCCTTATCCAAAAATAGCTCATGCACCAAGTTCAAAGAACTAAAGAGATAAAGTAAGAAGTGTCTGCCTTTATACGTAGATCATGTCAAGTGACCTCATGTGTAGACGCTCATCTCGAACCCAAGTTCTGCGATCACATATATTTTATTTAGATAATTTCATATGAATCAAATAACTAAATAAAATCCCCAACTTAATTAGGAAACCCCCTAATCGAACAATCATTCATTAATCCCAAGTTAATGATTAATCTCAATTATCCCCTTTCGTTAATCAACTTAGGATTAGTCATATGATCATCTCTAATAAATCCAATGATTAAATCTAACCCAACATGAATCAACTGTACTTAATTCATCTCAATAAGAATTTATTAATCTTAATCCATAAACCATCACAACCATATTGGAATAGATATCCTTAATTCTACCATAATCACATTGCATTATGAATCAAACATGCAAAACTCATTCACATGATCAATTATTTACCACTATGGCTGATAACTAATCCCATGCATTAATTAGATTAGATTTAACTAAATCATCCACCTAATCACATATGAAAATCCAACAACCTCCTAATAATCCTTAATCAATAATCAAACACTCCAATAATCAATCCAAGGATCCTAACGACAAACATAAAATCATGTTATTCAATAAATCCCAATTAAACAAATCATACTCATTCTACAACCAAAATCGAATCCAATTCATATAAGAAATTACCTCCATAACTTACCCCAAAACTGATCTGCAACCTTCGATGAAGAGATCCGAAGTCATTATGAAGGAAATGGGGCTTCCCACTCAGATTCATAGTTGCTCTCAAAGACCTCAAGTGCAGTTGTAAGGAGTTGGAGCTCTCATTGAATCCACAGAGATGGCAATGCTCTGTTGTCATCCTCACCCAAAATTGGACAAGGCATAGATCCCTCCTGCTCGTGCATGAAAGATGCCAGCATCGGAGTGGATCAACAGTAGTCTGCTAGAAGAAAAGATCAGGTGATCGAAGGAGGAAAGCCAGTGATTGGTTGGGGAGAAAATGGGAAACTGAGATGCTCACCATGCCTCCTATGGACCAAGAAGGGGGTCTGATAGCAGCGATTCCAAATTCGGCGAAGAGGAATGTACATCGGTGGAACAGGGAGAGGGATTCCGCTGAAGGGATCTTGGGCGGAAACGCGAGAGGAAGCTCGGCACTTGCTGGCTAACTCTTGTCGTGGTCAGAGGTGGCAGTGGATCGGACGACCGACGCTAGGGCAGAGGGAAGAAGTGCTGTGTCCACGGCCGGTGCTGGATCCTGCCACCGGCGATGAGGCAGGACAATGGCACGAGTCATCGGTGGGGAGGAAGAGGCTTCGGCGTGATTGGGTCCGAGAGAGGGGAGAGCGGTGTCGGGAAGGATGAAGAGGAAAAGAGGGGTCGGCGTGGGTTTTAGGGCACGCGGGTGAGGAAATAAATAAAAAGAAAAGAATTTTTTTTTTAAACATTTCCTCGTTTAAATAGGGTAGCTTAAACAAGCTTTCCCATACCCCAATAATTGATCCCCTTAACCTACATCATATAAGCTTCAATTAATTCTCAAAAAATAGCTAAAAATTTCTAAAAATTTCAATAAGATTATTTCTCAAATAACCTTATTATTTAATTAATATTTGGGCGCTGTAATTTACACTTAAAAGGTGATATTCCGCTCTGTTGTTGGCTACAAAATCACTTTACTCCTTCTTCGTCCAGAGATATTCTTCTTTCTCTATGCCTTGTTGATTTTTTGGAATTGCAAAACCGTACTTTATCATTAAAAGAATTTCAAAGTTGGTTTTTAGGAATACCTCCATTCGATGTTTTCAGTGTGTGAACTCCCCCTCAAACTTTGATGGGATGAGGCTTGGTTTGGCCATTGATTTTGCTTCAATCGGCAGTTAGTCTTTCTGAAGCGTCCTTCCTTTTATACCAATTTTTTGGTCCCTTGGCTAGAGGAGGCGAATAACCTGAAAACACAAATCAAACCTTCCTTGATGTTTCAAACTAAATTAAGAAAACACTTGTATAATAACAGAAATAAATTCATAAACTAAAAGCAGAAGCAAGAGAATTTACTAAGTTTGCAATCAAAGGGTAGTTAATCCTAGACAAATGAAGTTCACTCAAGTCTCCTTTGGGTGGAGTAGCCTCTTTACAATGTTGACAGCTCACAAAAGTAGTAGAACAAGAGTGGAAGCGTTTACAAGTGATGTTCTAAGCTACTGGGATCAGGGTTGTATTTATAGCCATGATCGGAGCGCCTGGAAGGGTTCTAGGCGCCTGGACATGAATAGAATTTTATCCTCTTCGTAATTAATCGCGCCACATCGATTTTCGATAAAATTTCTAGTCCGGGAGTCTGGGCTCCTGGACTTAGTCCAAGCGCTCGGACCAAAGTCAACCTTTGTGTTGACTTTTTGGTCCGGGCTCTCGCTCCGACTCCGCTCGGTTGGGTGATTTCGACCATCCGAAATAGGGCTCACCCGAACCTATTTTTCGACCTTCGTGAGCAACCTTCCACTCTAGCTTCTCGTACCTCAGAAATGTCGTGCGCCTCCTTCTCACCCGCCAGCGTACTCTTCCACAGCACCTTATCCCTCGGATGTACTGAGCCCGTCAACTCTCTCCCGTGACGTCCTTCTCACTAGCCGTGTCTTTCGCTCGACTTCCTGTGCTCCTAAGTTCCTGCACACTTAGACACAGAGCATCAAAATAACAACAAGACCTAATTGACTTGATTGATTATATCAAAACCATCATAGGGTATTTACAAGCGATAAAGTGGCATTAAATTATGCAAGTTAAAAACCTTAAGGATGGTTACTCACAACCATTCAATTAAGAGGACGGAGGAGAGAGGTTCAATCTAGATCATTGAATTTAAACTGCTAGTAGTCATATCGAATCCCAACAGTAGCTTATCACATCAGATATTCTTCTGTGTAGGCGTGCGACGCATGTTAATAAGATATAAGCCGCATTTATGAGGGATGGGAGACAATAAGCAGACTTATGTTAAAAAGTCATGCTTATCATGCTTCCCATTAATGATAAGTGATTTGCTCAGTTTCCAAGATGCCAAGGTGATGTCAGTTGAAGCCGAGTGGCAGTTAAAAAGTTGAGCGTCCGGTCGGGAGACAAAGGGTGCATGAAGCAACATCAGTTAAATGTTTCATTAGCTTAATTCAAATAGCGATATGAAAAGTTGAGCGCCCGGTCAGGAGGCAAGGGCACATGAAGCAACATCAGTTAAGTGTTTCATCAGCTTAATCCGAATGACATTACAAAATAAGATAGTCCAGTCAAGAAATAGGGGGTCTCAATAATACTCGTTCTAAGCAAATAAATGCTCGGTTGGAGAACAAGAAGCACAATCGACACTAGAGTCCAGTCAGTTAGACTTGTATCCTTCTTCGACTAGACTTGAAGGGGAAACTTGCGATACGATAGTTAAGGTGGACCCCCCCCCCCTCGAAAGTCAAAGTTCAAGAGACTGCTGGCTTGGCAGTTAAAATCAAGGGATGATCAACATTCTGAGCCAAGGTGCATTCTCATTTAGCCCGAGAGTATATTCGATCGGACCCTCTGGCTGGTCATGCCTCAAGCCTTGAACTCCTAGCATTGATGAAGCTCAAAGCCAAGCATTAATGAGCTCGACTGAGTGCTTCAGCCGATCGGACATATGGCCTAATCGGACATACTGGACGCTAGGCCCACTCGAGCTCCTAAGTATTGATGAAGCGTAAAGTGAAGTATTAACGAGCTCGAGTGAGTATTCCAGCCGACCGGACATATGACCCGATCAGACATACTAGACACTTGGTCCACCCAAGTGAACGTCGAGTCGCCGATTGCATTCACCGAAGTCGACTGGATGCCTTTTGTGAGTGATGGTCGGTTAGACTATATTAAGGACTCAGTTGGCTTGTCGGGTGAGCCTATTGTGGGCCCCGTGACTCAATGGCCTCATATGCCTTTTTGGCATTTTATGACACGGAGGACAAAGGATATTCTGTATGTAAATTGCACATTCGAAGCTTCTAGTCTGACAATCGTAGAGATTACGGGTCAATTTTAGAAAAGGTGTAAGAGCCCCTTTATAGTATGCCCTTTTTGGGAATGTTTTAAAATTTGTGCATAAACATAATATAACACTATAAAAAGGGGTTTCAATCTACCGGCGTAGGTATCTGATGCTACATAATTTGACACGCTCATAGTTACTGTTGATTCCACTATTCATCTCTTGAAACCAATCACTGACTTGAGTGTCGGAGGATCAATATCAAGACCTCTTTCCTAGCCCGATCGCTAGCACTCTTCTCACACATAAGAGCACTTGAGAATTACTTGGATATAACGAGGAATTTTCATTTGGTCAATATCAAAATTACCTTTTTCAGTCTGTCATCTTGTTTACTTTCGAATAGGATCAATGTGGTTTTAGTAAAGTATAAATCTACACCGTTCCTTAACTTTTGTTTTATGGTGGAAAATGGGAAAACGGAAGCACGAATCTAAAATAATTTAAAAAAATTTTATCATCAACTTTTCTTTTGACATTATAGTATGATAATATTTCTTTTCTATACTAAAGATGCTTCACTGGACTCGCAACATTGAACTGTTTTCATAACACAAGGCTTATATCTCAAATTGGTTTATAAACAGTTTCTAACTACAGATTCAAAGTAAATTGTATGTAACAAAATGAAAATTTATATAGAAATGAGTGTGAGAAATAATAAAAGTGAAAGGGACAATAGCTTATGTTGGTCCATTGGAGCCTAGCTAAAGGGGAATGAATAGTCCATCTAAAAATTAAATGAACATTTCTCGATCATTTATAGCTTAATTAAATAACATACCAACATAAAAAGAGTTAAGAAATTAAATAAAGAAAAGAGTCACAATGAATTTACTTGATTACAACTGAGTAGATTGTTAATCTAAGGAAGAAAAAGCTCAGTAATATCTCCTTTGAGCGGAGAAGCCTCTTACAGCAGTCAAAGCTCACTAACATAAAGCTAAACAGAAAATAAAGTGACTACAAATGTTGTTTCTCATTTTTTTAGTTGTTGTTTAGCTTCTAGGAGCATGACTGCTTATATAGCCCTGCTCGATGAGCCTAGAAAGGTTATAGGCGCCTGAAGGGGGATAACATTTTATCCTCAGTGCAATGAATCGCGTCAAACGCGATCCGGATAAAAATCCTGGTCCGAGCACTCGGACCAAGAAAGTCAACAATCTGTTGACTTTTGGTCCCGGTCTTCTGCTTTGGTTGCCTTGGTCTGGGTCTTCTGCTCGGGCTCTGCTCACTTGGGTGATCTCGGCCATCCGGAATAGGACTCACCCGAACCCAACTTTCGGCCTTCGAGAAATCTTCCTCTCCGGCTTCTCATCCCTCAGAAACACCGCGCGCCTCCTTCTCATCCGCCCACGTACTCTTTCGCAGCACCTCGTCCCTCAGACGCACCGAACCCGTCGACTATCTTCTGTGCCATCCTTCTCATTAGCTGCATCTTTTACTCGACTTTCTATGCTCCTAAGTTCCTACACACTTAGACACAGGGTTAAAAATCAATAGGGCCTAATCTAACTTGGTTGATCACATCAAAAACTACCTTGGGGTACTAACAATCTATCCCTTTCTTTTTGATATGAGTAACTCAAATTAAGTTAAGGTAAACCAACATTAAAGAAAGATAATTCTAAGGTAATAGATTTGCAATAAAATGAAAAAAAAAAACTTCCCCCTAGACTTAATCTTCACTTCTCCCCCTTTGGTCATATACAAATGGGGTACTTCAAAATAATTTTGAAAAACCTTAAACAAGAGTCTAAGGGAAAAAAATATGAAAGTTTATGGTTAACAAAAACTTTGAAAAAAAAATTAATTTTCAATAATATGAAAGTTGGCCCAAACTTTTTTTAAAAATTTTCTAACTCTTAATATTTTAAAAGAAATAATTTCTAAATAATTTCAAAAAATTTTGACAAACGTTTAAAGCATTATAATTCAATGCTTAACAATTACTCAATTAAATATTTATTTCAGTAATTGACTTCCAGACACTAGACCTTCTTGGTTATTGGAGCAACAATCACTTTCTAGATAAAGCCTCTTAAAGAAATTAAATATTTAATTTTCTCTCTGAAAGTTCTAAGTCCAATTTTGATGTATGCAAGATTTTGGAATCCAATATAGGTTCCTTCCAACTGGGTTAATCATAAATTTCTTAGGAATATATTTCGTTAACAATTTTTTGATTTGACCCCTATAATATCTAAGATATCAGCTTAGTCTATTATAATTTCGAGTTTGTTGAACATTTGAGCATGTATGATATTTGAATTTTTCTATTTCTTTATTCAATTTTTCATTTCTAATTTTAACTTTTCAAAATCTTCTAAACGACAAGAAATGGCTAAAGTTGATTTTAACATTTTATTTTCTTTTTCTAATATACAACAATTCTTTGACAATAATTTAACAAATTTAAATAACTTATCAGGGGAAAGAGATCGTACCTGACTTACCTTGTCGACTCCGTAATTTGAAGCTCCCCTTGAAGTGCAACTTTTTTCCGATGTCGCTTCCCCTTCATCGATGCTCATTTTGGACGAGCTTGCTTCATCTTCATCTTCTTGCTGACTTGCTACTAGTGCAAGTTCGACGATTGCTTCGATCTCTGATTTGGACGACATTTTGTCCCACGTTGCTTTTAGGTTCTTGTACTTGTTCATTTGGGTTGGTTTCTTATTCTTGCTCTTGTCCTTATTATTCAATTTAGGGCAGTTGTCTTTTATGTGCCCTTCTTTATCGCAGTGGTAGCATCTTATTCTTCTTTTTCTTCTACCTTGCGTTGGATTAAATTGCCTATATTTAAATAATTTTTTAAATTTACTCACCATCAATGTCGTTTCGTCATCATCGAGAGAAGACTCTGTATCTCGTTCGTCCATCTTTGCCTTAAAGGCAATGTTGTTCTTCTGCTCCTTCTTCGAATCTGCACATCTTGTTTCATAGACTTCAAAAGTTAAAAATAATTTTTCTAAAGTAACAGATTCTAGATCCTTAGAGATATAATAGACATCTACTAATGATGCCTATTCCGTATTTCTAGGGAATGCATTAAACGTGTACCTTAGCGAATCTCGGTTGCTTACCTTTTCCCCAAGATTCGTAAGTCCGGTGATGAGCTCCTTGATCCTTGAGTGAAGGTGTGCAACGGTTTCGCCTTCCTCTAATCAAAGGTTGCTGATCTAGTTACGAAGTAGATCTCGTCTCGCGAGTTTCGCCTCTGATGTTCCTTCGTGTAGTTCAAGGAATTTTTCCCAGAGCTCCTTGGCAGACTCGTAGGTTGCGATCTGGTTGATTTCTTGTGGCGGTAAGACGCTCAAAAGATGTTTGCCACGAAGTCGGCTTGCTCCTTCTTCATCCATTGATATTTTTCTTTTCCTTCGGATGTAATAAAGACAAATTCCATTATTAAAAATAAATCAAAATCTGTCTTAAAAAATATCTCCATTTTTTTTCCCAGCTCGTGAATTCCCTCTCTAACTTCAGTGGGTAGATGTTTTGTCCGACCATCTCGTCTGCTTCGTTCGGCGGTTAGTCTTCCTGAAGTTGTCGGACTCTGATACCACTTGTTGGTCCCTTGGAGGCCGGCTAGAGGGGGGGGGGGGGGGGGGGGGAATAGCCTACCCAAAAATTAAACGAACCTTTCTCGATCTTGTATATCTTAATTAAATAACACACTTACATAAAAAGAGTTAAGAAATTAAATAAAGAAAAAGGCACAATGGATTTATTTGGTTACAACCAGATAGGTTGTTAATCTAAGGAAGAAAAACCTCAGTAATATCTCCTTCGGGCGGAGAAGTCTCTTACAGCAGTCAAAGCTCACTAATACAAAGCTAAATAGAAAATGAAGTGACTACAAGTGTTGTTTCTCGTTTTTTTAGTTGTTGTTTAGCTTCTAGGAGCAGGGCTGATTATATAGCCCTGCTCAGAGCGCTTAGAAAGATTCTAAGTGCCTGAAAGGAGATAAAATTTTATCCTCAGCGCAACGGATCGCGTTAAATGCGATCCGGATAAAAATCCTGGTTCGAGTGCCTGAACAAAGAAAGTCAACAACCTATTGACTTTTGGTCTCGATCTTCTGCTTTGGTTCCGCTCGCCTTGGTCCGGGTCTTCCGCTTCAGCTCTGCTTGCTTGAGTGATCTCGGCCATCCGAAATAGGGCTCACTCGAACCCAACTTTCGGCCTTCGAGCAATCTTTCGCTCCGGCTTCTCGTCCCTTGAAAATGCCGAGCGCTTCTTTCTCGTCCGCTCGAGTACTCTTCCGCAGCACCTCGTCCCTCAGACGCACCAAGCCCGTCGGCTCTCTTCCATGTCGTCCTTCTCGCTAGCTGCGTCTTTTACTTAATTTCCTGTGCTTTTAAGTTTCTGCACACTTAGACACATAGTTAAAAATCAACAGGAGCTAACATGACTTAATTGATCACATCAAAAACTACTTTGGAGTACTAACAGCTTCAATAACTACAGTTGACAGAAATAAAAAGAAAAACAATTTACCTTCTCTTATTTTGGCACTCTTGATGGGGATCCAGTGTGAAGATGTTAATTTGTTTCGTGTAGCAGTTCCAAGAGAATAAATGTTGAAGGCAAGCACAGGTTGTAAAATGTTAAATGGATTAGACTGCTTCAGAAGAAAATAATAATCCATGCAAACATGAAATGGCAAGAAAATAAACAAACAAGTAGTTTTATGTTTCCTTTTCATCAATGGCATGTGTTTTACGATTGCAACATGGAACATTCATACTCTTTTACCAAGTCAAGGCAATGTTTAGAGAGTCACATCGATTATATGCAAGCATTCAACCAAACTATGACGAGTACAGGATTCTTAAATGCAAGCATTCAACCAAGCTATGACGCTTGTAATCTCCAATTCAGCATCCTGGCTCTGCCAGGAGTTGATCTGAGACACTGCAAAATAACTCATTTCCTGCAAGAGTGGTGGGTTGATTACAGTCATTGGCATAGCA
The DNA here is from genome assembly GCF_018446385.1 of Zingiber officinale. Taxonomy (NCBI): domain Eukaryota; kingdom Viridiplantae; phylum Streptophyta; class Magnoliopsida; order Zingiberales; family Zingiberaceae; genus Zingiber; species Zingiber officinale. The sequence goes on along the minus strand of NC_056002.1, from coordinate 95,356,961 downwards.
AGATCGTCGGACAACCGAACTGTCACTTTGCGGTGTTCCTGGCAGATGGCACATCAATGTATGCAGTAATGAACCAAACAAGGATCACAGGGAGAATTCTGGCTTCACAACACAGAGGCTGCATGACTTAAGGCATTTTGGTAAACAATATAAAACTTAAAAGTTCAAAAATCATTATGAGAAGGACAAAGGAGATCCCCATTTGATTAATCTGCATTTTAAGCTTTAAGTATCTTTGCATATGTAATCAACAAACTATTCATTTCAAGTAAAATAAAATATGATATGGCATTTCTTGCATTGATAATGATCCGGTGGTAAACATAGGGAGGGGCTCACATGGGCGACGGTCAACGACGCGTGGAGGTCAAGACCAACTTAAAGATTTCGTCGAGCGGAGAGGTATAAAGTCCGATCGGCCAGATAAAATCCGATCGGCCAGGAGTTGTCGGAGCCGGCGCGAATATAGCTCGACCAGGGGTCGGGCTTCCGGCGCTCAATCTTCCCACCAAGGAATTGCTGCGCCGAGCGGCTCGTCCGCTCGGCTGAGTTGTGAACCAACTAAAGAACGTATGCCCGTTTGAGCAACTAGGGGGTCTCCCCGTTCGGTTCGGCACGCCTATGCGTCCGACCACCTGGGCGGCGGGGCGGACCCGGGAATAGACAAGATGCAAAAAAGGACAAAGGAGACAGATAGCAGGGTCAGCGGCTGGACTAGACAGAGAATCGTACGGTAGAAGTTTCCACTGTCAAATCAGAGATATGCTCGGACGGTTGCGGTATGGCGTCAGGTGTACTTTTCTGACATGACCATTTCTAGGTATGCTTTGAGGAGCGTGCATGCTTCGAAGAGCGTGCACGCACCTCCGAGGAGCCCTATATAAGGGCCCCCAACCTTCGACGGAGGTATGCATTCTCATCTACTATAGCTCTTGGTCTCGCTGTGTTGTTTCGATTTCCCCTCGCCTGACTTGAGCATCGGAGGGCCGTCGCGGGGATCCCCTTCCCGGCTCGATTTTGTTGCAGGTTCATCGGAGACCACGTCATCCCGGAGTCTACACGGAGTTAGCAGAGAGCGCCACGTCCCCAGCGTCCACCGACTCAACTCTCGGACAGGATCAAATTGGCGTCGTATGTGGGAACGCACCTGAATCCAGAGCCGAGGCGAGGCGATGGAAGAAGCTGGACATCAACACACCGTGACCCTCTCCCAAGAAGAGCTCGACGCACTCATTCAGGCGCGAGCAGTGAAGATAGTGGAACAGCAGCAAAAGACTCACGCCGAGCGGTTGGCACAGCAGGCCACCTTAGCATCAGGGGGCCGAGCGGCACCAGAAGACCGACCGGAGCAATTTTACACGTGGGCACAGAATAGAGGGCAGACCAGCACGCCAGGAGAAGCGCCCACTGTCCCTATTCCCTTCCATCAGGCCCTGTTCCAGACTCTGTCCGAGTTGGCCCAAGCCAACCAAGGATCATCCGATGAAGCGTCCGTGCGGGATGCTAAGAAAGGGAAGGCGCCTCGATCCGAGTCATCTCCCGAGCGGATCAATCGCCAGTTCTCTGAGGTGATTCTATAAGACCCACTCCCAAAGCATTACGCCCCGCTGGCGATCGGAGAGTATAATGGTACAACCGACCCGGACGACCACCTCGGTAAGTTCGACAACGCTGCCACTCTTCATCAATACACCGACGGAGTAAAATGCAGGGTCTTCCTCACCACCCTGTCCGGCTCCGCATAACGTTAGTTCCGGAGGCTGCCGGACGGATCGATTCGAAGTTTCAAGGACTTCCGAACGGTTTTCCTCCACCATTTTGCAAGCAGCAGGCGTTACCAAAAGACCAGCGTTAGTTTGTTCTCCATGAAGCAAGGGGCCAGAGAGACTCTCCGAACGTACATTCAGCGATTCAACCAGGCTGCTCTAGACATTCCCGCAATCTCATCCGAAACCATGATGCACGCCTTCACCCAGGGGTTGATGGATGGTGACTTCTTCCGCTCGCTGATCAGGAAGCCTCCACGTGATTATGACCATATGTTGAAAAAGGCGAGCGAATACATCAACGTGGAGGAAGCGCAAGCGGCCCGAAAGAAGGAAACACCGGCAGAGTTAGCAGCACCGGTCGAGCAGCGGTCTCAAGCCATTCATCGACCATCCAGAGGACCACGGGTCGAGGGGATGAGGCCGCATCAGGAATCAAGGCCGCACGCTGTCCAACACGTGGAGGTCGAATGACCTAAGCCTCGAGGAAAGGTATGGACTCTCATGTTTTGCTCACTTCATCAGTCGGCAACCCACAACACCCGCGATTGTCGGAGTCTCGCCCCGCTCGCTAAGCCAAGGAACTATCGCCGCCGATCGCCTTCGCCTGACCGGCCTCATAACCATCAAAACGCTGGATGGAGAACAGCTAGACAGTCACCCGAGCAGCGACATCCACACCGACCAAGAAGCAACCCCTGAGCCTCCCAAGAACGGGACAGACCGTCTGCTCGGGTGGAAGAAAATAGAAGCAACACCGCTCGGGGGGAAATCAACATCATCAATGGGGGGCCAACCAGTTGAGACTCCAACCGAGCCCGCAAGTCGTACGCCCGACGGTTGGAGGTCCATGCCGTAGGGTGCAGCCGAGAGAAGGCGAACGGGCCCAAGATCAGCTTCAGCCCTGGCGACCTCGAGGGAGTTGAAATGCCTCACGACAACGCCCTCGTTATCCGAGCGGTAATAGCGAATTACACTATTCATCGCATCTTTGTGTTAGTTAGAGCCCTAGAGCCAATCATTTGATAATTGTATGGACTCATTGTATCATATTCTTGTATATTAATAAAGGTATTTATTTGGTTATTATACTTATTTGTATTAGTGCCAAATAGACTAAGTATAATAGCGTCCTTGAGTAGAAGGTTCATACCTATATCAATCGATTAGTTGAATCGATAGTGAGATGATATAGGGAACACTACTCTAAATCATTCCTAGTCGAGTATTAACATTCAGGGACAATGTTAATGCAATAAGACTAGCATGTAGGTCAGCTCGATGACTTGATCTCACAAGTCATGGATATAGAGATATCAAGATGACACATGGGTATACATTGGAGAATGTATACTGAATGACCCGCCATGAGAAAGTATCATGGATCGTTATATGAGTGTCATATACTTTCTCATGTGACTATTAGTATGACTATTAGTCCTTAGACCTGAAGTCACCATGGATCCCTATATAAGGAGTTATGTACTTTGGTTTCGTCAAACGTCACCCGTAACTGGGTGGACTATAAAGGCGATTACTGGGTATATAACGAATTATGTAGAGGGATGTGAGTGATGTAGATGGGATCTATCCCTCCCATATGACGGGAGCAACATCAGTATTCTTGATAGAGTGAGACCACTAAGTGCATGGCCATGCCCAAATGAGTCAACATTAGATGTTGAGCTCATTTGATCGAGTGAGTCTACTTGGAGTTCAAGATTTAGATTGATTAGAGGATGACACGGTCTATGCCTCATATTGATCAATCTAGATGTCTAGGATAGAAGGACAATGTCACATATTGTGAGGAGTCACAATTAGTAGTCACAAGGTGATGTCGGATCTCGACATTCTTGTAACTTGGGTAGTAATGATGTGTTGCTAGATACCGCTCATTACTTATGCTCCTAAATGGGTTTAGGGCATTGCCAACGTTACAAGAACCTATAGGGTCACACACTTAGGACAATTAGATGGAGATTAGGTTTATATGATGAACCAAGAGGATTAGATTCATTTGATGAATCAAATTGGATTAAGAGTAATCCTAATTGGGCTAACTTGAGTTCGACTCAAGTTGATTCATGTGTTCAATGAGTCTAATTTAGACTTTGACTCATTGAATCAATTTAATTTAATGAATTAGATTCATTATATTAAGTTGGCTCGAATCAAATGGTTAGATTAGATCAACCATGGTAGAGATTGGTTCAAGTTTGACTTGACTTGAGAAGGAAGACCAAAGGTCAATTTTGACTTGACCTTTTGCCACCTCATTGGTGAGTTGGCATTAGGTGGACCAATAATGATGTTCCACATCATCATAGGTGCCACCTCATGGAAGTTACAAAGCCATTTTCATAATAACTTCACATTAATTGCATTTAATGGGGAGTTACACAATGAAATGTGGCCGGCCACCTTGGTTTGAATGTTGAATTCATTTTTCCATTCAAGTGGTGTATCTTCTTCTTCTTCCTCTCAAGCTCTCCCTCTCCCTCTCCTCCTTGCCTTGGCTGAATCTTACCAAGGTGCTAGCACACCTTTGTGTAAGGTTTTCTCCACCTACGTGTCCGTGTGGATAATTCTAGAGGACCGACGCTTGACGGTCTAGAGATCCGGCAACTCCTTGGACGAGCGAGAACGCGTAAGGCACGCAACAAGGGTAAAGTTCTTAACATGTAGATCTAGGAGTAGATCTAAAAGGTTCTTCAAACTCGTACTCGTATTTATTTTTGTTTTTCCTTGCATGGATCCGTTGGCCTTGGGTGATTCGGGGTTTCCGCGAAAAATCCAACAGTGGTATCAGAGCCACGTGCAAGGCTTGTACGGGTTTAGTTTTATTTTTTTTTGAAAAATAAAAGATTCTGTGATTTTCTGTAAAATTTATGTTTTTATAGTTTTTATGGGTAATTTTTCCGTAGAAGCGAAGCACAAGTGTCTCGGCACTTGTAGGCTTCGGCTACCGGAAAGATTTTTCCAAAACGGCTTCGTTTCGCCCCAAAATTTTTTGGGACAGCGGGCTTGGGTGCCATTAGATCGCTTAGGAGCAACTCGCGATGGTTAGATCGTGGGTAGGGGTACTGCCCCTAACCCCGCAAGGGGATTTGCTCCGCGATTGCACCCGAAATCGCTAAAAACGAACCCGCCGGGAAGATTTTTTCCGAAACGGCAATGTCTTGGCCCAAATCATTTTGGGACAGCGGGTTTAGGCGCTGTTGGATCGCAAAGGAACCCTCGCGATGGTTAGATCGAGGGTAGGGGCGCTGCCCCTGGCCCCGCAAGGGGATCCGTTCTGCGATTGCGCCCGAAACCGCTAAACGGGTCCGCCGGAAAATTTTACTCGTAAAATTATAAAAATTAATTTTAAAATTACAGAAAATTATGAAAAAATATATAGTTTTGAATTATATATTAATTTTGTGATAGTCATGGCCCAAAACCCCAATATGATTGGTTGTGTTGTAATTCATAATACGGCCTGCGTGCCGTTATGTGTTTGCGTGTGTTGTATGTTTTTATTTATTCGCGGCCTGCGCGTTGTGCCTTCTCTTATATTCTTGTTGTAAATTAGATTTAGACTCGAATGTAACTCGAGTTTCAAATTGTAATGTACAAATTGGAGCGGTGGAGGGTCCACACGAGATGGAGTTCCGAGGCGGGCACGAGCAACACAAGGTGGTCAAAGGGAGGAGCTTGGAGAAGCTGTTGACCCTAGGTTGACCAATCGATCTTCTCATTGGCTTGAGAAGATCGTAGTAGGGCCATGACTAAATCACAAATAGATTAATTAGTTAATTGCTTATGTATATGATGCATGTTTAATAAGTAATTAATTAATTAGTGCCTTACGATTAGATTAGATCTAAGTCGTGCACATGATGCACCCTTGCGATTAGATTAGATCTAAGTCATGCACAAGATGCATCCTTTTCGATTAGATTAGATCTCGATCGAACCAACTCTAAATGCCTAATCGTGCCGTGATACCTATCACTACCTCGATCACATGTATTGTTGAATCTGCCAAAGCAGAGCAATACATATTATCTTGGTAGGGTACGGAGGGACAATCTTGGTCTCGCCTATTAACGCATGGGTGAATACAAACTCAATTAGATTGAGTATTCCTAGTTACTCGGTTGGATCGAGTCAACTATAGGCATTCTTCCAATGGTTGGAAAGGTAGGACAAAATCACGTTTATATTAATTCTCGGGCGTATTAGCCAAAGCTAACTCGAGTTTTAATATAAATGCGGATTTTATTCTATAAACAAGAGTTGCATAGAGATGTAATTGGTAATCGTTACCTACCGATCATACTAAGCCTTGGGCGTATTAGCCAAAGCTAACTCAAGGGTTAGTATGATGTGGATATTGTCCCACATGAATTATAGTATTCAGTGGGAGCATCATTTAGTTAAAAGCCTAATTAAATGATTTTTAAAGAATATGATATTTATTTCTGCAAATTTTTGTTGTAGATAACCATGACGTCGAACACGAATTCCTTCTCCCTGCGATCTGTCCTTGAGAAGGACAAGGTCAACGGAGCGAATTTCTGGTATAAGAACTTGAGAATAGTTCTCACCCAGGAACGTAAACTAGCAGCCCATTCCGGAGGCTCCTCCCGCCAATGCCCCGCGGATAAAGATGCTTACAAGAAGCATCAAGGCGACGCATTAGATGTGTCTGTCTAATGCTCGCGACCATGAACTCGGAGCTGAAGCAACACGAGTTGATGGGCGCTACGATATGGTTGAGCATCTTCGCCAACTATATCGTGGACAAGCGAGGCATGAGAGATTTGAGATCTCTAAGGCACTGTGTCAGACGGGGCTCCTGTAGGTCCTTATGTACTCAAGATGATTGGGTATATAGAGAACCTACAAAGACTGGGTTCCCACTTGGCCAAGAGCTGGCTATTCAGTCCTTGCCGGATAGCTATAGTCAATTCTTTCTCAACTATAACATGAGCAAGTCACTGCCCGAGCTACTTAGTATGTTCTGACTGAGATTAACCTTAAGAAGGTTAAGCCCATTCGATGACACGGGCAAGGGCAAGCCCAAAGATAAGGAAAGTCCCAAACCAAGGGCAAAGGCAAGGCACTGAAGCCTAAAGGAGGGGTCGCAAGGATGCTACCTGCTTCCAATAGGAACTGCAAGGTATACTTGGAGGATTTTAAGAAGAAGCGAAGACTTCAAGTATATATGTTATAGAAGTCAATCTATCTATTTCTACATCATGGGTATTAGATCTGGATGTGCTTCTCACATTTGTGTGCTGGCGTTGAGAAATAGCGAGCATTGGCAAAGGCGAGGTGGACCTACGAGTAGGCAATGGAGCACGGGTTGCTGTAGGAACTTATCAGCTATCTCTGCCCTCTGGGCTTGTACTAAATTTAGATGATTGTTGTTATGTGCCTGCTCTTACTAAGAACATAGTTTCAGTTTCTTGTTTAGACAAGAAAGGATACTTTTTTATAATAAAAGACAAATGTTGTTCTGTTTATTTAAAAGATATGTTCTATTGTAGTGCACCACTAATAAACGGACTCTATATTTTAGATCTTGAGAGCCCTATCTATAACATTAGTACCAAGAGGTTCAAGTCAAATGACATGAACCAAACTTATCTCTGGCACTGTCGCTTAGGTCATATAAATGACAAGCGTTTATCCCAGCTCCATAAGGATGGTTTGCTGGACTCATTTGATTTTGAATCATATGAGATATGCGAGTCATGCCTACGAGGCAAGATGACCAAGACTCCCTTTAGTGGGCACAGCGAGAGAGCGACTGATTTGTTAGGACTCATACATAGTGATGTATGTGGCCCTTTCAATGTCGCTGCTAGAGGCGGTTATAGATACTTCATCACATTTACTGATGACTTCAGTAGATATGGTTATGTGTACTTGATGACACATAAGTCCGAATCCTTTGAAAAGTTCAAAGAATTCAAGAATGAAGTACAGAACCAACTTGGCAAGAGTATTAAAATACTTCGATCAGATCGAGGTGGTGAATACTTAAGCCATGAGTTTCGTGACTACTTAGCTGAGTGTGGGATTTTATCTCAACTCACTCCTCCTGGAACACCACAGTGGAATGGTGTATCCGAAAGGAGGAATCGTACCTTATTAGATATGGTACGATCTATGATGAGTCACACAGATCTTCCGACATATCTATGGGGATATGCTCTAGACACGGCAGCTTTCATTCTCAACCGAGTTCCATCCAAGGCCGTGATAAAGACACCATATAAGATATGGACTGGGAGAGATGCCCAGGTGTCTTTCATGAGGATTTGGGGTTGTGAGGCTTACGTACGACGTCAAGTCTCAGACAAATTAGGACCCAAATCCGACAAGTGCTATTTCATCGGATATCCCAAGGAAACTAAGGGATATTACTTCTACATTCCCAGTCAGCACAAGGTAGTTGTGGCAAAGACTGGGGTCTTTCTAGAAAGGGACTTTGTTTCTAGAAAGACTAGTGGGAGCACGTTCGATCTTGAAGAAGTTCAAGATGCGAATACTAGCACTGAAGCCTCGATGGAAGTTGAACTGGAACCACAAAGTGTTGTGGATGATGTTCCACAAGGAGTTGAGGAACAACAACCAGTTCAAGTAGACATACCTCTTCGCAGGTCTGATAGGGTACGTCGTCAGCCTGAGAGATACTCATTTCTCTTGTCTGACCATGATGACATTGTGCTCATAGAGGATGAGCATACCACCTATCAGGAAGCTGATTCCGAGAAATGGCTAGAAGCCATGAGATCCGAGATGGAATCCATGTACACCAACCAAGTATGGACTTTGGTTGATCCACCTGAAGAGGTAAAACCCATTGGGTGCAAGTGGGTCTTTAAGAGAAAGACTGACATGGATGGACTTATCTATAAGGGTCGCTTGGTAGATAAAGGTTTCAAGCAGATTCATGGTATTGACTATGATGAAACTTTTTCTCCAGTAGTGATGTTTAAGTCCATTCGGATCATGCTTGCAGCCTACCATGACTATGAGATATGGCAGATGGATGTCAAAACTGCGTTTCTGAATGGAAACCTACTCGAGGATGTGTACATGACACAACCTGAGGGTTTTGTAGATCCACAGCATACTAGCAGAGTATGCAAGCTGCATAGGTCCATTTATGGACTAAAGCAAGCTTCTCGGAGCTGGAATCTTCGATTCGATGATGCAATCAAACAGTTTGGTTTCATCAAGAACGAAGATGAGCCTTGTGTCTACAAGAAGGTTGTAGGGGATATAGTTGTCTTCCTCATATTGTATGTGGATGACATACTACTCATTGGGAAGGACATCCCTATGCTTCAGTCTGTCAAGACCTGGCTAGGGAGTTGCTTCTCAATGAAGGACTTAGGTGAGGCATCCCGCATTCTAGGGATACAAATCTATAGAGTTATATCTAAGAGATTGCTTGGCCTAAGTCAGAGTACATACATTGACAAGGTACTCCTTCGGTTTGCCATGCAGAATTCCAAGAAGGGATTTCTGCCGATGTCACATGGCGTGAGTCTTTCGAAGACTCAAGGTCCCTCTTCTAGAGAGGAGAGAGATCACATGGATCAGATCCCTTATGCCTCAGCCATAGGATCGATCATGTATGCCATGCTATGTACTAGACCTGATGTCTCGTATGCTTTGAGATACCAGTCAGATCCAGGTGAAAGTCATTGGATAGCGGTCAAGAATATTCTTAAGTACTTACGAAGGACTAAAGAATATTTCTTGATATATGGAGGCAATCTTGAGCTAACTATAAAGGGTTACGGTGATGCGACTTCGGGCCGATCGGGATGATTACCGATCGCAGTCTGGTTCGTGTTTTGCTTAAATGGTGGTCTGTGAGTGGAAGTAGGACACAGTTGCTGATTTACAACAGAGGTCGAGTATATTGCTGCATCAGGCAGCAAAGGAGGTTGTTTGGATCCGCAAGTTCATCATCGAACTTGGGGTGGTTCCTAACATCGACCTCATTGAGCTCTATTGTGACAACAATGGAGCTATAGCAGGCGAAGGAACACCAGCGGACCAAGCACATACTACGGCGCTTCCATCTCATTCGAGAGATTATCGATAGAGGAGATGTGAAGATTTGCAAAGTACCTACAGAGGCTAATATCGTAGATCCCTTGACCAAGGCTTTGGCACAGAGGAAGCATGATGGTCACACTAGGTCATTAGGCCTTAGAGCCTATACTGATTGGCACTAGTGCTAGTGGGAGATTGTTAGTTAGAGCCCTAGAGCCAATCATTTGATGATTGTATGGACTCATTGTATCATATTCTTGTATATTAATAAAGACATTTGTTTGGTTATTATACTTATTTGTATTAGTGCCAAATAGACTAAGTATAATAGCGTCCTTGAGTAGAAGGTTCATACCTATATCAATCGATTAGTTGAATCGATAGTGAGATGATATAGGGAACACTACTCTAAATCATTCCTAGTCGAGTATTAACATTCAGGGACAATGTTAATGCAATAAGACTAGCATGTAGGTCAGCTCGATGACTTGATCTCACAAGGCATGGATATAGAGATATCAAGCTGACACATGGGTATACATTGGAGAATGTATACTGAATGACCCGCCATGAGAAAGTATTATGGATCGTTATATGAGTGTCATATACTTTCTCATGTGGCTATTAGTATGACTATTAGTCCTTAGACCTGAAGTCACCATGGATCTCTACATAAGGAGTTATGTGCTTTGGTTTCGTCAAACGTCACCCGTAACTGGGTGGACTATAAAGGCGATTACTGGGTATATAACGAATTATGTAGAGGGATGTGAGTGATGTAGATGGGATCTATCCCTCCCATATGACGGGAGCGACATCGGTATTCTTGATAGAGTGAGACCACTAAGTGCATGGTCATGCCCAAATGAGTCAACATTAGATGTTGAGCTCATTTGATCGAGTGAGTCTACTTGGAGTTCAAGATTTAGATTGATTAGAGGTGACATGGTCTATGCCTCATATTGATTAATCTAGATGTCTAGGATAGAAGGACAATGTCACATATTGTGAGGAGTCACAATTAGTAGTCACAAGGTGATGTCGGATCTCGACATTCTTGTAACTTGGGTAGTAATGATGTGTTGCTAGATACTGCTCATTACTTATGCTCCTAAATGGGTTTAGGGCATTGCCAACGTTACAAGAACCTATAGGGTCACACACTTAGGACAATTAGATGGAGATTAGGTTCATATGATGAATCAAGAGGATTAGATTCATTTGATGAATCAAATTGGATTAAGAGTAATCCTAATTGGGCTAACTTGAGTTCGACTCAAGTTGATTCATGTGTTCAATGAGTCTAATTTAGATTTTGACTCATTGAATCAATTTAATTTAATGAATTAGATTCATTATATTAAGTTGGCTCGAATCAAATGGTTAGATTAGATCAACCATGGTAGAGATTGGTTCAAGTTTGACTTGACTTGAGAAGGAAGACCAAAGGTCAATTTTGACTTGACCTTTTGCCACCTCATTGGTGAGTTGGCATTAGGTGGACCAATAATGATGTTCCACATCATCATAGGTGCCACCTCATGGAAGTTACAAAGCCATTTTCATAATAACTTCACATTAATTGCATTTAATGGGGAGTTACACAATGAAATGTGGCCGGCCACCTTGGTTTGAATGTTGAATTCATTTTTCCATTCAAGTGGTGTATCTTCTTCTTCTTCCTCTCAAGCTCTCCCTCTCCCTCTCCTCCTTGCCTTGGCCGAATCTTTCCAAGGTGCTAGCACACCTTTGTGTAAGGTTTTCTCCACCTACGTGTCCGTGTGGATACTTCTAGAGGACCGACGCTTGACGGTCTAGAGATCCGGCAACTCCTTGGACGAGCGGGAACGCGAAAGGCACGCAACAAGGGTAAAGTTCTTAACATGTAGATCTAGGAGTAGATCTAAAAGGTTCTTCAAACTCGTACTCGTATTTATTTTTGTTTTTCCTTGCACGGATCCGTTGGCCTTGGGTGATTCGGGGTTTCCGCGACGCGAAAAGCGGTTTTCGCGGCCCAAAAAATCCAACACTTTGTTGACACAGGGAGCTCGGTCAACATCATCTTCAAGAGGACGTTCGACCAACTTCAGATCGACAGGGCTGAGCTGCTGCCTATGACAACGCCCCTGTTCGGATTCACGGGTAACGAGGTTCAGGCGGTTGACCAGATGAAATTGGCCATTTCGCTCGGAGAAGAGCCGCTCAGAAGGACGCGAACCATTAACTTCATCGTAGTGGATGCGCCTTCGGCGTATAACGTCATTTTGGGCCAACCAGCCCTCAGCGAATTCTGGGCTGTCGTCTCAACATTCTATCAGAAGATCAAGTTCCTTGTCGAGGACCAAGTGGAAGAGGTCAGAGGCGATCAGTTGGCAGCGCGGCGCTGCTATGTGGAAATGGTCCGAGCCGAGTCCAGGTCTTCTCGGAAGGCTCCCCGAATCGAGGTAAATGCTATAACTGGAAAGCCTCCCACTTTAGTTTATGAAGAAAAGGAAGAAGTGCAGATCCAGGATGGCCGACCGGAGGCCACCACCTTCGTTGCTTCCGACCTGGAAGCCGGCCCGAAGGAGGAGCTGATTAGATGCCTACAACGTAACAATGACGTCTTCGCATGGTCAACACACGAGCTACCAGGCATCTCGCCGAGCGTGCACAGCACGAGCTTCATGTCCGACCAGACGCTCGACCCATAAAGCAGAGGAAGAGGGACTTCAGCGCGGAGCAGAATGTCATCATCCGAGTGGAAGTCGAGAAGCTTCTGGAAGTCGGCCATATACGGGAAGTACAATTTCCGAGCTGACTCACAAATGTGGTGCTGGTCTCCAAGCCGGGTAATAAGTGGAGAGTCTGCATCGACTTCCGAGATCTGAACAAGGCATGCTTGAAGGATTTTTACCCTCTGCCTCGGATTGATCAAACAGTGGATTCGACGGCTAGGTGTGAGCTGATATACATGCTGGACGCATATCAGGGGTACCATCAAGTGCCGCTTGCTCGTGATGATCAGGAGAAAGTAAGCTTCATAACTGCGGATGGCACTTATTGCTACAACGTGATGCCGTTCGGATTGAAGAACGCGGGTGCTACATACCAGAGGCTCATGAACAAAGTATTCCGGAAGCAGATCGGGTGAAACCTGGAGGTATACGTTGATGATATACTTATTAAATCAGTCCAAGCGGTCAACCTTTGTGCAGATATAGAGGAAACCTTTGAGACGCTGAGGACATACGGGGTCAAGCTAAATCCCTAGAAGTGTCTGTTCGGAGCAAAAAGCGGGCGCTTCTTGGGGTATATCGTGACCGAGCGAGGCATAGAGGCAAATCCCAGTAAAGTGAAAGCGCTGCAAGACATGCGCCTCCCAGAAATCTGAGGAAAGCTCAACGCCTGACGGGACGAATAACTGCGCTGTCCAGATTCATTTCGAAGACCGCCAACTGGAGCTTGCCCTTTTTCAAGATTCTGCGTCGAGCCACTAAGTTCCAGTGGGACGCAGAGTGCGACAAAGCCTTCGAGAAGCTCAAAGTATACCTCAACTCTTTACCTGTGTTAGCCAAGTCGGTCGCCGGGAAAGCCCTTAGAGTTTACTTGTCCTCAACTGAATATGCCGTCGGGTCGGCTTTTGTGAGGCCGGACGGTGAAGAATAGCCTGTGTATTTCTTGAGCCACATATTAAAGGATGTTGAGTCCCGCTACACTGGTCTCGAGAAGTTAGCCTTTGCGCTGGTACTTGCCGCTCGGAGGCTCCGCCCTTATTTTTTGGCGCACCCGATCGTGGTGATGACAAACAGTCCCCTGGGGAGGGTCTCAATCCAGAGGCGTCTGGTCGGCTAATCATATGGACAACAAAACTTAGCGAGTTTGACATACGGTATCAGCCCCGAACGACCATCAAGGCACAGTCATTAGCAGATTTTGTCACGAAGGTACAAGAGCTCGAGCCCGAAGCCACCTGGCAGGTGTACATAGACGGATCATCCAATCGGCAAGGAAGCGGGATCGGAGTGCTGTTGATCTCTCCCCATGGTGAACGGATGCATTTGTCCGTACGACTGGACTATCGAGCAACCAATAATGAAGCAGAGTATGAGGCATTGATAGCAGGCCTGCAAGCCGCTAGGCATGTGGGAGCCGACAAGGTCTTGATTCATTCCGATTCGCAGTTGGCTGCTCAGCAACTTTCGGGAGCTTTCGAGATAAGCAGCATCAGGCTCAAGCTCTATGCAGAGGCCTTCGAAAAACTGAAGGCCAGTTTTCGAGAGGTGCTCATCCAGAAGATCCCCCGAGCGGAGAATCATGTTGCGGATGAGTTGGCTAAGCTAGCCAGCTCGATATCACCGATCGTCATCCAGCAGCCAATCGAGCAGGTATCCCTTGTCACCCACATCGACCGGATGGAAGGACTCACATTTCTAAATGACTGGCGGACGGCTATAACAGAATTTCTGAAGTCAGGAGCAATGTCGTCTGATCGGTTGGAAGTGCATCTGCTCAGAAGGAGAGCTGGTCAGTTCGTCCTCATTGGCGACCAGCTCTACAAAAAAGCGTTCTCCTGGCCTTTGCTTAAATGTGTTGGCCTGGAGGATGTGGACTATATTCTGCAAGAGGTACACCAAGGCTCATGCGGGGGGCATCCGGGTGGCCGCTCGTTGGCGAGAAAGATTCTTTTGACCAGCTACTTTTGGCCAACTTTACAGGAGGACGCCGCCCAGACAGTCGCCACATGCTTATCCTGCCAAAAGTACCACAATTTCTCACATAGTTCCGCGGAAGAATTAAAGACATCCACAGTATCCTGCCCATTCAATCAATGGGGTATGGACATTGTGGGACCATTTCCAATGGCGACCGAACAACGGAAGTTCGTACTAGTAGCGGTCGACTATTTCTCTAAGTGGATCGAGGTCGAACCAATGGCTAAAATAACCGAGCAGATGGTCAAAAAATTCATCTGGCATCACATCATTTATCGGTTCGGCATCCCGCGGCGACTCATCTCAGACAACGGAAGAAAGTTCTTGGGCCAATAACTCAAGGAGTGGTGCGAGGGGTATGACATCCAGCAGGCTTTCACCTTCGTTGTGTATCCCCCAAAGCAATGGGCAAGCTGAAGTCGCCAATCAGGAGATCTTTTGAGTTCTACGGGCTCGGCTCAACCACAACGGCAGGAGTTGGGTAGACGAGATGCCCGGTGTATTGTGGGAGCTTCGAACAATGCCCAAAGAAGGAACGAGCATGACCCCATTCCACTTGGTATATGGTAGAGAGGCCATCATCCCAGTGGAGGTCGGGATAGAATCCAATCGGACCGAACACTACGACGAGAGCAATGCCGAGCGGAGGCGCCTAGAGCTGGACCTGGTGGACGAGACGCGAGCCAAGGATGCCTTCCGGCTAATGGCGTACCGGCAGAGAATGAAGCAAAACTACAACAGGCGGGTAATTCCTAGATCTTTTCAGGTTGGCGACCTCGTCTGGAAGAAAGTCAAGCCGGTTGGCGATGTCACTAAGCTGGGAGCTCCTTGGGCCGGGCCCTTCAAGATTGTAGAAAAACTTCGGTCGGGAGCCTATTACTTCGAGGACAAAGACGGGCGGAAGCTAGAGCGACCGTGGAATGCAAGCCACCTCCAGCCATACCGAGCTGGATGAAAGGTGTGCCAATGTAATATGTGATATACTTGTTATCATCTTTTATTTCCTTCGACCACAGGAAGAGGAATCAAAAAGGTTTTGCAAAATTATAGCCAAACGACCTAGCTAGAGTCGAACCGACGACTATAAACTCCCCGACCTGAAGACCATCGAGCGGTGACGTTAAACTCTAGGGTCGAAGCGGCGACCATAAATATCCCGGTTGGATGACTGTCGAGCGGCGACGTTAAACTCTAGGGTCGAAGTGGCGACCATAAATACCCCGCTCGGAAGACCGTCGAGCGGCGACGTTAAACTCTAGAGTCGAACCGGCGACTATAAACCCCTCGGCCTGAAGACCGTCGAGCGGCGACGTTAAACTCTAGGGGTCGAAGCATCGACCATAAATACCCCGCTCGGAAGACCGTTGAGTGGCGACGTTAAACTCTAGAGTCGAATCGGCGACTATAAACCCCCCGGCCTGAAGACCGTCGAGCGGCGACGTTAAACTCTAGGGTCGAAGTGGCGACCATAAATACCCCGCTCGGAAGACCATCGAGCGGCGACGTTAAACTCTAGAGTCGAACCGGCGACTATAAAGCCCCCGGCTTGAAGACCGTCGAGCGGCGACGTTAAACTCTAGGGTCGAAGCGGCGACCATAAATACCCCGCTCGGAAGACCGTCGAGCGGCGACGTTAAACTCTAGTGTCGAACCGGCGACTATAAACCCCCCGGTCTGAAGACCGTCGAGCTGTGACGTTAAACTCTAGGGTTGAAGCGGCGACCATAAATACCCCGCTCGGAAGACCGTCGAGCGGTGACGTTCAACTCTAGAGTCGAACTGGCGACTATAAACCCCCCGGCCTGAAGACCGTCGAGCGACGACGTTAAACTCTAGGATCGAAGCGGCGACCATAAATATCCCGCTCGGAAGACCGTCGAGCGGCGACATTAAACTCTAGGGTCGAAGCGGCGACCATAAATATCCCGCTCAGAAGACTGTCGAGCGGCGACGTTACACTCTAGAGTCGGACCAGCAAACCCCCCGGTTCGTAGATCGCCGAGCGGTAGCCGGAGGGTCCAACCTTGGCATCGCGTAATCCTAAGGAAACTTACGGAAGAGTGATGGTCTTGTACTCAACTGCCGAGCGGTAACTCGCAAATTGAGAGGCAAAGACTCACAAGAGTCAGACAACTCGACTACACACGACGGTTGGACGGGCAACCAAGGAAGGGTCATAGAAGGTTCATTGATCAAAATTAGCCGAGTGGCGAGTACAAAAAGTGAAATAGGACGAACAGGCAATATACATCCACGACTTCACTCTAAGTAATTAAAAATCTCATCCGGAATCGTGGTCAGAAGGTCAGCATGATCGCGGACGGGAATAGTGAATTCTTCAGGCAGCCGACCCTTGGTCTTCAGGTAGTCGGTCGTGGCAGTAATGACTAGCTCAAATGCGTGGACAAGCCGAGCGCAGGTTTTCTCCACGAATTTCTCCAAGCAGATGTAGTTCTGCTGCATGACAGCCACTCGGCTCGGCTCGGCATCCTGATATTCTTTGAAGGCAACTCAGGAGGCCTCCAATGCGTATTGCAAGGTCTTCAGATCACTCTGAAGAGTGGCCACCTCCGCTGAATGTCCGTTCTTCTCGGCAGTAAGCAGGTCAGTCAACTGGGTGACTTTCACCTCAAGTACCCCGGCCTCAACATTCTTCGTCTCCAGGTCGATGATGGCCTGATTCTTCCTGTTGGTGGCCAAGGTGATCTTCTTGTCGTATGATTTGACCTGGGTCTCGAGCCGGTCCACCATAGTCTGCAAGCCAGAAGATTTGTGCCTCTCGGCTTCCAGCAGTTTGTTAGCCTTATACAGATCGACCTTCAGCTCGGCATAAGAGGGGCCTTGAAGGGGAGCCCCACCTGAAACCTTGATCTTTTTGAACTCCTCTTCAAGAAAAGCCAAGCGGTGACATACCGCTATACTTTCCACCCAATGCTGCAACCCAGTCAGAAGAAAAATAGTTAGTGCCGAACGGGGGCATAAAAATAAAGGCTCGTGAGAATTACCCCGGTGGTTTGTTGCAGATAACTGTTGCCGAGTAGCCCAGGGGGCATCATGCCCACGCGCGCTCGGGCGTCCTCCCAGACTTTTGCGAGGGGTCCTCGAATGGTTATCAAGTGTTCGGGGCTCGACGGCTGCTCGGCCTTCTACAAATATTCCTCTGTCGGTAGGTGGAGCAAAGCCTTGATAGTCCTGTGCCGGCCCGGAGTAGACTGAGCTGACGCGGAAGGGGCAAAAGATTGCCCAACCGGCTCAGAGCGAATGAGAGATCGCTTGATTATCTGGTGAGCTGGAGGGAGCGAGCTGAGAGGCTGAGCAGCGACGGGGTCGGAAGGCCAGTCTCCTTGAGATAGGGTCCGATCGGACGACAGTGCTTCCACAGACGCTGGAGCTAGAGGAGGATCGCCCATCTGTTCGGACACGTGAACGACTGAGGTGGCCGAGCGGGTTGGGGTGTCCGTGCTGCGGTGTTTGCGCCCAACCAATGGAAGTTCATCGTCAGTAGACTCGGCTTCCTCAGGCCGAGCGGCCGGCTGCGCACTTGATGGAGTGGTTTCCCCGGCTGCATCAGCGGTAACCGTCCGAGAGGCAGACGCCTCGCCTGCCATTTGCACCTCTTCACTTTCGCCTTCATGCGAGACGATCGGGGTGAGGCCAAGTTTCTCCGCCTCCTGCGCTGCAGCCGCCTCTATCTTGGCGATCTTACGTTTCAGCATGCCGAACACCACCGATTTCATCATGGTCTCGGCTGCAAGAAAGAGAAAAGAAATCAGTTAGACGCAAAGAAAAGGAGAGAAGGTTATTCCTTTCCAGGGTCGTTCGGAAGCCGTGTTCGAATCGGACTTAAACCGAATAGGTACATCATCCCTTCGAGCAGCAGCTTATGGATGTCCAGCTTCAGCCCGGCTAGCAGGTTAGCCACGTGCAGAAAGGCGGGCTCGGTCCGATACCTTTTAAGGTCGGGGGGAGTCGACAACGAAGTTTTCCATTTGGTTCGGAAGGGTGGCGGCTCGGGAAAACTCAGAAAGAAGAAATGATCCTTCCAATGCTTGTTGGAGGTAGGCATTTTATCAAAGAAAACCAAGCCGATCTGAGCTTGAAACAAGAAGGTGCCCAGCTCGGACTGCTTGGGGTAGTAAAAGTAATGAAAAATTTGAGGCTTAAGGGGAATGTTGTGCACTCGGAAGAGCACAACTACGCCACACAGCAGCCTAAAGGAATTGGGCACGAGCTGGCCGAGCGAAATACGAAAATAGTTGCAAACTTCTATGATGAATGGGTGGATCGGAAACCTAAGGCCACCTATGAACTGGTCGCGGAAGAAGGTAACATTGCCGGCCGGCGGGTCGTGAGGCCGGTCGGATGGCTCGGCCAAAGTCAGTTTGTGGTCAGTAGGGATGTCATAGGTAGTGATCAGTTTAAAGGCATCCCCCGAATCAAACTGACTCTCCATGGTTTGATACCAAAGGCCGGGAGAGGGGGCAGAAGTGCTGGCCATGACCAGAGAGGGAAAAACTCGATGTTTTTTCAGGTAGTTCAACAGAGAAGAACCGAAAATAATAGGAACAAAGAGAGAACCAAAACGATGGAATAAGGCGACAAGGTAAAGCAATGAAGAAGCTTACTAGGGAAGCAAAGCGCAAGGGGAAGGGTGCCAAGAGTTCGCTGGAGCGCCGAATGAACAATTTGCCAAGAGCTAGAAGCGAAAGGAATCACCAAAGCACGAAGACAGTAGCGATGGACCAGAAGTTGGCGTCGAGGTTTTATAAACGTTTAGCCCGGCCAGCCAGAACCGTCCGATTTAGGTCACCGAAATTGTGGCTTGCATCCGGCCGTGAAATTCGAACAGTCGCGTGTCGCATCGATGCTGTCACCTTGGCCGTACGATGATGGCGGGGTTTCCACGTGTCACCAGGTTACTGGGCAGCATTTAAGGAAGACCATTATCCGACGTGGTCACGTGCTCGTTGTTAATACAAAGGATTTGCACAAATTCCAAAGGGATCTCGATGACGATAGCTTCTGACCACAAGTGGACTCGGACGCGTGGTAGAAATATGGCAGAAATATTTAAACAAGTACAAGCGCACGCCTCGCCGACTGGCTAGAGGAAGTTCGGCTGAGCGGGTCGCCCAAGCCCACCTCAATCCTTTCACTATCGCTGCCGGACGGTCAGAAAAACACTAAACCAGTCCAGTTAGTCAGACTTACAGCTTCCTTCGACTAAACTCGAGGGGGAGACACGTGATCCGGTGGAAGAGTAGGGAGGGGCTCACATGGGCGACGATCAACGACGCGTGGAGGTCAAGACCAACCTAAAGATTTCGCCGAGCGGAGAGGTATAAAGTCCGATCGGCCAGGAGTTGCTGGAGCCGGCGCGAATATAGCTCCACCAGGGGTCGGGCTTCCGACGCTCAATCTGCCCACCAAGGAATTGCTGCACCGAGCAGCTCGTCTGCTCGGCTGAGTTGTGGACCAACTAAAGAACGTATGCCCGTTTGAGCAACTAGGGGGTCTCCCCGTTCGGTTCGACACACCTATACGTCCGACCACCTGGGCGGCGGGGCGGACCCGGGAATAGACAAGAGGCAAAAAAGGACAAAGGAGACAGATAGCAGAGTCAGCGGCTGGACTAGACAGAGAATCGTACGGTGGAAGTTTCCACTGTCACGTCAGAGATATACTCGGACGGTTGCGGTATGGCGTCAGACGCACTTTTCTGACACGACCATTTCTAGGTATGCTTTGAGGAGCGTACATGCTTCGAAGAGCGTGCACGCGCCTCCGGGGAGCCCTATATAAGGGCCCCCAACCTTCGACGGACGTATGCATTCTCATCTACTGTAGCTCTTGGCCTCGTCGTGCTGTTTTGATTTCCCCTCACCTGACTTGAGCGTCGGAGGGCCGTCGCCGGGATCCCCTTCCCAGCTCGGTTTTATTGCAGGTTCACCGGAGACCACGTCATCCCGGAGTCTACGCGGAGTCAGCAGAGAGCGTCACGTCTCCAGCATCCACCGACTCAACTGTCACGCCTCGGAGGAGTCCCTGTCCGAAAAAATTTCGGCAGCATCTCCCCTGTACGACGGACAATCTGAAACTTTCTACATATCCATATACCTCAGCCACATGCGGCTAGAATAATAACAATAAATAAAACACAACCACACAAACATCCACGCAGTTATATATAATCAAACAAAGCAGTAATACTCTGACTCGAAAACCACCCTACTCAAATACACTCGTAAAGCTCAAATCCGATAAACTAACCTCTTCTCCCGTCCAGGCAGGCATGTAGTAGAATAAATTCAAATCATACCAAAAATCCTGTTGGTTGCTACTGGGAAAACCTAGAGGTTCCACTGTACAAAAATTTTGTACAAAGGTCTGAACCTTTTCCTAGCTACCATGTGTTCTTTTAAATTAAATTTTGGATCGCCTGCGGAACTTAACACGTTTGATCCAAAACTTAATCTATTTGTTCTTTTAGGTTTATACTTGGATCTCCTGCGGAACTTAACACGTTCGATCCAAATCACCTTAAGTTATTAATTCCATTAAATATTAATTTCCATAATTGGTTCCCAGTACTGACGTGGCGAGGCACATGACCTTCTTGGATATGGGAGCAACCACCACCGACTAGACAAAACCTTTTATGGAAAGCTAATATTTAATTTCCTAAAATAACTTTAGGTTAACCGAAAAGAACAATCAAATTACAAGGAAAAATAAATCAAAAGAACACAACATCGAAAAAACATATTCGAAATACTAGAACGTAAGCCTCTTGTATTTGGTATTATTTCCATAAATAACTAGTATGATCTGGAAAAGGAAAAACTACTAGTTATACCTTCTAGAAAGACCTCTTGATCTTCTACCGTATTCCTCTTCTAACATCGGACGTTGTGTGGGCAACGATCTTCCGAGATGAGAAACCACCAATCACCTTCTTCTCCTCCTAGCTAGGTTCGGCCATAACAAGGAAGCTTGATCACCAAGGAAGAAGATCAAAACACCAACCAAGCTCCAAGAGATGCTAGCTTTCTCTCCTTCTTCTTCTTCTTCTCCAAGTAGTATCCGGCCACCACAAGAGCTCCAAGGGGAGAGAGAGGTTTGGCCACCACAAGAGGAAGAGAGGGAGAGGATGATGATGGCCGGCCACACCAAGGAACAAAAGAGGAAGAGAAATAATAGAGGTTGTCTCTCATGAAGGCACCCCTACCCATTCTTTTATATTCCTTGGCCTAGGCAAATTAGGAAATTTAATTATAATAAAATTTCCTTAATTTCCTTGACATGATTTAATTGAGAAAAATAAAATTTCCAATTAAAACAATATTGGCCGGCCACATCAAAAGAAATAAATTAGACAAGTTTTAATCAACAAATTAAAACTTCCTAATTTGTTTCCGGACATTTTAAAAATAAATTTCTCTTCAAAAATCTCTTCATGGTTGATAAAAAAAAATTTCTATAATTTTAATTTAACAACATGTGAATAATTTTTAAAGAGAAAATAAAATATCTCACCAATTTATAAATAAGGAAAGAGATCTAATCTCTTTCTTTAATCTTTTGTAGAGCTTTTACAAGAGAGATATTTTAATTTTAATTCTCTTTAATAAATTATATCTTCCAGATAATAAAAATTAAAATTAAAATCCTTTTTAATTTAATATGGCCGGCCCCTCTAGCTTGGGTTCAAGCTAGGGCCGGCCACACCAATTTATGCTTAGGCCGGCCCTAGCTTGGTTCCCAAGCTAGCTTGGCCGACCCCTATTAGGTGGGTATAGAAAGTGGGTATAGGTGGGTATAGTACTCTATAAATAAGAGGCTACGATAGGGACCGAGAGGAGGAATTGGTTTTGGTCTTCCGATAAAATTAAGCATCCCGTGTTCGCCCTGAACACACAACTTAATTTTATCAATAATAATTCACACCACTAGAGAACTATTATTGAACTACCGCACCAATCCCAAATTATATTTTTGGGCTCCTTCTTATTATGAGTGTGTTAGTCTCCCTGTGTTTAAGATATCGAATGCCCACTAATTAAGTGAGTTACTGACAACTCATTTAATTAATATCTTAGTCCAAGAGTAGTACCACTCAACCTTATCATCATGTCGGACTAAGTCCACCTGCAGGGTTTAACGTGACAATCCTTATGAGCTCCTCTTGAGGACATTATCAACCTAGTATCTCTAGGACACAGTTTCCTTCTATAATCAACAACACACACTATAAGTGATACCATTTCCCAACTTATCGGGTTTATTGATTCATCGAACTAAATCTCACCCATTGATAAATTAAAGAAATAAATATCAAATATATGTGCTTGTTATTATATTAGGATTAAGAGCACACACTTCCATAATAACCGAGGTCTTTGTTTCTTTATAAAGTCAGTATAAAAGAAACGACCTCAAATGGTCCTACTCACTACACTCTAAGTGTACTAGTGTAATTATACAGTCAAGATAAACTGATACCTAATTACACTACAATCTTCTAATGGTTTGTTCCTTTCCATTTTGGTCGTGAGCTACTGTTTATAATTTATAAGGTACTGATAACATTATCTTCTGCATGTGGCACCACATACTATGTTATCTACAGTATAAATTAATTGAACAACTACAACTAAATGTAGACAATTTGACCAAATGTGATTCTTTATTCATAATGAATGTTTACAAAGCTTAGGCTTTCAGTATACACTCCAACAATCTCCCACTTATACTAATGACTAAGCTGCCATATCTTCTACCATACATCTGATTCCCATTCCCTCCACATGCCGATCAAAAGCTTTCGCTGGAAGGGCCTTAGTGAAAGGATCTGCCAGTTTGCCGATGCAATCTTGGCGATGACAACTTCTCCTCGCTTCACGATATCTCGTATCAGGTGGTACTTGCGCTCTATATATTTACTTGTCTTATGAGCTCGTGGTTCCTTCGAGTTTGCGACTGCACCACTATTATCACAATAAATTGTGATGATTTTGGGCAAACCAGGAATCACATCTAAGTCCATTAGAAAGTTCCTGAGCCATACTGCTTCTTTAGCTGCCTCGGAGGTCGCTACATACTCGGCTTCCATGGTTGAGTCCGAAACGCATTTCTGCTTAACACTCCTCCATGAAATGGCTCCACCTCCTAAAGTAAACACATAGCCCGATGTAGACTTACTATTGTTCCTATCGATTGGAAATCAGAGTAACCCATGGAGCAAATCGTGCGCTTGGTAAATTAGCATATAATCTCTAGTCCTTATCGGTACTTTAATATATGCTTTACGATCAATGTCCTTGTCGAGGTTACTCGATATCTGTGACCATGCCCAGTAAAACAAATATCGGTCTCGTACATAGCATTGCATACATAAGGCTTCCCACAGCATAAGGAACTGCTTTCATGTCTTCTATCTCCTTTGATGTCTTAGGAGACATCTCTTTGGATAGAGCTATTCCATGCCTAAAAGGTAAGAAACCTTTCTTGGAATCCTGCATGCTAAAACGAGCAAGGATTGTATCTATATATGAAGCTTGGGACAGACACAACATTCTTTTCTTGCGATCCCTTATTACTTTGATCCCAAGAATGTGTGCACACTCTCCTAAGTCCTTCATATCAAATTGTTTGGACAACCATACCCTTACGTCTGATAATACCTTGACATTGTTGCCAATTAACAAAATATTATCTACGTATAGTACAAGAAATACCACCACGTTTCCATTACACTTCTTATATACACAAGACTCATCTGGACTTTGAATAAATCCATATGACTGGATTACTTCATTAAACCGGATGTTCCAAGATCTTGAAGCTTGCTTCAGTCCATAAATAGACCGGTTGAGCTTGCACACTAGATGCTCTTTGCCTTTTTCAATGAACCCTTCTGGTTGCTTCATATGGATGTTCTCTTCAAGACTTCCATTAAGGAAAGCTGTCTTGACATCCATTTGCCAAATCTCATAATCCATATGAGCAGCAATGGATAAGAGTATCCGGATAGACTTAACCATGGCTACCGGTGAAAAGGTTTCCTCATAATCAATTCCCTCTTTCTGAGTGTACCCTTTCGCAACAAGCCGAGCTTTGAAGGTTTCTACCTTCCCGTCTGTCCCTCTTTTCCTTTTGTAGATCCACTTACATCCAACGGCTTTTACACCATCAGGTGGTTCTACAAGCTCCCAGACCTTATTAGAGTACATAGACTCTATTTCAGAATTCATCGCCTTTTGCCAAGATGCTGCATCTATATCTTGGAGTGCTTCGTCATATGTCCGGGGATCAGGTTCATATTTACCTGGGATCAAGTCCGAAGACTCTCCCAAAAACATGAATCTCTCAAGCTACCTCACAACCCTCCCACTACGACGAGGCACTGTCTGTGGTTGTTTATCATGTGTGACACGTGTTGCAGTCTCTTGTGGTACTTCATCTTGTACTGTTGGTACTAAAGTAGGCGTGTCCTCTCTTAGTTCTTCTAAAACAACTTTACTACTAGGCTTGTGATCCATTATATAGTCTTCTTCTAAAAACTGGGCATTGGTGCTAACAATGACCTTCTGGTCTTTAGGACTATAAAATAAACCACCTTTCGTTCCTTTGGGATATCCTACAAACACACGAACTTCTGTACGGGATTCTAACTTATCAGTATATGGTTTCAGCACATGTGCTGGACTACCCCAAATCCGAATATGTCTTAGACTGGGTTTTCACTCATTCCACAATTCTATGGGAGTAGAAGAAACTGATTTAGAAGGTACTAAGTTCAGAACATACACTGCTGTTTCCAGAGCATATCCCCAAAATGAATTTGGTAATTCTGAATAACTCATCATCAATCTAACCATCTCCATAAGAGTCCTATTCCTTCGTTCTGCTACACCATTCTGTTGGGGTGTTCCAGGTGCAGACAATTGGGATTGAATCCCGGCTTCTGATAAGTAATTCCTAAACTCTCCTAAGAGGTATTCGCCACCACGATCAGATCGTAGTGTCTTGATACTTTCACCTAATCGTTTCTCCACATCAGCCTTGTATTCTTTGAACTTATCAAAGCACTCAGACTTGCGGCGCATTAGGTAAATATATCCGTATCTTGAATAATCATCTATAAAAGAGATAAAATATTCAAAATCACCTCTTGCCTGGACAGACATAGGACCACACAAATCAAAATGAACCAATTCAATATATCTTTGGCTCCATACCCCTTAGACTTAAAAACTTCTTGGTTATTTTTCCTTCCAAGTAAGACTCGCAGGTTGGAAAGATTTCCACTACTAATGAACCCAAAAGTTCATCAACTACCAATGAATCATACTCAAGTTAATATAACCTAGCCTTAGATGCCAAAGATATAATTGGTTCTTTTCCGAAGGTTGATTTCTCTTAAAGTTAGAAGATGTGTTACTAATTTCCATTTGTTGCATCGTGGGAGTTATTGAATTATAATTTGTCAACCAACATACCAGAATAGATAACTTCCCTATTTTTCTTGATAACAACTTTGTTATCAAAATAGACATAATATCTATTCTATAATAGTTTAGAAACTGAAATCAGGTTCTTTCTAAACTTAGTATGTAAAGACAATCTCTAATAATCCATATTTTATTCCTATTAGAGAATAAACCTCTCCCACTGCAACAGCTGCTACTTTTGTAGTAGTGCCCATGTGGACGGTGTTTTAATTTTCATTTAGTTGTCGGGTTTCCTGGAACCCTGCAATGAATTGCAGACATGATTAATGACATCTGTATCTACACTCCAGGTTCTGGTAGATAACACCACTAGACATGTTTCAACTAATAAATTAAATACACCTATATTGTTCTTAGTTCTAAGAAGACAGTCTACCTTAATGTCCAAGTCCTATTTCCAATCATTACAATTGGGACTACTAAGTCTTTTCTATAGTATAACAACTAGGGGATTGACAAACATTTTAAATCACAAAAATATTTGGTCAAGATCAATTCTTTAAAAATCCCTATGAATTTTGTATGCCACGATAGTGTGGACGTATACAAAATCAAAGAGGAGATTTTATCCATTAATTTTATTATCTCGTCAACTTTACTTTATGACGAATAAAATTAATAGTTGATCTGTCTTTGATCAAATATTTGGTCAAAACTTTTTGAATTTAAAATAACATTGATTCCTCAAACAATGTTATTTAAATTCACCAACACCTCAAACACCGTGAATTTTGCATGCCACGTTAGTGTGGACGTATACAAATTCAACATTTGTAAAAGGAGAGTTTTAACCCATTAATTTTATTATCTTGTCAACCTAACTTTTTGACAAATAAAATTAATAGTTGGTGTCTTTTGGTCACACAAATAATAGCAGTGACTCCGATGGGGAGGATACTATTAGATGTGTCTAAGTGTATACCATTACTTGACACTAAGTCCATTAATAAGATTATGCCCCTTCCGTTGGGGAAGATCACACGCTCTTAATTAACTTCCTATAGTCATCCAAAAATGGAAGTCTGTTCTAGTGATCCACAAACAAGCTCATCCGTTATGGAGGAAGGCACTCAGAGCCAACGCGCAAGCTTGTTTGCATCACTTACAAACCAGTAATAGAGACCATGAGATTTATTTAAAAATCTCTCTCCCACTTAGTTATTTATAAACGAGGAATTTTAACTATGCTAGCCTACTAGTCATGTATACTAACATGCACACACAACACAATATAAAAGCAATAAATAGAAAATCTAATTTTCAGCTATTATGACTTTTATCTATAGTTGTCCTTCGTGTGTTGTCATCCCAAGCTGCTGCCATATTTGGCCACCGCCACCGGGTCTAGCTGTCGCATCCATCTTGCTCCTAGTTCCGCTGCGCCTCTGGTCCTTAGAAGGTTCCATGCTTTGCAAGATTTGATCCGCGACATAAATAGAATTTTACATTTTTGATCCTATATTCCATAAAAGGAATGTACATGTATCTAGATCAAAAATAAAATCCTAATAAAACTAAATACAGCTCCTGCTGTATTTTTAATACAATCATGCACACACATATAAATGCCCTTATCATGTCCAAGGGTCCAATCACACATAATAACTAAAAACCATAATAGTTGGATCCTGCATCCACAAAGTTAGCACATCCTACTATTAACCTGCCTAAATTATGTATGGCATGTGCATAATTAAACTAATACCAAATACACAGAGGCAAAACCCTAGCTCTGATACCAATTGTTGGTTGCTACTCGGAAAATCTAGAGGTTCCACTGTACAAAAATTTTGTACAAAGGTCTGAACCTTTTCCTAGCTACCATGTGCTCTTTTAAATTAAATTTTGGATCGCCTGCGGAACTTAACACGTTTGATCCAAAACTTAATCTATTTGTTCTTTTAGGTTTAGACTTGGATCTCCTGCGGAACTTAACACGTTCGATCCAAATCACCTTAAGTTATTAATTCCATTAAATATTAATTTCCATAATTGGTTCCCAGTACTGACGTGGCGAGGCACATGACCTTCTTGGATATGGGAGCAACCACCACCGACTAGACAAAACCTTTTATGGAAAGCTAATATTTAATTTCCTAAAATAACTTTAGGTTAACCGAAAAGAACAATCAAATCACAAGGAAAAATAAATCAAAAGAACACAACATCGAAAAAACATATTCGAAATACTAGAACGTAAGCCTCTTGTATTTGGTATTATTTCCATAAATAACTAGTATGATGCGGAAAAGGAAAAACTACTAGTTATACCTTTTAGAAAGACCTCTTGATCTTCTATCGTATTCCTCTTCTAACCTCGGATGTTGTGTGGGCAACGATCTTCCGAGATGAGAAACCACCAACCACCTTCTTCTCCTCCTAGCTAGGTTCGGCCACAACAAGGAAGCTTCACCAAGGAAGAAGATCAAAACACCAACCAAGCTCCAAGAGATGCTAGCTTTCTCTCCTTCTTCTTCTTCTTCTCCAAATAGTATCCGGCCACCACAAGAGCTCCAAGGGGAGAGAGAGGTTCGGCCACCACAAGAGGAAGAGAGGGAGAGGATGATGATGGCCGGCCACACCAAGGAACAAAAGAGGGAGAGAAATAATAGATGTTGTCTCTCATGAAGGCACCCCTACCCATTCTTTTTTATTCCTTGGCCTAGGCAAATTAGGAAATTTAATTACAATAAAATTTCCTTAATTTCCTTGACATGATTTAATTGAGAAAAATAAAATTTCTAATTAAAATAATATTGGCCGGCCACATCAAAAGAAATAAATTAGACAAGTTTTAATCAACAAATTAAAACTTCCTAATTTGTTTCCGGAAATTTTAAAAATAAAATTTCTCTTCAAAAATCTCTTCATGGTTGATAAAAAGAAATTTCTATAATTTTAATTTAACAACATGTGAATAATTTTTAAAGAGAAAATAAAATATCTCACCAATCTACAAATAAGGAAAGAGATCTAATCTCTTTCTTTAATCTTTTGTAGATCTTTTACAAGAGAGATATTTTAATTTTAATTCTCTTTAATAAATTATATCTTCCAGATAATAAAAATTAAAATTAAAATCCTTTTTAATTTAATATGGCCGGCCCCTCTAGCTTGGGTTCAAGCTAGGGCCGGCCACACCAATTTATGCTTAGGCCGACCCTAGCTTGGTTCCCAAGCTAGCTTGGCCGGCCCCTATTAGGTGGGTATAGAAAGTGGGTATAGGTGGGTATAGTACTCTATAAATAAGAGGCTACGATAGGGACCGAGAGGAGGAATTGGTTTTGGTCTCCCGATAAAATTAAGCATCCCGTGTTCGCCCCGAACACACAACTTAATTTTATCAATAATAATTCATTCCACTAGAGAACTATTATTGAACTACCGCACCAATCCCAAATTATATTTTGGGCTCCTTCTTATTATGAGTGTGTTAGTCTCCCTGTGTTTAAGATATCGAATGTCCACTAATTAAGTGAGTTACTGACAACTCATTTAATTAATATCTTAGTCCAAGAGTAGTACCACTCAACCTTATCATCATGTCGGACTAAGTCCACCTGCAGGGTTTAACATGACAATCCTTATGAACTCCTCTTGAGGACATTATCAACCTAGTATCTCTAGGACACAGTTTCCTTCTATAATCAACAACACACACTATAAGTGATACCATTTCCCAACTTATCGGGCTTATTGATTCATCGAACTAAATCTCACCCATTGATAAATTAAAGAAATAAATATCAAATATATGTGCTTGTTATTATATTAGGATTAAGAGCACACACTTCCATAATAACCGAGGTCTTTGTTTCTTTAAAAAGTCAGTATAAAAGAAACGACCTCAAATGGTCCTACTCACTACACTCTAAGTGTACTAGTGTAATTATACAGTCAAGATAAACTGATACCTAATTACACTACAATCTTCTAATGGTTTGTTCCTTTCCATTTTGGTCGTGAGCTACTGTTTATAATTTATAAGGTATTGATAACATTATCTTCTGCATGTGGCACCACATACTATGTTATCTACAGTATAAATTAATTGAACAACTACAACTAAATGTAGACAATTTGACCAAATGTGATTCTTTATTCATAATGAATGTTTACAAAGCTTAGGCTTTCAGTATACACTCCAACAAATCCATCACACGATAAGAATCCATATAATATCATAAGTAAAACAATACAGGACTAAAAACAAAGTCTGATAGAGAAACTAAGGATAAACAACAACTCAAGACCAGCAAAGGACTGGCACTACATGCAGATGGGGACTAGCGACTGGAACTGTTCCGGATAGCCTCAACCTGAAAATATAACAACAATGGAGGTGGGGTGAGTCCAACACTCAGCAGGTACAACTGATATGCAAAATAAAGTAAATAACAGACAACACTAATCATGCGTACAGTCTCCTGAATACGAGAAGGATAAATGCAACTGGAACAAAAACAAGAGAAAACTGTACTAACCAGGATCAAGGTATAAAGGTAACTGGGTCATCAGACCGAGAGTGTCATAATCCTGTATGCATGTCAGTCAAATGCATCCAAATAAATGCAGCAAGTAAATGCAGCAAACACAAACAATAAATGCATCATGCATATGATGCCAATGACATGGTCACCCCTGACGCCATCTCACACACAATGGTGAGTCTGAGTGGGTAGGGCTGTGACAACCGTGCACTCTGACATCACTACCCCTGATGAGTGACCGAGTGGACGGGATGCTGTCGGAGTACACACATACTCCTACCCCGGAATAATAAATGGGGGAGCGCAATGCTCTCATCTCCCGGTACACAATGACGGGGAGGACTCTCTGCCGGCTACTACGCTGAGTCACACTACCCATGAGCAGACCAACGGAGCCAAACAAAGTCCAACTGCCTGCCGGCTACAACGCTGCTACACTAAACCAACGGAGCCAAACAGAGCGGAATGTCTGTCGGCTACCACGCAAAGTCACCAGACCAACGGAGCCAAACAACAGAACTGCCACACACCTGTCTGATATACCACTAACCTATGAGTGGTGGTTTGTACAGATACATGTAACTGCCGATGTGCTCACAATAACGGAGCAGACAATCGCACAGCATGCAATCATGCAAGATGATGCATGACACTAAACATAGCAATATCATGAATAGCATAGCAAGATCCATACATAAATAAAAGGTGTACCACAAGTCAATGTATCAGATGGAAGGTACACAAACAGATAGGGTATCAAATAAACCCTAGGTCCTGAACATAATGTATCATATGGTTGGGTCACTACCTAAAGCATGTATGGTCAGATAAATAATAACATGCAGTGTAAAATAAGTAAACAAGCAACATGTAACAGATCATGTAGTGACCAACCGAAACAAATGGAAAACACAATCATTGCTATATGTTAAACACTTTATTATGCATATCAAAAGACATAAGTCAAAGTACCTGCCTCCAATAAAGTGGTCCAATCCGGTAATCGAGATACTCGTCTCGCGTCAAAACCCTAAGTCACGAACAATCAAATATATTTTATTTAGCTACAATTTATATAAATAGCTAAATAAATTCTTAAGATCTATTTAGGATAAACCCTAAACCAACCTACTAACCATATAATCCAAATTCACTACAAAATGTATCACGATCCTACACTTTACCTCAAATCACAGCCGCTGCGGAAACCAGGTGCTACTGGAGGGAATTTCTACCGGAAATCCCACAGAACAAAACCTTGCCTCACTGAAAACAACCGGATACAGAGGACAAGATTAGAATCCAACACATTAACCTATCACCAACACAAGTTTAATTTGACCTCCTTACCACAGATGAGTGTCAACAGTGCAAGCACCAACGATGGCACAGATCCATTATCGCGTGGAAGCACGGAAGAAAGCACCGACTCGATCTGGTGGCACCGGACCAAACAAGGGTTTGTAGATGGCACGACAGAACTTGGTGATCAGCCTTGTCCTCGGCGCACACTCCCTATCCCCGGTGATCTAGGGCACGAGTCGCTGTGAGGAAGGCTCGACTCTGATGAGAGGAGATCGGGGAATTAGGGCACGGTGTGGAGGAGGCCGACACAGAGGAGATCGGAGAGGTGCGGTGGCGCTAGGTCGAACCTAGTGGCCGGCGAGGTCTCGGGAAGAAGAAAGGAGGGAGTCGCGGTGGTCGGCGCTGCTTCGGTCCAGAGAGGGCAGCGGTGACGCTGTGCAAAGGCTAGGGCAGAAGAGGAGAGGAGTTCGACTCTGGGGGAGGAAGGAAATGAGAAGAGGGGAGGAAATCGGCCTCGGAGAAGAGGAGGAGGCGGCTAGTGTCGGCGTAGAGGAGGTTAGGGCAAGGAGAGGGCGCGGGCGGTTTCGGGGAGAAGAAACTGAGGAAAACGGCGAAAAAAATAAAGAAAAATAATAAGAAAAAGAAAAAGAAAAGGAAAAGGAAAAGAAAAGAAATCTTTTCCTCATTAAAACAGGGTAACCTAAACAGGCTTTTCCGGACCCCGTTTTTATCCCCATCAACTCGTCCGTACGAGCTCCGAAAAATTTCGAAAAATTCCCTTATCAATATTTGCCTATTTTCGGTATTTTACATTCTCCCCCACTAATAAAAATTTGGTCCCCAAATTTCGTTATCTACCATCAGCAAGTACTAACAACAGATATAGAGTATAAATGCTGAACGGTAAATAAATCACATACCTCAAGTGAAAAGATGGGGATATCGAGCTCGGATAGTATCCTCGAGCTCCCAAGTAGCCTCCTCATCCGAATGATGCTGCCATCCGACTTTAACCAGTCGGATAGTCTTGTTCCGCAACTGACGTTCTTTCCGGTCGAGAATCCGTACCGGAACCTCCTCATATGAAATGTCACGCTGAACTGGAACTGGAATATCTGCCAGCACATGCGTCGGATCGGGCACGTATCTCCTTAGCATCGATACGTGGAATACATCGTGAACGCCTGACAGAGACGGTGGTAGTGCCAGTCGGTAAGCTACCGCTCCGATCCTCTCCAAGATCTCGAAAGGGCCAATGTACCGCGGAGCTAGCTTACCTCTGAGGCCAAACCTCTTCACCCCTTTCGTGGGTGAAACTCGCAGAAATACATGGTCGCCAACAGAGAACTCCAGTGGTCTGCGTCTCCGATCAACATAACTCTTCTGGCGGTCCTGCGCCTCTGACATCCTCCGTCTGATAGTACGGACCAACTCTGCATCCTGCTGAACTCTATGAGGTCCCAACAACTGGGCCTCTCCAACCTCATCCCAGAGGATGGGTGTCTGACAAGGTCTACTATACAACGCCTCAAACGGTGCCATCTGGATAGCCGAATGGAAGCTGTTGTTGTAAGCAAACTCTACCAACGGCAGATGGTCCTCCCAACTGCCTCCGAAATCCATAACACATGACCTCAGCAGGTCCTCTAAAGTCTGAATGGTCCGCTCTGACTGTCCATCTGTCTGGATGGAAGGCTGTACTGAAACGGAGCTGTGTGCCCAAGGCTTGCTGCAGACTCTGCCAGAAACGAGACGTGAACCGTGGATCTCTATCCGAAATGATACTCAACGTAACACCATGTAGTCTGATAATCTCCCGACAATACAGATCTGTCAATCAATCCAAAGGATCAGTCCTCCGGATCGCTAAGAAGTGTGCGGATTTGGTTAATCGATCAACGATTACCCAAATCGCATCATGACCTCGGCAACCCAACCACAAAGTCCATGGTAATATGATCCCACTTCCACTCAGGAATAGGAATCCGCTGAAGTAACCCTGTAGGTTTCTGGTGCTCAGCCTTCACCTGCTGACAAACAAGACATCTAGCTACGAAATCCGCGATGTCTTTCTTCATGTCGTTCCACCAATCGGAACGCCTCAAGTTCCGATACATGCGGGTCCCGCCTGGATGGATCACAAATTGAGAGTGGTGTGCCTCCTGAAGTAGCTCCTGTAAGACCGGATGAGACTGAGGTACGCATAATCTGCCTCGGAAATATATAACACCCTCCTCGTCTCGTGTGAACTCGGTCTGCTGCCCGGAAGCTATCTGACTGCTAATGAACTGCAAATGTTGATCACCAGCCTGGGCCTCTCGGATCCTAGTCCTGATCGACGACTGAGCAACCATGGTAACCAGAATACCCTGCTCTGTCGGTCCCTGCTCCTCAAGATCTAACTCAGAGAAACCCTGAATCAAATCCGTGACTGAAGTCCGGTGGCAAGCCAAAGTCCCTCTGGACTTTCTGCTGAGTACATCTGCAACCACATTAGCTTTCCCCGGGTGGTAGCTAATGGTACAATCGTAGTCCTTTAGGAACTCCATCCATCTCCTCTGTCGGAGATTAAGCTCCTTCTGAGTGAAAATATATTTGAGACTCTTATGATCAGTGAGAATCTCAAATGTAATGTCGTACAGATGATGACGCCAAATCTTCAAAGCATATATGATGGCGGCTAACTCTAGGTCATGAACTGGGTAGTTCTTCTCATGTTCCTTCAACTGACGAGAAGCATAAGAGACTACTCTGCCGTGCTGCATCAGAACAGCGCCCAAACCCTGAAGAGATGCGTCGGTGTAGAGTACAAATCCGTCCTCTCCAGAAGGTAAAACCAAAACTAGAGCCGACACTAATCTCCGCTTCAGCTCCTGAAAACTGGTCTCGCAATCCTCGGACCACATGAACTTCACGCCTTTCCTGGTAAGGCGTGTCAGCGGCATAGCAATACACGAGAAACCCTCAACGAACCGTCTGTAATATCCTGCTAGTCCCAGAAAACTGCGGATCTCCTGAACTGATTTCGGCTGCTCCCAACTGGTGACAGCCTCGATCTTCTGAGGATCAACTGAAATACCTCTGCTAGAGACCACGTGTCCCAGAAAACCGACTGAGGATAGCCAGAACGCACACTTGCTGAACTTCGCGTACAGCTGCTGTCGTCGAAGAATCTCCAAAACTGTGCGAAGATGCTGTGCGTGCTCCTCCTCAGAACGAGAGTAGACCAATATGTCATCAATGAAGACGATAACAAACTGATCCAAATACTCTAGAAAGATGCGGTTCATCAAGTCCATAAACACCGCTGGAGCATTGGTAAGCCCAAATGGCATTACCAAAAACTCATAATGACCGTATCTGGTACGGAAAGCTGTCTTCTGAATATCTGAGTCTCTGACTCGCAGCTGATGATATCCGGATCGCAGATCAATCTTAGAATACACTGATGCACCTCTGAGCTGATCAAACAAATCCTCGATCTGTGGTAAAGGATATTTATTTCTGACGGTAACTGCATTAAGCTGCCTGTAGTCAATATATAACCTCATAGTACCATCATTTTTCTTGACAAACAGAACTAGAGAACCCCATGGTGAAACACTAGGGCGAATAAATCCCCTGTCTAAAAGCTCCTGGAGTTGAACCTTCAGCTCGTTCAACTCCTTTGGTGCCATACGATACGGAGCTTTCGATGTCGGCTCAGTTCCCGGAATCAGCTCAATAGCAAACTCCACTGGTCTTCTGGGAGGCAAACCTGGCAGCTCCTCTGGAAATACATCTGGGTACTCCTAGACTACAGGAACGTCGGAGAGCTGCGAACTACTGCTGTCCTCAGTACTAATCAAAGATAATAGAAAACCATGATAGCCGTGAGACAGCAGCTTCTGTGCCTGAATCGCTGAAATAATCGAGATGCCATCGTCTCTAATGCCAGTGAAACTCCACGAGGGTTGGTTCGGAGGCTGGAAGGTGACCACCCTCATCTGCCAATCAATGGTAGCATGATATACTGACAGCCAATCAATGCCAAGAATGATATCAAACTCGACCATCTCCAATACTAGTAGATCTACCGTAAGTATCATGTTGCCAAAGTCTAACGGGCAACCTCTGACCTCCTGGGTGACGTCTAAAGTGTCACCAGACGGTAGGGAGACGGTCAATCGCTGCAGTCTAAAAGTAGGTAATCTACCAATCTCTCGCAAAAGGTACGAGATATAAAAGAATGCGAGCTACCAGTATCAATCAATATATCAACGGAAAAATGCATAAATGGAAATCATACCGCGGAAAACAGATCCGTCGGCTCGCTGTGCATCCTCTCTGGTAATCGCATGAATATGTCCAGTCTCTGGCGGAGGAGGAGGTGGTAATGATGCCAGCGGCTGATGCGGCTGGGCAGAAGCCTGCCACTGAGGCGGTGCTGGATAATGTGCCAGAGAAGACTGAGAGGACGGTGACTGATACTGTGCAGCTGGCTGGGACTAAGTCTGGTACTGGCCTAAAGCCTGAGGCTGCATATGATACTGCCCCTGCGTCGGATAATAAAGTCCTGGAACAGAACCCTGGGGTGCTATGGAAGCATTGGAGTACTCCTGTCCAAGCATGCCAAATGCCGCTGCTGCAGGTGAAGCACTCCGCTGCTGGCCATGCGAAGGTTGGGCTCTTCGCCCTCCACGATAAGTTCCGGACTGACTGGACTGTCCTCCATAATCAGACCCTCCGGAAGTCATATGCTGAGTCTTCTGCGGACAATCTCGGCTCTGGTGCCCAGGCAGTTTGCAATTAAAGTAAACTGACTGTCCCAGAGAGCACGCCGAGGTGATGTGATCTTTGGACCCACATCTGAAACAGCGAATGTCGTTGGCGGGTTGTTTCCGGTTCTGCTGTGGAGATCGGAAATGTCCTGAAGAAGACTGCCCTGATTTCTGAGGCCTACGTGATACCCCAGAAGTACCCTGATCTGACCGGCTACGCCTGCTCTGTTGTGGTGTAGCCTGAGGCTGCTGGATCTGCCCAGATGTCTGTCCCGGTTGTTTCCTTTTTCTGTCTGGAAAAACTCTCTGCTGAGCTGACTCAATAATGAGGGCTCTGTCCAACATCTCCGCATAAGATGTGATACCAAGACCGACAAGTCTTAGTTGCAAATGTCCATCCAGCCCCTGAATAAACTGCTGCATACGTGAACTGTCCTCAGCAACTAGCTCTGGACAAAATCTGGCCAATCTGTCAAACTCTGTACTATACTCTGTCACCGATCGATTGTTCTATTGCAAACTCAAGAAATCCTGCCGGCGAGCCATCTGATAAGCTCGTGGAAAGAAACGACTCTCGAAAGCCTCTCTGAATCTAGCCCAAGTGATGTTCTGCTCACCGATGATGGAACGCTGGGTAAGCCACCAGGTGTCGGCCGCGTCCCGTAAATGAAAAGCAGCCAGCTCTGCTTTCTCCCACTCGGAGCAAGCCATATAAAAGAAAGTCCGCTCCATAGTCTCAATCCAAGACAGGGCCACACTCGAATCACGGTCTCCTCGGAAGAGTGTAAATAGACTCTTCATCGACTCTGCCAACATTGGAATCCTGGCTCGTGCCGCAAAAATGTTAGTGAGATGTGTCGGAACGATTGTCGGGACTGGCGGAAACACTGGAGCTGGTGCTACAGGTGGTACCGGTGCATAAACCGAAGGAGGTACTACCGGTGCTGCTGAGTAAACTAGAGCATATGCCGTCGGTGGCACTGTAGGGTGAACATAGGTGGCCGCGGCTGGATGTACGGTAGGCAATGGTACCGGATGTGGAGTAGCCGGTATCCCTAGTGCAGGTGCTGCTGGGTACACTGTATGTACTGGGGGCACAGGGGCTGCTGGTGCCGGATACACGGTAGGTCCAGGTGGCGGGTATGCCAATGGTACCCCTGGTGGTACCGGAAATACAGTAGGAGTAGATACTGTCGGTGCAGCTGAGGTAGGTACCTCTAAAGGAGCCATCGGGGTCTGAGAGCCCCGACGCACCCGCAGCATGCTGAGTTTGTCCCTGGCTGACAGGCTCATCAACAGAAGGCATCTCTGGCGTATCCAGAGATCCCGCGGTCCTCGTACGTGGTCATCCAGCACCACGTCTCGCAGCAATTCGTGTAGATCGCCTCATATCTGTTAAATTATATCATAGATATTACTACAAGTGTCAACAATTACTAAAATAATTTCATACCTATTTATTGTCTGGAGATGTTCCGTCACTGTCCAGTCCCCAATTTGACCTCGGAATTACGTACAACAAAAATCACCGGAAATCCATATAAAAATCCGGAACAGATACCCGAAACATAACCATAACGAAAATCCAAAAATGCCCAGTTTGACTCGCAAACTTGGGCTAGCACAATATATCCAGAATACTAAAAGCAGGTATTACACCCTGCTCTGATACCAATAAATTGGTATCAGATAAATCTCGAAAATCCAACACACGGAAACCCAACAAGTATCGCCAAACTTTGGCACTCTGATACCCTATCAATAGGTATCAGGTTATCTTAAATATCCAAAATACGAAAACAACGATCGTAAAACTTAAGCTCTGATACCAATAAATTGTCACGTCCCGGAGGAGTCCCTGTCCGAAGAAATTTCGGCAGCATCTCCCCTGTACGGCGGACAATCTGAAACTTTCTACATATCCATATACCTCAGCCACATGCGGCTGGAATAATAACAATAAATAAAACACAACCACACAAACATCCACGCAGTTATATACAATCAAACAAAGCAGTCTGACTCGAAAACTACCCTACTCAACTACACTCGTAAAGCTCAAATCCGATAAACTCACCTCTTCTGCCGTCCAGGCAGGCATGTAGTAGAATAAATTCAAATCATACAAAAAATCCATCACACGATAAGAATCCATACAATATCATAAGTAAAACAATACAAGACTAAAAACAAAGTCTGATAGAGAAACTAAGGATAAACAACAACTCAAGACTAGCAAAGGACTGGCACTACGTGCAGATGGGGACTAGCGACTGGAACTGCTCCGGACAGCCTCAACCTGAAAATATAACAACAATGGAGGTGGGGTGAGTCCAACACTCAGCAGGTACAACTGATATGCAAAATAAAGTAAATAACAGACAACACTAATCATGCGTACAGTCTCCTGAATACGAGAAGGATAAATGCAACTGGAACAAAAACAAGAGAAAACTGTACTAACCAGGATCAAGGTATAAAGGTAACTGGGTCATCAGACCGAGAGTGTCATAATCCTGTATGCATGTCAGTCAAATGCATCCAAATAAATGCAGCAAGTAAATGCAGCAAACACAAACAATAAATGCATCATGCATATGATGCCAATGACATGGTCACCCCTGACGCCAGTCAGCCATCTCACACACAATGGTGAGTCTGAGTGGGTAGGGCTGTGACAACCGTACACTCTGACATCACTACCCCTGATGAGTGACCGAGTGGACGGGATGCTGTCGGAGTACACACATACTCCTACCCCGGAATAATAAATGGGGGAGCGCAATGCTCTCATCTCCCGGTACACGATGACGGGG
Organism: Zingiber officinale; assembly: GCF_018446385.1. Taxonomy (NCBI): domain Eukaryota; kingdom Viridiplantae; phylum Streptophyta; class Magnoliopsida; order Zingiberales; family Zingiberaceae; genus Zingiber; species Zingiber officinale. Next base: position 95,317,547 of record NC_056002.1, on the reverse strand, counting down.
AGGACTCTTTGCCGGCTACTACGCTGAGTCACATTACCCATGAGCGGACCAACGAAGCCAAACAAAGTCCAACTACCTGCCGGCTACAACGCTGCTACACTAAACCAATGGAGCCAAACAGAGCGGAACTGTCTGCCGGCTACCACGCTAAGTCACCAGACCAACGGAGCCAAACAGCAGAACTGCCACACACCTGTCTGATATACCACTAACCTATGAGTGGTGGTGTGTACAGATACATGTAACTGCCGATGTGCTCACAATAACGGAGCAGACAATCGCACAACATGCAATCATGCAAGATGATGCATGACTCTAAACATGACAATATCATGAATAGCATAGCAAGATCCATACATAAATAAAAGGTGTACCACAAGTCAATTATCAGATGGAAGGTACACAAACAGATAGGGTATCAAATAAACCCTAGGTCCTGAACATAATGTATCATATGGTTGGGTCACTACCTAAAGCATGTATGGTCAGATAAATAATAACATGCAGTGCAAAATAAGTAAACAAGCAACATGTAACAGATCATGTAGTGACTAACCGAAACAAATGGAAAACACAATCATTGCTATATGTTAAACACTTTATTATGCATATCAAAAGACATAAGGCAAAGTACCCGCCTCCAATAAAGTGGTCCAATCCGATAATCGAGATACTCGTCTCGCGTCAAAACCCTAAGTCACGAACAATCAAATATATTTTATTTAGCTACAATTTACATAAATAGCTAAATAAATTCTTAAGATCTATTTAGGACAAACCCTAAACCAACCTACTAACCATATAATCCAAATTCACTACAAAATATATCACGATCCTACACTTTACCTCAAATCACAGCCGCTGCGGAAACCAGGTGCTACTGGAAGGAATTTCTACCGGAAATCCCACAGAACAAAACCTTGCCTCACTGAAAACAACCGGATACAGAGGACAAGATTAGAATCCAACACATCAACCTATCACCAACACAAATTTAATTTGACCTCCTTACCACAGATGAGTATCAACAGTGCAAGGACCAACGATGGCACAGATCCATTATCGCGTGGAAGCACAGAAGAAGGCACCGACTCGATCTGGTGGCACCGGACCAAACAAGGGTTTGTAGATGGCACGAGAGAACTTGGTCATCAGCCTTGTCCTCGACACACACTCCCTATCCCCGGTGATCTAGGGCACGAGTCGCTGTGAGGAAGGCTCGACTCTGATGAGAGGAGATCGGGGAATTAGGGCACAGTGTGGAGGAGGCAACAGAGGAGATCGGAGAGGGGCGGTGGCGCTAGAACGAACCTAGTGGCCGGCGAGGTCTCGGGAAGAAGAAAGGAGGGAGTCGCGGTGGCCGGCGCTGCTTCGGTCCAGAGAGGGCAACGGTGACGCTGTGCAAAGGCTAGGGCAGAAGAGGAGAGGAGTTCGACTCGGGGGGAGGAAGAAAATGAGAAGAGGGGAGGAAATCGGCCTCGGAGAAGAGGAGGAGGCGGCTAGTGTCGGCGTAGAGGAGGTTAGGGCAAGGAGAGGGCGCGGGCGGTTTCGGGGAGAAGAAACTGAGGAAAACGGCGAAAAAAATAAAGAAAAATAATAAGAAAAAGAAAAAGAAAAGGAAAAGAAAATAAATCTTTTCCTCATTAAAACAGGGTAACCTAAACAGGCTTTTCCGGACCCCGTTTTTATCCCCGTCAACTCGTCCGTACGAGCTCCGAAAAATTTCTAAAAAATTTCCAAAAATTCTGAAAAATTCCCTTATCAATATTTGCCTATTTTCGGTATTTTACACTCAACTCTCGGACAGGATCAGATAATAACTAATTGCATGATAAAATATTTGAACTACGGTTCAGATTTATTGCGTTGCCCTTGTTTTTAGGCCAAGGACAATACAAACCATCGCGAATAATATAAGGGTATCCATGAGACCACATACACATAATAAAAGACACTTTAAATTTAGTTTAGTGCTTGAAGATGTAAATCTTAAGGTAGTCGTTAGTTAAAAAACAAGCATTCATTGTTCATCCTCAGTTCAGTTACATTTAAACCATTTTTATGTTCCACTATTTCCCAATAACCTTATTTTGATTTACTTCCATACAGAAACTATATTATGGGCCACTTGAAAAGATATGGCAAGAATTCCCCCAATACTTTGACACTAAGATTTTTATTTTTTTTTTGACAGTCAAGATTCTGTGATTAACTACACAAAACTTGACAATAGAACAGAAGTTTACTTTTTTATTTTAGAAGCATTCATTCTTGAACTAGACGTTTCCCAGTTTCATACAAGAAAGCAATCCTTGGTATAGGTTTTGCGTCTAAATTTATGGAAATTCAAGGATTTTTGCAATTTGTCCAATTAAGTGTACAAATGGTGTACATTTCCACACATTTTAAATGATGTGTTTCATATCGTGACTTTTTCAGATAACTATCTAAGCTCTACATCATGTTAAATAACAAGGCAATAAAAAAGTGTTGCTATTTTAATCTTCTTATTTCTGATATCAGACTACTTCATGCAATTGCAGAGGAAAATGTGCCTAGTCTCTTTAAGTAACTCCATACTATTTGTTTCCACTGTTATCAGACTATTGAGAGATTTAATGAGCAATTTGTAGTAGAATGTGGAATTCACACGAGATAAGGAAAGATGATGGAGGTGGAAGTTGAACAAGAGCACGCTAACATGAGAGATATGCTAACTTCATTTCAGTGTATCAAAACAACACTGTACTAACTGCTTCACTGGCAGCATTTATTGAGACATGTAATTGCATCGTATCTTGTGCTTTGAATGGAATTTAATCCAAACAAAGAAAAATTTATGATGGCATAAGATCCACCAAACTGATACCATTGCTTCATTGTTGTAGCATTGCACACAAGGATCACATAGTGAGAATGTGCTAAACACGGATGATTTCACCATGAAAAAACATATAAAATCAAACAATGGTGTAGATGATTAAGAAGATTACATAACATCAGGGAAATGAAGAATTTGATCAAGTAACCAAGAAAAAATATGCCATACTTGCACGTCTCTGCAAGAGTATTGGTAGCACCTGATTAAGATAGTAATCAGTAGTAGGTTTTCTTGGAGGCTTTTCCATAGACATCTTTTGGTCGGAAAATCGCTGCAAATAAAAAGATATTCCATTAAGATATTTAGATACCTCATCATTTTTCAACCCACTAGAGCGATGCGAATGCGATCCGTGGCGGAATCGTCGACCTCGAGCGCTTCACCGTCGCATCGCCATCGCCGCAGAAGCATCGAGGAAGGAGGAATCTTGGCGGTTGAATACAGAGATGGAACGGCTGGCGATGGCGGAAGGCATTTGTTAGTCCCACATCTGCGAGCAGCGTGTAGCGAAAGCGAGCTGACTTGTATAAGAACAAGGCGTGGTCGAATTGTAGTCCATACTTACCTGGACGGGGTCGACGGACGAACAGGAAGGTCCGTGGCCTAGATCAACGGTCTACATTGCACGCAGGAGGCGCGTTGGTTTACCATCTCCTCAAGTGGGAGAGTGGACGTCATAATTTGTGATAGAGGGGTCCGCGCCTGCGCGGCCCTGCTAATCTTTAATTAAAGTTTTTATGTATTTTATATCAATTATAAAATCAGGCGCGGCCCCTGCTAATCTTTAATTAAAGTTTTTATGTATTTTATATCAATTATAAATTTGTTTATTGAAAAATAAACATTAATCTAGTTAGTTTCGTTATTGAGACTAGTAGTTTCAGACTAGTAGTTTCGTTTTATTTTTTAAAGTAAAGTATAATAGATAATAGAAAGTAGCTGGGGTTTGATGGTATTTGTTCATGTTTACATAGCACCAATGTAAATATTCAAACTATGGATCCGAAATGAAAAAAAAAATTAAATTCTGTGGGTGGGAAAGTAAAGTTGACGGGCCGGAATGATATTCCCGCCTGTAACGCCGCTTCGTGTCGGAAACTGTGATATATATCACATAACGTATCAACGCTTTTTCTCCTAAAATGGTCGTTCTTCCTCCTTTAAATCCGATCTGCCTTCCCTGGTGCGAGCCTCATCCACTTGCTGGTCTCCCAGGGCTCCTCTTCTTCTCCTTCCACTCGCAGTGTCTTCGCGATCGGGGATCCTTTTTTCGTGATCTGTTTCGGAATTGTGGCATCGGTGGCAGGGGATCATTTCTCGGATCAGACGAGCGTTGGTTGATCTGCTTGGACGGATCGAATCTCCGCGTCGCGCCTGACTCTTTCTGTCTGGCGATGGAACGGTATCGTGCTATTTTGTTTTGCAATGGCCTTGGTTCTTCTGTGATCTTGATCTTGTCCAATTGTTGGGAATCCGTCTGTCCGAGCTCTTTGAAATCTTAGATTTTTCTAAGGGTGATGGAGTAGATGAAGAATATAACCTTCTTCTTTGTTCATGAACTTTCTGTTTGTGTGTTGATTTGAAATACTTTTGAACAAAAAACGGAATCTATCGCTTACCGAGAAATTGATTTTGATAGCACATTCGAGCTACTTAGCAAAGTGAAATTTGTCATCACTTTATTTGGACTGTGGTTGTGAGTGGGACGCATGCACACATAGGCTTTCTTGAAAAGGAGATATGCAGGATTCTACTGATCAACATCAAGTTGTAGGTTCACCAAAAGGAACACTGAAGCAATCTCTTCGCCGTTTGAGTGGCAAGAAGTCCCCGACAGTAAAAGGCCAGCTTTCATCTCCAACCGTGTTTCCTGAAAAAAGAGGCAAGGCAAAATCATTGAAGAAGACTGATGGCAGTATTGCTATTGAAGAGTCTGAGAAAGCAAAGCCACATGAACACAGGATCGATATCGGTGATGAAAAATCTGATTTGTTAGGATATGTAATTTTCATCGGGAAGCTTACTTTGGATAAGAAGGTTAAAAGTTCCAGTGTTGATCAGCAGCAGGAGATAGGAACTTCAATCTCTAATGTATTGGAAGCAAAACTTACAAGCAAAGCCCTGATATGGGGTTCTAGTATTCTTAGCATCAATGAAGTTGTTTCTGTAAGTCAGTTGCTCTATTAGGTTACTCTTACTCTTTTTTTAATTAAAACCCCCCCTTATATTTAAGCTGTAATTCTTTAGGTATCTTACCATGCTGGTGTAAGATATTTCACTGTCCACGCATATCCTACTAAAAGGAGATCATGTGGGTTTTGTTGCTTTCTGAAACCACAAAGAGTTCAAAAGGATTTTCGCTTCTTAGCTTCTAGCTCACAAGAAGCCTTGCAATGGGTACAAGGTTTTGCAGATCAGCAATGTTCAATTAATAGTTTACCTCATCCCATGACTTCTAAAAAGCAGGAACCTGACATTGTTTCTGACGAGCCTCTGTTTGATCTACCATACATAAGATGTAGAAGTCCACCAAGCATTCTTGTAATACTTAATCCTCGTTCTGGGCATGGCCGATCAAGTAAAGTTTTTCATTCAAAAGTTGAACCAATTTTTAAGGTGTGTGCAATTCCATGATCATTAATTCTATTGCATGACAAAAAATGCTGCATTTTCAAATCATCAAAGCATGTACTTGATGAAGTTCATAACTTAAAATTTCTCATCTATAAAAAATTGGTAACAGCTTGCAGGCTTCAAGATGGAAGTAGTTAGGACGACATATGCTGGTCATGCAAGAAACCTTGCTTCCACAGTCGACTTCAGCACATGTCCTGATGGTATGTTGCTAAGTTCATTCAACCTAATCATTCTTCCAGCCCCCTTGCTCCTTACTGTGTTTTAAATCTTCTTCTAGGAATTGTTTGCATTGGTGGTGATGGAATTGTCAATGAGGTCAGTTGTTTGTTTCACATCCTGTGTTTTGTTATATATTCCTACTTGAAATTATGTTTATATAAGTTATGAGAGAAACAATAATAGCCTACTGAAAGAACTAGATGAATAAAGAGAATGCATCTTTGGTAAACTAAAAATTGAGAACAACAGCACTAGTATTGTAACCAATACACATGCATGTGGTCTCTTCTCCGATATGCAAGATATGAAATCCAAATAAATGTTTTCTCATGATTATTTCTTGACTTGCCTTGCTACTTTTGCGACGGTGAATGGGCTGGATGTAGAAATTGGGGTCATGTTCAATTAGAAATGAGTCAAACTGGAGGTCACTGCTTCAACTGAGTTCAGGGAAATGAATACACGTTTTTTGCTTGGGAGCTGAGAGAATTGTTCATATTTGAATGCCTGTGTTACGGGGCAATTGTTTAGGGTGCAAGTTAATTCTGTAGTCCGTAATTTGTCTACAAACAAGTGTCTGTGGTTTAGGATAATAAAAAATGTTGTTAAAAAATTTGCTGGAAAGTTCTGCTAATGCCCAATTCCAAATTTAATACCAAAATGAAGAAAGAAGATTTTCATTAAAAGCAATAATTTTGAGAAGATGAATAAATTAAATCAGTATACTAGATTCATTACGAGGAATCAAATCAGCATATCTAGTCCTATTGTACCGGAGTACCACCAATTACATTTAAATATTCTTATGCATATTAACAGATTTCTCAGGATAAAGTCATATGCAAATGAGTTGAGAAATTCTCAGCTTTCGGCATGACTTCCCCACCTTTAAAGATATTTAATCTGAAACTTAGCTCTCCCAATAAGTTATTGTGTTCGATAATTTCCTAGTATGTTTTCATGATTTCAGAAAAAGAATGTTAATTAAGCAAGGACAACATTACTTTCTTATTTTAAACTATGGCATTTCTTGTAACAAATCTACTAATGTGGTAAGTTAACTAAATTTACATGTATTGAGGTTTGATGCATTAACCATTCTGCCTTCTAATTTTTTCACAATGTTTTTATTGTAATCTTTACTTTATTTTCCAACCAATATTTTTTCTCTAATATTTGCATGCTTCTCAAATGATCAAATTTACTTACTTTGTAAGTTGCAGAATGTTAACATTAATGGGAAATTATTAGGGTTCATGACCCGAGGTACTTCCCTCTACCAATGTATTTTATTCATCAATATAAAAATTACCCTAGGTACTTCCTTCTACCAATGTATGCTATTCATCAATATAAAAATTAAAAGCCGGTCCTTAGTATTAAGTGATTTTTACATTTGAGTTCCTAGGTCCATAATACTCTCCTCAGACTAATTCAAATATATTATTGAAAGTCATTTTTTACAAATATTCTCACATCTAGAACTCCTTAAGGGCTTGGTTTGCAAGTTTGCTAGCTATTGGATCTTAAGAAACAATTGACAATTTTATTGGATTTCACTCTTTAAAATGAAGAGTCAATCAATCTCTATATATGTTGTCTTCTTATAGAAACTAGACAGTAGGACTATAGGCTATATGCATGGCAACTTGATTATTGCTAGACAATTTTTGAGAGCTTGTTTCAACTCCTTTCAACTTATTTCATCCAAATGAGCTCACATGTTAGTGCCATAATCATACTTTGTCCTTGAACTTGATCTAGCTACAAAATGTGCTTCTTACTCTTCTACAGGATTACTTATCAGAAGAACATGGGATCATTTCTTTGTAGGAGAGTTTTCCCAATCAATAGGGGTGGAAATTTAGATTGTGTTGTTTTAACCATGTCAATATAAAAGTATATAAAATAATATAAAAAATAATTTTACATGATCTAATTTTAATAAAACCTTCTAATACAATAAAATATGTAACAAAAAATCATTAATGTTATTAAAATTAATTTAATTTTGTAAACGAATTAATTTTTTTTCTTAGTTATATGTTTGGGTCACACTTGTCATTTCTGGTTGTCTTTGTTGATCAATGTTTTTATCTAATTGGGTTACGTTATGCTATTAGGTCATATCCAATATTGTCATCCTACAGTCAATATTAGCGTACCCCACAATTTGGAGATGATCTCATCAAAATAAGAAACTCTCGTTGGAGCATTGTTATGATACCTTAGAATTCTTAGGATTGCCTCAGTGATCATGCACAGGGTCTTACATTAACTGCAAATGAGATTTTTGATCTTCTACTCCATTATAATCAACATGGTGCTAAAAAGGCTTGAAAAATAGTGTTAGGATGTATCGAAGTGGAAGTTGAGGTGTATCAAAGTCGAGGCATTGAACATTTTGAATTGAGTGGAGATCTAGAGAATTCACCAAACAAGATGATGACACCAATAGATAGATCACCGCTTGATGATAACTGAGGTATGATTAGTCACCAACTATAGAAATCGAATGACTGAGATGACAAGGATTTGGTCCAACTGTTCGTGACTTGGGGGATTTTCAATGGTGATGCATTTTACATTCTCTGGGCACCCACACTCGCTTATTTGAGGAGCCAGTGAACTCAAGGATGTGCAGTGCTGATGTGGAGTTCCATGTGGCAACCGAGCGGTGAACAATTATTGCAAGGAGGCATGAGATGTTCAACGGAGTGATATGGTGGTGGATAATTCTGTAGGAGATAGTTCGCTCAAGGATGTGTATGAGTTTGGTCCTTTGGTCTCCTTTTGTCTGGATCTTGGAATTGTGGAGATGACAGATGTGGGACATGGTCCAAGCATCTTGCTGCTCGTTTACGAAGGAAGGGAGAGGAGATGACGATTTGGTTCTTGGTGCCTGGAATTATCTCACACACACAAGGGCAACATGCTGTAATAAGGGAAGGCAACACACGAAGATGAGGGAAGGCAAAGATCTAGTATTACAAACGTGATGGGGATTGCTTTTGTACCATGCTGACATTAATGGGAAACTTTTACAGATCATGACACTAGGTGGTACCTTTACCTATCTGTAATGTTCATCACTTGTAAAATTACAAGTGGGCTCTTTGTATTAGGTGATTTTTATATTTGAGTGTCTAGGTCCATGACACAAAACATTGATGCTTAAAGCATTCTGCCTTCATCCTTTTCATGTATGTTTTTGGCATAAGCGTTGGATATAGATCTGGTATTCTCAGCTAAATGATCTATGCCTAAACTATCTTTCAGTTAATCTTTGATCACATATGAATACCCTTAGTTTTCCCCCTTGTAATATTACCTTTTTTTGCTTAAAAATCTTGCAGAGCCATTTTCTCTACCTGGCGATGCATAAGTCGCAATTAGATGACTTGCTGCAAGTAGATATTTCACCAAGCATTGATTCTTTATAAATGCATAGTTTTGTGATGGCACAGGTTCTCAATGGGCTTCTAACTAGAGAAAATCAACAGGAAGCAATTTCCATGCCAATAGGTGTGATTCCTGCTGGTTCTGACAATTCACTTATTTGGACTGTTTTGGGAGTGAGAGATCCCATCTCAGCTGCAATGGCTATTGTCAAGGTACTGCTGATAGTTTTTATGGTATAACAAAAAATGTAAACAAAGATTTTGTTGGCTTTTATCAACTCTGTTAGAATGCAGTGCCCAGAAGATTGTGAAAATTTTATTAAGAAAAATTTTTCTGGTGAATTCTCAAAAATTGTACAGGTAGTTTTACTCAAGGTCTCAAATAGTGTTGTTTCAGTCTGCATGGTGAAACATCTTGTTTTGTTGATTGACCAAAATTGAAGTAGTTTTAGCATACTTTTCAACAGTGTGTTTAATATTTTGATTCAAGCAAGGTTAATGGTACAAAAAAATATGAGAAATATACCAATTAATTCAAGTTGTAGTATTCTAGGTTATTATTATTTTATTGTTCAACTATTGTTGAAATTGGTTTCTTTATCTTATCAATTTATACCATTAATTGTCATGATTACAGGGGGGACTCACTGCCACTGATGTTCTTACTGTTAAATGGATCCAGAATGACATCACTCATTTTGGAACTACTGTTTCATACTTTGGCTTCCTGAGTGATGGTAACTTCATAAATTTTGTTTGCTTTATGTATTTTATTTTCCTAACATTCTTGTACAATTGATCATGCTCCAATAGCTCTTGTCCTTTGGGCAATCTATACGCTATGCTTCCATGTAGACAATCCTTATGCATTCATTAGTGACATAATGAAGTTGGTAGTAGCAAAATTGACCTCTCTTGAAATGTGCTATTCTATTTGTATTCTGGAGATCCTCCTTATCTTACCTGTTAAATTTATTTGAATCAGTATTATGTATTTAAGCCCACAATCTTTGTCTGGGATTGCAACTGAACCTTAAATATTCAAACCAAAATTAGATATATGGCTTGTAGCTCTCTGCCTAGTCTTCAACATAATACAGTGAAAAGCATTTGTCCAATATATTGTGCGGAAGGATCATTCAGCTACAATAATCATAGATCACTTGAGAGCATTCTATATGAAGCCAGAACTTTCGTGGAGGGATCAGTTGTTAGCATCTCCATTAGTTAATATGTATTGTCATTTTCATTCGTATACAGACTGAATCAAACTAAGACCATTGAATGTATAAATTAAGTTTGAATTTATGTTTGAGATGTCTGCTTGTGCTTACTTTAGAGTTCAAATCATCTGCAGTCCTGGAACTCTCTGAGAAGTACCAGAAACGCTGTGGTCCCTTGCGCTATTTTGTGGCTGGGTTTCTTAAATTTCTCTGCTTACCAAAGTACAGTTTTGATGTGGAATATCTCCCAAATACTAAGGTGGCAAATCCGGAAGCAAAAAATTCAGTAGAACAACATAAAATTGACATGTCAGACCTCTATCTGGATATAATGCAGAGATCAAGAAAAGAAGGCCTTACGAGAGCTTCTAGTTTATCTAGTATTGATTCGATTAGGACTCCTGGAGGTGACCTGGAAACTACTGGTAGCACAACTGCAAGCAGTGAGCCATCCGAGTTTGTACGGGCACTTGATTCGAAGTCAAAGCGTTTATCCTTGGGGAGAAATTTAATGACTGAACCAGATGAAGTCCTTCATCCCCAGCCTCACCTATCTTCAAATCCAAGCGGCCCAAGGACCAGATCAAAATCAAGAACAGATAGAACATGGGCAGGTCTAACTGTCACAACTGATGCCAAAAGTTCTTGGGCACCTACCTCTTTGTATGACAAAGAAGACATTTCCTCAACTGTTTCTGATCCAGGACCAATCTGGGACTCTGAACCAAAGTGGGACACTCAGCCAAAGTGGGATGCTGAGCCGAACTGGGAAACTGAGAAACACATTGAGCTGCCTGGGCCACCACTTGACGACATTGAATTAGGGATGAAGGAGGAGCTAGTTCCAAGCTTAGAGGAGAAATGGATTGTTAAAAAGGGTCGATTTCTTGCTGTCCTGGTATGCAATCATTCTTGCAAGACTGTTCAGAGCCTAAGTTCACAGGTGATTGCTCCGAAAGCAGAGCATGATGACAACTGTTTGGATTTGCTATTAATCAATGGAAGTGGAAGGCTGAGGTTGTTGAAATTCTTTATGTATCTTCAGTTTGGCCGGCATCTTTCTCTCCCATATGTTGACTATGTTAAGGTATGTAACACTGTTATACCTTTGTTTTTCTATTTATCCGAGAGAAGCAAACTAAACTTCTACATCTATTTTTTCGAAGTTGCTATTCTAGAATAAAAGTTCTAACTTCCAGGAATACTGAATATGATCGACAAACAAAAGATCCCTCAAAGAAATGACAATTCTCTTTTCCCTTTTCTAGTACTACACTTTTTTTCTATGTCATATCTTGTTCCTGGTATTGCAGGTTAAGTCCGTGAAGATTAAGCCTGCTGCAAACACAAACAACGGGTGCGGTATCGACGGGGAACTACTTCATGTAGATGGGCAAGCTTTGTGTTCCTTGCTGCCAGAGCAGTGCAGACTAATTGGTCGTCGTGCCCTGGAACATGCCTAAATGTGATTGTCTTCATGTTTGCGCAAGGTTGCCCCAGTCTCATCAATTTCTATGCTAACGGAAAGATCGAGCACTTTTTACGCCCATCAAACCACCAACCGTCCTTGGCTACAGCACTCCTGTATATTTAAGTATTTTTTTGCATCACGGTGAATGAATCCGACGTCTTGTTTACTTCCTGTTTTGCTCCTATCACTATCATCTAACGTCCATGACTGCTTCATTCTTCAATCCCTTCAGATATAGGATTTTGTCTCCCTCAAGTAGTCTACCAGATTGAATATTGAGCATTGAGTTCTTTTTTTTTTAATGTAGTTTTTGTTCTTGCTGATGTTGTATGTACACTTCTGTATTCCAAATCTTGTACCCAAACAGCATATTGGAGTTGTTATACTATATATTGTGAAATTGTCATACAACACTAGCAGTTTTTTATGCGTGTGCAGCCAGTGACTTCAATCATATATATTATTGATGTTGATCTCGTCCGGAAGCTAAGTCAGATGGGGTGCCAGTGACGGGGCGATAACATTGACGGAGGGAGGATTTGTGCACACCGTAGATCAATCATACAGCAGCATTAGCATCCAAAACTAGGGAAGATGTTTTTAGCGAAAGCTTTTCGACGCTCAAGTCAGACTGAGAGCCTCACGAATTACAAGAATAAAGTATATGCATATGTGTGTACTTAGCTAAAAGGAAGAACTTCCCTTTCTATACTATCTTTAATAATCTCTGCAATGATGAGGAATCAGAGAATGTCGAGTGTCAGAACATGCTGGGCGGTGGATGGAGTACGCAGAACTCCCATTGGGTAGAGGAAAGTTTTGTGTGGCGCAAGTGGGAAGGTATCAGAATATTACTTAATGCATAAGCATTATTCTCTAGCGAGTAGTTACGATTCTTTGACAGCATTGTTGCCAACCTATGGTCAGACCGGCGTTGGGGCTACCCGAGAGTGTAGGGAGCATCATCTGGAAGCAAAGTCCAGCCTTGAGCTCCTATCTGGCAGAGCAACTGGCTGGGCGTTAATTAGGGTCATACCCACGAGCAAGGGGATGGAACTGCACCCTGAAGACCGATAAGCTGTGAAGCCGGCCATGTATTTTGACTGGGATGGTGCCCATGAGTGGATAAGGGGACTAACCTCTAAAGACTTAACCGGCTGAGAAGCTGGCTGAGACTTTTGACTGAGACGGTGCCTTGAAGTAGATAAGGGTATTGGAATATGCTCGATGTGGTATGTGCTAAAAACATATTTTGTAAACATGCACAACAGAAGACTTAATGATAAATAAACTAATTTATTACATCACACACACCACACGCATGCAAGATACAATCGCATAGACAAGATCATAAAATAAAATGAAATCGAATAATAATTATTCTAGATATACCTTACGGATGACCTGTAATGAGAAGGGCATCAACCTTTTGCGACGTTATCAAATCTCGCTTCTATTTATATCCACGCCAAACTCTTCAAGACAACTCCAAGAGAAAAAGCTTCTCCTTTGGAAGGGTACTAACCACGAGCGAAGGAGAAGGATTAAGAAGAGAAAGAAGAAGCAAAAAGGAAAATCTTCATCCTTTGGGTGGCTCACGGGAACAACAGGAGACGCTCTTGTTGTGGTCGGCGGCAAGAGAAAGATATTGGGTTTAGGTTTTCAAAACCTAATCAAACTAACAATGAATTATGTATTAATTCTCTGTTAACCATGTCAACATGTAGTCTTATTTAATGAGTTGGATTAGAAAGACCAAATTCAACCCATTATGCCTTAACCAAAAATTAGCCCATTAATCCCTTGGTTTGGTTCACAACTAAATCAAGTTGGTTTATGGCTAAACCAAATTGGTTCATGACTAAACCAAATAGGGTCAAACTCTTTCATAAGAGATATGACCCATCCACGTATCCATTCCGAAAAATATTTCTATATTTGTCTTATATATGATCCAACCAAACATTTATCTCTTGATCTAAGAATCCTATTCTCTAACTTGTTTTACGTCTTTTAGAGACTTGTAGTGCGTGTGACCCAATAGGTTCCCGATTTATTTTGGTCGTCCATAATTAGCTACTTAATTATATAACGATTACAAGTGACACCTAATAGTACATTATGATCCCTAATTAAGCAGAAAATCACAGTTGATCTCAGAACTAATTCTAAACCCTTCAGTAGTTACAGTGAGTAGTACCTCATTCCTTTCACTTGTCTTATACCCACTTAGTTTAGGACATAGTCTATGTGTCTGCCCCCACTAGGCCGACTATGTCATACCAGCCCAAGTAATACTTACTCGTTCTACGGATTCAAATTACTCGTACATGTGTATAAGAGTCTCATATTCTTAAGATTTGATGTTTTGGTCAAAGACTTTGAGTAATAATCCTAACGAGTGGCCATAGGATATATGTCTCCTCTCAAGGAGCGGTGAATCCTTTATGGGCTATCCAAACACCTTCGTGCACTTTGACTTATACCCAATCATCTCGGGTGCACACCTCTAAGAGATGTTTGCTTAAGATGTCAAAGTATAAGCCTCCATGACCAAGATGACTTATATATCTCAAGTCGAAGGAAAACTTGCACTCGAGCTATAGTAACAACTTCACAGACATATCCATATATGTAGAGAATCATATGAAGTCTTACAGCAAGTCACTCCAATAAATTAGTTACCATAACTAGAATCCACATCAACTAGTGAGAAACAGCTGCTTGGACGAATCAAAGAGTATAACCTGTGCTAGTCTTACAGAATTGATGATGTCCGAATGCATCAATTTGACGACTAGGAAAATTCCAATACGTTCATAATTGCATATGTAGAGATAATCATAAGTTGTGATCCAATCACAAATTCTCTCATGCTATGAATCATATTGCGGGCATTCAGTAAATGAGTTTAAGACTATTTAAACATATAATATGTGTTGGTGCAGCGGGGTCGGCAAGAGGAGGGTGAATTGCTTGAAAAAATAAAGGTATACCCTCCTCAAGACTTTCAACTCAAAAAGATAGCAACAATAATAAAAGAAATAATAAGAAATAAAAGGGAGACTAGAAATTAACTTGGTTACAACTCAGGGGGTTGTTAATCCAAGGCGGTGGGAAAGCGCACTAGAAAAGTCTCCTTCTCTGAAGGCGGAGAAGCCTTTTACACAATAAGAGAGCAAAGAAGTTGCTAGGAAGTTGTTACAGAGTTGATTCATTAATTTCCTAGCTCCATGGGCCTTTATATAGCTCCTGGAAATCTTATCCCGAGTGTTGAAGGTGCCTCCAAGAGGGTTGAGGGCGCCTCCAAGCAATTTGATCGGATAGAGCTCTATCTGGTTGCAAACGGTCACGAAGATTGGGTCTGAGGCACCTCCAATGGTCTTGAAGGCGCCTCAGACTGGTCTAAGGTGCCTTCAAGGTGATGGAGGCACCTCAGACTGGTCTGAGGTGCCTCGGACTGCATAGTATAAATACTGCATGGTATAAATAGTTTCCAACTTCTCTTTTTCTTCTTCTTCCGAAGCTCCGATCGTTTGGGTGATTTCGGCCAACCGAAATAGGGCTCACCCGAACCCAATTTTCGGCCTTCTCCTTGAGCAGGCTTCCGTCTCGGCTTCTCGTCCCTCGAATGCCGCGCACGTTCTTCTCGTCCACCGGAGTACTCTTCCGCAGCTCTCTCGTCCTTCGGACGCACCGAGCCCGTCAACTCCCTTCCCGTGTTGTCCTTCTCGCTAGCTGCGTCTTCCGCTAGACTTCCTGTGCTCCTAAGTTCCTGCACACTTAGACATAGGGATTAAATAACAAAGCAGGACCTAACTAACTTGGTTGATCACATCAAAATACTTACGGGGTCCAACAATCTCCCCCTTTTAGATGTGCATCAACCCAAGTTCAAGTTAGGGTTAAACAGATAAGTAGTAATTTTGAAGAAATTACTAAACTAACTTTTTTAAGCATAAATTTACAATTAAAATGAATTGCAACATAAGATTTTGCTCAGATCACCAATTTTTGAACAGAATATCATTTTACAAAAATTCAAAATAGAATTTTAAAATATTTCTAACTCTCCCTTAACTTGTACCTATCTCTCCCCCTTTGATCACAGCAAAAACAGTGTCTAAAACATATTCAAAATTCTAAGTCTTTTGAAATAGTTTCTAAGTCTTTTGAAAACATATTCTAAAAGATTTCTTTAAAAAGAAATTCTAACTTAGGCACTTTTAAAAGTAGTTAAAAAAAGTTTTCGAAGTAAAAAGAAAATTTAAAACAAAATTTTAACTTAGGCCTATATCTCCCCCTTTGAAACAAGATTTTAACATATTCTAAAAGATTTTTTAAGGAATTTCCAAATGTTTTTAAAAGAAACTTTCTTAAGCATTATTTAAGTTTAATTTTAATGCTTTATCAGAAAGTTAATTAAATATTTTTATTCGAATATTTTGGCTTCCAGGTGGTGGTGAGACACTAGACCTTTTTGGTTATTGGAGCAACAACCACTTCCTTAGACAAAGCCTCATAAAGAAATTTTAATATTTAATTTTCTCGCTGAAAGCGCTAAGTCTAAAGTTTTAATTTAGATCAAATGCTCGAACTATGATATTTAAATTTTCATTTTAGTTTATCATAATTACTCAAATCTAAAGTAGGGAAATTTGAACATTTATAAAATTGTAGTATCTTTTCTATTGTTAGTTTGTCAAAATCCTTTAATTAACAAACTGTTTCTTTTAACTCACTATTAGTTAATAATATTTCTAATTGACAGGAATATTCTGATTTGCAAAAATCTTTTGACACTATATTTTCTAATTCAAAAAATCTTTCGATGATGTTTCTAATTTACAAAATTTTTTGACAAAATATTTTGTAATTCACAAAAATCTTGCAGTAACGTTTTGATTGACTTAACCAATTGATCAGGAGGTGGAGACCATACCTGACTTACCTTGTCGGTCATTGATTCTCTCCCTATTGAGTTGTTTTCTTCCGAAGACTCTCCCCCTTCATCGATACTCATCTGGGATGAGCTTTCTTCGTCTTTAGGTGAGTCTTCAGCTATGATTGCTATTTCGGTAATTTCCTCAGTCTCAGATTCTTCTAATGATGACTCAGTGTCCATCGAGGAGTCGACTTCTAAAGGTCCTTCGTAGAGCTTCAAGAACTTTTCCCAAAGTTCTTTTACACTTTGGTAGTCACCAACTCTATCGAGATCTTCATCTGGTATTACGCTTAGAAGGTGAAATTCAGCTCGACCATTTTCCATGGATTTGTCATGTTGCTTATTGGTCTAGAGGTGTATCTCGAGTTCTTCTCCATTTTTTGTCTTTGGTGATTCATAATCAAATTTCTTTATTAATAAAATATCAATATCTGTGTTAAGATATACCTCCATTTGTTGCTTCCAAGAAGCAAACTCCTCCTCGAATGCTAGTGGGTAGATGTTAGCTCCGACCATCGTTTTGATCTTTGTACTTCAGTCAGCCGTTAGTCCTTCTGAGGCTGTTGGGCTCTGATACCACATGTTGGTGCAGCGGGGCCGGTAAGAGGGGGGTGAATTGCTTGAAAAAAATAAAGGTATACCCTCCTCAAGACTTTCAACTCAAAAAGATAGAAACAATAATAAAAGAAATAACAAGAAATAAAAGGGAGACTAGAAATTAATTTGGTTACAATCCAGGAGGTTGTTAATCCAAGGCGGTGGGAAAGCGCACTAGAAAAGTCTCATTCTCTGAAGGCGGAGAAGCCTTTTACACAATAAGAGAGCACAGAAGTTGCTAGGAAGTTGTTACAGAGTTGATTCATTAATTTCTTAGCTCCAGGGGCCTTTATATAGCTCCTGGAAATCTTATCCCGAGTGTTGAAGGTGCCTCCAAGAGGGTTGAGGGCGCCTCCAAGCAATTTGATCGGATAGAGCTCTATCTGGTTGCAAACGGTCACGAAGATTGGGTCTGAGGCACCTCCAATGGTCTTGAAGGCGCCTCAGACTGGTCTAAGGTGCCTTCAAGGTGATGGAGGCACCTTAGACTGGTCTGAGGTGCCTCGGACTGCATAGTATAAATACTGCATGGTATAAATAGTTTCCAACTTCTCTTTTTCTTCTTCTTCCGAAGCTCCGATCGTTTGGGTGATTTCGGCCAACCGAAATAGGGCTCACCCGAACCCAATTTCCGGCCTTCTCCTCGAGCAGGCTTCCATCCTGGCTTCTCGTCTCTCGAACGCCACGCACATTCTTCTCGTCCACCGGAGTAATCTTCCGTAGCTCTCTCATCCTTCGGACGCACCAAGCCCGTCAACTCCCTTCCCGTGTCGTCCTTCTCGCTAGCTGCGTCTTCCTCTCGACTTTCTGCGCTCCTAAATTCCTGCACACTTAGACACAGGGATCAAATAACAAAGGAAGACCTAACTAACTTGGTTGATCACATCAAAATACCTACAGGGTCCAACAATATGCACTTAAATAATAAATCTATATTTATCAAATAAATAGTAAAATTATAAGGTGATTGAGTTAGGACATCCCTCAAAATCTAACACTCCCACTTGACCTATTGTCAATCACCATGGTGTCCTAAACCATAAGCATGGACATGACTCTCAAAATTACTTTGTGGTAGTGCCTCTGTCAAAGGATCCGGTAGGTTCCTTTCAGGGGAAATTTTCTCGAGTTGTATTTTTTTTCCTACTAACGATCTACCTGATTAGATGATAGCGGTGAAGCACGTATTTAGATCGTTGATGAGACCTAGGTTCCTTTACTTGTGCAATGGCTCTAGTGTTGTCATAGTAAACAGGTAATGCTTCAGCAGTGGATGTAACCACACCAAGTTTGGTAATGAACTTCTTGATCTAAACTACTTCTTTTGTTGCTTTCGAAGTTCAATGTATTCCACCTCATAGGTAGAATCTGCAACAGTGTCTTGCTTGGAACTCTTCCAACTAACTGTACCTCCATTTAATATGAATATGAATCCAGAATGGGACTTGGAGTCATCCTTGTCCGTCTGAAAATTGACATCCGTATGCCCGCGTATGATCATATCACCATCTCTATATACCAAGAACATATCCTCAGTTCTTTTCAAGTACTTAAGGATTGTCTTGATAGTTGCCCAATGATCCATTCCTAGATCTGATTGGTATCTACTCGTAACACTCAGGGTGCGTTTGGTTCAAGTCATCATGTATAACCTTGGTTATGTGATTACCAGGTAATCACATAACCAAGGTTATGGGGAATAAAACATAACCAAATGTTGTTTGGTTCAACCTAGGTAATGCAACAAAAACTTGTTTGTTTAATTTGAAGGTTTTAATGAATACCCTAGTTTAATATGTTACCGTATTACCCTCAGTTACAAAACCAACTATACATATTATTATTATTATTATTATTATTATTTATTTTTTAATTTATTTTACTTTTCTTTTTCTTGTATATTTTTTTTTTACTTTTTTATGTGTTTTTTATTTTTTAATGTTTTTATATTTTTTATATTATTTATATTTATATTTTTTATTTTTTTACATTTTTTTAATTTTAATTTTAATTAATTAATTTTTTTATTTTAAAATTTTTTTAAAAATTTTATTTTTTATTTTTAAAATTTTTTTATTTATTTTAAAAAAATTTAAAATTTTAAAATTTTTTAAGCATTTTTTTTATTTTTATATATTTTTTAATATTTTTTTTTTACATTTTTTCTCTTTTTTTCCATGTTTTTTCTTATCGGAGGGTATTTTTGGTAAAAAAAATTCATTAACCCCGAAATCAAGAAAAACCTTAGTTTTCTGAGGTTTTCCAATTCCGGGCTGCATGACCCTTTTGTTGGTGCAATTTCCAGTAGGTCAAGGTTGACCTAGTTGACCAAGCGTAAACCTTGGTCATGGTTTCGATGTTTGACAATACAGAAAGACATGTAGACATGGACAATGCAGGTGCAGTTGTCCATGCGGAGAGATACTGATCAGGGTCTGATCAGGTTGGATGAAGAAGAGTCAAGTAGGTCAAGGTTGACCGGATACTTGACTGGGAAGTCCTAACTGGGAAGCCAGGCAGTTTGGAAAGTCCTGGTGAGTGAAGCCAGGCAGTCGGGAAATCCTGGTGAGTGAAGTCAGGTGAAAATCCTAGTGAGTGAAGCTAGGTGAAAGTGAAAGTCCTGGTGAGTGAAGCCAGGCAGTCGGGAAATCCTGGTGAGTGAAGCCAGGTGAAAATCCTAGTGAGTGAAGCTAGGTGAAAGTGAAAGTCCTGGTGAGTGAAGCCAGGCAGTTGGAGAAAGTCCTGGTGAGTGAAGCTAGGCAGTTGGGAAGACCTGGTGAGTGAAGCCAGGCAAGGGAAAGTCCTGGTGAGTGAAGCCAGGTAGTTTGGAAGTCCTGGTGAGTGAAGCCAGGCAAGGGAAATCCAGATGGGTCAAGGTTGACCAGACATCTGGTGAAAAGTCCAAGCAGGGAGCTTGGCACGGGAAAAGTCCAAGTATGGAGACTTGGCACGGAGAAGACCAAGTTGGAGACTTGGCACGGAAAGTCGGAGAGGGCTCGGTAGCTCGTTCTCTGGACCGGACGAAGTCGGAGAGGGCTCGGTAGCTCGTTCTCCGGACTAGGTCAAGAGAGGGCTCGGTAGCTCGTTCTCAGGACCATTTAGGGTTTAGGGCTGGAGCTCTAAACCTGGATCGGTCTGGTGACCGATCCAGTGATACGCCTGAGTATCTGATCGGTTTGATGACCGATCAGATAACAAGCAGAAGGGTTCTGTAAGTCATCTGATCGGTCTGGAGACCGATCAGCAGGGAGTCTGATCGGTCCCCACGATCGATCAGAGACGCAGCCACCTCTCTTACAGAGAGGTGGGATCGGTCCGGGGACCGATCAGACTGGGGTCTGATCGGTCCCCAGGACCGATCAGAGGTCCCCAGGATCGATCAGAGGTCCCCAGGACCGATCAGAGGTTCCCTGGACCGATCAGGCTGAAGCCTGATCGGTCCAGAACTAGCCGTTGGCTCACAACGGCTAGTCTTCTTTCTTCTGTTCTTCGCAGGTGCAGTGCAGGTTGAGTGCAGGTTATAAGAGGAGTTCAAGGGCTTCTACAGTGCTGCTGCTCTTCTTCTTCCTACTCCTGACTGTGATCGAGCTTTGCTGAGCTCTTAGCTTACTGAGCTTCGTGTGAGCTCCTTCTTGAAGCTTCTGGTGAGCTTTCCTCGACTGATCAGCTGCTGCTGTGAGTTTCCTGAAGTTGCTGCTTCGGGTTCCAGTCGACAAGAACAGTAGGCAAGCTTTGTTTTGTACATTCATATTGTCTTCTGTTTTGTGCTGTATTTTTGTACACCTTTCTTGCTGTTGCAAGAAGTTTCTGTGGCGAGGTTTCTCCACCCAGAAGGAGTGTTCTTATTAGCCGATTTTTCGGGGACTCATCCACCGACGGATTGATAGGCTTCGTCCACCTTACGGACACGTCGAGGAGTAGGAGTTTCATCTCCGAACCTCGTTACATCGACGAGTTTGAGGTTTGCTATTCTCCGTTGTCATTTCTATTGTTTATTTCCGCTGCGCTAACCTTGATTTGTAGAAAGAAACGAACGATTTGGGGCGGCTATTCACACCCCCCCTCTCTAGCCGAGTACGACGATCCTAACAATTTTGCTGACGTGTCGGGCATGGATCATTACTCGAGAATCATCGAATACCTAAACCAAATAAGGTTTTTGTTGATAACCTTGGATGGATAACCAAGGTTATCAAGAATAACCCCGAACCAAACGCACCCTCAGAGCATACGATACTCAGGCCTTGTACATAACACAACATATATGATAGATCCTATTGCGGATGCATAAGATATCTTATCTATGCAAATCCTCTTGTCTTGTGTGAGTGGGCACATAAATTTCGAAAGGTGAATTCCATGGCTCATAGGTATGAAACCTTTCTTGGATTCAGAAATGCTAAACCGTTTTAACACTGTCTATATATGCCGACTGAGAAATACCAAACAACATTTTTGATCTATTTCTATAGATCTTCAGCCCTAGGATGTAAGTTACTTCTCCTATGTCTTTCATGGAGAATGTCATGGATAACCAAACTTTCACTGACTATAGAACTGACATATCATTTCCTATAAGTAATATGTATCAACATATAATATTAGGAATACGACCACACTCTCACTAGCCTTTTGATACACATAATGTTTATTTGGATTTTGTGAGAAATCAAACTCTTTGATTGCCTCATCAAAATGGATATTTCAATTCTTGGATGCTTGCTTTAGCCCATAAATGGACCATTGAAGCTTGCATACTCTATTCTTGTTAACAGATGTGAAACCTTTTGGCTATATCATATACATGTTTGCAAGTAAGTTTCCATTAAGGAAAGTTGTTTTCATATCTATTTATCATATCTCATAATCATGATGAGCTGATATGACCAGGAGTATCTGAATAGATTTAAGCATGACTATAGGTGAGAAGGTTTCGTAATAGTCAATATCTTACCTTTAACGATAGCCTTTAGCCACCAACCTTGTCTTGTAGGTAATTACATTACCATCCACATCAGTTTTCTTCTTGGAAATCCACTTGCACTCTATAGGCATAATGCCTTTAGGTGGGTCCATCAAATTCTAAACTTGGTTTTCATACATGGAATCTATTTTCGACTCCATGGATGTAAGCCACTTGTCCTTCTCTGAACTATTCACACTACAAGAAAATTCGCAATCAACAACAGTTAAAAGACAACAGTCTTGAGGGAAAATTATTGTTTGAGAGCCTTTAACACTGGTTTTAACAAAAGCTGTTGTTTTTTATAATTTTTTTAAACAAAGACAATGATTTTAGAAAAATTGTTGTCTTTTAGCATTGGTTGGAGGGGCTATGGCAATGGCTTTTTAAAATCATTGTGTTTAACTGTTGTTACAAGGGCTACGGCAATGATTTTTCTGACCATTATCATTTTCTACTTTTTTAGATATTAAGACAACAGATATTTTGGTTAAAATATTAATTTTCTTAAACCTAAATATTTCACAAAGTCCTGAGCGCGAAAAAACCCTCCCTTCCTTTGTCAAAGACCCGCCTCCTTTGTCAAAGACTTGCCTCCATCGCCCACGATGCTTCTCCCGCAACTCAACGGTGAGGCGTTCGACTCCCACAACTCGACGGTGAGACATTCGACCTTTCACTGCAACTCCTCTCATGTTCTTTGGCTTTTTGGCCCCGATGCTGATGAGACTCCTCTCACGATCAGACTCTCTTCTATCCCTATCACTGCGACTCCTCCCTGTTTCAACTGAAACTTTTAAATAGTTAAGCACGTTTTCTTTTCTCTAGTTGTATGATTATGTCATATGTCATCATTTTGCTTCTTGTTGGGGTATGACATTAGCTATTGCCAGCTAAAAAATAATCATTTATCCTTCAACTTTGACTTTGTTTCTTATCTTGTGTCTTTTCTCCAAATTTTGATTTGTGCATGTTATGGATGTGATTTTGGGTCCGGATTAAATTGTTCTATGTGAAGCTTGGATTTTGATAATATTATTAGGGGTGTTAGTTAAGTTATGAAATTAAGTTCAATGTAAGTTAAATGATTCTCAAAATGTTCAATGTAGTTCCATACTGGCATGTCCTTAGTTATGAAAGTTAAGTTATTGTATTGGAGAGAGAAAAAATGGATATGAAAGTTATCTTCTTGATAAAGTGCCTCTAAATTTATATATCTTTCTTGTTTTATTTCTTGGAATCTCTCCTATTAGCATGTCCTAAGAGAACTTAGGTTCTCAATTTTCAATTAATTGTAGCTTAACTTTTGGTATTTTATCAATGGTATCATATGAAAATGTGATTTAATAAAGTAATTTGGTTAATGTGGTTCGGATCAGATTACAATGGCAATTATGATTTTGTTCTTGTACTTTAATATGTTTAGATTTATCAAGATATTTTGAATGAAATTGTTAATGACTATTGTATATGAGCACACCAACATCACCACAAGAAGTATTTATTGAATTTTTTAAGAATAAAATGCCCTAACTTGTATTATTAGTTGCATAAGCAGTTTTTATTCTAGATGATTGTATTCCTTTTGTACAAGCTTGGCATTTTTTAAAAATATAATTGATAGTGAATTGACAATCTAAAGTATCCTTTTAAAAAAAAAAAAGAATAATTTCGTATTGTTGGTAGCATTGATAAGTTAATGTGTCCTTTTTTACAAGTGTTGTGAATAATTAAACTCATTGTAGGTTGCTTAGGTATATGAGTAATGGACAAAGATTGGATATCAAAGAATAGGTTATCACATAAATATGAAGCAGGGGTACAATCTTTCTTACACTTTATAATGCAAAACACTAAGGATCCTAATGCAATACCTTGCCCATGTACAAGATGTAGTAATCTAAAGAAGAAAGATGTTGTCACTATAAGGGCACATTTATGTTGTAATGATATAGATTTAATGTATCATACATTGATTTAGCATGGGGAAAGATATAAGATTGGGAACTCAAAGAATGATAGTGATCGAGTAGGGCAAGATGAAAACAACTCTTTTGCCGAAGAACCTATAGATATGGTACATGTTGCATATGAAAGTTATGCTGAGAATCCAAATCAATTCCATAAGCTACTTGAAGATGCCGAGAAACCTTTATATCCTGTGATCCGATGGTAAGGTGGGGCCCCCGCCCCGCAGGGGGTCATGGCCATGTGGTAGGTCAAAGTCAAGGCAGTCAACACCCTCATACCATCATCTGCTCGGGGCAACTCACTTGCCCGATTGGAAGACCTGACCTGATAGTATCACAACTCGGCCACCGAAGCGAGCTTCTGATGCTCAGAAAACCCATGTACCAGCAGAGCATAGGCCAAGTGGATAGCCTGCTCGGCACAAACAGTGGATGTGGGCCGAGCGGATACACGGCTCAGCCGAAGGGCAGACCGGTAGGTAGCCTAATGAAGGCTGGCCGAGCGGCCATCCTGCTCGACCCAGTAATCGACAAAACGAGGATTGACCGCTATCCTCTTAGGGACTCGTGCCATCAACAGACCGCATGGTGGGCGGCGTGGTCAGGAAGAGAATCATATGACGGAAGCTTCCACTGTCTTGTCAGGAAATGCTCGGGCTGTTGAGGTATGGTGTCAGGGATACTTTTCAGACACGTCTTATCAGGGAAATCTTTGAGATGCGTGCATGCCTCAAAAAGCATGCACGCGCGTTCCCGGGAGCCCTATATAAGGGACCCCAAGCTTCGATGGAGCTATGTTCGATTCTATTGTAGCTACTATTACTCCGCCACTTTCGTTTCTCTTCGCTTCCTTATTGCTTCCGCCGGAGATCTGATTTGAGCATCGGAGGGCCAACACCGGGGAACCCCTCTCTGGCTCGGCACTGATGTTTTATGGTTGCAGGTCTCAGTCATTCGAAGTCTACATCCAGTCAACGTGAGCGCCACACCCCCAGCGTCCACCGCCTCGAGTCTCGGATAGGATCAAATTTGGCATCATCTGTGAGAACGCACCTACATCCGGAGCGAGGAGATGGAAGAAGCTGGATGATTGCACACTGTGACGCTCACCTAGGAGGAGCTCAATGCGCTTGTACAGGCACGAGCTGCGAAGATAGTCGAGCAACAACTGTTGGTGCGGGAAGCATCCGACGATCAAACCTAAGTTTTGATAATGACAAAAGGTTCAAAGTTAAGTCGTGTTGTTATCTAACAAGTTGAATGAGTGTTTCAGGAAAGTCCTAACTGCAGTTAGGCAGGTGAAAACCCTAGGGGGTGGTAACCTAGGTCCTAAGGGGCGGTAACCCTAGGTGGAGAAAAGTCCTAGCTACGGTTAGGCAAAGGGAAAACCCTAGGGGGCGGTAACCCTAGGTCATAGGGGGTGGTAACCCTATGCGGAAAGTCTTGGCAGGTCGATGGCTTCAGACAAAAGTCCTAGGGGGTGGTAACCCTAGGTGGAAAGTCCTGGTGTCGCGAACCAGGTGAAAGACTGGACTAGCCGGGAAGCGGATGTCCAGCAGAAAGTCTGGAAGCATCGAGTGCTGAGCAAAAGTCCAGTCGATCTGGAGGATCGACTGCAACAGGTAAATCTCCTGAGTGGAGTAGGTGAGGATGCGTTCCCCGTAGAGGGAACAGTAGGCGTTGGGTCGACCAAGGGTTTCCGGTTGGAAATCCGAAGTCAGACCCGGATAGCCCGGAGACTGTCATAAACATTCTTTATTATTCATTCTGTTATTTTGTGCTAACTTTGTGTTGCAGGATGTTGTTTGGGACTAACATGTCTTGTAGGTACAAAATAACGAAGATTTGCCTTGGATGAACAGTGTCCGAGGTGCCTCCATGGAACTTGGAGGCTCCTCGGGTGCAAAAGCTGACCTGGCTGCGAAGCTTTAATGGAGGCGCCTTCATGAGGGTATAAGGCGCCTTGAGCAGGGCATAAGGCGCCTTAAAGGGATGAAGTTCGACTAGATCAGATTTAATCCACGCGGAAGACTCAGCAGCATGGAGGCGCCTTGAACACCCTTTATAAGGGGTTTTCGAACAACACCTTCTCAAGCAATCTTCTGCAACGTGCTGCGAATTCGACCATCCCTAAGTGCTGCAAGAACACCCCGACGACCCGAAACTACAGATTTAGTCTTTTGTTGTCGGTATATTCTTATTACTGCTTTAAATTGTACTTAGTTTGTAATAGTCTTTACGAACTATAGTTGTTGCCCACCGAAAGCGGTCTGCGACCGCGGGCCTTCGAGTAGGAGCCGAGATAAACTCCGAACGAAGTAAATAGCTTGTCTTTCTGTGTGTTTGTTTACTTTCTGCTGCGTTACTTCTCCGATAGTTTTTACGATTCCGATAATCGAACGAAATAGCCGCGAGCGCTATTCACCCCCCCTCTAGCGCGTCTCGATCCAACAATTGGTATCAAAGCGGGGTCGCTTTGAACTGGTGCAACCACCATTCAAGCATTTTTCGTGGCTTTGTCGTTTGTATAGGGTAAAAATAAAACCTTACGCCTTTCGTTTTTCCCTCCAAAATTATTTTCGAAAAATTTATTTTCACCCTTTCACGGTTTATTAGTATTGATAAAATATTGAATTTGGCAAAATTTGA
The DNA here is from genome assembly GCF_018446385.1 of Zingiber officinale. Classification (NCBI taxonomy): domain Eukaryota; kingdom Viridiplantae; phylum Streptophyta; class Magnoliopsida; order Zingiberales; family Zingiberaceae; genus Zingiber; species Zingiber officinale. Next base: position 95,290,591 of record NC_056002.1, on the reverse strand, counting down.
AATAATATTTTTTAAATATTTTTTAATAATATATTATTATTATTTTATTATTTTTTCTCGAAACTGGTGAACCTCTATTTCTATCCTTCCATATCGCACTGCTAATCCAGGATCAAGTCCTGGTACATTTTTTTTGCTATTTTTTGTGTGCAAGGTTCTTTTAAAATGACATTCCAAGAAGGATTCTGCACCATCCGACCACCGCTCTTTTCTGGCGAGGACTTTGGATACTGGAAGAACCGGATGGAATACCACCTCATGACGCAAGTCGAGATGTGGATCATCATCCAGACCAGACTCGAACTTCCACGTGACGACACCGGAGAACTTATCTCATGCATCAACTGGGATTCTAGCACAATGAAAAAAGTTGAAGCCGATGCCAAAGCAACCTGCATGCTACAATGTGGTAGCCTAACCAATGAAGAACTGAACCGCATCGTCCCCTTCGCAAGTGCAAAAGAGTTGTGGCAAAAGTTGATGAAACTACACGAGGGCACTTCCGACGCTCAAGTAAGTAAGCATAATTTAATAAATGATTTATTTGAATTAGATGAGCACAATAATACTACTTCGGCCGAGGAAGGTATTACGATGGTTGCAGGTACAAGTAAGACAGAGGAAAAGATATGGTCCGAGTCTTCAGATGAATCCGGATCCGACGTAGAAGAACCGACGAGCTTCCTCGCTCTACTAGTACTAGCAACCGTGGCGGAAACTGAGTCCGAGTATGAGTCAGAAATCGAGAGTAAATCCGAGACTGAGTCTGATCGAAGCCACGAATCCGCATTCGTTTCCGAAGGACCAAAACCCACTGTAAGTTCACTACTCGCAGAATTTCAATTAGATAACTTGCATGAATTATTACCTTACTTAGTAAAAAAGTTGGCTAAATCCAACGTCCGGGTTAAGTCGCTCCAAAAGGAGGTAACAGCCCTTAAGGAAGCGACTGACTCGAGCTCTTTAACTGAGTCAGTTCAAATTGGAAGTTTAACTCAAGTCCAATAACTTGAGGAAGAAAATTCTAATTTGAAAGCTCAAATTAAAGAACTCAAGGACACGTTGGAACGGTTCACCTTGGGCTCCAAGAATCTGGATCTGATTCTTGGAAAACAGCGAGCCGTTTACAACAAAACTGGACTTGGATTTAAAACTAAAATAAAATACAAATCATATTTATCGCTAGTTAATAGAAATAATAGAAAAAGTCTCCAAGCATGGGTGCCAAAATCCAACTTGGTTAATCAAGTTGGAACTGATCACTATTGGGTCCCCAAGGATCAAGTCTATTACCTTGATAGACCATATCGAGGCTATGATCCAGGGGGAGCTAATAGAAAAACAATATTAAGAATATAATTCAAATTAATATTCAAATTAAATTTAAAATTAAAAACTCAAAATTAAAAATTCAATTAAAAATTAAAAATTAAATTCAAAATTCAATTAAAAATCTGAAATTAAATTAAATTCGAAATTCAATTCGAAATTAATTCAAAATTAAAAGTAAATTTCAACTTAAGTTAAATAAAAATAGATGGAGGATCCAGACTCGCTGGCACCCCCAACTGAACTACCCGACAGGGTAACTGAACCTAATCTACCCGAAATGGGTAAAACAAGAGTAGATTACTCGGCAGGGTAATTAAGGTTAGATCAAAACGGGCTAGGTTTAACTTGACCCACGGTACTGGTGAAGTTTTTGGATGATAGTACGTTAGGGAAGCTTGGGCATCGCATGTCTAGGAAGATATGGCTTCGACCTGGTGCATTTGGCCAAGTGGAACTGACCGAAGCTACCCTTAAATGAATCCTAACTAGTTAGACCAAGGTTCAGTATTAAGTTCAATGGGTAGGACTATTTGGAAAACCTTGAAGGCATGGTTACTTTAATGAGTTCCTTGTGACTCACCATAGCCTAGAAGTTTATCCAAAGAATGCTTACTTGTTGAACCCAAAGCTAAACATGAATCTAACACAAAGTTCAACCAAACCCTTAAATTGAACCTCAATTCATCTCACAAAAATTATAGGATTCCCTGATTGAAAATTTAGATCGGGTGAGATGACGAGGAAATTAAATTATTAAAATTGACTTAACTTAAATCAAGTTAATTAACAATTAAATTATTTTAACTTGAATTATTTTCAAATCTAAATTATTTTAAAACTCAGTTTCTAAATCATTCTAAATTGTCTAAACTTATTTTTCAAAGATTAATTAACTTTAAAATTATTTTTTTAGATTAATTAACTTTAAAATTATCTTTCAAATATAATTAACTTTAAAATTATTTTCAAAATTTGTTCAAAAATTTTTTAAACTCAATTTCAAAATCAAAATTACTTATATTTTTAAACTCAATTTCAAAATTATTTTCAAAATTACTTCAAAAATCTCTTAAACTCAATTTCAAAATTATTTTCAAAATTACTTCAAAAATCTTTTAAACTCAATTTCAAAATTACTTCAAAAATCTTTTAAGCTCAATTTCAAAATTATTTTCAAAATTACTTAGATTTTTAAACTCAATTTCAAAATTATTTTCAAAATTACTTCAAAAATCTTTTAAACTCAATTTCAAAATTATTTTAAAAAATACTTCAAAAATCTTTTAAAAATCTTTTCAAAATTAATTTCAAAATTATTTTAAAATATTTTCAAAATTAATTTCAAAATTATTTAAAAATCTTTTCAAAATTAATTTCAAAATCATTTTAAAAATCTTTTCAAAACTTAATTAATTTCAAAATTATTTAAAAATCTTTTCAAAATTACTTTCAAAATTATTTAAAAATCTTTTGAAAGTAATTTTCAAAATTACTTTCAAAATTATTTAAAAATCTTTTCAAAATTACTTTCAAAATTATTTAAAAATCTTTTCAAAACTTAATTTTAAAATAATTTTAAAAATCCTTTCAAAATTAATTTCAAAATCATTTTAAAAATCTTTTCAAAATTACTTTCAAAATTATTTAAAAATCTTTTCAAAATTAATTTCAAAATTATTTAAAAATATTTTCAAAACTTAATTTCAAAATCATTTTAAAAATATTTTCAAAATTATTTCAAAATCATTTTAAAAATCTTTTCAAAATTATTTCAAAATCATTTTAAAAATCATTTCAAAATTACTTTCAAAATTATTTAAAAATCTTTTCAAAATTAATTTCAAAATCATTTTAAAAATATTTTCAAAATTACTTTCAAAATTATTTAAAAATCTTTTCAAAATTAATTTCAAAATCATTTTAAAAATCTTTTCAAAATTACTTTCAAAATTATTTAAAAATATTTTCAAAATTATTTCAAAATCATTTTAAAAATCTTTTCAAAATTACTTTCAAAATTATTTAAAAATCTTTTCAAAATTAATTTGAAAATTATTTTAAAAATCTTTTCAAAATTACTTTCAAAATTATTTAAAAATCTTTTCAAACTTATTTCAAAATCATTTTAAAAATCTTTTCAAAATTACTTCAAAATCATTTTAAAAATATTTTCAAAATTATTTCAAAATCATTTTAAAAATCTTTAAAAATCTTTTCAAAATTACTTTCAAAATTATTTAAAAATCTTTTCTAAATTACTTCAAAATCATTTTAAAAATCTTTCAAAATCATTTTAAATTTTTTTTTTAACTTCATTTCAAAATTATTTGAAAAAACTTTCAAAATCATTTTAAAAATCTTTTTAAACTTCATTTCAAAATTATTTGAAAAAACATTCAAAATCATTTTATTTAAACTTCATTTCAAAATTATTTGAAAAAACTTTCAAAATCATTTTAAAAATATTTTTAAACTTCATTTCAAAATTATTTGAAAAATCTTTCAAAATCATTTTAAAAATCTTTAAACTTTAGGGCTCTGATACCTTATCAACACCAATTAGATAATTTGATTGTTATTTAAACTTAACTCATGCTTGGACTTAAGGACCAACTGAATAAATAACCTAAAATTTTTGCTACTCTCTCTCTTCAACCTAAAAATTAACAAGTTCTTTTTCAAAAATAAGTATTATTTTATTCAAAATTAAGCTAAGTCCCTTTTTCACTTAAGCTATATTTTCAAAATTTAATGTTTGCAAAAGGCTCAGCTAAGTGACTCATATAGCAACTTTCAAACTTAGCCATCTTTATGAATTTTTGCTGAGTTACCTATTAGATTCATTCTATACTTAGCTAAAAGTATTAAATGCATATTCCTTTACTTGCAAAATTTAACTCATGGCTTTCAAAATATTTTTTTTCCAAGTAAAAAGAGCCTTCAAAATAATTTGCCTCCAAAATTCTTTAAAATCTAGCTATGTTTTTCTAAACTTAGTTACATATTTTTTTTCTCTTTTCCTCTAAAACCAACTAAGTTTACAAAGAGGCTAAAGCCATCCTTCAAGTCATCCATAAATTAGCCTTTTTAACTTAGGAGAAAAATAACTAACAAATTTTTCAGTTACTAGCTAAGTGTTTCACAAGCATTTTTCCAAAGACTAAAACTATTTTTTTCTAAAAACTTAAAACATGCTTTCCAACTGGTTATTTTTTGATATATGGCAAAGGGGGAGAGTAGGAAATTCAAAATCATTAATTCAAAATCATTCAAAATCAAAAGTAAAAATCAAAAGTAAAAAGTGTTTTATTAAGGGGGAGAGTAGGTAATTCAAAAGTAAAACTTTATTTAAATTCAAAAAGGAAACCCTGTATTAAGGGGGAGCTTCATAAAAGTTTAAGTGTTAGCTTAAGTTAGGCGTTCATTTGAATTTATGTACTTAAGCTTGCTCACTTAAAATTTTTTAACATACTTATGCATTTGTTTTTACTTAACTTTGAATTTGGGTTGCCATAATCAAAAAGGGGGAGATTGTTGGTGCGGGAAGCATCCGACGATCGAACCCAAGTTTTGATAATGGCAAAGGGTTCAAAGTTAAGTCGTGTTGTTATCTAACAAGTTGAATGAGTGTTTCAGGAAAGTCCTAACTGTAGTTAGGCGGTAACCCTAGGTCCTAGGGGGCGGTAACCCTAGGTGGAGAAAAGTCCTAGCTGCGGTTAGGCAAAGGGAAAACCCTAGGGGGCGATAACCCTAGGTCATAGGGGGTGGTAACCCTATGCGGAAAGTCTTGGCAGGTCGAAGGCTTCAGGAAAAAGTCCTAGGGGGTGATAACCCTAGGTGGAAAGTCCTGGTGTCGCGAATCAGGTGAAAGACTGGACTAGCCGGGAAGCGGATGTCCAGCAGAAAGTCCGGAAGCATCGAGTGCTGAGCAAAAGTCCAGTCGATCTGGAGGATCGACTGGCAACAAGTAAATCTCCTGAGTGGAGTAAGTGAGGACGCATTCCCCGTAGAGGGAACAGTAGGCGTCGGGTGGACGTAGGGTTTCCGGTTGGAAATCGAAAGTCAGACCCGGACAGTCCGGAGACTGTCATAAACATTCTTTATTATTCATTCTGTTATTTTGTGCTAACTTTGTGTTGCAGGATGTTGTTTGGGACTAACATGTCTTGCAGGTACAAAATAACGAAGATTTACCTCGGATGAACAGTGTCCGAGGCACCTCCATGGAGCTTGGAGGCGCCTCGGGTGCAAAAGCTGACCTGGCTGCGAAGCTTCAATGGAGGCACCTTCATGAGGGTATAAGGCGCCTTGAGCAGGGCATAAGGCGCCTTAAAGGGATGAAGTTCGACCAGATCAGATTTGATCCACGCGGAAGACTCGGCAACATGGAGGCGCCTTGAACAGCCTTCAAGGCGCCTTGAACACCCTTTATAAGGAGGTTTCAAAAAACACCTTCTCAAGCAATCTTCTGCAACGTGCTGCGAATTCGACGATCCCTAGGTGCTGCAAGAACACCCCGACGACCCGAAGCTTCAGATTTAGTCTTTTGTTGTCGGTATATTCTTATTACTGCTTTAAATTGTACTTAGTTTGTAATAGTCTTTACGAACTATAGTTGTTGCCCATTGAAAGCAGTTAGCGACCGCGGGCCTTCGAGTAGGAGCCGAGATAGACTCCGAACGAAGTAAATAGCTTGTCTTTCTGTGTGTTTGTTTACTTTCCACTGCGTTACTTCTCCGATAGTTTTTACGATTCCGATAATCGAACGAAATAGCCGCGAGCGCTATTCACCCCCCCTCTAGTGCGTCTCGATCCAACAACAACAACAGCAGAAAGTGCTTGCCGATCGACAAGAATTTAATTTCAGTTTCTAAACTGTTTTTGTATGGATATTCTGTTTCTTTTAATATCAATGTGGTTATAAAGAGAAATAGAGTTATTATCTATTCTGGTGCATTGGTTGGTAATTTATATATATTAAATCCAATTTCTCCTATAAAGCAATAAATGGGAATTAATAACACATCTTCTAACTCTAATAAGAGAAAAGAGCCTTCGGAAATGAACCAAACATATCTTTGGCATCTAAGGCTTGGTCATATTAACTTAAGTAGGATTTAAAGGCTTATAGCCGATAGACTCTTGGGTACATTAGAGTTGAAAAACTTTCCAACCTGTGAATCTTGCTTGGAAGGTAAAATGACCAAGAGACCTTTTAAGGCCAAGGGGTATAGAGCCAAAGATGCGTTAGAACTGGTTCATTCTAATTTGTGTGGTCCTATGTCTATCCAGGAAAGAGGTGGTTATGAATACTTTGTCTCCTTTATAGATGATTATTCAAGATACGGATACATTTACCTGATGCGCTGCAAGTCTGAATGCTTTGATAAGTTTAAAGAATATAAGGCTGATATGGAGAAACGTCTTGGTAAAAGTATCAAGACACTACGGTCTGACCGTGGTGGCGAATACCTCTTTGGAGAGTTTAGGAATTACTTATCAGAAGCTGGGATCCAATCCCAATTGTCTGCACCTGGTACACTCCAACAGAATGGTGTAGCAGAATGAAGGAATATGACTCTTATGAAAATGGTTAGATCGATGATGAGTTATTCAGAATTACCAAATTCGTTTTGGGATATGCTCTGGAAACAGAAGTATACATTCTGAATATGGTACCTGATCCTGTCTGAGAAGCTGGACAAAACGGAGAGCTGGGAGAAAAACCTACTGCTGATGAAGAATAATACCTATGGAACGCCGATCCTAGAAACCCAAAGCGGATCCAAGAAGATGAAGCCCCAAGAATGTCCTCTTGATGCGAGATACCAATGGCGATGACGAGATCCAATCGAAGAACACTCAGATTCAAAGCTCCCAAGACTTCCTGCGCACAAGAGACCAACCAACACTACCGTCAGTGACCTAAGACCGGGGTGGGAATCCCTGGCTAAGCCCTCCGACGCTCAAGTCAGTGATCTCTCTTGGTGTGGAAGAAGGAGGAAGGAGATGAATAGTAGTTGAAAAATTAGGGTTATCAATGTGCGCAATGATGTGAACTTACCTAGTCAACGGAGAGGATTCCCCCTTTTATACCACTTCATATAATCTCCGTAGTCATGAAGTGGACCCCGGTTTGTTAGAGTTTGTTATGAGATGACGTAAGTCATGTACTTGTAGTAAATGACTTTTAAGGAATCTTTTTGTACCCCAGATGTACCTTCTTTATCGTCTAGTACCTATAAAATAGTCTAAAAACACATTTCCCATCAAATATATAACACCTATTTTACAATCACATGCTGCAAATATCTTCATGAACTGCTTTATTTGAAATACTACTTCTCTTCTGTTTCACAAGTTCTTATAAAGTATTTCCATCTTTCCTACTCGCACCTCCTGTTTTTATTACATCATAGATAGATTAATATACTAATGTTCCTCGTATTGATCGGGGCTGAACTTAATCAGATTTGATCAATCATTATTACTTTTCATGAGGCTCAGTGCCCATTCGTGCTCCTCTATGTTTATTATCCCAGCTGGCACTGGACTATATCTTATCAAGTATGTAATTTTTATCAAGTATCTTTTCAAAGTATTATTCAGGCTGACCGATGTTTGGCTTTCCCTCTTAAAGGTATGTCTTGATCGATATTAGCCTACCTCCTTTGAGGTATATCCCGGCTGATATTAGTCTACCTTCTTTAAGATATATGCTGATCAATATGGGTCTGCCTTTTTGGAAGCACATCCCGACCGATATTGGCTTTCCTTCTCGAAGGTGTGTCTCGATCGATATTGGTCTACCTCCTTCGAGGTATATGCTGATCAATATGGGTCTGCCTCTTTGGAGGCATATCCCAGCCGATATTGGCTTTCCTTCTTGAAGGTGTGTCTTGATCGATATTGGTCTACCTCCTTTGAGGCATATATGATTAATATGGGTCTGCCTCTTTGGAGGCATATGCCGACCGATATTGGCTTTCCTTCTCGAAGGTATGTCTTGATCGATATTAGCCTACCTCCTTTGAGGTATATCCCGGATGATATTAGTCTACCTTCTTTAAGGTATATGCTGATCAATATGGGTCTGCCTCTTTGGAAGCATATCCCGGCCGATATTGACTTTCCTTCTCGAAGGTGTGTCTCGATCGATATTGGTCTACCTCCTTCGAGGTATATGCTGATCAATATGGGTCTGCCTCCTTTAAGGTATATGTTGATCAATATGGGTCTGCCTCTTTGGAGGTATTTCCCGGCCGATATTGTCTTTCCTTCTCGAAGGTGTCTCGATCGATATTGATCTACCTTCTTTGAGGCATATCTGATCAATATGGGTCTGCCTCTTTGGAGGCATATCCCGGCCGATATTGGCTTTCCTTCTCCAAGGTGTGTCTAGATCGATATTGGTCTACCTCATTTGAGGCATATCTCGGCCGATATCGACCTACTTCTTTTGAGGTATATCCCGACCGATATTGACCTATCTTCTCCGTTTGGTTATATCCTTTCCCCTTCTTATCGGGGGCCTATGAAACCTAGCCCATATCACTAGCCTTCCCTTCAAGTCTAGTCAAAGGAGGTGTAGACGACTGACTAGACACAAGTCTGAGTTTGTTTTTTCCTACCCGTGACTCTGCCACAGATATTTAAATGACCTTACAAATTTTATGCACAGCTATCTCGTGACCTTGTGTACAGTGATCCCGTGAACCTTAGTACAGTGATTCCTTGGGTCCTTTAATCCTTTAAATAGGGCTACAATCTTCTCTTCGTTCATCGCCTGCCTCAGTTCTTTTTCCTTCCTTTCTAATCTTTCCCGCTAAGAGTATGACCTTGGATCTCCCTTTTTGGGGGCGACTTTTGTTGGACAAGGCGAGATCTATATATGAGTTTATTCAAATTTTTGCTTCGGCTAACTATAGGGTTCGAGGAACTGTCTCAAGAGATGAAGTTTCTCAAAATCTAGAATTTTCATCCAAAAGTGCCAACGTTCTGAAGGCTCAAGAAACTTCAAAGAGGTTTTCATTACTCATGGAGGGCCAACTAAATAGCGCATGGATGTTGTGAGAAGGGCACAACACATGTTACCCTTGGGCTAAGCTTGGTTGCTCTAATTGCAGAACTTTGGGGCTCGAACAGGGGAGAGGCTCTTTCAATTACTTTTCCATCATGGTCTGAATAGATCCATCCCCTTCCCCTTGCCCTTGAGTCTTTCTGCTTCATAGGTTTCTTCGTCCCAGGCAAAATTTTTCCACTTCTGCGCCTTGACAAGCTCGGACGAGCTTCCTCTGTGCTAGGTAAAAGTTTCCATCTCTGCGCCATGGTAAGTTTGACTCCAGTGGAACTGAAATTTTCTAAGCATCTCAAGAGCTTATGTTTGTAATTTTTGTTATCTGTTTGAGGTTTAATGTTCTGAGGGGAAATGTAGTGTTATGTACTTGACCAGATTCTAAGTGTAAAAACAATCTTTTGTATTAAGTTAAGTGACTCTATTGAATCCTTCTGATTTATAAGAATAAATGTGATGTTGTGCGTATTACCTCTTCGTATATCCTATGTGTCGATATCTCGAATATATATATATGGCCAAGGCTATCTTGACCGCTGGAATACTTCCTTATCATAGCTAACATTATACCGACCGATATTAGCTTATCTATCATAAACAAGAATGTCTCGATCGATGTTATACTTATCCAGCATAACAAAAGTCATGTCAGCCAATATAAAATTATTTTGATCAATGCCAGTTTGCATTTTATAATGATATTAATTTAACATCTGTTATTCGCCTAAATCGCTATCCTTAAATATTTTTATCCTTAGCCTGGACTTAGTCAAACTCAGTCTCTCTCCCTTTATTATGCCCAGTTAATTACGTCTCCTTTTTAAAACTTCCTGATTGGTGATTGGCTCTACCTCGGGTAAGAGAATGTTGGAAGCGTACAACGAGGTATTACCAACCCCAGCGTGATCCAATCTATCGCATCCAGTATAAATGTTTCTTTATGATTATATGACATATACTTTCTCTTACTGCCACATCATGTACGCCTTTGTCTTTTCCCTATGATCCTCAGCGTTTGCTAAGATAAAAACATTTTGATCTGATGACGGCTGTGCGTTTTTCAAACCCTAAACCCTTTGTCTTCTTTTCAACTTTGTCTCTTCTTTTTTCACCTTAGCGTTCTTCTTTTGCTGCAGTTTTCAACCAAATCTCGTGCTCATCGTTTCTCGACGATCTCCTTTCTTGCTTTTAGTAAGTAATCTGTTGTTTTGCTAGCCTCTACTCTTGTCTATGGATGAGGAAGCAATTGCTCCTTGGTATGTTCAAATGTCTTCTTCCTTTGATAAAAGTGCTAGGCTCTCCATCCATCCTCAATATGAAATTCCCTGGGAGTATGGCATCATAATCCCAAAACCAGATGATCGTCCTCATCGTCCTCCTGCTAATTGTGTAACTTTTTTCAAGGATCAGTTGATAGGAGGTTTAAGGTTTCCCATTCCTCCTTTCCTGATCGAAATAAGCCAGTATTTTGATATTCCTCTGCAACAATTTGCCCCCAACGCCTTTCGTTATCTATGTGGTGCTTACATGTTATTTCGTCTGCGAGATATTCCTCCTACTCCTCAAAATTTCTTCATGTTTTCTTATCCCAAGTGTTCGGAACCTGGTGTTTTCTTGTTTCAGTCACGAACTAAAATGGTTCTTTTTGAGGATATGCCCTCATCTCTTAAAGCTTGAAAATCCCGCTTTTTCTTCATAAAGTTTCCCGGATCCATTCCTTGGTCTTATGCTTGGAAATCCTCCTTACCTTCTTTGCCTGATATCAGAGAATTCCATCTCCATTCTTCTTTTCCTATTTATTGTGAAAAGTTGTTAAATCGTCGACTTTCTATTCCCAAGTGGCTGAGAGTCGATCTTCTATACCTGTTCGGCCTAAGCCCCGTTAAACCTGATACTCAAGTCTCTTTATGTAAAACCTTGTTTCTTTCTTCTTGATTTTAACTAACTAAACTATTTTTCTTTTCTATGTAGTGGAGAGCTTTTATAACGCTTTGATTGATGAAGAACTACGTCTGGAGGAGGACGCAATTCGTGCAAAAGAAGCAGAACTTCTGGCTGCTATTACTCCTCCCCCTTCAATCGAAGAGCCGACTCCTTTAGCTGAGGTACCCAGCTCTTTGGGAGTTCTTGAAGCTCTTGAGGCTCCTGAAGGTCTTCTTGCAGAAATCCCTACTGTTTCTTTATCCGCTGTTACTTCACCAGTTGCTGCTGCTACCTCCTCATCTGCCCCTCTTCCTATCATTGAACTCACGTCTTCTGGTAGCCCAAACAAATCGATAGCTGAAATTGCTACCGGCAAATGTCCGGGGCGCAAACTTACCAGGGTTCCTCCGTCCAAAAGGAGGCTTATCCTTCCTGCTAATGAACAGGTTTCAGAAGGTTTTGTTCCTGCTGACCTTCCTTCTGATGAGCCTACGTTGGCCGAACTTTACCCTTCTCTTAGTTTTCCTGCCTCACCTTTCTCTAATGCCAATGCTTCTGGCGATGTCTCTTTCACCTTTCCATTATCTATTCTAGTATCTGGATCTTTACCCTCCTCACCTTCTTCTTATTTAGTCTTTGCTCCTCCATCTATTCCTACTTCCTTCTTTTCTGCTGGTTCTTCTACTATTCCTGTCCTCCCCATATTGCTAGGAGGTTCTTTCGCCAGCGCTTGGGATGAAATTCGTCCCATTTTTGAAGAACTCACTACTCCCGAAGCAATTGATAGTTTCTCCCATAATGAGAATCAGGTATATTTGCTAACGTTTACTTTCTATCTCTTTAGCGATCATCTTATGACCCTTTATTATATTTCTAGCGATGGATAGAAAACATGGGCTTGTCTCGGCTAATGCACAATTTATACAACGAGAACAAGAAGCTGAGATCTGAGAATGATAAGCTAAGACAACAGGTTACTGAATTATCTTCTGCCTCATTTTCCGCTGCTGCCAGGAAACACCTTGAAGCTCAGATTGAAAATCTTCAAGCAAAATTCCAATCAGCCACGGATCTTAACCAAGAATTAACTTCCACAATCGGCAAACTAAAGGCTGATTATGAAGCGGAATTGGCTGAAAAACTCAAAGTCCTGCAGCTGAAGGAAGATGAAATAACTTCTTTGAACACCTCCCTTAATTCAGTTAAAACTGAAGTTTCTGTCAAAGAGAATGAACTGAAGACTTCCCAAATGGCTCTGGTGGTCTACAAGGTGAACGAAGATACTCGTTACAAGGAACGAGCCACCATCATGATTGAATCTCCTGAATTCAATAGGCCGATCGTGAAGTCAATCTTAGCGGCCTTTACTGCGGGAGCTAAAGGGTCGATTCAGCAATTATGAGAGGAAAGCTACTTATCTCGCGATCCTCCTCCTCACTTCTTGAATCGTCGCAAACTTATTGAGGACAAGCCTCCTGATCTATACCCTCAGTTGACCTTAGTATGACTTTCTTTTCTTATTTAAATTCGGATCCTTGTAAAGGGGGATCAAAACTTTGTGATGACAATCTAGCGAACTCATGTAAAGTTGATTATCCCTTTTTATTGTTAAATCTACTCTTCCTTATGACGATCGTCTGTTTTGTTTAAATATGTTAAATGTCACTTAGCTGGTCCTTATAAAACCTCACCCAACATATTATTCTATTTAGACTGTTTCATCATGACCAGGCGGTATATATCAATGCTGACAAATACCGTCTGATATTTTATAGATTAATTGTGTCTCGTTCGCTCTAGTACAGTCCTATTGTGATATTCCCAATATCGGTCGATTTGTTCTACTTGATTGATTTACGCTCGTATCTATGTGTATCATCTCATGTATTAACCAAATTTCATATGGTTTTATCATTGTGTATACCATTTGACTTATCATGATAAGCCTTTGGTCGACATATTTGAATTGCATCTATCTCGGCCAATCTATTATGATCGACCGATTCATATTTATGAATCTCGTCCGATATTCTTTAACCAGGTCCTGTATATTAACTAAAACTTTATACCCAACTTTGGCCTGATTTTATTAGACAAATAATCCAAACTTATAATACTTGACCAATTTTTCTTTATATTCGTCAGACTTTCTTAAGAATGGTATCTAGGGAAACTTTACGCATTTTTCGAGGAAGATTACTTAACTTCATTTCTTTCTCTCGAAATTCATTCCCTTTTTTAGAGTTTGATTTTACCCTTTAATGTTATCACCCATTTATGACGATTGGAATTTCGAGTACTTTTTTTTTCTTCTCTTCTTCTGCTATCTCTATTTGGGGGTTTTAGCACAGGACCGAAAGGAAAACAAGGGTTTTAAGAAGTTCTCTTCCACTTTCCCACTTCTCTCTTCATTTCCTTCGATTCATCTTCCTTCTACTGCTTCACTATGGCAACTTCCCCTCTGGCGTGGTTTCTCTCGTGTGTTTCCGACCTTATAGAGATAGAAGAAGTGGATTTAAAGGCGACCTATGATTTCCCCTTTTATATAACCCGTCCTGCTCCCCAGGATAGTCCACATCTTCCTCCTTTAGGGTGTATATCTATCTTCCGAGATCAAGTCCTACAAGGTTTTCGATTTCCTCTTCACCCTTTTTTCTCTAACGTTAGCCTCTATTTTAATATTCCACTCAATCAGTTTGTCCCTCAATCCTTTTCTATCCTTATGGGTTTTGTTGGGGTATCTAAACTGCTAGATTTTCCCTTATCTCCTTGTCTTTTTCATCACTTCTTTGTTCCTCGTCGAGTAGATGTTGGTGTTTTCAAATTCCAATCTCGTCCCAAGGCCATTTTGTTTAACCGAATTCCTCCTCAGGGGGAATGGTATCACAAATTTTTCTATATGCGTCTCCCTTCTCCTCCTCTGTTTCCCATTCAATGGATATATGATCTACTCCACTTCCTAGCACCCATAATCTCCTTAACGATCCTTCTGTTGCCTTTGCCTTATCTAAACTAAGGGGAGCAAAATTCAGCTTGCCGCATCTAATTGTGGAGGGTATGATGTTTCCTTTTGGGATAGGCAATATTGATACTCCCTTGGATTACTCTTTTGGTATGTATAAACATTTCACTCCGCATTTGCTGATTAGTATATCTTTTTTATAATGGTGTTTAATTCTTGTGTTTCAGCTGATGCTCTTCTTCCAGCTTTTATGTACAAGAATTCCGCTATGACTAAGTCCTTTGTTAATAATCTTGGAGAAGAATGGTTGCGAGCTCGCCGGGCTAATCCTAATTTCTCCACCTTGGGCTTGCTATCCGAAGAAGAACAACGGGCAGAGGCTGTCACTGCCATGGAAGAGGAAGAAGAAGAGCCTTTTATTACCTTAGTTAAAAAGCCAAAGCTTACTAAGGATGCCCCCTTTAGCGATTTCTTTGGTACTTTTGTGCAAGCTCCTCTTGTCCCGGCACCCATTTATCTTGAGAGAGGTAAGGCACTGGTAACTTCTACCCACATTATCTCTAATCCTTCTCTTAGGATGATGAGACCTAGTCTACTCATCCCCTCTTCTTGTGCTATTATTTTAGCTCCTTCTGCTCCTGCTTCTGCTTCTGAGATGGCCATTATCCCTTCTGTGTCTTCTGCACCTCTTGCATTGGCCTTGCCTCCTTTGGCTTCTGGGCCCCGGGCAAAACAAACACCTTGCCGGAGATCTTCTCCAAGTGCTAGGCCCTCAGCTATTCACACTTCCACAATTGAGTCAGCGTCCCTTGCATTGCCACCCTCTATTCCATCTAGTTCTTCTTCCGCTTCTTTTGTTTCTACTATTTCTTTTCCATCTATTGCATCTTCTTCTTCCCTACCTCCTTCTTCCTCCATTCCCCGACCTATATTTAAACAGGCTATGGGTCTGCCTTCTCAATTGGGACAGTCCTCTGATCCACTTAGCTATGGTTCTTTACAACTACAAGGCCTATTGGCCGAATCTTGGTTACAGGGCCAGGAACAACTAAGGGGCCTTAGTCTTCCACATCGGGCCGACCACCATAGTTGTCAGGCAGTAGCTGTAAGTATTCTTGGTTATATGTTGTCAACTTCGTATCCTTATCTTTAATTGTATCCTTATTCTATTTAGTTCCTTGCCTCAAGTCTGCACATCGACCAGCTACTTATGGCTTGGGACCAGGAGAACAATAAGTTAAAAACTCAACTAGAGACATTGCAGGCTACTTCATCTCCTTCTAATAATGACCTAGTTCAGTTACAAGAAAAAGTGATTTTGCAAGATCAACAATTAGGGGCATTGAGACAGGAATAAGAGGAATCACAACAATTACTGAAAGACAAAGAGCTTGCAAGGAGAACTCTGGAATTACAGGTGGATCGATTACACTCTGGTCTCCGACTAGAAATTGCTTTAAAGGAGAAAGCTCTCTTAGATGCTTCTTATAAAAGTCTTATTTTAGAGAAAGTAGAGAAGCTTCATAATGCCTGTCTTTCTGAACAAGCTCAAGACCTAGCCTCTCATGATTTCACTATCCTACAGGAACAAGAGCAAAGGAAAGCTCAAGATGTTGAGTTGTCACTACTCCAGAAGGAGTTGGAACAGCTTAAATTGGAAAAGGATGCTTTAAAAGATCAAAACACAAAACTGCAAGCTGATTTTCAAAGCTATAAGGAGCAAGAGAAGAGTCGATGGGAAGAATGGCGTCTGGCTTATCTAAAGTCTTCGGCGTTTGCCCAAGAATTTGTCCGTCGGATAGTGGGTGCTCTAAATCATTCTGTATCGGGAGTTCTTCGACAATTGAGAGAGGGTGGTTATCTACCTAAGGAACCTCCCTCCTCTTTCATAAGTCGTCGCAGACTTAACGAAGAACTGCCCGCAGATTTAAAAAGTCCTTTTAATTAATCATGTCTATGTATCTAAAAAGGCTTGTCCATAAAAAGACTTGTAATGAAAAAACTGGCAATGAAAAGAATTATAACCAAAAACTTGGTAATTGAGTGATTGCGATATATGGGAAATTTGTGATACTTACTTGTTTCTCACTTGTGCTAGTTTGAGAATGCCTCCTTTGAAATGCTTTCCGAGTATTGAGTATAAGTTTTATTCAAGAATTCCTTGCTTACCTATTGAAGTTAAATCTTGTCTTAACGAATCTTTTTGCAGATAATATCTAGTGTGCTCCATATTTCAAAAGAATGAGTAATCTTGAGCGATTTTAGAAGAGAAGTTGTATAAGACACCTATGTTCCGAGTTGAGTATAATACTCCAGACGATTTCAAATAAAGATTCCATGTAAATGAACCTCCAGATAGAAAATGTGCCATATGCTTAGAATCCCCCTTGAACCCTGGCTTTTGATCCAGTAAAATGTCAACCGATTTTGTGAATAAATCCATATAAATTTGTATTTATATTGCCAATATAATCCTGGTAGATTAGGCTTTGAAGACTCCGGTTCCTCTTGCGAAGACCTGCCCGAGTTACTTCATGAGATTCCTTGATCAACTATGTTCTATGATAGTTTAGAGTCTCCGGTTCCTTCCATGAAGACCCGTCCGAGTTACTTCATGAGATTTCCTGATCGACTATGTTCTGTGATAGTTTAGAATCTCCGGTTCTTCCCATGAAGACCCGACCAAGTTACTTCAAGAGGTTTCCCGATCGACTATGTTCTGTGATAGTTTAGAGTCTCCAGTTCTTCCCATGAAGACCCGTCCGAGTTACTTCATGAGATTTCCCTATCGACTATGTTCTGCGATGGTTTAGAGTCTCCGGTTCCTCCCATGAAGACCTGTCCGAGTTACTTCATGAGATTTCCCGATCGACTATGTTCTGTGATAGTTTAGAGTCTCCGGTTCCTTCCATGAAGACCCGTCCGAGTTACTTCATGAGATTTCCCGATCGACTATGTTCTGTGATAGTTTAGAGTCTTCGATTCTTCCCATGAAGACCCGTCCGAGTTACTTCATGAGATTTCCTGATCGACTATGTTCTATGATAGTTTAGAGTCTCCGGTTCTTCCCATGAAGATCCGTCCGAGTTACTTCATGAGATTTCCCGATCGACTATATTTTGTGATAGTTTAGAGTCTCTGGTTCTTCCCATGAAGACCCGTCCGAGTTATTTCATGAATTTTCCCGATCGACTATGTTCTGCGATGGTTTAGAGTCTCTGGTTCCTCCCATGAAGACCCGTCCGAGTTACTTCATGAAATTTCCCGATCGACTATGTTCTACGATGGTTTAGAGTCTCCGGTTCCTCCCATGAAGACCCGTCTGAGTTACTTCATGAGATTTCCCGATCGACTATGTTCTGCGATGGTTTAGAGTCTCTGGTTCCTCCCATGAAGACCCGTCCGAGTTACTTCATGAGATTTCTCGATCGACTATGTTCTACGCAGAAGAATGATTGTACTGACCTTATGATGGTTTCAAAATTTCAGGATTTTTCTGAGGGGAGCTGAATAGGTCTTTAGGATTCTCCACTGTTGATTGCTCGAAAAGAGATTATAAAAGTTCTACCAATATTTGTCAATCTGTATGAATCATATTTATTTCTGTGGTGGTATTTGTCTTGCATTGCATTTATTGAAAGAAATGGAGTACATGAACTATAAGAATACTAGTCTCCTTCTCGTTGGGAACTTACTTCAGATAATTATGATTTGTTCCTTTTTACATATTCTTAAGTGGCGTGATCCTGCTAAGTCCTGTAAGGTTGTAAATGATTTGCACTCTAGGGACGTTCCAGAATTCTTCCTTCAGTATCTTGGAGATAATATGAACCTGATGCGAGTTTTTCCACCACTTTGTAGGGTCCTCCCCATTGTGGTGCCAACTTATTGACATCCCCGACAGGTTTAATACGCTTCCATACTAAATCTCCTACTTGGAAAAATCTGGGGATGACCCTTTTGTTATAATTTTGTCTCATTCGTTGTCAGTATGATACGAGACGAGCAACAGCTTTATCTCTACTTTCCTCTATCAAGTCTAGCTCCATGAGTCGTCGACCCTCATTATTTGCATCATATAATTGCCTTCTGTCAGATTCTACTCCCACCTCAATGGGAATTATTGCTTCTCCCCCATAAACTAATTGAAAGGGAGTGATTCTTGTAGCTTCTCGAGGTGTAGTACGATATGCCCAAAGAACGCTGGGTAATTCATCTACCCAGCTACCTCTGACATGATCCAGTTTGGTTTTTAAACCCCTTATAATTTCTCTATTGGTTACTTCTGCTTGACCATTACTTTGCGGATAAGCTACATAGGTGAAGGCCTGAATAATACCATAACTTTTGTACCAAGCTAAAATTCTATCCCCTTGAAATTACCTTCCATTATCAGAGACTAATTTATGAGGAATGCCAAATCTGCATATGATATTTTTCCACAGAAATTTAATAACTGCATCTTCAGTAATCTGGGCAAGTGGTTTTGCTTCTACCCATTTGGAAAAATAATCCACTGCTACCAATAAAAACTTTCTTTATGCAGTCGCCATAGGAAATGAACCTACTATGTCCATGCCCCATTGATCGAAGGGACATGAGACTATAGAGGTTTTCAACAACTGTGTAGGATGATGCGAAATATTTTGATGTTTCTGCCAAGACATACAAGTTCTTACCAACTTGTTGGCATCCTCGTGTAGAGTAGGCCAGAAATATCCTGCTAATAAGATTTTACGGGCCAAGGATCTCCCTCCTATATGACTACCACTTGAACCTTGATGAACTTCCTGTAAAATAAATTATATATCTTCTGTGCCAATACACTTGAGTAGAGGTCTAGAAAAAGCTCTTTTATATAACTGTTCTCCCACCATAGTGTACTGAGCAGCTCTCTTCTTAAATACTCTTGCTTGCTCTGTATTACTTGGAAAAATACCTTGCTGTAGATACAATATGATTTGAGCTCTCCAGTCACCTTGAATTTTTGCGTCAGCTTGTCTTTCGATACAAGATATTAACAGAGTTTGTTCTACTGGCCGATCTAGACTCCATGGTACTATAGCAGAGGCCAGCTTAGCCAATTTATCTGCTACCTGATTCTTAGATCGAGGAACTTTTTGTATATTTACTTCTTGAAACTGAGACTTCAACTTATCAAATGCCTCAGCATATAACTTGAGCCTGTCATTATTAATTTCAAAATTACCTAATAGTTGTTGGGCTACCAATTGAGAATCAGAATAGATGAGGACTCGAGCTGCCCCTATATGCCGAGCGGCTTGCAATCCAGCTATCAAGGCTTCATATTCTGCTTCATTGTTAGTAGCTCTATAATTCAGTCTGATAGAGAGTTGAAGTCTGTCTTCCCTTGGAGATATTGTTAGGGTGTATACTAAATGCCTAGCTTTTGGTATAAACATTTATTTAGTAATAAGAATCACATTGGTCAAATGTCTACATTTATGATAAATGTAGTTGTTCAATTAATTTATATTGTAGATAACATGGTGTGTGGTGTCACACACAGAGGATCATGTTATCAGTACCTTATAAATTATAAACAGTAGCTCACGACCAAAATGGAAAGGAACAAACCATTAGAAGGTCGTAGTGTAATTAGGTATCAGTTTATTTTGACTGTATAATTACACTAGTACACTTAGAGTGTATTGAGTAGGACCATTTGAGGTCGTTTCTTTTATACTGATTTTATAAAGAAACAAAGACCTCGGTTATTATGGAAGTGTGTGCTCTTAATCCTAATATAATAACAAGCACATATATTTGATATTTATTTCTTTAATTTATCAATGGGTGAGATTTAGTTCGATGAATCAATAAGCCCGATAAGTTGGGAAATGGTATCACTTATAGTGTGTGTTGTTGATTATAGAAGGAAACTGTGTCCTAGAGATACTAGGTTGATAATGTCCTCAAGAGGAGCTCATAAGGATTGTCATGTTAAACCTGCAGTGGACCTAGTCCGACATGATGATAAGGTTGAGTGGTACTACTCTTGGACTAAGATATTAATTAAATGAGTTGTCAGTAACTCACTTAATTAGTGGACATTCGATATCTTAAACACAGGGAGACTAACACACTCATGATAAGAAGGAGCCCAAAATGTAATTTGGGATTGGTGCGGTAGTTCAATAATAGTTCTCTAGTGGAATGAATTATTATTGATAAAATTAAGTTGTGTGTTCGGGGCGAGCACGGGATGCTTAATTTAATCGGGAGACCAAAACCAATTCCTCCTCTCGGTCCCTATCGTAGCCTCTTGTATATAGAGATTTATACCCACCACATACCCACCTTCTTACCCAACCAATAGGGGTCGGCCAAGCTAAGCTTGAAGCTCAAGCTTAGGGCCGGCCAAGCCTAAAGGTTGGTCTTGGTGGCCAATAGCTTGGAGCCCAAGCTTAGGTGGCCGGCCACATCATATTAAAAAGGATTTTTTATTAAAATTATTTCTTATGTGGATATCATAGTTTTAAAAGAGAGTTTAAAAATTAAATCTTTCCTTTTAAAGCTTTCTACAAAAGATTGAGAAAAGATTTGAAATCTTTCCTTATTTGTAGATTGAAAGGAGATTTTATTTTTAAGAAAAACTTTCCTTTTTAACCATGATAATAATTTAAAAGAGAAGTTTAAAAATTAAATATTCTCTTTTATTAGTTTCTACAAAAGATTAAGAAAAGATTTGATATCTTTCCTTATTTGTAGATTAAGAGAGATTTTAATTTTTTAGAGATAACTCTCTTTTTATCCACATGTTTAAAAGAAAGATTTTAATTTATTAAATTTCCTTTTTATTAACCACCATGAAGGGAAAAATTATTTGAGAAATTTTTATAAATTTCCGAAAGCAAATAAGGAAGTTTTAATTCTTGTGTGAATTAAAATTTCCTTGATTAAAGGGATTAAGGTGATTACAAATAGAAAAGAAAATTTATTTTTAATTAAATAAAATTTCCTTTTTAATGGCAAAAGAATTAAGGAAGTTTTTAATTAAATTTCCTTATTTGCCAAGACCAAGGATTATAAAAGAGGGGGTAGAGGTGCCTTCATGGGTGATCAACTCTATTTTATTCTTCCTCTCTTTTCTTCTTCTTGTGGCCGGCCCTAGGCTTTCTTCTTTCTTCTCTTTTGGTGGCCGAACCATACATCTCTTGGAGCTCTTGTTGGTGGCCGGACCTAGGAAGGAGAAGAAGAAGAGGAGGAAGCCTTATCTTGAAGATCCTTTGGAGCATTGGTGGTGATCAAGTTCTTCTTCCTTGGAGGTGGTTCTTCTTGTGGCCGAAGCTTGCTTGGAGAAGAAGAAGGTGCGTGGTGGTTCTCATCTCGGAAGATCGTCGCCCACACGACGTCCGGGATAAGAAGAGGAATACGGTAGAAGATCAAGAGGTTTTTCTACAAGGTATAACTAGTAATTTCTATTTCCGCATCATGCTAGTTATTTATGGAAATAATACCAAATACAAGAGGCTTACGTTCTAGTGTTTCGAATATGGTTTTTCGAAGTTGTGTTCTTTTGTTTCTTTCTTTTCCTTGTGATTTGATTGTTCTCTTTGGTTAACCTAAAGTTATTTTAGGAAATTAAATATTAGCTTTCTATTAAAGGTTTTGTCTAGTCGGTGGTGGTTGCTCCCATATCCAAGAAGGCCATGTGCCTCGCCACGTCAGTACTGGGAACCTTTTATGGAAATTAATATTTAATGGAATTAATAACTTAAGGAGACTTGGGTCAAACGTGTTAAGTTCCGCAGGAGATCCAAGTCAAAACCTAAAAGAACAAATAGATTAAGTTTTGGATCAAACGTGTAAAGTTCCGCAGGCGATCCAAAATTTAATTTAAAAGAACACATGGTAGCTAGGAAAAGGTTCAGACCTTTGTACAAAATTTTTGTACAGTGGAACCTATAGGTTTTTCGAGTAGCAACCATCAATTGGTATCAGAGCTAGGGTTTTGCCTCTGTGTATTTGGTATTAGTTTAATTATGCACATGTCATACATAATTTAGGCAGGATAATAGTAGGATGTGCTAACTTTGTGGATGCAGGATCCAACTATTATGGCTTATAGTTTTATATGTGTGATTGGACCCTTGGACATGTCAAGGGCATTTATATGTGTGTGCATGATTGTATTATAAAATACAGAACTGTATTTAGTTTTATTAGGATTTTATTTTGATCTAGATACATGTACATTCCTTTTATGGAATATAGGATCAAAATTATAAAATTCTATTTATGTCGCGGATCGAATCTTGCAAAGCGTGGAACCTTTTAAGGACCAGAGGCGCAGCGGAACAAGGAGCAAGATGGATGCGACAGTGGCGGTGGCCAAATATGGCAGCAGCTTGGGATGACAACACACGGAGGACAACTAGAGATAAAAGCCATAATAGTTGAAAATTAGATTTTCTATTTATTGCTTTTATATTGTGTTGTGTGTGCATGTTAGTTTACAAGTTTAGTAGGCTAGCATAGTTAAAATTCCTCATTAATAAATAACTAAGTGGGAGAGGGATTTTTAAGTAAATCCCATGGTCTCCATTACTGGTTTGTAAGTGATGCAAACAAGCTTGCGCGTTGGCTCTGAGTGCCTTCCTCCATAACGGATGAGCTTGTTTGTGGATCACTAGAATAGACTTCCATTTTTGGATGACTATAGGAAGTTAATTAAGAGCGTGTGATCTTCCCCAACGGAAGGGCATAATCTTATTAATGGACTTAGTGTCAAGTAATGGTATACACTTAGACACATCTAATAGTATCCTCCCCATCGGAGTCACTGCTATTATTTGTGTGACCAAATGAAACCAACTATTAATTTGTCATAAAACTAGGTTGACAAGATAATAAAATTAAAGGGTTAAAACCCCTCTTACAAATGATTGATTTTGTATACATCCACACTAACGTGGCATACAAAATTAACGGTGTTTGAGATAATTTTATTTGTCATAAAGTTACGTTGACAAGATAGTTAATGGGTAAAAACCCTCCTCTTACAAATGTTGATTTTGTATACGTCCACACTAACGTGGCATGCAAAATTCACGGTGTTTTGAGGTGTTGGTAAATTTAAATAGTATTGTTAGAGGAATCAATATTATTTTAAATTTAGAGTCTTGACCAAATATTTGATTAAAGATAGACCAACTATTAATTTTATTCGTCATAAAGTAAGGTTGACGAGATAATAAAATTAAATGATAAAATTTCCTCTTTGAATTTGTATACGTCCACACTAACGTGGCATACAAAAGTCGTGGGGATTTGTAAGGAGTTGGTCTTAACCAAATATTTTGTGATTCTTAGGAAGATGGTCAATCCCTAGTTGATATACTTTAGGATAGACTTAGTGGTCCCAATTATAATTGATTGGAAATAGAATTTGGACATTAAGGTAGACTGTCCTCTTAGAACTAAGAACAATATAGGTGTATTTTATTCATTAGTTGATACATGTTTAGTGGAGTTATCTATCGGTACCTGGTGTGTAGATATGAGAGCCACTGATCATGTCTGCAATTCATTGCAGGGTTCCAGGAAACCCGACAACTAAATGAAAATAAAAAACACCGTCCACATGGGCACTACTGCAAAAGTAGCAGCTGTTGCAGTGGGAGAGGTTTATTCTCTAATAGGAATAAAATTTGGATTATTAGGAATTGTCTTTACATACTAAGTTTAGAAAGAACCTGATTTCAGTTTCTAAACTATTATAGAATAGATATTGTGTCTATTTTGATAACAAAGTTGTTATCAAGAAAAATAGGCAAGTTATCTATTCTGGTATGTTGGTTGACAATTTATAATCCAATAACTCCCATGATGCAACAAATGGAAATTAATAACACATCTTCTAACTTAAGAGAAAGCAACCTTCGAAAATGAACCAATTATATCTTTGACATCTAAGGCTAGGTTATATTAACTTAAGTAGGATTCATTGGTAGCTGATGAACTTTTGGGTTCATTAGTAGTGGAAATCTTTCCAACCTGCGAGTCTTACTTGGAAGGAAAATAACCAAGAAGCTTTTAAGTCCAAGGGGTATGGAGTCAAAGATATGTTGAAATCGGTTCATTCTGATTTATGTGATCCTATGACTATCCAGACAAGAGGTAGTATTGAATATTTCATCTATTTTATAGACAACTATTCAAGATACAAATAAATTTACTTAATGTACCGCAAGACTAAGTACTTTGATTAGTTCAAAGAGTACAAGGCTGATGCGGAGAAATGTTAAAGTAAATGTCACTATGGTAAGATCATAGTGGCAAGTACCTCTTGAGAGATTTTAGGAGTCACTTATCAGTAGTTGGATTTCAACCCCAACTAACTGCACCTGGTACACCCCAACAAGGATGGTGTAGTAGAAAGAAGGTAAAAGACTCTTATGAAATAATTAGATAGATGATGAGTTATTCAGAAAATTACCAAATTTGTTTTAAGGATAAACTCTGAAGTGAACATAGTACCTTCCAAGTTAGAACTCTCTACTCATATAGAATTGCTGAATAGGTGAAAACCTATTTTGAAGCATATTCGGATTCGGGTAATCCAGCACATATGTTAAAGAGAGACAATGATAAGTTGGATAGGAGTTCACTTGTTTGTAAGTTATCCTAGATAAACAAAAGTAGGTTTATAGTCTTAAAAATCAGAAGGTCATTGTTAGCATCAATGACTGATTTTTAGAAAAGACTATATAATGAACCACGTGCTCATAAGTAAATTTGTTCTTAAGGAAATAATAAAGGACATGTCTAACCTAGTACCAACTATACAAGATGAGATACCACAAGAAAACTGCAACACGTATCACAAATTGATACACAATTACAGAAAGTGTCTTGTTGTAGTGGGAGGGTTGTTATGCAACCTAAATAGGTTCATGTTTTGGGAGAGTTTTTGGACTCGATCCCTGGAGGACATGAACCTGATCTCCGGTCATATGATGAAGCACTCCAAGATAAAGATGCAGCATCTTGGCAAAGAGTAATGAATAAAATAATTAGAATATATGTATTCTAATAAAATCTGGAAGCTTGTAGAATCACCAAATGGTGTAAAAGCCGTTGGGTGTAAAAAGGTCTATAATAGGAAAAGAGGGATAGACAGGAAGGTAGTAACTTTCAAAGCAAGGCTTGATGAAAAAGGAAACTTTTTCACTGGTAGTCATGCTTAAGTCTATCCGGATTCTTTTATCTATTTGGCAAGTGGATGTCAAGACAGCATTCCTTAATGGAAGTCTTGAAGAAAACATCCATATAAAGCAACCAGAAGGGTTCATTGCAAAGGGCTAAGAGCATCTTGTGTGTAAGCTCAATCAGTCTATGGACTGAGGCAAAGCTTCAAGGTCTTGGAATATCCGGTTTATCAAAGTAATCCAGATCTATGGATTTAGTAACCGGATAAGTCTTGTGTATACAAAAGATGTGATGGAAACGTGGTGGTATTTTTTGTACTATACTTAGATAACATTTTTGGTAGTTGGAAACAATATCAAAATGTTGTCAGAAGTAAGGGTATGGTTGTCCAAACAATTCGATATAAAGGACTTGGGAGAATGTATATATTCTTGAGATCAAAGTAATAAGGGATCGCAAGAAAAGAATATTTTACTTATCCCAAGCTTCATACATCGGAATGTTACTTGTTCGTTCTAAGTATGCATACAAAACTCCAAGAAAAGTTTCTTACCTTTTCAGGATGGAGTAACTTTATCTAAAGATATGTCTCTGTAGACATCAAAGGAGATAAAGGAAATATAGGCAATTCTTTATGCAACGGCTGTTGAAAGCCTAATGTATGCTATGCACGAGATCAGAAATCTGCCAACGGCATAGTTAGCAGATATCAAAGTAACCCTGGACAAGGACAGTGGACTGCAGTAAAGCATATATTGTAGTACCTTAGAGGCACTAGAGATTATATGCTAGCTTACAAGACAGTTAATTTGGTCCTTGTGGGTTGCATGGATTTTGACTTCCAATCGGATAGGGACAATAATAAGTCAACCTCGGGGTTTTGTGTTTACTTTAGGAGGTAAAGTCATAACTATGGAAGAGTGATAAGCATAGGTGTTTTTCTGGACTCCACCATAGAAGCTTAGTATATGACAAGCCTCTGAGGTAGCTATAAAAGCTGAATGACTCAATAATCTCAAGATAGACTTAGATATGATTTCTTGTTTGTCCAAAGATTATTACAATTTATTGTAATAATATTGGTGCAGTAGCAAACTCGAAGAAACCATAAGTCTATAAAGGCAAAGTAAACACAAAAGAGCGCAAGTACCACCCAATACGAGAAATCGTATAAACGAGGAGAAGTTGTTCACGCCTTGCATCAGGTGATGACCTATAGATCCTTCCAAGGTCCTTAAGGTAAGAGCTTTTGATGGACATGTTGAAGGGTTAGGAATCGGATGTATGGCGAGATATGACATCTTAGTCTTTTAGTATAAGTGGGAGATTGTTAGGGTGTATACTAAATGCCTAGCTTTTGGTATAAACATTTATTTAGTAATAAGAATCACATTGGTCAAATGTCTACATTTATGATAAATGTAGTTGTTCAATTAATTTATATTGTAGATAACATGGTGTGTGGTGTCACACACAGAGGATCATGTTATCAGTACCTTATAAATTATAAACAGTAGCTCACGACCAAAATGGAAAGGAACAAACCATTAGAAGGTCGTAGTGTAATTAGGTATCAGTTTATTTTGACTGTATAATTACACTAGTACACTTAGAGTGTATTGAGTAGGACCATTTGAGGTCGTTTCTTTTATACTGATTTTATAAAGAAACAAAGACCTCGGTTATTATGGAAGTGTGTGCTCTTAATCCTAATATAATAACAAGCACATATATTTGATATTTATTTCTTTAATTTATCAATGGGTGAGATTTAGTTCGATGAATCAATAAGCCCGATAAGTTGGGAAATGGTATCACTTATAGTGTGTGTTGTTGATTATAGAAGGAAACTGTGTCCTAGAGATACTAGGTTGATAATGTCCTCAAGAGGAGCTCATAAGGATTGTCATGTTAAACCCTGCAGGTGGACCTAGTCCGACATGATGATAAGGTTGAGTGGTACTACTCTTGGACTAAGATATTAATTAAATGAGTTGTCAGTAACTCACTTAATTAGTGGACATTCAATATCTTAAACACAGGGAGACTAACACACTCATGATAAGAAGGAGCCCAAAATGTAATTTGGGATTGGTGCGGTAGTTCAATAATAGTTCTCAGTGGAATGAATTATTATTGATAAAATTAAGTTGTGTGAACACGGGATGCTTAATTTAATCGGGAGACCAAAACCAATTCCTCCTCTCGGTCCCTATCGTAGCCTCTTGTATATAGAGATTTATACCCACCACATACCCACCTTCTTACCCAACCAATAGGGGTCGGCCAAGCTAAGCTTGAAGCTCAAGCTTAGGGCCGCCAAGCCTAAAGGTTGGCCTTAAGGTGGCCAATAGCTTGGAGCCCAAGCTTAGGTGGCCGGCCACATCATATTAAAAAGGATTTTTTATTAAAATTATTTCTTATGTGGATATCATAGTTTTAAAAGAGAGTTTAAAAATTAAATCTTTCCTTTTAAAGCTTTCTACAAAAGATTAAGAAAAGATTTGAAATCTTTCCTTATTTGTAGATTGAAAGGAGATTTTATTTTTAAGAAAAACTTTCCTTTTTAACCATGATAATAATTTAAAAGAGAAGTTTAAAAATTAAATATTCTCTTTTATTAGTTTCTACAAAAGATTAAGAAAAGATTTGATATCTTTCCTTATTTGTAGATTAAGAGAGATTTTAATTTTTTAGAGATAACTCTCTTTTTATCCACATGTTTAAAAGAAAGATTTTAATTTATTAAATTTTCTTTTTATTAACCACCATGAAGGGAAAAATTATTTGAGAAATTTTTATAAATTTCCGAAAGCAAATAAGGAAGTTTTAATTCTTGTGTGAATTAAAATTTCCTTGATTAAAGGGATTAAGGTGGCCGGCCATTACAAATAGAAAAGAAAATTTATTTTTAATTAAATAAAATTTCCTTTTTAATGGCAAAAGAATTAAGGAAGTTTTTAATTAAATTTCCTTATTTGCCAAGACCAAGGATTATAAAAGAGGGGGTAGAGGTGCCTTCATGGGTGATCAACTCTATTTTATTCTTCCTCTCTTTTCTTCTTCTTGTGGCCGACCCTAGGCTTTCTTCTTTCTTCTCTTTTGGTGGCCGAACCATACATCTCTTGGAGCTCTTGTTGGTGGCCGGACCTAGGAAGGAGAAGAAGAAGAGGAGGAAGCCTCATCTTGAAGATCCTTTGGAGCATTGGTGGTGATCAAGTTCTTCTTCCTTGGAGGTGGTTCTTCTTGTGGCCGAACCTTGCTTGGAGAAGAAGAAGGTGCGTGGTGGTTCTCATCTCGGAAGATCGTCGCCCACACGACGTCCGGGATAAGAAGAGGAATACGGTAGAAGATCAAGAGGTTTTTCTACAAGGTATAACTAGTAATTTCTATTTCCGCATCATGCTAGTTATTTTTGGAAATAATACCAAATACAAGAGGCTTACGTTCTAGTGTTTCGAATATGGTTTTTCGAAGTTGAGTTCTTTTGTTTCTTTCTTTTCCTTGTGATTTGATTGTTCTCTTTGGTTAACCTAAAGTTATTTTAGGAAATTAAATATTAGCTTTCTATTAAAGGTTTTGTCTAGTCGGTGGTGGTTGCTCCCATATCCAAGAAGGCCATGTGCCTCGCCACGTCAGTACTGGGAACCTTTTATGGAAATTAATATTTAATGGAATTAATAACTTAAGGAGACTTGGGTCAAACGTGTTAAGTTCCGCAGGAGATCCAAGTCAAAACCTAAAAGAACAAATAGATTAAGTTTTGGATCAAACGTGTAAAGTTCCGCAGGCGATCCAAAATTTAATTTAAAAGAACACATGGTAGCTAGGAAAAGGTTCAGACCTTTGTACAAAATTTTTGTACAGTGGAACCTATAGGTTTTCCGAGTAGCAACCATCAGATATAAGAAGAACCCCAATTCCGCTACCTTGTCTAGTTGAGGAGCCATCCACATAAACTTTCCAGATGTTTTATTCTTCAGGGCCTTGAACTTCTATAATGAAGTCTGCTAGAGCTTGTGCCTTGATGGCCGAGCGAGGTTGATATTGAATGTCATATTCTCCAAGTTCAGGCGTCCATTTAACCAACCGACCTGATGCCTCTGGGTTGAGTAACACCCGTCCGAGAGTACTGTTGGTTAATACAACAATTTCATGTGCTAAGAAATATGGTCGCAGCCTCCGAGTAGTCAACACTAATGCGTAAGCCAATTTTTCTAGTGTAGTATATCTACACTCAGCTCCTTTTAATAAATGGCTAGAAAAATATATAGGTTGTTGTTCTTTTCCTTCTTGTCTGATTAATACAGAGCCTACAACATTTTCATTAGCCGACAAATATACCTAAAGAGTCTCTCCTACTATAGGCTTAGCTAATACAGGAAGAGTAGACAAATAATCTTTTAACTCTTGGAAAGCCTTATCACATTCGTCGTTCCACTGAAATTTATTGGCCTTTTTGAGTATTTTAAAGAAATGGAAGCTACGATCGGCCGACCTGGAAATGAACCTAGATAAGGCTGTAATCCGGCCGGTCAGTCTTTGAGCTTCTCTCATGTTGCGCGGAGGCTCCATGTTCTGAAGTGCCTTGACTTTGCTCGGGTTGGCCTCTATTCCTCGTTCGGACACCATATACCCCAGGAATTTTCCCCCTTTCGCTCTGAATAAACATTTGCCCGGATTTAACTTGAGTCCATATTGTCTCAATGTCTTGCAGGTCTCCTCTACATCTCTGCATAGATCAACAGCTTGAAGAGACTTAATTAAGATATCATCAACATATACTTCCATATTTCTCCCTATCTACTTCTGGAAGACCTTATTCATAAGCCTTTGATAAGTTGCCCCTGCATTTTTTAGTCTGAAGGGTATAACATTATAATAATAAGTACCTTCAGATGTTATGAAACTGACCTTTTCTTGATCTTCTTTAGCTAAGGGAACCTGATGATAGCCTTGATAAGCATCTAGCATAGAGATGTACTCACATCCAGCAGTGGAGTCTACCAATTGATCGATCCTAGGTAATGGATAATAATTTTTTGGGCAAGCCTTGTTGAGATCCCGGAAATCAATGCACACTCGCCATTTGTTTCCTGGCTTAGAGACTAACACCACATTAGCTAACCAGCTAGGAAATTGTACTTCCCTGATGTAACCAGCCTCCATAAGTTTAGTTATTTCTTCTTTGATGATTTGGTTCTGTTCTGCACTAAAATTCCTCTTTCTTTGCATGACTGGGCGGGCATCTGGGAAGACATGTAAGGAATGCTTCATGACTGTGGGAGAAACGCCTGAGACTTCTTTAGGCGTCCAGGAAAATACATCATTATTCTTCTTTAGGCATTGTACCAGTTCGGCTTTCAAAGTGGGATCAAGATCGGCAGCAATATATGTAGTAGCTTCAGGCCGACCGGTTTGGATCTGAACTTCTCCCTTTTCTTCATAAACCAGAACAGGCTGCTTCTCCTGAATGACATTGACTTCCATTCTTTGAATCTTTCTGGCAGCGTTAGCTTCAGCTCGAACTATTTCTACATAATATTTTCGGGCTGTCTTCTGATTACCCCGCACCTCCCCAACTTGGTCGTCAACAGGAAATTTAATTTTCTGACAATAAGTAGAAACGACCGCCCTAAAATCGTTTAGGGCCGGTCGACCCAGTATCACATTATAAGAGGACGGGGCATCTACCACCATGAAATAAGATCTCCTTGTTCTCATCAGAGGTTCCTCTCCTAGAGATATGACCAACTTTATTTGACCCAGCGGCTGTACTTCGTTGCCTGTGAATCCATATAAAGGAGTGACCATTTGTTGAAGTTCACTTGGGGTCAATATGTAATTGATCAAAAGCCTTCTTGAATATAATATTGACAGAACTGCCCGTGTCTATGAAGGTACAAGAAATAGCATAGTTGGCTATCACGACTTTGATAATCAAGGCATCATCATGGGGTATTTCTGCCCCCTCAAGATCTCTAGGCCCAAAACTTATCTCGGGACCAGCTGCTCGTTCCATGCTACACCCCACGACATGAATTTCCAGTCTTCAAGCATGTGCTTTCCTGGCCCTATTAGAATCCCCATTAGTGGACCCACCTGCAATCATATTGATACTGCCCCGAGCGGCATTACTCCTATTTTCTTCTTGTCGAGTTGTCATGGCTTCAGAAGGAGCCTTTTCTGATACTTGACTTGTACCGGCCGGGGTTGGCAATGCATCCTGCCAAGGCACTGTTGGGTTTTTCGGGCCACGAAAATCGCTTTTTCGCGTCGCGGAAACCCCGAATCACCCTAGCCAATGGATCTCGTGCAAAGAAAAATTCGAAAAACGAGTTACAAAACTTCTAGATCTACATGATGAAGATCTTTACCCTTATTGCGTGCCCTTTTACGTATCCCGCTCGTCCTCGGTACGCCGGATCTCGAAGTTGTCAATGTAGACAACTCTCTACACGTATCCACACGAACACACTAGGTGGAGGTGACCAAAAACCAAGGTGTGCTAGCACCTATGTGGTTCGGCCAAAGAAGGAGGAGAGGGAGAGCTTGAGAGGAAGAAGATGCAAAATTCCACACTTGAATGAATAATGAAAATCAATTCACACCCCATTCAAAATGTGGCCGGCCACCTTTCTCATGTGTAACTCCCCTCATTAATGCATTAAGTTGTCATCAAGGAGAGAATGTAACCTCCATGAGGTGGCACTCACTAGTAACTCCCATGAGGTGACAAACATGATGATGTGGAGTAACATCATTAGTCCACATCAATGCCAACTCACCAATGAGGTGGCATAAAGTCAAGTCAAACTAAACTTTTAATCTTCCTCTCAAGTCAAGTCAAACTTGACCAAATCTCTTCCATGGTTGATCTAATCTAACCATTTGATTCAAACCAATTTAATATATAATGAATCTAATTCATTAAATTAAATTGATTCAATGAGTCATAATCTAAATTAGACTCATTGAACACATGAATCAACTTGAGTCAACTCAAGTTAGCCCAATTAGGATTACTCTTAATCCAATTAGATTCATTAAATGAATCTAATCCTCTTGGTTCATCATATGAACCTAATCTCCATCTAATTGTCCTTATTGTGTGACCCTATAGGTTCTTGTAACGTTGGCAATGCCCTAAACCCATTTAGGAGCATAAGTAATGAGCGGTATCTAGCAACACATCATTACTACCTAAGTTATAAGAATGTCGAGATCCGACATCACCTTGTGACTACTAATTGTGACTCCTCACAAAATATGACAAGTGTCCTTCTATCCTAGACATCTAGATTATCAATATGAGGCATAGACCGTGTCATCCTCTAATCAATCTAAATCTTGAACTCCAAGTAGACTCACTCGATCAAATGAGCTCAATATCTCATATTGACTCATTTGGACATGGCCATGCACTTAGTGGTCTCACTCTATCAAGAATACCGATGTCACTCCCGTCATATGGGAGGGAGAGATCCCATCTACATCACTCACATCCCTCTGCATAATTCATTACATACCTAGCAATCTCCTTTATAGTCCACCTAGTTATGGGTGACGTTTGACGAAACCAAAGTACATAACTCCTTATGTAGGGATCTATGGTGACTTCAGGTCTAAGGACTAGTAGTCATACTAATAGCCACATGAGAAAGTATATGACACTCATATAACGATCCATGATACTTTCACATGGCGGGTCATTCAGTATACATTCTCTAATGTATACCCATGTGTCAACTTGATATCTCTATATCCATGACTTGTGAGATCAAGTCATCGAGTTGACCTACATGCTAGTCTTATTGCATTAACATTGTCCCTGAATGTTAATACTCGACTAGGAATGATTAAGAGTAGTGTTCCCTATATCATCTCACTATCGGTTCAACTAACCGATTGATATAGGTGAGAACCGTCTACTCAAGGACATTATTATACTTAGTTTATTTGGCACCAATACAAGTAAGTATAATAACCAAAATCCAAATGCCTTTATTTATATAGAATATGATACAATAAGTCCAAAAATACAATCATCAAATGATTGGCTCTAGGGCTCTAGCTAACAATCTCCCACTAGCACTAGTGCCAATCAGTGTAGGCTCTAAGCCCAAATGACCTAGTGTGACCATCATGCTTCTTCTGTGCCAAAGCCTTGGTCAAGGGATCTGCGATGTTAGCCTCTGTAGGTACTCTGCAAATCTTCACATCTCCTCTCTCGATGATCTCTCGAATGAGATGGAAGCGCCGTAGTATGTGTTTGGTCCGCTGGTGTGAGCGAGGTTCCTTCGCCTGTGCTATAGCTCCATTGTTGTCACAATAGAGCTCAATAGGGTCAGCAATGTTAGGAACCACCCCAAGTTCAGTGATGAACTTGCGAATCCAAACTGCCTCCTTTGCTGCCTCTGATGCAGTAATATACTCGGCCTCTATCGTAGAATCAGCTACTGTGTCCTGCTTTGAACTCTTCCAACCCAGACTGCGATCTATAGTCATCCTGGTCGGTCTGGAAGCTAGCATCACTGTAACCCTTTACAGCTAGCTCATCATTGCCTCCATATATCAAGAAATATTCTTTAGTCCTTCTTAAGTACTTAAGAATATTCTTGAACGCTATCCAGTGACTTTCACCTGGATCTGACTGGTATCTGCTCGTCATGCTCAAAGCATACGAGACATCAGGTCGAGTACATAGCATGGCGTACATGATCGATCCTATGGCCGAGGCATAAGGGATCTGATCCATGTGGTCTCTCTCCTCTCTAGAAGAGGGACCTTGAGTCTTCGAAAGACTCACGCGATGTGACATCGACAGAAATCCCTTCTTGGAGTTCTGCATGGCAAACCGAAGGAGTACCTTGTCAATATATGTACTCTGACTTAGGCCAAGCAATCTCTTAGATCTATCTCTATAGATCTGTATCCCTAGAATGTGGGATGCCTCACCTAAGTCCTTCATTGAGAAGCAACTCCCTAGCCAGACTGAAGCATAGGGATGTCCTTCCCAATGAGTAGTATGTTATCCACATACAATATGAGGAAGACAACTATGTCCCCTACAACCTTCTTGTAGACACAAGGTTCATCTTCGTTCTTGATGAAACCAAACTGTTTGATTGCATCATCGAAACGAAGATTCCAGCTCCGAGAAGCTTGCTTTAGTCCATAAATGGACCTATGCAGCTTGCATACTCTGCTAGTATGCTGTGGATCTACAAAATCCTCAGGTTGTGTCATGTACACATCCTCGAGTAGGTTTCCATTTAGAAACGCAGTTTTGACATCCATCTGCCATATGTCATAGTCATGGCAGGTTGCAATAGCAAGCATGATCCGAATGGACTTAAACATCGCTACTGGTGAAAAGGTTTCATCATAGTCAATACCATGAATATGCTTGAAACCTTTAGCTACCAAGCGACCCTTATAGATACGTCCATCCATGTCAGTCTTTCTCTTAAAGACCCACTTGCACCCTATGGGTTTTACCCCTTCAGGTGGATCAACCAAAGTCCATACTTGGTTGGTGTACATGGATTCCATTTCGGATCTCATGGCCTCTAGCCATTTCTGAATCTGGTCTCATCACAGCTTCTAGGCTCATCCTCTATGAGCATAACGTCATCATGGTCGACAAGAGAAATGAGTATCTCTCGGCTGACGACGTACCCTATCAGAGGTATGTCTACTTGAACCGGTTGTTGTTCCTCAACTCTTTGTGGAACATCATCATCCACAACACTTTGTGGTTCGGTTCAATTTCCATCGAGGCATCGGTGCTATTGTTCGCATCTTGAACTTCTTCAAGAACCGCTCCACTAGTCTTTCTAGAAACAAAGTCCCTTTCTAGAAAGACCCCGATTTGCCACAACTACCTTGTGTTGACTTGGAATGAGTAATATCCCTTAGTTTCCTTGGGATATCCAATAAAATAGCACTTGTCGGATGGTTTGTCCGAGACTTGACGTCGAACGTAAGCCTCACAACCCCAAATCATCATAAATGACACTTGGGCATCTCTCCCAGTCCATATCCTATATTGTGTCTTTATCACGACCTTGGATGCAACTCTGTTGTGTATAAAAGCATAACCCCAAAGGTATGTCGGAAGATCTGTGTGACTCATCATAGATCGCACCATATCTAATAGGGTACGATTCCTCCTTTCGGATACACCATTCCACTGTGGTGTTCCAGGAGGAGTGAGTTGGGATAGAATCCCACACTCAGCTAGGTAGTCACGAAACTCATGGCTAAGGTATTCTCCACCTCGATCGGATCAAAGTATCTTAATACTCTTGCCAAGCTGGTTCTGTACTTCATTCTTGAATTATTTGAAGTTTTCAAAGGATTCAGACTTATGTGTCATCAAGTACACATAACCATATCTACTGAAATCATCAGTAAATGTGATGAAGTACCTATAACTGCCTCTAGCAGCAACATTGAAAGGGCCACATACATCACTATGTATGAGTCCTAACAAATCAGTTGCTCTCTCGCTGTGCCCACTAAAGGGAGTTTTGGTCATCTTGCCTCGTAGGCATGACTCGCATATCTCATATGATTCAAAATCAAATGAGTCCAATAAACCATCCTTATGGAGCTGGGATAAGCGCTTGTCATTTATATGACCTAAGCGACAATGCCAAAGGTAGGTTTGGTTCATGTCATTAGACTTGAACCTCTTGGTATTTATGTTATAGATATGACTCTCAAGGTCTAGAATATAGAGTCTGTTCATCAGAGGTGCACTACAATAGAACATATCGTTTAAATAGATAGAACAACATTTGTTCTTTATTGTAAACGAAAATCCTTTCTTGTCCAAACAAGAAACTAAAATTATGTTCTTAGTCAAGGCAGACACATAACAACAATCATCTAATTCTAGTACTAGCCCAGAGGGCAGAGATAGATAGTAAGTTCCTACACCAATAGCAGCAACCCGTGCTCCATTGCCTACTCGTAGGTCTACCTCACCCTTCGTCAATGCCCTGCTATTTCTCAGCGCTTGTACATTGGTACAAATGTGCGAAGCACATCCGGTATCTAATACCCACGATGAAGAAATAGAGAGGTTGACTTCTATAACATGTATACCTGAAGTAGAAATCTTATTTCTCTTCTTCTTAAGATCTTCCAGGTATTCTTTGGAGTTCCTCTTCCAGTGCCTTGCTTGTCCTTGATATAGGTGACAAAGATGTTCAACCATATCGTAAGCACTCATCAACTCATGTTGCTTCTGAAGCTCAGAGTTCATGGTCGCGAGCATAAGACAGGACACATCTAATGCGTCATCTTGATGCTTCTTGTAAGCATCTCGGTCTGCTCGTGTGGCAGTGGCAGGAGGTGCCTCCGGAATGGGCTGCTCCAGAACGTACAGGAGTCCAGGAAATTTGCTCCGTTGAGCTTGTCCTTCTTAAGGACAGATCGCAGAGAGAAGGTGTTCGTATTCGACGTCATGGAAATTCTACAACAGAAATAAATGCAGAAATAAGTATCATATTTTTAATCATTTAATTAGGCCTTTAACTAAATGATGCTCCCACTGAATTCTATAATTCATGCGGGACAAGATCCACATCATACTAACCCTTGAGTTAGCTTTGGCTAATACACCCAAGACTTAGTATGATCGGTAGGTAACGATTACCAATTACATCTCTATGTAACTCTTGTCTATAGGATCAAGATCCGCATTGATATTAAAACTCGAGTTAGCTTTGGCTAATACGCCCGAGAGTTAATATAAATATGATTTTGACCTATCTTTCCAACCGTTGGAAGAATGCCTATAGTTATACTCGATCCAACCGAGTTAACTAGGAATACTTAATCTAATTGAGTTGTACTCACCCATGCGTTGATAGGCAGGACCAAGATTGTCCCTCCGTACCCTACCAAGATAGTATGTGTTTGCTCTGCTTTGGCAGATTCAACAACTACATGCGATCGAGGTAGTGGTAGGTATCACGGCATGGTAGGCATTACGAGTTGGCGTGATTTAGATCTAATCTAAACGATGATGCGTATCATATACTCGATAGATCTAATCTAATCGAAGGGTGCATCATGTGCACGACTTAGATCTAATCTAATCATAAGGCACTAATTAATTACTTAATTAACTAGCATGCATCACATACACACAAAACAATTAATTAAATAACTAATCAAATAATTTTGTGATTATGTCATGACCCTACTACGATCTTCTCAAGCCAATGAGAAGATCAGATGGTCAACCTAAGGTCAACAGCTTCTCAAGCTCCTTCCTTTGACCACCTCGTGTTGCTCGCGCCCTCCTCGTAACTCTGTCTCGAGTGGACCTTCCACAGCTCCAATTTTGTACATTACAATTTTGAAACTCGAGTTACATTCGAGTCTAAATCTAATTTACAACCAGAATATATGAGAAAGGCATGACGCGCAGGTCGCGAAAATAAAAAAAAAAAAAATACAAGCATGCACATCACATAACGGCACGCAGGCCGTATTATGAATTACAACACATATTGTCCAATCAAATTGGGTCTTTGGGCCATGACTATCACAAAACTAATATATAATTCAAAATTATATATTTCTGTAATTTTTCTGTAATTTTTCAGATTTTATGAGTAAATTTTTCCCGGCGGTCCCGATTAGCGATTTCGGGCGCAATCGCGGAGCAAATCCCCTTGCGGGGTTAGGGGCAGTACCCATACCCACGATCTAACCATCGCGAGTTGCTCCTAAGCGATCCAAGAGCACCTTATCCCGCTG
Source organism: Zingiber officinale (assembly GCF_018446385.1). Classification (NCBI taxonomy): domain Eukaryota; kingdom Viridiplantae; phylum Streptophyta; class Magnoliopsida; order Zingiberales; family Zingiberaceae; genus Zingiber; species Zingiber officinale. Next base: position 95,252,345 of record NC_056002.1, on the reverse strand, counting down.
TCCCAAAAAGAATTGGGTCGAAACGATGCCGTTTCGGAAAAAACTTCTCGGTAGTCGAAGCCTACAAGTGTATAAACACTTGTGCTTCGCTTCTATGAGAAATATTACTCTTAAAACTATAAAAACCATAAATTTACAGAAATGTACAGAAGCTTTAATTTTTCATAAAAATCAAATTAAACTCGTACAAGCTTCGCACGTGGCTCTGATACCACTGTTGGGTTTTTTCGCGTCGCGGAAACCCCGAATCACCCTAGCCAACGGATCTCGTGCGAAGAAAAATTCGAAAACATACGAGTACGAGTTACAAAACTTCTAGATCTACATGATGAAGATATTTACCCTTGTTGCGTGCCCTTTTACGTATCCTGCTCGTCCTCGGTACGCCGGATCTCTAAGTTGTCAATGTAGACAACTCTCTACACGTATCCACACGAACACACTAGGTGGAGGTGACCAAAAACCAAGGTGTGCTAGCACCTATGTGGTTCGGCCAAAGAAGGAGGAGAGGGAGAGCTTGAGAGGAAGAAGATGCAAAATTCCACACTTGAATGAATAATGAAAATCAATTCACACCCCATTCAAAATGTGGCCGGCCACCTTTCTCATGTGTAACTCCCCTCATTAATGCATTAAGTTGTCATCAAGGAGAGAATGTAACCTCCATGAGGTGGCACTCACTAGTAACTCCCATGAGGTGGCAACCATGATGATGTGGAGTAACATCATTGAACACATGAATCAACTTGAGTCAACTCAAGTTAGCCCAATTAGGATTACTCTTAATCCAATTAGATTCATCAAATGAATCTAATCCTCTTGGTTCATCATATGAACCTAATCTCCATCTAATTGTCCTTAGTGTGTGACCCTATAGGTTCTTGTAACGTTGGCAATGCCCTAAACCCATTTAGGAGCATAAGTAATGAGCGGTATCTAGCAACACATCATTACTACCCAAGTTACAAGAATGTTGAGATCCGACATCACCTTGTGACTACTAATTGTGACTCCTCACAAAATATGACAAGTGTTCTTCTATCCTACACATCAAGATTGATCAATATGAGGCATAGACCGTGTCATCCTCTAATCAATCTAAATCTTGAACTCCAAGTAGACTCACTCGATCAAATGAGCTCAATATCTCATATTGACTCATTTGGGCATGACCATGCACTTAGTGGTCTCACTCTATCAAGAATACCGATGTCACTCCCGTCATATGGGAGGGATAGATCCCATCTACATCACTCACATCCCTCTGCATAATTCATTACATACCTAGCAATCGCCTTTATAGTCCACCCAGTTACGGGTGACGTTTGAGGAAACCAAAGTACATAACTCCTTATGTAGGGATCTATGGTGACTTCAGGTCTAAGGACTAGTAGTCATACTAATAGCCACATGAGAAAGTATATGACACTCATATAACGATCCATGATACTTTCTCATGGCGGGTCATTCAGTATACATTCTCTAATGTATACCCATGTGTCAACTTGATATCTCTATATCCATGACTTGTGAGATCAAGTCATCGAGTTGACCTACATGCTAGTCTTATTGCATTAACATTGTCCCTGAATGTTAATACTCGACTAGGAATGATTAAGAGTAGTGTTCCCTATATCATCTCACTATCGGTTCAACTAACCGATTGATATAGGTGAGAACCGTCTACTCAAGGACATTATTATACTTAGTTTATTTGGCACCAATACAAGTAAGTATAATAACCAAAATCTAAATGCCTTTATTTATATAGAATATGATACAATAAGTCCAAAAAATACAATCATCAAATGATTGGCTCTAGGGCTCTAGCTAACAGGCACGACCGGGCGATATTCTAACTTGAGCGGACTTTGCTGTCTAGGGTACTGCTGCCAATAATAATTTTGCCTCTGATAACGCTCCCTATTAGCCCGTTTATTTCTTAAAACAAAACAATCTTCAGTATGATGACTGCTAGTTTTATGATAAGTGCACCATCTTCTTAGTGCCTCTGGCTGTATCTCCACGTGTTGTACTGCCTGTGGACGATATTCTGGTTGACAGTGAAGTGGATGAGTTGCTCGAGGCCCTTTTGGTGGAGGAACAGGGACAGGAGCTTTCTCCTTAACCTGAATAGGAGAAGAAGTAATGCCCTCCTTCCTATGGGCGGCTTGAGCTTCTTCCACATTAATGAATTCAGTAGCACGCTCAATCAAGGAATCAAAATTAACAGGAGGATTTCTCACTAAATCTTTAAAGAAATTATTATCATTTAAACCTTGAGAAAAAGCGCTCACTAAGATTTCTGTGGTAGCATTAGGTACATCGATAGCTACCTGATTGAACCTTTTGATGTAGGCTCGGATGGACTCTTTTGATGCCTGCTTAATTGAAAATAGACTCCAAGGAGTCTTATGATATCTTTGTTGCTGGAAAAATGGTGCAGAAAAACTTTCTTGAAGTCTTTGAATTTTCGGATAGACTTCTCCGGCAGTCTCTTGAACCAGCGTTGTGCGGCTCCTTCGAGAGTAGTAAGAAACATCCGACATTTCACCCCATCAGAGAATTGTTGTAATAATGCTACATTCTCAAATTTTAATAGATGATCTTCTGGATCTGTTGTTCTAGTGTACTCGCCTATTTGAAGATTTTGATACCTCTTAGGAAGCGGATCATCCAATACACTATGAGAGAATGGAGAGATGACCTTTTCTGGTGAGCTATCACTAGTTATAATTTTGATCTTATGCTTTTCTCTATCTGGTGCTTCGCCAGAGGATTCCTGAAATACGGGCCTTCGACCCCCTTGCTCCATGGGAGTGCGAAGGAAGGCTCGTGGACGTCTTGTCGGAGAAATGGTCACTAGGGGAAAATACGCATGTTCCTCCTCCTCCGACTCTTTTCCTTTCCGATGCTCAGTAGTTAAAATCGCTGGATTATGAGCTGTTGGTAGAGTAGCTCCAGTGTGAGCTTGAAGTTGTTGTTGTTGTTGTTGTAAGGCTTTTTGTATGTGAGAATTGATGAGGAAATCCAGATACTCACGACTAATGGTGAGTAGGTTTTATTTTCCGGCCTCTTCCATCTTGTAGTCTCAGATTCAGGTGAAGTTCCCACAGACGGTGCCAAATTTGATCCTGTCTGAGAAGCTGGACAAAACAGAGAGCCGGGAGAAAAAACCTACTGCTGATGGAGAATAATACCTATGGAATGCCAATCCGAGAAACCCAAAGCGGATCCAAGAAGATGAAGCCCCAAGAATGTCCTCTTGATGCGATATACCAATGGCGATGAAGAGATCCAATTGAAGAACACCCAGATTTGAAGCTCCCAAGACTTCCTGTGCACAAGAGACCAACCAACACTACCGTCAGTGCCCTAAGACCGGGGTGGGAATCCCTGGCTAGGCCCTCCGACGCTCAAGTCAGTGATCTCTCTTGGTGTGGAAGAAGGAGGAAGGAGATGAACAGTAGTTGAAAAATTAGGGTTATCAATGTACGCAATGATGTGACAACGGAGAGGATTCCCCCTTTTATACCACTTCATATAACCTCCGTAGTCATGAAGTGGACCCCGGTTTGTTAGAGTTTGTTATGAGATAACGTAAGTCATGTACCTGTAGTAAATGACTTTTAAGGATTCTTTTTGTACCCCAGATGTACCTTCTTTGTCGTCTAGTACCTGCAAAATAGTCTAAAACACATTTCCTGCCAAATATATAACACCTATTATACAATCACATGCTGCAAATATCTTCAAGAACTGCTTTATTTGAAATACTACTTCTCTTCTGTTTCACAAGTTCTTGTAAAGTATTTCCATCTTTCCTACTTGCACCTCCTGTTTTTATTACATCATAGATAGCTTGATATACTAATGTTCCTCGTATTGATCGGGGCTGAACTTAATCAGGTTTGATCAATCATTATTACTTTTTATGAGGCTCAGTGCCCATTCGTGCTCCTCTATGTTTATTATCCCAGCTGGCACTGGACTATATCTTATTAAGTATGTAATTTTTATTAAGTATCTTTTCAAGGTATTATTCAGGCTGACCGATGTTTGGCTTTCCTTCTTAAAGGTATGTCTTGATCGATATTATCCTACCTCCTTTGAGGTATATCCCGACCGATATTAGTCTACCTTCATTAAGGTATATGCTGATCAATATGGGTCTGTCTCTTTGGAAGCATATCCCGGCCGATATTGGCTTTCCTTCTCGAATGTGTGTCTCGATCAATATTGGTCTACCTCCTTCGAGGTATATGCTGATCAATATGGGTCTGCCTCTTTGGAGGCATATCCCGGCCGATATTGGCTTTCCTTCTCGAAGGTGTGTCTCGATCGATATTGGTTTACCTCCTTTGAGACATATCTGATCAATATGGGTCTGCCTCTTTAGAGGCATATCCCGGCCGATATTGGCTTTCCTTCTCGAAGGTATGTCTTGATCGATATTAGCCTACCACCTTTGAGGTATATCCCGGACGATATTAGTCTACCTTCTTTAAGGTATATGTTGATCAATATGGGTCTGCCTCTTTGGAAGCATATCCCGGCCGATATTGGCTTTCCTTCTCGAAGGTGTGTCTCGATCGATATTGGTCTACCTCCTTCGAGGTATATGCTGATCAATATGAGTCTGCCTCCTTTAAGGTATATGCTGATCAATATGGGTCTGCCTCTTTGGAGGCATATCCCGGTCGATATTGGCTTTCCTTCTCGAAGGTGTGTCTCGATCGATATTGGTCTACCTCCTTTGAGGCATATCTGATCAATATGGTCTGCCTCTTTGGAGGCATATCCCGACCGATATTGACTTTCCTTCTCGAGGGTGTGTCTCGATCGATATTGGTCTACCTCCTTTGAGGCATATCTCGGCCGATATCGACCTACTTCTTTTGAGGTATATCCTGGCCGATATCGACCTATCTTCTCCGTTTGGTTATATCCTTTCCCCTTCTTATCGGGGGCCTATGAAACCTAACCCATATCAGTACCTTCTAAAACAGTTCCTTCTACTCTTATAAAATTATGGAATGGGCGTAAGCCTAGTCTGAATCATATCCGAATATGGGGTAGTCCAGCACATGTGCTGAAGGGAGATACTGACAAGTTGGAATCATGTACAGAAGTTTGTCTGTTTGTGGGATATCCTAAGGGAACGAAAGGTGGTTTGTTTTATAATCTTAAAAATCATAAGATTATTGTTAGCACTAATACTCGATTTTTGGAGGAAGATTATGTAATGAACCATAAGCCCATGAGTGAAATTATTCTAGAAGAAATAAGAGAGGACACGTCTACTTTAGTACCAACAGTACAAGATGAAGTACCACAAGAGACTGCAACACGTGTCACAGATGATGCACAGTTACAGACAGTGCCTTGTCGTAGTGGGAGGGTTGTGAGGCAACCTGAGAGATTCATATTTTTGGGAGAATTTTTGGATTTGATCCCGGGTAAACATGAACCTGATCCCCGGTCATATAACGAAGCACTCTAAGATAAAGATGCAGTATCTTGGCAAAAGGTAATGTATTCTAATATAGAATCTATGTATTCTAATAAGGTCTGGGAGCTTGTAGAACCACCAGATGGTGTAAAAGCTGTTGGATGCAAGTGGATCTACAAAAGGAAGAGAGGGACAGACGGGAAGGTAGAAACCTTCAAGGCAAGGCTTGTTATGAAAGGGTACACTCAGAAAGAGGGAATCGACTATGAGGAGACCTTTTCACCGATAGCTATGTTAAAGGCTATCTGGATACTCTTATCCATTGCTGCTCATATGGATTATGAGATTTGGCAAATGGATGTCAAGACAGCTTTCCTTAATGGAAGAAAGCATCCATATTAAACAACTAGAGGGGTTCATTGAAAAGGGCAAAGAGCATCTAGTATGTAAGCTCAATCGATTCATTTATGGACTGAAGCAAGCTTAGAACATCCGATTTAATGAAGTAATCCAGTCATATGGATTTATTCAGTGTCCGGATGAGTCTTGTGTATATAAGAAGTGTAACGGAAATGTGGTGGTATTTCTTGTACTATACGTAGATGATATTTTGTTAATTGGCAACAATGTTAAAGTGTTATCGGACGTAAGGGTATGGTTGTCCAAACAATTTGATATGAAGGACTTAGGAGAAGGTGCACACATTCTTGGGATCAAAGTCATAAGGGATCGCAAGAAAAGGATGTTATGCCTATCTGAAGCTTCATATATAGATACAATCCTTGCTCGTTTTAACATGCATAACTCCAAGAAAGGTTTCTTACCTTTTAGGCATGGAGTAGCTTTATCTAAAGAGATGTCTCCAAAGACATCAAAAGAGATAGAGGACATGAAGGCAGTTCCTTATGCTTCGACTGTGGAAAGCCTAATGTATGCAATGTTGTGTACGAGACCTGATACCTGTTTTGCCGTGGGCATGGTTAGCAGATATTAGAGTAACCTTGGACAAGGACATTGGACTGCTGTAAAGTATATATTGAAGTACCTGAGAAGGACTAGAGATTATATGCTAGTTTACCAAGTAGACGATTTGCTCCCTGTGGGTTACACGGATTCGGATTTCCAATCAGATAGTGACAACAGTAAGTCTACATCAGGCTATGTGTTTACTTTAGGAGGTGGAGCCATTGCATGAAGGAGTGTTAAGCAGAAATGCGTTTCAGACTCAACCATGGAAGCTGAGTATGTGGCAACCTCTTAGGCAGCCAAAGAAGCTGTATGGCTCAGGAACTTCCTAATGGACTTAGATGTGATTCCTAGTTTGCCCAAAATCATCACAATTTATTATGATAATAGCGGTGCAGTTGCAAAATCGAAGGAACCACGAGCCCATAAGGCAAGTAAACATATAGAGCGCAAGCACCTCCTGATAAGAGACATCGTCAAGCGAAGAGAAGTTGTTGTCACCAAGATTGCATCAGCAGATAGCCTAGTAGATCCTTTCACTAAGGCCCTTCCGGCAAAAGCTTTTGATCGGGATGTGGAGGGGATGAGAATCAGATGTATGGCAGCAGATATGACAGCTTAGTCTTTTAGTATAAGTGGGAGATTGTTAGAGTGTATACTAAAAGCCTAACTTTTGTAAACATTTATTTATGAAATAAAAGAATCACATTGGTCAAATGTCTACATTTTATTTGTTAAGTGTAGTTGTTCAATTAATTTATATTGTAGATAACATTGTGTGTGGTGTCACACACAGAAGATCATGTTATCAGTTCTTTATAAATTATAAACAGTTGCTCAGGACTAAGATGGAAAGGAACAAACCATTGGAATAGTCATAGTGTAATTAGGTATTAGTTTATCTTGACTAATAAATTACACTAGTACACTCTAAGTGTATTGAGTATGACCATTTTTAGGTAAGTTCTTTTTATACTGACTTAAATAAAAGAACTAGACCTTAGTTATTATGGAAGTGTGAGCTCTTAATCCTAATATAATAACAAGCACATATATTTAGTATTTATTTCTTTAACTTATCAAACGGTGAGATTTAGTTCGATAAATCAATAGGCCCGTTAAGTTGGGAAATGATATTACTTATAGTGTGTGTTGTTGATTCTAGAAGGAATCTGTGTCCTAGTCATCTAGGTTGAGAATGTCCCCAAGAGGAGCTCATAAGGATTGTCATGTTAAACTCTGCAGGTGGACTTAGTCCAACATGACAATGAAGTTGAGTGATACTACTCTTGGAACTAGATATTAATTAAGTGAGTTGTCAGTAACTTACTTAATTAGTGGACATTCTGTTAGAGTGTATACTAAAAGCTTAGCTTTTGGTATAAACATTTATCTAGAAATAAGAATCACATTGGTCAAATATCTACATTTATGATAAATGTAGTTGTTCAATTAATTTATATTGTAGATAACATGGTGTGTGGTGTCACACACAGAAGATCATGTTATCAGTTCTTTATAAATTATAAATAGTTGCTCACGACTAAGATGGAAAGGAACAAACCATGGAATAGTCGTAGTGTAATTAGGTATTAGTTTATCTTGACTAATAAATTACACTAGTACACTCTAAGTTTATTGAGTAGGACCATTTTAGGTAAGTTCTTTTTATACTGACTTGATAAAAGAACTAGACCGTAGTTATTATGAAAGTGTGTGCTCTTAATCCTAATATAAAAATAAGCACATATATTTGATATTTATTTCTTTAATTTATCAATGGGTGAGATTTAGTTCGATAAATCAATAAGCCCGATAAGTTGGGAAATGATATCACTTATAGTGTGTTGTTGATTATAGAAGGAATCTGTGTCCTAGTAATCTAGGTTGAGAATGACCCCAAGAGGAGCTCATAAGGGTTGCCATGTTAAACCCTGCAGGTGGATTTAGTCCGACATGACGATAAGGTTGAGTGGTACTACTCTTGGACTAAGATATTAATTAAGTGAGTTGTCAGTAACTCATTTAATTAGTAGGCATTCATTATCTTGAACACAGGGAGACTAACACACTCATAATAAGAAGGAGCCCAAAATGTAATTTAGGATTGGTGCGGTAGCTCAATAATAGTTCTTTAGTAGAATGAATTATTATTGATGAAATTAAGTTATGTGTTCGGGGCGAACACGGGATGCTTAATTTCATCGAGAGACCAAAACCAATTCCTCCTCTTGGTCCCTATCGTAGCCTCTTGTATATAGAGATTTATACCCACCATATACCCACCTTCTTACCCAACCAATAGGGGCCAGCCAAGCCAAGCTTGAAGCTCAAGCTTAGGGCCGGCCAAGCCTAAAGGTTGAGCCTTAAGGTGGCCGGCCAATAGCTTGGAGCCCAAGCTTAGGTGGCCGGCCACATCATATTAAAAAGGGATTTTTGTTAAAATTATTTCTTATGTGGATATCATGTTTTTAAAAGAGAGTTTAAAATTTAAATCTTTCCTTTTATATCTTTCTACAAAAGATTAAGAAAAGATTTGAAATCTTTCCTTATTTGTAGATTGAAAGGTAGATTTTAATTTTGAGAAAACTTTTCTTTTTAACCATGTTCATGATTTAAAAGAGAGTTTAAAAATTAAATATTCTCTTTCATAAGTTCCTGCAAAAGATTAAGAAAAGATTTGATATCTTTCCTTATTTGTAGATTAAAAGATATTTTAATTTTTAGAGATAATTTTGTTTTTATCCACATGTTTAAAAGAAAGATTTTAATTTATAAAATTTCCTTTTTACAAACACCATGAAGGGAAAAATTATTGCACAAATTTTTTATAAATTTCCGGAGACAAATTAGGAAGTTTTAATTAATTAAAACTCTCCTTGTTTTGTTTTTAAAGTGGTCGGCCATTGTAAATTGAGAAGAGAAAATTGTTTTTAATTAAATAAATTTTACTTTTCATGGAAAAAGAATTAAGGAAGTTTTTATTTAAATTTCCTTATTTGCCAAGACCAAAGATTATAAAAGAGGGGATAGAGGTGCCTTCATGGGTGAACGACTCTATTCTTTTCTTCCTCTCTTTTCTTCCTTGGTGTGGTTGGCCCTAGGGTCTCCTCTTCTCCTTCTTTTCTCTTCCTCCTTTGTGGCCGGCGACATCAACACAAGAGCTTTCCATGGTGGTCGGTTCTAGCTAGGAGAAGAAGGAGAGAAAGAAGGCTTCGTTTCTAGCATCCCTTGGAGCTTGGTGGTGGTGGCCGGACCTTTACTTCTCATGGAGAATTAATGGTGGCCAAATCTAGCTTGGAGAAGAAGGAGCTTGGTGGTTCTCGTCTCAGAAAATCGTTGCCCACACAACGTCCGAGATAAGAAGAGGAATACGTTAGAAGATCAAGATGTTATTTTGCTTACAAAGAAAGGTATAACTAGTAATTGTTTTCCACATTATACTAGTTTTCTTTGTATAGTTATTTATGGAAATACCAAACACAAGAGGCATATGATTCTAGAGTTTTCGAAATAGTTTTTTTTTTCAAGTTTGTGTTTTCTTCTTTTTCGAATTTGTGATTCAATTGTTCTTTTTGGTTAACCTAGAGTTATTTAAGGAAATAAATATTAGCTTTCCTTAAAAGGCTTTGCCTAGGCGGTGGTGGTTGCTCCCATATCCAAGAAGGCCATGTGCCTCGCCATGCAGTCCTGGAAGCCAATTTTGGAAATTAATATTTATGGAATTAATAACTTAGGTAGATTTGAATCAATAGTGTTAAGTTCTGCTTGTGATTCAAATCTAAACCATTAAGAACAGATAAGTTAAATTTGGAATCAATGATGTTAAGTTCCGTTTGCAATTCCTAATTTAACTTCTAAAGAACACAATGAGTTATTTAAGGAAAGGCTCGACACTTGTACAAAAAATTTTTGTACAGTGGAACCTGTATGATTTTCTTGGGACTAACCAACAATTGGTATCAGAGCCAGGGTTTGCCTCTGTGTGTTTGTTTTTCAAATTAGGTTATGCACATGTCATATATAATTTAGGTAGGATAATAGTAGGATGTGGTTGCAGGCTCCAACTATTATGGGTTATAGATGTTGTGTGTGATTGGACCCTTGGACATGTCAAGGGCATTATTTTGTGTGTGCATGTTTGTATGTAACTAATACAGCAGATGCTATATTAGCCCTAGGATTTTAGAATTTTATTTTCGATCTAGATTACATGTACATTCCCTCGTGGAATATAGGATCGATATATGTAAAATTCTATTTTTGTCGCGGATCGGATACTTGTGAGGCGTGGTACTTTTGGAGCACCAGAGGCGCAGTGGAATAAGAAGCAAGATGGATTCGACAACTCGACCCGATGGCGGTGGCTAAAGATGGCAGCAGTTAGGGTTGGAGCACATGGAGGACAATAACAGGAAAATGCCATAATAGTTGGAAAATAATTTCCATATTTATTGCTTTATTTACTGTGATGTGTGTGTATGCATGTGATGTATGCTAGGATAACTTAAAATTCCTCACTTTAAATAACTAAGTGGGAGAGGGATTTATTTTAATAAATTCCACAGTCTCCATTACTGGTTTGTAAGTGATGCAAACAAACTTGCGCGTTGGCTCTGAGTGCCTTCCTCCATATCGGATGACTTTGTTTGCGGATCACTAGATCAAACTTCCATTTAGGATGACTATAGGAAATTAATTAAGAGCGTGTGATCTTCCCCATCGGAAGGGGCATAATCTTATTAATGGACTTAGTGTCAAGTAATGGTATACACTTAGGCACGCCTAATAGTATCCTCCCCATCGGAGTCACTGCTATTATTTGTGTGACCAAAGGAAAACCAACTATTAATTTGTCAAAAAGATAAGTTGACAAGATAATAAAATTAAAACCCCCTCTTACAAATGTTGAGTTTTTGTATATGTCCACACTATCGTGGCATACAAAATTCATGGTGTATGAGGTAATTTTATTTGTCAGGATGACAAGAAAATAAAATTAATGGGAAAAACTCCTCTTACAAATGTTTGGTTTTGTATACGTCCACACTATCGTGGCATACAAAATTCACGGTGTTTGAGGAAATTTTATTTGTCATAAAGACTTATTGACAAGATAATTAATGGGTAAAACCCTCCTCTTACAAATGTTCAATTTTGTATACGTCCACACTATCGTGACATGCAAAATTCACGGTGTTTGAGGTATTGGTGAATTTAAATAATATTGTTTGAGGAATCAATGTTATTTTAAATTTAAAAGTTTTGACCAAATATTTGATCAAAGATATATCAACTATTAATTTTATTCGTCATAAAGTAAAGTTGATGAGATAATAAAATTAATGGATAAAATTTCTTTTTTGATTTTGTATACGTCCACACTATCGTGGCATACAAAATTCATAGGGATTTTAAGGTGTTGGTCTTGACCAAATATTTTTGTGATTCTTAGGATTTAAAATGTTTGGCAATCCCCTAGTTGTTATACAATAGAATAGACTTAGTAGTCCCAATTGTAATGATTGGAAATAGGACTTGGACATTTAGGTAGACTGTCCTCTTAGAACTAAGAATAAAATAGGTGTATTTCATTCATTAGTTAATACATGATTAGTGGTGTTATCTACCGGTACCTGGTGTGTAGATACGGGAGCCACTGATCATGTCTGCAATTCATTACAGAGGTTCTAGGAAACCCGACAACTATATGAAGGGGAAGTCACTGTCTACATGGGCACTCTGCAAAAGTGGTAGCTGTTGCAGTGGAAGATGCTTATCCTCTGATAGGAATAAAATATGGATTTTAAGAAATTATCTTTACGTACCAAGTTTAGAAAGAATTTGATTTCGGTTTCTAAACTAATCAAAGAATAGATATTCTATCTATTTTGATAACAAACTTGTTATCAAGAAAATAGGAAAGATATCTGTTCTAGTACGTTGGTTGACAATTTATAAATCCAATAACTCCCACAATGCAATAAATGAAAATTAGTAACACATCTTCTAACTTTAATAAGGGAAAGGAACCTTCAGAAATGAACCAATCACATCCTTGGCAGTCTAAGGCTAGGTTATATTAACTTGAGTAGGATTCAAAGGATAAAAACCAATGAACTCTTAGGTTCATTGGTAGTGGAAATCTTTCCAATCCTGCGGGTCTTACTTGGAAGTAAAATAACCAAGAAGTTTTTAAAGTCTAAGGGGTATAGAGCCGAGGATATGTTGGAATTGGTTTATTCTGATTTGTGTGGTCCTATGACTATCCAGACAAGAGGAAGGTATGAAAATTTTGTCTATTTTATAGACAACTATTTGAGATATAGATACATTTACTTGATGCACCGCAAGACTAAGTGCTTTGATTAGTTCAAAGAGTACAAGGCTGATGCGGAGAAACATCAAAGTAAAAGTATCAAGTCACTATGGTAAGATCATAGTGGCGAATACCTCTTGGGAGAATTTAGGAGTCACTTATCAGAAGTAGAGATTCAATCCCAACTAACTACATCTGGTACACCCCAACAGAATGGTGTAGTAGTAAGAAGGTATAGGACTCTTATGGAAAAGATTAAATCGATGATGAGTTATTCAAAATTACCAAATTCGTTTTAAAGGATATACACTGGAAACGGACGTGAACGTAGTACCTTCTAAGTCAGAACTCTCTACTCCCATAGAAATTACAGAATAGGCGTAAGACTAATCTGAAGCATATTTGGATTTGGGTGGTCTAGCACATGAGAGACATTGATAAGTTGGGCAGGAGTTCACTTGTTTGTGAGTTATCCTAGAGAAACGAAAGGAGATTTATAGTCCTCAAAATCGGAAGGTCATTGTTAGCACCAATACCCGATTTTAGAAAAGGACTATACAATGAACCATAAGCCCATAAGTAAAATTGTTCTTAAAGAAATGACACGTTTAATCTAGTACTAACTGTACAAGATGAAATATTACAATAAACTGCAACACGTATCACAATTGATAAACAAACAGTGCCTCGTCGTAGTGGGAGGGTTGTTAGGCAACCTAAAAGATTCATGTTTTGGAAGAGTCTTTGGACTTGATCCTTGGTAGACATGAACCTGATCCCCAGACATATGACGAAGCACTCCAAGATAAAAATGCAGCATCTTTGCAAAGAATAAAGAATTAGAATATATGTATTCTAATAGAGTCTGGGAGCTTATAAAATCACCAAATGGTGTAAAAGCCATTGGGTAAAAATAAGTCTACAATAGGAAAAGAGGGATATACAAGAAGGTAGAAACTTTCAAAGCAAGGCTTGTTGAAAAAGGAAACTTTTTTACTGGTATCCATGCTTAAGTCTACCCGGATTCTTTTATCTATGAGATTTAGCAAGTGGATGTCAAGACAGCTTTCCTTAATGGAAGTCTTGAAGAAAACATCCTTATAAAGCAACCAGAAGGGTTCATTGCAAAAAGCAAAGAGCATCTTGTGTGTAAGCTCAAACAGTCTATGGATTGAAGTAAAGCTTCAAGGTCTTGGTACATTCGGTTTAATAAAGTAATCCTGACCTATGGATTTATTTAATAACCGAATGAGTCTTGTGTATACAAAGAGTGTGATGGAAACGTGGTTGTATTTCTTGTACTATACGTAGATAACATTTTTGGTAGTTAGAAATAATATCAAAGTGTTGTCAGAAGTAAGGGTATGGTTGTCCAAACAATTTGATATGAAGGACTTGGGAGAATGCATATATTCTTGGGATCAAAGGGATCGCAAGAAAAGAATATATTTTACTTATCCCAAAGCTTCATATATCGAAACAATCTTAGCTCATTTTAGCATGCAGAACTCCAAGAAAGGTTTCTTACCTTTTAGGTATGGAGTAGCTTTATCTAAAGAGATGTCTCAGAAGACATCAAAGGAAATAAAGGACATGAAGGCAATTCCTTATGCTTTGGCTGTAGGAAGTCTAATGTATGCATTGCTGTATACGAGACTGGATATCTATTTTGCCGTGGGCATGGTTAGCAGATATCAAAGTAACTCTGGACAAGGACATTTGTCTGCGGTAAAGCATATATTGAAGTACCTTAGAGGCACTAGAGATTATATGTTAGCTTACAAGGCAGATAATTTGGTCCCTGTGGGTTACATGGATTTTAACATCCAATTGGAAAGGCACAATAGTAAGTCAACCTCGGGGTTTTGTGTTTACTTTAGGAGGTAAAGTCATAACTATAGAAGAGTGATAAGCATAGGTGCTTTTTCGGACTCCACCATAGAACCTGAGTATATGCAGCCTCTAAGGTAGCCATAGAAGCTGTATGGCTCAGATACTTCAAGATAGACTAAGATATGATTTCTGGTTTGCCCAAAATAATTTGGTGCAGTAGCAAACTCGAAGAAACCATAAGTCCATAAGGCAAGTAAACACAATAGAGCGCAAGTACCACCCAATACGAGAAATCGTATAAATGAGGAGAAGTTGTTGCCGCCTAGATTGCATCAGATGATGACCTATAGATCTTTTCACTAAGGCCCTTAAGGCAAGAGCTTTTGATGGGCATATTGAAGGGTTGGGAATCAGATGTATGGCAGTAGATATGGAAGCTTAGTCTTTTAGTATAAGTGGGAGATGTTAGTTAGAGCCCTAGAGCCAATCATTTGATGATTGTATGGACTCATGTATATCATATTCTTGAATATATATTAAGGCATTTGGTTTTTGGTTATTATGCTTATTTGTATTAGTGTCAGATAAAATAAGTATAGTAACGTCCTTGAGTAGAAGGTTCTTACCTATATCAATCGATTGGTTGAATCGATAGTGAGATGATATAGGGAACACTACTCTAAATCATTCCTAGTCGAGTATTAACATTCAGGGACAGTGCTAATACAATAAGACTAGCATGTAAGTTAGCTCGATGACTTAATCTCACAAGTCATGGATATAGAGATATCAAGCTGACACATGGGTATGCATTAGAGAATGTATACTGAATGACCCGCCATGAGAAAGTATCATGGATCGTTATATGAGTGTCATATACTTTCTCATGTGGCTATTAGTATGACTATTAGTCCTTAGACCTGAAGTCACCATGGATTCCTACATAAGGAGTTATGTACTTTGGTTTCGTCAAACGTCACCCGTAACTGGGTGGACTATAAAGGCGATTACTGGGTATATAACGAATTATGTAGAGGGATGTGAGTGATGTAGATGGGATCTATCCCTCCCATATGACGGGAGCGACATCAGTATTCTTGATAGAGTGAGACCACTAAGTGCATGGCCATGCCCAAATGAGTCAACATTAGATGTTGAGCTCATTTGATCGAGTGAGTCTACTTGGAGTTCAAGATTTAGATTAATTAGAGGATGACACGGTCTATGCCTCACATTGATCAATCTAGATGTCTAGGATAGAAGGACAATGTCACATATTGTGAGGAGTCACAATTAGTAGTCACAAGGTGATGTTGGATCTCAACATTTCTTGTAACTTGGGTAGCAATGATGTATTGCTAGATGCCGCTCATTGCTTATGTTTCTAAAGGAGTTTAGAAACATTGCCAACGTTACAAGAACCTATTGGGTCACACACAAAGAACAAGTGGATGAAGGTTAGGTTCATATGATGAACCAATTGGATTAGGTTCATATGATGCATCAAAGATTGGATTCAAATTAGACTTATTGAGTTAGAGTCAATTAGATTCAATTGTTGAATGAGTCTAATTTAAATTTGATTCATTGAGTCAATTTATATTAATGAATTGAGATTCATTAAATTGAAATTGACTTGAATCAAAGGTTGGATTGAACTCAACAAGGAAGACAATTGGTCAAGTTTGACTTGACCAAGTAGAAGTTGAAACATCAAGTTTGACTTGATGTATTGCCACATCATAAGGATGACTCATCCTTGCCACATCACATGCCACCTCATGGAGGTTACAACACCTCTCATCCCATTTAATGTGGCCGGCCACATTAAATGAGGGAGTTATGTGTGTGGCCGGCCACACTAAAGGATGAGTTGTTTTTTCATTTAGTGTGTATTGATGTGTGGTAATTGTATCATCTTCTTCCTAGTATTCTTCCTCCTTCTTGCTGCTGTTGCCGTGACTTCCATGGTAAGGAGAAGGTGGTTGAGTGAATCCAAGAGCAAAGGAAGAGTGAAGGTCACAAAGGAAGGATACTACTAGTGAGTGTATAAGATTTCTTTTTGTACCTTCTTCTTTTCTTCTTTTCAATCCCATTCGAGAGCTCTAGAAAGTGCTAGCACACTTGGGGCTCTCTTCTCCATCCTTTGAGTGTGAGAGACACTCCTTGTTCGTGTGGATATCATTAGAGGAGTGTCTACGTTGACACTCTCGAGATCCGGCGACATCTTGGACAAGCGGGAACGCGAAGGGCTTCGCTACAAGGGTAATGATCTTAACTTTAGTGTAGATCTAAAGTTTTTACAAACTCGTACAAGAAAAGGTTTTTGAAAATTTTTGTTTACGAAACTTTGCACGAGATCCATGGCTTTGGGTGACTCGGGGTTTCCGCGACGTGAAAAAGCGGTTTTCGCGGCTCGAAGAACCCAACAGTGGTATCAGAGCCACGTGCAAAGACTTGTACGAGTTCATTTGTATTTTTATGAAAAATATACCTTCTGTGATTTTCTGTAAAAAAATTGAATTTTTAGAGTTTTTATGATTAATTTTTCCGTAGAAGCGAAGCTCAAGTGTCTCGACACTTGTAGGCTTCGGCTACCGGAAAGTTTTCTTTTAAACGGCTTCGTTTTGCCCCAAATCCGTTTGGGACAGTGGGGTCGGGTGCCATTAGATCGCAAAGGAGCAACTCACGATGGTTAGATCGTGGGTAGGGGCATTGCCCCTAACCCCGCAAGGGAATTTGCTACGCGATTGCACCCGAAATCGCTAAAAACGAACCCGCCGGGAAGATTTTTCCGAAACGGCAATGTCTCGACCCAAATCGTTTTGGGACAGCGGGTTTAGGTGCTGTTGGATCGCAAAGGAACCCTCGCGATAGTTAGATCGCGGGTAGGGGCGCTGCCCCTGGGCCCCGCAAGGGGATCCGTTCCGCGATTGCGCCCGAAACCGCTAAACGGGACCGCCGGGAAATTTTACTCATAAAATTGTAAAAATTATTTTAAAATTACAGAAAGATTATGAAAATATATAATTTTGAATTATATATTAATTTGTGATAGTCATGGCCCAAAATACCCAATAAGATTGGATTTGTGTTGTAATTCATAATACGGCCTGCGTGCCGTCATATGATTGTGTGTGCTATATTTTTATTTTATTTTTTTTTCCACGGCCTGCGCGTCGTGCCTTCCTCTTATTCTGGTTGTAAATTAGATTTAGACTCGAATGTAACTCAAGTTTCAAATTGTAATGTACAAATTGGAGCGGTGGAGGGTCCACACGAGACGGAGTTTCGAGGCGAGCACGAGCAACACAAGGTGGTCAAAGGGAGGAGCTTGGAGAAGCTGTTGACCCTAGGTTGACCATTCGATCTTCTCATTGGCTTGAGAAGATCGTAGTAGGGCCATGACTAAATCACAAATAGATTAATTAATTAATTGTTATGTATCTGATGCATGTTTAATAATTAATTAATTAATTAGTGTCTTAACGATTAGATTAGATCTAAGTCGTGCACATGATGTACCCTTGCGATTAGATTAGATCTAAGTTATGCACAAGATGCATTCTTCTCGATTAGATTAGATCTAGATCGAACCAAATCTAAATGCCTAACCGTGCCGTGATACCTATCACTACCTCGATCACATGTATTGTTGAATCTGCCAAAGCAGAGCAATACATATTATCTTGGTAGGGTACGGAGGGACAATCTTGGTCCCGCCTATCAACGCATGGGTGAATAGAAACTCAATTAGATTGAGTATTCCTAGTTACTCGGTTGGATCGAGTCAACTATAGGCATTCTTCCAATAGTTGAAAAGGTAGGACAAAATCACGTTTATATTAACTCTCGGGCGTATTAGCCAAAGCTAACTCGAGTTTTAATATAAATATGGATCTTGATCCTATAAACAAGAGTTGCATAGAGATGTAATTGGTAATCGTTACCTACCGATCATACTAAGCCTTGGGCGTATTAGCCAAAGCTAACTCAAGGGTTAGTATGATGTGGATCTTGTCCCACAAGAATTATAGAATTCAGTGGGAGCATCATTTAATTAAAGACCTTATTAAATAATTTTTAAAAGAATATGATATTTATTGTTGCAAATTTTCTGTTGTAGATAACCATGACGTCAAATACGAACACTTTCTCCCTGCGATCTGTCCTTGAGAAGGACAAGCTCAACGGAGCGAATTTCCTGGACTGGTACAGGAACTTGAGAATAGTTCGACCGTGAGCGAAGTCACGCTCGAGCAGCCCATTCGGAGGCTCCTCCCGCCAATGCCCCGAGATGACAAAGATGCTTATAAGAAGCATCAAGACGACGATTAGATGTGTCCTGCCTAATGCTCGCGACCATGAACTCGAGCTTCGAAGAAACATGAGCTGATGGGTGCTACGATATGGTTGAACATCCGTCAACTATATCGTACAAGCAAGGCCGGAAGAGGAACCCAATAAATACCGAAGATCTTAAGAAGAAGAGAAATAAGATTTCTACCGTATAAATGTTATAGAAGTCAACCTCTCTATTTCGTTAGATACCGGATGTGCTTCGCACATTTGTACTAATGTACAAGCACCGAGAAATAGCGAGCATTGACAAAGGGCAAGATAGACCTACGAGTAGGCAATGGAGCACGGGTTGCTGCTGTTATTTTCTATCTCTGTCCTCTGGGCTTGTACTAGAGTTAGACGATTGTTATTATGTGCCTGCATTGACTAAGAACATTATATCAGTTTCTTGTTTGGACAAGAAAGGATTTTCGTTTATAATAAAGAACAAATGTTGTTCTGTCTATTTAAACGATATGTTCTATTGTAGTGCACCTCTGATGAACGGACTCTATATTCTAGACCTTGAGAGCCCTATCTATAACGTTAGTACCAAGAGGTTCAAATCGAACGATATGAACCACACCTATCTCTGGCACTGTCGCTTAGGTCATATAAATGACAAGCGCTTATCCCAGCTCCATAAGGATGGTTTGCTGGACTCATTTGATTTTGAATCATATGTGATATGCGAGTCATGCCTACGAGGCAAGATGACTAAGACTCCCTTTAGTGGGCACAGCGAGAGAGCGACTGATTTGTTAGGACTCATACATAGCGATGTATGTGACCCTTTCAATGTCGCCGCTAGAGGCGGTTATAGGTACTTCATCACATTTACTGATGACTTCAGTAGATATGGTTATGTGCATTTGATGACACATAAGTCTGAATCCTTTGAAAAGTTCAAAGAATTCAAGAATGAAGTACAGAACCAGCTTGGCAAGAGTATTAAGATACTTCGATCAGATCGAGGTGGAGAATACCTTAGCCATGAGTTTCATGACTACCTAGCTGAGTGTGGGATTCTATCCCAACTAACTCCTCCTGGAACACCACAGTGGAATGGTGTATCCGAAAGGAGGAATCGTACCCTATTAGATATGGTACGATCTATGATGAGTCACACAGATCTTCCGACATATCTATGGGGATATGCTCTAGACATGGCAGCTTTCATACTCAACCGAGTTCCATCAAAGGCCGTGATAAAGACACCATATAGGATATGGACTGGGAGAGATGCTCAGGTGTCTTTCATGAGGATTTGGGGCTGTGAGGCTTACTTACAACATCAAGTCTCAGACAAATTAGGACCCAAATCCGACAAGTGCTATTTCATCAGATATCCCAAGGAAACTAAGGGATATTACTTCTATATTCCCAGTCAGTACAAAGTAGTTGTGGCAAAGACTGGGGTCTTTCTAGAAAGGGACTTTGTTTCTAGAAAGACTAGTGGGAGCGCGTTCGATCTTGAAGAAATTCAAGATGCGAACAATAGCACTAATGCCTCGATGGAAATTGAACTGGAACCACAAAGTGTTGTGGATGATGTTGTTCCACAAGGAGTTGAGGAACAACAACCGGTTCAAGTAGACATACCTCTTCGCAGGTCTTATAGGGTACGTCGTCAGTCTGAGAGATACTCATTTCTCTTGTCTGACCATGATGACATTGTGCTCATAGAGGATGAGCCTACCACCTATCAAGAAGATGTGATGAGACCAGATTCCGAGAAATGGCTAGAAGCCATGAGATCCGAGATGGAATCCATGTACACCAACCAAGTATGGACTTTGGTTGATCCACCTGAAGGGGTAAAACCCATTGGGTGCAAGTGGGTCTTTAAGAGAAAGACTGACATGGATGGACTTATCTATAAGGGTCGCTTGGTAGCTAAAGGTTTTAAGCAAATTCATGGTATTGACTATGATGAAACCTTTTCACCAGTGGCGATGTTTAAGTCCATTCGGATCATGCTTGCTATTGCAGCCTACCATGACTATGAGATATGGCAGATGGATGTCAAAACCGCGTTTCTGAATGGAAACCTACTCGAGGATGTGTACATGACACAACCTGAGGGTTTTGTAGATCCACAGCATACTAGTAGAGTATGCAAGCTGCATAGGTCCATTTATGGACTAAAGCAAGCTTCTCGGAGCTGGAATCTTCGATTCGATGATGCGATCAAATAGTTTGGTTTCATCAAGAACGAAGATGAGCCTTGTGTCTACAAGAAGGTTGTAGGGGACATAGTTGTCTTCCTCATATTGTATGTGGATGACATACTACTCATTGGGAAGGACATCCCTATGCTTCAGTCTGTCAAGACCTGGCTAGGGAGTTGCTTCTCAATGAAGGACTTAGGTGAGGCATCCCGCATTCTAGGGATACAGATTTATAGAGATAGATCTAAGAGATTGCTTGGCCTAAGTCAGAGTACATACATTGACAAGGTAATCCTTCGGTTTGCCATGCAGAATTCCAAGAAGGGATTTCTGCCGATGTCACATGGCGTGAGTCTTTCGAAGACTCAAGGTCCCTCTTCTAGAGAGGAGAGAGATCGCATGGATCAGATCCCTTATGTCTCAGCCATAGGATCGATCATGTACGCCATGCTATGTACTCGACCTGATGTCTCGTATGCTTTGAGCATGACGAGCAGATACCAATCAGATCCAGGTGAAAGTCACTGGATAGCGGTCAAGAATATTCTTAAGTACTTAAGAAGGACTAAAGAATATTTCTTGATATATGGAGGCAATGATGAGCTAGCTGTAAAGGGTTACAGTGATGCCAGCTTCCAGACCGATCAGGATGATTACCGATCGCAGTCAGGGTTCGTGTTTTGCTTAAATGGTGGTGCTGTGAGCTGGAAGAGTTCGAAGCAGGACACAGTAGCTGATTCTACAACAGAGGCCGAGTATATTGCTGCATCAGAGGCAGCAAAGGAGGCAGTTTGGATCCGCAAGTTCATCACTGAACTTGGGGTGGTTCCTAGCATCGCTGACCCAGTTGAGCTCTATTGTGACAACAATGGAGCTATAGCACAGGCGAAGGAACCTCGCTCACACCAGCGGACCAAGCACATACTACGGCGCTTCCATCTCATTCGAGAGATTATCGATAGAGGAGATGTGAAGATTTGCAGAGTACCTACAGAGGCTAACATCGCAGATCCCTTGACCAAGGCTTTGGCACAGAGAAAGCATGATGGTCACACTAGGTCATTAGGCCTTAGAGCCTATACTGATTGGCACTAGTGCTAGTGGGAGATTGTTAGTTAGAGCCCTAGAGCCAATCATTTGATGATTGTATGGACTCATGTATATCATATTCTTGAATATATATTAAGGCATTTGGTTTTTGGTTATTATGCTTATTTGTATTAGTGTCAGATAAAATAAGTATAGTAACGTCCTTGAGTAGAAGGTTCTTACCTATATCAATCGATTGGTTGAATCGATAGTGAGATGATATAGGGAACACTACTCTAAATCATTCCTAGTCGAGTATTAACATTCAGGGATAGTATTAATACAATAAGACTAGCATGTAGGTTAGCTCGATGACTTGATCTCACAAGTCATGGATATAGAGATATCAAGCTGACACATGGGTATGCATTAGAGAATGTATACTGAATGACCCGCCATGAGAAAGTATCATGGATCGTTATATGAGTGTCATATACTTTCTCATGTGGCTATTAGTATGACTATTAGTCCTTAGACCTGAAGTCACCATGGATTCCTACATAAGGAGTTATGTACTTTGGTTTCGTCAAACGTCACCCGTAACTGGGTGGACTATAAAGGCAATTACTGGATATATAACGAATTATGTAGAGGGATGTGAGTGATGTAGATGGGATCTATCCCTCCCATATGACGGGAGCGACATCGGTATTCTTGATAGAGTGAGACCACTAAGTGCATGGCCATGCCCAAATGAGTCAACATTAGATGTTGAGCTCATTTGATCGAGTGAGTCTACTTGGAGTTCAAGATTTAGATTGATTAGAGGATGACACGGTCTATGCCTCACATTGATCAATCTAGATGTCTAGGATAGAAGGACAATGTCACATATTGTGAGGAGTCACAATTAGTAGTCACAAGGTGATGTTGGATCTCAACATTTCTTGTAACTTGGGTAGCAATGATGTATTGCTAGATGCCGCTCATTGCTTATGTTTCTAAAGGAGTTTAGAAACATTGCCAAAGTTACAAGAACCTATTGGGTCACACACAAAGAACAAGTGGATGGAGGTTAGGTTCATATGATGAACCAATTGGATTAGGTTCATATGATGCATCAAAGATTGGATTCAAATTAAACTTATTGAGTTAGAGTCAATTAGATTCAATTGTTGAATGAGTCTAATTTAAATTTGATTCATTGAGTCAATTTATATTAATGAATTGAGATTCATTAAATTGAAATTGACTTGAATCAAAGGTTGGATTGAACTCAACAAGGAAGACAATTGGTCAAGTTTGACTTGACCAAGTAGAAGTTGAAACATCAAGTTTGACTTGATGTATTGCCACATCATAAGGATGACTCATCCTTGCCACATCACATGCCACCTCATGGAGGTTACAACACCTCTCATCCCATTTAATGTGGCCGGCCACATTAAATGAGGGAGTTATGTGTGTGGCCGGCCACACTAAAGGATGAGTTGTTTTTTCATTTAGTGTGTATTGATGTGTGGTATTGTATCATCTTCTTCCTAGTATTCTTCCTCCTTCTTGCTGCTGTTGCCGTGACTTCCATGGTAAGGAGAAGGTGGTTGAGTGAATCCAAGAGCAAAGGAAGAGTGAAGGTCACAAAGGAAGGATACTACTAGTGAGTGTATAAGATTTCTTTTTGTACCTTCTTCTTTTCTTCTTTTCAATCCCATTCGAGAGCTCTAGAAAGTGCTAGCACACTTGGGGCTCTCTTCTCCATCCTTTGAGTGTGAGAGACACTCCTTGTTCGTGTGGATATCATTAGAGGAGTGTCTACGTTGACACTCTCGAGATCCGGCGACATCTTGGACAAGCGGGAACGCGAAGGGCTTCGCTACAAGGGTAATGATCTTAACTTTAGTGTAGATCTAAAGTTTTTACAAACTCGTACAAGAAAAGGTTTTCGAAAATTTTTGTTTACGAATCTTTGCACGAGATCCATGGCTTTGGGTGACTCGGGGTTTCCGCGACGCGAAAAAGTGGTTTTCGCGGCCCGAAGAACCCAACAGGAGATTGTTAGAGTGTATACTAAAGGCCTAGCTTTTGGAATAAACATTTATCTAGAAATAAAAATCACATTGGTCAAATATCTACATTTATGATAAATGTAGTTGTTCAATTAATTTATATTGTAGATAACATGGTGTGTGGTGTCACACACAGAAGATCATGTTATCAATTCTTTATAAATTATTAACAGTTGCTCATGACTAAGATAGAAAGGAATAAACCATTGGAATAGTCGTAGTGTAATTAGGTATTAGTTTATCTTGACTAATAAATTACACTAGTACACTCTAAGTGTATTGAGTAGGACCATTTTAGGTAAGTTCTTTTTATACTGACTTGATAAAAGAACTAGACCTTAGTTATTATGGAAGTGTGTGCACTTAATCCTAATATAATAACAAGAACATATATTTGATATTTATTTCTTTAATTTATCAATGGGTGAGATTTAGTTCGATAAATCAATAAGCTCTGTCACGCCCCAAGAGGAGTCCTTACCGAAAAATTTCGACAGCATCTCCCCTGTACGGGTGACAATCTGAGGCATACATACATACAATATACATTAGCCACATACGGCTGGAAAATATCTACACAACCACGCAGTTATATAAATATATGAATCAGCCCACACGGCTGTACTAAATCAACACAGCGGAAATCACAACAACGATCACAAAATATAAAGTAAGTAACTGCGAGCCGGCTCGGCTTGACACAATAATATCAAACCAAATACTAGAGAATACAAATACATAAACAAGTACAAAACCCAAAATACAAATAACGTAAGAAATACCGAAATCATAAGGTCGTCCTCGAATGTGACGTGGAACTGGCGGACTGGATCTCCAGGCGACTCCATAAATCCCTTACCTGCTACCTGGTGAAATTACCAATATACGGGGTGGTGAGTATAAAGACTCAGCGGGTAATAGACTGATAATGCATGAGTATCATAAAGAACTAGAGATGCAAAAAGGTATACAATCTCGTATGGAAATAGCAGATACTACAGTGATATCATAATAAGTGTCCATACCTAAAACCATATCCTAGGCTAGTAAGGGAAGGTAGGTGTAGCAAAGTCCTGCTACAGTACTGCTCATAACTACATGGTATCATGTGAGGTATATACAGGTCAATAGTAAGTAAGCTAGTGTCTAAACACATATCACAGGTATAAATCTCATCCTATGTAAGCATAACAGCATAAATAAACAACAGCAGCAAAATCTAGCAACAGCAGCATAAGAAACAGCAGTATCAGCAGGTATAATAATAACAGCGTATGCACGGATGGTCACTCCCGCCCACCCCTCAAGTCCATGACCCCAGTATGGACGAGAGGCCGGGACAATGACAGACTGTACACCACTCCAGCTACCACTACTCTCGAGTGGCCGAGGGGACAGTTGCATAGTAGCTGAATAGCTACGTCTGCGACGGGGGTCCCTGCTGCCCGCGACTCCAGCAGACACTACCCATGAGTGTGCGAGTGGGGGGCACGACAAGACAAGCGGCACGCTCCAAGCTACCACTACCCATGAGTGGCCGAGCGTGCGGCCCAGGCCAACGACCCTCTCAACCACAAGGGAGACATGGTCGCCGGCATGCATGCAATGACATGATGCGAATAATGCAGCAATCATCATATATATATATAAACAGAAAACAGGTATGCTACATGAAGCCGGCATGCTCAGCAAGGTGTGTAAATAAACAGCAATCAAGGCAGGTAAACATGGTATCAGGTGTCCATATATCCAATACCTACTATCTAATGTCTGATATCTGGTATCCAATACCTAGTACTATAGTGTCTGCTAAACATCATCGATAGCAACGAGAGACTGTATAGATATAGAAACGAGTAACTCAAAGATTGAGTGGAAGTATCAAACGCAGGAAAAATAAGAGTGGAGTCAAGATAGATACAACAACTATCTGAACATAAAGCTTATGCACCAGGATCAAAATACTAAAGAGGTAAAGCAAGAAGTACCCGCCTTTATCTGTCGATCGTGTCAAGTAGTCTCGCTTCAAGACGCTCGTCTCGAGTCCACATCCTGTAAATCACATGCTATACAGTTTAGCTAATCACGTATACGACAACTAGCTAAACCTAAACTCAATAATTCAAGATCTACCAAAATCCACATATCACACAGATTAATCCAACTCATCACCACTAATCATGATATCAATCTTATGATTATATTACAAATCATGTACTCCTCTAAATCAACCATAAACCTTCATCTCAATAACAACTCATCCACATGATAATCACACAAACTAAAATCCACTCAAGCAATAAATCACAACTAACTGGAACTAGGACACTCTAACCATTCCACAACTAAAATCAAATATGGTTAATACACAAAATTACCTTCTCAACTTACCAAATCCGATTCTCCGCTTGACGAAGATATTCAATCGCCACAGCAATAGAAGTAAGACTCCCACCTTGGATCCGATAAGCGTATGGTATCACAACAATGATCGAAGCTAGATATAAGTGCTACCCTCCAAATCAAAGAACCCTAAATCATCACTGATTATAAATCAACAAAGCTTAGGTTAAGGGCTTCGTTACCCATTTGCTCGCTATTCTTCTCCCGAGTTGTTCACTGATCCCACAACTACTCACGAAGGATGGTGGTCGATGACGGCATTGACAACGCGAACAGAGACATCACGAGGAATTAGGCATTTCATCAAACATAGGATCTGCACCAACCACATGACCAATTAAACAATGCATCCATACCACAGCAATGTTGACAAGAACGTCCAAGTTACAACCAACCTTAGCAACACATCCATGTTTGATAGCGAGCTCGCTGGGACAAGGATCGTGGTACCACTCCAGTGAAGGGATCCGCGTGATAGATGAAGAGTTCTATGGCTCCGCGCCAGAGATCCCTCCAGTGGTGACCTCCCTTACTCGGCTGGGTCCTCAAGCGAGGAGAAGAACAACCCTGTCTTCCTTTGCGTCGAATCTCCCTTCCGGTGGCAGTGGCACCTGATGACACGGCGGCAGCGCACAAATCCGACGCGATCGGACGCCCTCAAGCCGAGATCCGGCATGATCGAACGGCGGCACAGTGATGGCTAGGGCTCCGCCGGAAAGGTGGAATCGAGTGCTTGGCTCCCGACGAGGGTTGGGTGTCCGCGGCTAGGTCTGTGAAGGCGATGGCCAGATCTGCGCCGGTGACGAAGAGGAGAACTCGGTTCAAGTCGGTAGTGGGTTGGATGACGCTGACGATGAGGCTCGCAGCAATCGGCACAGCATTGGCCGTCGACGCGCAGCGGAGAGGACACAAGATAGAGGATAGGAGGAGGTGTGCGGCAGTGGAGTGAATCGGGGCCGGGGGTGGTCGTCGGCGATGAAGAGCAGCTGGCGAGGGAGAGGCGGCGGTGAGGTGGAGAACGTGCGAGAAGGGCTCGGGATGAAAAAAAATAAGGGAATTAGGTTTTATATATAACTAACCTAGGTTTAGTTAATTAAACCATAAGTTAATTCCTCAATCAACTCCCACAAAAGGGATAGTCCAAACAGGCTTTTCTCGTCCCTATTATTTTATCCCTGCAAACTATTACATACGAGCTCCAATTAAATCCCAGAAAATTTCTAAAAATTCCTGAAAAATCTAATAAGATTATTTTTCCAATAACCTTATTATTTAACTATTATTTGGGTACCGTATTTTACAAGCTCGATAAGTTGGGAAATGATATCACTTATAGTGTGTGTTGTTAATTATAGAAGGAATTTGTGTCCTAGTAATCTAGGTTGAGAATGACCTCAAGAGGAGCTCATAAGGATTGTCATGTTAAACCCTACAGGTGGACTTAGTCCGACATGACAATAAGGTTGAGTGGTACTACTCTTGGACTAAGATATTAATTAAGTGAGTTGTCAGTAACTCATTTAATTAGTGGGCATTCATTATCTTAAACACAGGGAGACTAACACACTCATAATAAGAAGGAGCCCAAAATGTAATTTGGGATTGATGCGGTAGTTCTATAATAGTTCTTCAGTGAAATGAATTATTATTGATGAAATTAAGTTATGTGTTCGGGGCGAACACGGGATCCTTAATTTCATCAGGAGACCAAAACCAATTCCTCCTCTCGGTCCCTATCGTAGCCTATTGTATATAGAGATTTATACCCACCACATACCCACCTTCTTACCCAACCAATAGGGGCCGGCCAAGCCAAGCTTGAAGCTCAAGCTTAGGGTCGGCCAAGCCTAAAGGTTGAGCCTTAAGGTGGCCGACCAATAGCTTGGAGCCCAAGCTTAGTGGCCGGCCACATTATATTAAAAAGGGATTTTTGTTAAAATTATTTCTTATGTGGATATCATGTTTTTAAAAGAGAGTTTAAAATTTAAATCTTTCCTTTTATATCTTTCTACAAAAGATTAAGAAAAGATTTGAAATCTTTCCTTATTTGTAGATTGAAAGGTAGATTTTAATTTTGAGAAAACTTTCCTTTTTAACCATGTTCATGATTTAAAAGAGAGTTTAAAAATTAAATATTCTCTTTTATAAGTTTCTACAAAAGATTAAGAAAAGATTTGATATCTTTCCTTATTTGTAGATTAAAAGATATTTTAATTTTTAGAGATAATTTTGTTTTTATCCACATGTTTAAAAGAAAGATTTTAATTTATAAAATTTCCTTTTTACAAATCACCATGAAGGGAAAAATTATTGGAGAAATTTTTTATAAATTTCCGGAGACAAATTAGGAAGTTTTAATTAATTAAAACTCTCCTTGTTTTGTTTTTAAAGTGGTCGGCCATTGTAAATTGAGAAGAGAAAATTGTTTTTAATTAAATAAATTTTCCTTTTCATGGCAAAAGAATTAAGGAAGTTTTTATTTAAATTTCCTTATTTGCCAAGACCAAGGATTATAAAAGATGGGGTAGAGGTGCCTTCATGGGTGAACGACTCTATTCTTTTCTTCCTCTCTTTTCTTCCTTGGTGTGGTCGGCCCTAGGGTCTCCTCTTCTCCTTCTTTTCTCTTCCTCCTTTGTGGCCGGTGGCATCAACACAAGAGCTTTCCATGGTGGTCGGTTCTAGCTAGGAGAAGAAGGAGAGAAAGAAGGCTTCGTTTCTAGCATCCCTTGGAGCTTGGTGGTGGTGACCGGACCTTTACTTCTCATGGAGAATTAATGGTGGCCAAATCTAGCTTGGAGAAGAAGGAGCTTGGTGGTTCTCGTCTCGGAAGATCGTTGCCCACACA
This sequence comes from Zingiber officinale, assembly GCF_018446385.1. NCBI lineage: Eukaryota > Viridiplantae > Streptophyta > Magnoliopsida > Zingiberales > Zingiberaceae > Zingiber > Zingiber officinale. The sequence continues at coordinate 95,222,920 of NC_056002.1, read as the reverse complement.
ACGTCCGAGATAAGAAGAGGAATACGTTAGAAGATCAAGAGGTTATTTTGCTTACAAAGAAAGGTATAACTAGTAATTGTTTTCCACATCATACTAGTTTTCTTTGTATAGTTATTTATGGAAATACCAAACACAAGAGGCATATGATTCTAGAGTTTTCGAAATAGTTTTTTTTTCAAGTTTGTGTTTTCTTCTTTTTCGAATTTGTGATTCGATTGTTCTTTTTGGTTAATCTAGAGTTATTTATGGAAATAAATATTAGCTTTCCTTAAAAGACTATGCCTAGGCGGTGGTAGTTGCTCCCATATCCAAGAAGGCCATGTGCCTCGCCATGCAGTCCTGGAAGCCAATTTTGGAAATTAATTTTTATGGAATTAATAACTTAGGTAGATTTGAATCAATATTGTTAAGTTCTGCTTGCGATTCAAATCTAAACTATTAAGAACAGATAAGTTAAATTTGGAATCAATGATGTTAAGTTCTGTTTGCGATTCCTAATTTAACTTCTAAAGAACACAATAGGTTATTTAAGGAAAGGTTCGACACTTGTACAAAAAATTTTTGTACAGTGGAACCGGTATAATTTTCTTAGGACTAACCAACACATTCGTTATCTTAAACATAGGGAGACTAACACACTAATATATGAAGGAGCCCATAATGTAATTTGGGATTGGTGTGGTAGTGCAATAATAACTCTCTAGTGGAATGAGTTATTATTGATAAACTTGAGTTGTGTGTTCGGGGCGAACACGGGATACTCAAGCTCATCGGAATGCCAAAACCAATTTCTCCTCTAGGTCCTTATCGTAGCCTCATTAAAGCCTCAAGTCCACTCATATAAAGCCCTTCTTGGTGTCCAAGAAGAGGCCGACCCATGGCTTGGTGACCAAGCCAAAGGGGCCGGCCAAACTCCTTCACAAAAGGGCCGGCCCTTTGCTTAGTGTCCAAGCAAAGAGGGGTCGGCCATAATATGCCAAATAAGGAGGGGTGTTTTGAATTTTTAAAATCTTCTCTTTGTAGAAAATTACAAGTTTTAAAAGAGAGTTTTTAAAATATAAAACTTTCCTTATTTGAATTAGGCCACATGGCTTAATAGAAAGTTTAAAAGTTTTAAAACTTTTTTTTTTTAACCATCCTCATGGTTTTTAGAAAAAAGGAAGAGAAGTTTTAAAATTAAATTTTCTATTTTTGTAACCATGTTAAAAAAGGAAATTTTAGAAGAGAAGTTTTAAATTTTAAAACTTGGTTTTATTTTTTAAAACTTTCCTTTTTTAACATCCACAATAGGAAAGAGAGCTTGTAAAATTTTATAAGAAGATTTCTTCTTTTGTAAAATTTTATAAAAATAATTTCTCTCCTTGATGATGTGGTCGGCCACCCTTGCTTGGTGCCCAAGCATGGGGCCGGGCAAAATTAAATCATCATTCAATCAATGTTTGATGATTGATTCAATCAAGAGGAAAGAAAAAGAAAAATAAAAAGGGAAAAGGAAAAACAACAGGAAGATTTTAATTTTTGTAAAAATTCTTTCTTTATTTGCCTTGGGTAAGTAATATAAAAGAAGGGGAGGAGAGGCCTCATGACACAACAATTCTTATTCTCTTGGTGGAGTTCCTCATTGTGGCCGGCCCTCTCTCCCTCTCTTTTCCCTTTGCTCTCTTTTGCTCCTTGTTGGTGGGGGTGACCGAAACTCAGAGAAGGAGGAGGAGTTCTTTGGGTGGTGTTCATCTTGGAGGATCGTTGCTCACACAACGCCCAAGGTGAGGCGAGGAATACGGCAGAAGATCTCGAGGTCATTAGCATACAAAGAGAAGGTATAACTAGTAATTTTCTTCCGTATCATGCTAGTTATTTTTCTTTATATGAATTGCAAACACAAGAGACATTAGATTCTAGTTTTTCAAATTGTAATTCGAGTTTGTTTTTTTGTTTTTCAAATTTGTGATTCGATTGTTCTTTTTTGTTAAACCTTGAGTTATATAAGGAAATTAAATATTAGCTTTCCTTAAAAGGCTTTGTCTAGGCGGTGGTGGATGCTCCCATACTCAAGAAGGCCATGTGCCTCGCCATGCAGTCCTGGAAGTCAATTTTGGAAATTAATATTTAATTGAGTTTATAACATAGGTTGATTTCGATCAATAGTGTTAAGTTCCGCTTGCGATCCAAATCTAAACCATTAAGAACAGATAAGTTAAATTTGGAATCAATAATGTTAAGTTCCGTTTGTGATTCCTAATTTAACTTCTAAAGAACACAATAGGTTGTTTAGGAAAGGTTCGACACTTGTACAAAATTTTTGTACAGTGGAACCGGTATGATCTTCCTAGGACCAACCAACAAGAAAATCATACGCCTGACGGTTGGAGATCCACGCGGTAGGCTGCAGTCGAGAGCGGGCGAATGGGCTCGAGATCAGCTTTGGGCCCAGAGATCTAGAGGGAGTTGAAGTTCCTCACGACGACACCCTCATCATTCGAGCGATAATCGCTAACTATACTATTCACCGAATCTTCATTGACACAGGTAGCTCGGTGAATATAATTTTCAAGAAGGCGTTTGACCAGCTCCAAATCGACCGGGGCGAGTTGCTGTCAATGACAACCCCGTTATATGGATTCACTGGCAATGAAGTTCTGTCGATCGGCCAGACGAGGTTAGCCATATCGCTTGGAGAGGAATCACTCAGAAAGACGATGCCCACAAATTTCATCGTCATACAACGTCATCTTGGGCCGACCGATCCTCAATGAGTTCCGAGTTGTAGTCTCCACCTACTGCCAGAAGATCAAGTTCCCGGTGGAAGACTGGGTGGGAGAAGTCAAGGGTGATCAGTTGGCGGCTTGGCGTTGTTTTATCGAGATAGTCAAGACCGAGACGAAGTCCGCTCGAAAAACACCCCAGCTGGAGGTAAGAGCCATAACCGAAAAGCCCCCTACTTTGGTGTATGGAGAGAAGGAAGAGGTACAGATCCACCCGAGCCAAGCAGAAGCTACTACCTTCATAGCTATTGATTTGGATGCCGAGCAGAAAGCCGAGCTGATCACGTGTCTTCAGCAGAACCATGATGTCTTCGCATGGTCGACACACGAGCTTTCGGGGATCTCTCCAAGAGTGGCGCAGCACGAACTTCATGTCCGACGGGATGCTTTGCCGGTGAAGTAGAGAAAGAGAGATTTTAGCACCGAACAAAACCTTATCATCCGGGCGGAAATCGAGAAGCTCCTGGAGGCCGATCACATACGGGAGGTTCAGTTCCCAAGCTGGCTCGTAAATGTGGTGCTGGTCTCCAAGCTCGGCAATAAGTGGCGAGTCTGCATCGACTTCCGGGACCTCAACAAGGCGTGCCCAAAAGACTTCTATCCCTTGCCCAGGATCGATCAGATGGTAGACTCCACTGCCGGGTGCGATCTGATATGCATGCTGGACGCATACCAAGGGTACCATCAAGTGCCGCTCGCTAGAGAAGATCAAGATAAGGTCAGCTTCATCACGACCGATGGAACCTACTGCTACAACATTATGCCGTTCGGACTGAAGAACGCGGGAGCCACCTACCATAGGTTGATGAATAAAGTGTTCCGGGGGTAGATCGGCTGCAACATGGAGGTATATGTCGACGACATATTGATCAAGTCCCTCCGAGTTGCTGACCTCTATGCAGATATCAAGGAGACTTTCCAGACACTCAGGACATACAGAATCAAGCTGAAGCCCAACAAGTGTTTGTTTGGCGTAAGAAGTGGGTGTTTCCTGGGCTACATCGTCACCGAGCGTGACATTGAGGCGATTCCCAGCAAAGTAAAGGCCCTATAGGATATGCCACCACTAAGAAATTTGAAGGAATCACAGAGGCTCATCGGTCGGATAACCGCCCTATCACGGTTCATTTCTAAGTCGTCCGACCGAAGATTGCCCATCTTTAAGATCCTACACCGAGCTACCAAGTTTCAGTGGGACGAGGAGTGCGACCGGGCGTTCGAAGAACTTAAAGCATACCTCAACTTGTTGCCTGTGCTTGCTAAACCCATTGCCAGTGAGCCACTTCAAATTTATTTGTCTTTGGCTGAGCATGCGGTTGGCTCGACACTAGTCAAGCAGAACGACGATGAGTAGCTGGTGTACTTTTTAAGCCATATATTGAAGGATGCTGAGTTTCACTACACCGATCTTGAGTAGTTGGCCTACGCATTGGTACTCGCCGCTCGGAGGCTTCGACCTTACTTCCTCGCACACTCAATCATTGTTATGAACAACAACCCCCTAGGGAGGGTCCTCCTCAATCTTGAGGCTTCCGGACGACTGATCAAATAGACAACAGAGCTTAGTGAGTTCGACATCCAGTATTAGCCCCGAATGACCATCAAAGCGCAGTCCTTGGCGGATTTTGTCACGAAAGTACAAAATCCTGAATCAGAGGCTGTCTGGAAGATATATGTGGATGGGTCGTCCACTCGATAGGGAAGCGGGATCGAAATACTGTTGATCTCCCCCCAGGAAGAGCGGATTCAGCTGTCTGTTCGGCTGAATTATCGGGCAACCAACAACGAATCCGAGTACGAGGCGCTTATAGCCGGACTACAGGCCGCTCGGCATGTCGGAGCCATTAAAGTCCTAATTCATTCGGATTCACAACTAGCTGCCCAGCAGCTGACTGAGTCATTCGAGATAAGTAACACGCGACTCAAGCTCTATGTAGAACCCTTCGAAAAGCTGAGGGCCGATTTCCAGGAGGTCATCATACAAAAGATCCCCTGAGCAGAAAACCAAGTTGTAGATGAATTGGCCAAATTGGCCAGCTCACTCTCTCCGATCGTCATCGCACAACCGATTGAGTAGGTCTCTCTGGTGGCTCACATCGATCAGATGGAATGACTCACCTTCCTAAATGATTGAGAACGACGTTAATAGAACTTTTACGATCGGGAGCCACACCATCCGATCGGGAGGAGGCCCGTTTGCTAAAGAAGAGGGTTGGTCGGTTCACCCTCATCGGAGATCAGCTCTACAAAAAGGCCTTCTCTAGGCCTTTGCTTAAGTGCGTCGGAGCAGAGGATGCCAACTATATATTGCAAGAGGTACATCAAGGATCGTGTGGAGGACACCCGGGCGACCGCTCATTAGCCAGGAAAATTATTCTCACAGGATACTTTTGGCCGACCCTCCAGGAGGACGCCGCTCAGACGGTCGCCACCTGCCTATCCTGACAGAAGTATCATACCCTCTCGCATCGGTCGACAGAGGAGATGATGGCGTCTACGGTGTCTTGCCTATTCGTTCAGTGGGGCATGGACATCGTGGGGCCCTTCCCAATGGCGACAGGACAACGGAGGTTCCTGCTTGTCGCGGTCGATTATTTCTCCAAGTGGGTTGAAGCCGAGCCACTAGCCAGAATAACCGAACAGATGCTCAAGAAGTTCATCTGGCAGCATATCATCTGTCGGTTCGGCATCCCGCGTTGGCTCGTCTCGGACAATGGAAGACAGTTCGTGGGTCAAGGGCTCAGAGCATGGTGCGAGGGGTTTGACATTAAGCAGGCCTTCACCTCGGTAGCATATCCTCAGAGTAATGGGCAAGCCGAAGTCGCCAATTGGGAGATCTTGCGGATCCTGCACGCACGACTCGACCATATGGGAGGTAGCTAGGTGGACGAACTCCCCAATGAGCTATGGGCGATCTGCACGACCCCCAAAGAAGGAACAGGAGCAACCCCCTTTCACTTGGTGTACGGTGGTGAAGCGGTCGTCCCCGTAGAAGTCAGAGTCGAGTCCGATCGGATACAACACTACAGCGAAGACAACGTCGAGCGGAGGCTCCTGGAGCTAGATTTGGTGGATGAGGCACGTGCTAAAGCCACCGCCCGGCTGATGGCCTACCGGTAGAGGATGAAGCAGACCTACAATTGAAGGGTGATCCCAAGGTCATTCCAAGCCGGTGACTTTGTGTGGAAGAAGGTGAAGCCGGTCGGCGACGCCACCAAGTTGGAAGCTCTGTGGGCTGTACCCTTCAAGATCGTGGAAAAGCTTCGCTCGGGTGCCTATTACTTAGAGGATGAGGACGGGTGACGACTCGAACGTCCATGGAGCGCGAACCACCTCCAGCCATATTGAGCCGAATGAGAGGTGTGCCGATGTAGTCAATGTATTTTATATACCCCTACACCCTGTGAATGTAGGACTGAAATCAAAAGATTCTCAAAATTCATTCCGAATGGCGAGTCTTCATCAAATCGTCGAGCGACGACGTTAAACCCAGGTCTCCACCGACGGTCGAGCGGCGACCTTAAACCCGAGTCTTCATCAAATCGTCGAGCGACGACGTTAAACCCAGGTCTCCACCGACAATCGAACGACGACCTTAAACCCGAGTCTTCATCAAATCGTCAAGCGGCGATGTTAAACCCAGGTCTCCACCAACGGTCAAGTGGCGACCTTAAACCCGAGTCTTCATCAAATCGTCGAGCAGCGACGTTAAACCCAGGTCTCCACCGACGGTCGAGTGACAATCTTAAACCCGAGTCTTCATCTAATCATCGAGCGGTGACGTTAAGCCCAGGTCTCCATCGATGGTCGAGCGGTGACCTTAAACCTGAGTCTTCCAAATCGTTGAGCGGCGACGTTAAACCCAGGTCCCCACCTACGGTCGAGCGGCAATCCTAAGTCCAAGAGGTAACTGATACATCGTTTGGAGCGATAGAGGGGGGGGGGTGAATATCGCGCTTTTTAAAACTATTCTTTTCTTTCAAATCAAAGTTGTGCAGCGGAAATAAAAAGGAGACAAAGTATTTTAATTCGTTCGGAGTCTAGTTCGACTCCTACTTGAAGGCCCGCAGTCCTTGACTGCACCGATGGGCAAAGTACTAAAAACCTTCTTTCCAAAGTCCTCTGAAAGAAGCGAATCGTACAGATACAAGAATGTTAAGATAGTAACACACCTACTATCTTATGTAAATTAAGTGCAATATAAAATAAATATACCGACAATAAGATTTGAAAGATGAAGCTTGGTCGGCATGAATGAAGTTGCTTCCTGAAATCGTAGGCGTGAGCAGCTTGCAGAAGAGCACCAGAATTGATTCGAAAAGTTCTCCCTGGCCTCTGACTTCGAGCCTCAATTTATAGGTATGATGGATGTTCGGTCGACCGATCCCTCTGTTCAGTCGACCGAACCAGTTCCGATCCCTTCCAGCTAGAGTCTGACGTTGGCTCGATATTCTGCATTAACTGGAATTCAATGGTTCGGTCGACCGATCCCTCTGTTCGGTCGACCGAACAGGCTCCTTCCCTGTTCGTCGAGATTTTGCCATGATCTGCATTTACTGCGCCTTTAATATTGATGGTTCGGTCGACCGATCCTCGGGTTCGGTCGACCGATCCTCGGGTTCGGTCGACCGATCCTCGGGTTCGGTCGACCGATCCTCGGGTTCGGTCGACCGATCAGTGTAGTTTCCTTTTGCATCTGATCGTTGCTGATTAAACTGATATGTGATGAGTCATCTTGGTTCGGTCGACCGATCCTCTGGTTCGGTCGACCGATCCGGCCAAACCTGCAACATAGTATTAAGCAAAGTATCCCTGCAACACAAAGGTTAGCACAATAATATATAATGCATGAGTATGACAGTTAGGACTGTCTTGATCTCAACTTGGAAACCTTCCCGGTTTCTTTAGTTGGATCAGCGACCTTAGGTTGTTCCCTTTAGGAACCTGATCTCACTGTCGCTCTTCCAGTTGCATACCTCAAGTTACCTGCCAAACATGATCCTCCAGACATGTTTGATCTTTTGTCTGCTTAGTGTCTGATCACCTGATCCACTAAGATTTTTCCTGCAATACCATATTAGCCAACAACAATAATAGTAATACAAAAAACAATGGTAAACCTAAACCTAGATTTACCGAGATCCGCTGGTCCGGTCGATCGCGCGCGGTCGACCGAAAACCATCCGATCAACCTTGCTTGGAGTTCATTCCTCTAAGACTTCTCGTTACCTAAGATTACCATCCCCTAGGATTTTCTCCACTTGGCTTCACTCACCAAGACTCAGTATTCGGCTACCCAGGGATCAAGTCCTCCAGACCTATCTGTTGGTTGCTACTCGGAAAACCTAGAGGTTCCACTGTACAAAAATTTTGTACAAAGGTCTGAACCTTTTCCTAGCTACCATGTGTTCTTTTAAATTAAATTTTGGATCGCCTGCGGAACTTAACACGTTTGATCCAAAACTTAATCTATTTGTTCTTTTAGGTTTTGACTTGGATCTCCTGCGGAACTTAACACGTTCGACCCAAGTCTCCTTAAGTTATTAATTCCATTAAATATTAATTTCCATAAAAGGTTCCCAGTACTGACGTGGCGAGGCACATGGCCTTCTTGGATATGGGAGCAACCACCACCGACTAGACAAAACCTTTAATAGAAAGCTAATATTTAATTTCCTAAAATAACTTTAGGTTAACCAAAGAGAACAATCAAATCACAAGGAAAAGAAAGAAAACAAAAGAACACAACTTCGAAAAACATATTCGAAATACTAGAATGTAAGCCTCTTGTATTTGGTATTATTTCCATAAATAACTAGCATGATGCGGAAAGAAAAATTACTAGTTATACCTTGTAGAAAAACCTCTTGATCTTCTACCGTATTCCTCTTCTAACCTCGGACGTTGTGTGGGCAACGATCTTCCGAGATGAGAAACCACCAAGCACCTTCTTCTCCTCCTAGCTAGGTTCGGCCAAAACAAGAAAGCTCCACCAAGGAAGAAGAAAAACACCAACCAAGCTCTAAGAGATGCAAGCTTCCTCTCCTCCTTCTTCTTCTTCTCCAAGTAGTATCCGGCCTCCACAAGACCTCCAAGCAATAGAGAGTTTCGGCCACCACAAAGAGGAAGAAGAGAAGAGATGATGGCCGGCCACAACACCAAGGAAAAGAGGGAGAGAAAACAATAGAGGTTGTTTTTCATGAAGGCACCCTCACCCCTTCTTTTATATTCCTTGGCCTAGGAAAATTAGGAAATTTAATTACAATAAAATTTCCTCAATTTCCTTGACATGATTTAATTTAGAAAAATAAAACAAATTTTCCAAATTAAACTTCAATGGCCGGCCACATCATTGGAGAGCAAATTGGACAAGTTTTAATCAACAATTAAAACTTCCTAATTTGTTTCCGGAAATTTTAAAAATAAAATTTCTCTTTAAAAATCTCTTCATGGTTGATAAAAAGAAATTTCTATAATTTTAATTTTATCAACATGTGGATAATTTTTAAAGAGAAAATAAAATAACTCTCCAATCTACAAATAAGGAAAGAGATCTAATCTCTTTCTTTAATCTTTTGTAGATCTTTTACAAGAGAGATATTTTAATTTTAATTCTCTTTAATAAATTAATTCTTTCACATAATAAAAACTAAAATTAAAATCCCTTTTAAATTTATTTGGTCGGCCCCCACTAGCTTGGGTTCAAGCTAGGGCCGGCCACCCAATTTTATACCTAGGCCGGCCCTAGCTTGATCCCAAGCTAGCTTGGATTGTGTGGGTATAGAAGGTGGGTATAGGTGAGTATAGAACTCTATAAATAAGAGGCTACGATAGGGACCGAGAGGAGGAATTGGTTTTGGTCTCCCGATAAAATTAAGCATCCCGTGTTCGCCCCGAACACACAACTTAATTTTATCAATAATAATTCATTCCACTAGAGAATCATTATTGAACTACCGCACCAATCCCAAATTACATTTTTGGGCTCCTTCTTATTATGAGTGTGTTAGTCTCCCTGTGTTTAAGATATCGAATGTCCACTAATTAAGTGAGTTACTGACAACTCATTTAATTAATTTCTTAGTCCAAGAGTAGTACCACTCAACCTTATTATCATGTCGGACTAAGTCCACCTGCAGGGTTTAACATGACAATCCTTATGAGCTCCTCTTGAGGACATTATCAACCTAGTATCACTAGGACACAATTTTCTTCTATAATCAACAACACACACTATAAGTGATATCATTTCCCAACTTATCGGGCTTATTGATTTATCGAACTAAATCTCACCCATTGATAAATTAAAGAAATAAATATCAAATATATGTGCTTGTTATTATATTAGGATTAAGAGCACACACTTCTATAATAACTGAGGTCTTTGTTTCTTTATAAAGTCAGTATAAAAGAAACGACCTCTAATGGTCCTACTCAATACACTCTAAGTGTACTAGTTAATTATATAGTTAAGATAAACTAATACCTAATTACACTACGACCTTCCAATGGTTTGTTCCTTTCCATTATGGTCGTGAGCTACTGTTTATAATTTATAAGGTACTGATAACATGATCCTCTGTGTGTGACACCACACACCATGTTATCTACAATATAAATTAATTGAACAACTACATTTATCATAAATGTAGACATTCGACCAATGTGATTCTTATTTCTAGATAAATGTTTATACCAAAAGCTAGGCTTTTAGTATACACTCTAACACTATCCACCTGGCTTCCACGACATACCGAGATTTCCCTTACCTAGCCTACAACTAGGACTCAATATTCGGCTACCCAGGGATTAGGTCCTCCAGACCTATCCACCTGGCTTCCATGATATACCGAGATTTCTCTCCTTGCCTAGCCTCCAACTAGGACTTCCCTTGCCTAGCCTATAACTAGGACTTCCCTAGATCAAACTTCATGCTTAAACATACTTAAGCATACTTAAACATATTTGTCTAACATTAAAACCTTGGAGGTCGATTGCACCAACAGTAACAACCTAATTCACCTTTTAAGGGTCGAGAGATGAACCAGGCTTATACATGAATTACTAGCCGCTCGACGCCAAACCTTTCAAAGCGAAAGGGGACCAGGCAGACAGACGATCACCGCCAATCAAGAAGGTCAAAAGTTGACGAAAGAAAAGGATAATACTCATTGCATAAAAGGAAAATTTCGCCGAACGGGTAAATGCTCATTGCATAAAAGGATAGCCCCGCCGAACGGTGGGCATACATGCATACTTCAAAATAATTTTTTACAAAGCCCTCCTCACTCAAGATAGTCAAAAACCTCGTCGGGCATCGAGTCATTCAGCTGCTGCCGGTTGATGACGTCATCCATTAGAGCCTTGGGTAGATGCCCGTTCGCCTTTAACTGGTTGACCGTCTCAGTAATAGCTAGTTTGAAAGACCGAACGACATGATGGATAACTTTGTCCATGAATTTTTCTGAGCGGAGATACACTTGCTTCATTGCCTCGAAGCGGCTTGGCTCGTCGTCATGGTACTTCTTTAATGCAGTGTGGGAGGCGTCCAAAGCTTCTTCAAGGGGTTTCAGCTACCCCCGAAGAGAAGCTACCTTAGCCGAGCAGCTCTCCCGTTCGGCGACCATACAATCCTCGAGATTTTTAAGCTTCTGGGCTAGATTTCAAGCCTCTTGATTCTTCAGCTCCGGGTCAGCTACGACTCAGTTCTTCCTTATTGTGGTCAGCTCAATCTTCTAGTTGTAGGACTTCACCTGTGCCTCGAGCTGGCTCAGCATAACTGCCTAATCGGTGGATGTCTTCCGCTCAACCTCCATAAGTTTTTAAGTCTTGGCCAGGTCGGCCTGCAGTTCAACAATTGAGGGCCCCTGGGAGGAAGATGCTCCACCAAAAATCTTGAGCTTCTTGAGTTCATCCTCCACAAGCGCCAGGCGCTGGCACATCGCCACGCTCTCTACTCAGTACTGCAGCCGAACGGAAGAATATTAAGGTCGAAAGGAGGTAAAACCATGAATTGATCATTGTATACATACCCCAGTGGACATTTGCAGGTGGTTGTTGGCGAGCAGCCCTGGAGGCATTGTTGCGGCACGTGCTCTGGCCTCCTCCCAAACCTTGGCGTGCGACCCGTGGATGAGTATATGATGTTCTGGAGTTTGTAGTTGATCGTCGACCGCCAAGAACTCCTCCGTTGGGAGGTGGAGAATGGCCGTCACAGATCGGCGGCTGCTCGGGGCCGATTGAGTAGACACCGCGGGACCAGAGGACTGACCGGTTGAAGCTGGGAGCATACCAGACCGTAGAATCTTTTACCGAGGAGGCAAGGACGCAATCGGCTCTGCCTCAATAAGCTCGGGCGGCAGATCGGAAAGTGATGGAGTCCAGTCGGAGGAAATGGCTTCTGCTATTTCACGGACATTCGCGGGAGATGAGGTGCCCCCTGCCCTGGGACCCACATCGCTGAAGTGGTAGAACGGGACGGTGTGGCTGTTCGGCGTCGCTTACGCCTATTGAGTGGAAGGCTATCAGCTTCAGAATCCGAGCCTTCAGTTCGAGCGGCGGGCGGCACGTTAGGAGGTAGGTCACTCGCCCCTTTTAAGCAGGTTGTCCGATCAGTAGCGCCTTCACCTATAGCTTGCGCACCCTCGCTCTCAAGCGTATCTTCGTGCGAGTCGACCGACGTTAGGCCTAGGCTCACCATTTCCTTCGCAGCAACTGCCTCGATCTCGGTGTCCTTAAGCTTCATCATACCAGCAGCTCGCACCCGCATCATGATGTTAGATGCAAAAGAAAAAAGGAAATCAGTTAAACAAAAAGGAAAAGAGTTGAGAAATGTCATACCTAAGCTGGTTGGGAGACTTGTGCGGATCAGACTAAGCCCTAAGATATATAAAACACCCTCCAATAGAAACTTGTGGATTTTATATTTTTGGCCGGCTAGCATGTTCATGACATGAAGATAATTCGGTCGATTCTTTTATCTTTTCAGATCTGGCTGAGGAGGCAGTCGGACCTGCCATTTGGTTCGGAAGCTCGGTCGCTCAAGAAGTCTCATATAGAAGAAATACTCCTACCAGTTTTATTCGTAGTGGACATCTTATCAAAAAATACCAGACCGATCTGAGACTGAAAGAGATAGGTCCCTAGCTCGAACTACTTGGGATAGTAGAAGTAATGAAAGACTTGAGGAGTCAAGGGGATGCCATGGAGCCGGAACAGCACGACAACACCACATAGAAGGCGAAAGGAGTTAGGGACGAGCTGTAGGAGGGGGACACGGAAGTAATTGCAAACTTTAAGTATAAATGGGTGGATGAGAAATTGGAGGCCAGCCACAAACTGGTCTATGAACAGACAGATTGTGCCGTCCGGCGGGCCGTTCAGCCGATCAGACGGAGCGACCAGAATTATTTTATGGTCAGAAGGAATGTCAAAGGCACTTATGAGGCTCGTAGCATCACCTGCATCGAACCTGGTCTCCATTGTGGTATTCCAGAGTCTGGGAGTAGGATCCGCTATGGCGAACTGGCCATTGCCGAAAAAAGGGAAGGACAGAGAGGTCGATGAAAAAGAATTGGATAGAAAAACACAGTCGATGTCGGACCGAGGCGTGGGACAAGAAGGACGGGACTGCGAAAGACCAACAGGGAAGTTCGAGGAGGCTTACAGAAAGGAGGAGTTATCACGGGAGAAGACGAGGAGTCGCTGGAGCACTGGTCACAGAGTTGCCAGCAGCTCTTGAGGAAGAATATGCAGAGTGAAAGAAGGAGGCGCTGCCGTGACTTTATAAAGATAGGACTCGGCTGACCGGAGCCATTTGATCTAGGTCTCGGCGATCGAAGCACATATCCGGTCATTGAATTCAAACCACCAAGAGTCACATCAACAGCTGTCGTCTCAGACGTGCGGCGACTGTGACGATGACACGTGGTACTCTTCCACAGGGCGACATTTAAGGGGTGTTATTATCAGGCGTGGGCGCGTGCTCAGCTTTAATGAGGTGATTTACATGAATTCCGAGGAGATTTGGATGATGCCAGCTTTGACTGCTCTTGGCCCAGGGGTGCGGATGAAGAATTCTCTAAGTGCGTGTTGGTCGCTACTTGGAATTCCATTCTGCATCTCCTGTACAAAAAATTTGTACAAGTACAGAACTTTCCTAACAACCTATGAGTTCCTCATGAGTTAAACTTGAATTAGAAATGGGACTTAACATTTTTACTTCAAGTTAAACTCATGTGTTCTTCAGTAGTTAAAACATGGATTGCAAATGATACTTAACATTATTAGTCCAAGTTCATCCCATGTTATAGAAGTTGATTAAATATCTATTTCAAGGATTGACTTCCAGGTTAAACATGGAGAGACACTGGACCATCTTGGGTATGGGATCATCCACCACTTCCTAGACAAAGCCTTTCAAAGAAATTGGATATTTAAACTGTTAGTTAGAGCCCTAGAGCCAATCATTTGATGATTGTATGGACTCATGTATATCATATTCTTTTATATTAATAAAGGCATTTGTTTGGTTATTATACTTATTTATATTAGTGCCAATAGACTAAGTATAATAGCGTCCTTGAGTAGAAGGTCCATACCTATATCAATCGATTAGTTGAATCGATAGTGAGATGATATAGGGAACACTACTCTAAATCATTCCTAGTCGAGTATTAGCATTCAGGGACAATGTTAATACAATAAGACTAGCATGTAGGTCAGCTCGATGACTTGATCTCACAAGTCATGGATATAGAGATATCAAGCTGACACATGGGTATGCATTAGAGAATGTATACTGAATGACCCGCCATGAGAAAGTATCATGGATCGTTATATGAGTGTCATATACTTTCTCATGTGGCTATTAGTATGACTATTAGTCCTTAGACCTGAAGTCACTATGGATCCCTGCATAAGGAGTTATGTGCTTTGGTTTCGTCAAATGTCACCCGTAACTGGGTGGACTATAAAGGCGATTACTGGGTATATAACGAATTATGTAGAGGGATGTGAGTGATGTAGATGGGATCTATCCCTCCCATATGACGGGAGCGACATCGGTATTCTTGATAGAGTGAGACCACTAAGTGCATGGCCATGCCCAAATGAGTCAACATTAGATGTTGAGCTCATTTGATCGAGTGAGTCTACTTGGAGTTCAAGATTTAGATTGATTAGAGGATGACACGGTCTATGCCTCATATTGATCAATCTAGATGTCTAGGATAGAAGGACACTTGTCATTATTTTGTGAGGAGTCACAATTGGTAGTCACAAGGTGATGTCGGATCTCGACATTCTTGTAACTTGGGTAGTAATGATGTGTTGCTAGATACCGCTCATTACTTATGCTCCTAAATGGGTTAAGGGATTGCCAACGTTACAAGAACCTATAGGGTCACACACTTAGGACAAATAGATGGAGATTAGGTTCATATGATGAACCAAGAGGATTAGATTTATTTGATAAATCAAATTGGATTAAGAGTAATCCTAATTGGGCTAACTTGAGTTCGACTCAAGTTGATTCATGTATTTAATGAGTCTAATTTAGATTATGACTTATTAAATCAATTTAATTTAATGAATTAGATTCATTATATTAAATTGGCTTGAATCAAATGGTTGGATTAGATCAACCATGGTAGAGATTGAGTCAAGTTTGACTTGACTAGAGAAGGAAGACCAAAGGTCAATTTTGACTTGACCTTTTGCCACCTCATTGGTGAGTTGGCATTAGGTGGACCAATAATGATGTTCCACATCATCATGGGTGCCACCTCATGGAAGTTACAAAGCCACTCTCTTAATGGTTTCATATTAATTGCAATTAATGCAATTAATTTTGTGAGTTTTTGAGAAGTGGCCGGCCACTTTGTTTCTTGGTGTGAATTCATTTTCATTCAAGGGTGGTGACTCTTCCTCCTTCTTCCTCTCAAGCTCTCCCTCTCCCTCTCCTCCTTGCTTGGCCGAATCTCACCAAGGTGCTAGCACACCTTTGTGTGAGGTTTTCTCCACCTACGTGTCCGTGTGGATACTTCTAGAGGACCGGCGCTTGACGGTCTAGAGATCCGGCAACCCCTTGGACGAGCGGGATAAGCGAAGGGCTTCGCTTCGAAGGTATAACTTTCATCTAGTGTAGATCTCGGGGGTTGCCGTCTCATTCAAAAAAAAGTTTTTCGAAAAAGTTTTTGTTTACGAATCTTTGCACGGATCTACGGCTTTGGGTGACTCGGGGTTTCCGCGACGCGAAAAAGCCCAACAGTGGTATCAGAGCCACGTGCAAAGACTTGTACGAGTTCGTTTGTATTTTTATGAAAAATATACCTTCTGTAATTTTCTGTAAAAATTGAGTTTTTAGAGTTTTTATGAGTAATTTTTCCGTAGAAGCGAAGCACAAGTGTCTCGGCATTGTAGGCTTCGGCTACCGGAAAGTTTTCTTGTAAACGGCTTCGTTTTGCCCCAAATTCGTTTGGGACAGCGGGGTTGGGTGCCATTAGATCGCAAAGGAGCAACTCACGATGGTTAGATCATGGGTAGGGGTACTGCCCCTAACCCCGCAAGGGGATTTGCTCCGCGATTGCACCCGAAATCGCTAAAAACGAACCCGCCGGGAAGATTTTTCCGAAACGGCAATGTCTCGGCCCAAATTGTTTTGGGACAGCGGGTTTAGGCGCTGTTGGATCGCAAAGGAACCCTCGCGATGGTTAGATCGCGGGTAGGGGCGCTGCCCCTGAGCCCCGCAAGGGGATCCGTTCCGCGATTGCGCCCGAAACTACTAAACGGGACCGCCGGGAGATTTTACTCGTAAAAATTTTAAAAATTATAGAAAATTATGAAAATATATAATTTTGGATTATATATTAAATTTGTGATAGTCATGGCCCAAATACCCAATTTGATTGGACAATGTGTTGTAATTCATAATACGGCCTGCGTGCCGTTATGTGATGTGCGTGCTTGTAATTTTATTTTATTTTCGCGACCTGCGAGTCGTGCCTCTCTCTTATATTCTGGTTGTAAATTAGATTTAGACTCGAATGTAACTCGAGTTTCAAATTGTAATGTACAAATTGGAGCGGTGGAGGGTCCACACGAGACGGAGTTCCTAGGCGGGCACGAGCAACACAAGGTGGTCAAAGGGAGGAGCTTGAAGAAGCTGTTGACCCTAGGTTGACCATTCGATCTTCTCATTGGCTTGAGAAGATCGTAGTAGGGCCATGACTAAATCACAAATAGATTAATTAATTAATTGTTATGTATTTGATGCATGTTTAATAATTAATTAATTAATTAGTGTCTTAACGATTAGATTAGATCTAAGTCGTGCACATGATGCACCCTTGCGATTAGATTAGATCTAAGTCGTGCACAAGATGCATCCTTCTCGATTAGATTAGATCTAGATCGAACCAACTCTAAAATGCCTAACCGTGCCGTGATACCTATCACTACCTCGATCACATGTATTGTTGAATCTGCCAAAGCAGAGCAATACATATTATCTTGGTAGGGTACGGAGGGACAATCTTGGTCCCGCCTATCAACGCATGGGTGAATACAAACTCAATTAGATTGAGTATTCATAGTTACTCGGTTGGATCGAGTCAACTATAGGCATTCTTCCAATAGTTGGAAAGATAGGTCAAAATCACATCTATATTAACTCTCGGGCGTATTAGCCAAAGCTAACTCGAGTTTTAATATAAATGAGGATTTTATTCTATAAACAAGAGTTGCATAGAGATGTAATTGGTAATCGTTACCTACCGATCATACTAAGCCTTGGGCGTATTAGCCAAAGCTAACTCAAGGGTTAGTATGATGTGGATCTTGTCCCACAAGAATTATAGTATTCAGTGGGAGCATCATTTAATTAAAGGCCTAATTAAATGTTTTAAAGAATATGATATTTATTTCTGCAAATTTTCTGTTGTAGATAACCATGACGTCGAACACGAATTCCTTCTCACTGCGATCTGTCCTTGAGAAGGTCAAGCTCAACAGAGCGAATTTCCTGGACTGGTACAGGAACTTGAGAATAGTTCTCACCCAGGAGCGTAAGCTGTACAGCCCATTCCGGAGGCTCCTCCTGCCAATGCCCCGCGAGCCGACAAAGATGCTTACAAGAAGCATCAAGACGACGCATTAGATGTGTCCTGTCTAATGCTCGCGACCATGAACTCAGAGCTTCAGAAGCAACATGAGTTGATGGGCGCTTTCGATATGGTTGAGCATCTTCGCCAACTATATCAGGGACAAGCGAGGCATGAGAGATTTGAGATCTCGAAGGCACTGTTTCAGTGCAAGATGTCAGACGGGGCTCCTGTAGGTCCTTATGTACTCAAGATGATTGGGTACATAGAGAACCTACAAAGACTGGGGTTCCCACTTGGCCAAGAGCTTGCAGTCCTTGCCGGCTAGCTATAGTCAATTCGTTCTCAACTATAACATGAACGAGATTGACAAGCCCTTGCCCGAGCTACTTAGCATGTTACGAACTACTGAGATTAACCTTAAGAAGGTTAAGCCCATTCTGATGGTCCAGAAGCACAAGGGCAAGGGCAAGCCCAAAGGTAAGGGAAAGTCCCAAACCAAGGGCAAAGGCAAGGCACTGAAGCCTAAAGGAGGGGTCGCCAAGGATGCTACCTGCTTCCACTACAGTCAGGAAGAGGAACTGCAAGGTATACTTGGAGGATCTTAAGAAGAAGCAGTGAGACTTCCACTTCGGTATATATGTTATAGAAGTCAATCTATCTATTTCTACATCATGGGTATTAGATACTGGATGTGCTTCTCACATTTGTCAGGCGCTGAGAAATAGCAGAGCATTGGCAAAGGGCGAGGTGGACCTACGAGTAGGCAATGGAGCACGGGTTGCTGCTGTTGCTGTAGGAACTTATCAGCTATCTCTGCCCTCTGGGCTTGTACTAGATTTAGATGATTGTTGTTATGTGCCTGCTCTTACTAAGAACATAGTTTCAGTTTCTTGTTTAGACAAGAAAGGATACTCTTTTATAATAAAAGACAAATGTTGTTCTGTTTATTTGAAAGATATGTTCTATTGTAGTGCACCACTAATAAACGGACTCTATATTCTAGACCTTGAGAGCCCTATCTATAACATTAGTACCAAGAGGTTCAAGTCAAATGACATGAACCAAACCTACCTCTGGCACTGTCGCTTAGGTCATATAAATGACAAGCGCTTATCCCAGCTCCATAAGGATGGTTTGCTGGACTCATTTGATTTTGAATCATATGAGATATGCGAGTCATGCCTACGAGGCAAGATGACCAAGACGCCCTTTAGTGGGCATAGCGAGAGAGCAACTGATATGTTAGGACTCATACATAGTGATGTATGTGGCCCTTTCAATGTTGCTGCTAGAGGCGGTTATAGGTACTTCATCACATTTACTGATGATTTCAGTAGATACGGTTATGTGTACTTGATGACACATAAGTCTGAATCCTTTGAAAAGTTCAAAGAATTCAAGAATGAAGTACAGAACCAGCTTGGCAAGAGTATTAAGGTACTTTGATCAGATCGAGGTGGTGAATACTTAAGCCATGAGTTTCGTGACTACTTAGCTGAGTGTGGGATTTTATCTCAACTCACTCCTCCTGGAACACCACAGTGGAATGGTGTATCCGAAAGGAGGAATCGTACCTTATTAGATATGGTACGATCTATGATGAGTCACACAGATCTTCCGACATATCTATGGGGATATGCTCTAGACACAGCAGCTTTCATACTCAACCGAGTTCCATCAAAGGCCGTGATAAAGACACCATATAGGATATGGACTGGGAGAGATGCCCAGGTGTCTTTCATGAAGATTTGGGGTTGTGAGGCTTACGTACGACGTCAAGTCTCAGACAAATTAGGACCCAAATCCGACAAGTGCTATTTCATCGGATATCCCAAGAAAACTAAGGGATATTATTTCTACATTCCCAGTCAGCACAAGGTAGTTGTGGCAAAGACTGGGGTCTTTCTAGAAAGGGACTTTGTTTCTAGAAAGACTAGTGGGAGCGCGTTCGATCTTGAAGAAGTTCAAGATGCGAACAATAGCACTAATGCCTCGATGGAAATTGAACTGGAACCACAAAGTGTTGTGGATGATGTTGTTCCACAAGGAGTTGAGGAACAACAACCGGTTCAAGTAGACATACCTCTTCGCAGGTTTGATAGGGTACGTCGTCAGCCTGAGAGATACTCATTTCTCTTGTCTGACCATGACGACATTGTGCTCATAGAGGATGAGCCTACCACCTATCAGGAAGCTGTGATGAGACCAGATTCCGAGAAATGGCTAAAAGCCATGAGATCCGAAATGGAATATATGTACACCAACCAAGTATGGACTTTGGTTGATCCACCTGAAGGGGTAAAACCCATTGGGTGTAAGTGGGTCTTTAAGAGAAAGACTGACATGGATGGACCTATCTATAAGGGTCGCTTGGTAGCTAAAGGTTTCAAGCAGATTCATGGTATTGACTATGATGAAACCTTTTCTCCAGTAGCGATGTTTAAGTCCATTCGGATCATACTTGCTATTGCAGCCTACCATGACTATGAGATATGACAGATGGATGTCAAAACCGCGTTTCTGAATGGAAACCTACTCGAGGATGTGTACATGACACAACCTGAGGGTTTTGTAGATCTAGCAGAGTATGCAAGCTGCATAGGTCCATTTATGGACTAAAGCAAGCTTCTCGAAGCTGGAATCTTCGATTCGATGATGCGATCAAACAGTTTGGTTTCATCAAGAATGAAGATGAGCCTTGTGTCTACAAGAAGGTTGTAGGGGACATAGTTGTCTTCCTCATATTGTATGTGGATGACATACTACTCATTGGGAAGGACATCCCTATGCTTCAGTCTGTCAAGACCTGGCTAGGGAGTTGCTTCTCAATGAAGGACTTAGGTGAGGCCACTCACATTCTAGGCATACAGATCTATAGAGATAGATCTAAGAGATTGCTTGGCCTAAGTTAGAGTACATATATTGACAAGGTACTCCTATGGTTTGTCATGCAGAACTCCAAAAAAGGATTTCTGCCGATGTCACATGGCGTGAGTCTTCCGAAGACTCAAAGTCCCTCTTCTAGAGAGGAGAGAAACCGCATGGATCAGATCCCTTATGCCTCAGCCATAGGATCGATCATGTATGTCATGCTATATACTCAACCTGATGGCTCGTATGCTTTGAGCATGACGAGCAGATACTAGTCAGATCCAGGTGAAAGTCATTGGATAGCGGTCAAGAATATTCTTAAGTACTTAAGAAAGACAAAAGAATATTTCTTAATATATGGAGGCAATGACAGGCTAACTGTAAAGGGTTACAGTGATACCAGCTTCCAGACCGATCAGGATGATTATCGATCGCAATGGTTCGTATTTTGCATTAATGGTGGTGTCCTAGAAGAGTTCAAGGGGATACGAGCTGATTCTACAATGAGTATATTGCCGCATCGAGGCGAAAGGAGGCGTTGATCCGCAAGTTCATCATCGAACTTGGGGTGGTTCCTAGCATCGCTGACCAGTTGAGCTCTATTGTGACAACAATAGAGCTATAGCACGTGAAGGAACCTCGCTCACACCAAGCACATACTACGGCGCTTCCATCTCATTCGAGAGATTATCGATAAAGGAGATGTGAAGATTTGCAGAGTACCTACAGAGGCTAACATTGCAGATCCCTTGACCAAGGCTTTGGCACAGAGGAAGCATGATGGTCACACTAGGTCTTTAGGCCTTAGAGCCTATACTGATTGGCACTAGTGCTAGTGGGAGATTGTTAGTTAGAGCCCTAGAGCCAATCATTTGATGATTGTATGGACTCATGTATATCATATTCTTTTATATTAATAAAGGCATTTGTTTGGTTATTATACTTATTTATATTAGTGCCAAATAGACTAAGTATAATAGCGTCCTTGAGTAGAAGGTTCATACCTATATCAATCGATTAGTTGAATCGATAGTGAGATGATATAGGGAACACTACTCTAAATCATTCCTAGTCGAGTATTAGCATTCAGGGACAATGTTAATACAATAAGACTAACATGTAGGTCAGCTCGATGACTTGATCTCACAAGTCATGGATATAGAGATATCAAGCTGACACATGGGTATGCATTAGAGAATGTATACTGAATGACCCGCCATGAGAAAGTATCATGGATCGTTATATGAGTGTCATATACTTTCTCATGTGGCTATTAGTATGACTATTAGTCCTTAGACCTGAAGTCACCATGGATCCCTACATAAGGAGTTATGTACTTTAGTTTCGTCAAACGTCACCCGTAACTGGGTGGACTATAAAGGCGATTACTGGGTATATAACGAATTATGTAGAGGGATGTGAGTGATGTAGATGGGATCTATCCCTCCCATATGACGGGAGCGACATCGGTATTCTTGATAGAGTGAGACCACTAAGTGCATGGCCATGCCCAAATGAGTCAACATTAGATGTTGAGCTCATTTGATCGAGTGAGTCTACTTGGAGTTCAAGATTTAGATTGATTAGAGGATGACACGGTCTATGCCTCATATTGATCAATCTAGATGTCTAGGATAGAAGGACACTTGTCATTATTTTGTGAGGAGTCACAATTGGTAGTCACAAGGTGATGTCGGATCTCGACATTCTTGTAACTTGGGTAGTAATGATGTGTTGCTAGATACCGCTCATTACTTATGCTCCTAAATGGGTTTAGGGCATTGCCAACGTTACAAGAACCTATAGGGTCACACACTTAGGACAAATAGATGGAGATTAGGTTCATATGATGAACCAAGAGGATTAGATTTATTTGATAAATCAAATTGGATTAAGAGTAATCCTAATTGGGCTAACTTGAGTTCGACTCAAGTTGATTCATGTATTTAATGAGTCTAATTTAGATTATGACTTATTAAATCAATTTAATTTAATGAATTAGATTCATTATATTAAATTGGCTTGAATCAAATGGTTGGATTAGATCAACCATGGTAGAGATTGAGTCAAGTTTGACTTGACTAGAGAAGGAAGACCAAAGGTCAATTTTGACTTGACCTTTTGCCACCTCATTGGTGAGTTGGCATTAGGTGGACCAATAATGATGTTCCACATCATCATGGGTGCCACCTCATGGAAGTTACAAAGCCACTCTCTTAATGGTTTCATATTAATTGCAATTAATGCAATTAATTTTGTGAGTTTTTGAGAAGTGGCCGGCCACTTTGTTTCTTGGTGTGAATTCATTTTCATTCAAGGATGGTGACTCTTCCTCCTTCTTCCTCTCAAGCTCTCCCTCTCCCTCTCCTCCTTGCTTGGCCGAATCTCACCAAGGTGCTAGCACACCTTTGTGTGAGGTTTTCTCCACCTACGTGTCCGTGTGGATACTTCTAGAGGACCGGCGCTTGACGGTCTAGAGATCCGACAACCCCTTGGACGAGCGGGATAAGCGAAGGGCTTCGCTTCGAAGGTATAACTTTCATCTAGTGTAGATCTAAAGTTTTACAAACTCGTACAAGAAAAAGTTTTTCGAAAAAGTTTTTGTTTACGAATCTTTGCACGGATCTACGGCTTTGGGTGACTCGGGGTTTCCGCGAAGCGAAAAAGCAGTTTTCGCGGCCCGACGAACCCAACATAAGCTTCTTACAGTAACCCTAGGTTTAACTACAGAACCTCAATAGAAGCACAAGATCAAAACACTAAATCAAAACACAAAAAATGAAACACAAATTCTCTAACCTCTTGTGTTGTATTTCAGGATCCAAACAAAGAAAAACTAGTTTCGCTTCAGAATTAATAACTAGTTATACCTTTCTTTGTAAACAAAGACCTCTTGATCTTCTGCTGTATTCCTCTCCTCCTCTTGGACGTCGTGTGGGCGATGATCTACCAAAATGAAATCCACCCGAACCACTTCTTCTCCTCCAAGAAATTCTGGCCACCAAGGAATGCCAAAATAGGAAACTTTCTTCTCTTCTTCTTCCTCTCAAGCAACCGGCACCAAGTGCTCCTTCTTTTCTTTCAAGTTTCAGCCACCAAGAAGAGATGGGTGCCGACCTTAGAAAGAAGAAAGGGAGAGAAGAAACAAGGTGCCGCCGACCTTAGGAAGAGGAAAGGGAGAGAGGCTGACCACCAAGGAAAAGAGAGGAGAGAAATTGTAGAGATATATGTGTCATAAGGCATCCTCTACCTCTCTTATATAATCCTTGGTCATGGCAAAAAAAGGAAATTTTAATAATAATTAAAATCTCTCTCTTTTAAATTTCCTATTGTGATGGCTACAAAAGAAAGTTTTAAAATTAATCTCTCTCTTTTAAACAATGTAGAAGGCTACAAAAAAGGAAAGATTAAAATTAAAACTTCTATTTTAAATCATGGTTACAAAAAAGGAAAGTTTTGTCAAAATTAAAATCTCTCTTTTTAAACATTATAGATAACTACAAAAAAGGAAAGATTAATATCTCTCTTTTAAACCTTTGTAGATAGCTATAAAAGGAAAGATTTTAAAATTTAAAATTCTCTTTTAAAACCATGTGGATGGCTATAAAAGGAAATATTTTAATAAAAAAATAAAATCTCTCCTTTTAATCCTATGTGGTCGGCCCCTTGCTTGGGCACCAAGCTTGGCCGACCACTTCTTGGGCTCCAAGCTAATGCTTGGTCGGCCCCCTTGCACCAAGCAAGGATGTGTCCGACCTATTACTTTGGTAAGATGTGGACTTTGTGGATACAAGGCTTTATAGAGGCTACAATAAGGACCGAGAGAAGGAATTAGTTTTGGTCTCCCAATGAGCTTGAGCTTCCTGTGTTCGACCCGAACACTCAACTCAAGTTCATCAATAATAACTCATACCACTAAAGAGTTATTATTCAACTACCACACCAATCCCATATTACATTATGGGCTTCTTCTTATTATGAGTGCGCTAATCTTCCTGTGTTTAAGATATCGAATGTCCATTAATCAAATGAGTTACTGACACTCACTTAATTAACATCTAGCTCCAAGAGTAGTACCACTCAACTTCATTGTCATGCCAGACTAGGTCCACCTGCAGGGTTTACATGACAATCCTTATGAGCTCCTCAAGGGGACATCATCAACCTAGATTACTATGACACAATTTCCTTCTATAATCAACAACACACCATATAAATAATATTATTTCTCAACTTATCGGGCCTATTGATCCAACTGAATAAATCTCACCCATTGATAAATTAAAGAAATAAATACTAAGTATATATGCTTGTTATTATATCGGGATTAAGAGCACACACTTCCATAATAACAGAGGTCCTATTCTTTTATGCAGTCAGTATAAAAAAATAACCTCAAATGGTCCTGCTTAATACTCTCATACTGTACTAGTGTAATTTTATAGTCAAGATAAACTAATATCAAATTATACTACGACCGTTTCAATGGTTTTCCCCTATCCATCTTGGTCGTGAGCTACTATTTATAATTTATAAGGAACTGATAACATGATCTTCTGTGTGACACCACACCATGTTATCTATAATATAAATTACTTGGACAACTACATTTAACATAAATGCATAATTTGACCAATGTGATTCTTATTTCAAAATAAATGTTTATACAAAAAGCTAGGCTTTTAGTATACATCCTAACAATCTCCCACTTATACTAAAAGACTATGCTGCCATAAATGCTGCCACATCTGATTCCCTTCCCCTCAATATGCCCATCAAAAGCTTTCGTCGGAAGGGCCTTAGTGAAAGGATTTGGCAGGTTATCTTCTGATGTAATCTTGGCGACAATAACTTCTCCTCGCTTTATGATGTCTCATATCAGGTGGTACTTTCGCTCAATGTGTCTACTTGCCTTATGGGCTCATGGTTCCTTCTAGTTTGATACTGCACCACTATTATCACAATAAATTGTGATAATTTTGGGTAAACTAGGAATCACATCTAAGTCCATCAAGAAGTTTCTGAGCCATACAGCTTCTTTGGCTGCCTCAGAGGCTACCACATACTCAGCTTCCATGGTGGAGTCCGAAACACATTTATGCTTAACACTTCTCCATGTTATGGCTCCGCCACCTAAAGTAAACACATACCTCGAGGTCGACTTACTATTGTCCCTATCTGATTGGAAGTCAGAATCTGTGTAACCCACAGGGAGCAAATCATCTGCCTAGTAAACTAGTATATAATCTTTAGTCCTTCTCAGGTACTTTAATATATGCTTTAGGGTAGTCCAATGTCCCTATCTTGGATTACTTTGATATCTGCTAACCATGCCCACGGTAAAACAGATATCCGGTCTCATACATAGCATCGAATACATTAGGCTTTCTACAACCGAAGCATAAAGAACTGCCTTCATGTCCTCTATCTCCTTTGATGTCTTAGGACACATCTCTTTAGATAAAGGCACTGCATGCCGAAAAGGTAAGAAACCTTTCTTGGAGTTTTGCATGTTGAAACGAGCAAGGATAGTATCAATGTATGAAGCTTAGGATAAGCACAACATCTTTTTCTTGCGATCCCTTATAATTTTGATCCCAAGAATATGTCCACATTCTCCCAAGTACTTCATATCAAACTGCTTGGACAACCATACCCTTACGTCTGACAATATTTTGACATTGTTGCCAATGAGCAAAATATCATCTACATATAGTACAAGAAATATCACCATGTTTCTGTCACTCTTCACAAGACTCATCCAGACACTGAATAAATCCATAAGATTGGATTACTTCATTAAACTAGATGTTCCAAGATCTTGAAGCTTGTTTCAGTCCATAAATAAACCGATTGAGCTTACATATAAGATGCTCTTTGCCCTTCGTAATGAATCCCTCTGGTTGCTTCATATGGATGCTTTCTTCAAGACTTCCATTAAGAAAAGCTGTCTTGACATCCATTTGCCAAATCTCATAATCCATATGAGCGGCAATAGATAAAAGAATCCAGATAGACTTGAGCATGGCTACCGGCGAAAAAGTTTCCTTATAATTGATTCCCTCTTTCTGAGTATACCCTTTTGCAACAAGCCTTGCTTTGAAGGTTTCCACCTTCCCGTCCACCCCTCTTTTCCTTTTGTAGACCCATTTACATCCAATGACTTTTTCACCATTCAGTGGTTCTATAAGCTCTCAGACTTGATTAGAATACATAGATTCTATTTCAGAGTTCATTGCACTTTGACAAGATGCTACATTTTTATCTTGGAGCGCTTCATCATATGTCCGAGGATCAGGTTCATGTTCACCAGGGATCAAGTCTGAAGATTCTCCCAAAAACATGAATCTTTCAGGTTGCCTAACAACCCTCTCACTACGACGAGGCACTACTTATGGTTGTGTATCATTTGTGACACATGTTACAGTTTCTTGTGGTATCTCATGTTGTACCGTTGGTTCTAAAGTAGACGTGTCTTCTCTTATTTCCTCAAGAACAATTTTACTCATGGGCATGTGGTTTATTACATATTCTTCTTCTAAAAATCGGGCATTGGTACTAACAATGACCTTCTGATCTTTAGGACTATAAAATAAACCACATTTCATTCCTTTAGGATAACCCACAAACAAGTGAACTTCTATTCATGATTCCAACTTATCAGTGTCTTCCTTCAGCACATGTGCTGGACTACCCCAAATCCGAATATATTTCAGAGTAGGCTTACGCCCATTCCACAATTCTATGGGAGTAGAGGGTACTGACTTAGAAGGTACCAAGTTGAGAATATACACTGCCGTTTCTAGAGCATATCCCCAAAATGAATTTGGTAATTCTGAATAACTCATCATTGATCTAACCATTTCCATAAGAGTCATATTCCTTCGTTCTGCCACACCATTCTGTTGGGGTGTACCAGGTACAGACAGTTCAGATTGAATTCCAGTCTCTGATAAGTAACTCTTAAACTCTCCTAAGAGGTATTCACCACCATGATTAGACCGTAGTGTCTTGATACTTTTACCATGACATTTCTCCACTTCAGCCTTGTACTCTTTGAACTTATCAAAGTACTCAGACTTGTGGTGCATCAAGTAAATATACTCGTATCTCGAATAGTCGTCTATAAAAGAAACAAAATATTCGAAACTACCTCTTGCTTGGATAGTCATAGGACTACAAAAATCAGAATGAACTAATTCCAACACATCTTTGGCTTTATACCCCTTGGCCTTAAAAGGTCTCTTGGTTATTTTTCCTTCTAAGCAAAATTCACAAGTTGGAAAGTTTTCCACCACTAATGTAAGATATCACAAAATTAAATAATAAATGTTATTGGATGAAAAATCTTATTGGATTTTTCTAGAATTTTTAGAAATTTTTCGAGAATTTAAACGGAGTCCGTATGACCCGTTTTGAGGGGATAGATTCGGGGTACAGTGAGCGGCCTGCTTGGGATACCCCTTAGTAGGAGTTGATTGAGAAATTAGCTTAGGTTTAATTTCTTAACCTAAGTTTTTCTCTCTTTATGTGTGTTTCTGAGTCATTTCTTATCCGGGAGGAGTTACTGCAGGAAACACATTGATTTGGATTTATGATACATTCGGTTGACACTTGAGGTATAGAGACTTGGAGCGTTCTCATTGATGGGATGACATGAAGAAAGATAACGTGGATATTGTAGCTTGATGTCTAGTGTGTCAGTAAGTGGAGGCTGAACACCAGAGATTAGTAGGATTGTCTCCGTTGATTTGGATACTAGAGTGGAGTTGGGAGCATGTTATGATGGATTTTATTGTGGGATTATCCTGAACATGGAGATGATATGATGGTTTGGGTAATCATTGTTGGATGATGACTTTACTCCCTAGCTATCGATTTGTAGGACGAATTCTTTTGGATTGAGTAGCGGGATTATATTCTAAAGAGATTACTGGACCTCGTAGTATATCTCAGAGTATGATATTGGATGGAGATCAGTGATTTCACATCATGGTTTGACTGTGGTTATAGCAGACTTTGGATTAGGAGATTCGATTTAGTATAGATTTTTACCCTCAGACTGATGGATATTTTGAGTGCCCTATACAGATGTTGGAGGATCTGATGATAGTGGATTTTGGATTTCCGAGGTAGTTGATTTATCCCACAGTTGGCTAGGTAGTAGTTTGGGAGTAGCAGATGTAGGGTGAGCTTATAACCCACATAGTCATTCTTTATGGTTGGAGATTTGTTCATTATACTTGGATGGAGTAGAGTATGAGTTTGTTGCTTAGTGGTTACACTTGGATGAGGATCCCTGAATTGACCAGTAAATTTGGGGATCAAATTTTTATTAGTGGTGGAGAATGTAAGATATCACAAAATTAAATAATAAATGTTATTGGACGAAAAATCTTATTGGATTTTTCTAGAATTTTTAGAAATTTTTCTGGAATTTAAATGGAGTCCGTATGACCCATTTTGAGGGGATAGATTCGGGGTACAGTGAGAGGCCTGTTTGGGATACCCCTTAGTAGGAGTTGATTGAGAAATTAGCTTAGGTTTAATTTCTTAACCTAACTTTTTTCTCTCTTTATTTTCTTTTCCCTTTTTCCCGATCCCCTCTCTCTCGATTTTCTCTTCCTCGCACGATCTCCGCTGTTCTCGACCCCTTTTCTACACTGATCATCGTCGATTGCCATTGCCGACCCAACGAAGTAGTCGCCGGCGTCCTTCGGCCCACCGCCTGCTGAGTCTCCCTCCTCCCTCTCCCTCTCAAGGTGTGGAGCCTTTCTCCTCTCCTTCTCTTCCCTGATTCATTGCCCCCTCGACAACCCCTCTGTTCGATCCATTCTTCACCGACGACGACACCACAAGGAAGTCGATCGCCGGCAAGTGAGCATTCTTCCTCCATCTAGCGATTGTCTTCTACCTTGTGCGGGCAGATCCTTGAGAAAAAGGGGGAGAAGGCCGAGCCCTAACATCAATCTTCTCTCGCGATCGATCCACCGCCGGTTGTCAATTTTGAGCGGGGTGGCAGCGATTTGGATCAAGGAGGTCCAGCTCTTCTTCCTCACCAGATCTTGGACAGAGGGATCCAACATCGTCTATCTCCCTTCACTGGGGGCCAATTTGTCGCCGGCGAAGTTGCCGTGAGGCCAATGATTTGGGACTTTCTCCTCACTGTAAGTTTGGCTCGAGCTCTCCTTCTCCCGTGCATTACTTTTCTTCTCTCCCGATCATGTTGCTTGACGCCGCTGCCACTAACAACACCTCACAGCCCAGTTGATCTCTTTTCTCCTCTCTGTTTTGTTCTAGTGCCACCTCCAGGGGATGAACATTCAAGGTATTCCATCTTGGAGAGATCTTGGATATTGTACAAGGGTAAGTCAAGCTCAATGTTGATTAACAGGGTTTGATTTCATACTTTGTTTGGGTTGTTGAGATTAGCTATGAGACTGATCTTGGAAAGAATTGGTGTAGGAGTTCTTGGTGGTTGTGGGCAGAGGTTAGTAGGGGATGTGAGCTCTTGATTTATGGCCATGCCTCAAGGTGAGTTTCCTTTGGAGATGTACCTTTAGATTTTTCCTATTATTGCTCTGTTCTATCGGTATTGTTAATGGTTCTTAGGTTATGTCTGGTTTACAGCACATGGAAGCATGTAGAAGGATTTGTTGTAGTTTTGGCCAGGAGTTTCCAGTAGCATGCTTCTTCGGATGAGCCAACATTGAAGTCTCTGGATTTGGGTAAGTTTTGGAGTTGATCTGTAATGGTTATTTGGTGGATGTTTTATGTAAATAGATACATGATCGTTATTGGTTTGTGTTGGATTGATTGGGGTTTGTATTGGATTGGAATTTTTGGATATGGTGATTGGTTGATGTAGATTGTTATGTGATCATTCTTAGGATCATTAGATTGATTGTTGGTTGGATTATTAGATGTGGTGGTTTGGTTAGTTGTTGATGATGATGTTGGGTTGTTGTGGATTTATGATAGATATTTGATTTTATGATAGGTTATTGTGGGTTGATATCATTATGTGGTGGATTGGTAATTAAGAGAATAGATTTATTATTGGATTAAATGATGGGTTGATTTAGAGGAGTTTTGGAGATGTATCATGTATAACCTAATCTAATTAGGTTGTATTATGGTTAAGGTTAGTTGGGGGATTAATCCATAATCATGTTTGATTAGGGTTATTCTAATTAGGTTGAAGTTGTGTAGTTAATTACATTCTATGTAATTAGCTAAATATACTATGTGATCGCAGGACTTGGATTCGGGACGAGCGTCTCGACGTGGGATTTTCTGGACACGATTTACGTATTAAGGCAGGTATTTCTTCCTTGGCCTCTTTATAGTTTCTTTGAAACTTTGTGCATGGTTATTATTGGATGAATTAGGCTGCTTTATCTTATATCATGATCGGTTGCTGTTTTTCCTGCATGATACTTATGCTTGATCCAGGTGATGATCTATTTAATTCATATACAGTCTCCACTCTTGATATCTACTCTGTTGTTATTACACGTGTAGAGTATGTCTTGTAGGAACTGTCGGGTTGTGGGTATTACCATGCTGATTGGGTATATGATGTGGACTGTACATAGGTGGGTATGTGTTATAGGAGTCATCTTGTTGACCGTGCATTTACATGTGGTGTGTACATACATATTTGTAATGTACTTTTGGAGGAGTTGTGTTGATTGTATGTTTGCGGTATATACACATGTCTGTTGTGTTTTTACTGGAGGATACATGTTGATTGTACTTATATTTTTGTGTACATGTATCTGGTGGGATTATTGGAGATTTTTGGTTGATTATACATGTGTAGTGTGTACATATGTTTGGTGGGATACATGGAGGTATCATGACGATTATACTCTTGTTGGAGGTATTTATGAGGTTTGGGGTTGTTGCATGGATGATGATTATATATATATATATATATATATATATATATATATATATATATCATGTTCATCATTCATTGTATCTAATGACCATTGTCTCCCTTGTGGTTGAGAGAGTCATTGGTTGGTTAGGGAATAACGCTGCACACTCGACCACTCATGGGTAGTGGTAGCTGGAGCAGTTGCAGCTAGTCCTGTTGTGCCACCTGGTCACGAGGTTTTGTGAGATCCGGCGTTGTGAGCAGTCAGGGACCCTGATGCTATGTAGCTAGATTGCTACTAGTGGACTGTCCGCCTCGACCACTATATAGTGGGCTGGAGGGTAGTATAGTCATCACAGACCCAAGCCTCTCGGCCATATAGGGGTCGTGGTGTCTGGAGAGGTGGCGGGGGTGACCATGGAGCATGCATGCACTTTTGCATATGATGCACGGTGAATCTGGGGGGATATATATGCAAACATGCCTAGTAGATACTAGTCGCATATGATTGTGATTTGTTGCACTTGTTTGAGATATGATTGTTGCATATGGTTATCATGCTGCATACATGTCATTTATTTTACATGTATATGCAGTCGTATTTATATTGCATAGGTGTCACGGGTACGTCTGTTGCAGATCCGGTGAGTTTACTGATCATTGTACCATGTGTTGATTCCAGATTGGGTATGTATCCATCATTATGTTAGTTGTGGTTTGTATAGTTTATATGTCAAGATATTATGTCAGATATGTTTAGGTGCATTGATTATGATAGTAAGATCATGTTCTTTATTCCCTACTGAGACTGTATACTTGCGATCTCCATGTTTGTTTATGGACCATGCACTATCTTGTCTATTACCGCTGAGTTACCTATACTCACCACCGCATGTATACATTTATGTTTTCAGGTAGCTTGTAGATGGTTGGTGTCGCTCGGAGTATCCTGTCTGCCGGGTCCTACATCACATCCGAAGACCGTTTTGGGTTTTGTATATGTTTTACTTGTATTTGGTAATTGCTGTATTTGATGTGTTGTTGTATTTGTTGTTGTGGTTGTTGTATAAAGTCTAGCCGGCTAGCAGTGTGTTGATTGTGTTGTATTGAGCTTTCCGTTATCATTTGTCCGCTGTGTTGGTTTTTAATGCATCCGAGTGGGCTGTTCGTTGTATATATATAACTGCGTGGTTGTTGTTATATTTGTCCAGCCGTGTATGCTGAGATTATTAACTGCGTGGTTGTGCATATATTCCAGCCGCATGTGGATGATGTATATTTTGTTTGTAGTGATGCTTCATATTATCACCGGTATAGGGGAGATGCTGCCGGATTTTTGTCTGGCAGAGACTCCTCTAGGGGCGTGACAACTAATGAACCCAAAAGTCCATCAGCTATTAGCCTTTGAATCCTACTCAAGTTAATATGACGAAGCCTTAGATGCCAAAGATATGTTTGGTTTATTTCGGAAGGTTGCTTTCTTTTATTAGAATTAGAAGATGTGTTATTAATTTCCATTTTTGCATTATGAGAGTTATTGGATTAAGAGTGTACAAATTGTCAACCAATGTACCAGAATAGATAACCACTATATTTTTCTTGACAACTACTTTGTCATCAAAAGAAATAGAATATCCATCCTTAAATAATTTATAAACTGAAATCAAGTTCTTTCTAAAACTTGGTACATAAAGACAATTTCTCAAAATCAATGTTTTATTCTTATAAAAGGATAAATAAAAATCTCCCACTGCAACAGTCACCACTTTTGTGGCATTGCCCATGTAGACGGTGATTTCCCCTTCATATAGTTGTCGGGTTTCCTGGAACCCCTGCAATGAATTGCAGATATGATCAGTGACTCCCGTATCTACACACCAGGTACTAGTAGATAACACCGCTAAACATGTTTCAACAACTAATGAATAAGATACACCTTTATTATTCTCCCTTTTGTGAGGGCATTCGAAGTTTTGTTTCCAATCAATGTAATTGGGACCAGTAAGTTTGTTGTCTTTCAATATAACAGCAAGAGAATTGAAAGTCATTTGAAATCCTAAGAATCACAAAATATTTGGTCAAAACTTTAGAATTTAAAATAATATTGATTCCTCAAACAATATCATTTAAATTCACCAACACCTCAAAACATCATGAATTTTGTATGCCACGATAGTGTGGATGTATACAAATTCAAACATTTGTAAGAGGAGGTTTTACCCATTAATTTTATTATCTTGTCAACCTAACTTTATGACAAATAAAATTAATAGTTGGTTTTTTCTTCGGTCACACAAATAATAGCAGTGACTCCGATGGGGAGGATACTATTAAATGCGCCTAAGTGTATACCATTACTTGATACTTAGTCTATTAAATAGGATTGTACCCCTTCAGATGAAGAAGATCACACAAACCTAAATAATTTCTTATAATCATCCATAAAGGAAGTTTGATCTAGTGATCCGCAAACAAACTCATCCGATGTGGAGGAAGGCACTCAAAATTAACGCGCAAGTTTGAATGCATCACTTACAAACCGGTAATGGAGACTGTGAAATTTAAATAATTCCTCTCCTACTTAGTTATTTAAAACGAGGAATTTTAACATGCACACACACACAACACATATAAACATCATAAAAGGCAATAAATATGAAAAATAATTTTCCAACTATTATGGCCTCATCTATAGCTGTCCTCCGTATGCCGCTAACGCTAGCCGCTGCCAACTTTAGCTGCCGGCCCTAGGGTCTATGTCGTTGCGTCATTCTTGCTTTCTTTTTCGCTGTGCCTCCAGTCCTCAAATAGCACCACGCCTCGCAAGGATACGATCCGTAACAAAATAAAATTTTACATTTATCAATCCTATATTCCATGAAGGAATGTACATGTAATCTAGATCGAACAAAAATGTAAAATCCTAAAACTAATACAGTTCCAGCTGTATTTAATAATTACAATCATGCACACACATAAAATGCCCTCGACATGTCCAAGGGTCCAATCACACATAAACACAATAGGGCCATAATAGTTGGAACTAGGATGCCTGCAACTACAGAGTTAATCAATTTGCACATCCTACTATTATCCTGCCTAAATTTATGTATGAAAAGTGTATAATTTAACTGAAAACCAAACACACAGAGGCAAAAAATGATCTCTGATACCAATTGTTGGTCACTACTTAGAATTCCGTTCTGCTTCCCCTGTACAAAAAATTTATACAAGCACAGAACTTTCCTAACAACCTATGTAGAACTTTCCTAACAACCTATGTATTCCTCATGAGTTAAACTTGAATTGGAAACAGAACTTAACATTTTTACTTCAAGTTCAACTCATGTGTTCTTCAGTAGTTAAAACTTGGATTGCAAATGATACTTAACATTATTAATCCAAGTTCATCCCATGTTACAGAAGTTGATTAAATATCTATTTCAAGGATTGACTTCCAAGTCAAACATGACGAGACACTCGACCTTCTTGGATATGGGATCATCCACCACTTCCTAGACAAAGCCTTTCAAAGAAATTGGATATTTAAACTTCTTACAGTAACCCTAGGTTTAACTACAGAGATCTCAATAGAAGCACAAGATCAAAACACTAAATCGAAACACAAAAAATGAAACACGAATTCGCTAGCCTCTTGTGTTGGTATTGTAACGACCACCCTTTTTACTACTACTACTCTCTAAGGATGACCGTTACTTAACTACTAACTCTACTTAACCGGTATGATTAAAAATCACATGGAAACCCTACCGAAAAATTTCGACAGAGTCTCCCTTGTACCGGTGACCATATTCAACAATACATGCAATATATACTCAGCCACAAGCGGCTGGAACACATATCAATCAACCACGCAGTATAATAAATCCAAAATAAAGAAAACAACACCAGAAATCATCACACAAGATTACAATTCTTCTACTATGTCCTAATCATATCAAAATAACAAATACTATCTCAAATACTCCTAACATAGCAAAAGACAATGGAAACTACAATAAAACTTCTTTCCTAGTCCCAAGGCTTCCATAGTCCTGGCATCACACATCCTTCGAACACCTCCTTGTCGTCTTCCTTTCTATATCTTTTCCTTTGCTGTATCTACAGTAAGAGGAAGTGCAATCTATAAGCAAAATTTGCTTAGTAAGCGCTATCTAACTCACAAAATCACGAATGTGCATGTATACGAAAAGAACTAGAAACCATATGCTCTAAAAGAAATAAAGCATAAACATAACTGCTCATGTCAAACTAATAGCAAAGAAAAGCTAAGGAATCTACTCATGTAATTCTAATATCTAATCATGCTACTCATCTAATAGGTAAACATGAAAACTACTCATCCACTAGATAAACATGGTAGAATAAAGAACTAAACTTACTGATTTTCAGAACTATATGAAACTTATTTCATTTGTTCTAACTTAATCTTTAATACGTTATGTTTATGTAAAACTCATTTTGCTCGTTCAAAAACTTATACTTATAATACTTCAAAATAATAATCAACTTGAATCTAGTGTGTTTACTTTTGTAACGACCCGACCCATTTGGCGGCCCATTTGGCGACCGTCGACCGTCGACCGTGCCGTTACTACTAGGTTATCTAAACCTAGGGGCGACTATGGGAGCCCAACCCAAGGACAACTAAAAGTCCAGTGCCACTGATAAAAGTAAAATACTTGTTATCTTTTAATACTTCTATATAATGCCTCGGCATTTTCTTTAGCACCTTGTGTGCCAAAATCCCTAAAGTCTTGACTTTGGGATCTACTTAAGGCCTTGGCCTTTTCTTTCTTTTTCTTTACCTTTCTTATACTTTTATTAAACTCAAAGTACATAATACTTAACAAGATATGCACTATGATACTTAACAAAAACTGCACTATTAATATATGAAAGAATTCAAGCTTGGTACGGTGACAAAAGAAATCAAACCGCATGCTAGAATATAGAGACTTAAATCTGTATACTTGAATGAATGTAGCAAGGAAACATATCTAGACCTCACACTCAGATACAACAAAAAGAAATTCTAAAATTGAAACTTCACTACACGACCAATGGATCAAAACTGCTATGCTAAACAATTCAAGATCTACAAATGCTAGACAACTCAAAAACTGAAATGCTAAAATAAATCAAAATCTAAAATGCTAAACAATCAAAAACTGTAGTGCTAACAATTCAAAGTCTATAATGCTAACAATTCAAAATCTGCTAAGCTAACAATCAAATATTTGCAATGCAAGCTCTAAAACTAGTATAGGACTAATGGGATGTTCTTGTTCATTATATAGCACATTCCATTCATACATACCTAGACAATGAACGTAATCTGCACATATCCTACTTGCAATTAAACATGAACATTTCTAGTATAGAACCTTTGCTTAAGGATCTTATCTCCATTCACCTCTTAATCATGCTCATTTTCATAATTTAGAGGAACTCTACGTTTAGCAGTAAAAACATGTAACACAAAGGTAGACCAAAACTGAATTAAGCACCTAAGTCAATACCTGCTATGGAAAAATAGAGAAACTACAAGAAATTCCCAAGACCTCACAAGGAGCATTTAACTATATTGAAATCAAGTCACTGCCTACTAAATCTATCCACGAAAATCACAGCTGACTCGTAAGAAACCAAAATCATCATCAAATTTAAATCCAATCCAACCACACTATCGTGAAATTCCAAAACTCACGGGGAACATGAAACCACCATAGAAACACACTAAATCCACCAAATCAATTCCCGATAACCACACAGAACCACTATAGTTCGGTGATCCAACAAGATCAAATTGAACCCAAACAAAACCACTATGATTCAGTGAAAACAAAACCCTATCTCAACTTCCTACAAGAACTCACGGTAGCAACATGGCAGCGAGTTCACAACATGCTTCACAAATCAAAAGACACTAGGAAACATCAATCGAATCCGGAACCACTCTTACCGCAGGTAAGTAAGTGACTTACCTTCGTGTTCTTGGACTCACAACTGAAAGGAGGCAGCTAGGCCTTCGGAGGAGCTTCAATTCTCGGCGACCTCTTTGTGTTTCCAAGCTCCCCTCGTCGAAGTGGTCACACACGGGTGAAGACCGGTCGGAAACAACCCTTCGCCGACGCCGGAGACCAAGCCCTAGGCCCCCCCTGCTGCGTCTTCGCCCGAGAGGGAGTCGCGCCGACGCCGTGTGAGGAGAGGAGCAAAGAAGGGTTTCTCCTTTTAATAACCCGGTATTCTGTTAACTTCCTTAAATAAAATTTCCTACCTTTTCTAAACAGAACCGGTGGCTAGATCACTTGGTCACCCAGGATTTGACCGAGCCAAAGGCTGCAGGTTCAAATCCCCAGCCGAGCCTTTTATTCTCCTTTTATTCTTCTATTAAATATTTCTTACTTAAATACAATTCGATCTTTATTTGATCAAGTAATAACTGCTAGCCCAATTGGTTAGCCGGGTTTTGCTCAGGTCAGGGGTTGCCGGTTCAAGCCTCAGCTTGGACATTTTTTTGTCGAAACTTCTTTCGTTTAGTAAAAATACCAAACGACCTCCAAAAATTGCATAAAAATATTCTATAAATTCCTAAAAATCTCTAGAATTTTTCTAAAGCATTTCTAGATTTTAATAAGGTCTTTTAGGACTCCAAATCATGAAATTTGGGGTGTTACAATCCTCCCTACCTTATAAAATGTTCGTTCTCGAACTTAGAATAATTCAGAATATTTCTATCTCATACTATCCTCTCGCTCCTAAGATATTCCTCATGCTTCTGGTTCTAAATGACTTCCACGAATGATACTCTTTTGTTCCTTAGTCTCTTAACTTCGCTGTCCACTATCACCCCTATCATATCGTACCCATTAGTAGTCCTTGGAAGACCTATTATAAGGTCCCTGAAGACCACAGGTGCATTGGTCACACCAATGGCATGACTACAACTTCGTAGTGTCCATATCGGGTCCTAGAAACTGTTCTGGACTCTTCGTTCTCCTGTGCTCGGTCCTAACGGTACGGGGACGTCCTCTTCTTGACATCTAGTTATGTAAAGAAATTAAAATCGTCCCTATGCTTTCTAGACATATATACATATGCAAACAAAAGAAATCAAGAACTTCTATCTTACTTAAACATTTATAAGCAAATATTCTATACTGTAAATAATAAGAAAAGTATAAAAGAAAACTTAAATACTTTCTTACTTGAAGATGGCAAGGATGGTGCTGATGTGTGATGCCGGAGAATGGGAACTGCTCTGATACCAACTGTAACGACCACCCTTCTTACTACTACTACTACTCTCTAAGGATGACCGTTACTTAACTACTAACTCTACTTAACCGGTATGATTAAAAATCACATGGAAACCCTACCGAAAAATTTCGGCAGAGTCTCCCTTTTACCGGTGACCATATTCAACAATACATGCAATATATACTCAGCCACAAGCGGCTGGAACACATATCAATCAACCACGCAGTATAATAAATCCAAAATAAAGAAAACAACACCAGAAATCATCACACAAGATTACAATTCTTCTACTATGTCCTAATCATATCAAAATAACAAATACTATCTCAAATACTCCTAACATAGCAAAAGACAATGGAAACTACAATAAAACTTCTTTTCTAGTCCCAAGGCTTCCATAGTCCTGGCATCACACATCCTTCGAACACCTCCTTGTCGTCTTCCTTTCTATATCTTTTCCTTTGCTGTATCTACAGTAAGAGGAAGTGCAATCTATAAGCAAAATTTGCTTAGTAAGCGCTATCTAACTCACAAAATCACGAATGTGCATGTATACGAAAAGAACTAGAAACCATATGCTCTAAAAAGAAATAAAGCATAAACATAACTGCTCATGTCAAACTAATAGCAAAGAAAAGCTAAGGAATCTACTCATGTAATTCTAATATCTAATCATGCTACTCATCTAATAGGTAAACATGAAAACTACTCATCCACTAGATAAACATGGTAGAATAAAGAACTAAACTTACTGATTTTCAGAACTATATGAAACTTATTTCATTTGTTCTAACTTAATCTTTAATACGTTATGTTTATGTAAAACTCATTTTGCTCGTTCAAAAACTTATACTTATAATACTTCAAAATAATAATCAACTTTTTTTTGGGCCCGGCAACTGTGCTTTTACTTTTGTAACGACCCGACCCATTTGGCGGCCCATTTGGCGACCCTCGGGTCGTCGACCGTCGACCGTCGACCGTCGACCGTGCCGTTACTACTAGGTTATCTAAACCTAGGGGCGACTATGGGAGCCCAACCCAAGGACAACTAAAAGTCCAGCACAGTGCCACTGATAAAAGTAAAATACTTGTTATCTTTTAATACTTCTATATAATGCCTCGACATTTTCTTTAGCACCTTGTGTGCCAAAATCCCTAAAGTCTTGACTTTGGGATCTACTTAAGGCCTTGGCCTTTTCTTTCTTTTTCTTTACCTTTCTTATACTTTTCTTAAACTCAAAGTACATAATACTTCACAAGATATGCACTATGATACTTAACAAAAACTGCACTATTAATATATGAAAGAATTCAAGCTTGGTACGGTGACAAAAGAAATCAAACCGCATGCTAGAATATAGAGACTTAAATCTGTATACTTGAATGAATGTAGCAAGGAAACATATCTAGACCTCACACTCAGATACAACAAAAAGAAATTCTGAAATTGAAACTTCACTACTCGACCAATGGATCAAAACTGCTATGCTAAACAATTCAAGATCTA
Organism: Zingiber officinale; assembly: GCF_018446385.1. Classification (NCBI taxonomy): domain Eukaryota; kingdom Viridiplantae; phylum Streptophyta; class Magnoliopsida; order Zingiberales; family Zingiberaceae; genus Zingiber; species Zingiber officinale. The sequence goes on along the minus strand of NC_056002.1, from coordinate 95,182,504 downwards.
CAAATGCTAGACAACTCAAAAACTGAAATGCTAAAATAAATCAAAATCTAAAATGCTAAACAATCAAAAACTGTAGTGCTAACAATTCAAAGTCTATAATGCTAACAATTCAAAATCTGCTAAGCTAACAATCAAATATTTGCAATGCAAGCTCTAAAACTAGTATAGGACTAATGGGATGTTCTTGTTCATCATATAGCACATTCCATTCATACATACCTAGGCAATGAACGTAATCTGCACATATCCTACTTGCAATTAAACATGAACATTTCTAGTATAGAACCTTTGCTTAAGGATCTTATCTCTATTCACCTCTTAATCATGCTCATTTTCATAATTTAGAGGAACTCTACGTTTAGCAGTAAAAACATGTAACACAAAGGTAGACCAAAACTGAATTAAGCACCTAAGTCAATACCTGCTATGGAAAAACAGAGACACTGTAAGAAATTCCCAAGACCTCACAAGGAGCATTTAACTATATTGAAATCAAGTCACTGCCTACTAAATCTATCCACGAAAATCACAGCTGACTCGTAAGAAACCAAAATCATCATCAAATTTAAATCCAATCCAACCACACTATCCTGAAATTCCAAAACTCACGGAGAACATGAAACCACCATAGAAACACACTAAATCCACCAAATCAATTCCCGGTAACCACACAGAACCACTATAGTTCGGTGATCTAACAAGATCAAATTGAACCCAAACAAAACCACTACGATTCAGTGAAAACAAAACCCTATCTCAACTTCCTACAAGAACTCACGGTAGCAACATGGCAGCGAGTTCACAACATGCTTCACAAATCAAAAGACACTAGGAAACATCAATCGAATCCGGAACCACTCTTACCGCAGGTGAGTAAGCGACTTACCTTCGTGTTCTTGGACTCACAACCGAAAGGAGGCAGCTAGGGCTTCGGAGGAGCTTCAATTCTCGGTGACCTCTTTGTGTTTCCAAGCTCCCCTCGTCGAAGTGGTCACACACGGGTGAAGACCGGTAGGAAACAACCCTTCGTCGACGCCGGAGACCAAGCCCTAGGCCCCCCTGCTGCGTCTTCGCCCGAGAGGGAGTCGCGCCGACGCCGTGTGAGGAGAGGAGCAAAGAAGGGTTTCTCCTTTTAATAACCCGGTATTCTGTTAACTTCTTTAAATAAAATTTTCTACCTTTTCTAAACAGAACAGGTGGCTAGATCACTTGGTCACCCGGGATTTGACCGAGCCAAAGGCCGCAGGTTCAAATCCCCAGCCGAGCCTTTTATTCTCCTTTTATTCTGCTATTAACTATTTCTTACTTAAATACAATTCGATCTTTATTTAATTAAGTAATAACTGCTAGCCTAGTTGGTTAGCCAGGTTTTGCTCGGGTCAGGGGTTGTCGGTTCAAGCCTCAGCTTGGACATTTTTTTGTCGAAACTTCTTTCGTTTAGTAAAAATACCAAACGACCTCCAAAAATTGCATAAAAATATTCTATAAATTCCTAAAAATCTCTAGAATTTTTCTAAAGCATTTCTAGATTTTAATAAGGTCTTTTAGGACTCCAAATCATGAAATTTGGGGTGTTATAGGTATTTCAGGATCCATACAAAGAAAAACTAGTTTTCTTCGGAATTAAGAGCTAGTTATACCTTTGTTTGTAAACAAAGACCTCTTGATCTTCTGCTATATCCCTCTCCTCATCTTGGACGTCGTGTGGGAGACAATCTACCAAGATGAAATCCACCCGAACCACTTCTTTTCCTCTAAGAAATTTCGGCCACCAAGGAATGCCAAAATAGGAAACTTTCTTCTTTTCTTCTTCCTCTCAAGCAATCGATCACCAAGTGCTCCTTCTTTTCCTTCAGGTTTTGTCCACCAAGAAGAGATGGGTGCCGGCCTTAGAAAGAAGAAAGGGAGAGAAGAAACAAGGTGTCACCGGCCTTAGGAAGAGGAAATGGAGAGAGGCCAACTACCAAGGTAAAGAGAGGAGAGAAATTGTAGAGATATATGTGCATAAGGCACCCTCTACCTCTCTTTTATAATCCTTGGTCATGGCAAAAAAGAAAATTTTAATAATAATTAAAATCTCTCTCTTTTAAATTTCCTATTGAAATGGCTGCAAAAGAAAAGTTTTAAAATTAATCTCTCTCTTTTAAACAATGTAGAAGGCTACAAAAAGTAAAGATTAAAATTAAAACTTCTCTTTTAAATCATGGTTACAAAAAAGGAAAGTTTTGTCAAAATTAAAATCTCTCTTTTTAAACATTATAGATAACTATAAAAAGGAAAGATTAAAATCTCTCTTTTAAACCTTTGTAGATAGCTATAAAAGGAAAGATTTTAAAATTTAAAAATCTCTTTTAAAACCATGTGGATGGCTATAAAAGGAAAGATTTTAACAAAAAATAAAATCTCTCCTTTTAATTCTATGTGGCCGACCCCTTGCTTGGGCACCAAGCTTGGCCGACCACTTCTTGGGCTCCAAGCTAATACTTGGCCGGCCCCCTTGCACCAAGCAAGGATGTGTCTGGCCCATTACTTGGGTAAGAAGTGGACTTTGTGGATACAAGGCTTTATAGAGGCTACAATAAGGACCGAGAGAAGGAATTGATTTTGATCTCCCGATGAGCTTGAGCTTCCTGTGTTCGACCCGAACACCCAACTCAAGTTCATCAATAATAACTCATACCACTAAAGAGTTATTATTCAACTACCGCACCAATCCCATATTACATTATGGGCTCCTTCTTATTATGAGTGCGTTAATCTTCCTGTGTTTAAGATATCGAATGTCCATTAATCAAATGAGTTACTGACACTTACTTAATTAACATCTAGCTCCAAGAGTAGTACCACTCAACTTCATTGTCATGTCGGACTAGGTCCACCTGCAGGGTTTACATGACAATCCTTATGAGCTCCTCAAGGGGACATCATCAACCTAGATTACTAGGACACAATTTCCTTCTATAATCAACAACACACCATATAAATAATATTATTTCTCAACTTATTGGGCCTATTGATCCAACTGAATAAATCTCACCCATTGATAAATTAAAGAAATAAATACTAAGTATATGTGCTTGTTATTATATCGGGATTAAAAGCACACATTTTCATAATAACAGAGGTCCTGTTCTTTTATGCAGTCAGTATAAAAAGAACAACCTTAAATGGTCTTGCTCAATACTCTCATAAAATATTAGTGTAATTTTATAGTCAAGATAAACTAATACCAAATTATACTACGACCGTTCTAATGGTTTTCCCCTATCCATCTTGGTCATGAGCTACTATTTATAATTTATAAGGAACTGATAACATGATCTTCTGTGTGACACCACACACTATGTTATCTATAATATAAATTAAATGGACAACTAGATTTAACATAAATACAGACATTTGACCAATGTGATTCTTATTTTAAAGTAAATGTTTATACAAAAAGCTAGGCTTTTAGTATACATCTTAACAGTGCGAACACGTGAAGCGCCGATTGGCCTCAAGGGTCAGCCCTCGGGCCGACCAACACTTGGAGCTAATTAATATTACGGCCGATCGACCTGCTGATCCACAGACCCAATTGTCCAGTCTATTGGACTTGCAGCCTACTTCGACTAGACTTGAGGGGAAGACACGTGATCCGATGGTAAGGTGGGGCCCTCGCCCCGCAGGGGGTCATGGCCATGTGGTAGGTCAAAGTCAAGGCAGTCAACACCCTCAAACCATCGTCTGCTCGGGGCAACTCACTTGCCCGATCGGAAGACCTGACCTGATAGTATCACAGCTCAGCCACTGAAGCGAGCTTCTGACGCTCAAAAAACCCATGTACGAGCAGAGCATAGGCCAAGCGGATAGCTTGCTCGGCGCAAATAGTGGATGTGGGCCGAGCGGTTACACCGCTCAGCTGGAGGGCAGAGCGGCAGGTAGCCTAATGAAGGTTCGCCGAGCGGCTATCCCGCTCGACTCAGTAATCTACAAAACGAGGATCGATCACTATCCTCTTAGGGACTCGTGCCACTGACAGACCGCATGGTGGACGACGTGGTCAAGCAGAGAATCGTACGACGGAAGCTTCCACTATCTTGTCAGGATATGCTCGGGCTATTGAGGTATGGTGTCAGGGACACTTTTCTGACACGTCTTATTAGAGAAATCTTTGAGATACGTGCACACCTCATGAAGCATGCACACGCATTCCCGAGAGCCCTATATAAGGGACCCCAAGCTTCGACGAAGGTATGTTCGATTCTACTGTAGCTACTATTACTCTGCCACTTTCATTTCTCTTCACTTCCTTATTGCTTCTGCTGGAGATCTGACTTGAGTGTCGGAGAACCCCTCCCTGGTGTTTTGTGGCTGTAGGTCTCAGTCGTTCGAAGTCTACATCTAGTTAACATGAGCGCCACACCCCCAGCGTCCACCGCCTCGACTCTTGGACAGGATCATCCGGGATGTACTAAATTTACAAAGTTATCTGGACTTGTAAAATTATATAACTTGAAGGCCAAATATAGTTTGAGTGATAAAAGTTTCACTGACTTAGTTTGTTAGGGGCAATTAGTGGGAATCTTCAGTTAAGGGAGGGTGATGTAAAATCATACTGGAAAAAATCTATATTATTTGAACTTAAGTATTGGAAGCATCTACATGTTTGATATGTTCTTGATCTAATGTACATTGAAAAAAATATCTTTAAAAGTCTTATCAGTACGTTACTTGACATTCCAAGAAAAATAAATGATGGAGTAGCAGCAAGACTAGACCTCTTGGAGATGAATATAAGGACTGATTTGACACCAAATATAGGGAAGAAGAGAACTTATTTGCCTCCAGCATGTTATACACTAAGTAAGGCTAAGAAAAGAAAATTTTACAATACTTTGTTTGGAATAAAGGTCCCTACAGGTTGCTCATCCAATGTTAAAAACCTTGTGTCGATGAAGGATTTGAAACTTGCTGGCCTTAAGTCACACGACTATCACACCTTATGCAACAATTGCTTCTGATGGTCATCCATGGAGTCTTGCCTAAACATGTTAGAGATACTATCATTCAGTTGTGTGACTTCTTCAATATGATACCTAATAAAGTGATAGATGCCACAAAGTTAGATGATCTGTAAAGAGAGATTGTGATGTTATTATGTTTATTTGAAAAATATTTATCCCCTTTTTTTTTTTGATATAATGATTCATTTAACTGTTTATCTTGTGCAGGAGGCCAAATTGTGTGGACCAGTTTGATATAGGCATATGTACCCATTTGAATGATTCATGAAGATCTTGAAAGGCTATGTGCAAAATCACAATCGACCTGAAGGGTGTATAGCCGAAAGTTATATTGCTGAAGAGACTGTGAAATTTTGCTCGGACCACATATCTAATGTGCATACAATTGGGATCCTATCAGGTCATTAGGGAGAACAACTCACTAAGCCTCTATCTGGTTCAGTACTGCACTCCACTAGTAATGTTGAATTGGAGCAAGCACATTGTTATGTACTGGAAAATGATGTTGATGTTTATCCTTATATTGAGTAAGTTTGCTAACTTATTAATACTTTCTTGATTTTTTTCTTACATTTAAATTGGTTATCTTATCTAGTCAATCATTTCATCAGGGAACACATGGTATTTTTGAATGCAAAATTTTCTCATAAGGCTAAGTCCAAAAGGTGGTTACAAGATGAGCATAACAGAACGTTTATTAACTGTTATGTGATCGTGTAAGTTCCATAAGTAATGAACTATAGGTTTGTTCAAAGCTAAGTTCAAATTTTATCTCATTGTTCAATATATGTTACAAGTGTAGTTGGTCATTCTTTCCATCAAATATCAGAAAGATTGAAGTGGATAGCTCGTGGACCTAGCAATAAAGTGTTAAAGTACTCTAGTTATTTGATTGATGGAGTTACTTATCACACAAAAGAGTGCAATGATATACGAGTTGTTCAAAACTTCAGAGTAAGTTTAGTTGCTAAGACAATGCAAGTTGCAAGTGAAAAGGATAGAAATCTAGTTGTCTCAGACCCGATATATTATGGAGTTATTCAAGAAATCTGGGAACTTAATTACCAACAATTTCAAGTTCCAATGTTTAAATGTGATTGGGTTGAGAATAATAATGGTATTAAAGTTGATGATCTTGGTTTCACATTGGTAAACCTCAAGAGAATTGGATTCAAATCAAACACTTTTATCTTGGCCAGTTAAGTAAAGTAGATTTTTTACATTGAAGATTCCTAAGATCCTATATGGCATGTTGTACTCGCAACTCCTATGAGGAATTGCAATGACTACATAAATGGCTATGAGGTGGAAAACTCTGTAATCCACTATCAATGTTTTACAAGAGGGTTTCTATCAATGGATGTTGATGGAATAAATGAAAATGAACCACCATGCATTCGTGAAGATTGTGATGGGACTTGGGTTGACAGGAATTAACCACCATCTATTTCTCCCTTCTCTAGAGTCATTGTTTGTGTGGTTTACCTTTTGTTGAGTATATAGCTATTTTTTTAGTATATATTGTTGATCTGTTTAATGTGAGAATTTTGTATATCATCTCAAAATAGCTTTGCACATATAATTGATTTTGGAACTATAAAAGTAGCTTCATCTCCTTTTTCTTGATTATCTAATATGTTATGTGTTAGATTCTCCATTATGTGTGATCCATCAAGTATTTTGTGAACTAATCTATTCACAATAACTCAGTTAAAACTAGTATCATGTTGGTGCTATGATGAAAACTTGTATCAGTAGTATTTTATAATTTATGAATGACTAACAATTTGTCATTGCTTGTATTATTTTTTTTTGTTCATCAAGGACCTTGACAAAATGGCATCTCGTGGAAAAGCTATGAAGTGTAAGGAGAATATTACACATTTTGACTCTCATGACAACACTGAAGGGGGTAAAACAGTAATGGAATCAACAGAAACAAAATCTATAAGAACACCTAGAGGTTCTACTCATTTGGATAGGCTTGTAAAGAAAAGAGTTCGGGGAAAAAAAAGGATATATCGTTTAATAAATTTGTCCACCCAATAGGAGAATATGTTGGTGAAATGCAAAGTTATATTCGTGTTCTCACTCGAGAAATGGTGTCCATAAGTTTCAAGACCTAGAAGCAAGTTCCAGTTGGTGTTAAAGATAGGATATGTGAATCTGTTAATGTAAGTTTGAAGGTTTTGACAAATTTAATTACATTTCATATGATTAAGAAAGTATTAATAAGTTATGGGTTTATCTTTGCTTTTTTTATAGCTGACGTACAATATTGACCAACATGGAAGAAGGGATGTCTCAATTCAGCAAATAATAAGTGGCGCCAATATAAAGCTCTTCTCACTCAAAAGTTATATTAGCATTCTTGCTCAAGAAATGGTGTTTGAGTAATACTATAATATTGTTACCTCTTTGTTGTCCTATTAGAGTCTTCAAGAAAATAATAGATCCGTTACTTTAAATATAATTCTATTTATATATTAATCCTACTAATGATTTCTAAAATATTTTATATCATACATCTTGTTTGTAGTCAAATGAATTATGTGATGATGAAGAAATTAATTGAGCTATTGTTTGGAAGAAAAGACGGGTCAATTTGAAGGTGATAATTTGAAAATGACAATAGAAAAGATCGTAAGTAAGCAATACATGAACTTATATACTAGTTTGATTCAATAAACCTATTTTTAGTAATTATTTTGTTTTATTGTGCATGACAGAATGATTATGTGTAATGAAAATAGGAGGGTAAGTTGCACATTGAAGAGGCAAAAAAAAAAAAAAATCCTTTCATCAGCACTTGCTTCAGATGAGCATGCTGGCCGTATGAGGGGTGTTGGAGGTTATATCACTCCAACATTCTATTTTAATTTTGATAGATTATGGAAGACTCCTCTTGATGAGTTGATGGAGGCAAAGACATTAAGCTCAGACCAGGATGCACACATCACAACATAAAATTGTCACATATCAGATCAAGATGCATGCCTACATAAACTTGAAGCAATCTTCAAGAAGGGTAAGCCTTCTATGAGTGAAGAAAAAGGTAGTTTCTGGGTAAAGTTGCCTTCCATGAGTAAAGAAAAAAACATAACCCCAATAAGTATCCCAAAGGTTGACAATTTGGATGATGATGACATCCAAGTTTTGAACGATGATGATCTCATGCTGGTATGTATTTATTTATGGTTATATTACTTAGTATTTTTGAAACAATGAGTTGCAAAATTTTATGACATGATTAATTGTCTTATAGGGTAAGCCGGTTGGATTGACATTGGATTCTAAGACCAATATTGTTGCCTATGGTGCATTGTTGATGTCAATGCATCTAGTAAATTACTTCATGGTAATCCATTACCCATGAATTGCATGCATGTCTTCATTAACAAGGCTGTGGAGAAATTAACACAATTGTCATTTCCAATTCCAAATGAATGTGATACTATTGGTGATGCTATAGGCACACATATAGCTTGGCCAACAAATATGGTAGTGATGCATGATGAGGTAAATGTTAGATTATCTTTAAAGTTTAATTGTAAGAAAATATATAGTATTGCACCTAATATGTGTACATTTGCAATTTTTAGAAGGCTATAGCATCAAGGGTGCCAAGATTATTGCATATATTGTATTGTTATTCAAACTATGCTCTAGATGATGGAAAAAATATATCAATCATTTTTTATCATGATTTCTTTGACGATGATTACGAACTGCTTGTGCATCTTGAAGACATCATTCCTTTATATAATTTGGAGCCAATATCTACCAATTGTATACTTATTTACATATGGTAAGTCTTCTTCTTTTATTAAATTTGTTTAGCATATAAGTTGTATAACCTTTAATAATTTAGCATAATATCTGTCAATTGTTTGAAATGATAGGCATCTTTATCAAAAGATGAAAAAAGGCAACAAGGTTGATAAATTTTGATTTGTTAATCCACACACACTCCCATATATGGAAAATGTGACTAGACTCAACAAAAATAATAAATTCAAAAACATTGATGAAAGAGCAAGGGTTTTGGCAAACAGGCTGAGTGGTGCATTGGAAAATCAACTTGTTTTCGTGCCACATAATGGAGGGTCAGTAAGAATTACAATAAAAATTTTAATTTATTTGTTCAACAATTTATTGAATTATGTATGCACTAATTAAGTGGTTTGTGAATAGGTGTCATCAGATTCTCACTATCATCGATCCTTATAAGGACATAGTATATTATTTGGATTCACTTAGTCATTGCAATCGTGACGAGAACTAGAAATATGTAGTGGATATGTGAGTACATATTCTATTTTTATTAAACATTTAGTTTATTCAATTAAACAATAATTTGTTGACTCATATTGATGTATGAAGGAGCTTCAGAATGTTTAATTCAAACAAGAACAAGAAAAGGGAAAAAATAGGCTATATGGGAAATAGTAAAGGTATGCATTTCTACTTGTGATTACTTCACAAATATTTAAATGTGTATATATTAATCATTGACAATTTGTTTTTAACATAGGGTCCTCGTCAACTAGATGCAAAATAATGTGATTTTTTTGTGATCACATTTATGAGAGATATTATTGAGGCAAATTTTAACACTGAGAAGGATTTACTATCATCAATAGTAATATTTGACATAGTCTCAATCTTGTTATATAATTGTGTTTATAATTTCGTAAAGTCATATTAATATTTTTTTACTAATATATTCTATGTGTTTATGTACAGTTCATGAAAATAAACTACTTTATTGAAGAAATTGATGAAATGCATTCCGAGTGGGAAGAATGCATCCAAGATTATATTTATGAATAGGTATGCAAAGTAATACAAGATAAATATAAATAGTGATCCTTTGTTGTATGCTTGAGTTTGGTCATAGCTTGCTTAATATTTACAGCTTATTCGTCTTCTTTGTTCTCTGCATTGCACGGTTATGATAGATGGAAAAGTAGCTAACATACTTTAAGACTTTGGTATTTGATTTTTAAATCCATTAACAACTATTATAGGTCTTGGCCATGCTTCCATTCTTAAATAATTAGAAAGAAAACTTTTGAAACGCGAGTTCCTTTTATCTTGACTTGAAGAAGAATATAGGAAATGTTTTTATACAAATGATAATAAATGAGAATGAGTTTTGTTGTTATACAAATGATACAAATGATTATAGGTTTGCTGGAATAGTATATGTTTCTGAAATGGTCTTGTCACTTGAAACAGTGGTTTATTGAGTGGAAATTGCCTCTTTCCTCTTGGTTTCTTGAAATGGTTTTATCACCTTTCTCCAACATTGTGTTATCATTAAGTCAGCAAATGAACCATACTTATTTTCTATTATAGTATGAGATTCAATGAGTGTAATTCACCATACATTTCATAACATGTGTAAACGTCAAACATTTAGAACATGTACGTAGCCTAACTGTCTGCAAATCTAGATGAATGGAATTCAATTGCTTGTTGTTTTCTTCTAACTTCACACTCCAAATTTTATTATTCTACATCAAATACTTCTCTAAAATGTTCCTTTAATATGTCGGCTAACTTTCTCTTTGAGCTGCCTAAAGTAGCAAAACCAATTCATTCCTATTTATCTACAATTTTCTGTAGTACAACGTCCTAATGCACAAGTCAACCTTCTTATGTTCTTTCTTCAAATACTAAGATGCATTAAATATTATTTTGATTAACAGTGTTCATTCTCTCTCTTTAGAAATAATATAACCCATTGAATTGGAAGATGTTTGACAATGATTGGTCTCTAAGAGTAATATTTCTTTGGATCTTAGTTTTTGAAAGGAAAAAAACCATTATTGTTAACAAAAATGTAGAACCTTGAATTAAGGAGTGAGAGATATTAGTATCGTAAAGATATGAGCTCAAAATAGATGCATTCATGATGGTTCTCTCAGTATAGGCGAATGAAATGTGAATTTACATCATTGCTTTTTGCATGTCATAAAAAATGGTAATACTATAGCCATGTGTAAAGTAGTCAAAATCTCTCTTAGTTAAAATGATAATCCCTGTATATAGTCCCCTAGACATGTATTAACTTAGTAACTTTTTTGCTATATATCAACAATTTCAATGCTAATGTGATGTGTACTAGCTTAAAGATCCACTTGAATTAGATGATAGTTCTCAAATAATATCCTATGGGCTATGGATGATAATTCTCAAATAATATCATAGCTCCAAATTTCTGTAAGTAGGATAAGATTTATTTACTAAGCTATCTTTTATTTTCTCTCTATACATCTGATCATGTATGGTTGTTTGCTTAAAAATTTCACTTTTTATATTCCTATCCTATCAAGTTTTATACATATGATGCTATGGTTTTCTACAACAACTAGAGATGGTCTGGAGTTGGAGGACACTCTTACATAGGACTAGAGTTGCAGCTGGAGTTTGTACACTTGAGTTGGACACACAAATGTTGTTGTATTTCTGGAGTTGAACTGCAATCATAGCCTTTTATTCTATAACTTTGTAGACTAGAGTTTGTAAACTGGAGTTAAACTTCAAACTCTGTTGTAGACTAGAGTTTCAGTATTGTATTTTATCTAGAGTTTCTCTATTGTACTTTATCTAGAATTTGACACTTTATGTTTTGTGAAATTCTTAGTGTACAGTTGTGTGTTTGTGAAATTATTAGTGTCTAATTATTGGTGGTATTTAAATGTTATCAATGCTTTTTCTAATCAATACAAAGTTATTAAACTATTATGAACAATAATTAAATACAACAGTTTAAAACTGTTGTTGAACCATTGGGTCCTTAAGAAAGACAACAGACTTTAAACATTGTCAAACTATTGTCTTTGGTATAAAAATACAATGGTTTAAAACTCTTATGAAACTATTGTCTTTGATAAAGGGAAATAGTTTTTAAACTTTACAAAATTGTTGTCTTAGGTAGAAAATAATAATAGTTTAAAATTGTTGCAGAACAATTATCTATCGTGATGTCTATCGCGAGAAAGGACAACGAATTTTAAACGTTGCAAAATTGTTATTGTTAGTATTAAAAGACAATGGTTTAAAAACCGTTGTTGTTGAGGGGGGTCTTTAACAACACTATCAGTTACAACGATTTTGGAAGAATAAAGACAACAGATAAAATCCATTTTCTTTTAGCTTTTTTATTGCAGTTTCAGAGCTTCTTCATAATTAGTAGGTTCCTTATTCTGAATGAGTAACACATCATTTTATTCTCTTATAATAGATTCATATCTCTCAGGAATATTGTGTGTCTAACCTGATCTACAAGGAGATTGTGTCATAATCGATTACGGTGTTGGTGCGAGAAGTATCAGATGATCGAACCTGAGTTTTAATAATGTCAAAGGATTCAAAGTTAAGGTTATTTGTTGCCTAACAAATTTGAATGAGATTGCAGGAAAGTCTTAAGTGTTCTTAGGCAAAAGACCTACCTGCTGTTAGGCAGGTGGAAAACACTAGGAGGTGGTAACCCTAGGTCCTAGGGGATGGTAACCCTATGCGAAAAGTCTTGGCGGGTCGAGCGCTTTGGGAAAAATCCTAGAGTTAGGGACTCTAGGTTGAAATCCTAGTGGTCGCGGATCATGTGGAAGTCTGGACAGGCCATGGAGCGGATGTCCAGCATGAAGACGGAAGCCTCGAGCACTAAGCAAAAGTCCAGTTGATTTGGAGGACCAGTTTGGCAACAGATAACTTCTCCTGAGAGAAGTAGGTGAGGACGCATTCCCCGAAGAGGGAACAGTAGGCGTCGGTTCAACCTAAAGTTTCGACAAAACTCAAAGTCAAAATCGAACAGTCAGAGACTGTCAAATTTCAGTTTAGATATATTATGTTTGCCTGGACTAACTTTATTTTGCCAAAAATAAGGGGCTGAAAAAAGCTGATCCGGGCGGACAGAGTTGGCCCAAGTGGCTGGAGTCGGTCCAGGCACCCGGAACTCAAAAGTTATTGCCAAACTGATGTGGAACTTGCAGAGTGGCCGAGCCACGTGGTCCAGGCGCCCGGAGGGGTTCTAGGCACCCGGAACAGCTTATAAAAGCAGCTTCAACTAAGAGCTTGAGAACAACACAACGAACGACTTCCGTTTCTTCGAGCTGCTCAGAAAGCGTTTCTACGACGACTGAAAGCTCCGACGAGGGTTCTAATTGCGTGCCTTGGATTGATTAGTAATCTTTCCGATTGATTAGTGATTGTCCATCGAAAGAAATCTCATGTGTGGTCCTTGGAGTAGGAGTCGTTACATGCTCCGAACCAAGTAAATTCTTGGTGTTTGTGTTGTTTATCATTATTTTCCACTGCGTATTTACTCAAAACGAACGAATTAGCCACGAGCGCTATTCACCCCCCTCTAGCTCTTTATGATCTTATATATGGTTCTTGATTAGGCATCTTATTAGTGTCTATTAGAGTCTCTTGAACTTCATTAAGTTCAACTATAGTCCCACTTGTTTCTTGCAAGTGAAACTCTGTCTTAGGAATACAACATGCCTTGAAACAAATACCTTTTATTCCAAGGGGTGATAGAATTGGTAGCTCTTAATTTCCTTAGGATATCCAATAAATAAATACTTATCAAACTGAGCATCCAACTTATCTGATACAGTCCTCTTCACATAAGCATGAAATTTCCATATCTTCAAATAAGATATGAGGGGTTTCTTACTAATCCATACCTCATATGGAGTAGTTGAGATTACTTTCGTCGGGGCTCTGTTTAGTAAGTAAATAGCTATCATAAGTGCATAACCCCAAAAGATTTTGGAAAGATTTTCACAATCCATCATTAACTTAACCATGTCTAATAGGGTTCGGTTACGCCTTTCTGATACACTAATATATTGTGGCATATAAGGCGGAGTCCATTGAGATAATATACCACTGTCCCTTAGATAATCTTTAAACTCTTGGCTTAAATACTCACCACCTAGATCGGATCAAAGTATCTTAACATTTTTATCAAGTCATTTTTGAATTCTCTAAACTTTTCAAAGGCTTCAGACTTGTGTTTCATTAAATACACATACTCATAACGAGAGTGATCATCAATGAAAGTAATGAAGTAGCTATGACCTCCTAGTGCATGAGTTGGCATTGGTCCATATACATTGATATGTATGAGCCCAAGTAACTCATCAACTCGTTCATCCTTGATGGATCGAAAGCGCTAGAGGGGGGGGGGGGGGGAATAGCGCTCGTGGATATTTCATTTTTCGAAATATCGGAATCGTAAAATTAAGTAACGCAGCGGAAAAAGTAAAGCAAGCACAGAACGACACAGGGAGTTTACTTCGTTCGGAGCCTGGGACGACTCCTACTCGAAGGCTCGCGATCCTTGATCGCTTTCCGTGGGCAACAACTATAAGCTCGTAAAATATTACAACTGGAATACAGTAGAGATTGCAATTATGTAAAGCTAAAACTAATACCGACAATGAAAGATCAAAGAGTCTGAGCTTCGGGTCGTCGGCGTCGAGTCGTAGCACTTCAAGGTCGTCTCGATGGCAGCACTTCACAGAAGAAAGCTTAGAATGTCTTGTTTTCTAGCTGCTCCCTCGACCCTCTTTTTATATGACATTCCGGGTGCCTGGATCCCTTCCGGGAGCCTGGAGTGTGAAGTGGCCAACCAACCAGGATGCTCCACGTGGCGAAGTCGCGACAGGGATAAAACTTGGCCCCGGGCGCCCGGACCACCTTTTTCCAGTAGGTTCCTCTCCTGCAAAACAAGGTTAGTCCGAGCAAATACCCTGCAAGACAGTGTTAGAATCTGATAAATCATAGTAAAGAAGAACTGATAGTCTTCGGACTGTCCAAGTCTGATTTCGGATTTCCAACCGGAAACCCTAGGTCGACCCGACGCCTACTGTTCCCTCTACAGGGAATGCGTCCTCACATACTCCCCTCATGAGAGATTACCTGATGCCAGTCCGGTCCTCCAGACGGACTGGACTTTCCGCCTAGGGTTACCACCCCCTAGGACCTAGGGTTACCACCCCCTAGGACCTAGGGTTACCACCCCCTAGGGTTTTTCTCCACCTAGGGTTGCCACCCCCTAGGACCTAAGGTTGCCGCCCCTTAGGGTTTTCCTTCACCTAGGGTTACCGCCCCCTAGGACATAAGGTTGCCGCCCCTTAGGGTTTTCCCTCACCTAGGGTTACCGCCCCCTAGGACCTAAGGTTACCACCCCTTAGGATTTTCCCTCACCTAGGGTTACCGCCCCCTAGGACCTAAGGTTACCACCCCTTAGGATTTTCCCTTTGCCTAACCGCAGTTAGGACTTTCCTGAAACACTTATTCAACATGTTATATCACCACAAACCTTAACTTTGAATCCTTTGCCATTATCAAAACTCAGGTTCGATCGTCGGATGCTTCCCGCACCAACAATCTCCCCCTTTTTGATTATGGCAACCGAAATTCAAAGTTAAGTAATAATATGAAGTAAGGTTTAAGTACAAGGAAAGAAAGAAAAAAATGGCATTACAAACTCCCCCTTAATATAACCTCCCCTTTGGATTTTTGTTCTCTTTGAATTTCTCTACTTGGATTTTTGTTCTCTTTGAATTTCTCTACTCTCCCCCTTTGCCATATATCAAAAATAAGCTAGTTTTGAAAAAACTTTACTTTTCAAGACAAAACTTAGTAGAATTTGTTTAAAAATCTTAACTTAGGCAAGAGGCAAAAAAAAAAAAAAAAAGTAAGTGAAAAGCAACATCTTAGAATTGGTTTTAATAGCAACATTTTTGAAAGAAAATTTGGCTAAGGAAAATAGTTTAATTGCAAAAAGAACTTTAAACCATTGATTTTGCTAGAGGATATTTTTCTTTGTGATATATTCAGCTCTTTTTAACTTAGTGAATTTTCTAACAGAATTTAAAAAAAAATTTAAATAGAAGAGACTTGAAAGTCGTAAATTTGAAAAAGTTTTTTAAAAGCTGTTTAAGATAAATGAATTTCAAAGATACTTAAGGTAAAGGAGAAGCGTTAACCTTAGTGTTTAATAGTTTACAAATTTTGTTTTAGTAAGGTATCAGAGCCCTAAGATCCAAGCATGAGTTAAGATTTGTTTTGATCAGGTATCAAATCCCTTAAGTACAAGCATGCTCGAACTTATTATTTCCTTCACCAACTGTCTAACCTTTAGCTACTTGCTGATTGCCTAGACAGCAACAGTGTTTTACCCTATGCATCTCACACCGTTCTATGTTTTACAAACACAATCAAGGTAAACCTAGGTGTTTGTGAGATGCTCTGGCTGAGTCCTGGGGGAACATGATTTCTAGGGAAAAAGCCTAGGCTAAGTCCAAATTTAGAAAGTCTAGTAAAGTAGGGATTTTGAAAAATCAAAATTTTGCCTAGAATTTTAGAAATGTAATTTTAAACCAAAAAGCATTAAGAGGACTGATTTGAAGATACCTATTCTACCCAACACATTCCTATTTGTCTTCTGAGTGTACTGAACTCAAGTTCAGGTAAAGATTTTGTAAAGATGTCAGCTAGGTTTGATTTGGACTCAACGTAGTTGAGTACAATATCACCCTTAGCTACATGATCCCTTACAAAGTGGTGCTTCACTTCTATATGTTTAGTCCTTGAGTGATGAATCAGGTTTTTTGTTAGATTTATTGAACTGATGTTATCAATTGAGATTTTTGTTTTTTGATATTCAAGTTGATAGTCTTTAAGGGTATGCATCATCCAAAGCAATTGAGACGTGCATTCACCTAGTACTATATATTCAGCTTCAGTGGTAGATAAGGCAACACAGTGTTGCTTTCTACTTGACCAACTTACTAGGCAGTGCCCTAAAAATTGACAACTGCCACTTGTGCTTTTTCTATCTAGCTTGCATCCAGCATAGTCAGAGTCAGAGTAGCCGGTTAGATCAAGGGTGCAAGATCTAGGGTACCAAAGTCCTACATTTAGGGTTCCCTTAACATACCTAAGGATTCTTTTTACTAGGGTTAAGTGAGACTCTTTTGCACAAGATTGGTATCTTGCACACATACCTTGTAACACCCCAAATTTCATGATTTAGAGTTCTGAAAGACCTTATTAAAATCTAGAAATGTTTTAGAAAAATTCTAGAGATTTTTAGGAATTTATAGAGTATTTGTATGCAATTTTTGGAGTTCGTTTGGTATTTTTACCAAGAGGAAGAAGTTAAAAAAAAAAAATGTTGAAGTTGGGTTTTGAACCCAAAACCTCGGGCTTGACCCGAGTCTTAACATAAGTCAGCCAACCAACTGAGCTAAACAAGTTTTGTTTATAATATATGAGATAAGATGTATATGATGTAGAAAATGGTAATGGAGAATAATAGCAAGGAAAATAAGTTGAAGAAGCTGGGTTTCGAACCGAGCTCCTCGGCCCAAGCAAAACTCGGCCCGACCAACCGTGCCATGCTCGATTTGTTAACTAGATGTGAGAACAAATTTATATAAGGTATAGTTAGGAACATTGAAAATAAATCGAAATGAAAAGTGCGCGGCTGAGGATTCGAAACCGCAACCCTTGACTTGGTCAAAACCGTAGCCAACCAACTCTTCCGCGAGTATTTCGTGAAAAGATAAGGAGCGAAATAGTCTTAAGCCATAAACTTTAGGTTATAAAAGAGGGATAAGTTAGGGATTAATTATCCCGTGACCGAAACCTTTCTCTCCTTCTCCTCTCGCGACGGCGCTGTGCGGGCGATTCCTGCTTGGGCGAAATCGCAGCCGAGCCAGGCTTTGTTTCCCGGCGGCCGGCCAAAGTTCTCTGAGGGGTTTTCTCCACTTCTCGTCGAGGAGAAGCTGTAAGCACGAAGAAGAGCAGGAATTTGAGCTGCCCGAACCCTAGAACCTTCCTTTCTTCTCGGTTTGAGTCCAAGGATAGGTAAGTTGCTACTCACCTGCAGTAGGATAGCTCCGAATTTCTTTTGTTCCTCCCTTAGGTTCAGTTTTTGGATTCCCTTGCTAATTTTCTGAGCATGAACAGATCTTAAGCTTGGGTTTTTGATTTCCTTGATGACTTTACCTTAAGCTTGTTGGTTGTATCTTTCGTACCATTTATGAAGTCAGGACCAGAAACTTTCTTTCTTGGGTTGTTTCCTACCTTTGTTAGAAGAAAAGCCTCAAAAATTCAATTGGTTCTTCATGATGATTTTAAAGATTTGAATAGAATGTACATATTTTCTCTTGTAGTTTTCGAGCATGAATAAGTTCTGGAGCTTAATTAGGAAATGAGGAGCTAACTCATTAGATAGAGGTCACGGGCAGTACTGCTCTTTTGGGTTGGCTTGGGCTTTTGTTTGGTTTCTGGTGGAATAGGTAGCAAACTAGTGAATTAGGTGCACTGTTTTGTGAAGGTTTGCAATTCCTTTCTGGACAGATTTGGTAGTCATTGTTTGATTTCGAGAATTTCTCTTGCTACCTTATGATGTTTTCGGATCTCGGTCAGGTTGGTGAAGTTTGGTTATGACTTGAATAGCCGTGATTTGAGAAGTTGAGGATGGTTCTTTAAACTTGCTGCCGAGAATCACAAAGAAAGAAAATAAAAGTATAAGCTTATAACCAATAAAAAGAAGATTTACATAGGTACCATATGTTTAGAAGTGTGTTAAAAGTTATCTGTTTCAAAGAAAGTTGTTTGATGTTTTTGGATTGGAGGAAGTGCAGTTAACTCAATTTACAGAATGGAGATTTGTTAGAGGGTTAAGAGATAAAACTGACTTTACGGTTGTAAACAATAAGGAGAGTATGCAGATTTTAATTAAAGCCTATAAGTGCAGAATCTCATTAAGTTTACAAGTGCAGAATTTTATTAAGCTTACAAGTGCAGATTTTATTAAGATTATAATGCAGATTTTTACTAAGCTTAGTATGCAGATTTTAGATAAGCTTAGCATGCAGATTTTTGTTAAGCTTAGTATGCAGATTTTAGGTAAGCTTAATATGCAGATTTTTGTTAGGCTTTGCATGCAGATTTATGTTAAGCTTTGTATACAGACTTTTGTTTAAGCATTTCAGTGTTAGAATTTGTTTAAACATTTCAGTTTTGCAAGAGACATTCTTTTATAAGAAAAATATAAGAAAGATAAAGAAAAGAAAGAAGAAGGCCAAGGCCTTAAGTAGATCCTAAAGTCAAGACTTTAGGGATTTTGGCACACAAGGTGCTAAAGAAAATGCCGAGGCATTATATAGAAGTATTAAAAGATAACAAGTATTTTACTTTTATCAGTGGCACTGTTGTCCTTGGGCTGGGCTCCCATAGTCGTCCCTAGGTTTAGATAACCTAGTAGTAACGGCTCGGCCGACGGTCGACGACCATAGGGTCGCCAAATGGGCCGCCAAATGGGCCGCCGAATGGGTCGGGTCGTTACAAAAGTAAAAGCACAGTTGTCGGGCCCAAGAAGAAGATGATTATTATTTTGAAGTATTATAAGTATAAGTTTTTGAATAAGTAAAACGAGTTTTTATATAAACATAAAGTGTTAAAGAATAAGTTAGAACAAATGAATCAAGTTTCACTTTGTTTTAGAATCAGCAAGTTTAGTTCCCTTCTATGCTAGCATGTTATTTAGATTAGCTTACTGTTCTTTGCTATTAGAAGAGCATGAGTAATTTTACATGTTTAGCTTTACATGTTAGAATTCAGTTTTAGCATGTTTTTATTTCAGAATATTCACATACATATCGAGTTTTTGTGAGTTAGATAGCGCTTACTAAGCATTTTGCTTATAGACTACACTTCCTCTTACTGCAGATACAGGAAAGGAAAAGATATAGAAAGGAAGGCGACAAGGAGGTGTTCGAAGGATGTGTGATGCCAGGACTATGGAAGCCTTGGGACTAGGAAAGAAGTTTTAATTTTAGTTTCCGCATTTTAGTAATTAATAAACATTCGAGTTGTATTTTAAGTTCATGTCATTTGAGATTTTCCTGTTTAGATTGCATGTAGGATGAGTTTAGTTTAGTAAGTAGATATTTGTGTGATTGATATTTATTATACTGCGTGGTTGATTGATATGTGTTCCAGCCGCTTGTGGCTGAGTATATATTGCATGTATTGTTGAGTAAGGTCACCGGAACAGGGGAGACTCTGCCGAAATTTTTCGGTAGGGTTTCCATGTGATTTTTAATCATACCGGTTAAGTAGAGTTAGTAGTTAAGTAACGGTCATCCTTAGTAGTAAGAAGGGTGGTCATTACAGTTGGTATCAGAGCAGTTCCCATTCTCCAGCATCACACATCAGCACCATCCTTGCCGTCTTCAAGTAAGAAAGTATTTAATTTTCTTTTATGCTTTCTTTATTATTTGCAGTATAGAGTATCTGCTTATATGTGCTTAGGAAAGAAGAAAATTCATGTTTTAATTTTCTATGTTTTGATACATATGCTTAGAAAAAATAGAGACAATTTTAGTTTTGTTTCTCTTATATTCATATATACATAAGTATGTTTAGAAAGGATAGAGAAGTTAAGAGACTAAGGAACAAAAGAGTATCATTAGTAGAAGTCATTTAGAACTAGAAGCATGAGGAAGTTATTTAGGAGCATGAGGACAGTATGAGATAGAAATGTCCAGAATTATTCTAAGTTCGAGGACGAACTTTTTATAAGGGAGGGAGAATTGTAACACCCCAAATTTCATGATTTAGAGTTCTGAAAGACCTTATTAAAATCTAGAAATGTTTTAGAAAAATTCTAGAGATTTTTAGGAATTTATAGAGTATTTTTATGTAATTTTTGGAGTTCGTTTGGTATTTTTACCAAGAGGAAGAAGTTTAAAAAAAAAAGAAAAAAAAAGAAAAATGTTGAAGTTGGGTTTTGAACCCAAGACCTCGGGCTTGACCCGAGTCTTAACATAAGTCAGCCAACCAACTGAGCTAAACAAGTTTTGTTTATAATATATGAGATAAGATGTATATGATGTAGAAAATGGTAATGGAGAATAATAGCAAGGAAAATAAGTTGAAGAAGCTGGGTTTCGAACCGAGCTCCTCGGCCCAAGCAAAACTCGGCCCGACCAACCGTGCCATGCTCGATTTGTTAACTAGATGTGAGAACAAATTTATATAAGGTATAGTTAGGAACATTGAAAATAAATCGAAATGAAAAGTGCGCGGCTGAGGATTCGAAACCGCAACCCTTGACTTGGTCAAAACCGTAGCCAACCAACTCTTCCGCGAGTATTTTGTGAAAAGATAAGGAGCGAAATAGTCTTAAGCCATAAACTTTAGGTTATAAAAGAGGGATAAGTTAGGGATTAATTATCCCGTGACCGAAACCTTTCTCTCCTTCTCCTCTCGCGACGGCGCTGTGCGGGCGATTCCTGCTTGGGCGAAATCGCAGCCGAGCCAGGCTTTGTTTTCCGGGGGCCGGCCAAAGTTCTCCGAGGGGTTTTCTCCACTTCTCGTCGAGGAGAAGCTGTAAGCACGAAGAAGAGCAGGAATTTGAGCTGCCCGAACCCTAGAACCTTCCTTTCTTCTCGGTTTGAGTCCAAGGATAGGTAAGTTGCTACTCACCTGCAGTAGGATAGCTCCGAATTTCTTTTGTTCCTCCCTTAGGTTCTGTTTTTGGATTCCCTTGCTAATTTTCTGAGCATGAACAGATCTTAAGCTTGGGTTTTTGATTTCCTTGATGACTTTACCTTAAGCTTGTTGGTTGTATCTTTCGTACCATTTATGAAGTCAGGACCAGAAACTTTCTTTCTTGGGTTGTTTCCTACCTTTGTTAGAAGAAAAGCCTCAAAAATTCAATTGGTTCTTCATGATGATTTTAAAGATTTGAATAGAATGTACATATTTTCTCTTGTAGTTTTCGAGCATGAATAAGTTCTGGAGCTTAATTAGGAAATGAGGAGCTAACTCATTAGATAGAGGTCACGGGCAGTACCGCTCTTTTGGGTTGGCTTGGGCTTTTGTTTGGTTTCTGGTGGAATAGGTAGCAAACTAGTGAATTAGGTGCACTATTTTGTGAAGGTTTGCAATTCCTTTCTGGACAGATTTGGTAGTCATTGTTTGATTTCGAGAATTTGTCTTGCTACCTTATGATGTTTTCGGATCTCGGTCAGGTTGGTGAAGTTTGGTTATGACTTGAATAGCCGTGATTTGAGAAGTTGAGGATGGTTCTTTAAACTTGCTGCCGAGAATCACAAAGAAAGAAAATAAAAGTATAAGCTTATAACCAATAAAAAGAAGATTTACATAGGTACCATATGTTTAGAAGTGTGTTAAAAGTTATCTGTTTCAAAGAAAGTTGTTTGATGTTTTTGGATTGGAGGAAGTGCAGTTAACTCAATTTACAGAATGGAGATTTGTTAGAGGGTTAAGAGATAAAACTGACTTTACGGTTGTAAACAATAAGGAGAGTATGCAGATTTTAATTAAAGCCTATAAGTGCAGAATCTCATTAAGTTTACAAGTGCAGAATTTTATTAAGCTTACAAGTGCAGATTTTATTAAGATTATAATGCAGATTTTTACTAAGCTTAGTATGCAGATTTTGTTAAGCTTAGTATGCAGATTTTAGATAAGCTTAGCATGCAGATTTTTGTTAAGCTTAGTATGCAGATTTTAGGTAAGCTTAATATGCAGATTTTTGTTAGGCTTTGCATGCAGATTTATGTTAAGCTTTGTATACAGACTTTTGTTTAAGCATTTCAGTGTTAGAATTTGTTTAAACATTTCAGTTTTGCAAGAGACATTCTTTTATAAGAAAAATATAAGAAAGATAAAGAAAAGAAAGAAGAAGGCCAAGGCCTTAAGTAGATCCTAAAGTCAAGACTTTAGGGATTTTGGCACACAAGGTGCTAAAGAAAATGCCGAGACATTATATAGAAGTATTAAAAGATAACAAGTATTTTACTTTTATCAGTGGCACTGTGTTGGACTCTCTGTCCTTGGGCTGGGCTCCCATAGTTGTCCCTAGATTTAGATAACCTAGTAGTAACGGCTCGGCCGACGGTCGACGGTCGACGACCATAGGGTCGCCAAATGGGCCGCCAAATGGGCCGCCGAATGGGTCGGGTCGTTACAAAAGTAAAAGCACAGTTGTCGGGCCCAAGAAGAAGATGATTATTATTTTGAAGTATTATAAGTATAAGTTTTTGAATAAGTAAAACGAGTTTTTATATAAACATAAAGTGTTAAAGAATAAGTTAGAACAAATGAATCAAGTTTCACTTTGTTTTAGAATCAGCAAGTTTAGTTCCCTTCTATGCTAGCATGTTATTTAGGGTTAATTCGATCCTACCTGTACAGGTACTGTCCCAACCTCTCACAATGAGGTGGTGGGGCCCACACTTAAGTAGTGGGTCCCACCATCTTATTGTGAGAGGTTGGGGCAATACCTGTACAGGTGAGTAATTTTACATGTTTAGCTTTACATGTTAGCATTCAGTTTTAGCATGTTTTTATTTCAGAATATTCACATGCATATCGAGTTTTTGTGAGTTAGATAGCGCTTACTAAGCATTTTGCTTATAGACTACACTTCCTCTTACTGCAGATACAGGAAAGGAAAAGATATTGAAAGGAAGGCGACAAGGAGGTGTTCGAAGGATGTGTGATGCCAGGACTATGGAAGCCTTGGGACTAGGAAAGAAGTTTTAATTTTAGTTTCCGCATTTTAGTAATTAATAAACATTCGAGTTGTATTATAAGTTCATGTCATTTGAGATTTTCCTGTTTAGATTGCATGTAGGATGAGTTTAGTTTAGTAAGTAGATATTTGTGTGATTGATATTTATTATACTGCGTGGTTGATTGATATGTGTTCCAGCCGCTTGTGGCTGAGTATATATTGCATGTATTGTTGAGTAAGGTCACCGGAACAGGGGAGACTCTGCCGAAATTTTTCGGTAGGGTTTCCATGTGATTTTTAATCATACCGGTTAAGTAGAGTTAGTAGTTAAGTAACGGTCATCCTTAGAGAGTAGAAGTAGTAAGACGGGTGGTCGTTACATACCTACTGCAAAGATGATGTCTGGTCAACTTGCAGTTAGGTACAGTAGACTTCCTATCGCACTTCGATAGTATTTCAAGTCTATTGGTTTACCTTCTAAGTCTGAGTCAATTTTAACATTAGTAGTCATTGGTGTATTAATGATTTTTGAGTTTTTCATTCCAAATTTACTAATTAATTCCTTAGCATATTTGGTTTGATAACTATAAATTCCTTAGCCATTGGTGATTTGATGTTTAATTGAGAGATATTTAAGTTTGATTTTGATTTTGAAAATATTTAAGTTAAATTAATTTTGAAAATTATTAAATTTTAATTTGCTTAGTCATCTCACCTGATGTATGTTTTCAATCAGGGGATCCTATCATTTTGTGAGATGAATTAGTTCAATTTTTAGGGTTTAGTTTAACTTTATGTTAGATTTGGATTTAGCTTTGGGTTCAACAAGTAAGCGTTCTTTGGATAAACTTCTAGGCTATGGTGAGTCACAAGGAGCTCATTAAAGTAACCATGCCTTTGAGGTTTTCCAAATAGTCCTACCCATTGAACTTAATACTGAACCTTGGTCCGGTTAGTTCCACTTGGCCAAATGCACCAGGTCGAAGCCATATCTTCCTAGACATGCGATGCCCAAGCTTCCCCAACGTACTATCATCCAAAAACTTCACCAGTACTGTGTTTCAAGTTAAATCTAACCCTTTTAATCTATCCTTACTTACCCTGTCGGGTAATCTACTCTTGTTTACCCATTTCGGGTAGATTAAGTTCGGTTGCCCAGTCGGATAAATAGATTTCGGAGTTGCCAGCTATTCTGGACCCTCCCTCTATTTTGATTTTTGAATTTTTGAATTAATTTCAAATTTTTTGAAATTGAATTTTAATAATTGATTTCGAATTTGAATTTTAAATTTTAATAATTAATTTTGAATTTGAATTTTAATAATTAATTTTGAATTTTGAATTCTAATAATTGATTTCGAATTTGAAGTTTGAATTTTAATAATTAATAATTAATTTCGAATTTTGAATTTTAAATTTTAATAATTAATTTCAAATTTGAATTTTGAATTTTAATAATTAATTTCAAATTTTGAATTTTTAATTTTAATAATTAATTTTGAATTTGAATTTTGAATTTTGAATTTTAATAATTAATTTCGAATTTGAATTTTGAATTTTAATAATTAATTTCGAATTTGAATTGTTTTAGCTCCCCCTGGATCATAGCCTCGATAAGGTCTATTGAGGTAATGTATTTGATCCTTAGGGATCCAATACTATCCAAGTCCAACTTGATTGATCAGGTTGGACTTGGCAATCCATGCTTGGACCATTTTTCTATTTGTTCTTTGTATGAGAGATAGGTAGACCTATATTTGTTTTTCGTTTTGTATCCTAGTCCAGTTCGATTGTAGATTGCCCTTTTTGTTCCAAGAATCAAGTTAAGATTCTTGGATCCCAAGGAAAATCGTTCTAAGGTTGTCTTCAAATCCTTGACTTGACTTTTTAGGTAGGAATTCTCTTCCTCAATTTTTTGAACTTGAGTTGAGGTTCCAGTCTGAACTGGATCAGTCAAGGATTCGTTATTAGTCGTCTCTTTAAGGAGTGTTACCTCCTTTAGAAGCGACTTGATTCGAATTTTAGACTTAGCTACTTTATGCATTAAATAATTAATTATGCAATATAACCTATTTTGACTTACAGAGGGGTTTGGCCCTTCGGAAACGGATGCGGATCCGTGGCTTCTCTCGGACTCGGCTTCCGATTCGTCCTCGCTTCCAGATTCATTGGTGTAGTCCCGGGCTGTCAATGCGAGAAAGTTAGTCTGCTCTAGTTCTTCGTCGTCGGATTCCTCGGAAGAAGACTCGTCCCATGTTGCCTTCAATGCCTTCTTTCTTTTTGGTTTCTTTGGATCCTTCTGGTTCGGGCAGTTTGCCTTGATGTGCCCCTTCTGATTGCACCTGTAGCAGGTCACTTCGAATTTAACCTTCGAGCTTGGTTGGGCTTCTTTAGACTGGATGGCCTTTTTGACATCCTTTTTGTTGAAGCCCTTCTTTTTGCAGAGCTTCTTTACCAAGTTGACTATTTCGATTGTAAGTTCATCGTCGTCTTTCGAATCTGGTTCTTCTTCTGACTCAGGTTCGGTTCTGCGCTTGATTTTTGATTCGCGTGTTCTTCCTGTTCCTGCAACCAAAGCCAACCCTTTCTCGGTTGGGCGTGCATTAGTCTGTTCGTGAAGTTCAAATTCTGCAAAAAGTTCATCTAACTTAATGGTAGATAAGTCCTTGGAGACCTTCTAGGCATCTACCATGGATGCCCACAAGGTGTTCCTTGGAAAAGCATTTAAAGAATACCTTATGATGTCCCGGTTGTCTACCTTCTGTCCAATTGCATGAAGACCATTGAGAAGATCTTGAATCTGAGCATGGAGTTGGGCAGCTGATTCACCTTCCTGCAATTTGATGTTAAATAATTTATTGAAAATTAAGTCTCTTTTACTTACTTTGGTGTCGGATGTCCCTTCGTGAAGTTCAATGAGCTTCTCCCACAACTCTTTGGCACTGTTGAAGGGGCCGACGTGGTTGGGTTCTTCTTTTGATAGGCCACACTGGAGGGTGCAGGTTGCCTTGGCATTAACTTCCACCTTCTTAATAAGAGATGCGTCCCAATCCTCGTATGGTAGTGGTTTGCTGGCGCTATCAGTTGGCAGTTGGAGTCCGGTTTTGACAATCATCCAGACTTCAAAGTGAGACTGGAGATATGCCTTCATCCGACCCTTCCAGTACCCGAAGTCGTCTCCGGTGAATAGTGGAGGGCGGGCTGTACTATAGCCTTCTTGAAGGGCCATTTCAGATCAACCTAAAAAGAAAACAACTGACAAGATGTTCCAGGACTTGGTCCTGGTTTAGTAGTGCGAAAGGAAGAAAATGGATCACGAACTCGGGTGGTGCTGCACCAACTCCGAGCAGAAAACCGATTCGAGAAAAAGAATTAGAATATAGCTATGAAGCTAAATTCTAATCGACTCTGAAAAATCTAAAAATACCACGAAAAATATTTTGAATGGTGGTTGCACCGATTCAAAATGACCCCGCTCTGATACCTATTGATGGATCGAAAGCACTAGAGGGGGGTGGGTGAATAGCGCTCGTGGTTTTTTCATTTTTTGAAATATCGGAATCGTAAAATTAAGTAACGCAGCGGAAAAAGTAAAGCAAGTACAGAACGACACAGGGAGTTTACTTCGTTCGGAGCCTGGGACGACTCCTACTCGAAGACCCGCGATCCTTGATCACTTTCCGTGGGCAACAACTATAAGCTCGTAAAATATTACAACTGGAATACAGTAGAGATTGCAATTATGTAAAGCTAAAACTAATACCGACAACGAAAGATCGAAGAGTCTGAGCTTCGGGTCGTCGCCGTTGAGTCGTAGCACTTCAAGGTCGTCTCGATGGCAGCACTTCACAGAAGAAAGCTTAGAATGTCTTGTTTTCTAGCTGCTCCCTCGACCCTCTTTTTATATGACATTCCGGACGCCTAGATCCCTTCCGGGCGCCTGGAGTGTGACGTGG
This sequence comes from Zingiber officinale, assembly GCF_018446385.1. Classification (NCBI taxonomy): domain Eukaryota; kingdom Viridiplantae; phylum Streptophyta; class Magnoliopsida; order Zingiberales; family Zingiberaceae; genus Zingiber; species Zingiber officinale. The sequence goes on along the minus strand of NC_056002.1, from coordinate 95,154,953 downwards.
CCAACCAACCAGGATGCTCCACGTGGCGAAGTCACGGCAGGGATAAAACTTGGTCCCGAGCGCCTGGACCTCCGGGCGCCCGGATCCATCCCGGGCGCTCGGACCACCTTTTTCCAGCAGGTTCCTCTCCTGCAAAACAAGGTTAGTCCGAGCAAATACCCTGCAAGATAGTGTTAGAATCTGATAAATCATAGTAAAGAAGAACTGACAGTCTTCGGATTGTCCGAGTCTGACTTCGGATTTCCAACCGGAAACCCTAGGTCGACCCGACGCCTACTGTTCCCTCTACGGGAAATGCGTCCTCACCTACTCCCCTCAGGACAGATTACCTGATGCCAGTCCGGTCCTCCAGACGGACTGGACTTTCCGCCTAGGGTTACCACCCCCTAGGACCTAGGGTTACCGCCCCCTAGGGTTTTTCTCCACCTAGGGTTGTCACCCCCTAGGACCTAAGGTTGCCGCCCCTTAGGGTTTTCCTTCACCTAGGGTTACCGCCCCCTAGGACCTAAGGTTGCCGCCCCTTAGGATTTTCGCTCACCTAGGGTTACCGCCCCCTAGGACCTAAGGTTACCACCCCTTAGGATTTCCCCTCACCTAGGGTTACCGCCCCCTAGGACCTAAGGTTACCACCCTTAGGATTTTCCCTTTGCCTAACCGCAGCTAGGACTTTCCTGAAACACTTATTCAACATGTTAGATCACCACAAACCTTAACTTTGAATCCTTTGCCATTATCAAAACTCAGGTTCGATCGTCGGATGCTTCCCGCACCAGCAATCCTTTCTAGAAAAAGGTAACTTTGTTGTCTTGCCTTTTAAACATGAATCGTATGTATCAAATGTATCTTATTCAAATGATTCAAGAACTGCAATCTTTTGCAATTCAGCATGTGTTTCTTACTTATATGGCCAAGATGATAATGTCATGAGTAAGAGCTTAAATGATTATCTATTCGAGTGCGTTTATTGCTCATTTCAATATTGAATACATCATCAGATATATCTAACGCGTAGATGCCATTGCATAAAATTCCAGTGCATGCCATAAAGATTGTCATTCAAAATTATATAACAACAATCGTTACTAAAAGTCATATGGAAATATTTTCTATTTAAGCAAGAAATAGAAACAATATTCTTTATTAATGCAGGAATAAAATAACAATTATCCAGTTTTAAGACAAGTTCACTAGGAAGCTTTAACAAGTATGTTCTAATGGCGACTGCAACAACCTTTGCTCCATTTGCTCCATTCCCAACTCATAGACTTGATTCTCCCTTGACGAGTCTTCTGCTATTCCTTAGCCCCTGTATGTCATTACATATATATGAGTCACACCTAGTATCAAATATCCAAGTGTTTGAAGAAATAATATGACAATCAATAACAAAAATATATAAAGAGGATGGAGCATTGGATGCCTTATTCTTCTTCACAGACTCAAGATAAATCTTGTGATTTCTTCATCAGTGTCTCATCTTGCCACAATGATGGCATAGGCCCTTCTGTGCTGGTTCTACTATCTTGGCCTTTTAGCTCTTCCCCTTAGACTGAAGTTTTGGCTTCCTCTTAGAATCTTTCTTGGAGGAGTCAACTAACATCACAATTTTTGTTCACCTTTAATAGAAGGCTCTATAGTCTTGAGCATATTAATCATCTCGGGGATGGTTGATTCCAAATAGTTCATTCGATAGTTTATCACAAATTGTATATGACTTTTTAGCAAACTATGTAGAATTAAGTCAATACTTAACTCATGATCCATCATAAAATCGAGTGATGCTAAATGTTCTATGAAGTCGTTCATCTTTAATACAAATTATACTGCAGACAAACTCTCCTACATCTTTGACCAAAAGAGAAGCTTGGAGACCTCGAACCTTTCGGATCTAGCTTGCTCATCAAATAGCTTATGAAGATGAAAGACAATATCATAAGCATCCAAATGCCCATGTTGTTTCTACAATATCATAAGCATCCAAATGCTCATGTTGTTTCTGTAGTTCAAGAGAAATAGCGACTAGCATGATGCAACTTATAAGTACAAAATCATCCTTATGCTTCGGATGGGCGAACAATTGGTTCGCAGTTGCATCGACATCAAGACTTGTGGAAAGAGGCTCATCAAGGGCATATGCTAGCTTCTCAACTTTGAGAACAATTCTCAAACTTTGAAACTAGTCCAAGAAGTTCGGCCTAGTCAATTTGTCCGAGTCCAAAATTGAACGTAGATTAACAGAAGTCATAATTAAATGATTAATCTAAAAATAGAAAATGAGAATGTATTAGAGACATGATTTTATTTATGTAAACAATTTACATGTAATAAAATCCCACTTATTTATCAAATTCAAATACCCTTATTTTGAATTCGAGAGATGGTAGGTTTTTTCCAAGTGGGTTGATATCCACTATAGATAAGAACAAATTTGACTTTGGCCAACAAGCCATTCTTAGCTATAGCGGTAGGTAACAAGTTTACCGATTGCATATCGCTTATATGAAACTATCATATTATGCTATCAACTAATTGATTTTTGCATAAACATCGAGTTGTTAACACATTAACAAGTATACATCAAATGCATATCACCCAAATTCACCTCTATCCACATTGATCATGTCTTTGTCACAACAAATCAATGCTTCAAGTTTAAAACCAACCCGTTAATCATGAGATTGTTGTTGGTGCATTATCCCTCAGGTCAAGGTTGACCTGGGTAACCAAGCTGAGTCTTGGTTTGAGTTTAGATGTTTGACAATAAGATATTGATTGAAGAAGAGTCAAGTAGGTCAAGGTTGACCGGATACTTGACTGGGAAGTCCTAACTGGGATGTTAGGCAAAATGAAAGACCTAGTGAGTGAAGCTAGGCAGTATGAAAGTCCTGGTGAGTGAAGCCAGGCAGAAGAAAAGTCCTGGTGAGTGAAGCCAGGCAGATGGAAATCCTGGTAAGTGAAGCCAGGTGAAAGTCCTAGTGAGTGAAGCTAGGCAGATGGAAAACCCTAGTGAGTGAAGCTAGGCAGATGGAAATCCTGGTGAGTGAAGCCAGGTGAAAGTCCTAGTGAGTGAAGCTAGGCAGATGGAAAACCCTAGTGAGTGAAGCTAGGTGAAAGTCCTGGTGAGTGAAGCCAGGCAAGGGAAAATCCAGATGGATCAAGGAAGATCGGACATCCGGTGCTGGGAAGTCCAAGTAGGTCAAAGGATTGACTGGATACTTGGCATGAAAGAAAAGTCCAAGTAGGTCAAAGGGATTGACCGGATACTTGGCACAGAGAAAAGTCCAAGTGGGTCAAAGGGATTGACCGGACACTTGGCAAGGGAGTCCTAGCAGGTCAAGGGAGTGACTAGATGCTAGGCATGACATACCAACAGGTCAAGGTTGACCGGATGTTGGTTTGGGAGATTTGGGACTTGGTTTTGGACAAAAATCAAGTGCTGGATAGATCGATCGATCGATCAGCTCTGGATCGATCGGTGGATCGATCCAGACGACTTCTCCTCTGGATCGATCCGTGGATCGATCAGAGGTCAATCGATCGATGGATCGATTGGGACGCTCATGGCCGGATCGATCCGTGGATCGATCCAGAGCACAGAGGCGCTCTGGATCGATCCGTGGATCGATCCAAAGCCTCCCCGATCGATTGGGAATATTCGAATCGATCGGGATCCGACCGTTGACATCGTTTATAGCTGCAGGCGTTCGATGGCTGCGGTATCGCTTCTCCGATTCACTCCAGATTACTCGCCAGCTCCTCCACAGCGCTCTCAAAGATCAGATCGCCAGTTCTTGAAGGATCTTGGAAGCTTTCCAAGTCAAGAGGCGGATCAAAGGCAAGAAGAGAAGCTAGGGTTAGGGTTTTCTGTACTCATTGTAAGCTTTGCGCTTGTATTTTGTTTCCCTTTCCTTTCTTCTTGTACTGAGAGTCTTGTAGGGCTTCTCCGCCCTCGGTAGTTACCGAAAAGGAGTGTTTTCATAGTGGAGGGTGCGTGCGTGGTGTGGATCCTTGGATTAGTCACCTCTTGTGAGGTGGATACCAAGTAAACCAACCTTGTTAGCGTTGTGTGTTTGTTTCTGTTATTTTCCGCTGCATATCCTTGAAGAAACAAGCCACGCCGAGCGACGAGCACGCGACGAGCTATTCACCCCCCCCCCCCTCTAGCTACTTTTGGTCCTAACAAGTGGTATCAGAGCAAGGTTGCTCTTCACCGGAATCACCGCCGGAAGGGGCAAACATATCAAGAAAAGCTAGAGGGTGAAGAAGTTGGAGCAAATTCTTCAAGTTCAAGATTCTATCAAGCTCAACTTCAAGATGCAATTCCAAGATGGACTTGGATTTGACACAAGGGTGGCTCCACCATATTCATCTACAAGCTTCGATTCTTGGAAATCAAGAATCGAAAATTTTCTTATGATGGAGATAGAGCAATGGTTTGCTCTCATGGAAGGTTTTGAAGCTCCCACAAATTCCAAGGGCAAAGTACTCAAAAGGAGCAAGTGGAGCAAAGACCAAATCCAAAGATGTGAGGCCAATGACAAAGTGACCAAGCTTTTGGTCAATTTATTGCCAAGCAACATCTTGGAACAAATTGGAGAGTTTGAAGATGCCAAGGAGCTTTGGAGCAAATTGGCAAGAATTCATGAGATCCCCTCCACTGTATCAAATCAAGGAGAATCCAAAGAGGGCGACTCATTGGATCAAGACCAAGAGGAGGACTCCGAGGTTGAGAGATGCTCAACCTCCGAAGAAGAGGAAATCCAAGAAGCTTCATCCTCAAGGGAATGCAACGAAGGGAACAAGGAGGGAGCATACTCCTTGTTTCATATTCAAGATGATGAAGCCTCCACCTCTAGGATTTAGGGGGAGCAATCCTTGGTGACACCGGATCAAGAAGAAGGAGAAGCTTCTACATCCGGGTCAAGAGATGAAGAGGATGAAGAAGCTTCCACCTCCACAAGTCAAGAAAAATCAAATGGAGGAGAATCAAGGTCCGATCAAGAGGAAGCTTCTACCTCCGGATCCAAAGAAAAAGATGCCACCCCTACAAGCAAAGGTATAAATATTTCAATTAATAATAAAAATCATATTATATGCTTTGAATGTAGGGAACATGGGCACTACAAGAGCAAGTGCCCGAAATTGGCCAAGAAGAAGGGCCAAATGGCACAAAAGGGCAAGGAGAAGCTCAAGAAGACCACCCCCGGGACAAAGAAGAGCAAGGAGCACATTGTGTGCTTCTTGTGTCAACAAAAAGGGCATTACCGAAGTCAATGCCCCAAGGGGAAGAAGATGGTCAAGGCTCAAGGAGGCACTAGTCAAGGGGGAGCCTCCAAGGTAAAAAGGAAGGTAACTTTCGTTGAGCCTATTCCCTTGCAAAATGGTAAAAAGCATGCTAGGTCAAATTTTTATCATTTTAATGCGATTTACCATAAGAATAGGAAGCATGAGGGCTTTAAGGAAAAGCATGTGGCCCTACATGCCAAAACTACTATCCCTAAGGCTAGGAATGTAGGTATAAACCTGGGCAATAACTCTAAAGATTTTAGATACAAGCCCAAAAACAAATATGCTCATGAATCAAATGAAAAATCTAAAACTAAGGACTTAGTGATAGAAAATCAAGTCTTGAGGTCAAGACTTGATAAAATGGAAAAGACCCTAAAAAGGATGGAAAATATCCTATTAGGGCAAAATGAGCATAACCTAGGTTTAGGGGTACAAAAGCCATCCAATGGCCATAGAGGTTTGGGATACAAACCAAAGGCTAAGAAGGATGTGCCCTCTTACCATAGAGTTCCATATAGTTATGGAACAAACCCTAAGTCTAGTGGTCAAGCCAAAAATACTAGGGAAGTCATCCCTAAGAGTATTTTTGCAATAAATGTGACTAAGACTTCTAAGAAGTCTAAGAAAGTCACAAACAAGGTCACAAGAGAGGTTATCCTTAGAGTTGACCTAGAAAATGTGACCAAGGCTTCTAAGAAGCCCAACAAGATCACTAGGAAGGTATCTAGGGAAGTTATCCCTAGTGAGTACCTAGAGCATCCAAGGAGCACCAATAGGTGTTGGGTTCCTAGGAGCATCTTCTCTACCCCATAGATGGGTTAGAGAGTGTCAACTCCGATTAGAAGGGTAGTTAACCCAACTTTGAGGAAATTGACACTCAAGGAGCATTTTCAAGGTTTTAGTTAACCTTTGAAAATGAAATGGACCTATTGATTACTCCTTGAAAGAGTAAAATGTGCCTAATGGCGGAAGAATTGATTTTAATCTTAAATGGCACATATTGGGAAATTCATAAGAACTATCAAGTTGGGTTTTTGGTATGTTCTTAGGCAATTTAAGGCAATCCGGGCCTTAAATTTAAAAGTGCTACTCTTGAGGAAAAATGGAATATGCCAACATTTGAGGACATGTTTATTTTCAATTGGCATACATTAAATCAAGGAAATTAGAAATGCCAAATTTAGGCTTTGGCATTCTCTTGTAGCACTTTAGGGCAATCTAGGTTTAAGTTGTAAGTTTAGCTAAGACTTTAAGGATACTTAGATAGTTAATCTAGGTATATTTTTATTTATGCTAAATCTTGCCATGATTGTTTGTCCATAATATGCCATGACATCATGTCTAGTTTTGCATTCATGTTTCATTATGAAAAATCCAAAAATACCATGTCATGACATTCATACATCATGTAGTAATAGGATATTTTCTTTTGAAAATTATTTTCTTTTGATGTATGCCATAACATAATCATGCATTAAGTTTAATTCCTTGTAATTAAGGACGAATGACATTTAACGACACCTATTGACAAGTGACATCCTGGGTGGATGTCTAATATCTCTAAAATGCCTAGATAGATATGCATGATCCCTAGAATAGGGCAAAACCAAATTTTACATCTCACAAAGACCTCTAAGATGACTTGTATGTGTTTTGTCCACAATAGATACAAGTGAGATATTAGGAAGATGAACAAAACTCGAGATGTTGATTTAGTGCATTCTTTTGAGTTTTTAGGTTCATCAAAACACATAGTTATGTGTTTTCCCATCATTGGGAAAGCTAATGTACAAGTCATGTGCATTATGCCCAAGGAACATGATGGGATATTGATTTTGAAAATGTTTTTAAAATGTTTTTGGAAAACCTTGGTGAAGGCTATCTTTTGATAGTAATCACCATTGAATAGTTAGACACAAACTTGAAGAAAAACACTAAAGTTTTTGCAAGTTCTCAAGTTTGTGTTAATCTTTGAAAATATGAAGTATTTTCATAGAAAACTATTTTTCCGTGATAGTAAACGCCCTAAATAATGTTTACACGAAATTTCATAATTTTTGGATTTTTGTAGAATTTTCTAGGGGTTTCTGAAGTTGACTGAAATGGAATTTCAGCAACTATCAGAGCTCCGATCGATCGATCAATCGATCCATGGATCGATTCAAACGGCAATTCCCGCGAGCAGAAGCTCGCTGGATCGATCAGCCGATCGATCCAGGGAGTCTGAATCGATCAATGGATCGATTCAGAAAGGTTCAATCGATTGGAACCCAACTTCAATCGATCCAAGTTGCTGGTTTTGGCTGGGAAGGCCTGATTTCAGCATCTTTGAACCTATTTGAGTCTAGGTAACCATTCCAAATCCCTTAAATACATTTGTACACATACAAAGGGAGTTTTCATGTTGAAAACAAAGATGGATTGGTTAACGAAGACTAAGTAGAAGTTTAGGTTGAGGTTTTTTCAAATTTTGAATATTTGAACCTCAAAACTTCTAAATTTGGGTTTCCTAATGTTTTAGGGATTCCAAGTCATTGTTGGTGCAATGACAGAAGTTACCACCATGTCTTTAGGGGGAGGGACTCTTTAAAGACATGAAAATTATTTTTCATGAACCTTGGAAGGTGGTTAACCTTCTGTTGTGAACTTGCTCAAGGTTGAGCATTTAAACTTGAAATGGGGAGTGGATATCCTCATTATTTCAAGTGGAAACTCAAGTGGTTGAAAATGCTCAAGGTTGGGTATTTGTCTACATTGAGGAAGAAGTTAAGGATAAATGAAGGGTATGGGACCTTCATTATCGTGTTGATCACAACGAGTGATGTTGTGAACAACGATGAGCAACTCTTCAGGGGGAGAGTCTTCAACAAATGGATTTGTTGAAGTGTGCCCAGAATTGGAGCATAGGTTGATGTGTGTCCAACGATGGGTTGATGTGTGCCAATAGGGGGAGAATGTATGGTTAAGCTTAGGCCTTCATTACCTATGGGAAGGTCATAGGGGGAGAATGAAAGGACTCATGAAAGGGAGTAAGTTAGGCTTTCATTACCTAGAGGGAGTTTGCCCTCTTAGGGGGAGAATGAAGAGCTTAATTTATGCTTTCATTACCTAGTGGCATGAAGAAGGAGGCTATGGGATTAGCCTAACTTACATATGGGATTGTAAGTGTTATTGTGGTATTGTCAAACATCAAAAAGGGGGAGATTGTTGGTGCAATATCCCTCAGGTCAAGGTTGACCTGGGTAACTAAGCTGAGTCTTGGTTTGGGTTTAGATGTTTGACAATAAGATATTGATTGAAGAAGAGTCAAGTAGGTCAAGGTTGACCGGATACTTGACTGGGAAGTCCTAACTGGGATGTTAGGCAAAATGAAAGACCTAGTGAGTGAAGCTAGGCAGTATGAAAGTCCTGGTGAGTGAAGCCAGGCAGAAGAAAAGTCCTGGTGAGTGAAGCCAGGCAGATGGAAATCTTGGTAAGTGAAGCCAGGTGAAAGTCCTAGTGAGTGAAGCTAGGCAGATGGAAAACCCTAGTGAGTGAAGCTAGGCAGATGGAAATCCTGGTGAGTGAAGCCAGGTGAAAGTCCTAGTGAGTGAAGCTAGGCAGATGGAAAACCCTAGTGAGTGAAGCTAGGTGAAAGTCCTGGTGAGTGAAGCCAGGCAAGGGAAAATCCAGATGGATCAAGGATGATCGGACATCTGGTGCTGGGAAGTCCAAGTAGGTCAAAGGATTGACTGGATACTTGGCATGAAAGAAAAGTCCAAGTAGGTTAAAGGGTTTGACCGGATACTTGGCACAGAGAAAAGTCCAAGTGGGTCAAAGGGATTGACCGGACACTTGGCAAGGGAGTCCTAGCAGGTCAAGGGAGTGACTAGATGCTAGGCATGACATACCAACAGGTCAAGGTTGACCGGATGTTGGTTTGGGAGGTTTGGGACTTGGTTTTGGACAAAAATCAAGTGCTCGATCGATCGATCGATCCAGCTCGGATCGATCGGTGGATCGATCCGACTGGCCACAGAGAGCCTCTAGATCGATCCGTGGATCGATCAGAGGTCCCAATCGATCGCTGGATCGATTGGGACGCGGCCGCTTCGCGCGATAAGCGCTGGATCGATCCGTGGATCGATTGAAATGGTCGGATCGATCCGTGGATCGATCCAAAGCCTCCCGATCGATTGGGAATATTGAATCGATCGGGATCCGACCGCTGACATCGTTTATAGCTGCAGGCGTTCGATGGCTGCGGTATCGCTTCTCCGATTCACTCCAGATCACTCGCCAGCTCCTCCACAGATGCTCTCTTGAAGGATCTTGGAAGCTTTCCAAGTCAAGAGGCGGATCAAAGGCAAGAAGAGAAGCTAGGGTTAGGGTTTTCTGTACTCATTGTAAGCTTTGCGCTTGTATTTTGTTTCCCTTTCCTTTCTTCTTGTACTGAGAGTCTTGTAGGGCTTCTCCGCCCTCGGTAGTTACCGAAAAGGAGTGTTTTCATAGTGGAGGGTGCGTGCGTGGTGTGGATCCTTGGATTAGTCACCTCTTGTGAGGTGGATACCAAGTAAACCAACCGTGTTAGCGTTGTTGTATTTGTTTCTGTATTTTCCGCTGCATATTCTTGAAGAAACAAGCAATGCCGAGCAACGAGCGAACGCGACGAGCTATTCACCCCCCCCTCCTCTAGCTACTTTTGGTCCTAACAATTGTATCTCTATAGTTGGAACATATTTAATTTTAAGTTAAGCTTGACTTTGGCTAACAACTCAAACAAGGCGACAAGGAGGTGCGGATGGATGTGTGATACCTGGACTATAGAAGCCTTGGGATTTAGCATAAGAATTTATTAACAAAGAGTTGAGTAGAATGTATTAGATGAGTCATTTAGTCTTCCGTTGCTAGTTAATTCTATGTTTTGAGTTCTCCGAGAGTTTTAGGAATTTCTATCAACATGTGAACAAGGATAGTTAAGTAAAGTTAGTAGTCCAGTAGCCCTCCGCCCTCACAGACTAGTAGTGAGGAGGGTGGGGTGTTACACAAGAATCACCTCCTTTGTCCACACAACCCTTTGAGACTATGATGTTGGTGCAATTTCCAGTAGGTCAAGGTTGACCTAGTTGACCAAGCGTAAACCTTGGTCATGGTTTCGATGTTTGACAATACAGAAAGACATGTAGACATGGACAATGCAGGTGCAGTTGTCCATGCGGCGAAATACTGATCAGGGTCTGATCAGGATGGATGAAGAAGAGTCAAGTAGGTCAAGGTTGACCGGATACTTGACTGGGAAGTCCTAACTGGGATGTTAGGCAGTTCGGAAAGTCCTGGTGAGTGAAGTCAGGCAGTTCAGAAAGTCCTGGTGAGTGAAGGACCTCGTGAGTGAAGCGGTGAAAATCCTAGTGAGTAAAGCTAGGTGAAAGTGAAAGTCCCGGTGAGTGAAGTTGGAGAAAGTCCGGTGAGTGAAGCCAGGCAGTTGGAGAAAGTCTTGGTGAGTGAAGCTAGGCAGTGGGAAGACTGGTGAGTGAAGCCGGGCAAGGGAAGTCCCGTGAGTGAAGCTAGGTAGTTTGGAAGTCCTGGTGAGGCAAGGGAAATCCAGATGGGTCAAGGTTGACCAGACATCTGGTGAAAAGTCCAAGCAGGGAGCTTGGCACGGGAAAAGTCCAAGTATGGAGACTTGGCACGGAGAAGACCAAGTTGGAGACTTGGCACGGAAAGTCGGAGAGGGCTCGGTAGCTCGTTCTCTAGACCGGACGAAGTCGGAGAGGGCTCGGTAGCCCGTTCTCCGGACTAGGTCAAGAGAGGGCTCGGTAGCTCGTTCTCAGGACCATTTAGGGTTTAGGGCTGGAGCTCTAAACCTGGATCGGTCTGGTGACCAATCCAGCAATACGCCTGAGTATCTGATCGGTCTAATGACCGATCAGATAACAAACAGAAGGGTTCTGTAAGGCATCTGATCGGTCTCCACGATCGATCAGAGACGTAGCCACCTCTCTTACAGAGAGGTGGGATCGGTCCGGGGACCGATCAGACTGGGGCCTGATCGGTCCCCAGGACCGATCAGAGGTTCCCTGGACCGATCAGGCTGAAGCCTGATTGGTCCAGAACTAGCCGTTGGCTCACAACGGCTAGTCTTCTGTCTTCTGTTCTTCGCAGGTTAAGTGCAGGTTATAAAAGGAGTTCAAGGGCTTCTACAGTGAAGCTTCTCTTCTTCTTCCTACTCCTGACTGTGATCGAGCTTTGCTGAGCTCTTAGCTTACTGAGCTTCGTGTGAGCTCCTTCTTGAAGCTTCGGGTGAGCTTTCCTCGACTGATCAGCTGCTGCTGTGAGTTTCCTGAAGTTGCTGCTTCGGATTCCAGTCGACAAGAACAGTAGGCAAGCTTTGTTTTGTACATTCATATTGTCTTCTGTTTTGGGCTGTATTTTTGTACACTTTTCTTGCTGTTGCAAGAAGTTTCTGTGGCGAGGTTTCTCCACCCAGAAGGAGTGTTCTTATTAGCCGGTTTTTCGGGGACTCATCCACCGACGGATTGATAGGCTTCGTCCACCTTACGGACACGCCGAGGAGTAGGAGTTTCATCTCCGAACCTCGTTACATCGACGAGTTTGAGGTTTGCTATTCTTCGTTGTCATTTCTATTGTTTATTTCCGCTGCGCTAACCTTGATTTGTAGAAAGAAACGAACGATTTGGGTCGGCTATTCACACCCCCCCTCTCTAGCCGCGTCCATCGATCCTAACAAGTGGTATCAGAGCAAGGTTGCTCTTCGACGGATTAACACCTAAGGGAGCACAAGCTAGAGAATGGAGTTATTTGGAGAAGACGTCACCATTCCACCTTTCTACGATCGCTACGACTTCACGTTTTGGAAGGTAAGAATGAAGTACTTTCTTATGGCTAACCTTGAAAATTGGAGTTGTGTTCAATTAGGTTTCAAGCCTCCGATGGACAAGAAAGGAGAAACCCTAGAGAAGAAGGAGTGGACCAAGGAACAAGTCCACCAATCCCTAGTCAACGATGAGGTATTGAAAATTTTTGAATTTTCTTTACCTAATGATGTTTTGTGTAGGATAGGTGGATATAACGATGCCAAGGAGTTGTGGAATAACATGGCAAAGTTCCATGAGGAGAACTCCACTTCAAGTCATGAAGAGGAGTCAAGTGAGCCAAGTAGATCACATCATGGAGGCATGGATTTAGAAGTTGAGGGCTACTCAACATCTAAGGAAGAAGAGGAGGAGAGTTCCTCTTCAAGATCGGAGCAAGAAGAAGAAGTTTCTATCTCCGGAAGGGATGAAGAAGAAAGTCTTCATCCATCCTCAACCCTAGGTAACTCAAGCATTTCAATTTCAAATAAATTACATATAATGTGCTTTGAGTGTAGGGAGTATGGATATTACAAGAGTAAGTGTCCATGGAGGATTAGGAAGACTCTACCGGCACCAAAAGTCAAGGAAGCCAGAGTCCCGATATGCAAGGGCAAGGAGCACGTGGTGTGCTTCCAATGCAAGCGAAGGGGACACTATAGGAGCCAATGTCCGAGGGGGAGGTAACCTCATAAGGACAAGAGATCGAGCACATGTATAGGGGGAGCTAGGGCAAACCCTAAGGTAATCTCTAAGGCACATTCTTGCAATTCTAGTAGGATGCATGCTAGTAGCCTTATTGCTATTGTCAAGAATGATAAGCATGTTAATTATAGGAATCAATACATGAGCTTAGGAGCCAAACATGTTAACCTAGATAAGGACAACTCTAGAAATGTCAACCCTAGGATTAACTCATCTAAGGTTAAGGAGAACTTAGATAGGAATCCCAAAACTACTAGACATATGCCTAGGAATACCTCAAAGAAAAATGAAAAATTAAAAATTGAGGTATTAGAGAAGGAGAATCAAGTCTTGAGGTCAAGACTTGATACTTTGGAAAAGGCTCTTAAGAACTTGGAGAAGTCATCTCTAGGGTTTAAGGGTCAAAAACCAATGTCCAAGGACAAGAAAGGTTTGGGTCACAAACCTAAGTCCCAAGTGGTCAAGCCAACTTATCACAATGTTCCATTCGATTATGGAACAAGACCTAGGGCTGGAAATACCATCACCAAGGTCACAAGGGGAGTCACCCCTAGAGTGGATCTTGATGAGTCCCAAATGACCAAGTCTTTAAAGCCTAGGAGGGTCATTAGGAGGGTTGCTAGGGAAGTCGTCACTAGTGAATATTTAGTGAACCCAATGAGCTCCAATAGGTATTGGGTTCCTAAGAGCGTGATTTCATCACGCTAGATGAGTTAGGGTGTGCCAACCTTACTTGAATAGGTAGTTAACCTAATCATGGCAAAAGGTGACACTTTAGGACTTTTCAAGGTATAATCAAGCCTTGAAAATGAAATTAAGAATTATTCCTAAGGTGATTAGAATGTGCCAATCAAATTTGAGGAGTTTTCTAGAGTCAATCTAATTGGCACATAGTGATCTAAAAATCTTTGGTATAAGATGCTAGGTCTATTACACTCAGGAATATAGAACCTATGAAAAAATGATCAAAATTATCAAAAATGGCAACTAAGGCTAGAATTAGGTATTTTCTATACCTTTATGTGCTATTTGCTATATATTGTTTGCCATATGCCATGACATGACATCATACTTATTTTATGATCATTTAAAATGTCATGATGATGCTTAGATTGGTTATATGTCATGCTTTATTTAAGTTTCATACTTTATGCCATGACATCATGACATTGGCACATGTTATTATGTATGATATCATTTTATGCCATGTCATCATTTCTTGTATTTATAATCAATGAAATTGATTTAAGGTTAAAAACACAATTTGATATGGAGATCAAATTGATGTTTAGAAAATGCATGAGAACTTAGCTTAAGATGACCTAAACCCCTATCTCACATCAAAATTGACTTGAATGTGTTTGATACACCTTAGATGTGTGTGAGATATTAGGATGATGAGTTAGGATCAAGGTGCATAGTTCTTGTACCTAGATGAGCCTAATTCTAAATTGGGGATCATAGGGAAAGCTTATGTACAGGTCATGTATATTTAGCCCTAAGATTGTGGTCCCAAATTAAAGGGTTTAAAATCATTTCAAAATTGATTTGAAAAACCTTGATGAAGCTTTTCTAGTGATAGCATTCATCATTGAGCAAAGTGATACAAAGATGAGTTAACTTTGAGCTATTTCAAAGACTTGTGAGCTTTGTATCAAGATTGAAAAATGGAAGTTATTTTCATAGAAAACTATTTTTCCTTGATAGTATATGTTATGAGGAATGTATCCTCAAAATTTCATAATTTTTGGAATTTTCTATAATTTTCTAGAGGTTTCTGAATTTCGTGGAGAGAAATCAGAACTTATCATACCTTTATCAGGTTTGTGGACCGATCAGAAGGGTTTCTGATCGGTCCAGGGGAGCCTGGATCGGTCTGGTGACCGATCAGGGCGTGCCAACCTGCTGAATTTCGACTGTTTGTCTGAAATTACAGCTATGGAAGTGGTGTTTTAGAGTTCTAAAGGTTTGAAACTCTCCAAGACATTGTTGGTGCAATGGTCAAGGGGGAGTTGACCTTTAGGGGGAGTTTTACCTATTAGTCAAGGAGGAGTTGACTTTTAGGGGGAGTTTTTACTCGTCGAAATTTTTGAGGATGAGTGATATGGGATTATCACTAAGTTGATTGTTGAATTTAGTATCAAGGGGAAAATTAAGGGTTTCAATGAAAGGTATGGGACCTTCATTAGGGAGAAACTCTTAACCTTGATTCACTCCTTTTGATGTGTGTCAAAAAGGGGAAGAATGTCTAGAGAATGTTCAAGGAAGAACATTGGAGTTAGTGGGAGAGTTTGTTGATCACGACGAGTGAAGTTGTGAACAACAATAACTTACTCTTCAGGGGGAGAGTTTGTTGATGTGTGCCAATAGGGGGAGAATGAAGGGTTTAAGTTAGGCCTTCATTATCTAAGAAGGAGGTTGCCTTCTTAGAAGGAGAATGTAAGGTTGTAACTTATGTTTCATTACCTAGTGGCATGAAGAAAGTTGAGGTTATTGGATTAGCCTAACTTAAAGGTATTGTCAAACATCAAAAAGGGAGAGATTGTTGGTGCAATTTCCAGTAGGTCAAGGTTGACCTAGTTGACCAAGCGTAAACCTTGGTCATGGTTTCGATGTTTGACAATACAGAAAGACATGTAGACATGGAAAATGCAGGTGCAGTTGTCCATGCGGAGAGATACTGATCAGGGTCTGATCAGGTTGGATGAAGAAGAGTCAAGTAGGTCAAGGTTGACCGGATACTTGACTGGGAAGTCCTAACTGGGATGTTAGGCAGTTCGGAAAGTCCTGGTGAGTGAAGCCAGGCAGTTCAGAAAGTCCTTGCGAGTGAAGCCAGGCAGTTCGGAAAGTCCTGGTGAGTGAAGCCAGGCAGTCGGGAAATCCTGGTGAGTGAAGCCAGGTGAAAATCCAAGTGAGTGAAGCTAGGTGAAAGTGAAAGTCCTGGTGAGTGAAGCCAGGCAGTTGGAGAAAGTCCTGGTGAGTGAAGCTAGGCAGTTGGGAAGACCTGGTGAGTGAAGCCAGGCAAGGGAAAGTCTTGGTGAGTGAAGCCAGGTAGTTTGGAAGTCCTGGTGAGTGAATGTGGGGAAATCCTGGGTCAAGGTTGACCAGACATCTGGTGAAAAGTCCAAGCAGGGAGCTTGGCACGGGAAAAGTCCAAGTATAGAGACTTGGCACGGAGAAGACCAAGTTGGAGACTTGGCACGGAAAGTCGGAGAGGGCTCGGTAGCTCGTTCTCTGGACCGGACGAAGTCGGAGAGGGCTCGGTACCCGTTCTCCGAACTAGGTCAAGAGAGGGCTCGGTAGCTCGTTCTCAGGACCATTTAGGGTTTAGGGCTGGAGCTCTAAACCTGGATCGGTCTGGTGACCAATCCAGCGATACGCCTGAGTATCTGATCGGTCTAATGACCGATCAGATAACAAACAGAAGGGTTCTATAAGGCATTTGATCGGTCTCCACGATCGATCAGAGACGTAGCCACCTCTCTTACAGAGAGGTGGGATTGGTCCGGGGACCGATCAGACTGGGGCCTGATCGGTCCCCAGGACCGATCAGAGGTTCCCTGGACCGATCAGGGTGAAGCCTGATCGGTCCAGAACTAGCCGTTGGCTCACAACGGCTAGTCTTCTGTCTTCTGTTCTTCGCAGGTGCAGTGCAGGTTAAGTGCAGGTTATAAAAGGAGTTCAAGGGCTTCTATAGTGCAAGCTTCTCTTCTTCTTCCTACTCCTGACTGTGATCGAGCTTTGTTGAGCTCTTAGCTTACTAAGCTTCGTGTGAGCTCCTTCTTGAAGCTTCGGGTGAGCTTTCCTCGACTGATCAGCTGCTGCTGTGAGTTTCTTGAAGTTGCTGCTTCGGATTCCAGTCGACAAGAACAGTAGGCAAGCTTTGTTTTGTACATTCATATTGTCTTCTGTTTTGGGCTGTATTTTTGTACACTTTTCTTGCTGTTGCAAGAAGTTTCTGTGGCGAGGTTTCTCCACCCAGAAGGAGTGTTCTTATTAGCCGGTTTTCTGGGGACTCATCCACCAACGGATTGATAGGCTTCGTCCACCTTACGGACACGCCGAGGAGTAGGAGTTTCATCTCCGAACCTCGTTACATCGACGAGTTTAAGGTTTGCTATTCTCCGTTGTCGTTTCTATTGTTTATTTCCGCTGTGCTAACCTTGATTTGTAGAAAGAAACGAACGATTTGGGTCGGCTATTCACACCCCCCCTCTCTAGCCGCGTCCATCGATCCTAACATATGAGAGTTACAAGAATCGAGCAAGTTGTGGATTAATGTGTAGGGACTTATGTAGAGATAGTGGAGTCTCAAGAATCACCACCTTTAGTTACCCTATTACTTCAGCCAGAACTAGAACCATCTATTGATCCAAAAGATTCACATCCACATGTTTAGAACTTTTAGGTACCTCTCAGCAATGCAAGGTTAGTAATTCTAGTGATCTTTTAGAAAACTTCATAGAGGTACTTATAATTGATTTTGTTAGATGTGATTAAATTTTTAATACATGTTTCATTAACTCTAATATGGTTTTAGTTCTATCTAATATAGCCTATTTGTGGGAGATATGTTTTTCTTTTGGATATGCAGATTTTACTTAGGCTAAAAATTAGAAGCTCAGTCTAAATCGTCTTCAACCACTTGAAAGAACTTTTAAGAAGACGAAGATGGAGAGAGAGAGAGAATTCCTTTTATAGTGCATATGTTGAAAGCTCTCTCCATAATGCTCTTAGTAAGAGGGTATTGAAATATCTTACCCCTCTAAGAGCGAGATTTAGATGAATCTAATGCGGTGGTCGAGTTAATGACCTAAAATAAGCGCTTCTTGGGATGCAACCGAAGTTCTTTTATATTTTCATTTTAGTTTTTAGTTTCTTATTAATAACCCAAATCCCCTACTTAATTTTTCATGTCTATCTCAAAGATTAGGAGGAGCATGACTACCTGATGGAGAAGTTAATGACTTGGGTGTTTGGACGCATCCTTTGGTAACTTCTCTTACTTCAAATCTCCTCTATATTATATTTCTATTTTCATTGGGATAATAAAAAGTTTAAGTCTGGGAGGATGTTATGGGTTTAATTTAGTTTTTTTCTAGTTGCATCACTCATCATGTCATTGTTATTTGTTCGTCATAGTAAAATGCTAGCACGTTTCATCTAGATATTTATGTTGTGTGATTTGGTATGCTAGTATGTCAATTGATCTATGTTTTCCTATCCATATTAGCTTGAAGTGAGTATTGTCATTACTAGAAGAATTTGAATGTTTGTCTAGTTTTAGGATCTCTTCACATTATACTTGACTTTGATGGTAGATATTTTTAAAAATAGTCATAATTTATAGAACTGGACTAGTACTCTTGCTTCTATGGTGACCTCTCAACTATATTTTGGTTACTGGATAAACTTGGAACATGCAAGCTTATTTAGAAAAATCAATCCCTAAAAAAAATGAAGGTTTTCTCAAGTTTGATACTTTGCAAATATTTAGAGAAAAAAATATAATAAGGGATAAAAAATAGTTATTGTGAGTGGAAATTAGTAATTCACCCCTTTGAGACCGAGTTAAGTGACTGGGGAAACAAATACTATGTTTCTTTTGATATTGAGTATTCCTTTGAGACCTTGTGTAGATGGTGCATATTATTTTTTATGGTGGGTGAACCTTGCATGTGGCAGGTAAGTGTCCATCGCCAGAAGTATGAGGAACACGGTTAAATAAAAAATTGACGATGCTTAGAGATTAACACTTGAGAAAATTAAGCCCCTCATCACACTGAGCACGGAGAACTTCTACTTAGGTCACACTCAAACAATTTTTGTATCATGCCATCTACGTATATAAATTTAGATTACGGGTTTTGCTTGAGGACAAGCAAAGGTTTAAGTTTGAGGGTATGATATGTGTAGATTATATACACTTTTATGCATATTTTGACGCACATCTACATGTATTTCATGAGCATAATCTATGTTTATTGCACCCTATTTTATTATAATGTTATATTTTTACTCCTATTCGGAGATCTACTTTATGCTTGTTTTCATTGACAGGACACACTTTTAGAGCAAAAAAGATGCTTGTAGGTGACTCGAAGAACAAACGAAGAAAAGGGGTCTGGCCGTGTGGATTCCACACAGTCGTGCAACTTGCTAGAGAAGAGAAAGCACTCGGCTGTGTGGATTCCACGTGGTCGTGCCCTGAAGAAGAGAAGAAGAATGCCTTGGCCATGTGGATCCACATGGCTGTGTGAGTTTTCAGAGAGGGAGTAGACCCTAGCCGTGTGGATTCCACATGACCATGTGAATTTTCCAAAGACAAGGAAGTACATGGTCGTGCCATCAGACCAGAGCCGAGGCATATCTTGGCCATGTAGATTCCACACAGTCATGGCAAGAGCCATGCCAGGTCCGTGCCCAACCCTATTTAAGGGTTCTTTCACCCTTTTTTACTCATTTTTGGCTTGGGGCTCACCCCCATTCCTTGGGAAAGGGTTTCCCCAAAAAGGAAAACACTAGATCTTCCATCTTTGTTGATCCTTCCACCTCCAGAGCAAGGATTTCATCCAAGAAGATTAACACTACATGGATAAGCTTTCTCATCTCTTATCTTTATGTTTTGAGTTGTAGATTGCTTTATTTCTTGTCTCTTGTTTGTATTTCCTTCACAATATATAGATCTAGAATGTAGGAAGTATTTGTGATACGATGTTGATGTATGAAGTATGTATTTGGATATTTTCTTATGCTATGATATGTTTTATGACTTGTTCTTTATGTGTTGTGTCTTATATGTGTTTCACAAAATGTATGTGAGGTCAATACATTCAAATGTAGAGTTTTGATCACCATATAGAGGGAGAGCCTTGGATTGTGGAACCTTATGACAGAATGTATCCTTTACTTTCTACAATATTTTCTTGAAATAGGGATCAATTCTCTACTAGGAAGGTTAATTAGAGTTTTAGGAGTTTTTTCTAAATTAATGTTAGGAAGTTACTTGTGTAATCAAGCTATTGTATGATTGGGGAGCCCTATGACAGGGTGTGCTCGTTTAACTGAACTTTCTAACTTACATTTTCTACTTAATTACATTAATCTATCGTTAGGAAGTAAATTGAATAACTCTAGCATTTGTATGATTGGGGGGGGGGGGGGGGTTCTGACAGAGGGTATCTCTTTAACTAGACTTTTTAGAGTTGTTTATTTACTTAATGGCGTTAGAACTTGGGTAAACTCTTTGGTATGACTTATGCGGGAGTTGTGCCAAACTTTAGTTAGAATTTCTACATGAGTGTAAGCATGGAGTTAGGTAGAAGAACAATGCATAGGGACATTAACTAGTATCATAATGAAACTGAAATCCTAGAATCTATCATCCTTCACTCACATACGCTTATTCTCTTTCTCTCTACTCTCTTTCTCTTCTCTTCTATTTCTCCTTTAAGTATTCGTGAGCCAACATTTGATTATCTAAATAATTCATTGTGCGAAGTTAACTAATATTTAATCAATAGTCCCTGTGAGATCAATATTTTTATTACTTGACGACACCCGTATACTTATGGGTACACATCATTCTACACCCTAGGGAGCCCAAGCACAAGCTGATATACTGGGTGAGTTGGAAAAGAGCGCATAGGGGGCTTGGGAACTGGCTCGCGTAGAGGCATTGAGAGCACAGAAATTGGAGGATGCCTTGAGGACCAATGAAGCCAAGATCCACTTGGAAAATGCAAGGAGTCGAATGTTGGAGGATCTAGATGTAAAGAGTATTAAAGCTTAGGGTCTCTCCAACAAATTAGAGGAGCTGGAAGTCGCCCATGCCTTGGAGCTGGCTATGAGGGATGCTGAGTTGGCAGCCAAGACTCTACTGGTTTTCGATTAGCAGAAGAACATGGATGCCTAGAAGTAGAATTGGAGTCCTTGCGAGCTAAATTGGAGACTATGAGGTTCGAGTTGACGACGTCTACGTCTGAGTTTGTGAGGACCACATCTGAACTGGTGGGCTGAACTAGCAGACTCTAAGGTAGGGGAGGATAAATGCTTTGAAGTTAAGAGAGTGGAATACATTCACTCTCATGACTTTAACTTACAACTTGGCTCCTGTGTTAACGACACCAAAAAGTTGATGTGAGCCCACAAGTGCATGACTATATCGTCAGTCACTCTCATGACTATAACTAACATCTTGGCTCCTGTGTTAACGGTGCCAAAAACTTGATGTGAGCTCTCAAGTGTACGGGTATGTCGTTAGTAATAAAAATATCAATCTCATAGGGATTGGAAACACCTAAAGACTTACATCTTGAATTAGCTAAACTAACGAACCTTGGAAAAGGGTTTCTTGCATAAAAGTCAAGAACACAAACAAAGAAAATTAAACTAGAGATAAGAAGATTGAGGAAGTCTTGCTTAGTAAATGGTTCTAGGGGTTTTTGTTTCAAAATGAAGGAACTTAATGTACTTGGACTCACCCATTCCTACCATCAACTCTCATACATGTGAGAAGCCTAACCAATGTACCAACACTAATCTGCGGCTATGTGTCGAAGTGTTGTTCCTATTGTCATCCAATGTACCCAAATGAAGATGGTAGCCTAAGAAGTCCAGTTAAGAGGGAATCCCTATCACTAGGATCCCCTGATCATACATTTCTAGGTCACTCACATCATCTATGTATACAGGATTAGGGAAAACTCATTAGGAGCAGTTAAGATCTCCCTTATGGGAGAATTGCCTCTCTTCATCTAAATCAATCCTAAATATCTAGTTAAGAGAGAATTCCTATCACTAAGACACTTTGGTCATACAATCTAGAGATCAATCCATGCAAATATAACAATCCACATACATCCATCAAATCTAACATGAGAAATAAGTGCAAAATCACACATGCACATTAGATCTAACAAGAGCAAGAATGAAAGCATCATTTGAATAGGGCATTGACATAATCCAAGAGTTTACGTTAAATCCACATTCACATCTACTCTCTAGTCTTTAGAATAGAATATCTACTCCATAAAAAGAGGAAAATTGATCTCAAAGACATAGTACACTAATCTCCACATCTAAATCAAGAAAGTAAGGAAAAGGAAACTTAGCGAGTGCCATCGAGTTATCTTCGGATCAATCCTTGATATGGAGAGATGGAGAACTAAAATTTGGCCTCGAATCATTGAGTTGAAACCTCTCGGATGTCAAGTTCAGAGATTTGAATCATCTTCCCCAAAGGGAAAAACTTCCTCCCATAATTTGGGAGAAGAAACCCCTTTTTCTAGGCTGGCACAACCCCAACCATGGGTCGTGCCACAATCATGCCCCTTGGGCATGACCAAAGCCTGTTGGTTGCTAGAATTGGAGCACTACCATGTGAATTCCACATGGCTTGAGTAAAGTTGGTCCCTGGAGGTGAGACACGGCCATGCCAAAAGGCATGGCCCTACTTCGATTGAGCTCTGGAGGAACCGCACGACCTTGCAGATCTACATGGCCTGAAGATGTTGACCACAAAAAATTCCACACAGCCTTGCCTGAGGGCACAAGCATGTTCTAGTTAAGTTCGGGCGAAGTGGCAAGGCTGTGCCAAAAGGCACAACCTTGCTATGCTATTTTCTTCACATGCTCCTCCTTAGTGTGTTTTCGCTCTATCTCTGCTCCAAAAGCGTTTCTATCATCACAAATGTACAAGAGAAGATCTCCAAACTAAAGAGTAAATATGTTGAAATAATGATAGAAGGAGTGCAAAAGCGTAGGACATATTTAAGACAAAATCGTAGATGTGAGCATGCATAAATGCGTATGTAAACTATGCACATCATACCCCCAGACTTAAACCTTTGCTTATCTTCAAGCAAAAACCCGCAATCAAGATACAAGTGTTCAAATAATTTATTATAATTCTTAATGAATGGATCCTTCTCTATCAACTAGTTTCATTTTGTGAGCATGATCGTAGAATACTATGAGTTTAGGCTAAAGTTAAGTTCTCGTGCACAGTGCAATAAGTGACTTATGCTCTTCAAGTCTCAATCCCTAATCTTAGTCAACTCGTCATCAAGTTGAGTTCCTCGTGCTCCCAGTGATAGACACTTACCTGCCACACACTTGCTTCATCCTTCTTAATCTACCCAAGGTCTCAAAGGTGTGCTCAAAATCAAGAGAAACATAACATTTATTTTTCCAGTAACCTAACTTGGTCTCAAAGGGGTAACTTACTAGTTTTCAATTGAGAAACAATTTTTTTATATCCCTTATATATATATATATATATATATATTCATTGTTCATTTCATGATACTAGAGATAGAAATAGGAAATCCATTAAAATACTAGAACAAATCTTACAACACATGTATCAATACATAAACATGCTATAATTTATACTTTTAGTCAAGTCAGCAAGTAAAGTAGATAATGATATAACTCTTTTATCACAAAAGTTGCAGATAAGAATGTAACAAAACAAAAACTAAAATGTAGTAGATGAAAAACTAAACTAAAATAAGCAAACTACAACTAAAATAAGAAAAAATGTGTACAATCCCCCTAGACTTGAACATTTTTATCGTCCCAATGAAATTAATATGGAGGAGGAGAAGAATCAGTAAACTCTGGTAAGTTAGGGAAAGACTCAATAAACCATTTCTTTCTACTATGCAAGAATTGATGATATTTGTAAATGGAATTTATTTCAATTTGAATGTATCATATAAATCCCATGAAATCCTCATTTATCTTCATTTCTTCCCTTTGGGCAATCATGAAATCAAAAATTTTCTTGTGCAAGTCTTTTTCACTCTCAAACAAGTTTTGCAAAAATTTAAATTGTTTATCTAACAATTTACTATGTTTCACTAATTAATCATGATGTAAGGTGTAGTCATGATGTAGAGCATCTAAAATCGGACAAAATTCAATGAAGTTAAATCTTGCAAGATCTCGGCTACGTGAAGACATAGTGAAGGAGATAGGTATAGGAAGGGGAATATATTGATTGATGGCATCGGATAACCACCAATTCTCTATCCTACGAATGGTGATTAAGTTAGGATTTGACAATTTTAATGAGAAATTATTTTCCAAGACAAGACAATAACTAGGTCTATCCCTTCTTATGATATGCATTGCCAAACAAGCGTTTAAATTAAGTCCAGTATATTTTCTACCATTTTCAAACCATCAAGGTCACACCCTAAGACAATTGCCATTTGAGTGAGCAACCCTCCCAAAATAATTGAACTATTGGAGAGAAAAGTTCTCACTTTTGCAAGGTATTTTTTAAAAAAATGATCCTATATTAACTGGGATATCCTTTATCATTTCCCATAAACAATACAATTCCATCAACCTTACGATGCTTTCACTCTCACTACATCTAAAAATTGTGTTCCTCATGATAATTTGAAGATAACGAAAAATAGTGTTAATGATATTAGTAGCTTTAGAGGTTTGTTAATCAAAAATAGATTTACAACCCAATGACACCCACACATTAGAACTATTAAAACTAGGTAGCATGACATATGCTTCATTGCAAGGTAATTAAAAGCATGCATTAAAATAATTGAAGGATCACACATAATCTTCATTATACAATCTAAATGTAATAGGCCCTAGATGGACATGATTTTGGTGCAGGGAGCACCAGATGATTGAACTTGTATTTTGATAATGGAAAAGGAGTTCAAAGTTAAATTGTCTTGTGATCTAACAAATTTAACTAAGTGTGCAGAAATGTCCTAAGTGATCTTAAGCAAAGAAAAGTCCTAGTTAAGGCTAGGCAGGTGGAAAGCCCTAGTTGCGGTTAGACAATGAAGTACTGGTCCGGGGGACTGGGCAAAGTCTTGGTGGGTCAAGGATATTGAGAGAAATCCTAGAGTTCAGGACACTAGGTGAAAATCCTGGTGGCCGCGGATACTAGGTGAAAGACTAGACGAGTCGGGGATTGGATGTCCAATATTAAGTCCTGAAGTCTTGAACACTAAACAAGTCCAGATGATCTAAAGGACTAGTCTAGCAAAAGATAATCTCTCCTAAGAGGAGTAGGTGAGGGCGCGTTCCCCAAAGAGGGAACAGCAGATATCAATCTGACCTATAGTTTCAGCGAAACTCAAAGTTAGGACTAGACAATCCAAAGGCTGTGAAAATCATATTTTATATATATTGTTTTGTCTAGACTAACTTTATTTTGTAGAAAGAAAGTTTGAGCAAAAAGCTGGTTCGAGCGCTTAGAGGTGGTCCGGGCATCCGAAGTTGCTCTGGGCGCCCGGGAAGTCTTCGGTGAAGAGGTGCCCCCGAGAGGGTGCCTAGCCAGGCGCCCTGGCGGTCTGGGTGCTTGGACGACCAAAAGTTAATCAACACAATTAGCTAGAGCATGATGGCTGGCGGACCTACATCATAGTCCAGGCGCTCGGGGGTGGTCCAGCGCCCGGAGATGGATAAGTTTTGCCAGATCAAGTTTCAATGAGAGCACGCCACATCAACCCTGTGGGTGTCCACGGGGGAGGTTCCAGGTGCCTAGAGTGGGCTATAAAAGGAGGATTCGACCAACACCTTAAACACATCATTTTTAAACATCTTCTATTCTTGCGCGTTGCTCCGAAAATGACTCGATGACACCCAAACATTGCTCTGACAATCGACAACCAAATTTCTACTAATTCTCTTGTTGTTGATAACTTTATTTTATAGCTATTGTAATTCAAATTTGTAATCTTGTTCGAGCTATTAGTGATTATCCAATGAAAGTGCTCTCATGTGCGGGCCTTGGAGTAGGAGTTGCCACACGCTTTGAATAAAGTAAATCTTAGTGTGTTAGTGATTACTTGTTTTTCTTCTCTTTATTCCGCTTCCTCTTATCTCTCTGATTTTTATGTGAACATTTTCCAAAAAAATGAAAGCCACGAGCGATATTTACCCCCCTCTAGTGCAATGATCCTATAATTGATATCAGAGTGGGGTCTCTTTGAATTGGTGAAACCACCATTCGAGCAAATTTTTTTGTGTGTTTTTTCGCTAGTGAATATATTCTTATGCCTTTTTTCGATTTTTACATCTTGTGATTTTCGGAGTCAATCAGAATTGGTGATATCACCCCTTCCAATAATTTTTCTTGATCGAGTTTCATGTTTCTCGAAGTTCATATAGCACCACTCGAGTTCTTTAATTTTTTTTCCCGTACTACTAATCCAAGACCCAGTCTTGGAAAATTTATTATTCTTTTTGTGTGCGAGATTTTCTATCAATGGCCCACCAAGAAGGCTATAGTACTGCTCGCCCGCCTCTTTTCTTCAGTGAGAACTTCAAATATTGGAAAAGACGGATGGAGTGTCATCTCAAGACCCAAGTGGAAATGTGGATCATAATCTAAACCAGATTCATATTTCCCATAGAAGATAGAGTACTCATCCCTTGCGATAAGTGGGATGCACCAACAAGAGGAATATTGAGCCAGATGCAATAGCGACATGTACTCTCCAATGTGGCCTAACTAAAGAAGAACTGAACCAAGTTGGTCCTTTCTTAAGCGCAAAAGAATTGTGGGAAAAACTCATCAAACTGCACGAGGGGACCTCCGACACAAAGATAAGTAAGAGAGATTTAATTATTAATAAATTATATAATATTAAAATATATGAAGGTGAATCAGCGAGCCAGTTACCTACTTGTATCCAAGATCTTCTGAACGACCTCCATGTGATCGGACAAAAAGTGAAGAATCATGATGTCATCAAGTACACACTAAACTCTTTTTCGAGGAATACACTGTAGCCATCAATGGTAGATGCCTACAAGGTATCTAAGGACCTTTCCTTAATTAAATTAGATGAGTTATTTTCCCAATTCGAACTTCATGAACAGACTAATGCACTATCAGTCGAGAAAGGTATTGCTTTGGTGTTGCAGATACAAGCAGAACGAGGGAACCAAAAGCTAAGTGCCAAACTGAATTCAAGTCCAAAGACAAATCAGACTTAGAAGATGACAATGAAATCACCGCTAATTTCGTGAAACTGGTACAAAAACTATACAAGAAGAAGAAGAGTTTCACCAAACAAGAGATCAAAAGGTGACTCAATCGAACATGTAGGCCAAGTCCGAAGTTACCTGCTATGGATGCAATATGAAGGGACACTACAAGTTAGAATGTCTAAACTAGAAGCAAAGAAGAAGGAAGGCTTTGAAAGTAACATGGTTCAAATCCTCGGAAGACTCCGATGAAGAACATGAGCAAGCGAGTTTCCTTACTCTACCGGTACAAGCTTATGTTGCCGAAACTGAGTCTGAGTTAGAAACCGAAGCTAAATCAGAATCTGAATCTGGCTCAAAAGATGATTCCACTATAAGTATGTCAATTATTAGATTATAGAATTTATTTTTTTTTTACTTATCTAGAAAACTAGCAAAATGTAACATCCGAGTCAAGTCACTACAAAAGGACCTAACAACCTTTAAGGAAGGGACTAACTCAAGTCCCTTGACTGAGTCTGTTCAAGCTAGAACTTTAACTGAAGTCCAAAAACTTGAAAAAGAAAATTTCAACCTAAAAAGTCAAGTTAAGGAACTTAGAGACTCGTTGGAATGGTTCACTTTGGGTTCCAAGAATCTCGATCTAATCCTTGGAAAATAAAAATCCATATACAACCAATCCGGACTCGGATATAAGGCCAAAAACAAATTTGAATCATACTTATCCTTAGTTAATCAAACAAATAGAAAAGTAGTCCAAGCATGGGTCCTTAAGTCTAACTTGATTAATAAAGTTAGAGTTGATAAATATTGTAACGACCCAATTTTCCATATTTCAAGTTCTAAGAGTCCATAAAAATATTTGGAAATACTTTTAAAATGTTCTAGAGATTTTTAGAAATTTTTAGAGTATTTTTACGTAATTTTTGGAGGTCGTTTGGTATTTTTACAAAATGAAAGAAGTTTAGACAAAAATTGTATAAGCCGAGATTCGACCCGTAGACCTCGGACAAGTAATAAGCCTTAAGCGAGGCGAGGCAACCAAGTGAGTCGGGGGTCTTTTGTGAATATATATGGAACGAAATGTATATATGCAGTAGTTGGAACATTTAAAAGAAATTGAAAAATGAAGGGCGCGGCTAAGGGATCGAAGCTGCGATCTGTGGCTTCGGTTAAAAGTCGGCTGACCAACTGGGCTAGCGGTCGGTGCTGATCAGATATGCAGCGGCAAATAATTAAGGTATAGTATTTAATAAAATAACCCTAGGTTATAAAAAGAGGTTAAGTTAAGAGGAATTAAATCCTCTCGATCCCTCTCTTCCTCACGCGCGCGCGGCGCGATGATTTTCTCCTATCGGGCAGAAACGCAGCGAACCTAGGGCACACCTCCGGCGCCGGCGAAGGGCTTTTCTGGCCGGTCTTCACTCGTGTGTGACCACCTCAACGAGGGGAGCTCGGAAACATGAAGAAGCCGCCGAGATCGTGAGCTCCTCCGAACCCTAGCAGCCTCTCCCTCTCGGCAGTAAGTCCAAGAAAGCATGGTAAGTACTACTCACCTGTGGTAGGAGTTGCTCCGAGCTTCAATTTGTTTTCTTTGCTTTCGGATTGTAGTGTACAGCATGCGTTCTTGGCTTTCTTCTTCTTAAGTGCTGTTGTAGCAAGATTTTAGATCGTGTTGTGCTATAAAAGTATAAGTATTGTAGTGTATTTTAGCTTGTTTTCTGTGAAGTTTATTTCTTGTGAGGGTTGCTGCCATGAATTAGGTTTTCGGATTCTTGTCTCATTGTTTTGGAACATGCTGTACAGAAATTGGAGATTTCTAAGAGTTTTCTTTTAAAAAAAGCTTTCTTTTGTTTTTGGAAACCTGCTTAGTGTTCTGCCGTGAGTCCCAAAAGGGATTGATATGAGAATCTTTTTGGTTGTTCTGTTTAGTCTTGCAAATATCAGATTTCTAGTGCAGATTTATGAAATGGGAATGTGAGTTTAGAGGTACTCCTGTCTCATTTAGTTTTGGATCTTTCCAGAACAGATTTGAGTCATTTAGGATGGTTATACTTTGTGCTTGACCTCTAGTGTTGGAAACTTGTATCAAATTTGTGTTAGCTCCAATCATACCTTCAACTATGTTTGTATGTTTCACTTGCCAAACCTTTGAGACGAACCTGCTGGCTGAATCTTATGATGATTTAAGCTTAGATTGGTAGTGTTTTGCTACTTCTAATGTTTCCATGGATATTGAACAGAAATAGAATGGGGAAGGCTTAGATTTTGATGCAATTACTCCTCTTCATGGTGCTAAGTGTTCTGGATTGGCATGTTAGTTGTAGCTTAGGTTAAGTTTAAGTGTTTTGGATTTGTATGCTAAGAATTCAGATTTTTGCTCCTATGTTGTAACTATGCTAGTACCTTGGTTCGGTTTATATACTATGCAAGGATTCGGGTTCTTGGAAGCTTGGAAGGGATTAGGCATGTCTTCCTTGTAAAGATACCATGTTTCATATTATATGAATGGCGCATATTTACCATCATGAAAATGTTGGTTGCTACTCGGAAAACCTATAGGTTCCACTGTACAAAAATTTTGTACAAAGGTCTGAACCTTTTCCTAGCTACCATGTGTTCTTTTAAATTAAATTTTGGATCGCCTGCGGAACTTAACACGTTTGATCCAAAACTTAATCTATTTGTTCTTTTAGGTTTTGACTTGGATCTCCTGCGGAACTTTACACGTTCGACCCAAGTCTCCTTAAGTTATTAATTCCATTAAATATTAATTTCCATAATTGGTTCCCAGTACTGACGTGGTGAGGCACATGGCCTTCTTGGATATGGGAGCAACCACCACCGACTAGACAAAACCTTTTATAGAAAACTAATATTTAATTTCCTAAAATAACTTTAGGTTAACCAAAGAGAACAATCAAATCACAAGGAAAAGAAAAACAAAAGAACACAGCATCGAAAAAACATATTCGAAATTCTAGAATGTAAGCCTCTTGTATTTGGTATTATTTCCATAAATAACTAGCATGATGCGGAAATAAAAATTACTAGTTATACCTTGTAGAAAAACCTCTTGATCTTCTACCGTATTCCTCTTCTAACCTCGGACGTTGTGTGGGCAACGATCTACCGAGATGAGAAACCACCAACCACCTTCTTCTCCTCCAAGCAAGGTTCGGCCACAAAGGAAGAACTTCACCAAAGAAGAAAACCAAAATACTAACCAAGCTCCCAAGAGATGCTAGCTTTCTCTCCTTCTTCTTCTTCTTCTAAGTAGTATCCGGCCACCACAAGAACTCCAAGAGGGATGAAGTATTCGGCCACCACAAGAGGAAGAGAGGGAGAGGATGATGGTCGGCCACAACACCAAGGAAAAGAGGGAGAGAAAACAATAGAGGTTGTATCTCATGAGGGCACCCTCACCCCTTCTTTTATATTCCTTGGCCTAGGCAAATTAGGAAATTTAATTACAATAAAATTTCCTCAATTTCCTTTACATGATTTAATTGAGAAAAATAAAATAAAATTTCCCAAATAAACCTACATTGGCCGGCCACATCATTGGAGAACAAATTGGACAAGTTTCAATCAACAATTAAAACTTCCTAATTTGTTTTCGAAAATTTTAAAAAATAAAATTTCTCTTTAAAAATATCTTCATGGTTGATAAAAGGAAATTTCTATAATTTTAATTTTATCAACATGTGAATAATTTTAAAGAGAAAATAAAATATCTCACCAATCTACAAATAAGGAAAGAGATCTAATCTCTTTCTTTAATCTTTTGTAGATCTTTTATAAGAGAGATATTTTAATTTAAATTCTCTTTAATAAATTATTTCTTCCACATAATAAAAATTAAAATTAAAATTCCTTTTTAATTTAATTTGGTCGGCCCCCACTAGCTTGGGTTCAAGCTAGGGCCGGCCACCCAAATTCATACCTAGGCCGGCCCTAGCTTGTTCCCAAGCTAGCTTGGCCGACCCCTATTGGGTGGGTATAAAAGGTGGGTATAGGTGGGTATAGAACTCTATAACTAAGAGGCTACGATAGGGACCGAGAGGAGGAATTGGTTTTGGTCTCCCGATAAAATTAAGCATCCCGTGTTCGCCCCGAACACACAACTTAATTTTATCAATGATAATTCATTCCACTAGAGAACTATCATTGAACTACCGCACCAATCCCAAATTACATTTTTGGGCTCCTTCTTATTATGAGTGTGTTAGTCTCCCTGTGTTTAAAATATCGAATGTCCACTAATTAAGTGAGTTACTGACAACTCATTTAATTAATATCTAAGCCCAAGAGTAGTACCACTCAACCTTATCGTCATGTCGGACTAAGTCCACCTGCAGGGTTTAACATGACAATCCTTATGAGCTCCTCTTGGGGACATTATCAACCTAGTATCTCTAGGACACAGTTTCCTTCTATAATCAACAACACACACTATAAGTGATACCATTTCCCAACTTATCGGGCTTATTGATTCATCGAACTAAATCTCACTGAAGTTGTTACCCAACTCCAAAGACAAGTAGTAGAGCAGCAACAAGTGATTGCTAACTTGATGGCCAATCAGAAGCCAGCTCCTCCCACTCCCCCAACCATTAATGTGGAGACCCCAGTGGTGACTGAAGTCCTATCAGTTGTCCTGGAAGTCGCCACAACACCTAGAAGACAAGAAGCATACGTCATCTAGTGGCTGAAACTGAAACCAGAAAGCTGAACCCTGGGGTGCCCAGGCTTGGTTCGAGACACTTGAGAGCACAATGGAGCTTCTTGACTGACCAGAAGCCGAGAAGGGTAAGTGTGCCTCTTTCTGCCTATCTGGAGGTGCTTGTAGGTGGCGGGAGCGAGTTAAGAGTAAGAGAGCAGTCAACCAAATGAGCTGGGTTGACTTTGAGATAGAGTTTTATGAAGAAGTCTTCCGTCAACGGATCACCAATAAACAGTATGAGGAGTTTATGGAATTCAGACAAGGTGACCTACCAGTAGAAGAAGCAGTTAAAAGATTTAATAGGCTAGCTCACCTTTGCCTAGAGTTAGTAAGTACAGTGAAAGAATGAGTCAGACTGATGCTCCTAATGCTGAGACCAGAAATAACATCTAATGTGAGTAGTGAAACTCACCGACCATAGATTGGTGAAGAGCTGGTCAGCAGGGCATTAGTGAGCACTATCTGAACAGCAACATGACACAACAAACGCAACACAAGCCAGTCAAGATAGAAGACAAGACAGTGGGGAAACAGAGACCCCAGTTAAGTAATTAGAACTGCAAGGACAAAGATAACAAGAAAGACCCAAGCAGGAAGATGTTCGGGTAGTCTGTGAGTATCCAAAGGTATATCCAGAAGGGATACCTGGACTACCTCCTAACAGAGAAGCGGAGTTTGAAATTGAATTAGTTCCTGACGCCAGCCCAATTTCAAAAGCTCTGTACCAAATTTCTCTAGCAGAGCTAAAAGAGTTACAAGAACAATCTCAGGAGCTACTTGACAAGGGTTTCATCCGCCCTAGTCATTCACCCCGGGAAGCTCCACATTTGTTCGTTAAGAAGAAAGACGGATCCATGCTAATGTGCATAGATTTTTGAGTGCTGAGCAAAGTAGCAGTTAAGGACAAGTACCCTCATTCCAGAATAGATGATCTATATAATCAGCTAAAAAGGGCAATAGTGTTCTCTAAAATAGACCTATGCACTGGTATCATCAGTTGGAAGTGAAAGAAAGTGATACACCTAGAACAGTTTCCAGGACCAGATCTGGACACTACAAATTTGTAGTCATGCATTTTGGAGTGACTAAAGCACCTGAAGTCTTCATGGACTAAATGAACAGAGTGTTCAGAGAATACCTTGACAAATTTGTCATCGTATTCATCGACGACATTCTGGTCTATTCAAGGACTCCAGAGGAGCATGACACGCACTTGAGGATAGTATTGCAGACCCTACAGCAGAAGCAGCTGTATGCTAAATTCTCCAAGTGTGAGTTCTGGTTAGATCAGGTGGTGTTTCTAGGTCACATAATTTCTAAAGAAGGTATCCAAGTAGATCCAGCCAAAATAGAAGCGGTCAACAACTGGAGTAGACCCAAGAATGCCAGGGAGATCAGAAGCTTCCTTGGTTTAGCTGGGTACTACAGGAAATTCGTGAAGGACTTTTCCAGGATAGCCTCTCCACTAACAGCCCTCACCAGGAAAAATAAGAAGTTAGAATGGTCAGATAAATGTGAGCAGAGTTTCCAAGAGCTCAAGAAGAGACTGACCAGTGCTCCTATCCTGACAGTTCCAGAGAATGACAAGAGTTTTGACATCTACAGTGATGCTTCCAAGATGGGTCTAGAAGCTGTTCTTATGCAAGAAGGAAAAGTTATAGCTTATGCTTCCAGACAACTCAAAGACTATGAGAAGAACTATCCCACTCACGATCTTGAGCTGGCAGCTGTGGTTTTTGCACTGAAACTCTGGCGACATTATTTGTATGGAGTTCAGTGTAGAATCTTCACAGATCATCAGAGTCTTAAGTACTGCTTCACTCAGAAGGACTTAAACATGAGACAACGCAGGTGGCTGGAGTTGGTCAAAGATTACGACTGTGAAATCCTCTACCACCCAGGCAAAGCTAACAAAGTGGCAGATGCACTAAGCAGAAAGTCCAGTGCATCCCTGATGTCTGGGGCATCATTAGCCCTGCCACCGCAGAAGGAGTTGTTAGATTTTGGACTTGAAATTATTTATGGGCAACTCTCTGCATTGACCTTAGAGTCTACATTGCTTGAGGAGGTACAGAGAAAGCAAAGTGAAGATCCAGACATCCAAAAGATCAAGCAAGGGATACAGAAAGAAGACACGTCAGAGTTTTGAGTGACGGACAGCGGGATTCTTTATCAGGGAAGTCGCATTTGTGTGCCCAATGATGAAGAACTGAGAAAGAAGATTTTAGAAGAAGCTCATAGCACACCATACTCCATGCATCCTAGTTCTACCAAGATGTACCAAGATGTGAAACAGAGGTTCTGGTGGTCTAGACTCAAAAGAGACGTTGCTAAATATGTCAGTACATGCCGGACATGCCAGAGAGTCAAAGCAGAACACCAGAGGCCAGGAGGAGTTCTTCAGCCTCTCCCAATACCAGAGTGGAAGTGGGAAGACATATCCATGGACTTCATAACAGGTCTTCCCAGAACTACAAATGGATATGACGCAATATGGGCAGTAGTGGACAGATTGACTAAGTCTGCTCATTTTCTAGCCATCAAGGTGTCCCACTCTATAGAGCAGTTGGCCCAGCTATACGTTAAGGAGGTAATCAGACTTCACGGAGTTCCTAAATCTATCGTTTCTGATAGAGATGGGCGCTTCACCTCACACTTTTGGGAGTGTGTTTAGACTGCACTAGGCACCAAACTCAAGTTCAGCACAGCCTTCCATCCTCAGACTGATGGACAGACAGAGCGAGTACATCAGATTTTAGAAGATATGCTTAGGGCTTGTGCAATAGATTTCAAGGGAAGTTGGTGCAAGTATCTATTCTTAGCTGAGTTTGCCTACAATAATAACTATCAAGCCACCATCAAGATGACACCTTATGAGGCACTATATGACAGGAAATGCAGATCACCCATATGCTGGCAAGAAACAGGTCAGAGAAAATAAATGGAAGTAGAGCTGGGCATTCACACAGAGCTAATAGATGAGACTACTCAGGCAATCCAGAAAATCAGACAGAGAATTGAGACTGCCCAGAGCAGATAGAAGTTATGCTGACACACGCCGTAGGCCACTGGAATTCCAAGTAGGGGATTCAGTTTTCCTCAAGATCGCTAGCTCCTATGAAGGGAGTGATGAGATTTGGCAAGAAGGGCAAATTAAGTCCTCGCTATGTAGGACCTTATCTGATTATAGAGAGGATTGGGAAAGTAGCTTACAAGTTGGACTTACCACAAGACATGTCAGCAATACACAATGTATTTCATGTCTCCATGCTAAAGAAGTGTCTCCATGACCCGAGCCAAGTGATTCAGCCTCAGTCAGTGCAGATCCAAGAGGATCTTAGTTATGAGAGCAGACCTACACATATAGTGGACAGAGCAGTCAAGAGACTAAGAAACAAAGAAGTACCACTAGTGAAGGTCATCTGGCAGAACCAGAAGCACGAGGAAGTCACTTGGGAGCGGGAGGACAGTATGAGACAGAAGTATCCAAAGCTATTCTAAGTTTGAGGATGAACTTTTTATAAGGTGTGGGCGATTGTAATGACCTAATTTTCCCTATTTCAAGTTCTAAAAGTCCATAAAAATATTTGGAAATACTTTTAAAATGTTCTAGAGATATTTAGAAATTTTTAGAGTATTTTTACGTAATTTTTGGAGGTCGTTTGGTATTTTTACAAAACGAAAGAAGTTTAGACAAAAATTGTATAAGCCGAGATTCGACCCGTAGACCTCGGACAAGTCATAAGCCTTAAGCGAGGCGAGGCAACCAAGTGTGCCGCAGGTCTTTTGTGAATATATATGGAATGAAATCTATATATGTAGTAGTTGGAACATTTAAAAGAAATTGAAAAATGAAGGGCGCGGCTAAGGGATCGAAGTTGCGATCTGTGGCTTCGGTTAAAAGCCGGCTGACCAACTGGGCTAGCAGTCGGTGCTAATCAGATATGCAGCGGCAAATAATTAAGGTATAGTATTTAATAAAATAACCCTAGGTTATAAAAAGAGGTTAAGTTAAGAGGAATTAAATCCTCTCGATCCCTCTCTTCCTCACGCACGCGCGACGCGGCGATTTTCTCCTCTCGGGCAGAAACGCGGCGAACCTAGGGCACGCCTCCGGCGCCGGCGAAGGGCTTTTCTGGCCGATCTTCACCCGTGTGTGACCACCTCGACGAGGGGAGCTCGGAAACATGAAGAAGCCGCCGAGATCGTGAGCTCCTCCGAACCCTAGCAGCCTCTCCCTCTCGGCAGTAAGTCCAAGAAAGCATGGTAAGTACTACTCACCAGTGGTAGGAGTTGCTCCGAGCTTCGATTTGTTTTCTTTTATTTCGGATTGTAGTGTACAACATGTGTTCTTGGCTTTCTTCTTCTTAAGTGCTGTTGTAGCAAGATTTTAGATCCTGTTGTGCTATAAAATTATAAGTATTGTAGTGTATTTTCGCTTGTTTTCTGTGAAGTTTATTGCTTGTGAGGGTTGCTGCCATGAATTAGGTTTTCGGATTCTTGTCTCGTTGTTTTGGAACATGCTGTACAGAAATTAGAGATTTCTAAGAGTTTTCTTTTAAAAAAAGCTTTCTTTTGTTTTTAGAAACCTGCTTAGTGTTCTGCCGTGAGTCCCAAAAGGGATTGATATGAGAATCTTTTTGGTTGTTCTGTTTAGTCTTGCAAATATCAGATTTCTAGTGCAGATTTATGAAATGGGAATGTGAGTTTAGAGGTACTCCTGTCTCATTTAGTTTGGGATCTTTCCAGAACAGATTTGAGTCATTTAGGATGGTTATACTTTGTGCTTGACCTCTAGTGTTGGCAACTTGTATCAAATTTGTGTTAGCTCCAATCATACCTTCAACTATGTTTGTATGTTTCACCTGCCAAACCTTTGAGACGAACCTACTGGCTAAATCTTATGATGATTTAAGCTTAGATTGGTAGTGTTTCGCTACTTCTAATGTTTCCATGGATATTGAACAGAAATAGAATGGGGAAGGCTTAGATTTTGATGCAATTACTCCTCTTCATGGTGCTAAGTGTTCTGGATTGGCATGTTAGTTGTAGCTTAGGTTAATTTTAAGTGTTTTGGATTTGTCTGCTAAGAATTCAGATTTTTGTTCCTATGTTGTAACTATGCTAGTACCTTGGTTCGGTTTATATACTATGCAAGGATTCGGGTTCTTGGAAGCTTGGAAGGGATTAGGCTTGTCTTCCTTGTAAAGATACCATGTTTCATATTATATGAATGGCGCATATTTACCATCATGAAAATGCGCAAGTAAGTGATAGACCTTGCATATTTCGAACGTGATAAGAGGAGGTTTATATTCTGTTTTAATGAGTTATGTAAATGATTAGTAAGCTCAAAGTTGCTTTCTTTTGCTCTATTTTATAGCATGATTAGTAAGTTCAAAGTTGCTTTCTTTTGTTCTATTTTATAGCATGATTAGTAAGCTCAAAGTTGCTTTCTTTTGCTCTATTTTATAGCATGATTAGTAAGTTCAAATTTACTTTCTTTTGCTCTATTTTATAGCATGATTAGTAAGTTCAGATTTGTTTTTCTTTGCTTTGTTTTATAACATGCTTAGAGAGTTCAGATCTGCTTCCCTTATGTTATTTTTATATAGCATGCTTGGTTAGTTGTAATCCTACACTTGTTAGATATATCTACAGGATTCTATTAAGCTCTAATCAAGGAGTATGAGAAGTATGAGTAAAGAAAAGACTAGAGTTTAGTTAAAAAAAAAGAAGAAATAACTAGTAAATTAAAGTAAGAGGCTAGTACCCGACTTCCAAGGTTGTCGTTAAATAAATCCAGTTGACCAATTCCAAGGTCTTGGCCCTGGTAAGACCAAGGTCTTTACCTCATAGGACTAGAGGCTCGCTACCTCAGTCACTATTAGAGAGCGCGCAAAACAAAGATGGTACTAAGCCTGGGCCCAAAGAAGAAGAAAAGAAACGAAGAAAAGAAGAAGAAAGTAAAAGAGAAATTAAAAGATTAATTTCTGGTATAAAGATATAAGAAAATGAAACAAATATTATGCTTAGAATCAATAGAAGTTAGTTTC
This sequence comes from Zingiber officinale, assembly GCF_018446385.1. NCBI lineage: Eukaryota > Viridiplantae > Streptophyta > Magnoliopsida > Zingiberales > Zingiberaceae > Zingiber > Zingiber officinale. The sequence continues at coordinate 95,117,346 of NC_056002.1, read as the reverse complement.
CTTAATTCTAAGCCTACAGTAGTAGTTTCATTGTTTTCCTATCAGTTAGTGAGCATGTTTAGTATTCAGTTTTATTTCTGTATACCATGAGTACATGTAGCTTTGCTTTTAGTATTTCAGTTTTAGTATTATTGCATTCTTTTTATGCACTTCGAGTTTTTGTGAGATAGATTAGTACTTACTAAGCGTTTCGCTTATAGATCTATTTTTTCCTCCTACTGCAGATAAAGGAAAAGATAAGATATGAAAGGGAGGCGATAGGGTGGTGGTGGTGATGAAGGTGTGTGATGACTGGACTATGGAGAGATCCAGAGTTTGCTAGCAAATCTTCAGGACCTATCTGTTTAGAGTTTATGTTTTAGTTCTCTTCTTAAATACTATTATGAAGTTTTGTGAGATTGTGATTAAGTTTGATTCGCATTTGTAGCTTATCATGTCCTACTCTTGGAGTTATGTTTAGTTCTTATTGCTAGACTAGTTTTCGTTGATTATAGTGTGATTTTATTACTGCGTGGTTGTGAAAAGTGTGTTCTAGCTGCCTGTGGCTGTGTATATATTGTTTGTATTATGGATTTGGTCACCGGTACAGGGGAGACTCTGCCGAAATTTTTCGGTAGGAATTCCTCTGGGGCCGTGATAAATCTAAGTGTTGCTAATATTAGCATAAGTGACACTAGTATGTAGAGTAGTAGTTAGGTAACGGTCGCCCTTAGAGAGTAGTAGTAAGAATGGTGGTCGTTACAAATATTGGATCCCCAAGGATCAAATCCACTACCTTGATAGACCTTATCGAGGCTATGATCCAAGGGGAGCCAATTGAAAGATCATCTTCATTATTAGATAGACTTGTTTGATATATGATTTACTGATTTTCTTATTCATTCTTAGATTAGGATAGATAAGGACTTAGGCTTGATCGACACTTGACTAGTTAGACCTAGTATTTTTAGAAAGAAAATTAAATATTCAATTTCTTTAAAAGGCTTTATCTAGAAGTGGTTGTTGGTCCAATAAACAAGAAAGTCTAATGCCTTGCCATAGCTTGGAAGCAATTATTGAAATAGATGTTTAATTGACTAACTGATAAACTTTAGTTTAACTAAAATATAAATCAATCCTTAAATTTTAATCTAAATTGAAGATAAAATTAACCATCTTACAAAATAAATAAGGTTCCCTGATTGATAATCTAGTAAAAGGGTAAGATGGATTTAGGTATAAAATTAGTTAATTAAAACTTAAACCTAACTTAATCTTTAAATCAAAGAAAATATTTTTCAAAATTATAATTTATATATTCAAACTTAAATATTTTCAAAAATCAAGCTTAAATATATTCAAAAATCAAGCTTGAATATTTTAAATTCAAACTTAACTATTTTCAAAAATCAAACATAAATATTTTAAATTCAAACTTAAATATTTTCAAAATTGAAACTTATTCAAATTTAAACTTAAATATTTTTTGAAATTCAATCTTAAATATTTTTTTTTTCAAAATTCAAATTTAATCATTCAAATGTAAATTGTTTTTAAAATTCAAATTTAATCAAATCAAACTTAAATATCTTCCAAAAATTCAAAACTTAAATATTTTCTAAAATTTAGAAATAATATGTTGGTGTGGGAAGCATCCGACGATCGAACCTAAGTTTTGATAATGGCAAAGGATACAAAGTTAAGATGTGTGGTTATCTAACGGTCTGAATGAAATTGCAGGAAAGTCCTAAGTGTACTTAGGCAAAAGCCTTAACTGCGGTTAGGCAAGGTGAAAACCCTAGGGGGTGGTAACCCTATACGGAAAGTCTTGGTGGGTCAAGTGCTTTAGGCAAATCCTAGGGGGGGTAACCCTAGGTGGAAAGTCCTGGTGTCGCGAACCAGGTGAAAGACGGGACCAGCCGGGAAGCGGAAGTCCAGCAGAAAGTCCGGAAGCATCGAGTACCGAGCAAAAGTCTAGTCGATCTGGAGGATCGCACTGGCATCAGGTAAATCTCCTGAGTGGAGTAGGTGAGGACGCGTTCCCCGTAGAGGGAACAATAAGCGTCGGGTCGACCTAGGGTTTTCGGTTGGAAACCTGAAGTCAGATCCGGACAGTTCGGAGACTGTCATTATCATATCTATTATGTTTTATGTGCTAACTTTGTGCTGTAGGGTATATTTGGGATTAATGTATCTTGCAGGGACCAAAGTGCAAAGAATAGCCTCGGATGAACAGTAACCGAGGCGCCTCCATGGAGCTTGGAGGCGCCTCGGGTGCAAGCCGAAGCCAGCTATCTAGAAGGGTTGGAGGCGCCTTGAAGGAAGCTCAAGGCGCCTTGAACAGGTGGCTTAAGGCGATGTGGACAGTGATGAAGGCACCTTAAGATGGATAAGAGGCAGCGGTCAAAGCTTCATCGCAGAATTATTTCCGGGATAATACTTAGGGATTCAAGGCGCCTTGGAGCTTGATGGAGGCGCCTTGAACCCCCCTTATAAAGGGGTTTCAACCAGCAGCTCAGAACAACTCATTCCAAGCAATCCTTCTAATACAAGCTGCCTACGAGACGATCCCGAAGTGCTGCGACTTGACACCAACAACCCAGAGCTCTGCATCTACTATTTCTCTTGTTGTTGGTAAATTTAACAGCTTTTATTGTAATTAGTTAGTAACACATTTCCGAAATATAGTTGTTGCTCACGGAAAGGGATCAAGGATCGCGGGCCTTCGAGTAGAAGTCGATTTAAGCTATGAACGAAGTAAATTCCCCTGTGTCTCTGTGTTTGTTCTTTATTCCGCTGCGTATTTTAACTCCGATAGTTAAAATATTTTAAAACTAAATTATTTGAAAAATCTTTTAAAAATTATTTTAAATTTCTTTTAAAACTTAATTTCAAAAATCTTTTAAAAATTATTTTAAAAATCTTTTAAAAACTCAATTTCAAAATTATTTGAAAAATCTTTAAAAAATCATTTTAAAAAACTTTTAAAACTTAATTTCAAAATTATTTGAAAATCCTATAAAAAATCATTTTAAAAAACTTTTAAAACTTAATTTCAAAATTATTTGAAAAATCTTTTAAAAATTATTTTAAAAACTCAATTTCAAAATTATTTGAAAAATCTTTAAAAAATCTTTCTAAAAAAACTTTTAAAACTTAATTTCAAAATTATTTGAAAAATATTTTAAAAAATATTTTAAAAACTTAATTTCAAAATTATTTGAAAAATCTTTAAAAAATCATTAAAAAAAAACTTTTAAAACTTCATTTCAAAATTATTTGAAAAATCTTTTAAAAATTATTTTAAAAACTCAATTTCAAAATTATTTGAAAAATCTTTAAAAAAATCATTCTAAAAAAACTTTTAAAACTTAATTTCAAAATTATTTTAAAATTATTTTAAAAACTCAATTTCAAAATTATTTGAAAAATCTTTAAAAAATCATTAAAAAAAACTTGTAAAACTTAATTTAAAAATTATTTGAAAAATCTTTAAAAATTCATTTAAAAAAAACTTTTAAAACTTAATTTCAAAATTATTTGAAAAAACTTTAAAAAATCATTTTAAAAAAAACTTTTAAAACTTAATTTCAAAATTATTTGAAAAATCATTAAAAATCATTTTTATTTGAAAAATATTTTAAAAATCACTTTAAAAATCTTTTAAAACTTAATCTGAAAAAATATTTAAAATTATTTTTCAAATTTATTAACATAAAAATTATTATTTTTCAAATTAAATATTATTTTTCAAAATTTTCAAATTAAAATTATTTTTCAAATAATTAATCAACCTAAAATAAATATCCAAAATTTAATTAACCAAAAGTTAAATTAAATTCAATTCCACATAAAAAAAAACACACGTGGCGCCTGAACAAAGGCGCCTCCCACACGAGGGAGGCGCCCTCTACAGCGGCGGGAAATTTCCTGCCGACCTGTTTAAGACGCCTTAAGGAGCCTTTAAGGTGCCTTCACTCAGCGTTTTTTGCACGAACAGAAGCTCCTTCTTCTGTTCGTTTTCTGCCAACACAACCCAAGTGCGATTTTTCCCAACCAAGGCACCTTTAACCCATCTCTTCCGCCTTTAATCCTAGCAATGCCTCCTAGGTATAATCTAAACTCTTCTCAATCATCTATTACATAAATTTCGTGCTTGTTTTGCTATTTTTCTTGTATAATGTCAAAAATAGGAAGTGTCGTATTGTGGATCCCACACTGGCTAGGGCCCCTTCCACGAACCCTAGATTCCCCTTGGACCAGCATAGAATAGATTTCGCTAGGTTCACCTTTGAGTCTATTAAATCTAGATATATTGGTAGGGAATTCTTATCCCAATTCTGTCAACCCGCAATCCAGATGATAGACTACTATCATCTAGATAAACTGGTTGACTGTACCACTACAATCAATCAAGACCTGTGTGCCCAGTTCTATCACAACCTTGAAAAGGTTGATGATAGCACCTATTCCACCAGAGTTGGTGGTACTGACCTTCAGTTTACTCCCTCTCTACTTCACACCAGCTTAGAGCTTAGGGAGTCCCAGTGTATATTTTTGTGTTACCTGAGTAGGGAGCTACCTTTCGGTGATCCCTATTCACACATTACCTTAGATGACATCTACATGCATTTTTTTGGGGAGGGGAGACCCTTTGGTCTGACAGAGTTCAGATCCACTCTTCTTCACATTCAGGACTATGTTATGTACAGAGTCCTGACAGCATGTATTCTACTCATCTCATCTCGAGACGTCTCGAAGATGCGATCGTCCCACTCGTTCTTCCTGTACGCCCTCAGCTAGTGCCTAGATATAGACATAGCTCTCCATATGTTTCATAACATCATTCTTGCATCTAGTACAGTTACATCTGGATTGATTCATATGCCCTACTGCCATATCCTGACCCAGATATTCTCTGGCTCTAGGATAGACATTACTAGAGGGGTACTCATCCCACTTACCATTTATGATGAGTTAGGTCAGCGTAGCCTTAGATTAGAGGGAGCAGAGGTCACTGCCGAGGGGATTCTGGCCTGGAAGGGCTGACCACCACCAATTGCTGCTCCTGGTGCTCCAGAGGCCGAGGACGTACCAGGTGAGGATGAGGAGTGGCCCGATTTCTTGGCAGAGGACTTTTTCACAGATCCTTCCACCTCTGTCGGATCCTCCACATCAGTCGGGCCTTCATCTTCGGCACCACTCTCTGTCGAGGACAGACTCACTCGGCTCGAGATCCAGCCCTCCTAGACGCGACGAGCTGTGCTAGATAGCCATTGCTTTCTTCGATCTATGCGATCCGAGATCGCTGCAGGTTTTGCGTCTCTCTGAGGTGAGATACAGTGTCAGGGACAGCCTCAGCCGGCACCCGAGCAGCCTCTAGCCGATCCTCCAACTGACGATCCGCCTGCTTGACTATATCTTTTTAGATTGTCTGGATATGTCATTCACCTTTTGGATCTTGATATCTTACTCATCTTTTGGATTGTATCTTGGAATTGATTATTTGATATTTAGCTGACTTATATTTAATTCAGTACTTATGTGTCACTTTTTTAAAATTGTGAGTATAATTTCAAAACCACTTTTAATTGTTTTTAAAAATCTAGGAAAAATAATGATTTTAAAATCCCCTCTTCTTAGAATTTTCAAAAATTGAACTTAGCCTAGGCTTTTACCCTAGAAATCATGTTCCCCTAGATTTAAGCCAGAGCATCTCACAAACACCTAGGTATACCTTGCTTGTGTTTGAAAAACATAGAATAGTGTGAAATGCATAGGGTACAGCCTGGACTCAAGAATTCTTATTTCTGTGCATCAATATGAGTCTGGGCATTAAATACTTTATTAACAGTAGTCAAGTCAAGTCTTCCAGCTCTAGTCAAATCTAACTGGAATAAATGACTTAACTCGACTAAATGACTTAACTCGACTAACCAAGTGAAAGCTGCTGCCATCTAGGCAATCAACCAGTAGCTAAAGGTTAGACAGTTGGTGAAGGAAATATTAAGATTAAGCATGCTTGTACTTTAGGGCTCTGATACCTGATCAAAACAAATTTTGACCTATGCTTGGACTTAAGGACCAACCAATTTGATTAAATTAAATATTTAGTTTCTCCCTCTTCTTCCTAAAAATTAAAAAGCTATTACTCCCATGTTTTCAACAATAAATATTGTTTTATTCAAATTAAGCTAAGTGTCTTTTTAACTTAAGCTCTATTTTCAAAATTCAATGTTTGCAAAAGACTAAGCTCATATAGAAACCTTCAAACTTAGCAAACCTTCAAATCTAACTTTTTATAAATTCTTGCTAAGCTATTTTTACTTACCTAAAATGTATTAAAAATCATTGCTCTCAAAATATCTTTTTTTGGCTAAGTAAAAAGAGACTTCAATTTTCTTTAAGATTTCCAAAATTTAGTTAAGTATATTTCAAAAACAACTAAGTTTCAAAAGTGGCTAAAATTGTCCATCACAGTCTAGTATATATTAGCCTTTTAAACTTAGATGAAATTTTTTCCAAAGTCAATTTAGCTTTTCTCCAGTCTTTCAAGCCTAATCTATTCTTCAATAAGAAAAATAAAAAATTGTTTAAAACTGGCTTATTTTTGATAAATGGCAAAGGGGGAGAGTAGGAAATTCAAATGTAAATATTCAAAAGGGAAGCCCTGTATTAAGGGGGAGCTTCACAAAAGTTTAAGTGTTAGCTTAAGTTATGCTTTTATTTGAATTTATATACTTAAGCTTGCTCACTTAAGACCTTTTAATATATTCATGCATTTGTTTTACTTAACTTTGAATTTGGGTTGCCATAATCAAAAAGGGGGAGATTGTTGGTGTGGGAAGCATCCGACGATCAAACCTAAGTTTTGATAATGGCAAAGGATTCAAAGTTAAGATGTGTGGTGATCTAACGGTCTGAATGAGATTGCAGGAAAGTCCTAAGTGTACTTAGGCAAAAGCCCTAGCTGCGGTTAGGCAAGGTGAAAACCCTAGGGGGTGGTAACCCTAGGTCATAGGGGTGGTAACCCTATGCGAAAAGTCTTGGTGGGTCGAGTACTTTAGGAAAAAGTCCTAGGGGGGTAACCCTAGGTGGAAAGTCCTGGTGTCGCGAACCAGGTGAAAGACTGGACCAGCAGGGAAGCGGAAGTCCAGCAGAAAGTCTGGAAGCATCGAGCACCGAGCAAAAGTCCAGTTGATCTGGAGGATCGCACTGGCATCAGGTAAATCTCTTGAGTGGAGTAGGTGAGGACGCGTTCCCCGTAGAGGGAACAGTAGGCGTCGGGTCGACCTAGGGTTTCCGGTTGGAAACCCGAAGTCAGACCCGGACAGTCCGGAGACTATCATTATCATATCTATTATATTTTATGTGTTAACTTTGTTCTGCAGGGTATATTTGGGATTAATGTATCTTCAGGGACCAAAGTGCAAAGAATAGCCTCGGATGAATAGTAACCGAGGAGCCTCCATGGAGCTTGGAGGCGCCTCGGGTGCGAGCCGAAGCTAGCTATCCAGAACGGTTGGAGGCTCCTTGAAGGAAGCTCAAGGCGCCTTGAACAGGTGGCTTAAGGCACCGTGGACAGTGATGAAGGCGCCTTAAGATGGATAAGAGGCAGCGGTCAAAGCTTCATCGCAGAATTATTTCCGGGATAATACTTAGGGATTCAAGGCGCCTTGGAGCCTGATGGAGGCGCCTTGAACACCCCTTATAAAGGGGTTTCGACCAGCAGCTCAGAACAACTCATTCTAAGCAATCCTTCTGATACAAGCTGCCTACGAGACGATCCCGAAGTGCTGCGACTTGACACCAACAACCCAGAGCTCTGCATCTACTATTTCTCTTTTTGTTGGTAAATTTAATAGATTTTATTGTAATTAGTTTATAACACATTTCTGAAATATAGTTGTTGCCCACGGAAAGTGATCAAGTATCGTGGGCTTTCGAGTAGGAGTCGATCTAGGCTCCGAACGAAGTAAATTTCCCTGTGTCTCTGTGTTTGTTCTTTATTCTGCTGCGTATTTTAACTCCGATAGTTTTACGAATCAAATGAAATAGCCGCGAGCGCTATTCACCCCCCCCCCTCTATCGCTTCTCGATCCAACATAATATTCTCAAATATTCAAACTAACTTCAAAATTAAATTTAACTCCATCTCATACAAACTCATAAAGTTAACATGTTTGATATCTTATAAAGGGTGAGATGAAAAATTAGGAAAATAGATAATTTTTTAATTACTTTTGTTACTCATGCTTGGACCTTAGGGTTATACTCATGTTGTTAGTCTTGCCTATTTTTTTTTTAGTTTTTTTAACTAAGAAGAAAAAGAAAGAGGTTTTTCAAAAGTCAAGTGAGTTTTAAAAATTAAACAAAACTAAATTCTACTTCAAATTGTTTAAGTATTTAAAAGCTAAATTCTTTTTCAAAGCCTTTAAGTATCTTTTCAAAGATACTAAGTCTTTTCAAAAGCTAAAGTCTACTTTAAAAATATATCTTTCAAAAATGATGTATTTTCAAAAGTCAAGTTCTTTTTCAAGACTTTTACAAAAATGCTAAGTATTTTTAAAAGATAGTTGTTTGAAACCTAATTAGTTTCTTCAAGTAAGCTTTTTCAAAAACTAAGTAGTCTAGTTAAACTTCCTACTTGAATTTTTTTTACTCTTCTTTTCAAAGATTTTTAAAGAAAATTCTACTAACTCAAAATCAGACTTTGTTTCAAAGTATTTTTCATAGAATAGGTTATTTTTCCAAGTTTAAATTTTATCACAAAAACTAAGTATTTGAAAAACTAAAATGTATAATTTTAAAATTAAGTATTTTTCTTTTTTTTCCCTAAATTGTTTTTGATAAATGGAAAAGGAGGAGAGAGTCAAAAGTTAAGAGGGAGTCAAAAGTTAAGAGGAGTGAAAGTTAAGGGGGGGGGGGGTGATAAATTAAGGGAGAGCTAAATTGAAAAGATTATTTTCTTAATCTTTTCTTTAAAAGTTACTTTAACATTCAAACTTATTCTTAAAAAGTTTTTTGTGTTTAAATTGCTTTAGTATTAAATTACTATGTTTTTTTCCCTTGAACTGCTATATTATTTTACTTAACTTTTCTATCAGGTTGCCATAATCAAAAAGGGGGAGATTGTTGGTGCAGGGAGCACTAGACAATTGAATCTGTGTTTTGATAATAGAAAAAGAGTTCAAAGTTAAGTTGTCTTATAATCTAACAAGTTGAATTGAGTGTGCAGAAAAGTCCTAAGTGATCTTAGGCAAAGGAAAGTCCTTATTGAGGCTACACAGGTGGAAAGTCCTAGCCATGGTTAGGCAACGAAGTCCTAGTCTGAGGGACTGGGCAAAGTCTTGGCGGGTCGAGGACGTTGGGCGAAATCCTTGAGTTAAGGATGTTAGATGAAAATCCTAGGGGTCAGAGACACCAGGTGAAAGACTAGACGGGTCAGGGGAACCGGTATGGTAAAAGGTAATTTCTTCTTAGAGGAGTAGGTGATGCGTTCCCTGAAGAGGGAACAATAGGCATTGGTTCAACCTAGAGTTTTAGTGAAGCTTAAAGTCAGGACCGGACAGTTCGAAGATTGTGAAAATCATACTTTATATATATTATTTTACCTATACTAACTTTATTTTGCTAAAAGAAAGTTTGAGCAAAAAGTTGGCCCGGGCGCTTGGAGTTGCTCCGAGTGCTAGGGAAGGCTTCGACGAAGAGGCGCCCTTGGGAGGGTGCTTGCCAGGCACCTTAGCGGTCTGGGAACCCGAAGTTGCTCCAGGCACTCGAATGGCCAAAAGTTTATCGTCACCGTGAGCTAAAGTGTGATGACTGGTGGACCTATGTCACAATTTAGGCTACCGAGGGTGGTCTGACACCTGGAGATGGATAAGTTTTGCTAAATCGAGTTTCGATGAGAGCACACCATGTCAGCCCTGTGGGAGCGCCCAGGGGAGGTTCCAACCACCCAGAGTGGGCTATAAAATGATTTGACCAGCACCTTAAACACATCACTTTCAAACATCTTCCGCTCTTGTGCATTCCTCAGAAAATAACTCGACGATGCTCAAACACTGCTCCGACAATCGACGAACGAATTTCTGCTAATTCTCTTGTTGTCAGTAATTTTATTTTATATCTATTGTAATTTAAATTTGTAATCTTGTTTGATCTATTAGTGATTTTCCAATGAAAGCACTCTCATGTGTAAGGCTTGGAGTAGGAGTCATCATAGGCTCCGAACCAAGTAAATCTTGGTGTGTTAGCGATTGCTTATTTTTCTTCTCTTTATTCCGCTGCCTCTTATCTTTCCAAGTTTTTACGTGAATATATTTTGAAAAAATGTGAAATCCACGAGCGCTATTCATCCCCCCTCTAGCGCAATGATCCTACTCATGATGAACTTTGATAGAACTTAAAATCTCCAAGACTATCCTAGGGTGCATCGGGTAATTCATACTCATAAAATTTTTCCACCCTATTCTTTCAAATAGCCAATAAACATCATCTTTAAAACCTAATACCTCTAGAGGTGAGTAATCCAAGTATGTAGTGCACAAAATAGAATGCCTCACTAAAGAATCATAGCAATGCCTTTGATCATCAATGCCAAAGATAATACCGAAGTTGTCATTTATACCTTTGAAGCGTGTGTTCAGAGTTTGAAAAGATTCAAGCTTCTCCTTACCCTTGGCACACAATCTTCTTTTGAACTTGATCAACATTATGGAGGGGAGTGAAATCTAACCAAGAACATTGATCCTGTCTGAAGGCAGTGAGATGGTGCGTTGACTCTAATAAGTGGTTGCTCGACGAACAAGAGGCTTCTTGAGATCTGAAGGAAACTCCTCAACGATCCTGCGTATAGTAAGATGAGCCAACAAAACGTTAGTGACCTAAGTTTAGGGTGAGAATCCCTGGCTAGGCCCTCCGACGCTCAAGTTAAATATCTTCTCTCAAAAAGTGGAAGAAGAATAGGAACGAAAAATGTCGAAAAGTAGGGCTTTAGATGCAAATGTTGTGTTTGCGTACCTTGCCAGTGGAGAGGATTTCCCTTTTTATACCACCTTACATAATCCCTGTGATCGTGAAATGATCCTCGGTTTATTAGAGTTTGTTAAAAGATGAGAGAAGTACAACCTAGATGTCGTACAATCATCTTCCAAGGAATCTTTTTTCTACCCGAGATGTACCTCCTTTGTCATTTATAACTTGGACCCTTGATGAAATATTCAAAGGGGTGTATTGTTGTAACTGATTAATTAATGAAAAAGCTTCAAGAGAATATTTCTCGATAAGTTCACCAGGCTGTCATAAGGTTGTCGACTACTTGTCTGCTAAATATATTTTGACCAGTCATTAAGCTGATCATATTTTGGGAATATTCTCTATTGAATATATCCTGGCTGGTCATTAAGTCGGTCGTATATTGAGAATACCTTCAATTGAATATATCCGACAGATCATTAAGTCAGTCGTATATTGAGCCTGCCTTCTATTAAATATATTTCGATCAGTTGTTAAGACGGTTGTATATCGAGAATACCTTCGGTTGATATATCCTAACTGGTCATTAAGCCAATCGTATATGGAGTCTACCTTCTATTGAATATATCCCTGTCGGTCATTAAGCCAGTCGTATATTGAGCCTACCTCATATTAAATATATCCTGATCGATCGTTAAGTGGGTCATTTATTGAGAATACCTTCGATTGAATATATCCTAGCTGGTCATTAAGCCGATCGTATATTGAGAATACCTTCTGTTGAATATATCCCGGCCGGTCATTAAGCCAGTCGTATATTGAGAATACCTTCTGTTGAATATATCCCGACGTGTCATTAAGTCGATCATATATTGAGCTTGCCTCCTATTGAATATATCCTGACCGGTCGTTAAGCTGGTCGTATATTGAGACTCTTATAAGGTTGAGTAATACCTTTAAGCTCGATCGACCTTTGCCTAGTCTAGCGCACACAAGCACCCTTATATTCTTTCGACCTTCGCTCGGCCGATCGTATGATAAAAGCTTTATAAGGCTAAGTACTTTTAAGCTCGATCGAGCTTTGCCCAGTCGAGCACACACATGCCCCCTTATGTTTGTTCAACCTTCGCTTGATCGATTGTATGCTAAAAGCTTTATAAGGCTGAGTACCTTTAAGCTAGATCGGGATTTGCCCGGTCGAGTGTACACAGGCACTCTTATGTTCATTTGGTGTTCACTTGACCGATCGTATACTAAAAGATTTATAAGGATGAGTACCTTTAAGCTCGATCGGGCTTTGCCCGATCGAGAGCACACAAGCACCCTTATGTTTGTTCGACCTTCGCTCGGCCGATTGTATGCTAAAAGTTTTATAAGGTTAAGTACCTTTAAGCTCGATCAGGCTTTACCCGATCAAACGTACACACGAACTCTTATGTTATATCGGGTTTATAATTGGTCAGCCATATTTGAGCATCCTACTCAAAGAACGCTCTGGCGTGTTTTTAGGACTTTGATGTAGGGTAATCAATCAGGAACAGTTAACAAACATCACCTTATCCTAACCTTGATCACCACTTCACCTTAACTTTAATATCCTTATTATTTACTGAATTCGCTCACCATAACCCATATTACTAGCCTCCCTCTCATGTCTAGTCGAACGAGGTGTAGTCGACTGAATGGACTCAAGTTCTACTATTGCTTACTCCTTATTTATGACTTAATTTACAAGAGTTAACTTTCCCATTCTTTCTTTTAGAAGAGGATGACCCAATTTAAGGTTGATGAGGGGCAGTCAACTGTACTTTAGTGAGCCAATCAATGAATTTCAAATTTAACAGCTTTCCTATTTCATTCCCGCTTACTTATTTTTCTTTGATATTAGGATTTTTTTATGATTCATGTTCTCGATCATACCTTAGGCATCTAGCAATTTGTCCCTTATGCACTTAGAGACTTCTTCAAAAAAACATTCCTCAGTTCGCTAGGTCGAGTACCGAGGATGTGTGAAAAGGTATTTTTGGCTACTAAAAGGTCTCGCTTGTCATGTCCTTCATAAATGTCTATTCCTGGATGATTGCCACATGTCCCTTCCACTCATTCTTCACGACGACTGCTGACATTCCCCTTCTTGTAAAGCACAATGGCACGTTCATTTAACCTTGCAAATCAACGACCCTCCTTATATGGGCCCTTTCAATCTAATGGTGGTGCTTAAACTACTCCTTATAAAACACTAAACAACATTGACTCTTCATATATCGCTTCTCATCTTCGCCCATCTATTCTTCTGGCGACCTCTCTTCCTCTGCACTTCCTTTTTTCTGACTTCCAGCGGACCTAGTAAGTTGTGTTGGAACCCCAAGGTGTTTTGATGTGATCAAACAAGTTAAGTTAGGTCCTGCGTTGTCTAACCCTTGTGTCTAAGTGTGCAGGAGCTCAGGAACACAGGAAGTCAAGCGGAGGACACGGCTAACGAGAAGAACGGCACGGGAGAGAGTCGACGGACTCGGTGCGTCCGAGGGACGAGGTGACCGTGGAAGAGTACAGCGATAGATGAGAATAACGTGCACGGCGTTCGAGGGACGAGAAACTGGGAAGGAAGGCTGCTCGAGGAGAAGGCCGGAACATGGGTTCGGGTGAGCCCTATTCCGGATGGCCGAGATCACCCAAGCTAGCAGAGCTGGAGCGAAAGACTCGGACCGAGGCGAGCTGAACTGGAGCAGAGGTCCCGGACCGAAAAAAGTCAACTCTGTTGACTTTCCTGGTCCGGGTGTCCGGAACCAGTCCGGGGCGCCCGGACCAGTCCGGGGCGCCCGGACCAGTCCGGGGCGCCCGGAACCACTCCGGGCGCCCGGAACCACTCCGGGCGCTCGAACCCGGATTTTGATCAGAGTCACGTCAAACGCGATCTGATCATTGGGGGATAAAATTTTATCCCCCTAGGGCGCCCGGAACCCCTTCGGGGCGCCCTGACCAGTGCTATAAATATAGCACTGATCTGCACAGTTAAATCATCTCACTTGTAATCAGTTTTCTCTGTGCTTTTATTTGTGCTGTCAACGCTGTAAAGAGGCTACTCCACCCGAAGGAGATCATCAAATAGTGCGCTTACTTTCCTTGGATTAGCAATCCCCTGATTGCAAACCAAGTAAATCTCTTGTGTCTTCTCTTTTCTTTTAGTCTCTTAGTTTTATTATTACAAGTGTCTTTTAAATTAGTTGAATATCCGAGAAGGGTTTTTAGTTTATTTTTGTAGGGCAATTCACCCTTCGCCTCTTGTCGCCCTCTAAAGGGACCAACAAGTGGTATCAGAGCCAGGGGCTTCAGGAGGACTAACCACCGATTGAAGCAACGAGATGGTCGGACCAAGCATCGTTCCACCAAAATTCGAGGGGGACTTCGCAGACTGGAAGCGACGTATGGAGGTATTCCTAAGTACTGAATTTGAAATTCAGTTTATTATGAAGTATGGTTTTGTAGCCAGTCTACATGCGAAGGTAAAAGAACTGATTACTGGTCTCGAGAACCTCGGAGAAACGGTAACAAATCGGGAGACAATACACTACGCACTCAATGCGTTTCCCAGAACTTCAGAATGGACATCAATCGTTGACACCTACTACATTTCGAAAGACCTGGAGGTAAGTACTTTAGAAGAACTGTTCTCCACTCTTGAATTGCATGAAACCAGGTGTGCAAGAACAAAGGAATCAAGCCAGATGATCGCACTAAACGCAACCAAAAAGGATGAACCCGAATTAGATTCAGAAGAAGATCAGGAAGCATACATGGTAAGAAATTTTAAAAAGTTTTTTGGATCTAATAAATTCAAAGAACTGCAGAATAAAATAATCCAAAAAATAGAAGAAGGATGCGTTGCTACCAGTGTCAAAAGGAAGGACACCTAAAAGAGGATTGCCCAGAACTAAAGAAGGACAAAGGCAAAATTTCCAAGAAGCACAAGAACCTAAAAGCTACTTTGGACGACACTTCTGTTGGTGCGGTTAGCACTAACGGTCTAACTCAGGTTTTGATGAATGACAAATCAGGTTAAGTTAGGTTTGTCATGATCTAACACTCTGACCGAGTGTGCAGGCGAAGTCCAGACAGGTCGAAGGGCTAATCGGATGTCTGGCACGAAGTCCAAGTGGGTCGACGGGCTCACCAGACGCTTGGCGAGAAGCCCAGCTAGGTCGACGGGCTGACCGGATAGCTGGCGAGAAGTCCAAGCAGGTCGACGGGCTGACCGAACGCTTGGCGAGAAGTCCAGCTAGATCTACGGGCTGACCAGAAGCTGGCGAGAAGTCCAGACGGGTAGAAGGGCTGACCGGACGTCTGGAAGGTGAGTAAAGGTAAGTCACTGGAAGGGAGTGACTGTGAGAACGCGTTCCCGGGAAGGGAACAATAGGCATCGATCCGGCTTAGATCCATTTCGGATATCTAAGTCGAGACCGTGACTAGATTCCGGTCTCAGAAAGACGGAATCTGAGTCATACTATTTTTGTCAAACTATAAACTGAACTAACACTTTGTTTTGCAGGTTATAAATTATATATTTGCCTCGGACTAACCTTGTCTTGCAGGAGAAGAAGTCTTCCGAAGAAAAGAGGTCCGGGTGCCTGGAGGGGATCCGGGCGCCCGGAAGGGATCCGGGAGCCCGGGAGGCATGTTTTATCCCATCGCGTCGTCGCTACATGGAGCTCACTGGTTGGACCTACCACGTCCCACCAGGGCGCCCGGAAGGGATCCGGGGCGGCCTGAGCTTCATATAAAAGAAGGGGCAGGGGTGGAGCTTTATCAACAACTCTGCATTAACGATCTGCACTTCTATGCTCTTGCGATGCCGCAAAGCTCCGACAACGCGCTCTTTTCCTTTTTGATTTCTTCCTCTGTCGGTACTGCTTTATTTTTCATTAGCAACTGTGCTTTCAATTGTAAAACGATTATTCGAATTGCTAGTGAATTTCCCAACGAAAGCACCCTCGTGTGCGGGCCTTGGAGTAGGAGTCGCCAAAGGCTCCGAACCAAGTAAAATTTGTTATTGTGTTAGCATTGTTTTAATTTTGTCGTTTCCGCCGCGCTTACTCTTGTCGAAATTTTTATAATCTCTATTCACCCCCCCCTCTAGCGAAACTTCACGATCCAACAAGTGGTATCAGAGTAGGTACCGCTCTAATTTGGTGCAACCACCAATCAGACAAGTGGGTAATTTGCTTTTTATTTTTTTTTTGGATTTCAGTTTTTCGTAAGATCCAAACTGGTATTATTACCCTTTTGGAAATTTTTTCGTCGTAATTAAAACTAAATTGGTGCAACACCAGTTTAGTTATTTTTATTCAATTCTTCCCGCACTACTAATCCAAGACCAAGTCTTGGAACTTCTCTATATTTTTTGTTCGCAGATTAAAAATGTCACAGATCGAGGGCTTCAGCACAGTGTGACCTCCCCTCTTCAACGGGGATGATTTCCCGTACTGGAAGAAGCGAATGGAAGTGTATCTCAAGACAGACTTCGACCAGTGGCTGAGCATCACAAGACCCTACAAAATACCAGTAGACAGTTTCGGGAATCTACTGGATCCAGAAGATTGGACAACAGACCTAAAGAAGAAGGCATCAACAGAGAACAAGGAAATTAACACCTTATAGTGCGGATTGATTAGAGAAGAACTAAACCGGGTCAGATCACATAAGAACGCCAAAGAGCTCTGGGACAAACTGATCGAGCTACACGAAGGAACGAGCGACACTAAGGTAACAAAACGAGACTTGCTCTTAAATAGAATTTTTAACATAAAAATGCAGGAAGGAGAAACGGCCAGCCAACTCCACGCAAGAATCAAAAACATTCTCAACGGACTCCATGCAATAGGGCACCAAATGGAGAACTGGGACTTAATAAGGTATGCCCTAAACACTTTTCCACACAACAGCTTGTGGCCATCTATCGTAGATGCCTACAAGATCTCTAAAAATTTATCGAAATTAAAATTAGATGAGTTGTTCTGTGAATTAGAACTGCATAAGCAAACTAATGCCGGGGTCGAGAAAGGTGTAGCTTTATTTGCAGGTTCCTCAAAAGAAAAGAAGAAGAAGTCTGAACCGGAGGAAGATTCTGATCAGAACTCTGAAGATGAAGAACACCTGGTGAGCATGGTAAGGAAGATGTTCACCAGGAGGAAAAGAAGCTTCAGCAAGAAGGACCTTCAAAAGATCAATTCTCCAACCGAACCAAGGAGTGTGACGTGCTTTGGATGCAACAAGAAGGGCCACTACAAGAACGAGTGCCCGAGATTGAAGATCGACAAACCGAAGCCGACCAAAAAGAAGGCCCTCAAAGCGACGTGGGACGACTCCCCCTCGAAAGAATCAGAAGCACCAGAGCCACCTCGCGCTGATGGCCCGTGAAGCAGAGTCGGAAGATGAATCGGAAGACGGGTCCGAACCCGAATCAAGCCACGAGTCCGTACTCGTTTCTGAAGGTTCCGAAGAGGTATTCCTAAACTTAAACCGGAAATTTTTTAAAATTATTTCATGCTTAAATAATAAATTAGTTAAGTTAGAAAATGAAAACAAATTGCTCCTCAATGAACAAGTTGTAAATAATAAACCAACTCAAGATCTAACACTTGAGGAGGAGAATTCATCGTTAAAATTAGAAATTAATAATTTAAAAAATATGTTAGAAAAATTTACTACTAGTATTCTAAATAGTCAAAAAGCATGATATAACAAAACTGGACTCGGATATAAGTCAAACTCAAATAAAACATTTAAATCATTAATAACCCAATATAAATCAACGAACAAAGCCGGGGTTATGAAAGCGTGTTTGACCACGCAAATAGGAGCTAACCAATATTATATCCCTAAAGATAAAATATATTATATAAAGTCAAATAAACAAAATAAAAAACCAGAATACAAACCTGAACCAAAAATTTAAAATCTAAACATATTAAAACTCAACAAAATGTAAACTATAACCAAGTAAAATATAATTACAAAAGAAATAGACATAAACCAAGAACAAAATTAAATTAAATGGCCATTAATTTAGGGGGAGGCTCCAGAATAGCTGGCACCTCCAAAACTAACCTACCCTGCAGGGTAACCCTAACCAACCAACCCGACAGGGTAATTAGGATTAGTTAAAAAGGGTTCAAGTTTAACTTGAAAAATGGTACTAGTGAAATTTTGGATGATAGTACGTTAGGAAAGCATAGTCTATGCATATCTAGGAAGATATGGCTTCGACCTGGTGCATTTGGCTAAGTGGAACTGACCGAAGCTACCCTTTATGGATCATAACCAGTTAGACCAAGGTTTTGTACTAAGTCTAGTGGATATGACTATTTAGAAAACCTCGAAGGCATGGTTACTCTAATGATGTCCAAGTAACTCACCATAGCCCAGAAGTTTATCCAAAAAATGCCTATTTGTTGAGCCCAAAGCTAAACCTGAATCTAACACAAAGTTAAACCAAACCCTATAATTGAATCTAACTCATCTCACAAAATTATAGGATTCCCTACTTAATAATTTAGATCGGATGAGATGAACAAGGAAATAAAATATTTTTTTAATTAATTAAATTAAAAATTATATTTCGAATAATTTAAATTTCAAATTAAATTAATTAAATTAAATTAAAATTTGAAATAAATTAAGTTACGGTTTAAATTAAACTAATTTTGAATTAAATTAATTAAATTTTTATTTAATTTCGAACTAAATTAAATAAAATAAAAATAAAATTAACTTAAAATTATTTTAAAAATATTTTTAACTTAAAATTATTTTAAAAATATTTGTAACTTAAAATTATTTTAAAAATCCTTCTAACTTTAAATTATTTTAAAAATCTTCTTAACTTAAAATTATTTAAAAATTATTTTAAAAATTCATTAAAAATTATTTTAAAAATTATTTTAAAAACTATTTTAAAAATTCTTCAAAAACTCTTTTAAAAATTCTATAAAAGTTCTTTTAAAAATTCTTTAAAAACTATTTTAAAAATTCTTTAAAAATTATTTTAAAAATTCTTTAAAAATAATTTTAAAAATTCTTAAAAAAAACTATTTAAAAAATTCTTTAAAAATTATTTTAAAAACTATTTTAAAAATTCTTTAAAAACCATTTTAAAAATTCTTTAAACACTATTTTGAAAATTCTTTAAAAACCATTTTAAAAATTCTTTAAAAACCATTTTAAAAATTCTTTAAAAACTATTTAAAAATTCTTTAAAAATTCTTTAAAAATTATTTTAAAAATTCTTTAAAAATTATTTTAAAAATACTTTAAAAATTATTTTAAAAATTCTTTAAAAACTATTTTTAAAATTCTTTTTAAAATTTTTAAAGTCATTTTAAAAATTCTTTTAAAAATTATTTAAAAATTCTTTTAAAAATCATTTAAAAATTCTTTTAAAAATTATTTAAAATTTATCTAAAAATTATTTAAAAACTCTTTTAAAAATTATTTTAAAATTCTTTTAAAAATTATTTGAAAACTCCTTTAAAAATTGTTTTGAAAATTCTTTTAAAAACTTTAAAAACTCATTTCAAAAAAAAAATTCTTTTAAAAACTTTTAAAGCTCATTTTTAAAAATCTTTTAAAAAGTATTTTAAAAACTTTTAAAACTCTTTTAAAAAGAAATTCTTTAAAAAGTATTTTAAAAACTTTTAAAAATCATTTTAAAAATTCTTTTAAAAATCATTTAAAAATTCTTTTAAAAATCATTTAAGAATTCTTTTAAAAATTATTTAAAATGCTTTTAAAAAATATTTTAAAACTCTTTTAAAAATTGTTTTAAAAAAATTCTTTAAAAAAATTATTTTAAAACTTTGGTACTCTCGTGAGGGAGGAGAGGAATCTCTGGGTCTTCCTCTTTGGTACTCTCGTGAACTCAAAGGATGGTTCACCTTCTGAATTCTATAAACTCTTCATAATGTTTATTGGTGATCCGTTGGCGGAAGAAATCTTCGTGAAACTCTGTCTCGGAGTCAGTCCAGCTCATCTGATTGACTACTCTTTTGCTCTTAACTCTCTCTCTACCACCACATACGAGTATTTCTTGATAGGCAGAAAGAGGCACACTTGACCTTCTCGACTTCTGGCCAGTCAAGAAGCTCCATGGTGCTCTCCAGTGTCTTGAACCAAGCCTGAGCATCCCAGGGCTCAGTCGTGCCTGAGAAACTTTCTGGCTTTAGCTTCAGCCACTGTATCAGGTATGCTTCTTGTCTTCTAGGTGCTGTGGGGACTTCCAGGGCGGCTGGTGGAACCTCAGTCACCACTGGAGTCTCCACATTGATAGTTGGAGAAGTGGGAGGGACTGGCTGCTGATTTGCCATCAGATTGGCAATCACTTGTTGCTGCTCAACTACTTGTCTCTGGAGTTGGGCTACAACTTCAGAGAGATTGGGCTCAGTTGATCTAAGCTCTTCATTCTCCTAATCTTGGTTCTCCGTACGAACAGTACAAGGACGTCCTTTTCTTGACATCTAATTATGCAAAGAAAAAGACTTGGTATCTTCTTTATCCTTTCTAAACATACTTATGTATATGAATAAAAGAGAAACAAAACTTCTATCTTACTAAAGCGCATATAAGCAAATACTCTATACTGCAAATAATAAGGAAAAGCATAAAAGGAAAACTTAAATACTTTCTTACTTGAAGACGGTAAAGATGGTGCTGATGTGTGATGCTGGAGAATGGAGACTGCTCTGATACCAACTGTAACGACCACCCTTCTTACAACTCTACTACTATCTAAGGTAACCATTACTTACTATTAACTCTACTGAACCGGTGTGATCGAAAACACGAGGAATCCCTATCGAAAAATTTCGGCAGAGTCTCCCCTGTACCGGTGACCATAAACATCAATACATACACAGTATACACAGCCACAGGTGGTTGGAACATATATCAAACACCCACGCAGTTCATATATACTCAAAATAACCAACTTACGTAAAACACGATAAAACAATCCAAATGACATGGAACTCAGAATACATTCTCAATGTTTATTAATCACTACAATGCGGAAAACTCAACAACATCCCAAGTCTCTCCCATTGTAACGACCCGATTTTCCCTATTTCGAGTTCCAAATGTCCATAAAAATATTTGGAAATACTTTTAAAATATTCTAGAGATTTTTAGAAATTTTTAGAGTATTTTTACGTAATTTTTGGAGGTCGTTTAGTATGTTTACAAAAAAGAAAGAAATTTTGACAAAAACCGTTGAAGGCGAGGTTTGAACCTACGACCTCGGGTCGGACCGACCCAACCAAACCCGGCCCAACCAGCTGAGCTACACGGACTTTATCAATCCAATATGGAGAAAATTGATATTAAAGCATAGTTGTGATTAAACCCGAATATAAGAAAGGAAATTAGGTTTTCATTTCCGAAAAACCAAAACAATTTCTCTCAAAAATCCCTCTCCTTCTCCCTCGCGACGGCGCCTGCTCTTCCTCGGGCGAAAATCGCAGGCACACCTAGGCGATTCCGGCGGCCGACCAAAGCTTCCCGAGGGGCTCTCTTCAACTCCTTAAGGCCGCCTTGTCAGGGGAAGCACGTGAGCACAAATGAAGCACCGCGAGCTCGGGTTCTCTCCGAACCCTAGATATCTCTTCCACCCTTCGGTTGTAAGTCCAAGAACCGGCGGTAAGTACTACTCACCTGTGGTAGGAGTTGCTCCAAGTTTCGATTTTCTTCCTTGCTTCCGGATTTCACAGTGCCGAGTAGAAATACATGTTAGGGCTTTCTTCCTTGCTTCCGGATTTGGTTGTGCTGAATTTCTTGTGCTAGGGATATGGTTCCTCTTGTTTAGGATCATGTTGTGCAGAATTTTCTTTACCAAGGTTGTTTCGGGTCTACTGTACAATTGGGATTAGAAGCTGCGGGTAACAGCTTCCTATAGTTTTTCCTTGCTTTGTACAGAATTTTGGAAACTGGCATAGTAGATTTACTTCTTGTACATGATTAGCTTGGAATTGATAAGCCGTGTAGCCCTAAAATGTGTGCTCGGTTTGTATTTGGCTCTTTGCTGTGGACTGAACAGTATCTACCCTTCAAATTCCTTTTTGCTGCCGTGAGTCCTTATAGGAAGTTGAGAAGAGGCTTTAAGTAATTTGAGTAGTTTCCATTAGCAATTAGTTGAGCATGTGTAATTTCCCTTGCTGCTATGAAACTCAAATTAAATTGCACAACTTAGTATACTAGTAAGTTTGGATAGATTATTTGTTACTGTTTTAAGGGCAAGAATAATCTTGTTATAACAGTTCAGAGTTAGTTTATGTTGCCCTACTTTACAGCATGTTTAGAAAGCTCAAAGTTGCATTCTTTTGCTCTATTTTACAGCACGTTTAGAAAGTCCAAGTTAGCTTTCTTTTGCTCTATTTTACAACATGTTTAGAAAGTTTGAATTAACTCTCTTTTGCTCTATTTTATAGCATGATTAGTAAGTTCAAAGTCGCTTTCCTTTGCTTTATTTTATATCATGCTTAGAGAGTTCAGATTTACTTTCCTTTGTGTTATTTTTATATAGCATGCTTGGTTAGTTGTAATCCTATACTTGTTAGATATATCTATAGGATTCTAATAGGCTCCAATAAAGGATTATAAGAAACATGAGCAAAGAAAAGGACTAAAGTCTGGTTAAAAAAAGAGATAACAAGTAAATTAAAGTAAGAGGCTAGTACCCGACTTCCAAGGTTGTCGTTAAATAAATCCAGGTGACCAATTCCAAGGTCTTGGCCCTGGTAAGACCAAGGTCTTTACCTCATAGGACTAGAGGCTCGCTACCTCAGTCACTAATAGAGAGCGCGCAAAACAAAGATGGTACTAAGCCTGGGCCCAAAGAAAAGAAAACGAAAAAGAAGAAGAAAGAGAAAGAGAAATTAAAAGACTAATTTCTGGTATAAAGATATAAGAAAATGAAACAGGTTTATGCTTAGAATCAATAAAAGTTTAGTTCTTTAATTCTAAGCCTACAGTAGTAGTTTCATTACAGTTTCAGTATTATTGCATTACTTTTATGCACTTCGATGTTTTTGTGAGATAGATTAGTACTTACTAAGCGTTTTCGCTTATAGTTTTGTTTTCTTTCCTCCTACTGCAGATAAAGGAAAAGCTAAGATATGAAAGGGAGGCGATATGGAGGTGGTGGTGATGAAGGTGTGTGATGACTGGACTGTGGAGAGATCCAGAAGTGGCTGGCAGAATTGTCAAGACTTCCTTTTAGTTCTCTTTTAATGTTATATTAAATTTGGGATTGTAGTTGAGTTTATTTCCGCATGTCTAATTAGTCTCTTTTATTATTTGTGGAGTGCTATAGTCGTTGCTATTGCTAGAGTAGTTTCTTGGTTTTTATTGTGATTTTATTACTGCGTGGTTGATTGATATGTGTTCTAGCCGCTTGTGGCTGAGTATATATTGCATGTATTGTTGAATATGGTCACCGATACAGGGGAGACTCTGTCGTAATTTTTCGGTAGGGTTTCCATGTGATTTTTAATCATACCGATTAAGTAGAGTTAGTAGTTAAGTAACGGTCATCCTTAGAGAGTAGTAGTAGTAAGAAGGGTGGGTTGTTACACCCATAGTCCTGGCATCACACACCATCCGTACCTCCTCCTCGTCTTCCTTTATCTGCAGTAAAGAGGAAATGCAAACTATAAGCAAAATGCTTAGTAAGCGCTATCTAACTCACAAAAACTCGATATGCATGTGAATATACTGAAAACTAAAACTGAATGCTCAAAAGGAAAACTACTCATGCTCATCTACTAGTAAAAGAAACAAACATACTGAAATGCTAAACATGTAAAGCTACTCATGCTCTTCTAATAGCAAAGAACAGTAAACTAATCTAAATAACATGCTAGCATAAAAGAAAACTCAACTTGCTGATTTTAAAACAAAGTGAAACTTATTTCATTTGTTCTAAACATATTCTTTATTTCACTTGTTTAAAACTTATTCTTTAATACTTTATACTTAGGTAAAACTTGTTTTACTTGTTCAAAAATTTATACTTATAATACTTCAAAATAGTAATCAACTTCTCTTGGGCCCAGGCTTAGTACCATCTTATGCGCGTTCCCTAATAGGTTGGGGTAGCGAGCCACCAATCATAAAAGAGCAGACCTCGGTCCACCAGGGCCAAGACCTTGGAATTGGACACTTGGATTTGTTTAACGACAACCTTGCGAAGTCGGGTACTAGCCTCTTCTTAATTGTAAAATACTTATAATCTTAACTACTTCTTCCTTAAATGCCTTGGCATTTTAATAGGCACCTTGTGTGCCAAAATCCCTAAAGTCTTGACTTTGGGATCTACTTAAGGCCTTGGCCTTTTCTTTCTTTTTTTTTATCTTTCTTATACTTTTCTTAAACACAAAATATTGTTAGGGTATTTTTTCCATATGCATCTATAAGTGAAATCAACTAAGTAATACACAATCATGCATATTGAAGTAGCAAATAAACTCAAATCTGAATGCTTAAACAAATTCTAAAACTATAATTCTTAACCAAAATATGTACTATGATACTTAACAAAAATCTGCACTATACTAAGCTTAACAAAAATCTGCATATTAAGTTTAACAAAAAATCTGCACTAAGGCTTAACAGAAATCTACACTAATGCTTAACAGAAATCTGTACTAAATTGCTAATCTACACCACTAAACAACTTAACACTGCATGTTAAAGAATTAATAACAAAATGGGTCTAACAGTAGGTTAATCAATTAATAATGCAAGGTCTAGATAAGCTCATTTCTTCTTCTCAAGTAGATGCCAAATCATCCCTCAATCTAACGCATAATATCTTCTCATTGTCTATAGCGTAATTTTAGATATTGAATCTCTCTTCTAATTAATTGCTTGTCAAAATATGAATAATGGAATCCAATTCTATCCATTTTCTCAATTGTCCAGTTTGAAAGAGAATCAAGGATGAAGATATTAATCAAGAAGAATGTCATCCTTTAAAGAACAAACCAACTTGAATCTTCATCAAATGTGGTTGTCTATTCTTCTGAAGATCAATCCAGAAAGCATGCCTAAAGACTTCCTCAATTCTAAACTGCAAGACTTCCTCAATTCTGTACAAACACAATCAGAAAGCGTACCTAAAGACTTCCTCAATTCTAAACTACAAGGCTAAAATCTAAGCTACTATGATGAGATCTTCATTAAAGACTTCCTCAAAACTTATCATATCATGTAAAGAACATCTTTAACCCAACAGAACCTCACAAATCTACAAAGGAATATACTTGAAACCTCTTAATCTACACCAGAAATTTCCACAAGCAAGGAAAGAACTAAAATGTTTCTTATCTTCTAATTCCTTTAATATAGAATGCCTCGGCATTTCTTCGAGCACTTGGCATGTTGCTGATCCCAAATTCTGAAATTTAGAGATCTTAACAAGACCTTGGCCTCCCTTTCTTATAGCTACTCCTATATCTTTAAAGAACTTAATAGAACACCTATTTTTTCACAAACAAACAGATCCAAGGGTTTCATAGAACAAGCAAAGCCTCTTTAAACATGCTACAACAAAACATAAAGGAGTAAATAAAACTCGAAACTACTAAGCAGATTCTGTATAGCATATTCCAAAAGCAAAGAAGGATACTAAAGCCCTAGGAACCATCTTGTACAACATGAACCGAAACAAAGAAAACAAAACACACTAGTTACACTTGAACTTCTAGCCATCCCAATGCTATACAGAGGGAAAATCCGAAAACCAGAAACAAGGAATACTTGCTGCCCTTAAATTTCCAGCCAAGGAAATATTATAACTATCATGACTACCTCATTCCTTCAATGGTTCTAGTTATTCTATCGAATCCTACTAATTTCTTAGTTAAGTTGACACTTCCACAAATCAAATTCAGTGAAGTTACATGCTTTTGAATCATAAGAGGCTAAGACAAGATAGAATACCAATAGACAATGAGATAATAGTAAATTTAGTTGAGGTTTCTGGTTAGAAACTTTCTAAACGGATTGGCACTCAACGACTCCAAGTTGATACTTGATCAGGAATGGGGCTACACAATCTGATAGTTTCTGCTTATTTAGTAATCTGGAGAATTAAAGCTCCAAAAACACAAAACGACATCAAATCGATTCCCCTTCTCATCAAAACAAACCAGCATTCGAGGTAGCATTCTATCGAGCAACACAAGAGCACCAAAACCTATCGCTTAACCCCACGAATCTACTCCATCACGTTAAATCTAGTTCTGTCTAGAAACTTAAACCAACCATCCAGAGGAACCAGGGCAACACCAAACTCAATCACAAACACCTCAAATCCGTAGAAGAAAATTTCAAACATTCACTAGATGAAGCCTCAACATCAATGAAAATCTATTTGCGACTTATTCCTATCTCTGAACATCATAGCACCAAACCAAATCTATCTAACATGCACGCTAGGGTTCCACGGTTACTACAATCTTTACAGCAGCAAAGAAAACAAAAGGGAAATAAAAGCATCAAATCCGAATTCAAGCTATAAAAACTCGAGGTATAAAACCCACATGCTTGATCTTTACCCATCCTGTTCTTCCTTTGAAGGTCACGGCAGTAAACCCTAAGCAAACCTTAATCACAAAAAAATTCGAAACACAAAAGGAATAGAAATCCGGAACTATCCTTGTAATGCCCGAAAATTCTCAAATAAATTTTAGAAATATTCTACGATTTTTTTTTGGAATTTTAAGATATTTTTACAGAATTTTTAGAGTAGCGGAAGTAGCAAAAATAAATAGAAACGTAAAATAACTTAAGCGGGAATTGAACCCGAGATCTAGCAAACTCTATGTCTTATAGGGTGACTCTAGTAACCAAGTGAACCCAACAGGGTCGTGCTGAAAGAAAAGGGAATCAATTATATTTATGTTAGAGTTAGGCCGAACTACCCACTTAATATAAATAGGGAAATAATTAAGTGAGGGCTTATTTTGGATCGGGATTTCTTCCTCACCTCACACTCACGCTGCCTCTCCCTTCTCTGCTCCTCTCGGCGCACCAAGCCCCAAGGGCTAGGGTTTCATCCCAAAGGCTTCAAGAACACCTTCCGGTGACGATTCCAGCACGAGAACGTTCCTCTCCGCGAGAAGGGCACGTAAACGCGAGGAGAACGACGAAGAGATCTTCTCCACCGGAAATCTAGCGTTTAGATTTGTAAGAAACTTCAAGCAGGAGGTAAGAAACCCCTCACCTGCAGTATAAGTAGCTTTTCGTAAATTTTATGCATTAGTTTAGTCATTTACAGAATTTCAGCATATCGGGTGTAAATTAGCGCACACCAAGTGTTTGCTTTAATGCTTAGCTCAGTAGAATGCCACCATAGGCATTTCAATAGTTAGATAAATGCAATAGAAGCATTTTATAGCACATTTAGTCTTGCTACAACTTTTATGGGACTACGGTCCAATGGGTAGGCTCCCACAGTCGCCTCTAGGTTTAGATAACCTAGTTCTAGGTTCAGATAACCTAATAAGAGTAAGATAAAGTAAATTAGCAACAAAACAGTATTTTACTTTTCAGTGGCACTGTACTAGACTTCAGTTGTCCTTGGGTTGGGCTCCCATAGTCGTCCCTAGGTTTAGATAACCTAGTAACTCTACTAAATTCGGGACTTGCAACCCCGGGTCTAGTTAGAGATGCGCGCACAACAAGTACAGTTGCCGGGCCCATCAGCAGCATGATTATGTATTTTCATCTATTTATGATAAATAGCTTTTAAAACTTCACAATATGGTTTATGAGAATACAGAGTAGCTTAGCATTAGCTAGCAGTAATGTAGCTTAGCTTTTATTTCGGTTTAGTTCTTATGGATCCACATGAAGGTTTTATGTTTAGCTACGGTTGCAATGTATTATATGTGATTATGCCATGTTTTAGAATCCATGTTTAGCAATGTTCAGCACATATTTCAAATAGCATGTTTTAAAAGCATAAATTGCATCGTATGCATGTTTTGTGAGGTAGATGGTTTCTTACTAAGTGTAAGCTTACATATACTTCTTTCCCTTATACTGCAGATAAAGGTAAAGGAAAGATTGACTAGCGGAGGCTGGAGGTCAATGCAGTGAAGATGTGTGTGGATGGGAACTTGGAATAAAGATCTTGGAGAAACTAGCAAAATTAGAAACCTTTAGCATCTTCTTATGTTATTACGTTTCCGCACTTCTAGTTATTTTAACGTTTGAATCATGAAAGACTTGTTTAGGTTGTTAGTGATCATGCTCAGAATGTCAGTTAATTGTTATTGGTATGTCTACAGCCATGTTAGAACCTATGTATGTGAATTTGGCACGAAACAGTGCTGAAATTAGACTCCTGATACGAAATCAGAAATCTCGATCGATTAGTCGATCGATTGGGGGTCTTCAGTCGATCAGTTGATCGATTGGGGAGCTTGTTCCGTGAACAGTAAGCTTCTGGATCGATCCGCCGATCGATCCAGTCGCATTCTGTCACGAACAGAAGGCTAAGGGATCGATCAACCGATCGATCGAGGGATTAGCTCTCGCGAACAGAGAGCTTCAGAATCGATCACTGGGTCGATTGGCAAGTCTGGATCGATCAGTCAATCGATCCAGAAAATTTCCCCGCGCATAGTAGCGAGCTGAATCGATTAATGGATCGATTAGTCAGGCCGGATCGATCCATAAATTCTTCCGTGCACAGTAGCACACTGAATCGATCAGTGAATCGATACAATAGCTCCAATCGATCAACCGATCGATTGGGATGCTTGATTTTAGCCAGAAGTGTTTAATTTCAATTTCTGATTAAGTAGGGAGTCTAGGTCTCCTTCCCTAGCTTATGTACGACAGTGAAAGGGTCTTGAAACTAAGTTATAGACTGTAACAGTCATTAGCAGGGAGCTTTAATTAATACAGTTTTCCGCACCTTTTAGCTCAGCACAGCATAATGTAACCCCCGGCCTTACATCCTAGCCAGTAGAAGGTGGGTCATTACAGAGTGGTATCAGAGCAAAGTTCCATACTTCCTACACACACATCAGCATTGAACCTGCAGCTTCTAAGTAAGAACATCTCTCACTTTATTTATGTTTCTTGTTTCATGTTTAGAGATAACTAAAGCATGTTTGTTTATGATAGTATTTAACATGATAACAATTGTTAAACAATTATGATTGTATTAGTTATGTATGTCCTTTATGTCTCTAGAAAT
The DNA here is from genome assembly GCF_018446385.1 of Zingiber officinale. Taxonomy (NCBI): domain Eukaryota; kingdom Viridiplantae; phylum Streptophyta; class Magnoliopsida; order Zingiberales; family Zingiberaceae; genus Zingiber; species Zingiber officinale. The sequence continues at coordinate 95,088,131 of NC_056002.1, read as the reverse complement.
GGCACGAGGATGCCCATCTAGAAGGGCACCAACCACTGAGCCCCAGCACGAGGCAGGCAGTTCAGTGCCTCCTCCAGACCTTACAGTAGTAGTGGCTCAGTTACAGCAGCAATTAGCTGAACAGCAACAGGAAATAGCCACTTTAAGGGCTAATCAGCAGAACACCCCCATTGTCACTCCAGAGCCTAACTTAGCAACTCCAGTAGTGACAGAGGTTCCACCAGTCCAACCTGCAGCACCAATGGCCCCAGCAGCAGGGATCCAGAGAGAAGCCTATCTGATCCAGTGGTAGAAAGTCAAGCCAGAAAATTTCTCAGGCACCAGTGAACCATGGGATGCTCAAGCCTGATTCAAAACACTGGAGAGTACGATGGAGCTTCTGGACTGGCCAGAACATGAGAAGGTGAAGTGCGCCTCTTTCTGCCTGACAGGAGACACACGTATGTGGTGGGAGAAAGTTAAAGCGAAGCGCCCAGTGAATCAGATGACATGGGCTGACTTCGAAAGGGAATTCTTCGAGGAGTTCTTCCACATGCGGGTCATAAACCGCCACTACGACGAGTTCACTGAATTTCGTCAGGGCAACCTTTCAGTTGAGGAGACCGTGAGGAAATTCAACAGACTGGCTCGTCTATGCCCTGAACTAGTCAGCGCTGAAAGGGAACGAATCCCGCAAACCACAGAAGAACTAGTAAGCAGTGCTCTGACCACCGAGCATTACCAAAACAGCATCAAGCAGCAGAAGCAAGCCTTCTCAGAGTCTAAAGGTCAAGGAGGCTTAGGTGCTCAGAAACACCAGGGCCATAGCTCCCACGGTTCTAACTGGAAAGGGAACTCCAGCAACAAATGCAAACCAGGGAGTTACCCAAAAGGAGGACCAGCTGGTAAATAGCCCAGCTATCCCAAGTGTTCCACTTGTGGAAAATTTCACCCAGGAGTTTGTCGCTAGGGCACTCGAGGATGTTTCGAATGTGGCCAGGAAGGGCATATGGCTAAACAATGCCCAAACAAGACCAGCTTTCCTCCACCACAGCCGATTCAGTACAAAGTCAAGCCAGCACAGTTGCATCAGATGCAGGCTGCTTTAGAAGGTCCACACATCAGCCAGAGCAGATTAGAAGCCCCCTCAGCCACGACGAATGCGAGGATCTACTCACTCACCAGAGAGGACGTAGCGAATGCCTCGACAGTTGTTACAGGTCATATTAGTATTTTACAGCAAAGTGCAACTGTCTTATTCGATACTGGGGCAACCCATTCTTATATATCCAGGGCATTCGCTGAAAAGTTGGCAATACCTCCAGAGGTACTCAGTAGCCAATTTTTGACGATGCTACCTTCAGGAGGGATTATGGCATCCACGCACTGGCTCCGAGCAGTGCCGATCATCATAGCAGACAGAGAGCTTTTTGGTGATCTGATAATATTAGATATGGTTGACTACGACGTTATCTTGGGAATGGACTTTCTGACGAAGTACAGCGTCTCCATAGAGTGCTGTAAACAGAGAGTTGTATTCCAACCCGAAGCAGGAGTGTAGTTTGGGTTCATCGGAGAACCAAAGTGAAAGGCCAAGAAATTTCTCCCAGCTCTGAAAGCACAGAAACTAATGGATTCAGGATGTATGGGGTTCTTAGCACATGTTGTCAGTACCAGCCAGGACAAGGACCGAAAGCTAGAGGAGGTCCGAGTCGTATGTGACTACCCAGCAGTCTTCCCTGAGGAATTACCAGGCCTAGCACCAGATAGGGAGATAGAATTTGAGATAGAGCTTATACCCGGTACAAATCCCATCTCCAAAGCACCCTATCGCATGGCTCCAGCCGAACTGAAGGAACTTCATGAGCAAGGACTTCATACGTCCTAGTCACTCACCATGGAGAGCGCCTGTATTGTTCGTGAAGAAGAAGGACGGGAGCATGTTCCTGTGTATAGGTTACAGAGCACTGAACCAAGTCACGATCAAGAACAGGTATCCTCTTCCTAGAATAGATGACTGTTGGTGCAATTTCCAGTAGGTGAAGGTTGACCTAGTTGACCAAGCGTAAACCTTGGTCATGGTTTCAATGTTTGACAATACAGAAAGACATGTAGACATGGACAATGCAGGTGCAGTTGTCCATGCGGAGAGATACTGATCAGGGTCTGATCAGGTTGGATGAAGAAGAGTCAAGTAGGTCAAGGTTGACCGGATACTTGACTGGGAAGTCCTAACTGGGATGTTAGGCAGTTCGGAAAGTCTTGGTAAGTGAAGCCAGGCAGTTCGGAAAGTCTTGGTGAGTGAAGCCAGGTAGTTTGGAAGTCCTGGTGAGTGAAGCCAGGCAGTTCGGAAAGTCCTGGTGAGTGAAGCCAGGCAGTCGGGAAATCCTGGTGAGTGAAGCCAGGTGAAAATCCTAGTGAGTGAAGCTAGGTGAAAGTGAAAGTCCTGGTGAGTGAAGCCAGACAGTTGGAGAAAGTCCTGGTGAGTGAAACTAGGCAGTTGGGAAAACCTGGTGAGTGAAGCCAGGCAAGGGAAGTCCTGGTGAGTGAAGCCAGGCAAGGGAAATCCAGATGGGTCAAGGTTGACCAGACATCTGGTGAAAAGTCCAAGCAGGGAGCTTGGCACGGGAAAAGTCCAAGTATGGAGAATTGGCACGGAGAAGACCAAGTTGGAGACTTGGCACGGAAAGTCGGAGAGGGCTCGGTAGCTCGTTCTTCGGACTAGGTCAAGAGAGGGCTCGGTAGCTCGTTCTCATGACCATTTAGGGTTTAGGGCTGGAGCTCTAAACCTGGATCGGTCTGGTGACCGATCCAGCGATACGCCTGAGTATCTGATCGGTCTGATGACCGAACTGATCGGTCTGGAGACCGATCAGCAGGGAGTCTGATCGGTCTCCACGATCGATCAGAGACGCAGCCACCTCTCTTACAGAGAGGTGGGATCGGTTCCGGGACCGATCAGACTGGGGGCTGATCGGTCCCCAGGACCGATCAGAGGTTCCCTGGACCGATCAGGCTGAAGCCTGATTGGTCCAGAACTAGCCGTTGGCTCACAATGGCTAGTCTTCTGTCTTCTGTTCTTCGCAGGTGCAGTGCAGGTTGAGTGCAGGTTATAAAAGGAGTTCAAGGGCTTCTATAGTGGGTTCTCGCTTCTCTTCTTGTTCCTACTCCTGACTGTTGTAAAGACCACCCTTCTTACTACTACTACTACTCTCTAAGAGTGACCGTTACTTATCTACTACTTTACTTAACCGGTTTATTAAGAATCTCTAGGAAAACCCTACCGAAAAATTTCGGCAGAGTCTCCCCTGTACCAGTGACCATTTCCCATAATACAAGCATAATATACTCAGCCACAGGCGGCTGGAACATATATCTTCACAACCACGCAGTATAATATCACAAATAAAAGAAAGAAACTACCCTATCAATAGCAAACATCAATATCACTCCATCAATAGAACCCAACTACAAACGCGGAATAAACTTAAACACAATATTGACTCATAATAGCATTAAAAGAAAACTAAAGAACTCTAAATAGAAATGTCTTAATAATTCCTTAGCAAACTCTTGATCTCCCCATAGTCCATCCATCACACACCTTCATCACCACCACCTTGTCGCCTTCCTTACTAAATCTTTTCCTTTCCTTTATCTGCAGTAGGAGGAAGTGCAGTCTATAAGCATAAAGCTTAGTGAGCGCTATCTACTCACAAAAACTCGATATGCATGTATATAAATAAAAACATGCTAAAACTGAATGCTAACATATAAAACTACTCATGCTCATATATAGCAAAGGAATCATGCTAACTGAAATACTAAACATGTGTAGTTTATCATGCTCATAAACTAATAAAAGAAGCATACTAAACATGTAAAACTACTAAACATGTAAAGATACTAAACATGTAAAACTACTGAACATGTAAAGATACTAAACATGCTCATAAGAATAAAACTATAACAGCATGCTGAAAGCAAATAAAACTAAACATGCTGAATAATCTAATAGCAAGGAAACAATTGAAACTACTACTGCATGCTTCAAACAACAAGAAACTAACTTCCTAATTTTAAACATATTTGAAGCTTGTTTCATCTGTTTCAAAACTTATACTTTAATACTTCAAAATAATAATAAACTTCTTTTGGGCCCGGCATTGCACCACTTTACGCGCATTCTTAATAAGAATCGAGGTAGCTAATCCCGAAACTACTAAGATACTTCTAGGCCTTGTGCCTAGGGGCAAATTGGAGCCCATCCCTTGGACCTTGTGTCCGGTACATGCCCTTTAAAAGTAAAATACTTATAATCTTAATTACTTCTTCTTTAAATGCCTTGGCATTTTAATAGACACCTTGTGTGCAAAAATTCCTAAAGTCTGGACTTTGGAATTTACTTAAGGCCTTGGCCTTTCTCTTTCTTTTCTTTTTCTTTCTTTTACTTGTTAATACTTCTAAAAGTATTTAATAGGATTCTTATTTTTCCACTGGAATACATGGCTGTTCATGCTTCTTAAAATAGCAAATGAAAACAACTTTGAACTTACTAATCATGCTATAAAATAGAGCAAAAGAAAGCAACTTGGACTTTCTAAACATGCTGTAAAATAGAGCAAAGAAAGCTAACTTGGACTTTCTAAACATGCTGTAAAATAGAGCAAAAGAATGCAACTTTGAGCTTCCTATACATGCTGTAAAACAAAGGAAAAGAAAGCACATCTAATCTTACTAATCATGTCACAAAATACACTTTATATATAGCTGTTCGTGCCCCATTTTGGCCAGGAAAACTGCTGGTTCTGCACTTGCTAATAGGAAAGGCAACTAAATTAAATCCAGCAATACCAATAGCAAGTGAAACCTATAATTTCTCTAGCGATTAAAAGAAAGACTCCTATTAAACTCTTAACAACCTTACTATCCTTCCAAATTCCTGACACCCAGCAAGAATCGTGATTCCCTTCTAAAACAGATCTGATGTCCAGCAACAGCAACAGAAAACAAGAAACACTTACTTCTTTTACCTTTCTATTCATCCTAATGTTGTACATAACTAAAGCAAGGAAACCAAGCCATTAAAAATCCAACAGAACTCCCAAATTAGAGTTATCCACACCCATTGCATGGCACAAACCTAAATCCAAATTACTCAACAATAAGATGATACCTACTAGTGAATATAAATGCTCACTTGAATGAATCTGCTCATGCACATGCCTACTAGTGGGAGCTGTCTATAGTTCCATGGCAAGAAAGCAATATAAGGGAAACAAAATGCTATACATAGCTATTCCAACTAGCTGTTCTTTTTCATTGCAGCGAGGAGAAAGAAAGAACAAAATCTAAAACTGTGATAAACAAATCCGTTTCCTTTCATGTTCACTGCCTAAACAACAAAACTAAAATTCCCAAGGCTACATAATCCGATCAACACTTATATAACAATAGAACCAAAGACTTAGCTGCTCTTAATAAATCTGTACTACTACCACCAGAAACTGCTCATATTAAATCTGCAAAAGATCTAAAACTAGTATGAAATTTGTGGTTGTTTCTTGCTTATGGAGATACAAAAGGTATCCGAACTGCACACTTGAATTAAAACTGTTCATGCTCAAAATTAACGCTGATCTATAACTAATCTGGATTTGGCACTAATCTGAGATCAAGCTAGACTGAAGAATTGTAAAACATGATCCGGAAACAAGAAAAGAAACTAAATCAAACTTGAAACTGATCAGATCATCTACATGTTCCGAAACAAGCAAGAAAAGAGGGCTAAATCCCTAACAACTAAATTCTGTACAAACACAATCCGAAAACAAGGAAAACAAATCGAAGCTCGGAACTACTCCTACTGCAGGTGAGAAGCAACTCACCCTTGCTCTTAGAACTTACAACCAGAGAAGAAAAGAGGCTTCTAGGGTTCGGACGAGACTCAAAATCGTAGCGCCTTCTTCACGTCTACGTGCTCTCCACGTCAAGAAGATCACGAGAATGTGAAGGATTCTCGAAGACAACCCTCTGCCGACCGCCGGAGAAGAAACTAGGGTTTCTTCGGTTTCGCCCGAGAAGAAACGGCGCACGCGAGGAGGAGAAGGAGAGGTTTCGGGATTTTGGTTCGGGAGAAACTTAAGCCTTCTTTTAAATCTAGGGTTTTCCATTATAACTATACTTTAAATATCTATCTCTTCATATTTGGTTAACAAAACGTGCGCAGCCCAGTTGGTTGGCTGTGTCCGGTTGGGTCAGGTTCGGCCGGAGGTCTTGGGTTCGAGTCTCACCTTCAACATTTTTGGTCAAAACTCCTTTCTTTTTGTAAACATATTAAACGACCTCCAAAAATTACGTAAAAATACTCTAAAAATTCCTAAAAATCTCTAGAATATTTTAAAAGTATTTCCAAATACTTTTATGGACTTTTAAAACTCGAAATAGGAAAAATTGGGTCGTTACAACTGTGATCGAGCTTTGCTGAGCTCTTAGCTTACTGAGCTTCGTGTGAGCTCCTTCTTGAAGCTTCGGGTGAGCTTTCCTCGACTGATCAGCTGTTGCTGTGAGTTTCCTGAAGTTGCTGCTTCGAATTCCAGTCGACAAGAACAGTAGGCAAGCTTTGTTTTGTACATTCATATTGTCTTCTATTTTGGGCTGTATTTTTGTACACTTTTCTTGCTGTTGCAAGAAGTTTCTGTGGCGAGGTTTCTCCACCCAGAAGGAGTGTTCGTATTAGCCGGTTTTCCGGGGACTCATCCACCGACGGATTGATAGGCTTCGTCCACCTTACGGACACGCTGAGGAGTAGGAGTTTCATCTCCGAACCTCGTTACATCGACGAGTTTGAGGTTTGCTATTCTCCGTTGTCGTTTCTATTGTTTATTTCCACTGCGCTAACCTTGATTTGTAGAAAGAAATGAACGATTTGGGTCGTCTATTCACACCCCCCTCTCTAGCCGCGTCCATCGATCCTAACAAGTGGTATCAGAGCGAGGTCGCTCTTCGTTGGATCAACACCCGGGGGAGCACGAGCTAGAGAATGGATCTATTTGGAGAAGATGTCACGATTCCACCCTTCTACGATCGCGAAGACTTCGCGTTTTGGAAGGTAAGAATGAAGTACTTTCTTATGACTAACCTTGAAAATTGGAATTGTGTTCAATTAGGTTTCAAGCCTCCGATGGACAAGAAAGGAGAAACCCTAGAGAAGAAGGAGTGGACCAAGGAACAAGTCCACCAATCCCTAGTCAACGATGAGGTATTGAAAATTTTTGAATTTTCTTTACCTAATGATGTTTTGTGTAGGATAGGTGGATATAACGATGCCAAGGAGTTGTGGAACAACTTGGCTAAGTTCCATGAGGGGAACTCCACTTCAAGCCATGAAGAGGAGTCAAGTGAGCCAAGGAGTTCACATCATGGAGGGATGGATTTAGAAGTTGAGGGATACTCAACATCTAAAGAAGAAGAGGAGGAGATTTCTTCTTCAAGATCGGAGCAAGAAGAAGCTTCTATCTCCGGAAGGGATGAAGAAGAAAGTCTTCATCCATCCTCAACCCTAGGTAACTCAAGCATTTCAATTTCAAATAAATTACACATAATGTGCTTTGAGTGTAGCTAGTATGGACATTACAAGAGTAAGTGTCCAAGGAGGATTAGGAAGACTCTACAGGCACCAAAAGTCAAGGAAGCCAGAGTCCCGATATGCAAGGGCAAGGAGCACGTGGTGTGCTTCCAATGCAAGCGAAGGCGACACTATAGGAGCCAATGTCCGAGGGGGAGGCAACCTCACAAGGATAAGAGATCGAGCACATGTATAGGGGGAGCTAGGGCAAACCCTAAGGTAATCTCTAAGGCACATTCTTGCAATTCTAGTAGGATGCATGCTAGTAGCCTTATTGCTATTGTCAAGAATGATAAGCATGTTAATTATAGGAATCAATACTTGAGCTTAGGAGCCAAACATGTTAACCTAGATAAGGACAACTCTAGAAATGTCAACCCTAGGATTAACTCATCTAAGGTTAAGGAGAACTTAGATAGGAATCCCAAAACTACTAGACATATGTCTAGGAATACCTCAAAGAAAAATGAAAAATTAAAAATTGAGGTATTAGAGAAGGAGAATCAAGTCTTGAGGTCAAGACTTGATACTTTGGAAAAGGCTCTTAAGAACTTGGAGAAGTCATCTCTAGGGTTTAAGGGTCAAAAACCAATGTCCAAGGACAAGAAAGGTTTGGGTCACAAACCTAAGTCCCAAGTGGTCAAGCCCACTTATCACAATGTTCCATTAGATTATGGAACAAAATCTAGGGCAAGGAAGATCATCACCAAGGTCACAAGGGGAGTCACCCCTAGAGTTGATCTTGATGAGTCCCAAATGACCAAGGCTTCAAAACCTAGGAGGGTCATTAGAAGGGTCGCTAGGGAAGTCATCCCTAGTGAATACTTAGTGAACCCAATGAGCTCCAATAGGTATTGGGTTCCTAGGAGCGTGATTCCATCACACTAGATGGTTTAGGGTGCGCCAACCTTACTTGAATAGGTAGTTAACCTAATCATGGCAAAAGGTGGCACCTTAGGAATTTTCAAGGTCTAATCAAGGCTTGAAAATGAAAGTGAAAATTATTCCTAAGATAATTAGGATGTGCCAACCACATTTGAGGAATTTTTCTAGAGTCAATCTAGTTGGCACATAGTGATCTAGACTGGGGTCTTCCTGATAGGTGGTAGGCTCATCCTCTATGAGCATAACGTCATCATGGTCAGACAAGAGAAATGAGTATCTCTCAGGCTGACGACGTACCCTATCAGACCTGCGAAGAGGTATGTCTACTTGAACTGGTTGTTGTTCCACAACTCTTTGTGGAACAACATCATCCACAACACTTTGTGGTTCCAGTTCAACTTCCATCGAGGCATCAGTGCTATTGTTCGCATCTTGAACTTCTTCAAGATCGAACGTGCTCCCACTAGTCTTTCTAGAAACAAAGTCTCTTTCTAGAAAGACCCCAGTCTTTGCCACAACTACCTTGTGCTGACTGGGAATGTAGAAGTAATATCCCTTAGTTTCCTTGGGATATCCAATAAAAAAACACTTGTTGGATTTGGGTCCTAATTTGTCTGAGACTTGACGTCTAACGTAAGCCTCACAACCCCAAATCCTCATGAAAAACACCTGGGCATCTCTCCCAGTCCATATCCTATATGGTGTCTTTATCACGGCCTTTGATGGAACTCGGTTGAGTATGAAAACTACCGTGTCTAGAGCATATCCCCATAGATATGTCGGAAGATCTGTGTGACTCATCATAGATCGTACCATATCTAATAAGATACGATTCCTCCGTTCGGATACACCATTCCACTGTGGTGTTCCAGGAGGAGTGAGTTGGGATAGAATCCCACACTCAGCTAGATAGTCACGGAACTCATGACTAAGGTATTCTCCACCTCGATCGGATCGAAGTATCTTAATACTCTTGCCAAGCTGGTTCTATACTTCATTCTTGAATTCTTTGAACTTTTCAAAGGATTCGGACTTATGTGTCATTAAGTACACATAACCGTATCTACTGAAGTCATCAGTAAATGTGATGAAGTACCTATAACCGCCTCTAGCAGCGACATTGAAAGGGCCACATACATCACTATGTATGAGTCCTAACAAATCAGTTGCTCTCTCGCTGTGCCCACTAAAGGGAGTCTTGGTCATCTTGCCTCGTAGGCATGACTTGCATACCTCATATGATTCAAAATCAAATGAGTCCAGCATACCATCCTTATAGAGCTGGGATAAGCGCTTGTCATTTATATAGCCTAAGCGACAGTGCCAGAGGTAGGTTTGGTTCATGTCATTTGACTTGAACCTCTTGGTATTTATGTTATAGATAGGGCTCTCAAGGTCTAGAATATAGAGTCCGTTTATTAGAGGTGCACTACAATAGAACATATCGTTTAAATAGACAGAACAACATTTGTTCTTTATTATAAACGAGAACCCTTTCTTGTCCAAACATGAAACTGAAATTATGTTCTTAGTCAAGGCAGGCACATAACAACAATCATCTAATTCTAGTACAAGCCCAGAGGGAAGAGATAGATGATAAGTTCCTACAGCAATAGCAGCAACTCGTGCTCCATTGCCTACTCGTAGGTCTATCTCACCCTTTGTCAATGCCCTGCTATTTCTCAGCGTTTGTACATTAGTACAAATGTGCGAAGCACATCCGGTATCTAATACGCACGATGAAGAAATAGAGAGGTTGACTTTTATAACATGTATATCTGAAGTATAAATCTTATTTCTCTTCTTCGTAAGATCTTCCAGGTATTCTTTGGAGTTCCTCTTCCAGTGCCTTGCTTGTCCTTGATATAGGTGACAAAGATGTTCAACCATATCGTAAGCGCTCATCAACTCATGTTGCTTCTGAAGCTCAGAGTTCATGGTTGCGAGCATAAGACAGGACACATCTAATGCGTCATCTTGATGCTTCTTGTAAGCATCCCGATCAGCTCAAGTGGCAGTGGCAGGAGGAGCCTCCGGAATGGGCTGCTCCAGAACGTACAGTTTACATTCCTGAGTGAGAACTATTCTCAGGTTCCTGTACCAGTCCAGGAAATTTGCTCCGTTGAGCTTGTCCTTCTTAAGGACAGAACGCAGGGAGAAAGAGTTCGTATTCGACGTCATGGTTATCTACAACAGAAAATTTGCAGAAATAAATATCATATTCTTTTAAAATCATTTAATTAGGCCTTTAATTAAATGATGCTCCCACTAAATTCTATAATTCTTGTGGGACAAGATCCACATCATACTAACCCTTGAGTTAGCTTTGGCTAATACGCCCAAGGCTTAGTACGATCGGTAGGTAACGATTACCAATTACATATCTATGCAACTCTTGTTTATAAAATCAATATCCGCATTTATATTAAAACTCGAGTTAGCTTTGGCTAATACGCCCGAGAGTTAATATAGATGTGATTTTGACCTATCTTTTCCAACTGTTGGAATAATGCCTATAGTTGACTCGATCCAACCGAGTAACTAGGAATACTCAATCTAATTGAGTTTGTATTCACCCATGCGTTGATAGGCGGGACCAAGATTGTCCCTTCGTACCCTACCAAGATAATATGTATTACTCTGCTTTGGCAGATTCAACAATACATGTGATCGAGGTAGTGATAGGTATCACGGCACTGTTAGGCATTTAGAGTTGGTTCGATCGAGATCTAATCTAATCGAAAAGAATGCATCTTGTGCACGACTTAGATCTAATCTAATCGCAAGAGTGCATCATGTGCACGACTTAGATCTAATCTAATCGTAAGGCACTAATTAATTAATTACTTATTAAACATGCATCATATACATAAGCAATTAACTAATTAATATATTTGTGATTTAGTCATGGCCCTACTACGATCTTCTCAAGCCAATGAGAAGATCGAATGGTCAACCTAGGGTCAACAGCTTCTCCAAGCTCTTCCCTTTGACCACCTTGTGTTGCTCGTGCCCGCCTCGGAACTCCGTCTCGTGTGAACCCTCCACCGCTCCAATTTGTACATTACAATTTGAAACTCAAGTTACATTCGAGTCTAAATCTAATTTACAACAAGAATATAAGAGAAAGGCACGACGCGCAGGTCGCGGAAAAATAAAACATACAACACGCGCAAGCACATAACGGCACGCAGGCCGTATTATGAATTACAACACAATCCAATCATATTGGATTTTTGGGCCATGACTATTACAAAATTAATATATAATTCAAAATTATATATTTTCATAATTTTCTATAATTTTTAAAAATAAGTTTTACAATTTTTACAAGTAAAATTTCCCGGCGGTCCCGTTTAGCGGTTTCGGGCGCAATCGCGGAACGGATCCCCTTGCGGGGCCCAGGGGCAGCGCCCCTACCCGCGATATAACCATCACGAGGGTTCCTTTGCGATCCAACAGTGCCTAAACCCGCTGTCCCAAAACGATTTGGGCCGAGACATTGTCGTTTCGGAAAAATCTTCCCGGCGGGTTCGTTTTTAGCGATTTCGGGTGCAATCGCGGAGCAAATCCCCTTGCAGGGTTAGGGGCAGTACCCCTACCCACGATCTAACCATCGTGAGTTGCTCCTTTGCGATCTAATGGCACCCAAACCCGCTGTCCCAAACGGATTTGGGGCAAAACGAAGCCGTTTTGGAAAAATCTTTCCGGTAGCCGAAGCCTACAAGTGCCGAGACACTTGTGCTTCGCTTCTACGGAAAAATTACCCATAAAAACTATAAAATCATAATTTTACAGAAAATTACAGAAACTTTAGTTTTTTATAAAATCAAAAATCAAACTCGTACAAGCCTTGCACGTGGCTCTGATACCACTGTTGGGTTTTTCGGGCCGTGAAAACCGCTTTTCGCGTCGCGGAAACCCCGAATCACCCAAAGCCGTAGATCCGTGCAAGGAAAAACCAAATGAACTTACGAGTACGAGTTTCAAAATTTTTAGATCTACACTAGATGAGAGTTATACCTTCGAAGCGAGCCCTTTCGCGTTCCCGCTCCAAGGAGTTGCCGGATCTCGAGAGTGTCAACGTAAACACTCCTCTAATGATATCCACACGAACAAGGAGTGTCTCCCACACTCAAAGGATGGAGAAGAAAGCCCCAAGTGTGCTAGCACTTTCTAGAGCTCTCTAATGGGATTGGAAAGGAAGAAAAGAAGAAGGTATAAAAGAAATCTTATACACTCACTAGTAGTATCCTTCCTTTGTGACCTTCACTCTTCCTTTGCTCTTGGATTCACTCAACCATCTTCTCCTCACCATGGAAGTACACGGCAACAGCAGCAAGGAGGAGGAAGAAAGCTTGAAAGAAGATGGAATAATTACCACACATCAATTGCCACAAAACCAAAACCTCCTTTGCATTAGTGTGGCCGGCCACCACATTGTAACCCCCTCATTAATGTGGCCGGCCACATTAAAACCAAGGGGAGAGTGTAACCCCCATGAGGTGGCATACCTCATGAGGTGGAGGTGATGTGGCAAGGATGAGTCATCCTTATGATGTGGCATCAAGTCATACTTGATGTTTCTAATTCCATTTGGTCAAGTAAAAATTGACCAATTTCTTCCTTGTTGAGTTAAATCCAATCTTTGATTCAAGTCAATTTCAGTTTAATGAATCTCAATTCATTAATATAAATTGACTCAATGAATCAAATCTAAATTAGACTCATTCAACAATTGAATCTAATTGAGTCTAACTCAATAAGTCTAATTTGAATCCAATTGGTTCATCATATGAACCCAATCCAATTGGTTCATCATATGAACCCAATCTCCATCCACTTGTTCTTTGTGTGTGACCCAATAGGTTCTTGTAACATTGGTAATGTTTCTAAACTCCTTTAGAAACATAAGCAATGAGCGGCATCTAGCAATACATCATTGCTACCCAAGTTACAAGAAATGTTGAGATCCAACATCACCTTGTGACTATTAATTGTGACTCCTCACAATATATGACAAGTGTTCTTCTATCCTAGACATCTAGATTGATCAATGTGAGGCATAGACCGTGTCATCCTCTGACCAATCTAAATCTTCAACTCCAAGTAGACTCACTCAATCAAATGAGCTCAATATCTCATATTGACTCATTTGGGTATGGCCATACACTTCGTGGTCTTACTCTATTAAGAATATCGATGTCGCTCCCGTCATATGGGAGGGATAGATCTCATCTACATCACTCACATCCCTCTGCATAATTCGTTACATACCTAGTAATCGCCTTTATAGTCCACCCAGTTACGGGTGACGTTTGACGAAACCAAAGTACATAACTCCTTATGTAGGGATCCATGGTGACTTCAGGTCTAAGGACTAATAGTCATACTAATAGCCACATGAGAAAGTATATGACACTCATATAACGATCCATGATACTTTCTCATGGCGGGTCATTCAGTATACATTCTCTAATGCATACCCATGTGTCAGCTTGATATCTCTATATCCATGACTTGTGAGATCAAGTCATCGAGCTGACCTACATGCTAGTCTTATTGTATTAACATTGTCCCTGAATGTTAATACTCGACTAGAAATGATTTAGAGTAGTATTCCCTATATCATCTCACTATCGATTCAACTAATCGATTGATATAGGTATGAACCTTCTACTCAAAGACGCTATTATACTTAGTCTATTTGGCACTAATACAAATAAGTATAATAACCAAACAAATGCCTTTATTAATATACAAGAATATGATACAATGAGTCCATACAATCATCAAATGATTGGCTCTAGGGCTCTAACTAACAATGTCATCATTTCTTGCATTTATAATCAATGAAATTGATTTAAGGTTAAAAACACAATTTGATATGGAGATCAAATTGATGTTTAGAAAATGCATGAGAACTTAGCTTAAGATGACCTAAACCCATATCTCACATCAAAATTGACTTGAATGTGTTTGATACACCTTAGATGTGTGTGAGATATTAGGATGATGAGTTAGGATCAAGGTGCATAGTTCTTGTACCTAGATGAGCCTAATTCTAAATTGGGGATCATAGGGAAAGCTTATGTACAGGTCATGTACATTTAGCCCTAAGATTGTGGTCCTAAATTAAAGGGTTTAAAATCATTTCAAAATTGATTTGAAAAACCTTGATGAAGCTTTTCTAGTGATAGCATTCATCATTGAGCAAAGTGATACAAAGATGAGTTAACTTTGAGCTATTTCAAAGACTTGTGAACTTTGTATCAAGATTGAAAAATGGAAGTTATTTTCATAGAAAACTATTTTTCCTTGATAGTATATGTTATGAGGAATGTATCCTCAAAATTTCACAATTTTTGGAATTTTCTGTAATTTTCTAGAGGTTTCTGAATTTCGTGGAGAGAAATCAGAACTTATCAGACCTTTATCAGGTTTGTGGACCGATCAGAAGGGTTTCTGATCGGTCCAGGGGAGCCTGGATCGGTCACTGTGACCGATCCAGAGGGAGCCTGATCGGTCTGGTGACCGATCAGGGCGTGCCAACCTGCTGAATTTCGACTGTTTGTCTGAAATTGCAGCTATGAAAGACATTGTTGGTGCAATGGTCAAGGGGGAGTTGATCTTTAGGGGGAGTTTTACCTATTAGTCAAGGAGGAGTTGACTTTTAGGGGGAGTTTTTACTCGTCGAAATTTTTGAGGATGAGTGATATGGGATTATCACTAAGTTGATTGTTGAATTTAGTATCAAGGGGGGAATTAAGGGTTTCAATGAAAGGTATGAGACTTTCATTAGGGAGAAACTCTTGACCTTGATTCACTCCTTTTGATGTGTGTCAAAAAGGGGAAGAATGTCTAGAGAATGTTCAAGGAAGAACATTGGAGTTAGTGGAAGAGTTTGTTGATCACGACGAGTGAAGTTGTGAACAACAATAACTTACTCTTCAGGGGGAGAGTTTGTTGATGTGTGCCAATAGGGGGAGAATGAAGGGTTTAAGTTCGGCCTTCATTATCTAAGAAGGAGATTGCCTTCTTAGAAGGAGAATGTAAGGTTGTAACTTATGTTTCATTACCTAGTGGCACGAAGAAAGTTGAGGCTATTGGATTAGCCTAACTTAAAGGTATTGTCAAACATCAAAAAGGGGGAGATTGTTGGTGCAATTTCCAGTAGGTCAAGGTTGACCTAGTTGACCAAGCGTAAACCTTGGTCATGGTTTCGATGTTTGACAATACAGAAAGACATGTAGACATGGACAATAAAGGTGCAGTTGTCCATGCGGAGAGATACTGATCAGGTTGGATGAAGAAGAGTCAAGTAGGTCAAGGTTGACCGGATACTTGACTGGGAAGTCCTAACTGGGATGTTAGGCAGTTCGGAAAGTCCTGGTAAGTGAAGCCAGGCAGTTTGAAAAGTCTTGGTGAGTGAAGCCAGGTAGTTTGGAAGTCCTGGTGAGTGAAGCCAGGCAGTTCAGAAAGTCCTGGTGAGTGAAGCCAGGCAGTCGGGAAATCCTGGTGAGTGAAGCCAGGTGAAAATCCTAGTGAGTGAAGCTAGGTGAAAGTGAAAGTCCTGGTGAGTGAAGCCAGGCAGTTGGAGAAAGTCCTGGTGAGTGAAACTAGGCAGTTGGGAAGACCTGGTGAGTGAAGCCAGGCAAGGGAAAGTCCTGGTGAGTGAAGCTAGGCAAGGGAAATCCAGATGGGTCAAGGTTGACCAGACATCTGGTGAAAAGTCCAAGCAGGGAGCTTGGCACGGGAAAAGTCCAAGTATGGAGACTTGGCACGGAGAAGACCAAGTTGGAGACTTGTCACGGAAAGTCGGAGAGGGCTCGGTAGCTTGTTCTTCGGACTAGGTCAAGAGAGGGCTCGGTAGCTCGTTCTCAGGACAATTTAGGGTTTAGGGCTGGAGCTCTAAACCTGGATCGGTCTGGTGACCGATCCAGCGATACGCCTGGGTATCTGATCGGTCTGATGACCGATCAGATAACAAACAGAAGGGTTCTGTAAGTCATCTGATCGGTCTGGAGACCGATCAGCAGGGAGTCTGATCGGTCTCCACGATCGATCAGAGCCGCAACCACCTCTCTTACAGAGAGGTGGGATCGGTCCGGGGACCGATCAGACGGGGGTCTAATCGGTCCCCAGGACCGATCAGAGGTTCCTTGGACCGATCAGGCTTAAGCCTGATCGGTCCAGAACTAGCCGTTGGCTCACAACGGCTAGTCTTCTGTCTTCTGTTCTTCGCAGGTGTAGTGCAGGTTGAGTGCAGGTTATAAAAGGAGTTCAAGGGCTTCTACAGTGGGTTCTCGCTTCTCTTCTTCTTCCTACTCCTGACTGTGATCAAGCTTTGCTGAGCTCTTAGCTTACTTGACTGATCAGCTGCTGCTGTGAGTTTCCTGAAGTTGCTGCTTCGGATTCCAGTCGACAAGAACAGTAGGCAAGCTTTGTTTTGTACATTCATATTGTCTTCTGTTTTGGGCTGTATTTTTGTACACTTTTCTTGCTGTTGCATGAAGTTTCTGTGGCGAGGTTTCTCCACCCAGAAGGAGTGTTCGTATTAGCCGATTTTCCGGGGACTCATCCACCGACGGCTTGATAGGCTTCGTCCACCTTACGGACACGCCGAGGAGTAGGAGTTTCATCTCCGAACCTCGTTACATCGACGAGTTTGAGGTTTTCTATTCTCCGTTGTCGTTTCTATTGTTTATTCCGCTGCGCTAACCTTGATTTGTAGAAAGAAACGAACGATTTGGGTCGGCTATTCACACCCCCCTCTCTAGCCGCGTCCATCGATCCTAACAATGACCTGTTTGATCAGCTAAAGGGAGCAGCAGTGTACTCCAAAATAGACCTCCGGTCAGGATATCACCAGGTTAGAGTTAAGGAAGGTGATATACCCAAGACAGCCTTCAGGACCAGATACAGACATTATGAGTTCGTAGTCATGCCCTTTGGCGTGACGAACACTCCAGCTACTTTCATGGACCTCATGAACAGAGTATTCAGGGAATACTTAGATAAGTTTGTCATCGTGTTCATCGACGACATTCTTATCTATTCCAGAACTCAGGAAGAACATGCAACGCACTTGGAAATAGTATTGCAGACTCTTCAGCAGAACCAGCTGTACGCCAAGTTCACGAAATGTGAATTCTGGCTAGATCAGGTTGCCTTTCTGGGTCACATCATCTCCAAGGATGGTGTTATGGTAGACCCCAGCAAGATAGAGGCTGTGAGTAACTGGAAAAGACCAAAGAACGCCAGTGAGATCAGAAGCTTCCTAGGACTAGCGGGCTATTAAAGAAAATTCGTAAAGGACTTCTCTAGGATAGCCTCCCCACTGACAGCTCTTACCAGAAAGAATAGAAAATTTCAGTGGACAGAGGACTGTGAGAATAGCTTCAGCGAGCTAAAGAGGAGATTGACCAGTGCTCATTCTGGCTCTACCAGAAAACACAGACAACTTTGATATCTATAGTGATGCCTCTAAGTTGGGACTAGGAGCAGTACTGATGCAAAATGGCAAGGTGATCGCCTATGCCTCCAGACAACTCAAAGACTATGAGAGGAACTATCCTACTCATGATCTTGAGCTTGCAGCAGTCGTGTTTGACCTAAAAATTTGGAGACACTACTTGTATGGAGCTCAGTGTAGAGTGTATACAGATCATCAGAGTTTGAAGTATTTCTTCACTTAGAAGGATCTAAATATGCGACAGCGCAGATGGCTCGAGCTGGTCAAGGACTACGACATAGACATCCTCTACCACCCAGGAAAAGCCAATAAGGTGGCAGATGCACTTAGCAGGAAGTCCAGTGCTACCTTACTAGCTCTAGCAGCCATGTCACCGCCCCTACAGAGGGAGATCACAAACATCAGTCTCGAACTTATAGTGGGACAACTCTCTACTATGACGTTAGAATCCACCTTGGTTGGTGACATCCAGACAGCTCAAGAGCAGGACCCTGAAATTCAGAAAATCAAGCAAGGGTTAGCGGAACCAGAAAGTGGAGAGTTCAGAGTGTCAGATAGCGGGGTATTATATTTTGGTGACAGACTATGTGTTCCGGATCAGGAGGAACTACGGAGGAAGATTCTAGACGAGGCTCACAGGACTCCTTATGCGATGCATCCTGGTTCCACCAAAATGTACCAAGACCTGAAGAAACATTTTTGGTGGCGGGGGATGAAAAGATACATCGCTAGATATGTCAGTACCTGTCTGACCTGCCAGAGGGTCAAGGCAGAACACCAGAGACCAGGAGGAGTCCTGCAGCCCATTCAGATCCCAGAATGGAAGTGGGAGGATATTTCCATGGATTTCATAGTGGGATTACCCAGAACCACGAATGGTTTTGATGCCATCTGGGTAATAGTCGACAGGTTGACTAAATCAGCCCACTTCTTAGCTATCAGGATAACCTATTCCATGGAGCAGCTAGTTTAGTTGTATCTCAAGGAGATTATCAGACTGCATGGAGTCCCACGGACCATTATTTCAGACAGAGACAGTAGATTCACATCACACTTCTGGGAGTGTTTACAGTCAGCATTGGGCACTAAGTTAAAATTTAGCACAGCTTTCCATCCTCATACAGATGGTCAGACGGAGCGAGTAAATCAAATACTCGAAGATATGCTCCGAGCGTGTGCCCTAGACTTCAAGGGAAGTTGGTGCAAATATCTGAGTTTAGCAGAATTTGCATACAACAACAGTTATCAGGCCACTATTGGTATGACACCTAACGAGGCTCTCTATGGACGGAGGTGTAGATCTCCAATCTGCTGGTATGAGAGTGGTGAACAAAAAGAACTAGAACTTCAGACAGATCTAGTAGCATATACCACAGCAGCTATACGACAGATCCGCCAGAGGATAGAGACAACTCAGAGCCGCCAGAAAAGCTATGCTGATACACGGCGCAGACCCCTAGAGTTTTCAGTTGGGGATACAGTATTCCTCAGAGTGGCTCCCATGAAGGGAGTAATGCGTTTTGGGAAGAAGGGCAAACTAAGTCCCAAATATGTGGGACCATACCTTATCACCAGAAGAGTTGGCAAGGTAGCATATGAGCTAGAGCTACCCCAGGAGATGTCAGCTATCCACAATGTATTTCATGTCTCCATGCTGAAGAAACATATCCCAGATGCCACCCAGGTGATTGAGCCCCAGTCGGTACAAGTTCGTGAAGACCTCAGCTATGACAGTCGGCCTATTCAGATAATAGACCGAGCAGTTAAGAAATTGCGGAACAAGGAAGTACCATTAGTAAAAGTCATTTGGTAAAGTCACACAGCAGAAGAGGCAACTTGGGAGACAGAAGCTAGCATGAGACAGAGGTACCCGGAGTTATTCTAAGTTCGAGGATGAACTTTTTATAAGGTATGGGGGATTATAATACCCGAAAATTCTCAAATAAATTTTAGAAATATTCTACAATTTTTCTGGAATTTTAAGATATTTTTACAGAATTTTTAGAGTAGCGGAAGTAGCAAAAATAAATAGAAACGTAAAATAACTTAAGCGGGAATTGAACCCGAGATCTAGCAAACTCTATGTCTTATAGGGTGACTCTAGTAACCAAGTGAACCCAGCAGGGCCGTGCTGAAAGAAAAGAGAATCAATTATATTTATGTTAGAGTTGGGTCGAACTACCCACTTAATATAAATAGGGAAATAATTAAGTGAGGGCTTATTTTGGATCGGGATTTCTTCCTCTCCTCACCCTCACGCCGCATCTCCCTTCTCTGCTCCTCTCGGCGCACCAAGCCCCAAGGGCTAGGGTTCCGTCCCAAAGGCTTCAAGAACACCTTTCGGCGACGATTCCAGCTTGAGAACGTTCCTCTCCGCGATAAGGGCACGTAGACGCGAGGAGAACGACGAAGAGATCTTCTCCACCAGAAATCTAGTGTTTAGATTTGTAAGAAACTTCGAGCTGGAGGTAAGAAATCCCTCGCCTGCAGTATAAGTAGCTTTTCGTACGTTTTATGCATTAGTTTAGTCATTTACAGAATTTCAGCATATCGGGTGTAAATTAGCGCACACCAAGTGTTTGCTTTAATGCTTAGCTCAGTAGAATGCCACCATAGGCATTTCAATAGTTAGATAAATGCAGTAGAAGCATTTTATAGCACATTTAGTCTTGCTACAACTTTTATAGGACTACGGTCCAATGGGTAGGCTCCCACAGTCGCCTCTAGGTTCAGATAACCTTGTTCTAGGTTCAGATAACCTAGTAAGAGCAAGATAAGGTATATTAGCTACAAAACAGTATTTTACTTTTCAGTGGCACTATACTGGACTTCAGTTGTCCTTGGGTTGGACTCCCATAGTCGTCCCTAGGTTTAGACAACCTAATAACTCTACTAAATTCGGGACTTGCAACCCTGGGTCTAGTTAGAGATGCGCGCACAGCAAATACAGTTGTCGGGCCCATCAGCAACATGATTATGTATTTTCATCTATTTATGATAAATAGCTTTTAAAACTTCACAATATGGTTTATGAGAATACAGAGTAGCTTAGCATCAGCTAGCAGTAATGTAGCTTAGCTTTTATTTCGGTTTAGTTCTTATGGATCCACATGATGGTTTTATGCTTAGCTACGATTGCCATGTATTGTATGTGATTATGCCATGTTTTAGAATCCATGTTTAGCAATGTTCAGCACATATTTCAAATAGCATGTTTTAAAAGCATAAATTGCATCGTATGCATGTTTTGTGAGGTAGATGGTTTCTTACTAAGCGTAAGCTTATAGATACTTCTTTCCCTTATACTGCAGATAAAGGTAAAGGAAAGATGGACTAGCGGAGGCTAGAGGTCAATGTAGTGAAGATGTGTGTGGATGGGAACTTGGAATAAAGATCTTGGAGAAACTAGCAAAATTAGAAACCTTTAGCATCTTCTTATGTTATTACGTTTCCGCACTTCTAGTTATTTTAACGTTTGAATCATGAAAGACTTGTTTAGGTTGTTAGTGATCATGCTCATAATGTCAGTTAATTGTTATTGGTATGTCTATAGCCATGTTAGAACCTATGTATGTGAATTTGGCACGAAACAGTGCTAAAATCAGACTCCTGATACGAAATCATAAACCCTGATCGATCAGCCGATCGATTGGGGGTCTTCATGTTGGTTGCTACTCGGAAAACCTATAGGTTCCACTGTACAAAAATTTTGTACAAAGGTCTGAACCTTTTCCTAGCTACCACGTGTTCTTTTAAATTAAATTTTGGATCGCCTGCGGAACTTAACACGTTTGATCCAAAACTTAATCTATTTGTCCTTTTAGGTTTTGACTTGGATCTCCTGCGGAACTTTACACGTTCGACCCAAGTCTCCTTAAGTTATTAATTCCATTAAATATTAATTTCCATAATTGGTTCCCAGTACTGACGTGGCGAGGCACATGGCCTTCTTGGATATGGGAGCAACCACCACCGACTAGACAAAACCTTTTATAGAAAGCTGATATTTAATTTCCTAAAATAACTTTAGGTTAACCAAAGAGAACAATCAAATCACAAGGAAAAGAAAAAAATAAAAGAACACAGCATCAAAAAAACATATTCGAAATTCTAGAATCGTAAGCCTCTTGTATTTGGTATTATTTCCATAAATAACTAGCATGATGCGGAAATAAAAATTACTAGTTATACCTTGTAGAAAAACCTCTTGATCTTCTACCGTATTCCTCTTCTAACCTCGGACGTTGTGTGGGCAACGATCTACCGAGATGAGAAACCACCAACCACCTTCTTCTCCTCCAAGCAAGGTTCGGCCACAAAGGAAAACTTCACCAAGGAGAAAAACCAAAATACTAACCAAGCTCCAAGAGATGCTAGCTTTCTCTCCTTCTTCTTCTTCTTCTCCAAGTAGTATCCGGCCACCACAAGAGCTCCAAGGGAGAGAGAGAGGTTCGGCCACCACAAGAGGAAGAGAGGGAGAGGATGGCCGGCCACACCAAGGAACAAAAGAGGGAGAGAAATAATAGATGTTGTGTCTCTTGAAGGCACCCTCACCCCTTCTTTTATATTCCTTGGCCTAGGCAAATTAGGAAATTTAATTACAATAAAATTTCCTTAATTTCATTGACATGATTTAATTGAGAAAAATAAAATAAAATTTCCCCAATTAAAATCAAGTGGCCGACCATATCAATGAAAACAAAATTGGACAAGTTTCAATCAACAATTAAAACTTCCTAATTTGTTTCCAGAAATTTTAAAAAATAAAATTTCTCTTCAAATCTCTTCATGGTTGATAAAAAGGAAATTTCTATAATTTTAATTTTACAACATGAGAATAATTTTTAAAGAGAAAATAAAATATCTCACCAATCTACAAATAAGGAAAGAGATCTAATATCTTTTTTTAATCTTTTGTAGATCTTTTACAAGAGAGATATTTTAATTTTAATTCTCTTTAATAAATTATATCTTCCACATAATAAAAATTAAAATTAAATTTCTTTTTTAATTTAATTTGGTCGGCCCCCACTAGCTTGGGTTCAAGCTAGGGCCGGCCACCCAATCTTATACCTAGGTCGGCCCTAGCTTGGTTCCCAAGCTAGCTTGTCCGGCCCCTTATTGGTGGGTATAGAAAGTGGGTATAGGTGGGTATAGTACTCTATAAATAAGAGGCTACGATAGGGACCGAGAGGAGGAATTGGTTTTGGTCTCCCGATAAAATCAAGCATCCCGTGTTCGCCCCGAACACACAACTTAATTTTATCAATAATAATTCATTCCACTAGAGAACTATTATTGAACTACCGCACCAATCCCAAATTACATTTTTGGGCTCCTTCTTATTATGAGTGTGTTAGTCTCCCTGTGTTTAAGATATCGAATGTCCACTAATTAAGTGAGTTACTGACAACTCATTTAATTAATATCTTAGTCCAAGAGTAGTACCACTCAACCTTATCGTCATGTCGGACTAAGTCCACCTGCAGGGTTTAACATGACAATCCTTATGAGCTCCTCTTGGGGACATTATCAACCTAGTATCTCTAGGACACAGTTTCCTTCTATAATCAACAACACACACTATAAGTGATACCATTTCCCAACTTATCGGGCTTATTGATTCATCGAACTAAATCTCACCCATTGATAAACTAAAGAAATAAATATCAAATATATGTGCTTGTTATTATATTAGGATTAAGAGCACACACTTCCATAATAACCGAGGTCTTTGTTTCTTTATAAAATCAGTATAAAAGAAACGACCTCAAATGGTCCTACTCAATACACTCTAAGTGTACTAGTGTAATTATACAGTCAAGATAAACTGATACCTAATTAGACTACGACCTTCTAATGGTTTGTTCCTTTCCATTTTGGTCGTGAGCTACTGTTTATAATTTATAAGGTACTGATAACATTGTCTTCTGCATATGACACCACATGCTATGTTATCTACAATATAAATTAATTGAACAACTACAAACAAATGTAGATAATTTGACCAAATGTGATTCTTTATTCAAGACAAATGTTTACAAAAGCTTAGGCTTTCAGTATACACTCCAACAATCTCCCACTTATACTAATGACTAAGCTGCCATATCTTCTACCATACATCTGTTTCCCATTCCCTCCACATGCCGATCAAAAGCTTTCGCCGGAAGGGCCTTAGTGAAAGGATCTGCCAGGTTATCCGCTGATGCAATCTTGGCGATGACAACTTCTCCTCGCTTCACGATATCTCGTATCAGGTGGTACTTGCGCTCTATATGTTTACTTGCCTTATGAGCTCGTGGTTCCTTCGAGTTTGCAACTGCACCGCTATTATCACAATAAATTGTTATAATTTTGGGTAAACCAGGAATCACATCTAAGTCCATTAGAAAGTTCCTTAGCCATACTGCTTCTTTAGCTGCCTCAGAGGCTGCTACATACTCAGCTTCCATGGTTGAGTCCGATACGCATTTTTGCTTAACACTCCTCCATGAAATGGCTCCACCTCCTAAAGTAAACACATAGCCTGATGTAGACTTACTATTGTCCCTATCTGATTGGAAATCTGAATCCGTGTAACCCACAGGGATCAAATCGTCTGCTTGGTAAATTAGCATATAATCTCTAGTCCTTCTCAGGTACTTTAATATATGCTTTACTGCAGTCCAATGTCCTTGTCCAGGGTTACTCTGATATCTGCTGACCATGCCCACGGCAAAACAAATATCAGGTCTCGTACATAGCATTACAGCCGAAGCATAAGGAACTGCTTTCATGTCTTCTATCTGCTTTGATGTCTTCGGAGACATCTCTTTAGATAGAGCTATTCCATGCCTAAAAGGTAAGAAACCTTTCTTGGAATCCTGCATACTAAAACGAGCAAGGATTGTATCTATATATGAAGTTTGGGACAGACACAACATTCTTTTCTTGCGATCCCTTATCACTTTGATCCCAAGAATGTGTGCACACTCTCCTAAGTCCTTCATATCAAATTGTTTGGATAACCATACCCTTACGTCTGATAATACCTTGACATTGTTGCCAATTAACAAAATATCATCTACGTATAGTACAAGAAATACCACCATGTTTCCGTTACACTTCTTGTATACACAAGACTCATCCGGACACTAAATAAATCCATACGACTGGATTACTTCATTAAACCGGATGTTCCAAGACCTTGAAGCTTGCTTCAGTCCATAAATAGACCGATTGAGCTTGCACACTAGATGCTCTTTGCCTTTTTCAATGAACCCTTCTGGTTGCTTCATATGAATGTTCTCTTCAAAACTTCCATTAAGGAAAGCCGTCTTGACATCCATTTGCCAAATCTCATAATCCATATGAGCAGCAATGGATAAGAGTATCCGGATAGACTTAAGCATGGCTACCGGTGAAAAGGTCTCCTCATAATCGATTCCCTCTTTCTGAGTGTACCCTTTCGCAACAAGCCTAGCTTTGAAGGTCTCTACCTTCCCGTCTGTCCCTCTTTTCCTTTTGTAGATCCACTTGCATCCAACGACTTTTACACCATCAGGTGGTTCTATAAGCTCCTAGACTTTATTAGAGTACATAGACTCTATTTCAGAATTCATTGCCTTTTGCCAAGATGCTGCATCTATATCTTGGAGTGCTTCGTCGTATGTTCGTGGATCAGGTTCATGTTTACCCGGGATCAAGTCCGAAGACTCTCCCAAAAACATGAATCTTTCAGGCTGCCTTACAACCCTCCCACTACGACGATGCACTGTCTGTGGTTGTGTATCATATGTGACACGTGTTGCAGTCTCTTGTGGTACTTCATCTTGTACTGTTGGTACTGAAGTAGACATGTCCTCTCTAAGTTCTTCTAAAACAACTTTGCTACTGGGCTTGTGATCCATTATATAGTCTTCTTCTAAAAACTGAGCATTGGTGCTAACAATGACCTTCTGGTCTTTAGGACTATAAAATAAACGACCTTTTGTTCCTTTGGGATATCCTACAAACACGCGAACTTCTGTACGGGATTCTAACTTATCAGCATCTGGTTTCAGCACATGTGCTGGACTACCCCAAATCCGAATATGTCTTAGACTGGGCTTTCGCCCATTCCACAATTCTGTGGGAGTAGAAGAAACTGATTTAGAAGGTACTAAGTTCAGAATGTACACTGCTGTTTCTAGAGCGTATCCCCAAAACGAATTTGGTAATTCTGAATAACTCATCATCGATCTAACCATCTCCATAAGAGTCTTATTCCTTCGTTCTGCCACACCATTCTGTTGGGGTGTACCAAGTGCGGACAGTTGGGATTGAATCCCGGCCTCTGATAAGTAATTCCTAAACTCTCCTAAGAGGTATTCGCCACCACGATCAGACTGTAGTGTCTTGATACTTTTACCTAGTCGTTTCTCCACATCAGCCTTGTATTCTTTGAACTTATCAAAGCACTCGGACTTGCGGCGCATTAGGTAAATGTATCCATATCTTGAATAATCGTCTATGAAAGAGACAAAATATTCAAAACCTCCTCTTGCCTGGACAGACATAGGACCATACAAATCAGAGTGAACCAACTCTAACACTTCTTTGGCTCTATACCCCTTGGCCTTGAACGGCCTCTTGGTCATTTTACCTTCCAAGCAAGATTCACAAGTTGGAAAATTTTCCAACTCAAATGAACTCAAAAGTCCATCGGCTATAAGCCTCTGAATCCTACTCAAGTTAATATGACCAAGCCTTAGATGCCAAAGATATGCTTGGTTCATTTCCGAAGGTTCTTTTCTCTTATTAGAGTTAGAAGATGAGTTATAAATTTCCATGTTTTGCTTTGTGGAAGAAATTGGATTTAAAGTATACAAATTGCCAACTAATGCACCAGAACAGATAATCACTTTATTTCTTTTAATAACTACATCGTTACTGAAAGAAACTGAATATCCATCTAAAAACAGTTTAGAAACTAAAATTAAATTCTTTCTAAAATTGGGTACATAAAGACAATTTCTTAAAATCAAATTTCTATTTCTACTAAAAGATAAGTAGACGTCTCCCACTGCAACAGCTGCCACCTTAGTAGCATTGCCCATGTAGACGGTAATTTCTCCTTCAGATAGTCGTCGGGTTTCCTGGAACCCCTACAAGGAATTGCAGACATGATCAGTGGCTCCCGTATCTACATACCAGGTGCTGGTAGATAACACCGTTAAACATGTTTCAACAACTAGAGTATGAGATATACCTTTGTTTTGGTTCCTACGAGGACAGTCCGCCTTCCAATGTCCTGCCTACTTGCAGATGATGCACTTGCCCTTCGGCTTCTTCACTCCAGCCTTAAATCCCGTACTCTGAGACTTATTCACTTTCTTTGCTGAACCGACTTGTTTCTTCTTCTTCTTTCCTCTCGGCTTAGAAGTAGAACCATTTTCAGCATAGTGAATTTGAGCATTGTGACGCTTGAAGTTCCGTCAGTAGTTCCGCTAATGAATAAACCCTCTTATTCATATTATAGTTCAGGCGAAACTGCTCAAAACTTCTAGGTAGCGTTTGGAGGATCATATCGATCTGGGTTTCCCCATCAATTTCTCCTCCAAGGATCTGTATCTCGTTCAGATAAGCCATCATCTTTAGGATATGATCCCTTACAGGAGTACCCTCTTGCATGGTGGCTGTCATTATCTTTCTCATGGCTTCTTGCCTAGAAGCCCTATCTTGATGACCAAAGAGTTCCTTGAGATTGTTCATAATATCATAGGCTGTTGGTAAATATTGATGCTGATGTTGCAATACATTTGACATTGAAGCCAAAATGTAACACCGCGCCATCTCATCTGCTTTTACCCATTTCCTATGATATTCAATCCCCTCTTGGGTAGATTCACTAGTAGGTGCATCAGGGCACTGCTCAGTCAGTACAAATTTATAGCTTTCAGCAGTAAGAACAATGTCCAGGTTTCTTTTCCAATCTATGTAGTTTGGTCCAGTAAGTCTATTCTGTTGAAGTATGATGGACAGTGGGTTGAAAGACATCCTAAGAATCACAAATAACTTTTGGTCAGAACTCTAAATTTAGAATAATATTGATTCCTCAAACAATACTATTTTAAATTAACCAACACCTCAAAACACCGTGAATTTTGTATGCCACGTTAGTGTGGACGTATACAAATTCAACATTTGTAAAAGGAGGGTTTTATCCCATTAATTTTATTATCTTGTCAACCTAACTTTTTGACAAATAAAATTAATAGTTGGTGTCTTTTGGTCACACAAATAATAGCAGTGACTCCGATGGGAGGATACTATTAGATGTGTCTAAGTGTATACCATTACTTGACACTAAGTTCATTAATAAGATTATGCCCCTTCCGTTGGGGAAGATCACACGCTCTTAATTAACTTCCTATAGTCATCCAAAAATGGAAGTCTGTTCTAGTGATCCACAAACAAGCTCATCCGTTATGGAGGAAGGCACTCAGAGCCAACGCGCAAGCTTGTTTGCATCACTTACAAACCAGTAATGGAGACCATGGGATTTATTTAAAAATCCCTCTCCCACTTAGTTATTTATAAATGAGGAATTTTAACTATGCTAGCCTACTAAGCA
This sequence comes from Zingiber officinale, assembly GCF_018446385.1. Classification (NCBI taxonomy): domain Eukaryota; kingdom Viridiplantae; phylum Streptophyta; class Magnoliopsida; order Zingiberales; family Zingiberaceae; genus Zingiber; species Zingiber officinale. Next base: position 95,059,571 of record NC_056002.1, on the reverse strand, counting down.
TGTAAACTAACACATACACACAGCACAATATAAAAGCAATAAATAGAAAATCTAATTTTCAACTATTATGGCTTTTATCTCTAGTTGTCCTCCGTGTGTTGTCATCCCAAGCTGCTGCCATATTTGGCTACTGCCACCGGGTCTAGCTGTCGCATCCATCTTGCTCCTAGTTCCGCTGCGCCTCTGGTCCTTAGAAGGTTCCACGCTTTGCAAGATTCGATCCGCGACATAAATAGAATTTTACATTTTTGATCCTATATTCCATAAAAGGAATGTACATGTATCTAGATCAAAAATAAAATCCTAATAAAACTAAATACAACTCCTGCTATATTTTGATACAATCATGCACACACATATAAATGCCCTTGACATGTCCAAGGGTCCAATCACACACATAATAACTAAAAGCCATAATAGTTGGATCCTGCATCCACAAAGTTAACACATCCTACTATTAACCTGCCTAAATTATGTATGACATGTGCATAATTAACCTAATACCAAATACACAGAGGCAAAACCCTAGCTCTGATACCAATTGTTGGTTGCTACTCGGAAAACCTATAGGTTCCACTGTACAAAAATTTTGTACAAAGGTCTGAACCTTTTCCTAGCTACCACGTGTTCTTTTAAATTAAATTTTGGATCGCCTGCGGAACTTAACACGTTTGATCCAAAACTTAATCTATTTGTTCTTTTAGGTTTTGACTTGGATCTCCTGCGGAACTTTACACGTTCGACCCAAGTCTCCTTAAGTTATTAATTCCATTAAATATTAATTTTCATAATTGGTTCCCAGTACTGACGTGGCGAGGCACATGACCTTCTTGGATATGGGAGCAACCACCACCGACTAGACAAAACCTTTTATAGAAAGCTAATATTTAATTTCCTAAAATAACTTTAGGTTAACCAAAGAGAACAATCAAATCACAAGGAAAAGAAAAAAACAAAAGAACACAGCATCGAAAAAACATATTCGAAATTCTAGAATCGTAAGTCTCTTGTATTTGGTATTATTTCCATAAATAACTAGCATGATGCAGAAATAAAAATTACTAGTTATACCTTGTAGAAAAACCTCTTGATCTTCTACCGTATTCCTCTTCTAACCTCGGACGTTGTGTGGGCAACGATCTACCGAGATGAGAAACCACCAACCACCTTCTTCTCCTCCAAGCAAGGTTCGGCCACAAAGGAAAACTTCACCAAGGAGAAAAACCAAAATACTAACCAAGCTCCAAGAGATGCTAGCTTTCTCTCCTTCTTCTTCTTCTTCTCCAAGTAGTATCCGGCCACCACAAAAGCTCCAAGGGAGAAAGAGAGGTTCGGCCACCACAAGAGGAAGAGAGGGAGAGGATGGCCGGCCACACCAAGGAACAAAAGAGGGAGAGAAATAATAGATGTTGTGTCTCTTGAAGGCACCCTCACCCCTTCTTTTATATTCCTTGGCCTAGGCAAATTAGGAAATTTAATTACAATAAAATTTCCTTAATTTCCTTGACATGATTTAATTGAGAAAAATAAAATAAAATTTCCCAAATTAAAATCAAGTGGCCGGACATATCAATGAAAACAAAATTGGACAAGTTTCAATCAACAATTAAAACTTCCTAATTTGTTTCCGGAAATTTTAAAAAATAAAATTTCTCTTCAAATCTCTTCATGGTTGATAAAAAGGAAATTTCTATAATTTTAATTTTACAACATGTGAATAATTTTTAAAGAGAAAATAAAATATCTCACCAATCTACAAATAAGGAAAGAGATCTAATCTCTTTCTTTAATCTTTTGTAGATCTTTTACAAGAGAGATATTTTAATTTTAATTCTCTTTAATAAATTATATCTTCCACATAATAAAAATTAAAATTAAATTTCTTTTTTAATTTAATTTGGCCGGCCCCCACTAGCTTGGGTTCAAGCTAGGGCGGACCACCCAATCTTATACCTAGGCCGACCCTAGCTTTGTTCCCAAGCTAGCTTGGCCGACCCCTTATTGGTGGGTATAGAAAGTGGGTATAGGTGGGTATAGTACTCTATAAATAAGAGGCTACGATAGGGACCGAGCGGAGGAATTGGTTTTGGTCTCTCGATAAAATTAAGCATCCCGTGTTCGCCCCGAACACACAACTTAATTTTATCAATAATAATTCATTCCACTAGAGAACTATTATTGAACTACCGCACCAATCCCAAATTACATTTTTGGGCTCCTTCTTATTATGAGTGTGTTAGTCTCCCTGTGTTTAAGATATCGAATGTCCACTAATTAAGTGAGTTACTGACAACTCATTTAATTAATATCTTAGTCCAAGAGTAGTACCACTCAACCTTATCGTCATGTCGGACTAAGTCCACCTGCAGGGTTTAACATGACAATCCTTATGAGCTCCTCTTGGGGACATTATCAACCTAGTATCTCTAGGACACAATTTCCTTCTATAATCAACAACACACACTATAAGTGATACCATTTCCCAACTTATCAGGCTTATTGATTCATCGAACTAAATCTCACCCATTGATAAACTAAAGAAATAAATATCAAATATATGTGCTTGTTATTATATTAGGATTAAGAGCACACACTTCCATAATAACCGAGGTCTTTGTTTCTTTATAAAATCAGTATAAAAGAAACGACTTCAAATGGTCCTACTCAATACACTCTAAGTGTACTAGTGTAATTATACAGTCAAGATAAACTGATACCTAATTACACTACGACCTTCTAATGGTTTATTCCTCTCCATTTTGGTCGTGAGCTACTGTTTATAATTTATAAGGTACTGATAACATTATCTTCTGCATATGACACCACATGCTATGTTATATACAATATAAATTAATTGAACAACTACAAACAAATGTAGATAATTTGACCAAATGTGATTCTTTATTCAAGACAAATGTTTACAAAAGCTTAGGCTTTCAGTATACACTCCAATACTTCAGTCGATCAGTTGATCGATTGGGGAGCTTGTTCAGCGAACAGTAAGCTTCTGGATCTATCCGCCGATCGATCCAGTCGCATTCTGTCGCAAACAGAAGGCTAAGGGATCGATCAACCGATCGATCGAGGGATTAGCTCTCGCGAACAGAGAGCTTTGGAATCGATCACAGGGTCGATTGGCAAGTCTGGATCGATCAGTCAATCGATCCAGAAAATTTCCCCGCGCATAGTAGCACGCTGAATCGATCTATGGATCGATTAGTCAGGCCGGATCGATCAGCCGATCGATCCAGAAATTCATCCGTGCTCAGTAGCACGCTGAATCGATCCAATAGCTCCAATCGATCAACCGATCGATTGGGATGCTTGATTTTATCCAGAAGCGTTTAATTTCAGGTTCTGATTAAGTAGGGGGTCTAGGTCTCCTTCCCTAGCTTATGTACGATAGTGAAAGGGTCTTGAAACTAAGTTATAGACTGTAACAATCATTAGCAGGGAGCTTTAATTAATACAGTTTTCTGCACCTTTTAGCTCAGCACAGCATAATGTAACCCCCGGCCTTACAGCCTAGCCAGTAGAAGGTGGGTCGTTACAATCCTACTGCAGGTGAGTAGCGACTTACCTCGTTTTCTTGAACTCATAGCCGGAAAGGGGTAGTTAGGGCTTCGGGAGGAGCTTGAGTTTTGCAAATCTTCATCCGCTTCTTCGTGCCCACAGATCCTCCTCGACAGGGAAGCCTCTATTCCATGAAGAGCTCCCGGAACTTGCCCTTCGCCGACCGTCGGAGACGCCCCAGCTTCCTGTTGCGGTTTCGTCCGAGAAGAAAATCGCCGTCGCACGCGAGAGGTGGAAAGGAGAGAAGGTTTTTCGGAAAAAGAAAACTTAATTCTCTTCTTATAACTAGGGTTTTCATTAAACCAACTATACCTTAAATATATTCCGCTCCTCCCTAAATTAGCAAAGCCCGCTAGCACAGTTGGTTGGCTGCCTTTTACTTAAGGCGCGGCTCGCGGGTTCAAATCTCGGTTGCAACCATTTTTCTTCCTATTTATTTCCTATTCATTAACTACTGCTTAAATAGAATATTTCTCCTTCTTTAATAAGAAACGCCTGCTGGAACAGTTGGCTAGCTGGATTTGGTTAAGGCTCGGTTTAGGTCTGAGGTTCATGCTTTGAATCTCGACTTGAACATTTTTTTTTGTCAAACTTTCTTCGTTTAGTAAAAATACCAAACGACCTCCAAAAATTGCATAAAAATATTCTAAAAATTTCTAAAAATCTCTAGAATTTTTCTATAGCATTTTAAAATATTTTTAAATTACTTTTGGGAATCGAAATGGAGAAATTTGGGGCGTTACAATAAAAATCATTTTAAATTCCTTTTAAACACTGTTTTAGAAATCCCATTAGAAATCCCTTTAAAAATAAATAAATAAAAATGATAATAATAAAAATTCTTTTAAATTCATTTAAAACTTAGACGCCTATCTTAAAAACTTAAATTCCATTAACTTAAACTTTAAACCTAATTTTGTATAACTTAATTGTTTAAGTCTAACTTTAGTTGAGTACTAAAATTGATTTAAATTAAACCTTATTTAACTGTGTTTAATAACTTTAACTGGATGCTAACTTCAAACTAAATTAATCCTACTTAAAAGGAAGTAAAAAAAAATTAATAATTATAACTAACACTTTCATTGACCAACTCAATCATTTAATACAAAATTTAAATTATTTTACTAAGTATTAAATTATTAAATCAAGTAAAAATTAATCAATAAATTATTGATAATGGTTATTGAATTAATAAAATCTTATCTTACTTAACCTTAAACTAGATCTTAAAAGCCTGAATCCAAAATTGATTAATCAAACTCAAATAAACAATTATACCAAGGATACAGAGATAATTATGTATTACTAAATCCCTTAGAACACTTAGGTAGAAAAATGTGTTAGGGCTTTAAAATTTAACACACCCAAACCTTAGCATTATATTAAGGGGGATAATTAAATATGGAAGATTAATTAAGGGAGAGTAATAAATTAAAGGATCATTAAATTCAGGGGGAGGTTTATTTTTTTTAATCTCCTTAAGTGTCATTTTTTAAAAATCTCTTTAGAAAATTCTACCTCAATTTATTTGAAAAAAAATTACTTTGAAAATATTATATTAAGTATTCTTAGCAAATATTTTCAAAAGCTTTATTTTAAATGTCAGGTTAAGGGGGAGGATTAAATCAACCCATTTTCATACTTAATACCTGATCCTTGGAAATCTAATAAACTCTATTTTTAAAAACTAGCTTTTAAAAAATTAAGGGTTTAAATTGGATCTTATAAATTAAGATTTTGAAAATTAAAAACTCAGTTTTAATTAGTTTTGAAAAGTAAATATTTTTTAAAACACAGTTTTGCAAACTTAGTTTGACAAGTGTTTCAAAATTGAAACTTAGTTTGAAAATTTAAACCTTGATCTTAAACTTTGGTTTTGAAAACTCATGTTTGTAAAATGCTTCAAAGTTGAAACTTATTTTGAAGATTTAAAAATTTTGATCTTAAAACTTGGAACTTAAACACTTCTGTTTGAAAATTAAACTATCCAAACTTAGCTTTCCTAAAAGCTAATACTTTAAAAAAGTTTTCAAACGTTTAAACTCCCCCAAATTAACTTGACATCAGTTCTAAAATTTCTTCTTCACTTTGCTTGTACTTTGTATTGTTGATTATGTCCTTATTTGATGAATGCCAAAGGGGGAGGGATAGGTGGTTAAGTTAGAGAAACTAAATGCAAATTTGAAAAACTAACTTAAACCTTAAAAATCATGCTGGTTTTTTTTACTCACATATTTTTCACTAACATAACCAGATTGTCATTCCATCAAAAAAGGGGAGATTGTTGGTGCGGTTAGCACTAACGGTCTAACTCAGGTTTTAATAAATGACAAATCAGGTTAAGTTAGGTTTGTCGTGATCTAACACTCTGACCGAGTGTGCAAGCGAAGTCCAAACAGGTCGACAGGCTGACCGGATATCTGGCACGAAGTCCATACGGGTCGACGGGCTGACCGGACGCTTGGCGAGAAGTCCAGCTAGGTCGACGGGCTGACCGGATAGCTGGCGAGAAGTCCAAGAGGGTCGACGAGCTGACCGGACGTTTGGCGAGAAGTCCAGCTAGGTTGACGGACTGATCGGATAGCTGGCGAGAAGTCCAGACGGGTCGAAGGGCTGACCGGACGTCTGGCAGGTGAGTAAAGGTAAGTCACTGGAAGGGAGTGACTGTGAGGACGCGTTCCCGAGAAGGGAACATTAGGCGTTGATTCGGCTTAGATCCATTTCAGATATTTAAGTCGAGATCGTGACTAGATTCCGGTCTCGGAAAGACGGAATCTAAGTCATACTATTTTTGTCAAACTATAAACTTAACTAACACTCTGTTTTACAGGTTATAAATTATATATTTGCCTCGGACTAACCTTGTCTTGCAGGAGAAGAAGTCTTCTGGAAAAAAGAGGTCCGGGCGCTCGGAGGGGATCCGGGCGCCCGAAGGTCCGGGCGCCCGGAAGGGATCCGGGCTCCCGGGAGGCAAGTTTTATCCCATTGTGTCGTCGCCACGTGGAGCTCACCGGTTGGACTTGCCACGTCCCACCAGGGCACCCGGAAGGGATCCGGGGCGCCCCGAGCTTCATATAAAAGAAGGGGCAGGGGTGGAGCTTCAACAACAACTCTGCATTGACGATCTGCTCTTCTGTGCTCCTGCGACGCTGCAAAGCTCCGACAATGCGTTGTTTTCCTTTTTGATTTCTTCCTCTGTTGGTACTGCTTTATTTTTCATTAGCAACTGCACTTTCAATTGTAAAACGATTATTCAAATTGCTAGTGAATTGCCCAACGAAAGCACTCTCATGTGCGGGCCTTGGAGTAGGAGTCGCCAAAGTCTCCGAACCAAGTAAAATTGGTTATTGTGTTAGCATTGTTTTAATTTCGTCGTTTCCGCCTCGCTTACTCTTGTCGAAATTTTTATAATCACTATTTACCCCCTCTAGCGAAACTTCATGATCAAACAACTTCATCATCTGAGTCCGAGATTCAAGAATATGCCGGGCTAGCACTGATGGCAAGCTACGAAGGGAAAAGCACATCAAAACCTAGCATCTATGAAGGGGGAGCGACCTCAGATGAAAACAGCGAAGCAGGGGGAGATTAAGGCTTCAAGTCTGATATGGTAAGTAAGGTATGCCTCTTACCCCTGATCAACTTTACTTTGGTATTAAGGCAATGGCTAAATCCATGTATAAATTAGAAAATAAAATTTTAGAAACAAAAAGAATTTTGGCAAAATCATGTCTTATAGAGGATTTTGATAAATTTAAAATGAAAAACTAAAAGAAGAAATAGAAAGATTGAAAAAGTCTAATGGTTCAAATATTTCTATTTTTAGAAATTATAAAGGTTTAAATTGGTATTATAGGTTTCACCAAAATCAAATTAGAAAAATATCAAAGGCCTATGTACCTAGAAAATATTTAATTAACCCTGTAGGAAGGAACCTCTATTGGGTTCCAAAAACTTGTTTAATTTAAAATTAAAATTAGACTTAGCATTTTCAGCAAGGAAATTAAACAACTAATTTCTTTATGAGGCTTTGTCTAAGGAAGTGGTTGTTGCTCCAATAACTAAGAAGGCCTAGTGCCACGCCACGACCTGGAAGCCAAGTATCGAAATGAAAAGTTTAATTGACTAACTGAAAAAACATTAATTTAAATTACTTAATGCTTTAAAAGAGTTATTCAATTTGTGTTAAAAAAATATTTAAAATTGACTTAGAAATTTCTCTTATAAAAAATTACCTTAGATTTTTTTTTTAATTTTTTTATTGCCTTAGAATTTTTTTTTAAAAAAATTGCCTTAGAATTTTTTTTACTTATGAATTTTTTTTATTGCCTTAGATTTTTTTTAAAAAAAATTGCTTAGAATTCTTTTTTACTAAATTTTTTTTTCTTTGAAAGAAAAATTCTGAAGAGTGTCTTTACTTAGTCATTTTGCTTAAACATTTGTACACTTAAGATTTTTTAGAACTTACCTTAGACTTGTTAAAAGAAACCCCATTTTTTTATGTGATTAAAGGGGGAGACATATGTTAAGTCTAGGGGGAGGTATATAATTTTTTGAAATATCTTTGGACTTAATTGCAAATAAATTGTTTTTATTGCATATGTTTTCCCTAACTTAACTTGGGTTGCTCACATCAAAAAGGGGGAAATTGTTGGAACCTCAAGGTGTTTTGATGTGATCAAACAAGCTAAGTAAGGTCCTGCGTTGTCTAACCCTTGTGTCTAAGTGTGCAGGAGCTTAGGAACACAAGAAGTCGAGCGGAAGACGCGGTTAGCGAGAAGGACGACACGGGAGAGAGCCGAAGGGCTCGGTGGGTCCGAGGGACGAGGTGACCCCGGAAGAGTACACCGGTGGACGAGAAGAACGTGCGCGGCGTTCGACCGATGAGAAACCGGGAAGGAAGGCTGCTCGAGGAGAAGGTCGGAACTTGGGTTCGGGTGAGCCCTATTCCGAATAGCCGAGATCACCCAAGGTAGCGGAGCTAGAGCGAAAGATCCGGACCGAGACGAGCTGAACCGGAGCAGAGGTCCCGGACCGAGAAAAGTCAACTCTATTGACTTTCCTGGTTCGGGCGCCCGGAACCATTCCGAGCGCCCGGAACCATTCCGGGCGCCCGGACCAGTCCCGGGCGCCCGAACCAGTCCAGGGCACCCGAAACCACTCCCGGCGCCCGAACCCGGATTTTGACTAGGATCACGTCAAACGCGATCTGATCGCTGGGGGATAAAATTTTATCCCCTCCAGGGCGCCTAGAACCCCTTCGGGGCACCCCGACCAGTGCTATAAATATAACACTGATCTGCACAGTTAAATCATCTCACTTGTAATCAGTTTTCTCTGTGCTTTCATTTCTGTTTCTTTTATTTGTGCTATCAACGCTGTAAAGAGGCTACTCCGCCCGAAGGAGATCATCAAATAGTGCGCTTACTTTTCTTGGATTAGCAATCCCCTGATTGCAAACCAAGTAAATCTCTTGTGTCTGCTCTTTTCTTTTAGTCTCTTAGTTTTATTATTACAAGAGTCTTTTAAATTAGTTGAATATCCGAGAAGGGTTTTTGGTTTATTTTTGTAGGGCAATTCACCCCTCCCCTCTTGCCATCCTCCAAAGGGACCAACAAGTTGCTCGTCTTTTGGATTATATCCTATCATGGCCTAAGAACCCTTTATTTTGTGGTATGCTTCTACTACTTCTAGCTTTGATGCTTCCAACCGAGCTCACCTCCATTCCAAATATAGCATACCTCATAGCTATCAAATTCACCTTCCTTCTCAGGATGAACGTCCCCATTCTCCTTCTGATGATCACCTCACCTTCTTTTCTGACCAAGTGGTAGTAGGTTTGCGCTTCCCTATCCATCCATTCCTCTCTGAAGTAAGCTAATACTTTCACATTCCCCTACAATAATTCATCCCGAATGCTTTTTGATATATGTGCAAGATGTACATGTTATTCCGCTTGTTTGGCATTCCTCCTACTCCCCGCAACCTATATCTGTTCACTCATCCCAAAAAATCAGAACCCAGAATCTTCCTTTTACAATCTCACCCAAAGGAAATCTTATTTGGTGACATGCCCTCTTCCATTAAAAGCTGGAAATCCCATTTTTTCTTTATGAAAATGCCTGACTCTGCCACTTGGTCCACCACTTGGCAGTCTTCCTTTCCTCCTCTTCTAGATCCTACCCGACTTAAATAGGATCCCATCTTCATTTCTTTTCTCCCTAAACTGAGTGGGTAGTGATTCAAGATTAATCAGTGACTATAGGATGACTTTTTGTATCTTTTTAGCTTAATTCTTGTCCAAAAGAAGCTACCATGTTCTTTCGGTAAGTTTTGATAATTTAATCTTTATGTTATCACTGATTGAAATGTTTTTTATTTTTGTGCAGTGGACATCGTTTTAAAATATTTGCTTGCTAAAAATATTACCCTTTCTAAGGAGGAGCTTCATGCGAAAGAACAAGAACTATTGACCGAGTGGGGCTTACCCGCGACCACTAGTTCCAGTCAAGCAACCGAAACTAGTGTTGCCATTGCCTCAGGAGAGATTGCCCCTACTTCACTACCTCCATCAGAGGAAGCTCCTCCGAAACTAGAGGTGCCCCTAAAGAGGAAATGCAAGGGGTGAAAACTTACTCTCGCTCCTTCCCCTAAAAGACAAGCAACATATATCCAAGAGGATGACGCCCCTAAAGAAGGGTGAGAGCAATCTCCAGAACCTACCATGTCTACTCTTTATCTGACCCTCACACTATCTAGTCCCATGCAAACTGGGGAAGGCCCCTCATTGTCGAGCGATCCTCTAGCCTCCAGCCTTTTACCTTCTCCTCAAGGAAAGTCTAGCGACACCATGCCAGAAGAGCTCAGCCCATCCCCTATGCTTTTCTACTTACCCTCTGCTCTAAGTCTAATTTCACTCGACTATCTTCCTCCTGTTACCTTTTCTCTTTTGTTAGGAGGTCATTTGGTAAATGCTTGGGCAGAGGCCCAAAAAATGCTGACTGTACTTCCTCCCAAAGAGTTATCCGATGAATTCAAGTACGATCAAACGAAGGTACCATAACCTTAATCGATCAATCTTCATCTCTCTTTTTTGCTCTTATTTGCTTATATTTATACTTGTCATATAGCACTGGGAAGTTAGCATGAATATCACTCAACATTTCCACGATATGGCCCAAGAGAATGATGTAACGACCACCCTTCTTACTATACTATACTACTCTCTAAGGATGACCGTTACTTAACTACTAACTCTACTTACTAGTGTTACTTATGCTATTATTAGCAACACTTAGATTTATCACGGCCCCAGAGAAGTTCCTACCAAAAATTTTCGGCAGAATCTCCCTTGTACCGGTGACCATAAACTAAGATACAAAAATATATAATTCAGCCACAGGCGGATGGAACATGTATCAAACACTCATGCAGTTTAATAAGTGTCAAACACTAAAATACTACTTATTACATTGAGACTCATCACAGCATGCAATCTAAGACACAAATAAACTCAATAAAAACAAGGAATAAAAATACAATCTCAAATGACACAAACCATAAAGTACAACTCAACAATTTCTCATCCACTAAACATGAAAACTCATAACTTCCCAGATCTCTCCATAGTCCTGGCATCACACACATCCATCACGCATCCTCCTTGTCGCCTTCGTCTTTACACTTTAACTTTTCCTTTATCTGTAGTAGGAGGAAAATAAATCTATAAGCGAAACGCTTAATAAGTACTAATCTATCTCACAAAAACTTGAAAGTGCATAAGATGCAAAGAATAATGAAACTGAAATGCTAAAAAGAAAAGGCTAAACATGCTCATCTCATAGCAAAGAACTAAAATAAACTGCATACTCATGATATACAAGAATAAATCTGCATGCTGGAAATAAAGCTAATCAAGCTCAATAAACTCATAAGGAAAGTAAATGAAAACTAATACTGTATGCTTAGCATTATAAGAGCTGAACTTTACTGGTTCTAAACATAGGTGATACTTGTTTCATTTACTTATAGCCTTATACTTGAAATTAAGATTTAACTTTCTTCTTCTCTTTCTTGGGCCCAGGCTTAGTACCAAAAATGCGCGCTCTCTAATAGAGACTGAGTTAGCGAGCCTTCAGTCCTATGAGGGACAAGACCTTGGTCTTACCAGGGACAAGACCTTGGAATTGGTCACCTGGATTTGTTTAACGACAACCTTGAAAGTCGGGTACTAGCCTCTTACTTTAGATTACTTGTTATCTTTTCTAACTAGACCTTGGTCTTTTCTCTACTCATAATTTCTCATAATCCCCTAAGAGAGCTTACTAGAACACTGTAAGTATATCTAACAAGTAGGGAATTTCAACTAATTGAACATGCTATAAAAATAAAGCAAAGGAAAGCAAATCTGACTTCTTTAAGCATGCTACAATAAACATAAATCTAAGAAAAGCAAATCTGAACTCTCTAAGCATGCAACAATAAACATAAATCTAAGGAAGGCAAATCTGAACTCTGTAAGCAACATAAATCTAAGGAAGGCAAATCTGAACTCTCTAAGCATGATACAATAAACATAAATCTAAGGAAGGCAAATCTGAACTCTCTAAGCATGCTACAATAAACATAATCAAAGAGAACTGCTCATGCTCAGCTAAGGAAAAATGAAACCAAACATGCTCAGCTAAGGTTAAATGGCAACAAAACAAAGGAATCGATGTTACGCAGCCAAAGGCCGGCTGGTTATACCTGTCAAACTAGCAGGGAAATCTAAACAACCTAGGATGCATAGTAGGGAAATATCTAAATCTGCAATACTTAGAAAGAATCTGTTCATGTTCAAGAAACCAAGAAACTAACACTACATGCTTTAAATAAAGGTTGTTCTTGCCTTTTTGAGTAGCAAGGAAAATGCTAAATCCATTCTAACTAAATAAAGGGTTGTTCTTGGATAAGGAACTACTCATGCTTATTTAAGAAACTTTCCTGCTTAAAACAAAGTTGTGAAATTCTGAAACTGAATTGCATGTTGAAATGCAAAGGAAACTAAGCAACTGAAATGCAAAGAAACCAAACACTGGAATGCTAGATAAGCTAGCAAAATAAGCTAACTCCGAATTAGCAAGGAAAACAAGGAACTCAGAACTAAAATGCTGGAAATTAGGATTGATCGGCCTTATTGAGTTAGTACAGGAAGGTCCAAACAGTAAGCTCAAGGAGGGTTGCTCGTGTTCATGGAGGTAGAAAAGCAAAACCAACAAAACTGCACACTAATTAATGAGGCTGTTTATACACTTTGATTTGCAAGAATGCACACTAAAAATACTACCAAGAAGATCTAGTATGGTGATTTGTATAGATGGCTATGTGTAAGCATAGTTATCCAATCCCTTCTACAGCCAAGTATGTGCAAGATACCTTAACTATACAGGTGTCAATTTAAGAAAATTTTGCTACTAGATTATGTAGACATTGGAACTTTATAAGAACAAAGTATCCAAACTAGAATCATGACTCGTCCAAACATATTTCTTTAAGCTCTAAACCTATTACAACAGAAATAGATAGCAACTAGCTAAACTCTTTAATCATGTTATAACAGGGTTACATAGAAGCTAACTAATCTCTTTAATCATGCTTCATCAAGAAATACTAAACGGTAATGAAAGGAACTGAAACTAAATTCTGCATTTGCTAAAAACATGCTTATTCATATCCAGCAAATAGCACAAACAAAACTAATACTTACTGAAATTAAAACCTTTATAATGCTTGTTTCAATGATATAAATGAAATATCAATCTGCACATGTACAGGACTAAATTCAGGACATGCATGCTATAACAAAACACAAGCAGCAAGCGAATAAACCCCTTTAAGCATGCTATAACAGAACATAAGCAGGCAAATTCTCTTTTCTACACAGCTTAATCCAAAACAGAAACATGTAGATTGAATCCCTAGCTACCCTATTCTGTAAAGCATGATCCGGAAACCATAGGAAGAAATCCGAACAGAAAGAAACAACCTACAATATATACCGAAATCAATAGGTCCTAGCAAGCACTCTGAACAACTCAAACCAACCTTAGCAATTCGGCTAGATAAACATAGCATAGAAATAAAAGCCCTAGCATATAATTCCACTTGGCACAGCAAAATCCGGAAGCAAGGAAATAGAAAACCCTAAATTCGGAGCAACTCCTACCACGGGTGAGTAGTACTTACCGACTGTTCTTGGACTTACAACCGAATGAAAGGCTGCTAGGGTTTCGGGAAAAGCTTGAGATTTTGGCTCTTCCTTGTGCCTACAGCTTCTCCTTGACGAGAGAATCTCGGCGGTGTGAAGAGCTCACGAAAAAAGTGCTCGCCGGCCGCCGGAGAAGAAGCCCTAATCGCAGCTTCGTTTCCGCTCGAGAGAATCGCCGTCGCACGCAAGAAAGAGGAGAAAAGATTTTCGGGTCGGGAAAAAATAATTCCTCTCCTTATACCTAATTATTTCTGTTTGAATTATAACTTAAATACTATTTGGTTCGGGTTTTACAAAGAAACCCGTGACTGGTTTGTTGGTTAAGAAAATCTCTGCTTAACCTGAAGTTTCTGTTTCAAACCTCAGCTTGGACAATTTTTTGCCGAAATTTCTTTTGTTTAGTAAAAATACCAAACGACCTCCAAAAATTGTATAAAAATACTCTACAAATTTCTAAAAATCTCTAGAATATTTTAAAAGCATTTCCAAATATTTTTACGGACATTTAGAACTCGAAATAGGGAGAATTCGGTCGTTACAATCCCCCATACCTTATAAAAAATTCGTCCTCGAACTTAGAATAACTCTGGATATTTCTGTCTCATACTATCCTCACGCTCCCAAGTAACTTCCTCGTGTTTCTGGTTCTGCCAGATAACCTTCACTAATGGCACTTCTTTGTTTCTTAGCCACTTAACTCCTCTGTCCACTATCTGTGGAGGTCTCCTCTTGTAGCTAAGATCCTCCTGGATCTGTACTGACTGAGGCTGAATCACTTGGCTAGGGTCGTGGAGACACTTCTTTAGCATGGAGACATGAAATACATTATGTATTACCGACATGTCCTGCAGTAAGTCTAGCTTGTAAGCTACATTCCCAATCATTTCTGTGATTAGGTAAGGTCCTACATAACGAGGACTTAATTTGCCCTCCTTGCCAAATCTCATCACTCCCTTCATCGGAGCAACCTTGAGAAAGACTGAATCCCCTACTTGGAATTCAAGTGGTCTACGGCGTGTGTCAACATAACTCTTCTGTCTACTCTGGGTAGTCTCAATCCTCTGTCTGATCTTCTGGATAGCCTGAGTGGTTTCTTCTATCATCTCAGTCTAAATGCCCAGCTCTAATTCCATTTCTCTTCTTTCCCCTGCTTCTTGCCAGTAAATGGGTGATCTGCACTTTCTGCCATATAACGCCTCGTATGGTGCCATCTTGATGGTGGCCTGATAGTTGTTGTTGTAGGCAAATTCAGCTAAGCATAGATACTTGCACCAACTTCCCTTAAAATCTTGTGCACAAGCTCTAAGAATATCTTCTAAAATTTGATTTACTCGCTCTGTCTGTCCATCAGTCTGAGGATGGAAGGCTATGCTGAACTTAAGTTTGGTGCCTAGTGCATTCTGGACACACTCCCAAAAGTGAGAGATGAAACACCCATCTCTATCAGAAATAATAGATTTAGGAACTCCGTGAAGTCTGATCACCTCCTTAACATATAGCTGTGCCAACTGCTCTATAGAGTGGGACACCTTGATGGCTAGAAAATGAGCAGACTTGGTCAATCTGTCCACTATCACCCATATCGCATCATATCCATTTGTGGTTCTTGGGAGACCTATTATGAATTCCATGGATATGTCTTCCCACTTCCACTCTGGTATAGGAAGAGGTTGTAACATTCCTTCTGGTCTCTGGTGTTCTGCTTTGACTCTCTGACATGTCAGACAGGTACTGACTTATTTAGCTACATCTCTTTTGAGTCCAGACCACCAGAACCTTTGTTTCACATCTTGGTACATCTTGGTGGAACCAGGATGCATGGAGTAAGGAGCACTATGAGCTTCCTCCAGGATTTTCTTTCTCAGTTCTTCATCATTTGGGACACAAAGGCGGTTCCCCTAATAGAGGATTCCACTATTTGATACTCGAAACTCTAAATTTCCTTCTTCTTGTATCCCTTGCTTGATCTTTTAGATATCTGGATCTTCTCTTTGCTTTCTCTATATATCCTCAAGCAGGGTTGACTCTAAGGTCAAAGCAGAAATTTGCCCATAAATAATTTCAACTCCAAAGTCTGACAACTCTTTCTGCAGTGGCAGGGCTAATGATGACATAGACATAAGGGGCGCACTGGATTTTCTTCTTAGTGCATCTGCCACTTTGTTAGCTTTGCCTGAGTGGTAGAGGATTTCACAGTCGTAGTCTTTGACCAACTCTAGCCACCTGCATTGTCTCATGTTTAAATCTTTATGGGTGAAGAAATACTTTAAACTCTGATGGTCTGTGAAGATTCTGCACTAGACTCCATACAAGTAATGTCGCCAGAGTTTCAGTGCAAAGACCACAGCTGCCAGCTCAAGATCATGAGTGGGGTAATTCTTCTCATAATCTTTGAGTTGTCTGAAAGCATAAGCTATAACTTTTCCTTCTTGCATGAGAACAGCTCCTAGACCCATCTTGGAAGCATCACTGTAGATGTCAAAACTCTTGTCACTTTCTGGAACAGTCAGAATGGGAGCACTGGTCAGTCTCTTCTTCAGCTCTTGGAAACTCTGCTCACATTTGTCTGACCACTCAAACTTTTTGTTCTTTCTGGTCAGGGCTGTAAGTGGAGAGGCTATCCTGGAAAAGTCCTCCACAAATTTTCTGTAGTACTCAGCTAAACCAAGGAAGCTTCTGATCTCCCTGGCGTTCTTGGGTCTACTCCAGTTGTTGACCGCTTCTATTTTGGCTGGATCCACTTGGATACCTTCTTTAGAAATTATGTGACCTAGAAACACCACCTGATCTAACCAGAACTCGCACTTTGAGAATTTAGTATACAACTGCTTTTGCTGAAGGGTTTGCAATACTATTCTCAAGTGCGTGTCATGCTCCTCTGGGGTTCTTGAATAGACTAGAATGTCGTCGATGAATACGATGACAAATTTGTCAAGGTATACTCTGAACACTCTGTTCATTAAGTTCATGAAGACCCCTGGTGCATTAGTCACACCAAAAGGCATGGCTACAAACTCGTAGTGTCCGTATCTGTTCCTGAATGTCGTTCTGGGTATGTCCCTTTCTTTCACTTTCAGCTGATGGTACCCGGAGCGTAGGTCTATCTTTGAGAATATTGTCGCCCCTCTCAACTGATCAAATAAGTCCTCGATCCTGGGAAAGGGGGTACTTGTTCTTGATTGTCCCTTGATTCAGAGCTCTGTAATCTATGCACATCCGCATAGATCCGTCCTTCTTCTTGTCAAACAACACAGGAGCTCCCCAAGGTGAGTGACTAGGGCGGATAAAGCCTTTGTCAAGTAGCTCCTGAAATTGTTCTTGTAACTCTTTTAGCTCTGCTAGAGAAATTCGGTACAGAGCTTTTGAAATTGGGCTGGTATCGGGAACCAATTCAATTTCAAACTCCACTTCTCTGTTGGGAGGTAGTTCAGGTTGCTCTTCTGGGAATACCTCTAGATACTCACAGACTACCCGAATTTCCTCCTGCTTGGGTCTTCCTTGTTATCATTGTCCTTCTAGTTCTAATTACTTAACTGAGATTTCTGACTCCCCACTGTCTTGTCCTCTATCTTGACATCTAGTTATGCCAAGAAAAAGACTTGATATCTTCTCTATCCTTTCTAAACAAACATATGTATGAATAAAGAAAAAAAACAAACTTCTATCTTACTATAGCGCATATATATAAGCTATTACTCCATACTTCAAATAATAATAAAAAAAACATAAAAGGAAAAACTTAAATACTTTCTTACTTGAAGATAGCAAGGATGATGCTGACGTGTCATGCTGGAGAATGGGGACTGATCTGATTCCAACTGTAACGACCACCCTTCTTACTATACTATACTGCTCTCTAAAGATGACCGTTACTTAACTACTAACTCTACTTACTAGTGTTACTTATGCTATTATTAGTAACACTTAGATTTATCACGGCCTCAGAGAAGTTCCTACCGAAAAATTTCGGTAGAATCTCCCCTGTACCGGTGACCATAAACTAAGATACAAAAATATATACATCAGCCACAGGCGGCTGGAACATGTATCAAACACTCATGCAGTTTAATAAGTGTCAAACACTAAAATAACTACTTATTACACAGAGACTCATCACAGCATGCAATCTAAGACACAAATAAACTCAATAAAAACAAGGAATAAAAATACAATCTCTAATGACACAAACCATAAAGTACAACTCAACTATTTCTCATCCACTAAACATGAAAACTCATAGCTTCCCAGATCTCTTCATAGTCCAGGCATCACACACATCCATCACGCATCCTCCTTGTCGCCTTCTCTTTACACTTTAACTTTTTCCTTTATCTGTAGTAGGAAGAAAATAAATCTAAAAGAGAAACGCTTAGTAAGTACTAATCTATCTCACAAAAACTCGAAAGTGCATAAGATGCAAAGAATAATGAAACTGAAATGCTAAAAAAAAAGGCTAAACATGCTCATCTAATAGCAAAGCACTAAAATAAACTGGATACACATGATATACAAGAATAAATCTGCATGCTGGAAAAAAAGCTAATCAAGCTCAATAAACTCATAAGGAAAGTAAATTAAAACTAATATTGTATGCTTAGCATTATAAGAGTTGAACTTTACTGGTTCTAAACATAGGTGATACTTGTTTCATTTACTTATAACCTTATACTTGAAATTAAGATTTAACTATCTTCTTCTCTTTCTTGGGCCCAGGCTTAGTACCAAAAATGCGCGCTCTCTAATAGAGACTGAGGTAGTGAGCCTTCAGTCCTATGAGGGTAAAGACCTTGGTCTTACCAGGGCCAAGACCTTGGAATTGATCACCTGGATTTGTTTAACGATAACCTTGGAAGTCGGGTACTAGCCTCTTACTTTAAATTACTTGTTATCTTTTCTAACTAGACCTTGGTCTTTTCTCTACTCATAACTTCTCATAATCCCCTAAGAGAGCTTACTAGAACACTGTAAGTATATCTAACAAGTAGGGAATTTCAACTAATTGAACATGCTATAAAAATAAAGCAAAGGAAAGCAAATCTGACTTCTTTAAGCATGCTACAATAAACATAAATCTAAGAAAAGCAAATCTGAACTCTCTAAGCATGCTACAATAAACATAAATCTAAGGAAGGCAAATCTGAACTCTCTAAGCATGCTACAATAAACATAAATCTAAGGAAGGCAAATCGTAACTCTCTAAGCATGCTACAATAAATATAATCAAAGAGAACTGCTCATGCTCAGCTAAGGAAAAATGAAACCAAACATGCTCAGCTAAGGTTAAATGGCAACAAAACAAAGGAATCATGTTGCACAGCCAAAGGCCGGCTGGTTATACCTGTCAAACTAGCAGGGAAATCTAAACAACCTAGGATGCATAGTAGGGAAATATCTAAATCTGCAATACTTAGAAAGAATCTCTTCATGTTCAAGAAATCAAGAAACTAACACTACATGCTTTAAATAAAGGTTGTTCTTGCCTTTTTGAGTAGCAAGGAAAATGCTAAATCCATTCTAACTAAATAGAGGGTTGTTCTTGGATAAGGAACTACTCATGCTTATTTAAGAAATTTTCCTGCTTAAAACAAAGCTATGAAATTCTGAAACTGAATTGCATGTTGAAATGCAAAGGAAACTAAGCAATTGAAATGCAAAGAAACCAAACACGTGAATGCTAGATAAGGTAGCAAAATAAGCAAACTCCGAATTGTTATAACAAGGATGTTCATGCAAACCAAGGAAAACAAGGAACTCAGAACTAAAATGCTGGAAATTAGGACTGATCGGCCTTATTGAGTTAGCACAGGAAGGTCCAAGCAGTAAGCTCAAGGAGGGTTGCTCGTGTTCATGGAGGTAGCAAAGCAAAACCAACAAAACTGCACACTAATTAATGAGGCTGTTTATACACTTTGATTTGCAAGAATGCACACTAAAAATACTACCAAGAAGATCTAGTATGGTGATTTCTATAGATGGTTATGTGTAAGCATAGTTATCCAATCCCTTCTACAGCCAAGTATGTGCATGATACCTTAACTATACAGGTGTCAATTTATGGAAATTTTGCTACTAGATTATGTAGACATTGGAACTTTACAAGAACAAAGTATCCAAACTAGAATCATGACTCGTCCAAACATATTTCTTTAAGCTCTAAACCTGTTACAACAGAAATACATAGCAACTAGCTAAACTCTTTAATCATGCTATAACAGGGTTACATAGAAGCTAACTAATCTCATTAATCATGCTTCATCAAGAAATACTAAACGGTAATGAAAGGAATTGAAACTAAGTTATGCATTTGCTAAAAACATGCTTATTCATATCCAGCAAATAGCACAGACAAAAATAATAGTTGCTGAAATTAAAACCTATATAATGCTTGTTTCAATGATATAAATGAAATATCAATCTGCACATGTACAGGACTAAATTCAGGACATGCATGCTATAACAAAACACAAGCAGCAAGCGAATAAACCCCTTTAAGCATGCTATAACAGAACATAAGCAGGCAAATTCTCTTTTCTACACAGCTTAATCCGAAACAGAAACAAGAAGGTTGAATCCCTAGCTACCCTATTATGTAAAGCATGATCCGGAAACCATAGGAAGAAATCCGAAAAGAAAGAAACAACCTACAATATATATCGAAATCAACAGGTCCTAACAAGCACTCTGAACAACTTAAACCAACCTTAGCAATTCGGCTAGATAAACAGAGCATAGAAATAAAAGCCCTAGCATATAATTCCACTTGGCACATTAAAATCCGGAAGCAAGGAAACAGGAAACCCTAAATTTGGAGCAACTCCTACCACAGGTGAGTAGTACTTACCGACTGTTCTTGGACTTACAACTGAAGGAAAGGCAGCTAGGGTTTCGGGAAAAGCTTGAGATTTCGGCTCTTCCTTGTGCCTACGGCTTCTCCATGACGAGAGGATCTCGGCGGTGTGAAGAGCTCATGGAAAAAGTGCTCGCCGGCCGCCGGAGAAGAAGCCCTAATCGCAGCTTCGTTTCTGCTAGAGAGAATCGCCGTCGCACGCGAGAAAGAGGAGAAAAGGGTTTCGGGTCGGGAGAAAATAATTCCTCTCCTTATTCCTAATTATTTCTGTTTCAATTATAACTTAAATACTATTTGGTTTGGGTTTTACTAAGAAACCCGCGACTGGTCTGTTGGTTAAGAGAATCTCTGCTTAACCTGAGGTTTCTGGTTCAAATCTCAGCTTGGATAATTTTTTGCCGAAATTTCTTTTGTTTAGTAAAAATACCAAATGACCTCCAAAAATTGCATAAAAATACTCTACAAATTTCCAAAAATCTCTAGAATATTTTAAAACATTTCCAAAAATTTTTAAGGACATTTAGAACTCGAAATAGGGAGAATTCGGTCATTACAATCCCCCATACATTATAAAAAGTTCATCCTCGAACTTAGAAAAACTCTGGATATTTCTGTCTCATACTGTCCTCACGCTCCCAAGTAACTTCCTCGTGTTTCTGGTTCAGCCAGATAACCTTCACTAGTGGCACTTCTTTGTTTCTTAGTCTCTTAACTGCTCTGTCCACTATCTGTGTAGGTCTGCTTTCGTAGCTAAGATCCTCCTGGATCTGTACTGATTGAGGCTGAATCACTTGGCTAGGGTCGTGGAGACACTTCTTTAGCACGGAGACATGAAATACATTATGTATTGCCGACATGTCCTGCGGTAAGTCTAGCTTGTAAGCTACTTTCCCAATCCTTTCTGTGATTAGGTAAGGTCCTACATTGCGAGGACTTAATTTGCCCTTCTTGCCAAATCTCATCACTCCCTTCATCGGAGCAACCTTGAGAAAGATTGAATCCCCTACTTGGAATTCAAGTGGTCTACGGCGTGTATCAACTTAACTCTTCTGTCTACTCTGGGCAGTCTCAATTCTCTATCTGATCTTCTGGATAGCCTGAGTGGTTTCTTCTATCATCTCAGTCTGAATGCCCAGCTCTACTTCCATTTCTCTTCTTTCCCCTGCTTCTTGCCAGCAAATGGGTGATCTGCACTTTCTGCCATACAACGCCTCGTATGGTGCCATCTTGATGGTGGCCTGATAGCTGTTGTTGTAGGCAAACTCAGCTAAGCATAGATACTTGCACCAACTTCCCTTAAAATCTAGTGCACAAGTTCTGAGCATATCTTCTAAAATTTGATTTACTCGCTCTGTCTGTCCATCAGTCTGAGGATGGAAGGCTATGCTAAATTGAGTTTGGTGCCAAGTGCATTCTGGACACACTCCCAAAAGTGAGAGGTGAAATGCCCATCTCTATCAGAAATAATAGATTTAGGAACTCCGTGAAGTCTGATCACCTCCTTAACATATAGTTGTGTCAACTGCTCTATAGAGTGGGACACCTTGATGGCTAGAAAATGAACAGACTTGGTCAATCTGTCCTCTATCATCCATATCGCATCATATCCATTTGTGGTTCTTGGGAGACCTGTTATGAAGTCCATGGATATGTCTTCCCACTTCCACTATGGTATAGGAAGAGGTTGTAACATTCCTTTTGGTCTCTGGTGTTTTGCTTTGACTCTCTGACATGTCAGAGAGGTACTGACATATTTAGCTACATCTCTTTTGAGTCCAGACCACCAGAACCTTTGTTTCACGTCTTGGTACATCTTGGTGGAACCAGGATGCATGGAGTAAGGAGCACTATGAGCTTCCTCCAGGATTTTCTTTCTCAGTTCTTCATCATTTGGGACACAACGGCGGTTCCCCTAATAGAGGATTCTACTATTTGATACTCGAAACTCTGAATTTCCTTCTTCTTGTATCCCTTGCTTGATCTTTTAGATATCTGGATCTTCACTTTGCTTTCTCTGTATATCCTCAAGAAGCATTGACTCTAAGGTCAATGCAGAAATTTGCCCATAAATAATTTCAACTCCAAAGTCTGACAACTCTTTCTGCAGTGGCAGGGCTAATGATGACATAGAAATAAGGGACGCACTAGATTTTCTGCTTAGTGCATCTGCCACTTTGTTAGCTTTGCCTGGGTGGTAGAGGATTTCACAGTCGTAGTCTTTGACCAACTCTAGCCACCTGCGTTGTCTCATGTTTAAATCTTTCTGGGTGAAGTAATACTTTAAACTCTGATGGTCTGTGAAGATTCTGCACTAGACTCCATACAAGTATTGTCGCCAGAGTTTCAGTGCAAAGACCACAGCTGCCAGCTTAAGATCATGAGTGGGGTAATTCTTCTCATAATCTTTGAGTTGTCTGGAAGCATAAGCTATAACGTTTCTTTCTTGCATGAGAACAGCTCCTAGACCCATCTTGGAAGCATCACTGTAGTTGTCAAAACTCTTTTCACTTTCTGGAACAGTCAGAATGGGAGCACTGGTCAGTCTCTTCTTCAGCTCTTGGAAACTCTGCTCACATTTGTCTGACCACTCAAACTTTTTGTTCTTTTTGGTCGGGGCTGTAAGTGGAGAGGCTATCCTGGAAAAGTCCTCCACAAATTTTCTGTAGTACTCAGCTAAACCAAGGAAGCTTCTGATCTCCCTGGCGTTCTTGGGTCTACTCCAGTTGTTGACCGCTTCTATTTTGGCTGGATCCACTTGGATACCTTCTT
The DNA here is from genome assembly GCF_018446385.1 of Zingiber officinale. Classification (NCBI taxonomy): domain Eukaryota; kingdom Viridiplantae; phylum Streptophyta; class Magnoliopsida; order Zingiberales; family Zingiberaceae; genus Zingiber; species Zingiber officinale. Next base: position 95,036,130 of record NC_056002.1, on the reverse strand, counting down.
TAGAAATTATGTGACCTAGAATCGCCACCTGATCTAACCAGAACTCGCACTTTGAGAATTTAGTATACAGCTGCTTTTGCTGAAGGGTTTGCAATACTATTCTCAAGTGCGTGTCATGCTCCTCTGGGGTTCTTGAATAGACAAGAATGTCGTCGATGAATACGATGACAAATTTGTCAAGGTATTCTCTGAACACTCTATTCATTAAGTTCATGAAGACCGCTGGTGCATTAGTCACACCAAAAGGCATGACTATAAACTCGTAGTATCCGTATCTGTTCCTGAATGTCCTTCTGGGTATGTCCCTTTCTTTCACTTTCAGCTGATGGTACCCAGAGCGCAGGTCTATCTTTGAGAATACTGTCGCCCCTCTCAACTGATCAAATAAGTCCTCGATCCTGGGAAAGGGGGTACTTGTTCTTGATTGTCCCTTGATTCAGAGCTCTGTAATCTATGCACATCCGTATAGATCCGTTCTTCTTCTTGTCAAACAACACAGGAGCTCCCCAAGGTGAGTGACTAGGGTGGATAAAGCCTTTGTCTAGTAGCTTCTGAAATTGTTATTGTAACTCTTTTAGCTCTGCTAGAGAAATTTGGTACGGAGCTTTTGAAATTGGGCTGGTATCGGGAACCAATTCAATTTCAAACTCCACTTCTCTATTGGGAGGTAGTTCAGGTAGCTCTTCTGGGAATACCTCTAGATACTCACAGACTACCCGAATTTCCTCCTGCTTGGGTCTTCCTTGTTATCATTGTCCTTCTAGTTCTAATTACTTAACTGGGATTTCTGACTCCCCACTGTCTTGTCCTCTATCTTGACATCTAGTTATGCCAAGAAAAAGACTTGATATCTTCTCTATCCTTTCTAAACAAACATATGTATGAATAAAGAAAAAAAACAAACTTCTATCTTACTATAGCGCATATATATATAAGCTATTACTCCATACTGCAAATAATAATAAAAAAAACATAAAAGGAAAAACTTTAATACTTTCTTACTTGAAGACGGCAAGGATGATGCTGATGTGTGATGCTGGAGAATGGGGACTGCTCTGATACCAACTGTAACGACCACCCTTCTTACTATACTATACTACTCTCTAAGGATGACCGTTACTTAACTACTAACTCTACTTACTAGTGTTACTTATGCAATTATTAGCAACACTTAGATTTATCACGGCCCCAGAGAAGTTCTTACCAAAAAATTTCGACTGAATCTCCCCTGTATCAGTGACCATAAACTAAGATACAAAAATATATACTTCAGCCACAGGCGGCTGGAACATGTATCAAACACTCATGCAGTTTAATAAGTGTCAAACACTAAAATAACTACTTATTACACAGAGACTCATCACAGCATGCAATCTAAGACACAAATAAACTCAATAAAAACAAGGAATAAAAATACAATCTCAAATGACACAAACCATAAAGTACAACTCAACTATTTCTCATCCACTAAACATGAAAACTCATAGCTTCCCAGATCTCTTCATAGTCCTGGCATCACACACATCCATCACGCATCCTCCTTGTTGCCTTCCTCTTTACACTTTAACTTTTCCTTTATCTGCAGTAGGAGGAAAATAACTCTATAAGCGAAACGCTTAGTAAGTACTAATCTATCTCACAAAAACTCGAAAGTGCATAAGATGCAAAGAATAATGAAACTGAAATGCTAAAAAGAAAAGGCTAAACATGCTAATTTAATAGCAAAGCACTAAAATAAACTGCATACTCATGATATACAAGAATAATCTGCATGCTGGAAATAAAGCTAATCAAGCTCAATAAACTCATAAGGAAAGTAAATGAAAACTAATACTGTATGCTTAGCATTATAAGAGTTGAACTTTACTGGTTCTAAACATAGGTGATACTTGTTTCATTTACTTATAGCCTTATACTTGAAATTAAGATTTAACTTTCTTCTTCTCTTTCTTGGGCCCAGGCTTAGTACCAAAAATGCGCGCTCTCTAATAGAGACTGAGGTTGTGAGCCTTCAGTCCTATGAGGGTAAAGACCTTGGTCTTACCAGGGCCAAGACCTTGGAATTGGTCACCTGCATTTGTTTAACGACAACCTTGGAAGTCGGGTACTAGCCTCTTACTTTAAATTACTTGTTATCTTTTCTAACTAGACCTTGGTCTTTTCTCTACTCATAACTTCTCATAATCCCCTAAGAGAGCATACTAGAACACTGTAAGTATATCTAACAAGTAGGGAATTTTAACTAGTTGAACATGCTATAAAAATAAAGCAAAGGAAAGCTGTAACGACCCACCTTCTGTACTGGCTAGGCTGTAAGGCCGGGGGTTACATTATACTGTGCTAAGCTATATTTTAAGGTGCGTAAAACTGAGTTAATTAAAATTTTACCCTGCTAATGACTATCACAGTCTGTAAAACTAGGTTCAAACACCTTTCCATTGGCATGCATACACTAAGGAAGGAACCCTAACTTTCGATTTGCTCAAAAGACTGAAATGAGACCCTTCCAGCTGAAATTAAATACTCCAATCGATCAGCTGATCGATCGGAGTCATCTGATCGATCCGTTGATCGACTCAGCGTGCTACTGTGCACGGATAAAATTCTGGATCGATCGGCTGATCGATCCGGCCTGACTAATCGATCCATTGATCGATTCAGCGTGCTACTGTGTGCGGGGTGATATTCTGGATCGATCGACTGATCGATCCAGACTTGCCAATCGATCCAGTGATCGATTCCAGGGCTTGTTGTTCGCGACAGAACGCGTCCGGATCGATCGGCGGATCGATCCCGGAGCTTACTGTTCGCGGTACAAACTTCTCAATCGATCAGCTGATCGATCGAGAAGCCTCCAATCGATCGGCTGATCGATTGGGGTTTCTGATTTCGTACCAGGAATCTGATTTCAGCACTGTTTCGTGCCTAAATCACATGTATCAATTCTATAAGCGTAAAACTAAACTACTAGGCATAACATTACTCATAAGGTGCTATCTAATATCAAACTTAATGCATACTACACAATTCATGCTACTCAAACATTTTACAATGTAGGAAAGTAACTAGAATCAGAAATACTAAGTGTAGGTTTGCTAGATCCCAAACATCTTTATTCCATGTTCCCATCCACACACATCTTCACTGCAATGACCATCAGCCTCCGCTAGTCCATCTTTCCTTTACCTTTAACTGCAGTATAAGGGAAAGAAATATCTGTAAGCTTACGCTTAGTAAGAAACCATCTACCTCACAAAACCATGCATACGATGCAATTTTTGTTCTGAAAACATGCTATTTGAAAAATCTACTGAACATGCTAAAACATGGCATTCTAGCATACAAAACATAGAAAGTAAAAGCTGATCATGGCAATATCTTCTGGTATCAACAAGATAGAACTAAACAGATGTAACAACTATCTAAATAAATGCTAAGCTGATATAAATCCTGAACTGAAATCACATAACTAAATTGGGAAGCTTTGGAAAACTATATATCAAAAATAGATGAAAATACAAAATCATGCTGCTGATGGGCCCGACAACTGTACTTGCTGTGTGCGCATCTCTAACTAGACCCGAGGTTGCAAGTCCCGAATTTAGTAGAGTTACTAGGTTATCTAAACCTAGGGACGACTATGGGAGCCCAGCCCAAGGACAACTGAAGTCCAGTACAGTGCCACTGAAAAGTAAAATTCTGATTTGTAGCTAATATACCTTATCTTGCTCTTACTAGGTTATCTGAACCTAGAGGCGACTGTGGGAGCCTACCCATTGGACCGTACTCCCATAAAAGTTGTAGCAAGACTAAATGTGCTATAAAATGCTTCTACTGCATTTATCTAACTATTGAAATGCCTATGGTGGCATTCTACTGAGCTAAGCATTAAAGTAAACACTTGGTGTGCGCTAATTTACACCCGATATGCTGAAAATTCTGTAAATGACTAAACTAATGCATAAAACGTACGAAAAGCTACTTATACTGCAGGTGAGGGGTTTCTTACCTCCTGCTCGAAGTTTCTTACAAATCTAAATGCTAGGTTTCCGGTGGAGAAGATCCCTTCGTTGATCTCCTCGCGTCTACGTGCCCTTCTCACGGAGAGGAACGTTCTCGTGCTGAAGTCGTTGCCGGAAGGTGCTCCTATGGCCCTTGGAATGGAACCCTAGGTTCCTTGGACTTGGGCGCCGAGAGGTGAGGAAGGGAGAGGGGTCGGCGGGTGAGGGTTTGAGGAGAGGAAAAATTGCGTTAAAAATAATTCCTCACTTAACCTCCCTATTTATAGTAAGTGGGTAATTCGGCCCAACTCTAACATAAATATAATTGATTCCCTTTTCTTTCAGCACGACCCTGCTGGGTTCACTTGGTTACTAGAGTCACCCTATAAGACATAGAGTTTGCTAGGTCTCGGGTTCGATTCCCGCTTAAGCTATTTATGTTTCTATTTGTTTTTGGTACTTCCGCTACTCTAAAAATTCTGTAAACATATCCTAAAATTCCAGAAAAATCATAGAATATTTCTAAAATTTATTTGAGAATTTTCGGGTGTTACAATCCCCCATACCTTATAAAAAGTTCATCCTCGAACTTAGAATAACTCTGGGTACTTCTGTCTCATACTGGCTTCTGTCTCCCAAGTTGCTTCTTCTGCTGTGTGATTTTGCCAAAGGACTTTTACTAATGGTACTTCCTTGTTCCGCAATTTCTTAACTACCCGGTCTATTATCTGAATAGGCCGACTATCATATCTGAGGTCTTCGCGGACTTGTACCGACTGGGGCTCAATCACCTGGGTGGCATCTGGGATATGCTTCTTCTGCATAGAGACATGAAATACATTGTGGATAGCTGACATCTCCTGGGGTAGCTCTAGCTCATATGCTACCTTGCCAACTCTTCTGGTGATAAGGTATGGTCCCACATATCTGGGACTCAATTTGCCCTTCTTCCCAAAATGCATTACTCCCTTCATGGGAGCCACTCTGAGGAATACTGTATCCCCAACTGAAAACTCTAGGGGTCTGCGCCGTGTATCAGCATAGCTTTTCTGGTGGCTCTGAACTGTCTCTATCCTCTGGCGGATCTGCTGTATAGCTGCTGTGGTATCCGCTACTAGATCTGTCTGAAGTTCTAGTTCCTTCTGTTCACCACTCTCATACCAGCAGATTGGAGATCTACACCTCCGTCCATAGAGAGCCTCGTTGTTGGAGTGTATACTGAAAGCCTAAGCTTTGTAAACATTCATTATGAATAAAGAATCACATTTGGTCTAATTATCTACATTTGTTTGTAGTTGTTCATTTAATTTATATTGTAGATAACATAGTATGTGGTGTCACATACAGAAGATGATGTTATTAGTACCTTATAAATTATAAACAGTAGCTCACGACCAGAATGGAAAGGAACAAACCATTAGAAGGTCGTAGTGTAATTAGGTATTAGTTTATCTTGACTATATAATTACACTAGTACACTCAGAGTGTATTGAGTAGGATCATTTGAGGTCGTTCCTTTTATACTGACTTTATAAAGGAACAAAGACCTCAGTTATTATGGAAGTGTGTGCTCTTAATCCTAATATAATAACAAGCACATATGTTTGATATTTATTTCTTTAATTTATCAATGGGTGAGATTTAGTTCGATGAATCAATAAACCCGATAAATTGGGAAATGGTATCACTCATAGTGTGTGTTGTTGATTATAGAAGGAAACTGTGTCCTAGTGATACTAGGTTGATAATGTCCTCAAGAGGAGCTCATAAAGATTGTCATGTTAAACCCCGCAGGTGGACTTAGTCCGACATGATAATAAGGTTGAGTGGTACTACTCTTGGACTTAGATATTAATTAAATGAGTTGTCAAGAACTCACTTAATAAGTGGACATTCGATATCTTAAACACAGGGAGACTAACACACTCATAATAAGAAGGAGCCCAAAATGTAATTTGGGATTGGTGCGTAGATAGTTCTCTAGTGGAATGAATTATCATTGATAAAATTAAGTTGTGTGTTCGGGGCGAACATGGGATGCTTAATTTTATCGGAGACCAAAACCAATTCCTCCTCTCGGTCCCTATCGTAGCCTCTTATTTATAGAGTACTATACCCACATATACCCACCTTCTATACCCACCAAAGGGGGCCGGCCAAGCTAGCTTGGGAAGTGGCTGGCCCTAGCTTGAACCCAAGCTAGTAGGGCCGGCCATAATTAATTAAAAAGAAAATTTAATTTTAATGTTTATTATTATGTGGAAGATTTAATTTAAAAGAGAATTAAAATTAAAATATCTCTCTTGTAAAAGATTTACAAAAGATTAAAGAAAGAGATTAGATCTCTTTCCTTATTTGTAGATTGGAGAGATGTTTTATTTTCTCTTTAAAATTATTCACATGTTAATAAAATTAAAATTATAGATATTTCCTTTTATTAACCATGAAGAGATTTTAAAGAGAAATTTTATTTTTTAAAATTTCCGAAAATAAATAAGGAAAGTTTTAATTGTTGATTGAAACTTGTCCAATTTGCTTCCTATTGATTTGGCCGGCCATCATTGTTTAATTGGGGAAATATTATTTTATTTTTCTCAATTAAATCATGTCAAGGAAATTAAGGAAAATTTATTGTAATTAAATTTCCTAATTTACCTAGGCCAAGAAGTATAAAAGAAGGGGTGAGGGTGCCTTCACAAGACACAACATCTATTATTCCTCTCCCTCTTTTGTTCCTTGGTGTGGCCGACCATCATCTCCTTCTCTTCCTCTTGTGGTGGCCGAACCTCTCCCTCTCCCTTGGAGTTCTTGTGGTGGCCGAATACTACTCGGAGAAGAAGAAGAAGAAGGAGAGAAAGCTAGCATCTCTTGGAGCTTGGTTAGTATTTTGGTTTTTCTCCTTGGTAAAGCTTTTCTTTTGTGGCCGAACCTTGCTTGGAGGAGAGGAAGGTGGTTGGTGGTTTCTCATCTTGGAAGATCATTGCCCACACAACGTCCGAGGTTAGAAGAGGAATACGGTAGAAGATCAAGAGGTTTTTTTTCTACAAGGTATAACTAGTAATTTCTATTTCCGCATCATGCTAGTTATTTATGGAAATAATACCAAATACAAGAGGCTTACGTTCTAGTATTTCGAATATGTTTTTTCGAAGTTGTGTTCTTTTGTTTCTTTCTTTTCCTTGTGATTTGATTGTTCTCTTTGGTTAACCTAAAGTTATTTTAGGAAATTAAATATTAGCTTTCTATTAAAGGTTTTGTCTAGTCGGTGGTGGTTGCTCCCATATCCAAGAAGGCCATGTGCCTCGCCACGTCAGAGAACCTTTATGGAAATTAATATTTAATGGAATTAATAACTTAAGGAGACTTGGGTCGAACGTGTTAAGTTCCGCAGAAGATCCAAGTCAAAACCTAAAAGAACAAATAGATTAAGTTTTGGATCAAACGTGTTAAGTTCCAAGGCGATCCAAAATTTAATTTAAAAGAACACATGGTAGCTAGGAAAAGGTTCGGACCTTTGTACAAATACAGTGGAACCTATAGGTTTTCCGAGTAGCAACCAACAATTGGTATCGAGCTAGGGTTTGCCTCCTGTATTTGGTATTTAGTTTAATTATACATGTCATACATAATTTAGGCAGGATAATAGTAGGATGCTAACTTTGTGGATGCAGGATCCAACTATTATGGCTTTTAGTTAATTATGTGTGTGATTGGACCCTTGGACATGTCAAGGGCAATTTATATGTGTGCATGATTGTATTAAAATACAGCAGGAGTCGATTTAGTTTTATTAGGATTTTATTTTGATCTAGATACATGTACATTCCTTTTATGGAATATAGGATCAAAATGTAAAATTCTATTTATGTCGCGGATCGAATCTTGCAAAGCGTGGAACCTTCTAAGGACCTCGGAGCAAGATGGATGCGACAGTTAGACCCGGTGGCGGTGGCCAAATATGGCAGCAGCTTCGGATGACAACACACGGAGGACAATTAAAGATAAAAGCCATAATAGTTGAAAATTAGATGTTCTATTTATTGCTTGTATAGTATGCTGTGTGCATGTTAGTTTACAAGTTTAGTAGGCTAGCATAGTTAAAATTCCTCATTTATAAATAACTAAGTGGGAGAGGGATTTTTAAATAAATCTCATGGTCTCCATTACTGGTTTGTAAGTGATGCAAACAAGCTTGCGCGTTGGCTCTGAGTGCCTTCCTCCATAACGGATGAGCTTGTTTGTGGATCACTAGAACAGACTTCCATTTTGGATGACTATAGGAAATTAATTAAGAGCGTGTGATCTTCCCCAACGGAAGGGGCATAATCTTATTAATGGACTTAGTGTCAAGTAATGGTATACACTTAGACACATCTAATAGTATCCTCCCAACGGAGTCACTATTATTATTTGTGTGACCAAATAATACCAACTATTAATTTTATTTGTCAAAAAGTTAGGTTGACAAGATAATAAAATTAATGGGTTAAAACCCTCCTTTTACAAATGTTGAATTTGTATACGTCCACACTAACGTGGCATACAAAATTCACGGTGTTATGAGGTGTTGGTTAATTTAAAATAGTATTGTTTGAGGAATCAATATTATTCTAAATTTAGAGTTCTGACCAAAAGTTATTTGTGATTCTTAGGATGTCTTTCAACCCACTGTCCATCATACTTCAATAGAATAGACTTACTGGACCAAACTACATAGATTGGAAAAGAAACCTGGACATTGTTCTTACTGCTGAAAGTTATAAATATGTACTAACTGAGCAGTGCCCTGATGCACCTACTGGTGAATCTACCCAAGAGGAGATTGAATATCATAGGAAATGGGTAAAAGCAGATGAGATGGCGCAGTGTTACATTTTGGCTTCAATGTCAAATGTATTGCAACATCAGCATCAAGATTTACCAACAGCCTATGATATTATGAACAATCTCAAGGAACTCTTTGGTCATCAGGATAGGACTTCTAGGCAAGAAGCCATGAGAAAGATAATGACAGCCACCATGCAAGAGGGTACTCCTGTAAGGGATCATATCCTAAAAATGATGGATTATCTGAACGAGATACAGATCCTTGGAGGAGAAATTGATGGGGAAATCCAGATCGATATGATCCTCCAAACGCTACCTAAAAGTTTTGAGCAGTTTCGCCTGAACTATAATATGAATAAGAGGGTTTATTCATTAGCGGAACTACTGACAGAACTTCAAGCAGCAGAAGGATTATTTCGTCACAATGCTCAAATTCACTATGCTGAAAATGGTTCTACTTCTAAACCGAAAGGAAAGAAGAAGAAGAAACAATTAAAGCTGGAATGAAGAAGCCGAAGGGCAAGTGCTTCATCTGCAAGCAGGCAGGACATTGGAAGGCGGACTGTCCTCGTAAGAACCAAAACAAAGGTATATCTCATGCTCTAGTTGTTGAAACATGTTTAGCGGTGTTATCTACCAGCACCTGGTGTGTAGATACGGGAGCCACTGATCATGTCTGCAATTCCTTGCAGGGGTTCCAAAGGGAGATTACCGTCTACATGGGCAATGCTACTAAGGTGGCAGCTGTTGCAGTGGGAGACGTCTACTTATCTTTTAGTAGAAATAAAAATTTGGTTTTAAGAAATTGTCTTTATGTACCCAGTTTTAGAAAGAATTTAATTTCAGTTTCTAAACTGTTTTTAGATGGATATTCAGTTTCTTTCAGTAACGATGTAGTTATTAAAAGAAATAAAGTGATTATCTGTTCTGGTACATTAGTTGGCAATTTGTATACTTTAAATCCAATTTCTTCCACAAAGCAAAACATGGAAATTTATAACTCATCTTCTAATTCTAATAAGAGAAAAGAACCTTCGCAAATGAACCAAGCATATCTTTGGCATCTAAGGCTTGGACATATTAACTTAAGTAGGATTCAGAGGCTTATAGCCGATGGACTTTTGAGTTCATTTGAGTTGGAAAATTTTCCAACTTGTGAATCTTGCTTGGAAGGTAAAATGACCAAGAGGTCGTTCAAGGCCAAGGGTATAGAGCCAAAGAAGTGTTAGAGTTGGTTCACTCTGATTTGTGTGGTCCTATGTCTGTCCAGGCAAGAGGAGGTTTTGAATATTTCGTCTCTTTCATAGACGATTATTCAAGATATGGATACATTTACCTAATGCACCGCAAGTCCGAGTGCTTTGATAAGTTCAAAGAGTACAAGGCTGATGTGGAGAAACGACTAGGTAAAAGTATCAAGACACTACGGTCTGATCGTGGTGGCGAATACCTCTTAGGAGAGTTTAGGAATTACTTATCAGAGGCCGGGATTCAATCCCAATTGTCTGCACCTGGTACACCCCAACAGAATGGTGTGGCAGAACGAAGGAATAGGACTCTTATGGAGATGGTTAGATCGATGATGAGTTATTCAGAATTACCAAATTCGTTTTGGGGATACGCTCTGGAAACAGCAGTGTACATTCTGAACTTAGTACCTTCTAAATCAGTTTCTTCTACTCCCACAGAATTGTGGAATGGGCGAAAGCCCAGTCTAAGACATATTCGGATTTGGGGTAGTCCAGCACATGTGCTGAAACCAGATGCTGATAAGTTAGAATCTCGTACAGAAGTTCGCGTGTTTGTGGGGTATCCCAGAGGAACAGAAGGTGGTTTATTTTATAGTCCTAAAGACCAGAAGGTCATTGTTAGCACCAATACCCAATTTTTAAAAGAAGACTATATAATGGATCACAAGCCCAGTAGCAAAGTTGTTTTAGAAGAACTTAGAGAGGACATGTCTACCTTAGTACCAACAGTACAAGATGAAGTACCACAAGAGACTGCAACACGTGTCACACATGATACACAACCACAGACTGTGCCTCGTCGTAGTGGGAGGGTTGTTAGGCAACTGAAGATTCATGTTTTGGGAGAGTCTTCGAACTTGATCCCGGAAAACATGAACCTGATCCCCGTATATGACTAAGCACTCCAAGATATAGATGCAGAATCTTGGCAAAATATGATGAATTCGAAATAGAGTCTATGTACTCTAATAAGGTCCGGGAGCTTGAACCACCGATGGTGTAAAAGCCGTTGGATGCAAGTGGATCTACAAAAGGAAAAGAGGGATGACGGAAGGTAGAAACCTTCAAAGCTAGGCTTGTTGAAAAAGGGCACATAAAGAGGGAATCGATTATGAGGAAACCTTTTCACCGAGCATGCTTAAGTCTATCCGGATACTCTTATCCATTCGCTCATATGGATTATGAGATTTGGCAAATGGATGTCAAGATAGCTTTCCTTAATGGAAGTCTTGAAGAGAACATCCATATGAAGCAACCAGAAGGATTTATTGAAAAAGGCAAAGAGCATCTAGTATGCAAGCTCAATCGGTCCATTTATGGACTGAAGCAAGCTTCAAGGTCTTGGAACATCCGGTTTAATGAAGTAATCCAGTCATATGGATTTATTCAAAGCCCGAATGAGTCTTGTGTATATAAGAAGTGTAACGGAAACGTGGTGGTATTTCTTGTACTATACGTAGATGATATTTTGTTAATTGGCAACAATGTCAAGGTATTATCAGACGTAAGGGTATGGTTGTCCAAACAATTTGATATGAAGGACTTAGGAGAATGTGCACACATTCTTGGGATCAAAGTTATAAGGGATCGCAAGAAAAGAATGTTGTGTCTATCCCAAGCTTCATATATAGATACAATCCTTGCTCGTTTTAGCATGCAAGACTCCAAGAAAGGTTTCTTACCTTTTAGACATGGAGTAGCTCTATCTAAAGAGATGTCTCCAAAGACATCAAAAGAGATAGAGGACATGAAAGCAGTTCCTTATGCTTCAGCTGTAAGAAGCCTAATGTATGCACTGATATCTGTTTTACCGTAGGAATGGTCAGCAGATATCAGAGTAACCCTGGACAAGGACATTGGACTGCGGTAAAGCATATATTAAAGTACCTGAGAAGGACTAGGGATTATATGCTAGTTTACCAAGCAGATGATTTGCTCCCTGTGGGTTACACGGATTCAGATTTTCAATCAGATAGGGACAATAGTAAGTCTACATCAGGCTATGTGTTTACTTTAGGAGGTGGAGCCATTTCATGGAGGAGTGTTAAGCAGAAATGCGTTTCGGACTCAACCATGGAAGCTGAGTCTCCGAGGCAGCTAAAGAAGCAGTATGGCTCAGGAACTTTCTAATGGACTTAGATGTGATTCCTGGTTTGCCCAAAATCATCACAAGTTATTGTGATAATAGTGGTGTAGTTGCAAACTCGAAGGAACCATGAGCTCATAAGGCGAGTAAACATATAGAGCGCAAGTACCACCTGATACGAGATATCGTGAAGCGAGGAGAAGTTGTCATCGCCAAGATTGCATCAGCAGATAACCTGGCAGATCCTTTCACTAAGGCCCTTCCGGCAAAAGCTTTCGATCGGCATGTGGAGGGAATGGGAATCAGATGTATGGTAGAAGATATGGCAGCTTAGTCATTAGTATAAGTGGGAGATTGTTGGAGTGTATACTGAAAGCCTAAGCTTTGTAAACATTCATTATGAATAAAGAATCACATTTGGTCTAATTATCTACATTTGTTTGTAGTTGTTCATTTAATTTATATTGTAGATAACATAGTATGTGGTGTCACATACAGAAGATGATGTTATCAGTACCTTATAAATTATAAACAGTAGCTCACGACCAAAATGGAAAGGAACAAACCATTGGAAGGTCGTAGTGTAATTAGGAATTAGTTTATCTTGACTATATAATTACACTAGTACACTCAGAGTGTATTGAGTAGGACCATTTGAGGTCGTTCCTTTTATACTGACTTTATAAAGGAACAAAGACCTCAGTTATTATGGAAGTGTGTGCTCTTAATCCTAATATAATAACAAGCACATATGTTTGATATTTATTTCTTTAATTTATCAATGGGTGAGATTTAGTTCGATGAATCAATAAACCCGATAAATTGAGAAATGGTATCACTCATAGTGTGTGTTGTTGATTATAGAAGGAAACTGTGTCCTAGTGATACTAGGTTGATAATGTCCTCAAGAGGAGCTCATAAAGATTGTCATGTTAAACCCCGCAGTGGACTTAGTCCGACATGATAATAAGGTTGAGTGGTACTACTCTTGGACTTAGATATTAATTAAATGAGTTGTCGATAACTCACTTAATTAGTGGACATTCGATATCTTAAACACAGGAGACTAACACACTCATAATAAGAAGGAGCCCAAAATGTAATTTGGGATTGGTGCGGTAGTTCAATGTTATTTCTCTAGTGGAATGAATTATCATTGATAAAAGTAAGTTGTGTGTTCGGGGCGAACATAATTTTATCGGGAGATCAAAACCAATTCCTTCTCTCGGTCCCTATCGTAGCCTCTTATTTATAGAGTACTATACCCACATATACCCACCTAAAGGGGGCCGGCCAAGCTAGGGCCGGCCTAAGCTTGGGTTTAAGGTGGCCGGCCCTAGCTTGAACCCAAGCTAGTAGGGCCGGCCATAATTAATTAAAAAGAAAATTTAATTTTAATGTTTATTATTATGTGGAAGATTTAATTTAAAAGAGAATTAAAATTAAAATATCTCTTTTGTAAAAGATTTACAAAAGATTAAAGAAAGAGATTAGATCTCTTTCCTTATTTGTAGATTGGAGAGATGTTTTATTTTCTCTTTAAAATTATTCACATGTTAATAAAATTAAAATTATAGATATTTCCTTTTATTAACCATGAAGAGATTTTAAAGAGAAATTTTATTTTTTAAAATTTTCGGAAACAAATAAGGAAAGTTTTAATTGTTGATTGAAACTTGTCCAATTTGCTTCCTATTGATTTGGCCGGCCATCATTGTTTAATTGGGGAAATATTATTTTATTTTTCTCAATTAAATCATGTCAAGGAAATTAAGGAAAATTTATTGTAATTAAATTTCCTAATTTACCTAGGCCAAGGAATATAAAAGAAGGGGTGAGGGTGCCTTCACAAGACACAACATCTATTATTCCTCTCCCTCTTTTGTTCCTTGGTGTGGCCGGCCATCATCTCCTTCTCTTCCTCTTGTGGTGGCCGGATACTACTCGGAGAAGAAGAAGAAGAAGGAGAGAAAGCTAGCATCTCTTGGAGCTTGGTTAGTATTTTGGTTTTTCTCCTTGGTAAAGCTTTTCTTTTGTGGCCGAACCTTGCTTGGAGGAGAAGAAGGTGGTTGGTGGTTTCTCATCTTGGAAGATCGTTGCCCACACAACGTCCGAGGTTAGAAGAGGAATACGGTAGAAGATCAAGAGGTTTTTTTTCTACAAGGTATAACTAGTCATTTCTATTTCCGCATCATGCTAGTTATTTATGTAAATAATACCAAATACAAGAGGCTTACGTTCTAGTATTTCGAATATGTTTTTTCGAAGTTGTGTTCTTTTGTTTCTTTCTTTTCCTTGTGATTTGATTGTTCTCTTTGGTTAACCTAAAGTTATTTTAGGAAATTAAATATTAGCTTTCTATTAAAGGTTTTGTCTAGTCGGTGGTGGTTGCTCCCATATCCAAGAAGGCCATGTGCATCGCCACGTCAGTACTGGGAACCTTTTATGGAAATTAATATTTAATGGAATTAATAACTTAAGGAGACTTGGGTCGAACGTGTTAAGTTCCGCAGGAGATCCAAGTCAAAACCTAAAAGAACAAATAGATTAAGTTTTGGATCAAACGTGTTAAGTTCCGCAGGCGATCCAAAATTTAATTTAAAAGAACACATGGTAGCTCGGAAAAGGTTCAGACCTTTGTACAAAATTTTTGTACAGTGGAACCTATAGGTTTTCCGAGTAGCAACCAACACTCGTAAGGTGCCATACCGATAGTGGCCTGATAACTGTTGTTGTATGCAAATTCTGCTAAACTTAGATATTTGCACCAACTTCCTTTGAAGTCTAGGGCACACGCTCAGAGCATATCTTCAAGTATCTGATTCACCCGCTCCGTCTGACCATCTGTCTGAGGATGGAAAGCTGTGCTAAATTTTAACTTAGTGCCCAGAAGTGTGATGTGAATCTGCTGTCTCTGTCTGAAATGATGGTCCGTGGGACTCCATGTAATCTAACAATCTCTTTGAGATACAACTGAGCTAGCTGTTCCATGGAGTAGGATATCCTGATAGCTAAGAAGTGGGATGATTTAGTCAATCTGTCGACTATTACCCAGATGGCATCAAAACAATTTGTGGTTCTGGGTAGTCCCACTATGAAATCCATAGAAATATCCTCCCACTTCCATTTTGGGATCTGGATAGGCTGCAGAACTCCTCCTGGTCTCTGGTGTTCTGCCTTGACCCTCTGGCAGGTCAGACAAATACTAACATACCTAGTGACGTCTCTTTTCATCCCAGGCCACCAAAAATGTTTCTTCAGGTCTTGGTACATTTTGGTGGAACCAGGATGCATCGCATAAGGAGTCCTGTGAGCCTCGTCTAGAATCTTCCTCCGTAGTTCCTCCTGATCTGGAACACAAGGGTTGTCACCAAAATGCAGTACCCCACTTTCAGACACTCTGAACTCTCCACTTTCTGATTCTGCTAACCCTTGCTTGATTTTCTGAATTTCAGGGTCCTGCTCCTAAGCTGTCTGGATGTCACCAAGCAAGATGGATTCTAACGTCATATTAGAGAGTTGTCCCACTATAAGTTCGAGACTGAAATCTGTGATCTCCCTCTGTAGGGGCGGTGACATGGCTGCTAGGAATAGTAAGATAGCACTGGACTTCTTGCTAAGTGCATCTGCCACCTTATTGGCTTTTCCTGGGTGGTAGAGGATGTCTATGTCGTAGTCTTTGACCAGCTCGAGCCATCTGCGCTATCGCATATTTAGATCCTTCTGAGTGAAGAAATACTTCAAACTCTGATGATCTGTATACACTCTACACTGAGCTCCATACAAGTAGTGTCTCCAAATTTTGAGGGTGAAAACGACTGCTGCAAGCTCAAGATCATGAGTAGGATAGTTCCTCTCATAGTCTTTGAGTTGTCTGGAGGCATAGGCGATCACCTTGCCATTTTGCATCAGTGCTGCTCCTAGTCCCAACTTAGAGGCATCACTATAGATGTCAAAGCTGTCTGTGTTTTCTGGTAGAGTCAGAATGGGAGCACTGGTCAATCTCCTCTTTAGCTCGCTGAAGCTGTACTCACAGTCCTCTGTCCACTGAAATTTTCTGTTCTTTCTGGTAAGAGCTGTCAGTGGGAAGGCTATCCTGGAGGAGTCCTCTACGAATTTTCTGTAATAGCCCGCTAGTCCTAGGAAGCTTCTGATCTCACTGGCGTTCTTAGGTCTTTTCCAGTTACTCACAGCCTCTATCTTTCTGGGGTCTACCATAACACCATCCTTGGAGATGATGTCACCCAGAAAGGACACCTGATCGAGCCAGAATTCACACTTCGTGAACTTGGCATACAGCTGGTTCTGTTGCAGAGTCTGCAATACTAATTTCAGGTGCACTGCATGTTCTTCCTGAGTTCTGGAATAGATAAGAATATCATCGATGAGCACGATGACAAACTTATCTAAGTATTCCCTGAATACTCTGTTCATGAGGTCCATGAAAGTAGCTGGAGCGTTCGTCACGTCAAAGGGCATGACTACGAACTCATAATGTCCGTATCTGGTTTTGAAGGCTGTTTTGGGTATATCACCTTCTTTAACTCTAACCTGGTGATATCCTTACCAGAGGCCTATTTTGGAGTACACTGCTGCTCCCTTTAGCTGATCAAACAGGTCATCTATTCTGGGAAGAGGATACCTGTTCTTGATCGTGACTTGGTTCAGTGCTCTGTAATCTATACACAGGCGCATGCTCCCGTCCTTCTTCTTCACGAACAATACAGGCGCTCCCCATGGTGAGTGACTAGGATGTATGAAGCCCTTGTCAAGCAGCTCCTGTAGTTGCTCATGAAGTTCCTTCAGTTCGGCTGGAGCCATGCGATAGGGTGCTTTGGAGATGGGATTTGTACCGGGTATAAGCTCTATCTCAAATTCTATCTCCCTGTCTGGTGCTAGGCCTGGTAATTCCTCAGGGAAGACTGCTGGGTAGTCACATACGACTCGGACCTCCTCTAGCTTTCGGTCCTTGTCCTGGCTGGTACTGACTACATGTGCTAAGAACCCCATACATCCTGAATCCATTAGTTTCTGTGCTTTCAGAGCTGAGAGAAATTTCTTGGCCTTTCTCTTTGGTTCTCCGATAAACCCAAACTGCACTCCTGTTTCGGGTTGGAATACAACTCTCTGTTTACGGCACTCAATGGAGGCGTCGTACTTCGTCAAAAAGTCCATTCCCAAGATAACGTCGTAGTCGACCATATCTAATATTATCATATCACCAAAAAGCTCTCTGTCTGCTATGATGATCGGTACTGCTCGGAGCCAGTGCATGGACGCCATAATCTCTCCTGAAGGTAGCGTCGTCAAAAATTGGCTACTGAGTACCTCTGGAGGTATTGCCAACTTTTCGGCGAATGCCCTAGATCTATAAGAATGGGTTGCCCCAGTATCGAATAAGACAGTTGCACTTTGCTGTAAAATACTAATCTGACCTGTAACAACTGTCGAGGCATTCGCTACGTCCTCTCGGGTGAGTGAGTAAATCCTCGCATTCGCCATGGCTGAGGGGGCTTCTAGTCTGCCCTGGCTGATGTGTGGACCGTCTAAAGCAGCCTGCATCTGGTGTAACTGGGCTGGCTTGACTTCGTACAGAATCGGCTGTGGTGGAGGTAAGCTGGTCTTGTTTGGGCATTGTTTAGCCATATGCCCTTCCTGGCCACATTCGAAACATCCTCGAGCGCCCTTGCGACAAACTCCTGGGTGAAATTTTCCACAAGTGGAACACTTGGGATAGCTAGGCTGTTTACTAGCTGGTCCTCCTTTTGGGTAACTCCCTGGTTTGCGCTTGTTGCTGGAGTTCCTTTTCCAGTTAGAACCGTGGGAGTTGTGACCCTAGTGTTTCTGAGTACCTGAGCCTCCTTGACCTTTGGACTCTGAGAAGGCTTGCTTCTGCTGCTTGATGTTGTTTTGGTAATGCTCGGTAGTCAGAGCACCGCTGTCCACATTTATTGTTATTTCCGGCCTTAACATCTTGAACATCAACCGGATTCGTTCCCTTTCAGTGCTGACTAGTTCAGGGCATAGACGAGCCAGTCTGTTGAATTTCCTCACGGCCTCCTCAACTGAAAGGTTGCCCTGACGAAACTCAGTGAACTCTTCGTAGTGGCGGTTTGTGACCCGCATGTGGAAGAACTCCTCGAAGATTTCCCTTTCGAAGTCAGCCCATGTCATCTAATTCACTGGGCGCTTCGCTTTGATTTTCTCCCACCACATACGTGCGTCTCCTGTCAGACAGAAAGAGGCGCACTTCACCATCTCATGTTCTGACCAGTCCAGAAGCTCCATCGTACTCTCCAGTGTTTTGAACCAGGCTTGAGCATCCCATGGTTCACTGGTGCCTGAGAAATTCTCCGACTTGACTTTCTGCCACTGGATCAGATAAGCTTCTCTCTGGGACCTTGCTGCTGGAGCCACTGGTGCAGCAGGTTGGACTGGTGGAACCTCTATCACTACTGGAGTTGCTAAGTTAGGCTCTGGAGTGACAGTGGGGGTGTTCTGCTGATTAGCCCTTAAAGTGGCTATTTCCTGTTGCTGTTCAGCTAGTTGCTGTTGTAACTGAGCCACTACTGCTGTAAGGTCTGGGGGAGGCACTGAACTGCCTGCCCCATACTGGGGCTCAGTGGCTGGTGCCCTTCTAGTTGGGCGTCCTCGTGCCATTTCTAGAGACATTGAGGGCATACATAACTAATACAATCATAATTGCGTAACTACTGTTATCATGTTAAATACTATCATAAACAAACATGCTTTAGTTATCTCTAAACATGAAACAAGAAACATAAATAAAGTGAGAGATGTTCTTACTTGGAAGCTGCAGGTTCAATGCTGATGTGTGTGTAGGAAGTATGGAACTTTGCTCTGATACCACTCTGTAACGACCCACCATATGTACTGGCTAGGCTGTAAGGCCGGGGGTTACATTATGCTGTGCTAAGCTATATTTTAAGGTGCGGAAAACTGAGTTAATTAAAATTTTGCCCTACTAATGACTATCACAGTCTGTAAAACTAGGTTCAAAGACCTTTCAATTGACATGCATACACTAGGGAAGGAACCCTAACTTTCGATTTGCTCAAAAGACTGAAATGAGACCCTTCCAGTTGAAATCAAACACTCCAATCGATCAGCTGATTGATCGGAGTCATCTGATCAATCCGTTGATCGACTCAGCGTGCTACTGTGCACGGACAAAATTCTAGATCGATCGGCTGATCGATCCGGCCTGACTAATCGATCCATTGATCGATTCAGCGCGCTACTGTGCGCGGGGTGATATTCTGGATCGATCGACTGATCGATCCAGACTTGCCAATCGATCCAGTGATCGATTCCAAGGCTTCCTCTTCGCGACAGAACGCGTCCGGATCGATCGGCGGATCGATCCCGGAGCTTACTGTTCGCGGTACAAACTTCTCAATCGATCAGCTGATCGATCGAGAAGCCTCCAATCGATCGGCTGATCGATTTGGGTTTCTGATTTCGTACCAGGAATCTGATTTCAGCACTGTTTCGTGACCAAATCACATGTCTCAATTCTATAAGCATAAAACCAAACTACTAGGCATAACATTACTCATAAGGTGCTATCTAATATCAAACTTAATGCATACTACACAATTCATGCTACTCAAACATTCTACAATGTAGGAAAGTAACTAGAATCAGAAATACTAAGTGCAGGTTTGCTAGATCCCAAACATCTTTATTCCATGTTCCCATCCACACACATCTTCACTGCAATGACCTTCGGCCTCTGCTAGTCCATCTTTCCTTTACCTTTAACTGCAGTATAAGGGAAAGAAGTATCTGTAAGCTTACGCTTAGTAAGAAACCATCTACCTCACAAAACCATGCATACGATGCAATTTATGTTCTGAAAACATGCTATTTGAAAAATGTGCTGAACATGCTAAAACATGGCATTCTGGCATACAAAACATAGAAAGTAAAAGTTGATCATGGCAATATCTTCTGGTATCAATAAGATAGAACTAAACTGATGTAACAACTATCTAAATAAATGCTAAGCTGATATAAATCCTGAACTGAAATCACATAACTAAATTGTGAAGCTTTGGAAAACTATATATCATAAATAGATGAAAATACATAATCATGCTACTGATGGGCCCGGCAACTGTACTTGCTGTGCGCGTATCTCTAACTAGACCCGAGGTTGCAAGTCCCGAATTTAGTAGAGTTACTAGGTTATCTAAACCTAGGGACGACTATGGGAGCCCAGCCCAAGGACAACTGAAGTCCAGTACAGTGCCACTGAAAAGTAAAATACTGATTTGTAGCTAATATACCTTATTTTGCTCTTACTAGGTTATCTGAACCTAGAACTAGGTTATCTGAACCTAGAGGCGACTGTGGGAGCCTACCCATTGGACCGTACTCCCATAAAAGTTGTAGTAAGACTAAATGTGCTATAAAATGCTTCTACTGCATTAATCTAACTATTGAAATGCCTATGGTGGCATTCTACTGAGCTAAGTATTAAAGTAAACACTTGGTGTGCACTAATTTACACCCGATATGCTGAAAATTCTGTAAATGACTAAACTAATGCATAAAACGTACGAAAAGCTACTTATACTGTAGGTGAGGGGTTTCTTACCTCCTGCTCGAAGTTTCTTACAAATCTAAATGCTAGGTTTCAGGTGGAGAAGATCCCTTCGTTGATCTCCTCGCGTCTACGTGCCCTTCTCGCGGAGAGGAACGTTCTCGTGCTGAAGTCGTCGCCGGAAGGTGCTCCTATGGCCCTTGGAACGGAACCCTAGGTTCCTTGGACTTGGGCGCCGAGAGGTGAGGAAGGGAGAGGGGTCGGCGGGTGAGGGTTTGAGGAGAGGAAAAATTACGTTAAAAATAATTCCTCACTTAACCTCCCTATTTATATTAAGTGGGTAATTCGACCCAACTCTAACATAAATATAATTGAGTCCCTTTTCTTTCAGCACGGCCTGGCTGGGTTCACTTGGTTACTAGAGTCACCCTATAAGACAAAGAGTTTGCTAGGTCTCGGGTTCGATTCCCGCTTAAGCTATTTATGTTTCTATTTGTTTTTGCTACTTCCGCTACTCTAAAAATTCTGTAAAAATATTCTAAAATTCTAGAAAAATCTTAGAATATTTCTAAAATTTATTTGAGAATTTTCGGGTGTTACAAAAGCAAATCTGACTTCTTTAAACATGCTACAATAAACTTAAATCTAAGAAAAGAAAATCTGAACTCTCTAAGCATGCTACAATAAACATAAATCTAAGGAAGGCAAATCTGAACTCTCTAAGCATGCTATAATAAACATAAATCTAAGGAAGGAAAATTTGAACTCTCTAAGCATGCTACAATAAATATAATCAAAGAGAACTGCTCATGCTTAGCTAAGGAAAAATGAAACCAAACATGCTCAGCTAAGGTTAAATGGCAACAAAACAAAGGAATCATGTTGCACAGCCAAAGGCCGGCTGGTTATACCTGTCAAACTAGCAGGGAAATCTAAACAACCTAGGATGCATAGTAGGGAAATATCTAAATCTGCAATACTTAGAAAGAATCTCTTCATGTTCAAGAAATCAAGAAACTAACACTACATGCTTTAAATAAAGGTTGTTCTTACCTTTTTGAGTAGCAAGGAAAATGCTAAATCCATTCTAACTAAATAGAGGGTTGTTCTTGGATAAGGAACTACTCATGCTTATTTAAGAAATTTTCCTGCTTAAAACAAAGCTATGAAATTCTGAAACTGAATTGCATGTTGAAATGCAAAGGAAACTAAGCAACTGAAATGCAAAGAAACCAAACACTGGAATGCTAGATAAGGTAGCAAAATAAGCTAACTCTAAATTGTTATAACAAGGCTGTTCATGCTAAACAAGGAAAACAAGGAACTCAGAACTGAAATGCTAGAAATTAGGACTAATCGGCTTTATTGAGTTAGCACAGGAAGGTCCAAGCAGTAAGCTCAAGGAGGGTTGTTCGTGTTCATGGAGGTAGCAAAGCAAAACTAACAAAACTGCACACTAATTAATGAGGCTGTTTTATACACTTTGATTTGCAAGAACGCACACTGAAAATACTACCAAGAAGATCTAGTATGGTGATTTGTATAGATGGCTATGTGTAAGCATAGTTATCCAATCCCTTCTACAGCCAAGTATGTGCAAGATACCTTAACTATACAGGTGTCAATTTATGGAAATTTTGCTACTAGATTATGTAGGCATTGGTACTTTACAAGAACAAAGTATCCAAACTAGAATCATGACTCGTCCAAACATATTTCTTTAAGCTCTAAACCTGTTACAATAGAAATACATAGCAACTAGCTAAACTCTTTAATCATGCTATAACAGGGTTACATAGAAGCTAACTAATCTCTTTAATCATGCTTCAACAAGAAATACTAAACGGTAATGAAAGGAACTCAAACTAAGTTCTGCATTTGCTAAAAACATGCTTATTCATATCCAGCAAATAACACAAACAAAACTAATACTTGTTGAAATTAAAACCTTTATAATGCTTGTTTCAATGATATAAATGAAATATCAATCTGCACATGTACAGGACTAAATTCATGACATGCATGCTATAACAAAACACAAACAGCAAGCGAATAAACCCCTTTAAGCATGCTATAACAGAACATAAGCAGGCAAATTCTCTTTTCTACACAACTTAATCCGAAACAGAAACAAGAAGGCTGAATCCCTAGCTACCCTATTCTGTAAAGCATGATCCGGAATCCATAGGAAGAAATCCGAACAGAAAGAAACAACCTACAATATATACCGAAATCAACAGGTCCTAGCAAGCACTCTGAACAACTCAAACCAACCTTAGCAATTCGGCTAGATAAACAGAGCATAGAAATAAAAGCCCTAGCATATAATTCCACTCGGCACAGAAAAATTCGGAAGCAAGGAAACAGAAAATCCTAAATTTGGAGCAACTCCTACCACAGGTGAGTAGTACTTACCGGCTGTTCTTGGACTTACAACAGAAGGAAAGGATGCTAGGGTTTCAGGAAAAGCTTGAGATTTCGGCTCTTCCTTGTGCCTACGGCTTCTCCTTGACGAGAGGATCTTGGTGGTTTGAAGAGCTCACGGAAAAAGTGCTCGTCGGCCGCCGGAGACGAAGCCCTAACCGCAGCTTCGTTTCAGCCCGAGAGAATCGCCGTCACACGCGAGAAAGAGGAGAAAAGGGTTTCAGGTCGGGAGAAAATAATTCCTCTCCTTATACCTAATTATTTCTGTTTCAATTATAACTTAAATACTATTTGGTTCAGGTTTTACTAAGAAACCCGCAATTGGTCTGTTGGTTAAGCGAATCTCTGCTTAACCTGAGGTTTCCGATTCAAACCTCGGCTTGGACAATTTTTTGTCGAAATTTCTTTTGTTTAGTAAAAATACCAAATGACCTCCAAAAATTGCATAAAAATACTTTACAAATTTCTAAAAATCTCTAGAATATTTTAAAAGCATTTCAAAATATTTTTAAGGACATTTAGAACTCGAAATAGGGAGAATTGGGTTGTTACTAATGAGCTATTAAAGCAATAAAATTCTACAATGATGAGCGCCAGTTCTTCTAGCCAAACAAAAGAATTATCAGCTCAACTTCAGGAAGCTCAAGAGCTAGCCAAAAATGAGCTCGAGAGAGCAACTCAACTGTAGCATCCTTAGATTCTATTAAGATTCAAGTTCAAACAAAGGCAAGTCTCTGATCAAAAACACAAACAAAGCTGAAGGAACAGACTAGCAAGATTACACAATTATCTAGTCAAATGTAGACACAGGAAGTTTCCCATGCTACTGAGTTGTCCACTAAGGCATTAGAGCTAGCAGCTTAAAAGGTTGAGCTAGATTCTTTGGCATCAAAACTAACCACCGTCCAAATTAATCAGTGTCTGCCCAAGTGGAACTGAAAACCATCCAAGCAATCTTAGAGACTTACCGGGCAGGAGAAGAAGAGTGGTTTAACATAAAGAAAAATGAGCTCTTCCAAACAATAGAGTTCAATACACCTATTGCTCACTCCATTATCTAGGCACTTATACTGGGCGCAAGGCACGATGGAGCAACTAAAAGAGGGTGGATATTTAACCTCTGACCCTTCTGCCAGCTCTTTGGATTATGATAGGATAACTAACAATGCTCCACTGGATTTATTTCCTAAATTTTCAGAATTTTCTATGTCTTGAATTATCTGTTAATTTAGGGATGTTTTGAGACAAGCATTGCTTCTTTATATGTATTAAAATTTTATTAAGTTTAACAAGTATTTTTATTTTACTAAAGTTTCCTTTTCCCCCATTGGTTGAGGCTACAAAGATTACTTAGGCATTAAATCAAGTGAGCAAAACAAAGCGCCCAAAGTCTTTAATTTGATCGAAACTAATTCAACCTTAAGCTGGTTGAGTGAATTGTGACGTGATGAATTTATCAACTTAGTTGAAACTCATTTAGTATTAATTCGATTGAGCTTACTAGGGTACCTAAAATTGTATCTGCCCGACAGAAATTTGCTTGGATCTACACCAAATGAAACTATTTAAGACTAGTCCACTGAATCTGTTCATGATGTAAAACTACTCTCGCTCAAGTATGACCATTTTATATCTAAACTACAGAATTTGTTCGAACTTATAACTAAAAAAATTACACAGAAAATCAAGCCCACCTTGGTAAAATAGTAACACCTCGAGATGTCTACTTGTCAAATTGATTACCACTGTCGGCTTTTTATTGGCCGCACGTGTGTATACCTCATTAAAGGTATGTAACATTTTCTTTCTCCATTGTCTCACCTTCCCTATCCTACGGCTCACACTTAATCCCTTTTTTCTGACTGTTATGATCGGATAATTCTCATTTAGGAACTAGAAGTCTATATAAACACTCTATAGATAAACCCTAAGTCTTTCTTTTCATCCTCTTCCTTTTCATTTCCTTCCCGACTTTCTACTACTTCTCTTCTTCAATTCGAGTAATCTTTTTCTTCCCAGAATGGTAGAGCACAATGAGTGGTATGTGTGGGATCGATGCGTGCTAGAGGGGGGTTGGGTGAATAGTATTGGTGCAGGATGCATCAGACGATCGAACATGAGTTTTGATAATGGCAAAGGGTTCAAAGTTAAGGTTATTTGTGGTCTAACAAGGTTGAATGAGATTGCAAGAAAGTCTTAAATGTTCTTAGGTAAAAGTTCTAGCTGCGGTTAGGCAGGTGGAAAACCTTAGGGGGTAGTAATCCTAGGTCCTAGGAGGTGGTAACCCGAGGAGGAAAGTCTTGGCAGGTCAAGAGCTTCTGGCAAAATACCAGAGTCGGGAACTAGGTTGAAATCCTGGAGTCACGAACCGGGTGGAAATATGTGTTGGTCGCTATCTGGAATATCGTACTGGTTCCCTTGTAAAAAATTTTTGTACAAGTCATAAACCTTTTCTAACAACCTATTGTGTTCTTTAGAAATTAAATTTGGAATTACAAATAAAACTTAACATTATTGATTCCAAATTCAACTTATATGTTCTTAGATGTTTAGACTTGGATCTCAAACGATGCTTAACATTATTGATCCAAATTCACCCATGTTACAAATTCAATTAAATATTAATCTTAGAGATCGGCTTCCAGGTAAAACATGACAAGGCACTAGGCCTTCTTGGGTATGGGAGCATCCACCACTTCCTAGACAAATCCTTTCAATGAAATTCAATATTTAATTTCCTTATAGTAACCCTAGGTTTAACCAAAAAGAACAATCGAATCACAAATTCAAAAAATAAAAGAAACACAAAATTGAAAACATAAATTCGATAGCCTAGATTCATTAGCCTCTTGTGTTTGGTATTTCAAGATCTAAACAAAAAGATAAACTAGTTATGATGCGGAAACTAATAACTAGTTATACCTTTTATAGCTTATAGACCTCACGATCTTCTGTCGTATTCCTCTTCTTATCTCACGCGTCATGTGGGCGACGATCTACTGAGACGAGAATCCACCCAAGCTTCCTTCTTCTCCTTGCAAGTTTCAGCCACTAAGAATGTCCTAGAGATGAAGGTCTTCGGCCACCAACCAAGCTCCAAGGGATGCAAAGAAACAAAGCCTCCTTTCTCTACTTTTTCTCCAAGCAAAATCCGACCACCAAGAGTCTCCTAGAGAGTTGATGCCGCCGGCCAAAGAAGAAGAAAAGGAGGAGAGGATGAGGGCCAGCCACCACCAAGGAAAAGAAAAGAGGAATACTAGATGATATGTTATGAGGTGAGACACCTCTACCCTCTCTTTTATATTCCATGATCTTGGCAAATAAGGAAAGTTTAATTAAAACTTCCTTAATTTCCTTGCCAATGAATGGAAAATTTAATTAAAATTTCCTTTTCTTGTTTCTATTGGTCGGCCACCTCAAATCCTCCAAACAAGGAAAGTTTTAAGCACAAAATTAAAACTTCCAAATTTGTTTCCGAAAATTTTTAAAATAAAAATTTCTCTTCTAAAAATTCCCTTCATGGTTGGTTATAAAAGGAAACTTTTATAAATTAAAATATCTCTATTAAAACATGTGGATGATTTCTAAAAAGGAAAGTTTTCTTCAAAATTAAAATCTTCCTTTTAACTACAAATAAGGGAAGATATCAAACATTTCTCTTAATCCTTTATAGAAACTATAAAAGGAAAATTTTAATTTTTAAACTCTCTTTTAAATCATAGCTTCCACATAAGGAAAAAATTTAAAAAATAAAATTCCTTTTATTTTATTATGGCCAGCCACCTGAGGTTGGGTTCAAGCTAGGGCCAACCACCTCTTAAAACCAACTCACCTTGGTTTGGCCGGCCCTAGCTTGGGCTCCAAGCTAGGCTTGGGCGACCACCTTAAGGTGGGTAAGAAGGTGGGTATAGGTGGGTATAAGACTTTATAAATAAGAGGCTATGACAGGGACCAAGAGGAGGAATTGGTTTTGGTCTCCCGATGAACTTAAGCTTCCCGTGTTCGCCCCGAACACCCAACTCGAGTTCATCAATAATAACTCATACCACTAAAGAGTTATTATTAAACTACTACACCAATCCTATATTACTATATGGGCTCCTTCTTATCATGAGTTTGTTAATCTCCCTGTGTTTAAGATATCAAATGTCCACTAATTAAATGAGTTATTGACAACTCACTTAATTAATATATAGCTCCAAGAGTAGTACCACTCAACCTTATCATCATGTCAGACTAAGTTCACCTGTAGGGTTTACATGACAATCCTTATGAGCTCCTCTTGGGGACATTATCAACCTAGATTCCTAGGACACAGTTTCCTTCTATAATTAACAACACACACTATAAATAATATCATTTCCCAACTTATCGGGTCTCTTGATTTAACGAGCTAAATCTCACCCATTGATAAGTCAAAGAAATAAATACTAAGTACACGTGCTTTTTATTATATCGGGATTAAGAGCACACACTTCCATAATAACAAAGGTCTTGTTCTTTTATGTAGTCAGTATAAAAAGAAACTACCTTAAATGATCCTACTTAATACAGTCAGAATGTACTAGTATAATTTTATAGTCAAGATAAACTAATATCAAATTACACTACGACTATTCCAATGGTTTGTTCCTATCCATCTTTGTCGTGAGCTATTATTTATAATTTATAAGGGACTGATAACATGATCTTCTGTGTGTGACACCACATATCATGTTATCTACAATATAAATTAATTGAACAACTACACTTAGCATGTAAATGTAGACATTTGACCAATGTGATTCTTATTTCTAAATAAATATTTATACAAAAAACTAAGATTTTAGTATACATTCCAACAATCTGGACGAGTCGTGGAGCAGACATCCAGCATGAAGATCGGAAGCTTCGAATGCTGAACAAAAGTCCAGTTGTTCTGGAGGATCAATCTGGCAACTGGTAAACTCTCCTGAGAGGAGTAGGTGAGGATGCGTTCCCGATGGAAGAACAGTAGGCATCAATTCGACCATGGATTTTTGAGAAATCTGAAGTCAGAACTTGATAGTCCGAAGACTGTCAAATGCTTTATTTTTCATGTGTATATTATGCTAACTTTGTTTTGCAAGGTATGGTTAGTTTCTTGGACTAACGTACTTTGCAGGAAGCAAATTGGGAATGTTTGTCTCGGATGAATAGTGCTCAAGGTGCCTCCATGGGGTTGGAAGGCGCCTTGAGCACGCTGGTCGAAGGATCCGTGAGGCAGGGAGTGAAGGCGCCTTCCATGGAGCTTGAAGGCGCCTTTGGGTAGATAATCAATGACTGCAGTGAAGCTTATCGACGACCGAGATTTGGGGGATAAAAGTTCACTGAAGGTTCCTTCAATGACCCTATATAAGTAGGTCACAAATTAGTGCACAACAATAACTTCGAATTGTGATGTCTCTACTGTGCACTGCTTTACAAGATGAACCTGCTACTCAGTAACACGACTCCGGCAACTGAGCGATGTGACTCTGGCTACCGAACGACGCGACTCCGATGACCAAAAGCACAACCATCCAGATCTGAAAAGTCGTTGGTATACTTTCATTTATTGCATTAAAATTGTACTTCAAGTTGTAAAGATTCATGAACTTATAGTGATTGCCCACTGAAAGCAATTAACGATCGCGGGCCTTGGAGTAGGAGTCGACACATGCTCCGAACCAGTAACCAAAAGTATTAGCATTGCTTCTGTGTCTTTACTTTTCCGCTGCGTATTACTTTAAGTTTTTTTAAACGAACGAATTAGCCATGAGCGCTATCCCCCCCCCCCCGCTCTAGCGCTTTTTGATTCTATAATTGGTATCAGAGCGGGGTCGCTTAGAATAAGTGAAACCACCATTCAAGCAAATTTTTATGGTATTAATTCTTTTGTTTTATTTAATCAGAATTGGTAAAATTGCCTTATTGCAATCATTTTATCATAATTTAGAATTCATCTCTCTCAAAGTTGGTGCAACACCACTCGAGCTTGCCTATTTAAATTCATTATCCCACATTACTAATCCAAGACCAAGTCTTGGAACAAGTTTTCTCATTTTTCTGTCATGCTAGATTTTTAAATGGCCCACCAAGAAGGGTATAACACTGCATGTTCTCCCCTCTTCTCTGGGGAGGATTTTAGCTACAGGAAGAGCCGAATGGAGTACCACCTCAAGACGCAAGTCAAGATATGGATAATCATCCAAACTAGTCTCGAACATCCACTCAACGATGCTGGAAAGCAAATATCATGCGTGAACTGGGACACCAGCTTGATGAAGAAAATCGAGGTCGACGCCAAAGCAACCTGTACCCTACAATGCAGCTTAACCAAAGAAGAGTTGAACCGAGTCGGCCCATTCACAAGCACGAAAGAACTACGGGAGAAGCTGATCAAGCTGCACAAGGGAACTTCCGATACAAAAGTAAGTAAATGTGATTTAATTTTGGATAAATTATATAATATAAAAATGCAAGAAGGTGAGTCAGCGAGCCAACTTCATGCTCGCATACAAGATCTACTGAATGAACTCGACGCGATCAGACAGAAGGTGAAAAATTACGACATCATCAGGTATGCATTAAATGCACTTTTGAGGAATACCTTGTGGGCATCCATGGTAGATGCTTACAAAGTGTGTAAGGATTTGTTGTTAATTAAATTAGACGAATTATTCTCTGAAATTAAGTTACATGAGTAGACTAATACTACTCCAGCCGAGAAAGGTATTACGTTGGTTGCAGGTACAGGCAAGACAAAGGAGACTAGAAAGAAGTATCAGATTGAACCTGAGTCTGAAGATGAACCAAACAAAGAATATGACGATGATGAGATAGTAGTCGAACTCGTCAACCTTGTACAAAAGCTCTACAAGAAGAAGAAAGGATTCACCAAGAAAGACATCAAGAAAGTGATTCATACCAAGACGGTGCAATCAAGTCCAAAAGTGAAGTCCGAAGTAACCTGCTATGGCTGCAATAAGAAGGGACACATCAAAGCCAACTGTTCAAACCAAAAGGAAACAAAGAAGCAAAGGAAGAAGAAAGCACTGGAAACAACATGGGATGAGTCTTCTTCAGAAAACTCTGATGAAGAGCTCGAACAGACGAGCTTCCTTGCGCTTACAACCCTGGAACAAGTCGATGAATCAGAAACTGAGAACGAGTCAAAAACAGAATTTGAGAGAAGCCACGGATCTGTATCTGTTTCCAAATGGCCTAACCCCACTGTAAGAACCTCTCAATTAAATAAATTGCATAATTTAGTTAATTATCTCATGCGTAAGTTAGCCAAATCCAACCTCTGAGTCAAGTCACTCCAAAAGGAGGTAAAATCCTTAAGGAGGAGACTAAACTAAGTCCTTTGACTGAGCTAGTTCAAAATGGAAGTTCAACTCAAGTCCAACAACTTGAGGAAGAAAATTCTAATTTGAAAACCCAAGTTAAAGAAATTAAGGACATGTTGGAATGGTTCACCTTGGGTTCCAAAAATCATGATCTGATTCTTGGAAAACAAAGACCCGTCTATAACCGATCCAGACATGGATTTAAGGCTGAACAAAAATATAAATCTTACTTATCGCTTGTAAATAGAGCAAATAGAAAAATAGTCCAAGCATGGGTCCCCAAGTCAATTTTGATTAATCAAGTTGAATTTGGTCAATATTGGATCCCCAAGGATCAAATCCACTACCTTGATAGACCCTATCGAGGGTATGATCCAGGGGGAGCCGATAGAAAGACCATCTTTATGGATAAATAAATTTGTTTGATGCTTGTTTTATTATCTTTATTATACATGCTTAGATTAAGCTAGATAAGGACCTAGGCTTGGTTTACATTTGACAAGTTAGACCTAGGGGTTTCAGAAAAGAAATTAAATATCCAATTTCTTTGAAAGACTTTGTCTAGAAGTGGTGGATGATCTCATACCCAAGAAGGCCTAGTGCCTCACCACATCCTGGAAGTCAATCATCGAAATGAATATTTAATTTACTGATTGTAAAACCTGAGTCTAACTCAAATGTAAATCAATTCATAGATGATAATCTAAATTAAAGATAAAATTAACCATCTCACAAAACCTATAAGGTTCCCTAATTGATAATTTAAAAAAGGGTGAGATGAACTTAGGTAAAATTTAGAATAAATATCAATTAAAAAAATCAGTTAATAAATCTTAATTAATAAATCAATTAATAAAACTTAATTAATAAATCAATTAATAAATCTTAATCAATAAATTAATTAATAAATCTTAATTAATTAATATTAATAAATTAATCAATGAATAAATTTTAAAATAAATCAGTTAATAAATCTTATTCAAATCAAGTAAATTTATTAAATCTAATAAATTTAACCAATTCATAACTTAACTTAATAATTCTAATTAACTTAATAAGTCCTATGCAATTAAATTAAACTTAAAACTCAATCAACCATCTCACAGTCACCCATAGAAATAACATGTTTGAAAACCTAGATTGGGTGAGATGGAAAATAAGGGCCTGAACCCAATCCAATCTATCTTACAATTCTTTAAAATTGGATCCAAATCAACACTTTTTGTGTAGGAACATAACGATAGTTGATGCTCCAAACACATAACTGGAGATCGATTGAAGTTCACCAAGATAAAAAATATTCAAAAAACTAGGGTCAGTTGCATTCAGCAACAACGAAACACTTAAGGTAATTAGAACAGGTAATGTCAAACTAAGTTTCGATTTTTATATTCGAAAATTTTTATTGGTTGATCAATTGAATTTTAACTTACTTAGCATTAGTCAATTATGTGACTATGGGTACTTAGTCACAAACTATGAGTGTTTAATTAAAAATGTTAAAAACCCTGAAATTACACTTAATGGAATTAGGAAAAAGAATATATATACAATTAACCTACTAACCTCCTCACTAAAGTATCTCCTGACACAATAAGAGGAAACTAAGTTGTGGCATAGAAGACTGGGTCACACTCATATCAGACTCATTTCAAAAATGAGTCAAAATGACCTAGTTAGAGGTTTACCCAAGTTAAAAAATTTAGAAAATATAATTTGTAATGCCTGTCAACAAGGTAAACAAACCAAGTCAACCCACAAGTTAACCAACCTAAATAGAACTAATTCAATACTTGAGCTCCTACATTTAGACCTATTTGATTCACATGGAGCTAAGTCACTAAGCAAAAACCAATATTACTTAGTTATAATTGATGATTATTCAAGATTTACTTGGGTAAAATTTTTAAAAATAAAACATGAAACTTATGAAATATTTCAATCTTTTTGTAAATTAATAGAAAATGAAAAAGATACTAAAATTAAAAGAATTAGAAGTGTCCATGGAGGGGAATTTGACAATCATAGGTTTAATGAATTTTGCCAATCAAATGGCTACAATCATGAATTTTCATGTCCTAGAACCCCCCAATAAAATTGTCTAGTAAAATGGAAAAATAGAACACTACAAGAAGCCGCTAGAACCATGTTAAACGAATACAACCTAAATAATCAATTCTGGGTCGAAACAATAAATATGACATGTTACGTTCAAAATAGAATACTAATCAATAAATTTCAAAATAAAACTTCATATGAAATATATTATAATAAAATCCCTAACTTAAATTATTTAAAGGTGTTTGGATATAAAGTCCACATTCTGAACACTAAGGACTACTTAGGAAAATTTACATCAAAATCAACAACATAAATCTTTTTAGGGTACTCCACAACCAGTAGAGCTTACAGAATCTATAACAAGGATACCCTAAAAGTTGAAGAAACAACTAATATGATTTTTGATGAAGAAAATAACTTAACTAATTTAACAAATGAAAATATCAATCAAAATACAGAAAATATTAATACAAGAAACATAAAAGATGATGAGGAAATTCAAATAAAACCTAGAAAATCACAAGAACCAGTGTTGATCCTGTCATAAGACCTTCAAGAGTAAGTTCCAACCACCCATCTAACAAAATTTTGGGTGACCCTGTAATGAACCAATTTTCCTCATTAGGAGTTCTGAAAGTTCTTAAAAATATTTATAAATACTTTAGAAAAATACTAGAGATTTTAATAAATTTTTAGAGTATTTTTATATAATTTTTGGAGGTCGTTTGGTATTTTTACTAAATGAAGGAAGTTTCGACAAAAAAATTGTCAAAGCCGAGATTCGAACTGTGGACCTTGGACTTGAACCGAGCCTTAACCGAATCCAGCTAGCCAACTGTCCCAGCAGGTGTTTCATATTAAAGAAGGAGAAATATTCAATTTAAGCGGTAGTTAATGAATAGAAAATAAATAGGAAGAAAAAATGGTTGCAACCGAGATTCGAACCCGTGAGCCACGCCTTAAGCAGAACGCAGGCAACCAACTGTGCCAACGGGTTTTGTTAATTTAGAAAGGAGCGGAATATATTTAAGGTATAGTAGATAATAAAAACCCTAGTATAAGAAAAAGGAACTTAGGTATTATTCGGAACCTTTCTCCTCACCTCTCGCATGCGCCGTTTCTGCCCGAGCGAGAATGAAAACAAAGACCTAGCTTCGTCTCCGGCCAAAGGGGATCCTTCCGCGAGCTCTTCTCGGATCCAAGCTCCCCTCGTCAAGAAGAAGGCTGTGAGCACGAAGAGGAAGCCAAAATCGCAAGCCACCGAAACCCTAGAGGCATTAGAGTCCTTCTTCGGCTGTAAGTCGAAGAACGCGAAGTAAGTTGCTTACTCACCTGCAGAAGAGTAGTTTCGGATTTTCCCGTTAGCTTCTTCTTTTTGATTTTGCAGCATGTTATTAAGGAGGTTTGCTTCCTTAAGTTGCTGCCGTGAATTTCAAAGAAAGGGAATAAATGGTATAGGTTAAGCGCGTGGGTTTAATTAGATGATATTCTGTTTTGACACTTTCAAAAATAGTTGACCTTTCATTACGACCTCAAGATGCTTAAGTTGTCTATGCACTGTTTGAAGTTAGGTAGTAAAGATTTAGTTCCTTTTTCCTCTTTGATTTGGGTTCATGCTTTGAGGGGTTAGCACTTTGGACAGAAATGGTGGATGTGTTACGGTTTGCATGGAATCCTTGTTCTAAGTGACGTTTGGAATTTTGGGTGCAGAAATTATAGTGGATTTTAATGCTGGGTTGTGTGTGGGTTCTTTGTGGTAGCTTCAAAAAAATTCTGAACAATTTAGAGGTTATGTTTTGGTCCATTATTTATGAGATCCTTGGGATGATATAAGATCCCTTTTGGTGGGATTTGTTATATTGAAAAGTCATGTTGTTTAAGTAGTTGAGCTTTAATCA
Organism: Zingiber officinale; assembly: GCF_018446385.1. Classification (NCBI taxonomy): domain Eukaryota; kingdom Viridiplantae; phylum Streptophyta; class Magnoliopsida; order Zingiberales; family Zingiberaceae; genus Zingiber; species Zingiber officinale. The sequence continues at coordinate 95,001,662 of NC_056002.1, read as the reverse complement.
CTTTCATATGATCCTTAGATTGTATGTGTCCTGTATGAAACTCCCCAATAGATCAGGTATGAAAAGTAATGGTTCTTTCATTACTTCCTTTGGGTCCTTAGATTTCATATGTTCTGCATAAATTCCCAAAAGATCATGTATGAATGTCAATATGATAACCATGCCTGGTTACATGTGTGCAATAAAAATGTTTTAGATGTGTTTTTTTTTTGTGTTTCATGCTTACTACATTAAAACCTTGCCATACAAATTACATTCTGTAATTGTCCTTAAGGCTAAGTTGAAGTATTGTTGGGAATTTCTTCATGCCTACCATGCTGAATTCGGTTAGGAAATGTTGCAGGAATTACTACGTTAAGTTATGTTCTTACCTCCCAATATGCTAGGTTATAGCCCTATGGTGAAAATGTATTTTGTTTATTATGATGAGGTTCTGCTTGTGAATTCCTTCATGATAAATCATGTTCGAGGAGGTGAAGTTTCTGTATCACATGACCTCATGTAATGCCACATGCTCTTAACATTACTTAGGCTTGCCCTAGTGAACATCGAGTTTAAGTAGAAGCAATATCCATTTCCTCTAGCTCGTTATCCATGATTTTGGTATAGAATTCAGCCTAGTTTTCTTAGGTGTATATATGCCTCAATAGTTCCCTCTCGAGGTAGGAATGTTTACAGAATGAATGGAATGATTAAGCATCGTAGAACAGAATTTTGTTAAGCATTGTAGTGCAGATTTACTTTAAGTATTTAGTTTCTTTAGCAGTGCAGATTTGCTAACATATAGTTTATGGAAAGTATTGTAGTACAAGGCTTTAAATTTTCCTTAAATTTGCATGATTGTGTGTTACCTAGTTGATTTCACTTACAGATGCATATGGAAAAATACCCTAACAGTATTTTGGGTTTATGAAAAGTATAAGAAAGATAAAGAAAAGAAAGAAAATGGCCAAGACCTTAAGTAGATCCCAAAGTTAAGACTTTAGGGATTTTGGCACACAAGGTGCCTATTAAAATGCCAAGGCATTTATGGAGGAAGTAATTAAGATTATAAGTATTTTACTTTTAAGAAGAGGCTAGTATCCGACTTCGCAAGGTTGTCGTTAAACAAATTCAGGTGTCCAATTCCAAAGTCTTGGCCCTGGTAGACCAAGGTCTTCTCTTTTAGGATTGGTGGCTCGCTACCCCAACCTATTAGGGAACGCACATAAGATGGTACTATGCCTGGGCCCAAGAGAAGTTGATTACTATTTTGAAGTATTATAAGTATAAGCTTTTGACATGTAAAACAAGTTTCACATAAGTATAAAAGTATTAAAGAAGAAGTTTTTTAAACAAGTGAAATAAAAGAATAAGTTTAGAACAAATGAAATAGGTTTCATTATGTTATAAAGGCAGCAAGTATAGATTTCTTTTATGCTAGCATGTTATTTGGATTAGCTTACTGTTCTTTACTATTTGATGAGCATGAGTAGTCTTTAGTAAGTATTCAGTTAGATCATGTTATAGATATATGTACATTCATATCGAGATTTTGTGAGTTAGATAGCGTTTACTAAGCATTTTGCTTATAGTTTGCATTTCCTCTTACTGCAGATACAGGAAAGGGAAAGTTATAGCAAAGGAAGGCGACAAGGAGGTGCGGATGGATGTGTGATGCCTGGACTATAGAAGCCTTGGGACTTAATTTAAGAATTTGTTAGATTAATTATGTATATAGGTTGATAAGAAAGTGTTGGAGTAAGAAGCTATATTTTAATTTGTTTCCGGTATTCATTACTTGCATAATTTGATTTTATCAAACTGCGTGGTGATGTGATTTCTTTTGTGTATTTGATATATGTTCCAGCCACCTGTGGCTGATGTATATTATCTTTGTATCTCAGTTTAAGGTCACCGGTACAGGAGAGATTCTGCCAAAATTTTTCGGTAGACTCCTCGTGATTTCGATCATACTGGTTAAGTAGAGTTAGTAGTTAAGTAACAGTCACCCTTGGAGAGTAGTAGTAGTAGTAGTAAGAAGGGTGGTTGTTACTAGTTGGTATCAGAGCAGTTCCTATTCTCCAGCATCACACATCAGCACCAACCTTGTCGTCTTCATGTAAGAAAGTACTTAAATTCTTTTTAGTATGCTTTTCTTTTTTTTTTTTATAGTAAAGAGAAATCTTTAAAAGTATTTGTTTATATGTGCTTAAGCTAGATAAAAGTTCTTGTGTGAGGAACAGCATGAGGCAAAAATGTCTAGAATTAATCTAAGTTCAAGGACGGACTTTTTATAAGATATGGGGAATTGTAACGATCCAAAATTCCTCATCACTATATAGGTATAAACCGGGGACCTAAGCCTGGGGAGCTTGCTAATTTATGTTATGGGATGGTGGTATGATCCGGGGACCTAAGCCAGGTGAGCGCGCCAGAATCAAACAAGATGTGTTCTGGGATGGTGATATGATCTGGGGACCTAAGCCCAGTGAGCGTGCCAGAATCAAACAAGATATGTTCTGGGACGGTGGTATGATCTAGGGACCTAAGCCCAGTGAGCACGCCAGAATCAAACAAGATATGCTCTGTGATGGTGGTATGATCTGGGGACCTAAGCCCAGTGAGCACGCCAGAATCAAACAAGATATGTTTTGGGATGGTGGTATGATCCGGGGACCTAAGCCCAGTGAGCGCGCTAGAATAAAGGGGAACTCTGGTCCTAAGTTCGGACCCCTACTAACCTAGCGCTAGAGTAGTTGTCTGATCAACAACTTATGTTACGGTACTACTAAGTGCAACTAGGCCACCACAGTAGTATAAGTATGCATGCAAGTATGTTCAAGTCATGTTATGTTTATATTTACGTTTATGTTTAGGCCTACGTTATGTTCATGTTATGTTTTTGCCTATGCATATGGACATGCTTGTGATCGAGTCTATCATTATGTTTAGTTCATCTACCATGCTTACATTTATGCTGTCATGCTTACGTCATTGCTTATGCTTATGTTCATTGTATGTAGGTTAGGAGGTCCTAAGATACCTTTGATAGGGTTTTCCTTAGTACATTAGATTATGGGCGCTAACTAATGCATGTACAAGGTAGAGAACGTGCTATAGAATTATTCTAAGTTCGAGGACGAACTTTTTATAAGGTATGGGGGATTGTAATGACCCAATTTTCCTCATTAGGAGTTCTGAAAGTTCTTAAAAATATTTAGAAATACTTTATAAAAATACTAGAGATTTAAAGAAATTTTTAGAGTATTTTTATGTAATTTTTGGAGGTCGTTTGATATTTTTACTAAACGAAGGAAGTTTCAACAAAAAAATTGTCAAAGCCGAGATTCGAACCGTGGACCTCAGACTTGAACCGAGCCTTAACCGAATCCAACTAGCCAACTGTCCCAGCGGGTGTTTCATATTAAAGAAGGAGAAATATTCTATTTAAGCGGTAGTTAATGAATAGGAAGAAAAAATGGTTGCAGCCGAGATTCGAACCTGCGAGCCACGCCTTAAGCAGAACGCAACCAACCAACTGTGCCAATGGGTTTTGTTAATTTAGAAAGGAGCAGAATATATTTAAGGTATAGTAGATAATAAAAACCCTAGTATAAGAAAAAGGAACTTAGGTATTATTCGGAACCTTTCTCCTCACCTCTCGCGTACACCGTTTCTGCCCGAGCGAGAACGAAAACAAAGACCTAGCTTCGTCTCCGTCAAAAGGGGATCCTTCCGCGAGCTCTTCTCTGATCCAAGCTCCCCTCGTCAAGAAGAAGGCTGTGAGCACGAAGAGGAAGCCAAAATCGCAAGCCACCGAAACCCTAGAGGCATTAGAGTCCTTCTTCGGCTGTAAGTCGAAGAACGCGAAGTAAGTTGCTTACTCACCTGCAGAAGAGTAGTTTTGGATTTTCCCGTTAGCTTCTTCTTTTTGATTTTGCAGCATGTTATTAAGGAGGTTTGCTTCCTTAAGTTGCTGCCGTGAATTTCAAAGAAAGGGAATTAATGGTACAGGTTAAGCGCGTGGGTTTAATTAGATGATATTCTGTTTTGACACTTTCAAAAATAGTTGACCTTTCATTACGACCTCAAGATGCTTAAGTTGTCTATGCACTGTTTGAAGTTAGGTAGTAAAGATTTAGTTCCTTTTTCCTCTTTGATTTGGGTTCATGCTTTGAGGGGTTAGCACTTTGGACAGAAATGGTGGATGTGTTACGGTTTGCATGGAATCCTTGTTCTAAGTGACGTTTGGGATTTTGGGTGCAGAAATGATAGTGGATTTTAATGTTGGGTTGTTTGTGGGTTCTTTGTGGTAGCTTCCAAAAAATTCTGAACAATTTAGAGGCGATGTTTTGGTCCATTATTTATGAGATCCTTGGGATGATATAAGATCCCTTTTGGTGGGATTTGTTATATTGAAAAGTCATGTTGTTTAAGTAGTTGTGCCTTAATCACTTTCATATGATCCTTAGATTGTATGTGTCCTGTATGAAACTCCCCAATAGATCAGGTATGAAAAGTAATGGTTCTTTCATTACTTCCTTAGGGTCCTTAGATTTCATATGCTCTGCATAAATTCCCAAAAGAACATGTATGAATGTCAATATGATAACCATGCCTGGTTACATGTGTGCAATAAAAATGTTTTAGATGTGTTTTTTTTGTGTTTCATGCTTACTACATTAAAGCCTTGCCATACAAATTGCATTCTGTAATTGTCCATCAGGCTAAGTTGAAGTACTGTTGGGAATTTCTTCATGCCTACCATGCTGAATTCGGTAATGAAATGTTGCAGGAATTACTACGTTAAGTTCTGTTCTTACCTCCCAATATGCTAGGTTGTAGCCCTACGGTGAAAATGTATTTTGTTTATTATGATGAGGTTCTGCTTGTGAATTCCTTCATGATAAATCATGTTCGAGGAAGTGAAGTTTCTATATCACATGACCTCATGTAATGCCACATGCTCTTAACATTACTTAGGCTTGCCCTAGTGAACATCGAGTTTAAGTAGAAGCAATATCCATTTCCTCTAGCTCGTTATGCATGATTTTGGTATAGAATTCAGCCTAGTTTTCTTAGGTGTATATATGCCTCAATAGTTCCCTCTCGAGGTAGGAATGTTTACAGAATGAATGGAATGATTAAGCATCGTAGAATAAAATTTTATTAAGCATTGTAGTGCAGATTTACTTTAAGTATTTAGTTTCTTTAGCAGTGCAGATTTGCTAACAGATAGTTTATGGAAAGTATTGTAGTACAAGACTTTAGATTTTCCTTAAATATGCATGATTGTGTGTTACCTAGTTGATTTCACTTATAGATGCATATGGAAAAATACCCTAACAGTATTTTGGGTTTATGAAAAGTATAAGAAAGATAAAGAAAAGAAAGAAAAAGGCCAAGACCTTAAGTAGATCCCAAAGTTAAGACTTTAGGGATTTTGGCACACAAGGTGCCTATTAAAATGCCAAGGCATTTAAGGAGGAAGTAATTAAGATTATAAGTATTTTACTTTTAAGAAGAGGCTAGTATCCGACATCACAAGGTTGTCGTTAAACAAATCCAGGTGTCCAATTCTAAAGTCTTGGCCCTCGTAGACCAAGGTCTGCTCTTTTAGGATTGGTGGCTCGCTACCCCAACCTATTAGGGAACGCACATAAGATGGTACTATGCCTAGGCCCAAGAGAAGTTGATTACTATTTTGAAGTATTATAAGTATAAGCTTTTGAACAAGTAAAACAAGTTTCACATAAGTATAAAAGTATTAAAGAAGAAGTTTTTTAAACAAGTGAAATAAAAGAATAAGTTTAGAACAAATGAAATAGGTTTCATTATGTTATAAAGGCAGCAAGTATAGTTTTCTTTTATGCTAGCATGTTATTTGGATTAGCTTACTGTTCTTTACTATTTGATGAGCATGAGTAGTCTTTAGTAAGTATTCAGTTAGATCATGTTATAGATATATGTACATTCATATCAAGATTTTGTGAGTTAGATAGCGCTTACTAAGCATTTTGCTTATAGTTTGCATTTCCTCTTACTGCAGATACAGCAAAGGAAAAGTTATAGCAAAGGAAGGTGACAAGGAGGTGCGGATGGATGTGTGATGCCTGGACTATAGAAACCTTGGGACTTAATTTAATAATTTGTTAGATTAATTTTGTATATAGGTTGATAAGAAATTGTTGGAGTAAGAAGCTGTATTTTAGTTTGTTTCCGCTATTCATTACTTGCATAATTTGATTTTATCAAACTGCGTGGTGATGTGATTTCTTTTGTGTGTTTGATATATGTTCCAGTCACCTGTGGCTGATGTATATTATCTTTGTATCTCATTTTAAGGTCACCGGTACAGGGGAGATTTTGCCAAACTTTTTCGGTAGAGGCTCCTCGTGATTTCGATCATACTGGTTAAGTAGAGTTAGTAGTTAAGTAACAGTCACCCTTAGAGAGTAGTAGTAGTAGTAGTAAAAAGAGTGGTTGTTACAGACCCAACCCTAGGAGTTCGAACTAGATCATCCTATAGAAACCTAAATCAGATAGCCCTTATTTCTAAAATTGAACCCAAGACTATAGAAGAAGTCTTACCTGACCTAGACTAGATACTAGCAATGCAAGAGAAATTATCCCAATTTGAAAGAAACCAAGACTGAGAACTTGTACCTAAACCCATAAGTAAAACCGTAGTTGACACTAAATGGGTATTTAGAAATAAATTGAATGATAAGGGTGAAATAGTAAGTGTAATGACCACCCTTCTTACTACTACTCTCTAAAGGTGACCGTTACATAACTACTATAGATTCTTACTTAACTAGTATAGCAAACTGTACATTAAAATTTTTCAGAAAACTTAAAATTTTGGCAGAATATATGCAGTTCGGCAGGACTAAAATACAATACAATACTGACATGCACATATAACTCATAATAGCATAAAACATATGAAACTATATCTCAATGCAAACACAAAAGTACCTACTTACTAAACTGAACTCATCTTAGCATGCAATCTAAAACAAGAATAATCTCAAATGACAATTCACAAAGTACAATCTCAAATGTTTCTTATCCACTAAAACACGGAAACTTAATAATGTCCCAAGTCTCTCCCGTAGTCCTGGCATCACACATCATCGAACACCTCCTTGTTGCCTTCCTTTGCTATAGCTTTCCCTTTCCTTTATCTGTAGTAAGAGGAAATGCAATCTATAAGCAAAATTGCTTAGTAAGCGATGTCTAACTCACAAAACTCGAATGTGCATATAAATACAGCAATGCTAAAAACTGAATCTATAAGAAGAAAACTACTCATACTCATCTAATAGCAAAGCACTAAAATTTGCATACTCATGATATACAAGAATAAAACTGCATGCTGGAAGACAAGGCTAATCATGCTCAATAAACTAATCAGGAAACAAATAAAACTAATACTGCATGCTTCGAATTAAAAGAACTAAACTTGCTGACTCTAAACATAAATGAAGCTCGTTTCATTTGTTCAAAAAACTTATAATTTATACTTGAAAATAATAATAAACTTTTCTCTTGGGCCCAGGCTTAGTACCAATGCTTGCTCCCTAATAGGGACGATGGTAACTAGTCACCAGTCCTACGAGGGTAAAGACCTTGTTCTTACTAGGGCCAAGACCTTAGAATTGGTCACCTGGATTTGTTTAACGACAACCTTGGAAGTCGAGCACTAGCCTTTTTAAAATAAAATACTTCTTATCTTTTATTACTTCTAATATATAATGCCTCGGCATTTCTTCAAGCACTAAGCGTGCCTTTGATCCTCAACTTCTGGAATTTGGGATCAAATCAAGACCTTGGTCTTTTCTTGCTTAAACAGATTCTAAAACTGCATACAAAGCTTAACTAAGAAATTACATAACATGCTAATCGAAATTCTGCATTCTCAGCTAACAAATTTCTGCACTAGAATGTTAACCAAAAATCCGCACTTGAAATGTTAATTAAAAATCTGCATCTTGTAGCTCTAAAGGGTTGTACGTGCCCTCTTCTTACAGTACAAACAAAATTTAAAGCTTATTGGAATGAAAGCCTATGTAGAGCCTAATTTCACTTCAAATGCTTAGCACGAACAAACCCGAACCTGCTGAAACTAAAAATCCTTGCAAACATATTCACAACCTAAACTTACATAAAGCAACATATTTTTTTTTTAAACAAAGCATAATGCAATGTAGAAAGAATTTCTTAAACTACTCTTAAACACCTAAAGGATTTACTTAAACACCCATTCTTATAGCAACAAATCTTAGGGTTTTCATATGGCAACAGAATTCTTCAAGCATGCTTCAAACAAAGAAGAAAACAAGATCTGAAACCTCAATTCACGACAGCAAACAAGATCTTTAAACATGTTACAACATATATGCAAGGAAGAAGGAAAAGAATCTTGAATCTACCATTAACCCTCTAACAACTAAATCTGAAATTGAGATTCATGGCAGCAAACCTCAAGAACAACACTCCTACTGCATACTTCGGCCAAACAAGAAGAACACAGAATCCAATAGCTACTCTTACAGCAGGTGAGAAGCACTTACATTGGTTTCTTGGACTCACAACCGGAAAGGAACTTCTAGGGTTTTGGATAGCTCAAATTCTGGTGACTCCTTCGTGCCCACCGACTCTCCTTGACAAGAGGATCTCAATTCGGTGAAGAACCCCTTCAGATAGAGCCTTGGCCGGCCGCCGGAGACGTGCCCTAGGTTTGTCTTCGTCATCTAAGCCGTCGTCGCACGCAAGGAAGGAGAGGTGAGGTAATTAGGTTATGGTAAATACCTAAGCCCTCTCTTTATAACTCCAATATCCTGTTACCAACTACTACTTACATATAATTCCGACCTCTATTTGATCAACAATGCCCGCTTGGGCACTTGGTCAGTCGGATCCGCTTAAGGTTCGGGTCGGGTCACGGGTTCGAACCTAGGCCGAACCTATTTATTTTTTGAAACTTCTTCCTTTTGGTAAAAATACCAAACGAACTCCAAAAATTGCATAAAAATACTCTAAAAATTCCTAAAAATCTCTAGAATATTTCTAAAGCATTTCTAAATATTTTTAAGCACTATTAAGACTCAAAATAAGGAAATTTGGGTTGTTACAGTAAGACATAAAGCTAGACTAGTAGCAAAAGGGTTCAGCTAAGTAGAAGGGTTAGACTATAATGAAACCTATGCACCTGTAACCATACTTGAATCCATAAGGATGCTACTAGCCTATGTAACACATAAAGGATTCAAGTTATACCAAATAGATGTAAAATTTGCATTCTTAAATGAGTTCATCAAGGAAGAGGTGTATGTAAGTTAACCCCCAGGATTTAAGGATTTGGACCACCCAAACCATGTCTTTAGATTAAATAAAGCCCTATATAGACTAAAACAAGCACCTAGGACTTGGAATGAACACCTATCAACTTATCTAATATCTAAGGGGTTTAAATAAGTTCAAATAAATTAAACTTTATTTGTAAAAACCTTTAAAAAAGACATCTTTATAGTCCAAATTTACGTAGATGATATAATTTTTAGCTCAACCAACACTAAGTTTTTAAAAGACTTTACTAAATTAATGGAAAGTGAATTTGAAATGAGCTTAGTAGGAGAACTTAACTTTTTCTTAGGCTTACAAATTAAATAAACCAAATATGGAATATATATTTTTCAAACAAAATATGCTAAGGAATTAATTAACAAGTTTGGCATGGAAAATTCTAAAAATATAAATACCCCAATGGTAACCAATGTTAAAATCGACTCTAATTTAGAAGGAAATCAGTAGACTTAAAATATTATCGAAGTGCTATAGGGAGTCTACTATACCTAACTACAAGTCGACCTGATATTCTGTTTACAGTAGGTATGTGTGCTAGGTACCAATCTTGTGTAAAAGAATCACACCTAATAAATGTTAAAAGAATACTTAGATGCATTAAGGGAACCCTAAATGTAGGACTTTGGTACCCTAAGACTAGCACATTAACCTAGTTGGCTATTCTGACTTAGGCTATATCAAGTGCAAACTAGATAAAAAAAAGTACAAGTGGAAGCTATCAATTTCTAGGTCAGTGCCTAGTAAGTTAGTTAAACAGAAAGCAACACTGTGTTGCTTTATCCACTACTGAAGCAGAATACATAGTCATGGGGGAATGCGTATCTCAACTATTATGGATGATGCATACCTTAAAGGACTATCAATTAGAATATAAAAATATAAAAATTTTAATTGATAATATAAGTTTAATTAACTTAACCAAAAATTCAATCCATCACTCAAGGACTAAACACATAGAAGTAAAACATCACTTTGTAAGGGAATCATGTAGCTAAGGGTGATATTATACTCAACTATGTTGAGTCCAAGTCAAACCTGGCTGACATTTTCATAAAATCCTTACCTGAACTTGAGTTCAGTGCACTTAGAAGACAAATAGGGATATGTTTAGTAGAATAGAGTTTACTTTCAAAATATTCCTCTTTACTATTTCAAAAGTTATATATTTTTTTGTTTTAAAGCTCTAGAAAAATTATTTCCAAAATTCTAATTTTATTAGATTTTCAAAAAAATGGACTTAGCCTAGGTATTTACCCCCTAGAAAGCATGTTCCCCTAGGTCTCAGCCAGAGCATCTCACAAGTACACTAGGTTTACCTTGCTTATTTATGAAAAATACTTAGAATGGTGTGAGATGCATAGGGTACTGCCTGGACTTTAGAATGATTATGTCTGTGCATCAACATAAATTTGGACAATAAATACCATGTCAAAATTAATCAAGTTAAGTTATCCATGCTTCGTCAAACTAACTGGATCATCTACTTAATTTGACTAACCAAGTGAAAGTTACTACCTAATGGTAAACAGCTAGTAGCTAAAGGCTAGACATTTTGTTAAGAAAGATCTTTATGTTGATTTTTTTTAACACGCATGCTTAGACTCTAAGACTCTAAAACTTAAAAAGTTTTTGGCATTAATCAAGGGGGACTGAAAGGAGTCACATTAAATATCTTTGAAAGTTAAAATTTTTTTTAAAGCTATATTTTTCATTAAAAGTTAAAAGTATTTTTGAAAAAGAAAGTTCAGTTTTTATTTTTTAGGGATAGTTTTTTGGTTTAAGAAAAATTATTTTTAAGCTAAGTGTTTAAACAAAATTATATTAAAGCTAAGTGTTTATCAAATCATTATAAACCTAAGTGTTTTCAAAACTTAAATTTTATCTAATTTTTTTTGAAAAAGCTAAGTATTTTTCAAAGTATTTCTAATTTAGCTAGGTATTTCTCAAAGCAATTATTTTCAAAACTAAGTTTAGCCAAATTGTTTGGTGAAAAAGCTAAGTACTAAATCTAAATTTGTTTAAAGCCGAACCTTTTATCATAATTTTTTTTAAGCTAAGTACTTAAGTTACATTTGTTTAAAACTAAATTTTTATCATAAATTAAAATTTTTAACTATGAGTTTTCTCAAATTTTTATCTGGTTTAGATTATTTCAACTATTTTTTATATATGGTATGTTGGTGCGGGAAGCATCCGACGATCGAACCCAAGTTTTGATAATGGCAAAGGGTTCAAAGTTAAGTCTTGTTGTTTCTAACATGTTGAATGAGTGTTTCAGGAAAGTCCTAACTGCGCTTAGGCAAAGGTGAAAGTCCTAGGGGGTGGTAACCCTAGGTCCTAGGGGGCGGTAACCCTAGGTGGAGGAAAGTCCTAGCTGCGGTTAGGCAAAGGGAAAACCCTAGGGGACGATAACCCTAGGTCATAGGGGGTGGTAACCCTATGCGGAAAGTCTTGGCAGGTCGATGTCTTCAGGCAAAAGTCCTAGGGGGTGGTAACCCTAGGTGGAAAGTCCTGGTGTCGCGAACCAGGTGAAAGACTGGACTAGCCGGGAAGCGAATGTCCAGCAGAAAGTCTGGAAGCGTCGAGTGCTGAGCAAAAGTCCAGTCGATCTGAAGGATCGCACTGGCAACAGGTAAATCTCCTGAGTGGAGTAGGTGAGGACGCGTTCCCCGTAGAGGGAACAATAGGCGTCGGGTCGACCTAGGGTTTCCGGTCAGAAACCCAAAGTCAGACTCGGACAGTCCGAAGACTGTCATTATCACATCTATTATGTTTTATGTGCTAACTTTGTGCTGCAGGGTATATTTGGGACTAATGTATCTTGCAGGGACCAAAGTGCAAAGATTAACCTCGGATGAACAGTGTCCGAGGCGCCTCCATGGAGCTTGGAGGGGCCTCGGGTGTAAAAGCTGACCTGGCCGCGAAGCAGGGTTGAAGGCGCCTCGGTTGGCTATGGAGGCGCCTTGGAAGGCGCCTTGAAGACCTATGAAGGCGCCTTCATGGTGATAAGGCACATAATGGTCAGCGCTCATCTGCACGGTGGACTCGGAGCTATGGAGGCGCCTTCGGAGGCTTTCAAGGCGCCTTGGATGCTCTTTATAAGGGGTCTTCGAGCAGCAGTGAAGATGAACAACTTCCAAGCTTCCATTCTGCTGTTTTCTGCTCAAGTATTGCTTCCGAAGTGCTGTTGCAACATTCTGACGACCCGGAGCTCAGATTTCTTTCCTACTACTATTGTCGGTATAATTTTAAATTGCAGTTACATTTGTAATTAGATTGTAATATTCATACGAGCTTATGGTTGTTGCCCACGGAAAGCGATCAAGGATCACGGGCCTTCGAGTAGGAGTCGACCTAGGCTTTGAACGAAGTAAACGACCGTGTTCTTGTGTTTGTTTCCTTTATTCCACTGCTTTAATTACTCTACGAATGTTTTACGATTCCGATAATCGAACGATTTAGCCGTGAGCGCTATTCACCCCCCGCCCCCCCCCCCCTCTAGCGCTTCTCGATCCAACATGGTAAAGCAAGACAGAAAAGTAAAAGTTAAGTGATTAAGGGGGAGCTATAACTTAAGTGATTAAGGGGGAGCTATAACAAGCTGTTCAAAATATTACATCTTTTTAATTGCACTTGATATTGCATCTTTTTTATGATATTGCATCTTTTTAACTTATGTGCATTTATGTTGCTCATCTTTTTATAATCGAGTTATGTTTTGTTTAACTTTGAATTTTGTTACCATTATCAAAAAGAGGGAGAATGTTGGTGCGGGAAGCATCAGACGATTGAACCTGAATTTTGATAATGGCAAAGGGTTCAAAGTTAAGGTTATTTGTGGTCTAACGAGATTGAATGAGATTGCAGGAAAGTCCTAATTATTCTTAGGCAAAAGTCCTAGCTGCGGTTAGGCAGGTGAAAAACCCTAGGGGGTGGTAACCCTAGGTCCTAGGGGTGGTAACCCTAGGTGGAAAGTGTTGGCGGGTCGAGAGCTTCAGGCAAAATCCTAAAGTCGGGGATTTTAGGTTGAAATCCTGGTGTCGTGAACCGAGTGGAAGTCTGGACGAGTCATGGAGCAAATATCTAGCATAAAGACCGAAAGCTTCGGACACTTAGCAAAAGTCCAGTTGGTCTGGAGGATCAATCTGGCAACAGGTAAACTCTCCTAAGAGGAGTAGGTGAGGACGTGTTCCTCGGTGAGGGAACAAGAGGTGTCGGTTTGACCTAGGATTTTTGAGAAATCTGAAGTCAGAACTGAACAGTCTGAAGACTGTCAAATGCTTTATTTTTCAGGTCTATATTATGCTACCTTTGTTTTGTAGGGTATGATTGGTTTCTGTAACGCCCCACCTTCTATACTGGCTAGGCTGTAAGCCTAGGTTTACATTATGCTGTGCTAAGCTATATTTTAAGGTGCGGAAAACTGAGTTAATTAAAAATTTTGCTAGCCAATACAATTTCTTCTGCTACTTTATATTAGATCTGAAATTCATGTTTAAACAAAGGAGCCAATACAACACCTTGAATACTACTCCTATGCTAAAGGAGGTAATCTAGGCTTCACATATGATCAAGGGCTGAAATGAGGGGTTTCCAACTGTTATCAGGCCTCCCAATCGATCGGTGGATCGATTGGAGTGGCCTGATCGATCCACTGATCGATTCAGCTCGCTACTATGCACGGGGTACAGTCTGGATCGATCGGTTGATCGATCCAGGCTTGTCAATTGATCCAGTGATCAATTCCAAAGCTCTCTGTTCGCGAGGCTATTTCCCCGATCGATCTAGTGATCGATTCCAGAGCTTATTGTTCACGACAATAGCTCCGATCGATCGGCTGGTCAATCCAGAAGCTTACTGTTCTCGAAATCAACTCTCAATCGATCAACCGATCTATTGAGGTCCCTCCAATTGATCGGTCGATCGATTGGAGTTTCTGATTTCGCTGCAGAACTCTGATTTCAGATCTTGATTATACACAACTCAATATAATAAACCTAAAATACCTAGAGAACATTGTAATAGGTCTACACTAACATTATGCATGATCTACTACTCATCAATAAGCTAGCTAGTGTCCTAGGCATGGTATAAGCACGGTTTCACAATTCAGAATTCTTAAACATTCCAAAGGTGCATAAACATTAAAAAGAACGAAGGTTCTAATTCTTTAAATTTGCTAGTTCCCAAGGGTCTTCATCCCAAGTTCCTGCTCACACATATCTTCATAGCATTGACCTCCAGCCTCCGCTAGTCCATCTTTCCTTTACCTTTATCTGCAGTATAAGGGAAAGAAGTATCTGTAAGCTTGGGAGCTTAGTAAGAAACCATCTACCTCACAAAACATGCATACGATGCGATTCATGCTTTTAAAACATGCTATTTGAAATATGTGCTGAACATTGCTAAACATGGATTCTAAGACATGGCATAATCACATACAATACATGGCAATCGTAGCTAAGCATAAAACCATCATGTGGATCCATAAGAACTAAACCGAACTAAAAGCTAAGCTACACTACTGCTAGTTGATGCTAAGCTACTCTATATTCTCATAAACCATATTGTGAAGTTTTAAAAGCTATTTATCATAAATAGATGAAAATACATAATCATGCTGCTGATGGGCCCGGCAACTGTACTTGCTGTGCGCGCATCTCTTACTAGACCCGGGGACAAATCTAAATGCTAGATTTCCGGTGGCGAAGATCTCTTCGTAGATCTCCTCGTGTCTACGTGCCCTTCTCGCGGAGAGGAACGTTCTCGTGCTGGAATCATCGCCAGAAGGTGTTCTTGAAGCCTTTGGGACGGAACCCTAGCCCTTGGGGCTTGGTGCGCTGAGAGGAGCAGAGAAGGGAGAGGCGGCGTGAGGGTGAGGAGAGGAAGAAATCCCGATCCAAAATAAGCCCTCACTTAATTATTTCCCTATTTATATTAAGTGGGTAGTTCGGCCCAACTCTAACATAAATATAATTGATTCCCTTTTCTTTTAGCATGGCTCTGCTGGGTTCACTTGGTTACTAGAGTCACCCTATAAGACATAGAGTTTGCTAGATCTCTTGTTCAATTCCCGCTTAAGTTATTTTACGTTTCTATTTATTTTTGCTACTTCCGCTACTCTAAAAATTCTGTAAAAATATTTTAAAATTCCAGAAAAATCGTAGAATATTTCTAAAATATATTTTAGAATTTTCGGGCGTTACAATCCCCCATACCTTATAAAAAGTTCGTCCTCGAACTTAGAATAACTCCGGGTACCTCTGTCTCATGCTAGCTTCTGTCTCCCAAGTTGCCTCTTCTATTGTGTGACTTTGCCAAATGACTTTTACTAATGGTACTTCCTTGTTCTGCAATTTCTTAACTGCTCGGTCTATTATCTGAATAGGCCGACTGTCATAGCTGAGGTCTTCGTGAACGCGTACCGACTGGAGCTCAATCACCTGGGTGGCATCTGGGATATCTTCTTCAGCATGGAGACATGAAATACATTGTGGATAGCTGACATCTCCAGGGGTAGCACTAGCTCATATGCTACCTTGCCAACTCTTTTGGTGATAAGGTATGGTCCCACATATCTGGGACTTAGTTTGCTCTTCTTCCCAAAACGCATTACTCCCTTCATGGGAGCCACTCTGAGGAATACTGTATCCCAAACTGAAAACTCTAGGGGTCTGCGTCGTGTATCAGCATAGCTTTTCTGGCGGCTCTGAGCTGTCTCTATCCTCTGGTGGATCTGTTGTATAGCTGCTGTGGTATCTGCTACTATATCTGTCTGAAGTTCTAGTTCTTTCTATTCACCACTCTGATACCAGCAGATTGGAGATCTACACCTCCGTCCATAGAGAGCCTCGTAAGGTGTCATACCTATAGTGGCCTGATAACTGTTGTTGTATGCAAATTCTGCTAAACTCAGATATTTGCACCAACTTCCCTTGAAGTCTAGGGCACACGATCGGAGCATATCTTCGAGTATCTGATTTACTCGCTCCGTCTGACAATCTGTCTGAGGATGGAAATGTAACGCCCCGCCCCTCCTGCTAAGGCGACGGGGGTTACTTGACGACACTTGCATACTTAACACAGCGGAAGTCTTACTTAGAGAATTTAAAAACCTTTTTCTTACTTAAAAATCACAATAGACATAAAAGGTCCACATAGCATACTTATCATAAATTTTGGGTCTTAATACCAAACACATACTTAAAGTCATGGAGTCATAAAGTAAAAACATCAACATGGCAAATTTCTTATTAAATGAAAGCAGGTCATTTCTTTTAGCCAGTCCACTACCGCACACATCCTTCAAGCCCTCCTGCTGCTCCCTTAGTACATCCATTCCTTGCCTTTATATGTGGTACAAGAAAGTAAGCTATGAGCACTCATGCCTCAGTAAGTTCCCTTCCTACTCACAAAAACCGTCAAGCATATTAAAATCACAAGTCATAAGACATAAAGACAAGTGTATCATGTTAAGAGCATATCATGGCATATCATAACATAACATAAAATATCATGGCATAACATATCATGATCATCAAACGTATCCTGTCATAGCATAACATCATCATAACTAGCATGGCGTAATCATAAAGTATAATCATGGTACATCCCTAAACATATATCATGCAACATATGCAACATGTCTATTGAAAACTTATACAATACATACTTAAACATAATCTCAACATGATTAGGGCCCCGGCTTGTACCACATACATAAATGCGCGCGTCCTATGTAGGTCCAAGGTAGCAAGTCTTGAACCCTATAAGGCATACATACTAGGCCCGTTTCTTAGTCCATCGACCTAGGGGCACTTAGGAGCTCATCCCTAACGAGGCCCGTTTCTTAGTCCATCGACCCCGGGGCGCTTATGAAGCCCACCCTTGGTACAAGCCATACATAAAGTAAAGTAGCATGACTTAACTTACATATCATAGTTCTTATCATTTCATGCATATCATATTTCTTAACATATCATAAAACATGCATATTTGGGCACACAGCACATGCATGAATCATAACATACATCATGAAATATCACTTATCTTAAAGCATGCATATTTGGGCACACAGCACATGCATGAATGATAGGCTTGCATAACAAACGTATCATTTTATCATGTCATAAAGTAAGCATGTTTGAGCACATAGTACATACATACATGGGTCATAAGCATACATGAAAGAACATAACACATATCCTATAAAGACATAATCATTCATGGAATCATTAAATATCATCTCTTCATAGCATGTGAGGTATATCTAGTCACTAAACCCATATGGCCGAAAGTCATGAAAGGACCACATGATCTCTAGACAACATACAAACATAAAAATTTTCATGATATCTTCACATACTAACATAAGAAAGATCATAAGCATGTTAACCTAAATTTTTAAGCCCTCCTAGGTTTCCAATTATTTCATGGCCGAAACCTTTCATGAAGAGGAATCAAGTTCTAAGCAACATGTAAACATGTAAACCCTATACTCATATCATATTATATTTCATAGGGAACTACTTAAGCACATTTAGTTTGGGTTCTAAGTTCCCTAAGCTCCTAATCATATCATGGCCGAACCCTAGCTTATCTCATCCTAGGTTACAAGTAGCATAGAGGTGTTGAACCTTAAGCCAACATGTTATACATTTTCATGAGGAACAACATAAGCATGTTTGTTTAAAATTTCAAACTTCCTAGACCCCTTAATTCAAGGTGGCCGAACCTAACAATCATGGAATTAGGTTTTTAGTGGCATAAGAGTATGAAACCACAACTACATTCCATAGCATACATCACAAGAACATCATAAGCATATATAAGTTGGGTTCTAATTTCTCTAAGCCTTTAAACTTGTAGGGGCCGAAACATGTAAATCATGGAACTAGATTTTTAGTGACATGAGAGCATGGGAACCACAACTACATTTCATAGCATATATCTCAAGGACATCATAAGCATGTATAAGTTGGATTCAAATTTCTCTAGACCCTTTAAACTTGTAGTGGCCGAAACTTAACAAGCATGAAACTAAGTTTCTAGTGGCACAAGAGCATGGAAACCCTACACAATTTTCATGGCTTCATAACAAGGAACAACATGAGTAAACTTAGTTAAAAAAAAACTACACATACTAGCTTTAAACCTAATGTGGCCGAAAGTTACATGTATTCAAAATTCTATATAACAAGCAACCATAAAACATCAACTAGTTTCATATTATATTATCAAGAAGGTCATGAGCCTCTTAGCCTTGGTTTCAACTTTCCTAGACTTCAACTCTCATCATAGCCGAACCCTCATAAGCATGAAATAAAATTCATAACTAACATACAATCATGGCATAACATTTTAGCTTCATGTCTTGTCTTAGGAAAAATCTTAGCATGCTTGGTCTTAGGTTTAAAACTCTCCTAGGCCTTTACTCCTTACTTGGCCGAATATTCATGAGCATGTAAATGGAGTTTCAAACAACATACAAGTAAGAGAAAAGTTAACAACCTCATTATCATAGGGTACATAACAAAAAGAATAAGAAAGCATGCTTAGTTTGAGTCTTGAACTTACCTAGTCTTCTTGTTCATGCTTGGCCGAAACATGTAAATCATGAAACTAATTTTTCATTAATTATTCTAGCATGGAAACCATAGATTAACTTCTTACATAAAATACATGTCACAAGAAAAAAATAGAAAGCATATCTAATTACCACTTTCTTAAACTCTTCTTCTTGTTTTCTTTTTGACCGAATTTTTCTTAAACAAAAACCTAAGTTTTTAAGCGATCTATCTCCATGGAAAAACCATACAAACTATTGTACCACAGGTGAGGGGAAGCTTACCTAATGTTCACTTGTTAATCCTTAAGAAATGGTACCCTTGGTGAAGAGGAAGTAGGGAGCTTCTTCTTCTAGCACTCCTTTCGATTTCTCTTGCTTGGAAAGGTACACCTTGAAGGCTCCTTCTTGTAGTTTAGTTTTCTCTTAGGGAGAAACCTAAACTTGGATTGTGGAGATGAGGGAGGAGGATGCTAGTCTCGGCAAAGGGTGAGGGAGAGGGGGAAAAAAAAATGAAATCCTTTAGTTCCTTTCCTTTTTATGCTAAGTGAGTGGAAGTTACAAAGATGAACTTTGCTTCCCTTCCTCCTTAATGCATACATGTATTTTTTTTTTTTAATGAAAAGATGTCCTCATTCCTTTCCCCTTAACTCTTCTCTTCACTATCCTCTTTAAACTCCACGAAAATAGAGAGGAAAAGGGAGGAAGACAACTTGTCTTTTGCTACTCTTTTCTTAACCAAGAGGTAAACAAGAGGAAGAAAGCTCATTGGTTTTTCTCTTGTTCCCTTACTAAATTGTATCTTTACTTTTAACTACAATTTCTATCATTTCCCTTTCACATATTATTCATTATCCTAGTGGTTAACATACATAATTTTATTTCTATCCTTGGTGGGAGGTTCAAGGTTCAAACCTTCACCTCTTCTTTTTATTTCTCTTATTTCTTTTTCTTTGATTCTTCTTCTTTTATGTTCTAAAGCAAATAACACCCATATACTTATCTTATAATTTTGTGGGTGTTACAGGAAAGTTGTGCTAAATTTTAACTTAGTGCCCAATGCTGACTGTACACACTCCCAGAAATGTGATGTGAATCTGCTGTCTCTTTCTGAAATAATGGTACGTGGGACTCCATGCAGTCTGATTATCTCCTTGAGATACAACTGAACTAGCTGATCCATGGAATAGGTTATCCTAATAACTAAGAAGTGGGATGATTTAGTCAACCTGTCAACTATTACCCATATGCCATCAAAACCATTCATGGTTCTGGGTAATCCCACTATGAAATCCATGGAAATATCCTCCCACTTCCATTCTGGGATCTGAATGGGCTGCAGGACTCCTCCTGGTCTCTGGTGTTCTGCCTTGACCCTCTGACAGGTCAGACAGGTACTGACATATCTAGCGATGTTTCTTTTCATCCCCGACCACCAAAAATGTTTCTTCAGGTCTTGGTACATTTTGGTGGAACCAGGATGCATCGTATAAGGAGTCCTGTGAGCCTCGTCTAGAATCTTCCTCCGTAGTTCCTCCTGATCTGGAACGCATAGTCTGCCACCAAAATATAATACCCCACTATCTGACACTCTGAACTCTCCACTTTCTGATTCCGCTAACCCTTGCTTGATTTTCTGAATTTCAGGGTCCTGCTCCAGAGCTGTCTGGATGTCACCAAGCAAGGTGGATTCTAACGTCATAGTAGAGAGTTTTCCCACTAAAGTTCGAGACTGAAGTTTGTGATCTCCCTTTGTAGGGGCGGTGACATGGCTGCTAGAGCTAGTAAGGTAGCACTGGACTTCCTGCTAAGTGCATCTGCCACCTTATTGGCTTTTCCTGGGTCGTAGAGGATGTCTATGTCGTAGTCTTTGACCAGCTCGAGCCATCTGCGTTGTCGCATATTTAGATCCTTCTGAGTAAAGAAATACTTCAAACATTGATGATCTGTATACACTCTACACTGAGCTCCATACAAGTAGTGTCTCCAAATTTTTAGGCCTAACACGACTGCTGCAAGCTCAAGATCATGAGTAGGATAGTTCCTCTCATAGTCTTTGAGTTGCTTGGAGGCATAGGCGATCACCTTGCCATTTTGCATCAGTACTGCTCCTAGTCCCAACTTAGAGGCATCACTATAGATGTCAAAGCCGTCTGTGTTTTCTGGTAGAGCCAAAATGGGAGCACTGGTCAATCTCCTCTTTAGCTCGCTGAAGCTGTTCTCACAGTCCTCTATCCACTGAAATTTTCTGTTCTTTCTGGTAAGAGCTGTCAGTGGGGAGGCTATCCTGGAGAAGTCCTCTACGAATTTTCTGTAATAACCCGCTAGTCCTAGGAAGCTTCTGATCTCACTGGTGTTCTTTGGTCTTTTCCAGTTACTCACAGCCTCTATCTTGCTGGGGTCTACCATAACACCATCCTTGGAGATGATGTGACCCAGAAAGGTTACCTGATCTAGCCAGAATTCACATTTCGTGAACTTGGCGTACAGCTGGTTCTGTGAAGAGTCTACAATACTATTTCCAGGAGCGCTGCATGTTCTTCCTGAGTTCTGGAATAGATAAGAATGTCGTCGATGAACACGATGACAAACTTATCTAAGTATTCCCTGAATACTCTGTTCATGAGGTCCATGAAAGTAGCTGGAGCGTTCGTCACGTCAAAGGGCATGACTACGAACTCATAATGTCCGTATCTGGTTTTGAAGGCTGTCTTGGGTATATCACCTTCTTTAACTCTAACCTGGTGATATCCTTACCAGAGGCCTATTTTGGAGTACACTGCTGCTCCCTTTAGCTGATCAAACAGGTCATCTATTCTGGGAAGAGGATACCTGTTCTTGATCGTGACTTGGTTCAGTGCTCTGTAATCTATACACAGGCGCATGCTCCCGTCCTTCTTCTTCACGAACAATACAGGCGCTCCCCATGGTGAGTGACTAGGATGTATGAAGCCCTTGTCAAGCAGCTCCTGTAGTTGCTCATGAAGTTCCTTCAGTTCGGCTGGAGCCATGCGATAGGGTGCTTTGGAGATGGGATTTGTACCGGGTATAAGCTCTATCTCAAATTCTATCTCCCTATCTGGTGCTAGGCCTAGTAATTCCTCAGGGAAGACTGCTGGGTAGTCACATACGACTCGGACCTCCTCTAGCTTTCGGTCCTTGTCCTGGCTGGTACTGACTACATGTGCTAAGAACCCCATACATCCTGAATCCATTAGTTTCTGTGCTTTCAGAGCTGAGAGAAATTTCTTGGCCTTTCTCTTTGGTTCTCCGATGAACCCAAACTGCACTCCTGCTTTGGGTTGGAATACAACTCTCTGTTTACGGCACTCTATGGAGGCGTCGTACTTCGTCAGAAAGTCCATTCCCAAGATAACGTCGTAGTCGACCATATCTAATATTATCAGATCACCAAAAAGCTCTCTGTCTGCTATGAAGATCGGCACTGCTCGGAGCTAGTGCGTGGACGCCATAATCCCTCCCGAAGGTAGCGTCGTCAAAAATTGGCTACTTAGTACCTCTGGAGGTATTGCCAACTTTTCGACGAATGCCCTGGATATATAAGAATGAGTTACCCCAGTATCGAATAAGACAGTTGCACTTTGCTGTAAAATACTAATCTGACCTATAACAACTGTCGAGGCATTCGCTACGTCCTCTCTGGTGAGTGAGTAGATCCTCGCATTCGTCGTGGCTGAGGGGGCTTCTAATCTGCCCTGGCTGATGTGTGGACCTTCTAAAGTAGCCTGCATCTGATGCAACTGTGCTGGCTTGACTTCGTACTGAATCGGCTGTGGTGGAGGAAAGCTGGTCTTGTTTGGGCATTGTTTAGCCATATGCCCTTCCTGGCCACATTCGAAACATCCTCGAGTGCCCTTGCGACAAACTCCTGGGTGAAATTTTCCACAAGTGGAACACTTGGGATAGCTAGGCTATTTACCAGCTGGTCCTCCTTTTGGGTAACTCCCTGATATGTGTTTGTTGCTGGAGTTCCCTTTCCAGTTAGAACAGTGGGAGCTGTGGCCCTGGTGTTTCTGAGCACCTGAGCCTCCTTGACCTTTGGACTCTGAGAAGGCTTGCTTTTGTTGCTTGATGCTGTTTTGGTAATGCTCGGTGGTCAGAGCACTGCTTACTAGTTCTTCTGTGGTTTGCGGCCTACGGACACCGCTGGCCACATTCATTGCTATTTCCGGCCTTAACATCTTGAACATCAACCGGTTTCGTTCCCTTTCAGTGCTGACTAGTTCAGGGCATAGACAAGCCAGTCTGTTGAATTTCCTCACGACCTCCTCAACTGAAAGGTTGCCCTGACGAAATTCAGTGAACTCGTCGTAGTGGCGGTTTGTGACCCGCATGTGGAAGAACTCCTCGAAGAATTCCCTTTCGAAGTAAGCCCATGCCATCTGATTCACTGGGCGCTTCGCTTTAACTTTCTCCCACCACATACGTGCGTCTCCTGTCAGGCAGAAAGAGGCGCACTTCACCTTCTCATGTTCTGGCCAGTCCAGAAGCTCCATCGTACTCTCTAGTGTTTTGAACCAGGCTTGAGCATCCCATGGTTCACTAGTGCCTGAGAAATTCTCTGGCTTGACTTTTTGCCACTGGATAAGATAGGCTTCTCTCTGGATCCCTGCTGCTGGGACCACTGGTGCTGCAGGTTGGACTGGTGGAACCTCTGTCACTACTGGAGTTGCTAAGTTAGGCTTTGGAGTGACAGTGGGGGTGTTCTACTGATTAGCCCTTAAAGTGGCTATTTCCTATTGCTGTTCAGCTAATTGCTGCTGTAACTGAGCCACTACTACCGTAAGGTTTGGAGGAGGCACTGAACTGCCTACCTCGTGCTGGGGCTCAGTGGTTGGTGCCCTTCTAGCTGGGCGTCCTCGTGCCATTTCTAGAGACATAGAGGGCATACATAACTAATACAATTATAATTGCGTAACTATTGTTATCATGTTAAATACTATCATAAACAAACATGCTTTAGTTATCTCTAAACATGAAACAAGAAACATAAATAAAGTGAGAGATGTTCTTATTTGGAAGCTGCAGGTTCAATGCTGATGTGTGTGTAGGAAGTATGGAACTTTGCTCTGATACCACTCTGTAACACCCCACCTTCTGTACTGGCTAGGCTGTAAGGCCGGGGGTTACATTATGTTGTGCTAAGCTATATTTTAAGGTGCGGAAAACTGAGTTAATTAAAAATTTTACTAGCCAATACAATTTCTTCTTCTACTTTCTATTAGATCTGAAATTCATGTTTAAACAAAGGAGCCAATACAACACCTTGAATACTACTCCTATGCTAAAGGAGGTAATCTAGGCTTCACATATGATCAAGGGCTGAAATGAAGGGTTTCCAACTGTTATTAGGCCTCCCAATCGATCGGTGGATCGATTGGAGTGGCCTGATCGATCCACTGATTGATTCAGCTCGCTACTGTGCACGGGGTACAGTCTGGATCGATCGGCTGATCGATCCAGGCTTGTCAATCGATCCAGTGATCGATTCCAAAGCTCTCTGTTCGCGAGGCTAATTCCCCGATCGATCCAATGATCGATTCCAGAGCTTACTGTTCATGACAATAGCTTCGATCGATCGGCTGATCGATTGAACTTAGTCCAATCGATCGGCTGGTCGATCTAGAAGCTTACTGTTCATGGAAATCAGCTCTCAATCGATCAACCGAACGATTGAGGTCCCTCCAATCGATCGGTCGATCGATTGGTGTTTCTGATTTCGCTGCAGAACTCTGATTTCAGAGCTCGATCATACACAACTCAATATAATAAATCTAAAATACCTAGAGAACATTGTAATAGGTCTACACTAACATTATGCATGATCTACTACTCTTCAATAAGATAGCTTGTGTCCTAGGCATGGCATAAGCACGGTTTCACAATTCAGAATTCTTAAACATTCCAAAGATGCATAAACATTAAAAAGAACGAAGGTTCTAATTCTTTAAATTTGCTAGTTCCCAAGGGTCTTCATCCCAAGTTCCTGCCCACACACATCTTCGTAGCATTGACCTCCAGCCTCCTTTAGTCCATCTTTCCTTTACCTTTATCTACAGTATAAGGGAAAGAAGTATCTGTAAGCTTGGGAGCTTAGTAAGAAACTATCTACCTCACAAAACATGCATACGATGCGATTCATGCTTTTAAAACATGCTATTTGAAATATGTGCTGAACATTGCTAAACATGGATTCTAAAACATGGCATAATCACATACAATACATGGCAATCGTAGATAAGCATAAAACCATCATATGGATTCATAAGAACTAAACCGAAGTAAAAGCTAAGCTACACTACTGCTAGTTGATGCTAAGCTACTCTGTATTCTCATAAACCATATTGTGAAGTTTTAAAAGCTATTTATCATAAATAGATGAAAACACATAATCATATTGCTGATGGGCCCGGCAACTGTACTTGCTGTGCGCGCATCTCTAACTAGACCCGGGGTTGCAAGTCCCGAATTTAGTAGAGTTACAAGGTTATCTAAACATAGGGACGACTATTGTCACGCCCCGAGAGTAAGGTTGTCCGACAAAAATCGGACAGCACCTCCTCTGTAGCAGTGACAAATGGAACCGGTATACATCACCAACAGATAATACATATGCAAATTAAATCACAACCACGCAGATAATATGCAGCCCACACGGCTGTAAAATCAAACACAGCAGAAAACAAGAATAACAAGTATAAGGTAACGAAAACTCACCGTGGGCCGGCCCGGCTTGACTCCTCGACAAACAACCAAATACAAAATAACAAGTCCACAGCCCAATTATTACAATGCTAAATTCAAAGGTTTAACTCACAATAAAATGAAAACCCAAAATCATAGTAACGTCCTCGAATGTGACATGGAACTGGCGGACAGGATCTCCAGGCGACTCCATAAACCCTTTACCTGATACCTGATGAAATTACCAATATACGGGGTGGTGAGTATAAAGACTCAGCGGGTAATAGATAGATAGTGCATGAGTATGGTAAAGAACTAGAGATGCAAAGGTATACAGTCCCGTATGGAAATAGCAGATACTACAGTGATATCATAATAAGTGTCCATACCTGAAACCATATCCTAGGCTAGTAGGGGAAGGTAGATGTAGCAAAGTCCTGCTACAGTACTGCTCATAACTACATGGTATCATGTGAGGTATATACAGGTCAATAGTAAGTAAGCCAGTGTCTAAACACATATCACAGGTATAAATCTCAACCTATGTAAGCATAACAGCATAAATGAACAACAGCAGCATAATCTAGCAACAACAGCATAGGTAAGCAACAACAGCATAAGTAAACAACCAGCAAATATAATAACAACAGCGTATATACGGATGGTCACCCCGCCCACCTCTCTGCACCACGACCCCTGTATGGTCGAGAGGCCGGATCAATGACGACTGTACGACACTCCAGCCGCCACTACTCTCGAGTGACCGAGTGGACAGTTGCATAGTAGCTGAATAGCTACGTTTGCGACGGGGGTCCCTGCTGCCCGCGACTCCAGCCGCCACTACCCATGAGTGGCCGAGTGTGGCACGACAGGACAAGCGGCACGCTCCAGCCGCCACTACCCATGAGTGGCCGAGCGTGCGGCCCTGGCCAATGACCCTCTCAACCACAAGGGAGACATGGTCGCCAGTATGCATGCAATGACATGATGCGAATAATGCAGTTGTCATCATATATATATAAACAGAAAATAGGTATGCTACATGAAGCCAGCATGCTCAGCAAGGTGTGTAAATAAACAACAATCAAAGCAGGTAAACATGGTATCAGGTGTCCATATATCCAATACCTACTATCTAATGTCTGGTATCTGGTATCCAATACCTAGTACTATAGTATCTGCTAAATATCATGAATAGCAATGAGAGACTGTATAGATACAGAAACGAGTAGCTCAAAGATCGAGTGGAAGTATCAAACGCAGGAAGAATAAGAGTGGAGTCAAGATAGATACAGCAACTATCTGAACATAAAGCTCATGCACTAGGATCAAAATACTAAAGAGGTAAAGCAAGAAGTACCCGCCTGTAAATGTAGGTTGAATCCGACGTCAATCTCGTCACGACAACCGCCTTGATCAAAGTCCTGCGTCAACGTATCCATATAAACCATCTACCGATTAACTAAACCAATATACAAGATAGGTAATTAATCCGAATTCATCCATTACCCGAATAAATTCACCCTAATCTACTAATCTCCATTACTGATCCACACCAACCAACCAAAACTCCCCTACATTGTACTATCAAAATTGAGCTAGCAAATCATGCATTCATTCCTTAAACCCAACTATCACTGTTGCAGCTTATCTTATATCAAAACTTACCTCTGATGATTCCCTGCCCGAAGGTAAAATTGCCGACACAGATCCTCTAGTGATACCTGCTGCCAAGAACGACCAATAGAGCTCCTACAGAGCCTACATCCATTGCCATCACACAATTCAACATAATATGAATCATGTCCAAAACCTAAAGCCACAGATCTACCATTAGAGCTGTAGAGTCCTTACCTTCTTATCTCCGGATGAAGCACAGTAGCTGGAAATTTTTGACCGAGGCTGCTACCAGGGATCACTGCCAGAACAATACTTAAATCAACATATGCTTGCAGCCGGGCTTCACATCACAACCTCCCTAGCTAAAGGAAACCCTAATCTGAGACATTCTCACCTCACATACCTTGATGCCGGAACCCTCAGCGTCTCCGGTGCCCGCCTCTCCCCTCCCGGCCGAGAATCCTTTGCGAGGAGCTGCGTTTCAACGAAGGATGCCACCGAGGAGATCTCCAATCAGGCGTGGGGGAGACCGAAGACTGCTTCGGTATCCAGGGGTGTCGGCGGTTGCTCCTTTTGTCGGCGATGAAGACAAGATAAAGAGGCGATCACAGCAAGAGGGACGGAGGAGAAGAGGAAGAGGAGACCTTTGCGGCGGTTCAGGCGAGAGAGAGGAGGAAAATGGCTAGGGCACAGAGAAGAGGGGGAATCGGCCTCGGCAATCAGGTGTCGCGATGAGGAGAAGGGCGGCGGTGGTGTGTGCGGCGCGATGAGAGGAGAGGGAGGAAGGGTTCGGGTGGAAGAAATGAGAAGAATGGAAATAATAGGTTTAATAATTTCAACTTAGGTTTAGATTAATTAAACTATAAGTTAATTCCTCAATCAACTCCCACAAAAGGGATAGTCCAAACAGGCTTTTCTCGTCCCTAATATCTTATCCCCGTAAACTATTACATACGAGCTCCAATTAAATCCCAGAAAATTTCTAAAAATTCCAGAAAAATCCAATAAGATTATTTGTCCAATAACCTTATTATTTAAATATTATTTAGGTGCTGTATTTTACATTCTCCCCCACTAATAAAAATTTGGTCCCCAAATTTGCTGCTCAACTCAAAGATCATCATTCAAGGGTAATAACCAAATAACATACTCATATATCACTCCATCCGAGTATCAAGAATAAATCTCCATTCGTAAGAGATAACACTGTGGGTTATGAGCTCACTCTGCTTCCGCTACGTCCACACTTCTATCTAGTCAACGGTGGGTAAATCAACTACCTCTGAAACCCATTATATACACTATCAACAAATCCTCAAACATCTATCTAGGGCGCTCAAACTATCCATCTGTCCGAGGGTGGAAAGCTATATCACAATAAAGCTCAATACTCGTAGCCTACTGTAAACACTACTAGAACCACGATATGATTCACAAATCTCCATCTGGTACAATACTCCGAGATATACCCTAAAGTCTGGTGATCTCTCTACGGTATAACCCAACTAATCGATCTAACGAATCCATCCTACAAATCGATAGTTAGGGAGCAAATTCGCCAACCCAATAATGATTACCCCAAAGCATCATATCCTCACCCTGCCCTGAGTAATCACACAACAAAATCCATCATAACATGCTCCCAATTGCACTCTAGTATCTGAATCAACGGTGACCATCCTTATCCTTCTAGTCTCTGGTGCTCAGCCTTCACTTGCTAACATACTAGACATCGAGCTACAAAATCCACGATGTCTTTTTCATGTCATTCAACCAATAGAAACGCTCTAAGTCCCTATACATCAGGTGTCACCCGGATGTATCACAAATCCATATCGAGGTGTTTTCCTACAAAAACTCCTCCCGGATAAGAAGTGACTCAGGATCACACCTAACCTCCCACGGAAACAATGAATCCCGTAATAATGATGTCACCACATTTCCAACGTGAAAATAATGACTGCTAATTCTAAATCATGAGTCAGATAATTTTTCTCATGATCTTTCAACTATCGAGAAAAATGTAGTACTACTCGACCGTGCTGCTTCAGAACTGCACCTAACCCCTCGTACAGTACTTCTGTGTAGAGTATCAATCCGTCTACACAAGAAGGTGAAACTAAAACGGTGCAATTATCAGCTTTTAGTTTCAATTCATGAAACTGGTCTCAAAAGCATATATCTAGGAAAATTCCACACTCTTTCTAGATAGTCAAGTCAACGACATAACAACGCTAGAGAAACCCTAATCCAATCTCCGGTAACATCTAGCCAGACCCAAGGTAGCTGCGAGTCTCATGTACAGACTTCAACTACTACCCACCGGTAACAACTTATATCTTCTGTGAATCTACAGTGTACCCCTACCGATAACCATGTACTCCAGAAATCTCACAGAAGACAATTAAAATACACACTACTGAACTTCGCATATAGATGTTCCCGTCGAAACATATCTAAAACTATGCGAAGATAGTGTACGTGATCACCTCAGATCTTAAATAGATCATAATATCCTTAATGAAGTCCATGAAAACTGCTCTAAACACCCTAGAAATGTTGAATACACCAGACACACTCAACCGTAAGATCACTGGAAATAGGTTTAAGATCTAATCACCAACCATAAATCACCAAATAATAAACTACCAAATCCAATATCCTCTAACAGATCATCAGAAAACAACCTATCAAAACATCAATCAAACCCGATAATTTTTTCCAAGGACCAATTATCATCATGATATACTATCATAATGTAGAAATATATCCCCATCCTACCAAAAGTGTGTCACACTGAAATCCAAGGGTGTCCCTTGATTTCCTAATCGATGACCAACAACTCTCCAAATGGTAGAGATACAGTCAAACCCTGAGTATATAAAACTCTACTAATCTTATCCAAAGAGTACGTCTAATCTCGTCCATTCAAACATACAAAATCCACCGTAAGGGAAGGATGATCCCAAAATCCAAATGGTCACTCAACCTCCTAACTACAAATTCTACCCATCAAGAGAGTATCTCCATAACTCTCATAATCATACCTATAAAATGTCCTCCGATAACTGTTGACAAAAGGTCGAACACCCTCTGATCTTACATATAAACTTCAAGGCCTTCAGTAAATGATCAGGTGATCAAGGTCTTGAGTTGTTTATCATTGAGGATATCTAACCCTATAACGGTTGTATCTCATAAGTGTTAAGCAACTAGCTCTACACTTTTCCCACGTCAGTGGGGGTCATCTATCCAAATGTACCCTCAAGGTCATCCTACTAGGTACATACAGTCCATGGTTAAAGTCTCCATAGAATAGGATACATCGATCCTCTACAGACTAGGCAAGCCAGCAATGGTATGCAGCTAACTTAGTCAATTCTCCGTCTATACAAATCCTGAACTCAAACGTAACTTTTAGGTTATCTAACCCCACACAAATAACCCAAAGGTCAGAATCTTCATGAAATAGAGTAGGTCGATCTCCTACTGACTGAACTACTGACCGAACTAAGATCATAAGAATGGCTCAGTCCTCTACTGACCAAGTCAACAACGGTAAATCGAACCTCTATAGGCTAAAGCAACTAGGATTAGTCGATCCTCTACTAACCCAACCAACAGAGTAAATCGGTTCTCTATAAACCGAGGCAATACGAGTAAATTGGTTCTTCACGAACCGAAGCAATATGATGTTTAGCAGATACTAACCACTACTAAACTAGTGATAATAGAAATTAAAAACACTAGTGGTATGGTAAAAGAAGTCCTATGAGACTGTATTCCTTGATCTCTAGTAGGGTCAACCGTGATCAGTGATTGACCCAACACATATGATGTATGCTACAAACAACTGGACAGGTACTAACAAAAGCATACTAATACATAACATAACTAACATAACAACTATGCATGCACTAACAGAAATGTAAGCTAACAATATGCAAACATACCTCCTACAGCTTGGAGAATCCTGTCGCTGCCTGGTCCCAAAACCCGAAAAGTCACATCGAGAAATCAAATCCCGAAAAACCAAACGAAAATAGGCCTCGTAAAACCTGGCTCTGATACCAATAAATTGTCACGCCCCGAGAGTAAGGTTGTCCGACAAAAATCGGACAGCACCTCCTCTATAGCAGTGACAAATGAAACCGGTATACATCACCAACAGATAATACATATGCAAATTAAATCACAATCACGCAGATAATATGCAGCCCACACGGCTGTAAAATCAAACACAGCGGAAAACAAGAATAACAAGTATAAGGTAACAAAAACTCACCGCGGGCCGGCCCGGCTTGACTCCTCGACAAACAACCAAATACAAAATAACAAGTCCACAGCCCAATTATTACAATGCTAAATTCTGCTACGTCCACACTTCTATTAGTGGGGGAGAATGTAAAATACAGCACCCAAATAATATTTAAATAATAAGGTTATTGGTGTAGCAGGTAAAGGGTTTATGGAGTCGCCTGGAGATCCTTCTTGTCTACACAAGAAGGTGAAACTAAAACGGTGCAATTATCAGCTTTTCGTTTCAATTCATGAAGCAGCACGGTCGAGTAGTACTACATTTTTCTCGATAGTTGAAAGATCATGAGAAAAATTATCTGACTCATGATTTAGAATTAGCATCCATTATTTTCACGTTGGAAATGTGGTGACATCATTATTACGGGATTCATTGTTTCCGTGGGAGGTTAGGTGTGATCCTGAGTCACTTCTTATCCGGGAGGAGTTTTTGTAGGAAAACACCTCGATATGGATTTGTGATACATCCGGGTGACACCTGATGTATAGGGACTTAGAGCGTTTCTATTGGTTGAATGACATGAAAAAGACATCGTGGATTTTGTAGCTCGATGTCTAGTATGTTAGCAAGTGAAGGCTGAGCACCAGAGACTAGAAGGATAAGGATGGTCACCGTTGATTCAGATACTAGAGTGCAATTGGGAGCATGTTATGATGGATTTTGTTGTGTGATTACTCAGGGCAGGGTGAGGATATGATGCTTTGGGGTAATCATTATTGGGTTGGCGAATTTGCCCCCTAACTATCGATTTGTAGGATGGATTCGTTAGATCGATTAGCTGGGTTATACCGTAGAGAGATCACCAGACTTTAGGGTATATGTAAGGACCCATGAGTAAATATTAAGGAATTGATTTATGAAAAATATCTAAGAGCACATAAGTGCTAATTAAAGGATTAACTTATAAAATATTCTATGAATTTTAGAAATTTTTTAGAATTTTAATTAAACTAATATGACATATTTTAAGGGGATAGAACTAATAAATTCGAGGGAAATATATGATACTTTGGGAGTTGACTAATTTAATAAACTTGTTAGGAATACCTAGGTATTTATACCTGTACCTTGCGCCCGATTCCTGTGGTTCGCCCGAATCGCCGATTCCACCTCTTTTCGTCTTCGTTGGTGTCAATCGGCTCTCTGCCGAGCGCAGGTTCTCGATCAAGCACCACACCGACGGAGCACCTCATCGCCGCACAAGCAAGGGTTGAGCTTGGCAACCTGTAGCCGACTATCGTGGAGGACACTTGATCGGGCGAAGTTCACCGTCAGCGGGGTAGCATGGAGCGAGGGTTGCGAGCGGAGGCGCAAGAAGAAAGAAGGCAAGTACACTTCCTTATGAACTTGGGGAGATCTGTGAGGTAGGAGATTAGAAACTAGGATGCTGGATGGTCTTCTATGATCTCCGATTGACTCGTTCTGTGAAGTTCTTGACTGATTTAGGTTTTCTTTGTTTTTATGTGAGGTTCTTGGTTGTTACTGTGCATTTTTGATTGTTCGATTTCTCTGTGATTTCGGCAACGGGTTTGGATTGTCAGCCGGAGGGTTCTTTGTTGTGGTTTTGTGGTTTCCGATCTGTTAGGAATGAGCTTGTGTATGAATTCTTCTATGAGTATCGATGTTTGAGTTTTGGTGCGACAACTGCTTGTTTAAATGCTTGACATAACTGCCTAACAGCGGATTGAGTTACGATTTGGGTTCCTTAGGATATGCTAGTTCCGGATTGAGAATTTCCGTGACATTAGGATTTAATTTGTGTCTTCCGTGAAGATTGGTTCGATACATTGTGAAGTTTACTTGAAAATGCATATTCTGTTGGCTGAAATTGTATGCGGTTTTCTGGAAATTTCGAACTGGAATTGTTATGAGTCTGTTCTTATGCTGGATTTAGGTATTATTGATGTCGCACATCTCTTTGTATTCACACTCGAGTTTTTATATTAGCATTGGGGTGACGATATGCGTTACCCTGCACTTCATTTACCGAAGTTCTGGTTGGATTTTCTTTACTAGATTGTTGGGATTTGAATGAAGCTGCACTTGTTCTTCGGTGGAGTTTTGATTGAATTTGTTTTCTTTTGATACAAGAAGGTTTCGGTCAATTTGTAGTGGAATTAATTCTTGATACTCTGTATCATTAAATAGTTAAAGTTTCTAGAGGTTTAAGTTTGTATCCGTTTGGTTCTCTTTGTTGTTGTACAGCCTTGGTTTGTGAGTTTATTTGATGACCATGGAATTCATTGAGTTTGCCTTGCCATGTGGATGAGTTTGATTTGATGGGAGCTTAATTCGGATGTGGTTTGGGAACGAATTGGGTTAATTGTTTTGTGCTTGAAATCGTTAGAATTGTTTTCTCATGCTGTTGATAGGATCCAGAACTGTTTTTGAAACGAATGTGTGCTTCATGTTGAGTTTGCAGATTTGAAAGGCTCCGGGTGGTAAGTTTCTATTTGAAAACTCCAGTGATGGTGTTGAATTTCATTTGGGTTTGGCATGGTTTGATAGATGAATTTTTTTGGTTTGAAGTAGGAATTCATATGGAAATTTCTGTAGAGATCCAGTTTATACGTGATACAAATGCCTTGTTCTTAGTCACATTTGCTAATACAGTTCATCGATTTCCTTATAAGAATGTAGTTGCTAAACTTGCATGTTCTCAGTAGTGATCTTTAAAACTATATTGCTTCCTGTTGTTATTAATTTATACATGATGGTAGGTGATAAGCATTCTTTAGCATCCAGTTACGTATGGCAAATCTGTGTTTACTCAATTTCGTAGTTGTTTTGTAGGCAATTTACTCATTGTTATTCGTGAGTTGCAAATTTTCGTAAGATTCTTCTAGTATTGCTAATTGATTTAAAAGATGAACTTCCATGGTTGAGGATGCATGATTTCATTGTTTTGTTCAATATGGAAATGGTTACAGAATGAATGGAATAGAAAGACATGTTCAACTGATACAGAATAATGAGGACAGATTATGTTTTCCTTTCTTATGTAGCAAATAGGATGAGTATGAGCATATGTGGTAGCAGTACGGGATGGGTGACCCGGGATGAGCTCCGGGGAGGGCCCATCCAAACTTGACTGATACTGGAATTTATGTTAGCTTCGGCTATATGACTGGATGCATGTTCTCTACGAGGTACCTCTAGGTTCATGGGACTGTTGACTGGCTCTAAATGTGGTTACCGGATATGTGACATATTCACCTTATTAGTTACGTAGGAACACTATTGCATGTTATATCTTTCTTATGTCGTACTTGGTTATGCTAGGTTTTCTTTAAAAGGCTTCTAGTTGCTGTTTCTACTACTTTATGGATATCTTCATACTCATATTGGTCTGTACTTGCTGGGTCATAGACTCACCACATTTATATCACAGGTGAAGATGACTTCCAGGATATGCTGGAAGGCCCATGGACGGAGTAGACGAGGAGGCGGGATGGATGCATGGTGCTGTTCGTTGTCGGGAGTGCAATGCATACTAGATCTACCGCAAGAGATTTTCGTTTTCTTGTCATTCGGGTGGGGAATGTTGAGGAGTTATTGTTCTTGTCGATAAACATTTGTTGTTACAGTTATGTCTATTGGTTATGATAATTCCCTTATGGTATTGTAATGTGATTATTCAAATCGTAGTTGTTGTGAGAGATTGGTTAAACAAAAAAAAAAAAACTTGGGATGTTTCAGTTGGTATCAGAGCACACTCCTAAGGGACAGCATGCGCAAGCCATCTCGTCAGGAACTCGGCTACTTCTGCCTTTTAGTCTGTAAGAATTAAATTTATAGTCATAAATGTAGTTATGTTTATGCATATACTTGTGATAATAGAGTAGATTAAAGTTATATGGATGCAATTATAGTTATATACAAACTGGTTTTTATAATATACTGAGGTGGGCAAGTATTCGTCTGTCATTAATTTTCTAGTCGTTAGTGTTTTGATTGGGATTTGTGTACTTGTTGTTGGTGTCCATGTTAAGTTTATAGTTTTGATGTTGTCATCATGATAATACCAAATGTGCATAACATGGGGTCTTGAATGTTATTGTACATGTGCATCTTGAGCTCCAAATGTCTTTGCATAAGTTTAGTCTAAGTTCATATTATTGCTGCACTAGCTTTAGGCTTACCCGTATGACAATTTCTAAATTATTATTACACATGCTTGGTTGCGGATTTTTGCATGGGTTTGGACAAGCTCATGTTTCAACTATGGACATTATGATCTTGTATATCTTAGCATATCTAGGTAAACCCGGTAATAAGATCACCATGCTTATGCACCTGTTTAGTTAGAGGTGGTCTCTGCGCATATTTGGCTGTAGGAAATAGTTGATACGCATGCTTAGTGCAACGGTACTGTTGTTGATGCTTAAAGGTTTGACTAAGAATGGATTCTGTTTCAATGTACCCACCTGTAGGAGTGTTATGAACTGCTATATTTGAACTATGCCATGTTATATGCACTTGTCTTAAATGCTATGACAGAATCATGCCACAAATTGGACCACAGTAGTAGGGGTGCATCTTTAGAGAGTAACCTGGATTTGTTTGCATGTGTATAGATTCATTGAATGTTTAAACTTTAGAACCTAGAGTAACTTAATGTGTAGTGTCATGGAATTTCAGTTGGGAATTTGGTGGCTGGCTCATTTAGTAAAGGGTGTTGGCAGTATTTTTGGGGATTTTGTTGGATTTTGTGATGTTTATATGATCTGTGGAGCAGGATGTTTAGGTTTCTTAGTTGTAAAAGCAATGCATGCCTTAACGAATTAGACTCATATGTTGGTATGAGCAACAGGTGGTAAGTGTTCCATTTTATATAGCAATGTGTTCTATTAGCTTCCAATAGGATTTAATGTTCATATCTGAATTTCTATGAAGTATGTTCATAATTTCTGTTTCCTTTTCTGTGATATTGTCTTGTACATGTTAGGATATGCATCACTACAAAATGTTAGGATGGAATCCAAGAACACCATATCATGTTACCTTATAGTTAATATATTTGGCACATGCTTGGTTGAAGGGAATAGTTGTTATCCATGCTTAAATATAATTACTTCTACAAATTGTCATGTTTGAATTAAGCAATGTTAATCCAATATGAAGTTGCCAGATTTAGTACACCAACAGTATGCACATAAAAAAAAATGGAAATATTGTAGCCAAGCATGGAAAGAGGAGTTGGAATTTCTTAGATTTCAGGTCTTAGAATTCCCCTATGAAAATAGATAGGACTATATGAAGGTTTGTTCACCAAAGGTCTGATGAAGGATACTTTCATATGATAAGCATAGCGCCAATCTCAGAGTAGTTTGGGTTTATATAATGCTACAGTTGGATAGTGTAGGATGTGATTGTTGGATTCTAGTAGATGCTAGAGTTTAGTTATAATGGGTGTTGCAATTTGGTTAAATATTATATCTTGATTTGTAGTGTATTAACATAGTAGATAAGTATCACAATGTAACGATAAACTTCGGTTATAGTTGGTGCTACAATCTAGTTATGAAATAGGCATTAAGGTTTAGGGAAGTAGGCAAAACAGATATAGTGAAGGCTACATTGATCCTATGTTGGTATGATTGGTAAGGATTTGTTATGGATACATTTTGATAATTACAACAAAGTCAAAATCCATATGATTATTTTTGCAATGCATGATTACAAGGTTACACATATTGTTGTATCCATAATCTAACATTGACCTTGTACGTGAATAAATATGTGTTGAACTCAAAAATATAATAATAATAAATAAATTAGAATTTGAATGAATTTGTTAGAAATAAGTTATTTTTCTAGTTTATGGACGAGGTAGGAGATAGGGTAGTTCTGGATTTAGAAATTATGATACATACTGTGAACTTAGAGGCCAAGATTTGAGATAGGATATAGACGGCGCAAAGTCGCCAGAAGAGTTATGCCAATCAACAACAGAGGTAATTTAGGGATGTTTCAGTTGGTAGGGGAGATTAGCTGATGCAGGAAGTTACTTGGGAGACCAAACTAGAAGTGTGTAACCGCTACCCAAATTATTTGATAAGTCAAATTTCGAGGACGAAATTTTTTTTTTTTAAGGGGGGAGAATTGTAAGGACCCATGAGTAAATATTAAGGAATTGATTTATGAAAAATATCTAAGATCACATAAGTGCTAATTAAAGGATTAACTTATAAAATATTCTATGAATTTTAGAAATTTTTTTAGAATTTTAATTAAACTAATATGACATATTTTAAGGGGATAGAACTAATAAATTCGAGGGAAATATATGTTACTTTGGGAGTTGATTAATTTAATTAACTTGTTAGGAATACCTAAGTATTTATACCTGTACCTTGTGCCCGATTCCTGTGGTTCGCCCGAATTGCCGATTCCACCTCTTTTCGTCTTCGCTGGTGTCGATCGGCTCTCTGCCGAGCGCAGGTTCTCGATCAAGCACCACACCGACGGAGCACCTCATTGCCGCACAAGCAAGGGTTGAGCTTGGCAACCTGTAGCCGACTATCGTGGAGGACACTTGATCGGGCGAAGTTCACCGTCAGCAGGGTAGCATGGAGCGAGGGTTGCGAGCGGAGGCGCAAGAAGAAAGAAGGCAAGTACACTTCCTTATGAACTTGGGGAGATCTGTGAGGTAGGGGATTAGAAACTAGGATGCTGGATGGTCTTCTATGATCTCCGATTGACTCGTTCTGTGAAGTTCTTGACTGATTTAGGTTTTCTTTATTTTTATGTGAGGTTCTTGGTTGTTACTGTGCATTTTTGATTGTTCGATTCTCTGTGATTTCGGCAACGGGTTTGGATTGTCAGCCGGAGGGTTCTTTGTTGTGGTTTTGTGGTTTCCGATCTGTTAGGAATGAGCTTGTGTATGAATTCTTCTATGAGTATCGATGTTTGAGTTTTGGTGCGACAACTGCTTGTTTAAATGCTTGACATAACTGCCTAACAGCGGATTGAGTTACGATTTGGGTCCCTTAGGATATGCTAGTTCCGGATTGAGAATTTCCGTGACATTAGGATTTAATTTGTGTCTTCCGTGAAGATTGGTTCGATACCTTGTGAAGTTTACTTGAAAATCCATATTCTGTTGGCTGAAATTGTATGCGGTTTTCTGGAAATTTCGAACTGGAATTGTTATGAGTCTGTTCTTATGCTGGATTTAGGTATTATTGATGTCGCACATCTCTTTGTATTCACACTCGAGTTTTTATATTAGCATTGGGGTGACGATATGCGTTACCCTGCACTTCATTTACCGAAGTTCTGGTTGGATTTTCTGTACTAGATTGTTGGGATTTGAATGAAGCTGCACTTGTTCTTCGGTGGAGTTTTGATTGAATTTGTTTCCTTTTGATACAAGAAGGTTTCGGTCAATTTGTAGTGGAATTAATTCTTGATACTCTGTATCATTAAATAGTTAAAGTTTTTGGAGGTTTAAGTTTGTATCCGTTTGGTTCTCTTTGTTGTTGTACAGCCTTGGTTTGTGAGTTTATTTGACGACCATGTTGACGACCATGGAATTCATTGAGTTTGTCTTTCCATGTAGATGAGTTTGATTCAATGGGAGCTTAATTCGGATGTGGTTTGGGAACGAATCGGGTTAATTGTTTTGTGCTTGAAATCGTTAGAATTGTTTTCTCATGCTGTTGATAGGATCCAGAACTGTTTTTGAAACGAATGTGTGCTTCATGTTGAGTTTGCAGATTTGAAAGGCTCCGGGTGGTAAGTTTCTATTTGAAAACTCCAGTGATGGTGTTGAATTTCATTTGGGTTTGGCATGGTTTGATAGATGAATTTTTTTGGTTTGAAGTAGGAATTCATATGGAAATTTCTGTAGAGATCCAGTTTATACGTGATACAAATGCCTTGTTCTTAGTCACATTTGCTAATACAGTTCATCGATTTCCTTATAAGAATGTAGTTGCTAAACTTGCATGTTCTCAGTAGTGATCTTTAAAACTATATTGCTTCCTGTTGTTATTAATTTATACATGATGGTAGGTGATAAGCATTCTTTAGCATCCAGTTACGTATTGTAAATCTGTGTTTACTCAATTTCGTAGTTGTTTTGTAGGCAATTTACTCATTGTTATTCGTGAGTTGCAAATTTTCGTAAGATTCTTCTAGTATTGCTAATTGATTTAAAAGATGAACTTCCATGGTTGAGGATGCATGATTTCATTGTTTTGTTCAATATGGAAATGGTTACAGAATGAATGGAATAGAAAGACATGTTCAACTGATACAGAATAATGAGGACAGATTATGTTTTCCTTTCTTATGTAGCAAATAGGATGAGTATGAGCATATGTGGTAGCAGTACGGGATGGGTGACCCGGGATGAGCTCCGGGGAGGGCCCATCCAAACTTGACTGATATGGTTAGCTTCGGCTATATGACTGGATGCATGTTCTCTACGAGGTACCTCTAGGTTCATGGGACTGTTGACTGGCTCTAAATGTGGTTACCGGATATGTGACATATTCACCTTATTAGTTACGTAGGAACACTATTGCATGTTATATCTTTCTTATGTCGTACTTGGTTATGCTAGGTTTTCTTTAAAAGGCTTCTAGTTGCTGTTTCTACTACTTTATGGATATCTTCATACTCATATTGGTCTGTACTTGCTGGGTCATAGACTCACCACATTTATATCACAGGTGAAGATGACTTCCAAGATATGCTGGAAGGCCCATGGACGGAGTAGACGAGGAGGCGGGATGGATGCATGGTGCTGTTCGTTGTCGGGAGTGCAATGCATACTAGATCTACCGCAAGAGATTTTCGTTTTCTTGTCATTCGGGTGGGGAATGTTGAGGAGTTATTGTTCTTGTCGATAAACATTTGTTGTTACAGTTATGTCTATTGGTTATGATAATTCCCTTATGGTATTGTAATGTGATTATTCAAATCGTAGTTGTTGTGAGAGATTGGTTAAACAAAAAAAAAAAAACTTGGGATGTTTCAGTATATCTCGGAGTATTGTACCAGATGGAGATTTGTGAATCATATCGTGGTTCTAGTAGTGTTTATAGTAGGCTTCGAGTATTGAGCTTTATTGTGATATAGCTTTCCACCCTCGGACAGATGGATAGTTTGAGCGCCCTAAATAGATGTTTGAGGATTTGTTGATAGTGTATATAATGGGTTTCAGAGGTAGTTGATTTACCCACCGTTGACTAGATAGAAGTGTGGACGAAGCGGAAGCAGAGTGAGCTCATAACCCACAGTGTTATCTCTTACGAATGGAGATTTATTCTTGATACTCGGATGGAGTGATATATGAGTATGTTATTTGGTTATTACCCTTGAATGATGATCTTTGAGTTGAGCAGCAAATTTGGGAACCAAATTTTTATTAGTGGGGGAGAATGTAAAATACAGCACCCAAATAATATTTAAATAATAAGGTTATTGGACAAATAATCTTATTGGATTTTTAAGGAATTTTTAGAAATTTTCAGGGATTTAATTAGATCTCGTATGTAATAGTTTACGGGGATAAGATAATAGGGACGAGAAAAGCCTATTTGGACTATCCCTTTTGTGGGAGTTGATTGAGGAATTAACTTATAGTTTAATTAATCTAAACCTAAGTTGAAATTATTAAACCTATTATTTCCATTCTTCTCATTTCTTCCACCCGAACCCTTCCTCCCTCTCCTCTCATCGCGCCGCACACACCACCGCCGCCCTTCTCCTCATCGCGACACCTGATTGCCGAGGCCGATTCCCCCTCTTCTCTGTGACCTAGCCGTTTTCCTCCTCTCTCTCGCCTGAACCGCCGCAAAGGTCTCCTCTTCCTCTTCTCCTCCGTCCCTCTTGCTGTGATCGCCTCTTCATCTT
The DNA here is from genome assembly GCF_018446385.1 of Zingiber officinale. NCBI lineage: Eukaryota > Viridiplantae > Streptophyta > Magnoliopsida > Zingiberales > Zingiberaceae > Zingiber > Zingiber officinale. The sequence goes on along the minus strand of NC_056002.1, from coordinate 94,960,233 downwards.
GTCTTCGTCGCCGACAAAAGGAGCAACCGCCGACACCCCTGGATACCGAAGCAGTCTCCGGTCTCCCCCACGCCTGATTGGAGATCTCCTCGGTGGCATCCTTCGTTGAAATGCAGCTCCTCGCAAAGGATTCTCGGCCGGGAGGGGAGAGGCGGGCACCGGAGACGCTGAGGGTTCCGGCATCAAGGTATGTGAGGTGAGAATGTCTCAGATTAGGGTTTCCTTTAGCTAGGGAGGTTGTGATGTGAAGCCCGGCTGCAAGCATATGTTGATTTAAGTATTGTTCTGGCAGTGATCCCTGGTAGCAGCCTCGGTCACAAATTTCCAGCTACTGTGCTTCATCCGGAGATAAGAAGGTAAGGACTCTACAGCTCTAATGGTAGATCTGTGGCTTTAGGTTTTGGACATGATTCGTATTATGTTGAATTGTGTGATGGCAATGGATGTAGGCTCTGTAGGAGCTCTATTGGTCGTTCTTGGCAGCAGGTATCACTAGAGGATCTGTGTCGGCAATTTTACCTTCGGGCAGGGAATCATCAGAGGTAAGTTTTGATATAAGATAAGCTGCAACAGTGATAGTTGGGTTTAAGGAATGAATGCATGATTTGCTAGCTCAATTTTGATAGTACAATGTAGGGGAGTTTTGGTTGGTTGGTGTGGATCCGTAATGGAGATTAGTAGATTAGGGTGAATTTATTCGGGTAATGGATGAATTCGGTGTAACACCCCTAGAAAGCCTAGATAAGAAAGTAAGGATAATGAGAGTTTGAAGGTAGTGAAAAGAAGGTGTAAATATTCTAAGTTGAATATTAAGATGGGAAGGATTTAGATGATTAAAACTTTATGAAAGAAAATAAAGTTGAGAATATAAATCATCTATATTTATAATACATGGAATTAATGTAAACAAAAGGAAGGAATATGAGATAATATATATGTGTATGAAATATTTATGCATAATGCATAATATGGTGATATATGAATTATTATGTACAAAAGAATATCAATAATATGTTAGAAGAGAAATAGGATTGAACCTTGGACCTCTTGTAAGGAACATGTATAGGATATCAAAGGGGATAGGAGAATTATTGATAAGGAGAGAAAGGACTAAGTAGTTAAGAATAAGAAAGGATTCTTTTTACTTAAAAGGAAAAGGAAGTAAAAAGAAGTAAAAATATACATAACCAAGTTTTGATCCTTGGTTCTCTTGTGGATGCATGCATATGTTAACCAAGTGTGATAGGAGAGGATATTGTAAGAGGAGAGATAGGAATTTTAATTAAAGGAAAGAAAAAGAGAAATTAAAGGAAAGAAAAGAGAGAACTCAAGAAGCATTTCTCTAGAATATTCTTATCATTAAAGAGGAGAAATAAATAAGGAGGATGAATCAAGTCAAGTTTTCCTCCCCTCATTTTAGTATAAATAGGCATGGAGGGGTGGCTTCATCCTCAACTCACTCTCCTCCTCTTCTCCTAGAGGTGCCGAGACACTCCCTCTTTTCTTTCTTTCTTTTTGTTGCCGAGCAACACAAGAGGAAGAAGCCTCCTCTTCTTCCTCCTCCTCTCCACCAAAAGACCTAGCCACTTCTTCCTCCATTGGTGCCGAGCAAAGCAAGCAAGGAAGAAAGGTCCACAAGCAAGTTCTCAACTCTAGGAAACTTAAGCAAAGAAGGTAAGCTTCCCCTCACCTGTGGTACAAGGCTTTTATGTGATTTTCGGATTTATAAGGATTAGAAAACCTAGGAAAGAATTTAAGAAAACTCGGCTAAAGAAAAGGTTTTCAAATCTAGGATGATTTAAACAAGACCTCATTTCATGATAAGATTTTCTATGCTATGTAGAAGGATTCTTTTCCATGATTTTATACTGATATGATGTATGATCAGAGGAGTATCTAACCCTAGGATTTAACCAAAAATATTTTAAAGAGGCTAGGAAGATTATTGTCTAACCAAACTAGTGTAAGGTTCCTTCTATGAAATGCTAAGGACCTTTCTATGGTTTTCTTGCTTGGAAATTAATTGGAACCAAATGAAAACTCACTTGTATGCTTCGGACCAGAAAGGTTAAGGGTTAGAAAGACCTTCAAAAAAATTTAAATAAACATGCTCCTATGATAGGATATAAAGTTTCTTAAAGGGTGTTCACATTGCTAGAAACTCATGAACTCTTTTTAGGGTTTTTCGGCCATGATAAAAGGGATAGCTTAGATTAGCCTAAACAAAAATATTAATATGCTCAAGACCTCTGTGATATTATGATATGAAAGTTGATTAATGCTCTCATGTTTAATTGGAATGTAGAAAATTAGTTACATGATATAAGACATGTAAGATCACAAGAGTCCTAGCTTGTTTATGATCCAATTTTGTGTATGATGTTCTTAGTAACTTTTGCCATGATATTTACTTAGGCTTTCCATGCTTTAGGCCACTTAAGAAACCTAGCTTAAGGACTGGTAGGTTTCGGCCATGAAGGAAAATAAAAGAAAAAGGGAAAGAAACCTAGGAAATGTTATACATAATGAGAAGAAATGAAATTATGTTATGTAATATGTCATGATATGTTATAGCATAGGAAATGCTATACATAATGAGAAGAAATGAAATTATGTTATGTAATATGCTATGATATGTTATAGCATAGGAAATGCTATACATAATGAGAAAAAATGAAATTATGTTATGTAATATGCCATGATATGTTATAGCATAGGAAATGCTATACATAATGAGAAGAAATGAAATTATGTTACGTAATATGCCATGATATGTTATAGCATAGGAAATGCTATACATAATGAAAAGAAATGAAATTATGTTACGTAATATGCCATGATATGTTATAGCATAGGAAATGTTATACATAATGAGAATAAATGAAATTATGTTACGTAATGATATGTTATAGCATAGGAAATGCTATACATAATGAAAAGAAATGAAATTATGTTACGTAATATGCCATGATATGTTATAGCATAGGAAATGCTATACATAATGAGAAGAAATGAAATTATGTTACGTAATGATATGTTATAGCATAGGAAATGCTATACATAATGAAAAGAAATGAAAAAGGAAATGCATGAAAGATTGTTAGGGACATGATATGATAGTTATGCATGATAAGTTATTTTTTTTGTATGATTTGTACCAAGGGTGGGCTCCGTAAACGCCCCGGGGTCGATGGAGTAAGACTCGGGCCTCGTCAATAATGGGCCTCTCAATGCCCTAGGTCGATGGAGTAAGACTCGGGCCTAGTATGTATGCATGGTAGGGTTCAAGACTTGCTACCTTGGACCTACCTATGAAGCGCGCACATTATGTATGTGGTACAAACCGGGATCCCCTCTAATGATGATATTAATTTCAAGTACTTATAAGTATAAGTTTTCAAATTCATGATGCATTGCCTACATATGTGCTTGAATTATCTGATGATTAGATATAATGTCATGTGATATTATGATATGAATATGAATATGATACCCTTGTATGTCGTATGCTTATGATACCTCGCATGATATTGATATTCAATGATATGAATTCGGTTTTAGTGAGTAGGAAAGGAACTTACTGAGCCATGAGTGCTCATAGCTTACTTTTGGGGGACGGATATTCGGAACGACGGAGCAGCAGGAGAAGCAGATAGTGATGTGTGTGGTGGTGGCTCGGCAAGAACGATTCGGACAAATTAATATTTTTAGTTATATGATCAATATATGCACATTCGAACTAATCAAAATATGTGATATCATGCTTATTTAAATAAAAGGAATGATTTAAAATTTTCCGCTGTTATAGTATAACTAAAGCATGTACGTAAGTAGTATAAGATCGTAGCGCCGCCCTTGGGTAAGAAGGGTGGGCGTTTTACATTCGGATTAATTACCTATCTTGTATATTGGTTTAGTTAATCGGTAGATGGTTTATATGGATACGTTGACGCAGGACTTTGATCAAGGCGGTTGTCGTGACGAGATTGACGTCGGATTCAGCCTACATTTACAGGCGGGTACTTCTTGCTTTACCTCTTTAGTATTTTGATCCTAGTGCATGAGCTTTATGTTCAGATAGTTGCTGTATCTATCTTGACTCCACTCTTATTCTTCCTGCGTTTGATACTTCCACTCGATCTTTGAGCTACTCGTTTCTGTATCTATACAGTCTCTCGTTGCTATTCATGATATTTAGTAGATACTATAGTACTAGGTATTGGATACCAGATACCAGACATTAGATAGTAGGTATTGGATATATGGACACCTGATACCATGTTTACCTGCTTTGATTGTTGTTTATTTACACACCTTGCTGAGCATGCTGGCTTCATGTAACATACCTATTTTCTGTTTATATATATATGATGACTGCTGCATTATTCGCATCATGTCATTGCTTGCATGCCGGCGACCATGTCTCCCTTGTGGTTGAGAGGGTCATTGGCCAGGGTCGCACGCTCGGCCACTCATGGGTAGTGGCGGCTGGAGTCGTGGGCAGCAGGGACCCCCGTCGCAGACGTAGCTATTCAGCTACTATGCAACTGTCCACTCAGTCACTCGAGAGTAGTGGCGGCTGGAGTGTCATACAGTCATCATCGATTCGGCCTCTCGACCATACAGGGGTCGTGGTGCAGAGAGGTGGGCGGGGTGACCATCCGTACATACGCTGTTGTTATTATATTTGCTGGTTATTTACTTATGCTGTTGTTGCTTACCTATGCTGTTGTTGCTAGATTATGCTGCTGTTGTTCAGTTATGCTGTTATGCTTACATAGGTTGAGATTTATACCTGTGATATGTGTTTAGACACTGGCTTACTTACTATTGACCTGTATATACCTCACATGATACCATGTAGTTATGAGCAGTACTGTAGCAGGACTTTGCTACATCTACCTTCCCCTACTAGCCTAGGATATGGTTTCAGGTATGGACACTTATTATGATATCACTGTAGTATCTGCTATTTCTATACGGGACTGTATACCTTTGCATCTCTAGTTCTTTACCATATTCATGCACTATCTATCTATTACCCGCTGAGTCTTTATACTCACCACCCCGTATATTGGTAATTTCACCAGGTAGCAGGTAAAGGGTTTATGGAGTCGCCTGGAGATCCTGCCCGCCAGTTCCACGTCACATTCGAGGACGTTACTATGATTTTGGGTTTTCATTTTATTGTGAGTTAAACCTTTGAATTTAGCATTGTAATAATTGGGCTGTGAACTTGTTATTTTGTATTTGGTTGTTTGTCGAGGAGTCAAGCCGGGCCGGCCCCCGGTGAGTTTTCGTTACCTTATACTTGTTATTCTTTTTTTCCGCTATGTTTGATTTTACAGCTGTGTGGCCTGCATATTATCTGCGTGGTTGAGATTTAATTTGCATATGTATTATCTGTTGGTGATGTATACCGGTTCCATTTGTCACTGCTACAGAGGAGGTGCTGTCCGATTTTTATCGGACAACCTTACTCTCGGGGCGTGACAATTTATAATGCAAAATACAGCACCCAAATAATATTTAAATAATAAGGTTATTGGACAAATAATCTTATTGGATTTTTCAGAAATTTTTAGAAATTTTCTGTGATTTAATTGGAGCTCGTATGTAATAGTTTACGGGGATAAGATAATAGGGACAAGAAAAGCCTGTTTGGACTATCCCTTTTGTGGGAGTTGATTGAGGAATTAACTTATAGTTTAATAATTTCAACTTAGGTTTAGATTAATTAAACTATAAGTTAATTCCTCAATCAACTCCCACAAAAGGGATAGTCCAAACAGGCTTTTCTCGTCCCTATTATCTTATCCCCGTAAACTATTACATACGAGCTCCAATTAAATCCCAGAAAATTTCTAAAAATTCCTGAAAAATCCAATAAGATTATTTGTCCAATAACCTTATTATTTAAATATTATTTGGGTGCTATATTTTACAACTATGGGAGCCCAACCCGAGGACAACTGAAGTCCAGTACAGTGCTACTGAAAAGTAAAATACTGATTTGTAGCTAATATACCTTATCTTGCTCTTACTAGGTTATCTGAACTTAGAACTAGGTTATCTGAACCTAGAGGTGACTGTGGGAGCCTACCTATTGGACCGTAGTCCCATAAAAGTTGTAGCATGACTAAATGTGCTATAAAATGCTTCTACTGCATTAATCTAACTATTGAAATGCCTATGGTGGCAATCTACTGGGCTAAGCATTAAATCAAACACTTGGTGTGCGCTAATTTACACCCGATATGTTGAAAATTCTGTAAATGACTAAACTAATGCATAAAACGTACGAAAAACTACTTATACTGCAGGTGAGGGGTTTCTTACCTCCTGCTCGAAGTTTCTTACAAATCTAAACGCTAGATTTCCGATGGAGAAGATCTCTTCGTCGATCTCCTCGCGTCTACGTGCCCATCTCGCGGAGAGGACGTTCTCGTGCTGGAATCGTTGTCGGAAGGTGTTCTTGAAGCCTTTGGGATGGAACCCTAGCCCTTGGGGCTTGGTGCGCCGAGAGGAGCAGAGAAGGGAGAGGCGGCGTGAGGGTGAGGAGAGGAAGAAATCCCGATCCAAAATAAGCCCACACTTAATTATTTCCCTATTTATATTAAGTGGGTAGTTCGGCCCAACTCTAACATAAATATAATTGATTCCCTTTTCTTTCAGCACGGCCCTGCTGGGTTCACTTGGTTACTAGAGTCACCCTATAAGACATAGAGTTTGCTAGATCTCGGGTTCAATTCCTGCTTAAGTTATTTTACATTTCTATTTATTTTTGCTACTTCCGCTACTCTAAAAATTCTGTAAAAATATCTTAAAATTCCATAAAAATCATAGAATATTTCTAAAATTTATTTGAGAATTTTTGGGTGTTACAGTTTCTTAGACTAACGTACTTTGCAGGAAGTGAATTGTGTTAGGACCGAAAAGTAGCTAGAGGGGGGGGGGGTGAATAGCTTCGCGTGTGCTCGTCGTGCTTCGTTGCTTGTTTCTTCAAAGTGATGCGCAGCGGAATACAAAGAAACAAACTACAACAATGCAAACAATAGGATTTTACTTGGTATCCACCTCACAAGAGGTGACTAGTCCAAGGATCCACGCACACACACACACCTCCACTAATAAACACTCCTTTTCGGTAACTACCGAAGGCGGAGAAGCCCTACAAGACTCTCAATACAAGTAGAAGAAAAAATAGCAAAAGCTTACAAGAGATGCAGTAAAAACCCTAGCTTCTTCTTCTTCTTGTTGCAACTCGCCTCTTGACTTGGATGAACCTCCAAGAACCTTCAAGAACTGGCGATGAGGAGCTTAGAGAGTGCTGGGGAGGAGCTGTGATGAATCTGGAATGAATCGGTGAAGTATACTGAAGGAACCGCACGCCAACAGCTATAAACGACGCCAACGGTCGAATCCCAATCGATTGGATTGCTCCCAATCAATTGGGGAGGCTTTGGATCGATCCATGGATCGATCCAGAGCGCCTCTGAATTATGGAAAAACACCTAGATCGATCCACGGATCGATCCAGTGCTTATCACACGAAGCAACAGCGTCCCAATCGATCCACTGATCGATTGGGACCTCTGGATCGATCCACCGATCGATCCAGAGGGGTTCTGTTCACGGGGACTCACCGGATCGATCGGCGATCGATCCAGATGTTCTGGATCGATCCACTGATCGATCCAGATATGCTGGATCGATCCAAATCTGCTGGATCAATCCACGGATCAATCCAAATCTGCTGAATCAATCCACGGATCAATCCAAATCTACTGGATCAATCGGCTGATCAATCCAGATCTTGGTTTTTGCCCAAAACCAAGTCCAAAGCCCCCTAAACCAATATCTAGTCAACCATGACTTGTTGGTACATAAGACCTAGCATCCGGTCACCCTTGACCAGCTAGGACTCTCTCACCAAGTGTCTGGTCAATCCCTTTGACCCACTTGGACTTTTCTTTTCTTGCCAAGTATCCGATCACTCCCTAAGACCTACTTGGACTTTTCTTCCTCATGCCAAGTATCCGGTCAATCCCTTTGACCTACTTGGACTCTCACTAGATGTCTGGTCAACCTTGACCCCTCTGAATTTCTCCTGCCTAGCTTCACTCACCAGGACTTTCCCAATTACCTAGCTTCACTCACTAGGCCTTTCACCTGGCTTCACTCACCAGGATTTTCCTCCTGCCTAGCTTCACTCACTAGGTCTTTCACCTGGCTTCACTCACCAGGATTTTCCCTAGCTTTACTCACTAGGACTTTCCTCCTGCCTAGCTTCACTCACCAGGGCTTCCTTCTGCCTGGCTTCACTCACCAGGACTTCCTTCTGCCTGGCTTCACTCACCAGGACTTTCAGTCAAGTATCCAGTCAACCTTGACCTACTTGACTTTCCTTCACAATCTTAACTGGTCAACTTTGACCAAACGGGAATTGTATCAACAATCTCCCCAAATGAACAACTGCACCTGCATTGTCCATATCATCTAAACCCAATATATTGTCAAACATTGAAACCCAAACCAAGACTCAGGCTTGGTTAACCAGGTCAACCTTGACCTAGGGAATATTGCACCAACAAATTGGGCATGTTTGTCTCGGATGAACAGTGCTCAAGGCACCTCCATGGGGCTGGAAGGCACCTTGAGCACGCTGGTCGAAGTATCCATGCTGCAGCGAGTGAAGGCACCTTCAAGGAACTTGAAGGCTCCTTGGACAGCTAATGGAAGGCATCTTCCATGGAGCTTGAAGGCACATTTGGGTGGATAATCAACAACCACAGCAGAGCTTATCGACGACCAAGATTTGGAGGATAAAAATTTGCTGAAGACACCTTCCAAGGAGCTTGAAGGCGCCTTCAACGACCCTATATAAGTAGTTGCTCATCAATTATCGGAGAGCATTTGGACGTCATTGAATCCTCTCGGAGCAGTGCACATAGAAGCAGAGGTTGTTCTGAACATGTGGTACCGAAGTTGTTATTCGACCCTCCTTTTATAGACAAGCCAGACCTGATCTAGATACATTAATCTTGGGATCAGTCTTTGACTCAATGCTGATTAGTCGACCGATCCTGGTGTTCGATAAACCAAACCCTCTAAACCTGCCTAGCTTCTAATCCACATGCTTCTACTCAGATAGCAGTCTTTATTCAGTCGACTGATCCTTCCGTTCAATCGACCGATCTTGTTGACCTCGCTATCTTATCTAACCCGATCAATCCGGTCCAAAGCTAATCTACCGTTCGATCAACTGAACCTCCCTGTTCAATAGACTGATCCCTTGATCAACACTTCACCGCGAGCTAGAATCTGATCTGTTCACTTAGTGGTTCAATCAACCCATCCGAACGTTTGGTCAACAGAACATGGATAAATCTAAACCTATAAAAATGTTAGTCTTCCTGTAAAATAGAGTTTAAAAAATAGTAAATAATAAATCAATAGATAATTTGACAGTCTTCAGACTGTTCGGTTCTGACTTTCAAATTTTGCTTAAACCCTAGGTCGAACTGGCACTTACTATTCTCTCTTTAGGGAACACATCCTCACCTACTTCACTCAGGAGAGTTTATCTTTTACCAAATTGGTCCTTTAGACCGACTGGACTTTTGCTCAATGCCCGAGACTTCAGGACTTTTCTGTTGGGCGTCCGATCCCAAACCCATCTAGTCTTTCACCTAGTCTGTGACCACTAGGATTTTCACCTAGAATCCCCGACTCTAGGATTTCACCCAAATTACACGACCTGCCAAGACTTTCCAGAATCTAGGGTTACCACCCCCTAGGACCTAAGGTTACCTCCCCCTAGGATTTTCCATCTGCCTAGAATCCACTAGGACTTTTGTCTAAGTACACATAGGAATTTCCTGCACACTTGGTTCAACCCTTGTTAGATCACAAGACAACTTAACTTTAAATCCTTTGACATTATCAAAACACATGTTCCATTGTTTGGTGCTTTTTGCACCAACAATCTCCTCCTTTTTGATTATGGTAACACAATTCAAAGATAAGTACAACATATAGAAATAATTGCGAAAGAAATGCAACAAGTTAAGAGACAAGTTAAGGGATTCATTAAAGTTATCATTTAATTTGTTAGCTCCCCCTTAATCACTTAACTTTAGAATATTCTAGCTTCTTTCCCCCTTTGACATATATTACAAATAATTTTGAGAGTGTTAACAATAATTTCAAATAGACCATGTTTGGAAAACCTTGAAGGACACTTAGCTTTTAGAAAAAAAATTGATAAACCTTTACGTACAAAAAAATTAATATATCTTAATTAGCTTATAGAAAAATTTTGATAAATACTTGGCTTAAAAAATATTATGATAAAAGCTTGGTTAAGTACTTAGCTTTTAGAAAGAATTTTCTTTAAAAGATTTAACTAAATACTTAGCTTTAGAAATATTTTCTTTAAAAAATATTTAACTAAATACTTAGCTTTAGAAAAACCTTCCTTTTACAATAATAAAGTTGTTTTCAACAATAGTTAAACAAAAAACTTAACTTCTTTTTAAAGCTTCTTTTAAAGGATACTTAAAAATTTTGAGAAATATCTTAACTTTTTTGTTTAATCAAAAACTTGAGCAAAAAAAACTTTAATAAGTACTTTAACTTTTGAAGAAATTTTAAATAAATCTAGTTAAGTACTTAGCTTTTGGAAAAGATTTCAGATGACCTTAATTAAAAATACTTTTTTAAAATTTATTTTTCTAGATAGAAATATTTGAACTTTCTTTTTTAAATAAAATATTTAAAGTTGCTTTTCAAAAAATACTTTTACTTTTGAAAACTAATTAACTTAACTCTCTTTTTCTTCCCCTTGATTAATGCCACAAAATAATTTAAGTAAACTATTTAAGTTTGGGTATCCTAGTCCAAGCATGAGTGTAAAAAAAACTTCAAAACAAATATCTACCTTTCTAACAAAATGTCTAACCTTTAGCTACTAGTTGTTTGCCATGAGGTAATAGCCTTCATTTGGTTAGTCAAATTAAGTAAGTATTCCAGTTAGTTTAACTAATCATGGATAACTTGACTTGATTCATTTAACTTTGGTATTTATTGTCCATGCTTATGTTGATACACAGACATACGCATTTTGAAGTCTAGGCAGTACCCTATGCATCTTACACCATTCTAAGTGTTTTTCATACACAAGTAAGGTATTCCTAGTGTGCTTGTGAGATGCTCTGGATGAAACCTATGGGTACATGCTTTCTAGAAGGAAAGTCCTAAGCTAATTTCAATATTTGAAATTACTAGTAAATTTGGGAGTTTTAAAAATAAGACATGATTTTGAAAAGATAACAAGTAAAAAATCAACAAACTTTAATCTACTCTATTGTGCACATCCCTAATTCTCTTCTAAGTGTACTGAACTTGAGTTCAGGCAAAGGTTTTGTGAAGATGTCAACTAAATTTGACTTGGACTCAATATAGTCAAGTACAATGTCATCCTTAGCTATGTGATCCCTTACAAAGTGATGTTTAACTTCTATGTGTTTAGTCCTTGAGTGGTCAATTGGATTTTTAGTTAAATTTATTGAACTTATGTTATCAATTCAAATTTTTGTATTTTTATATTATAGTTGATAATCTTTTAAAGTATGCATCATCCATAGCAATTGAGACGCGCATTCTCCCATGGCTATGTATTCTGCTTCAGTAGTGGATAGAGCAACACAGTGTTACTTTCTGCTGAACCAGCTTACTAGGTACTGACCTAGAAATTGGAAGCTTCCATTTGTACTTTTTCTATCTAATTTATATCCAGCATAGTCTAAGTCAGAGTATCCAACTAAGTTAAATGTGCTAGTTCTAGGGTACCAAAGTCCAACACTTAGGGTCCCCTTAATGTACCTTAGTATTCTTTTTACATTGGTTAAATATAATTCTTTTGCACAAGATTGGAATTTAGCACACATACCTACTACAAATAAAATATCAGGTCGGCTTACAATTAGGTATAGTAGAATTTCTATTGCACTTCAATAGTATTTTAAGTCTTCTGATTTTTCTTCTAAGTTAGAATCAATTTTAACATTAGTTTCCATTGGGTACTTATATTTTTGGAATTTTCTATTCCAAATTTTTTAATTAATTCCTTAGCATATTTGGTTTGAAATATATGAATTCCTTCTTTTGTTTGTTTTATTTGTAAACTTAAGAAGAAATTGAGTTCTCCTACTAGACTCATTTCAAATTTATTTTCCATTAATTTGATAAATTGTTTTAAGAATTTTGTATTTGTTGAGCCAAATATTATGTCATCTATGTAAATTTGAGTGATAAAAATATCTTTTTCTAAGGCTCTAACAAATAGGGTTTGGTCTATTTGGCCTTGGTTAAATCCCTTAGATGTTAGATATGTTGATAGTCATTTATACCAAGTCCTAGGTGTTTGTTTTAGTCCGATAAAGCTTTCTTTAACATAAGGACATGATTTGGATGGTCTAGATTTTTAAATTCTAGGAATTGATTTACATAGACCTTTCCTTTAATTAACCCATTTAGGAATGCATATTTTACATTCATTTGGTATAACTTGAATCATTTATGTGCTACATAAGCAAGCAACATCCTTATTGATTCAAGTCTGGCTATGGATGCATAGGTTTCATCATAATTTAACCATTCTACTTGGCTAAACTCCTTTATCATCTAGTTTATTTTTGAATACCAACTTAGTGTCAATTATAGATTTATTTGTGGGTTTAGGTACAAGTTCCCAGACTTGATTTCTTTCAAATTGAGCTAGTTCCTCTTGTATTACAATTATCCAGTCGAGTTAGGTAGGACTTCTTCTATAGTCTTGGGTTTTAAAGCTATTTGACTTAGATTTCTATATGATGATTGAGTTCGAACTCCTAGGGTTGGATCACCCAAAATTTGGTCAGTTGGATGATTGGACTTTATTTTAGAAAGTCTTATGTTAGGGTCAACAATTGGTTCCTTTGATTCACTAGGTTTAATTTTAATTTGAATATCTTCATCATCTTCTATGTTTCTTGTATTTTGATTAATATTTTCATTGATTAAGTTAGGTAAATTATTTTCTTCATAAAAAATTACATTGGTTGTTTCTTCAATTTTTAGGGTATTTTTGTTATAGACTCTATAAGCCCTATTGGTTGTGGAATACCCTAAAAAGATTCCTATTGTTGATTTTGATGTAAATTTACCTAAATAGTCCTTAGTATTTAGTCTCTGGACTTTACATCCAAAAACCTTTAGATAATTTAGATTGTATATTTTGTTGTAATATATTTTATAAGAGGTTTTATTATAAAATTTATTGATTAATATTCTATTTTTAATGAGCATGCTGTGTTTATTGCTTCAGCCCAAAATTGATTACTTAGATTATATTCATTTAACATGGTTCCAGTAGCTTCTTGTAACGTTTATTTTTCCGTTCTACTAGTCTATTTTGTTGGGGAGTTCTAGGGCATAAAAACTCATGATCATATCCATAAATTTCACAAAATTTAGTAAACTTATGATTTTCAAATTCCCCTCCATGATCACTTCTAATTCTTTTAATTTTGGCATCTTTTTCATTTTCTATTAATTTATAAAAATTATTGAAGATGTCAAAGGTTTCATCTTTGATTTTTAAAAATTTTACCCAAGTAAATCTTGAATAATCATCAATTATAACTAAGTAGTATTGGTTTCTGCTTAGTAATTTGGCTCCATGTGAATCAATAGGTCTAAGTATCGGAGCTCAAGTATTAATTTAGTTTGATTTAAGTTTGTTGGTTTGTGAGTTGATTAGGTTTGTTTACCTTATTGGTAAGCATTACAAAATGTATTTTCTAAATTTGTTAATATGGGTAAACCTCTAACTAAGCCATTTTGACTCATTTTTGAAATGAATCTGATATGCGTGTGACCCAGTCTTATGTACCACAACTTGGTTTCCTCTTATTGTGTCAGAAGACACTTTAGTGAAGAGGTTGGTAGGTCAGTTGTGTAAACATTATTTTTCCTAATTCCCTTAAGTCTAATTTCAGGGCATTCAACATTTTTAATTACATACTCAGAGTTAGAAAGGTAACTAAGTAACTAGAGTCACACAGTTGACTTACGCTAAGTTAAAATTAAATTTCTCAACTAATAGGACTTTTCGAATAATAAAATTGAAACTTATTTCAATATTACCTAATCCGATTACCTTAAATTTTTTATTGTTGTCGAATGCAACTGACCCTAGATTTTTTAGTTTTAGCTTAGTGAACTTCAATTGATCTCCAATTATGTGTCTGGAGCATCCACTATCTGACATCCATTGGTCCAAATCTTTATGTTGCTACACATAAAGCATTTGATTTGGATCCAGGTTAAAATGGATAAGATAGATTGATTGAGTTCAACCCCTTATTCTCTATCTCACCCAATCTAAGTTGTCAATCATGTTGTACCTATGGGTGATTGTGAGATGGTTGATTGAGTTTAAATTGGTTAGATTTGAGTTAAATTTATTTTAAGTTAATTAGGCTAAGTTTGAGTTAAGTTTATTTTTAAGTTAATTGGTTAGGTTTGAGTTAAGTTTATTTTAAGTTAATTAGATTAGATTTGAGTTAGGTTTATTTTTAAGTTAATTAGGTAAATTTGAGTTAAGTTTATTTTTAAGTTGATTGGTTAGATTAATATTTTTTTTTTGTTTTGAATTTAGTTTAACTAATTTTTACCTAAATCCATCTCATCCTTTTCTAGATTCTCAATCAGGAAGACTTATAAGTTTTTGTGAGATGGTTGATTTCATCTTCAGTTTAAATTGAACTATAAGGATTGATTCATATTTGAGTTAGGCTAAAGTTTAACAGTTAGTCAATTAAATATTCATATCAATAATTGGCTTTCAGGCTGTGGCGAGGCACTAGACCTTCTTGGGTATTGGATCATCAACCACTTCTAGACAAAGCCTTTTAAAGAAATAAAATATTTAATTTCCTTTCTGAAATTCCTAGGTCTAACTAATGAAGTATGAATCAGGCCTAAGTCCTTATCTATCCTAATCTAAGCATGAATAATAAAAAGTAGTAACACAAATTTATCTAATGAATACGGTCTTTCTATTGGCTCCCCCTAGATCATAGCCTCGATAGGGTCTATCAAGGTAATGAATTTTACCCTTGGGAATCCAATATTGATCAAGTCCAACTTGATTAATCAAGTTAGACTTGGGGACCCATACTTGGACTATTTTTCTATTGTTTGGTTAACAAGTGATAAATAAGATCTAAACTTGTGGTCAACCTTGTATCCAAGTCCATATCGATTGTATACGGCTCTTTATTTTCTAAGAATCAAATCAAGATTCTTGGAACTCGCAGTGAATAGTTCCAATGTATCCTTTAGTTCCTTGACTTAACTTTTCAGGCTAGAATTTTCTTTCTCAAGATTTTGGACTTGAGTTGAAGTTCCAGTCTGAACTAATTCAGTGAAGGAACTTGGGATAGTCACTTCCTTAAGGGTTATTACCTCCTTTTAGAGTGACTTGACCCAAAGATTGGACTTATCTAACTTTCTTGACAAGTACGAAATCAGGTTATGTGATCTAATTAGAGAGGTACTTACATTGGTTTGAGAACCTTCTGAACTGGATACGGATCTGTGGCTTCTCTCAGACTCGGCTTCTGATTCTATCTCGAACTTAGATTTGATGACTTGCTCTTAGGCTGGTAGTGCGAGGAAGATGGTTTGTTCGCGGTCTTTGTTAGAGTCTTCCGATGATGATTTGTCCCATGTTGCTTGTAGCGACTGCACTTTCCGTTGCTTCCTTGCTTCCTTCTAATTTGGACAGTTTGCCTTGATGTGTCCCTTTTTGTTGCAACCATAGTAGGTGACTTAAAACTTCATTTTTGAGTTTGGACTTGGTTGCGTCATCTTTGCCTGAATCATCTTTTTTATCTTATGTTTTGTGAAGCCCTTCTTTTTCTTGCACAATTTTCAAACAAGATTGACAAGCTCGGTGGTGATCTTGTCGTCGTATTTTAACTCTGATTCATCTTCAAGCTCAGGTTCGGTTAGGCGTTTGACTTTTGATTCCTTTATTTTGTATATACCTGCAATAAAGGTAATACTTTTCTTGACCGAAGGTGTATTAGTCTATTCATGTAATTCAAATTCTTAAAATAATTCATCTATTCTAATTGTTGAAGGATCCTTGGATACTTTGTAAGAATCTACCATCGATGCCCACAAGGTATTCCTCGAAAAAGCATTTAGCGCGTACCTGATTACGTCGTAATTCTCCACTTTTTGTTCGATCTCGTGGAGTCCGTTTAGAAGATCTTGGATGCAAGCATATAGCTGGCTTGCTGACTCACCTTCTAGTATTTTTATATTATATAATTTGTTTAATAGTAGATCTTGTTTGCTTACCTTCATGTCGGAAGTACCCTTGCGCAGCTTTTTTCCCACGACTCCTTTACGCTTGAAAATGGACTGACTCTGTTCAATTCTTCTTTTTTCAGGCCACATTGTAAAGTACATGTTGCGTTGGCATTGGCTTCGATCTTCTTCATCAAATTTGTGTCCCAGTTCTCGCATGATACTAGTTTTCCAGTGCCATTGAGTGGAAGTACCAGGCTAGTTTGGATGATCATCCACATCTTGACTTGTGTCTGGAGGTGGTACACCATTCAACCCTTCCAGTAGTCGAAGTCTTCGCCGGAGACGAGAGGCGGGAGTGTTGTGATGTAACCTTTTTGGTGTGCCATTGTTGAAGAGAAATCTCGCATGCAAAAAAAATAACAAATATTCCAAGACTTGGTCTTGGATTAGTGGTGTGGGAGTAAAATATAGTAACACTCGAGTGGTGTTTGCACCGACCTTGAGAAATGAAAAGATCAATGGATAAAACTGATCGGAAGGCAGCAACTTTATCGATACCGATTGATTCCAAAAATTTTAAAAATTACCAAGAAAAGAAAAAGAAATTTTCTTGAATTGTGGTTTCATCGATTCAAAGTGACTCCGTTTTGATACCAATTATAGGATCGATGCATGCTAGAGGGGGGGTGAATAACACTCATGGTTTTTTCACTCATTTTGGATAACTCGATCGCATAAGAGTTCGTGCAACAGAAATTAAAGAGCAAAAAGTAAGAGAACAAAAACCAAGTTGACCCCTTTGGTTTTACTTGGTTTGGAGCCTGTGACGACTCCTACTCCAAGGCCCGTGATCGTTGATCGCTTACGTTGGGCAATCCATTATCAATTCGCAAAAGCTTTACAAATATGCAAGTACAAGTATTAAACTAAAGTATACCGACAACAGAGGATTAGTAGTTGGTCGTCGATTGTCGAAGAGCGTTTGGACGTCGTTGAATCGTCTCAGAGCAGCACACACGGAAGCAGAGGTTGTTCTGAATGTGTGATACCGAAGCTGATGGTAGACCCTCCTTTTATAGTCGAGCCAGACTTGATCCAGATCCATTGATCTCAAAATCAGTCTTTAACTCGACGCTGATCGATCGACTGATCCAGGTATTCGGTCGACTGGACCCTCTGAACCTGCCCAGCTTCTCGTCCACATGCTTCTACTCAGATAGGAGTTTTCGTTCAATCGACTGATCCCTCGGTTAGGTCGACCTATCCTGTTGAACTCGCTAGCTTATCTAACTTGATTAATGCAATCCGAAGCTAATCCACCGTTCGATCGACTGAACCTCATTGTTTGGTTGACCGATCCCCTGGCCAACACTCCACCGCGAGCTAGAATCTGATCTGTTCACTTAGTGGCTTGGTCGACCGATCTAGACGTTCAATCGACCTAGCATGACTAAATCTGACCCCGCAAAAATGTTACTCTTCCTGCAAAATAGAGTTAAACAAATAACAAATAATAAAGCAATAGATAACTTGATAGCCTTTGGACTATTCGATTCTGACTTTCAAATTTCGCTAAAAACCTAGGTTGAACTGACGCCTACTGTTCCCTCTTCGGGGAATGCATCCTCACCTACTTCACTCAGGAGAGTTTACCTTCTGCCAGATCAGTCCTCTAAACCAACTGGACTTTTGCTCAGCGCCCAAGACTTCAAGAAATTCCCATTGGATGTCCGATCCCTGACCCATCTAGTCTTTCACCTAGTCCGCGACCACCAGAATTTTCACTTAGATTCCCTGACTCTAGGATTTCGCCAAAGTACACGACCCGCCAAGACATTCTAGAACCTAGGGTTATCACCCCCTATGACTTAAGGTTACCTCCCCTAGGATTTTCCATCTGCCTAGAATCTAAGTACACTTAGGACTTTCCTACACACTTGGTTCAACTCTTTTTAGATCACAAGATAACTTAACTTTGAACCATTTGCCATTATGAAAATGCAGGTTCGATTATCTAGTGTTTCCTGCACCAACAATACGCCCAATGTTCCTCCCACATCACTCTCGACGATACTTATCATCTTCATATTAACTATGGTCTTCCTCTCGATGTCGTAATCCCTTCCCTTGAGGATCGTCTCATCACCCTCCTTTGGGCAACATCGTTATTTTCATAGAACAAGTCGAGTTAGGACTTCGCTTCCCTTTGCTTCCTTTCTTCATCACTATCAATCTCTATTTCAATATTCCCCTGAACTAACTTATCCCCCAATCTTTCAAGATTTTAAATGGATTTGTCATCATTTGCCACTTGCTTAATATTCCTTTATCTCCCTTTCTATTTCACTATTACTTTCTCCCCCATATGGTAACAAAAGGTCTGTTTAAATTTCAATCTTGTCCTAAGGTGATTTTATTCAACCATGTGCCAGCTGAAAAGGAATGGAGAGATAAGTATTTCTTCAACTTCTTCAACCGTCTCTCATCTCCTTCTTCTTATTCCACCACTTGGCAACAACACCTTCCTCTTGTCCCTACTTTACGGAACCTTTATATAGACCCGAATTTGGGTCCAGCCATAGAATATATGAAGAGCCTAAAATTTAGCCTACCTGAGTTAACTATAGAGGGCCCATTGTACATTTTTGGACTTACTCCGGTCGACCTTGAGCTAATCACCTTGTTCAATAATAAAAAATCTTCCTCTTTCTCTTAACTCACTTGTCATAAAAAAAATCTTTAGTGTTTTTCCAACTGAAGCTCTTAGCGCGACCTTCCTCTATAAAAATCTAAGATAACGAGACAGACTCTAAATCAAATGGTGAGAATTTACTAAGGAGTCGTCAACGTGAACAAGTTTCCTCCTCTGGTGGATTACTTCCCCCTACTTCGAAGCCCGCCTCCAGCTCTTTTGAGTCAAATGTTCCTCTCATCACCAGACACTAAAGGCCTCAGTCTTCTGTTGGATCGTGAAGAATCGATAGAGGGGGGGTGAATATCGAAAAACGTTAGTAAAGAGTAAGCGCAGCGGAAAGACAAAAGACAAGCCAAAGGGAACACAAGGATTTACTTGGTTCGGAGCCTTTGGCGACTCCTACTCCAAGGCCCGCACACGAGGGTACTTTCGATGGGCAATTACTAGCAATTCGAAAGTCTGAATACAAATTGAGTACAAGAATGATAAGTAAATTAAAAATAATATCGACAACAAAGGAAGAACAACAAAAGTAGTGCGTGGTTGGAGTATCTTCGCAACGTCGCAGGAGCACAGGAGAGCAGATCGTCAATTCTGAGTTGTGTTTTGAGCTCCGCCTTTGACCCACCTTTTATAGGATGCTCGAGGCGCCTGGATCCCTTCCGGGCGACCTGGTGTGACATAGTAGTCCCAACCAGCGGGCTCCACGTGTCGACGTCGTGTCTTGGATAGAACTTGCCTCCGGGCGCCCGGATCCCTTCCGAGCGCCCGGACCTCCGGGTGCCCAGATCCCTTCCAGGTGCCCGGACCACCTTTCTCCAGAAAAGTCCTTCTCCTGCAAGACAAGGTTAATCCGAGGCAAAATATATAATGAATCTCCTGCAAAACAACGTGTTAGTATAATTTATAAATTCAACATAAAGAGTATGACTTAGATTTAGTCTTTCCGAGACTAGAATCTTGTCAAGATCTCGACTTAGAGTTCCAAAATGGTTCTAAGTCGGATCGGCACCTAAGTTCCCTTTCCAGGAACGCGTCCTCATAGTCACTCCCTTCCAGTGACTTACCTTTACTCACCTGTCAGACGTCCGGTCAGCCCTTCGACCCGTTTGGACTTCTCGCTAGCTATCTGGTGAGCCCGTCGACCTAGCTGGACTTCGTGCCAAGCGTCTGGTCAGCCCGTCGACCCACTTGGACTTCGTGCCAGTTATTCGGTCGGCCCGTTGACCTAGTTGGGCTTCGTGCCAGACATTCGGTCAACTCGTCGACCTGTCTAGACTTCGCCTGCACACTCGATCAAAGTGTTAGACAACGACAAACCTAACTTAACCTAATTTGTCATTCATCAAAACCTGAGTTAGACTGTTAGTGCTGACCACACCAACAATCTCCCCCTTTTTGATGGAATGACAACCTGGTTAAGTTAGTGAAAAAAAATGCAAGTAAAAAAACAAGCATGATATTTAAGGTTTAAGTTAGTTTTTAAGTTTGACTTTTTGTTGCTCTAACTTTACCACCTATCCCTCCCCCTTTGGCATTCATCAAATAAGGTCATAAGTTAAGTAACCAATACAAAATTTAGACAGAGTAAAAGTTGTAAGAAATGATGTCAAGGTAACTTGGGGGAGTTTTAAATTTTAACACATAGTAATTTAACTTTTGTAAAATAACTAAGTTTTGAAAAAAATAACTAATTTAGCAACACAACTTAGTATTTAGTATATCTTGAGTAATTTTTAAAGATAATTTTTGCAAAATTAAATGAATTTGCAAACTCAAAGAGAAAATTTTAAAAGCTAATTTTCAAGTATAAGTTTAGGGAAGTTAAGTTTAGATAGTCTAATTTTCAAATAAGATACTATTCCAAATTTCAAGAAATTAAATTTTCCAAATAAGTTTCAACTTGGAACACTTTACAAACATGAGTTTTCAAAAGTCAAGGTTTCAAGATCAAGGTGTAAAATTTTCAAAACAAGTTTCAACTTTGAAACGCTTTTCAACCCTGAGTTTTCAAAACCAGAATTTCAAAACTAAGTTTAAAAAAAATCTACTTTTCAAAACTAATTAAACCTAAGTTTGCAAAAGATTCAATTTTCAAAATCTGAGTTTATAAAATCCAATTTAAAAGCTTAGTTTTATAAAAGCTAGTTTTCAAAAATGGATATATTAGGTACTTAACGAGAAAATAATTTTGATGCTAAGTGTGAAAATAAGTTGATTTAATCCTCCCCCTAAACCTGACATTCAAAATAGATGTCTAACCAATTAGGTACTTACTAACTATTAGAAGATAGCAGCTTTCACTTGGTTAGTTAGGTTAAGTGCATTGTAATCAGTTAATGTTTGACTAAACTGAGTAACTTAACTTGATCAATATATGTTTGGTATTTAACGCCCAAACTTATATCGATGC
The DNA here is from genome assembly GCF_018446385.1 of Zingiber officinale. Taxonomy (NCBI): domain Eukaryota; kingdom Viridiplantae; phylum Streptophyta; class Magnoliopsida; order Zingiberales; family Zingiberaceae; genus Zingiber; species Zingiber officinale. Next base: position 94,938,757 of record NC_056002.1, on the reverse strand, counting down.
ACTGACATAAGCATCTTAAGTCCAGGCCACTGGCCTATGCATTTCACCCCTTTCTATATTTGTCAATCACAAGCAAGGTAAATCTAGGGTGTTGGTGAGATGCTCAAGTGCTAGTCCTAGGGGAACATGATTTCTAAGGGATTTTTCTAATCTAAGGCTGAAATTATTTTGAAATTCTAAAAATAGGAAAATTTTGAAAAATAAAAAAATTTTAACCTAGAATTTAAAACACTCATTTTGAAAGTTGTTTTGAATTTTAATGATCCTAGTTTATTAAGCATATTCCTAGTTTTCTACGTAGATTGCTAAATTCACTTCAGGGAGTGGTTTTGTGAATATGTCAGCTAAATTAGACTTGGACTCAATGTATTTGAGTTCAATGTCACCTTTTGTAACATGATCCCTGATAAAGTGATGCCTAATTTCAATATGTTTAGTTCTGCAATGATGCACTGGATTTTTTGTTAGGTTAATTGAGCTAATATTATCAATTAAAACTTTTACATTTGTAAGGTTTAAGTTAAAATCTTTTAGGGTGTGCATCATCCATAATAATTGTGCAACGTACTCTCCTATAGCTATATATTCTGACTCAGTTGTGGATAGAGCAACACATTATTGCTTTCTACTAAACCAGTTGACAAGTGATAGACCCAGTAGTTGACACCCACCACTTGTGCTTTTGCGGTCTAATTTGCACCTGGCATAATCAGAGTCAGAATACCCTATCAACTCAAAGTTATTGGTTCTGGGATACCAAATTCCTACATCTATTGTTCCTTTAAGGTATCTAAAGATTCTTTTGACTTGAGTCAAATGAGATTCTTTAGCGCAGGTTTGATATCTAGCACACATACTAACTACAAATAAAATATCTGGTCGACATGTAGTTAAGTATATGTAAGATATCGCAAAATTAAAATAATACATGTTATTGGATGAAAAATCTTATTGGATTTTTCAGGAATTTTTAGAAATTTTTCGAGATTTAAATGGAGTCCGTATGACTCGTTTAGAGGGGATGGATTCGGGGTACAATAAAGGCCTATTTGGGACACCATTTAAGTGGGAGTTGATTTGGGAATGGACTTAGACTTTAATTAGTTTAACCTAAGTTTAAATCCCATCTCTTTATTTTCTCCTCCCCGATTCCTATTCTTCCTCCCCGATTCCCTCTGCCCGAAACCCCTCCCTCTCCGGTGATTTCTCTCCCTGCGAAGGCAAGCGCGCCACCGTTCGCCGGTGTAAGCCTGATCAAGCCTCTCCCTCTCCCTCTCCCTCTCCATGCATTCTCCATCGCGATCGCAGCCTCGCCAAGTCGCCTGAGGAAGAGCAGCTGGATATCGAAGGATACCCGACTATCTCCGGCTGAGAAGGCGTTCTGGTGGCTGTCTTCTATGAGCGATCGTCTCTTCGGCCGGTTGTTGCGCGCAATCGAAGGGATCCGGTTCTAGGGCACAGCGAAGGCCCTGATTCGCGTCGTCTCCAGCCAGTTGATCTCCTCGTTCATCCTCTTCGATCTGTTTACTGGAAAGTGGTCCGTATCCATCCACCAGTTGGATCGAAGTGGGTGACACCACCTGGAAGAGTTTAATCGAGGTAGGCTTCATTTCGAAACATACAGCTTCAAGATCTTATTTGATTGATCTTCTTGGTGATGTTCTTTCTGTTCTGGAATAGAGGAAGCATTGGACTAGTATGTGGTGGATCTTCCTTGTTGCCGATCACTGCCAATTCCATTTCTTGGAGTTGTGGAGGTCTCGTCTGAAGAGTTAGGGATATGTTGAGGTGAGTTCGTGCTGTGAATTAGGGTTTTAACAAATCCTTTGCTATATGATTGGATTTATGGATTAATTCTTGGATGAATTGGTTGTGGGTATTCTTTGTAGCTTCTTGGCAGTGAGTTGTAGGGTTGCTGAGCTATTGGAATTGCTGCCATACTTCAAGGTCAGTGCTTTTCTAGTGTTGTACTTGGGTATCCTATTAGTATGATGCTAAATTGGATTTTCTATGGGTTGTGAGACTTTGTTCTGCTTAGATTTATGAGTAGTGTGATGTAGGATTGATTCTTGATGTTAGTTATTGATACATAGATTAAATGATGGTGATAAATGGATTAAATGGTTATAATTTGGAATTTGATTATGATAAGTTGATTTGTGATGGTTATTTGGTGAATGATTTATGTAAATGGATACATGATCATTATTGGTATGTGTTGAAGTGATGGAGGTTTGTATTGAGTTGAAATTTGTGGATATGATGATTGGATGATGTAGATTGTTATGTGATCATTCTTGAGATCATCAGATTGATTGTTGGTTGGATTATCGGATATGGTGGTTTGGTTAGTTGTTGAAGATTGAAGTGAAGGATTGTGGATTTAGTTAAACCTAATTGGATTAAGAGATTAGGTTAATTATTTCGATTAGGGGTTTCCCTAATTAAAATGGGGAGTTTTAATTAACTATTTGCTACCTGTGTAATTAGCTAAATATATTATTGATCGCAGGACTTGGATTCGGGACGGGCGTCTCGACACAGGATTACTTGACACGATCTACAATTTAAGGCGGGTATTTCTTCCTTTGTCTCTATGTAGGTTTTCTTTGAGCTTAGTGCATGGTGTTTATCTGATGGATTAGGGTACGTCACCTTATATCGTGTTCGGTTGCTGTATTTCCTGCTTGTTACTTTTGCTTGAGCTTAGAGATGATCTATTTAATTCATATATAGTCTCAACTCTTGATATCTACTCTGTTGTGATTACACGTGTAGAGTAGGTCTTGTAGGGTTTGTCGGGCTGTCAGTATTATCATGCTGATTGGGTATATAATGTGGATTGTATGTAACTTGGTATGTGTTTTAGGAGTCATCATGTTGACCCTACATTTGCATGTTGTATGTACACACGTGTTTGGCTATGTACTTTTGGAGGAGTTGTGTTGATTGTATGTTTATGGTTTATACACGGGTCTGACGTGTTTATTATTTGAGGATATATGTTGATGATACTTACGTTCTGTGCATATGTGTCCAGTGGGATTTGTGGAGATTTTTGGTTGATTATACATATGTAGATGTGTACGTGTGTTTGGTGGGATGTGTGGATTTATCCTGACGATTATATTCATGTTGTGGAGTGCTTATGTGGAGTTAGAGTTTGCATGGATAATGACGGTGTCTGTATCATGATTATATATATATATATATATATATATATATATATATATATATATATATATCATGTTCATCATTCATTTCATACTGACGACTATCGTCTCCTTTATAGTTGAGAGGGTTGTTAGTTTTATAGCTGTCCGCTCTACCACTGATGGAGGGTGGTAGCTGGGAGTGGAGCTATGTCCTGTCGCGCTTACTCAGCTGCTCATTGTTTTTACTCTGTCAGCCTCGACCACTCTGGAGTAGTGGATCTTGAGGGTACAGTAGTCAGGGGGCTTGAGTTGTGAGTGGTCAGGGACCCTTAGCTATGTAGTTAGATAACTACATAGTATACTGTCGCCTCAGTCGCTTTATAGCGGTTACGTGCGTGAGGTTTGTACGGTTTGTCACGGACCCAAGCCTCTCGGCCATACTGGGGTCGTGGTGTCTGGAGAGGTGTCGAGGGTGACCATGGAGCATGCATACACATTTGCATATGATGCGCGGTGCATCGGTGGATATATACTTGCATACATGCCTAGTAGATACTAGTTGCATGTGATTGTGGTTGTTGCACTTGTTTGAGATATACTTGTTACATATGGTTGTCATGCTGCATACATGTCATTTATTTTACATGTATATGCAGTCGTATTTATATTGCACAGGTTTCACGGGTATGTCTGTTGCAGTTCCAGTGAGTTTACTGATCATTGTACCTTGTGTCGATTCCAGACTGGGTATGTATATGCCATTATGTTAGTTGTGGTTTGTACAGTTTATATCAGGTTATTATGTCAGGTATGTTCAGATGCATTGATTATGATAGTATGATCATGTTCTTATTCCCTACTGAGACTGTATACTTATGATCTCCATGTTTGTTTATTGACCATGCACTATCTTGTCTATTACCCGCTGAGTTACCTATACTCACCACCGCATGTATACATTTATATTTTCAGGTAGATGGTTGGAGTGTCGCTCGGAGTATCCTGTCTGCCGGGTCCTACGTTACATCCGAAGACTGTATTCGTTTTCTATTGTATATTCTTTTCTTATTCGTGGCATTGTATTTGTGTTTAGCCATGTGGCTATCTTATTCTTTTGGTGTTGTATTTGTGTTTAAGTAGTGCCGGCATGCATTGTATCTATTTGTCTTGTGTGGGCTTTCCTTTTTCGTTTTTCCGCTGTGTTGGTTTTTGGTACAGCTGTGTGGGCTGTTTTATATATAACTGCGTGGTTGTGATTGTTTCATTCCAGCCGTGTGGGCTGTTATTATAACTGCGTGGTTTTGTATGTGGCTGATGTATTTTGCTTGTAGTGATGCTTCATATTGTCACTGGTACAGGGGAGACTCTGCTGGATTTTTGTCTGGCAGGGACTCCTTTGGGGCGTGACAATTTTTGGTATCAGAGTAGGTATACGATACTTGCTATGCGTTTTGGTTTTTTCGAGATTTATCTGATACCAATTTCTGGTATCAAAGCAGGTACGATGCCTGTTATTCGTGTTTTGGATTTCGTGATTCGATTTTCTTGATGTGACTTTTCGGGTTTTGGGACCAGGCAGCAGCAGGACATCTCCCGGGCTATAGGAGGTATGTTTGCATATTGTTAGCATACATTTCTGTTGGTGTATGTATTGTTGCCCGTGATAGTTAGTTATGACATGTGTTAGTACTCTTTGGTTAGTACATGCCTATTTGTTTGTAGCATCCATTGCATGTGTTGGGTCAATCACTGATCACGGTTGACCTAATGGAGATCAAGGATTACAGTCTCAAGAGATTCTTCATATCATACTACCAGTTGTGTTAGTTATTGCTACTATTAGTTGGTTGAGATTTAAGTCACATATCAGTGTCTATTATTATTAGCTGGGTAGTGGAGGGTATCGGTATACTCATATTGACTCAGTTAGTAGAGTACCAGTTTACTCCTGTTGAGGATTGTTTTACTTGGTTGACTTGTGTAGTTATGGTTTGACTTATTACCCTTGTTGACTTGGGCAGTTGGGGTTTGACTTATCTTAGTTGGTTTTGTGATCCTATTAGTTCGGTCACTAGAGGATCGATTTACCCTTGTTGACTTGGGTAGTGGTGTATCGATTTACCTTAGTTAGTTTCATCAGTAGATGATTGATTTACTCTTATTGGATCAGTTAGGAGATGATCGATTTATTTTGTTGGTCCGACCAGTAGGGGACTGACTTACTCTATTTTTAGAGATTCCTATCATTGGGTTATTCCGAGCTTGGTTTGATATTTTGGGAGGCATATTTGAGTACATGACTTGTACCGTCATGGAAAGGACTGATTTAGCCGTATACCATTATCGACTGGTCAGCCTGTAGAGGATTGTCGTATCCTATTTCATGGGGACTTTGACCATGGACTGTCTGTACCTAGTTGAATAACTTAGAAGGTACATTCGGATAGGATACCTCCACTGATGTGGAAAAGTGCAAAGCTACTTGCTTAACACTTATGAGATACATCCGTTACTAGGGTGTATGAGTTGGGGAGTACATTCAGATATATGATTTGTACTGATGTGAGAGAGTTGAAGTTAGCTGCTTAACCTTTACGTGACCCGGTACCACGTGAAGGAAGAAGCAGGGAGTGCTTTTGGAGATATGGTCATCACTTAGTGATTTCCTTGAGGTGTTTGGAGAGAGAGTACCTCTTTACCTTGTGTACATTGCTCGATACTAGAGGTTACTGAACCTCAGATGGAGCAATCACAGTATGATGGGGTACAAGACAATGGTTAGACGACTCAACTAACATTGTCTTTATTAGGTGGCTTAAGACCTTGACCACGTGATCATTTTACTAGATCTTGTAGTCTATATCTCATATTAGAGGGTTTGACCTTTTATCGGTATTTGTCGAGGGACATATATAGGATGATTATGAGGGTGGTGGAGATACTCTCTTGATAGGTAGACTCTTAGTCAGGAGATTGCGTGACCCTTTGACTTTGGATTGACATTCTTTTACTGTGGATATTCGATTATCAGAAAAGATGAGATGATGAGATTTGACAGACTTTATGGATGCATTTAGTTGGTTGGTAGTGAGTGTTGAAAGTTAGATGCTTTTCTTTTACTCTATCTTTGTTTAGAGGACTATCTGGTATGATTGATTGATGTTGAGGATGATTGGAGTTTGGTGGATATTGGGAGATCAGATGTGGTGATAGGTTGCCTTTTGATGATCTATTGGTGGATATTTGGTTTGATGGTCTACTATTTGGTGTTTGATATTGATAGTGACATGGAGAGTAGCACATGTGTGATATCTATGGATTTGGTGATTTGTAGTTGGTGATTTGATCATAGGCTTGTTGTTGGGGATCCTACGGTTGAGTAAGCGTATTGTACGTACATTATGGGTTATTGGTATTATCATTTTAGGCCTACTGTGCCCTAGATGTTTTTAAGGACTTGATGTGTTTGGTATTCCTAGGGCGTTTGGATTAGATTTCATTATCTTCATTAATGATGTTGTGATCCATTCCCGATCCGATGTGGATTTTTGTACACTATCTTCGCATAGTTTTAGAGATGTTTTGACGGAAACATCTATATGTGAAATTAGTAGTACATATTATGATTGTCTTTTACGAGTTTTTGGGACACATTGTGTTTAGTAGAGGATATCTGTGGATCTACGGGAGATAGAGGCTGTTAGCAGTTGGGAGTAGTCGTAGTTTATACCGGAGACTCGTTGTTCCTTTGGTCTGGCTGGATATTACTAGAGATTGATTGAGGGTTTTCTCCAGCATTTACGCAGTTGGCTGGATTGTCTAGGAAGAGTATGGAATTTTCCTGGATAGATGTTTGTGAGATCAGTTTAGATAACTGCACCGTCTTAGTTATGCTTTCTAGTGTAGACAGATTTGTACTCTACATAGATGTATCGTATCTGGGAGTTGGTGTAGTTCCGATATAGTATGAGCGGAGCAGTCTCATGCCAGTATATCGAATTATCGTGTGATGGGAATGAGATTCATAGATCTCTATGGGAGATTGTGTGTGTTTTCGAGTCACTTCTTATCCGGGAGAAGTTACTGCAGGAAACACATTGATTTGGATTTGTGATACTTTTGGGCGGCACCCAATGTATAGAGATTTGGAGCGTTCTTATTGGTGGATTAATATGAAGGAAGACATTGCGGTTTTTGTAGCTTGATGTCTAGCATGTCAGCACATGGAGGCTGAATATCAGAGACTAGCAGGATTATCTTCGTTGATTTGGATGCTAGATTGGAGTTGAGAGTATGTTTTGACGGATTTTGTTATGGGATTGCCTAGGACAGGGAGAGGATATGATGCGTTGGGTAATCATTGTTGGGTGACGACTTTGCGCCCTAGCCATTGATTTATAGGACGGATTCTTTTGGATTGAGTAGTAGGATAATACTCTAGAGAGATTACCAGACCTCATGTATATCTCTGAGTGTTATATTGGATGGAGTTCAGCGATTTTTCATCATGGTTTTGACTGTGGTTACAGCAGATTTTGGATTAGGAGCTTCGTTTTAGTATGGATTTTCACCCTCAGACTGATAGATAGTTTGAGCGCCCTATACAGATGTTGGAGAATCTGATGATAGTGGGTTTTGGATTTCAGAGATAATGGAGTTATTCATAGCTGCTTAGGTGGCAGAGTGAGAGTAGCGAAAGCAGGGTGAGCTCATAACCCACAGAGTCATCTTGGAGATCTGTTCATGATTCTAGGATGGAGTGGTGTATCAGTATGTTGTTATCATAGATGATGATCCCTGAGTTGACTAGTAAATTTGGGGACCAAATTTTTATTAGTGGGGGAGAATGTAAGATATCGCAAAATTAAAATAATACATGTTATTGGATGAAAAATCTTATTGGATTTTTCAGGAATTTTTAGAAATTTTTCGGGATTTAAATGGAGTCCGTATGACTCGTTTAGAGGGGATGGATTCGGGGTACAATAAAGGCCTGTTTGGGACACCATTTAAGTGGGAGTTGATTTGGGAATGGACTTAGACTTTAATTAGTTTAACCTAAGTTTAAATCCCATCTCTTTATTTTCTCCTCCCCGATTCCTATTCTTCCTCCCCGATTCCCTCTGCCCGAAACCCCTCCCTCTCCGGCGATTTCTCTCCCTGCGAAGGCAAGCGCGCCACCGTCCGCCGGTGTAAGCCTGATCAAGCCTCTCCCTCTCCCTCTCCCTCTCCCTCTCCCTCTCCCTCTCGATTTCCTTTTCCTCTCTCGCGCGAACGCCCGACGCCGACAGTGTGCGTTCTCCATCGCGATCGCAGCCTCGCCAAGTCGCCTGAGGAAGAGTAGCTGGATATCGAAGGATACCCGGCTATCTCCGGCTGAGAAGGCATTCTGGTGGCTGTCTTCTATGAGCGATCATCTCTTCGGCCGGTTGTTACGCGCAATCGAAGGGATCCGGTTCTAGGGCACAGCGAAGGCCCTGTTTCACGTCGTCTCCAGCCAGTTGATCTCCTCGTTCATCCTCTTCGATCTGTTTACTGGAAAGTGGTCCGTATCCATCCACCAGTTGGATCGAAGTGGGTGACACCACCTGGAAGAGTTTAATCGAGGTAGGCTTCATTTCGAAACATACAGCTTCAAGATCTTATTTGATCGATCTTCTTGGTGATGTTCTTTCTGTTCTGGAATAGAGGAAGCATTGGACTAGTATGTGGTGGATCTTCCTTGTTGCCGATCACTGCCAATTCCATTTCTTGGAGTTGTGGAGGTCTCGGCTGAAGAGTTAGGGATATGTTGAGGTGAGTTCGTGCTGTGAATTAGGGTTTTATCAAATCCTTTGCTATATGATTGGATTTATGGATTAATTCTTGGATGAATTGGTTGTGGGTATTCTTTGTAGCTTCTTGGCAGTGAGTTGTAGGGTTGCTGAGCTATTGGAATTGCTGCCATACTTCAAGGTCAGTGCTTTTCTAGTGTTGTACTTGGGTATCCTATTAGTATGATGCTAAATTGGATTTTCTATGGGTTGTGAGACTTTGTTCTGCTTAGATTTATGAGTAGTGTGATGTAGGATTGATTCTTGATGTTAGTTATTGATACATAGATTAAATGATGGTGATAAATGGATTAAATGGTTATAATTTGGAATTTGATTATGATAAGTTGATTTGTGATGGTTATTTGGTGAATGATTTATGTAAATGGATAAATGATCATTATTGGTATGTGTTGAAGTGATGGAGGTTTGTATTGAGTTGAAATTTGTGGATATGATGATTGGATGATGTAGATTGTTATGTGATCATTCTTGAGATCATCGGATTGATTGTTGGTTGGATTATCGGATATGGTGGTTTGGTTAGTTGTTGAAGATTGAAGTGAAGGATTGTGGATTTAGTTAAACCTAATTGGATTAAGAGATTAGGTTAATTATTTCGATTAGGGGTTTCCCTAATTAAAATGGGGAGTTTTATTTAACTATTTGCTACCTGTGTAATTAGCTAAATATATTATTGATCGCAGGACTTGGATTCGGGACGGGCGTCTCGACACAGGATTACTTGGCACGATCTACACTTTAAGGCGGGTATTTCTTCCTTTGTCTCTATGTAGGTTTTCTTTGAGCTTAGTGCATGGTTGTTATCTGATGGATTAGGGTACGTCACCTTATATCGTGTTCGGTTGCTGTTTTTCCTGCTTGTTACTTTTGCTTGAGCTTAGAGATGATCTATTTAATTCATATATAGTCTCAACTCTTGATATCTACTCTGTTGTGATTACACGTGTAGAGTAGGTCTTGTAGGGTTTGTCGGGCTGTCAGTATTATCATGCTGATTGGGTATATAATGTGGATTGTATGTAACTTGGTATTGTTGGTTGCTACTCGGAAAACCTAGAGGTTCCACTGTACAAAAATTTTGTACAAAGGTCTGAACCTTTTCTTAGCTACCATGTGTTCTTTTAAATTAAATTTTGGATCGCCTGTGGAACTTAACACGTTTGATCCAAAACTTAATCTATTCGTTCTTTTAGGTTTTGACTTAGGTCTCCTGCGGAACTTAACACGTTCGACCCAAATCACCTTAAGTTATTAATTCCATTAAATATTAATTTCCATAATCGGTTCCCAGTACTGACGTGGTGAGGCACATGGCCTTCTTGGATATGGGAGCAACCACCACCGACTAGACAAAACCTTTTATAGAAAGCTAATATTTAATTTCCTAAAATAACTTTAGGTTAACCGAAAAGAACAATCAAATCACAAGGAAAAGAAAAAACAAAAGAACACAACATCGAAAAACATATTCGAAATTCTAGAATCGTAAGCCTCTTGTATTTGGTATTATTTCCAAAAATAACTAGTATGATGCGGAAAGAAAAATTACTAGTTATACCTTTTAGAAAGACCTCTTGATCTTCTACCGTATTCCTCTTCTAATCCCGGACGTTGTGTGGGCAACGATCTTCCGAGATGAGAAACCACCAACCACCTTCTTCTCCTCCTAGCTAGGTTCGGCCACAAAAAGCTTAACCAAGGATGAAGAACAAAACACCAACCAAGCTCCAAGAGATGCTAGCTTTCTCTCCTTCTTCTTCTTCTTCTTCTCCAAGTAGTATCCGGCCGCCACAAGAGCTCCAAGCCTTTGAAAGTTTCGGCCACCACAAAGAGGGAGAGAGGAAGAGGATGGCCGGCCACTCCAAGGAATAAAAGAGGTTGAGAAATAATAGAGGTTGTTCTCTGTGAAGGCATCCTCACCCCTTCTTTTATATTCCTTGGCCTAGGCAAATTAGGAAATTTAATTACAATAAAATTTCCTTAATTTGCTTGACATGATTTAATTGAGAAAAATAAAATAAAATTTCCCAATTTAATCTCTAATGGCCGGCCACATTAAAAGAGATAAATTAGACAAGTTTTAATCAACAATTAAAACTTCCTAATTTGTTTCCGGAAATTTTTAAAATTAAAATTTCTCTTTAAAAATCTCTTCATGGTTGATAAAAGGAAATTTCTATAATTTTAATTTTACAACATGTGATTAATTTTTAAAGAGAAAATAAAATATCTCACCAATCTACAAATAAGGAAAGAGATCTAATCTCTTTCTTTAATCTTTTGTAGATCTTTTACTAGAGAGATATTTTAATTTTAATTCTCTTTAATAAATTATATCTTCCACATAATAAAAATTAAAATTAAAATCCCTTTTTAAATTAATATGGCCGGCCCCTCTAGCTTGGGCCACCCCAATTTATACCTAGGCCGGCCCTAGCTTGGTTCCCAAGCTAGCTTGGCCGGCCCCCTATTGGTGGGTATAGAAGGTGGGTATAGGTGGGTATAGTACTCTATAAATAAGAGGCTACGATAGAGACCGAGAGGAGGAATTGGTTTTGGTCTCCCGATAAAATTAAGCATCCCGTGTTCGCCCCGAACACACAACTTAATTTTATCAATAATAATTCATTCCACTAGAGAACTATTATTGAATTACCGCACCAATCCCAAATTACATTTTTGGGCTCCTTCTTATTTTGAGTGTGTTAGTCTCCCTGTGTTTAAGATATCGAATGTCTATTAATTAAGTGAGTTACTGACAACTCATTTAATTAATATCTTAGTCCAAGAGTAGTACCACTCAACTTTATCGTCATGTCGGACTAAGTCCACCTGCAGGGTTTAACATGACAATCCTTATGAGCTCCTCTTGAGGACATTATCAACCTAGTATCTCTAGGACACAGTTTCCTTCTATAATCAACAACACACACTATAAGTGATACCATTTCCCAATTTATCGGGCTTATTGATTCGTCGAACTAAATCTCACCCATTAATAAATTAAAGAAATAAATATCAAATATATGTGCTTGTTATTATATTAGGATTAAGAGCACACACTTCCATAATAACCGAGGTCTTTGTTTCTTTATAAAGTCAGTATAAAAGAAACGACCTCAAATGGTCCTACTCAATACACTCTAAGTGTACTAGTGTAATTATATAATCAAGATAAACTAATTCCTAATTACACTACGACCTTCCAATGGTTTGTTCCTTTCCATTTTGGTCGTGAGCTACTGTTTATAATTTATAAGGTACTGATAACATCATCTTCTGCATGTGGAACCACATACTATGTTATCTACAGTATAAATTAATTGAATAACTACAACTAAATGTAGACAATTTGACCAAATATGATTCTTATTCATAATGAATGTTTACAAAGCTTAGGCTTTCAGTATACACTCCAACAGGTATGTGTTTTAGGAGTCATCATGTTGACCCTACATTTGCATGTTGTATGTACACACGTGTTTGGCTATGTACTTTTGGAGGAGTTGTGTTGATTGTATGTTTATGGTTTATACACGGGTCTGACGTTTTATTATTGGAGGATATATGTTGATGATACTTACGTTCTGTGCATATGTGTCCAGTGGGATTTGTGGAGATTTTTGGTTGATTATACATATGTAGATGTGTACGTGTGTTTGGTGGGATGTGTGGATTTATCCTGACGATTATATTCATGTTGTGGAGTGCTTATGTGGAGTTAGAGTTTGCATGGATGATGACGGTGTCTGTATCATGATTATATATATATATATCATGTTCATCATTCATTTCATATTGACGACTATCGTCTACTTTGTAGTTGAGAGGGTTGTTAGTTTTATAGTTGTCCGCTCTACCACTGATGGAGGGTGGTAGGTGGGAGTGGAGCTATGTCCTGTCGCGCTTACTCAGCTGCTCATTGTTTTTACTCTGTCAGCCTCGACCACTCTGGAGTAGTGGATCTTGAGGGTACAGTAGTCAGGGGGCTTGAGTTGTGAGTGGTCAGGGACCCTTAGCTATGTAGTTAGATAACTACATAGTATACTGTCGCCTCAGTCGCTTTATAGCGGTTACGTGCGTGAGGTTTGTACGGTTCATCACGGACCCAAGCCTCTCGGCCATACTGGGGTCGTGGTGTCTGGAGAGGTGTCGGGGTGACCATGGAGCATGCATACACATTTGCATATGATGCGCGGTGCATCGGTGGATATATACTTGCATACATGCCTAGTAGATACTAGTTGCATGTGATTGTGGTTGTTGCACTTGTTTGAGATATGCTTGTTGCATATGGTTGTCATGCTGCATACATGTCATTTATTTTACATGTATATGCAGTCGTATTTATATTGCACAGGTATCACGGGTATGTCTGTTGCAGTTCCAGTGAGTTTACTGATCATTGTACCTCGTGTCAATTCCAGGCTGGGTATGTATCTGTCATTATGTTAGTTGTGGTTTGTATAGTTTATATCAGGTTATTATGTCAGGTATGTTCAGATGCATTGATTATGATAGTATGATCATGTTCTTATTCCCTACTGAGACTGTATACTTATGATCTCCATGTTTGTTTATTGACCATGCACTATCTTGTCTATTACCCGCTGAGTTACCTATACTCACCACCGCATGTATACATTTATGTTTTCAGGTAGATGGTTGGAGTGTCGCTCGGAGTATCCTGTCTGCCGGGTCCTACGTCACATCCGAAGACTGTATTCGTTTTCTATTGTATATTCTTTTCTTATTCGTGGCATTGTATTTGTGTTTAGCCATGTGGCTATCTTATTCTTTTGGTGTTGTATTTGTGTTTAAGCAGTGCCGGCATGCATTGTATCTATTTATCTTGTGTGGGCTTTCCGTTTTCGTTTTTCCGCTGTGTTGGTTTTTGGTATAGCCGTGTGGGCTGTTTTATATATAACTGCGTGGTTGTGATTGTTTCATTCCAGCCGTGTGGGCTGTTATTATAACTGCGTGGTTGTGTATATAAATATTCCAGCCGCATGTGGCTGATGTATTTTGCTTGTAGTGATGCTTCATATTGTCACTGGTACAGGGGAGACTCTGCCGGATTTTTGTCTGGCAGGGACTCCTTTGGGGCGTGACAGTATAGTAGGCTACCTATGACACTCCTATAGTGTTTTAAATCAACTGATTTTCCATTGGGGTCATCATCTAGGATTGTGTTTACTGTCATGGGTGTTTTTATCTCTTTAGTATTTTCCATTCCAAATCTCTTAAGTAATTCCTTAGTATATTTTTGTTCATAAATGTAATTTCTTTCATTTGTTTGTTTGATTTGTAGTCCTAAAAAATAGGTTAATTTACCTACTAGACTCATTTCAAACTCGTGTTCCATTAGGCTTGTAAATTCATCTAAAAATTCTAAATTTGTTGAACCAAAGATTATATCATCTACGTAGATTTGGGCTATAAAAATATCTTCTTTTATTAACTTAACAAATAAGGTTGGGTCAATTTGACCTTGGTTGAACCCTTTAGAGATTAGGTAAGAAGTTAGTCTTTCATACCATGTCCTAGGTGTTTACTTAAGTCCATATAAAACTTTTTTCAATTTGTAGACATAGTCAGGGTGTTCTAGACTTTCAAACCCAGGTGGTTGTCCTACGTAGAATTCTTCTTTTATTAGTCCATTTACGAATGCAGATTTAACACCCATCTGATATAATTTGAACCCTTTATGGGCTGCATAACTAAGTAGCATTCTAATGGACTCTAATTTGGCTACCGGGGCGTAAGTCTCATCATAGTCAAGTCCTTCTACTTGACTAAACCCTTTAGCAACTAGCCTGGCTTTATTTCTTGTAATTTCCCTAGTTTCACTTAATTTGTTTCTAAATACCCATTTTGTTTCTATTACTTTCTTGTTTTTTGGTGGTGATATTAAGTCTCAAACTTCATTACGCTCTAATTGAGCTTGTTCTTCTTGCATAGCTATGACCCAGTCTGGGTCAAGTAGGGATTTAGCTATGGTTTTGGGTTCAATTTTTGAGATTAATGATATTTGACTTAGATTTCTAAAAGATGATCTAGTTTGAACCCTTAGGTCTGGGTCACCAATTATTTGATCAGTTGGATGATTAGGGTTGACTCTTATAGTTCTAGGAGGTTGACTCTCTTGAGGTTGATCTTCTTCTTCATGACTTAGGGGTTGGTTGGTTCTTTCAGAATTGTTTTCTTGAACAAATTCAATTGGTTGTAGTTGAGTTTTTTCTAGGTTTTGGTTGGATTCTTCAAATTTCACATTGGTGGTCTCTTCAATTCTTAAGGTAACTTTATTATAAACTCTGTAGCCCCTACTATTTAGGGAGTAACATATAAAGATTCCATTTTCTACTTTAGAAGTGAATTTTTCTAAATGTTCTCTTGTATTTAGGATGAAGACTGGGCACCCAAACACTCTAAAATATTTTATGTTGGGTTGTTTGTTATAATTATAACACCCCACCCTCCTCACTACTAGTCTGTGAGGGTGTGACGTTACTTGACTATTAACTTTTCTTAACTAGTGTTGCTCACATGTTGATAATTATACTTATAACTCTTTACAAACTCGAAACATGCAATAAGTTAAAACTGGAAACATAAATAACTCATCTAATACATTCTACTCAATTATTTGTTCTCAACTAAAACTATATATATTAATCTGAACATGCTAAAACTATATATTAATCTGAACATGCATGCAACAATAATACAACTCAGATAGCGGAACTAATGTGCATAAAGAATTCTAAAACTTAAAATATTTAATGAACAAATTCAGCAACATGAAAGAATAATCCAAACAGTTAAATACAAAATCTTAATGAATTCTTAAGCAAAATCTCAAGGCTTCCATAGTCCAGACATCACACATCCATCCCGCACCTCCTTGTCGCTTTCCTTCACTATAGCTTTCCTTTTCCTTTATCTGCAGTAAGAGGAAATGCAACTATAAGTGAATTCTTAGTAAGCGCTGTCTAACTCACAAAAACTCGGATATGCATGTGAACAGGAAGAAATCTAAAAATTGAATACTTTAAAAGAAATACTACTCATGCTCATCTAATAACAAAAGAATCAAACATACTGAAATGCTAAACATGTAAAGCTGCTCATGCTCATCTAACAGCAATAAGAAAGTCTAAACATATAAGAATAAAAGAGCTAAGCTTGCTGATTTTTAAACTCATGGGAAACTTATTCCATTTGTTCAAAACTTATACTTTTATAATTCAAAATATTAATCTCTTGGGCCCAGACTTATTACCATTGCACGCTCCCTAATAAAAACTGAGGTAGTGAGCCACCAATCCTACGAGGGTAAAGACCTTGGTCTTACTAGGGTCGAGACCTCGGAAACGATCACCTGGATTTGTTTAACGACAACCTCAGAAGTCGAGTACTAACCTTCTCAAGCAAAATACTTATACTTGTTAATACTTCTAATAAAAGAATACCTCAAGAATTAAACAGTAAGCTAAAAAAAATATGCTGTTCATATTCATTGATTCAACCCAAAAACTAAATCTGCATTACAACTAGTGCAGGATTTGCAACTGGAAACCAACAAAAGAACAATAATGACTCCTCATGCTCAGTGCCACGGCAAGGAAACAAAAGAAACCAAAAACGCTACACATAGCCATTCAAAACTAAAACCTGCTGAAGCTTGAAACCTATATAAAACTTATTCAAAGCTTATACTTTTTTAGAGCAATAGAGATCTTTAAGCATGCTACAACAGAAATGCAAAGGTGAAGGCAAATATTGAAACTACTCTTAAACCTCTAGTAAACCATTCCTGTACAGTATGTTCCAAAAGCCAAAGAAAACCATTCATACCAAGCAAATCAACAACAGAATTAAAAGTGGATATGAAATTCATGGTTGTTCTATTTCGGATTAAACAGGTAATCTGTGGCAGGAATACTATACTACATACCATGAATCCAAAATTTCATGTATAAGAAAACTAATAAGAAAAGATCCATAACGAAAACTTAACAAACTGGAATGCAACCCACATGCCCAATCTAACAATTCCCTTTTCGTTTTCTTCATAAGACTCACGGCAGCAAGCTACAAAACACCAATCTTTACAGTATGTGTAACGCCCGCCCTCCCTGCTAACCCTAAGGGACGGGGCTACGATACTCTACCTACGTACTACAGCGGAAGACTTAAAATTTATTTTTCTTAACTTAATTAAAACCGAACTACACTAACATGGTTTCATAACATGATAACGAAATAAATAAAAACTTAGTATCAAGTCACTCATATTGTATTACATTTCACAAAACCAAAGCATAGTTCTTAAAGGTTTTAAAGCAGGTTCTTAATTAGTTGCCTAGCCACCGCCACACACATCTTTGTTGCCCCTCCTGCTGCACCTTTAACTCATCCAGCTTTTTCCTTTATCTGTGGTACAAGGAAAGTAAGCTATGAGCACTCATGGCTCAGTAAGTTCCTTTCCTACTCACTAAAGCCAACAATCAGCACATAATCAAGAATGTATCAACAAGTCATAATCTCAGCTAATCATGGCATAACATAGCATTCTATTCAAGCTTATCATGCATCATAATATAATCACAACTAGTCATTGTCACGCCCCAGGTAGTCCCTGTCTGAAGAAATTTCGGCAGCATCTCCCCTGTACGGCGGACAATATGAAGCTCAGTATACATATATCTCCATACCTCGGCCACACACGGCCGGAATAATACAATACAAAAGAACAAGCCACGCAGTTTATATCAACATTCCACATAATTCAACATATAATCAATCCACGCAGTTTAATAAGGAAAGACGATATAAATATCTCGAAGATATATGTAAACAACCTACTCCACTACAACGAAGAAACAAATCCACGAAGTAATGGAAATACGACCGCAGCGGAAAACAAAAGTGGCAAACCCGAATGTTCAATGTAAAGTCCACAATACAAACCCACAATACAAGTATATAAGATGCAAAAGCAAAATATAATCCAACAAAGAAAATCCTCGCGATAACGGGGCTAGCGACTGGGATCTCTCCTGACGGCCTCAACCTGAAAAGTAGTAACAACGGGGTGAGTTCAAAGAACTCAGCTGGTAATCCAATAGATATGTACAGCAACATATAACTACCAGTAATATCCTAAGGTACAGTCTCCTAAACCATAGGACCTACAGTACAGTCTCCTAACAATATAACAGGTATGCATAGCTGAATAAACTGTAATGAGTAACCAGAAGCATGTAATACAGTTTACAGCAACAATAATAAGAAATGCATAACTGAAATAAACTGTACTCACCTGCGAGGCTTGGGCGAATGACTGTGGACATACACAGATAAAGATAGTTAGAACAAATACGCATGTATCCTGTATGCATGTCAATCATATGCAGTCACCCAAGTGCATCATCCAATATGCAACAATCACAATAAATGCAATCTGTGCATATGATGCGATATGACATGGTCACCCCTGACGCCAGTCTGTATCTCACACACAATGGTGAGACCGCGTGGGTAGGGCTGTGACACCGTGCACTCTGCCGTCACTACCCCTGAAGAGTGACCGAGTGGACGGGATGCTGTCGGAGTACACCTATCCTCCTACCTCAAACATAGTGAGGGAGCGCAATGCTCTCAACTCCCGGTACGCGATGACGGGGAGGGATCCCGGCTGCAACCCCGCTGTATCGTGCTACCCATGAGCACCCCGGCGGTGCACCACCGAGCAACCTGCCATACACACCCTGAGTGCTGT
This sequence comes from Zingiber officinale, assembly GCF_018446385.1. NCBI lineage: Eukaryota > Viridiplantae > Streptophyta > Magnoliopsida > Zingiberales > Zingiberaceae > Zingiber > Zingiber officinale. The sequence goes on along the minus strand of NC_056002.1, from coordinate 94,919,981 downwards.
GCCACTACCCATGTAGTGAAACACGTTGTGTGCAGGCCTATGTAGCCGGCCGACGAGCTCAACAATAATGGAGTCGTCAATCGCCCAACATGCAATCATGCAGGATGGTGCATGATGCTACAGTATGTCATACCTGAACATAGCCTCCTCCATATATGTGTGTGTCCAAAAGGTAAACGCATATATATATAACCATGATAAAAACAACATAAATCCAAAGACATCACATATAACAATGATGTAAGTAACATGAATCCAAGAGCATGTATCACACATGTAAAGCAACTAATCCAGTAGAGTAGAGCACTATAGATATGCATCTCTATGAACATATATATACATGGCAAGAGGTAAATATCCAATCCTGAAGTAAAGCAACTAACAGATGAAGCATGTGATAGGTATCAACTAGCTAAGACCAGGGAAGAAATAAATCTACCACCTATCACTAGTAACTATATATAAACTATACATATCATAAGACAGTATCAAAAGATAAGTCAAAGGGTACCCGCCTCAAGTAGAAGGTACAATCCAGCAAATCCAAGTCGAGACGCCTGTCTCGAATCAGAGTCCTGTGCCAAACAATATATATATTTCATTAAGCTAAATCAAAAGAATAACTAAATAAAATCTCTAAATTCAAATTAGGGCAAAACCCTAATCAACAATCTCAACCTATCTAATTAAACCTAACGGTCAATTAGGGTTAGTTACCTAAACCCTAATCACCAATTAGATCAGATATATAAACTTAAATTAAATCCAATAGTTGACTAGGGTTAATTGTCTTAACCCTAATCATTCCATTAGATTAAATCTAAGCAAATATATCTATCATAACATGTATCATCATCTAAATTAAATCTAACAGTTGACTAGGGTTAATTATCTTAACCCTAATCATTCCATTAGATTTATCTAGGCAAATAAATCTAATTACAATTTAGCAACTAATACAACATGTATCAACTATCCCTCCACATAAACAACTAAGTAAACCCTAATTCCAATTTTAATACATGATCTACAACAAGACCAATTATCCTATTCCTTACCTCGAATCCAAGGTGATCACCAATAGATCACAACCAAAGGGGTTGCTGCCGGTTAGGGAAAGCTGCTGGATACACCTCCAAGATCACAATCCCAGACACACAGCAACAGAACTCACCTCACTGATCAAACCAGAACCTCACTGTTGGATTCACCTCTCGATCAGAACAAGCAGAACAAACCTCCCTCCTTCTCTTCAATCCCGTAGCCCTAATCAACAGCAAGGCAGGGGAGATCCAAGATCAACCAAGAAGGATTAACCAGAACAAAGCCCCAATCCGTGAACCAACAAGAATCTAACAAATGAATCAAGATGAAAGAAGTGATAAGGTCCGGATTGCTTACCCATCGAAACCCTAGGGCATCTTCAAGCCGGCGATTGGATGGCAAAGGATCGACCTAGGGCATCGAATCGGGGAAGAAAGGATCGGTAGAACCGGGAGGAAAGCTCGAGGAAAACTTGAGAATAGTATATCAGGATGATCCGAGCCTCCTGGTTCGGTCTCCGGCAAGCTCCGGCAACGATCTCCTCCGGCGATATCGACAATCGCCACAGATCCGGCCGCGAGAGAGAAGAGAATCGGTCGCTGGGGCAGAGAGAATCGACCGCTAGTAGCTATGGAACCTGACATTCGTGAGGCTCCGGAGAAGAAGACCCCTGCCGGCGCTGACCTTGTGGCGATCGGCGACGACAGCGAGAGGAACCGAGGGAGGTCGGGGTCGCGTCGGGGCAGAGAGGGGAGAAGAAGGTTCGGGTGAGGAGAGGCTCGGGGTGGCCGTTTGGGGAAAGAAAAAAGGAAAAGGTCTTATAAATAAAACATTTTCTCCATTAAACGGGTATCCCAAACAGGCCTTATCCGCGTCCGAAATTAATCCCCTCAAACCCATCGTACGAGCTCCGAAAAATTCCCAGAAAATTTCTAAAAATTCCGGAAAAATCCTATAAGGCTATTTTCTAAATAACCCTATTAATTAAATTTTTTGAGATCTCACATCCTCCCCTACTAATAAAAATTTGGTCCCCAAATTTCGCTATAACCAACAGCAAACACTAAGATATAACCAAACAGTATAAATGCTGAAAGGAACTCTAACCCACATACCTCAAGTAATAAGATGAGGGTATCAAGCTCGGATCGTATCCTCCAGCTCCCACGTAGCCTCCTCGTCAGAATAATGCTGCCATCCGACTTTAACCAGCCGGACAGTCTTGTTCCGCAACTGACGCTCTCTATGGTCCAGAATCCGCACCGGAACCTCCTCGTAAGTAACATCAGGCTGAATAGGAACAGATATATCTGACAGAACATGTGCCGGATCGGATACGTATCTCCTCAGCATAGATACATGGAATACATCGTGAATGCCAGCTAGAGATGGTGGTAGCGCCAGACGGTAAGCTACTTCTCCAATCCTCTCCAAGATCTGGAATGGTCCAATATATCGGGGAGCTAGCTTACCTCGGAGACCAAATCTCTTCACCCCTTTCATGGGTGAAACTCTAAGAAATACGTGATCACCAATGGAGAACTCCAGAGGTCTCCGTCTCTGATCAGCATAACTCTTCTGACGGTCCTGAGCCTCTAACATCCTCCGTCTGATAGTGTGAACTAACTATGCATCCTGCTGAGCTCTCTGAGGTCCTATCAGCTGGGCCTCCCCAACCTCTTCCCAGAGGATGGGTGTCCGACAAGGCCTACCATACAACGCCTCAAACGGTGCCATCTGGATAGCCGAATGATAGCTGTTGTTGTAGGCGAACTCCACTAATGGCAGGTGGTCCTCCCAATTGCCTCCTAAGTCCATGACACAAGACCTCAGCAAGTCTTCCAATGTCTGAATAGTCCGCTCTGACTGCCCATCTGTCTGCGGATGGAATGCCGTACTGAAACGAAGCTGTGTGCCCAAGGCCTGCTGCAGACTCTGCCAGAATCGGGACGTGAACCGTGGGTCTCTATCTGATATGATGCTCAAAGGAACACCATGTAATCTAATAATCTCACGACAGTATAACTCTGCTAATCGATCCAGAGAATCAGTCTTCCGGATCGCTAAAAAGTGTGCGGATTTGGTTAATCGATCAACGATTACCCAAATCGCATCATGGCCTCGTCGAGTCCTAGGCAAACCTACCACAAAATCCATAGTGATATGCTCCCACTTCCACTCTGGAATAGGGATCCTCTGAAGTAATCCAGCAGGTCTCTGGTGCTCGGCCTTCACCTGCTGACAGACAAGACATCTAGCTACAAAATCTGCGATGTCTTTCTTCATACCGTTCCACCAATAGGAACGCCTCAAATCACGATACATACGGGTCCCACCTGGGTGGATAGCAAATCTAGAACGATGAGCCTCCTGAAGTAACTCCTCCATGACCGGGTGAGACTGAGGTACACATAATCTGCCTCGGAAATAAACAATACCCCCGACATCTCGTGTAAATTCGGTCTGCTGTCCGGAAGCTATCTGGCTGCTAATGAACTGTAAATGCTGATCTCCGGCCTGGGCCTCTCAAATCCTCATCCTAATCGACGACTGAGCCACCATGGTAACAAGAATACCCTGCTCTGTCCGTCCCTGCTCCTCAAGGCCCAACTCGGCGAATCCCCGAATCAAGTCCGTGACTGTAACTCGATGACAAGCTAAAGTCCCTCTGGACTTCCTGCTCAGTGCATCAGCAACCACATTAGCTTTACCCGGATGGTAGCTAATAGTACAATCATAATCCTTCAGGAACTCCATCCATCTCCTCTGTCAGAGATTGAGCTCCTTCTGGGTGAAAATATATTTGAGACTCTTATGATCAGTAAGAATCTCAAAAGTAATACCATAAAGATGATGTCGCCAAATCTTCAAAGCAAAGATAATAGCGGCTACCTCTAAATCATGTACTGGGTAGTTCTTCTCATGCTCCTTCAACTGACGAGAAGCATAGGAGACCACCCTACCGTGTTGCATCAAAACAGCGCCCAAGACCTGAAGAGATGCATCTGTGTAAAGTACGAATCCGTCATCACCAGAAGGAAAAACCAAAACTGGTGCCGATACTAATCTTCGCTTCAGCTCTTGGAAGCTAGTCTCGCAAGCCTCTGACCACATGAACTTCACGCCTTTCCGGGTCAGACGTGTCAACGACATAACAATGCTGGAGAGACCCTCAACGAATCGTCGGTAATATCCAACCAAACCCAAGAAACTGCGGATCTCCTGGACTGACTAAACTGTCCTCTCGGAACAGAAACTCCGGACGCTACATGCTGAGCCTTCAGCGAATAGTTTCGGCTCAAGTGCCGAGGCAGTTTGCAATAATAGCAAACTGACTGTCCCAGGGTGCATGCAGAGGTGATGTGATCTAGGGATCCTTATCAAGTGCATTAAGAGTCACCAGTAGACTGTTTCCGGTTCTGCTGAGCAGACCGGGAACATCCTGATGAACAGCATCCTGACTTCTGGGGTCGGCCAGATTACCTAGAAGTACTCTGACCCATCTGAGGGTGATTTCTCTGCTGCTGCCCAGTAGTCTGTGGCTGCTGGATCCGTCCGGAAGTCCGATCAGTCTACTTTCTTTTCTTATCTGTATTTGCTCTCTACTGAGCTGCCTAAATCATAAGAGCTCTATCCAGAGCCTCTGTATATGATGACTGACCAAAATCGGCAATATACACCTGAAGATGCTCGTCCAGTCCCTGGACAAACGAAAGCATACGAGATCTGTCATCGCCAACCAACTCAGGACAGAATCCGGCCAACCGGTTAAATTCGGCATTATACTCCATCACTGAGCGGTTATTCTGTCGAAGACTCAGGAAATCCCGCCGAAGTGTCATCTGATACGCCCGGGGAAAACACTGACTCTCGAATGCCTCTCTAAATCTCGTCCAGGTAATATGCTGATCGCCTATGATGGAGCGCTGCGTGTCCCACCAGATCTCTGCCCCATCTCGCAGGTGGTAAGCAGCTAGCTCGGCCTTCTCCCACTCAGAGCAGGCCATGTAAAAGAATGTCCGCTCCATAGTCTCAATCCAGGACTGAGCTATGCTCGGATCAGTCTCCCCGCGGAATAATGTGAATCGACTCTTCATCGACTCGGCTAAGGCTGGGATCCGTGCTCGTGCCGCAACTATACCAGTAGGGATCGCTGCGGAACTAGGTAGAGCCACTGGAGCTGATCCTATGGGTGGTACTGAGGGATAGGCCGGAAGAGGTACCACTGGTGCTGTCGTATAACCTGGAATGGGTACTGCTGGTGGAACTGCTGAGTAGGCATAAGTAGGGGCGACTGGAGGTACGGTGGGTGGTACCGGATAAGGAGTAACCGGTACTGCTGGTGCGGGTGCCGGGTGTGCAGTAACCGGCGCAGGTATCTGGGGTACCCAGTACGTAGTAGCAGGCGCGGCTGGAGGGGCTGCCGGGTATACTGCGGGTACTACTGCTGGGGGAGGTGCTGAATATGCCGACGGTGGTACCACTGGTGGTACAGTCGAGGTAGGTACCTCGGAAGTCGGAGCTATCGGGGTCTGATAAGCACCCGTACCCACAATGACCTGAGGAGTCTGCCCCTGACGGACAGGCTCAACCCTACCAGACCTCTCTGAAGACTCTGTCTCAGGAGAATCTAACGGCCTCTTACGTGGCCGCCCACGTCTCGATGCCGGTACACGTGTAGGTGGCATATCTGAAAAAAAATGTTACCCAGATATCACTACAGGTATAAGAACTGAAACTTTACCTAAATTACCTATTTGCCGTCTGGAGATATCCTGTCGCTGCTTAGCCCCAAATAGAACCTCGTCAAAATACCTCGGAATTCCGAAACGATAAAATCGACGAAAATCAGTACAATCCGAAATATCCAGATACGCACGCAAAACTGGTAAGAACCAGTATCAGAACTGCTCTGATACCAAATAAATTGGTATCAGATAAACCTCGAAAATCCAAAACGAAGAGCAAGTATAGTGAGCCTAGCTCTGATACCAAAAAATTGTCACGCCCCAGGTAGTCCCTGTCCGAAGAAATTTCGGCAGCATCTCCCCTGTACGGCGGACAATATGAAGCTCAGTATACATATATCTCCATACCTCGGCCACACACGGCCGGAATAATACAATACAAAAGAACAAGCCACGCAGTTTATATCAACATTCCACATAATTCAACATATAATCAATCCACGCAGTTTAATAAGGAAAGACGATATAAAAATCTCGAAGATATATGTAAACAGCCTACTCCACTACAACGAAGAAACAAATCCACGAAGTAATGGAAATACGACCGCAGCGGAAAACAAAAGTGGCAAACCCGAATGTTCAATGTAAAATCCACAATACAAACCCACAATATAAGTATATAAGATGCAAAAGCAAAATATAATCCAACAAAGAAAATCCTCGCGATAACGGGGCTAGCGACTGGAATATCTCCCGACGACCTCAACCTGAAAAATAGTAACAACGGGGTGAGTTCAAAGAACTCAGCAGGTAATCCAATAGATATGTACAGCAACATATAACTACCAGTAATATCCTAAGGTACAGTCTCCTAAACCATAGGACCTACAGTACAGTCTCCTAACAATATAACAGGTATGCATAGCTGAATAAACTGTAATGAGTAACCAGAAGCATGTAATACAAGAATAATAAGAAATGCATAACTGAAATAAACTGTACTCACCTGCGAGGCTTGGGCGAATGACTGTGGACATACACAGATAAAGATAGTCAGAACAAATACGCATGTATCCTGTATGCATGTCAATCATATGCAGTCACCCAAGTGCATCATCCAATATGCAACAATCACAATAAATGCAATCTGTGCATATGATGCGATATGACATGGTCACCCCTGACGCCAGTCTGTATCTCACACACAATGGTGAGACCGCGTGGGTAGGGCTGTGACACCGTGCACTCTGCCGTCACTACCCCTGAAGAGTGACCGAGTGGACGGGATGCTGTCGGAGTACACCTATCCTCCTACCTCAAACATAGTGAGGGAGCGCAATGCTCTCAACTCCCGGTACGCGATGACGGGGAGGGATCCCGGCTGCAACCCCGCTGTGTCGTGCTACCCATGAGCACCCCGGCGGTGCACCACCGAGCAACCTGCCATACACACCCTGAGTGCTGTGCCACTACCCATGCAGTAGACACGTTGTGTGCAGGCCCTCATGTAGCCGGCCGACGAGCTCAACAATAATGGAGTCGTCAATCGCCCAGCATGCAATCATGCAGGATGGTGCATGATGCTACAGTATGTCATACCTGAACATAGCCTCCTCCATATATGTGTGTGTCCAAAAGGTAAACGCATATATATATAACCATGATAAAAACAGCATAAATCCAAAGACATCACATATAACAATGATGTAAGTAACATGAATCCAAGAGCATGTATCACACATGTAAGCAACCAATCCAGTAGAGTAGAGCACTATAGATATGCATCTCAATGAACATATATACACATGGCAAGAGGTAAATATCCAATCCTGAAGTAAAGCAACTAACAGATGAAGCATGTGATAGGTATCAACTAGCTAAGACCAGGGAAGAAATAAATCTACCACCTATCACTAGTAACTATATATAAACTATACATATCATAAGACAGTATCAAAAGATAAGTCAAAGGGTACCCGCCTCAAGTAGAAGGTACAATCCAGCAAATCCAAGTCGAGACGCCTGTCTCGAATCAGAGTCCTGTGCCAAACAATATATATATTTCATTAAGCTAAATCAAAAGAATAACTAAATAAAATCTCTAAATTCAAATTAGGGCAAAACCCTAATCAACAATCTCAACCTATCTAATTAAACCTAACGGTCAATTAGGGTTAGTTACCTAAACCCTAATCACCAATTAGATCAGATATATAAACTTAAATTAAATCCAATAGTTGACTAGGGTTAATTGTCTTAACCCTAATCATTCCATTAGATTAAATCTAAGCAAATATATCTATCATAACATGTATCATCATCTAAATTAAATCTAACAGTTGACTAGGGTTAATTATCTTAACCCTAATCATTCCATTAGATTTATCTAGGCAAATAAATCTAATTACAATTTAGCAACTAATACAACATGTATCAACTATCCCTCCACATAAACAACTAAGTAAACCCTAATTCCAATTTTAATACATGATCTACAACAAGACCAATTATCCTATTCCTTACCTCGAATCCAAGGTGATCACCAATAGATCACAACCAAAGGGGTTGCTGCCGGTTAGGGAAAGCTGCTGGATACACCTCCAAGATCACAATCCCAGACACACAGCAACAGAACTCACCTCACTGATCAAACCAGAACCTCACTGTTGGATTCACCTCTCGATCAGAACAAGCAGAACAAACCTCCCTCCTTCTCTTCAATCCCGTAGCCCTAATCAACAGCAAGGCAGGGGAGATCCAAGATCAACCAAGAAGGATTAACCAGAACAAAGCCCCAATCCGTGAACCAACAAGAATCTAACAAATGAATCAAGATGAAAGAAGTGATAAGGTCCGGATTGCTTACCCATCGAAACCCTAGGGCATCTTCAAGCCGGCGATTGGATGGCAAAGGATCGACCTAGGGCATCGAATCGGGGAAGAAAGGATCGGTAGAACCGGGAGGAAAGCTCGAGGAAAACTTGAGAATAGTATATCAGGATGATCCGAGCCTCCTGGTTCGGTCTCCGGCAAGCTCCGGCAACGGTCTCCTCCGGCGATATCGACAATCGCCACAGATCCGGCCGCGAGAGAGACAAAGAGAATCGGTCGCTGGGGCAGAGACAATCGACCGCTAGTAGCTATGGAACCTGACATTCGTGAGGCTCCGGAGAAGAAGACCCCTGCCGGCGCTGACCTTGTGGCGATCGGCGACGACAGCGAGAGGAACCGAGGGAGGTCGGGGTCGCGTCGGGGCAGAGAGGGGAGAAGAAGGTTCGGGTGAGGAGAGGCTCGGGGTCGCCGTTTGGGGAAAGAAAAAGGAAAAGGTTTTATAAATAAAACATTTTCTCAATTAAACGGGTATCCCAAACAGGCCTTATCCGCGTCCGAAATTAATCCCCTCAAACCCATCGTACGAGCTCCGAAAAATTCCTAGAAAATTTCTAAATATTCCGGAAAAATCCTATAAGGCTATTTTCTAAATAACCCTATTAATTAAATTTTCTGAGATCTCACAGTCATGGCATATCAAACATCATCATGGCCGAAACATATACATAGTGCATTGCATAAAACATAGCTAGACATAGCATAACAAACAAGTATCATGGTATATCAAAGCATGGCCGAAACATGTATATCAAAGCATCATAACTATGGCCGAATATGTACATCAAGACATCATCAAATCCATGGCCGAAATCTATATATATCAAGCATCAACATATCCATGGCCGAAACATGTCTATAAGGTATAGCATGAACATAACATAAACATACCTTATCATGGCATATCATAATCAAGAGCATAGCATGAAACATAGCATAATCAAAAGGTGTATGCAATATGATTTTGGAAAACATGTATCCGAAAAACATGTGTATGTCTCATGATCTTTAAAACCATTCTCTTTTATATGTATATATACTTGAAAATAATCTCAACATAAGGGGGATCCCGGCTATGTACCACTTACATATTGCGCGCAACCTTATAGGTCCAAGGTAGCAAGTCTTGAACCCTACGAGGCAAACATACTAGGCCCTTAGTCCTAGGGGCACTTAGGAGCCCATCCCTAACGAGGTCCTTAGTCCCCGGGGCGCTTATGAAGCCCACCCTTGGTACAAGCCACTCACACATAAAGTAAAGTACATGTCATACATATCATGTATCATAAAAGCATGCATCACTTAGGCACACATCATAAAAGTATGCATCACTTAGGCATACATCATGTCATAAAAGTATGCATCACTTAGGCATACATCATATCATAAAGGTATGCATCACTTAAGCATACATCATGTCATAAAGGTATGCATCACTTAGACATACATCATATCATAAAGGTATGCATCACTTAGGCATACATCATGTCATAACAATATGCATCACTTAGGCATACATCATAAAAACATGCATATCTTAAGCATAAAGCATATCATCAAGCATGCATATTTTATCCACATAGCTTATCATAAAAGTATGCATATTTTAAGCACAAAGCATATCTTATCATAAAAGCATGCATATCATATCATCAGTCATAAATCACAAGCATACATATTAAGCATAAGGGTGTATCTTGTGATTATCCTATCATAGGAAACATGGTATCATATTTATCTTGGTTCTAAGCTTCCTAAACCCTTGTGGCCGAAACCCCTTTAAAGCTCAATTTAGGCTAAACACAACATCCAAGCATGTGGTACCTAAATTATCATCATAACATTTTCATAGGAAGCATTATAAACATGATTAACTTAGTTTCTAAGTTCTTCAAGTCCCTAATTTCATGTGGCCAAAACCTTAAGGTGTGAAACAAGGTTCCATATGACATAAAAACATAGACAACTTGAAATTATATTTATAACATTTTACCAAGAAATAAGGTAAACACATTTGACATATTTGAATTAGTTCCTAAGTTCTTTAAGCCCTTAACATATGTCATGGCCGAAATTTAACAAGTTCTCATTAGGGCTACAAACAAGCATACAAGCATGTGAACTTGGACTAACATTATGTATAAATTCATACAAAGCATCATACAATAGTTATGGCCGAAACATACCCTAGCATCATTTTAGGTCATAAAACAACATATAACAATTGAACCTTGGCTTTCTACTTATCACATTTCATGTAGGGTGACATGAGCATATTTAATTTAAGTCCTAGGGTCCCTAGGGTGTCTAACCCTCCATGGCCGAGACTTACAATAGTCCTTTTAGATCATGAAAAAATTATACAATCATGTGACACAATCAATAGGTTATCATATTTTCATAAGAAGCATTTTAACACCTTTGGTTTAAATTCTAAGGCCTCTAGGTCATTTAAACCCTACTTGGCCGAAACTCATCAGTGCTTAAACTTGCTTCAATAACATAAAAACATGTGAAGTCATACGAGTTTCATAGCATGTGTAAAGACAAGCCTAATGAGTATACATATGAATTGTGTCTTAGGCTTTCTAGGTTTCTTTTTCTCTTTTTCTTTTATTTTTTTCCCATGGCCGAAACCTACCATTCTTTAGCTAGGTTTTTAAGTGGCCTAAAGCATGAAAAATCTAAGTAAGTTTCATGGCAAAAGTTACTAAGAAACATATATACAAATTGGTTCATGAGTAAACTAGGACCCCTTGTGGTCATACATGATATATGTTATGCTACTAATTTTTCTACACCCTAATTAAGCATGAGGGCATTAAACAACTTTCATATCTAAACATCACAGAGGTCTTGAGCATTTTAAAATTTTCTTTAAGCTTTCTAAGCTATCCATCTCATCATGGCCGAAAAACCCTAAGAAGGAGTTCATGAAATTCTAGCAATATTCAAGCATACAAATCCTTTAAGATCTTTGTATTCTATAGCATGAGCATGGTTATTTAAATTTAAAGGTCTTCCTAATCCTAAACCCTTCCTTGGCCGAAACATATGAGTGGGTTTTCTTTTAGTTTCAAATATCTTCTAAGGAAGAAAAACCAATACATAATCCTTAATATTTCATAGGGAGAACCTTGTACTAGTTGAGTAAAACAATAAATTTCCCTAGCCTCTTAAGAATATTTTTGGCCAAAATTCTAGGGTTCAGTACTCCTCTGATCAAGCATCATATAGGTATAAAAGCATGAAGAAGAACCCCTCTACATAGCATAGAAAAATCTATCATATAGTGAAGACTAGTTAAACATCATTAGATTTTGAAAGCTCTTCTTGGCCGAATTTTCTCAAACATGTTTCTAGGTTTTAAAATCCTCATAAAATCCAAAAAGTACATAAAATTCCTTGTACCACGGGTGAGGGGAAGCTTACATCCTTTTCTCTTGTGGATCTAAGGTATGGTGAAGAAGAAATAGTCTCTTCTTCTAGTTCCTTTCCCTTGATTCCTTTGCTAAGTCCTCCTTGTATCTTAGGCTTTCTTAGGGACAAACTTGGCTTTGGGGCCGAAGATGGAGGAGAGGGAACTGTGGTGTTCTCGGTGAGGGAGAGGATGAGTGAAAGAAAATGAGAGAAAAATAATTTTCTCTTTTCTTGCTCCCTTTTATGTTAAGGGGGAAGAGGTAGCAAACTTGATTTTTGCTTTCCTTCTCCCTTAGCCTTTTTCTCTATTTTTATTTTATTTATCTTATTTTCCATTTATTCTCACCATTCATGATAAAATAAGGGGGAATGAATCCCCTTAACTCCTCTTTAAATCAAAGAGGAAGAGGGAGAGAAAGGGAGGAAGGCAAGTTGCCTTTCTCTTGCTCTTTTCTTGTTTTCTTTTGGCTATCTTTTATTCTCACCTTTATCATGAGTTTCCCTCCTTTTCTATCAATATCTTCTCTCTATCCCAATTGGTTTCTACTAATTAATTCTATGAATTATAATATAAGAGGTTCAAGGTTCAATTCTTGACCATCACTTCTTTTTATTTCATTTTATTTCTTTTTACTTCAACTCACTTCTTATTATTTTTCTAAGGCAAATTCATCATTCTCATATTTAATCTTAAAAGCTTAGTGGGTGTTACAGTATCCCGTACCTCATAAAAAGTTCATCCTCGAACTTTAAAATAGCTCCGGGTACTTTTGTTTCATATCGTCCTCGCGTTCCCAAGTGGCTTCTTCGAATCATTGATTCCGCCACAGGACCTTTACTAGGGGTATTTCTTTGTTCCTTAACCTCTTGATTTCTCGGTCCAGAATCTGGATGGGTTTACTTTCGTAACTCAGGTCTTCCTGCACCTGTACCGACTGAGCCTCAATCACTTGATCTGTGCTGGGAGTACATTTCTTGAGCATCGATACATGGAACACATTGTGAATGGCTGCCATGTCTGGAGGTAGTTCTAGTCTGTATGCGACTTGGCCCACTCTTTCTAAAATCCGGTACGGTCCTACATATCGTGGGCTTAACTTGCTCCTCTTTCCGAACCTCATTATCCCTTTCATGGGGGATACTTTAAGGAATACCAAGTCTCCGATGTTGAATTCTAGCGGTCTGCGCCGTTTATCGGCATAATTCTTCTGCCGACTCTGAGCAGTTTCTATTTGTATAGCTCGGGTGGTGTCATCAATAAGTTTCGTTTGGAACCCCATTTCCTTCTTTTCACCACTTTCATACCAGCATATAGGAGACCTACACTTCCTCCCATATAGAGCTTCATAAGGTGCCATTCCAATAGTAGCTTGGTAGCTATTATTGTAGGCGAATTCTGCCAAGCACCAGCTCCCCTTGAAGTCCAGGGCACAAGCTCTTAACATATCCTCCAATATTTGATTTACTCTTTCAGTCTGCCCATCAGTCTGTGGGTGGAATGCTGTGCTAAACAACAACTTTGTGTCGAGGGCCTTCTGAACGCACTCCCAAAAGTGCGAGACAAAATGTCCGTCTCTATCAGAAATAATGGTCTTAGGGATACCATGTAATCTGACGATTTCCTTAACATATAGTTGAGCTAGTTGTTCAGTTGAATAAGTCATCTTGATCGCCAAAAAGTGTGCAGACTTTGTCAATCTGTCCACAATCACCCATATAGCATCATACCCGTTTGTTGTCTTGGGTAGACCTAAAATGAAATCCATGGATATTTCTTCCCATTTCCATTCTGGAATTTGGACAGGTTGTAATAATCCGCCGGGTCTCTGGTGTTCAGCTTTTACCCTTTGGCACGTCAGACAAGTACTGACATACTGAGCCACTTCTCTTTTCATACCGGACCACCAAAATTTCTTTTTCAGGTCCTGGTACATCTTAGTGGAACCCGGGTGTATTGCATAAGGCGTTGTATGGGCTTCTTCCAGTATCTTCTTTCGCAACTCTGGATCCTCTGGAATACATAGTCGATCCCTGAGGTATAATATTCCATCGTCTGCGATACGGAACCCGTCATTCTTTCCTTCTGCGGTCTCTTGTTTAATTCTTTGAAGGCTCGGGTCCCTGGTTTGTTTCTCTAACATGTTCTCGAATAACGTTGGTGTTATGGTGAGGGTAAAGAGTCGTCCGGACATGGTTTCAACTAATGGATAAGAAACGTGTTTCAGTTTCTCGATGGATTCCCTCTTCAGTTTGTTTTCAGCATTGAATAAAAATTCTAGCATACTGACTGAAATTAGATAACTGACCTGTGACAACCGTAGAGGCGTTCGCCACGTCATCCTGAGCAAGCGAGTAAACTCTGGCATTGGTCATAGTGGGAGGGGCCTCCAATCTTCCTTGGCTGATTGAAGTCCCTTCTATGGCAACTTGCATCTGGTGAAGCTGTGCGGGGGCACTCCTGTTCTGGAAGTTCTGCGAAGGTGGTGCTTGAAGCTGAGTAGGGCAATCTCTTATCAAATGACCTTCCTTTCCGCAATTGTAGCACTTTCTGGTGCTCAGACGACATACTCCAGAATGCATCTTCCCACATGTGGCACATTGAGGGTACTTGGTCTGCTTATTGGCTGGACCACCTTTTGTTTTATTCCACTGTTTCCTCTTTCCACTTGAGTTTCCTTTCCAGTCAGTTCTGGTACTGTGCGATTTTTGTCCTCCGGTCAGTGCTTGGTTCTTGCCCTTATTCATTCCTTCTTGATAGTGCTCGGTAATCAGGGCGCTACTGACCAGCTCCTCTGCAGTCTGCGGTCTATCAACTCCGCCGGCTACGTTCAGAGCTATCTCGGGTCGGAGCATCTTTAACATCAACCGGACCCTTTCTTTTTCAGTTCGGACTAGTTCTAGGCACAATCGAGCTAGGCGGTTGAACCTCTTGACGGCTTCATTGACTGACAGATCACCTTGCCGGAACTCAGTGAACTCATCATAGTGCTTGTTGGTCACTTGCATATGGAAAAATTCCTCTAAGAACTCTGTCTCAAAATCTGCCCACTGCATTTGGTTTATTTGCCTTTTCGCCTTTACTCTGTCCCACCACATCCAGAATGAGGCACACTTGACCTTCTCGTGTTCAGCCAATCCAATAGTTCCATTATGTTCTCCACGGTTTTGAGCCGGCTTGCGTCCCATGGTTCGCAGCTTCGAGAATGCTTGCTTAAGCCTTTGCCATTGCATCGGTAGGCCTCTTGTCGACCATCGGAGTAGGGCGGCACCGTGCACTGTAGGTATGATGTAGTGGATTCACGGGTTGCCTTGACCCATTAAGGTAGTGATCAGTTGTTGTTGCTCCGTGATCTGACGGCGTCAGATCTGGTGGAGTCACTGTTCCTCCGGTTCGGGCATTGCGTGTCCTAACCATGTTTATCTAAAAGAAATAGACTAGTGTAAGTGGTTATCGATTTTAGCCATTCTAACGTACTGGTTTGTTCCTATCTATTTGTTATGGTATTATTTCTAACCTACCAATATGTACTCCTAATCTAATTTATAACTAAAAGCATAGAATAAAGCATCAAATATAAGCAAGTAAAACATGAATCTAAAGCATAAACAACATAAGGAAAAATAAGGAATATAATGACAAACAATGTAACATAAGGAAATAAAGCATAAGCAATGTAGTAAAGAAATAAAACATAGGCAATATAACAAGAAAGAAAAATAAAGCATAAGTTATATAACATGAAACTAAACATAAGCATATGACAAGAAATTAAGCATAAACATATGACAAGAAAATTAAACTTAAGCATATAACAAGTAAATTTAGCATACACATTCTTACTTGGAGCGGCAGGTAGGAGGCTTGATGTGTGTGTAGTGAACTGGCAATAACTTGGCTACTCTAAGGGACGGGGCTACGATACTCTACCTACGTACTACAGCGGAAGACTTAAAATTTATTTTTCTTAACTTAATTAAAACCAAACTACACTAACATGGTTTCATAACATGATAACGAAATAAATAAAAACTTAGTATCAAGTCACTCATATTGTATTACATTTCACAAAACCAAAGCATAGTTCTTAAAGGTTTTAAAGCAGGTTCTTAATTAGTTGCCTAGCCACCGCCACACGCATCT
This sequence comes from Zingiber officinale, assembly GCF_018446385.1. Taxonomy (NCBI): domain Eukaryota; kingdom Viridiplantae; phylum Streptophyta; class Magnoliopsida; order Zingiberales; family Zingiberaceae; genus Zingiber; species Zingiber officinale. Next base: position 94,903,799 of record NC_056002.1, on the reverse strand, counting down.
TTGTTGCCCCTCCTGCTGCTCCTTTAACTCATCCAGCTTTTTCCTTTATCTGTGGTACAAGGAAAGTAAGCTATGAGCACTCATGGCTCAGTAAGTTCCTTTCCTACTCACTAAAGCCAACAATCAGCACATAATCCAGAATGTACCAACAAGTCATAATCTCAGCTAATCATGGCATAACATAGCATTCTATTCAAGCTTATCATGCATCATAATATAATCACAACTAGTCATGGCATATCAAACATCATCATGGCCGAAACATATACATAGTGCATTGCATAAAACATAGCTAGACATATCATAACAAACAAGTATCATGGTATATCAAAGCATGGCCGAAACATGTATATCAAAGCATCATAACTATGGCCGAATATGTACATCAAGACATCATCAAATCCATGGCCGAAATCTATATATATCAAGCATCAACATATCCATGGCCGAAACATGTCTATAAGGTATAGCATGAACATAACATAAACATACCTTATCATGGCATATCATAATCAAGAGCATAGCATGAAACATAGCATAATCAAAAGGTGTATGCAATATGATTTTGGAAAACATGTATCCGAAAAACATGTGTATGTCTCATGATCTTTAAAACCATTCTCTTTTATATGTATATATACTTGAAAATAATCTAAACATAAGGGGGATCCCGGCTATGTACCACTTACATATTGCGCGCAACCTTGTAGGTCCAAGGTAGCAAGTCTTGAACCCTACGAGGCAAACATACTAGGCCCTTAGTCCTAGGGGCACTTAGGAGCCCATCCCTAACGAGGTCCTTAGTCCCCGGGGCGCTTATGGAGCCCACCCTTGGTACAAGCCACTCACACATAAAGTAAAGTACATGTCATATATATCATGTATCATAAAAGCATGCATCACTTAGGCACACATCATAAAAGTATGCATCACTTAGGCATACATCATGTCATAAAAGTATGCATCACTTAGGCATACATCATGTCATAAAAGTATGCATCACTTAAGCATACATCATGTCATAAAGGTATGCATCACTTAGGCATACATCATATCATAAAGGTATGCATCACTTAGGCATACATCATGTCATAACAATATGCATCACTTAAGCATAGATCATAAAAAACATGCATATCTTAAGCATAAAGCATATCATCAAGCATGCATATTTTATCCACATAGCTTATCATAAAAGCATGCATATTTTAAGCACAAAGCATATCATATCATAAAAGCATGCATATCATATCATCAGTCATAAATCACAAGCATACATATTAAGCATAAGGGTGTATCTTGTGATTATCCTATCATAGGAAACATGGTATCATATTTATCTTGGTTCTAAGCTTCCTAAACCCTTGTGGCCGAAACCCCTTTAGAGCTCAATTTAGGCTAAACACAACATCCAAGCATGTGGTACCTAAATTATCATCATAACATTTTCATAGGAAGCATTATAAACATGATTAACTTAGTTTCTAAGTTCTTCAAGTCCCTAATTTCATGTGGACGAAACCTTAAGGTGTGAAACAAGGTTCCATATGACATAAAAACATAGACAACTTGAAATCATATTTATAACATTTTTACCAAGAAATAAGGTAAACACATTTGACATATTTGAATTAGTTCCTAAGTTTTTTAAGCCCTTAACATATGTCATGGCCGAAATTTAACAAGTTCTCATTAGGGCTACAAACAAGCATACAAGCATGTGAACTTGGACTAACATTATGTATAAATTCATACAAAGCATCATACAATAGTTATGGCCGAAACATACCCTAGCATCATTTTAGGTCATAAAACAACATATAGCAATCGAACCTTGGCTTTCTACTTATCACATTTCATGTAGGGTGACATGAGCATATTTAATTTAAGTCTAGGGTCCCTAGGGTGTCTAACCCTCCATGGCCGAGACTTACAATAGTCCTTTTAGATCATGGAAAAATTATACAAGCATGTGACACAATCAATAGGTTATCATATTTTCATAAGACGCATTTTAACACCTTTGGTTTAAATTCTAAGGCCTCTAGGTCATTTAAACCCTACTTGGCCGAATCTCATCAGTGCTTAAACTTGATTCAATAACATAAAAACATGTGAAGTCATACGAGTTTCATAGCATGTGTAAAGACAAGCCTAATGAGTATACATATGAATTGTGTCTTAGGCTTTCTAGGTTTCTTTTTCTCTTTTTCTTTTATTTTTTTCCCATGGCCGAAACCTACCATTCTTTAGCTAGGTTTTTAAGTGGCCTAAAGCATGAAAAATCTAAGTAAGTTTCATGGCAAAAGTTACTAAGAAACATATATACAAATTGGTTCATGAGTAAACTAGGACCCCTTGTGGTCATACATGATATATGTTATGCTACTAATTTTTCTACACCCTAATTAAGCATGAGAGCATTAAACAACTTTCATATCTAAACAGCACAGAGGTCTTGAGCATTTTAAAATTTTGTTTAAGATTTCTAAGCTATCCATCTCATCATGGCCGAAAAACCCTAAGAAGGAGTTCATGAAATTCTAGCAATATTCAAGCATACAAATCCTTTAAGATCTTTGTATTCTATAGCATGTGCATGGTTATTTAAATTTAAAGGTCTTCCTAATCCTAAACCCTTCCTTGTCCGAAACATATGAGTGGGTTTTCTTTTAGTTTCAAATATCTTCTAAGGAAGAAAAACCAATACATAATCCGTAATATTTCATAGGGAGAACCTTGTACTAGTTGGGTAAAACAATAAATTTCCCTAGCCTCGTAAGAATATTTTTGGCCGAAATTCTAGGGTTCAGTACTCCTCTGATCAAGCATCATATAGGTATAAAAGCATGAAGAAGAACCCCTCTACATAGCATAGAAAAATCTATCATATAGTGAAGACTAGTTAAACATCATTAGATTTTGAAAGCTCTTCTTGGCCGAATTTTCTCAAACTTGTTTCTAGGTTTTAAAATCCTCATAAAATCCGAAAAGTACATAAAACGCCTTGTACCACAGGTGAGGGGAAGCTTATGTTGGTGCGGGAAGCAACCGACGATCGAACCTAAGTTTTGATAATGGCAAAGGATTCAAAGTTAAGGTGGTTTGTTATCTGACAGTTTTTGCTGAGTGTTTCAGGAAAGTCCTAACTGCGGTTAGGCAAGGTAAAACCCTAGGGGGTGGTAACCCTAGGTCATAGGGGGTGGTAACCCTATGCGGAAAGCCTTGGCAGGTCGATGGCTTCAGGCAAAAGTCCTAGGGGGTGGTAACCCTAGGTGGAAAGTCCTGGTGTCGCGAACCAGGTGAAAGTCTGAGCAGGCCGGTGAAGCGGATGTTCAGCAGAAAGTCCGGAAGCATCGAGTGCCGAGCAAAAGTCCAGTCGATCTGGAGGATCGTACTAGCAACAGGTAAATCTCCTGAGTGGAGGGAACAGTAGGCGTCGGGTCGACCTAGGGTTTCCGGTAGAAAACCTGAAGTCAGACTCGGATAGTCAAGAGACTGTTAAATATTTCAATAGTCATATCATTGTTTTGTGCTAACTTTGTGCTGCAGGGTATTTTTGGGATTAACATATCTTGCAGGGACCAAAGTACAAAAAAGACCTCGGATGAACAGTGCCGAGGCACCTCCATGGAGCTTGGAGGCGAAAGGCCAGCGCAGCAGACTGGAGGCGCCTTGAATGGAGTTCAAGGCACCTTGGACCGGAGGTTGAAGGCGCCTTGGATAGGCTGAAGGCGCCTTGAACCAGATAGAGTTAGACCAGGTCAGTGCTGATCCACGCGGGTGACTCGGCTCGTTCAAGGCGCCTTGGTGAACAGTAGAAGGCGCCTTGAACCCCCTTTATAAGGGGTCTCGACCAGCAGCTTCAAACAATGAACTCCAAGCAATCCTTACGCTACAAGCTGCTCTAGAAACGCCCAGAAGTGCTGTTGCAAGTCCCCGACAACCCGGAGGTTCAGATTCTGCTACTTTATTGTTGTCGGTATAATTTGTTTTAGTTCTTTCAATTGTAACATCTTATTGTACATTTTACGAGCTTATAGTTGTTGCCCACGGAAAGCGATCAAGGATCGCGGACCTTCGAGTAGGAGTCGCCTTAGGCTCCGAACGAAGTAACTCCTTCGTGTCTGTGTCTCTTTACTTAATTTCCGCTGCTTTAACTCTTACGTTTTACGATTCCGATAATCGAACGATTTTAGCCACGAGCGCTATTCACCCCCCTCTAGCGCGTCTCGATCCAACAATTGGTATCAGAGCGGGGTCGTTTTGAATTGGTGCAACCACCTTTCAAAACAAATTTTTCGTAGTTTTTTTTATTTTCGGAGTCGAATTAGAATTTGGCCTTATAGCTATATTCTAATTTTTGTTTCCCTCGAATCGACTTTTGCTCGAAGTAGGTGCAACACCACTCGAGTTCGTTTTTATTATTCTTTATTCCAGCACTACTAATCCAAGACTTAGTCTTGGAACATATTCTGTTGTTTTCTTTTGTTACATATTATAAATGGCCCAACAAGAGGGTTTCAGCACTGTACGTCCCCCGCTATTCTCCGGAGAGGATTTTGGCTACTGGAAGGGAAGAATGGAAACGTATCTAAAGATACAATTCGAAACGTGGATGATCATAAAGACGGGACTGAAACTGCCAATCGATGACGACGGCAAAACTACACCCTGCGAGAAGTGGGACGCTTCTCTAATAAAAAAGGTGGAAGCCGACGCCAAATCTACCTGCACCCTCCAGTGTGGTCTTACCAAGGAAGAACTCAACAGAGTTGGCCCGTTCTCCTCTGCAAAGGAGCTCTGGGAAAAGCTCATCGAACTCCATGAAGGCACTGACGACACCAAGGTAAGTAAAAGAGATCTTTTACTTAATAAATTATATAATCTAAAAATGCAGGAAGGCGAAACGGCGAGTTCTCTTCATGCGAGAATACAAGACATCCTTAACTCTCTTCACGGAATTGGCCAGAAGATAGAAAATCAGGACGTAATAAGGTATGCACTAAACTCGTTTCCAAGGAATACATTGTGGGCATCAATGGTAGATGCCTACAAAGTTTCCAAGGATTTATCTTCTTTAAAACTAGATGAACTTTTTAGTGAATTTGAACTTCATGAGCAGACTAATGCACAGCCAACCGAGAAAGGTATTGCGTTGGTTGCAGGTACAAGCCGAACCCGGGAACCGAGACCACGACGGAGAACCGAACCAGCATCGGAAGCTGAACCAGACTCTGACGATGAAGAAGGTGACATTACAACCGAGCTGGTAAACCTCGTGAAGAAGCTCTACAAGACGAAAGGATTCGACAAAAGAGATCTAAAGAAGGCAGTAAAATCAAAGGAAGGCCCACAAAATACAAAGATGAAGTTTGAAGTTACATGCTACGGGTGTAACAAAAAAGGGCACATCAAATCCAACTGCCCTAACCTGAAGGAGGTCAAAAAGCAAAGAAGGAAAAAGGTCCTTAAGGCAACATGGGACGAATCTTCATCGGAGGACGACGACGACGAGCTCGAACAAACGAGTCTACTCGCATTAATGGCCCGGGACCAAGTCGTTGAATATGGATGCGAGAGCGAGTCTGAGGCAGAGTCCGAGCAAAGCCACGGATCCGTATCCATTTCCGAAGGACCAGACCCCGCTGTAAGTATCTCCCGGTTGAACATTTTAGTTAGCTACTTATTGCGCAAATTAGCTAAGTCAAACCTGAAAGTTAAGTCACTTCTAAAGGAAGTAAGTGTCCTTAAAGAAGTGGCTGACACCAAACCCTCACCTGACCAGAGTCAGACTGAATTTCCAACTCAAGTTCAAAAACTTGAGGAAGAAAATTCAACTCTAACAAATCAGGTTAAAGATTTAGAAAATACCTTAGAACGGTTTACTTTGGGCTCCAAGAATTTGGACTTGATTCTTGGGACACAAAGAGCCGTCTACAACAGAACTGGGCTGGGATACAAAAGTAAATATAGATCTTATTTATCATTAATAAACAAACAAAGTATTAAATCAGTCCAAGCATGGGTCTCCAAGTCTAACTTGGTCAATCAAGTTGGACTTGGCCAATACTGGGTTCCGAAGGATCAAATATACTACCTCGATAGACCATATCGAGGCCATGATCCAGGGGGAGCAAAAAGAAAAACAATCCTAAAAATTTAAAATTCTAAATTCAAAATTAAAATTAAAATTCAAAATTCGAAATTGAAATTAAAATTAAATTCAAAATTTAAAATTAAATTCAAAATTCAAAATTAAATTATAAATTCAAAATTAAAATTAAAATTCAAAATTCGAAATTGAAATGAAAATTAAATTCAAAATTTAAAATTAAATTCAAAATTCAAAATTAAATTATAAATTCAAAGTTAAAATCAAAATTCAAAATTCGAAATTGAAATTAAAATTAACTTCAAATTAAATTCAAGACTTGAAATTAAAACTCAAAATAAAGATGGAGGATCCAGACTCGCTGGCACCCCCAACTAAACTACCCGGCAGGGTAACTGAACCTAATCTACCCGAAGTGGGTAAAACAAGAGTAGATTACTCGGCAGGGTAATTAAGGTTAGATTAAAAGGCAAGGATTAACTTGACCCACAGTACTAGTGAAGTTTTTGGATGATAGTACGTTAGGGAAACTTGGGCATCGCATGTCTAGGAAGATATGGCTTCGACCTGGTGCATTTGGCCAAGTGGAACTGACCGAAGCTACCCTTAAATGGATCCTAACTAGTTAGACCAAGGTTTAGTACTAAGCTCAATGGGTAGGACTATTTGGAAAACCTCGAAGGCATGGTTACTTTAATGAGTTCCTTGTGACTCACCATAGCCCAGAAGTTTATCCAAAGAATGCTAACTTGTTGAACCCAAAGCTAAACCTGAATCTAACACAAAGTTAACCCAAACCTTAAAATTGAATTATAATTCATCTCACAACAATTATAAGTTTACCTGATTGAAAATTTAGATCGGGTGAGATGACTAAGAAATTAAACCTAAAATTAACTTAAATCAAGTTAATTCAAAATTAATTTCAAAATTTTTAAAACTTAATTTAAAAATCATTTCAAAAATCTTTAAAACTTAATTATTTCAAAAATCTTTTAAAACTTAATTTCAAAATCATTTCAAAAATCTTTTGAAAATCAATTTCAAAAATATTTAAAAAATTATGTCAAAAATCTTTTGAAAATCAATTTCAAAATTATTTCAAAATCATTTCAAAAAATCTTTTAAAACTTAATTTCAAAATCATTTCAAAAATCTTTTGAAAATCAATTTCAAAATTATTTAAAAATCATTTAAAAAATCTTTAAAACTAAATCATTTCAAAAATCCTTAAAACTTAATCATTTCAAAAATCTTTCAAAAACTTAAATTTCTAAATTATTTCAAAAACTTAAATTTCAAAATTATTTCATAAACTAAATTTCAAAATTATTTTAAAAACTAAATTTCAAAATTATTTTATAAACTAAATTTCAAAATTATTTTAAAAACTAAATTTCAAAATTATTTTAAAAACTAAATTTCAAAATTATTTTAAAAACTAAATTTCAAAATTATTTTAAAAAAACTTAAATTTCAAAAAACTTAAATTTCAAAATTATTTTAAAAAACTTAAATTTCAAAAAACTTAAATTTCAAAATTATTTCAAAAACTTAAATTTCAAAATTATCTTAAATTTCAAAATTATTTTAAAAACTTAAATTTCAAAATTATTTTAAAACTAAATTTCAAAATAATTTCAAAACTAAATTTCAAAACTCTTTCAAAATTTATCTCTAAAAAGTTTACTTCAAGTTAACTATCTTGAAATCCATTAAAACAATTCAACCACGTCCTATGTAGGAATTGGATCAATGGATGTTAGATAGTGGCTGCTCCAGACACATGACTGGAGATAAATTGAAGTTTACTAAACTCACATACAAGAACTTAGGATCAGTTGCATTCGGTAACGAAGGTCAACTTAAGGTAATCGAAAGAGGTAATATCGAACTCAACTCCGATTTTATTATTCGAAAAGTCCTTTTAGTTGAAAATTTCAAGTTTAATTTACTAAGTATAAGCCAATTGTGTGATAGCGGATACTTAGTAACTTTTGACAAAACCAAGTGTTTAGTTAAAAACATTGAAAATCCTGAAATCTTACTGAAAGGACTTAGGATAAATAATATGTATTCAATTAATCTACCGACATCCTCAACAAAGTGTTTTCTAACACAAGAAGAGGAAACTGATTTGTGGCACAGAAGATTGTGTCACACTCACACTAGACTCATTTCAAAAATGAGTCATAATGGTCTAGTTAGAGGTTTGCCCAAATTAAAATTTATTGAAAACTCAATCTGTAATGCTTGTCAACAAGGAAAACAAACCAAGTCAACCCACAAGTCAACCAATCTAGAAAGAACTAACACTTTACTTGAGCTCCTTCACCTTGACCTATTTGATTCACATGGAGCCAAGTCACTAAACAAAAACCAGTATTGTTTAGTGATAATTGATGACTACTCTAGGTTCACATGGGTAAAATTTCTAAAAACAAAAGATGAAACCTATGAAATATTCAGTAATTTTTGCAAATTAGTAGAAAATGAAAAAGACACTAAAATTAAATGAATAAGAAGTGATCATGGGAGAGAATTTGAAAATCATAGGTTTACCCAAATTTTTAAAATAAATGGATATCAACATGAATTTTCATGTCCTAGAACCCCCCAACAAAATGGTCTAGTGGAACGTAAAAATAGAACACTACAAGAAGCCGCTAGAACCATGCTAAATGAATATAATTTAGATCACCAATTTTGGGCTGAAGCAATAAATACTGCAAATCATATTCAAAACAGAATCTTGATCAACAAATTTCACAAGAAAACTCCTTATGAACTATATTATCATAAAATTCCTAACTTAAATTATTTAAAAGTATTTGGATGTAAAGTTCACATTTTAAATACTAAAGATTATTTAAGAAAATTCACACCCAAATCTAACAAAGGAATATTTTTAGGATACTCCTCAAACAGTCGAGCCTATAGAGTCTACAATCAAAACACCCTAAAAGTTGAAGAAACAACTAATATAATATTTGATGAAGAAAATAATCTACCAAATATAAATGAGAATGTTGATATTGATCCAAGAAATATAGAAGATGATGAAATTCAACCAAATATTAATAAACCAGAGGAACCAGCCCCTGACCCACTTATAAGACCAACTAGGGCCACTACCTCTCACCCATCTGATCAAATTTTGGGTGATCCAAACCTAGGAGTCAGAACTAGATCCTCCTATAGAATCCACAGTCAGATTGCCCTAATTTCTAAAATCGAACCAAAAACAATAGAAGAAGCACTACCTGACCCGGACTGGATCATAGCTATGCAGGAAGAGTTGGCCCAATTTGAGAGAAATCAAGTCTGGGAACTTGTATCTAAACCCTCAAATAAATCAATAATCGATACAAAATGGGTATTTAGAAACAAGCTAGATGATCAAGGCGAAATAATTAGAAATAAGGCTAGGCTTGTAGCTAAAGGATTTAGCCAAGTTGAAGGTTTGGACTATGATGAAACCTATGCCCCAGTAGCTAGACTCGAGTCCATTAGAATGTTGTTAGCCTATGCAGCAAACAAAGGATTTAAACTATACCAAATGGATGTCAAGTCAGCATTCTTAAATGGATTTATTAAGGAGGAAGTATATGTAAGCCAACCCCCAGGATTTGAGGACTTAGGATATCCTAATCATGTATTTAAGTTAAAAAAGGCCTTGTACAGACTTAAACAAGCCCCTAGGGCATGGTATGAACGATTATCAAATCACTTAATATCCAAAGATTTCAACCAAGGTCAAATAGATCCAACTCTATTTGTAAAAACTGTAGAAAAAGACATCTTCATAGCTCAAATCTATGTTGATGATATAATTTTTGGATTAAATAACTCTAAATTTTTAAAAGAATTTATTAAACTAATGGAAAATGAATTTGAAATGAGTATGGTTGGTGAACTTAACTTTTTCTTAGGCTTACAAATAAAACAAACTAAAGATGGAATATACATTTATCAAACTAAATATGCAAAGGAATTAATTAAAAAATTCTGCATGGAAAATTCAAAAATAATAAATACTCCAATGGCAACCAACATTAACATAGACTCTGACCCTGAAGGAAAACCAGTAGATCCAAAGTATTATAGGAGTGCCATAGGAATCTTGCTTTACCTAACTGCAAGCCGACCCGACATATTATTTGCGGTTGGTATGTGCGCAAGATACCAATCTTGTGCAAAAGAGTCACATTTAACCTATGTTAAAAGAATACTTAGGTACATTAAAGGTACTCTAAATATAGGACTCTGGTATCCTAGAACTTGCACCTTTGACCTTCTTGGCTATTCTGACTCGGATTACGCCGGATGCAAGTTAGACAGAAAAAGCACAAGTGGTAGTTGTCAATTTCTAGGACAATGCCTAGTAAGTTGGTCAAGTAGAAAGCAACATTGTGTTGCTTTATCTACCACTGAAGCTGAATATATAGCCTTAGGTGAATGCACATCTCGATTGCTTTGGATGATGCACACTCTTAAAGACTATCAACTGAACTATCATAACACAAAAATCTCAATTGATAATATAAGTTCCATAAATTTAACAAAAACCCCAATTCATCACTCAAGGACTAAACATATAGAAGTGAAGCACCATTTTGTAAGGGATCATGTAGCTAAGGGTGATATTATACTCAACTATGTTGAGTCAAAATCAAATCTAGCTAACATCTTCACAAAACCCTTACCTGAACTTGAGTTCAGCTCACTTAGAAGACAAATAGGAATGTGTTGGGTAGAATAGACAATGTTTTTTAAATTGGTTATCATTTGCTTTTACAAATTCTAGGAAAAATAATGATTTCAAAATTCCAATTTCTTAGAATTTCAAAATGATTTTCAACATTTGGATTTAGCCTAAGTTTTCCCCTAGAAATCATGTTCCCCTAGAATTAAGCCAGAGCATCTCACAAACACCTAGGTTTACCTTGATTGTGATTGACACACATAGAACGGCGTGAGATGCATAGGGTATTGCCTGGACTCAAGAATGCTTAAATCTGTGCATCAATATGAGTCTGGGCGTTAAATATGCAATAAACATTAATCAAGTTAAGTTCTCCAGCTCTAGTCAACTCTAACTGGACCAAATGGACTTAATTTGACTAACCATGTGAAAGCTACTGCCCTCTAGGCAATCAGCAAGTAGATAAAGGTTAGACAATTGGGAAAAGTGTGTTTCAATTTTTGGTTAAGCATGATTGTACTTTAAGGTTCTAATCAAATTACTTTACCTGATTATTTTAAGGCTCTGATACTTAATCAAATTAAACTCAATAATTTAATTTGACTCATGCTTGGACTAGAAAACAAACTACTGCTACACCCTCTATTTTTCTTTAATATCAAATTTTCTTCAAAATGAATATTCAAATATTGTCAAATCTAGTCAACTTTTTATAACGTTTTAAAGTTATTTTCATTCAAGTGACCTCATATTTTATAACTTCTAAGCAAATCCTTTTATTGAAAATTTTTCTTCAGAAAAATACAAATCTACTTTCAAACTGGTTTGTTTTTGATATATGGCAAAGGGGGAGAGTAGGTAAATTAAAGTTAAAGGAAAATTCAAAGTATTTAATAAAAGGAGGGCTGTTATTAAGGGGGAGTCTAATATTACAAAGTTAAAAGTTTCCAGCTTAACTATTATTGCATTTGAAGTTTAATATTACAAAGTTAAAAGTTTCCAGCTTAACTGTTATTGCATTTGAAGTTTATTTACTTAAGCTTGGTTAACTTTATGCAGTTATTACATATGTTGTTTTTCTTAACTTTGAATTACGTGTTGCCATAATCAAAAAGGGGGAGATTGTTGGTGCGGGAAGCATCCGACGATCGAACCTAAGTTTTGATAATGGCAAAGGATTCAAAGTTAAGGTGCTTTGTTATCTGACAGCTTTTGCTGAGTGTTTCAGGAAAGTCCTAACTGCGGTTAGGCAAGGTAAAACCCTAGGGGGTGGTAACCCTAGGTCATAGGGGGTGGTAACCCTATGCGGAAAGCCTTGGCAGGTCGATGGCTTCAGGCAAAAGTCCTAGGGGGTGGTAACCCTAGGTGGAAAGTCCTGGTGTCGCGAACCAGGTGAAAGTCTGAACTGGCCGGTGAAGCGGATGTTCAGCAGAAAGTCCGGAAGCATCGAGTGCCGAGCAAAAGTCCAGTCGATCTGGAGGATCGTACTGGAAACAGGTAAATCTCCTGAGTGGAGTAGGTGAGGACGCGTTCCCCGTAGAGGGAACAGTAGGCGTCGGGTCGACCTAGGGTTTCCGGTAGGAAACCTGAAGTCAGACTCGGACAGTCAAGAGACTGTTAAATATTTCAATAGTCATATCATTGTTTTGTGCTAACTTTGTGCTGCAGGGTATTTTTGGGATTAACATATCTTGCAGGGACCAAAGTACAAAAAAGACCTCGGATGAACAGTGCCGAGGCGCCTCCATGGAGCTTGGAGGCGCCTCGGGTGCGAGCCAGGAAAAGGCCAGCGCAGCAGACTGGAGGCGCCTTGAATGGAGTTCAAGGCACCTTGGACCGGAGGTTGAAGGCGCCTTGGATAGGCTGAAGGCGCCTTGAACCAGATAGAGTTCGACCAGGTCCGTGCTGATCCACGCGGGTGACTCGGCTCGTTCAAGGCGCCTTGGTGAACAGTAGAAGGCGCCTTGAACCCCCTTTATAAGGGGTCTCGACCAGCAGCTTCAAACAATGAACTCCAAGCAATCCTTACGCTACAAGCTGCTCTAGAAACGCCCAGAAGTGCTGTTGCAAGTCCCCGACAACCCGGAGGTTCAGATTCTGCTACTTTATTGTTGTCGGTATAATTTGTTTTAGTTCTTTCAATTGTAACATCTTATTGTACATTTTACGAGCTTATAGTTGTTGCCCACGGAAAGCGATCAAGGATCGCAGGCCTTCGAGTAGGAGTCACCTTAGGCTCCGAACGAAGTAACTCCTTCGTGTCTGTGTCTCTTTACTTAATTTCCGCTGCTTTAACTCTTACGTTTTACGATTCCGATAATCGAACGATTTTAGCCACGAGCGCTATTCCCCCCCCCCCCCCCTCTAGCGCGTCTCGATCCAACAGCTTACATCCTTTTCGCTTGTGGATCTAAGGTATGGTGAAGAAGAAATAGTCACTTCTTCTAGTTCCTTTCCCTTGATTCCTTTGCTAAGTCCTCCTTGTATCTTAGGCTTTCTTAGGGATAAACTTGGCTTTGGGGCCGAAGATGGAGGAGAGGGAACTGTGGTGTTCTCGGTGAGAGAGAGGATGAGTGAAAGAAAATGAGAGAAAAATAATTTTCTCTTTTCTTGCTCCCTTTTATGTTAAGGGGGAAGAGGTAGCAAACTTGATTTTTGCTTTCCTTCTCCCTTAGCCTTTTTCTCTATTTTTATTTTATTTATCTTATTTTCCATTTATTCTCACCATTCATGATAAAATAAGGGGGAATGAATCCCCTTAACTCCTCTTTAAAATTTCGGCAAGATCAAAGAGGAAGAGGGAGAGAAAGGGAGGAAGGCAAGTTGCCTTTCTTGCTCTTTTCTTGTTTTCTTTTGGCTATCTTTTATTCTCACCTTTATCATGAGTTTCCCTCCTTTGCTATCAATATCTTCTCTCTATCCCAATTGGTTTCTACTAATTAATTCTATGAATTATAATATAAGAGGTTCAAGGTTCAATCCTTGACCATCACTTCTTTTTATTTCATTTTATTTCTTTTTACTTCAACTCACTTCTTATTATTTTTCTAAGGCAAATTCATCATTCTCATATTTATTCTTAAAAGCTTAGTGGGTGTTACAGTATGCTTCGAAATCAAGAAGAAACAAGGTCTGAAACTACTCCTACTGCAGGTGAGAAGCACTTACCTTTGCGTTCTTGGACTCACCACCGAAGAAGAAGGCTTCTAGGATTTTGGAGAAACTCAAGCTCTCGGCAACTTCTTCACATCCACTTGTTCTCCTCGACAAGGTGATCGCGATGGTGGAGAAACCTCTCGGAGATCACCCTAGGCCGGTCGCCGGAGAGAAACCCTAGCTTCTCTTTGGTTTTCGCCCAACAGAGAACAGCGCGCCGTCGGGAGAAGAGAAGAAGAGTTTAGGTCACAGAAATAACCCTAAATTCTTCTCTTAACTTATCCCTTTTAATATTTAAACATTTCTGTTATCAACTACTACTTAAATTACTTATGCTCTTTCTTTAATAAGCATGGCCCTGCTGGGTTCCTGATCATCCGAAATAACTTAAGGCTTTGCTTAACCAAGGGTCTCGGGTTCGAACCTCGGCCCGACCTCTTTTTGCTTCTAACTTGTTTCTTTTGGTAAAAATACCAAACGAACTCCAAAAATTACACAACAATACTTTAAAAATCCATAAAAATCTCTAGAATATTTCTAATGCATTTCTAAATATTTTTAAGCACTATTAGGACTTGTAATAAGGAAATTTGGGTTGTTACAATTCCCCATATCTTATAAAAAAGTTCATCCTCGAACTTAGAATAATTCTGGATATCTCTGTCTCATACTGTCCTCACACTCCCAAGTAACTTCATCGTGCTTCTGGTTCTGCCAGATGACCTTCACTAGTGGTACTTCTTTGTTCCTTAGTCTCTTAACTTCTCTATCCACTATCTGTGTAGGTCTGCTCTCATAACTAAGATCCTCCTGGATTTGCACTGACTGAGGCTGAATCACTTGGCTAGGGTCATGAAAGCACTTCTTTAGCATGGAGACATGAAATACATTGTGTATTGCTAACATATCTTGTGGTAAGTCCAGCTTGTAAGCTACCTTCCCAATCCTCTCTGTGATCGGATAGGATCCTACGTAGCGGGGACTCAACTTGCCCTTTTTTTTCAAATCTCATCACTCTTTTCATAGGAGCAACTTTAAGGAAGACTGAATCCCCTACTTGGAATTCAAGTGGCCTACGGCGTGTGTCAGCATAACTTTTCTGTCTACTCTGGGAAGTCTCAATTCTCTGTCTGATCTTCTGGATAGCTTGAGTGGTCTCATTTATCATCTCTGTCTGAATGCCCAGCTCCACTTCCATTTCTTTCCTTTCAACTGCTTCTTGCCAGCACATGAGTGATCTACACTTTCAACCATACAGTGCCTCGTAAGGTGCCATCTTGATAGTGGCCTGGTAGCTATTGTTGTAGGCGAATTCAGCTAAGTACAGATACTTGCACCAACTACCCTTAAAATCTAATGCACAAGTCTTGAGCATGTCTTCTAAAATCTGATTTACTCGTTCTGTCTATCCATCAGTCTGGGGATGGAAGGCTGTGCTGAACTTGAGTTTGGTGCCTAATGCATTCTGGATATACTCCCAAAAATGAGAGGTGAAACACCCATCCCTATAAGAAACAATCGACTTCGGGACTCCGTGAAGTCTGATCACTTCCTTAACATATAGTTGTGCCAACTGCTCTATAGAGTGAGACACCTTGATAGCTAGAAAATGGGCAGACTTGGTCAACCTGTCCACTATCACCCATATCTCATCGTACCCATTGGTGGTTCTCGGAAGACCTATTATAAAGTCCATGGATATTTCTTCCCACTTCCACTCTGGTATTGGGAGAGGCTGTAGAACTCCTCCTGGTCTCTGGTATTCTGCTTTGACTCTCTGGCATGTCATGCAGGTGCTGACATATTTTACAACATCTCTCTTGAGTCCAGACCACCAGAACCTCTGCTTCAAATCTTGATACATCTTGGTGGAACCAGGATGCATGGAGTACGGTGTACTATGAGCTTCTTCTAGAATCTTTCTTCTCAATTCCTCATCATTGGGGACACAAAGGCGGCTCCCCTGATAAAGAATTCCACTGTCTGACACCCGAAACTCTGAATTTTCTTTTTTTGTATCCCTTGCTTGATCTTCTGGATATCTGGATCTTCACTTTGCTTTCTCTGTATATCCTCAAGCAAGGTTGACTCTAAGGTCAATGTAGAGAGTTGCCCATAAATAATTTCAACTCCAAAATCTAACAGTTCCTTCTGAAGTGGCAATGCTAATGATGACAAGTGCATCAGAGATGCACTGGACTTTCGACTTAGTGCATCTGCCACTTTGTTAGCTTTACCTGGGTGGTAGAGGATTTCACAGTCATAATCTTTAACCAACTCTAGCCACCTACGCTGTCTCATGTTTAAATCATTCTGGGTAAAGAAATACTTCAAGCTCTGATGGTCGGTGAAGATTCTGCACTAAACTCGATACAAATAATGTCGCCAGAGTTTTAGTGCAAAGACCACAGCTGCCATCTCTAGATCATGAGTGGGGTAGTTCTTCTCATAATCCTTGAGTTGTCTGGAAGCATAAGCTATAACCTTCCCTTCTTGCATGAGAACAACTCCAAGGCCCATCTTGGAAGCGTCACTGTATATGTCAAAACTCTTGTCACTCTCTGGAACAGTCAGAATGGGAGCACTGGTCAGTCTTTTCTTCAATGCTTGGAAACTTTACTCACATTTGTCTGACCATTCAAACTTCTTGTTCTTCCTAGTTAGGGCTGTTAGTGGAGAGACTATCCTGGAAAAGTCCTCCACGAACTTTCTGTAATATCCAGCTAAACCAAGGAAGCTTCTGAGTTCCATGGCATTCTTGGGTCTACACCAGTTGTTAACCGCTTCTATTTTGGTAGGATCCACCTGGATACCTTATTTAGAAATGATGTGACCTAGAAACGCCACCTGCTCTAACCAGAATTTACACTTTGAGAATTTAGCGTAAAGCTACTTTTGCTGAAGGGTCTGCAGTACTATCCTCAAGTGCGTGTCATGCTCCTCTGGGGTTCTTGAATAGATCATAATGTCGTCGATGAACACGATGACAAACTTGTCTAGGTATTCTCTGAACACTCTATTCATTAAGTCCATGAAGACCGCAGGTGCATTAGTCACTCCAAAAGGCATGACCACAAACTCGTAGTGTCCATATCTGGTCCTGAAAGCTGTTCTGGGTATATCACTTTCTTTCACTTTCAACTGATGGTATCCAGAGCGCAGGTCTATCTTAGAGAACACTGTTGCCCCCCTTAACTGATCAAATAGATCATCTATTCTGGGAAGAGGGTACTTGTTCTTAATTGTCACTTTGTTCAGCGTTCTATAATCTATGCACATCCGCATAGATCCATCTTTCTTCTTAACAAACAACACTGGAGCTCCCCATGGTGAATGACTAGGGAGAATGAAAACTTTGTCAATCATCTCCTGGAGTTGTTCTTGTAGCTCTTTCAGCTCTGCTGGAGACATCCGATACGGAGCTTTTGAAATTGGACTGGTGTCAGGAACCAACTCAATTTCAAACTCCACTTCTCGGTTGGGAGGTAGTCCAGGTAGCTCTTCTGGAAATATCTCCGAATACTCACATACTACCCGAACATCTTCCTGCTTGGGTCCTTTTTGTTCTTCTGTATTCATAATGTGTGCAAGAAAACTAGCACACCCTTTAGCTAACATTTGCTGAGCTATTAGGGAAGAGAGGAATTTCTGGGTCTTCCTCTTCGCCACTCCCGTGAACTCAAAGGATGGCTCACCTTCTGGGCTGAAAATCACTTTCCTTCTGTGGCAGTCCACCGAAGCGCTGTACTTACTGAGAAAATCCATACCCAGAATAACATCAAAATCCTACATCGCTAGGAATACTAAATTAACATATAGCTTTAGGTCCAAAATTTTGACTGGTACAGCTCGAAGCTACTGGATGGACTCCATGACTTCCCCAGAAGGTAGGGTTGTCAAGAACTTGGAGTTCATGCTCTCTGTAGGCACCTGAAATTCCTTGGCAAAGGGTACTGATACAAAAGAATGGGTCGCCCCAGTATCAAATAGTACAGTAGCTACATGTTGAAAAATAACTACTTGACCTTGTTGGTGCAACCTTAGGTCAAGGTTGACCTGGTTGACCCGACTCGAGTTGACCTGACTCGAGTTGTATTTTGATGTTTGACGAGAACAGAAGAGTTGTACTTTGATGGGAGGTTGTGGGTGCAACCCTTGGTCAAGGTTGACCTGGTTGACCCGACTTGAGTTGATCTATTTCGGGAAAAGTCCAAGCAGGAAGCTTGGCACGGGAAAAGTCCAAGTATGGAGACTTGGCACGGAGAAGTCCAAGTATGGAAGCTTGGCATGTGGAAGTCGGAGAGGGCTCGGCAGCTCGTTCTCCGGACTAGGTCAGAGAGGGCTCGGTAGCTCGTTCTCTGGACCGGATGTGGAAGTCGGAGAGGGCTCGGTAGCTCGTTCTCCAGACTAGGTCAGAGAGGGCTTGGTAGCTCGTTCTCTGGACCGGACGAAGTCGGAGAGGGCTCGGTAGCTCGTTCTCCGGACTAGGTCAGAGAGGGCTCGGTAGCTCGTTCTCTAGACCAGGAAGGCAGATAGAAAATCCTAGTGAGTGAAGCTAGGTAAAAGTGAAAGTCCTGGTGAGTGAAGCCAGGCAGTTGGAGAAAGACCTGGTGAGTGAAGCCAGGCAGGGGAAAGACCTAGTGAGTGAAGCTAGGCAGTTTGGAAGTCCTGGTGAGTAAAACCGGGCAGATGGAAAACCCTGGTGAGTGAAGCCAGGTAAAAGTCCTAGTGAGTGAAGCTAGGTGAAAGTCCTGGTGAGTGAAGCCGGGCAAGGGAAAAATCCAGATGGATCAAGGATGATCGAACATCTGGTGTTGGAAAGACCAAATGGGTCAAAGGGATTGACCGGACACTTGGTAGGGAGTCTTAGCAGGTCAAGGGAGTGACCAGATGCTAAGCATGAGATACCAATAGGTCAAGGTTGACCGGATATTGGTTTGGAAGACTTGGGACTTAGTTTGGGCAAAAACCAAGCTCTGGATCGATCAGTGGATCGATCCAGTGATACACTGGGTATCTGGATCGGTCTGGTGACCGATCAGTAACTAAACAGTAGCCTACTGAGTGTTATCTGATCGGTCAGCAGACTGATCAGGAAACAACGATCAGAAGGCAAGAAGCTCGGGAGAAAAGGAAGGGGATCGGTCCCTGGACCGATCAGAGAAAGATCTGATCGGTCCCCAGGACCGATCAGGATGAAGCTGGACCGATCAGGAGCATGCCTGATCGGTCCATACCTTAAGTCCAGAAAGGTCCAGGCAGGGCTTAGCCTGATCGGTCCCCATGACCGATCAGGAGCTCTGTGGACCGATCAGGATGGAGCCTGATCAGTCCAGAACTATCCGTTGTGAGTGACAACGGCTATCTCCGTCTTCTTCGATGTCCTCTTTGCTGTGCAGGTTATAAAAGGAGATCGAGGGCTTCTAGGCGTTAGCTTCTACTGCTTCTTCTTCTGGTTCAAAGCTACTGCTTCTTCTTCTTCACTGCTGTGATCTGAGCTTTGCTGAGCTGCTTCTGCTTGAAGCTTCGTGTGAGCTTCCCCGGCTGGTCAGCTGCTGCTGTTCTTCCGTGAAGTTGCTGCTTCGTCAACGGAAACCAGTCGAAGGTAAGCAAGGTGTTTTACATTCATATTGTTTGTATTTCTTGCTGTATTTCTATCTTGTTGTTGCAAGTTATTGTGGCAAGGTTTCTCCACCCAGAAGGAGTTGTTATTAGCCGGTTTTCCGGGGTCTCATCCACCGACGGATTGATAGGCTTCGTCCACCTTACGGACACGCCGAGGAGTAGGAGTTTATCTCCGAACCTCGTTACATCATCGTGTTAGGTTTGATTTTCTTCTCCTTCCTAGTTTCGTTTCTTGTTTTTATTTCCGCTGCGCTAACCCTAGTTTGTAGAAAGAAACGCGAATTTGGGATCGGCTATTCACACCCCCCCCCCCTCTCTAGCCGCGTCCGTCGATCCTAACAAGTGGTATCAGAGCGAGGTCGCTCTTCGCCGGATTAACACCCGAGGGAGCACAAGCTAGAGATGGATCAACTCGGAGACGACATCACCATTCCACCCTTCTACGATCGCGACGACTTCGCGTTTTGGAAGGTAAGAATGAAATATTTTCTTATGACTAATCTTGAGAATTGGAGTTGTGTCCAATTATGTTTCAAGCCTCCGACGGACAAGAAAGGAGAAACCCTAGAGAAGAAGGAGTGGACCAAGGAACAAGTCCACCAATCCCTAGTCAACGATGAGGTATTGAAGATTTTTGAATTTTCTTTACCTAATGATGTTTTGTGTAGGATAGGTGGATACAACAATGCCAAGGAGTTGTGGAACAACTTGGCTAAGTTCCATGAGGGGAACTCCACTTCAAGCCATGAAGAGGAGTCAAGTGAGCCAAGTAGCTCACATCATGGAGGAGAGGAATTAGAAGTTGAGGAGTACTCAACATCTAAGGAAGAAGAGAAGGAGAGTTCTTCTTCAAGAATGGAGCAAGAGGAAGAAGCTTCTACCTCCGGAAGGGATGAAGAAGAAAGTCTTCATACATCCTCAACCCTAGGTAACTCAAGCATTTCAATTTCAAATAAATTACATATAATGTGCTTTGAGTGTAGGGAGTATGGACATTACAAGAGTAAGTGTCCAAAGAGGATTAGAAAGTCTCCACCGGCGCCAAAGGTCAAGAAAGTCGGAGTCCCGATACGCAAAGGCAAAGAGCACGTGGTGTGTTTTCAATGCAAGCAAAGGGGACATTATCGGAGTCAATGTGCGAAGGGGAGGCAACCTCACAAGGACAAGAAGACGAGCACATCGATAGGGGGAGCTAAGGCAAACCCTAAGGTAATCTCTAAGGCTCATTTTTGCAATTCAAATAGAACACATGCTAGTAGCCTTATTGCTATTGCTAATAATGATAAGCATGTTAATTATAGAAATCGATACACATGCTTAGGTGCCAAACATGTGAGCCTAGATAAGGATAACACTAGGAAAGCCAACCCTAGGACTAACTCATCTAAGGCTAAGGAGAACCTAGGTATAAATCCCAAATCAACTAGCCACATGCCTAGGAATACCTCAAAGAAAAATGAAAAATTAAAAATTGAGATATTAGAGAAGGAGAATCAAGTCTTGAGGTCAAGACTTGATACTTTGGAAAAGGCTCTTAAGAACTTGGAGAAGTCATCTCTAGGGTTTAAGGGTCAAAAACCAATGTCCAAGGACAAGAAAGGTTTGGGTCACAAAACTAAGTCCCAAGTGGTCAAGCCCACTTATCACAATGTTCCATTCGATTATGGAACAAAATCTAGGGCTAGGAAGACCATCACCAAGGTCACAAGGGGAGTCACCCCTAGAGTTGATCTTGATGAGTCCCAAATGACCAAGGCTTCAAAGCCTAGGAGGGTCATTAGAAGGGTTGCTAGGGAAGTCATCCCTAGTGAATACTTAGTGAACCCAATAAGCTCAAATAGGTATTGGGTTCCTAGGACCGTGATTTCATTACGCTAGATGAGTTAGGGTGTGCCAACCTTACTTGAATAGGTAGTTAACCTAATCATGGCAAAAGGTGGCACTTTAGGAATTCTCAAGGTGTGATCAAGCCTTGAAAATGAAATTAAGAGTTATTCCTAAGGTGATTAAAATGTGCCAACTACATTTGAGGAGTTCTCTTAGGTCAATCTAATTGGCACATAATGATCTAAAAGTCTTGAGGATATGACTTTAGGTCTATTACACTTAGGAATATAGAATTTTATGGCAAAATGATAAACATTATCAAAAATGGCAACTAAGGCTAGAATTAGGTATTTTCTATACCTTTACATGTTATTTGCCATATATTGTTTGCCATATGCCATGTCATGACATCATATTTATTTTATGATCATTTAAAATGTCATGATAATGATTAGGTTAGTTTAAATGTCATGCTTTATTTAAGTTTCATACTTTATGCCATGACATCATGACATTGGCACATGTTTCCATTTATGATATCATTTTATTTCATGTCATCATTTCTTGCATTTATAATCAATGAAATTGATATAAGGATAAGAAACACAATTTGATATGGAGATCAAATTGTTGTTTAGAAAAATGCATGAGAACTTAGAATAAGCTAACCTAAATCCATATCTCACATCAAAATTGACTTGGATGTGTTTTTGATACACCTTAGATGTGTGTGAGATATTAGGATGATGAGTTAGGATCAAGGTGCATAGTTCTTGTGCCTAGATGAGCCTAATTCGAAATTGAGGATCATAGGGAAAGCTTGTGTACAAGTCATGTACATTTAGCCCAAAGATTGTGGTCCTAAATTAAATGTTTTAAAATCATTTCAAAATTGATTTGAAAAACCTTGATGAAGCTTTTCTAGTAATAGCATTCATCATTGAACAAGTTGATACAAAGATAAGTTAACTTTGAGCTATTTCAAAGACTTTTGAACTTTGTATCAAGATTGAAAAATGGAAGTTATTTTCATAGAAAACTATTTTTCCTTGATAGTATATGTTATGAGGAATGTATCCTCAAAATTTCACAATTTTTGGAATTTTCTGTAATTTTCTAGAGGTTTCTGAATTTCGTGGAGAGAAATCAGAACTTATCAGACCTTTATCAGGTTTGTGGACCAATCAGAAGGGTTTCTGATCGGTCCAGGGGAGCCTGGATCGGTCACTGTGACCGATCCAGAGGGAACCTGATCGGTCTGGTGACCGATCAGGGCGTGCCAACCTGCTGAATTTCGACTGTTTGTCTGAAATTGCAGCTATGGAAGTGGTGTTTTAGAGTTCTAAAGGTTTGAAACTCTCCAAGACATTGTTGGTGCAATTGTCAAGGGGGAGTTGACCTTTAGGGGGAGTTTTACCTATTAGTCAAGGGGAGTTGACTTTTAGGGGGAGTTTTTACTCCTAAAGACTTGAGTGATATGGGATTATCACTAAGTTAATTGTTGACCTTAGTATCAAGGGGGAAATTAAGGGTTTCAATGAAATGTATGGGACTTTCATTAGGAAGAAACTCTTGACCTTGATTCACTCTTTTTGATGTGTGTCAAAAAGGGGGAGAGTGTAGGTTTGGGGAGAATGTTCAAGGAAGAACATTAGAAAACCTAAGTTGGGTTATGGTTTTGTCAAACATCAAAAAGGGGGAGATTGTTGGTGCAACCTTAGGTCAAGGTTGACCTGGTTGACCCGACTCGAGTTGACCTGACTCGAGTTGTATTTTGATGTTTGACGAGAACAGAAGAG
The DNA here is from genome assembly GCF_018446385.1 of Zingiber officinale. NCBI lineage: Eukaryota > Viridiplantae > Streptophyta > Magnoliopsida > Zingiberales > Zingiberaceae > Zingiber > Zingiber officinale. Next base: position 94,880,572 of record NC_056002.1, on the reverse strand, counting down.
TTGTACTTTGATGGGAGGTTGTGGGTGCAACCCTTGGTTAAGGTTGACCTGGTTGACCCAACTTGAGTTGATCTATTTCGGGAAAAGTCCAAGCAGGAAGCTTGGCACGGGAAAAGTCCAAGTATGGAGACTTGGCACGGAGAAGTCCAAGTATGGATGCTTGGCATGTGGAAGTCGGAGAGGGCTCGGCAGCTCGTTCTCCGGACTAGGTCAGAGAGGGCTCGGTAGCTCGTTCTCTGGACCGGATGTGGAAGTCGGAGAGGGCTCGATAGCTCGTTCTCCAGACTAGGTCAGAGAGGGCTTGGTAGCTCGTTCTCTAGACCAGGAAGGCAGATAGAAAATCCTAGTGAGTGAAGCTAGGTGAAAGTGAAAGTCCTGGTGAGTGAAGCCAGGCAGTTGGAGAAAGACCTGGTGAGTGAAACCAGGCAGGGGAAAGACCTAGTGAGTGAAGCTAGGCAGTTTGGAAGTCCTGGTGAGTGAAACCGGGCAGATGGAAAACCCTGGTGAGTGAAGCCAGGTAAAAGTCCTAGTGAGTGAAGCTAGGTGATAGTCTTGGTGAGTGAAGCCGGGCAAGGGAAAAATCCAGATGGATCAAGGATGATCGGACATCTGGTGTTGGAAAGACCATGTGGGTCAAAGGGATTGACCGGACACTTGGTAGGGAGTCTTAGCAGGTCAAGGGAGTGACCAGATGCTAAGCATGAGATACCAATAGGTCAAGGTTGACCGGATATTGGTTTGGAAGACTTGGGACTTGGTTTGGGCAAAAACCAAGCTCTGGATCGATCAGTGGATCGATCCAGTGATACACTGGGTATCTGGATCGGTCTGGTGACCGATCAGTAACCAAACAGTAGCCTACTGAGTGTTATCTGATCGGTCAGCAGACTGATCAGGAAACAACGATCAGAAGGCAAGAAGCTCGGGAGAAAAGGAAGGGGATCGGTCCCTGGACCGATCAGAGAAAGATCTGATCGGTCCCCAGGACCGATCAGGATGAAGCTGGACCGATCAGGAGCATGCCTGATCGGTCCAGACCTTAAGTACAGAAAGGTCCAGGCTTAGCTTGATCGGTCCCCATGACCGATCGGGAGCTCTGTGGACCGATCAGGATGGAGCCTGATCGGTCCAGAACTATCCGTTGTGAGTGACAACGGCTATCTCCGTCTTCTGATGATGTCCTCTTTGCAGGTTATAAAAGGAGATGAGGGCTTCTGTTTACTTCTTCTTCTTTCTTCTTCACTGCTGTGATCTGAGCTTTGCTGAGCTCGCTTCTGCTTGAAGCTTCGTGTGAGCTTCCCCGGCTGGTCAGTTGCTGCTGTTCTTCTGTGAAGTTGCTGCTTCGTTAAAGGAAACCACTCGAAGGCAAGCAAGGTGTTTTACATTCATATTGTTTGTATTTCTTGCTGTATTTCTATCTTGTTGTTGCAAGTTATTGTGGCGAGGTTTCTCCACTCAGAAGGAGTTGTTATTAGCCGGTTTTCCGGGGTCTCATCCACCGACGGATTGATAGGCTTCATCCACCTTACGCACACGCCGAGGAGTAGGAGTTTATCTCCGAACCTCGTTACATCATCGTGTTAGGTTTGATTTTCTTCTCCTTCCTAGTTTCGTTTCTTGTTTTTATTTCCGCTGCGCTAACCCTAGTTTGTAGAAAGAAACGCGAATTTGGGATCGGCTATTCACACCCCCCCTCTCTAGCCGCGTCCGTCGATCCTAACAGACCTGTTACGACCGTGGAGGCACTAGCAGCTTCCTCTTTAGTGAGGCAGAATACTCTGGCACTAGCTGAAACTGTTGTTGGAGTGTATACTGAAAGCCTAAGCTTTGTAAACATTCATTATGAATAAAGAATCACATTTGGTCAAAGTCTACATTTAGTTGTAGTTGTTCAATTAATTTATACTGTAGATAACATAGTATGTGGTGCCACATGCAGAAGATGATGTTATCATTACCTTATAAATTATAAACAGTAGCTCACGACCAAAATGGAAAGGAACAAACCATTAGAAGGTCGTAGTGTAATTAGGTATCAGTTTATTTTGACTGTATAATTACACTAGTACACTTAGAGTGTATTAAGTAGGACCATTTGAGATCGTTTCTTTTATACTAAATTTATAAAGAAACAAAGACCTCGGTTATTATGGAAGTGTGTGCTCTTAATCCTGATATAATAACAAGCACATATATTTGATATTTATTTCTTTAATTAATCAATGGGTAAGATTTAGTTCGATGAATCAATAAGCCCGATAAGTTGGGAAATGATATCACTTATAGTGTGTGTTGTTGATTATAGAAGGAAACTGTGTCCTAGAGATACTAGGTTGATAATGTCCCCAAGAGGAGCTCATAAGGATTGTCATGTTAAACCCTGCAGGTGGACTTAGTCCGACATGACGATAAGGTTGAGTGGTACTACTCTTGGACTAAGATATTAATTAAATGAATTGTCAGTAACTCACTTAATTAGTGGACATTCGATATCTTAAACACAGGGAGACTAACACACTCATAATAAGGAGCCCAAAAATGTAATTTGGGATTGGTGCGGTAGTTCAATAATAGTTCTCTAGTGGAATGAATTATTATTGATAAAATTAAGTTGTGTGTTCGGGGCGAACACGGGATGCTTAATTTTATCGAGAGACCAAAACCAATTCCTCCTCTCGGTCCCTATCGTAGCCTCTTATTTATAGAGTACTATACCCACCTATACCCTGTTGGAGGATCGGTGGCCGGCTAGAAGGGGGGTTGAATGGACGGTGCCCCCAATAACTCGCTTCCTACGTATTCGTTAGTGCGCAAGCGGAAATACAAATACTAATTACGAATACGAAAGCTAAAGACAAAGAAAAGAACAAGCAAACCAATACACGTCGATGTAACGTGGTTCGGAGATGATGCTCCTACTCCACGGCTGTCCGTAAGGAGGGCGATCCCTATCCGTCGGTGGATTAGCGCCCGGCAACCTCCGGCTATCTCAAGTCTCTCCTTGTGGGTGGAGAAACCTCACCACAAACACACCAAGACCTCTTGGATTACACAAGCACTTGAGAACTCTTGTGACTACTAATTATGCTTTAAACAAATCTAATTTCGTCGCCTTGGCCGGCCATACCAAGCTCCTTCTTATAGAGCTTGGAACAAATCAGAACCTGATTTGCCCGTTACCAGTCGACTGGTATCGGCACCAGTCGACTGGTGCCAGCCCAACGGCTATCTCAACGGCTCTCTGCTACAGTGCATCAGTCGACTGGTACATACACCAGTCGACCGCTACAGTACGCTACAGTAACTGCTACAGTGCGCTACAGTAACTGCTACATTGTCGCTACAGTAAAACCCTAAAACTAGGATTTTACTCCGATTACAATCTCTCATGCACTCGTACCCTCACGACTCATTTGACTCTTCTTTGTAGCCTTGACCTCTTGCCTTCAAGCCTACTTCCTTTGGCTCTCGTCCCTCGGATGCATCCAAGCCCGCGGCTCGTCTCCAATGCCATCCTTCGCGTATGCCTCGAAGTCGCTTCCCTCGGCCCTTGTCCTCGCTGCCTTGTCCACGGTCCCTCGGATGCTCCATCCTTCACCGGACCCGAAGCCGTCAACCTGAGTCATATGTGTCACCTGCAGTCTTGCACAACTCAAGTACACATATCAAATAACAAGGGTAAATCTAACTTAAACCCTTTGCCCAAACACCAAAACACATGGTCCCGCGGACCATTGGGATTGCTCCAACAATCTCCGCCTTTTTGGTGTTTGGCAATACTTTTAAGTTAGGGAAAACATATAGCAAATAAACATGCTAAAAACAATGGACTTATGATGCCAAGACTTCACACTTGGACTTACTCCGCCGAATGGACTTACATTGCCAAGGCTACACACTTGGCAACCGCCGAATGGACTTACATTGCCAAGGCTACACACTTGGCAACCGCCGAAACAAAATGCAAACATGCATCGGAACCTATCCAAGGCTCCCCCTACACCTAAGCTCCCCGTTGAGCTAGGATTTTATCACAGGATTTTTAAGAACCTATCACAAGGCTCCCCCTACACAAAGGTACCAAAGGTTTTCCCAACTAAACCTTACTTCTCCCCCTTTGCCTAACATCCAAAAAGTTTTCCAACAATATTCCAATTGTTGAAAACTTGTCATCTAAACTGACCCTAAACTCATGTATTAATCCCCCATGGATTCCATACATCTAAACAAGTTGACACGGTCAAGAACAGTGCTGAAAAACACTTTCAAGCTGATATCAGTCGACTGCCCCAAGTACCAGTCGACTGCCCCCTTCGACACAACCTTACAGAACCATTCTGTGGTCGAAAAACACTGTTACCAGTCGACTGGTATCGACAAAATGAGCTTACAAAAACATTGTTACCAGTCGACTGGTATCTGTACCAGTCGACTGGTACCCTATTTCTGAAAAAATTAGCCTTTTTAAGCCAACTTCAGAAATGCACCAGTAATTCCCTAGTTCTCCAAAAATTCCCAAATTTTGTGGAGAGGTCTATTGTACCCTTGTTTACTTGGGAAAAATATATTAAAAAATATATCTATCACCAATCCCAATATTGACACAAAATCCAAAACTAGCTACATTGTTCAATTGAACCTTGACCTAAAGTCCTAGTTTTGACTTCTTCTTGATGTATTTGCCCATACCAACCCACAATGCATCCCTAGCATGGGTTTACATGGCATATATACATCAAAAATCAATTATCACACTATATGACCCCAAATGTCATATTTCTTGTATGAAATACAAACCATGTGTGTCAAATCCCTAGGTTTGAGACTCAAATCCATCTCCAAACCTTTTGGCACACTCCATGGCTCCTCTAGACTCCCAAGTAGTACCCACCTGAGATCCATTGGCCATGGGTCCCAAATTGACTCTTAGAGCTCCCCCTAGAGCTCTTTGCCTTAGCCACCTCCCTAGGTGACTCATCCACAATGGCTAGGCCACATCGGTTCACCCCCGGTGACACTTGGCCTACAAATGTAACTTTCTTAACCTTGGACACCTTGTCCTTGGTTAATTTCTTCTTACCATTAAATGACTTTCCCTTGCCATTTATTGGTTTCTCCTTGACATAGTCATATGCCACCCTAGCATAAGACTTTCCCTTAGCTTTGGAGGACTCTCCCTTGCCATGATCATTTGCCACCCTAGCATATGAACTCTCATTGGCCTTGGAGGGACTAGATTGGTATCCCAAGCCCGATCTATCATTGTTAGGTTTTTGGCTACCAAACATCATACTTAATCCCTTAGATCCAATAGTGAATCTCTTAAGGAATTTATCCAATTGATCAAGCTTTGCCTTCAAAGCTTGATTTTCCCTTTCTAGGTTCCTAAACCTAGAGTTAACATGTCCACCATGGACATTCCTAGACCTACCCTTTCTAGGCATATGTCTCCCCTTCTTGGGATTAATGCCTTGGGTCTCCTTAGGTCTACCATTTCTAAATTTATCATGCATAGATTTCCTAGGGTTATGATCCACATTTACCCTACTCCTATCATGATATCTAAAACCAAAATTTTGCATGGGCATATAATGATTAACATTATTTTTCCTAGCATGCATGAAGGAGTTTAAATTTGAATTAACCTTCAAGTTAGGGTATACCTCCCTTACCCTTGAAGCTCCCCCTTGATTTGAGCTCCTCTTCTTCTTCTCCCATTTCTTTAAATGTGCAAGCTTCTTAAGCTCCTTCTTCTTTGGGCATTTGGTGTGGAAGTGACCCTTCATTCCACATGTGAAGCATACAATGTGCATCCTCTTCTTTTGGGTTTCTTCATTCCTACCACCCATGTTAGCATTTAAAATAACTTGATTGGGTTTAGGAATTACCTCTTTCTTACCCAAAGGACATCTACTCTTGTAGTGTCCCTTCTTATTGCACCCGAAGCATACTATGTGATCTTTAGACTTTGCTTTGGTGGAGGTGCTTGCTATGTTGACTTCTTCCAAGACCTCTTCTTCATCCTCTTCACTTGTCTTGGATTCTTCTTCAATTCTTGAGGATGTTGATGATACTTCATCCTCCTTCTCCTCCTCGGATGTTGAGCATGGCTCAACTTCCGTTTGCTCCTCTTCAACTTGAGCAACTAGACCCATCTCAATGGGTTCTTCTTCCTCTTGTGTAGGTTTAGGTTCTTCTTGTAGAACCATCTTCACCTTGCTCCACAACTCATGGGCATTCTTATACTCACCTACACCATTTATCACATGATTAGGCAAAATATCAATCAATATAGATATTACCTTTGAATTTGCCTCCGATCGTGTGGTTTGCTCTTCTGTCCAACGTCGTGGTTGGAGTCTTTTTCTTTTCTTGTCTTTCGGGACTTCAAACGGTTCTTTGACCACCATCATGGTGTCCCAATCCGTGTTGAAGAAAATCTCCATCTTCATCATCCAAAATGTGATCTCCCCAAGGCTTCCTCCTTCAAACTTTGGAGGGACAATCAACCCGGCCATCTTCTTATATGTGTTGCTCTTCTCGGCGGTTAGTCCGGTGAAGTGCGTCCTTGCTCTGATACCAATTGTTGGAGGATCGGTGGCCGGCTAGAAGGGGGGTTGAATGGACGGTGCCCCCAATAACTCGCTTCCTACGTATTCGTTAGTGCGCAAGCGGAAATACAAATACTAATTACGAATACGAAAGCTAAAGACAAAGAAAAGAACAAGCAAACCAATACACGTCGATGTAACGTGGTTCGGAGATGATGCTCCTACTCCACGGCTGTCCGTAAGGTGGGCGATCCCTATCCGTCGGTGGATTAGCCCCCGGCAACCTCCGGCTATCTCAAGTCTCTCCTTGTGGGTGGAGAAACCTCACCACAAACACACCAAGACCTCTTGGATTACACAAGCACTTGAGAACTCTTGTGACTACTAATTAGGCTTTAACCAAGTCTAATTTCGTCGCCTCGGCCGGCCATACCAAGCTCCTTCTTATAGAGCTTGGAACAAATCAGAACATGATTTGCCCGTTACCAGTCGACTGGTCCTTGCACCAGTCGACTACAGTAACTGCTACAGTGCGCTACAGTAACTGCTACATTGCCGCTACAGTAAAACCCTAAAACTAGGATTTTACTCCGAGTACAATCTCTCATGCACTCGTACCCTCACGACTCATTTGACTCTTCTTTGTAGCCTTGACCTCTTGCCTTCAAGCCTACTTCCTTTGGATCTCGTCCCTCGGATGCATCCAAGCCCGCGGCTCGTCTCCAATGCCATCCTTCGCGTATGCCTCGAAGTCGCTTCCCTCGGCCCTTGTCCTCGCTGCCTTGTCCACGGTCCCTCGGATGCTCCATCCTTCACCGGACCCGAAGCCGTCAACCTGAGTCATATGTGTCACCTGCAGTTCTGCACAACTCAAGTACACATATCAAATAACAAGGGTAAATCTAACTTAAACCCTTTGCCCAAACACCAAAACACATGGTCCCGCAGACCATTGGGATTGCTCCAACATACCCACCTTCTATACCCACCAATAGGGGGCCGGCCAAGCTAGCTTGGGAACCAAGCTAGGGCCGGCCTAGGTATAAGATTGGGTGGCCGACCCTAACTTGAACCCAAGCTAGTGGGGGCCGGCCAAATTAAATTAAAAAAGAAATTTAATTTTAATTTTTATTATGTGGAAGATATAATTTATTAAAGAGAAATTAAAATTAAAATATCTCTCTTGTAAAAGATCTACAATAGATTAAAGAAAGAGATTAGATCTCTTTCCTTATTTGTAGATTGGTGAGATATTTTATTTTCTCTTTAAAAATTATTCACATGTTGTAAAATTAAAATTATAGAAATTTCTTTTTAATCAACCATGAAGAGATTTTGAAGAGAAATTTTATTTTTTAAAATTTCCGAAAACAAATTAGGAAGTTTTAATTGTTGATTGAAAACTTGTCCAATTTGATTTCATTAATGTGGCCGGCCATAAGATTTCAATTGGGGAAATTTTATTTTATTTTTCTCAATTAAATCATGTCAAGGAAATTGAGGAAATTTTATTGTAATTAAATTTCCTAATTTGCCTAGTCCAAGGAATATAAAAGAAGGGGTGAGGGTGCCTTCATTGAACAACCTCTATTATTTTCTCTCCCTCTTTTATTCCTTGAAGGGCCGGTCATCCTCTTTCTCTCTTCCTCTTTGTGGTGTCCGAAACTCTCAAAGGCTTGGAGCTCTTGTGGCGGCCGGATACTACTTGGAGAAGAAGAAGGAGAGAAAGCTAGCATTTCTTAGAGCTTGGTTGGTGTTTTGTTCTTCATCCTTGGTAAAGCTTTTTGTGGCCAAACCTAGCTAGGAGGAGAAGAAGGTGGTTGGTGGTTTCTCATCTCGGAAGATCGTTGCCCACACAACGTCCGAGGTTAGAAGAGGAATACGGTAGAAGATCAAGAGGTCTTTCTAAAAGGTATAACTAGTAGTTTTTCCTTTTCCGCATCATACTAGTTATTTATGGAAATAATACCAAATACAAGAGGCTTACGATTCTAGAATTTCGAATATGTTTTTCGATGTTGTGTTCTTTTGTTTTATTTTTCCTTGTGATTTGATTGTTCTTTTCGGTTAACCTAAAGTTATTTTAGGAAATTAAATATTAGCTTTCTATAAAAGGTTTTGTCTAGTCGGTGGTGGTTGCTCCCATATCCAAGAAGGCCATGTGCCTCGCCACATCAGTACTGGGAACCAATTATGGAAATTAATATTTAATGGAATTAATAACTAAAGGTGATTTGGGTCGAACGTGTTAAGTTCCGCAGGAGATCCAAGTCTAAACCTAAAAGAACAAACAGATTAAGTTTTGGATCAAATGTGTTAAGTTCCGCAGGCGATCCAAAATTTAATTTAAAAGAACACATGATAGCTAGGAAAGGGTTCAGACTTTTGTACAAAATTTTTGTACAGTAGAACCTCTAGGTTTTCCGAGTAGCAACCAACAATTGGTATCAGAGCTAGGGTTTTGCCTCTGTGTATTTGGTATTAGTTTAATTATGCACATGTCATACATAATTTAGGCAGGATAATAGTAGGATGTGCTAACTTTGTGGATACAAGATCCAACTATTATGGCTTATAGTTATTATGTGTGTGATTAGACCCTTGGACATGTCAAGGGCATTTTATTGTGTGTGCATGATTGTATTATAAAATACAGCAGGAGCTGTATTTAGTTTTATTAGGATTTTATTTTTGATCTAGTTACATGTACATTCCTTTTATGGAATATAGGATCGATGGATGTAAATTTTATTTTATGTTCGATCTAGTTTACATGTACATTCCTTCGAGGAATATAGGATCAAAATGTAAAATTCTATTTATGTCGCGGATTGAATCTTGCAAAGCGTGGAACCTTCTAAGGACCAGAGGCACAGCGGAACTAGGAGCAAGATGGATGCGACAGCTAGACCCGGTGGCCAAATATGGCAGCAGCTTGGGATGACAACACACGGAGGACAACTAGAGATAAAAGCCATAATAGTTGAAAATTAGATTTTCTATTTATTGCTTTTATATTGTGCTGTGTGTGCATGTTGGTTTACATATTTAGTAGGCTAGCATAGTTAAAATTCCTCATTTATAAATAACTAAGTGGGAGAGGGATTTTTAAGTAAATCCCATGGTCTCCATTACTGGTTTGTAAGTGATGCAAACAAGTTTGCGCGTTGGCTCTGAGTGCCTTCCTCCATAACGGATGAGCTTGTTTGTGGATCACTAGAACATACTTCCATTTTGGATGACTATAGGAAGTTAATTAAGAGCGTGTGATCTTCCCCAACGGAAGGGGCATAATCTTATTAATGGACTTAGTGTCAAGTAATGGTATACACTTAGACACATTTAATAGTATCCTCCCCAACGGAGTCACTACTATCACTTGTGTGACCAAAGGGAAACCAACTATTGATTTGTCATAAAACTAGATTGGCAATATAATAAAATTAATAAACCCCTCTTACAAATGTTTGAATTTGTATACGTCCACACTAACGTGGCATACAAGATTCATGGTGTTTGAGGTAATTTTATTTGTCAAAAAGTTATATTGACAAGATAGTCAATGGGTAAAACCCTCCTCTTACAAATGATGAATTTGTATACGTCCACACTAACGTGGCATGCAAAATTCACAGTGTTTGAGGTGTTGGTGAATTTAAATAATATTGTTTGAGGAATCAATGTTATTTTAAATTCAAAGAGTTTTGACCAAATATTTGATCAAAGACAGATCAACTATTAATTTTATTCGTCATAAAGTAAAGTTGACGAGATAATAAAATTAATGAATAAAATCTCCTCTTCGATTTTGTATACACAAAATTCATGGAGATTTTAAGGAGTTGATCTTGACCAAATATTTTTGTGATTCTTAGGATTTAAAATGTTTGTCAATCCCCTAGTAGTCATACTATAAGAAAGACTTAGTAATCCCAATTGTAATGATTGGAAATAGGACTTGGACATTAAGGTAGATTGTCTTCTTAGAACTAAGAACAATATAGGTGTATTTAATTCATTAGTTGAAACATGTTTAGTGGTGTTATCTACCAGAACCTGGAGTGTAGATACAGATGCATTAATCATGTCCGCAATTCATTGTAGGGTTCCAGGAAACCCGGCAACTAAATGAAAATTAAAACACCGTCTACATGGGCACTACTGTAAAAATGGTAGCTGTTGCAGTGGGAGATGTTTATCTTTTGATAAGAATAAAATATGGATTTTTGAGTAATTGTGTTTACGCACCAAGTTTAGAAAGAACTAGTTTTCAGTTTCTAAACTATTCAAAGAACTTGATATTCTGCCTCTTTTAAATAACAAAGTTGCTATTAAGGAAAAGAGGGAAGTTATCTGTTCTGGTACGTTGGTTGGCAATTTATAAATCCAATAACTCTCACGATGCAACAAATGGAAATTAGTAACACATCTTCTAACTTTAAGAGAAAGTAACCTTCGAAAATGAACCAATTATATCTTTGACTTCTAAGGCTAGGTTATATTAACTTGAGTAGGATTCATTGGTAGCTGATAAACTTTTGGGTTCATTAGTAGTGGAAATCTTTCCAACCTACGAGTTTTACTTGGAAGGAAAAATAACCAAGAAGCTTTTAAGTCTAAGGGGTAAGGAATCAAAGATATATTGGAATTGGTTCATTCTGATTTGTGTGATCCTATGAGCATCCATGCAAGAGGTTGTTTCAAATATTTCATCTATTTTATAGACAACTATTTGAGATACGGATATATTTACTTGATGTGCCGCAAGTCTAAGTGCTTTGATTAGTTCAAAGAATACGAGGCTGATGTGGAGAAACGACAAAGTAAAAGTATCAAGACACTACGATAAGATCGTAGTGGCAAGTACCTCTTGGGAGAATTTAAGAGTCATTTATCAGAAGTAGGGATTCAATCCCAACTAACTGCACCTGGTACACCCCAACAGAATGGTGTAGGAAAAGGAAGGTATAGGACTCTTATGGAAATAAGTAGATTGATGAGTTATTAAGAATATTATCAAAATCATTTTAAGGATATACTCTGGAAACAGGAGTGAATATAGTACCTTCTAAAGTCAGAACTCTCTACTCATATAGAATTGCTGAATAGGCGTAAGCCTATTTCGAAGCATATTCGGATTCGGGTAGTCCAACACATATGCAGAAGAGAGACAATGATAAGTTGGACAGGAATTCACTTGTTTGTGGGTTATCCTAGTGAAATGAAAGTAGATTTATAGTCTTAAAAATCAGAAGGTCATTGTTAGCATCAATGACCGATTTTTAGAAAATGACTATGTAATAAACCATGTGCCCATAAGAAAATTTGTTCTTAAGGAAGTAATAAAAGGCATTTAGAAAATGACTAGATGTCAGTACGAGCGGTACGGGGACGTCCTCTTCTTGACATCTAGTCATGTAGAGAGAGAAAACCTGAAATTGTCTCTATGCCCTCTAAACATATATATAAAAAAACATAGAAAAATAAACAAGAACTTTTATCTTACTTAAGCACATTTAAACAAATATTTCTAAGGATTTCTCTATACTGCAAATAATAAGGAAACGCATAATAAAAAGAATTTAAGTACTTTCTTACTTGAAGATGGCAAGGATGATGCTGATGTGAGTGTGATGTTGGAGAATGGGGACTGCTCTGATACCAACTTGTAACACCCCACCCTCCTAACTACTAGTCCGTGAGGGTGGGACCTTACTTGACTATTAACTTTTCTAGTCCGTGAGGGTGGGACGTTACTTGACTATTAACTTTTCTTAACTAGTGTTGCTCACATGTTGATAATTATACTTATAACTCTTTACAAACTCAAAACATGCAATAAGTAACAACTGGAAACATAAATAACTCATCTAATACATTCTACTCAATTATTTGTTCTCAACTAAAACTATATATATTAATCTGGACATGCTAAAACTATATATTAATCTGAACATGCATGCAACAATAATACAACTCAGATAGCTAAACTAATGTGCCTAAAGAATTCTAAAACTTAAAATATTCAATGAACAAATTCAGCAACATGAAAGAATAATCTCAATAGTCTAATTACAAAATCTTAATGAATTCTTAAGCAAACTCCCAAGGCTTCTATAGTCCATACATCACACATCCATCCCACACCTCCTTGTCGCCTTCCTTCACTATAGCTTTCCTTTTCCTTTATCTGCAATGAGAGGAAATGCAACTATAAGCGAATGTTTAGTAAGCGCTGTCTAACTCACAAAAACTCGGATATGCATGTGAACAGGAAGAAATCTAAGAACTGAATACTTTAAAAGAAATACTACTCATGCTCATCTAATAACAAAGGAATCAAACATATTGAAATGCTAAACATGTAAAGCTGCTCATGCTCATCTAACAGCAATAAGAAAGTCTAAACATGTAAGAAAAAAAGATCTAAGCTTGCTGATTTTTAAACTCATGGGAAGCTTATTCCATTTGTTCAAAACTTATACTTTTATACTTCAAAATATTAATCCCTTGGGCCCAGACTTAGTACCATTGAGCGCTCCCTAATAGAAACTGAGGTAGTGAGCCACCAATCCTACGAGGGTAAAGACCTTGGTCTTACCAGGGCCAAGACCTTTGAAACGGTCACCTGGATTTGTTTAACGATAACCTCGGAAACCGGGTACTAGCCTTCTCAAGTAAAATACTTATACTTGTTAATACTTCTAATAAAAGAATACCTCGTGAATTAAACAATAAGCTAAAAAAATATGTTGTTCATATTCATTGATTCAACTCAAAAACTAAATCTGCATTGCAACTAGTATAGGATTTGCTACTGGAAACCAACAAAAGAACAATAATGATTCCTCATGCTCAGTGCCACGGCAAGGAAACAAAAGAAACCAAAAACGCTACACATAGCCATTCAAAATTAAAACCTGCTGAAGCTTGAAACCTATATAAAACTTATTTAAAGCTTATACTTTTTTAGAGCAATGGAGATCTTTAAGCATGCTACAACAGAAATGCAAAGGTGAAGGCAAATCTTGAAACTACTCTTAAACCTCTAGCAAACCATTCTTGTACAGTATGTTCCAAAAGCCAAAGAAAACCATTCATACCAAGCAAATCAACAACAGAATTAAAAGTGGATATAAAATTCATGGCTGTTATGTTTCGGATTAAACAGGTAATCTGTGGCAGGAATACTATACTACATACCATGAATCCAAAATTTCTTGTATAAGAAAACTAATAACAAAAGATCCATAACGAAAACGTAACAAACTGGAATGCTAAACCACATGCCCAATCTAACAATTCCCTTTTCATTTTCTTCATAAGACTCACGGCAGCAAGCTACAAAACACCAATCTTTACAGCATGCTTCGAAATCAAGAAGAAACAAGGTCTGAAACTACTCCTACTGCAGGTGAGAAGCACTTACCTTTGCGTTCTTGGACTCACCACCGAAGAAGGCTTCTAGGGTTTCGGAGAAACTCAAGCTCTCGGCAACTTCTTCACATCCACTTGTTCTCCTCGACAAGGTGATCGCGATGGTGGAGAAACCTCTCGGAGATCACCCTAGGCCGGTCGTCGGAGAGAAACCCTAGCTTCTCTTTGGTTTTCGCCCAACTGAGAACAACGCGCTGTCGGGAGAAGAGAAGAAGAGTTTAGGTCACGGAAATAACCCTAAGTTCTTCTCTTAACTTATCCCTTTTAATACTTAAACATTTTTGTTATAAACTACTACTTAAATTACTTATGCTCTTTCTTTAATCAGCACGGCCCTGCTGGGTTCCTGGTCATCCGAAACAACTTAAGGCTTTTCTTAACCAAGGGTTTCGAGTTCGAACCTCGGCCCGACCTCTTTTTGCCTCTAACTTGTTTCTTTTGGTAAAAATACCAAACGAACTCCAAAAATTATACAAAAATACTCTAAAAATTCTTAGAATTCTCTAGAATATTTCTAAAGCATTTCTAAATATTTTTAAGTACTATTAGGACTCATAATAAGGAAACTTGGGTTGTTACAATAATAAAGCTCGAAGAAGGTTTTATTATGTATTTTATTTAGTGTTGTTCTATTTTATACATAGCAGGCTGTACTAACAGCTTCTTTCCAAAAATACTTAGGTAGATTATACTCATTTAGCATCATTATGGAAGCTTCATGTAAGATATGCGAATTTATTTTTAGGTTTACAGTGGAATAACCTTATGAAAATTTTAGGAAATTTTAGAAATTTTTCTGGATTTTTTCGGAGGTCGTACGACTAGTGTCGGGGGATAGGAGTTGGAGGCCTGTTTGGAATGCCCGAATTAAGTGGGAATTGATTAGGGTTGAACTTAGTTTTTAATTATGTTAACCTAAGGTTTAGATTAATGCTACAGTAATTTACCTATAAGAAACGCCGAAACCCTACTTTTTCCCCAACTTTCTTCTCCTCTGTTCCCCCTCTGTTCTTCGCGTCTCTCTCGAGTCCACGTGATCGCGACCGAGATCGGCGACTTCTCCCTCTCTCGGGGTCGCCGACGAGGAGCAGATCTTGGGGGGTTGAGAAAAAGGGGTTAGCTACAGCCGAACCCTCCTTCTCCCCGGCCGTTTTCTCCCCTCTCTGGTCTCGGCAAGCAGTCGCGACGGATCTCCGATCGGGCACTTTCGCCTACTGTCGGAGGGGAAACGAGGGCGTCGGCGTTGGATCGGGCCGGCGTCGACTGATTGGGTGAGGTAACGACCACTGTCTCCTTCCCCTGTTCGTCGGCAAGAACGGATCGTGCCCTAGCCGGGATCCTTGGAGGTAAGCAGTTGATTTCAGCCTTGAATTCGATCCTCTGATCTTCCTTCTAGTATTGATTCGGGTGTATTTTTCTGGGAACAAAGGTTGTGTGGTGATTCCGGCCACCACAGCTTGATTAGGTCGATTCCTCCACCGGATTTGTGATCATCTCCGGTGATTGAAGGGGGAAGAGGTAACGAGAGCAACTATCCTTACCAGTTTGTAGTGGTGAGTAACTCCTCTGATCTTTGCTGTTCTTTCTATGGATCCACTGGTGAAAATGCAGTAGGAAGTCTCTTGTAGGTAGGGAAAAAGATGCATTGTGTGGTGCTTCTTCTTATCTCCTAACTATTATTAGTGGCAGTAGAGGTTATCCAGTGATTACCCTGTATTTCTTTTGATCTGGATTAATAGCAGAAGCAATAGGAATTGGATTTGTTTAGGTGTTAGAAGTTTTGTTGTTGTGCTGCTTCACTAGAATTGCTATGTATTGGCTTGATCGGGATGGGTTAACAATGATAATGGGTGCTTCCTGTTAGGGGTTTATGAAAGGAAGTATTAATCACAATAGCTATGGTTTTAAAGTTGGTTATTTGTTTATAGGTAATTCACCTATTTATAGTGTATACATATAATTACATTAAATTGTATGCGTGATACAGGACCTTGATTGGCGACATGCTACGTGACGCGGGTGGTTCTGTTGATACGAGATATCTGGAGGCGGGTATTTCTTCCTTATCTCCTATTTAGTTCTTCGAACTATAAAGCATGGTTATATTCAGATGCTTAGGTTGCATTACCTTAAATCTATATATTTGTTTTATTCCTGCTTGTCTCTTTTTATTTGAGCTTTGATATGATCTTGTTTACCTCGATACAGTCTCACCCTTGATATCGGAACTCTGTGCATGTGCATATGTAGAGTTTGTATCATAGAGTTGTCTGGTTGGTACGATTAGCGTGTTTATCATGCATATTGATGTTGAGTGTACATGTGACGGGTATGTGGTATTGGGGTTGTATAGTTGGTTGACCATGGTGTGTGTTGGAGTATGTATATACGTTTGTGGTGGTTATTGGGGGTGTTGGGGTACACGATGGATGATGGTATTTATATTGTGACTATTCACATCATGTCATCATTCATTGCATACTGACGACTAATGTCTCCCTTGTGGTGATAGGGTCGTCAGTTGTTTATAGCTGCCCATTCGGCCACTTTTGGAGAGTGGTAGCTAGGAGTGGAGCTAGTCCTGTCGCGTTTGCTCAGCCGTTCGGTGATTATACTCTGTCAGCCTCGACCACTCTGGAGTAGTGGGTCTTGAGGGTATAGTAGTCAGAGGGCTTGAGTTGTGAGTGGTCAGGGACCCTTAGCTATGTGGTTATATAACTACTTAGCTGACTGTCCGCTTCGATCGCCTATAGCGGTGCTTGTACTGGAGACTAGTACGCTTTGTCACGGACCCAAACCTCTCGGTCATACAGGGGTCGTGGTATCTAGAGAGGTGGCGGGGTGACCATGGAGCATGCATGCACTTTTGCATATGATGCGCGATGCATCTGGGGAGATATTTTCACATACATGCCTAGTAGATATTAGTTGCATGTGATGGTGTGCTGTTGCATTTATTTGCACCTTGTATGTTGCATTTGGGTGTCATACTGCATACATGTCATCTATTTTACATGTATATGCGGTTATATTTATATTTGCACAGGTGTCTTGAGTAGATCTGTTGCTATTCTGGTGAGTTTCCTGACTTTGGTATCACGGTCTTGATTTTTGTCGAGCATGTGCATCTATTGCGTCAGGTATGTTTATGTATAGTTGTTGTATCAGTTTGTGGCTAGATGTGTTATATTTCGATAACATAATTCTATTCTTATTATGAGACTGTATTCCTTGGTTCCTAT
Source organism: Zingiber officinale (assembly GCF_018446385.1). Lineage (NCBI taxonomy): Eukaryota > Viridiplantae > Streptophyta > Magnoliopsida > Zingiberales > Zingiberaceae > Zingiber > Zingiber officinale. The sequence goes on along the minus strand of NC_056002.1, from coordinate 94,863,342 downwards.
GTCGTTGTATCTACCATGCTTTATTCTGTTCTTACCCGCTGAGTTCTTTGTACTCACCACCCTGTCTATTCTACTATGTTTTCAGGTAGTAGGTAGGTGACATGGAGTTGCTTGGAGTATGCTACCAGCCGGTCCCTCTTCCCACATTACATCCGAGGATTCTTATCGGTTGTTAGTTTCTTACTAGTAGTATTTCATGTTTCGTGGATTTGATGTTGTTAAATAGTACTATGTCTTGATACGTGTATTGTGGACTTATACCCGTGGTGTGTTTTGTGGACTTTCGCATTTGTGGGTTTTATATTCGTTTTTCCACTGTGCTTTTGATATAGCTGTGTGGGCTACATATTCAACTGCGTGGTTGTGGTTATATTTTTTATGTATATATATCCCAGCCGCATGTGGCTGACGTATTTTGCATGTATGTGAGGTTCAAATTATCACCGGTACAGGGGAGGTGCTGCCAAAATTTTTCGAGAGGGACTTCCCCGGAGCATGACACTTCAAGTAGGGTTCTATTTTTTCTTTCTATAATTCCATTTTGTTGGGGGGTTTTCGGACACGAAAATTCGTGATGAATCCGTTTTCAAGACAAAATTTACTAAAATTGTGATTTTTAAATTCTCCCCATTGTCGCTTCTAATTCTTTTAATTTTAATATCTTTTTCATTCTCAATTTGTTTACAAAAATTTGTAAATATTTTAAAGGTTTCATCTTTATTTTTTAAGAATTTTACCCAAGTGAACCTAGAGTAGTCATCTATTATGACTAGATAGTATAGACTTCCATTTATTGATTTGACTCCATGGGAGTCAAATAGGTCTAGGTGTAGAAGTTCTAATATTGAGTTGGTTTGAGATTGATTAGTTGGTTTGTGAGTAGATTTTGTTTGTTTACCTTGTTGATAAGCATTACATATCGTTAAATCTAAGTTAGGTAATTTTGGTAGTCCTTTAACTAATCCATTTAGTCTACTTATATTTCTGAATTCGTGTGTGACATTCTTCTATGCCATAACCAGGTTTCTTCTTTTTGTGTTAAGTGACACTTAATTGAAGAAGTGGTTAGATTGATTGCATAGATGTTGTCTTTTCTAAACCCTTTTAGGCTTATGTTAGGGTTGTCTAGGTGTTTGATTAGGCATTCTGTAGATAGAAACCTAAGCTTATATCTAGTATCATACAATTGATTAATGCTTAGGAGATTATACTTGAAATTTTCAACAAGTAAAACATTTGTGATAATAAAGTCAATTTTTAGTTCGATATTATCTATACCAATTACCTTGAGTTTGTCGTTGTTCCCAAAGGCAACTGTTCCTAGACTTTTGTAAGTGAGTTGAGGGAATTTGGTGTGATCTCCAGTTATATATTTGGAACAACCACTGTCCAAAATCCACTTAGTTTCCTACAATAGGTAGGAATTGGGGTTAGTCTAAAATTTATAAATTGAATAGAGTAAATTTTAAATTTAATTTTAATTTTAATTAATTTAATTTGATTTTTATTTAATTAATTTAATTTAATTTTAATTTAATTAATTAAATTAAATTAAATTTAATTTAATTTAATTTTAATTTGATTTAATTAATTTAATTTTAATTTAATTAATTTAATTAATTTTAATTTTATTTTAATTAATTTAACTTTATTTAATTAATTTAATTTAATTAATTCAATTTAATTTTAATTTAATTAATTTAATTTAATTAATTTAATTTAATTTTAATTTTAATTAATTTTAATTAATTTAATTTAATATAATTTAATTTTAATTACTTTAATTTAATTTTAATTTTAATTAGTTTAATTTAATTAATTTAATTTAATTAATTTAATTTAATTTTAATTAATTTTAATTAATTTAATTTAATTTAATTTAATTTAATTTAATTTAATTTTAATTAGTTTAATTTAATTTAATTTACTTTTAATTTAATTTAATTAATTTAATTAATTTAATTAAATTTTAATTTAATTAATATTATTTAATTTTAATTTAATTAATTTAATTAATTTAATTAATTTAATTTTAATTTAATTTAATTTCATTTCATTTCATTTCTTTTCATTTTAGGTTCTTAGTCATATCACCCAATCTATGTTTTCAATCACGGAATCCTATAATTTTGTAAGATGAATTAAGTTCAATTTTAGGGTCTGTTTTTAACTTGTGTTAGATTCAGGTTTAACTTTGGGTTCAATAAATAGGCGTTCTCTGGATAAACTTTTGGGTTATGGTGAGTCACTCGGACATTATTAAAGTAATCATGTCTTCGAGGTTTTTCAAATAGTACTATCCACTAGACTTAGTACAGAACCTTGGTCTAACTGGTTTGGATCCATAAAGGGTAGCTTCGGTCAGTTCCACTTAACCAAATGCACCAGGTCGAAGTCATATCTTCCTACACATGCATAGACTAAGCTTCCCTAACGTACTATCATCCAAAACTTCACCAGTACCATTTTTCAAGTTAAACTTGAACCCTTTTTAACTAGTCCTAGTTACCCTGTCGGGTAGGTTGGTTAGGGTTACCCTGTCGGGTAGGTTGGTTAGGGTTACCCTATCGGGTATGTTAGTTTTGGAGGTGCCAACTATTCTGGAGCCTCCCCCTAAATTATTTTCCATTAATTTAATTTTTTGTTCTAGGTTTATGTCTATTTCTTTTATAGTTATAATTTACTTGGTGATAGTCTAAGTTTTGGTGAGTTTTAAAATATTTAGATTTTGAATTTTTTTGTTTAGGTTTGTATTTTGGTTTTTGATTTGGTTTATTCGAATTTATATAATATATTTTTTCTTTAGGTATGTAGTATTAGTTGAATCCTACTTGCGTGGTCAAACACGCTTTTGGAACCCAGGCTTACTCGTTGGTTTGTGTTGGGTTATTAACGATTTAAAAGTTTTATTTGAGTTCGACTTATATCCGAGTCCGGTTTTATTATAACATGCTTTTTTATTATTTAAAATTAGATCTAAGTTTTTAGATCTTGTTGTAAATTTTTCTAGTATTTCTTTTAAATTATTAATTTCTGATTTTAGTGATAGATTTTCCTTCTCAAGTGTTAGATCTTGAGTTGGATTATTCCTTGCAATTTGTTCCTTGAGGTTTTGATTCTCCTCAAGGAGTACTTTGTTTTCATTTTCTAATTTAATTAATTTACTATTCAAGCAAGAAATAATTTTAAAAAACTTTCGATTAAGGTTAGGAATAACTCTTCAGAACCTTCGGAAACGAGTACGAACTCGTGGCTCGATTCGGGTTTGGACCCGTCTTCCGATTCGTCTTCCGACTCTGCTTCACGGACCATCAGCACGAGGTGGCTCTGGTGTTTCTGATCTTCGGCCTCCGATTCGTCCGAGGAGGAGTCGTCCCACGTCGCTTTGAAGGCCTTCTTTTTGGTCGGCTTCATTTTGTCAATCTTCAATCTTGGACACTCGTTCTTGTAGTGCCCCTTTTTGTTGCATCCGAAGCATGTTACAATCCTCGAGCTGGAGAACTGATCTTTTGTAGATCCTTCTTGCTGAAGCTTCTCTTCCTCCGGGTGAACATCTTCCTTACCAGGTTCACCAGGTGCTCTTCATCTTCAGAGCTCTGGTCAGAGGCTTCTTCGGGTTCAGGCGAGCATGTGCATCTATTGCGTCAGGTATGTTTATGTATAGTTGTTGTATCAGTTTGTGGCTAGATGTGTTATATTTCGATAACATGATTCTATTCTTATTATGAGACTGTATTCCTTGGTTCCTATGTCGTTGTATCTACCATGCTTTATTCTGTTCTTACCCGCTGAGTTCTTTGTACTCACCACCCTGTCTATTCTACTATGTTTTCAGGTAGTAGGTAGGTGACATGGAGTTGCTTGGAGTATGCTACCAGCCGGTCCCTCTTCCCACATTACATCCGAGGATTCTTATCGGTTGTTAGTTTCTTACTAGTAGTATTTCATGTTTCATGGATTTGATGTTGTTAGATAGTACTATGTCTTGATACGTGTATTGTGGACTTATACCCGTGGTGTGTTTTGTGGACTTTCGCATTTGTGGGTTTCATATTCATTTTTTCGCTGTGCTTTTGATATAGCTGTGTGGGCTACATATTCAACTGCGTGGTTGTGGTTATTTTTTTTATGTATATATATCCCAGCCGCATGTGGCTGACGTATTTTGCATGTATGTGAGGTTCAAATTATCACCGGTACAGGGGAGGTGCTGCCAAAATTTTTCGGGAGGGACTTCCCCGGAGCATGACACTTCAAGTAGGGTTCTATTTTTTCTTTCTATAATTCCATTTTGTTGGGGGGGTTTCGGACACGAAAATTCGTGATGAATCCGTTTTCAAGACAAAATTTACTAAAATTGTGGTTTTTAAATTCTCCCCCATTGTCGCTTCTAATTCTTTTAATTTTAATATCTTTTTCATTCTCAATTTGTTTACAAAAATTTGTAAATATTTTAAAGGTTTCATCTTTATTTTTTAAGAATTTTACCCAAGTGAACCTAGAGTCGTCATCTATTATGACTAGATAGTATAGACTTCCATTTATTGATTTGACTCCATGGGAGTCAAATAGGTCTAGGTGTAGAAGTTCTAATATTGAGTTGGTTTGAGATTGATTAGTTGGTTTGTGAGTAGATTTTGTTTGTTTACCTTGTTGATAAGCATTACATATCGTTAAATCTAAGTTAGGTAATTTTGGTAGTCCTTTAACTAATCCATTTAGTCTACTTATGTTTCTGAATTCGTGTGTGACATTCTTCTATGTCATAACCAGGTTTCTTCTTTTTGTGTTAAGTTACACTTAATTGAAGAAGTGGTTAGATTGATTGCATAGATGTTGTCTTTTCTAAACCCTTTTAGGCTTATGTTAGGGTTGTCTAGGTGTTTGATTAGGCATTCTGTAGATAGAAACCTAAGCTTATATCTAGTATCATACAATTGATTAATGCTTAGGAGATTATACTTGAAATTTTCAACAAGTAAAACATTTGTGATAATAAAGTCAATTTTTAGTTCGATATTATCTATATCAATTACCTTGAGTTTGTCGTTGTTCCCAAAGGCAACTGTTCCTAGACTTTTGTAAGTGAGTTGAGGGAATTTGGTGTGATCTCCAGTTATATATTTGGAACAACCACTGTCCAAAATCCACTTAGTTTCCTACAATAGGTAGGAATTGGGGTTAGTCTAAAATTTATAAATTGAATAGAGTAAATTTTAAATTTAATTTTAATTTTAATTAATTTAATTTGATTTTAATTTAATTAATTTTAATTTAATTAATTTAATTAATTTAATTTTAATTTCATTTAATTAATTTAATTTTAATTTCATTTAATTAATTTAATTTTAATTTATTTAATTAATTTAATTAATTTTAATTTTATTTTAATTAATTTAATTTAATTTAATTAATTTAATTTTATTTTAATTTAATTTAATTAATTCAATTTAATTTAATTTTAATTTAATTTAATTAATTTAATTTAATTTAATTTTAATTTTAATTAATTTAATTTTAATTAATTTAATTTGAATTTAATTTAATTTAATTTTAGTTAATTTAATTTAATTTAATTTTAATTTAATTTTAATTTTAATTTTAATTAGTTTAATTTAATTAATTTAATTTAATTTTAATTAATTTAATTTAATTTAATTTTAATTTAATTTAATTTTATTTAATTTAATTTAATTTTAATTAGTTTAATTTAATTTAATTAATTTAATTAATTTAATTAAATTTTAATTTAATTGATATTATTTAATTTTAATTTAATTAATATTATTTAATTTAATTTTAATTTAATTAATTTAATTTAATTTAATTTTAATTTATTTTAATTTAATTTCATTTCATTTTAGGTTCTTAGTCATATCACCCAATATATGTTTTCAATCAGGGAATCCTATAATTTTGTAAGATGAATTAAGTTCAATTTTAGGGTTTGTTTTTAACTTGTGTTAGATTCAAGTTTAACTTTGGGTTCAACAAATAGGCGTTCTTTGGATAAACTTCTGGGCTATGGTGAGTCACTCGGACATTATTAAAGTAATCATGTCTTCGAGGTTTTTCAAATAGTACTATCCACTGGACTTAGTACAGAACCTTGGTCTAACTGGTTAGGATCCATAAAGGGTAGCTTCGGTCAGTTCCACTTAACCAAATGCACCAGGTCGAAGTCATATCTTCCTACACATGCATAGACTAAGCTTCCCTAACGTACTATCATCCAAAACTTCACCAGTACCATTTTTCAAGTTAAACTTGAACCCTTTTTAACTAGTCCTAGTTACCCTGTCGGGTAGGTTGGTTAGGGTTACCCTGTCGGGTAGGTTGGTTAGGGTTACCTGTTGGGTTCGTCGGGCCGCGAAAACCGCTTTTTCGCGTCGCGGAAACCCCGAGTCATCCAAAGCCATGGATCTCGTGCAAAGATTCGTAAACAAAACTTTTCGAAAAACCTTTTCTTGTACGAGTTTGTAAAAACTTTAGATCTACACTAAAGTTAAGATCATTACCCTTGATGCGCGCCCCACGCGAATCCCGCTCGTCCAAATGGTGCCGGATCTCAAGACCGTCAAGCGCACGGTCCTCTAGAAGTATCCACACGGACACACTAGATGGAGGTGACCAAAAACAAAGGTGTGCTAGCACCTATGTGGTTCGGCCAAGGAAAGAGGAGAGGGAGAGAGCAAGAAGAACTCTAGGAGGAAGAAGAAGGAATGAATGATAGAATCAATTTTCAAAAATGAAAATTTTTCTCCACATTCAAGTGGCCGGCCATCTTCTAGGAGGTGTAACCCCCACATTAATTCCAATTAATGTGGAGACCATTAAGAGTTGTAACCCCCATGAGGTGGCACTCTAGGATGATGTGGATCAACACTATTGGTCCACATCTTGCCACCTCACTAAATGACATGACAACAAGTGTAACCTCCTCATTTAATGTGGGCCGGCCACATTAAATGCTATGGAGGCTTATAACCTCCATGAGGTGGCACACATTGATGATGTGGAGCAATTCTATTGGTCCACATCTTGCCAACTCACTAGTGATGTGGCAAAAAGTCAAGTCAAACATGACTTTTTCTCTTCCTCTCAAATCAAGTCAAACTTGATCAAATCTCTCTCATGGTTGATCTAATCCAACCATATGATTCAAGCCAACTTAATATAATGAATCTAATTCATTAAATTAAGTTGATTTAATGAGTCATAATCTAAATTAGACTCATTGAATACATGAATCAACTTGAGTCCAACTCAATTAGCCCAATTTGGATTACTCTTAATCCAATATGATTCATCAAATGAATCTAATCCTCTTAGTTCATCATATGAACCAAATCTCCATCTAATTGTCCTTAGTGTGTGACCCTATAGGTTCTTGTAACGTTGGCAATGCCCTAAACCCATTTAGGAGCATAAGTAATGAGCGGTATCTAGCAACACATCATTACTACCCAAGTTACAAGAATGTCGAGATCCGACATCACCTGGTGACTACTAATTGTGACTCCTCACAATATATGTCATTGTCCTTCTATCCTAGACATCTAGATTGATCAATATGAGGCATAGACCGTGTCATCCTCTAATCAATCTAAATCTTGAACTCCAAGTAGACTCACTCGATCAAATGAGCTCAACATCTAATGTTGACTCATTTGGGCATGGCCATGCACTTCGTGGTCTAACTCTATCAAGAATATTGATGTCGCTCCCGTCATATGGGAGGGATAGATCCCATCTACATCACTCACATCCCTCTGCATAATTTGTTATATACCTAGTAATCGCCTTTATAGTCCACCCTGTTAAGGGTGACGTTTGACGAAACCAAAGTACATAACTCCTTATGTAGGGATCCATGGTGACTTCAGGTCTAAGGACTAATAGTCATACTAATAGCCACATGAGAAAGTATATGACACTCATATAACGATCCATGATACTTTCTCATGGCGGGTCATTCAGTATACATTCTCCAATGTATACCCATGTGTCAGCTTGATATCTCTATATCCATGACTTGTGAGATCAAGTCATCGAGCTGACCTACATGCTAGTCTTATTGCATTAACATTGTCCCTGAATGTTAATACTCGACTAGGAATGATTTAGAGTAGTGTTCCCTATATCATCTCACTATCGATTCAACTAATCGATTGATATAGGTATGAACCTTCTACTCAAGGACGCTATTATACTTAGTCTATTTGGCACTAATACAAATAAGTATAATAACCAAACAAATGCCTTTATTAATATATAAGAATATGATACAATGAGTCCATACAATCATCAAATGATTGGCTCTAGGGCTCTAACTAACAATCTCCCACTAGCACTAGTGCCAATCAGTATAGGCTCTAAGGCCTAATGACCTAGTGTGACCATCATGCTTTCTCTGTGCCAAAGCCTTGGTCAAGGGATCTGCGATGTTAGCCTCTGTAGGTACTCTGCAAATCTTCACATCTCCTCTATCGATAATCTCTCGAATGAGATGGAAGCGCCGTAGTATGTGCTTGGTCCGCAGGTGTGAGCGAGGTTCCTTCGCCTGTGCTATAGCTCCATTGTTGTCACAATAGAGCTCCACTGGGTCAGCGATGCTAGGAACCACCCCAGGTTCAGTGATGAACTTGTGGATCCAAACTGCCTCCTTTGCTACCTCTGAAGCAGCAATATACTCAGCCTCTGTTGTAGAATCAGCTATTGTGTCCTGCTTCAAACATACGAACCCTGACTGCGATCGATAATCATCCTGATCGGTCTGGAAGCTGGCATCACTGTAACCCTTTATAGTTAGCTCATCATTGCCTCCATATATCAAGAAATATTCTTTAGTCCTTCTTAAGTACTTAAGAATAGTCTTGACCGCTATCCAGTGACTTTCACCTGGATCTGACTGGTATATGCTCGTCATGCTCAAAGCATACGAGACATCAGGTCGAGTACATAGCATGGCGTACATGATCGATCCTATGGCTGAGGCATAAGGGATCTGATCCATGCGGTCTCTCTCCTCTCTAGAAGAGGGACCTTGAGTTTTCGAAAGACTCACGCCATGTGACATCGGCAGAAATCCCTTCTTGGAGTTCTGTATGGCAAACCGTCGAGTATCTTGTCAATGTATGTACTCTGACTTAGGCCAAGCAATCTCTTAGATCTATCTCTATAGATCTGTATCCCTAGAATGCAGGATGCCTCACCTAAGTCCTTCATTGAGAAGCAACTCCCTAGCCAGGTCTTGACAGACTGAAGCATAGGGATGTCCTTCCCAATGAGTAGTATGTCATCCACATACAATATGAGGAAGACAACTATGTCTCCTACAACCTTCTTGTAGACACAAGGCTCATCTTCATTCTTGATGAAACCAAACTGTTTGATTGCATCATCAAATCAAAGATTCCAGCTCCGAGAAGCTTGCTTTAGTCCATAAATGGACCTATGCAGCTTGCATACTCTGCTAGTATGCTTTGGATCTACAAAACCCTCAGGTTGTGTCATGTACACATCCTCGAGTAAGTTTCCATTCAGAAACGCGGTTTTGACATCCATCTGCCATATCTCATAGTCATGGTAGGCTGCAATAGCAAGCATGATCCGAATGGACTTAAACATCGCTACTGGAGAAAATGTTTCATCATAGTCAATACCATGAATCTGCTTGAAACCTTTAGCTACCAAGCGACCCTTATAGATAAGTCCATCCATGTCAGTCTTTCTCTTAAAGACCCACTTACACCCAATGGGTTTTACCCCTTCAAGTGGATCAACCAAAGTCCATACTTGGTTGGTGTACATGGAATCCATCTCGGATCTCATGGCCTCTAGCCATTTCTCAGAATCTGGTCTCGTCACAGCTTCTTGATAGGTGGTAGGCTCATCCTCTATCAGTACAACGTCATCATGGTCAGACAAGAGAAATGAATATCTCTCAGGCTGACGACGTACCCTATCAGACCTGCGAAGAGGTATGTCTACTTGAACCGGTTGTTGTTCTTCAACTCTTTGTGGAACAACATCATCCACAACACTTTGTGGTTCCAGTTCAATTTCCATCGAGGCATCAGTGCTATTGTTCGCATCTTGAACTTCTTCAAGATCGAATGTGCTCCCACTAGTCTTTCTAGAAACAAAATCTTTGCCACAACTACCTTGTGCTGACTGGAAATGTAGAAGTAATATCCCTTAGTTTCCTTGGGATATCCAATAAAATAGCACTTGTCGGATTTGGGTCCTAACTTGTCTGAGACTTGACGTCGAACGTAAGCCTCACAACTCCAAATCCTCATGAAAGACACCTGGGCATCTCTCCCAGTCCATATCCTATATGGTGTCTTTATCACGGCCTTAGATGGAACTCGGTTGAGTATAAAAGCTGCCGTGTCCAGAGCATAACCCCAAAGGTATGTCGGAAGATCTGTGTGACTCATCATAGACCATACCATATCTAATAAGGTATGATTCCTCCTTTCTGACACACCATTCCACTGTGGTGTTCCAAGAGGAGTGAGTTGGGATAAAATCCTACACTCAGCTAAATAGTCACGAAACTCATGGCTTAAGTATTCACCACCTCGATCTGATCGAAGTATTTTAATACTCTTGCCAAGCTGGTTCTGTACTTCATTCTTGAATTCTTTGAACTTTTCAAAGGATTCTGACTTATGTGTCATCAAGTACACATAACTATATCTACTGAAGTCATCAGTAAATGTGATGAAGTACCTATAACCGCCTCTAGCTGCAACATTGAAAGGGCCACATACATCACTATGTGTGAGTCCTAACAGATCAGTTGCTCTTTCGCTGTGCCCACTAAAGGGAGTCTTGGTCATCTTGCCTCGTAGGCATGACTCGCATATCTCATATGATTCAAAATCAAATGAGTCCAGCAAACCATCCTTATGGAGCTGGGATAAGCATTTGTCATTTATATGACTTAAGCGACAGTGCCAGAGATAGGTGTGATTCATATCGTTCGATTTGAACCTCTTGGTACTAACGTTATAGATAGAGCTCTCAAGGTCTAGAATATAGAGTCTGTTCATCAGAGGTGCACTACAATAGAACATATCGTTTAAATAGACAGAACAACATTTGTTCTTTATTATAAACGAGAATCCTTTCTTGTCCAAACAAGAAACTGATATAATGTTCTTAGTCAATGCAGGCACATAACAACAATCGTCTAATGCTAGTATAAGCCCAGAGGGCAGAGATAGAAAATAAGTCCCTACAGCAATAGCAGCAACCCGTGCTCCATTGCCTACTCGTAGGTCTATCTCGCCCTTTGTCAGTGCTCTGCTATTTCTCAGTGCTTGTACATTAGTACAAATGTGCGAAGCACATCCGGTATCTAATACCCACGACGAAGAAATAGAGAGGTTGACTTCTATAACATTTATACCTGAAGTAGAAATCTTATTTCTCTTCTTCTTAAGATCTTCCAGGTATCCTGTGAAGTTCCTCTTCCAGTGCCCTGCTTGTCCTTGATATAGTTGACAAAGATGTGCAACCATGTCATAAGCGCCCATCAACTCATGTTGCTTCTGAAGCTCAGAGTTCATGGTCGCGAGCATAAGACAGGACACATCTAATGCGTCATCTTGATGCTTCTTGTAAGCATCTCGGTCTGCTCGCGTGGCCTCCGGAATGGGCTTCTCCAGAACGTACAGTTTACGTTCCTGAGTGAGAACTATTCTCAGGTTCCTATACCAGTCCAGGAAATTTGCTCCGTTGAGCTTGTCCTTCTTAAGGACAGAACGCAGGGAGAAAGAGTTCGTATTCGACGTCATGGTTATCTACAACAGAAAATTTGCAGAAATAAATATATCATATTCTTTTAAAATCATTTAATTAGGCCTTTAATTAAATGATGCTCCCACTGAATTTTATAATTCTTGTGGGACAAGATCCACATCATACTAACCCTTGAGTTAGCTTTGGCTAATACGCCCAAGGCTTAGTATGATCGGTAGGTAACGATTACCAATTACATCTCTATGCAAATTTTGTTTATAGAATCAATATCCGCATTTATATTAAAACTCGAGTTAGCTTTGGCTAATACGCCCGAGAGTTAATATAAACGTGATTTTGTCCTACCTTTCCAACTATTGGAAGAATGCCTATAGTTGACTCGATCCAATCGAGTAACTAGGAATACTCAATCTAATTGAGTTTGTATTCACCCATGCGTTGATAGGCGGGACCAAGATTGTCCCTCCGTACCCTACCAAGATAATATGTATTGCTCTGCTTTGGCAGATTCAACAATACATGTGATCGAGGTAGTGATAGGTATCACGGCATAGTTAGGCATTTAGAGTTGGTTCGATCTAGATCTAATCTAATCGAGAAGGATGCATCTTGTGCACGACTTAGATCTAATCTAATTGCAAGGGTGCATCAGGTGCACGACTTAGATCTAATCTAATCGTTAAGGCACTAATTAATTAATTAATTATTAAACATGCATCAGATACATAACAATTAATTAATTAATCTATCTGTGATTTAGTCATGGCCCTACTATGATCTTCTCAAGCCAATGAGAAGATCGAATGGTCAACCTAGGGTCAACAGCTTCTCCAAGCTCTTCCCTTTGGCCACCTTGTGTTGTTCGTGCCCGCCTCGGAACTCCGTCTCGTGTGGACCCTCCACCGCTCTAATTTGTACATTACAATTTGAAACTCGAGTTACATTCGAGTCTAAATCTAATTTACAACCAGAATAAGAGAAAGGCACGACGCGCAGGCCGTGGGGAAAAAAAAAATACAGCACACACAATCATATGACAACACAAATCCAATATTAGTGAGTATTTTGGGCCATGACTATCACAAATTAATATATAATTCAAAATTATATATTTTTCATAATTTTTCTGTAATTTTAAAATAATTTTTACAATTTTTATGAATAAAATTTCCCGGCGGTCCCATTTAGCGGTTTCGGGCGCAATCGCGGAACGGGGGGCAGCGCCCCTACCCGCGATCTAACCATCGCGAGGGTTCCTATGCGATCCAACAGCGCCTAAACCCGCTGTCCCAAAACGATTTGGGTCGAGACATTGCTGTTTCGGAAAAATCTTCCCGGCGGGTTCATTTTTAGCGATTTCGGGTGCAATCGCGAAGCAAAATCCCTTGCGGGGTTAGGGGCAATGCCCCTACCCACGATCTAACCATCGTGAGTTGCTCCTTTGCGATCTAATGGCACCCGACCCCACTGTCCCAAACGGATTTGGGGCAAAACGAAGTCGTTTAAAAGAAAACTTTCCGGTAGCCGAAGCCTACAAGTGCCGAGACACTTGTGCTTCGCTTCTACGGAAAAATTACTCATAAAAACTCTAAAAACTCAATTTTTACAGAAAATCACAGAAGGTATATTTTTCATAAAAAATACAAACGAACTCGTACAAGTCTTTGTGTAACGCCCGCCCTCCCTGCTAACCCTAAGGGACGGGGCTACGATACTCTACGTACATATTACAGCGGAAGACTTAAAATTATTTTTCTTAACTTAATTAAAATCGAACTACACTAACATGGTTTCATAACATGATAACAAAATAAATAAAAACTTAACATCAAGTCACCCATATTGTATTACATTTCACAAAACCAAAGCATAGTTCTTAAAGGTTTTAAAGCAGATTCTTAATTAGTTGCCTAGCCACCGCCACACACATCTTCGTTGCCCCTCCTGCTGCTCCTTTAACTCATCCAGCTTTTTCCTTTATCTGTGGTAAAAGGAAAGTAAGCTATGAGCACTCATGATTCAGTAAGTTCCTTTCCTACTCACTAAAACCAACAATCAGCACATAATCAAATAATGTCTCAAATTAACATGATCTCAACTAGTCATGGCATAACATATCATACTCTTTAAGCATATCATGCAACATAACAAACATTATAACTAGTCATGGCATATCATCTCTTAAAGCATAGCATGAAACATAACATAATCTTATCATGGCATATCATCTCTTAAAACATAGCATGAAACATAACATAATCATATCATGGCATATCTTAAATCATAGCCTCAACACAACATAATCATAGATTATATGCATCATGATTTTAAAAACATGTATCCGAAAAACATGTGTATGTCTCATGATCTTTTAAAACCATTTTCTTCTTACATATATATACTTGAACATAATATCAACATATTTAGGGCCCCAGCTTATACCATACATACATAACATAAATGCGCGCATCCTAAGTATATCTAAGGTAGCAAGTCTTGAATCATACTAGGAACTAGGTCAAGATCACAAAGCATGGCCTAGGGGCGTATTTGAAGAGTCCATCCCTTATTAGCCTAGATCACAAAGCAAGGCTTGGCCTAGATCACAAAGCAAGGCCTAGGGGTGTACTAAGGAGCCCATCCCTTATTAGCCTAGATCACAAAGCAAGGCTTAGCCCAGATCACAAAGCAAGGCCTAGGGACTGATTAGGAGTCCACCCTTGGTACAAGCCTTACAAAGTAAAATAGCATGTATAAAAATGCATCATTTAGTCACATAGCATAGCATAAAAGTATGCATCACTTAGGCATACATTATGTCATAAAAGTATGCATCACTTAGGCATACATCATATCATAAAAAGTATGCATCACTTAGGCATACATCATGTCATAAGAAAGTATGCATCACTTAGGCATACATCATATCATAAAAAGTATGCATCACTTAGGCATACATCATGTCATAAGAAAGTATGCATCACTTAGGCATACATCATATCATAAAAAAAATATGCATCACTTAGGCATACATCATGTCATAAGAAAAAGTAGGCATATTTTAAACACATAGCACATCATAAAAACATGCATATTCTAAGTACATAGTCTATCATTAAAGCATGCATATTTCTACTCACATAGCATATCATAAAAGCATGCATATTCTAAGCACATAGCATATCATTAAAACATGCATATCCCTATCCACATATCATCTCATAAAAAGGTATAAATCACAAGCATACATGGTTAAGCATAAGGGTATATCATGTGATTATACTATCATAAGAAACATGGTAACATAGTTAACTTGGGTTCTAAGCTTCCTAAACCCTTGGGTTCCTATCATGGCCGAACCCCCTTAGGTCTCAATTTAGGTAAAAACAACCTCCAAGCATGTGAACCCTAAATCATCATCACATAAATTTCATAGGAAGCATTATAAGCATGATTAACTTGGTTTCTAAGTTCTCCAAGTCCTTAAACTCATGTGGCCAAACCCTATCAGTATATAAACAAGGTCCCAAATGTCATGAAAGCATGGAAACCTTAAACCATATTTATAGCATTTTTTTCAAGTAACATAGTAAGCATATTGAGCTAGTTCCTAAGTCCTTCAAGCCCTTAACGTATGTCTTGGTCAATCTTTTAACAAGTATTCATTAGGGCTAAAAACAAACATACAAGCATGTGAACTTGAACTAACATCATGTATAAATTCATAACAAGACATCATACAATAGGTATGGCCGAAACTTACCCTAGCCTCATTTAGGTCACTAAACAACATATAGTATGAGAACTTTGGTTTTCTACTTATCATATTTCATGTAGAGTGACATAAGCATATTTAATTTTTGTTCTAGGGTTTCTAGGGCATTTATCCTTTCATGGCCGAAACACACAATGATCCATTTAGGTCATGGAAAAATTATACAAATATGTGACACAATCAACACCTTATCATATTTTCATAAGAAGCACTTTTAACACATATGGTTTCATTTCTAAGGTCTCTAGGTCTTTTAAACCCTACTTGGCCGAAACTCACAGAATATAAAATTGCTTCAAATAGCCTAAAAGCATGATAAATTATACAAGTTTCATAGCATATATAAAGACAAGCATAATAAACATACATGTGAATTGTGTCTTAGGCTTCCTAGGTTTCTTTCCCTTTTTCTTTTATTTTTCCTTATGGCCGAAACCTACCAATCTCTAAACTAGGTTTTAAGTGGCCTAAAGCATGGAAAACCTAGGTAAGTTTCATGGCAAAAATTACTAAGAACATCATATACAAAGTTGGTTCATAAACAAGCTAGGACCCTTGTGATCTTACATGTCATATATCATGTAACTAATTTTCTATACTCAATTTAAACATAAGAGCATTAAACAACTTTCATATCATAATATCACAGAGGTCTTGAGCACATTAGAATTTTGTTCAATCTTTTCTAAACTATCCATCTTATCATGGCCGAAAATCTAAAATAAGAGTTCATGAATTTCTAGCAATGTACAACATGCAATTCTTTAAGAGAACTCTATATTCTATCATACAAACATGGTTATTTAAATTTAAAGGTCTTCCTAACCCTAAGCCCTTTTCTTGGCCGAAACATATAAATGGATTTCTTTGGTTCTAAGTAACTTTCAAGCAAGAAAACCAATAAAAACCCTTAGTAGTTCATGGGAGAAATTTTTCTACTAGTTTAGTTAAACAATATTTTTCCCTAACCTCCTTAACATATTTTTGGCCGAAATTCTATGGTTAGGTACTCCTCTGATCAAGCATAATTTAAGTATAAAAACATGAAGAAAATCCTTCCTACATAGCATAGAAAGAATATCATGAAATAAGGACTTGTTTAAACCATCCTAGATTTGAAAACCCTTTCTTTAGCCGAATTTTCTTAAATTCTTTCTAGGTTTTATAATCCTTATAGAATCCGAAAATCACATAAAAGCCTTGTACCACAGGTAAGGGGAAGCTTACATCCTTTTCGCTTGTGAATCTAAGGTATGGTGAAGAAGAAGTAGCCTCTTCTTCTAGTTCCTTTCCCTTGATTCCTTTGCTAAGTCCTCCTTGTATCTTTAGCTTTCTTAGGAGAAAACTTGGCTTTGGGGCTGAAGATGGAGGAGAGGGGACTGTGGTGTTCTCGGTGAGGGAGAGGATGAATGAGAGAAAATGAGATAAAAATAATTTTCTCTTTTCTTGCTCCCTTTTATGTTAAGGGGGAAGAAGTAGCAAAATTGATTTTTTTGCTTTCCTTCTCCCTTAACCCATTTTCTATTTTTCTTATATTTATTTTATTTTCTATTTATTCTCACCATTCATGATAAAATAAGGGGGAATGAATCCCCTTAATCCCTCTTTAAGTTTTTGGCAAAATCAAAGAGGAAGAGGGAGAGAAAGGGAGGAAGGCAAGTTGCCTTTCTCTTGCTCTTTTCTTGTTTTCTTTTGGTTAGCTTTTACTCTTACCTTTATCATGAGTTTCCCTCCTTTGCTATCAATATCTTCTCTCTATCCCAATTGGTTTCTACTAATTAACTCTATGAATTATAATATAAGAGGTTCAAGGTTCAATCCTTGACCTTCACTTCTTTTTATTCCATTTTATTTCTTTTTGCTTCAACTCACTTCCTATTATTTTTCTAAGGCAAAATCCCACATTCATATATTCATCTTACAAGTTTAGTGGGTATTACACTTTGCACGTGGCTCTGATACCACTGTTGGGTTCGTCGGGCCGCGAAAACCGCTTTTTCGCGTCGCGGAAACCCCGAGTCACCCAAAGCCATAGATCTCGTGCAAAGATTCGTAAACAAAACTTTTCGAAAAACCTTTTCTTGTACGAGTTTGTAAAAACTTTAGATCTACACTAAAGTTAAGATCATTACCCTTGATGCGCGCCCCACGCGAATCCCGCTCGTCCAAATGGTGCCGGGTCTCAAGACCGTCAAGCGCACGGTCCTCTAGAAGTATCCACACGGACACACTAGATGGAGGTGACCAAAAACCAAGGTGTGCTAGCACCTATGTGGTTCGGCCAAGGAAAGAGGAGAGGGAGAGAGCAAGAAGAACTCTAGGAGGAAGAAGAAGGAATGAATGATAGAATCAATTTTCAAAAATGAAAATTGTTCTCCACATTCAAGTGGCCGGCCACCTTCTAGGAGGTGTAACCCCCACATTAATTCCAATTAATGTGGAGACCATTAAGAGTTGTAACCCCCATGAGGTGGCACTCTAGGATGATGTGGATAAACACTATTGGTCCACATCTTGCCACCTCACTAAATGACATGGCAACAAGTGTAACCTCCTCATTTAATGTGGGCCGGCCACATTAAATGCTATGGAGGCTTGTAACCTCCATGAGATGGCACACATTGATGATGTGGAGCAATTCTATTGGTCCACATCTTGCCAACTCACTAGTGATGTGGCAAAAAGTCAAGTCAAACATGACTTTTTCTCTTCCTCTCAAATCAAGTCAAACTTGATCAAATCTCTCTCATGGTTGATCTAATCCAACCATATGATTCAAGCCAACTTAATATAATGAATCTAATTCATTAAATTAAGTTGATTTAATGAGTCATAATCTAAATTAGACTCATTGAATACATGAATCAACTTGAGTCCAACTCAATTAACCCAATTTGGATTACTCTTAATCCAATATGATTCATCAAATGAATCTAATCCTCTTAGTTCATCATATGAACCAAATCTCCATCTAATTGTCCTTAGTGTGTGACCCTATAGGTTCTTGTAACATTGGCAATGCCCTAAACCCATTTAGGAGCATAAGTAATGAACGGTATCTAGCAACACATCATTACTACCCAAGTTACAAGAATGTCGAGATCCGACATCACCTGGTGACTACTAATTGTGACTCCTCACAATATATGTCATTGTCCTTCTATCCTAGACATCTAGATTGATCAATATGAGGCATAGACCGTGTCATCCTCTAATCAATCTAAATCTTGAACTCCAAGTAGACTCACTCGATCAAATGAGCTCAACATCTAATGTTGACTCATTTGGGCATGGCCATGCACTTCGTGGTCTAACTCTATCAAGAATATTGATGTCGCTCCTGTCATATGGGAGGGATAGATCCCATCTACATCACTCACATCCCTCTGCATAATTTGTTATATACCCAGTAATTACCTTTATAGTCCACCCTGTTACGGGTGACGTTTGACGAAACCAAAGTACATAACTCCTTATGTAGGGATCCATGGTGACTTCAGGTCTAAGGACTAATAGTCATACTAATAGCCACATGAGAAAGTATATGACACTCATATAACGATCCATGATACTTTCTCATGGCGGGTCATTCAGTATACATTCTCCAATGTATACCCATGTGTCAGCTTGATATCTCTATATCCATGACTTGTGAGATCAAGTCATCGAGCTGACCTACATGCTAGTCTTATTGCATTAACATTGTCCCTGAATGTTAATACTCGACTAGGAATGATTTAGAGTAGTATTCCCTATATCATCTCACTATCGATTCAACTAATCGATTGATATAGGTATGAACCTTCTACTCAAGGATGCTATTATACTTAGTCTATTTGGCACTAATACAAATAAGTATAATAACCAAACAAATGCCTTTATTAATATATAAGAATATGATACAATGAGTCCATACAATCATCAAATGATTGGCTCTAGGGCTCTAACTAACATTACCCTACCGGGTATGTTAGTTTTGGAGGTGCCAACTATTCTGGAGCCTCCCCCTAAATTATTTGCCGTTAATTTAATTTTTTGTTCTAGGTTTATGTCTATTTCTTTTATAGTTATAATTTACTTGGTGATAGTCTAAGTTTTGGTGAGTTTTAAAATATTTAGATTTTGAATTTTTTTGTTTAGGTTTGTATTTTGGTTTTTGATTTGGTTTATTCGAATTTATATAATATATTTTTTCTTTAGGTATGTAGTATTAGTTGAATTCTACTTGTGTGGTCAAACACGCTTTTGGAACCCAGGCTTACTCGTTGGTTTGTGTTGGGTTATTAACGATTTAAAAGTTTTATTTGAGTTCGACTTATATCCGAGTCCGGTTTTATTATAACATGCTTTTTTATTATTTAAAATTAGATCTAAGTTTTTAGATCTTGTTGTAAATTTTTCTAGTATTTCTTTTAAATTATTAATTTCTGATTTTAGTGATAGATTTTTCTTCTCAAGTGTTAGATCTTGAGTTGGATTATTCCTTGCAATTTATTCCTTGAGGTTTTGATTCTCCTCAAGGAGTACTTTGTTTTCATTTTCTAATTTAATTAATTTACTATTCAAGCAAGAAATAATTTTAAAAAACTTTCGATTAAGGTTAGGAATACCTCTTCAGAACCTTCAGAAACGAGTACGAACTCGTGGCTCGATTCGGGTTTGGACCCGTGTTCCGATTCGTCTTCCGACTCTGCTTCGCGGACCATCAACGCGAGGTGGCTCTGGTGTTTCTGATCTTCGGCCTCCGATTCGTCCGAGGAGGAGTCGTCCCACGTCGCTTTGAGGGCCTTCTTTTTGGTCGGCTTCATTTTGTCGATCTTCAATCTTGGACACTCGTTCTTGTAGTGCCCCTTTTTGTTGCATCCGAAGCATGTTACAATCCTCGAGCTGGAGTACTGATCTTTTGTAGATCCTTCTTGCTGAAGCTTCTCTTCCTCCGGGTGAACATCTTCCTTACCAGGTTCACCAGGTGCTCTTCATCTTCAAAGCTCTGGTCAGAGTCTTCTTCGGGTTCAGGCTTTTTCTTCTTAGAGGAACCTGCATATAAAGCAACACCTTTCTCGACTCCGGCGTTAGTCTGCTCATGTAACTCCAATTCACAAAACAACTCATCTAATTTAAGTTTAGTTAAATTCTTAGAAATTTTGTAGGCATCCACGATGGATGCCCACACCCTATTGCATGGAAACGCATTTAATGCATGCCTGATTAGGTCTCTGTTGTCCATCTGGTGACCTATCACGTGGAGCCCGTTGAGGATATCCTTGATCCTCGCATGCAGCTGACTCGCTGTTTCTCCTTCCTGTATTTTTATATTAAATATTTTATTTAATAATAAATCCCTTTTTGTTACCTTAGCATCGCTAGTTCCTTCGTGCAGCTTGATCAATTTATCACATAGCTCTTTAGCGTTCTGATGCGGTCCGACCCGGTTCAGTTCTTCTTTTGTTAATCCACATTGTAATGTATTGATCGCCTTGTTCTCTGTTGACGCCTTCTTTTTTTATGTCTGCTGTCCATTGTTCTGGATCGAGCAGATTTCCGGAGTTGTCAACTGGCGGTTTGTAGGCTTTTGTGACGCTAAGCCATTGATCGAAGTCTGTCTTTAGATAGACTTCCCTCCTTTTCTTCTAGTACGGAAAATCATCCCCGTTGAATAGGGGAGGACGCACCGTACTAAAACCTTCGATTTGAGACATCTTGTACACAAGTAAACATCTAGACAAAAATATCCCAAGACTTGGTCTTGGATTAATAGTGCGGGAAGATATAATAAAAAAGGAACTAAATTAGTGTTGCACCAATTTAGATTTAATTGCAACAAAAAAAAATTCCAAAAAGGTAATAATACCAGTTTGGAATTATATAAAAAACTTAAAACCAAAGACAAAAAGAAATAAAAAAATTAAATAGATCCCCCTTTGTCTGATTGGTGGTTGCACCAAATCAGAGCGGTACCTGCTCTGATACCACTTGTTGGATCGTGAAGAATCAATAGAGGGGGGTGAATATCGAAAAATGTTCGTAAAGAGTTAGCGCAGCGGAAAGACAAAAGACAAGCCAAAGGGAACACAAGGATTTACTTGGTTCGGAGCCTTTGGCGACTCCTACTCCAAGGCCCGCACACGAGGCTGCTTTCGATGGGCAATTACTAGCAATTCAAAAGTCTGAATACAAATTAAGTACAACAATGCTAAGTAAATTAAAAATAATACCGACAATAAAGGAAGAACAACAAAAGTAGCGCGTAGTCGGAGTATCTTCGCAACGTCGCAGGAGCACAGGAGAGCAGATCGTCAATTCTGAGTTGTGTTTTGAGCTCTGCCTTTGACCCTCCTATTATAGGATGCTCGGGGTGCCTGGATTCTTTCCGGTCGCCCTGGTGTGACGTAGCAATCCCAACCAGCGAGCTCCATGTGTCGACGCCGCGTCTTGGATAGAACTTGCCTCCGGGCGCTCGGATCCCTTCCGGGTGCCCGGACCACCTTTCTCCAGAAAAGTCCTTCTCCTGGAAGACAAGGTTAGTCCGAGGCAAAATATATAATGAATATCCTGTAAAATAACGTGTTAGTATAGTTTATAAATTCAACATAAAGAGTATGACTTAGATTCCGTCTTTCCGAGACCGGAATCTAGTCAAGATCTCGACTTAGAGTTCCGAAATGGTTCTAAGTCGGATCGACGCCTAAGTTCCCTTCCCGGGAACGCATCCTCACAGTCACTCCCTTTCAGTGACTTACCTTTACTCACCTATCAGACGTCTGATCAGCTCTTCGACCCATCTGGACTTCTCGCCAGCTATCCGGTCAGCCCGTCAACCTAGCTAGACTTCGTGCCAATTGTCTGGTCAGCCCGTCGACCCACTTGGACTTCGTGCCAGCTATCCAGTCGGCCCGTTGACCTAGCTGGGCTTCATGCCAGACATCTAGTTAGCTCGTCGACCTGTCTAGACTTCGCCTGCACACTCGATCAGAGTGTTAGACAACAACAAACCTAACTTAACCTAATTTGTCATTCATCAAAACCTGAGTTAGACCGTTAGTGCTAACCGCACCAACATCTTCTACCTTGGCATTATTAGAATGCCCTTCGCCCGGGCAGACCTTCCTTAGTACATCGGAGGATATTTTTTCCAAGCAGAAAGAACTCGTACTTCTAGTACGTCATCAATACAACCTCAAGCTTGCTGTGATACAACCAGCTAGATTAATCTCTACCTCTTACAAGACAATGTAGGCTTCTAAACCGACTAGGCCAGGCATAAAGATGTCCAGGGCCTCTTTGGAATTAGTTAAGGGGATTCTCGGACCTTTGGTTCTAAAAACTTAAGTTATGAATTTACCTGTATCCCCCCACCCCC
Organism: Zingiber officinale; assembly: GCF_018446385.1. Taxonomy (NCBI): domain Eukaryota; kingdom Viridiplantae; phylum Streptophyta; class Magnoliopsida; order Zingiberales; family Zingiberaceae; genus Zingiber; species Zingiber officinale. Next base: position 94,840,432 of record NC_056002.1, on the reverse strand, counting down.
GGTCCTGTCTATGTCAGCTTCCTTTGGTGCACTTACAGCACCTTTGGCCTTCGGCATTCAACCTCGACCTACCAAGCACCCACGCTCTCATGTCACCCACTGAGAAGGCACTGGTTATTACTACCCCAGCTTCTATCGATTCTGTATGAGTCTCTAAGCCATCCCAAGTAATTACTGAACACCCCAGCACTCAAAAGCCCGAGCTTGTTCTTCCTCCTAGTCCTCACTGCTGCTTCAAGCAAGCGTATGCAATACCATCTGAATAAGGACAGGAGGATTTGCCTACATATGAGTTATTATGAATAAAAGGCTCCTTAACAGAGTCTTGGATGCAATCTTATAAGTAGATAAAAGGGGCCACAACATCAGAGTATGCTGACGAACATGCTCAGAAAGCCCTTGAGGTAAACTTCCTTATCCATTTTTCTTGTAAATTATCCAACTAAACTGTAACCTCCTTTTAGTCTCCTCTAGTTTTATTCTTCAAGCGTGCACTTAAGTCAATTAGTGGTAGATTTGGCGCAATCCAACAAGATTTTGAAGGATCGTGTATAGGAATTAGAGTCCACCTCTACCACTGCAAATGACTTGGGAAGAAAAATGGAGGAACAAACCCTACTTCTCTCAAGTACAGAAAGTGTACTGCAAGAATGATGACAATTGGTAGAGTCTCAACGCTCCAAGAGTCAGAAACTGGAGTTGATGTTGCAAGGTAGTGATCCATGCTTCAGATGGAAAGAACCTTGAAAGGCAAAGCCCTTGTAGATTTAGCTCTTAGAACTTCTCTGTTGGAAAGGGTTGAGCTTTCCCATTCATCCGAGTCTCATAGATTGATTCAAGAGTTAGCCAACAAGGACTTCTTATTATTATAGAGACAAGAAGAGTTAAAGGCAAAAGAGACCCAAATATAGTCTTTGCAAGCATAATTAGATGTTGCTAAGGCTAAAACTAAGACTGCCCAAGCCAAACTACTGGCCTACCAAGCTGGGGAAGATGAACAAGTTGAGACAAGGAGGAGAACCTACCTTAACTCTATTGAGTTTAAAGAAAAACTGGCAACAAGGTTTGTAAGAACACTTAATTACATGACTGAAGGGGCGATTCAGCAATTGGGCAAGGGGGGATATTTATCAAAAGAGCCTCCTTTATTGTTTATAGATTAGTACCAACTTCTTGAGGAGCTCCCAGAGGATATTTTAAGTAAGTTTGACTAATGTATCAATGTTTCTTATGATGTAACCACAAGTTTCTATAAAAGGAAACTCAAAAATTAACTATTGAGCAGCACATTAAATAGTATTAGATAGCACATGTTTCCTCTGTGTGCCCTTGTGATCATCAGAACCATCACTGTACACCAATTTGTCTCACATACTTGATGAAGAAGTAGCATCGAATAGAATAACCCAAATCTTTATGTCCAGTCGTATATTTGAATCAAACAAGAGTATCTCCCTCATATTGAATCTTTCAACAGAACATTGTGATGAGTGAACATTTCTGACCCAAATGAGAAACCAACTGGTTGCATAATACTGAACGAAATCAATAAACCAAACCCTTAGAAAATAGCTTAGAATGAGTTAATGGATAGCATAATAACCCGACTATACTATCATGTCTAGTGGGATAACCAGTTCGGATAGGTATATAAGTATCTCATAATGAATTTTTGAACTACATAATGTATCACATAATAATGAACAAATTAAGCAAGCTAGATATATGTATAGTCAGTTTACATAATAAATCTTTGGACTGCATAATGAATTAGGAGAACAAATAACGTCAAGCGGATACCATATCAGATATATGCAAGCATTTACTAATAAATCTTTGGGCTGAGTCTCCGACCGCCCATGCGACCGATCGACTGTAAGGTTTAAAGTCTCTAGCCATCTGTACAACTGATCGACTGTAAGGTTTAAATTCTCCGACTGTCCATGTGACCAATCAACTGTAAGGCTTAATGTCTTCGACCGTCCATGTGACCGATCGACTGTAAGGTTTAAAGTCTCCAGCCATCCATGCGACCAATCGATTGTAAGGTTTAAAGTCTCTAGTCATCCGTGTGACCGATCGACTGTAAGGTTTAAAGTCTCCGGCCATCCGTGCGATCGATCGACTATAAGATTTAAAGTCTTCGGCCATCCATGCAACTGATCGACTGTAAGGTTTAAAGTCTCCAATCATCCATACAATCTGGTCGTCCATACAACCAATCAACTATAATAATTCAGTCTATAATTTTCATTGAATATATTAAGTAAAATACAACAATAAGTTATGATGGTTTGCACTCCAAGGCCGCTTGAGATAAGGTGATGGTTTGCACTCTAAGGTCGCTCGAGATTTCTCCCCTCTGTATCTTGAATATAATAAGAATCTGAGGCAAGTTTTTGCACCACCCTATAGGGTCCTCCCCATTGTGGTTCTAGTTTATTAACATCTCTGACTGGCTTAATGTGCTTCAAAACTAGATCACCCAATTGGAAGAATCTAGGAATAACCCTTTCGTTATAATTTTGCCTCATTCTTTGACGATATGATATAAGTCAAGTTGTTGCCTTGTTCCACACTTCTTCTATCAAGTCGAGTTCTATAAAACGCCGATCAGTATTATCTTCATCATATAAGCATCTCCAATCAGATTCCATGCCAATTTCGATCAAGTTATGGCTTCACCATCATAAACCAGATGAAACAGAGTTATACCTATTGATTCTCTAGGAGGGTGCGATATGCCCATAAAACACTAGGTAATTTGTCCACCCAACTTTCTTTAACATGATCTAATTTAGTTTTGAACCCTCTGATAATTTCCCTATTTGTTACCTCATCTTGACATTCAAACATAAACAATAAACTAGACATCACAATTTTTATTCAAGTAGCACAATTTCAGAAAATTCGATCTAGAACAAGAATTAAACTAGAGTGAAAACTAACTTATAATCAAATGTAAGCTCATTCAAATGGACTTTAACTACTGAACCTAAATCATTGAAACTACTGACCAAAAGAGAGCAACTAAAAGGATTGCAGAATTCATTCTAAAGCTACAGCCACTAAAATTGCAATCTAACCACAAATGCTATCCCTAAATTACCTTGACAACAAGAGTCACACAAGTTTAAGACTTCATTAAATCAAATCTAAACAAAGCAGCATTTATTAAATTCAAATCTAAGATCCATCTCATAAATTAATTTGTACCAATTCTATCTCAAATCTATAAAAGACAACTAAATAAGAATCAAACTATATCTGATCTAAGTCAAAATTAAGCTTGGGATGGATTCATGTAAGAAGGAAATCAAACAAACAAGTGATCTACAAAAATGAATCTAAGATCTAGGTTTAGAAACATTCACAAACTCCAAATCTCAAATCTGCGGCCTTCTCTCTACCACGAAATAGAGGAGCTATTGGGAACACCCTTCAAGCTCTCAACCGATCTGATCAGTCGTTCCAGCACGTTAACAGAATGCACGAAGCTCCTGGAATCATCCTTCAAGCTTGTGATCTGGATGTGCGAAGGACAGAGGAATGGAGATGAGTGGCGCTGCGGAAATCAATTGATCAGATCGATCCAACAGCTACTCGCAAAGATGGCAATGAAATGAATGCAAAGGCTTCGGGAAAACTCCTTCAAGCTACTGTAGGTGACTAGAAGCCACAGATCTAGGGAACACCCTTGAATCTGTGTTTCTCACGGATAGCGGAAATGAAATTGCGACTTAGGGAACGCCCGTTGATCGCATTTGATCTTCGATTGTTGATCGCTGGAAGACTAACTTCACCGTTGAAGATGGAGACGAGATCAGAAACTAGGAGTGCGAATGGAGGTTGCGTCGTTGTAGATCGCGGAGGAGAAGTTGCCATGATGAATAGTGCGCAAGCCACTGTTCATCGTGCTATTTCTGGGTTTTTCATCTTTGCTTCAAGCCGGGTTCATCGTTGAGTCCGGTTCAGTGGCTTGGTCCGGTTTGGGTACATTATCAACTAATTTGGTCCACCAAGTTTAACAATGTGTTGGCCTGGGTCAAATCCATGTTCAAGCTAACTAACTTGAGTGCATCCAAGTATGATTAATGAGCCCAAATCTTCACCTACAACCAAAATTAAAATGCATGAGGCACAAATCATGAATAAAAAGTAGCTAATTGAATTAGCTCAAGATATATCTTGAATAACAAAATCTAACTCCAAAATCAATTTCTCAACTAAAATGAACACCAAAACCTATCAATTTGAATCAAAATACAAAACCCATTTGACACATCATTAATATGCCCATAAAACACTGGGTAATTCATCCACCCAACTTCCTTTAACATGATCTAATTTTGTTTTGAACCCTCTGATAATTTCCCTATTTGTTACCTCATCTTGCCCATTACTTTGCAAATAAGTCATAGAGGTGAAAGCCTGAGTAATATCATATCCCCAACACCATTCTTGAATTTTTTGCCTTGAAATTGCCTTCCATTATCATAAACTAGTTTATGAGGGATCCAAATCTGCAAATAATATGTTACCATAAAAATTTGATAATTACGTGTTTAGTAATTCTGGCCAATGGTTCAGCTTCCACCCATTTTGAAAAATAATCCACAGCTACCGATAAAAACCTCCTCTGAGCAGGTGTAATAGGAAATGATCCCACTATATCCATACCCCATTGATCAAAAGGATAAGATATAATGGAGGTCTTCAGTAATTTAGTGGGGTGATGAGTAATGTTCTGATACTTCTGACAAGATAAATAGGTTTTCATGAGTTGAACAACATCTGCTTGTAAAGTGGGCCAAAAATATGTTGCTAATAATATTTTTCTGGCAAGAGACCAACCTCCCATATGATTACCACAGGAGCCTTGATGTGCTTCCTGTAGAATATACTGTATATCCTCTGGCCCTAGACATTTGAGTAGAGGATGAGAAAAAGTCCTTTTGTTAAGTTAGTCCCCAATCATAGTGACCCGGCCAGCTATTTTCTTAAATACCTTTGCTTTCTCTTCATCGGTTGATAGAATACCTTGTTGTAAGAATAAGATAATTGACACCCTCCAATCACTTACTAATTCTAAATCAGTCTACCTCTCAATGCAAGCTGCCAATAATGACTGCTCCATAGGCTTATCCAAATTCCAAGCAATTATGGTAGAGGCCAATTTAGCTAATTCATCTGCTATCTGATTTTCTGAATAGGGAATTTTATGCACACTAACTTCTTGAAATTCTATCCTTAACTTATCAAATGCCTCTACATATAACTTGAGTCATTCATTGTTGATTTCAAAATTACCAGATAATTATTGGGCTGTTAGTTGGGAATCAGAATAGAGTAAGACCCGTGCGGCTCCCACATGCTGAGCAGCTTGCAATCCTGTTATTAGGCTTTATATTCGTCTTAATTGTTGGTTACCTGATAATTTAATCACATAGATAAATATTTGTCAGGATTAAGCTTGAGCCCGTACTTTCTCAAAGTTCTGCAGGTTTCTTCGATGTCCGCACACAAATCTACTGCTCGAAGGGATTTGATAAGCATATCATCCACATAGACCTCTATGTTTCTTCCAATTTGCTTTTGTTCATGAGCCTTTGATAAGTAGCTCCTGTATTTTTAAGTCCAAAAGGCATGACATTATAGTAATAAGTGCCCTCAGCAGTATGAAGCTAACCTTTTCTTGATCCTCCTTAGCAAGCGGGATTTGGTGATATCTCTGATAAGCATCCAGCATATAAATGTACTCACAGACAGACGTAGAATCCACCACCTGGTCAATACGGGGTAGAGGATAATAGTCCTTTAGACAAGCCTTGTTGAGATCTCAAAAATTGATGCAGAGTCGCCTTTTGTTTCCAATCTTAGACACCAGAATAACATTAGCCAGCCAACTTGGGAATTGTACCTCTCGGATGTAACCTACCTCCAGTAATTTGTCCACCTCTTCTTTGATGATCTTATTCTGGTCTGCTCCAAAATCCCATTTCCTTTGCTTGAGCGGGCAGGTATTAGGATATATATGGAGTGCATGCTCCATAACTGTCAGAGACACGCCCATCACTTCTTTGGGCATCCAGACAAATACATCACTGTTGCATGTTATACACCTCAACAGCTCAACCTTAAGTTTAGGAGACAGGTTAGCCGCTACATGAGTAGTCACTTCCAACCAACTAGCCTGAATCTGGACTTCCTCCTTCTCTTCATACACTAGAACGAGCGACTTCTCTTGAATAGCGTTGACCTCCATCCTTTGAATTTTGTTAGCATCATTAGCTTCTGTCTTTACTACCTCCACATAGCATTTGCGGGTTACCAGTTGATCACCTCTGACCTCCCCCACTTGATTGTCCACGGGAAATTTTATCTTCAGACAAATAGTTGAAATGATCACCCAAAATTCATTAAGGGTCGGTCGATCCAAGATGACATTATAGGTTGAAGGTGCATCCACCATATAAAGACTGATCGGTGTGTCTGAATCAAGGGCTCCTCCTTGAGGGATATGGCCAATTTGATTTGGCTGAGCAGTTGGATTTCGTTGCCCGTAAACCCATACAAAGGAATATGTTGGTGTAGGAGCACTAAATGATCGAACCTAAGTTTTGATTATGGAAAAGGGTCCAAAGTTAAGATTACTTGTTGTCTAACAAGCATGAATAAGCTTGCAGGAAAATCCTAAGTGTTCTTAGGCAAAAGTCCTAGTGGATTCTAGGCAGGTAAAAACTCCTAGGGGAAGGTAACCCTAGGTCCTAGGGGGAGGTAACCCTAGGTAAAGGAAAGTCCTAGTTGTGATTAGGCACGAAGTCCTGATTTGAAGGATTGGGTAAAGTCTTGGCAGGTCGAGCACTTTAGGCGAAATCCTAGAGTCGGAGACTCTAGGTTAAAATCCTAGTGGTCGCGGACCATGTTAAAGTCTGGATGGGTCATAGAGCGGACATTCAGCATGAAAATCTAAAGTCTCGAACGCAGAGCAAAAGTCCAGACGATCTGGAGGACCAGTCTTGCAAAAGGTAATTTCTCCTTAGAGGAGTAGGTGAGGATGCGTTCTCTATTGAGGGAACAGTAGGTGTTGGTTCAATCTAGGGTTTTCAAGAAATTTGAAAATCAGAACTGGACAATCCAAATGATTTATTATTCATATTTTATTGTGCTAACTTTCTTTTGTAGGTTATATTTTGTTTGTGGACTAATATGCCTTGCAGGAAGGGAGATGCACAAGGAAATGCTTGGATGAATAGTGTCTGAGGCGTGTCTAGGGCTATTGGAGGCACCTTGACTGTTTGGCCGAAGGCCCACATGGAAGTGTTGGATCGCGTTGGCCAGCTAGAAGGGGGGTTGAATAGCACTGCAAAAAGTAAAAGAAAACTACCCTTCTTAAACTTTCAGAATAACACTTGCATAAAATAAATAAATAGAAAATAACAAAAAGAAGAGGCACTGGATTTGATTTGGTTATAACCAGGGAGGTTGTTAATCCAAGGAATGTGTCGCACTAGTATCTCCTTCAGGAGGAGAAGTCTCGTACAGCAATGACACATAGAAAAATAGAAGCTAAACTCTAAGGAAAGCGTACAAGTGTTGGAAATGCTAATTGCTTGAGTTAATGAAAAGCTTCTGGACCAAGGCTATATTTATAGCCTTGGTCAGGGCACCTGGGAAGGGGATAAAACTTTATCCCTTTCATATAGATCACATTTGACCGCGATCTGGATGAAATCCCTTTTCGGGCACCCAGAATGGTTCCAGGCACTCGAACCAAGAAAGTCAACAATGTTGACTTTTTTCGGTCGAGGCCCTCTGCTCCAGTTCAGTTCACCTTAGTCCGGGTCTTCCGCTCTGGCTCCGCTTGCTTGGATGATCTTGGCCATCCGGAATAGGGCTCACTTGAACCCAACTTTCGGCCTTCTCGAGCAGACTTTCGCTCCGGCTTCTCGTCCCAAGAAATCGTCACGTGTTTCCTTCTCATCCACCGGTGTACTCTTTTATAGCTCTTCGTCCCTCGGTCGCACCCCGTGCCGACCTTCTTGCTAGATGTGTCTCTTGCTCCCCGAGCAATCTTCTGCTCCGGCTTCTCATCCCTCGGAAACACCGCACGCTTCCTTCTCATCCGCCGGTGTACTCTTCCGCAGTGCCTCATCCCTTAAACACACTCTCTCGTGTCATTCTTCTCGCTAGCTATGTCTTCCGCTCGACTCCCTATGCTCCTAATCTCCTGCACACTTAAACACAAGGTTAAAACACCACTGGATCTAACTTAACTTGTTGATCACATCAAAATAACATTTGGAGTTCCAACAATCTCCCCCTTTTTGATGTGAAAAACTCAAGTTAAGCTAGGGTAAATAGACATAAAAATGAAATAACTAATATTGCAATAAAGTGCAAAAAGATAGAAAATTTGTAGAAAAAAATTGGTCTACCTCCCCCTAACTAATATTGCAATACTTTTCCTTCTCCCCCTTTGATCATATAAAAAATGGGGTTCCAAGAAAATTCTAAGGGTTAAAACTTAGAAAATTTTGAAAATTATTTCAATGATTTTTTTTTAAAAAACATTTTCTAAGTGTAAGAAAATCTCAAAGAAAATTTCTAAGTTAAAAAAAATCTAAGTTAGACAACTTTGCATGGAAAAATATTTTTGAGAATTTTCTAATCAGAAAACTTAAGCAAGAAAATTTTTCTAAGCAAAAATTTTTTTTTTTTTTTAATTTCCAAAAAAAATATTTGAAAGACTTTCTAAAACATTATTTAATTTTAACTTTAATGCTTTATCAGAAAGTTAATTTTGGCTTCCAGGCAGTGGCAAGGCACTATGCCTTATTGGTTATTGGAGCAACAATCACTTTCTTAGATAAAGCCTCATTAAGAAATTAACTGTTTAATTTGCTCATTGAAAGTGCTAAATCTAATTAATAGTTCAAGTTAAACAAGACTTTGGAATCCAATATAGGTTCCAGCCTACTGGATTAACTAAAAATTTCTTAGGGGCATACCTTTTTGAAATATTTCTAATTTGTCCCTGGTGATATCTAAAATACCAATTTAAATTGTTGTATTTTCTAAAATTTGTGTTATAGGAGCATGCATGATTTTTTAAAGAATCTATTTGTCTTTTCAAATTTTCATTTTCTAAATTTAATTTGTCTAACTCTTCTAATGGGCAAGACTTAGCTAGAATTACTTCTAAATTTTTAATTTCCTTTTCTAACTTACAGCAGTCTTTAGTTAACAATTTAACAAACTTAAAGAGTTTATCGGGAGGAAGAGATCATACCTAACTTACCTTGTTAATCTCGTTATCTGTGTCTCCCCCTGAACTGCTGCTTTCTTCCAAAGTAGCTCCCCCTTCATCGATGCTCATTTCGGACGAGCTTGAATCATAGTCCTCGTCTTGATGACTTGTCATTAATGCAAGTCCGGAGAAGGTCTCGACTTTCGATTCGGACGACGTATCATCCCACGTCGCCTTTAAGACCTTGCGCTTGTTTGTTTGGATAAACTTCTTGCCTTTGTCTTTGTCCTTATTCTTTAGCTTGGGGCAGTTGCAGTGGGGCAGATCGTCCTTTTCTTTCTATCCCGTGGATTGTTAGTTTTTCTAGAATTACATAACTTCTTAAAGCATCTACCATCATAACCATTTCCTCATCGTCAAGGGAAGACTCTGACTCAGGTTCGTCTCTCGATACTTTGAGGGTGATGTTTTGCTTGGGCTCCTTCATACCTGCACATCTTGATTCATGCACTTCAAATGTGGAAAATAATTCTTCTAATGTAATTTTTTCTATATCTTTCGAAATATAAAAGGCATCTACTAGTGATGCCCATTTTGAATTTCTAGGAAATAAATTGAGTGCGTACCTTAGCAAATCTTGGTTACCTACCTTTTCTCCGAGATTCGAAAGTCTAGTGATGATTTCCTTAATCTTCGAGTGTAGATGTGCGCCTGTTTCATTTTCTTCAAGTCGTAGGTTCGTGAGCTGGCTGCGAAGTAAATCCTGTCTTGCAAGCTTGGCTTCGGACGTTCCTTCGTGCAGCTCAAGGAACTCTTTCCACAGTTCCTTTGCTGAGTCGTAGTTGTTGATCCGGTTGACTTATTGTGGAGGAAGAATGCTCAGTAGATGGAATTCTGCCTTGCCATTTGCCACGTAATCGGTCTGCTCCTTTTTCATCCACTAGTATTTTTCTTTGCCTTTCGGTGCTACAAAACCGAATTCCATAATTAAAAGTAAATCAAAGTCTGTCTTGAAAAATACCTGCATTCACTTTTTCCAACTAGTGAATTTCCCTTCGAATTTCAGCGGGTAGATGCTTGGCCCAGCCATTGTTTCGGTGCTTTGTTCAGCGGTTAGTCCTCCTGAAGCGTCCTAATTCTAATACCACTTGTAGGATCGCGTTGGCCGGCTAGAAATGTGATTGAATAGTCCTTCAAAAAGTAAAAGAAAACTACCCTTCTCGAACTCTCAGAATAATACTTGCATAAAATAAATAAAGAGAAAATAACAAAAAGAAGAGGAACCGGATTTGACTTGGTTACAACCGGGGAGGTTGTTAATCCAAGGAATGTGTTGCACTAGTATCTCCTTCATGCGGAGAAGCCTCTTGCAGCAATGACGCATAGAAAAATAGAAGCTAAACTCTAAGGAAAGCGTACAAGTGTTGGAAATACTAATTTCTTGAGTTAATGAAAAGCTTCTAGACCAAGGCTATATTTATAGCCTTGGTCGGGGCGGCTGGAGGGTTCCAAGTGCCTGGGAAGGGGATAAAACTTTATCCTTTTCATATAGATCGCGTTTGACCACGATCTAGATGAAATCCCGATCTAGGCGCCCGGAAGGGTTCCGAGCGCCCCAGACTGGTCCAGGCGCCCGGAATGGTTCCGGGTGCCCGGACCAAGAAAGTCAACAATATTGACTTTTTTTGATCCAGGCCCTCTGCTCTGGTTCAATTCATCTCAGTCCGGGTCTTCTGCTCCATCTCCGCTTGCTTTGGTGATTTCGGCCATCCAGAATAGGGCTCACTCGAACCTAACTTTCGGCCTTCTCGAGCAGGCTTCCGCTCCAGCTTCTCGTCCCTCGGAATCATCGTGTGCTTCCTTCTCGTCCGCCAGTGTACTCTTCTGCAGCTCTTCGTCCCTCGGTCACACCCCGTGCCGACCTTCTCACTAGCTGCGTCTCTTGCTCCCCGAGCAATCTTCCACTCCGGCTTCTCGTCCCACTGAAACACCGCACGCTTCCTTCTCATCCGCCGGTGTACTCTTCCGCAGCACCTCATCCCTCATATGCACTCTCCCATGTCATCCTTCTTGCTAGCTACGTCTTCCACTCAACTCCCTGTGCTCCTAAGCTCCTGCACACTTAGACACAAGGTTAAAACACCACAGGACCTAATTTAACTTGTTGATCACATCAAAACAACCTTTTGGGTTCCAACAGGAAGAGGCACAGAGGCACCTTCTAAGTGCCTAAAGGTGCCTTGGATATCGGATGTAAAGCACCTTCCATGCACTTGAAGACACCTTCAAAGAGATAAAATTTGTAGAAAGCGGATGTTATTGACGACCGAAGCTGCAGGTATAAGATCCAAGCTGGAGGCGCCTTCAAGGAGGTTGAAGGCACCTTCAGCAGCTCATAAATGTCCTCTTCAAGTAGATGGTAGGACACAACTCATTCTTACGATTCTTCTCTTGCGCGCTACTTCAAGGATGACCCTACGACTCCACGACGCGACTCCGATGACCGAAAGCTCAACTCTCCAAATTCCAAAGTCGTCAATATAATTTTTACAACATTCAAAGTATATGTTATTGTAATCATCTTTGTAATTGTGATTTATGAACTGATAGTGAATTGCCCAAAGTAAACACTCAATCAGTATGGGCCTTGGAGTAAGAGTCATCACAGACTTTAAACCAAGTAAAAACAAACTGTGTTAGGGCTTGCTTTTGTTTTCTTTCTTTATTCAGCTATGTCTTACTCTGAGATTGTTTTTAAATGAAACCAAAAGCCACGAGTGCTATTCACCCCCTCCCCCACCCATCAATCCTACAATTGATATCAGAGCGGGGCCGATTCGAATCGGTGAAACCACCATTCAAGCAAATTTTTTATGGTATTAATTTTTGAATCTTTCGTAGTCGATCAGAATCGGTATAGTTGGCCTTTCCAATCAATATTTTTTGCAATCGAGCTTTCTTCTTTCTCGAAGTTGGTGCATCATGACTGAGTTCTTTTATTTGTTTAATTCTTTATTATTCACTACTAAGCCAAGAACTAGTCTTAAGACAAGTTCTATTTTTTTGTTGTGCAAGAACTCATTTTCAAATGGCCCACCAATAAGGGTATAGCATTGCATGCCCTCTCCTCTTCTCCGGCGAAGACTTTGGCTACTGGCAGAGCCGAATGGAGTACCACCTCAAGACACAGGTGGAAATGTGGATAATCATCCAAATGGGATTCGCATATCCCATCGAAGATGGAGTCCTCATCCCATGCAACAAATGGGATGCACCAACTAGAAAGAAGATCGAGGATGACACCAAAGCTACTCAGACTCTACAATGCGGTCTGACAAAAGAAGAGTTGACCCAAGTCGCCCATTTACAAGCGCGAAAGAACTATGAGAGAAACTGATCAAACTACATAAGGGAACCTCTGACACCAAGGTAAGTAAGTGTGATCTGATTTTAAATAAACTATATAATATAAAAATATAGGAAGGGGAATCAGCAAATTAACTCCATGCTCGAATCCAAGACCTGCTCAGCGGCCTTCACGCAATCAGTCAGAAAGTGGAAAACTGCAACATTATCAGATATGCACTTAATGTCTTTCCGAAGAATGCTTTGTGGGCATCCATGGTAGATGCTTATAAAGTGTCTAAGGATCTTTCGCAAATAAGATTAGATAAATTATTTTCTGAATTCAAACTTAACGAATAGACTAATGCATAACTAGTCGAGAAAGGTATTACTTCGGTCACAGGTACAAAGAGAACGAGGGAACCAAAAGCCAAGCACTGGACCGAACATGAGTCTGAAGATGAATCAGACTCAGAAGAAGATGAAATCACCACTGAACTAGTCAAACTAGTTCAGAAAGCACTTAAGAAGAAGATGGTGACTCAATCGAACTCAAATGTCAAGTCTAGAGTTATCTGCTATGGCTGCAACCAGAAGGGACACTAAAAGCCTGAATGTCTAAACCAAAAGCAAGGAAGAAAGAAGGTGCTGAAGGCAACATTGTCCGAATCCTTGGAAGACTCTGATGAAGAACACAAGTAAGCAAGCTTTCTTTCTCTACCAGTACAAGCGTATGTTGCTGAAACTGAGTCTGAGTCCAAAATCAAAGTTGAATCAGAAACAGAGTCCGAACGAAGTCACAGATCCATATCCATTTTCGAAGGACCACCAAATAATATTGTAAGTTCTCTAATTGCTAGAACTCAAGCCTATGATTTACAAAATTTAGTTTCATACTTATTAAGAAAGTTGGTCAAATCTAATATCCAGGTCAAGTCACTCCAAAAGGAGGTAACATCCCTTAAAGAAGTGACTAACCCAAGCTCCTTGATTGAATCTATTCAGACTAGAACTTCAACTTAAGTCTAACAACTTGAGGAAGAAAATTCTAGTCTGAAAAGTCAAGTCAAGTAACTGAAGGATACATTAGAATGGTTCACCTTGGGTTCCAAGAATCTTGATATGATTTTTGGAAAACAAAGAGCCGTATACAATCAATCTGGACTTGGATATAAGGCTAAACAAAAATTTAAAACATATTTATCTCTTGTAAATTGGTCAAATAGAAACTTAGTCTAAGCATGGGTCCCCAAGTCTAATTTGACTAATCAAGTTGGATTTGATCAATATTGGATCCCCAATGATCAAATCCATTATCTTGATAGACCTTATCGAGGCTATGATCCAGGGGGAGCCAATAAAAGAACCATCTTTATTATTAAATAGACTTGTTTGATGTTTGATTTACTGCTTTTCCTATACATGCTTAGATTAGGGTAGATAAGGACTTAGGCTTGATTCACACTTGACTAATTAGACCTAGGATTTTCAAAAAGGAAATTAAATATTTAATTTCTTTAAAAGACTTTGTCTAGAAGTGGTTGATGATCAATACCTAATGTGCATAGATTATATACACTTATTTAGCATGTTTTGGCGTGCATTCATATATTTTACACATGCTTTGTCAATGCATTTTAATACTCTTAGTTTACTTTCAGCATAATTATTCTTCTTTGTTCGGAGATCTACTCTTGTATATTTTCTTCTTACAAGAGTCGAATGTGGAGAGGAAACAATGCTCATGGTCAATCCTGTCAACAAATGAAGGAGGATAGCACTGGCCATATGAGCCACACGACCATGCCATAGAAGCAAGGAGGAAAATGACCTAGGTCGTGTGGTGCAGACAGGCCGTGTAGCTTTACCAGAGGAGGAGGATGGCATGACAATGTGGATCCACACGATCGTGCCATCCCAACAGCTTTTCCAGCAAACGGCCGTGTAGATCTACACTGTCGTGTAATGACTCTAGAGTGAAAGCAAGCTCAGGTCGTGTGTACCACACGGCCGTGCAAGATTTTCAAAAGCCAAGAATGGCCTAGCCGTATAAGACACATGATCGTGTAAGCCATCCAGAGTTACAGCAGTACACACCGTGTAGATCTACACGGTCATGTAGATCTACACAGTCATGTCACATTGGCCGAGAACAAGACTTGTGAGGTCGTGTGAGAGCTACACGGCCATGGCACGAGTTGTGTGATGCCTGTGCCCTGCTCTATATAAGGGGGTTTCTTCCCCTTTCGAATGAGGAGGTTCTCCCTTTTGGGGAGATTCAACTTGGGGCTGCTCTTCATCCTCTCCAGCTTTGTTCCAGTGATCCTAAGCCATCTCCACCTCCATATCAACTCCAGAAGCTAAGGATTAGTTCCGAAGATCACTCATCATCTCTAGACAAGCATTTCTATTCTCTCTTCTCGTTGAGGATTGGAATGTTTGTAATCTTTTTGTCTTCAGATCTCTATCTTTGTACTATGGAGTAGATTCATTGTTCTAGGATTAAGGGAGTAATTGTGATGTGATTTGATGTATGAATCTCATGGATATGTCAATTTCCTATTTATATGATGTTGATGTGTTTTGTATCTATTTGATCTTGTGTGAATTCTTGTGTTTGGATCTAATTACTATGTTTGATTGAATGTTTGTGAGACTTTTGGATCTAGTAGAGGGATACCCTAGATCATATGATCGAGGGGTGTTTGTGACAAGATGTCCCACTAACGGACGTCTAGGAGATCACCTTGAAAGGTGAAGTTAGTCTCTACAAGGAGGTGGGATAGTTGAATGTATTTAGTTCCTGCACTTTTATGTGAATTGAGTGGCATTGTGTTTCTGTGTTGTATGACCGAGGGCCGTTGGTGACAGACTACCCCACTAATGGACTTCATAAGGATCATAATCATTTAATCGCTAGAGGTGTAGATCGAAGTCCCTTGCTAGTTGTCTTCTGCAGGAGAAAACTGGCAACTTCCTACAAATGCATGTCAATTGAGGATATGAATTGGAGAACCATGCTACATCAATGAATATCACAATGAAATTGCAATCCTAGAATACTCACCAAATTATATACTTCATTTACTTTCCTAGTTCCATTTCTAGTTGCTACTTAGTTCATTCCTTACCTTGTTGATTATTTAGCCAATTCTACATGAGACATCTCTTGTGCTTATAACCAGTCCCTGTGGGATCGATATCTTTTTATTACTGACGATGAAACCATGCACTTATAGTTGCATAATAAGTTTTTGACGTCATTGTCGGGGACTACGTTTATAACATTAGAGATAATCATTTGAGTTAGACTAAACTTTTCTTTTCTTTTCTATTACATAGTTGTAACTAGTCTTAGAAATTCTATTTTCACAATCTTATCTTTTATTTCTGAATATTTTTTTTGTAATTTGTCTTGTTGCAATTAAAATTCTACTTTTTTATATTTTCAGAATTCCAGTTTAGTTGTTCTTTGCCTTTCAAGTAAAGAGAAAATTTTGTGACTTATGATCTTGTTCTTTGTATGCAAAGATCTAACCTTGCAGGTGATTTGTTACCTTTTGATCCTGAAATCGATAGAACCTTTCATAAAAGAAAAACCTCCCAAAGACATCTAGAAGAACAAGAACACTCAAATATGGTAAACAAACCACTGAAAGATTATGCAACACTGTATACAAGAGGACTTCATTCTAGCATCACAAGGCCAGCTGTTGAAGCTAATAATTTTGAAATCAAGCCTGCGATAATCACTATGGTACAACAGAATTAGTTTGGAGGTGGACCACATGAAGATCCTAATCAACATCTTGAAATTTTCTATGAAATCTATGGTACGATGAAAATGAATGGTGTTCCAGCAGAAGAAGTGAGATTATTATTTTTTGGGTTATCTTTGAGAGATAGAGTCAAACAATGGCTAAATTCTTTGCTTGTAAATATTATATCCACTTGGGAACAATGTGAGCAACAATTTCTAGACAAATTTTATCCTCCAAGCACAATTGCTTATATGAGAAATTTAATAGCAAGCTTCAGACAGTCAGACTCTGAATCATTATTTGAAGCATGGCATAGATACAATAATATGCTTAGACAATGCCCACATCATGGATTGGAAAAATGGCTAGTTCTACATATGTTTTATATCGACATCAACTATATACAAAGGTGTCTCTAGATTCTACAGCTGGAGGGGCACTTATGAACAAAAGCCTAGATGAAGCTGAGAGTATTATTGAAAGTGTAGCACAAAAGCATCATCAATGGGCAACAGAAAGAAGTGGAGGCTATTCTTATCCAAACCCAGTTAAAGCATCAGGAAAATTTGATGTAGATGCAATTACTTTGATATCTTCAAAACTGGATGCTCTTATTAAAAAGATGGAAAATATGGGAACAAATTCTAGCACGTTCAACGCCATAGTGTGTGTTTATGAAACATGTGGAAGCACAAATCATGCTCAAGACTCATGCCCATTGGGAACCATCTCTGCACATATCAATCAACTTGAGTAGTGTGATGCTATCTTGAGTTATAATTAGAAACAGAACAATCCATACTCCAACACATACAACCCTGGTTAGAAAAATCATCCAAACTTCTCTTATCATAATAATCAAGATCAAGGACCATCCATGGGGGCTAGACCGAGCTACCAGCCTGGGCAATAAAACATTCAACAACAACAACCTTCTCAGGGCTAATAATTTTTTAAATTGGAGAAAATGCTTAAAGAATTCATTTTTGGTCAAAATGAATTGAAGCAAGAAATCAAGTTGTTAAATCAAAGAATGGATAATTCAAAGAAACACCAAAAAATGCAAGATAGCCAAATTGTCCAAATAACTTATTCATCTTCAAGAGCATCAGGTCAATTTCCTAGAAAACCTAATGTAAATCTAATGGAACACTGCAACAAAATTGAGCTTAGGAGCGAATGGACCTTGGGGGATCCTCAAGTGACTGCTCTAAAAGGGATAAAAATTCAAGAAGACCTCTCTCCTCCAACACTTGAACCAGTTCAGATTCAAGATGATGAGGAGAATACCAAGAAGGTTGAAGAGACTCTTCCACGCTACCCTCAAAGCCAAGTGATCCATTTTCCTCAAAGATTAGTCATGTTGAAGAAGAATAAAGAATTTGACAGATTTCTTGATAAGGTTAAAGATATTTGTGTTGAGGTCCCTCTAATAGATGTCATTCAACAAATGCTGAAGTTTGCCAAATTTCTAAAGGATATTATGTCCAACAAAAGAAGAAAAGGAGAGATTGAGACCGTAGCCCTTACTGAAGAATGTAGCACTTTATTTGAGAAGAACACTTCCCCGAAGCTCTAAAACCCAAGAAGCTTTTATATTCCTTGCACTATAGGATCTGAATTTATAGAAAAAGCTTTTTGTATTTGGGGGCAAGTGTTAGCCTCATTTCATACTCAATTTGTAATAAGCTAGGTCTTAAAAACTTTAAACTTACTACTATGGCACTGCAATTAGTTGATCATACTTGTAGGTACCCTATGGGTATTACTGAAGATGTGCCAGTAGAAGTGGGTGGGAGAATTATTCCCACAAATTTTGTTGTGCTTGACACGGAAAAAGATCCGAAGATTCCAATAATATTGGGAAGACCTTTTCTTGCAACAGCTGGAGCTATAATCGACGTGAAAAACCATAAACTTTCATTGGTAATGGTAACAAAAGGTTAGAGTATGATCTATCTAATTCTTCTAGCCATGCCTCTTCCTTCTTAGTGAGTATTTACAGTGGGGTGGATGCTTAGAAATTAGAGTATTGGAACTTCCATCCTCATGAGAGGCCACCGGATGAGGAACATGATCCGACAAATGGTGAGAGAAGGCCCCAAATAAAAACTGAGAAGTACATCTGCCCTTCAAGGGCAAGAATGAGGGAAGAAGAAGCACACTCAACCCTAGGGAAATCCATGTCCTCTTGGGTATAGCCATGAAAACAGAAACGAGGTCGAGCTAATGACCTTAAACAAGCGCTTCTTGTGAGGCAACCCAAGGGTCCCTTTAGTTAGATTCAATTGTAACTTTCTTTTTCATTAGTTAATATTTTAAAATTGTTTTTGTTTACTATTTTCAGGTTGTACATTACTTCCATGAGCTGGCCATGATTTTTTCATGGGCATGGAAGCATTGGAGAAGTCAGAAAGGAGGAAATTCAGGAATACTAGACTTAACAGAGCTCGGTCGTATACCATACACAGTCGTGTGACACTTATAGAGGTGGAGGAGCATAAGGCCATGTGACTCACACTGGCCGTGTGAGTTCACCCGAGAAGAAGAAGGACAAGGCCATGTGATTTCACATGGTTGTGTGAAAATTCCAGAGGAGGAGAAGAAGGAGATCGTGTGACACACATCGGTCGTGTGAGCCCAGCCAAGGAGGAGATGGCACTGCCCGTGCCATTTGACACAGCCGTGTGATTCTGATCGAAAGGAGGACTACTTGGGTCGTATAGATCTACACGATCGTGTGGAGCATCTTGACCTGGCCGTGTTTATAAGACACGGTCATGCCAAGGTCGTGTCAGCCACACCCCCAAGCCAAATCTTCTCTCCAACCCTTTCTCATCTTCAACCTTCCTTCTTAACCTCTCAGATCTAGATCTCTGAATCATTCTTCTCCATAAACCACATCTAGATTTAGATCTAAACAACAATTCTCCTCTCGTTCCCTCAAGATCTACAATTTCCTTCTCTAAGATCCTATTTTTCAAGATCTATTCTCTCAAGATCTCACTTCTCCAATTAAATAATACTTTTCCCTCTTGGAACTTGACATCATGTCCAACCTTTTGAAGAAGCTTCGAAAAGAAAGTGGTGGTTCAAGCCGAGAAAAGGATCCATCAAAGGAAAAGGGCAAAGAGACAGTCGTAAAGGGGAAAGGCAAACGGAGGGCACGCGACGAAGGTAACGATAATGAATTCAATATCATTTTTAGAAATGAGGATCATAAAGCTAGATTTGATATTCTTGTCACAAGGAAGGTTGTGTGTACATGATACATGGACCCAACTATTTTGAACATTTTAGGAATTAGAGATGATTTAGAGTAGATGATTAGTTCTCTAGATTCAGACGATATTATGTACACACATCTTCCTGCATACTCCCAAATTATACTTGAATTCTTGAGCTCATTAGATGTCCACTATTCAAATGAAGATGATTGTGTTGGCAAAATTACTTTTAGATTAATGAATCAAGAAATTTAGTGGTCATTTAGTGACTTCAACAGTTATTTTGGTTTGTCTACTGGTGACTCTCACAGGTTTAACCCTAGTTTTAATTGAAATAATTTTTTGAATTCAATCACCGGATTGGATCAACCTTATGAGCTTTTTAGAGCTAAAACTTCCCATATGCAAAACTCCATCTTTAGATATTTACACCGAGTTATGAGTAAAACTATTTTTGGTAGAGGGGAAAGCAATGGAGTCATAAAGAAAGTGGAACTATGCTCTATGGGTTATGTTACATAAGGTTGACTTTGATTCCAATTTCTATTTTTTGCAAAACCTAGTGAGAGCCTGGAAAGCATCCTCCGAATTGATTGTCTTTAGTGGATTGATTACCCAAATAGCTATAAATCTGGGTTGTGATTTAGACGAGTTAGAAATCATTCATGGCAATGATATGATCGATATCGATGCATGTCTTGCCATGAAGATGATTTGCTGGGATGAGAATGGTTTTGCCTTTCCTAAGAAAGATAAGTTTCCATTACCCCTTCCTTATCCCGAGTGGACCTCTATTCGCAACCTTGCTAATTGGGTGATCACTGATTTAGATCCTGAGAATGTCCCTTCCTTGTCCAGAGACACCGAGCCCCACTTTGAACCCTCGTCATCTAGACACCCGCAAACATACGGACATCCGGAACCTGCTAGGCACTCTTTTGCCTATGGTATGGGTCACTCCAGATTTGATTTTTCTGATTTCCATGCCTCTCTAGACTCGCTTCATGAAAAGTAAGAGGCTCAATGAGTAATGTTGGAGGGCCGCTTCACCTTGTCTGATGACCAGTATAGAGAGGTGTAAGATCATTTTCAGTTCACGAGAAACTTTCAGGGTCAGGTGGCTAAATTTGTCCAGGATTATGATACGGATCAAGCTAGAATGAGAGAGTTCATTGAGGGCATGGCCATTATGCATCAACAAGTTGACGCCCTCCTGATGGTCAACCGCATAGACCTCCATTTCCCCGCCCTCCCCCTCCACCACCACGATATTGATTTCATCGGGACGATGAAAAGTTTAAGTCTGGGGGGTGTTTGCAACCTAAAATTTCTACATTTTCTTTTACATTTTTAGTTGTTCTACATTTTGTTTTGCTTTCTTGCATTCAGTTTTTGCTTATGCTTTGTTTGCTAGATTTGGTTTTGACAGCCACTTGACTATCTTTTGAAACATGTGGCATATTATGAACATCATCCCTCACTTCTATTGACTTGTCTACAAGTAAAATTGTTTGCACGTTTATATCTTGATCCATGATGTTTTGGATATAATGCTAATATATTTAGTGTACCTCTTTTCTCTATCTTAAGTAGTATGATATGAGTTAAGTATTGTATGGAAAAAAATTTGAGTTTTGGCTTAACCTTAAGGATTCTATTATCACTTTACTTTAGCTTAAATAGTTGATATCATTGGAATAGTCATGATTCATCCTATTTGTTTAGTACTTAGTTCTTATGGTGATTTCTCAAACTACATCTTGGTTACTAGATGATACTCGAGTCATGTAAGATCATTTAGAAAAATTAAAATATCCCAACACTTGCACTTAAATGCATTTGTGTTCAAGTATTGCATCTTGCAATCACTTAAAAAAAAAGAATAAGGGATATAAAAATAGTTGTCGTGAGTGGAAACAAGCAAGTTACCCCTTTAAGACCGAGTTAGGTTACTGGGGAAATGACTTCTATGTTTCTCTTGATATCGAGCACTCCTTTGAGACCTTGGGTTGATTGAGGAATATGAACCAAGTGTGTGGCAGGTAAGTGCCTATCACCGGGAACATTAGGAACTCGATTGGATGACGACTTGACTAGGAAAAAGATTAAAACTTGAAGAGTTTGGGTCGCTTATTGCACTATGCACAAGAAACCTATGCTTAGGTCATACTTGAGTTATTTCCATGATCATCCTTATCAATGAAACTTGTAGATAGAGTTAGGAAAGTGGACAAAGGATTATGATGCATTATAGAGCACATGAGTTTAGATTGCTGCATTTTGCTTGAGGACAAGCTAAGGTTTAAGTCTGGGGTGTGATGTGCGTAGATTATATACAATTATTTAGCATGTTTTGATGCACATTCATATATTTTACGCATGTTTTGTCTATGCACTTTCATACTCTTAGTCTTACTTTCAGCATAATTACTCTTCTTTGTTCGGAGACTTGCTCTTGTGTATTTTCTACTTACAGGAGTCGAATGTGGAGAGGAAATGATGCTCGTGGTCAATCCTATCGACAAAGGATGGAGGACAACACTGGCCATGTGAGCCACACGGTCATGCCATGAAGCAAAGAGGAAAATGACCTAGGCCATGTGGTGCAGACAGGCCGTGTAGCTTTACCAGAGGAGGAGGATGACATGGTCGTATGGATCCACACAGTCGTGCCATCCCAGTAGCTTTTCCAGCACGCAGCCATGTAAATCTACATGGTTGTGCAATGACTCCAGAGTGAAAGCAAGCTCAGGCCATGTATGCCACACGGCCGTGTAAGCCATCCAGAGTTACAGCACCACATGACCATGTAGATCTCATGGCTGTGTCACCTTGGTCAAGAGCAAGACTTGTAAGGTCGTGTGAGAACCACACGATCGTGGCACGGGCCATGTCGTGCCCATGCCCTGCTCTATATAAGGGGGTTTCTTCTCCTTTCAAAGGAGGAGGCTCTCCCTTTTGGGGAGATTCAACTTGGGGATGCTCTTCATCCTCTCCAACTTTGTTCTGGTGATCCTAAGCCATCTCCACCTCCGTATTGACTCCAAAAGCTAAGGATTTGTTCCGAAGATCACTCATCATCTCTAGATAAGCATTTCTATTCTCTCTTCTCGTTAGGGATTGAAATGTTCATAATCTCTTTATCTTCAGATCTCTATCTTTATACTATGTAGTAGATTCATTATTCTAGGATTAAAGGAGTAATTGTGGTGTGATTTGATGTATGAATCTCATGGATATACCAATTTCCTATTTAGATGATGTTGATGTGTTTTGTATCTATTTAATATTGTGTGGATGCTTGTGTTTGGATCTAATTACCATGTTTGATTGAATGTTTGTGAGGCTTTTGGATCTCGTAGAGGGATACCCTATATCGCATGATCGAGGGGAGTTTGTAACAGGCTGCCCCACTAACGGACGTCTAGGGGATCACCTTGAAAGGTGAAGTTAGTCTCCACAAAGGGGTGGGATAGTTGAATGCTTTTAGTTCTTGCACTTTTATGTGAATTGAGTGGTGTTGTGTTTTTGTATTGCATGACTGAGGGGCGTTGATGAAAGACTGCCCCGCTAATATACTTCATAGGGATCATAACCATTTAATCGCTACAGGTGTAGATCGAAGTCCCTTGCCAGTTGTCTTCTGCAAGAGAAAACTAGCAACTTCCTACAAATGCATGTCAATTGAGGATATGAATTGGAGAACCATGCTACATCAATGAATATCACAATGAAATTGAAGTCCTAGAACACTCACCAAACCATATACTTCATTTACTTTACTAGTTCCATTTCTAATTGCTACTTAGTTCATTCCTTACCTTGTTGATTGTTTAGCTAATTATACGTGAGACATCTCATGTGCTTATAACCAATCCCTGTGAGATCGATATCTTTTTATTACTGACGATAAAATCATGCACTTGTGGTTGCGTAATAATACCCAAGAAGGCCTAGTGTCTCATCACAGCGTATAAGTCAATTATTGAAATGAATATTTAATTGACTAACTGTCAAACCTTGGTCTAACTCAAATATAAATCAATCCTTAGATTTGAATTTAACTATCTCATAAAACTTATAAGGTTCCCTGATTGAAAATCTAGAAAAGGGTAAGATGAACCTAGGTTAAAATAAAAAGTAGTTAACCAAACTTAAATTAATTAAACTCAATTAAATTAACTTAATAAAAATTCAATTCAAATCAATTCAAATTAATTAACCAAAGTCAATATAAAAATATGATTAATTTCAAAATATAATTAATTTTAAAGTATAATTGATTTTAAAATGTTAATTACTTTCGATCCATAATTAATTTTCAAATGATAATTAATTTTAAAATCCAAATTTAAATTCGAAGTTAAATATTTTAAAATTTTAAAATTTAATACTTTTGAAATATAAATTTAAATTTAAATTTAAATATTTTAAAAATTAAAAATTTAATACTTTTGAAATTCAAATTTAAATTTAAACTTAAATATTTTAAAATTCAAAATTTAATACTTTTAAAATCTAAATTTAAATTTAAACTTAAATAATTTAAAAATTAAAAATTTAATACTTTTGAAATTGAAACTTAATTATTCAAACTTAAATATTTTAAAATTTTAAAATTTAATACTTTTGATATCCAAATTTAAATTCAAACTTAAATATTTTAAAAATTCAAAATTTAATACTTTTGAAACTAAAACTGAATTATTCAAACTTAAATATTTTTTAAAAAAAAATCAAAATTTAATACTTTTGAAATCCAAATTTAAATTCAAACTTAAATATTTTTAAAATTCAAAATTTAATACTTTTAAAACACAAATTTAAATTCAATCTTAAATATTTTAAATTAAAATTTTAATATGAAATCCAAATTTAAACATTTTATTTTAACTTAAATTATTTTTCAAACTTAAATATTCTTCAATATCATAAATATTTTTCAAAGTCAGAAATAAAATCAATTTCAAAATTAAGAGTAACCCTATCTTATAAAAACTATAACATTATATATTTGATAACTTAGAAAGGGTGAGATGGAAAATCAGGAAAATAGATAAAACCTTTATTTCTTTTTGGTTTACATGCTTGGATTTTGGATTCCCAAACTTAATTAATTTTTTGGGGGGCATTAATCATGGGGAAGTGAAAGGAGTTAAGGCACTAAATTTTACTTGGGTTAAATATTCTCTAAAGTTTTTTTTAAAAAAAAACTCAAATATCCGTTAAAGTTTTTTTTTAAGTGAAGTTTTTTAAGGTTTAACTTTTTTAAACAATAAAGTTTAACTATTTTTGAAGTAACTTTAAATATTTTATTTGAAAAAGAAAGTTCAAATATTTCTATCTAGAAAAATAAATTTTTTAAAAAAGTACTTTTAACCAAGTTTTTATGTACTTAACGAAGTTTTTTTTTTCAAAAAACTAAGTACTTAACTAAGTTTTAAAAGCTAAAGAATTTAGTTAATTTTTTTCTTTCAAAATCTAAAGAATTTAGTTAAATTTTTTAAGAAAATCTTTTAAAAGTTAAGAATTTAGCTAAACTTTTTAAGGAAATCCTTT
This sequence comes from Zingiber officinale, assembly GCF_018446385.1. Lineage (NCBI taxonomy): Eukaryota > Viridiplantae > Streptophyta > Magnoliopsida > Zingiberales > Zingiberaceae > Zingiber > Zingiber officinale. The sequence goes on along the minus strand of NC_056002.1, from coordinate 94,815,290 downwards.
CCAAAGCTAAATTTTTTAAATACTTAACTATGTATTTTAAATCCCTTTCAAAACTAAATTTATTTAATTAAGGGGAGCCTGACATTATAATTATGAAAGTGATTAAAAATTAGAATTTGTTTTCTATCCTTACAAATTAATTTTCTCTTTAAGTTAGTACTTCTATTTTATATATGTCAAAAGGATTTTATATATGTCAAAAGGGGGGGGGAGGGAGATGAAGATGAAAGTTAAGCTAAACATATTTTTTATGAAAGGAGGAGCCTAAGGGGGAGTTTTTTTAATGTCAAATTGTTTTACTTATGCTCTTGCTTAAGTTCTTTGCATTATTGCTATGTTTTACTTAATTTTGAACCAGGTTGCCATAATAAAAAAGGAAGATATTATTGGTACAAGGAGTACCAAACGATAGAACTTAAGTTTTGATTATGGCAAAGGGTCCAAAGTTAAGGTTACTTGTTGTCTAATAAGTGTGACTGAGCTTGTAGGAAAGTCCTAAGTGTCACGCCCCAGGTAGTCCCTGTCCGAAGAAATTTCGGCAGCATCTCCCCTGTACGGCGGACAATATGAATCTCAGTATACATATATCTCTATACCTCGGCCACACACGGCCGAAATAATACAATACAATTAAGAAAACAAACCACGCAGTTTATATCAACATTCCACACAGATATAATATATGATCAATCCACGCAGTTTAATAAGGAAAGACGATATAGAACCTCGAAGATATATATAAACAGCCTACTCCAATACAACGAAGAAAACAAATCCACGAAGTAATGAAAATACAACCGCAGCGGAAAACAAAAGTAACAAACCCGAATGTTCAATGTAAAGTCCACAATACAAACCCACAATACAAGTATATAAGATGCAAAGCAAAATATAATCCGACAAAGAAAATCCTCGCGATAATGGGGCTAGCGACTGGAATATCTCCTGACGGCCTCAACCTGAAAAATAGTAACAACGGGGTGAGTTCAAAGAACTCAGCAGGTAATCCAATAGATATGTACAGCAACATATAACCACCAGTAACATCCTATGGTACAGTACACTAAACCATAGAGCCTACAGTACAGTCTCCTAACAGTACAACCTACGGTACGGTCTCCTAACAGTATAACAGATATGCATAGCTGAAATAAACTGCAACAACTAGCAAAAGGCATAAAGTACAGTCTATAGCAAGAGTAATAAGAAAATGCATAATTGAAATAAACTGTGCTCACCTGCGAGGCTTGGGCAACTGACTGTCAACATATAGAAATAAAAATAGTCAGAGCAAAAGCATGTATCCTGTATGCATGTCAATCATATGCAATCACCAAAATGCATCAATCATAACGAATGCAATCCGTGCATATGATGCAATATGACAAGGTCACCCCTGTCAACCAGTCAGCCATCTCACACACAATGGTGAGACCGAGTGGGTAGGGCTGTGACACCGTGCACTCTGCCGTCACTACCCCTGATGAGTGACCGAGTGGACGGGATGCTGTCGGAGTACACCTATCCTCCTACCTCAAACATAGTGAGGGAGCGCAATGCTCTCAACTCCTGGTACGCGATGACGGAGAGGGATCCCTATCTGCTACCACGCTGCAGTCACACTACCCATGAGCAGACCAGCGGAGCACTACAGAGCTACTGCCATACACACCCTACTGTGCTGTGCCACTACCCATGCAGTGAAACACGTTGTGTGCAGGCCTATGTAGCCGGCCGACAAGCTCAACAATAATGGAGTCGTCAATCGCCCAGCATGCAATCATGCAGGATGGTGCATGATGCTACAGTATGTCATACCTGAACATATCCTCCTCCATATGCGTAGGTGCCAATAAAACAAACGCATATGTATAACAATGATATAAGCAATGCAAATCCAACAACATATAACAAGTATCTCCAGCAACTAATCAAGTGTAGATAAGCATTATAAATATCCATCTCTATCAACATACATACACATGGTAAGTAGTAAAGGTATACCAGACGAAAGTATAGCAGATGACAGTAGCAACATGTATCAGGTATCAACTAACTAAACCAGGGAATATGCTAACTACCTATCGCTAATAATCGCCTACAGGTATAGAATACTATAACCAGAGAAGAGAAAGATCTACCAATTACTAGTAAACATATATAAATTGCACATATCACAAGACAATATCAACAAGATAAGTCAAAGGGTACCCGCCTCAAATAGAAGGTACAATCCAAATCCGAAGTCAACGTCGAGACGCCTGTCTCAAATCAGACTCCTGCGTCAAACAACATATATATTTTATTTAGTTAAATCCACATGAATAGCTAAATAAAATCTCTAACACTAAATTAGGGTAAAACCCTAATCCACAATCTCAACTTACCAATTTAAACCTAATGGTCGATTAGGGTTAGTTACCTAATCCCTAATCACCAATTAGATTAGAAATCCAACGGTTGATTAGGGTTAATTACCCTAACCCTAACCATTTCATTAGATTTCTTCTACACAACTAAATCTACACACATGTATTAACTAATCATGGATTAATCCAATGCATTTCTAATCCAATACACGAATCAAATTCATCTAGAACAAGATCATCAAACTAATATCCAATTTCAATACATGATCTACAACAAGATCAATTATCCTATTCCTTACCTCGAATCCAAGGTTATCACCAATAGATCACAACCAAAGGGGTTGCTGCCGGTTAGGGAAAGCTGCTGGATACACCTCAAAGATCACAATCCCAGCCTCACAGCAACAGAATTCACCTCACTGATCGGATCAAGAGAAGAGATCAACAAGCAGATCACTGATCTCAAATCAAGCAATCCAAGACATCAATCAACCCTTCAATCCTCTGCCCAACAACTCAATTGATCCCATCATCATCAACCGAAACCTAAATCAATCACGAGAAGATGAGGATCAAGGATAGAGTATCGGTAGTAGAGAAGAAGACCTAAGCTTACCTCAATCGATCGTCTCCAGAAAACGTCGCCCCATCCGATCCGTGAAGCAACGTACCAGGAATTCTTCTGTCCCCAAATTAACAAGAACGAAGATTGGATCCAAGATCTGATATAGGATCGCTGACCATTAGAGAGTAATAGAGCAGAATCGAGGAAGAACTCAAAGCTAGGGCACAAATCCGAGCAATGGAAAAGAGGAAAGATCGATCGCTTACCCTCAAGACCCTAATGTTCCTTCCACGCTGACGATCGGGTGGATCTGGATCGATCCAGTAGCGTCAGATCGGGGAAGCAAGGTCGGCTAGAGGAGATGCGACGCCATGCCGGCGATCCGGAGAGGAACAGCGCCGCCTGGATCTGTGCTCAACGGCCGTCGACGCTGGTAGAGGAAGATCGCCTGAGCTGGAGCCTTGCTCCCGTCGCCGTCGCTCGTCCGAGAGAGAGAGAACAGTGAAGGAAGAAGGGGAGATCGGGGAAGGAGAGATCGGGATCGTGAGGGTCGGGTGGATCGGCGATTTGGGGGGGGAGAAAAGAAATAAAGGAATTTAAAATTAAATCTTTTCCTCACCCAAACGGGTATCCCAAACAGGCTTTATCCGTACCCGTTAATTGATCCCCTCAAAACCCGTCATACGAGCTCCGAAAAATTCCCAGAAAATTTCTAAAATTCCGGAAAAATTTTGTAAAGCTATTTCTCAAATAACCCTATTATTTAAATTATTCTGAGATCTCACATCCTCCCCTACTTATAAAAATTTGGTCCCCAAATTTCGCTATACCAACAGCAAACACTAGAATATAACCCAACAGTATAAATGCTGAAAGGAACTCTAACCTACATACCTCAAGTAAAAAGATGAGGGTATCGAGCTCGGATCGTATCCTCGAGCTCCCATGTAGCCTCCTCGTCAGAATGATGCTGCCATCCGACTTTAACCAGTCGGACAGTCTTGTTCCGCAGCTGACGCTCTCTATGGTCCAGAATCCACACCGGAACCTCCTCGTAAGTAACATCAGGCTGAATAGGAACAGATATATCTGACAGAACATGTGCCGGATCAGATACGTATCTCCTCAGCATAGACACGTGGAATATATCGTGAATGCCAGCTAGAGATGGTGGTAGCGTCAGACGATAAGCTACTGCTCCAATCCTCTCCAAGATCTGGAATGGCCCAATATATCGAGGAGCTAGCTTACCTCAGAGACCAAATCTCTTCACCCCTTTTGTGGGTGAAATTCTAAGAAATACATGATCACCAATGGAGAACTCCAGGGGTCTCCGTCTCTGATCAGCAAAACTCTTCTGACGGTCCTGGGCCTCTGACATCCTCCGTCTGATAGTGCGAACTAACTCTGCATCCTGTTGAGCTCTCTGAGGTCCTATCAGCTGGGCCTCCCCAACCTCTTCCCAGAGGATGGGTGTCCGACAAGGCCTACCATACAACGCCTCAAACAGTGCTATCTGGATAGCCGAATGATGGCTGTTGTTGTAGGCGAACTCCACTAATGGAAGGTGGTCCTCCCAACTGCCTCCGAAGTCCATGACACAAGATCTCAGCAAGTCCTACAATGTCTGAATAGTCCGCTCTGACTGCCCATCTGTCTGCGGATGGAATGCCATACTGAAACGAAGCTATGTGCCCAAGGCCTGCTGCAGACTCTGCCAGAATCGGGACGTGAACCGTGGGTCTCTATCTGATATGATGCTCAAAGGAACACCATGTAATCTAATAATCTCACGACAGTATAACTCAGCTAATCGATCCAGAGAATCAGTCTTCCGGATCGCTAAAAAGTGTGCAGATTTGGTTAATCGGTCAACGATTACCCAGATCGCATCATGGCCTCGACGAGTCCTAGGAAAACCAACCACGAAATCCATAGTAATGTGCTCCCACTTCCACTCGGGAATAGGGATCCTCTGAAGTAATCCAGCAGGTCTCTGGTGCTCAGCCTTCACCTGCTGACAGACAAGACATCTGGCTACAAACTCCGCGATGTCTTTCTTCATACCGTTCCACCAATAGGAACGCCTCAAATCACGATACATACGGGTCCCACCTGGGTGGATAGCAAATCTAGAACGATGAGCCTCCTGAAGTAACTCCTCCATGACCGGGTGAGACTGAGGTACACATAATCTGCCTCGGAAATAAACAATACCCTCGTCATCTCGTGTAAACTCGGTCTGCTGTCCGGAAGCTATCTGGCTGCTAATGAACTGTAAATGCTGATCTCCGGCCTGGGCCTCTCGAATCCTCATCCTGATCGATGACTGAGCAACCATGGTAACAAGAATACCCTGCTCTGTCCGTCCCTGATCCTCAAGGCCCAACTCGGCGAATCCCTGAATCAAGTCCGTGACTGTAACTCGAAGACAAGCTAAAGTCCCTCTGGACTTTCTGCTAAGCAACCACATTAGCTTTACCCGGATGGTAGCTAATAGTACAATCATAATCCTTCAGGAACTCCATCCATCTCCTCTGTCGGAGATTGAGTTCCTTCTGGGTGAAAATATATTTGAGACTCTTATGATCAGTAAGAATCTCAAAAGTAATACCATAAAGATGATGTCGCCAAATCTTCAAAGCAAAGATAATAGCGGCTAGCTCTAAATCATGTACTGGGTAGTTCTTCTCATGCTCCTTCAACTGACGAGAAGCATAGGAGACTACCCTACCGTGCTGCATCAAAACAGCGCACAAGCCCTGAAGAGATGCGTCTGTGTAAAGTACGAATCCGTCATCACCAGAAGGTAAGACCAAGACTGGTGCTGATACTAATCTCCGCTTCAGCTCCTGGAAGCTGGTCTCACAAGCCTCTGACCACGTGAACTTCACGCCTTTCCTAGTCAGACGTGTCAATGGCATAGCAATGCTGGAGAAACCCTCAACGAATCGTCGGTAATATCCAGCCAAGCCCAAGAAACTGCGAATCTCCTGGACTGACTTCGGCTGCTCCCAGCTGGTGATAGCCTCGATCTTCTGAGGATCTACTGAGATACCTTGGCTTGACACCACGTGTCCCAGAAAACCAACTGAAGATAGCCAAAATGCACACTTACTGAACTTCGCATACAGATGATGTCGTCGAAGAGTCTCCAAGACTATGCGAAGGTGCTGCGCGTGCTCCTCCTCAGAACGCGAATAGATCAATATATCATCGATAAACACAATAACAAACTGATCTAGGTACTCCAGAAAGATACGGTTCATCAAATCTATAAATACTGCTGGAGCATTGGTAAGCCCAAATGGCATTACCAAAAACTCGTAATGTCCGTATCTGGTGCGAAATGCTGTCTTCTAAATATCAAAATCTCTAACTCTCAGCTGATGATATCCAGACCGCAGATCAATCTTAGAATATACTGATGTATCTCTGAGCTGATCAAATAAATCCTCAATCCGTGGTAAGGGGTACTCATTTCTGATAGTCACTGCATTCAGCTGCCTATAATCGATGCACAACCTCAGAGTATCATCCTTCTTCTTGACGAATAGTACAGGAGAACACTAAGGCGAAATACCGTGGGGTTCTCCATAAGGACACCGAAATGTTCCTGCCTGTGTATGCCATATGCAGCTGCTGCAGGGGGAGCTGTCCTCTGTTGATGATGCGAAGATTGGCCTTTCGGCCCTCCTCGCTGTGTCTCGGACTGACCAAACTGTCCTCCCGGAAGAAACTTCGGAAGCTATATGCTAAGCCTTCAGCAAATAGTCTCGGCTCAAATGTCCAGGTAGTTTGCAATAATAGTAAACTAACTGTCCCAAAGTACATGCAGAGATGATGTGATCTCGGGATCCGCATCGGGTGCAGTAAGGGTCACTGGTGGACTGTTTTCGGTTCTGCTGAGAAGACCGGGAACGTCCAGATGAAGATCGTCCTGACTTCTGGGGTCAGCCAGATAACCCAGAAGTACCCTGACCCGTCTGAGTACGACTGCTCTGCTGTTGTCTCGTAGTCTGTGACTGCTGGATCTGTCCCGAAATCCGATCAGTCTGCTTCCTCTTCTTATCTGCATTCACTCTCCGATGAGTAGACTCAATCATGAGCTCTCTATCCAGTGTCTCGGTGTATGATGAAGTACTAAAACCAGAAATCTTCAACTGAAGATGCCCGTCCTGTCCCTGGACAAACTGAAGCATACAAGATCTGTCATCGGCAACAAACTCAGGACAGAATCTGGCCAATCGATTAAATTCGGCATTATACTCCATCACTGAGCAGTTATTCTGCCGAAGACTCAGAAAATCCTGCCGACGTGTCATCTGATACGCCCGGGGAAAATACTGACTCTCAAATGCTTCTCTAAATCTCGCCCATGTAATATGCTGCTCGCCTACAATCGAGCGCTGCGTATCCCACCATATCTCTACCTCATCTCGTACCTCAAGTATGCAGTAGTAGGCACGACTAGAGGGAGTGTCGGGTATACTGAAGGTGATACCACTAGTGGTACAGTCGAGGATGTACCTCGGAAGTCAGAACCGTCGGGATCTTATAATCCGACGTGCCTATAATATCCTGACGAGTCTGTCCCTAACGGACAAGCTCGACCCGAGCAGATCTCTCTAGAGACTCTGTCTCCGGAGAATCTATCGGCATCTTACGTGGTACGACCACGTCTAAGTACCGGAACACGTGTATGTGTCATATCTGCAACAAAATGTTACCCAGATATCACTACAAGTATGAAAACTATAAAATTACCTCATTTACCTATTGTCATCTGGAGATGTCCTGTCGCTACATAGCCCCCAAATAGATCCAATAAAACCTCGTCAAAATGCCTCGGAATTCCGAAACGAGAAAATCGACGGAAATCCGTACAATCCGAAAATATCCAGATATGCTCACAAACTCCGGAACACAAAAATTTGAATCGGAGCCTAGCTCTGATACCTAATAAATTGGTATCAGATAAACCTTGAAAATCCAAAACGAAGAGCAAGTATCATGAGCCTAGCTCTGATACCAAATAAATTGTCACGCCCCAGGTAGTCTCTGTCCGAAGAAATTTCGGCAGCATCTCCCCTATACGGCGGACAATATGAATCTCAGTATACATATATCTCTATACCTCGGCCACACACAGCCGAAATAATACAATACAATTAAGAAAACAAACCACGCAGTTTATATCAACATTCCACACAGATATAATATATGATCAATCCACGCAGTTTAATTAGGAAAGATGATATAGGACCTCGAAGATATATATAAACAGCCTACTCCACTACAACGAAGAAAACAAATCCACGAAGTAATGAAAATACAACCGCGGCGGAAAATAAAAGTAACAAACCCGAATGTTCAATGTAAAGTCCACAATACAAACCCACAATACAAGTATATAAGATGCAAAGCAAAATACAATCCGACAAAGAAAATCCTCGCGATAATGGGGCTAGCGACTGGAATATCTCCCGACGGCCTCAACCTGAAAAAATAGTAACAACGGGGTGAGTTCAAAGAACTCAGCAGGTAATCCAATAGATATGTACAGCAACATATAACCACCAGTAACATCCTATGGTACAGTACACTAAACCATAGAGCCTACAGTACAGTCTCCTAACAGTACAACCTACGGTACGGTCTCCTAACAGTATAACAGATATGCATAGCTGAAATAAACTGCAACAACCAGCAAAAGGCATAAAGTACAGTCTATAGCAAGAGTAATAAGAAAATGCATAACTGAAATAAACTGTGCTCACCTGCGAGGCTTGGGCAACTGACTGTCAACATATAGAAATAAAAATAGTCAGAGCAAAAGCATGTATCCTGTATGCATGTCAATCATATGCAATCACCAAAATGCATCAATCATAACGAATGCAATCCGTGCATATGATGCAATATGACATGGTCACCCCTGTCAACCAGTCAGCCATTTCACACACAATGGTGAGACCGAGTGGGTAGGGCTGTGACACCGTGCACTCTGCCGTCACTACTCCTGATGAGTGACCGAGTGGACGGGATGCTGTCGGAGTACACCTATCCTCCTACCTCAAACATAGTGAGGGAGCGCAATGATCTCAACTCCCGGTACGCGATGACGGGGAGGGATCCCTGTCTGCTACCACGCTGCAGTCACACTACCCATGAGCAGACCAGCGGAGCACTACAGAGCTACTGCCATACACCCCCTACTGTGCTGTGCCACTACCCATGCAGTGAAACACGTTGTGTGCATGCCTATGTAGTCGGCCGACAAGCTCAACAATAATGGAGTCGTCAATCGCCCAGCATGCAATCATGCAGGATGGTGCATGATGCTACAGTATGTCATACCTGAACATATCCTCCTCCATATGCGTAGGTGCCAATAAAACAAACGCATATGTATAACAATGATATAAGCAATGCAAATCCAACAACATATAACAAGTATCTCCAGCAACTAATCAAGTGTAGATAAGCATCATAAATATCCATCTCTATCAACATACATACACATGGTAAGTAGTAAAGGTATACCAGACGAAAGTATAGCAGATGACAGTAGCAACATGTATCAGGTATCAACTAACTAAACCAGGGAATATGCTAACTACCAATCGCTAATAATCGCCTACAGGTATAGAATACTATAACCAGAGAAGAGAAAGATCTACCAATTACTAGTAAACATATATAAACTGCACATATCACAAGACAATATCAACAAGATAAGTCAAAGGGTACCCGCCTCAAATAGAAGGTACAATCCAAATCCGAAGTCAACGTCGAGACGCCTGTCTCAAATCAGACTCCTGCGTCAAACAACATATATATTTTATTTAGCTAAATCCACATGAATAGCTAAATAAAATCTCTAACACTAAATTAGGGTAAAACCCTAATCCACAATCTCAACTTACCAATTTAAACCAAATGGTCGATTAGGGTTAGTTACCTAATCCCTAATCACCAATTAGATTAGAAATCCAACGGTTGATTAGGGTTAATTACCCTAACCCTAACCATTTCATTAGATTTCTTCTACACAACTAAATCTACACACATGTATTAACTAATCATGGATTAATCCAATGCATTTCTAATCCAATACACGAATCAAATTCATCTAGAACAAGATCATCAAACTAATATCCAATTTCAATACATGATCTACAACAAGATCAATTATCCTATTCCTTACCTCGAATCCAAGGTGATCACCAATAGATCACAACCAAAGGGGTTGCTGCCGGTTAGGGAAAGCTGCTGGATACACCTCAAAGATCACAATCCCAGCCTCACAGCAACAGAATTCACCTCACTGATCGGATCAAGAGAAGAGATCAACAAGCAGATCACTGATCTCAAATCAAGCAATCCAAGACATCAATCAACCCTTCAATCCTCTGCCCAACAACTCAATTGATCCCATCATCATCAACCGAAACCTAAATCAATCACGAGAAGATGAGGATCAAGGATAGAGTATCGGTAGTAGAGAAGAAGACCTAAGCTTACCTCAATCGATCATCTCCAGAAAACGTCGCCCCATCCGATCCGTGAAGCAACGTACCAGGAATTCTTCTGTCCCCAAATTAACAAGAACGAAGATTGGATCCAAGATCTGATATAGGATCGCTGACCATTAGAGAGTAAGAGAGCAGAATCGAGGAAGAACTCAAAGCTAGGGCACAAATCCGAGCAATGGAAAAGAGGAAAGATCAGTCGCTTACCCTCAAGACCCTAATGTTCCTTCCACGCTGACGATCGGGTGGATCTGGATCGATCCAGTAGCATCGGATCGGGGAATCAAGGTCGGCTAGAGGAGATGCGACGCCATGCCGGCGATACGGAGAGGAACAGCGCCGCCTGGATCTGTGCTCAACGGCCGCCAACGCTGGTAGAGGAAGATCGCCGGAGTTGGAGCCTTGCTCCCGTCGCCGTCGCTCGTCCGAGAGAGAGAGAACAGAGAAGGAAGAAGGGGAGATCGGGGAAGGAGTGATCGGGATCGTGAGGGTCGGGTGGATCGGCGATTTGGGGGGGGAGAAAAGAAATAAAGGAATTTAAAATTAAATCTTTTCCTCACCCAAACGGGTATCCCAAACAGGCTTTATCCGTACCCGTTAATTGATCCCCTCAAAACCCGTCATACGAGCTCCGAAAAATTCCGAGAAAATTTCTAAAATTCCGGAAAAAATTTGTTAGGCTATTTCTCAAATAACCCTATTATTTAAATTTTTCTTAGATCTCACACTAAGTGTTCTTAGGCAAAAGTCCTAGTGGATTCTAGGCAGGAGAAAAAATCCTAGGGGGAGGTAATCCTAGGTAAAAGAAAGTCCTAGCTATGGTTAGGCATGAAGTCCCGACCCGAGGGATTGAGAGAATTCTTGGCAGGTCGAGCACTTTGGGAGAAATCCTGGTGGTCGCATACCAGGTGAAAGTCTGGATGGGTCATGGAGCAAACATTCAACATAAAGACCTGAAGTCTCAGATGCTGAGCAAAAGTCCAAACGGTCTGAAGGACCAGTCTGACAAAAGATAATTTCTCCTGAGAGGAGTAGGTGAGGGTGTGTTCCCCGTTGAGGGAACAGTAGGCATCGGTTTAACCTAGGGTTTCCAGGAAATCCAAAAGTCATAACCAAATAGTTCGGAAGCTGTCAAATGATTTATTATTCATATTTTACTGTGCTAACTTTGTTTTATAGGGTATATTTTGTTTGTGGACTAATATGCCTTACAGGAAGGGAGATGCACAAGGAAATGCTCAGATGAACAGTGTCCAAGGCATGTCCAGGGCTGTTGGAGGTGCCTTGGCTGCTTTGGCCAAAGGCCCAGGCAGAAGAGGTGCGGAGGCACCTTCAAAGCGCCTGAAGTCATATTGGATATCCGATGGAAGGTTCCTTCGAAGAGATAAAATTCATAGAAAGCGGATGTTATTGATGAACGAAGCTGCGGGGATAAGATTCGAGCTAGAGGCGCCTTCAAGGAGGTTGAAGGCGCCTTCAGCAGCTCATAAATGTCCTCTTTGAGTAGATGGTAGGACACAACTCATTCTTATGATTCTTCTCTTGCGCGCTACTTCAAGGACGACCCTGCGATGTGACTCTGATGACCAAAAGCACTACTCTTTGAATTCTAAAGTCGTCGATATAATTTTTACAACATTTAAAGTATATGTTATTATAATCATCTTTGTAATTATGATTTAAGAACTGATAGTGAATTACCCAAAGTAAACACTCAACGAGTGTGGGCCTTGCAGTAGGAGTCATCACAGACTTCGAACCAAGTAAAAACATAACTATGTTAGCGCTTGCTTTTTATTTTCTTTCTTTATTCTATTGTGTCTTACTCTGAGATTATTTTTAAATGAAACTAAAATCCATGAGTGATATTCATCCCCTCCCCCTCTAGCACGCATCGATCCTACAGAGTCGACATGGGCTGGAGCTCGCTCGGGTCAATTTGCAATTGATCAAAAGCTTGCTTGAAAATGATGTTAACGGAACTACCTATGTCAATAAAAGTGCGGGAAATATTATAATTGGCTATCACAGCCTTAATTATCAATGCATCATCATGGGGTATTTCTACTCCCTCTAAATCTCTGGGCCCAAAGCTGATTTCAGGCCTGGTCGCCTGTTGTGTGCTACATCCAACTTCATGGATGACCAAACGCCGAGCATGTAGATTTCTTGCTTGATTGGAGTTACCATCAGTGGGCCATGTTGATATTACCCTGGGTGGCGTTATTGCTATTTTCTTCTTGTTGGGTGGATGATTGTTCTTGTTGCACCCGAGTTGGCCCTTAAACTTACTCGATCAGGAGTTGTAAAGTTCCCGACTATAGCTCGGTCGCCCAATATTCAATCTTAAGCGAGTTATTTTGTCTTCGATACAATCGGTGATTTAGAGTTGGGAAACACCGACGATATCTGGGATTTGCTTCTCGTTGATTTCGCAGAGTGTAACACTCCTCTATGATGTGAGTAGTTATTTGATGATACGTGCACCAATTTTGTAGGACCTCTCTAGGAACCCTCACATGTTGCACAACTTGGGGCCACAACTTGGGATGATGATATTGAGGGCCCGCACGAGGTCCTTTAGGCGGAGGAACAGGGGCTATAGGGTGCTCGAGGGAAGGAGCGGGTGTGATAACCTTCTTCTTCTAGGCAGCCTGAGCTTCTTCCACATTGATGAATTCAATTGCTCATTCAAAGAGGCTTTCTAACCAAATCCTTGAATAAATTATTATCATTAAGTCCCTAAGAAAAAGCATTTACTAGAATCTTCATGGTGGCTGTGGGAATATCCATGGCCACCTGATTGAACTCTTAATGTAGGCTCGAATGGACTCCTTGAGCCCCTATTTAAGTGAGAAGAGGCTCCAAGGAGTTTTGTGGTATCACCAATTTTTAGAGAAATGGTGGAGAAATACCTTACAAAAATCCTTGAAGCGATAGATAGAATTATCTAGTAATTGCTTGAACCATCGCTGGGTTGCTCCGCCAAATGTGGTGAGAAACATCCAATATTTTACACCATCCATTAATTGTTGAAGAAGGGCAGCATGCTCAAATTTGAGGAGATGATCCTCTAGATCAGTTGTTCCTGAATATTCTCCTATATTCAAGTTCTGATAACATTTAGGTAATGGATCATCTAATACCATTTGAGAAAATGGAGTAGCAACTTACTCAGGAGAACTGTCACTGGCCACCTCTTTTCCTCTATACCCATCTAGTATAGGTGCCTCCCCAAAATACTCTTGGGGTATTATTGCTTAGCCCAGTTATTCTAATGGTGTGCGAAAAAGAACTTGGGGGCATCGAGTTGGTGAGAGAGGCACAAGAAGCAAGTGAGCAGGACCCTCCTCCTAAACCCCTCTCTCCCTCTGATGAGCAATTATTGACGCTTCTGGATTTAGTGGTGGCAACATACCACCAATGTTAGATTGTTGTTGCTGCTAAAGCAATTTTTATGCTCTGGAGTTGATGAGAAACACCAGATCTTCCTGCGTTAGGGTGACGGTATTGAGTTTTCTAACTTCTTCCATCACATAGCTTCAAATCCAGACAAAGATTCCCACAAATGACACCAAATTTAATCATGTCTGAAGGTAGTGAGATGGTGCACTGCCTCCGATAGGTGGTTGCTCGATGAACAAGAGGCTTCTCAAGATCTAAAGGAAATCCTCAATGATCCTACGCATAGTAAGATGAGCCAACAAAGTGTTAGTGACCTAAGTCCAAGGTGGGAATCCTTAGCTAGGCCCTCCGATGCTCAAGTCAGTCTCCTCTCTCAAAAAGTGGAAGAGAACAGTAACAGAAAATTCCAGAAAGTAGGGCTTCAGATGCAAATGTTTGTGTTTATGTACCTTGCCAGTGGAGGGGATTCCCTTTTATACCACCTTACATAACCTCCACGATCGTGAGGTGGTCCCCAGTTTGTTAGAGTTTATTAGAAGATGAGAGATGTACAACCTAGACATCCTACAATAATCTTCTAAGAAATCTTTTTTCTATCACAGATGTACCTCCTTTGTCATTTATAACTTGGACCCTTGATGAAATATTCAAAGGGGTGTATTGTTGTAACTAATTAATTAATGAAGAAGCTTCGAGAGAATATTTCTCGATAAGTTCGCCAGGCTATCATAAGGTTGTCGACTACTTGTCTGCTAAATATATTTTGACCAGTCATTAAGCTAAACATATATTGAAAATACTCTGCTGAATATATCCTGGTCAGTCATTAAGTCAGTCATATATTAAGAATATCTTCTGTTGAATATATTTCAGTCAGTCATTAAGCTGGTCATATATTGAGCCTACTTTCTATTGAATATATCTCGTCCAGTTGTTAAGCCGGTTGTATATTGAGAATACCTTCGGTTGAATATATCCTGGTTGGTCATTAAGTCAATCATATATGGAACATGCCTTCTATTAAATATATCTCGGTCGGTTATTAAGTCGGTCGTATATTGAGCCTGCCTCATATTGAATATATCCTGGTCGGTCATTAAGCCGATCGTATATTGAGAATACCTTCGGTTGAATATATCCTAGATGGTCATTAAACTAGTTGTATATTGAGAATATCTTCTGTTGAATATATCCCGGCAGGTCATTAAGTTGGTTGTATATTGAGAATACCTTCTGTTGAATATATCTCGGTCGATTATTAAGTCGATCATATATTGAGCCTACCTTCTATTGAATATATCCTGATCAGTCGTTAAGTCGGTCGTATATTGAGACTCTTATAAGGTTGAGTACCTTTAAGCTCAATCGGGCTTTGCCTAGTCAAGTGCACACAAGCACCCTTATGTTCACTCGGTCGATCGTATGATAAAAGCTTTATAAGGCAGAGTACCTTTAAGTTCAATCGGGCTTTACCCAATTGAGTACACACATGCACCCTTATGTTCGTTCGGCCTTCGCTTGGCTAATCGTATTTTAAAATCTTTATAAGGCTAAGTACCTTGAAGCTTGATCGGGCTTTGCCCGGTCGAGCATACACAATCACTCTTATGTTCGTTCGACCTTCACTCGACCGATCATATGCTAATAGGTTTATAAGAATGAGTATCTTTAAGCTCGATCAGGCTTTGCCTAGTCAAGCGCACACAAGCACCCTTATGTTCATTTAGCCTTTGCTTGGCCGATCGTATGCTAAAAGCTTTATAACGCTGAACACCTTTAAGCTAGATCGGGCTTTGCCCGGTCGAGAATACACAGGCACTCTTATGTTAGATGGGTTTATAATTGGTCGGCCCTATTTAAGTATCCTGCTCAAAGAATGTTTGGGCATGCTTTTAGAACTTTGATGTAGGGCAATCAATCGGGACCAGTTAACAAACATCACCTTATCCTAACCTTGATCACCACTTCACCTTAACTTTAATATCCTTATTATTTCCTAAATCCACTCATCATAACCCATATCATTTAGAAAAAGAAGTAAGCTAAAGTTAAAGAAGTGAGTATGGAAGAAAAAGGAAAATAAAGGTGAAGAAGAGGAGTGGTAGAAAATTTGAAGCAACCCGCAGTGATTCACACGGTCGTGTAATGGTCATGTGAAGAGTTGCCGTTTACACCCCCACCATGCCTTTCATACGCCATGGCCGTGTCCCCCTACATGGCCTTACTACATTGGTTTCAGTCAAAGAAACACGGTCATGTCAAACAACACGGCCACACCCGAATTCAACTTTACTGAGAACACACGACTGTGTGTTTTGGCACAACTTCAGTTAGATTGGTCAAATGTCACATGGTCATGTCAATAAACACTGCTGCACCTTGTTCTACTCGGTCCAATCCACATGGTCATGCCAAATTGACATGGCCCTTGTCCTGTTCGATTCCGTCAATACGACACGGCTGTGTCTTGAGACACGACCTAAGTGTGTGGCTATGCTTTATTGAAGACTTCCCTCTTGATTGAAAACGTGGTAGGCTCATCGATGTCTCTACAAACCTGAAAATAGGTATACAAGAAAACAAAATTAATATCTACACAAAGAAAGAAAGAAAAGAAAATGCAAACTACACTAAAAGAGTCATTTGGGTTGCCTCCTAAGAAGCGCTTGTTTAAGGTCTTTAGCTCAACCCATATGAGCTTATTCTAGAGGTCAGGGTTCGAAAAAATATAACTTCTTACTTTCTTCAACCTGCATGTCAAGGAAATATCTTTTTAAGTGCTATCCATTTACTTTACATAACGTGAACTCTTCATTCTAAATGTTGACTACTACGAATGGATAAACCTTTTTAAATTTGAACAACCCCGTCCATCGTGATTTCAACTTTCTAGGAAAGAGTTTCAACCTTAAATTGATCAATAGCACCACGTCCCCTTCCCTAAATTCCCTTCGTAGTATATCCTGATTATGTCATTCCTTTGTTCTTTCTTTGTAGGATTTGGCATGCTCGTATGCATCCATCCTCAATTCATCAAGTTCATTTAATTGGAGCTTCCTTTTTTTCCTACTGCACTAAGATCTAGGTTAAGCCATTTGATTACCCAATAAACTTTATATTCCAATTCTACCGGAAGATGACAAGGCTTTCCGTAGACTAGACGAAACGGGATCATATCAATTGGAGTTTTATAAGCCATACGGTATGCCCATAAAACATCATCTAATTTTAGTGATCAGTCTTTACGTGATGTGGACACTATCTTCTCTAATATTGCCTTAATTTCCTAGTTAGAGATCTCAATTTGTCTACTAGTTTGTGGATGATAAGGTGTCGTAACTTTGTGACTTACCCCATACTTCTTGAGTAAGTCCTCAAACTAGTTTTCAATAAAATGAGAACTTCCATCACTAATAACTTCCCTAGGTTTACCAAATCATGGGAAGATCCCCTTCTTGAAGAATTTGATAACTATTTTAGCATCATTTGTAGGAGAAGCTATGGCTTCCACCCATTTTGACACATAGTCTATTGCCACTAAAATATATTTATTTTCACACGATAAAGGAAAATTCCCCATAAAGTATATTCCCCATATATCAAACAACTCAACTTCAAGGATATAATTCAACAGCATCTCATTTCTTTTAGTGATGCTCCTAGTCTTTTGACAATGATCACAAGATTGCACATATTCCTGTGCATCCTTAAATAAATGTGGCCAAAAAAATCCTACTTACAAAATCTTTGCGGCTGTTTTCAAGACCCCTAGGTGCCCTCTACTTACAAAATCCTTGACTTCTTCTTTAAAAACACACCTTCGGTAGATTGCATCCCCGCATTTTTTTTTGTAAAGAAATGGTTCATCCCATACATAGTACTTGACGTCCAAAAAAAACTTCTTTTGTTGTCTAGTGAGGTTTGGGGATAGGACTCCACTTGTAAGATAATTATCAAAATCTACATACCAAGGAACCTTTGCACAAGACAATGCTAAAATATGTTCATCCGGAAAAATGTTATTAATAGGTGAGTCAAACTGTATATCCTTTTGCCCATTTTGCCATATTCGAGATAAATGGTCTGCCACTACATTCTCTACCCCTTTCTTATCCCTAATTTCTAAATCAAACTCTTGAAAAAGTAGAATCCATCTAATGAGTCATGGCTTGGCATCTTTCTTGCTAAGCAAATATCGAATGGCAACGTGATAAGTGTATACTATAACTTTTGAACCTACCAAATAAGATCTAAACTTGTCAAATACAAATACCTGCCAATAATATTTTTTTGTGGTAGAATAGTTTACTTGGGCAGCATTTAATATCTTGCTAATATAATGAATGACATATAATATTTTATCTTTCCTTTGCCCTAATACTACACCAACTGGCATCACACATGATTTTGAACGAAAGCTCCCAATTCGGAGCTTGAATTACTGGGGTAGTGATAAGAGCATTTTTAATCCTCTTGAAGGCCTCCAAGCAGTTATCATCAAAACAGAACTCTACATCTTTGATCAATAGATTAGTCAATGGCTTAGAGATTTTAGAGAAGTCCTTTATAAAACGCCGATAGAATCTAGCATGACCCAAGAAACTCCTTACTCCTTAACATTAATTGGTGGGGGTAGTTTCTCAATTACTTCTATTTTTTATTGATCCACTTCAATTCCATATTCTGAAATTTTGTGTCCCAAGATAATTCCTTCTTTAACCATGAAGTGGCATTGCTCCTAATTTAGGACCAAGTTCACCTCTTCGTACCTTTAAAGGACTCGAGAAAGATTTAATAGATAGGTATCAAAGTTATTCCCATAAATTGAGAAATCATTCATAAATACCTTCATTATTTCCTCTATTAGATCTGAAAAGATTGTCATCATGCAACGTTAGAAGGTAGCCAGAGCATTATAAAGTCCAAATGGCATACATTGATAAGCATAGGTCCCATAGGGCCATGTAAATGTGGTCTTCTCTTGATCTTGGGGATGTATTGGGATTTGAAAAAAAATCAAAATATCCGTACAAATAGTAGAAATATGAGTGTTTTGCCAACCTTTCAAGCATCTAATCAATGAATGGTAGGGGAAATGATCTTTCCTAGTTTCTTTGTTTAATTTTCTATAGTCAATGCACATCCACCTGTTATGATGTATACTTAAAGTCTAGCTTTTTGTATAAACATTCATTTTAAAATGAGAATCACATTGGTCAAATGTCTGCGATTAGCAAAATACAGTTGTCCATTTAATTTATATTACAGATAACATGGTGTGTGGTGGCACACAGAAGATCATGTTATCAGTTCCTTATAAATTATAAATAGTAGCTCACAACCAAGATGGATTGGGACAAACCATTGGAATGGTTGTAGTGTAATTTGGTAATAGTTTATCTTAACTATAAAATTATACTAGTACACTATGTGTGTATTGAGCAAGACCATTTGAGGTTGTTCCTTTTATACTAACTGCATAGAAAAACATAACCTCTATTATTACGGATGTGCGTACTCTTAATCCCGATATAATAACAAGCACATATACTTAGTATTTATTTCTTTAATTTATCAATGGATGAGATTTATTCGTTCAATCAATAGACCCGATAAGTTAGGAAATAATATTATTTATATGGTGTATTGTTGATTATAGAAGGAAACTATATCCTAGTTATCTAGGTTGATGATGTCCCCTTGAGGAGCTCATAAGGATTGTCATGTAAACCCTGCATGTGGACTTAGTCCGACATAACAATGAAGTTGAGTAGTACTACTCTTGGAGCTAGATATTAATTAAGAGAGTTGTCAGTAACTCATTTAATTAATGGAAATTTGATATCTTAAACACAGGGAGATTAATACACTCATGATAAGAAGGAGCTCATAATGTAATATGGGATTGGTGTGGTAGTTCAATAATAACTCTTTAGTGGTATGAGTTATTATTGATGAACTTGAGTTGGTTGTTCGAGTCGAACACTGGAAGCTCACGCTCATCGGGAGGCCAAAATCAATTCCTCCCCTCGGTCCCTGCTGTAGCCTCTATAAAGCCTCACGTTCACCCGTTTTGATTTTCCTTCTTACCCAAATGAGGGGCCGGCCACATCCTTGCTTGGTGCCCAAGCAAGGGGTCGGCCAAGCCCTCTTGGTGCCCAAGATGTGGGCCGGTCAAGCCATGCTTGGTGCCCAAGCATGGGGTCGGCCATACAAGAAGAGAAAAGAAAGTTTTATTGAAAATATAATTTTGTTAAAATCTTTCCTTTTATAGCTTTCTACAATGGATTAAAAGAGAGATTTTAATTTTGTTAAAATCTTTCCTTTCCTTTTTATCTACAATAGTTAAAAGAGATATTTTAATTTTGTTAAAATATTTCCTTTTTTGTAACCAACCATTATAGGAATAAAAGGAAGATTTTGTTTAAAACAAAATTTTGTTAAAATCTTTCCTTTTATAGCTATTTACAATGGTTTAAAAGAGATATTTTAATTTTGTTAAAATCTTTCCTATTTTGTAACCATCTACAATATCAAATAAAAGGAAATTTTATTAAAAACTTTCCTTATTAGCCGCTAGCAAAGATTATAAAAGAGGAGGAGGGAGGTGCCCAAAAACTGTAACAACCCAAATTTCCTCATTATGAGTCCTAATAGTTAGTACTTATAAATAATTAGAAATGCTTTAGAAATATTCTAGAGATTTTTAGAAATTTTTAGAGTAGTTTTATGTAATTTTCGGAGTTCATTTGGTATAAAGAGGTCGGGCCGAGGATCGAACCGGAGACCTCTAGTTAAGCAAAGCCTTAAGTTGTTTCGGATGACCAAGAACCCAGCAGGGCCATGCTGATCAAATAAAGGGCGAAAGTAACCTTAAGCGTTAATGGATAACAGAATACCTAAGTATAAAAAGGGATAATATAAAAAGGGATAAGTAAGAGAGGAATTGGGTTTTCTCTCTTGACCGAAACCATTCTTCTCCTCTCGCACACGACGTCGGCTCCTCTTGGGTGAAAGCGAAGAAGGACCTAGGGCTTCTCTCCGGCGACCGGCCGAGGGTGATTTCCAAGAGCCTTCCACACCATCGCGATCACCTCATCGAGGAGAACGCATAGACGTGAAGAACTTGCCGAGATTTGCAAGTCTCCGAAAACCTAGAAGCCTCTTTTCGATTGTAAGTCCAAGAACAAAGGTAAGTGCTTCTCACCTGCAGTAGGAGTATCTCTCGGATCTTTGTTTCTTCTTGATTTTCAAAGCACTCTATAAAGAAGGTGGTTTTCGAAGAATGCTGCCATGAATCTCAAAAATAAAATAAAAAGGGATTTGTATAGATTAGGCATGTAGTTAGACTCTTCACCTTTATAATTTAACGTTTCAGGTTTAGATTTCTATTTGTTATTACCCAAAAAGGGGCACGATCGGCTCATATTAAGCCATGTAGGTTTCGGGTTTTGCTGCTAGGCAATGAACATGAAATGGTTTAGATTTTTGAGCATGTGGTTTAGTTTCATTGTTATTGCGATGAGCAGAAATGGCCCATATATGTAGCACCTCAGTTTTAGATTTTCCTTGTTAATTCAATGCACAAGAATGACCGATGTGCAGCATCTCAGTTTTTTATTTCTCCTTACTGCAATGAATAAGGACAGCTAATTAAATGAGTATGCAGTGGAGTGGTTATGTACCCTATTAGTTTTTAGAGGCTTATGGGTGGCTGTACGTAAAGCAAGACCAAGGACTTTATAGGATTCTGAATTTCAGAATTTGAATCCGCAGTACGCAAGCGCTTGAAGAGATGTCGAGGCATTATTTTATTAGAAGTATTAACAAGTAACAAGTATTTTACTTGAAGAGGCTAGTACCCGACTTCCGAGGTTGTCGTTAAACAAATCCAGGTGACCGGTTCCGAGGTCTCGGCCCTGGTAAGACCAAGGTCTTCACCCTCATAGGACTGGTGGTTTGCCACCCCAGTCTCTATTAGGGAGCGCGCTTTGGTACTACGCCTGGGCCCAAGAGGAAATTTATTATTATTTTGAAGCATAATAGTATAAGTTTTGAATAAACGAAACAAGCTTTACATAGGCTTTAACTCCAACAAGTCTTAGTCTAAGTTGCTCTACAAAAGGGACATGAACAGCCCCTTTGGAGCTCACTATACAGTTTTGGTTTATGCTATGCAATGAGCATGAATAACTTTAGTTCTGGAAGTGTTCAGTTAGATTTCGGTGGCTTATTTAGACCTTTAGTTATTAATTCTTTAACATGCTGTTAGACTCTTTTGTTATTAATTCTTTGACATGCAGTTTTAGGTCTCTTCATTGTGTAGTTCAGCATTTCAATGCAGATGTTTATTAAGCATTGCAGTGCATATTTTTATTAAACATTGCAGTGCAGATTTTTTTTAAGCATTGCAGTGCAATTTTTTAGTAAGCATTTCAGTTCAGATTTTCATTAAGCAAATTTTAGTTTCAGATTTTCTTTTAGCATTCAGTTTTTAGTTCTGTTATATATATATATATATATGTATATGCACATTGAGTTTTTGTGAGTTAGACAGCGCTTACTAAGCATCCGCTTATAGTTGCATTTCCTCTTACTACAGATAAAGGAAAAGGAAAGCTATAGTGAAGGAAGGCGACAAGGAGATGTGGGATGGGTGTGTGGTGACTGATTAATGGAAGCCTTGGGACACTTCACTAAAAGTTTGTTAAGATTCTATTTAGAGTGATAGGGAAACTTAGATGGTTTAATTCCTTTTTGCACTGTTGGAAATTGTACTTTTCGTATTGCTGATTCTGTTCATAGAATTCTTCCATTTCAATTGCTATACACATTAGTCCCATTATTTGAGTCGTATAGTGGTAGCATGCATGTGCAGATCGATTTTCAGTTGCTCTCTTTATCTTTTGAGTAGAGTGTTGAGATGAACTACCTACATCCTTTATTTTTCAGCTGCTACTTAATTGCATCATTCAAGTTAGATAGCGCTTACTAACTTAAATGTTTCTTGGCCGCATTCTTAACACATGCTGTAAGTAATTAGAAATGCTACTTGCATGCCTAATCAATATTTAGCAAATTTCTGAGAGTTCTAAGTATCACTAGCAATAGCGTGAGAAACACTAGTTAATTAAAGTTTATAGTTAAGTAACGGCCACTCCCTCTGACTAGCTAAGAGGAGGGTGGGGTCGTTACAAGGTGGTATCAGAGCAGTTCTCATTCTCCAGCATCACACACACATCAGCATCAGCCTTGCCGTCTTCAAGTAAGAAGGTACTTAATTTTTTATTTATTATGCCTTTCCTTATTAATTGCAGTATAGAGAAATCCTTAGAAGTATTTGCTTATATGTGTTTAAGTAAGATAAAAGTTCTTGTTTTGGGTTTTCTATGTTAATATATATATGTCTAGAGAGTATAGGGACGATTTCAAGTTTTCTCTCTCTCTCTGCATGACTAGATGGCAAGAAGAGGGCATCCCCGTACCGCTCGTACTAAGGACCGAGCTCAGGAGAACGAAGAGCCCAGAACAACTGAGCCTAATCTCTCTGAAACAAGTAGCAGAGTAGCAACAAGTAATCGCCAATCTGATGGCAAATCAGCAACCAGTTCCTCCCCCTCCCCCTACTATCAATGTGGAGACCCCGGTGGTGACTGAGGTTCCACCAGCTGCCCTGGAAGTTGCCACAGCACCTAAACGACAAGAAGCATACTTGCTACAGTGGCTGAAGTTGAAGCCAGAAAGTTTCTCAGGCACGACTAAGCCCTGGGATGCCCAGGCTTGGTTCAAGACACTGAAGAGCATGATGGAGCTTCTTGACTGGCCAGAAGTCGAGAAAGTCAAGTGTGCCTCCTTCTGCCTATCTGGAGATGCTCGTATATGGTGGGAGAGAGTTAAGAGCAAGAGAGCAGCCAACCAGATGAGCTGGGTTGACTTTGAGATAGAGTTTTATGAAGAATTCTTCCGCCTACGGATCACCAATAAACATTATGAGGAGTTTATAGAATTCAAACAAGGTGACCTGCCAGTAGAAGAAGCAGTAAAAAGATTCAACAGGTTAGCTCGGCTTTTCCCAGAGTTAGTGAGTGCAGAGAAGGAACGAGTCAGACTGATGCTCCGAATCCTGAGACCAGAACTGTTAGATTTTTCGGGCCGCGAAAATCGCATTTCGCGTCGCGGAAACCCCGAATCACCCAAGGCCAACGGATCCGTGCAAGGAAAAACAAAAATGAATACGAGTACGAATTTGAAAAACCTTTTAGATCTACTCCTAGATCTATGTGTTAAGGATATACCTTGAAGCGTGCCCTTTCGCGTTCCCGCTCGTCCAAGAAGTTGTCGGATCTCTAGACCGTCAAGCGTCGGTCCTCTAGAAGTATCCAAACGAACAATTCTTGATGGAGAAAACCTAAACAAAGGTGTGCTAGCACCTTGATAGGTCACGGCAAGGAAGAGGAGGGAGAGCAAGGAGAGAACACAAGGAAGAAGAAGGAGTTACACCACTTGAATGGAAAAATGAATTCACTCTCCAACACAAAGTGGCCGGCCACTCTCAAAAAACTCCCAAATTAATTGCATTAATTGCAATTAATATGAAGCCATTAAAGACAATGGCTTTGTAACTTCCATGAGGTGGCACCCATGATGATGTGGAACATCATTATTGGTCCACCTAATGCCAACTCACCAATGAGGTGGCAAAAGGTCAAGTCAAAATTGACCTTTGGTCTTCCTTCTCAAGTAAAGTCAAACTTGACCCAATCTCTACCATGGTTGATCTAATCTAACCATTTGATTCAAGCCAACTTAATATAATGAATCTAATTCATTAAATTAAATTGATTCAATGAGTCAAAATCTAAATTAGACTCATTGAACACATGAATCAACTTGAGTCGAACTCAAGTTAGCCCAATTAGGATTACTCTTAATCCAATTTGATTCATCAAATGAATCTAATCCTCTTGGTTCATCATATGAATCTAATCTCCATCTAATTGTCCTAAGTGTGTGACCCTATAGGTTCTTGTAACGTTGGCAATGCCCTAAACCCATTTAGGAGCATAAGTAATGAGCGGTATCTAGCAATACATCATTACTACCCAAGTTACAAGAATGTCGAGATCCGACATCACCTTGTGACTACTAATTGTGACTCCTCACAGTATGTGACATTGCCCTTCTATCCTAGACATCTAGATTGATCAATATGAGGCATAGACCGTGTCATCCTCTAATCAATCTAAATCTTGAACTCCAAGTAGACTCACTCGATCAAATGAGCTCAACATCTCATGTTGACTCATTTGGGCATGGCCATGCACTTCGTGGTCTAACTCTATCAAGAATATTGATGTCGCTCCCGTCATATGGGAGGGATAGATCCCATCTACATCACTCACATCCCTCTGCATAATTTGTTACATACCCAGTAATCGCCTATGAGAAAGTATATGACACTCATATAACGATCCATGATACTTTCTCATGGCGGGTCATTCAGTATACATTCTCTAATGCATACCTATGTGTCAGCTTGATATCTCTATATCCATGACTTGTGAGATCAAGTCATCGAGCTGACCTACATGCTAATCTTATTGTATTAACATTGTCCCTGAATGTTAATACTCGACTAGGAATGATTTAGAGTAGTGTTCCCTATATCATCTCACTATCGATTCAACCAATCGATTGATATAGGTAAGAACCTTCTACTCAAGGACGCTATTATACTTAGTCTATTTGGCACTAATATAATTAAGTATAATAACCAAACAAATGCCTTTATTAATAAACAAGAATATGATACAATGAGTCCATACAATCATCAAATGATTGGCTCTAGGGCTCTAACTAACAATCTCCCACTAGCACTAGTGTCAATCAGTATAGGCTCTAAGGCCTAATGACCTAGTGTGACCATCATGCTTCCTCTGTGCCAAAGCTTTGGTCAAGGGATCTGCGATGTTAGCCTCTGTAGGTACTCTGCAAATCTTCACATCTCCTCTATCGATAATCTCTCGAATGAGATGGAAGCGCAGTAGGTCTGTTGGTGTGAGCGAGGTTCCTTCATGTGCTATAGCTCCATTGTTGTCACAATAGAGCTCAATGTCGGGAACCACCCCAAGTTCGATGAACTTGCGGATCCAACGCCTCCTTGCCTCGATGCAAGAATGTACTCTGTTGTAGAATCAGCTATTGTATCCTGCTTCTCTCACAACACCACCATTAATGCAAAATACGAACCCATTGCGATCTATAGTCATCCCGGTCGGTCTGGAAGCTAGTAACCCTTTACAGCTAGCTCATCATTGCCTCCATATATCAAGAAATATTCTTTAGTCCTTCTTAAGTACTTAAGAATATTCTTGACCGCTATCCAGTGACTTTCACCTGGATCAGACTGGTATCTGCTCGTCATGCTCAAAGCATACGAGACATCAGGTCGAGTACATAGCATGGCGTACATGATCGATCCTATGGCTGAGGCATAAGGGATCTGATCCATGCGGTCTCTCTCCTCTCTAGAAGAGGGACTTTGAGTCTTCGAAAGACTCACGCCATGTGACATCGGCAGAAATCCCTTCTTGGAGTTCTGCATGGCAAACCGAAGGAGTACCTTGTCAATGTATGTACTCTGACTTAGGCCAAGCAATCTCTTAGATCTATCTCTATAGATCTGAATCCCTAGAATGCGGGATGCCTCACCTAAGTCCTTCATTGAGAAGCAACTCCCTAGCCAGGTCTTGACAGACTGAAGCATAGGGATGTCCTTCCCAATGAGTAGTATGTCATCCACATACAATATGAGGAAGACAACTATATCCCCTACAACCTTCTTGTAGACACAAGGCTCATCTTCATTCTTGATGAAACCAAACTGTTTGATTGCATCATCGAATCGAAGATTCCAGCTCCGAGAAGCTTGCTTTAGTCCATAAATGGACCTATGCAGCTTGCATACTCTGCTAGTATGCTGTGGATCTACAAAACCCTCAGGTTGTGTCATGTACACATCCTCGAGTAGGTTTCCATTCAGAAATGCGGTTTTGACATCCATCTGCCATATCTCATAGTCATGGTAGGTTGCAATAGCAAGCATGATCCGAATGGACTTAAACATCGCTACTGGAGAAAAGGTTTCATTATAGTCAATACCATGAATCTGCTTGAAACCTTTAGCTACCAAGCGACCCTTATAAATAAGTCCATCCATGTCAGTCTTTCTCTTAAAGACCCACTTGCACCTAATGGGTTTTACCCCTTCAGGCGGATCAACCAAAGTCCATACTTGGTTGGTGTACATGGATTCCATTTCGGATCTCATGGCTTCTAGCCATTTCTCGGAATCTGATCTCATCATAGATTCCTGATAGGTGGTAGGCTCATCCTCTATGAGCACAATGTCATCATGGTCAGACAAGAGAAATGAGTATCTCTCAGGCTGACGACGTACCCTATCAAACCTGCGAAGAGGTATGTCTACTTGAACTGGTTGTTGTTCCTCAACTCTTTGTGGAACATCATCCACAACACTTTGTGGTTCCAGTTCAACTTCCATTGAGGCTTCAGTGCTAGTATTCGCATCTTGAACTTCTTTAAGATCGAACGTGCTCCCACTAGTCTTTCTAGAAACAAAGTCCCTTTCTAGAAAGACCCCAGTCTTTGCCACAACTACCTTGTGCTGACTGGGAATGTAGAAGTAATATCCCTTAGTTTCCTTGGGATATCTGATGAAATAGCACTTGTCGGATTTGGGTCCTAATTTGTCTGAGACTTGACGTCGTACGTAAGCCTCACAGCCCTAAATCCTCATGAAAGACACCTGGGCATCTCTCCCAGTCCATATCTTATATGGTGTCTTTATCACGGCCTTGGATGGAACTCAGTTGAGAATGAAAGCTGTCGTGTCTAGAGCATATCCCCATAGATATGTCGGAAGATCTGTGTGACTCATCATAGATCGTACCATATCTAATAAGGTACGATTCCTCCTTTCGGATACACCATTCCACTGTGGTGTTCCAGGAGGAGTGAGTTGAGATAAAATCCCACACTCAGCTAAATAGTCACGAAACTCATGGCTTAAGTATTCACCACCTCGATCTGATCGAAGTATCTTATGTTAGTTAGAGCCCTAGAGCCAATCATTTGATGATTGTATGGACTCATTGTATCATATTCTTGTATATTAATAAAGGCATTTGTTTGGTTATTATACTTATTTGTATTAGTGCCAAATAGACTAAGTATAATAGCGCCCTTGAGTAGAAGGTTCATACCTATATCAATCGATTAGTTGAATTGATAGTGAGATGATATCGGGAACACTACTCTAAATCATTCCTAGTCGAGTATTAACATTCAGGGACAATGTTAATGCAATAAGACTAGCATGTAGGTCAGCTCGATGACTTGATCTCACAAGTCATGGATATAGAGATATCATGCTGACACATGGGTATACATTGGAGAATGTATACTGAATGACCCACCATGAGAAAGTATCATGGATCGTTATATAAGTGTCATATACTTTCTCATGTGGCTATTAGTATGACTATTAGTCCTTAGACCTGAAGTCGCCATGGATCCCTACATAAGGAGTTATGTACTTTAGTTTCGTCAAACGTCACCCGTAACTGGGTGGACTATAAAGGCGATTACTGGGTATGTAACTAATTATGCAGAGGGATGTGAGTGATGTAGATGGGATCTATCCCTCCCATATGACGGGAGCGACATCGCTATTCTTGATAGAGTGAGACCACGAAGTGCATGGCCATGCCCAAATGAGTCAACATTAGATGTTGAGCTCATTTGATCGAGTGAGTCTACTTGGAGTTCAAGATTTAGATTGATTAGAGGATGACACGGTCTATGCCTCACATTAATCAATCTAGATGTCTATGATAGAAGGACACTTGTCACATATTGTGAGGAGTCACAATTAGTAGTCACAAGGTGATGTTGGATCTCAACATTCTTGTAACTTGGGTAGCAATGATGTATTGCTAGATGTCGCTCATTGCTTATGTTTCTAAAGGAGTTTAGAAACATTGCCAACGTTACAAGAACCTATTGGGTCACACACAAAGAACAAGTGGATGGAGATTAGGTTCATATGATGAACCAATTGGATTAGGTTCATGTGATGAACTAATTGGATTAGGTTCATGTGATGAACCAAATTGGATTAAGAGTAATCCAAATTGGGCTAATTGAGTTAGACTCAAGTTGATTCATGTGTTCAATGAGTCTAATTTGGATTATGACTCATTGAATCAATTTAATTAAATGAATTAGATTCATTATATTAAGTTGGCTTGAATCAAATGGTTAGATTAGATCAACCATGAGAGAGATTTGGTCAAGTTTGACTTGATTTGAGAAGGAAGATCAAAGGTCAATTTTGAATTGACCTTTTGCCACCTCATTTGTGAGTTGGCATAAGGTGGACCATTGATGATGCTCCACATCATCATGGTTGCACATGTGTGTGACACCTCATGGAGGTTATAAATCCCCTCTTTAATGGCCACATTAAATGGGAAGGGGGTTACACACACATGAAGGAGAGTGAATGCAATTCATTCTCATTCATTCCATCTTCTTCCTCCTTAGCTCTCTCTTGCTTTCTCCTCTCTTTTGGTCGTGGGTTCCATGAAGGGAGAGAAGGTGGTTGAGTTGTATTCCAAGAGAAGAAAGAAAGGGTGAAGGTCACAAAAGAGGAGACTACTTCTTGAGTGTAAGAGTTTCCTTTCTTCTTTCTTTTCCCTCCATTTAAATCCTATCCGAGAGCTCTAGAAAGTGCTAGCACACTTGGGGCTCTCTTCTCCATCCTTTGAGTGTGAGAGACACTCCTTGTTCGTGTGGATATCACTAGAGAAGTATCTACCTTGATACTTTGGAGATCCGACAAGTACCTTGGACGAGCGGGATTTTGCAAGGGAACGCATCGAAGGTAAAATGGTTTTTCCTTTGTAGATCTACTGTATATTGTAGTATAAAACTCGTATTTGTGTTTTCGAAATTTTTCCTTGCACGGATCTACGGCTTTGGGTTTTCGCGGCCCGAAAAACCCAACAGTGGTATCAGAGCCACGTGCAAGGCGAATACGAGTTTGTTTTTTGGTTTTATGAAAAACTAAAGTCTCTGTAATTTTCTATAAAATTATGATTTTATAGTTTTTATGGGTAATTTTTCCGTAGAAGCGAAGCACAAGTGTCTCGGCACTTGTAGGCTTCGTCCACCGGAAAGATTTTTCCAAAACGGCTTCGTTTTGCCCCAAATCCGTTTGGAACAGCGGGCTTGGGTGCCATTAGATCTCAAAGGAGAAACTCACAATGGTTAGATCGTGGGTAGGGGTACTGCCCCTAACCCCGCAAGGGGATTTGCTCCGCGATTGCACCCGAAATCGCTAAAAACGAACCCGCCGGGAAGATTTTTCCGAAACGGCAATGTCTCGGCCCAAATCGTTTTGGGACAGCGGGTTTAGGCGCTGTTGGATCGCAAAGGAACCCTCACGATGGTTAGATCGCGGGTAGGGGCGCTGCCCCGCGATAGCGCCCGAAACCGCTAAACGGGACCGCCGGGAAATTTTACTCGTAAAAATTGTAAAAATTATTTTTAAAATTATAGAAAATTATGAAAATATATAATTTTGAATTATATATTAATTTTTGTGGTAGTCATGGCCCAGAAACCCAATATGATTGGTTGTGTTGTAATTCATAATACGGCCTACGTGCCGTTATGTATTTGCGAGTGTTGTATTATATTCGCGACCTGCGCGTCGTGCCTTCTCTTATATTCTTGTTGTAAATTAGATTTAGACTCGAATGTAACTCGAGTTTCAAATTATAATGTACAAATTGGAGCGGTGGAGGGTCCACACGAGACGGAGTTCCGACGCGGGCACGAGCAACACAAGGTGGTCAAAGGGAGGAGCTTGGAGAAGCTATTGACCCTAGGTTGACCAATCGATCTTCTCATTGGCTTGAGAAGATCGTAGTAGGGCCATGACTAAATCACAAATATATTAATTAGTTAATTGCTTATGTATATGATGCATGTTTAATAAGTAATTAATTAATTAGTGCCTTACGATTAGATTAGATCTAAGTCGTGCACATGATGCACCCATGCGATTAGATTAGATCTAAGTCATGCACAAGATGTATCCTTCTCGATTAGATTAGATCTAGATCGAACCAACTCAAAATGCCTAACCGTGCCGTGATACCTATCACTACCTCGATCACATGTATTGTTGAATCTGCCAGCAGAGCAATACATATTATCTTGGTAGGGTACGGAGGGACAATCTTGGTCCCACCTATCAACGCATGGATGAATACAAACTCAATTAGATTGAGTATTCCTAGTTACTCGGTTGGATCGAGTCAACTATAGGCATTATTCCAACGGTTGGAAAAGAATAGGTCAAAATCACATCTATATTAACTCTCGGGCGTATTAGCCAAAGCTAACTCAAGTTTTAATATAAATGCGGGTATTGATTCTATAAACAAGAGTTGCATAGAGATGTAATTGGTAATAGTTACCTACCGATCATACTAAGCCTTGGGCGTATTAGCCAAAGCTAACTCAAGGGTTAGTATGATGTGGATCTTGTCCCACAAGAATTATAGAATTCAGTGGGAGCATCATTTAATTAAAGGCCTAATTAGATGATTTAAAAGAATATGATATTTATTTCTGCAAATTTTCTGTTGTAGATAACCATGACGTCGAATACGAACTTTTTCTCTGCGTTCTGTCCTTAAGAAGGACAAGCTCAACGGAGCAAATTTCCTGGACTGGTACAGGAGCTTGAGAATAGTTCTCACCCAAGAACGTAAACTGTACGTTCTGGAGCAGCCCATTCCGGAGGCTCCTCCTGCCACTGCCACGCGAGCTGACCGAGATGCTTACAAGAAGCATCAAGATGACGCATTAGATGTGTCCTGTCTTATGCTCGCGACCATGAACTCTGAGCTTCAGAAGCAACATGAGTTGATGGGCGCTTACGATATGGTTAAGCATCTTTGTCACCTATATCAAGGACAAGCAAGGCACTGGAAGAGGAACTCCAAAGAATACCTGGAAGATCTTAAGAAGAAGAGAAATAAGATTTCTACTTCAGGTATACATGTTATAGAAGTCAACCTCTCTATTTCTTCATCGTGGGTATTAGATACCGGATGTGCTTCGCACATTTGTACTAATGTACAAGCGCTGAGGAATAGCAGGGCATTGACGAAGGGTGAGATAGACCTACGAGTAGGCAATGGAGCACGAGTTGCTGCTATTGCTGTAGGAACTTATCATCTATCTCTTCCTTCTGGGCTTGTACTAGAATTAGATGATTGTTGTTATGTGCCTGCCTTGACTAAGAACATTATATCAGTTTCTTGTTTGGACAAGAAAGGATTCTCGTTTATAATAAAGAACAAATGTTGTTCTGTCTATTTAAACGATATGTTCTATTGTAGTGCACCTCTGATAAACGGACTCTATATTCTAGACCTCGAGAGCCCTATCTATAACGTAAATACCAAGAGGTTCAAGTCTAATGACATGAACCAAACCTACCTTTGGCACTGTCGCTTAGGTCATATAAATGACAAGCGCTTATCCCAACTCCATAAGGATGGTTTGTTGGACTCATTTGATTTTGAATCATATGAGATATGCGAGTCATGCCTACAAGGCAAGATGACCAAGACTCCCTTTAGTGGGCACAGCGAGAGAGCGACTGATTTGTTAGGACTCATACATAGTGATGTATGTGGCCCTTTCAATGTCGCTGCTAGAGGCGGTTATAGGTACTTCATCACATTTACTGATGACTTCAGTAGATACGGTTATGTGTACTTTATGACACATAAGTCCGAATCCTTTGAAAAGTTCAAAGAATTCAAGAATGAAGTACAGAACCAGCTTGGCAAGAGTATTAAGATACTTCGATCCGATCGAGGTGGTGAATACTTAAGCCATGAGTTTCGTGACTACTTAGCTGAGTGTGGGATTTTATCTCAACTCACTCCTCCTGGAACACCACAGTGGAATGGTGTATCTGAAAGGAGGAATCGTACCTTATTAGATATGGTACGGTCTATGATGAGTCACACAGATCTTCCGACATACCTCTAGGGTTATGCTCTAGACACGGCAGCTTTCATTCTCAACCGAGTTCCATCCAAGGCCGTGATAAAGACACCATATAGGATATAGACTAGGAGAGATGCCCAGGTGTCTTTCATGAGGATTTGGGGCTGTGAGGCTTACGTACGACGTCAAGTCTCAGACAAATTAGGACCCAAATCCGACAAGTGCTATTTCATCGGATATCCCAAGAAAACTAAGGGATATTACTTCTACATTCCTAGTCAGCACAAGGTAGTTGTGGCAAAGACTGGGGTCTTTCTAGAAAGGGATTTTATTTCTAGAAAGACTAGTGGGAGTGCGTTCGATCTTGAAGAAGTTCAAGATGCGAACAATAGCACTAATGCCTCGATGCAAATTGAACCGGAACCACAAAGTGTTGTGGATGATGTTGTTCCACAAGGAGTTGAGGAACAACAACCGGTTCAAGTAGACATACCTCTTCGCAGGTCTGATAGGGTACGTCGTCAGCCTGAGAGATACTCTTTTCTCTTGTCTGACCATGATGACATTGTGCTCATAGAGGATGAGCCTACCACCTATCAGGAAGCTGTGATGAGACCAGATTCCGAGAAATGGCTAGAGGCAATGAGATCCGAGATGGAATCCATGTACACGAACCAAGTATGGACTTTGGTTGATCCACCTGAAGGGGTAAAACCCATTGGGTGCAAGTGGGTCTTTAAGAGAAAGACTGACATGGATGGACTTATCTATAAGGGTCGCTTGGTAGCTAAAGGTTTCAAGCAGATTCATGGTATTGACTATGATGAAACCTTTTCTCCAGTAGCGATGTTTAAGTCCATTCGGATCATGCTTGCTATTGCAGCCTACCATGACTATGAGATATGGCAGATGGATGTCAAAACCGCGTTTCTGAATGGAAACCTACTCGAGGATGTGTACATGACACAACCTGAGGGTTTTGTAGATCCACAGCATACTAGTAGAGTATGCAAGCTGCATAGGTCCATTTATGGACTAAAGCAAGCTTCTCGGAGCTGGAATCTTCGATTCGATGATGCGATCAAACAGTTTGGTTTCATCAAGAACGAAGATGAACCTTGTGTCTACAAGAAGGTTGTAGGGGACATAGTTGTCTTCCTCATATTGTATGTGGATGACATACTACTCATTGGGAAGGACATCCCTATGCTTCAGTCTGTCAAGACCTGGCTAGGGAGTTGCTTCTTAATGAAGGACTTAGGTGAGACATCCCGCATTCTAGGATACAGATCTATAGAGATAGATCTAAGAGATTGCTTGGCCTAAGTCAGAGTACATACATTGACAAGGTACTCCTTCGGTTTGCCATGCAGAATTCCAAGAAGGGATTTCTGCCGATGTCACATGGCGTGAGTCTTTCGAAGACTCAAGGTCCCTCTTCTAGAGAGGAGAGAGATCGCATGGATCAGATCCCTTATGCCTTAGCCATAGGATCGATCATGTACGCCATGCTATGTACTCGACCTGATGTCTCGTATGCTTTGAGCATGACGAGCAGATACCAGTCAGATCCAGGTGAAAGTCACTGGATAGCGGTCAAGAATATTCTTAAGTACTTAAGAAGGACTAAAGAATATTTCTTGATATATGGAGGCAATGATGAGCTAATTGTAAAGGGTTACAGTGATGCTAGCTTCCAGACCGATCAGGATGATTACCGATCGCAGGGTTCGTGTTTTGCTTAAATGGTGGTGCTGTCAGCTGGAAGAGTTCGAAGCAGGATACAGTAGCTGATTCTACAACAGAAGCCGAGTACATTGCTGCATCAGAGGCAGCAAAGGAGGCAGTTTGGATCCGCAAGTTCATCACTGAACTTGGGGTGGTTCCTAGCATCGCTGACCCAGTTGAGCTCTATTGTGACAACAATGGAGCTATAGCACAGGCGAAGGAACCTCGCTCACACCAGCGGACCAAGCACATACTACGGCGCTTCCATCTCATTTGAGAGATTATCGATAGAGGAGATGTGAAGATTTGCGGAGTACCTACAGAGGCTAACATTGCAGATCCCTTGACCAAGGCTTTGGCACAGAGAAAGCATGATGGTCACACTAGGTCTTTAGGCCTTAGAGCCTATACTGATTGGCACTAGTGCTAGTGGGAGATTGTTAGTTAGAGCCCTAGAGCCAATCATTTGATGATTGTATGGACTCATTGTATCATATTCTTGTATATTAATAAAGGCATTTGTTTGGTTATTATACTTATTTGTATTAGTGCCAAATAGACTAAGTATAATAGCGTCCTTGAGTAGAAGGTTCATACCTATATCAATCGATTAGTTGAATCGATAGTGAGATGATATCGGGAACACTACTCTAAATCATTCCTAGTCGAGTATTAACATTCAGGGACAATGTTAATGCAATATGACTAGCATGTAGGTCAGCTCGATGACTTGATCTCACAAGTCATGGATATGGAGATATCAAGTTGACACATGGGTATGCATTGGAGAATGTATACTGAATGACCCACCATGAGAAAGTATCATGGATCGTTATATGAGTGTCATATACTTTCTCATGTGGATATTAGTATGACTATTAGTCCTTATACCTGAAGTCACCATGGATCCCTACATAAGGAGTTATGTACTTTGGTTTCGTCAAACGTCACCCGTAACTGGGTGGACTATAAAGGCGATTACTGGGTATGTAACTAATTATGCAGAGGGATGTGAGTGATGTAGATGGGATCTATCCCTCCCATATGACGGGAGCGACATCGCTATTCTTGATAGAGTGAGACCACGAAGTGCATGGCCATGCCCAAATGAGTCAACATTAGATGTTGAGCTCATTTTATCGAGTGAGTCTACTTGGAGTTCAAGATTTAGATTGATTAGAAGATGACACGGTCTATGCCTCACATTAATCAATCTAGATGTCTATGATAGAAGGACACTTGTCACATATTGTGAGGAGTCACAATTAGTAGTCACAAGGTGATGTTGGATCTCAACATTCTTGTAACTTGTGTAGCAATGATGTATTGCTAGATGCCGCTCATTGCTTATGTTTCTAAAGGAGTTTAGAAACATTGCCAACGTTACAAGAACCTATTGGGTCACACACAAAGAACAAGTGGATGGAGATTAGGTTCATATGATGAACCAATTGGATTAGGTTCATGTGATGAACTAATTGGATTAGGTTCATGTGATGAACCAAATTGGATTAAGAGTAATCCAAATTGGGCTAATTGAGTTAGACTCAAGTTGATTCATGTGTTCAATGAGTCTAATTTGGATTATGACTCATTGAATCAATTTAATTAAATGAATTAGATTCATTATATTAAGTTGGCTTGAATCAAATGGTTAGATTAGATCAACCATGAGAGAGATTTGGTCAAGTTTGACTTGATTTGAGAAGGAAGATCAAAGGTCAATTTTGAATTGACCTTTTGCCACCTCATTTGTGAGTTGGCATAAGGTGGACCATTGATGATGCTCCACATCATCATGGTTGCACATGTGTGTGACACCTCATGGAGGTTATAAATCCCCTCTTTAATGGCCACATTAAATGGGAAGGGGGTTACACACACATGAAGGAGAGTGAATGCAATTCATTCTCATTCATTCCATCTTCTTCCTCCTTAGCTCTCTCTTGCTTTCTCCTCTCTTTTGGTCGTGGGTTCCATGAAGGGAGAGAAGGTGGTTGAGTTGTATTCCAAGAGAAGAAAGAAAGGGTGAAGGTCACAAAAGAGGAGACTACTTCTTGAGTGTAAGAGTTTCCTTTCTTCTTTCTTTTTCCCTCCATTTAAATCCTATCCGAGAGCTCTAGAAAGTGCTAGCACACTTGGGGCTCTCTTCTCCATCCTTTGAGTGTGAGAGACACTCCTTGTTCGTGTGGATATCACTAGAGAAGTATCTACCTTGATACTTTGGAGATCCGACAAGTACCTTGGACGAGCGGGATTTTGCAAGGGCACGCATCGAAGGTAAAATGGTTTTTCCTTTGTAGATCTACTGTAGATCGTAGTATAAAACTCGTATTTGTGTTTTCGAAATTTTTCCTTGCACGGATCTACGGCTTTGGGTGATTCGGGGTTTCCGCGACGCGAAAAACCCAACATCTTAATACTCTTGCCAAGCTGGTTCTGTACTTCATTCTTGAATTCTTTGAACTTTTCAAAGGATTCAGATTTATGTGTCATCAAATACACATAACCATATCTACTGAAGTCATCAGTAAATGTGATGAAGTACCTATAACCGCCTCTAGCAGCGACATTGAAAGGGTCACATACATCACTATGTATGAGTCCTAACAAATCAGTCGCTCTTTCGCTGTGCCCACTAAAGGGAGTCTTGGTCATCTTGCCTCGTAGGCATGACTCGCATATCTCATATGATTCAAAATCAAATGAGTCCAGCAAACCATCCTTATGGAGCTGGGATAAGCGCTTGTCATTTATATGACCTAAGCGACAGTGCCAGAGATAAGTTTTGGTTCATGTCATTTGACTTGAACCTCTTGGTACTAATGTTATAGATAGGGCTCTCAAGGTCTAGAATATAGAGTCCGTTTATTAGTGGTGCACTACAATAGAACATATCTTTTAAATAAACAGAACAATATTTGTCTTTTATTATAAAAGAGTATCCTTTCTTGTCTAAACAAGAAACTGAAACTATGTTCTTAGTAAGAGCAGGCACATAACAACAATCATCTAAATCTAGTACAAGCCTGGAGGGCGTAGATAGTCGATAAGTTACAGCAGGAACCCGTGCTCCATTGCCTACTCGTAGGTCCACCTCGCCTTTGCCAATGCTCTGCTATTTCTCAGCACATCAAGACAAATGTGAGAAGCACATCCAAGATCTAATACCCATGATGTAGAAATAGATAGATTGACTTCTATAACATATATACCTGAAGTGGAAGTCTCACTCGCTTCTTCTTAAGATCCTCCAAGTCTGACTGCAGTGGAAGCAGGTAGCATCCTTGGCGACCCCTCCTTTAGGCTTTAGTGTCTTGCCTTTGCCCTTGGTTGGGGACTTTCCCTTACCTTTGGGCTTGCCCTTGCCCTTGTGCTTCTGGACCATCAGAATGGGCTTAACCTTCTTAAGGTTAATCTCAGCAGTTCGTAACATACTAAGTAGCTCGGGCAGTGGCTTGTCAATCTCGTTCATGTTATAGTTGAGAACGAATTGACTATAGCTATCCGGCAAGGACTGCAAGATCAAGTCAGTGGCCAGCTCTTTGCCAAGTGGGAACCCCAGTCTTTGTAGGTTCTCTATGTACCCAATTATCTTGAGTAACATAAGGACCTACAGGAGCCCCGTCTGACATCTTGCACTGAAACAGTGCCTTAGAGATCTCAAATCTCTCATGCCTCGCTTGTCCCTGATATAGTTGGCGAAGATGCTCAACCATATCGTAAGTGCCCATCAACTCATGTTACTTCTGAAGCTCTGAGTTCATGGTCGCGAGCATTAGACAGGACACATCTAATGCGTCGTCTTGATGCTTCTTGTAAGCATCTTTGTCGGCTCGCGGGGCATTGGCAGGAGGAGCCTCCGGAATGGGCTGCTCCAGAACGTACAGTTTACGTTTTGGGTGAGAACTATTCTCAAGTTCCTGTACCAGTCTAGGAAATTCGCTCCGTTGAGCTTGTCCTTCTCAAGGACAGATCGCAAGGAGAAGGAATTCGTGTTCGACGTCATGGTTATCTACAACAAAAAATTTGCAGAAATAAATATCATATTCTTTTAAAATCATTTAATTAGGCCTTTAACTAAATGATGCTCCCACTGAATACTATAATTCTTGTGGGACAAGATCCACATCATACTAACCCTTGAGTTAGCTTTGGCTAATACGCCCAAGGCATAGTATGATCGGTAGGTAACGATTACCAATTACATCTCTATGCAACTCTTGTTTATAGAATAAAATCCGCATTTATATTAAAACTCGAGTTAGCTTTGGCTAATACGCCCGAGAATTAATATAAACGTGATTTTGTCCTACCTTTCCAACCATTGGAAGAATGCCTATAGTTGACTCGATCCAACCGAGTAACTAGGAATACTCAATCTAATTGATTTTGTATTCACCCATGCGTTGATAGGCGGGACCAAGATTGTCCCTCCGTACCCTACCAAGATAATATGTATTGCTCTGCTTTGGCAGATTCAACAATACATGTGATCGAGGTAGTGATAGGTATCACGGCACGGTTAGGCATTAGAGTTGAGTCGATTGAGATCTAATCTAATCGAAAAGGATGCATCTTGTGCATGACTTAGATCTAATCTAATCGCAAGGGTGCATCATGTGCACGACTTAGATCTAATCTAATCGTAAGGCACTAATTAATTAACTACTTATTAAATATGCATCACATACACAAGCAATTAATTAATCTATTTGTGATTTAGTCATGGCCCTACTACGATCTTCTCAAGCCAATGAGAAGATCGATTGGTCAACCTAGGGTCAACAGCTTCTCCAAGCTCCTCCCTTTGACCACCTTGTGTTGCTCGTGCTCGCCTCGGAACTCCGTCTCGTGTGGACCCTCCACCGCTCCAATTTGTACATTACAATTTGAAACTCGAGTTACATTCGAGTTTAAATCTAATTTACAACAAGAATATAAAAGAAGGCACGACGCACAGGTCACGAATATAATACAACACTCGCAAACACATAACGGCACGCAGGCCGTATTATGAATTACAACACAATCCAATCATATTGGGTTTTTGGGCCATGACTATCACAAAATTAATATATAATTCAAAATTATATATTGTTCATAATTTTCTGTAATTTTAAAATAAATTTTTTACAATTTTACGAGTAAAATTTCCCGGCGGACCCGTTTAGCGGTTTCGGGCGCAATCGCGGAACGGATCTCCTTGCGGGGCCAGGGGCAGCGCCCCTACCCATGATCTAACCATCGCGAGGGTTCCTTTGCGATCCAACAGCGCCTAAACCCGCTGTCCCAAAACGATTTGGGCCGAGACATTGCCGTTTCGGAAAAATCTTCCCGGCGGGTTAATTTTTAGCGATTTCGGGTGCAACCGCGGAGCAAATCCCCTTGCGGGGTTAGGGGCAGTACCCCTACCCGTGATCTAACCATTGCGAGTTGCTCCTAAGAGATCTAATGGCACCCAAGCCCGCTGTCCCAAAAAATTTTGGGGCGAAACGAAGCTGTTTTGGAAAAATCTTTCCGGTAGCCGAAGCCTACAAGTGTCGAGACACTTGTGCTTCGCTTCTACGGAAAAATTACCCATAAAAACTCAAAAATCATAATTTTACAGAAAATTACAGAAACTTTTAGTTTTCATAAAACCAAAAACAAATTCGTACAAGCCTTGCACGTGGCTCTGATACCACTGTTGGGTTTTTCGGGCCGCGAAAACCGCTTTTCGCGTCGCGGAAACCCCGAATCACCCAAGGCCAACGGATCCGTGCAAGGAAAAACAAAAATAAATACAAGTACGAATTTGAAAAACCTTTTAGATCTACTCCTAGATCTATGTGTTAAGGTTATACTTTGAAGCGTGCCCTTTCGCGTTCCCGCTCGTCTAAGAAGTTGCCGGATCTCTAGACCGTCAAGCGTCGGTCCTCTAGAAGTATCCACACGAACAATTCTTGATGGAGAAAACCTAAACAAAGGTGTGCTAGCACCTTGATAGGTCACGGCAAGGAAGAGGAGGGAGAGCAAGGAGAGAACACAAGGAAGAAGAAGGAGTTACACCACTTGAATGGAAAAATGAATTCACTCTCCAACACAAAGTGGCCGGCCACTCTAAAAAAACTCCCAAATTAATTGCATTAATTGCAATTAATATGAAGCCATTAAAGACAATGGCTTTGTAACTTCCATGAGGTGGCACCCATGATGATGTGGAACATCATTATTGGTCCACCTAATGCCAACTCACCAATGAGGTGGCAAAAGGTCAAGTCAAAATTGACCTTTGGTCTTCCTTCTCAAGTCAAGTCAAACTTGACCCAATCTCTACCATGGTTGATCTAATCTAACCATTTGATTCGAGCCAACTTAATATAATGAATCTAATTCATTAAATTAAATTGATTCAATGAGTCAAAATCTAAATTAGACTCATTGAACACATGAATCAACTTGAGTCGAACTCAAGTTAGCCCAATTAGGATTACTCTTAATCCAATTTGATTCATCAAATGAATCTAATCCTCTTGGTTCATCATATGAATCTAATCTCCATCTAATTGTCCTAAGTGTGTGACCCTATAGGTTCTTGTAACGTTGGCAATGCCCTAAACCCATTTAGGAGCATAAGTAATGAGCGGTATCTAGCAACACATCATTACTACCCAAGTTACAAGAATGTCGAGATCCGACATCACCTTGTGACTACTAATTGTGACTCCTCACAATATGTGACATTGTCCTTCTATCCTAGACATCTAGATTGATCAATATGAGGCATAGACCATGTCATCCTCTAATCAATCTAAATCTTGAACTCCAAGTAGACTCACTCGATCAAATGAGCTCAACATCTCATGTTGACTCATTTGGGCATGGCCATGCACTTCGTGGTCTAACTCTATCAAGAATATTGATGTCACTCCGGTCATATGGGAGGGATAGATCCCATCTACATCACTCACATCCCTCTGCATAATTTGTTACATACCCAGTAATCGCCTTTATAGTCCACCCTGTTACGGGTGACGTTTGACAAAACCAAAGTACATAACTCCTTATGTAGGGATCCATGGTGACTTCAGGTCAAAGGACTAATAGTCATACTAATAGCCACATGAGAAAGTATATGACACTCATATAACGATCCATGATACTTTCTCATGGCGGGTCATTCAGTATACATTCTCTAATGCTTACCCATGTGTCAGCTTGATATCTCTATATCCATGACTTGTGAGATCAAGTCATCGAGCTGACCTACATGCTAGTCTTATTGTATTAACATTGTCCCTGAATGTTAATACTCGACTAGGAATGATTTAGAGTAGTGTTCCCTATATCATCTCACTA
The DNA here is from genome assembly GCF_018446385.1 of Zingiber officinale. Lineage (NCBI taxonomy): Eukaryota > Viridiplantae > Streptophyta > Magnoliopsida > Zingiberales > Zingiberaceae > Zingiber > Zingiber officinale. Next base: position 94,773,228 of record NC_056002.1, on the reverse strand, counting down.
TCGATTCAACCAATCGATTGATATAGGTAAGAACCTTCTACTCAAGGACGCTATTATACTTAGTCTATTTGGCACTAATATAAATAAGTATAATAACCAAACAAATGCCTTTATTAATATACAAGAATATGATACAATGAGTCCATACAATCATCAAATGATTGGCTCTAGGGCTCTAACTAACACAATAAACATTATGAGGAGTTTATAGAATTCAAACAAGGTGACCTGCCAGTAGAAGAAGCAGTCAAAAGATTCAACAGGTTAGCTCAGCTTTTCCCAGAGTTAGTGAGTGCAGAGAAGGAACGAGTCAAACTGATGCTCCGAATCCTGAGACCAGAAATAGCACTTAATGTGAGTAGTGGAACTCACCGACCACAGACTGGTGAAGAGCTGGTCAGCAGGGTATTAGTCACTGAGCACTATCTGAACAGCATCAAGGCACAATAAATGCAACTCAAGCCAGTCAAGATAGAGGACAAGACAGCAGGGAGTCAGAAACCCCAGGTAAGTAAGCAGAACTAGAAGGGCAAGGATAACAAAAGGAAACGATGGAATACAGGAGGTAGCCAGAAGGGAGGTCCAACAAACAAGCAGGTCAAGTTCCCTCCCTGTCCCAAATGTGGGAGACTGCATCCAGGAGCCTGTCTTTTGGGGAAGACCGGGTGTTATTCGTGTGGTCAAGAAGGACATCTGGCTAATGCGTGCCCTAACAAGTTTAAGGCACCTCAACAACAGGCAGAGCCATATGGGAGCAAGCCTTAGTTACACTACATGCCTGTAACTCTGGACGGACCTCAGCTCAGTCAAGGAAGGTTGGAAGCCCCACCAGTTCCAGCAAGTGCCAGAGTATTCTCCCTCACTAAAGAGGAAGTTGCTAGTGCCTCCACGGTCGTAACAGGTCAAGTAGTTATTTTTCAGCATTTATCTACTGTACTATTTGATATTGGGGCGACCCATTCTTTTATATTAGTGCCCTTTGCCAAGGAATTTCAGGTGCCTACAGAGAGCATGAACTCCATGTTCTTGACAACCCTACCTTCTGGGGAAGTCATGGAGTCCAAGCAGTGGCTTCGGGCTGTACCAGTCAAAATTTTAGACCGAGAGCTATATGTTAATTTAGTAGTCCTTGCGATGCAGGATTTTGATGTTATTCTGGGTATGGATTTCCTCAACAAATACAGTGCTTCGGTGGACTGCCGCAGAAGGAAAGTGATTTTCAGCCCAGAAGGTGAACCATCCTTTGAGTTCACGGGAGTCCCAAAGAGAAAGACCCAGAAATTCCTCTCTTCTCTAATAGCTCACCAGATGTTAGCTAAAGGGTGTGCTGGTTTTCTTGCATACATTGTGAATACAGAAGGATAAAAGGGACCCAAGCAAGAAGATGTTCGGGTAGTCTGTGAGTATCCAGAGGTATTTCCAGAAGAGCTACCTGGACTACCTCCTAACAGAGAAGTGGAGTTCGAAATTGAGTTGGTTCCTGGTACCGGTCCAATTTCAAAAGCTCCATACCGGATGTCTCCAGCAGAGCTAAAAGAGCTACAAGAACAACTCCAGGAGATGCTTGACAAAGGTTTCATCCGCCCTAATCATTCACCATGGGGAGCTCCAGTGTTGTTCGTTAAGAAGAAAGACGGATCTATGAGGATGTGCATAGATTATAGAGCACTGAACAAAGTAACAGTTAAGAACAAGTACCCTCTTTCCAGAATAGATGATCTATTTTATCAGCTAAAGGGGACAATAGTGTTCTCTAAGATAGACCTACGCTCTGGGTACCATCAGTTGAAAGTAAAAGAAAATGATATACCCAAAACAGCTTTCAGGACCAGATATGGACACTACGAGTTTGTAGTCATGCCTTTTGGTGTGACTAATGCACCTGCGATTTTCATGGACTTAATGAACAGAGTGTTCAAAGAATACCTCGACAAATTTATCATCGTGTTCATCGACGACATTCTGATCTATTCAAGAACCCCAAAGGAGCATGACACGCACTTGAGAATCATACTGCAGACCCTACAGCAAAAATAACTTTATGCCAAATTCTCAAAGTGCGAGTTCTGGTTAGAGTAGGTGGCGTTTCTAGGTCACATCATTTCTAAAGAAGGCATCCAAGTGGATCCTACCAAAATAGAGGTGGTCAACAACTGGTGTAGACCCATGAACGCCAGGTAGATCAGAAGCTTCCTTGGTTTAGCTGGATATTATAGAAAATTCGTGGAGGACTTTTCCAAGATAGCCTCCCCACTAATAGCCCTAACTAGGAAGAACAAGAAGTTTGAATGGTCAGATAAATATGAGCAATGTTTCCAAGCATTGAAGAAAAGACTGACCAGTGCTCCCATTCTGACTATTCCAGAGAGTGACAAGAGTTTTGACATATACAATGATGCTTCCAAGATGGGCCTCAAAGCTGTCCTAATGCAAGAGGGGAAGGTTATAGCTTATGCTTCCAGACAACTCAAAGACTATGAGAAGAACTACCCCACTCATGATCTTGAGCTGGCAGCTGTGGTCTTTGCACTAAAACTCTGGCGACATTATTTGTATGGAGTTTAGTGCAGAATCTTCATCGACTATCAGAGCTTGAAGTATTTCTTTACCCAGAAAGACTTAAACATGAGACAGCGCAGGTGGCTAGAGTTGGTTAAAGATTATGACTATGAAATTCTCTACCACCCAGGTAAAGCTAACAAAGTGGTGGATGCACTAAGCCGAAAATCCAGTGCAACCCTGATGCCCTTGTCATCATTAGCACTGCCACTGTAGAAGGAACTATCAGATCTTGGAGTTGAAATTATTTATGGGCAACTCTCTGCATTGACCTTAGAGTCAACCCTGCTTGAGGATATACAAAGAAGGCAAAGTGAAGACCCAGATATCCAGAAGATCAAGCAAGGGATACAAAAAGAAGAAAATTCAGAGTTTCGAGTATCAGATAGTGGAATCCTCTATCAGGGGAGCCGTCTTTGTGTCCCCAATGATGAGGAATTCAGAAAGAAGATTCTAGAAGAAGCTCATAGTACACCGTACTCCATGCACCCTGGTTCCACCAAGATGTATCAGGATTTGAAGCAGAGATTCTGTGGTCTGGATTCAAGAGAGATGTTGCAAAATATGTCAGTATCTGCCTGACATGCCAGAGAGTCAAACCAGAGCACCAGAGACCAGGAGGAGTCCTACAACCCCTCCCAATACCAGAGTGGAAGTGGGAAGAAATATCCATGGACTTTATAACAGGTCTTCCAAGGACCACTAATGGGTACGATGTGATATGGGTGATAGTGGATAGGTTGACAAAGTCTGCCCACTTTCTAGCCATCAAGCTGTCCCACTCTATAGAGCAGTTGGCACAGCTATATGTTAAGGAAGTAATCAGACTTCATGGAGTCCCGAAGTCGATTGTTTCTGATAGGGATGGGTGCTTCACCTCTCATTTTTGGGAGTGTGTTCAGAATGCATTAGGCACCAAACTTAAGTTCAGCACAGCCTTCCATCCTCAGACTGATGGACAGACAGAACGAGTAAATCAAATTTTAGAAGACATGCTCTGAGCTTGTGTATTAGATTTTAAGGGTAGTTGGTGCAAGTATCTATACTTGGCTAAATTCGCCTACAATAATAGCTACCAGGCCACTATCAAGATGGCACCTTACGAGGCACTGTATGGCCGAAAGTGCAGATCGCCCATATGCTGTCTGGAGGCTGGAGAAAGAAAAGATATGGAATCAGAACTAGGCAGGCAGACTGAGATGATAGATGAAACCACTCAGGCTATCCAGAAGATCAGACAGAGAATTGAGACTGCCCAGAATAGGCAGAAAAGTTATGCTAACGCACGCCGTAGCCCACTTGAGTTCCAAGTAGGGGATTCAGTCTTCCTCAAGGTTGCTCCTATGAAGGGAGTGATGAGATTTGGCAAAAAGGGTAAGTTAAGTCTCCGCTACGTAGGACCCTACCTGATCACAGAGAGGATTGGGAAAGTAGCTTACAAGCTAGACTTACCACAAGACATGTCAGCAATACACAATGCATTTCATATCTCCATGCTAAAGAAGTGTCTCCATAACCCTAGTCAAGTGGTTCAGCTTCAGTCAGTGCAGATCCAGGAGGATCTTAGCTATGAGAGCAGACCTACACGGATAGTGGACAGAGAAGTTAAGAGACTAAGGAACAAATAAATACGACTAGTGAAGGTCATTTGGCAAAATCAGAAGCACGAGGAACCTACTTGGGAGCGTAAAGACAGTATGAGACAGAGATATCCAGAATTATTCTAAGTTCGAGGATGAACTTTTTATAAGGTATGGAGAATTGTAACAACCCAAATTTCCTCATTACGAGTCCTAATAGTACTTATAAATAATTAGAAATGCTTTAGAAATATTCTAGAGATTTTTACAGTATTTTTATGTAATTTTTGGAGTTCGTTTGATATTTTTACCAAAAGAAACAAAGTTGAGGCAAAAAGAGGTCAGGCCGAGGATCGAATCGGAGACCTCTAGTTAAGCAAAGCCTTAAGTTGTTTCGGATGACCAAGAACCCAACAGGGTCGTGCTGATCAAATAAAGGGCGAAAGTAACCGTAAGCGGTAATGGATAACAGAATACCTAAGTATAAAAAGGGATAAGTAAGAGAGGAATTGGGTTTTCTCTCTTGACCGAAACCTTTCTCCTCCTCTCGCACACGGCATCAGCTCCTCTTGGGCGAAAGTGAAGAAGGACCTAGGGCTTCTCTCCGTCGACCGGCCGAGGGTGATTTCCGAGAGCCTTCCACACCATCGCGATCACCTCGTCGAGGAGAACGCATAGATGTGAAGAAGTTGCCAAGATTTGCAAGTCTCCGAAAACCTAGAAGCCTCTTTTCGGTTGTAAGTCCAAGAACAAAGGTAAGTGCTTCTCACCTGCAGTAGGAGTATCTCTCGGATCTTTGTTTCTTCTTGATTTTCGAAGCACGCTGTAAAGAAGGTGGTTTTCGAAGCATACTGCCATGAATCTCAAAAATAAAATAAAAAGGGATTTGTATAGATTAGGCATGTAGTTAGATTCTTCAGCTTTATAATTTAGCGTTTCAGGTTTAGATTTCTATTTGTTGTTAACCAAAAAGGGGCACGATCGGCTCATATTGAGCCTTGCAGGTTTTGGGTTTTGCTGCTAGGCAATGAACATGAAATGGTTTAGATTTTTGAGCATGTGGTTTAGTTTCATTGTTACTGCGATGAGCATAAATGGCCCATATATGTAGCACCTCAGTTTTAGATTTTCCTTTTTTTAATTCAATGCACAAGAATGGCCGATATGCAGCATCTCAGTTTTTTATTTCTCCTTACTGCAATGAATAAGGATAGCTAATTAAATGAGTATGCAGTGGAGTGGTTATGTACCCTATTAATTTTTAGAGGCTTATGGGTGGTTGTACGTAAAGCAAGACCAAGATCTTTATAAGATTCCCAATTTCAGAATTTGAATCCGCAGTACGCCAAGCGCTTGAAGAGATGCCGAGGCATTATTTTATTAGAAGTATTAACAAGTAACAAGTATTTTACTTGAAGAGGCTAGTACCCAACTTCCGAGGTTGTCGTTAAACAAATCCAGGTGACCGGTTCCGAGGTCTTAGCCCTGGTAAGACCAAGGTCTTCACCCTCATAGGACTAGTGGTTCGCCACCCCAGTCTCTATTAGGGAGCGGCTTTGGTACTACGCCTGGGCCCAAGAGGAAATTTATTATTATTTTGAAGTATAATAGTATAAGTTTTGAATAAACGAAACAAGCTTTACATAGGCTTTAACTCCAACAAGTCTTAGTCTAAGTTGCGCTACGAAAGGGGCACGAACAGCCCCTTTGGAGCTCACTATGTAGTTTTAGTTTGTGCTATGCAATGAGTATGAATAGCTTTAGTTCTGGAAGTGTTCAGTTAGATTTCAGTGGCTTATTTAGACCTTTTGTTATTAATTCTTTAACATGTTGTTAGACCCTTTTGTTATTAATTCTTTGACATGCAATTTTAGGTCTCTTCGTTGTGTAGCTTAGCATTTCAGTGCAGATTTTTATTAAGCATTGCAGTGCAGATTTTTTTTAAGCATTGCAGTGCAGATTTTTAGTAAGCATTTCAGTGCAGATTTTCATTAAGCAAATTTCAGTTTCAGATTTTCTTTTAGCATTCAGTTTTTAGTTCTGTTATATATATATGTATATGCACATTGAGTTTTTGTGAGTTAGACAGCGCTTACTAAACATCCGCTTATAGTTACATTTTCTCTTACTGCGGATAAAGGAAAAGGAAAACTATAGTGAAGGAAGGCAACAAGGAGATGTGGGATGGGTGTGTGGTGACTGATGAATGGAAGCCTTGGCCACTTCACTAAAAGTTTGTTAAGATTCTGTTTAGAGTGATAGGGAAACTTAGATGGTTTAATTCCTTTTTGCACTGCTGGAAATTGTACTTTTCGTATTGTTGATTCTGTTCATAGAATTCTTCCATTTCAATTTTATACACATTAGTCCCATTATTTGAGTCGTATAGTGGTAGCATGCATGTGCAGATTGTTTTTCAGTTGCTCTCTTTATCTTTTGAGTAGAGTGTTGAGATGAACTACCTACATCCTTTATGTTTCAGCTGCTACTTAATTGCATCATTCAAGTTAGATAGCGCTTACTAACTTAAATGTTTCTTGGCCGCATTCTTAACACATGTTGTAAGTAATTAGAAATGCTACTTGCATGCCTAATCAATATTTAGCAAATTTCTGAGAGTTCTAAGTATCACTAGCAATAGCATGAGCAACACTAGTTAATTAAAGTTTATAGTTAAGTAACGGCAACTCCCTCAGACTAGCTAAGAGGAGGGTGGGGTCGTTACAAAAACTAACACAACCTAAGGCTCTTCTTTTATTCTCTTGTGTGGCCGGCCCTTCTACTATCTTCTTCTATTGTCTTCTTTCCCTAAAGGTCAGCGACATCCATCTTTTCCTCTTCATTAGGGTTGGCACCCCTTTGGAGAAGACTCTACCTTGGTGGCCGGTTGCTTTGAGGAGAAGAAGGAGGAGGAGGAGGCCTCTTCACTTTGTATTCTTTGGTGGCCGAAAGCTTGGAAAAGAAGGAGAAGGTCGGGTGTCTTCATCTTGGTAGATTGTCACCCACATGACGTCCAAGAAGAGGAGAAGAATATAGCAGAAGATCAAGAGGTCCTTAGCTACAAGGAAAAGTACAACTAGTTCTTTATTCCGCTGCGAACTAGTTTAGTTTTTCTTTGTATGGATCTTGAAATACCAACACAAGAGGCCAGCAATTTTCTATTTCAATTTTGTGCTTCGATTTTGTGTTTCAATCTTGTGCTTCGATTGAGGTCTCTTTAATTAAAACTAGTGTTTACTGTGAGGAGTTGAAATATTCAATTTCTTTGAAAGGCTTTGTCTAAGAAGTGGTGGATGATCCCATAACCAAGAAGGCCGAGTGCCTCACCAACGACCTAGAAGTTAATCCTAGAAATAGATATTTAATCAATTTCTGTAATATGGTTTAACTTCTGAAGAACACATGAGTTGAACTTGGAGTAAAAATGTTATGTTTCGTTTCCAATCCAAGTTTAACTTATGAAGACCACATGGTTTGAACTTGGAGTAAAAATGTTAAGTTTCGTTTCCAATCCAAGTTTAAGAACACATGGGTTATTAGGAAAAGTTCTGTGCTTGTACAAATTTTTATACAGGAGAAACAGAATGGAATTTAGAGTAGCACCCAACAATTGGTATCAGAGCTAGTTTTCTACCTCTGTGTGTTTGGTTTTCAGTTAAATTGTGCACTTTTCATACATAAATTTAGGTAGGATAATAGTAGGAAATAGATTAACTCTGTGGTTGCAGGCATCCTAGTTCCAATTATTATGGCCCTATTGTGTTTGTATGTGATTGAACCCTTGGGCATGTCGAGGGCATTTTATGTGTGTGCATGATTGTAATTATTAAGTACAGCAGGAGCTGTATTAGTTTTAAGATTTTATATTTTGTTCGATCTAGATTACATGTACATTCCCTTGTGGAATATAGGATCGATAAATGTAAAATTTTACTTTTGTCACGGAGCGTATCCTTGCGAGGCGTGGTGCTATTTGAGGACCAGAGGCGCATCAGAAAAGGAAGCAAGATAAATGCGACGACATGACCCGTTGGTGGTGGCTAGGGTTGGTGGCACACGGAGGACAGCTATGGATGAGGCCATAATATTTGGAAAATTATTTTTCATATTTATTGCCTTTTATATTGTTTATATGTGCTATGTGTGTGTGTGCATGTTAAAATTCCTCATTTTAAATAATTAAGTGGGAGAGGAATTATTTAAATTCCACGATCTTCATTATTGGTTTGTAAGTGATGCATTCAAACTTGTGCGTTGGCTTTGAGTGCCTTCTTCCACAACGGATGAGTTTGTTTGCAGATCACTAGATCAAACTTCCTTTATGGATGATTATAGAAAATTATTTAGGTTTGTGTGATCTTCTCCATCTGAAGGGGAACAATCCTATTTAATGGACTAAGTATCAAGTAATGGTATACACTTAGGCGCATTTAATAGTATCCTCCCCATCAGAGTCACTGCTATTATTTATGTGACCGAAGAAAAACAAACTATTAATTTTATTTATCATAAAGTTAGGTTGACAAGATAATAAAATTAATGGGTAAAACCCCCCCTCTTACAAATGTTTGAATTTGTATACGTCCACACTATCGTGGCATACAAAATTCATGGTATTTTGAGGTGTTAGTGAATTTAAATGATATTGTTTGAGGAATCAATATTATTTTAAATTCTAAAGTTTTGACCAAATATTTTGTGATTCTTAGGATTTCAAATGGCTTTCAATCCTCTTGCTGTGATATTGAAAGAAAACAAACTTACTGGTCCCAATTACATTGATTGGAAACAAAACTTGGACATTGTCTTAACTGCTGAAGGTTATAAGTTCGTACTTTTTGAGATCTGTCCAAGCCTGCCTAATAGCGATTCTAGTGAAGAGGAGGTTGAGTATCATAAGAAATGGGTCAGGGCAGATGAGATAGCACGGTGTTACATTTTGGCTTCTATGTCAAATGTGTTGTAACATCAACATCAGGCCATGCCTACCGCTTATGACATGATGCACAATCTCAAGGAACTCTTTAGACACCAGAATCGGGTTGCTAGGTAGGAGGCTATGAAAAACTTGATGACGACCACCATGACTGAGGGGACACCCGTAAGGGATCATATCCTCAAAATGATGACTCTTTTGAATGAAATGGAAGTCCTTAGAGCAGAAATCGATGGGGAAACCCAAGTCGATATCATTCTCCAAACACTGCCTAAAAGTTTTGAGCAATTCCGCCTAAACTAAAACATGAACAAAAGGATTTATTCGTTGGTGGAACTTCTGACAGAACTTCAAGTAGCAGAAGGGATATTTCATCAAAGTTCTCAAATTCACATTACTGAAAATGTTTATGCTTCTAAGCCGAAAGGCAGAAAGAAGAAAAAGAAACAAGTTGGTTCAGCAAATCGATCTCAAGGGACTGGGTTGCATGTAGGTGTGAAGAAGCCGAAGGACAAGTGCTTCACATGCAAGCAGTCTGGACATTGGAAAGTGGACAGTACTAGCAAAAAGGAGAACAATAAAAGTATATCTTATTCTCTAGTGGTTGAAACATGTTTAGTGGTGTTATCTACCAATACCTGGTGTGTAGATACAGGAGCCATTGATCATGTCTGCAATTCATTATAGGGGTTCCAGGAAACTCGATGACTACGTGAAGGGGAGATTACCGTAAACATGGGCAATGCTACAAAAGTGGTGGCTATTGCAGTGGGAGATGTTTATTTATCTTTTGATAGGAATAAAACATTGATTTTGAGTAATTGTCTTTATGTACCAAGTTTTAGAAAGAACTTGATTTTAGTTTCTAAACTATTTATGGATGGATATTCTATTTCTTTTGATGACAAAGTAGTTGTCAAGAAAAATAGGATAGTTATCTATTCTGGTAGTTGGTTGACAATTTGTATACTCTAAATCCAATAACGCCCATGATACAGCAATAGGAAATTTAAAAAGAAAGAGATTTTAATCTTTCCTTTTTAGAATTACCAAATTCGTTTTGAGATATGCTATGAAACAGTAGTGTACATTCTGAACTTGGCACCTTCTAAGTCAGTACCCACTACTCCCACAGAATTTTGGAATGCGCGTAAGCCTAGTATGAAACATATTCGAATTTGGGATAGTCCAGCACATGTGCTGAAGGGAGATACTGATAAGTTCGAATCACGTACAAAAGTTCGCTTGTTTGTGGGTTATCCTAAAGGAACGAAAGGTGGTTTATTTTATAGTCCTAAAGATTAGAAGGTCATTGTTAGCATCAATGCCCGATTTTTAGAAGAGGATTATGTAATGAACCACAAGCCCATGAGTAAAATTATTCTTGAAGAAATAAGAGAAGACACGTCTACCATAGTACCAACGGTACAAGATGAGATACCACAAGAAACTGCAACACGTGTCACAAATGATGCACAATTACAAATAATGTCTTGTCGTAGTGGGAGGGTTGTTAGGCAACCTGATAGATTCATGTTTTTGGGAGAATCTTCAGACTTGATCCCTAGTGAAAATGAACCTGATCCCTGGACATATGATGAAGCACTCTAAGATAAAGATACAACATCAGTCTATCTATGGACTGAAGCAAGCTTCGAGATCTTGGAACATCCGGTTTAATCTTATGGATTTATTCAGTGTCTGGATGAGTCTTGTGTATACAAGAAGAGTGACGGAAACGTCGTGGTATTTCTTGTACTATACATAGATGACATTTTGCTTATTGGCAATAATGTCAAAGTGTTGTCAGACGTAAGGGTATGGTTGTCCAAGCATTTTGATATGAAGAATTTGGGAGAATGTAGGCATATTCTTGGGATCAAAGTAATAAGGGATCGCAAGAAAAGAATGTGTGCTTATCCCAAGCTTCATACATTGATACTATCCTAGCTCGTTTAAGCATGCAAAAGTCCAAGAAAGGTTTTCTACCTTTTCGGCATGGAGTACCTTTATCTAAAGAGATGTGTCCTAAAACATCAGAGGAGATAGAGGACATGAAGACAGTTCCTTATGCTTCGGCTGTAGGAAGCCTAATGTATGCAATGCTATGTATGAAACCGGATATCTGTTTTGCCATAGGCATGGTTAGTAGATATCAAAGTAATCCAGGACAGGGACATTAGACTGTCGTAAAGTATATTTTAAAGTACCTGAGAAGGACTGGAGATTATATGCTGGTTTACCAGGCAGATGATTTGCTCCCTGTGGATTACACGGATTCTGACTTCCAATAAGATAGGAACAATAGTAAGTCTGTTGGTTGCTACTCGGAAAACCTATAGGTTCCACTGTACAAAAATTTTGTACAAAGGTCTGAACCTTTTCCTAGCTACCATGTGTTCTTTTAAATTAAATTTTGGATCGCTTGCGGAACTTAACACGTTTGATCCAAAACTTAATCTATTTGTTCTTTTAGGTTTTGACTTGGATCTCCTACGGAACTTAACACGTTCGACCCAAGTCTCCTTAAGTTATTAATTCCATTAAATATTAATTTCCATAATTGGTTCCCAGTACTGACGTGGTGAGGCACATGGCCTTCTTGGATATGGGAGCAACCACCACCGACTAGACAAAACCTTTTATAGAAAGCTAATATTTAATTTCCTAAAATAACTTTAGGTTAACCAAAGAGAACAATCAAATCACAAGGAAAAGAAAATACAAAAGAACACAACATCGAAAAACATATTCGAAATTCTAGAACGTAAGCCTCTTGTATTTGGTATTATTTCCATAAATAACTAGCATGATGCGGAAAGAAAAATTACTAGTTATACCTTGTAAAAAAAAACCTCTTGATCTTCTACCGTATTCCTCTTCTAACCTCGAACGTTGTGTGGGCAACGATCTTCCGAGATTAGAAACCACCAACCACCTTCTTCTCCTCCAAGCAAGGTTCGGCCACAAAGGAAAAACTTCACCAAGGAGGAAAACCAAAATACTAACCAAGCTCCAAGAGATGCTAGCTTTCTCTCCTTCTTCTTCTTCTTCTCCGAGTAGTATCCGGCCACCACAAGAGCTCCAATGGAAGAGAAGGGTTCGGCCACCACAAGAGGAAGAGAGGGAGAGGATGGCCGGCCACACTAAGGAACAAAAGAGGGAGAGGAATAATAGATGTTGTTGTCTCATGAAGGCACCCCTACCCCTTCTTTTATATTCCTTGGCCTAGGCAAATTAGGAAATTTAATTACAATAAAATTTCCTCAATTTCCTTGACATGATTTAATTGAGAAAAATAAAATAAATTTTCCCAAATTACAATCTCATGGCCGGCCACATCATTGGAGAACAAATTGGACAAGTTTTAATCAACAATTAAAACTTCCTAATTTGTTTCCGGAAATTTTAAAAAATAAAATTTCTCTTTAAAATCTCTTCATGGTTGATAAAAGGAAATTTCTATAATTTTAATTTTATCAACATGTGAATAATTTTTAAAGAGAAAATAAAACATCTCTCCAATCTACAAATAAGGAAAGAGATCTAATCTCTTTCTTTAATCTTTTGTAGATCTTTTACAAGAGAGATATTTTAATTTTAATTCTCTTTAAATTATATCTTCCACATAATAATAAAAATTAAAATTAAATTTCTTTTTTTAATTTAATTTGGCCGGCCCCACTAGCTTGGGTTCAAGCTAGGGCCGGCCACCCAATTTTATACCTAGGCCGGCCCTAGCTTGGTTCCCAAGCTAGCTTGGCCGACCCCTATTGGGTGGGTATAGAAGGTGGGTATAGGTGGGTATAGAACTCTATAAATAAGAGGCTACGATAGGGACCGAGAGGAGGAATTTGTTTTGGTCTCCCGATAAAATTACCGTGTTCGCCCCGAACACACAACTTAATTTTATCAATGATAATTCATTCCACTAGAGAACTATCATTGAACTACCGCACCAATCCCAAATTACATTTTTGGGCTCCTTCTTATTATGAGTGTGTTAGTCTCCCTGTGTTTAAGATATCGAATGTCCACTAATTAAGTGAGTTACTGACAACTCATTTAATTAATATCTAAGTCCAAGAGTAGTACCACTCAACCTTATCGTCATGTCGGACTAAGTCCACCTGCAGGGTTTAACATGACAATCCTTATGAGCTCCTCTTGGGGACATTATCAACCTAGTATCTCTAGGACACAGTTTCCTTCTATAATCAACAACACACACTATAAGTGATACCATTTCCCAACTTATCGAGTTTATTGATTCATCGAACTAAATCTCACCCATTGATAAATTAAAGAAATAAATATCAAATATATGTGCTTGTTATTATATTAGGATTAAGAGCACACACTTCCATAATAACTGAGGTCTTTGTTCCTTTATAAAGTCAGTATAAAAGGAACGACCTCAAATGGTCCTACTCAATACACTCTGAGTGTACTAGTGTAATTATACAGCCAAGATAAACTGATACCTAATTACGCTACGACATTCCAATGATTTGTTCCTTTTCATTATGGTCGTGAGCTACTGTTTATAATTTATAAGATACTGATAACATGATCCTCTGTGTGTGGCACCACACACCATGTTATCTACAATATAAATTAATTGAACAACTACATTTATCATAAATGTAGACATTTGACCAATGTGATTCTTATTTCTTGATAAATGTTTATACCAAAAGCTAGGCTTTTAGTATACACTCTAACAAAGTCGACCTCGGGGTATGTATTTACTTTGGGAGGTGGAGCCATAGCATGGAGGAGTCTTAAGCAGAAATGTGTTTCGGACTCTACCTTGAAAGCTGAGTATGTGGCAGCCTCTGAAGCAGCCAAAGAAGTTGTATGGCTCAGAAACTTCTTGATGGACTTAGATATGATTCCTAGTTTGTCCAAAATTATCATAATTTATTGTGATAATAGTGGTGCAGTAGAAAACTCGAAGGAACCACGAACCCATAAAGCAAGTAAACTCATTGAGCGCAAGTACCACCTAATACGAGACATCATAAAACGAGGAGAAGTTGTTGTCGCCAAGATTGCATCAGCAGATAACTTGGATCCTTTCACTTAGGCCCTTCAGGCGAGAGCTTTTGATGGGCATGTTGAGGGGATGAGAATCAGATGTATAGCAGCATATATGGCAGCATAGTCTTTTAGTATAAGTGAGAGATTGTTAGGATATATACTAAAAGCCTAGCTTTTGTATGAACATTTATTTTAAAATGAAAATCACATTGGTCAAATATCTGCGATTAGTAAAATGCAGTTGTCCATTTAATCTATATTATAGATAACATGGTGTGTGGTGTCACACAGAAGATCATGTTATCAGTTCCTTATAAATTATAAATAGTAGCTCACAACCAAGATGGATTGGGACAAACCATTGGAATGGTTGTAGTGTAATTTGATACTGGTTTATCTTGACTATAAAATTACACTAATACACTATGTGTGTATTGAGCAAGACCATTTGAGGTTATTCCTTTTATACTGACTGTATAAAAGAACATAACCTCTATTATTATGGATGTGCGTACTCTTAATCCTGATATAATAACAAGCACATATACTTAGTATTTATTTCTTTAATTTATCAATGGGTGAGATTTATTCGTTAAATCAATAGGCCCGATAAGTTAGAAAATAATATTATTTATATGGTGTGTTGTTGATTATAGAAGGAAACTGTGTCCTAGTTATCTAGGTTGATGATGTCCCCTTGAGGAGCTCATAAGGATTGTCATGTAAACCCTGCAGGTAGACTTAGTCCGACATGACAATGAAGTTGAGTGGTACTACTCTTGGAGATAGATATTAATTAAGAGAGTTGTCAGTAACTCATTTAATTAATGGACATTCGATATCTTAAACACAAGGAGATTAATGCACTCATGATAAGAAGGAGCCCATAATGTAATATGGGATTGGTGCGGTAGTTCAATAATAACTCCTTAGTGGTATGAGTTATTATTAATGAACTTGAGTTGGGTGTTCGGGTCGAACATAGGAAGCTCACGCTCATCGGGAGGCTAAAACCAATTCCTCCTCTCGGTCCCTGTTGTAGCCTCTATAAAGCCTCACGTTCACCCGTTTTGATTTTCCTTCTTACCCAAATGAGGGGTCGGCCACATCCTTGCTTTGTGCCCAAGCAAGGGTCGGCCAAGCCCTCTTGGTGCCCAAGATGTGGGCCAGCCAAGCCATGCTTGGTGCCCAAGCATGGGGCCGGCCATACAAGAAGAGAAAAGGAAGTTTTATTGAAAATAAAATTTTGTTAAAATCTTCCCTTTTATAGCTTTCTACAATGGATTAAAAGAGAGATTTAAATTTTGTTAAAATCTTTCCTTTTTTGTAGTTATCTGCAATAGTTAAAATAGATATTTTAATTTTGTTAAAATCTTTCCTTTTTTTTGTAACCAACCATTATAGGAATAAAAGGAAGATTTTGTTTAAAACAAAATTTTGTTATAATCTTTCCTTTTATAGCTATTTACAATGGTTTAAAAGAGAGATTTTAATTTTGTTAAAATCTTTCCTTTTTTGTAACCATCTACAATAGCAAATAAAAGGAAATTTTATTAAAAACTTTCCTTATTAGCCGCTAGCAAAGATTATAAAAGAGGAGGAGGGAGGTGCCCAAAAACTAACACAGCCTAAGGCTCCTCTTTTATTTTCTTGTGTGGTCAGCCCTTCTTCTATCTTCTTCTATTGTCTTCTTTCCCTAAAGGCTGGCTGCATCCATCCTTTCTTCTTCATTAGGGTCGGCGCCCCTTTGGAGAAGACTCTACCTTGGTGGTTGATTGCTTGGAGGAGAAGAAAAAGAAGGAGGAGGCCTCTTCACTTTGTATTCTTTGGTGGTCGAAAGCTTGGAAAAGAAGGAGAAGGTTGGGTGTCTTCATCTTGGTAGATTGTCACCCACATGACGTCCAAGAAGAGGAGAGGAATACAACAGAAGATCAAGAGGCCCTTAGCTACAAGGAAAGGTACAACTAGTTCTTTGTTCCGCTGCGAACTAGTTTAGTTGTTCTTTGTATGGATCCTGAAATACCAACACAAGAGGCTAGCGATTTTGTGTTTTGATTTTGTGTTCCAATTTTGTGTTTCAATCTTGTGCTTCGATTGAGGTCTCTTTAGTTAAACCTAGGGTTTACTGTGAGGAGTTTAAATATTCAATTTCTTTGAAAGGCTTTGTCTAGGAAGTGGTGGATAATCCCATAACCAAGAAGGTCGAGTGCCTCACCAACGACCTGGAAGCCAATCCTAGAAATAGATATTTAATCAACTTCTGTAATATGGTTTAACTTCTGAAGAATACATGAGTTGAACTTGGAGTAAAAATGTTAAGTTTCATTTCCAATCCAAGTTTAACTTATAAAGAACACATGGTTTGAACTTGGAGTAAAAATGTTAAGTTTCGTTTTCAATCCAAGTTTAAGAACACATGGGTTGTTAGGAAAAGTTCTGTGTTTGTACAAATTTTTATACAGGGGAAACAGAACAGAATTTCAAGTAGCACTCAACACCACCATCTTGTGACTTTTCATGTTGGAATCAATTTGTTGCTTTTATTTTAGATGATGGTCATTCCTCCCTTTTTTGGAATTACATGCACCAAACTTAACCACTCACTATCAGAGATAATGTAGATAATCCATGCATCTAGAAGCTTTAGTATCTCCTTCTTCACCACCTCTTTCATGTTTGGGTTTAATCTCCTTTGATGTTCAGCTGAATTTGTGTACCCTTCGTCAAGTAGAATTCTATCCATGTATATAGAAGGACTAATTCCTTTAATATCATCCATGGTGTACTCAATCATCTTCTTGTGCAACCTTAGCTCATTGATTAATTTCTATATCTCTAGCTCAGTCAAGTTTGCATTATTTATTACTTAGAAAGTAGAATTTGGACCAAGGAATGGATATTTAAGGTTGGGTGGCAAAGGTTTTAGCTCCACCTGAAGTGGCATGATTTCAGGCATAATTGGATCTTACTCTAGTGACTTCATTTTCCCATTCTCTGATATTCCTTTTGAAGTTCTCCAAGTTTCTTGTACCATTTCTTTCATTTCCCCATAGTCCAGGTTCTCCCTCATGCACAAAATATCACCATATTTCTCTTCCACAATAGGATCAGTTGAAGAAGTCATTCCTCCTAACAATTGTGACAAGGACTCACCACACCAAAGTAATAGTTCTTGGAAATCCTCACATTGTAAATAGATGTCTTCTTCTGAGATGCTTTGAGTTTTAGCATCTTCATGTCCTAATTCATTTTCTTCAATCAATCTCTCCTTATTACCCTTTATTTCAAGTGCATATAATGAGAGGGTCATCAAATTTTCACCCTACCAATTATTAAGATTCGACACTACCTGATAAATTATTTCATATGCTTCATCCAAATATTTCCTCATGAAAGATCCTCAAGGTACCACATCTAACTAACTCTTATTTTGGAAAGATAGCCTAATGTAAAATAAATGGATAATCAGCCAATTCTCAATATCGTGATATGGACATTGATGCAGAAGAGATAAGTATCTATCCCAAGCTTGATGTAATGCCTCCTTGTCTAGTTGCCTGAAATATAAAATTTGATTCCTCAAATGGGTGGTCCTCCTTAGGGGGAAATATTTGTTCAAAAATTTTTGCTCCAATTTGTCCCAAGTTCTGATACTTCCGGATTGCGGAGTATTCAACCAAACCTTTGTAGCATCTCTAAGACTGAAGGGAAAAGCCATAAGTTGAATAGAGTCAGTAGAGATCCCCTCATATTTCAATGTGTTGTAATATCTATGAAACTCCATGAGATACGAATATATATTTTCTGAATCTGATCCCCTTAAATGGTCCTCCTGAATCTTAAAGATAAAAGATGGTCTAAGTATAAAAAAAAATTCTTAAATTTCTAGCGGTACAATGGGCTCTAGCTCATTGGCTGACTTAGGAGCACCATAATCTTTTAACAGCCTTAGAACCATATTTATTTGAATAGGCTAGAAATGCTAGAGAAACCAAATAGCACAAAATGCAAATAACAAAGAAAAATAGAATTTATAAAAGCACAAATTGGGAAACTGAAATGGAAAAATAGAAATTAAAGAAATGCAAGATGTATGTGTAAATATATTTACAAAAAGAAAAGAAGAACTGTGTTTAGACTAACTCTAAATAACAATCGATAAGTGTTACACCAATCCCCGATAATGGTGCTAAAAATTTATTACGAAGTTGCAAGTACATGGCTACATCATCAGTAATAAAAATATCGATATCATATGGATTGGGAATACTTAAAGACTTACACCTCGAATTAGCTAAACTAATGAACCTTGGAAAAGAGTTTCTTGCATAAAAATAAAGAACACAAACAAAAGAAAGTAAACTAGAGATAAAAAGATTGAGAAAGTCTTGCTTAGTAAATGGTTCTAGGGGTTTTCATTTCAAAATGAAGGAACTTAATGTACATTGACTAACCCATTCCTACCATCAACTCTCATACGTGCGAGAAGCCTAACCAATGTACCAATACTAATCCGTAGCTATATATCGGAGTGTTGTCCCTATTGTCATTCAATGCACCCAAATGAAGGTGGTAGCCTAAGAAGTCTGGTTAAGAGGGAATCCCTACCACTATGAACCCTGGGTCATACATTCCTAGGTCACTCACATCATCTATGTACACGGGATTAGAAAAAATTGATTAAGAGCAGTTAAGATCTCTCTTATGGGAGAATTGCCTCTCTTCATCTAAATGAATCCTAAATATCTGGTTAAGAAGGAATCCCTGTCACTAGAACCCTCTGATCATACAATCTAGAGACCAATCCATGCAAAGATAATAATCCACACACATCCATCAAATCTAACATAAGAAATAAGTGCAAAACCACACATGCACATTAGATCTAACAAGAACAAGAATGAAAGCATCATTTGAATAGGGCATTGGCATAATCCAAGAGTTTTACATCAAATCCACATTCACATATACTCCTTAGTCCCTAGAATAGATGATCTACTCTATAATAAGAGGAAAATTGATCTCAAAGATAAAGTACACTAATCTCCACATCCAAATCTAGAAAGTAACCAAAAGGAAATTTAGCGAGTGTTGATGAGTGATCTTCGGATCAATCCCTACTAATGGAGAAATGGAGAACTAGAATTTTGCCTCAGATTGTCAAGTTGAAGCCTCTTGGATGCAAGGTTCAGAGATTTGAATCGTCTTCCCCAAAGGGGGGAAAACTTCCTCCCATAATTTGGGGAAGAAATCCCTTTTTATAGGTTGGCATGGCCCTAGCCACAGTCGTGCCCCTTGGGCATCGACAAAGCCTGTTGGCTGCTAGAGCTAGCACACGACCATGTGAAATCCACATGGCTTGAGTAAAGTTGGTCCCTGGAGGTGAGACAAGGTCGTGCCAAAAGGCACGGCCCTGCTCCGATTGAGCTCTAGAGGAACCACAAGGTCATGCAGATCTACACGGCCTGAAGTTGTTGGCCATGGAAAATTCCACACGGCTATGCCTGGGGGCATGGGTGTGTTCTGATTACGTTCAAGTGAAGTGGCATGGTCGTGCCAAAAGGCACGACCCTGCTTTGCTATTTTCTCCACATGCTCCTCCTTAGCGCATTTCTACTCCGTCTCCACTCCAAAAGCATTCCTATCATCACAAAATACATGAGAGCAAATTTCTAAACCAAAAGAGTAAATATGTTGAAATAATGATAGAAGGAGTGTAAAAGCGTAGGACATACTCAAGACAAAATCATAGATGTGCGATAAAGCATACATAAATACGTATGTAAACTACATGCATTAAAAGCCAAGGGTGCCATCAAACAACTCCAGGAAGCTGGCTATCTTGCATCCAAACCCTCGGCCTGCTTCCTGAACTAGAAAAGGCTTCCGGATGAGCTCCTAGAAAGTGTTGTCCCAGATTTTAAATAGTGCATCTTGGTCTACCACATCCTATATTATAAACCGATGTAAATCAAAGACTTTATGTAATTGAGATCCTTTTATTTACTCCTGTTCCATGTTGTTACTTTTCCAAACATTTGCAGTACTCTTGTGTCTATGTGAAGGAGTGGCCCATTCCGTCCCTCTGTGTGTCGGGTAGATAATAAGCCTAGGTTTACCCTTGCGAGTGTCAACGCGCCCTGAACAAGCAGCCCTTTTCCTTATTAGTGAGCGATGATTTGTATGTGTTGAGTGACGAGTCATTATTTCCAATCGAGTGGTCAGTAGTACATAGTGTGAAATGACAAGTGTCAATTGAGTGATGATCCAACCACTGACTAGATCTGATCAAGTGAATAGATTACTAGATGGCAAACTTGTGGGCTAGGAGGAAGAAAACTAAGCAGCGAAGTGACTGATTAATTAGCTTTGTCCCGTTAAGAACATGAGAAGTGGGGAGCTAAGCCCTGAATATCTGGCCGACTCTTGGGTCAAGCGGATGCATGTTGGGAGTCATGCCCAGATAGTGAGGAGTTGTGCTCCATTGAGATATGACTGGTTATAAGGTAGGGCAAGTGTACATTGGGAGTTATGCCCTTGTAGGATTCCAATCAGCTTGGGCCAGTCAGATTTAGATCATCATGCTCCATAAATACGAGAGATTTTTATTGATATGCATGCTAGAGTATCAAGATAATAATTTACTTGTTATATCCATCATAAAGGCCCTCCTTCTAGTATTGTCACATGTCCTTCCAACTTACTTTCCTAGGCGTGACAGCTGACGTACAACATGCATGACTTTTTGTATGAATGTGTGTAGATTATATATACTTTTATACATGTTTTGACGTACATCTACTTATATTTCATGAGCATAATCTATGTTTATTGCACGCTATTTCATTGTAATATCATATTTCCACTTTTTGTCAGAGATCTGCTCTTTGTATAATTTCTTATTGACAGGATGCTATTTGGAGCAAAAATAGAGCAAAATGCACATAAGAGCAACTATGGAAGAAATCAAGCTCAGGCTATGTGACTCCACACAGCCGTGTGGCCTACCAAAGGAGAAGAAGAACATGACCTTGTGACTTCACACAGCTATGTGGCCTACTAGAGGAGAAGAAGAACACAATCTGTGACTCCACATAGTCGTGCAACTTATCCAGAGACCAAGCAAGACACAGTCGTGTCACCTGATCCAAGGCCAAGAAGAAGCTGGCTGTGTGGATTCCACACGGTCGTGGCATGGGTCGTGTCAGGCTCGTGCCTTGCCTTATTTAAAGGGTTTTCTCCCCTTTGGGGGAATCTAGGGATTGGGGACTTCGTCCCTCTCCTTGGGAAAGGGTTCTCCCATTAGGGGGAAGCCCTAAAGCTCTTTTACTTTAAGATCCGTCCATCTCTAGAGAAAGAGAGTGCTTCCAAGGATGCTACGCTTCAAAGATAAGCATCTCTTCTCTCTATTTTCATGTATTGAGTTGTAGTTTGCTTCTTTCTTTGTCTTTGAATTGTAACCCCTTGTAATGGGGTAGATTCTTCAGATCTAGGATGTAGGAAGTAGTTGTGATGTGTTGTGATGTATGAACTATGTATTTGGATATTTTCTTGTGCAGTGATGTGTTTATATCATGTTCTATGTATGTTGTGCCTTGTATGTATTTGACGAAATGTGTCTGAGGTTAATTTATGTAGATGTGAGGGATTTATCTCTATGTTAAGATTGCTACTAGATTGGATAATCAGGGATTCTTAGTGACAAAGGATATCCATTCAATCAGACATATTATGCCCTTAGTGACAGAGGACATCGATAGTTACCTACTTTCTAGAGTCAAAAGATCTTAACATATGGATTAATTATTGTTAGGGCATTCTAATATCTTAGTTAACAGATTAACTACTAATTAGAATTGTAATCTAAATTATGAGTATGGCACTCTTACCTTGATAAATTAATAAAAAACAATTTCCTTCCTTTCTTGTACTTGTATTTTTTTTCTTAGCTATACCTTAGCTATACTATATATGTCATAGGGTATATATACATATGTGTAATTACTATAATCCATATAATATATATATATATATATATAATTTAATTATATATATGATTAAATTATTTATATTTTAAATATATTAATGAGTATGTTTCCATTTTTTAAATTTTAATTTTATTATATGTTTATGTTTTCACGCGCTTCCGATGAGACATGACTGATTCTTCCTCCTACGATCTCCTTCCTATAAATCCTTCTCCTCCATTCAAGAGTGGGGCAATAATCTATATTCTTGCTCGATCTCTCTTTGTGTCTTCGAAGTGAAAGTGATAAGTTGCCTACTAGCCTACCAGTCATTTGGTGGTGGAGCTTGCCCTGTCTTTCCTCTATCCTCAAGCAACCAGGCATTGATTATTTCTCATCTCTAGTTCATTTGATGAACAAAGCTTTTCTTTTCCCTAGTGATTCCCATGTCCCCATTACTTTCTTCTTTCCCTGATGCCCACTGACTCTTGGTCCTCGTAAGCTTCTGAAAACTCCCCCCTCATTTCTTTGCTTTTCCCAGAATCTCCTCATGAATATTCCCGATGGGCGACATACCTTGATCATCTCAAAGTTTAACAAGGTAGATCTGGACCACGTCCATTTCACCTATGAGGTTCCTGATTTCATGCATATAATCATGCCCAATTATCAGGACCCTCTCCATTCTCCCCCAGCTGATTATGTGACCTTCTTCAAGGACCAAGTCTTAGCTAGCCTTCGCTTCCCCATTCCCACTTTCTTTTATGAAATAAGCTGGTATTTTCACCTCCCTCTTCAACAAGTAGTCCTAAGCTCCATACGCCTTCTCTGTGGAGTAGCAATTTTGTTCTGTTTATGTGAAATCTCATTAGCTCCCTAGGTATTCCATTACTTCTACTATCCCAAACAAATAACTAATGGGATTTTTCGCTTTCAGTTCCGATCGAAGACCACCTTTTTTGATAAGTTGCCTTCTTAGAATAAGGACATGAGGGACAAATACTTCTTTATTTGACTCCTAACACCAGAATCTTGGCCAACCGAGTGGAATTCGAATCTCCCTCTACCCAAGCTGGGTGATTTTCACACAAAACTGACCTTTAGTGAAGTCTCAAAGTGGCTGGTGAGTATGAAATTTGATATTCCTAGACTGCTTCAAGAGGAGCTTCTTTATATTTTTGGATTGACTCTAATCCGAGCGAAGCTACAACTTTCCTTTGATAAGAAACTTCAACTCAATTTCTGTCTTATTTCTAACTATAATACTCTCTTTCTCTTTACAATGGAGACTCTATCTAAAGTTCTAGTGTCAGAAACCTTTTAAATAAATAAGGTTGAGCTGACTCGATGGGGAAAGGTCATCCTAGCCGAGTGGGATGGTTCATTGCATGACCATTCTCAAGTGACAGCAGAAGTGACCCTTGATTCCCCTAAGTCGGATGAGCCACTCAGGATTCACCACAAAAGAAGCCAACTCGCCACTCCAACTCTAATCCAATAAGCAGAGATCGAGCAAATGCCCCCACCTCCGGCTTGTTCCATGCAGGAGAAAACCTTGATTGGAACTTATCGCCCTACTTCAAAAGGGCCATCTTCTTCGGGATTAACCAGGCCTGTTCATGCACCGTCTATTTATGCACCATCATTTTCCATGTGTTCATCTAAACCAGCTGACCTGACCTTGGGGGTCTCTTCTACAAGGCCTAGCACATCCCGTGGGTCCAAGCACCAGTTTGTCTTCTCTTTTGATGTGCCATCCAAACAAAGGATGGTTTTTGATTCCCGACTACCCTTCAAGGTGGTAACATTAAAAGGGTTGATGGCTAACGCTTGGACATACTCCATGGGATGAGCAAATAATCGCTAGGTACTTGAGTGTGCAAACGACTTTGCTTAGGTTGCTACCACAGTAAGTTCTTATCCTCTTCCCCTTGGTAAGTAGGATTTCTAACACCTATTTTCTCAGTTCTTTGCTAAGCGACTAAACTTGAGCCAACTGGTCATAGACTTGGCATTCGCCAATAAGATTTTGAAGGATCCTGTGGAAGAATTGGAATCCCCCTCTAGCCTGCAAATGCCATAAGAACAAAAATAGAGGAAGAAACCCTACTTTTGTTAAGTAGAGAAAGCTGGACTCATCAAGAATGATCAACATGTAGAATAGAACACTCCAAGAGTTAGAAGCTAAGCTGAGTGCAAGACTAGTGAAGGCCAAGGTAGTGTCTGATCTGGCGCAAAAGAATGCAATGTTAGAAGAACTTAGGATTTCTCATTCTTTAGAGTCAGTTGATAAAGCTAAGGAATTAACAACCAAGGATCTGTTGATATTAGACTAGCAGAGGTGCTTGGACTCACAGAAGGCTAGGCTAGATTGACTTCAAGTTGAGCTAGAGTCTGCTCGATCCAAGTTGACGACTTCCAAGTTGGAGTTAGCAACATACCAAGCAGGAGAGGATGAATACTTTGAAGCTAAACGAACAACGTATCTCTAATCTCTGGAGTTCATCTTGGAGCCCGACCGGCACACTATAAAGATGTTTTTTTTGGCACCAAATGAGCAATCAAACAACTACGAGAAGAGGGTTTTTTATCAGCAAACCCGCCTGAGCGATTTCTAGATCGCCAGTGGATTATAGATAAGCTTCCTCATAATATCTTTCTCGAATTTGGGTGATTGGATAATGTAGTGACCCTTGTATCCCGAGCTCTGGATAAGCAGGAAACCTTAAACATATAGCATTTGCTATCATTGTGTTGTGTCTCCAGATTTTGATCCCCTCTTTTTGATCATTTTTATGTCTTCCCATGTTGTTTCTGTCAGTGAGCAGACTATTAGTGACGATATACAAGGAATGCTCAATGGTTATATGAGAGTAGTGTCAAGTGAGCGACGATCTATGAGGGTGTTGGGTGGGCAGTAATGAACAGTGTTGAGCGAGTGATTAAATGACCTACATATAACCCCCTTCATGGTTTGATGCTAAGGCACAAGAGCTAGGAGCATAAGTGTGTGAGCATGCGCACTTATAACTAGGCTAAACGACACGAGAGTCTAGAATATAGGTGTGAGAGCAGGCTCGCTTATAACTTGACCTCAATGATACGAAAGTCTGAGAAATAGGCGTGAGAGCAAGCTCACTTATAACTTGGTCGGTTGGCTCGAGAGTTTGGGACATAGGTGCGTGGGCATGATCACTTATAACTTGGCCAGATTACGTGAGAGTCTAGGACTCGCTTATAACTCAGTCAAGCCACACGAGAGTCTGTTACATAAGTGCAAGAGCAAACTCACTTATAACTCGATCAACCAGCGCGAGAGTCTAAGAAATAGGCATGAGAGAAAGTTCAGTTATAACTCCATCGTGTAGTGTGAGAGTTTGGAATATAGGCATGAGAGCAAGCCCACATATAACTCGGCCTAGCGGCGCGATAGTCTAAGACATAGGCTTGAGAGCACGCTCGCTTAGAACTCGATCGAATGGCACGAGAGTCTAGAAAATAGGTGTGAGAGCAAGCTCCTTATAACTGTTGGTTCCTTGTAGGATGACTAGAGGGGGTGAAAACCTTGCTAATCAAATTACAATTTTCTTTTGCTTCGTTCTTAGCAAATACAAACACACATTAGATAATTCAAAATAAACAACATAAAAAGAAGAGTAAGAGACATGAGCAATTTACTTGGTTACAACCAGGAAGGTTGTTAATTCAAGGTGTTGAAAAACACTAACAAACTCCTTCGATAAAGGCAAAGAAGCCTCTTACATCTATGAAGCACAAAAAATAAAGAAATAGTAGATCTAGAGATTACGAACAAGTGTTTTGTTTAACTAAGAGAATCAGGGCTCTATTTATATCTCATTGGTCGAAATAGTCGTTTGATGATGTGGCAGTCTCCGAGCACCTCCACTGGTTGCCTCAATCCTCTTTGCAATGACTTTGTGATAAGGTATTTATCCTTGCCCAAGCACCTAGACCAGTCCGGGTGCCTGGATTGGTGTTGACATGGACTCCGAAAGTTATCCTCACCACAACGGTAGAAAGGGGCTCCTGTTCTGACCTAGGCTAGTCAAAGCGTCTGGACTTTGTCCAAGCGTCTAGACTTTATCCAAGCGTCTAGACAAGTCAACTCTTTGTTGATTTATCTGATTGCTGCTCCAGTCAGTTGGGTGATTTTTCAATCATCTAGAGTTGAGCTTACTCGAACACAACTCTAGCCTTCTCCTCGAGAGTCTTCCGCTCTGACTTTTCATCCCTCAGAAGCGCTGCGCACATTCTTCTCGTCCGTTAGTGTATTCTTTGACAGCACCTCATCCCTCGGATGCATCTACCCCGTCAACTCGCTTCTTGTGCATTCCTTCTCGCTAGCTATGTCTTCCGCTTGACTTCTTGTGTTCTTAAGTTCCTGCACACTTTAACACAAGGATCAAACACAACATGACCTAAGTTAACTTGGTTGACCATATCAAAACTATCCCGGAGTACTTACAATCTCTTTCTTTTTGATGTGCATCAACCCGAATTAAAGTTAAAGTAAGCAAGGACATCATATTTTATTTTGTGAAATAAAATAATAATTAAAGCATGAATTGTGTCATAAATTTTTTTTAAAAAAACTCCCTGTAAATTTAATACTTATATTACTCCTCCTTTAATCACATCAAAAAAACCTGTTGGGAAAATACAAAAAAAAAATAGTTAAAAAATTTAGAAATTTTTCTAAGGGTACAAAATATATTTTTCAGTTATATATATGTTTACTGAAATTAATTTTTAAAGTGATACATTTTGATTAATTAGTTTAAAGATTTTGGAAAAATAATTGAAAAATTATTTTAAAGAGTCTAAAAATCCTATAAAATTGTATCAATGACAATCATAAGTATTTGAATGCATGGTAAGAGTTTCATGTACATTACATTTTTATTTAATCATAAATACCAGTTAAGCCCACCATAATTTCTAAAATTTGGATTTTATAAAAAATTTGAACATGTAGAATGTTTAAGATATTCTATTTGTTCTTTTAATTTTTCATTTTCATTTTTAACTTTATCAAATTCTTGAAGTGGACATGCTTTGGCTAAGATGGTTTCAAATTTACATTTTCCTTTTCCAATTTGTTATTCTTAGACTTGAGTTTACACATTGATCTAAACATTAATTTTATATCTTCATAAAGTTGGTTAGGAGGAAGGCGGCATACCTCACTTACCATGTCGGTCTCGAAGTTTGACTCTCCCCCTTTATTGCTACTTTCTTCGAATATAGCTCCTCATTCATCGATACTCTCCTCTTAATGACTCACCATTAGTGCTAGTCCAGCATACTCATCTAGTTTGAACTCTAATGATAACTCGTCCCATATTGCCTTCAGATTCTTGTGCTTCGATTTGCTTGACTCTTTGTTTTTCTCCTTCCTTTTCAGCTTCGGGTAGTCATCCTTGATGTGTCCTTCTTCATCACAATTGTATAATCTGATCTTTCTTTTACCTCTTGGATTTTTCTTGATTTGCAACTCATTAAACTTATTAGATCTAAAAAACTTTTTGAACTTCCTTACCATATATGCTTTTTGATCCAAATCGAGTGAAGAGTATGATTCTTGCTCGTTCTTCTTAGCTTTGAAAGTTAGGTTTTGAGTTGGCTCCTTTTTATTTATTAGACTA
Source organism: Zingiber officinale (assembly GCF_018446385.1). NCBI lineage: Eukaryota > Viridiplantae > Streptophyta > Magnoliopsida > Zingiberales > Zingiberaceae > Zingiber > Zingiber officinale. The sequence goes on along the minus strand of NC_056002.1, from coordinate 94,745,477 downwards.
TACATCAAGTTTCATGTAATTCTAAAGTTGAAAATAGACTTTTTAAGGTACTTACCTTAAGATCCTTAGAGATGTAGAAAGAATCTACTATAGATGTCCAATCTGGGATTCTTGGAAAGACATTGAGAGCATATCAAAGAGAATCTCAATTTGTTACCGCCTCTCCAAGGTTGGTGATTTTGGTGATCAGTTCTTTGAGTTTGGCATGTAGTTGATCAACTATTTCCCCTTCTTCAAGTCAGAGATTTTTTAGTTGGTTCCAAAGCAGATCTTTTCTAGTGAGTTTGGCTTCTGAGGCTCCTTCGTGTAACTCCAGGAACTTTTCCCAAAGTTCTTTGGTTGATTCATAAGTATCGACACAGTTGACTTCTCGTGACGGTAGTAAGTTCAGCGGATGGAACTTCACTTTTTCATTGGCCACTAAGTCTGCTTGCTCCTTCTTGGTCTAGTAGTATTCTTCTTTTTTAGCTCCATGTTGATCTATGGGTGTTACAAAATCATATTTTATACTTAGTAATATATCAAAATTAGTTTTGAAGAATATCTCCATTTTCTTCTTCCAGATGGTGAAATTCCCCTTGAACTTTGGTGGATGAATGCTCGCTCTGGCCATTTGTGTTTTAGACGAAGGTTAGCCTTCTTAAGCATCCTCACTCTGATACTAATTATTGGTCTCTTATAACTGACTAGAGGGGGGTAAATAGTCTGCCAATCAAATTATAATTTTCTTTTGCTTCGTTCTTAACAAAGACAAACACACATTAGATAATTCAAAATAAACAACATAAAAAGAAGAATAAGAGACACGAGCAATTTACTTGGTTATAACCGGGGAGCTTGTTAATCCAAGACATAGAAAATCATTAACGAACTTCTTTGATGATGGTGGAGAAGCCGCTTACAGTGATTAAGCACAAACAGTAAAGAAATAATAGATCTAGAGATTATGAACGAGTATTGTGTTTAACTAAGAGGACCAGGGCTATATTTATAGTCCACTGGTCAAAATAATCGTTTGATAATGTGGCAGTCTCTGGGCGCCTAGACTAGGCCCGGGTGCCTAGACTAGTCGAACCTCTTCACAACAGCTTTATGATAAGGCATTTATTCTTGCCTGAGCACTTAGACCGGTCCATGCACCTGAATTGATGTTGACATGGACTTTGAAAGTTATCCTCGCCGCAATGGTCGAAAGGGGTGTCTGTTCTAACCCAAGGAAGTCCAAGTGCACGGACTGGTCCAAGCACCTGGACTATAAGATCCTGGACTTCATCCAGGTGCTTGGATAAGTCAACTCCATGTTAACTTGTTCGGCTGCTGCTCCGGTTGCTTGGGTAATTCTCTAGCCATCCAGAGTTGAGCTCACCCGAATCCAATGTTGGTGCAGGTTGCACCAATGGTCGAACTCAGGTTTTGATCAATGATAAAGTAAGTTAAGTTAGGTTTGTTATGATCTAATGATGTAACTAAGTGTGCAGGAGAAGTCCAAATAGGCCGACGGGTTGACCGGATATCTGGTAAGAAATCCAGCTAGGTCGACGGGCTGACCAGATAGCTGGTACGAAGTCCAGATAGGTCGACAGGCTGACTGGATATCTAGCACGAAGTCCAGCTAGGTCAACGGGCCGACTAGATAGCTGGCACAAAGTCCAGATAGGTCCATGGGCTGACTGGATGTCTGGACAAGCAGTAAGTTAAGGTAAGTCACTGGAGGAGAGTGACTTGGTGAGGGTGTGTTCCCCGTTTAAGGGAACAGTAAGCGTCGATCCAACTTAGATCCATTTCAAAAATCTAAGTTGAGATCTTGACTAGATTCTGGTCTCAATGAGATAGAATCTAATTAGTACTCTATTTGCTATATTGTGCTAACTTTGTTTTGTAGGATAATATAATTTTTATTGTCTCGGTTAACTTTTTCTTACAGGAAAATGAGTTGCTAGAAAAGTCAAGTCTGAGCGCCCGGATTCAGTCCGAGCGCCCGGATTCAGTCCGGACACCCGGAATGCCAAAATCTATCTCAACGTAATTTAGAGCACGCTAATTGGATGAGCTGACATCATGGTCTAGGCACCCGGAAGGGATCCAAGCACCCGAAATTACCTATATAAGCAGTCTTCCACCAGGAGCACAAGACACAACATTCTTTTGCGATTGCCTTCTTACGCGCTGCTCCAAAGAAGTTTCTGCGACTCCACGACGTGACTTCGATGCCCGAGTGGCACTGCTCTAACGACTGAGCAACACAACTCTGACGACAAAGTGACGCAACTCCAACAACTGAAAGCACAACCTTCTAGATCTCTAAGAAGTTGTTGGTATACTTGTTTATTTTTGCACTTAAATTATACATTCATTGTATTCCTCTTGTAAAGAATTGCGAATTGTTAGCAAATTGCCCAACAAAAGCACTTGACGAGTGCGGACCTTGGAGTAGGAGTCGACGAAGGCTTCGAATCAAGTAAAATTTGGTTTGTTAACATTATTTTCATTGTTATCTTTTCGCTGCGTACTCGATTTAATTCTTGATTTTCGACGATCACTATTCACCCCCCCCCTCTAGTGTTCTTCACGATCCAACAAATGGTATCAGAGCAGGTACCGCTCTGATTTGGTGCAACCACCAATCCGGCAAAGGGGTGAAAATTTTTGTTTTCTCATTTTTTGATTTTATGTTTTTTGACATAATCTAAATTGGTACCATTACCTCTTTGAAAACATTTTCTCATAGCAAACCAATCTGAATTGGTGCAACACCAATGAAGTTTTAATATTTTTATTTTTATTTTTATTCCATACTACTAATCTAAGACCAAAAGTCTTGGGACCATCTTTATTTGTCTTTATTGTGTGCAAGAGCAATTGCCTAAAATGAGGGATACAACACTGTCTGTCCTCCCCTCTTAAATGGCGATGACTTCCCATACTAGAAGAAGTGAATGGAGGTCTATCTGAAGACTGACTTCGACCAGTGGTTCAGCGTCACCAGAGGCTACAAGGCTCCCATCGACAACTTCGGAAAACCAATAGACCCGAAACATTGGAATTCGGAAATGAAGAAGAAAGCCCAGACCGACTTCAAAGCTCTCAACACACTACAATGCGGGCTAACGAAGGAAGAGCCGAATTGTGTGGGTCCACACGAAAATACAAAAGAACTGTGGGACAAGCTCATCGAATTGCATGAGGGAACCAGCGACGCGAAGGTAACCAAAAGAGACCTCTACTTGAATAAATTATTTAATATAAAAATGTAGGAAGGAGAATCAACAAGTCAACTCCACTCGAGGATAAAGGACATCCTCAACGGGCTCCATTCAATCGGCCACCAAATGGAGAATCGCGACTTGATAAGGTACACCCTAAACGCATTTCCTCGAAATGCAATGTGGCCATCCATCATGGATGCTTACAAGATTTCGAAGAATCTTTGTAAATTAAAACTTGATAAATTATTTTGTGAACTCGAACTCCATGAGCAGACTAACTCAAAACAGGTCGAGAAAGGTATTGCCCTTTTTGCATGTTCCTCAAAGGAAAAGTCAAGAACCAAACATGAACCTAAAGGTGAGTCTGACCAAGACTCAGAAGATGAAAAATACCTAGTGAACTTAGTAAGAAAAATGTTCACCAGGAGAAAGAAGAACTTCAACATAAATGACCTACAAAAGATCAACTCCACCACCGACCCTAATAACAAAAATGTGACCTACTTCGGATGTAACAAAAAGGGTCACTACAAGAACGAGTGCCCAAAGCTGAAAAACGACAAATCCAAGACAACCAAGAAGAAAGCACTAAAGGCAACATGGGACGAATTGTCTTCAGATGAATTAAATGTCGAAGATCAGAAGCACCGAAGCTACCTCACGCTGATGGCCAGCAAATCAGAATCAAAGGATGAATCGAAAGACGAGTCTGAACCTGAATCGAGTCATGTGTCCATACTCGTTTTCGAAGGTTCCAATGAGATATAATTTAATTTAAGCAAAAAGTTTTTTAAAGTCATTGCATGCTTAAATAAAAAATTAACTGAACAAGAAAATCAAAACAAAATACTCCTTGAGGAAAATCAACACCTCAAGGGATAAATCAAAAATTATAATCCAAATCAAATTGTAAAGATTGAGGAGGAAAACTCAATATTAAAAATCGAAATTAACAAACTTGAAGGGTTATTAGAAAATTTTACAACTAGATCCAAAAACTCGGATCTAATCCTTAAAATTCAAAAAGTTATATATAACAAATCTGGACTTGGATACAAGTCCAGTTCAACAAATAAATCATTTATATCACTAGTAACTCAAAATAAAACACAAACTAAAGCTTGGATTCCAAAAGCATGCCTAACTACGTAATTAGGAATTAACCAATACTATATACCCAAAAATAAAATATATTATGTAAAATCAAATAGCCCAAATCAAAAACATAAAACTAAATCAACTAAACCAAAGACAAATTACAGAAAGAACTATAGAACCAACTCAAACTCAAACTATCATCAAGTCTATTATAATTACAAAAGTAATTGATATAAACCCAAAACCAAAACTTAAGAAATTTAGATCAATAATTCAAGGGGAGGCTCCAAACTAGTTGGCACCTCCAAAAATAACCTACCTGACAGGGTAATTAAGGATTAGATTAAAAAAGGATAAAAGTTTAACTTGACCTACGGTAATGGTGAAGTTTTGGATGATAGTAGGTTAGGGAAGTTTCGTCTATGCATGTCTAGGAAGATATGGCTTCGACCTGGTGTATTTAGATTAGTGAAACTAACTGAAGCTACCCCTTACGAATCCTAATTAGTTAGACCAAGGTTTTGTACTAAGTTCAGTGGATGAGACTATTTGAAAAATCTCGAAGGCATGGTTACTCTAATGATGTCCAGGTGACTCACCATAAGCCAGAAGTTTATCCAAAGAATGCTTGTTTGTTGAGCTCAAAGCTAAACCTGAATCTAACAAAAAGTTAAACCAAACCTTGATATTGAACCTAACTCATCTCATAAAAATTATAGGATTCTCTGATTGAAAACATAGATCGGGTGAGATGACTAAGAACTTAAATTTAAATTTAAATTTAAATTTAAATTAAATTAACATTAAAATTAAATTAAAATTAAAAATGAAATTGAAATTATAATTTAAATTTAAATTAAAATTAAATTGAAAATTAAATTAAATTAAATTAAAATTAAAATTAAAATTAAAGATAAAAATTTTAAAAAAATTAACTAAACTTAAAATTAAAAATTAAAAATTAAATTAAATTAAAATCAAAATTAAAATTAAAATAAATAACTAAACTTAAAATTAAAAATTAAACTAAATTAAAAATTAAAAATTAAACTAAATTAAAAAATTAAAAAATTAAACTAAACTCTAAATTAAAAATTAAAAATTAAAAATTAAAAATTAAAAATTAAAAATTAAAAATTAAAATTTAAACTAAACTTAAAAAATAAACTAAATTAAAAATTAAACTAAACTTAAAAAATAAACTAAATTAAAAATTAAAAATTAAATTAAAAATTAAACTAAATTATAAATTAAAAAATAAAAATTAAACTAAACTTAAAAATTAAAAATTAAACTAAATTAAAAATAAAAATAATAAATTGAACTTAAAATTTAAATTAAATCAAACCTAAATTAACTTAAATTAAATTAACTTTTAAATTAAATTAACTTAAAATTAAATGACCTTAAAATTCAAAATCAACTTACAATTAAAATTAACTTAAGATAAAAACTAATCTTAAATTCCTACCTATTGTAGGAAATCAAGTGGATATTGGATAGTGGTTGCTCCAAACACATGACTGAGGATCACACTAAATTCACTCAATTAACCTACAAAAAAAGGTAGATCTGCTACCTTAGCGGCCCCCTAGTACCGGCCCCACAGATATGGAGGGAGGTTCATGCAGGTACATAGGTCATAGGCGTATGGTGGGGCACTCAATTAACCTACAAAAGCTTAGGAACAGTTGCCTTTAGAAACAACGGTAAACTTAAGGTAATTGGAATAGGTAATATTGAACTCAAAACTGATTTCATTATTAAGAAAGTATTACTTGTTGAAAAACTTAATTATAACTTTCTTAGTATAAGTCAATTGTGTGATTCTGGATATAAGATTATGTTTCTTTCCTCTGAATGTTTAATTAAGCATTTAAATAACTCTACTATAAGCCTAAAAGGGTTTAGAAAGGACAATATCTATGTAATTAACCTAACCATGTAACGACCACCCTTCTCACTATTATACTACTCTCTAAGGGTGACCGTTACTTAACTACTAACTCTACTTAACCGGTATGATCGAAACCACGAGGAGTCTCTACCGAAAAATTTCGGCAGCATCTCCCCTGTACCGGTGACCATATACTGAAATACATACATAGTATACATCAGCCACAGGCGGCTGGAACATACATCAAACACCCACGAAGTTAAATAAGTGTTAAAACCAAAAAATACATACCTACTAAACTGAGTTTATCTTAGCATACAATCTAACACAAAAATAATCTCAAATGACATGGATCTTAAAGTACAACTTTAAATGCTTCTTATACACTAAAATGCGGAAAACTCAATAACATCCCAAGTCTCTCCCATAGTCCTGGCATCACACATCATCGAACACCTCCTTGTCACCTTCCTTTGCTAAATCTATTCCTTTCCTGTATCTGCAGTAAGAGGAAATGCAATCTATAAGCAAAATGCTTAGTAAGCGCTATCTAACTCACAAAAATCTCGATATGCATGTACATATATCTATAACATGAACTAACTGAATGCTTACTGAAGATTACTCATATTCATCCAATAGTAAAGGAATCAAACAGGCTGAAATGCTAAACATGTAAAGCTACTCATGCTCTTCTAATAGGAAAGAACAGTAATTTAATCTAATTAACATGCTAGCATAAAAGAAAACTAAACTTGCTGATTTAAAACAAAATGAAACTTATTTCATTTGTTCTAAACTTATTCTTTTATTCCACTTGTTTACAACTTATACTTTAATACTTTTATACTTATGTGAAACTTATTTTACTTGTTCAAAAGCTTATACTTATAATACTTCAAAATAGTAATCAACTTCTCTTGGGCCCAGGCGTAGTACCATCTTATGCGCGTTCCCTAATAGGTTGGGGTAGCGAGCCACCAATCCTAAAAGAGCAGACCTTGGTCTACTAGGTCCAAGACTTTGGGATTGGACACCTGGATTTGTTTAACGACAACCTTGGAAGTCGGGTACTAGCCTCTTCAAAGTAAAATATTTTATTATCTTAATTACTTCTTCTTTAAATGCCTTGGCATTTTAATAAGCATCTTGTGTGCCAAAATCCCTAAAGTCTTAACTTTGGGATCTACTTAAGGCCTTGGCCTTTTTCTTTCTTTTCTTTATCTTTCTTATACTTGTTAATACTTCTACAAGAATGCTTCTTTAAAAAAAAACTAAAATGTTTAAGCAAATTCCAACACTGAAATGCTTAAACAAAAATCTATACCATCTCGTGTTCATTGCCTAATGGTCAAGAATGACCGGTTTGCACGGCAAACCCCAACTCAAGCTAAAAACCTACTGGGATCTTTAAACTTTCACTAGTCATTTCCTAACAAGTTAAGTTCTGATTATAAATAACCAAATAATCAAGTAACTAAAAGCTAGAGATCAGGTATAGCTTTAAATATACCCTATAAGTTAAGAACATGAATCTTGTCAGCCTCTCAAATCTCAAACTAGCAATCTCTCTAAATGAATCCTTCAATGTGTAATGAACTTCATAGGCATCTCATCTTTATCAGTTATTGTCATCGGCAACATTCACAAATTCACTATCCCTCTCAGTGACATTTTAAATTTTAGGTGTCTTATCTTGCTTCCTTAATGATGAAAACATAAATTTCTTTTTAATTCCTTCAGAGAAGCACAGTTCTTCCATGATACTCAATCTTGTAACCACGTCAATTCTTTCCCATGTATAATATTTGCTACATATGGGCTTCAGGGAAATAAACTAAAATAATAACAAAGGGGTCATCAAATCCTCTTTAAGCATGCTACAACAGAACTAAAAGCAGCAAACAAATCTAGGAACTAATCTTAAACCTCTAGCAACCCCATTAATCTGTACAACATGTTCCGAAAGCAAGGAAAGAACTAAAATCCCTATCTATTCCAGTTCTGTACAAACCAACCAAACACCTCAAGGAAAGGATGATACTGCTATCAAAGAGTTGATACATGATATACTAGAACCAGAACTTAATGGGTCTACACATTCTAAATTCTTTCCAACTAAGGAAAGCATAAAGAGAAGTTGTTGTTGTTAAACGTGATTCACTAGGACAGAACTTGGGAGATCTACTTATTCTCAATTTATTCCAACCAAACAAAGCATAAAGGACAGAATTGCTACTGCTATCACAAGTTGAAACGTGATATGAATCACTTCCAACATAACAAAACATAAGGAAAGAATTTGCTACTGCTAAATGTGATTTACTAAGAAATCTGTAACTAAAATACTATACTACAAAATCAATGAATCTAAAACCCATATAACACCTATTTTCATTGTCTAGTAGTGAAAATCTGAAACCCATAAACTCCATATGAACTGATCATGTCCATTAAGATCACCACAGAAAAATCTAACTCAAAATTGGAATTACCAATTATAAGGTCAAAAGAAAGTAATCAACCGCTAAGCCTAAGCAAAAGAAATTAACTCCTTAAGGAGAATTATACAGCAAATAGGTAGAGTCTAAACAACATGCTGTGATAAAAACCAAACTTGTTGTTTTCTTTAAAAAAAAAAACTTCTCATACACATAGAGGTTAAATCTGTTACAGCAGGTTCCAAAGCAAGGTAAAAGAAGACTAATTCCCTAACCTATACAATCTTTCCCTTCTCCGTTCCCTTTTGAGGCTCACGGCAACAACCTCAAAACAAGCTCCTTACGGCATACATCAAAGAAAACGACAGGAAAAAGCAAGAACTCGATAGCTACTCTTACTGCAGGTGAGTAAGCAACTTACCCTTCGTGTTCTTGGACTTACAGCCGAGAAGAAGGGCTCTAGGGTTCCGGTTAACTCAAGCTCTCGGTCCCTTCTGGTGCTCACGGCCTCTCCTCGACGTGAGGACCACCGCCCTGTGAAGAGACCCTCGGAGAACAACCTCACCGGCCGCCGGAGACGTGCTTGCTTGCTGCCGCGGTTTCGCCTGAGAAGGAGTCGCGCCCTCGTGAGAGAGGAGAGGAAGAGAGGTTAGGGCTCGGGTAAAATAAAATCCCAAACGCTATTAACTCATCCTTTAATACCTAGGTTCTATTTCTGTTCTCCACTATAACTTAAATATATTTTGTTCCCTACTTGATTAACAAAACTCCCGTGGAACACTTGGTTATCTGCATTTTCACCGAAACCCCTGGTCGTGAGTTCAAATCCTCAGCCAAGCCTTTTTATTCCCCTTTATTTTAAATGTTCCTAACTACTGCTTAAATGTAATTCATCCTCTATTTGATCAGTAATGGCTGCTGGCCCACTTGGTTAGCTGGACTCGTTTAAGGGTTGGCTTGGCCGGAGGTCACGGGTTCAAATCTCTGCTTGGACATTTTTTGTCAAAACTTTTTTCATTTAGTAAAAATACCAAACAACCTCCAAAAATTACATAAAAATACTCTAAAAATCTCTAGAATATTCCTATAGCATTTCTAAGTATTTTAAAATTACTTTTAGGACTCGAAATGAAGAAATTTGGGTTGTTACAAACCTCTTCTTCACTTAAGTGTTACTTAACACAAAAAGAAGAAACTTGGTTATGGTATAGAAGAATATCACACACAAACTTTAGAAATCTAAGTAAATTAAATGGATTAGTTAGAGGCCTACCAAAGTTACCTAACTTAGACTCAACAATCTGTAATACTTATCAACAAGAAAAATAAATAAAATCCACTCACAAATCAATTAATCAACTTCAAACATATTCAATACTAGAACTATTACACTTAGACCTATTTGATTCTCATGGGGTCAAATCAATAAATAGAAGCCTATATTGCCTAGTAATAATAGATGACTACTCTAGATTCATCTGGGTAAAATTCTTAAAAAATAAAGATGAAATATTTAAAATCTTTACTAATTTTTACAAACAAGTTGAAAATGAAAAAGAACTAAAAATTAAAAGAATTAGAAGTGACAACAGAGGTGAATTTAAAAATCATAACTTTGACCAATTTTGCCTTGAAAATGGTTATCACCATGAATACTCATGTCCTCAAATACCTCAATAAAATAGAATAGTAGAAAGAAAGAACAGAACCCTACTTGAAGTCTCTAGACAATGCTAAATGAATATAACCTACCAAAATACTTTTGGCCAGAAGCTGTTAGCATAGCCTGCTATGTACAAAACCGAACCACAATAAATAAAACACATAATAAAATTTTATTTGAAATATATTATAACAAAAAACCTAATATTGAATACTTTAAAGTATTTGGATGTCCAGCCTACATAGTAAATACAAGAGAACAATTAGAAAATTTTACATCAAAAATAGAAAATGGGAACTTTATAGGATACTCATTAAATAGTAGAGGTTATAGAATATATAATAAAGTTACACTAAGAATTGAAGAAACCTCAAATGTAAAATTTGAAGAGTCCAACCAAAACTTAGAACAAACCCAAATTCAATCAATTGATTTTATTCAAAGTAACACTAGTCAAGGGGAAGCCAGTGAAAATCTAAGTCGAGAAGAAGAAGATAAACCTCAAATGAATGAACCTATGAGAACTATAAGAGTCAACTAAAATCATCCAATTGCACAAATAATTGGTGACCCAAACCTAAGAGTTCAAACTAGATCATCCTTAAAAACATTAAGTCAGATATCCCTAATCTCAAAAATTAAACCCAAAATAATAGATGAATCTTTACTTGACCTAGACTGGATCATAGTCATGCAAGAAGAATTCACCCAATTTGAGAAAAACGAGATCTGGAACTTAGTACCACCACCTAAAAATAAAAAGATAATAGAAATAAAATGGGTATTCAGAAATAAATTAAGTGAAAATGGAGAGATTATTAGAAATAAGGCTAGACTAGTTACTAAAGGGTTTAGTCAAGTAGAGGGACTTGACTATGATGAAACATATGCCCCAGTAGCCAGACTAAAGTCTATTAGAATGCTACTTAGCTATGTAGCCCATAAGGGATTTAAACTTTATCAAATGGATGTAAAATCCAGCTTTTTAAATGGGCTAATAAAAGAGGACGTTTATGTAAGTCAGTCACCTGGGTTTGAGAGTTTAGATCATCCTGACCATGTATTTAAACTTAAGAAAGCCTTATATGGTCTTAAACAAACACCTAGGGCATGTTATGAAAGGTTAACCTCTTACCTAATTTCTAAAGGGTTCAACCAAGAATAAATTGACTCAACTCTATTTGTCAAATCAATCAACCAAGATATTTTTATAGCTCAAATGTATGTAGATGATATAATTTTTATGTCAACCAATTGAGAATTTTTACAAGAATTTATAACCCTAATGGGACAAAAATTTGAAATGAGCCTTGTAGGTAAACTAACTTACTTTTTAGGGTTACAAATTTAAAAAAAATGAAGGTAATTACATTTATCAACAAAAATATATTAAAGAATTACTTAAAAAATTTGGAATGAAAAACACTAAAGAAATAAAGACACCTATGGCAACTAACACAACCTTAGATTGTAAAATACAGTACCCAAATAATAAGCAAATAATAAGGTTATTTGACAAATAATCTTATTGGATTTTTCAGGAATTTTTAGAAATTTTCTAAGAATTTTTCGGAGCCTGTATGGTGTATTTTACGGGGATCAATTATGGGCTCGAGGGAAAGCCTATTTCGAATACCCGGAGATGGGAGTTGATTGAGGAATTAATCTAGAATTTAATCAAAAATAACTAAGTTTTTTTTGAAAACCTATTTCTCACCATGCCCTAACCATCTTGAAGTGTCGATTCCCTTCCTCCCTCTTCCTCTTTGTCGTCGAGACCTCACCGCCACTCCTCCCTCTCCCTATTCTCATCCGCCGTCTCCTCTTATCTCCCTCTCACGATTCTCCCTGCCCGATCGCCGGCCACCTGCGAGTTCATCTCCAATGTAGGTCTTCTCCTCTACTGTCCCTCACCTCCGCCACTCGACCTTCCTCTCCCCGATTTCTACTTCGTCGCTGGCACAGATTCATTGTCGCTCTTCACCGGAGTCGCTTCAATCGAAGCCACCAACGACAGCAAGCTCTCGATCCGCCATCACCGACAGTCGAGCGGTGTTCTCTGTACCCCTCGGTGCTGAGCCCTCACGACTCCACCGCACGTTGACGTCGCTGCCGATCTTGTGTTCCGATTTCCACTCAACCTCATTCTCCTCTGCTGACTCGAGCCACTTGCGGAGTGATCCCGGTGTCCTAGTTCAGTGTCAGACCTCTCCCTCACGCGTCTCTGCCGACTCCATTGCTGCAAGCTCTACTGGGCTGTGCCCTAGTTTTGGTTAATTCTGCATCGCTACAACCACCAGTCTGGTGAAGGTAGTTGTCATATTTCTCTTCCATGGTTGTGATTCAGATGTATCTATCATCACCACTCTTGTATCGACGTATTGCTCATTTGGTCATATGATGATGCAGATCATCTGTTCGATGAAATGCTTAATTCCTCTTACTATCACTATTCGTGTCATCAACGCTGTCAATGGCCACCATATTTAGTGAGTAGTTGTTGGATTAATGAACAACCCTAGAGAAGAAGAGGGAGGCATAGGTAACAAATTACTTGATCTAAGTTTGGTTGATCTGCGTTAGATATTCAGATATGATATATTGATTAGAGGTTGGTTAGCAATTGATTTGGATTATTATTCATATGTTTGATTAGGAGGGATAGTGATTTTATCTTCTCTGGAGGAGAGTTGTACCAGCTATGGTCGTTAGCTGAGCCATCAATTTCGGTGAGTGGTTAGCATGGATTTATGTGTAGTTTGATCTATTGGATTATGGATTTAGTTAGTTGGTGTGAGTATTTATGCTTGGAATTGATTAGTCTAGAGGATGAATAATTTAGTCATGGATTAGTTATTTGAAATGAGCTACAGATTGGGTTGTGGGATGATATGAGTTTATGGATTCTTAATCAGATTGATGTTAAGGTGACTATTTGGTTCATGATGGATTTAGCTAACTAGTTCATATTTGACTTAGTTATATTATGCATGATGTGATTTGCAGGACGTTGATTCAAGACTAGCGTCTCGGTATGGGATTATTTAGCATGATCATCAGATAAAGGCGGGTACTTCTTGCTTTATCTCTTTAGTACATTGTTCTTAGTGCATGAGCTATACCTTCGGATAGTTCCTGTATTTATCTTGACTCCACTCGTATTTTTCCTGTGTTTGATACTTCCACTCAATCTTTGAGCTACTCGTTTCTATATCTATACAGTCTCTCATTATTATCCATGATATTTAGCAGATACCGGACACCAGATACTAATTACTGGATATTGGATATATAGATACCAGATACCATGTTTACTTGCTTTGACTGCTATTTATTCACGTTTCTTATTGAGCATGCTGGCTTCATGTAGCATACCTGTTTCTGTTTATATATATATATGATGACTGTTGCATTGTTTGCATCATGTCATTGCATGCATTGCCGGTGACTTTGGCTCCCTTGTGGTTGAGACGGTCGTTGGCCTAGGCCGCACGCTCGGCCACTCATGGGTAGTGGTAGCTAGAGCGTGTCGTATGTCCTGTCGTGCCCCCACTCGCACACTCATGGGTAGTGATAGCTGGAGTGGTGGGAAGCAAGGACCCCCATCGCAGACATAGCTATTCAGCTACTATGCAACTGTCCCCTCAGCCACTCGAGAGTAGTGGTAGCTGGAGTGGTGTGTTGGTGCGGGAAGCATCAGACGATCGAACCCAAGTTTTGATTGTAACGACACAATTTTCCTTATTTTCAGTTCTAAATGTCCATAAAAATATTTGGAGATACTTTTAAAATATTCTAGAGATTTTTAGAAATTTTTAGAGTATTTTTACGTAATTTTTGGAGGTCGTTTAGTAGGGTTACAAAAAGAAAGAAGTTTTAAAAAAAATGTTGAAGGTGAGATTCGAACCCACGATCTCGGGTCGGACTGACCCAAGCAAAACCGGCCCAACCAGCTGAGCTACACGGTTTTGTTAATCTTATATGGTGAGAATTAAGTTTATAGCATAGTTAATGATTAGGGAATAAATTAGGAAAAAGTGCGCGGCTGAGGGATTGAAGCCGAGACCCCTTGCTTCGGTTAAAAGCCGGTTAACCAGTTGTGCCGGCGAGTTTTTGTTAATTAAGGAAAGAACGGGTTATATTTAACGTATAGTTAGTAATAAAAAAAACCTAGTTATAAAGGGATTAGGTTTTCTTTCTGGCCGAGAACTCGATTTTTCTTCTCTTCTTTCTCTTCATGCGCGACGGCGTTCCTGTGCTCGGGCGGAAATAACGCCGAGCCTAGGGCATCGATTTCGACGGTCGGCCGAGCACCTTCTTCGTGAGATCTTCACATGGTGGTGGTCACCTCGTCGAGGAGAGCACACGGGTGTCAAGGGCTCGCCGAAACAGCCACATCTCCGAAGCCTAGAGGTCGTTTCCATCGGTTGTAAGTCCAAGAACGCTCGGTGAGTTGCTACTCACCTGCAGTAGGAGTGGTTCCGAGCTTCAATTTGTTTTCATGGTTTTCAGATTTTTGGTTGTAGAGAAACATGATGTTAGGGATCTTGGAATAGATTTAAGATTTTGCTTACTCTGTTGCTAATCTGTTGAAGCATGTTTAGAGTTTAGAACAACTTTTTCTTTAACTTCATATTTGCAAGCAAGAACAATTTTGTATAGGGCTGATAACAGTCATAGCCAATTACCTCAAGCCAAAGTGTGCAGTTCCAGCACCTTTTGGTTACTGCCATGCATGAATAGCTCTCATCTTAAGCCTAATGTTTAGATCTTGGGCAGCATTTTAGTTTTGATTTCTTCTTGTTGTTTTAATGAACATGAACAGCCCTTATATTTAGCATTTCAGTTTGCTTGGATTTCCTTACTAGCTTGTCAAGCAGAGAACAGAATTGTTTCCAGGTTCTAATCATAACCATGTGCTTAGTTGAAAATTAGTATTCCAGGAAATACCCTAGATTATTCAGATGATATGCTCATAGTATGCAAATTTTAGTGCTTTATTATTAGATATACATGAGCAGATTTTCTAGATTCCATTGCATGCCTGGTAGTTGAATTTGTTTTACTTTCACAGCATGCTTAAGTCTTCATTACTACTTGCTTAGTTGGGATATTTCACAGTTTGATCTTCTATAGCATTTCTTAAATTGCATGCTTAGCTTTACTTTCACAGCAGGTTTAAGATGATTTACTTCCCTTTGCCATTAGATGTGCACGGTGATACTTTCTAGTCTCTTTTGCTATTAGAATATCTTGAGCATGCAATTATTAGTTTCTTTGCTATTACATAAGCATGAGTTTCTGTCTTTAAGAACTATAAGCAAGAAAGACTAAGGTCTAGACTTGATTTCAATTCCATAAGATTGAATATCAAAAGCGCACACAAGGTGTTTGCTTAAATGCCAAGTAAGGGCAAGTATAAAGAAGTTATAGTTAAAAAGAAAGTATTTTACTTTTTAATGGCATGTACCGGACACGAGGTCCAGGACACAAGGTCCATTGGGTGGGCTCCTAGAACGCCCCTAGGCACAAGATCGCCTAGAAGAACCTTAGTAGTTCCGGGATTAGCTACCTCGACTCTTATTAAGGATGTGCGTAAATTGGTACAATGTCGGGCCCAAAAGAAGTCTATTAATATTTTGAAGTATTAAAGTATAAGTTTTGAAACAAATGAAACAAGCTTCAAATATGTTTAGAATTAGAAAGTTTAGTTTCTTGTTGTTTGAAGCATTCAGTAGTAGTTTTATTTGTTTCTTGCTATTAGATTATTCAACATGTTTAGTTTTATTTGTTTTCAGCATGCTGTTATAGTTTTATTCTTATGAGCATGATTAGCTATACATGTTTAGTATTTCAGTTAGCATGATTCCTTTTCTATATATGAGCATGAGTAGTTTTATATGTTAGCATTCAGTTTTAGCATGTTTTTATTTATATACATGCATATCGAGTTTTTGTGAGTAAATAGCGCTCACTAAGCTTTATGCTTATAGACTGCATTTCCTCCTACTGCAGATAAAGGGAAAGAAAAGATACAGTGAAGGAAGGCGACAAGGAGATGCAAGAGGAGTGTGTGATGTGTGGACTATGGAGGTCCTTGGGACTTAGCTAAGGAATTCATTTAGTTTAAGAATGTGATTAGTTTGATTTCTTATTAAGTTGATAAGAAAAGGATGTAGTAAGAAGTTATGTTTTCGGTTTTTCATTATCTGCATGATTTGAATTATTAAACTGCGTGGTTGTGGTTAGTTTTCATTTCTTATTAAACTGCGTGGTTGATTGAAATATATTTCCAGCCGCCTGTGGCTGAGTATATTATGCTTGTATTATGGAAAATGGTCACCGGTACAGGGGAGACTCTGCCGAAATTTTTCGGTAGGGTTTTCCTAGAGATTTTTAATAAACTGGTTAAGTAGAGTTAGTAGATAAGTAACGGTCACTCTTAGAGAGTAGTAGTAGTAGTAGTAAGAAGGGTGGTCTTTACATTGATAATGGAAAAGGATTCAAAGTTAAGTTGTCTTGTGATCTAACAGTTTGAATGAGCTTGTAGGAAAAGTCCTAAGTGTACTTAGGCAAAAGTCCTAGCTACGGTTAGGCAGGTGGAAAACCCCTAGGGGGTGGTAACCCTATGCGGAAAGTCTTGGCGGGTCGAGAGCTTCAGGCAAAAGTCCTAGGGGATGGTAACCCTAGGTGGAAAGTCCTTGTGTCATGAACCAGGTGGAAGACTGGATGGGCCAGGAAGCGGGAGTCCAGCAGAAAGTCAAACGCTGA
Organism: Zingiber officinale; assembly: GCF_018446385.1. NCBI lineage: Eukaryota > Viridiplantae > Streptophyta > Magnoliopsida > Zingiberales > Zingiberaceae > Zingiber > Zingiber officinale. The sequence continues at coordinate 94,728,401 of NC_056002.1, read as the reverse complement.
GCAAAAGTCCAGTCGATTTGGAGGATCACACTAGCAACAGGTAAATCTCCTGAGTGGAGTAGGTGAGGACGCATTCCCCGTAAAGGGAATAGTAGGTGTCAGGTCGACCTAGGGTTTCCGGTCGGAAATCCGAAGTCAGACCCAGACAGTCCATTGACTGTCGATATTTCATTCAGTATACCTATTCTGTGCTAACTTTGTTTTACAGGGTATGTGTTTGGGACTAACATATTTTTCAGGAACAAAGAAGCAACTTATACCTCGGATGAACAGTGTCCGAGGCGCCTCCATGGAGCTTAGAGGTGCCTCGGGTGCAAGCCAAAGTCAGCTGTCCAGAGGAGCTAGAGGCACCTCGGATGAAGCTGGAGGCGCCTTGGACCAAGGCTGGAAGGCACCTTGAGGAGGCTTGAAGGCGCCTTGAACCAGATAAGGTTCGACCTGGTCTGTGCTGATCCACCTGTGCGACTCGGCGGGCTGGAGGCGCCTTGGACAGGCTTGGAGGGGCCTCCAGCACAGAATAAAAGAGGGGTCGAGGCAGCAGCTCAGAACAACAATTTCTAAGTGATCAAACTACAACGTGTTGCTTCAAAATGCCCTGAAGTGCTGCTACAAGTTCCTGACGACCCGGAGATCTGAAATAAATATTCTATCATCGGTATAATTGTTTTTAATTACTGCATTGATTGTAATTCATTTGTAACCTTTTACCGAGCTTATAGTTGTTGCCCATAGAAAGCGATCAATGATCGCGGGCCTTGGAGTAGGAGTCGCCACAGGCTCCGAACCAAGTAAACATCCTGTGTTTGCGTCTGTTCTTGTTTTCTCTTTTATTTCCGCTGCATTTAATTACTCGTATTTTACGATTCCGAAATGAAATAGCCACGAGCGCTATTCACCCCCCCCCCTCTAGCGCTTCTCGATCCAACATGGTGTATAGTCTGTCATTGTCCTGGCCTCTCGACCATACTGGGGGCATGGTACAGAGGGGTGGGCGAGAGTGACCATCCGTGCATACGCTATTATTATTATACTTGTTGTTACTGTTGCTTATTTATGCTGTTGTTGCTTATGTTGTTATGCTTACATATGTTAAGATATACATCTGTTGTATGGGTTTAGACATTGACTCACTTATTGGTATTATGTATACACCTCACATGTTACTCTTTTAGTTATGAGTAGTATCGTAGCAGGTATGTACTATTCTCGACCTTACTAGCCTAGGATATTGTTTCAGGTATGGACACTTATTATGATATCATTGTAGTATCTGTTATATTCCCTACGAGACTGTATACCTTTGTATATCTAATTCTTTACTATTCTCATGCACTATCTGTCTATTACCCTCTGAGTCTTTATACTCACCACCCCATAAAATGGTTATTTCGCCAGGTAGTAGGTAAAGAATTTATAGAGTCGCCTGGAGGACCTGTCCGCCAGTCCCACGTCACATTCGAGGACGATCTTATGATTTTTGGTATTCCTTATGCTATTTGTATTTGGGTTTGTACTTGTTCTTGTACTTGTGTATTCTGTTATTTGGATTATCATTTGTGGTATCTTGTATTTGGGTTGTTAATAGTGTGTCAAGCCGAGCCAGCTCGCAGTTGGTTGTTTTGTTGTTTTATGTTCCATATTTTGTGATTTCTGCTGTGTTATGTTTCAGCCGTGTGGGCTTCTATTAAAACTATGTGGTTGTGTTATTTATCTAACCGTGTGGGTTGCTATTAAAACTGCGTGGTTGTGTTATTTATCTAGCTGTGTGGGTTGTTGTATACTGCTGATGAGTATGTTTGTGGTTATATGTACTTATGCTTCAAATTGTCACCGGTACAAAGGAGATGTTGTTGAAATTTTATCAGTAGAGAGTCCTCTAGAGGCGTGACATAGATGATGGCCCAAATGGAAAACTAGTTGACCTAAAATACTATAGAAGTGTCATAGATAGCCTTTTATACTTAACTACAAGTTGACCTGATATTTTATTTGCAGTTAGTATGTGTGCTAGATACCAAACCTGTGCTAAAGAATCACATTTGACTAGCGTCAAAAGAATTTTTAGATATCTCAAAGGGACTTCAAATGTAGGAATCTGGTATCTTAGAACACCTTATTTTGAACTCATAGGCTACTCTGATTTAGACTATACTGGCTATAAACTGGATCGTAAAAGTATAAGTGGTGGGTGTCAGCTACTTGGCCTATCACTTGTCAGCTGGTTTAGTAGGAAGAAACACTGTGTTGTCTTATCTATTACTAAGGCAGAATACATAGCTATAGGAGAATGTTTTGCTCAATTATTATGGATGATACACACTTTAAAAGATTTCAACTTAAACTTTACAAATACAAAAGTACTAATTGATAATGTTAGTTTAATTAATTTAACCAAAAATCCTATGCATCATTCAAGAACTAAACACATCGAAAGTAGACATCACTTTATCAGGGATTATGTCACTAAAGGCGACATTGAATTCAAATACATTGAGTCCGAGTCAAATCTAGTTGACATATTCATTAAACCCCTCCCTAAAAGTAAATTTAGTAACTTACGTCGATAATTAGGAATGTGCCTAATAGACTAGGACTATTACTTTCAAAATTGTTTTCAAAACTATTCTTTAAAATTCTTGGGTAAAATTCTTTATTTATTTTTCTCAAAACTTCCCTTATTTTTAAAATTTTTTAAATTATTTTTAACCTTAATCTAGATCAAACCCTTAAAAAACATGCTCCTATAGATCTAGGACTTGAGCAACTCACCAACACACTAGGGTTACCTTGTTTATGTATTGCTAAACTTAGAAAGGGGTGAGATGCCGAGGCAGATTGTCTGGACTTAAGATGCTGATATCAATGCATCAATACAAGTCTAGGCATTAAAAACCAAACTAACAGTAATCAGGTTAAGTTTTTCAGCTTAGTCAAATACTAACTGAATAAATTATCTTAACCTGAATAACCAAGTGAAAACTGCTATCTTTTGATAGTTAATAAGTAACAAGTGGTTAGACAGTTAAGGACACCTTTTAGTTGTTTATTTTTGAAATACTGTCAGGTTCAGGGAGAGGATTAATAACTTTAAAGATTTCTAAAAAAAAAATCTTTGAAAATTGCTGCATTTTTTTTAACTACTAGCATTTTCAACGTTGTAAAGTTTTTTTTGGCCTTACAATTTCAAAAGTGTTTCAAAAGATAGCTTTTAAAATTTAGTTTGACTACTGTTTAAGTTTCTGAAATGTTGCTTTAAAAGATAGTTTTGAAAACATCTTACTTCAGTTTTACTATTTTATTCATTTTTAAAAACATCCCTTATATCTTTTTCAAAATTCCAATTTTGAAAAAAAAACAAATGTTATCTTAAAAAACCTAGCCATTTTCAAAATATTTCTTGTTTTTATTTTGAAAAATCTTGAATTTTCTAACCTTAAATTTATTTTTGCAAAAACTTTTCTTTTGAAAACCTTATGAAAAAGTAGTAAATTTTGAAAATAATTTCAATTTTCTAATATTTAAAGTTATTTTTGCAAAGTTTAGAATTATAAAATTTTTGTATCTTTTGGAAATCTTATTTTTTGAAAACTTAGTAGATTTTGAAAATAATTTCAAAATCACCTTATTTTTAGAAATTCTGACATAAAGTTTTTACTCTTGAAAATCACTTTATAAGATGTCTTTAAAGATTTTCTTAAAGTTAATTAACTTATTTTCTAAGTTAACTCCCCAAGTAATCCTGAAAATTTTTCTATTATCAAATTTCTTTGGTTACTTAGCAAATTTTTCCATAAATTGTCTATTTCTATTTTGTGATGAATGTCAAAGGGGGAGGGTTAGGCGGATTAAGTTAGCAAAATACCAAAGCATAACATTAAAACAAGACTAACTTAAAAACCATATCATTTTTTCATATTATTTTTTTCCTAACTTAACCCAGGTTGTCATTACATCAAAAAGGAGAAGATTGTTGGTGTAAGTTGTACTAACGGTTGAACTCAGGTTTTGATCAATGATAAAGTAAGTTAAGTTAGGTTTGTTATGATCTAACAATGTAACTAAGTGTGTAGGAGAAGTCCAGACAGATCGACGGACTGACCGGATATCTGGTAAGAAATCCAGCTAGGTCGACAGGCTGACCGGATAGCTGGTACAAAGTTCAGATAGGTTGACGGGCTGACCGAATATCTGGCACGAAGTCCAGCTAGGTCAACGAGCCGACCAGATAGTTGGCACAAAGTTCAAATAGGTCGACGAGCTGACAGGATGTCTGGAAAAGCTGTAAGTTAAGTTAAGTCATTGGAGGAGAGTGACTTGGTGAGGATGTGTTCCCCATTTAAGAGAGCAGTAGGCGTCAATCCAACTTAGATCCATTTCAGAAATCTAAGTTGAGATCTTGACTAGATTTTGGTCTCGAGGAGACAAAATCTAATTATTACTCTATTTACTATATTGTACTAACTTTGTTTTGCAGAGTAATATAATTTTTATTGTCTCAGACTAACTTTTTCTTACAAAAAAATGAGTTGCTGGAAAAGTCATGTCCGGGCGCCCGGAGATGGTTGGGTGCCCGGATTCAGTCCGAGCACCCAGAATGCCAAAATCTATCTCAACATCAATTTAGAGCATGTTGATTGGATGAGCTGACATCACGGTCCAAGTGCCCGGAAGGGATCCAAGTGCCCGGAACTGCCTATATAAGCAGCCTTCCACCAAGAGCATAGGACACAACTTTCTTCTGTGATTGCCTTCTTGTGTGCTGCTCCAAAGAAGTTCATGCGACTCCACGACGTGACTCTGACGGCCGAGTGAAGCTGCTCTGACGACCAAGCAACACAACTCCGACAACAGAGTGACGCGACTCCAACAACTGAAAGCACAACCTTCTAGATCTCTAAAAAGTTGTTAGTATACTTGTTTATTTTTGCACTTAAATTATACATTCATTGTATTCCTCTTGTAAAGAATTGTGAATTGTTAATGGATTGCCCAACGACAGCACTCAACGAGTGTAGGCCTTGGAGTAGGAGTCAACGAAGGCTCCGAACCAAGTAAAACTTGATTTGTTAGCATTGTTTTCATTATTATCTTTCCACTGCGTATTCGATTTAATTCTTAGATTTCGACGATCGTTATTCACCCCCCCCCCCCTCTAGCGTTCTTCACGATCCAACACCCAACACTGGCCTTCTCCTTGAGCAGTCTTCCACTTCGGCTTCTCTTCCCTTAGAAGCACTGTGCAGATCCTTCTCGTCTGCTAGTGTACTCTTCCACATCACCTTGTCCCTCAGATACACCGAGCCCGTCGACTCACTTCCCGTGTCATTCTTCTTGTTATTTCCTCTTGACTTATTATGTTCTTAAGTTCCTACACACTTAGACACAAGGATCAATCACAACAGGACCTAATTTAACTTGGTTGACCATATCAAAACTATCTTGGGTGCATACAATAACTCAGACAGGTGGTACAAGAGTCTGGAACATAGGGGAGAGAGCACGCTCGCTTATAACTCAGTCGGGTGGCATGAGATTTTAGAATATACACATGAGAGCATGCTCACTTATAACTCGGTCAGGCGGGATGAGAGTCTGGGACACATTCATGAGAGCAAGCTCATTTATAACTTGGTCAGACGACACGAGAGTTTGAAACATAGGCACGAGAGCACGCTTTCTTATAACTCGACCGGACAACATGAGAGTCTGGGAAATAGGAGTAAGAGAAAGCTCACTTATAACTCAGTCGATCGGCTCGAGAGTCTGGGAAATAGGCATGAGGGCAAGCTCACTTATAACTCGACCCGGCAGTGCGAGAGTTAGGGAAATAAGAATGAGAGCAAGATCACTTATAACTCGATCGGGCGGCACAAGAGTCTGGGACATAGGCGTGAGAGCAAGCTCACTTATAACTCAACCGAGCGGTGCAAGAGTTTGGGATATAGACGCGAGAGCATGCTCGCTTATAACTCGGTCGAACGGTACTAGAGTCTGGAAAATAGGCATGAGAGCAAAATCACTTATAACTCGATCGAGCGTCACAAGAGTTTAGGGCATAGACACGAGAGCACGCTCGCTTATAACTCAACCAGGCAGCACGAGAGTCTGGGACATAGGTGTGAGAGCACACTTTCTTATAACTCAACGGGGCAGCACGAGAGTCCGGGACAGACGCAAGAGCGTGTTCGCTTATAACTCGACCAGGCGACACTAGAGTCTAGGACATAGGTGTGAGAGCAAGCTCACTTATAACTCGTCTAATAGACATGAGAGTCTAGGAAATAAGCATAAGTGCAAACTCACTTATAACTCGGTCGATTGGCATGAGATTCTGGGACATAGGCATGAGAGAAAGCTCACTTATAATTCGGTTGGGCAGTGCGAGAGTTTGGGAAATATGCATGAGAGTATGCTCACTTATAACTCGGTCGAGTAACGCAAGAGCCTAGGACATAAGCATGAAGCAAGCTCACTTATTACTCGGTCGATCGGCAAGAGAGTCTAGGTAATAAGTGTGAGAGCAAATTTACTTATAACTCAATTAAGCGGCACGAGAGTCTGGGTAATATGATTTTTTGAGCGAAATTTGCCTACACTTTTATTGAGCACAAACATTTAACAGGATACATATTTATGCAATACAAGCATATCCTCAAGTCCTATAGGGTTATAGATGATTTGCGCTCCATGGCTAGTCCAAGTTCTTTCCTTCCACATTATGAAGATAATAGGAACCTGAGGCGGGTTTCTATACTACTCGGTACAATCCGCCCCACTGTGGCTCCAACTTGCTGACATCCCCAACTGACTTAATCCGCTTACAAACCAAGTCGTCTACCTGAAAGAATTTAGGGATGACTCTCCAGTTGTAGCTTTGCTTCATCCTTTGACAATACGCCATTAGCCGGGCAACGACTTTATCTCTGGTTTCCTCAATCAGGTCGAGCTCCATAAGACGTTGACCAACATTGTCCTCGTCGTACATTTACCTCTGATCAGATTCCACACCAACTTCCATCGGGATGACTATTTCTCCACCATAAATAAGATGAAAAGGAGTTATACATGTACCTTCTCGAGGAGCGGTACGATAGGTCCATATCACACTAGGCAGCTCCTTGACCCTACTTCCTCCAACATGATCAAACTTAGTGTTAAGCCCCTGATGATTTCTTTATTGGTGACTTCTGCTTGACTATTACTTTGAGGACAGGCCACAGAGGTAAAAACTTGCAAAATATCATAACTTGAGCACCATTCCTAGATCTTTTGATCCTAGAACTGCCTCTCATTATTAAAGACTAGCTTATGAGGGATCCTGAACTGACACACAATATTCTACTAAAGGAACTTGATGACCGCCCATTCAGTTATCTTGTGCCAATCTATCCGCTCGAGCGGCTATGAGTACCTCCAAGTCTTCTTGTGATAAAGTGACTATTGTGAATTATTTAGACTCGTCCATCTTCATATTTCATATTCGGATGAAGTTCCCACAGACGACCGAAATTTAATCTTGTCTAGAAGTAAGGAAGATGGTGCGCTGGCTAAGTGGCTCCGATGTTGACTGTGAGAAGATGAAGACCTTGGTGGTGCGGACTAACCTGTAGAGCAAAAATAGGAACTAGGAGGAGAAAGTGTTAGTTACCGAGCAAGGGAGGGGGTCCGTGGTGCAAGCATTCTGATGCTCAAGTCAGAATAGTAGTCAAGCAAAATATAGAAGAAGATGAATAGTAAAATAGTAAATATGAATGTGTATGCGCGTATAGGAGTGAGTATGAGTATGTAAGCATACATGGCTAATGGAGATAACCCCCTTTTTATATTGACCCTCTTAACCTCTATAATAATAAGACGTCAAAGAATGTCTGGTGTTAGAATATATCAGGTGATGGAGTATGTACAATAGTCTTCCTCTAGGCAGAGGAAGGTTTCATTGCGTGTATATGCCAGTATAAGGGAATATTCTCTAGTGAGTAACTGTTATTCTCTAACAAGTTGTTACGATTCCTTGACAATGTTGTCTCCTAGAGGATATCTGACTAGCTCTGGGACCAGATGGATGTAACTAGGAGTCTCGCTCGAGAAATAGAAGGAACTAAGTCTAGAAGTTCGACCGGCTCTGGGGTCGAACAGATGTATGCTAAGAGACTTGCACAGGAGAAGTAGGGAGCAAAGTCCTGAAGGTCCAATCGGCTCTAGATCAGATTGGTTGTATGCTGAGAGACTTGCATAGGCGAGTGGGGAGTTGAGCCCCGTATGTCCGACCAGCTATGTGTCCGACCGGCTGTATATTGAGAGACTTGCATAGGTGTAGTGTCCGAAACCACTAATTTAATTAAGGATATTTATTGGATTAAATTATAATTTAATTATAATTCAGATTTATTTAATTAAGAGGATTTATTGGATTAATTATAATTTAATGAGATTTTAAATTTATTTAATTAAGGTTATTTATTGGATTAATTATATTTAATTAGGATTCAGATTTAATTTATTAATTTAAATATATAGATTTAGTTAGATTTAATTAATTAGTTAGCTTATATTTATGGAATTTAATTTGATCAATTTTATTAAGAAAATTGTTCGATATAAATATTTATTTTATACCTAAATATGTATATAAAATTTTATAGCCGTATATAATAATATTAAATATATAATTAAATAAAAATAAGGAAAAAATATAAGATTAATATATTATATATATAACGTGTAACATATAAAATATATATATAGTAACTAAGAAACAATAATATTATATGAATTATATATTATTATCTATATCTATATATATATATATATATATATATATATATATATATATATATATATATATATATATGTGTGTGTGTGTGTGTGTGTGTGTGTGTGTGGATATATATGTTGGTGCAATGGGGCCGGCAAGAGAGGAAGAGTGAATTGTCTGCAAAATAAAATATACCCTCCTCATTCTTTCAACTCTTAAAATAGCAATAGTAAAATAAAAATAAAATAGCAGAAAAGGAAGAAAGAAGACTCAGGGATTTGACTTAGTTACAACTGTCACGCCCCGAGAGTAAGGTTGTCCGACGAAAATCGGACAGCACCTCCCCTGTAGCAGTGACAAAAGAAACCGGTATACATCACCAACAGATAATACGTATGCAAATAGAATCACAACCACGCAGATAATATGCAGCCCACACGGCTGGAAAATCAAACACAGCGGAAAACAAAATAACAAGTATAAAGTAACAAAAACTCACCGCGGGCCGGCCCGGCTTGACTCCTCGACAAAACAACCAAATACAAAATAAACAAGTCCACTACCCAATTATTACAACGCTAAATTCAAAGGTTCAACTCACAATAACATGAAAACCAAAATCATAAAACCGTCCTCGGAAGTGATGTGGGACCGGCAGTCGGGATCCTCCTCCAAGCGTACTAGCATCGCTATCAGCTACCTGGTGAAATTACCAATGCGGGTGGTGAGTATAAAAACTCAGCGGGTAATAGAGTAGACAGTGCATGAGTATCATAAATAGCTAAGAGTACAACAGGATACAGTCTCGGGAAAGATAAATAGCAGATACTACTGTGTAAACAAAGTACATAACCATACCTGAAACCATATCCTAGGCTAACAGTGTAAGGTCTGAGATAACATAAATTGCTACAGTACTGCTCATAACTACATGGTATCGTGTGAGGTATATATATGTCAACAGTAAGTAAGTCAGTGTCTAAACACATATCACAGGTATAAATCTCAACCTAAGTAAACATAACAGCATAAATAAATGATAGCAGAATAATCTAATAACGGCAGCATAGATAAACAACACCAGCATAAGAAAACAACCAGCAGATATAAACAAAAGCGTATGTACGGATGGTCACCCCGCCCACCTCTCTACACCACGACCCCTGTATGGTCGAGAGGCCGGATCGATGACAAACTGTACCACCCAAAGGCCGCCACTACTCTCGAGTGACCGGATGGACAGGTGCATAGTAGCTGAATAGCTACGTCTGCGACGGGGGTCCCTGCTGCCACAACTCCAGCCGCCACTACCCATGAGTGACCAAGTGTGACAGGACAGGACAAGCGGCACGCTCCAGCTACCACTACCCATGAGTGGCCGAGCGTGCGGCCCAGGCCAACGACCGCCTCAACCACAAGGGAGACAGGGTCGTCGGCAATGCATGCAATGACATGATGCAAACAATGCAATAGTCATCATATATATATATATAAATAGAAACAGGTATGCTACATGAAGCCAGCATGCTCAGTAAGGTGTGTAAATAAACAGCAATCAAAGCATATAAACATGGTATCAGGTGTCTATATATCCAATACCTAATATCTAATGTCTGACATCTGGTATCTGGTATCTGATACCTAGTAATATAGTATCTGCTAAATATCATCGATAGCAACGAGAGACTGTATAGATACAGAAACGAGTAGCTCAAAGATTGAGTGGATAAAGTATCAAGCACAAGAGATAAGACGAGTGGAGTCAAGATAAATACTACGTATATGAAACTAACTCATGCACTAAGATCGATATCTAAAGAAGCAAGTCAAGAAGTACCCGCCTCAAATGTAGGCTGAATCCGACGCCAACCTCGTCACGACGCTCGTCCCGATCAAAGTCCTGTGTCAACGTATCAATTTTAGCTATATATATATATATATATATATATATATATATATATATATATATATATATATATATATATATATATATATACAACTAATGAGCTGTACTAATGTACACGACAGATAAATTGGTTCCAAGTTCCATTTATTATCCAAACGCAACCACACTGAACTACTAATACCCAAAACCACACTCCGAGTTTACATTCTCTATTCCCACAACTTCAGCAAAACCTTAACCTTGCTAAATTTGCTACATCACCATATACAAATAAACATCTACTGAACAAGGTTATCACCTCCTTAAATAAAACCAACAACTGTCAATCATCTGAGCATCCAACAAAACAACTTCCCATTTGCTTCCAATATTCCAATCTCTAACAAAATCAACATACCTTACCTAACTCCCCGCTGTTGACTCACTGCCGGTAGGTGGAATCGTCGGCACAAGCACAATGGTGCTGCTCACTACCTCAGATGCACAAACAACCAACGTCTCTACAAGTCTACAAATCATTGCAATCACACAATTCAGCACACATCCTACTTGAATTCAACACCTAGGTCTGCAGATTTAACATTTAAAGTGATAGAGACCTTACCCAATGAGTCCCGGATGAAGAACGGCAGCTGGGAATGGTGGCCGGAACTGCTACCGTGTATCATTGCCAAAACAACACCTAAATCAACATATGTTTGCATCCCTGCTTCAAATCACAACCTCCATAGCTAAGAGCAAACCCTAATCGAAACCGTTCTCACCTCACATACCTTGATGCCGGATCCCTCCCCTGCCGACGAAGTGAATCTGTCGGAATCAGCCTAGCGCTAGAGCTAGGGAACGTCGTGACCACCGTTTGGAATGCACCCTCAGCAAATGCTCGAGCTCAGGGTTCCGGCGTTTCGACCCTCAGCGTCTCCGGTGCCCGCCTCTCCTCCCCCGGCCGAGAATCCTTTGCAAAGAGTTGCGTTTCAACGAAGGATGCCACCAAGGAGATCTCCGGTCAGGCGTGGAGGAGACCGAAGACTGGTCTCACAATCCCGGCGCCGGCGATTAGTCGTGGGCGGTCGTCGCTGCTGAGCCCGTCGGCGCAATCGGGTGAAATGGCAAGGCGTCGACAGAAACGGAGGAATGTGGCACAGTGAGGTTAGGGCACTGTTGCCCTACCTATAGGGTTTCCTTAATTCCCTATTAAGTCCCTTCAATGGTGATTACCATTACCTCATTAGACTTAAACATTTTATCCCCTTAAACTCCTCCATACAACCTCTAAATAATTTCAGAAAAATACCTAAAAATTTCCATAAATCATTATAGGTTATTTTATTTTGCCGTATCTCACAACAACCTAGGTGGTTGTTAATCCAAGACGGTTGAACAACTTAGTCAGAATCTCCTTCGTTGAAGGTGGAGAATCCTTTTATACACTGAAAGCTCTTAAGTGTTGGTAGGAATTGAAATACAGAGTTGAATGAATAATTCCTAGCTCAAGGGGCTTTTATATAGCTCATGGAAATCCTATCTCGAGTCTTGAGGGTGCCTCCAAAGGGGTTGAGGGTGCCTCCAAGGGGATAAGCGGATAAAACTTTATCCGCTCACAAACGGTCTATTTGACCCAGTTGAGGGCATCCTCAAGGGTATTGAGGGCACCTCCAAAGCTGTTGAGGGTGCCCTCAATGGCATTGAGGGAGCCTTCAACATGTTGATGTCGAAGGCGCCTCTAATGACTATTGAGGGTGCCTCCAGCTCTTTTTCTAGCTTCTCTTCCTCTCTTTTTCAGCTTCTGAAGTTCTGATTGCTTGGGTGATTGCGGCCAACTGAAATAGGGCTCACCCGAACCCAATTTTCGGCCTTCTCCTCTAGCAGGGTTCCACCCCGACTTCTCATCCCTCGAATGTCGCGCACGTTCTTCTTGTCCACTGATGTACTCTTCCGTAGTTCTTTTATCCTTCAGACGCACCGAGACCGTCGGCTCCCTTCCCGTGTCGTCCTTCTCGCTAACTACATCTTCCGCTTGACTTCATGCGCTCCTAAGCTCCCTTTTTATCACATCAAAACAGGACCTAACCACGGGACCTAAACCAAACAGGACCTAACCTAACTTGGTTGATCATATCAAAACAACTACGGGAACCAACAATCTCCTCCTTTTTGATGTGCATCAACCCAAGTTCAAGTTAAGGTAAAAAAAAATAGACAAGTAGTAATTTAAAGAAATTACTAAACTAACATTTTAAGCATAAAAGATTGTAATAATAGAATTTACAATTTTCTAAGAAAAAATATTAACTTGTTCCTATCCAAAAAAATAAAAAAAGTATATTAACTTTCCCTAAACTTGTCCCTATTTCTCCCCCTTTGATCATAGCAAAAACGAGGTAGGAATTTTTTAAAATAAATTCTAAGTTAACAAAGAACTCTAACCTTTAGGCAATTTAAACAAAATAATTTTGAGAAATTTCCAAAAAAAACTTGTTAAAACATTATCTAATTTCTATTTTCATGCTTTATCAGTAAGTTAATTAAATATTTTATTTTAATATTTTGGCTTCCAAGCAGTGGTGAGGCACTAGGCTTTCTTAGTTAATGGAGCAACAACCACTTTCTTAGATAAATCCTCATAAAGAAATTAACTGTTTAATTTTTCTTGCTGAAAGTGCTAACTTACAAAAATTTTAATCTAGAAAAGATTTTGGAACCCAGTATAGGTTCATTCCTACTGAATTAATCAAAAATTTAGGGGTACATAAATTCAAAGTATTTTTCTAAGTTGTCCCTGATGTTTTTTTAATATAATAATTTAATTTACCATAAATTCTAAGTTTTGATTTTTGTAATTTATTTAAGCATGCATGATCATTTTTCAATTTTTCAATTTCTAATTTTAAGTTTTCATTTTCTGAGTTCAAATTATCTAACAGTATTTTTAAATCAACAATTTCATTTTCTGATTTGACTAAGTCTTTAGTAAGTACTTTGATAAAGTAAAAAGATTGTTTATGGGTTAGTGCACGTACTTGACTTACCTCTATTTTTGATGCTCCCCCTTCATCGTAGCTTTCTTCTTCTGATCCTCTCCCTTCATCTATACTCATTTCTGAGCTGGTCTCATCTTCTTCTTGATGAATTGTCATTAGAGCTAGTCCGAGGTATGCTTCAACTTCATATTCAGAGGATGACGACTCGTCCCACATTGCTTTGAGGCTATGTTTGGATCGAGTTAGCTTCTTATTCTTTTCTTTGCCTTTGTTCTTCAATTTTGGGTAGTCATCTTTAATGTGCCCTTCTTTATTGCAGTTGTGGCATCGGACCGTCCTTTTATTGAGTTGATGTTTTCTCGTCTGTGATCTAAATTTATTAATCTTAATAAACCTATTTAACTTTCTTACCAATAGTGCCGCTTCAGTTTCGTCGATTAATGCTTCAGAGTCAGGATCGTCCATCTTGGCTTGTAGGGCAACATTGTGATTTGACTTCTCTATTTGTTTAGGTTTTGCAATTCGAGATTCATGAAGTTTAAATGTAGAAAATAAATTTTCTAGCATACTTACCTCAAAGTCCTTAGAGATGTAGTATGCATCTACTAAGGACACCCATTCTGGAGTTCTTGGGAAGGTGTTAAGCGCATACCGTATCGAGTCTCGGTTTGTTACCATTTCTCCGAGATTGCTTAGTTGAGTTATCAGCTCCTTAGTTCTCACATGGAGTTGCGCTACCTTTTCGTCGTTGTTTATCCAGAGATTTATCAGCTAAGTCCGGAGGATGTCGCGCTTTGCTAACTTCGCTTCTGAGATGCCTTCATGGAGCTCTAGGAATTTTTCCCAGAGGTCTTTGGCGGAGTCGTAGCTTCCGATCCGACTTACCTCCTGGGGTGGCAGGATGTTAAGCAGATGGAACTCTGCCTTTCCGTTGGCCATGAAATCAGCTTGCTCCTTTTTCGTCCAGTTGTATTCTTCCTTGTCTTTAGGGGTTGCAAAACCGTACTTCATAATTAAAAGAATATCAAATTCTATTTTGAAGAATACCTCCATTCGACATTTCCATGTTACGAAGTCTTCGTTGAATTTCGGGGGATGAATGCTTGCGCTAGCCATCATCTTGATCTTAATGCTTCAGTCGGCGGTCAGTCCTTCTGAGGCAGTCTGCCTCTGATACCACTTGTTGGTGCAGCGGGGCCGACAAGAGGGGAGGGGTGAATTGCCTGTAAAATAAAATATACCCTCCTCGTTCTTTCAACTCTTAAAATAGCAACAGTAAAATAAAAAAAATAGTAGAAAAGAAAGAAAGAAGACTCGGGGATTTGACTTGGTTACAACCTAGGTGGTTGTTAATCCAAAGCGGTTGAACAGCTCAGTCAGAATCTCCTTCATTGAAGGCGGAGAAGCCTTTTACACACTGAAAGCTCTTAAATGTTGCTAGGAATTGAATACAGAGTTGAGTGAATAATTCCTAGCTCTAGGGGCCTTTATATAGCTCCTGAAAATCCTATCTCGAGTCTTGAGGGTGCCTCCAAAGGGGTTCAGAGCGCCTCCAAAGGGATAAGCGGATAAAACTTTATCCCTTGCAAACGGTTGACCCAGTTGAGGGTGCCCTCAAGGGCATTGAGGGCACCTCCTAAGCTGTTGAGGGCACCCTCAATGCCATTAAGGTCTCCTTCAACATGCTGATGTCAGAGGCGCCTCCAACGACTGTTGAGGGCGCCTCCAGCTTCTCTTCCTCTCTTTTTCAGCTTCCGAAGTTCTGATTGCTTGGGTGATTGCGGCCAATCGAAATAGGGCTCACCCAAACCCAATTTCCGGCCTTCTTCTCGAGCAGACTTCCACCCTAGCTTCTTATCCCTCGAACGTCGTGCACGTTCTTCTCGTCCACCGGTGTACTCTTCCGCAGCTCTTTCATCCTTTGGACGCACCAAGCCCATTGACTCCCTTCCCGTGCCGTCCTTCTCGCTAGCTGCGTCTTCCGCTCGACTTCCTGCGCTTCTAAGCTCCTGCACACTTAGACACATGAATCAAAATCAAATAGGACCTAACATAAGTTGGTTGATCATATCAAAACAACCATGGGGACCAATAATCTCTCCCTTTTTGATGTGCATCAACCAAAGTTCAAGTTAGGGTAAAAAAGCAGACAAGTAGTAATTTAAAGAAATTACTAAACTAACATTTTAAGCATAAAAAATTGCAATAATAGAATTTATAATTTTCTAAGAAAAATATTAACTTGTTCCTATCCAAAAAAAAAATTAAAAAAAAATATTAACTTCCCCTAAAATTGTCCATATTTCTCCCCCTTTGATCATAGCAAAAATGAGGTAGCAATTTTTCAAAATAAATTCGAAGTTAACAAAGAACTCTAACCTTTAGGCAATTTAAACAAAATATTTTTGAGAAATTTCCAAAAAAACTTGTTAAATCATTATCTAATTTCTATTTTCATGCTTTATTAGTAAGTTAATTAAACATTTTATTTCAATATTTTGGCTTCCAGACAGTGGCGAGGCACTAGGCCTTCTTGGTTATTGGAGCAACAACCACTTTCTTAGACAAAACCTTATAAAGAAATTAACTGTTTAATTTTTCTTGCTGAAAGTGCTAACTTACAAAAATTTTAATCTAGAAAAGATTTTGGAACCCAGTATAGGTTCCTTCTTACTGGATTAATCAAAAACTTAGGGGGTACATAAATTCTGAGAATTTTTCTAAGTTGTCCCTGATTTTTTTTAATATAACAATTTAATTTACCATAAATTATAAGTTTTGATTTTTGAAATTTATTTAAGCATGCATGATCATGTTTCAATTTCCAATTTTAAGTTTTCATTTCCTGAGTTCAGATTATCTAATAGTATTTTTAAATCAGCAATTTCTTTTTCTGATTTGACTAAGTCTTTAGTAAGTACTTTTATAAAGTGAAAAGACTGTTTAGGGGTTAGCACACGTACCAGACTTACCTCTACTTCTGATGCTCTCCCTTCATCGTAGCTTTCTTCTTCTGATCCTCTCCCTTTATCTATGCTCATTTTTGAGCCGGTCTCATCTTCTTCTTGATGAATTGTCGATAGAGCTAGTCCAGCGTATGCTTCAACTTCAGATTCGAAGGATGATGACTTGTCCCTCGTTGCTTTGAGGCTATGTTTGGATCGAGTTGGCTTCTTATTCTATTCTTTATCTTTGTTCTTTAGTTTCGGGTAGTCATCTTTGATGTGCCCTTCTTCATTGTAGTTGTAGCATCGGACCATCCTTTTATTGTGTTGATGCTTTCTCATCTGCGATCTAAATTTATTAGTTTTAATAAACTTATTTAACTTTCTTACCAATAGCGCCGCTTCAATTTCGTCGATTAACGCTTCAGAGTCAGGATAGTCCATCTCGGCTTGTAGGGCAACATTGTGATTTGACTTCTCTATTTGTTTAGGTTCTGCAATTCGAGATTAATGAAGTTCAAATGTAGAAAATAAATTTTCTAGCGTACTTACCTCAAAGTCCATAGAGATGTAGTATGCATCTACTAAGGACGCCCATTCTGAAGTTCTTTGGAAGGCATTGAGCGCATACCGTATCTAGTCTCGGTTTGTTACCGTTTCTCCGAGATTGCTTAGTTGAGTTATCAGCTCCTTAATTCTCGCTTGGAGTTGCACTACCTTTTCACCATTGTTCATCTAGAGATTTGTCAGTTGAGTCAAGAGGATGTCGCGCTTTGCTAACTTCGCTTCTGAGATGCCTTCGTGGATCTCCAGGAATTTTTCCCAGAGGTCTTTAGCGAAGTCATAGCTTCCGATCCGACTTACCTCCTGGGGTGGCAAGATGCTGAGCAGATGGAACTTTGCCTTTCCATTGGCCACGAAATCAGCTTGCTCCTTTTTCATCCAGTTGTATTTTACCTTGTCTTTAGGAGCTGCAAAACCATACTTCATAATTAAAAGAATATCAAATTCTATTTTGAAGAATACCTCCATTAGACATTTCCATGTTACGAAGTCTTCGTTGAATTTCGGAGGATGAATGCTTGCGTTGGCCATCATCTTGATCTTGATGCTTCAGTCGGCGGTCAGTCCTTCTGAGGCAGTCTGCCTCTGATACCACTTGTTGGTGCAGCGGGGCCGACAAGAGAGGAGGGGTGAATTGCCTGCAAAATAAAATATACCCTCCTCGTTCTTTCAACTCTCAAAATAGCAACAGTAAAATAAAAACAAAATAGCAGAAGAGAAAGAAAGAAGACTCGGGGATTTGACTTGGTTACAACCTAGGTGGTAGTTAATCCAAAGTGGTTGAACAGCTTAGTCAGAACCTCCTTCGTTGAAGGCGGAGAAGCCTTTTACACACTGAAAGCTCTTATGTGTTGCTAGGAATTGAATACAGAGTTGAGTGAATAATTCCTAGCTCCAGGGGCCTTTATATAACTCCTGGAAATCCTATCTCGAGTCTTGAGGGTGCCTCCAAAGGGGTTGAGGGCACCTCCAATGAATAAGCGGATAAAACTTTATCTGCTCACAAACGATCTATTTGACCCAGTTGAGGGTGCCCTCAAGGGCATTGGGGGCACCTCCAAAGCTATTGAGGGCTCCTTCAACATGCTGATGTCGGAGGTGCCTCCAACGACTGTTGAGGGCGCCTCCAGCTTCTCTTCCTCTCTTTTTCAGCTTCCGAAGTTCCGATTGCTTGGGTGATTGCGGCCAATCGAAATAGGGCTCACCCAAACCCAATTTTCGGCCTTCTCCTCAAGCAAGCTTCCACCCCGGCTTCTCATCCCTCGAACGTCGCACACGTTCTTCTCGTCCACCGATGTACTCTTCCGCAGCTCTTTCGTCCTTTGGACGCACCAAGCCCGTCGACTCCCTTCCCGTGTCGTCCTTCTCGCTAGTTGCGTCATCCACTCGACTTCCTGCACTTCTATGCTCCTGCACACTTAAACACATGTATCAAAACCAAACATGATCTAACCTAAGTTGGTTGATCATATCAAAACAACCATGGGGACCAACAATCTTTCCCTTTTTGATGTACATCAACCCAAGTTCAAGTTAGGGTAAAAAAACAAACAAGTAGTAATTTAAAAAAATTACTAAACTAACATTTTAAGCATAAAAAATTGCAATAATAGAATTTACAATTTTCTAAGAAAAAATATTAACTTGTTCCTATCCAAAAAAAAAAATTTTAAAAATATTAACTTCCCCTAAACTTGTCCCTATTTCTTCCCGTTTGATCTAAGAAAAAATGAGGTAGGAATTTTTCAAAATAAATTCTATGTTAACAAATAACTCTAACCTTTAGGCAATTTAAACAAAATATTTTTGAGAAATTTCCAAAAAAAACTTGTTAAAGCATTATCTAATTTCTATTTTCATGCTTTATTAGTAAGTTAATTAAATATTTTATTTCAATATTTTGGCTTCCAGGCATTGGCGAGGCACTAGGCTTTCTTAGTTATTGGAGCAACAACCACTTTCTTAGACAAAGCCTCATAAAGAAATTAACTGTTTAATTTTTCTTACTGAAAGTGCTAACTTACAAAAATTTTAATCTAGAAAAGATTTTGGAACCCAGTATAGGTTCCTTCCTACTAGATTAATCAAAATCTTAGGGGGTACATAAATTCTGAGAATTTTTCTAAGTTGTCCCTGATATTTTTTAACATAACAATTTAATTTACCATAAATTCTAAGTTTTGATTTTTGAAATTTATTTAAGCATGCATGATCATTTTTCAATTTCCAATTTTAAGTTTTCATTTCCTGAGTTCAGATTATCTAACAATAATTTTAAATCAGCAGTTTCTTTTTCTGATTTGACTAAGTCTTTAGTAAGTACTTTTATAAAGTGAAAAGACTATTTTGGGGTTAGCGCACGTACCTGACTTACCTCTATTTTTGATGCTCTCCCTTCATCGTGTTGGGACCAAATATGTAGCAAGAGGGGGGGTGAATAGCTCGGCACGATCTCGTGCTCGTCGTTGTTGTCTTCAAAGATATGCAGCGGAAAATAAGAAGAAACACACACACAACGCTAACAAGAGGATTTACTTGGTATCCACCTCACAAGATGTGACTAATCCAAGGATCCACACACTCACGCACCCTCCACTAATAAAACACTCCTTTTCGGTAACTACCGAAGGCAGAGAAGCCCTACAATACTCTCACTACAACAAGAAACAAAGAGAAGCAAATACAAGGGAAAGCTTACAAGATTTGTACAATGAAACCCTAACCCTAGCTTCTTCTTCTTGTTGTACACACGCCTCTTGACTTGGAAGTCTCTCCAAGATCCTTCAAGAACTGGTGGTGAGAGTGGAAGAATGTTGTGTAGAACCTATCGTGATCGCCTGTAGAGAAGAGAGGAAGAAGTGCATAGAAAAACGCTCGCCAACGGCTTTATCCACGCCAACGGTTGAATCCCAATCGATTGGATTGCTCTCAATCGATTGGGGAGGCTTTGGATCGATCAGTTGATCGATCCAGAGCACCTCTGTGCTCTCGGGAATTGCTTGGATCGATTGGTTGATCGATCCAGGGCTTATTGTGAGAATCACACCTCCCAATCGATCGACTGATTGATCGGAGGCTTCCAATCGATCGGCTGATCGATTGGGACGCTTTCTGTTCGTGTGACACTTCTCCCCAATCGATCCACCGATCGATTGGGAGAAGGCTTGTCGCGGGGACTCTCCCAATCGATCGGCCAATCGATTGGGCATGAGCCAATCGATCGGCTGATTGATCCAACCCTTGTTTTTGCCCAAAAATAAGTCCAAAGTCCCCTAAACCAACATCCGGTCAACCATGACATATTGGTACATCCTGCCTAGCATCCGGTCACCCTTGACCTGCTAGGACTCCCTCACCAAGTGTCCGGTCAATTCCTTTGACCCACTTGGACTTTTCTCCTCGTTCCAAGTGTCCGGTCATCCTTGACCCACTTGGACTTATCTCCACCAGGTGTCCGATCAACCTTGATCCACCTGGATTTCTCGTGCCAAGTATCTGGTCAATCCCTTTGACCTACTTGGGCTTCCCAACAACAGATGTCTGATCAAACTTGATCAATTTGGATTTCCTGTGTCTGGCTTCACTCACCAGGACTTTCCTTCTGCCTAGCTTCACTCACTAGGACTTCTCATTTGCCTGGCTTCACTCACCAGGATTTTCCATACTGCCTAGCTTCACTCACTAGGTCTTTTACCTGACTTCACTCACTAGGATTTTCTAGCTGCCCGGCTTCACTCACCGGGACTTTCACCTAGCTTCACTCACCAGGACTTTCCACCTAGTTTCACTCACTAGGATTTTCCAGTCAAGTATCTAGTCAACCTTGACCTACTTGACTCTCCTTCATGATCTCACCACATGAACAATTGCACCTGCAATCTCCATGTCTTGTCTCCATGTATTATCAAACATCGAAACTCAAACATCAAGACTCGAGCTTGAACCAATTCAAGCTCAGTCAATAGGTCAGCCTTGACCTAGGGAATATTGCACCAACAATCTCTCCCTTTTTGATATTTGACAATACCACTTGTAAGTTAGGCTAATCCCATAGCCTCAACTCCTTTCATGCTAATATGAGAATGATGGTTTCCTTCATTCTCCTCCTTTTCTAAAGGGCAAACTCCCTCTTAGATAATGAAGGCATAACTTAACCACACATTCTCCCCCTATTGGCACACATCAAAAACTCTCCCCCTGAAGAGTTGTCCAACGTTGTTGACAACTGCACTCGTTGTTCACAACATAATAACGAAGGTCCCATACCCTTCATTATTCTAAACGCTCATCCTTGAGTATATACCACTTGGTATATTCACACACAATTCAAATGAAGATCTCATACCCTTCATTGTCATCAAATGCTCACCCGTGAGCAAACACCACATAAATAATGAAGATATCCACTCTTCATTACATTCAAATGCCCAACCTTGAGCATTTTCGCTAAAGAAGGTTAACCACCTTCCAAGGTGTATGAAAAATAAATTTTCATGTCCTTAAAGAGTAACTCCCCCTCAAGACATGCACGTAACTTCTGTCATTGCACCAATAATGACTTGGAATCCCTAAACCTTTAGGAAACCCAAATTTAGAAGTTTTAAGGTTCAAAAATTTAATATTGAAACCAAACCTCAACCTAAACCTCTACTTAGTCTTCCTTAACCAATCCATCCTTGTTTTCATCACGAAAACTCCCCCTTAATGTATATAAATGTGTTTTGAGGGGTTAGGAGTGGTTACCTAGACTAAAGGTGGTTCAAAATGCTGAAATCAAGCTTTTCCAGCCAAAATCAGCATCCCCAATCGATTGGAGTTGGGTTCCAATCAATTGAACCCTGCTGAATCGATCCACTGATCGATTCAGACTGCGTGGATTGATCGGCTAATCGATCCAGCGAGCTTCTACTCGTGAGAAAACTCCTCTCAATCGATCGCCCGATTGATTGAGGCACTTCAATCGATCGGGTGATCGATTGAAGCACTGAAAAACTGAAATTCAATTTCAGTGGATTTCAGAAACCCCTAGAAAATTCTATAAAATTCAAAAAATTATGAAAATTCATGTAGACATTTCTTAGGGCATATACCATCAAGGAAAAATAGTTTTCTAAGAAAATACTTCATATTTTCCAAGATTGACACAAACTAGAAAACTTGTAAAAACTTTAGTGTTTTCTTCTAGTTTGTGTCTAACTTTTCAATGATGAGTACTATCAAAAGATAGTCTTCACCAAGGTTTTCCAAAACATATTTGAAATCATTTTCAAAACTAATTTCCAACCATGTTCTTTGAGCTCAATGCACATGACTTGTACATTATCTTTCCCAATGATTAAAAAATACATAACTATGTGTTCGATGAACTTAAAACTCACAAAAATACACTAAATCAACATCTTGAGTTTTGTTCATCATCTTAACATCTCACTTGTATTTAATGTGTACTAAACCACATACAAGTTACCTTATAGTTCATAGTGAGATGTAAAGTTTAGTTTTGCCCTAATCTAGGGATCATGCATATCTACCTAGGCATTTTGAGGTTATGAACATCCACCAAGGATGTTATTTGTTAATAAATGTCATTTGTCCTTAAATTGCAAGGAATTAAAATAATGCATGATATGTTATGGCATACATCAAAAATAAATAATTTTCAAAAGAAAATTTCCTATAACTACATGATGTATGTATGACATGACATGGTATTTTTGTGTTTTTCATAATAAGACATGAATGCAAAAATAAATATGATGTCATGGCATATGATGGGCAAATAAAGCATGGCAAATTAGCATAAAAGAAATACCTAGATTATCTATCTATGTATCCTTAATCCTTAGCTAAATTAAAATTTAACCCTAGATTGCCCACTATTTCCCAAGAAAATGTCAAAAATTCAATTTTAACATTTCTTTTGATTTTCCTAATTTTGTGCCAATTTAAATTAAGCATATTCCTCAAATTTTGACACAAAATTACTCTTTTAAAGAGTAACAAATTAAAATAAGGCTTAGACTTGCCTTTAACTTCCCAATAAAATGTCAACATTCCAACTTGACATTTCTTTAGACTTGATTTCCTGTGTCAATTAAAATTATATCCAAAAACTCAAATTTTTGGCACATCTTACTCTTTCCAAGAGTAAGCCATTAATCCTTATCATTTTCAAAGGTTAACAATAACCTTGAAAATGCTCTTAGAGTGCCAACTTTATCATGATTGGGTTAACTACCCTTTCAATTAGAGTTGACACTCTCTAACTCATCTAAGGGGTAGAGAAAATGCTCCTAGGAACTCAAAACCTATTGGTGCTCCTTGGATGTGTTGGTGCGGCTAGCACTAACGATTTAACCTAGGTTTTGATGAATGACAAATAGGTTAAGTTAGTCTTGTTGTTGTCTGACACTTTGATCGAGTGTGCAGGAGAAGTCCAGCTAGGTCGACGGGCTGACCGGATAGCTGGCGAGAAGTCCAAGCGGGTCGACGGGCTGACCGGACGCTTGGCGAGAAGTCCAGCTAGGTCGACGGGCTGACCGGATAGCTGGCGAGAAGTCCAAGCGGGTCGACGGGCTGACCGGACGCTTGGCGAGAAGTCCAGACGGGTCGACGGGCTGACCGAACGTCTGGCAGGTAAGTGAGGTAAGTCACTGGAGGGGAGTGACTGTGAGGACGCGTTCCCAGGAAGGGGACATTAGGCGTCGATCCGGCTTAGATCCATTTCGGATGTCTAAGTCGAGATCGTGACTAGATTCCGGTCTCGGAAAGACGGAATCTAAGTCATACTCTCTTTATCCATCTGTTGAACTTTAACTGTGCTAACAATTTGTTTTAGGATGTATATTTGCCTCGGACTAACTTTATTTTGCGGAAAAGGAGTCTTTCGAACAAGGTGGTCCGCGGCCGGAGTCCCGCCCAAGGCGAATTTTATCCACCAAGTCGTCGCCACGTGGAGCATCTTGGTTTGAGCAAGATTCGTGTGCGCCTAAGGGATCCAGCGCTTTAACAAAGATATAAAAGAAGCCCTGCAGGAGCTTCGAAATCAATTTTACCGAGAACTCTTCTCTGCTGGTCTTGCCGCCGACGTGCGGCGTCAACAACGCTCCGACAAAAGTGCTCCTCCGGTGTTTATTTGATTTTTCTTTGTCGGTATTGCTTTATTATTACTAGCATTTCCTGTACTTATTCTGTAATCATATTTCGACTTGTTAGTGATTGCCCAACGAAAGTGGTCAAGGACCACGGGCCTTCGAGTAGGAGTCGTCACAGGCTCCGAACGAAGTAAAAACATCTGTGTCTACTTTATTTTTCCGCTGCGTTTATACTCGTCTTTTTCGAATCGATATTCACCCCCCCTCTATCGAATCTAACGGTCCTACAAGTGGTATCAGAGCCGGTACCGCTCTGATTTGGTGCAACCACCAATCAGACAGGGGGTGAATTTTTTTAACTTTAAAACTGTTGTTTCGTTAACTTAATATTTCTCTAATCAATTTAAATTAGTGCAACACGAATCTAGATTCCTTTCTATTTTTCTCTTCCCGCACTACTAATCCAAGACCAAGTCTTGGGTTTTTTTTTTGTTATATACCTGTGCACAGAATGTCCCAACAAGAAGGATTCAGCACAGTGCGACCTCCACTCTTCAATGGGGACGACTTCCCTTACTGGAAGAAGCGCATGGAGGTCTACCTCAAAACAGACTTCGACCAGTGGATGAGCATCACGAGACCCTACAAAATTCCAGTGGACAACGCCGGGAATCTAGTGGATCCTGAAGACTGGACAGCAGATCTCAAGAAAAAAGCATCAACAGAAAATAAGGCGATCAACACTCTACAATGCGGATTGACAAGAGAAGAACTGAACAGAGTCGGTCCACACAAAAACGCTAAAGAGCTATGGGACAAGTTGATCGAGCTGCACGAGGGAACGAGCGACGCCAAGGTAACAAAACGAGACCTTCTCTTAAATAAAATTTTTAATATAAAAATGCAGGAAGGTGAAACGGTGAATCAACTACACGCGAGGATCAAGGACATCCTCAACGGGCTCCATGCGATAGGCCACCAGATGGAGAACAGAGAATTAATAAGGTACGCATTAAACGCCTTTCCACGTAATAGTTTGTGGGCATCAATAGTGGATGCCTACAAAATTTCTAAGGATCTTTCTAACTTAAAATTAGATGAGCTTTTCTGTGAATTAGAATTACACGAACAAACTAATGCTGGAGCCGAGAAAGGTATAGCTCTATTTGCATGGTCCTCCAAAGAAAAGAAAAGCAAGCCTGAATTTGAAGAAGAATCTGACCAAGACTCCGAAAACGAAGAACACCTGGTGAACTTAGTAAGAAAAATGTTCACCAGGAGAAAGAGGAGCTTCAGCAAAAAGGATCTTCAAAAGATCAGCTCTCCCTCAGAACAAAAGAACGTGACTTGGTACGGCTGCAACAAAAAGGGGCATTACAAGAACGAATGCCCAAAACTAAAGTTCGACAAACCAAAGCCAACAAAAAAGAAAGCACTCAAAGCAACGTGGGACGACTCCTCGGACGAATCAGAGGAAGAAGAGGAGAAACATCAGAGCCACCTCGCACTGATGGCCCGCTAAGCCGAAACTGAAAATGAGTCGGAAGATGAAGACGGGTCTGAACCCGAAACAAGCCACGAGTCCGTACTCATTTCCGAAGGCTCGAATGAGGTATATTTTAATTTAAACAAAAAGTTTTTTAGAATCATTTCTTGTTTAAATAGTAAATTAACCAAAGTAGAAAATGAAAACAAATTACTTCTTGAGGAAAATCAAAACCTCAAGGAACAATTAAAAAATTCAAATCCAATTCAAGATCTAACACTTGAGGAGGAGAATTTATCATTAAAAAATGAAATAAACAATTTAAAGGAGATGTTAGAAAAATTCACAACAAGATCAAAAAATTTAGACTTAATCCTAAATAATCAAAAAGCATGTTATAATAAAACCGGACTAGGATATAAGTCGAATTCAAATAAAACCTTCAAATCATTAATAACCCAATACAAGTTAACCAATCTAGCTTGGGTTCCGAAAGCGTGTCTAACCACGCAAGTAGGACTTAATCAATATTATATACCTAAAGAAAAAATGCATTATATAAAATTAAATAAACCAAACCAAAATCCAAAATACAAACCTAAATCAAATTCAAAATCTAAACAGTTTAAAAAACAACAAAATTATCACCAAGTTAACTATAACTATAAAAAGAATCGACACAAGCCTAAAATCAAAACTTAAATTAATGGCCAATAATTCAGGGGGAGGCTCCAGAATAGCTTCCAAAACTAACTTACCCGACAAGGTAACCCAAAACTAACAAACCCGGCAGGGCAATTAGAATTAGAGACCAAGTTTAACTTGAATCATGGTATTGGTGAAATTTTTGGATGATAGTACGTTAGGGAAACTTGGGCATCGCATGTCTAGAAAGATATGGTTTCGATCTGGTGCATTTGGCCAAGTGGAACTGACCGAAGCTACCCTTAAACGAATCCTAACCAGTTAGACCAAGATTTAGTACTAAGTTCCGTGGATAGGACTATTCGGAAAACCTCGAAAGGTTAGTTACTTCTAATGATGTCCTAATGACTCACCAAGCTTAGAAGTTTATCCGAAGAATGCCTATTTGTGGAAACCAAAGCTAAGTCTGAATCTAACACAAGTTAAACCAAAACTCTGTAATCAAACCAATTTCATCTCACAAAATCATAGGATTCCCTGATTGATAATATAGATCGGGTGAGATGAATAAGGCTTAAAAATTAATTTTAAAATTTTAAACTTAAATTAATTTTAAACTTAAATTAATTTTAAACTTAAAAATTATTTTCAAAATTTAATTTTAAACTTAAAAATTATTTTCAAAATTTTAATTTTAAACTTAAAAATTATTTTCAAAATTTTAATTTTAAACTTAAAAAAAATTAATTTCAAAATTTTAATTTTAAACTTAAAAATTATTTTCAAAATTTTAATTTTAAACTTAAAAATTAATTTCAAAATTTTAATTTTAAACTTAAAAATTATTTTTAAAATTTTAATTTTAAACTTAAAAATTAATTTCAAAATTTTATTTTAAACTTAAAAATTAATTTCAAAATTTTAATTTTAAACTTAAAAATTAATTTCAAAATTTTAATTTTAAACTTAAAAATTATTTTCAAAATTTTAATTTTAAACTTAAAAATTAATTTCAAAATTTTAATTTTAAACTTAAAAATTAATTTCAAAATTTTAATTTTAAACTTAAAAATTATTTTCAAAATCTTAATTTTAAACTTAAATTAATGCATGCTCAAAAGACTAACTTTAAATCCTACTTACTGTAGGAAACCAAGTGGATTTTGGATAGTGGTTGCTCCAAACATATGACTGGAGATCACACCAAGTTCACTCAACTCACTTACAAAAGCCTAGGAACAGTTGCCTTTGGAAACAACGGCAAACTCAAGGTAATTGGTATAGGTAATATTGAATTAAAATTAGACTTTATAATTACAAATGTCTTACTTGTTGAAAACTTTAAATATAATCTTCTAAGTATAAGTCAATTGTGTGATACTAGGTATGTCACGCCCCCAAAGGAGTCCCTGCCAGACAAAAATCCGACAGCATCTCCCCTGTACCGGTGACAATATGAAGCATCACTACAAACAAAATATACATCAGTCACATGCGGCTGGAATATTTCTATACACAACCACGCAGTTATAATAACAGCCCACACGGCTGGAATGAAACAATCACAACACAGCGGAAAAACGAAAACGGAAAGCCCACATAACACAAATAAATACAATGCATGTCGGCACGGCTTAAACACAAATACAACACCAAAAGAATAAGATAGCCACATGACTAAACACAAATACAATGCCACGAATAAGAAAAGAATATACAATAGAAAACGAACACAAGTCTTCGGATGTGACGTAGGACCCGGCAGACAGAATACTCCGAGCGACACTCCAACCATCTACCTGAAAACATAAATGTATACATGCGGTGGTGAGTATAGGTAACTCAGCGGGTAATAGACAAGATAGTGCATGGTCCATAAACAAACATGGAGATCACAAGTATACAGTCTCAATAGGGGGATAAAGAACATGATCATACTATCATAATCAATGCACCTAAACATGACTGACATAATAACCTGACATATAAACTGTACAAACCACAACAAACATAATGACAGATACATACCCAATCTGGAATCGACACATGGTACAATGATCAGTAAACTCACCAGATCTGCAACAGACCTACTCGTGACACCTGTGCAATATAAATACGACTGCAAATACATGTAAAATAAATGACATGTATGCAGCATGACAACCATATGCAACAAGCATATCTCAAACAAGTGCAATAACCACAATCACATGCAACTAGTATCTACTAGGCATGTATGCAAGTATATATCCACCGATGCACCGCGCATCCTATGCAAATGTGCATGCATGCTCCATGGTCACCCCCGACACCTCTCCAGACACCACGACCCCAGTATGGCCGAGAGGCTTGGGTCCGTGACAAACCGTACAAACCTCACGCACGTAACCGCTATAAAGCGACTGAGGCGACAGTATACTATGTAGTTATCTAACTACATAGCTAAGGGTCCCTGACCACTCACAACTCAAGCCCTCTAACTACTGTACCCTCAAGATCCACTACTCCAGAGTGGTCGAGGCTGACAGAGTAAAAATACTGAGCAGCTGAGTAAGCGCGACAGGACATAGCTCCACTCCCAGCTACCACTCTCCATCAGTGGTAGAGTGGACAACTATAAAAACTGACAACCCTCTCAACTACAAAGGAGACGATAGTCGTCAGTATGCAATGAATGATGAACATGATATATATATAATCATGATACAGACATCGTCATCATCCATGCAAACTCTAACTCCACATAAGCACTCCACAACATGAATATAATCGTCATGGTAAATCCACACATCCCACCAAATACATGTACACAACTACACACGTATAATCAACCAAAACTCTCCACTAATCCCACTGGACACATATGCACAGAACGCAAGTACAATCAACATGTATCCTCCAATAATAAACATATCAAACATGTGTATATATCTCAAACATACAATCAACACAACTCCTCCAAAAGTACATGACAAATACGTATGTACACACCACATGTAAATGCACGGTCGACAAGATGACTCCTATACCACATACCCATCTATGTACAGTCCACATCATAGACCCAATCAGCATGGTAATACCAACAACCCGACAATCCCTACAAGCCATACTCTACACGTGTAATCACAACAGAGTAGATATCAAGAGTGGAGACTGTATATGATATAACTAGATCATCACAAGGATCAAGCATAAGTATCATGCAGGAGAAACAACAACCGATCATGATATAAGATAAAGCAGCCTAATTCATCCAATAATATTCATGCACTAAGTACAAGAAAATCTACATAGAGGTCAAGAAAGAAATACCCGCCTTAAAAAGTAGATCGAGTCAAATCATCCCATGTCGAGACGCTCGTCCCAAATCCAAGTCCTGCATCAATCAATATATATATATTTTTATTTAGCTAAATTTACAAGAATTAAAATAGCTAAATAAAATCTCTACCCAATTCGGATAACTCCACTTAAACCTGATCACTATTTAATCCTCCAAATAATCCTTAATCCAACTCCTTCTAGATCCAAACAAAATCCACAATCTATTAATCAATCCAAAACTCAGTAATCAACACCTCTTGATTCCAACTCACATAATTCATCATCAAACAAATACTAATCCAAACTCATCATAAATCCTTCTAATCATAAACTAAACACCTCACATCTAATAATCAATCTAATGCTCCTAATGACAAACATGAAACCATGATATTCATCCAATCCCAATACAACTTAATCAATATATCACCTAAATGCAACCAAAACTCCATAGTTAGCTCACCTTGATCCAAAACAAAATCCACACCCTGTGAGGAAGAAATCCAAGGTTTGCTGTGGAGAAAAATGGAGCTTCTCCACCCATTTACAGCTGGTCCAACACAAATAGATACCCAAAATCAACACCTAGCATAAATCCAATACACAATCCTCAACCAATACATTCTCAATTAAGATTAAACCCAATAATTCATCCATCTCTTAGTTATCAATCCAATATATAGTCACTGCCATCCAAACAAAACACCCTAAATCAGTAGAAACCTAATCTAGCAATATACCAACGAAACCAACAGAATTACCTCATTGGAACATCACTTACCTTGAGAGGTTGCAGTTGATCCACACTCACAGCCCATAGAAATTCCAGCAACAGCATCCACTGATCAGCCAAGAAAGGGGAACAAGAAATTCAGCAACTCACCACCCAGCACCAATCCTTTCCAAGATCGGTTCAGGAAACAATTGCACAACAATGGATTTGCTGGAACTCTAACAAACCAGACCACACTTACCTCAGATGAACCTTAATTCTTCAGCCGAAACTCCAATCAACCACAAGGAGGAAGAAGGTCAAGATTTGCTCAAGGAAGATCTATCACCAGGCTGATCCGATGCATCCTCAAATCCAGATCAGGAAGAACACTAAATCAGAAACCAATTCCTAAATAATCCTTGAATCTACAGCATTTCTCAACACTGCCTTACCTCCACCGATCGCCTCTAGTTGGCGTCGCGCGATCTATTTCATCTGGTGGAGATCCAGTATGCCCTCCAGAGGACCGATTGAGAAGGAAACCAAAAGGGGATCCATCAGCCGGGGCCGACACGAATCAAATCCCTCACCGTGCCCTAGAGTCGATCTCCCATTGACCACGCACAAGAAATGGCCAAAGAGCCGACCGCTCAGTTGGAGATGATCTGGACAATGTCGGCACCGTCGAGGTCCGGCGGCTCTTCCTCAGGCAACTCGACGAGGACAAAATCGTGGGTAGAAGGAGCTCTCCGCCGGTGTCGGGTCGTCCGCGCACAAGAGGGAAATCGAGAGGGAGGGAAAATGAGAGGAGAGGAAGGAAGATCCCACGCCTAAGGAGGGAGAACCGACTAAGGCACGCTGGAGGAGAAGGCCGGTGCCGGCGGTGAGCTCGCGGTGGCCGGCGATCGGGCGAGGGGAAAATCGTGAGAGGGCTCAGGAGAAAGGAAATCGCGTGAAGGAGGAGGAAATCGGGGAATGAAAAGAGAATAGAAATTAGGGCTTAATTAAATACTTAGGTTTAATTTAATTAAACTCAAAGTTTTCTCCTTAATCAACTCCCACTTAAATAGTCTTCCAAATAGACCTCCTCTATACCCGGAATCCATCCTCTCAAAACGGATCTTACGGAGCCCGTTTAAATCCCGAAAAATTTCTAAAAATTCCAGAAAAATCCAATATGATTTTTCGTCCAATAACATTTATTATTTAATTTTACGGTATCTTACATTCTCCCCCACTAATAAAAATTTGGTCCCCAAATTTACTGGTCAACTTAGGGAACCCTCCTCCAAGGTAACTACCAATCCACATACTCATATGCCACTCATCCAAGTATCATAAACAAATCTCCAACCCTAGTATCATAAACATATCTCCAAACATGATAATCCACCTCCAAGTGACTAGCGACAACTCTATGAGCTATGAACTCACCCTACTCCCGCTACTCCCACTCTGCAATCTAGCCAACTGCGGGATAAATCAACTACCTTCTGAAAACCACAATCCACTACCAACAGATCATCCCACATCAGTATAGGGCCTCAAACGATCCATCAGTCTGAGGGTGAAAATCTATACTAAAGTAAAGCTCCCAACCCAAAATCTGCTGTAACCATAATCAAAACCATGATATGAAATCACTGATCTCCATCCAAAACAAATCATACTCAATATCAATCAATCATACCAGATGATCTCCTAAACAAAGATGGAGAAAAAGGAAAGTATCCAACCTTCAACACTTACTACCAACAAACTAAATGTATCCAACAAGGTCTGTCAGATCTCATCATCTCATCCTTTCTGAAAATCGAATATCTACAGTAGAGGAATGTAAATCCAAAGTCAAAGTGTCCCACAACCTGCTGACTAAAAGTCTACCCATCAAGAGAGTATCTCCACCACCCTCATCATCATCCTATATATGTCCCTCAACAAATATCAATAAAAGGTCGAACCCTCCAATCTGAGATATAGCCTATAAGACCTGATAAAATGATCATGTGGTCAAGGTCTTGAGCCACCTAATAAAGACAATGTTAGTTGAGTCGTCTAACCATTGTCTTGTACCCCAACATACTGTGATTGCTCCACCTGAGGTTCAGCAACCTCCAGCATCGAGCAATGAACACAAAGATAGAGGAACGCTACAACTAAATAGCTGATCAAAATATCTGTCAATCAACGCTCTGCACCTCAAAGATCATCATCTGAAATTATACCCAGTTACGATCGGACCTCCTAGGTATTACTCAACTAACACCATTCCTCCACACCATTGCGGGGTATACATCACTAAGTACATCGTGGGTATCTAATCATATCCAATAGTTCCATGAGTCTGGATCTCCCATGGAACAACGTCAGGCGAGTCGACTGATCACCGCCTTATAATCCATCATGCTAACGAAGAAGTAGAGAACTACTCTCTCTCCAAACACCTCAAGGAAATCACTAAGTGATGACCTGATCTCCAAAAATATTCTCTGCTTCTTCCTTCACGTGGTACTGGGTCACGTAAAGGTTAAGCAGCTAACTTCAACTTTCTCACATCAGTACAAATCGTATGTCTGAAGGTACTCTCCAACTCATACGCCCCAACTCTCATAAGTGTTAAACAGGTAGCTTAACACTTTTCCACATCAGTGGGGTATCATATCTGAATGTACCTTCTAAGCCCCCCAACCAAGTACCGAAAATCCATAGTCAAAGTCCCCATGGAATAGGATACGTCGATCCTCTATAGATTGACTAAGCCGATAATGGTATATGGCCAATTCAGTCCTTCCAACACCGGTACAAGTCAAAATATCTAACCAAGTATGAAACATCCCAAAGATAGGAATCTCTAAAGATAGAGTAAGTCAGCCCCCTACTGGTCGGACCAACAAAATAAATCGATCAACACTATCTGATCCAACAAGAGTAAATCAATCATCCACTGATGAAACTAACTAAGGTAAATCGACACCCAACCACCAAAGTCAACCTGGGTAAATCAATCCTCTACAGACAGAACTGAAAGAATCCAAATAAGTACTCTACTGATCGAACTAACAGGAACACAGAACCAGCTAAAATAAGTCAAGCCCCAACTATACCAGTCAACCAGGTAAAACAATCCTCAACTAATCGAGCCAATAAGAGTAAACCGATACTCTACTAACTGAATCAATATGAGTACATAGATATCCTCCACTATCTAGCTAATAATAACAAGGACTGGTATGTGACTCTAAATCTCAACCAACTAGTCGTAGCAGTAACTAACACAAAGGGTAGTATGATATAACAAATCCCTTGAGACTGTAATCCTTGATCTCCATTAGGTCAACCGTGATCAGTGATTGACCCCACACATGCAATGGATGCTACAAACAAATAGGCATGTACTAACCAAAGAGTACTAACACATGTCATAACTAACTATCATGGGCAACAATACATACACCAACAGAAATGTATGCTAACAATATGCAAACATACCTCCTATAGCCCGGGAGATGTCCTGCTGCTGCCTGGTCCCAAAACCAGAAAAGTCACATCAAGAGAAACCAAAACACGAAATCCGAAAACACTAATAACAGGCATCGTACCTGCTCTGATATCAAAAATTGATATCAGATAAATCTCAAAAAATCCAAAACAAAAACAAAACAGGCATCGTACCCGCTCTGATACCAAAAATTGGTATCAGATAAATCTCGAAAAACCAAAACACATAGCAAGTATCGTATACCTGCTCTGATACCAAAAATTGGTATCAGATAATTCTCGAAAATCTAAAACAAAACAAAAGAGGTATCGTACCCGCTCTGATACCAAAAATTGTCACGCCCCCAAAGGAGTTCCTGCCAGACAAAAATCCGACAGCATCTCCCCTGTACCGGTGACAATATGAAGCATCACTACAAACAAAATATACATCAGCCACATGTGGCTGGAATATTTCGGAAAAACGAAAACGGAAAGCCCACACAACACAAATAAATACAATGCATGCTGGCACGGCTTAAACACAAATACAACACCAAAAGAATAAGATAGTCACATGGCTAAACACAAATACAATGCCACGAATAAGAAAAGAATATACAATAGAAAACGAACACAAGTCTTCGGATGTGACGTAGGACCCGGCAGACAGAATACTCCGAGCGACACTCCAACCATCTACCTGAAAACATAAATGTATACATGCGGTGGTGAGTATAGGTAACTCAGCGGGTAATAGACAAGATAGTGCATGGTCCATAAACAAACATGGAGATCACAAGTATACAGTCTCAGTAGGGGGATAAAGAACATGATCATACTATCATAATCAATGCACCTAAACATAACTGACATAATAACCTGACATATAAACTGTACAAACCACAACTAACATAATGACAGATACATACCCAATCTGGAATCGACACATGGTACAATGATCAGTAAACTCACCAGATCTGCAACAGACCTACTCGTGACACCTGTGCAATATAAATACGACTGCAAATACATGTAAAATAAATGACATGTATGCAGCATGACAACCATATGCAACAAGCATATCTCAAACAAGTGCAACAACCACAATCACATGCAACTAGTATCTACTAGGCATGTATGCAAGTATATATCCACCGATGCACCGTGCATCCTATGCAAATGTGCATGCATGCTCCATGGTCACCCCGACACCTCTCCAGACACCACGACCCCAGTATGGCCGAGAGGCTTGGGTCCGTGACAAACCGTACAAACCTCACGCACGTAACCGCTATAAAGCGACTGAGGCGACAGTATACTATGTAGTTATCTAACTACATAGCTAAGGGTCCCTGACCACTCACAACTCAAGCCCTCTAACTACTGTACCCTCAAGATCCACTACTCCAGAGTGGTCGAGGCTGACAGAGTAAAAATACTGAGCAGCTGAGTAAGCGCGACAGGACATAGCTCCACTCCCAGCTACCACTCTCCATCAGTGGTAGAGTGGACAACTATAAAAACTGACAACCCTCTCAACTACAAAGGAGACGATAGTCGTCAGTATGCAATGAATGATGAACATGATATATATATAATCATGATACAGACATCGTCATCATCCATGCAAACTCTAACTCCACATAAGCACTCCACAACATGAATATAATCGTCATGGTAAATCCACACATCCCACCAAATACATATACACAACTACACACGTATAATCAACCAAAACTCTCCACTAATCCCACTGGACACATATGCACAGAACGCAAGTGCAATCAACATGTATCCTCCAATAATAAACATATCAAACATGTGTATATATCTCAAACATACAATCAACACAACTCCTCCAAAAGTACATGACAAATACGTATGTACACACCACATGTAAATGCACGGTCGACAAGATGACTCCTATACCACATACCCATCTATGTACAGTCCACATCATAGACCCAATCAGCATGGTAATACCAACAACCCAACAATCCCTACAAGCCATACTCTACACGTGTAATCACAACAGAGTAGATATCAAGAGTGGAGACTGTATATGATATAACTAGATCATCACAAGGGTCAAGCATAAGTATCATGCAGGAAAAACAACAACCGATCATGATATAAGATAAAACAGCCTAATTCATCCAATAATATTCATGCACTAAGTACAAGAAAATCTACATAGAGGTCAAGGAAGAAATACCCGCCTTAAAAAGTAGATCGAGTCAAATCATCCCATGTCGAGACGCTCGTCCCAAATCCAAGTCCTGCATCAATCAATATATATATATTTTTATTTAGCTAAATTTACAAGAATTAAAATAGCTAAATAAAATCTCTACCCAATTCGGATAACTCCACTTAAACCTGATCACTATTTAATCCTCCAAATAATCCTTAATCCAACTCCTTCTAGATCCAAACAAAATCCACAATCTATTAATCAATCCAAAACTCAGTAATCAACACCTCTTGATTCCAACTCACATAATTCATCATCAAACAAATACTAATCCAAACTCATCATAAATCCTTCTAATCATAAACTAAACACCTCACATCTAATAATCAATCTAATGCTCCTAATGACAAACATGAAACCATGATATTCATCCAATCCCAATACAACTTAATCAATATATCACCTAAATGCAACCAAAACTCCATAGTTAGCTCACCTTGATCCAAAACAAAATCCACACCCTGTGAGGAAGAAATCCAAGGTTTGCTGTGGAGAAAAATGGAGCTTCTCCACCCATTTACAGCTGGTCCAACACAAATAGATACCCAAAATCAACACCTAGCATAAATCCAATACACAATCCTCAACCAATACATTCTCAATTAAGATTAAACCCAATAATTCATCCATCTCTTAGTTATCAATCCAATATATAGTCACTGCCATCCAAACAAAACACCCTAAATCAGTAGAAACCTAATCTAGCAATATACCAACGAAACCAACAGAATTACCTCATTGGAACATCACTTACCTTGAGAGGTTGCAGTTGATCCACACTCACAGCCCATAGAAATTCCAGCAACAGCATCCACTGATCAGCCAAGAAAGGGGAACAAGAAATTCAGCAACTCACCACCCAGCACCAATCCTTTCCAAGATCGGTTCAGGAAACAATTGCACAACAATGGATTTGCTGGAACTCTAACAAACCAGACCACACTTACCTCAGATGAACCTTAATTCTTCAGCCGAAACTCCAATCAACCACAAGGAGGAAGAAGGTCAAGATTTGCTCAAGGAAGATCTATCACCAGGCTGATCCGATGCATCCTCAAATCCAGATCAGGAAGAACACTAAATCAGAAACCAATTCCTAAATAATCCTTGAATCTACAGCATTTCTCAACACTGCCTTACCTCCACCGATCGCCTCTAGTTGGCGTCGCGCGATCTATTTCATCTGGTGGAGATCCAGTATGCCCTCCAGAGGACCGATTGAGAAGGAAACCAAAAGGGGATCCATCAGCCGGGGCCGACACGAATCAAATCCCTCACCGTGCCCTAGAGTCGATCTCCCATTGACCACGCACAAGAAATGGCCAAAGAGTCGACCGCTCAGTTGGAGATGATCTGGACAATGTCGGCACCGTCGAGGTCCGGCGGCTCTTCCTCAGGCAACTCGACGAGGACAAAATCGTGGGTAGAAGGAGCTCTCCGCCGGTGTCGGGTCGTCCGCGCACAAGAGGGAAATCGAGAGGGAGGGAAAATGAGAGGAGAGGAAGGAAGATCCCACGCCTAAGGAGGGAGAACCGACTAAGGCACGCTGGAGGAGAAGGCCGGTGCCGGCGGTGAGCTCGCGGTGGCCGGCGATCGGGCGAGGGGAAAATCGTGAGAGGGCACAGGAGAAAGGAAATCGCGTGAAGGAGGAGGAAATCGGGGAATGAAAAGAGAATAGAAATTAGGGCTTAATTAAATACTTAGGTTTAATTTAATTAAACTCAAAGTTTTCTCCTTAATCAACTCCCACTTAAATAGTCTTCCAAATAGACCTCCTCTATACCCGGAATCCATCCTCTCAAAACGGATCTTACGGAGCCCGTTTAAATCCCGAAAAATTTCTAAAAATTCCAGAAAAATCCAATATGATTTTTCGTCCAATAACATTTATTATTTAATTTTACGGTATCTTACAAGGTATAAGGTCAAGTTTCTATCTACAGAATGCTCAATCAAACATCTAGATAATCCTACCATAAGCCTAAAAGGTTTTAGAAAAGACAACATCTATGTCATCAACTTAACCATTTCTTCCATTAAGTGCTATTTAACACAAAAAGAAGAAACTTGGTTATGGCATAGGAGAATGTCTCACACCAACTTTAGAAATATAAGTAAACTAAATGGACTTGTAAAAGGCTTACCGAAGTTACCTAACTTAGATTCACTATATGTAATGCTTGTCAACAAGGAAAACAAACTAAATCAACCCACAAACAAACAAATCAACCACAAACTAACTCAATCTTAGAACTTCTACATTTAGATCTTTTTGACTCCCATGGAGTCAAATCCATTAATGGAAACTTATATTGTTTAGTAATTATAGACGATTACTCTAAGTTTACTTGGGTAATATTCTTAAAACATAAAGATGAAACTTTTGAAATTCTTACAAATTTTTGCAAACAGATTGAAAACGAAAAAGATATTAAAATTAAAAGAATTAGGAGTGACAATGGGGGAGAATTTAAAAATCACAACTTTAACAGTTTTTGTCTAGAAAACGGTTACCATCATGAGTTCTCATGCCCTAAAACCCCCCAACAAAATGGAATTGTAGAAAGAAAAAATAGAACCTTACTTGAAGCTTCTAGAACAATGTTAAATGAGTATAACCTACCTAAATACTTTGGGGCAGAAGCCGTTAGTACAGCCTGCTATGTACAACAATAAATAAAACTCATAACAAAACTTTCTTCGAAATATTTTATAATAAACAACCAAACATAAAATACTTTAAGGTATTTGGGTGCCCAGTTTTTATCTTAAATACAAGAGAACACTTAGGAAAATTCACCTCTAAAATTGAAAATGGAATTTTTGTAGGATATTCCCTAAATAGTAGAGGCTACAGAATTTATAATAAGGTTACCTTAAAAATTGAAGAAACTACTAATGTAAAATTTAAAGAAACTAAACAAGACATAGAACCTACACAACCACCGGAGTTTGTTCCAGAAATCAACCAAACTCTAAGTCATGAAGAAGAGGAACAACATTAAGAGAATCAACCTCCTAAAACAATAAGGGTAAACCCAAATCATCCAACTGATCAAATAATTGGTGACCCAGACTTAAGAGTTCAAACCAGATCATCTTTTAGAAACCTAAGTCAAATTTCATTAATTTCAAAATTTGAACCTAAAACTGTGGATGAATCCCTACTAGACCCAGATTGGATTATAGCTATGGAAGAAGAACTAGCCCAATTTGAGCGTAATGAGGTCTGGGACCTAGTCCCACCACCTAAGAATAAGAAAATAATAGAAACAAAATGAGTATTCAGAAACAAACTAAGTGAAACTGGGGAAATTACTAGAAATAAGGCTAGGCTGGTTGCCAAAGGATTTAGTCAAGTTGAAGGACTTGACTATGACGAAACATATGCCCCAGTAGCCAGATTAGAATCCATTAGAATGTTACTAAGTTATGCAGCCCATAAGGGATTTAAACTATACCAAATGGATGTTAAGTCTGCCTTTCTTAATGGACTAATCAAAGAAGAAGTTTATGTAGGTCAGCCTCCTGGTTTTGAAAGCTTAGAACACCCTGATTATGTTTTTAAATTAAAGAAAGCCCTATATGGACTTAAACAAGCACCCAGGGCGTGGTATGAGAGACTAACATCTTACCTAACATCTAAAGGATTCAAACAAGGTCAAATTGACCCAAGCTTGTTTGTTAAATCATTAAATACAAACATATTTATTGCACAAATATACGTGGATGACATAATATTTGGCTCAACAAATTCAGAATTTTTAGAAGAATTTATTAATCTAATGGAAAAAGAATTTGAAATGAGCTTAGTGGGAAAACTAACCTATTTCTTAGGATTACAAATCAAACAGACAAATGAAGGAAACTATATTTCTCAACATAAATACACCAAAGAATTACTTAAAAAATTCGGAATGGAAAATACAAAAGAAATAAAAACACCGATGGCTGTAAACACAATTTTAGATAGTGACCCAAATGGAAAACCAATTGATTTAAAATATTATAGAAGTGCAATAGGTAGTCTACTGTACTTAACTGCAAGCCGACCTGATATTTTATTTGCAGTTAGTATGTGTGCTAGATACCAAACTTGTGCTAAGGAATCCCATTTGACACAGGTTAAAAGAATTTTTAGATATCTTAAAGGAACAACAAATGTAGGAATCTGGTATCCTAGGACAAATAATTTTGAACTAATAGGGTATTCTGACTCAGATTATGCTGGATGCAAATTAGACCGCAAAAGCACAAGTAGTGGATGTCAATTATTAAGTGCATCACTTGTTAGCTGGTTTAGTAGAAAGCAACATTGTGTTGCTCTGTCTACAACTGAGTCAGAATACATAGCTATAGGCGAATGTGTTGCACAAATATTATGGATGATGTATACTCTAAAAGATTTCAACTTAAATATCACAAATGTAAAAGTATTAATTGACAATATAAGTTCAATTAACTTAACCAAGAATCCTGTGCATCATTCAAGAACCAAACATATTGAAATTAGACACCACTTCATCAGGGATCATATTACTAAAGGCGATATTGAACTCAAGTACATTGAGTCCAAATCAAATTTAGCTGACATTTTTATAAAACCTGTCCCTGAAAGTGAATTTAGCAACTTACGACGAAAATTAGGGATGTGCTTAATAGACTAGGATCTTTCAAAAATACTTTCAAAAATGACTTTACCAAATTATAAGTCAAATTTATTTGTTTTCAAACTTTCCATTTTTAGATTTTCAAAACAAGTTTTTGCCTTAGACTAGTTTTGAATCCTTAGAAAGCATGTACCCATAGGACTAGTTTTTGAGCATCTCACCAACACCCTAGGTTTACCTTGCTTGTGTTTGATAAACATAGAAAGGGGTGAGATGCATAGGCCAACTGTCTGGACTTAAGATGCTTATTTCAGTGCATCAACATAAGTCTGGACGTTAAATACAACTCAGATATTAATCAGATTAAAGTTAATCAGTCAAGTCAAAAAACTGACTGCTTGTAATCAACTTAATCTGACTAACCATGTGAAAGCTACTATCTTCTGATAGCTAGTTAGTACCTAATTGGTTAGACAGCTGGTTAAAGTTAAATATCAAGTTCAGGGGGAGAATTAACTCAAATTTTGTGTGTTTGAAAAATGCCTTTTAAAACCTAACCTATGTTTGAACATTGATTTACAAAATTTAAATTTAACTAAGTATTTGAAAAATGTGAAAGTTTAATCTCACCCAATTTTCAAACCTGATTTGAAAAATTAACTATTTCCAAATTTAGCCTTTATCAAATTAGCCTTAAAAATTAATTTTGGCAAAATTTTATTTCTTGAAAAATTATTTAATTTTTGCTTTGTTTTGAAAAATCGAAGTTGAAAAATTTACCTTTTTGAAAAGTAGATGTCACTTAAACATAAAAAGTAAATTTGAAAAACCTATTTTGAAAATTTCCACACGCTTGAGAGTTAAACTTGATTAACCTTAAATTTATACTTTTCAAAACTCAACTTGTCTCCCCCAAGTCAACTTGACTATTTTTTGACTTGGTGTTAAAAATTGCACTTTTATCTTTCAAATTTTGAACCAAACTTAGATATCTTTCAAAATTTGATTACCTGTTACAGTAACTCTTCACTATGATTATTTACCTTTGTTCATTTTTTGATGAATGCCAAAGGGGGAGGAGGGTTAGGTGGTTAAGTTAGCTAAACCAATTTGAAAACACAAAATAACTTTAAAACCACACAAATGCATGTTGTTTCTTGTATATGCTTTCACTAACTTAACATTCCATCAAAAAGGGGGAGATTGTTGGTGCGGCTAGCACTAACGATTTAACCTAGGTTTTGATGAATGACAAATAGGTTAAGTTAGTCTTGTTGTTGTCTGACACTTTGATCGAGTGTGCAGGAGAAGTCCAGCTAGGTCGACGGGCTGACCGGATAGCTGGCGAGAAGTCCAAGCGGGTCGACGGGCTGACCGGACGCTTGGCGAGAAGTCCAGCTAGGTCGACGGGCTGACCGGATAGCTGGCGAGAAGTCCAAGCGGGTCGACGGGCTGACCGGACGCTTGGCGAGAAGTCCAGACGGGTCGACGGGCTGACCGGACGTCTGGCAGGTAAGTGAGGTAAGTCACTGGAAGGGAGTGACTGTGAGGATGCGTTCCGGGAAGGCGTCGATCCGGCTTAGATCCATTTCGGATGTCTAAGTCGAGATCGTGACTAGATTCCGGTCTCGGAAAGACGGAATCTAAGTCATACTCTCTTTATCCATCTGTTGAACTTTAACTGTGCTAACAATTTGTTTTACAGGATGTATATTTGCCTCGGACTAACTTTGTTTTGCAGGAAAAAGGAGTCTTTCTGGAACAAGGTGGTCCGGGCGCCCGGAAGGCGAATTTTATCCAGCCAAGTCGTCGCCACGTGGAGCATCTTGGTTTGAGCAGTTACGTCACACTCCAGGCGAAGGGATCCAGGCGCCCGGAACAGCATATAAAAGAAGCCCCAGGCAGGAGCTTCAGAAATCAATTTTTACTGAGAACTCTTCTACTGCTGGTCTTGCTGCTCGACGTTCAAGTGCGACGTCAACAACACTCCGACAAAAGTGCTTCTCCGGTGTTTATTTAATTTTTCTTTGTCGGTATTGCTTTATTATTACTAGTATTTCCTGTACTTATTCTGTAATCATATTTCGACTTGTTAGTGATTGCCCAACGAAAGTGGTCAAGGACCACGGGCCTTCGAGTAGGAGTCGTCACAGGCTCCGAACGAAGTAAAAACATCTGTGTCTACTTTATTTTTCCGCTGCGTTTATACTCGTCTTTTTCGAATCGATATTCACCCCCCCCCCCCTCTATCGAATCTAACAGTCCTACAGGATGCTCTAGGTATTCACTAGGGATAACTTCCCTAGATACCTTCCTAGTGACCTTGTTAGGCTTCTTAAAAGCCTTGGTCACATTTTCTAGGTCAACTCTGGGAATTTCTTCCCTTGTGACCTTCTTTGTGACTTTCTTGGACTTTTTAGAAGTCTTAGTCACTTTTGTTGCAAAAATACTCTTAGGACTAACCTTCCTAGTATTTTTGACTTGACCATTTGACCTAAACTCAGTTCCATAGCTATATGGAACCCTATGGTAAGAAATTACATCCTTCTTAGCCTTTGGTTTGTATCCCAAACCTCTATGGCCATTGGATGACTTTTGTTGTCCTAAACCTAGATTATGCTCATTTTGCCCTTTTTAGATATTTTCCATCCTTTTTAGGGTCTTTTCTAATTTATCAAGTCTTGACCTTAAGATTTGATTTTCTCTCCATAATCCCTCAACCTTGGATTTTTCACTAAAACCTTGATTTTTCTTTTTCTTAGGTAAATACCTAAAATCCTTAGGATAACTTCCTAGTTAGTTATCTACCTTCTTAGCCCTAGATGTGGTAGTCTTAGCATGGAGAGCCATATGTTTTTCTTTAATACTATTATGCTCCCTATTTTTGTAGTAAATAGCATTAAAATGATAAAAATTAAAATTAACATGTTTTTTACCATTATTTAAAGGAGTAGGCTCAACAAATGATACCTTTCGTTTTACCTTGGAGGCTCCCCCTTGACTCATGCCTCCTCCTTGAGCCTTGATCGCTTTCTTCCCCTTAAGACATTGGCTCCAATAATGTCTTTTTTGATTGCAAGAGAAGCACACAATGTGCCCCTTGCTCTTCTTTGTTCCGGGAGCGGTCTCTTTGGGCTTCACCTTGCCCTTTAGTGTCACTTGGCCCTTCTTCTTGGCCAATTTGGGGCACTTGCTCTTGTAGTGCTCATGTTCCCTACACTCAAAACATATAATATGATTTTTATTGTTAATTGGAACATTTATACCTTCATGTGTAGGGATGACACTTGATCCTCCATTTGATTTAGCTTGACTTGTGGAGGTGGAAGCTTCTTCATCATCTTCTTCTCTTGACCCGAATGTGGAGGCTTCTTCTTGCTCCGGTGTCAATGATCTACACTCCCCCTCAATCCTAGAGGTGGAGGCTTCTTCATCTTCGTCTTGTATATGGAACAAGGAGTATGCCCTCTCCTTGCCCTCTTCATTGCATTCCTTTGAAGATGAAGCTTCTTGGACTTCTTCTTCGGAAGATGAGCATCTCTCACCTTCAGAATTCTCCTCCTCTTGGTCTTGCTCCAATGAGTCACCCTCTTTGGATTTTTCTTGGATTGGTACAATGGAGGGGATCTCATGAATCTTGGCCAATTTGCTCCATAGCTCTTTGGCATCTTCAAAATCTCCAATTTGCTCTAAGATGTTGCTCGGCAATAAATTGACCAAAAGCTTGGTCACTTTGTCATTGGCCTCACATCTTTGGATTTGGTCTTGGCTCCACTTGCTCCTGTTGAGAATTTTGCCCCTTGAATTCTTTAGAGCTTCAAAGCCTTCCATTAGAACAAACCATTGCTCTATTTCCACCATTAAGAAATTCTCGATCCTTGATCTCCAAAGATCGAAGCTCATCATTGTGAATGGTGGAGGCACCCTTGTGTCGAATCCAAAACCATCTTGGAATTCCATTTGAAGTTGAGCTTGATGATGAAGTCTTTGACTTGATAGAATTTGCTCCAACTTCTACACCCTCTAGCTTTGTTGCCCCTTCCGGCAATGATTCCGGTGAAGCGCAGCCTTGCTCTGATACCACTTGCTGGGACCAAATATGTAGCTAGAGGGGGGTGAATAGCTTGGCATGATCTCGTGCTCGTCGTTGCTTGTTTCTTCAAAGATATG
Source organism: Zingiber officinale (assembly GCF_018446385.1). Classification (NCBI taxonomy): domain Eukaryota; kingdom Viridiplantae; phylum Streptophyta; class Magnoliopsida; order Zingiberales; family Zingiberaceae; genus Zingiber; species Zingiber officinale. Next base: position 94,683,469 of record NC_056002.1, on the reverse strand, counting down.
CAGCGGAAAATAAGAAGAAACACACACACAACGCTAACAAGAGGATTTACTTGGTATCCACCTCACAAGATGTGACTAATCCAAGGATCCACACACTCACGCACCCTCCACTAATAAAACACTCCTTTTTGGTAACTACCGAAGGCAGAGAAGCCCTACAATACTCTCACTACAATAAGAAACAAAGAGAAGCAAATACAAGGGAAAGCTTACAAGATTTGTACAATGAAACCCTAACCCTAGCTTCTTCTTCTTGTTGTACACACGCCTCTTGACTTGGAAGTCTCTCCAAGATCCTTCAAGAACTGGTGGTGAGAGTGGAAGAATGTTGTGTAGAACCTGTCGTGATCGCCTGTAGAGAAGAGAGGAAGAAGTGCACAGAAAAACGCTCGCCAACGACTTTATCCGCACCAACGGTTGAATCCCAATCGATTGGATTGAACTCAATCGATTGGGGAGGCTTTAGATCGATCAGTCGATCGATCCAGAGCACCTCTGTGCTCTCGGGAATTGCCTGGATCGATTGGTTGATCGATCCAGGGCTTATTGTGAGAATCACACCTCCCAATCGATCGACTGATTGATCGGAGGCTTCCAATCGATCGGCTGATCGATTGGGACGCTTTCTGTTCGCGCGACACTTCTCCCCAATCGATCCACCGATCGATTGGGAGAAGGCTTATCGTGGGGACTCTCTCAATCAATCGGCCGATCGATTGGGTATGAGCCAATCGATCGGTTGATAGATCCAGCCCTTGTTTTTGCCCAAAAATAAGTCCAAAGTCCCCTAAACCAACATCCGGTCAACCATGACCTGTTGGTACATCCTGCCTAGCATCCGGTCACCCTTGACCTGCTAGGACTCCCTCACCAAGTGTCTGGTCAATCCCTTTGACCCATTAGACTTTTCTCCTCGTGTCAAGTGTCCGGTCATCCTTGACCCACTTGGACTTATCTCCACCAGGTGTTCGATCAACCTTGATCCACCTGGATTTCCCGTGCCAAGTATCTGGTCAACCCCTTTGACCTACTTGGGCTTCCCAACACCAGATGTCTGATCAAACTTGATCCATCTGGATTTCCTGTATCTAGCTTCAATCACTAGGACTTTCCTTCTGCCTAGCTTCACTCACTAGAACTTCTCATTTTCCTGGCTTCACTCACCAGGATTTTCCATACTGCCTAGCTTCACTCACTAGGTCTTTCACCTGGCTTCACTCACCAGGATTTTCCAGCTGCCCGGCTTCACTCACCGGGACTTTCACCTAGCTTCACTCACTAGGATTTTCCTTCTGCCTGGCTTCACTCACCAGGACTTTTACCTAGCTTCACTCACTAGGACTTTCCACCTAGTTTCACTCACTAGGATTTTCCAGTCAAGTATCTAGTCAACCTTGACCTACTTGACTCTCCTTCATGATCTCACCACATGAATAATTGCACCTGCAATCTCCATATCTTATCTCCATGTATTGTCAAACATCGAAACTCAAACATCAAGACTCGAGTTTGAACCAATTCAAGCTCAGTCAATTAGGTCAACCTTGACCTAGAGAATATTGCACCAACACTTCGTAGCTTTCTTCTTCTGATCCTCTCCCTTTATCTATGCTCATTTCTGAGCTGGTCTCATCTTCTTCTTGATGAATTGTCGATAGAGCTAGTCCAGCGTATGCTTCAACTTCAGATTCGAAGGATGACGACTCGTCCCTCGTTGCTTTGAGGCTATGTTTGGATCGAGTTGGCTTCTTATTCTTTTCTTTACCTTTGTTCTTCAGTTTCGGGTAGTCATCTTTGATGTGCCCTTCTTCATTGTAGTTGTAGCATCGGACTGTCCTTTTATTATGTTGATGCTTTCTCGTCTGCAATCTAAATTTATTAGTCTTAATAAACTTATTTAACTTTCTTATCAATAGCGCCGCTTTAGTTTCGTCGATTAACACTTCAGAGTCAGGATCGTCCATCTCGGCTTGTAGGGCAACATTGTGATTTGACTTCTTTATTTGTTTAGGTTCTACAATTTGAGATTCATGAAGTTCAAATGTAGAAAATAAATTTTCTAGCGTACTTACCTCAAAGTCCTTAGAGATGTAGTATGCATCTACTAAGGATGCCCATTCAGAAGTTCATGGGAAGGCATTGAGCGCATACTGTATCGAGTCTCGGTTTGTTACCGTTTCTCCCAGATTGCTTAGTTGAGTTATCAGCTCCATAATTCTCACTTGGAGTTGCGCTACCTTTTCGCCATTGTTCATCCGGAGATTTGTTAGTTGAGTCTAGAGGATGTCGTGCTTTGCTAACTTCGCTTCTGAGGTGCCTTCGTGGATCTCCAGGAATTTTTCCTAGAGGTCTTTGGCGAAGTCGTAGCTTCCGATCTGACTTACCTCCTGGGGTGGCAGGATGCTGAGCAGATGGAACTCTGCCTTTCCATTGTCCATGAAATCAGCTTGCTCCTTTTTCGTCCAGTTGTATTCTTCCTTGTCTTTAGAGGTTGCAAAACCGTATTTCATAATTAAAAGAATATCAAATTCTGTTTTGAAGAATACCTCAATTCGGTGTTTCCATGTTGCGAAGTCGCCGTCGAATTTCGGAGGATAAATGCTTGCACTGGTCATCATCTTGATCTTGATGCTTTAGTCGGCGATCAGTCCTTCTGAGGCAGTCTGGCTCTGATACCACTTGTTGGTGCAGCGGGGTCGACAAGAGGGGAGTGGTGAATTGCCTGCAAAATAAAATATACCCTCCTCGTTCTTTCAACTCTTAAAATAGCAACAGTAAAATAAAAACAAAATAGCATAAAAGAAAGATAGAAGACTGAGGGATTTGACTTGGTCATAACCTAGGTGGTTGTTAATCCAAAGTGGTTGAACAGCTCAGTCAAAATCTCCTTCGTTGAAGGCGGAGAAATCTTTTACACACTGAAAGCTCTTAAGTGTTGCTAGGAATTGAATACAGAGTTGAGTGAATAATTCCTAACTCCAGGGGCCTTTATATAACTCCTGGAAATACTATCTCGAGTCTTGAGGGTGCCTCTAAAGGGGTTGAGGGTACCTCCAAAGGGATAAGCGGATAAAACTTTATCCGCTCGCAAACGGTCTATTTGACCCAGTTGAGGGTGCCCTCAAGGGCATTGGGGGCACCTCCAAAGCTATTGAGGGCTCCTTCAACATGCTGATGTTGGAGGCGCCTCCAACGACTATTGAGGGTGCCTCCAGCTTCTCTTCCTCTCTTTTTCAGCTTCCGAAATTCCGATTGCTTGGGTGATTGCAGCCAATTGAAATAGGGCTCACCCAAACTCAATTTCCGGCCTTCTCCTCGAGCAGGCTTCCACCCCGGCTTCTCATCCCTCGAACGTCGTGCACATTTTTCTCGTCCACCGGTGTACTCTTCTGCAGCTCTTTCGTCCTTTGGCCGCACCAAGCCCGTCGACTCACTTCCCTTGTCATCCATCTCGCTAGCTGCGTCTTCCGCTCGACTTCCTGCGCTTCTAAGCTCCTGCACACTTAAACACATGGATCAAAACCAAACATGACCTAACCTAAGTTGGTTGATCATATCAAAACAACCATGGGGACCAACAATCTTCCCCTTTTTGATGTACATCAACCCAAGTTCAAGTTAGGATTAAAAAACAGATAAGTAGTAATTTAAAGAAATTACTAAACTAACATTTTAAGCATAAAAAATTGCAATAATAGAATTTATAGTTTTCTAAGAAAAATATTAACTTGTTCCTATCCAAAAAAAAATTTAAAAAAATATTAACTTCCCCTAAACTTGTCCCTATTTCTCCCCCTTTAATCAAAGCAAAAATGAGGTAGAAATTTTTCAAAATAAATTCTATGTTAACAAACTCTAACCTTTAGGCAATTTAAACAAAATATTTTTGAGAAATTTCCAAAAAAACTTGTTAAAGCATTATCTAATTTCTATTTTCATGCTTTATTAGTAAGTTAATAAAATATTTTATTTCAATATTTTGGCTTCCAGGCATTAGCAAGGCACTAAGCTTTCTTAGTTATTGGAGCAATAACCACTTTCTTAGACAAAGCCTCATCAAGAAATTAACTGTTTAATTTTTCTTGCTGAAAGTGCTAACTTACAAAAATTTTAATCTAGAAAATATTTTGGAACCCAGTATATGTTCCTTCCTACTGGATTAATCAAAAACTAAGGGGGTACATAAATTCTGAGAATTTTTCTAAGTTGTCCCTGATGTTTTTTAATATAACAATTTAATTTACTATAAATTCTAAGTTTTAATTTTTTGAAATTTTTTTAAGCATGCATGATCATTTTTCAATTTCCAATTTTAAGTTTTCATTTCCTGAGTTCAGATTATCTAACAGTATTTTTAAATCAGTAATTTCTTTTTCTGATTTGACTAAGTCTTTAGTAAGTACTTTTATAAAGTGAAAAGACTGTTTAGGGGTTAGCGCACGTACCTAACTTACCTCTATTTCTGATGCTCTCCCTTCATCGTAGCTTTCTTCTTTTGATCCTCTCCCTTTATCTATGCTCATTTCTGAGCTGGTCTCATCTTCTTCTTGATGAATTGTCGATAGAGCTAGTCCAGCGTATGCATCAACTTCAGATTCGGAGGATGACGACTTGTCCCTCGTTGCTTTGAGGCTATGTTTGGATCGAGTTGGCTTCTTATTCTTTTCTTTACCTTTGTTCTTCAGTTTCGGGTAGTCATCTTTGATGTGCCCTTCTTCATTGTAGTTGTAGCATCGAACCGTCCTTTTATTGTGTTGATGCTTTCTCGTCTGTGATCTAAATTTATTAGTCTTAATAAACTTATTTAACTTTCTTACCAATAGCGTCGCTTCAGTTTCGTCGATTAACGCTTCAGAGTCAGGATCGTCCATCTCGGCTTGTAGGGTAACATTGTGATTCGAATTCTCTATTTGTTTAGGTTCTGCAATTCGAGATTCATGAAGTTCAAATGTAGAAAATAAATTTTTTAGCGTACTTATCTCAAAGTCCTTAGAGATGTAGTATGCATCTACTAAGGACACCCATTCTGAAGTTCTTGGGAAGGCATTGAGCGCATAACGTATCGAGTCTCGGTTTGTTACCGATTCTCCGAGATTGCTTAGTTGAGTTATCAGCTCCTTAATTCTCGCTTGGAGTTGCACTACCTTTTCACCATTGTTCATCCGGAGATTTGTCAGTTGAGTCTAGAGGAAGTCGCGCTTTGCTAACTTCGCTTCTGAGGTGCCTTCGTGGATCTCCAGGAATTTTTCCTAGAGATCTTTGGCGAAGTCGTAGCTTCCGATCCGACTTACCTCCTGGGGTGGCAAGATGCTGAGCAGATGGAACTCTGCCTTTCCGTTGTCCACGAAATCAGCTTGCTCCGTTTTCGTCCAGTTGTATTCTTCCTTGTCTTTAGAGGCTGCAAAACCGTATTTCATAATTAAAAGAATATCAAATTCTATTTTGAAGAATACCTCCATTCGGCGTTTCCATGTTGCGAAGTCGCCGTCGAATTTAAGGGGATGAATGCTTGTGCTGGCCTTCATCTTGATCTTGATGCTTCAGTCGGCGGTCAGCCCTTCTAAGGCAGTCTGGCTCTAATACCACTTGTTGGTGCAGCGGGGCCGACAAGAGGGGAGGGGTGAATTGCCTGCAAAATAAAATATACCCTCCTCGTTCTTTCAACTCTTAAAATAGCAACAGTAAAATAAAAACAAAATAGCAGAAAAGAAAGAAAGAAGACTCGGGATTTGACTTGGTTACAACCTAGTTGGTTTGAAATTCAAGACTATTGAACAGCTCAGTCAGAATCTCCTTCATTGAAGACAGAGAAGCCTTTTACACACTAAAAGTTCTTAAGCGTTACTAGGAATTGAATACAGAGTTCAATGAATACTTCCTAGCTCCAGGGGCCTTTATATAGCTCCTGGAAATCCAATCTCGAGTCTTAATGGTCCCTCCAAAGGGGTTGAGGGTGCCTCCAAAGGGATAACTAGATAAAACTTTATCCGCTCGCAAACAGTTTGTTTGACCTAGTTAAGGGTGCCCTCAATGTCATAGAGGGCTCCTTCAATATGTTGATGTCGGAGGCGCCTCCAACGATTATTGAGGGTGCCTCCTGGTCTTTTTCCGGCTTCTCTTCCTCTCTTTTTCAGCTTCCAAAGTTTCGATTGCTTGGGTGATTGCGGCCAACCGAAATAAGGCTCACCTGAACCCAATTTTCGGCCTTCTCCTCGAGCAGGCTTCCACCCCGGCTTCTCGTCCCTCGAACGTCGCGCACGTTCTTCTTGTCTACCGGTGTACTCTTCCGCAGCTCTTTCGTCCTTCGAATGCACTGAGCCCGTCGGCTCCCTTCCCGTGTCGTCCTTCTCGCTAGCTGCGTCTTCCGGTCGACTTTCTACGCTCCTAAACTCCTACACACTTAGACACAGGGATCAAACCAAACAGGACCTAACCTAATTGGTTGATCACATAAAAATAATCAAGGGGACCAATAATCTCTCCCATTTTGATGTGAATCAACCCAAGTTCAAGTTAGGGTAAAAAAATAGACAAGTAGTAATTTAAAGAAATTACTAAACTAACATTTTAAGCATAAAAAATTGCAATAATAGAATTTGTAATTTTCTAAGAAAAAATATTAACTTGTTCCTATCCAAATTTTTTTAAAAAAAATATTAACTTCCCCTAAACTTGTTCCTATTTCTCCCCCTTTGATCATAGCAAAAATGGGGTAGGAATTTTTTAAAATAAATTCTAAGTTAACAAAAAACTCTAACCTTTAGGCAATTTAAACAAAATATTTTTAAAAAATTTCTAAAAAAACTTGTTAAAGCATTATCTAATTTCTATTTTCATGCTTTATCAGTAAGTTAATTAAACATTTTATTTCAATATTTTGGCTTCCAGGCTGTGGCGAGGTACTAGGTCTTCTTGGTTATTGGAGCAACAACCACTTTCTTAGACAAAGTCTCATAAAGAAATTAACTGTTTAATTTTTCTTGCTGAAAGTGTTAACTTACAAAAATTTTAATCTAGAAAAGATTTTGGAACCCAGTATAGATCCTTCCTACTGGATTAATCAAAAACTTAGGGGTACATAAATTCTGAGAACTTTTCTAAGTTGTCCTGATGTTTTTTAATATACCAATTTAATTTACCATAAATTCTAAGTTTTCATTTTTGAAATTTATTTAAGCATGCATAATCATTTTTCAATTTCTAATTTTAACTTTTCATTTTCTGAGTTCAAATTATCTAACAGTATTTTTAAATCAACAATTTCTTTTTCTGATTTGACTAAGTCTTTAGTAAGTACTTTGATAAAACGAAAAGACTATTTAGGGGATAGCGCACGTACCTGACTTACCTTTATTTCTGATGCTCCCCCTTTATCGTAGCTTTCTTCTTCTGATCCTCCCCCTTCATCTATGCTCATTTCTAAGCTGGTCTCATCTTCTTCTTGATGAAATGTCGTTAGAGCTAGTCCGGTGTATGCTTCGACTTCAGATTCGGAGGATGTTGACTCGTCCCACGTTGCTTTGAGGCTATGTTTGGATCGAGTTGGCTTCTTATTCTTTTCTTTGCCTTTGTTCTTCAGTTTCGGGTAGTCATCTTTGATGTGTCCTTCTTCATTCCAGTCGTAGCATCGGACCGTCCTTTTATTGTGTTGATATTTTCTCATCTGCAATCTAAATTTATTACTCTTAATAAACTTATTTAACTTTCTTACCAATAACGTCGCTTCAGTTTCGTCGATTAACGCTTCAGAGTCGGGATCGCCCATCTCGGCTTATAGGGCGACATTGTGATTTAACTTCTCTATTTGTTTAGGTTCTATAATTCGAGATTCGTGAAGTTCAAATGTAGAAAATAAATTTTCTAGCATACTTACCTCAAAGTCCTTAGAGATGTAGTATGCATCTACTAAGGACGCCCATTCTGAAGTTCTTGGGAAGGCGTTGAGCGCATACCATATCGAGTCTCGCTTTGTTACCGTTTCTCCGATATTGCTTAGTTGAGTTATCAGCTCCTTAATTCTCTCTTGGAGTTGTGCTACCTTTTCACCGTTGTTCATCCAGAGATTTGTCAGCTGAGTCTAGAGGATGTCGCGCTTTGCTAACTTCTCTTTTGAGGTGCCTTCGTGGATCTCCAGGAATTTTTCCCAGATGTCTTTGGAGAAGTCGTAGCTTCCAATCCAACTTACCTCCTAGGGTAGCAGGATGCTGAGCAGATGGAACTCTACCTTTCCGTTGGCTACGAAATCCGCTTGCTCCTTTTTCGTCTAGTTGTATTCTTCCTTGTCTTTAGGGGCTGCAAAATCATATTTCATAATTAAAAGAACATCAAATTCTGTTTTGAAGAATACCTCCATTCGGCGTTTCCATGTTGTGAAGTCTCCGTCGAATTTCGGGGGATGAATGCTTGCACTGGCCATCGTCTTGATCTTGATGCTTCAGTCGGCAGTCAGTCCTTCTGAGGCGGTCTAGTTCTGATATCACTTGTTGGTGCAGCGGGGCCGGCAAGAGGGGAAGGGTGAATTGCCTGCAAAATAAAATATACCCTCCTCATTCTTTCAACTCTTAAAATTGCAATAGTAAAATAAAAACAAAATAGCAGAAAAGAAAGAAAGAAGACTCAAGGATTTGACTTGGTTACAACCTAGCTGGTTGTTAATCCAAGGTGGTTGAACAGATCAGTTAGAATCTCCTTCGTTGAAGGCGGAGAAGCCTTTTACACACTAAAAGCTCTTAAGCGTTGCTAGGAATTGAATACAAAGTTGAATGAATAATTCCAACCTTCAGGGGCCTTTATATAGCTCCTGAAAATCCTATCTCGAGTCTTGAGGGCGCCTCCAAAGGGGTTGAGGGTGCCTCCAAGGGGATAAGTGGATGAAACTTTATCTGCTTGCAAATGATCTGTTTGACCCAGTTGAGGGCGCCCTCAAGGGCATTGAGGGTGCCTCCAAAGCTGTTGAGGGCGCCCTCAATGCCATTGAGGGCACCTTCAACATGCTGATGTTGGAGGCGCATCCAACGACTGTTGAGGGTGCCTCCAGCTCTTTTTCCAGCTTCTCTTCCTCTCTTTTTTAGCTTCCGAAGTTTCGATTGCTTGAGTGATTGCGGCCAACCGAAATAGGGCTCACCCGAACCCAATTTTCGGCCTTCTCCTCGAGCAAGCTTCCACCCTGACTTCTCATCCCTCGAACGTCGTGCATGTTCTTCTCGTCCACCGATGTACTCTTCCACAGCTCTTTCGTCCTTCGGAAGCACTGAACTCGTCCGCTCCCTTCTCGTGTCATCCTTCTCGCTAGCTGCATCTTACGCTCGACTTCCTACGCTCCTAAGCTCCTGCACACTTAGACACAGGGATCAAAACCAAATAGGACCTAACCTAACTTGATTGATCTATATAATAATATTAAATATATAATTGAATAAAAATAAGAAAAAAAATATAAGATTAATATATTATATACATAATGTGTAACATGTAAAAAATATATATAATAACTAAGAAACTATTATATTATTTGAATTATATATTATTATGTATATGTGATATATATATATGAAATTTAATTCGATATCAAATTGATGACTTAGTATGCATATAAAATTTTATATAATCATAGGTATATGTTTCTATTTTAGACTTAGTATTAAGTTTTATAAAAATAATATAAATGACTTAGCATTTATAAATCTATAACTTATGAATTTTATATACGTGGATATATATGGAATTATATAATCATGGATATAGGTTTTTATTTTAGACTTAGTATTAAGTTTTATAAAAATAATATAAATGACTTAGCATTTATAAATCTATAACTTATGAATTTTATATATGTGGATATATATGGAATTATATAATCATGGATATAGGTTTCTATTTAGACTTAGCATTAAGTTTTATAAAAATAATATATGGGACTTAGCATTTATAAAATATATCTAGTATTAAATAAAAGTATACGAACTTATATGTGACTCACGTATATATAACTAAGAACTACAATATTATCACATACAAATTATATATGTATATATAAAATTCAGATAATTATGAATATGGATAAAGTAAAGGGATAAAGGTTTAGTAGATAAAAATCTAGACCAAGTCCTAAAGCCTCCACCTTATATAAACCCTCACCTAGAACACCACTTGTTCTTCTAGTTGCCCCGGCCCTAAGGAGATTTCCCCACCCTTTTGTTTCTCCACTAGTGCTAGAGTTTTAAGGGTAGACAAGGAGTAATAGCTAAGCACTTAAGGCATGTTCTCAACTTTGTTAATACTTTAAATTAGCTTCTATGTCTTGTGAACTTTCGGGTATCATAGTTTGAGTGGCGATGCTTTAGTTTAAGTTCTTTCCTTAAGCTCTTAAAGGTTTGTTTAAATGGTGGATTTCGGACTTTATAGCTTGTAGTGTTTGGCTTATTTTTCTTGCTAATGGTATCATGTTTTGGCCTATATAAATTGTGCATATTCTAAACTAATTTATGCAATATTCAGTTCATATAATGATGTTTAGGAATAGTAAATTCAACCATGTTTGAAGATAATTTAGTATGTTATGTTAGTTTTAGTTCTATGCTTTCGTATGCCACACATTCAACACATGTTTTATTGGTAATGAATATACTTTTCTTTTCTTGTTCATGCGATAATTCAACGAAGTTCTAATGACTTTTCGGTAGGTACCATGTTGTCTAATTAATTAAAATTAAGATTTATTTCTTTAATTAATCGTAAGGTTTATTCTATTTATTTGAATCCAATTGTTAGTTAAGTTTAAATATATATTAACGAATAGATGAATAGGTCTACTATGTAATTTATTTATGGTATGATAATCTAATCTTGATTAGAGATTTAATGAATTAAATTATTTATAATTTATTATTCATAGATGGATTAAATGGTTGTGATCTAATAAGTATTCATTAATTGATTGAGACTTATTAGTATATAATTAACTACATTAGCTATTAATCTGATTGAATAAAGATGTAATAGGTCAACCAAGAAATATTAACCGATTTATCAGTGTAGTTTGATTATTGGAGCAATAGTCAATTAATTAAGTCATTTGATTAACATGATTAATTAATATTTTCGGGAAATTAATTAGAGGGGTTTTGTATAATTAAGATTATTAATTAAATAAATGGTTGAGTAATTTAATCAACTTAATTGATTAAATTAGTTTAATAGATTAATTAATTAATAAGGATGATTGAGAGATTAATTAAGTAATTAATTAAGGTTAGTTAATTAATCTAGGATTTAGTTGAAAGAATTGGTTAAGCAATTTCATAACGGATTAATTGATAATCTGAACTGTAATTTCAGTTTTAGTAAAATAGGATTAACATATTAATTAACAAGTGGTTAATGATATTTATTTGGTTATTTGATTGAAGTAAACAATTAATTAATAAGTTGATAGGTAATAATTACATTTAATTGATTAATGAGTAATGAACGTTAAGTAAGGTTGTTGATCTGTCTAAAGAAATAATTAATCAGTTAAATTAATTAGTAATTGATGTTACTTAGCCTACTTAGTAAATTTGATAAGCTGTAACCCTAAACATGTTCCTGAAAATAATAATAATTTAATGAGAATATCGTGAGGGAAAAGACTCAGAGGGAGTCTGTTTGTGGAAAAGGGCCCCAGAAAGAGCCCGTTTGTGGGAAAAGACCCCAAAGGGAGCTCGTTTATGGAAAAAGGCTCCAGAGGGAGCCCGTTTGGGGGAAAAGAGCTCGTTTATTGGAAAAGACCCTAGAGGGAGCCCAATATTGAGTAATTTGAATATAACAAAATGATAACAGTACTAATAATAATAAAGCTTTAATAAGGATATCGTGAGGGAAAATGTCTTAAAGGGAGCCCGTTTATTGGAAAAGACTCCAGAGGAAGCCCGTTTACGGGAAAAGACCCCAGAGAACCCGTTTATGGGAAAAGATACCATAGAGAGTCCAATATCAAGTAATTTGAATATAACAAAATGATAATGATACTAGTAATAATAAAGTTTTAATAAGGATATCGTGAGAGAAAATGCCCCAAAGGGAGCACATTTATGAGAAAAGACCCCAAAGGAAGCCCATTTATAAGAAAAGGCTCCAGTGGGAGCCTGTTTACGGGAAAAGACCCCGGAGAGAACCCGTTTACGGGAAAAGCCCCCAGAGGGAGCCCAATATCGGGTAATTTGAATATAACAAAATGATAACAATACTAATAATAATAAAGTTTTTAATAAAGATATCGTGAGAGAAAAGATCCCAGAGGGAGCCCATTTATGGGAGAAGGCTCAAAAAGGAGCCCGTTTATGGGAAAAGGCCTCAGAAGGAGTCCAATATCCGGTAAGTCGAATATGATAAAATGATGAGGATTTTATAAAAATACTGGGAGGGAAAAGACCCCAAAGGGATCTCGTTTATGGGACAAGGCTCCCGAGGGAGCCTAATATCAGTTTCCATGATATGTTATGAATAAGTTAGGTTCTGAATATGCTAAGTTCAGATTCATGTTATGCTATGAATACGTTAAGTCCATGACATGTTATGAATATGTTAAGTTCATAATATGTTATAAATATGTTAAATTCATGATATGTTATGTTCATGCTCATGATTAAGTCTATTCGTATGCTCATGTTATGCTTATGTACATGCTTGTGATTATGTTTGTTCATATGCATGTTTATGTTTATTCTCTCTTGCTTATGTCGATATCAATGCTTATGTTCATGGTATATTAGTAGGAAGGTCCTAAGTTACCTAGCATGTATTTCCTTTAGTAAACTAGATTATAGACGCTAACTATTGCATGACACAGTTTTGAACATGCTGAGACTTTCGACTCATAGACATTGTTCTTTTTTAGATAATGGGACAGATGAGACGAGAGGTGTTCACAAGTGAACTAACTCGGGACAATGGCAGTACAACCCGAATACTTTCTAATTTAAATTCTGCATTTAGCTATGTTTTCTTCTGAACGGTCTATGTAATTTTATTTAAACTAAATAACTGCCATGAAAGTATGAGTAGGTGATGTCTATAGTCATATTTATAAATTGAAAAAAAAAATCTGGGACGTTACAACAGGAGAGTGAGTAGTTGAGTCCTGTATGTCCGGTTGGCTGTGTCCAACCAGCTATATACTGAGAGACTTACCCATGAGAGTGGGGAGCTAAGTCTCGAATGTCCGGCCGACTATGTGTCTGACCGACTGTATGTTGAGAGACTTGTCCATGAGAAGTGAGGAGTTAATTCTTGAAGGTTCGACCGGCTATGTGTCTGACCGGCTGTATGCTGAAAGACTTGCATATGAGAGTGAGGAGCTAAGCCCCAAAGGTTAGTGCCTCCTAGACTTTGATTGTCATCTCACTTTGAATTTAACTCACCTCTCCTTGACTTTGACTGTCATATCATCTTAACTATCGACTTCACACTACCTTCGGGGTCATCCACAACACGTCGTATCAGTATGTTGTCAGAAAAAAATTCCTCCCACTTTTTAACTACTTGACGGTCGGCTATAAATTGATCTTATGATTTATCTCCTTTATATAATTTGAAACAGACTATGAAAAATATTTAGAATAAATATAATCATCTTTAATAAAAGATTTACTGTTATATTAGAAAAGTTTTCTTATTAAAAATGATTAATTCAATTTTTTTTAAGTTGGTTAAATATTTTATTTTTATCTTACGTTTTTATCCCCAGTTTGGATGGGATGAAAGAAAATTTATTAATGGAAAGAAAGAAAAGAGAGGATAATTTTCTTCCTCTCGGATTAATAATATACCATTTAAAGGTAAAAGTGGGTAAAAATTCCATTTCCCTCCCCTTACCCCTTCACTCATTTCCTTCCCAAACTTCCCAAACTAGATTATCCTTTTATTTACCATTTCCTCACTTTCTCCTTAGGGGAAAAGTTTGTTTCACCCTAGCAATTTATTTATTTATTTTCAAGAAATACCTAATGTAATTGTAAAATGCTTAAAACGTGTTGTATTTCCTAAAATTCTAATTATTTGATTTCAAAGAGACATGGACAATAATGCTTCAAGTTGGTGCATTAAAATAACGGATGGGACAAAATTGACCAATCCACACAGTTGAATTCAAATCTCAAATTTTGATCTGGTCAAAGAATTTGATTAGACCCGATCGATCGTCCGGTTCAAATTTAATCCGCCAAACCGGTTCAAACTTACTGTGAATGTTCAGCTCTCTACTCGTCCCAAGTGGCATAATGCAAAATGTCCAGGCGGAGAGAGGGCATGTGTTATTGGTTGGTCAACTCTTCTCATTTTTTTAAGGAATAAATAGTTTTAAAAATATCTTTTAATATTTTATTAATTTCAAAACCCCTATAAAAATAATAATCCCCTCTTCAAATAATTTCTTATGTTTTGATATTTTGTCTCTTTTCAAAATTTTAATTTTTGAACATTTTTTTAATTATTCGGGAAAAGTGTTTTGCTAATAAGATGATTTACGGGGGCTGAAATGAAAATATGGAAAGGCTCTGGAATCTCTAAAGACTCCACTCCTGATGCCACGGCGCTGCCCTGATCATCATCACACGACCTGCCCTGTTCTTGATTCCGGAGTGAAATCGGGAGGCGGAGGAGGTGGGAGTGGTGGTCCTCGGGGAGAAACGGCGGGGCAGGCGGGCGATCGATCGATCGATCGATGTGGGTTTGGAATTGGGTGGGACGTGGGATCGGGAGCTTCATCGGCAGTGCAGCGGGAGACGGTGGGGGGTGGATCTGGATCAGCGCAGAGGGGGTAGCCGGGCGGTGGCATGAGGGCGTAGTCGTCGTCGGTGTGACGGCCATGGCCGGACTCGCCCTGGCCGCCACACTCGTCATCTCGACGCGGAGGTAAAAGAGAAGAAACAAAGCCAGAAGGCGCTTACTTTTTCGTTCCTTAGCGTACCTACAAGTAGCAGGTTAGAAAGAAATCGATTATTTGAGAGGGATAGAGAGAGGGATGCCGTAGATGAGCGCCCTCCGACGAACCCATGCTTCTTCGTATTCGCCATCTTCGCCGTCGCCTAAGTCGTCCTGGATCCATTTGAGATCGCTCCTCATTGTTGCCTCCTCACCTGTTCCTGATCGGTGAGTCCCCTTCTCCCCTTCTCTTCAATGCCTTTTTCAGTTCCTTCTTATTTTTCTCTGAAGCATCGATTGGATTCCAATATAAATCTTCATTCTCCGCATACACCTAGAGAAAACCAGAAGATAATAGCTAAATGTCTTTCGTTCCTTCATTATCTTCTCACTGTCATGTTCTTCCTCTAGGGTTTGCTAGAAATTGATTATGATTGATGGCTGTTATTGTTCTTAAAAATAGTAGGAAAGTGACGCTATCCTCGTTTAACGAGATATTTAGGGCAGACTATGTATATATGAGAGATTGAGATGGACAGTAGATTTCTCTTCGGGATAATAACTGTTAACTTCTTCAAGGAGTTCATTACAACTAGTGCTTCCTGAATTTATCAGATAGAACCCAGATGTCAATTAAATTAAACATTCTACTATGTCTTCTCTACCTCTATAATGGATCTTGTTATATTATGCCCGTGCTATGCCAATTTTGAGTTTGGAATTTTGACCTGTTTATTGTTAGATTACCTACACAATACCATAATTTTGAGTGTTGAAATGCTAAAACGATATTATATCAGATATTTGCAGAAAGGTTCTTTCTTTTTCTATTGTTCTCGGCACATATTAATCTTCTAAGAGCAAATATTACTGACTTGATTGAATGTAACATAATACAAACTTCTGGTCACTTTGGTCCATATTAAAACTCTTGTTCACTTGTCTATTTGGTTCCCTCAGCCACCATCAAATTTTCTTTCTGTTCTCTTTGAGCTCTTATATACTTGTCCATGTTGTCCCTTCAGATACTGACACTTTTTCTTTTTCTGTTCTCTGAATAGAATCATTGTGCTAAGTACTATTGAATTCAAGTAGTATAGTGTATGGAAAACAGCTTGAATAACTTGTTTGCTCATAACTCTGTGATGATGTCATCAACCGTTATCAAATAGTATTAATCCTTTTAGTTTCAACTATTCCTTGTCACATATTTCTTTGATCTTTCTACACAAGTTCATATTACTCAAACTTAAGTCTCTAAAATTTAACCAACAAATTATCAGCAGTCCCAATTTCATAGCATAGCCAGGCCTTGATGTTATTATATTTGTCAAGAGTTTGAGACAAAGCTTCTCTTTTCCATTTGTAAACTTGGATTGCATAATGAAAGCACTGAACAAGTTAGATAGGAGGAAAGGGATATACTATGCTTGAAATGAATATTATAACTTTCAGCTAAAGAGCAACTTTTTGTCTTCCCTCGTATCATATGTGCTTCTTGTGTATAGAGATACATGGTAGATGCAAGTACTCATAATCAATTTCTTTGAGTTAGTGATTGCATCTTCAAGTTAGTGAAGGGGAGTCTTGGCACAACACTAAAGTTGTTGCTGTGTGACCTAGAGGTCAAGGGTTCGAGTCTCGGAAACAACCTCTTGCATAGCAGAGTAAGACTGCGTACAATAGACCCTTTACCCTTCATTAGCAGGAGCTTCAAGCACCGAGCTGCCCCTTTAGTGATTGTGCCTTATTTTACCCGCTCTTTGGATGTGGAAAAAATTTTAGTATCTGCCTGTGTAGTAGGATGCAAAATTTTTGGCAAGTGAACATCAGATTGAATTTAAGAGTGAAATTTCCTCTCAAAACAGTTACAGCTTTTGTACCCCAGCTTTAGCCTGTGCAATCTTATTGAGATATTCTTGCTTACAGATTTGATTGATGCTGTATGGTTCCATGCAGTAGATCTATAGTCTAAAATCCTGCACTATGTGCTAATGATTATAATAAAAAAATAGGATTGGTATGACTGAATGTCTTTGTAACTATTGTGTTAATTTAAGACCAGTATGTTTACCGAGGTTTTCACTTGTATCATTGTTGACGTTCCTCATACCCACTAAACAAATCTTAGAATTTTCATTCAAGTACATGCTTTATCTAGTAATCACCCCTCTAGCTGGTAGCATTTTTCATGTATGGCATCATGGGTGCTCCTTTCACCAGACTATAGTTACTAGCTGAAATTGACAATGGCATTTGAATATACAGAATAAATATTTGTTATCAGTGGGAGATAAACCTGGAACGCATTTCCTGCGCATGGCAGATATGTTAAAAAAAGAAGGCCTATAGGTAGTAGCCAATCTGAGAATTAATTGGCTAAAATTGCATGTAAGAAAAAAATGTTGGATGTTTTTGCAAGTTCATTTATTCAACTTTTATTGTTTGGGAATGAGTGTATCATCCTTTTTAAAATATTAACTTGTTTACCCTCTTCACCATTTAGTCCTTTCATAACATCACTTTAGTTTTTCAGAGGCAGCCTTAGGTCACCATGGTCTCGAAGAAAAAGGAAGCATCCCCTTGCTAGGCACCAGTGGAGCAATTTCTTCACCTCTGATGGAAAGCTTCGTGATGGTGGGATTAAGTTCTTAAAGAAAGCTCGTATTGTAGTAAGAATCTCCTCTACTATAATGTCACTTTCCAATACTCATATTAGTTGTATGATCTATTTTGACAAAAACAAAAATTGAAGCAATTACTTGTGATTCAGGGAATTGACCCAAGCATCAGGCCTGAAGTCTGGCCTTTCCTTCTTGGAGTGTGAGACTCTAAACCATATTTTCTGATCAGTTTTATACCTTGTTTTGCTTAAGTTTAATAAATTTTTTTCTTCTTAATTCGGGGCATTCTCTTCTCTGACTACTAGCTTTTTTAGGGCCTTATTTCATGTTAATTATCTAATTCATTCTTCTTTTGCATCTAGTTCTTATTCTAAGCTTGTATCTTGTTCTACAAAGCATTTGCATCACTTAGGACATGTACGCTATGCTGATAGGTGCAAATACAAAGTATGCCCTCACCATTAATAGTTGACTTTTAATATCAGTAAAACAATAGTTTTAATATTTCTTGAGTATATAATCAAATCCATCTGTAAAACGTAGCTTACCTCAATGACAAATAACGAAATGCAAATAAGTTTCTAAGAGTTAACCAATATATTAGCACATAGTGGATTTCCAAGAGCTATACAAATTGTTGGTCCTTAGGAACAAAGTTACATGATAAAATGACACCGTCACAAAATTCTTTACATTCTTCTTCTGCAACATGAGATGAGAACATAGGAATAACCTTTGGTTGATCTCTACAGGAAGTAGGACTTGACTTATAGTTGTATGCTTAAACATGATATATATATCAGTGATATCAAAACCAATAAATTAATTATGGCAAGCATATTGAAGAAAAATATTATCTTTTCCTCTTATGCATTTTGTTCGTGTAATCCCTCATTTTGATGTGTATTGGGTATTGGGTACACTATCATATATGATGATGCAATTTAGGATATTTGGTCAACCACTGCATATCGATATGCAGTAGGATGGACCATATTTAAACCATTGCTTGCTTGTTAGCATGTCCATTATTTGTAGAATGGATTATAACCTAGTCACACGCACACAACAAGCTTTAATGCTTACTTTGTTAGCATTGCTTGTAATTTGGCTATATAGTAATGAGTGCTTGTTGTTTGTTTGAGAGAAAAATCATTTTGTTGAATTCACCATTGGTTTATTTGGTCTTGAGTAAAAGGCCAGCAAAACCACAAATGCCGAACCCAAGTTTGAATCAAAAAGGTTGGGAGGTTGCGTTAGGGTGCAAGGAAAAAAGCAGTCAGTTACATCATTGCTCGGATTTGATGCAAAATAGTTAAGGATTTTTATATTATTATAAGTTGATCATCAATGCAAATAAAGAAGCTAGTCTGTAGTTTGTAGTTATAAATAATATGGAATCACTTTTAGTGAAATGAGTAAAATTAGTGGATGTGATGACTGCATGAATTAACAGAATATGCTTATAAGGAACAAAATGGAATGTAACAAAAAGTAAAAAAAATAATTATTGCTGTCTAAGTAGTTCTAACATATGTAAAGCTTCTATTAACTTGAACGTTTGGTTCACATATGTTAATTATTATCTTTCTTTTTCTTGAAACCAGATTTAAATAATCAATTATAGTTCTCAGTTTCTAAAGACTCTTTTCTGCAATACAAGCTTCGTGTTTATTTCCTTTAGGCACTCATCCATTAGCTAATATCATTTTTAAATTGTATGCAATAAATAATTTTTTCTTTAAGATAATTCATAAGTTGATCTAGCAATAATATGGAAAGATAGGTAAAAAACTGGCCTACCCTCCCTTAAATGTTAATCTACGGTTATATCATTTGTTGGACTGTATGTGGTCTGAAGTCCAAACACTAGTAACTACATTATCATATTATCCTTATCATATCAATATAATCACTGAATACTTGTCTAGGGATTTGATCATAATTTTTTTTTTGTCTATAAATCAAGGTTCTAAAATTCGCTAAGCGCTAGTCGGGCGGCAGACCAACGCCTAGCGCCTAGGCCGCCTAGGCGGGGACTAGGCGTCGCTAGGCGGATTCCTCGGTATCCCTTGTTTCATGTGGACTGTGGACAATGTCATATGCAAATCTAAATGTTTTCTTAAACAATTTCATAGCAATGAAGATCTAACTATGTATGCTAAAATAAATACATACTTTCCAATACCAAAAAATAAAAAACTATAAAAGAAATAGTTAAACAATAGAACATGCAGTAAGTTATCATAATCATATAGTAAACAGTAGAACATTGGAAAATAGTAGCAATAGTTCAATTCAAAATTACAATGCATTGTGAACTAGTAACCACTAAGCAAAATATAATTGTTAAATAACATAAATCATGTCTTAACAAAATGAGTTCAAAATTACACAACTAATAGACTCGTATTTATTCTGCTTCTTCTTCTCCATAATTTTCAATAACTTGTTCTTCATCGGACACAAACTCAATATCATTATTATGATCCTCGTCTTCTTCTTCGGATTCAAAATCATCTTCATGAAGTTCTCTCACTCT
Organism: Zingiber officinale; assembly: GCF_018446385.1. NCBI lineage: Eukaryota > Viridiplantae > Streptophyta > Magnoliopsida > Zingiberales > Zingiberaceae > Zingiber > Zingiber officinale. The sequence continues at coordinate 94,663,402 of NC_056002.1, read as the reverse complement.
AGAGCTTCTTCGGGGTTGTAGATTTTCATCTGCTCCACTTGCTTCATCAACCATTTGCCAAGTGAGCCCGGAACCTAGTTCAACTTCATCATCTTCCCCACCATCTACAATCCAACCTTGTGCATTTGAAGCATCTTTTGCAAGAAGGACATCAACATTTCTTTCTTTTTCTCTTTTTTGTTTGTTCAACAATCTAGCATTAAATTGGACAAATACTAGATTGTTCAACCTGTTGGCATCCAACCTATTTCTTTTCTTTGTATGAATCTAAAAAAAACAGAGAAAGTAAATACTACAGTTAGTATCTGAATATAGAGTATAGAATTTAAAAATTATAACTAATTTAATTAAAGAGTAGACTGAAAGTTTAAAACTTACTCCTTCAAATGTACTTCAATTTCTTTCACACCCAGATGAACTTGTAGTTAATGAAAGTATCCTCAATGCCACCCTTAGCAAGTTAGGTGTGTGAGCACCGTATGTACTCCACCATGCACATGGATCAAATGTATCATCATTTTTTTCACATGCTTTTGCTGCCAATGTTTTTCCAAATAACCCAGTCTTATTTCTATATTTTGGAAATTCCTTGTTAATAATTGTATCTTGTAGATCTAACTCATTGGCATGCAAAGTTTCCATGCATTCAAAAATCCCCATCGCGACCTCCTCATAAAGAGCAATAGAACTATCTTTGTAGTAAAAATAAGGATTCAACAAAAATGCAGTGGTATGCAATGATGTATCAAGTCTATCCTTCATTTTTGACTCAATAATGACTATGATAGGCTGATAATTTGATTCCACGTTATTCAGAGCCACCTTGATATCTTCTTTAGCTTGAAGAAGCTCCCCATATAGAAACCCCATCGATGGCTTTCTATCTCCATCTACCAATCGAAGAACTCTTACCAAAGGAGCAAATATTTTCAAACAAAGTGTCACACCATTCCAAAAACTCATGCTCATCATTGTAGAGTAAGCCAATTTTCCTTTGTTTGTTTTTGACCATTTACATTTCTCCCACATATCACTTGTAAACATGGCCCTTAAACTAGCTTTTTTTTCAATCAAACTTTGCAATGTGAGGAAATTTGATGCAAACCTGGTAACTCCTGGTCGGACTATGTCTCTCTTCTTTGTGAAACTTCTCATCAATGATAAAGTCTTATGGTGAGCATAGATGAAAATGGTAAAAGCCTTGGATTGCTCAATTACCTTTTTATATCGTGGAAGTTTGCCAATACTTTCAAGCATGAGATTAATAGTGTGAGTTGCACATGAACTCCAAAAGATCCCGGGTCGTTTTTCTCTCATCAATTTAGCTGCAGCCATATTGTTGGTGGCATTGTCTGTTACAATCTGAACAATATTCTGAGCTCCTACTTGTTCAACACACTTGTCAACATACTCAAAAATAAGTTCAGCTGTATGCGCCTCCTCTGAAGACTCCTTAGACTCTAAAAATGTAGTACCCTCCTTGCAATTAACACACAAATTTAAGATGCTTCTTCTTTTTCTATCACTCCATGCATCTGTCATGATTGAGCACCCATTCTTTGCCCATTCTTCTTCATGTTTCTTCAACAATTGTTTTGTTCTTTCAACTTCGGCTTTCAATAGTGGCTCCCTAAGTTGATATTGAGTTGGAGGCTTGAATCCTGGTCCAAATTGACCCACTACCTCCATTAGTTGCTTGAAGCTATCATTATCAACAGCATTGAATGAGATTCCATTTTCATAAACCCATCTCCCAACATATTGTTGAACTTGTTGAGTTCTCTCTTTGAAAAGTGCCTCATTTATATTTTTTTGGCGAAGCACTTTACTTCCACTAGAGCCTGCATTTTCTGGAGCAATTGCCGATGCATATCTATCCATGGGGCCAAGTGAAAGAGGTTTCTTAATTCCATCCATCCCTTCAATTTCAAGACCTTCTTCTTCATCTTGAGAAATAGTCACCTCTGCTCTACAACTTTGTTCTTCCATTATTTTGTTCTTCTTTCTGTTCCTCCCTTCTAAAATAGCCTGTTTGCACTTATTTTTATCTTCTTCAGATGCTTTTCGACAACCAGATACATTTCCAGGTATATTTCCAATGTGCTCCTTTATCCTATACACTCCTCCTGACATGGTTTTTCCACATAGCTTGCATTTAATTTTGTCGAGATTTTTAGGATCTATCAATATCCCAAACTCCCATCCGATATCGTTTGACTTTCTTCTAAGCATTCCAGATTCGGGTTGAGTGACAGATGCTGTCGAAGATGGATTGCTTGCCATTATGTTAACAGATAATCTGAAAAAATTATATATAACAATTTAACAAGTTAATAACATAACATGATAATAAAATTTAATTATACCTTTTTACTATACCAAACGATACAAAATAATGAAATATAACATTAACAAGTCTAAGAATATTTTTTATATATCATTATATCTTAATCTAAGTATCTAAGTTATCTAACTAATAACATTTATTAGATAATAGATATTTGTTTAAAAAACTTAAATTTAAAATATATTTTTTATATTTTTAAATCTGTTTTATACTTTTATATATAAATTAATAATATTTATTGGAATTTTAAAAAATATAATTTAATTTTCATATTTTTAAAACTGATTTATATAAATTAATAATATTTATTAGAATTTTTAAAATTTTAATATAATTTTAATATTTATAAATCTGATTAATATAAATTAATAATATATAAAATTTATAAATACGATTTATATAAATTAATAATATATTAATATGTATTATGATTTTTAAATTTTTTTTTTATATTTTTAAATCTGTTTTATACTTTTATATATAAATTAATAATATTTATTGAAATTTTTAAAAGTTTAATTTAATTTTCATATTTTTAAAACTGATTTATATAAATTAATAATATTTATTAGAATTTTAAAATTTTAATATTTATAAATCTGATTAATATAAATTAATAATATATAAAATTTATAAATACGATTTACATAAATTAATAATATGTATTATGATTTTTTAAATTTTATTTATTTTTATATTTTTAAATCTGATAAATGATAATTGAAAATATTTATAATGATTTTTATTTTTTTTAAATCTGTTATATAAATTAATATTTAATAATATTTATTAAAAAAATTAAATCTATTAGTATTATAATAATACTATTATTATTGAATTCTATATTTCTATTAGGCTTTATGAACCGAACCCTAAAGTCTACCCTATTATTGAAATTATCCCGTTAGGAATTGTTTTAATTTATTAATTATTAAATAAAATAAATACAAAATACTAAATCTCGAAGAAAAAAACGCCGCGATGCCGCGACGTCGAACGCCACCGGCCGCCACTGGACGCCACCGGCGCCTCGCGGGAGGCCTCCGGCGCCGCCGGAAGCGTCGCCGGACGAGTCCGGTGGTCCGGCGAAGTCCGGCGTTGCTTCCAGCGGCGCCGGTAGCGTCGCGGAAAGCTTTTGGCGCATCGTGATGCTACCGGCGCTGCTGGAAGCAACGGCAGACTTCACCGGACGCGCCGGACGCGTCCGGCGACGCTTCTGGTGGCGTCTGATGCCCTGCGACTCGTCCGGTGTTGCCGGAGAGTTGCCGCGACGTCGCGACGACGAAGAAACAAAAAAAAACAATGAACAGAACAAGAAAATAATAAAAACTCACCGGAAGTTGCAGGCGGCGATGAGAGAAGACACAAGTCGGCGATGAAAGAAAGAAGACGAAGCGCCAGCCTCTCCGCAAATCTGATTTAGTGATTAAAAACGTACCTAAAATACCTAAGCCCGCCGAAGCCCGCGTTGGCCGCCGAAGCCCGCGTTCGCCGCCGAAGCCCGCCGAGGACCGCCGAGGGCCGCCTAGGCGGCCCAACCGCCTAGGTCTTCCGCCTGGCTGGTTTCCGGCGCGGCCTGCAGCCGTACAACGCCTAGGCGGCGCCTAGGCGGCCGCCTAGGGCGAAATTTAGAACACTGCTATAAATTTAGTTTCTCCTTTATATATTTTTTCTGATGTTCTATGTATTGTTCTCTAAATTTAGATTTCATGCTTTTAACCTGCCGAAGAAACTTATTCAAGCAGATGTAAATTTATGATCAATAATACACTAGTATAGTAGATATTGTCAATTGCATACTATATCTTAATATCTTACTAATTACTTTACCTCTACATACTAACTGTATGTTATACATCTGTCTTCTTCCTTCTCGCTTCTTTTCTTCATCCAATAAGTCAATACTCTTTTTTGCCAGAAAGGCCTTTATTTTCATGGTTGCTGCCCTATTCTATTATCTGCTCATATATGTTACATGTTTGTTCTCGTCCTTGCAACATACACTACCAATTTTTAAATTGTTATTAATGTTTTACCTAAGCGTTATGTTGACAAATCTTGTATGTTTGTATTGAAAAATACCATTGCTTTAGGTTCAATAAATAAAGCTAAAGATGTGAGCGGTGGAGGTAGACAAAAATGAATATAGTTAACATAAAGATAATTTAAAAGATGTGAAGGGTACTTCCAAGTTGCAACATAGGATTATATAAAGTTTATCTGTGGGACATGATCTATCTAGCACTGATCTGATGCTGCTACTTCAGTGTTTTGTGAACATAATTTTACACTTTGTCATGCATCTTTCCGTTTCAGAATTGCTTAAACAAAAGCCTAAGAAAGTTCAAGAGTGGAAGAATATAGATGGTATTTTTATATAAATGTTTTTAGAGAAAAAAGAACTTAGAAAAGAAATCTTTCTTCATCTATATGCTGATTTCTCATTCTTACTCTTGATTCGAGGACAAACAATAAAAAATTCTTTTTCATAGGTTCATGACAGATGTCTGATTTCCCAAATAGATTTATGATCTGCCAAAGCTGATCGTAATACAACTTAGCCTCTTCATAATGGGCATACTAATTTTAGGGCCTACGATTAGAGTTGGAACAAGATAAAGCTTAAGGTGTGCAAAGAGGCCAGAGGGAGACAAAAAGGAATATGATTACAAGATTTACACGGTTCAGGCATTACTAACTACATGATATTGATTAGAGCTCAATGGTAGAATAAAATTCATATAAGAAACCTCGTCCTGTAAATTTTATAGACCTTGGTAAACTTTATCTTGAATTCTCAGAAAGATAATTCAGGTTTTGCACAAAATAGGTTATGGCATTTTGAATGCTGTTCCAATACTTGTTAAGATTTGGACTATTTTGTGTTGACCTCTGAATACAAATTGCCAACAATATGCTTGTGTTTTCCAACCTGCGATATCCTCAAATCCGTTTGTTCAATTCTATAAGGCCTAATTTGCTTCCAGAAACAAAAAAAAACAGTTTTATTCTTACTGAAACAGATTTAATTAAATATGCAAAGGTAGAATATATATACTTTACATTGTTTGTGGGACTCTTATTGTGAAATAACTCATCTATAGAATCCCTCCCACAAAGTTATTGTCACTATGAGTCTGCTATTAGTACAACCTTGGCCTCTGTTTCAGGAAGTAGAAAAAAATAGCATATATGCTCTTTTCAGTAATTCATTATGTGAATTTATTTGAACATTTAAAGAATTACATGGACAAGTAGTGATCTATGTTCCTTTGACGTGTAGCTATGACCTGAGGAGTTCAAAGGCCGAAAGAAATGTCGTTCGAGCACATAGGAGGTACATGTTCCAGTCTGCTAAGCAAATATCTGTCTTCACTTGGGTTTTCTTCTTGTTACAGTTTATGAATATGGTTATCGTCGATGAAAGAAGTTCCTTGATTATGCTTCTTACCGGATATAATTGCTATGTTCTTATTACAGGAAGGTATATGAAAAACTTAGAAGACGATGTTGGCAATTGTTAAATCCAGGCGATGATAAACTAAATGAAATGGACAGTCCGAGAGTGTGTGAATCTGTTTGCTCGAGTGTCAGGGAATCCCTTTCAATTGGACAAGAAAGCTCATTCAGTGGCACTTTGGATCACGTGGGCCATGAGGAAACAGGTACACCCGGCCATGTTATCGTGGAAGAAAATGAAAATAGCGGGATTACTTGTGCAGATGTAGATGCCGATGCAGATGATACAGAATCTTCTTACAGTGAATCCTCCAGTGATGAAGAACCTAGCAGCACTCTAATGTCCCCTGCTTTACGACTCAGTGAAGCTGATCCTAAACTTGCCAAGATTGCTTCATCAATCGGAGAAATCCCCAAAGATAGCCAAAGAGCTGAGAATTTCACAACATGGCAACGCATCATGCGACTGGATGCTGTTCGAGCCAATGATGAGTGGAAAATTTATAACCCATCCCAGGTCAATGTATCCAGAGGCAAGGCTATTAAGTTTGCTACCTGCATTGGCTTGAAAGACTACGAACACTTGGAGCCATGCCGAATTTACCATGCTGCACGTCTAGTTGCGATACTGGAAGCCTATGCGCTCTACGACCCTGAAATTGGCTATTGCCAGGGAATGAGCGACCTTCTATCTCCCGTACTCGCTGTTGTAGAGGAAGATCATGAGGCTTTTTGGTGTTTTGTTGGATTCATGCGGAAAGCTAGGCATAACTTCCGACTCGATGAGGTAGGCATCAGGAGACAACTAAGCATTGTCTCTAAGATCATCAAGTCAAAGGATGCTCACCTCTATAGGCACCTGGAGAAGCTCCAAGCTGAGGATTGCTTCTTCGTGTATCGAATGGTCGTTATCATCTTCCGCAGAGAGCTAACCTTTGAGCAGACTCTCTGCTTGTGGGAGGTTATGTGGGCAGATCAGGCGGCAATTCGAGCAGGGATTGGGAAATCCATATGGGGGAGAATCAGACTACGAGCTCCGCCCACGGATGATTTGTTGCTTTATGCCATTGCAGCATCAGTCTTGCAGAGGAGGAAGCTGATCATAGAGAAGTACAGTAGTATGGATGAGATTCTCAGAGAGTGCAACAGCATGGCGGGGCAACTCGATATCTGGAAGCTTTTAGGTGATGCACATGACTTGGTGGTGAGCCTTCACGATAAGATCGAATGAATGCTACGTCATCATTCCTTCATGCTGACTTGTACTATCTACGTAGTTTTAGTCGGTTCTATTTCTTTTCTATCGATTATTAACTCCACGTCGTCTATTGACCATCAGAGGCTCGAATTGAATTGTTGCTTCACGCTTCAAAGAAGGCAGCATGTCGTGCTTTATACTTGATATAATCATTTAGGTTAAAAAAAATGATTATTCGCCTTTGCATTGAATGAAAGATTTTAGCATGCTCTTTTTCAGATATGGGATCACGGTGGATGCTTGATTTCTTTTCTTGATTGTCTATTTAATTGAAGGTCGCATTATACTATGACCCATTGGTTTTGAATTGTGAGTTTTTCTAATGTTTTCCTTTTTTTTTTGTTTTTTTGCATTTGCATAAACAAGTAATATGATTAAAAAATAAAATAAAATTGGCTATAGAAAATTTTGACGAACAAAATAAATTTAATTAAATACCATGTCACAAATAACCTCTGTCAAAAAACAAACTTTTCGGATTTTTATTTTCCAGAAAAAATCGGAATTTTGATGCCTACATTCATTTCTTCGTAAAGATCAATCTAAAAAACACTTCGAAATAGGCGTTGAAAGTCTTTCCCCCAATTTTTTTTTCTTACAAAAGGGTTTACACGGCAGAAAACAAGCGCATCACAAAAGTATCCAAGTAATAATAGGTAATAATTACAGTGCTAGATTCCATGGCCTAACGAGCTCATTTCATCTCTCCGCAATCAATATGATGTCTCCGGCAACCATTTTAAAGAGGGTTGAGAAATAAGCCTGTAATTTAAAAACTGAAAGAGGTATTTCATTTACCAAAGTTATATATTTTAATCGGCTTTTTACCAAAAGCCATAGATAGAATATGATATTTATTAAAAGGTATATTATGATTTTATAATTATCAAAAGGCACATTAATAAATGTGAAAGTCTTTTTATATCCTTCCAACTAATATCACCTTTTCCCATCCCATTTTTTAAGGCGTATGAATCACATTTGAATTATTTAGATTTAAAAATTTTATTAATGATTCAGATGTTGATGGTGTCAACATCTTCACCCTCCCTCTCTCAACGCGTGCAAGCCTCATGCTTTTCTTAACTCTTCGATTGCGAAAAACTTTCACACATTTTTTACTTGCGAGACTGTCCCTCCACTGAAATACTACATGAGTGTCTTCGTGTGTCAGTCAGGCGACATCAAGGGTTTTCGGTGAAAATCCACACTGGTTCTGTCTCTGCAGTGAAGTTTAGGGTTTCTGGCAATACTCTCCTTTCAAAATGGCGGAAGGAAGTGGGTTGGGTGTTTCATCCTCTGCTGTTAAATTATCTACAAAGGTATCACCTTCAAAACCATCGGATTTGCAAAGGCTCAGCTAGTTTGGATAGAAACTATATTGGAACATGGTGTTAGGTCACTTTAACAGTTTTTTTGAAAAACCCATAAAGAAAGGAAGGCATCATGGATATGTTATTTTACATGATCGACACGTAGCAATGATAAAACAATCTCCCTTTAGTATTTTCTTGGACATACAAGTTATGCAGCATATCCATAGTATATTGGTCAATATATTTTAAAATTAGGATTCAACTTCTCAAACCTTTAGATTCTCAAGTATAACTTATAATTATGAATTTTAATCATGAGGTAGTAGTTTATTAAAATAAAATAGTTTTAAAATCTTAATATTTATTTATGTTGATCCGCTTATAGCTCTAGTTATTGGTAAATCACAGCAAATAAGGGCTTGAAATGATCTCATATTATGCCCAACGTGGGTCTAGCATGATTGAATATCAGGCCTAACATTAGGCCTAATATGGAATCATTTCAGACCCTCTTTTGTCATATATTATCATATATAATATTGATCTTGTCGCAGAAGCTTACTAATTATTCAAGTTTTTTAGGTATACTGGTTGCCTTCACAAGAAGAGATGTTTCATTATTGCTTGGTATTGCAAACCATGGTGCTTCGATTTCGATAAATTCAACTAAAGCATTGGATGACCTCTTTCTAACTTCTCAAATAAAAAAGAAGCTGACATATCAAGAATTGAGAAGTTACTTAAATTTTATGTCAATCGTGTTGAAGAAGAAGAAGATGTTTTATTATTTTATAAATTCTACATTTTGTATATATTTATTTGTGTCTTATTTTCTTTAGTACATATAAGGTCCCCCCTTATGTCCTATTTTCACTGCCTGAAGGCGTCTTCGGACACTATTCATATAAAGGCTTTTGCCCCTTTTGGCCCTACAAAATGTGTTAGTCTAATAACTAAAATATTTATCCTACAAAATAAAGTTAGCATAATTATAATAAGTGGTAGTAATTAGTTCCTGTCCTCCCAGGACTAGGAACTAGTCAAGGTCTCAGTTTAGGGATCCAAAATGGACCTAAACTGGACCGACGCCTACTATCCCCTCAACCGGAACACGTCCTCACTTAGTCACTCTCCTCTAGTGACTTACCTTTACTTACCAGTTTGCCAGTTGTCTGGTCTGCAGACACAACTAGATTTCCTTCCAAATATCCGGTCGGCCTGTCGACCTATCTGGACTTTGTACCAGCTATCCGATCAGCCTGTTGACCTAGCTGGACTTCACACCAGCTATCCGGTCGGCCCGTTGTCCTAGCTAAACTTCCCGCCAGATATCCAGTCGACCCGTCGACTTATCTGGACTTCTCACCATATATCTGGTCGGTCTGTCGACTTATCTGGTTAACTCCTGCATACCTGGTAAAGTGGTTAGATCACAATTATACCTAACTTAACTTATTTGTCATTCATCAAAACCTGAATTAGACTGTTAGTGTAAACTACACCAACAGTTCCAATCCAAAAACCATACAAAATTGAAGGAGCATGAATAAATGAGTGGAGGAATATTCCTTCACATATTAGTAAGGTGAGGGATTTGTTTGATCGAGTCTCATCTGAAGAGGTAAAGTTTAAAAACTGTAACTTAAGTTAGGTTAATATAATTTTTTTAACATTTGTTTTAATAATATGACAGGTTATGACTGACATAATCCCTACCCAATATGAAAAATCATTAGTTGAGAATCTTGATTTAGTTGATAGCATTCAACATCCAATGGAGACATTACAATTTGAAGACGATGAAGTAGGAAGTGAAATTAATAAGGGATATTGTAGCTGCATTATTCAAGTAAACCGAATTAAGGAACTAACAATGGAGAATATGCATTTGAATAAAAGGGTGAAAGAATTACTGAAAATAATAGAAAATAAAGACATGCAACCTTAATCAAGCAATCCTATAGTCGATCCTCAATGTGAACCAGTAGCTTTTGGAACAAGAAGTATGAGAAGGCGTGACAGAAGTCGTTATGATTATAGAGATACTCTAATTGATAGCCCATTATGGCTCCAGATTTTACATAAGAGGAAGTAGAGAAATATACAAATATGTAAGTCTATGGAGAACGTTTTACCATAAGTAGAGGGTAAAAAATTTGTAAAAGAACCTGATGTTGTGGACAAGGGGAAAGGAAAATTTGATGTGGATGATATGGAAGAAAAAAGAGACATTGTCACAATAATGGAAGGCAATTCTAAAGAAGAGGCAGAGAAGGATGCAGCTAGGATTGGCCAACTTAACAAAAAGAGAAAATAAGTTATCGTTGTAAGTTCATATTTGCATATAAAATAGTATTATGTTTGATCTAATTCAGTAATTAAATGTGTTTTATGTTTATGGGCATAGTTTATGAAAAAGCAATTTAAAACTTTGAAGAAAAAAACAAGACGAAGATGTGGCCTACGTATTAAAACAATTGGAAAACTTAAAGTATGTTAAATACATAGTTGACATAATTAAGTGATAAGTCAAGATAATTATATGGTTCTCTAATTTAGAAAATTATGTGGTTCTCTAATTTAATTTTGTGATTTATAGTCTCAAGTAATTCTTTTAGTTTAATTATTTTATTTTTCAGTCTGAAATTATCCTTCTCAAGTTTTGCAACTTGAGTTGGGATTTCAGCTTGAATTGGTTTAGTTGTTGAACTTGATTTTATTTGTTCTTAAAGTATTCTATTTTCTTGGGTTAGTTCAATTATTTGAGTTTCAGAAGTAGTTAATTTCTTATTTAAACATGAAATGATTTTTAAAAAACTTTTTACTTAAATCAAAATATACCTCATCAGAACCTTCGGGAACAAGTGCGGACTCGTGGCTTGACTCGGGTTCAAACCCATCTTCCGATTCACTCTCCGATTTTAGTCCGTACGCCATCAGTGTGAGGTAGTTGTTGTGTCTTGGCTCATCATTATCTGATTCCTCTGAGGAAAATTCGTCCCAAGTCGCTTTTAGAGCTTTCTTCTTCTTGAGACTTGGGCAGTCGGTCTTGTAGCGCCCCTTCTTGTTGCATCCAAAGCATGCCACATTCTTGTTGTTCGAGTTGGAGGTGGAGTTGATCTTCTACAAATCCTTGTTGGTGAAGTTCTTCTTGTTAGAGTGTATACTAAAAGTCTAGATTTTTGTATAAATATTTAAGAATCGCATTCGTCAAATATCTACATTTATGCGAAGTGTAGTTGTCCATTGAATTTATATTGAAAATAATATAGTGTGAGAAGACACACAGAAGTTCATGTTATCAGTTCCTTATAAATTATAAACAGTTGTTCACAACTAAGATGGAATGAGACAAACCATTAGAGTGGTTGTAGTGTAATTAGGTATTAGTTTATCTTGACTAATATATTACACTAGTACACTATGAGTATATTGAGCAGGACCATTTGAGGTAGTATCTTTTTATACTGACTATGTAAAAGAATAATACCTCTGCTATTATGGAAGTGTGTACTCTTAATCATGATATAATAACAAGCACGTATACTTAATATTTATTTCTTTAATTTATCAAAGGGTGTGATTTAGCTCGTTAAATCAATAGGCCCGATAAATTGGGAAATGATATTATTTACATGGTGTGTTGTTGATTATAGAATGAAACTGTGTCCTAGTAATCTAGGTTGATGATGTCCCCTTGAGGAGCTCATAAGGATTGTCATGTAAACCCTGCAGGTGGACCTAGTCCGACATGATAATGAAGTTCAGTGGTACTACTCTTGGAGCTAGATATTAATTAAGTGAGTTGTCAGTAACTCATTTAATTAATAGGCATTCGACATCTTAAACACAGAGAGACTAACACACTCATGATATGAGAGAGCCCATATAGTAATATGGGATTGGTGTGGTAGTGCAATAACAATTCTTTAATGGAATGAGATATTATTGATGAACTTGAGTTGAGTGTTCGAGGCGAACACAAGAAGCTCAAGCTCATTGGGAGACCAAAACCAATTCCTCCTCTCGGTCCCTATTGTAGCCTCTTATTTCTAAAGTCTTATATCCACCAAACACAACTTTTTACCCACCTTAAGGTGGTCGGCCAATCCAAGCTTGGAGTCCAAGCTAGAGCCGGCCAAACCAAGGTTAGATGGGTTCAAGTTGTGGCCAACCCTAGCTTGGAGCCCAAGCAAGGGTGGTCGGCCACATTCACATTGAAAGAGAGTTTTAAAATTATAAATCTTTCCTTTTATAGCTTTCTACAAAGGATTAAGAAAAAGGTTTGATATCTTTCCTTATTTGTAGTTAAAAGGAAGATTTTAATTTTTTGATAAATTTTAAATCTTTCTTTATGTAGAAGCCATAGTTTTAAAATTATAAATCTTTCCTTTTATAGCTTTCTACAAAGGATTAAGAGAAAGGTTTAATATCTTTCCTTATTTGTAGTTTAAAGGAAGATTTTAATTTTTGATAAAACTTTTCTTTTTGTAACCATTCACATATTTTAAAAGAGAAATTTTAATTTATAAAACTTTCCTTTTATAACCAACCATGAAGGGATTTAAAGAAAGAAATTTTTTAATTAAAATTTCTTACCGGAAACAATTAAGGAAGTTTTAATTTTTTGTTTAAAACTTTGCTTGTTTGGAGAACAAGCTAAGGGCTGGCCATTAAAGGTTTATAAGGAAGTTTTAATTAAATTTTCCCTCTTAGATATTGGCAAAGAATATAAGGAAATTTTAATTATGTTTAAAATTTTTCTTATTTTTCAAGACCAAGGAATATAAAAAAGATGGTAGAGGTGCCTCATCTCACAACAACACATTTATTATTCCTCTCCTCTCTTCCTTGGTGGTGGTCGGCCCTCTTCTTCCCCTATTCTTCTTCCTTGGTGGCCGGCGGCATCTCATCTCAAGGAGTTGTTGGTGGTCGGATCTTGTTAGAGGAAGAAGGAGAGATAGGAGGCATTGTTTCTTAGCATCCCTTGGAGCTTGGTTGGTGGCCGAAATTCTTCATCTCTAGGAGATTGTTGGTGAACTTGGAAGGAAGAAGAAGGTTTTGGTGGAGTCTCGTCTTGGTAGATCGTCGCCCACACGACGTCTGAGATAAGAAGAGGAATATAATAGAAGATCGTGAGGTCTATAAGCTACAAAAGGTATAACTAGTTATTTAATTCCGCATCATAACTAGTTCATCTTTTGTATAGATCTTGAAAAACCAAACACAAGAGGCTATCGGTTTTTTAGTTATCATTTTTGTAATCAATTTTTTGTTTCGATTTCATGTTTCGATATTGTGCTTCTATTGAGGTCTTCGTAGTTAAACCTAGGTTACTTAAGAAGTTTAGATATCCGATTTCTTTGAAAGACTTTTTCTAGGCAATGGTGGATGCTCTCATACCCAAGAAGGTCATGTGTCTCACCACTTTGACCTGGAAGTCGATCCTTGAAATGGATATTTGATCAACTTCTGTAATATGGTTTAACTTAAGAAGAACACATCGGTTAAATTTGGAGTAAGAATGTTAAACATCGTTCCCATTCCAAATTTAACTTTTGAAGGACAACTTGGATTAATAATGTTAAGTTCTGCTTGCAATCCAAGTTGAACTTCAGTTGAGCACGAGGGTAGCTAGGAAAGTTCTATGCTTGTACAAAATTTTTGTACAGGGGAACTAGAGCGGTCTCCAGGTATAGCAACCAACAATTGGTATTAGAGCTAGGGTTAGCCTCTGTGTGTTTGGTTTTTGTTTAATTATGCACATGTTATACATATTTTAGGCAGGATAATAGTAGGATGTGCAAATAGATTAACTCTGTGGTCGCAGGCTCCAACTATTATAGCCTATTGTGATTGTGTGTGATTGGACCCTCGGACATGTCGAGGGCATTTTATGTGTGTGCATGATTGTACTTATTAAATACAGCAGGAGCTGTATTAGTTTTAGGATTTTACATTTTTGTTCGATCTAGACTTTATATACATTCCTTTGAGGAATATAGGATCGATATATGTAAAATTCTATTTTGTCACGGATCGTATCCTTGTGAGGTGTGGTGTTATTTGAGGACCAGAGGCGCAGCGGAAAAGGAAGTTTGATGGGCGTTACAACACGAGCCCTAGGGTTGGCGGCTAGTTTTGACGACTGCTAGGGCTGGTAGCACACGGAGGGCAGTGATGGAAGAGGCCATAATAGTTGAAAAATTATTTTTCCATATTTATTGCTTTTTATTTACTGTGATGTGTTGTGCATGTGATGTGTGCTTGCATGATAAAATCCTCATCTTAAAAAACTAAGTGGGAGAGGGATTAGTAAATAAATTCCATGGTCTCCATTACTGGTTTGTAAGTGATGCAAACAAACTTACATGTTGGCTCTGAGTGCCTCCCTCCACAACGGATGAGTTTGTTTGCATATCACTAGATCAAACTTCCTAAATGGATGATTATAGTAAATTATTTAGGAGTGTGTGATCTTCTCCAACTGAAGGGACACAATCCTATTTAATGGACTAAGTATCAAGTAATGGTACACACTTAGGTGCATTTAATAGTATCCTTCCCAACATAGGCACTATTATTATTTGTGTGACCAAAAGAATACCAACTATTAATTTGTCATAAAGCTAGGTAAAACCCCCTCTTACAAATGTTTGAATTTGTATACGTCCACACTAACGTGGCATACAAAATTCACGGTATTTGAGGTAATTTTATTTGTCATAAAGTTAGGTTGACAAAATAAAATGGGTAAAACCTCCTCTTACAAACAATTACATATGTATACATCCACACTAACGTGGCATACAAAATTCATGGTGTTTGAGGTAATTTAAGGTTGACAAGATAATTAATGGATAAGACCATCCTCTTACAAATGTCTGAATTTGTATACGTCCACACTAACGTAGCATACAAAATTCACATTGTTTGAGGTATTGGTGAATTTAAATGATATTGTTTTGAGGAATCAATATTATTTTAAATTCTAAAGTTTTGACCAAATATTTGATCGAAGATAAACTAACTATTAATTTTATTTATCATAAAGATAGGTTGACAAGATAATAAAATTAATGGATAAAATCTCCTCTTACAAATGTTTGAATTTGTATACGTCCACACTAACGTGGCAAACAAAATTCATGGGGATTTTGAGGTGTTGGTCTTGACCAAATATTTTTGTGATTCTTGGGATTTCAAATGTTTTTCAATCCCCTAGCTGTTATACTATAGAATAGACTTAGTAGTCCCAATTATAATGATTAGAAACAAAACTTGGACACTAAGGTGGACTGTCCTCTCAGAGAACAATAAAGGTGTATTTTATTCATTAGTTGTTGAAACATGTCTAGTGGTATTATCTACCAGTACCTGGTGTGTAGATACGAGAGACACTGATCATGTCTGTAATTCATTGCAGGGGTTCCAGGAAACCCAACAACTATATTAAGGGGAAATCACCGTCTACATGGACACTACTACAAAAGTAGCAGCTGTTGCAGTGGAAAATGTTTATCCTCTGATAGAATAAAACATGGATTTTGAGAAATTTTCTTTATGTACCAAGTTTAGAAAGAACTTCATTTCAGTTTCTAAGCTATTCAAAGAACTTGATATTCTGTCTCTTTTGATAGCAAAGTTGTTATCAAGAAAAATAGGAAAGTTATCTGTTCTAGTACGTTAGTTGGAAATTTATATATTCTAAATCTAAAAACTCTCACGATGCAACAAATGGAAATTAATAACATATTTTCTAACTCTAATAAGATAAAACAACCTTCAGAAATGAACCAATCATATTTTTGGCATCTAAGGCTAGGTCATATAACTTGAGCAGGATTCAAAGGATAATAGCCAATGAACTTTTGGGTTCATTGGTGGTGGAAAACTTTCCAACCTACGAGTCTTACTTGGAAGGAAAAATGACCAAGAGGCATTTTAAGTCTAAGGGGTATAGAGCCAAAGATGTGTTGGAATTAGTTCATTCTGATTTATGTGGACCTATAACTATCTAAGCAAGAGGTGGTTTTGAATATTTCATCTCTTTTATAGACGACTATTCGAGATAAGGGTACATTTACTTGATGCACCGCAAGTCTAAGTGCTTTGATAAGTTCAAAGAGTACAAGGCTGATATGGAGAAACGTCAAGGTAAAAGTATCAAGACACTACAGTTAGATAGTAGTAGCGAGTACCTCTTAGGAGAGTTTAGGAGTCACTTATCAGAAGTCGGGATTCAATCCCAACTAACTGTACCTGGTACACCCCAACAGAATGGTGTGGCAGAACGAAGGTATAGAACTCTTATGGAAATGATTAGATCTATGATGATGAGTTATTCGGAATTACCAAATTCATTTTGGGGATATACTCTGGAAATGACAATGAACATAGTACCTTCTAAAGTCAGAACCCTCTACTCCCATAGAATTGTAGAATGAGCGTAAGCCTAGTCTAAAGCATATTCAGATTTGGGGTAGTCCAGCACATGTGTTGATGGGAGACATTGTTAAGTTGGACAGGAGTTCACTTGTTTGTGGGTTATCCTAGAGAAACGAAAGAAATGTTTATAGTCCTAAAAATCAGAAGGTCATTATTGACACCAATGCCCAATATTTAGAAGAGGACTATGTTATAAACCACAAGCTTATGAGTAAAATTATTCTTAAAGAAATTAGAGAAGACAAGTTTAAACTAGTACCAACTGTACAAGATGTGATACGACAAGAAACTGCAACACGTGTCACAAATGATGCACAATTGCAGACAGTGCCTCGTCATAGTGGGAGGGTTGTTAGGCAACCTGAAAGATTCATGTTTTGGGATAGTCTTTGGACTTGATCCCTAGTGAACATGAACCTGATCCCCGGACATATGACGAAGCGATCCAAGATAAAGATACAGCATCTTGGCAAAAAGCAATGAATACAGAAATAGAATCTATATATTCTAATAAAGTATGGGAGCTTATAGAACCACCAAATGGTGTAAAAGTCATTGAGTGTAAATAGGTCTACAATAGAAAAAGAGGGATAGACGGAAAGGTGGAAACTTTCAAAGCAAGGCTTGTTGAAAAAGGGTATCAATTATGAGGAAACCTTTTCACCGGTAGCTATGCTTAAATCTATCCAAATTCTTTTATCTTTTGCTGCTCATATGGATTATGAAATTTGGCAAGTGGATGTCAAGACAGCTTTCCTTAATGGAAGTCTTGAAGAAAGCATCCATAAGAAGCAATCAGAGGGGTTCATTGCAAAGGGCAAAGGGCAAAGGGCAAAGAGCATCTAGTATATATGCTCAATCGGTCTATTTATGGACTGAAGCAAAGTTTCAAGGTCTTGGAACATCCAGTTTAATGAAGTAATCCAGACCTATGGATTTATTCAATGTCCGAATGAGTCTTGTGTATACAAGAAGTGTGATGGAAATGTGGTGGTATTTCTTGTACTATACGTAAATGACATTTTTGTTAGTTGGAAACAATATCAAAGTGTTGTTGGAAGTAAGGGTATGGTTGTCCAAGCAATTCGATATGAAGGACTTGGGAGAATGCGCGCATATTCTCGGGATCAAAGCAATAAGGGATCATAAGAAAAAAAAATGTTGTGCTTATCCCAAGCTTTATATATCGATACTATCCTAGCTCGTTTTAGCATGCAAGACTCCATAAAAGGTTTTTCTACCTTTTGGGCATGGAGTATCTTTATCTAAAGAGATGTCTCCGAAGACATCAAAAGAGATTTAAAAAAAATGAAGGCAGTGCCTTATGCTTCAGCTGTAGGGAGCCTAATGTATGTTGTGAACGAGACCGGATATCTGTTTTACCATGGACATGGTTAGTAGATATCAAAGTAACTCAGGACTGAGACGCTGAACTATCGTAAAGCATATATTAAAGTACCTTAGAGGAACTAGAGATTATATGCTAACTTACAAGGCAGATGATATACTCCCTGTGGGTTACACAGATTCCAACTTCCAATCTGAAAGGGACAATAGTAAGTCAACCTCGGGGTTTTGTGTTTACTTTAGGAGGTGAAGCTATAACAATGGAGGAGTGTTAAGCATAGATACTTTTTGGACTCCACCATAGAAGCTGAGTATGTGGCAGCCTTTGAGGCAGCCATAGAAGCTATATGGCTTAGAAACTTCATGATGGACTTAGATGTGATTCTTGGTTTGTCCAAAAATTATTACAGTGTATTGTGATAATAAGTAGTGCAGTAGCAAAATCGAAGGAACCACGAGACCATAAGGCAAGTAAACACATAAAGCTCAAGTACCACCCAATATGAGACATCGTATAACAAGGAGAAGTTGTTGCCGCCTAGATTGCATCAGATGATAACCTGGGAGATCCTTTCACTAAGACCCTTAAGGCAAGAGCTTTTGTTGGGCATGTTGAAGGGTTGGGAATCATATATATGGCAGGGTATATGGCAACATAATCTTTTAGTATAAGTGGGAGATTGATAGAGTGTATACTAAAAGTCTAGCTTTTGTATAAATATTTAAGAATCACATTGGTTAAATGTCTACATTTATGCGAAGTGTAGTTGTCCATTGAATTTATATTGAAGATAACATGGTGTGAGGAAACATATAGAAGTTCATGTTATCAGTTCCTTATGAATTATAAACAGTTGTTCACAATCAAGATGGAATGGGACAAACCATTGGAGTAGTTGTAGTGTAATTAGGTATTAGTTTATCTTGACTAATAAATTACACTAGTACACTATGAGTGTATTGAGCAGGACCATTTGAGGTAGTATCTTTTTATACTAACTATATAAAAGAACAATACCTCTGTTATTATGGAAGTGTGTACTCTTAATCATGATATAATAACAAGCACGTATACTTAATATTTATTTCTTTGATTTATCAAAGGGTGCGATTTAGATCGTTAAATCAATAGGCCCGATAAGTTAGGAAATGATATTATTTATATGGTGTGTTGTTGATTATAGAATGAAATTGTGTCATAGTAATCTAAGTTGATGATTCCCCCTTGAGGAGCTCATAAGGATTGTCATGTAAACTCTGCAGGTGGACCTAGTCCGGCATGACAATGAAGTTGAGTGGTACTACTCTTGGAGCTAGATATTAATTAAGTGAGTTGTCAGTAACTCATTTAATTAATGGACATTCGATATCTTAAACACAGGGAGACTAACACACTCATGATATGAAGGAGCCCATATTGTAATATGGGATTGGTGTGGTAGTGCAATAATAATTCTTTAGTAGAATGAGATATTATTGATGAACTTGAGTTGGGTGTTCGGGGCAAACACGAGAAGCTCAAGCTCATCGGGAGACCAAAACCAATTTCTCCTCTCGGTCTCTATTGTAGCCTCTTATTTATAAAGTCTTATATCCACCAAACCCAACTTCTTACCCACCTTAAGGTGGTCGGTCAATCCAAGCTTGGAGCCCAAGCTAGGGTCGGCCAAACCAAGGTTAGATGGGTTCAATTGTGGCCGCCCCTAGCTTGGAGCCCAAGCAAGGGTGGCCGACCACATTCACATTGAAAGAGAGTTTTAAAATTATAAATCTTTCCTTTTGTAACTTTCTACAAAGGATTAAGAGAAAGGTTTGATATCTTTCCTTATTTGTAGTTAAAAGGAAGATTATTTTTTTGATAAATTTTAAAATTTTCCTTATGTGGAAGCCATGGTTTTAAAATAGAGTTTTAAAATTATAAATCTTTCCTTTTATAGATTTCTACAAAGGATTAAGAGAAAGGTTTGATATCTTTCCTTATTTGTAGTTTAAAGGAAGATTTTAATTTTTGATAAAAATTTTCTTTTTGTAACCATCCACATGTTTTATAAGAGAAATTTTAATTTATAAAACTTTTCTTTTATAACCAACCATGAAGGGATTTAAAGAAAGAAATTTTTTAATTAAAATTTCTTATCGGAAACAATTAAGGAAGTTTTAATTTTTTGTTTAAAACTTTCCTTGTTTGGAGAACAAGCTAGGGGCCGACCATTAAAGGTTTATAAGAAAGTTTTTATTAAATTTTCCTTCTTAGACATTGGCAAAGAATATAAGGAAGTTTTAATTATGTTTAAAACTTTCCTTATTTGTCAAGACCAAGGAATATAAAAGAGAGGGTAGAGGTGTCTCACCTCACAACAACACATCTATTATTCCTCTCCTCTCTTCCTTGGTGGTGGCCGGCCCTCTTCTTCCCCTATTCTTCTTCCTTGGTGGCCGGCGGCATCGCATCTCAAGGAGTTGTTGGTGGTCGGATCTTGTTAGAGGAAGAAGAAGAGATAGGAGGCATTGTTTCTTAGCATCCCTTGGAGCTTGGTTGGCGGCCGAAGTTATTCATCTCTAGAAGATTGTTGGTGGCCGAAACTTGGAAGGAAGAAGAAGGTTTTGGTGGAGTCTCATCTTGGTAAATCATCGACCACACGACGTCTGAGATAAGAAGAGGAATACAATAGAAGATCGTGAGGTCTATAAGCTATAAAAGGTATAACTAGTTATTTAATTCCGTATCATAACTAGTTCATCTTTTGTATAGATCTTGAAAAACCAAACACAAGAGGCTATCGGTTTTTTAGTTATCATTTTTGTAATCAATTTTTCGTTTCGATTTCATGTTTCGATATTGTACTTCTATTGAGGTCTTCGTAGTTAAACCTAGGTTACTTAAGAAGTTTAAATATCCGATTTTTTTGAAAGACTTTGTCTAGGCAGTGGTGGGTGCTCCCATACCCAAGAAGGTCATGTGCCTCGCCACGTTTAACCTGGAAGTCGATCCTTGAAATGGATATTTGATCAACTTCTGTAATATGGTTTAACTTAAGAAGAATACATCGGTTAAATTTGGAGTAAGAATGTTAAGCATCGTTCACAATCCAAATTTAACTTCTGAAGGACAACTTGGATTAATAATGTTAAATTCTGTTTTCAATCCAAGTTGAACTTCAGTAGAGCACAAGGGTAGTTAGGAAAGTTCTATACTTGTACAAAATTTTTGTACAGGGGAACTAGAGCGGTCTCCAGGTATAGCAACCAACACTTCTTTCTCCTGGTGAACATTTTCCTTATCAAGTTCACCAGGTATTCTTCATCGTCTGACTCTATCTGGGTTAGACTCAACTTCAGGTTCCGGCTTGGTCCTGGATTTTTCTTTCGACATTCCTACAACAAGAGCAATACCTTTCTCAGTTTTGGCGTTAGTCTATTCGTGTAGCTCTAATTTATATTAAACAATTTATTTAGATATAAGTCTCTTTTCATTACCTTTGCGTCATTGGTCCCCTCGTGTAGTTCTCTGAGTTTCTCTCATAACTCTTTGGCATTTTCGTGAGGGCCAACGTGATTCAGCTCTTCTTTTGTTAGCCCGCATTGGATTGTGTTGAGGGCCTTGAAGTCAATTTATGTTTTTTCTTTATTTCTGGATTCTAATTTTCTGGGTCCATTGGAATTCTGGCGCTGTCCATTGGTGCCTTGTACCCTTTGATGATGCTGAACCACTAGTCAAAGTCTGTTTTTAAGTACACCTCCATCCATTTCTTCCAGTATGAAAAGTCATCACCATTGAAGAGGGGAGGACAAATGGTGTTGTATCCTTCGTTTTGTGCCATTTCACAGTTGCAGATAGAAAATTAAAAAGAGGTGCCAAGACTTGGTCTTGGATTAGCAGAGTTTGAGATAAAAAAATATATATAAAAGAACTTGAGAGGTGTTGCACCAACTTCAAGTTAAAATCGAATGAAAAATTATCCGAATAGGTAAAGTTTGTTAGTGATAAAAAAAAACTAACATGTTGTGCTATTTTTTATTCATATGTGGTAGAACTTTTTGTTAGTGATAATCTTTATTATAGGAGCATTGAAATTTTATTGCATATCATTACTATATTTTCATTGAAAAACTATAGTAGGGGTTGTCTATATGTTTATTGGATTTGTGAAAAACTTTGGCATGTGATATTTTGTATTCATTTATGGTAGAATTATTGTAAGTGACAATTTTTATTTTAGCGATATTGAGATATTATTGTATACCATGTGTAGATTTTTAGTGTGAAATGCTAGAGTAGGAGTTGTTCACATTTTTATTGTCTTGGTGAAAGGTGATAGAATTTTTTGTGAGTAACAATCTTTATAGTAACAAAATTTGGATTTTATTGTAGATCATGAGTGAATGTTTATTGAAAAGTTATTGTAGAGATTGTTCACATTTTTATTGAGTTTTTAGAGCTAGCTTGGAAGTTGGATGAGATACGTTTTTGGGTATTATTTTCTTGTACTCATCTATGCAACATTCCAATATATTCATGTCTTTCACCATTATCTTGCTTTATTTCCTTCATTTCTTTTCTTACCACTATCATTTGTATTGATTATGTTTCCCTTATATTTCAAATAATGTCTTCATTATTTTATTGTGCACTCTTGTGTATATAGTGGTGGAGATTAGAAGTAAAGCAAGCGTATGGTAGTGCATGAATCCATGAGTAGCTTGAGTGAGCTCCACTATTGTATGTATTTGAAAGAAGAGTCACCATCACTTACCTTGTGAGGATATTTGGTTATCATTCTCAATTTATTAATTGTGGATTGAAGTTATCATACTTGTTAATTAATGTATGAATTGAATTCATGAGTGCTCTGGTCATTTGAATTTGGCAATCCTAAATAACTTTCTTTTCACTATTTTCTATGTATGATTGAGAATTGTTAGGGGAATGCACGTTAATTATTTTCTTCTTTTGTTGATTTGCTCGAGATGAGCAAGAATAAGTGTGGGGGAGTTGATAATGAGCATTTTATTGGTTATTTTGGCTCTTAGACTTAGGATTTTTACCTTCTCGCATTCTTAATATTGTATTTATGTTATGTTTTGTGAGTATGATTTATTTTGGACTTAATTATAAATTTCTTACAATTTATAGAATTTAATTCCATATTTTTATGTATTTTTGTAGAAAATTCAAAGAACCATGGATTAGGGTCAAATCGGATCGAATTTAGCCTGATTTGGAGGTCAAATGGGGTAGATCAAGTAGAATCAGTGTGGACCGTTGATCAAGATCCAGTGAGATCCTGCCCCTTCAGTAAGATCAAGTGATCCAACCCTTCATCATGATTTAAAATGATCTGGACCGTTGATCAAGATCAAGATATCCAAGGATTGATTTAAGAAGTGGAGCTCCAATTCAGATTTGATCCAAAAACTTACTCTTCAAACCCAATCTTCAAACTCATTCTTAAGCCCGATTATAAAAGCTCAATTTCATCTTCTTATTGGATCCGGATCCGAAACTCACTCAAATCTTTCCTTACCAAACCCGAAACCCATTCAACCATTAAGAACCTTACCTCTTCACGCGATGCACAGTGTCGATTCCATCCTCTGTTCGCGCGATTCTTCTGTGCTCGCGGGCTAGGGTTCACGCGACACCACAGCCCCTCTTCCTCTCTTCTTCCTTCTCTCCGGCCGGTGGCCCCGTTTCTTCTCTTCCCTTGCCGCCGGCCGGCCAACCACAGCCCATCACTCCTTCTCCTTCTCGATTTCCAGCAGCGACGGTAGCAGCACAGTGGCGGGAGCAGCAGGCGACGGCAGCAATTTCCGACCAACTCCACCTCACCGGAGGGGTTCTCCGGTGAGACCTTCACACTCCGGCACTTTTCCAAGGCTCTACCTACTGGGGTTCAGGCGGCAGAGCATAGCTCCCGGCGGCAGTTCATTCCAGCACCTCCATCTTCATTTCCAGCCAACTTCCAACAGAGGGGTTCTCCGTTGGAAGATTGGCTTCACCGTTGTTGAAGCTAGCAGCAACCAGCAAAGTGAGCTACTGTCCACCAGTTTTGAGGGTTCCGAGCCGGGTCTTTCGTGTGACGACGAGGGTAGTTGTTGGAATCGGTAGATGAAGTGTGAATTGTGGTTGGAATTCTTAGTTTATTTCATATTCATAACTTAGTTTAATTCTATTCATTGTTTATGTTTACTTGTGTTGATGTTTTGTGGTTGAATGTTTGTATTAACTTAATTTTCATGTTTAAACTGCATGTACCATGCTTAATTAGCTTCAAGCCTACAATGTGTTCGATGAATTGCTTCAACCAATAGTTAGGTTTAATTTGATGCATTTTAGTTTGTTTAATTCTTGTTTTGTCTTGTTCTTTAAATTTCGATAAGTTCTAGTTTTGATTGAATGTAATTAGGATAGATTAGTTTAGACTTTCATTACATGCTTTAGGCTTCATTACATTCTTAGTTTCGTTAATGCTTTATTTCATGTTATGTCCATTGATAGATAATCTTGTATCGTAGTGTAGCAATGCGATGTAGGAAAATCTTCAATGGTTAGTTAAGATAGACATAGTTTTCTTTACTTGCATTATCTTTCATTTATTAGATTAAGTTTCATTTAATGCTTTATCATTTCATTCCGTAGGTTAATTGTGTTGATAGTTAAATCATAACGTAGAGTGACAATTCGTTGTGGATTAATTGTTGACACTTAGTTAGATTTCATTTCAGCATTAGATTAGTTTTCTACTTGTGCTTTTAATTTGTTAGATTTAGAATCAAAATCCAAAACCCCATTTCCATATTGAAACCCCCAAAAAATAGAAATAACATACGACCCTAAATTTACCATCCTATCGTTACTTTCGTTGGTGGATGACCCGAGTCATTCCTATGCTACATTAACATAGGAGGGGTTTGGTATTTCATCATTTGATGCTCAATTCGCGATAAAATTGGGCCTTAATCAGTCCGCTGACTCCCTGTATGGTTTTTTCTCTTTTATTTTGTTTTCTTGTGTTGATTCTGCTTATTCGCTGTCTGTCGATCTGCCACAGACCAATCTACAGCCCGCCGATCCACAGCCCATCGACTGCAGCAGCTACCAGCCGCCCACTAGGTCCGCCACCTCCCTGTTTTTTCTATACTTTTGTTTTTTTCTGGTGTTGATTCCACTATCTGCCGGTCCGCCATCCACCAGTCCACCGCCGACCGGTCCTGGGCCCGTCGGTCCGCTGCCCGCCAATTGCAGCAGGAACCTACTAGGTCTGCCACCTCCCTCTCTGTTTTTTCTCTAGTTTTGTTTTTTTTTCTTGTGTTGATTTCGCTGTCTGCCAGTCCGCCGCCGACCAGTCTACCACCTGTCGGCGCCGGTCCACCGCCCACCAGTTCACCGCCCACCTATCCACTGTCGGTCGACTGCAACAGCCACCCACTAGGTCCGCTGCCTCCCTCTCTTATTTTTTTTCTCTATTATTTTTTTTCTTGTGTTGATTCATTGATTGGATTGTATGTGATTTTGTTCTCTTGATCTCTTCTATTTTAAATTATTCTATTGACTATCAACTATCATTACCAAGTATGAAAATTAATATTATTCAATGGTACAGTATTATGCAAGGTAAATAGTAAACTCATTGTATTGTTTTCTCATTTGTTTTGCAAAGTCATTGTCTTATTAGGAAGCCCCCAGCCACTAGGTCACCACTGCTCAAGTCATTCACATAAGTCAAGGTTAATTTTTTTTACTATTTTTATTTTTTTTTTACTTTTTTTATTTCAATTTAAATTAGGGGTTTAGGGTTTAAATTAATTGTGATTTGTGAATATTAATTTAATTACATCATGTACATGACTTTATTTTTAATTATTTATTTATGTAGATTATGGAGAGGTTTTTTAAACCTAAATGTTTTCGTGAGGGTTCTTCCAATGATCCTAATATTAGTAAGTTGTGGAAATTCAATCTCATGTGGAATTAGATTTAAATGATATTGTTAGTGATCCTGGATTACAAAAATCAATTGAAGAGTTTGATATTTCTATTCGAGATCCAGTCCGAAGAGAGTACTTGATAGGGGGTACTGCCAACCAATTGGGCATATGTATCCAAAAAGATCTTTTGGTAATCAAGAAAAGAGTTTCCAAGATAGTTGGTATAAAATATATGCATGACTAGAATATAGCATATCCAAAGATGTGGTGTTTTACTTATGGTGTTATCTTTTTAAACCATCAAATAAAGGAGGTCGATATAAAGAAGATGCCTTTGTAAAAACGGGATTCATTAATTGGAAAAATGCTTTAGAAAGATTTAATTTGCATAATGGTGTCGTAGATAGTTGTCACAATCATGCTAGAGTACAATTTGAATCTTTTCAAGATCAAAGACATAGTGTTTCAAATATATTACGAGCACATGGGCAAGATATAGAGGTTTCTTATCGCACTCGTTTAACATCAATATTGGATGTTACGCGATTTCTTTTGAAGCAGGGACTGTCTTTCCGTGGGCATGATGAGTCAAGTAATTCTTTAAATAGAGGAAACTTTCTTGAATTGCTTCAATGGTACAGTCAACGAAATGAGGAAGTTTCAAAGGTTGTTAATCAAAATGCTCTCGAAAATAATCAAATGATTTCTCCAACAATTCAAAAAGACCTTACACATGCTTGTAACTTTGAGATCACACTTTCCATAATTGAAGATATTGGAAATAATGTTTTCTCCTTAATGGTTGTTGAATCTCGAGACATTTCAGTGAAGGAGCAAATAGGAGTTGTTTTGAGATATGTGAACAAAAGAGGACAGGTGATTGAACGATTCCTTGTAATTGTACATGTATCTGACACTAGCTCTTGTTCTTTGAAGGATGCTATCGATGCTTTATTTGTGAAACATGGATCATCATTATCTAGATTGAGAGGTCAAGGATACGATGGAGCTTCAAATATGCGAGGTGAATTCAATGGGTTAAAATCTCTCATTTTACAAGAAAATCCATATGCAGGGTATATTAATTGTTTTTCTCACCAATTATAGTTAGTTATTGTTGCTGTTGTCAAGAGTAATCTCAATGTGAGTGATTTTTTTTAACTATCACTATGATTGTCAATACGACGGGAGCATCATATAAAAAGAGAGATCAACTTAGGCAAATTGAACATGATAGGATTGTTGCAATGTTGGAGGGTGGAGACATTAGTATGAACAGTGGCAAAATCAAGAAACTAATTTAGTAAGGCCAGGAGACACTCATTGGGGATCACACTACTTGACATTGGGTCGTCTATTATCTATGTGGCCTTCAGTGATACAAGTGTTGGAGAATATTTATGATGATTCTAGTTCTTTTGATGGTAGAGGGGTTGCCGAAAGTTTGATTCAGAAAATGGAGAATTATGAATTTGTTTTTATGTTGCACTTGATGAAGATGATATTGGGAATGACACATGAGTTGTCACTTGTGTTACAACAAAAAGATCAAAATATTGTCCAAGCCATAAGTTTGATTGAGAGTGTGAAAGATTAATTTCAAATATTTAGGGAAGAAGGATGACATACAATTACAGATAAAGTCAACACATTTTGTGAGTTGAATGAGACCCCAGTGCCGGAGATGAAAGACAATTGTTTGATTGGTGGTCATTGTAGGCGTAGAAGGCAAGTACTCACCAATTTACATTATTATCGTGTGGAGATTTTCTATCAGGTATTATTTCTAAAAAAAATTATTATTATTATATTCATCAATAAGATTTTCTTTACTTATTAATTATTATTCTTGCAAATTACAATGTTAGGTTGTTGATTTAGTTATACAAGAGATGAATACTCGTTTTTCAAAAGTTGGCACGGAATTGCTTAGTTGTACAGCATGTGTTCATCCAAGGAATTCTTTTTCTGAATTCAATGTTCAGAAACTCGTTCAACCTTGTAATTTATATCCTGAGGACTTCTCAACAAATGATTGTATAGTTATTGAACAACAACTTCAAAATTTCATTCATAATATACGACAGGATCCATATGTTTCTGGAATTGAAGATTTGGGAAGTTTTGCTCAGAAAATTGTTGAAACTCTAAAAAAACAAGCTTATCCATTGGTTTATCATCTGATTGATATGGCATTAGTTTTACCAATTGCGACTACTTCTGTTGAAAGAGTATTTTTTGCGATGAAGACGATAAAGACTGATTTACGTAACAGAATGGGAGACGAGTGGATGAATGAAAGTCTTGTCGTATACATTGAGAAAGATATCTTTTCAACAATTGAAAATGAGCAAATATTGCAACATTTTCAAAAGATGAAAAGCCGCAGGATGCAGTTGCCTCCTCTTTCTTATCCAATGACCACCTAATATGTCACCAAGTGTTAACCAATACTTCAATAAGAAATAGTCTAATTGTAATTTATTAATTTAGTATTTTATCTTTTTATGATGTCAAATTGAACATTTTGTTATTAAATATATTTATTATGTTACAAAAGATATTCTGTTAGCCCTCGTTAAAATTTATCTCTAGATCCGCTCCTGGTCATATGTCATAGTATGACCAGTTTAGCTCCTTAAAAAATGACACCTATAGATAAATGACAATAGTATTTAATACATATCCAACGCTTATTATGTGTGTGTGTGTATAATACTTACAGCTTTATCAAAAATAGTAGTATAATTTTCTGTGATGCCAAGAGAGTTATAATAAATTATATAACCTTCCTCCAGGCTATGACCATTAGATGCCAATGATCATTTTCATTATTTAGTGGATAGAAAATATATATAATAGTCTTGGCTTCATCAATTTTAGCACTCTGTTTTAATGAATTCACGTGCATCATTCCAAATATTTCCTAAGTTAACAAGATAAATTTTTAGTTGACTACATCCGTTATATATAAAAACAAGATCAGGTGCTTAAATACTTACTTGAAATTCAACCCCACAAAATATGGATGGATAGTATTGTGAGTTAGAAGTTTTGACTTTATTAGCTAGAATAGTCCAATAAACATTTATGCAATCCCCATTAGTGTATTGAGTCCAATCAAATATTGTCATAAAAGATTACATATCTAAAGAGAAAGTATCATTACACCATATTGGATGCACTGTAACCCTACATAATCAGTCAAAAAATAAAATAAATAAGTTAGCACTATTAATTATTATTCAACTCCAATAATCATCACTGGTTAACATGATTATGCAATTACACTAACAACTTACTTACTTTAACTGATTCAACTTCAATAATGCATCTACTATCACACCATCTTTATTCTTCTTAAAAAATATCTTCGCTTGTTGAAAAAATTCAGATTCTAACATGTCAATAAGGATTACAAAATAAATCTACCCTACCTTCAATATTTTGTCTTGGACATTTTAAGTTCAACACATTTTATTTTTTATATTTGATGAACATATGTTTCCAGTCTTTGATGGGGCAAGAGCTTCTGGTTCTACATCCTAATAATCTATTTGCTTTTTTTTACACTCAGCTATTTGTTTTCCCTGAGTTCTCTTTATTTTGGGGCCTAGTTCAAAATTAGTTGGTAGTCTTGATGGATTATGTTCTAAGCCCTCTTTATCTGTGGTAGGGGATGTTCGTGGTTCTTCTGAGACCTTGCTTTGCAAGAGTTTTTGGAGATCTTTGATTTTATTTTTGGCATCATCTATGATTTTGTCTTTTACAATTAAAATTATGTTGTCCACAAGAACATTGCTAGTGTTAGCAATTTTTCCACTCCTATCTCGTAAGTCATGAAGTTGACTTATTTGAAGATCTTTTTCTTTAAGCATACTCTCCATCTCAGCAATTAAAATATCCTTTGATGTTAAGAGACTATTCTTTTCATCTATGACAGTTGCCATGTTGCTATTAGCATTCTCCAAACTTTTAACAGCTTTCTGTAATTGTTGCTTTAAATTTTCAATTTGTTCTCCCTTTTCCTTACACTGACTACAGTCTACCATCTCTGGCCACTGCAATATACCTTCTTACCCTTGATGTGAAGATCCTTAGCCAACCAACTCAAGGGATTGAGTTAGTGGAGCCTAGTTTGGTAGTAAATCTAACTCTGACTCTACCGAAATTAAATCTACAACAATTTTACCTGTAGTCACATGGTCTATCAAATTTTTTACTGTGTCAACATAATAGTTAGGCCAACTCCACCGTAGGATTCTAGAAAATTGTTCAGGATGGTTTAGATCAATGATGTTGATATGGTCACACACTCATACCTACAATATGAAAAATAAATAATATTCATAGCAAATATCGTGAGATAAATATAATCTAACTTACAGCCAAAATATTTGGAAATCTCTTGAGCTAGGGGGCCATGGGCATTGAATCAACAAGTAGTTTTGGTCTCAATGTAAGCTCCAAGCCAATGACTTCTAATTGAAGAGCCATAAAATTGTATACCACATTGCACCAATTAACCCTAGCTAAGTTATCAAAATCATCTACATAGTCAATTAGGGATAGCATAAGTATTCTAAGAGCGCTACTACTACCATAAAATAGAACAATTGTAAAAAAATATAGGATACATAGCAGACAGTACAGCTTGTCATTTGATCTTGACTTCCTTATAAGTTTCTCCAAATGTTTGGTAGAACAATTGTAACGACCCAATTTTCCTCATTAGGAGTTTTAAAAGTTCTTAAAAATATTTAGAAATGCTATAGAAATATTCTAGAGATTTTTAGAAATTTTTAGAGTATTTTTATGCAATTTTTGGAGTTCATTTGGTATTTTTACCAAGAGGAAGAAGTTTAAAATGTATATATATAAAAAAATTTGTTGAAACCGGGTTTTGAACCCAAGACCCCGGACCCGAATCCGGGCTTAGCCAACCAACTGGTCTGAAAACGTTTTGTTAATTATATATGGAACAAATAGTATTTAAAGAATAGTTGGTAACAGAAAATAATTAGAAGAAAAAAAAAGGGGTTTCGGCTGAGGTTCGAACCCGCAAAGCCCCAACCCGATCCAAGTCTTAAGCGAAACGAGCTAGCCAAAAGACCAAGCAAGTATTTCGTAAACAAATTTATAAGGAATTGGTCTTAAGCCATAACTGAATTAGAAAATACCTAAGTTATAAGAAGAGATTATTTTCCTCTCCCGTGACCTAACCTTTCCCCTCTCCTCCTCCCTTCTGCGCGCGACGGTGTTTCGGCTCGAGGAAGACGAAGCCGACGGAGCTAGGGCTCAACTCCGGTGGCCGGCAAAGGTTCCCTTCCGGCGGATCTTCACCAATCGAGACCACCTCGGCAGGAGGGCCCGTAGGCATGAGGAAGCGGCCGGGAAACTCAAGCTTCGCCGCAAACCCTAGATCTCTCTCCTTCGGTTGTAAGTCCAAGAAACCGAGGTGAGTTGCTACTCACCTGCAGTAGGAGTAGTTCCGAGTTTTGATTTGTTTTTATGGCTTTCAGATTTTAGGTTGTAGAGATTTTTGGTTTTATGCTTACTGTCGTGAGTTAGATTTCTGAAGCATGTAGTAGTAGTTTTGGATTTTGTTCCTTCTTGACTTCAAGTTATGTTGTCTTGAAACCTTCTGTCGTGAACCCTAAAGAAGAAAAGATGATGGTTAGTATAGAATGAGCATGTAGGTTTGGGTTTTTTGTGAATTCTTGCAAAATAGTTAGGAAAGAGTTTTTGTTTTGTTTTTCCCTGCCGTGGTATTGAGCATGAAGAACAGTTATACCTTGTTTCCCTTATTGCGGCATTGAGCATGAAGAATAGAGTATTGAGCATGTATTTTCCTTCATGTTGTTACCCTAATGGTTTCTATTACTAATAGATTTAATAACAGAAGAATGGTTTTCCATGCTAGATGAATGCTAGATGAATGTTACAGAAGCTCTTATTATGTTTAATTTCTGTTTAAAGTGTTCGGAGTTCTTGATCATGAGGTTTTAAGCGTTGTACCATGTTATTTTTAGGCATTTCAGTTTAGTATGGCATGCAGATTTTATTAAGTTATAATGCAGAATCTAATTAAGTTAGTATGCAGAATTGTGTTAGCTTAATATGCAGCATTTTAGTGTGCAGAATTCATTTACCCTTAGCTGAACATGTGCGGATTTTTTTAGATTCCTTGCTATTGGAATAACATGAGCAGATTTTTATAAGTATAGTATGCAATGTTTCAATTGTTTTTAGTTCTTTTTAGTATGAGATAGTTTTATGCTTTTAGGTTGCTTGTGACCTTAAACAGATTCAGTTTTGTTGGTTTAGCATTGGAATAGCTAGAGATTATTGAGTAGCATGCATTCTTTGCTCTCTTTCTTTATCTCTGTTGTAGCAAGATTTAAGTTTTAATTCCAACAAGTTTTAGATTTAGTTTAAGCTTGTATGATATGCAGACTTTCATAGGTATTGCTTGCAGATTTTAGATAAGCTTAGTATGCAGATTTTGTTAAGCTTAGTATGCAAATTTTAGATAAGCCTAATATGCAGATTTTTGTTACGCTTTGCATGCAGATTTATGTTATGCTTTGTATACAGATTTTTGTTTAAGCATTTCAGTGTTAGAATTTGTTTAAACATTTCAGTTTTGTAAGAGACATTCTTTTATAAGAAAAGTATAAGAAAGATAAAGAACAGTATAAGAAAGATAAAGGAAAGAAAGAAAAAGGCCAAGGCCTCAAGTAGATCCCAAAGTCAAGACTTTAGGGATTTTGGCACACAAGGTGCTTATTAAAATGCCAAGGCATTATATATTAGAAGTATTAAAAGATAACAAGTATTTTACTTTTATCAGTGGCACTGTACTGGACTCTCAGTTGTCCTTGGGTTGGGCTCCCATAGTCGTCCCTAGGTTTAGATAACCTAGTAGTAACGGCACGGCCGACGGTCGACGGTCGACGACCCGAGGGTCGCCAAATGGGCCGCCAAATGGGTCGGGTCGTTACAAAAGTAAAAGCAAGTACAGTTGTCGGGCCCAAGAAAAGTTAATTACTATTTTGAAGTATTATAAGTATAAGTTTTTGAACAAGTAAAGCAAGTTTTACATAAGTATAAAGTATTAAAGAATAAGTTTTAAACAAGTGAATTAAAGAATAAGTTTAGAATAGATGAATTAAGTTTCACTTTATTTTTAGAATCAGCAAGTTGAGTTTTCTTTTATGCTAGCATGCTATTTAGATTAGCTTACTGTTCTTTGCTAATTTCTGAGCATGAGTAGCTTTACATATTTAGCCTTTCAGTATGTTTCTTTCACTAGTAGATGAGCATGAGTAGATTTCCTTTTGAGCATTCAGTTTTAGATTTCAGTATATTCTCATGCATATCGAGATTTTGTGAGTTAGACTAAGCATTTTGCTTATAGATTGCATTTCCTCTTACTACAGATACAGGAAAGGAAAAGATATAGAAAGGAAGGCGACAAGGAGGTGCGGATGGATGTGTGATGTCAGGACTATGGAAGCCTTGGGACTAGGAAAGAAGTTTTAATTTTAGTTTCCGCATTTTAGTTATTGTAAACATTTGAGTTGTATTTTAAGTTCATGTCATTTGAGATTATTCTGTTTAGATTGCATGTAGGATGAGTCCAGTTTAGTAAGTAGATATTTGTGTGTTTGATACTTATTTAACTGCGTGGGTGTTTGATAAATGTTCCAGCCGCC
The DNA here is from genome assembly GCF_018446385.1 of Zingiber officinale. NCBI lineage: Eukaryota > Viridiplantae > Streptophyta > Magnoliopsida > Zingiberales > Zingiberaceae > Zingiber > Zingiber officinale. Next base: position 94,629,580 of record NC_056002.1, on the reverse strand, counting down.
TGTGGCTGATGTATACTATGCTTGTATCTTGGTTTATGGTCACCGGTACAAGGGAGATTTTGCCGAAATTTTTCGGTAGGGTTTCCTTGTGATTTTTAATCATACCGGTTAAGTAGAGTTAGTAGTTAAGTAACGATCATCCTTAGAATGTAGTAGTAGTAAGAAGGGTGGTCGTTACAACAATCAAACTCTTGGGAAAACTCCATGTATAGTTGATTGGAGACATCATTTAAATCGAGACGAACTATCTCTCCATTGTTTTGTAGGCCTAAAATCGGTGCAACATCTACCTTGATAAATTTTAATTTTTTTTCCCCAGTGGAAGATGAAGTTGTGTTCCTCCTTATCCCAATTATCAAACATATTCTAGACTTGAGCTCTTACAAAGGAATTAATAGGGAGGTCGAGGATTTACAAAAAGAGTGCCTTTCGAATCATCTGTTCTTGTTCTACAGATGGTTGAACAGAAGAAATAAATTTCTTGAAATGGCAAAGGGTACTTTTCTAGTTCATTATTTTAGTTCTTCCTCTGTTGACATAACTTGGATAACTGGGTCAAGCATCACCTCTACTTATCAACGCTTCTTTTGTAACCATTCCGAACTTAGCAACCATAAATCAACAATCACACACAGAAAAAAAAACTCTTAGATTCTGTAATAACGGCTATGCTCTTATTCTAACAATGCCCTCTAACAATAACACAAACCTTAAGTGAAATCATTATAGATATTACCACTAAATAAGCAACGAAGCTACATACAAAATCAATAGTTGGATGTCGATGATGCTAGAAGCACATCTTGAATGGAGCTACGTAGTTGCCTTTGAAAAGATAACTACGGCCGAAATAGGAGACTAGGAGATTGTGATGTGATTCAAACGTTGGCCTGATATCCCTCAATATCAGGCCCAACGTTGAAAAATAATTTATTTTAATTTGTTAACTTCTAGTTGCTTATTTTCTATTTAATCTCCATAATTTATTATATATATTTTAAATCTGTATACTCTAATTTTTATATTATTTTTCTTTATATTTATTTATTTATTTATATTATATTATATATATATATATATATATATATATATATATATATATATATATATATATATATTATTTCTATTTCCATTTTTATTAATTTAAATTTATTTATTTCCTATTTAATCTAGTTATTTTATACTACATATTACTTTTTTATATTATTAAATTATATTTTATAGATATATTTAATTTCATTATATGATTTTTTTTAATCTATATACTCTACTTTGTTTTCTTTAATTTTAGTTTAATTTTAATATATATTTATATTTTTATTTTATTTTATTTTATTTTTATTTTTAAATTTTTAATATTTTTAATTATTTTATTTTCTATTTAATCCATTTATTTGATTCTTACTCTTTTTAAATTAAAATTATAATAGTATATGATTTTGTAATCTATATACTCAATTTTTTTCTTTAAATTTATTTTTAATATTAATATATATATATATATATATATATATATATATATATATATATATATATATATATATATAATTTATTTTTTTAGTTTTAATAATTTTATTAACTTTAAAATTATTTATTTTCTATTTAATATATAAAAGCTATTCTATATATTACTTTTTTATATTATAAAAAAATTATCTAAATACTCTTTTTTTTCTTTAAATTTATTTTTAATATATATATATATACACACACATTAGTAATTTACTTTATTTATATTTTTTACGGTACATATACTCTATATATATATGCTATTTGAATTTCTAAAAAATATTTCAACTTCTAAAAAATAAGGTGCAATCTATCTAGATCCATCAGTGGATTTTGACCAAAACATATTGATGGCACTAGAGTATTTAGATATCTTAAAATTCACATTCCCTAGGAATGTTTGAGAGAAGAGAAGCTAGATAGAGTGTAAAAACTTAGTTCTAACTATTACCGATGAAGTTCTTGTGGTGTGCCAGTTGACACAGAACAGTGCCCCTGATTTATATTCAATGAACAGTGAACCCTGCCAAATTTTATTTTAAAATAACAATACGAACCATTTTGTTTAAGTCATAACTTTATTTTAGTTCAAATCAAATTACAAGACTATTTTATATTTCCAAGCACGCCTTATATATTTGAATCTAACTGTTGGTGTTAGGCTATTTGAATTTCTAAAAAATATCTCAACTCCTAGTAATTTTTTTGTTTACAAACATAAGCTATGGTGTGGAATTTTAGATCTCAAGATCAAAATCTTGATTGTGATCAATGAACAAAGCGGCCAAGGACGGATCTTATACAGCCCACGTTGGGCCTGATATGTTCCCATATTAGGCTCAATGTAGGCCTGCTATCATTCATATAAGGCCCAACATCATGTTGAAATCTATCATCACGTTGGAGCAACTGTGGAGAGATTTAAATTAGTAATATATAGTACCGTTGGAGTCCTCACAACACTACAAACTCACAAGACTTAAAATGGATGCAATCGAACATGTTTAGGTCCATCAGTAGATTTTGACCGAAATCCACTGATGGCACTAGGATATTTGGATTTCTTCAAATTCACATACCCTAGGAAGGTTTGAGAGAGCATAAGCTAGATAGGGTGTCAAAACTAAGTTGTAACTATTGCCGATAAAGTCCTTGTGGCATGCCAATTGGCACAGAACAGTGCCCCTAATTTGTATTCAATGAACAGCGAAATCTGCCAAAGTTTATTTTAAAGTAACAACACGAACCATTTTGTTTGAGTCATAACTTCATTTTAGTTTAAATCAAATTACAAGATTATTTTATATTTCCAAGCACATCCTATAGACTTGAATCCAAGTGCTAGGCTATTTGAATTTCTAATAAATATCTCAACTCCTAGCAATTTTTTTGTTTACAAACGTAAGCTATGGTGTGGAATTTTAGATCTTGGGATCAAAATTTTAGTTGTAATCAATGAACAAAGCGGCCAAGGACGGATCTTATACGACCCACGTTGGGCCTGATATGTTCTCATATCAAACCCAACGTGGGCTAGCTAATATCATTCATATCAAGCCCAACATCATGTTGAAATATATCGTCACGTTGGAGCAACTGTGGAGAGATTTAAATTAGTAATATATAGCATCGTTGGAGTCCTCACAACACTACAAACTCACAAGACTTAAAATGGGTGCAATCGGACATGTCTAAGTCCATCAGTGGGTTTTGACCAAAATCCACTGATGGCACTAGGGCATTTGGATTTCTTCAAATTCACAGTCCCTAAGAAGGTTTGAGAGAGGAGAAGCTAGATAGGGTGTCAAAACTTAGTTCTAACTACTACCGATGAAATTCTTGTGGTGTGCTAGTTGGCACAAAACAATGCCCCTGATTTGTATTCAATGAGCAGCGAACCCTACCGAATTTTATTTTAAAATAACAACACGAACCATTTTATTTAAGTCATAATTTCATTTTAGTTCAAATCAAATTACAAGACTATTTTATATTTCCGAGCGCACTCTATATACTTGAATCCAACTGTTAGTGCTAGGCTATTTGAATTTCTAAAAAAATATCTCAACTCCTAATAATTTTTTTGTTTACAGACGTAAGCTATGCTGTGGAATTTTAAATCTTGGGATAAAAATCTTGATTGTGATCAATAAGCAAAGTGGCTAAGGACGGATCTTATACGGCCCACGTTGGGCCTGATATGTTCCCATATCAGGCATAATGTGGGTTTGATATCATTCATATCAGGCCCAAATTAGGCCTATTATGATCTCATATCAGGCCCAACATCATGTTGAAATCTATCGTCACATTGGAGTACCTGTAGAGAGATTTAAATCAGTAATATATAGCACCATTGGAGTCCTCAAAACACCACAAACTCACAAGACTTAAAATGGGTGCAATCGGACAAGTCTAGGTCCATCAGTGGATTTTGACCGAAATCCACTGATGATACTAAGGTATTTGGATTTCTTCAAATTTACATTCCCTAGGAAGGTTTGAGAGAGGAAAAGCTAGATAGGGTGTCAAAACATAGTTCTAACTACTACCGATGAAGTTCTTGTGGCATGCCAGTTGGCACAAAACAACATCACTAATTTGTATTCAATGAACAACGAACCCTATCAAATTTTATTTTAAAATAAAAATACGAACCATTTTGTTTAAGTCATGACTTAGTTAGAGTTGAAACCAAATTTACAGTAACAAAGATATAACAGTAACATGACTTTGCACAACTATTTTTCTTACAACACTATGGATGTACTGCATACAAAATATATAGATCCACTCCTCCTGCTTACAAAATATATAAATCAAGCAAAATATTCCTATATACATATACAAGTAAGTTAAGAACCAGGGGTTGGTGGCATTCTACAAGTCCTTCGATTATGGTTCAGTTGTTTACACCGACCGCATTTGATTTTTACCTTTTCATTATGTTTCGACTTGATCTGTGCCTTCTTTCGCCTACCCAACTGTACATGACTATGGGGACATGGAACTATAATATTGTTTACGCCCCTAAGCTAAAATTCGTTGCTTCAACAGGGGTAAATACGATCCATGTATGTCGCATTCCAATTATGTGAATAAAAATAATGCTCACAATATGGGAGGGTATCCATGTTCTGATGAATGATGATGGCAATAGCATATGAGCAAGGCAGTCCGAAAATTTGAAACTCCCCATAGTTAAAATATTTTCTTTCCAAATCAATAATGAATGAAGCACCCCATGTCTCTACTTCCATTTCAGATTGAGAATAGGAGTGGATTTTATATCGTCTAGCTTTCTCTCTCCTTGAATCCATTTCTTTAGTAGCATGAGGTGTCAAAGCAACATACCATTTCGAGACTTCCTCCCTACGGTTAAAAAACCATTGAGCTGTCTTTCTTCTTGTATTATCAATTAACTTATTTATAGAAAGTTCATATGTATGCTTGAACAAAATATTTAAACTCTCTACACAATTGGTGGTTAGCATTGTGTGTCTTCTCCCACTAAAGTGTGCATCGGCCCATCTTTTAAGGTCAATGTCCTGAAGCTACTTATGGGCATCTGAATGTTTTTCAAGAATGGACTACATTATAAGATCATATTAGAGTGTTGTGTTTGTTCGTACTGCTGCCCAAAACAAGCCTAAAGCTGACCTACTGCCAGTATCTGTTACCATATTGCAAGACATGTGGTGGCAATAGAAAGCATGATGGGTGGTTGGGTAGACTTTCCTAACTGCTGATATAATTTCACAATATCTATCTGATACTATACTCATTGACTGTGCATCAACAGCAAAGAATCTCTTCGTATGATCCAAAATCCAGTCACATGCAGACCCATATTCAATTTCAGCTATTCCAAAGGTTACTAGGAGAGCATTGTCATTAGCATCAATTGTTGTAGCCATCAACAACACACCCGGATACTTGTCTTTTAGATGTGTGGCATCAATTCCGATCAATTCAGTAAAGAATCTCTTCGTATGATCCAAAAATCACTCACATGCAGACCCACATTCAACTTCAGCGATTCCAAAGGCTACTAGGAGGACATTGTCATTAACATCAATTGTTATAGCCATCAATAACACACCCGGATACTTTCCTCTTAGATGTGTGGCATCAATTCCGATCAATTTGCGTAGATAAGACCTGAATCCTCTTCTACAAGCTCCAAAACCCCAAAAACAACGTTGGAACTTATTATTCTCATTCCTGTGTAATGTCACATAGGTTTCAGGATCCCTGACTCTTAAATCACACAGATATAATAGAAGATCTCTATATACTTGGTCATAATCTTCAACGACCTTCTTCAACGCTTTCTCCCGAGCAATATATGCTTTTCTGTATGATATGGTCACTCCAAACCTAACTTTTATATCTGATATAATCATACTTGGTTTGTACTGTTCATTAGCAACAAATTGCTCTTCAACAAAAGACGCTACAAAGGAGGAAGAGCGCGCTTGATGTTCAACACTTTCCCTAATAGTGTCACATTAGTATTCCTTTACATATTTCATAACAGTGAACTCTACATCCCCTGGACAACTACTCTCCATATACATGGTTGATTGAAGCATATAGCTTTTACTTATTTTTTTGAATGTCAATTGGGTTATATCTCATATGTTTAACCATGTCATGTTTCACAAGTGCATTCTTAAACTCTTGTCGAGATGAAAAAAATCTGTCCAACACAAAATTCATACTTATCTGTTAATTGGCATTTGGAGCAATCTAGAATTTAAAATATATGAATCATCAGAGAGAATTTTTTTTAGTAATATGATCATCCCTGATAAAAAAAATTAAAAACTAATTTAGCAAAGTTACATCTACATAATCAAGTGCTGCTATACATACTAATTTAGCAAAGACCAAGTAACATTAAATATGATGTACATATTAAATTTCCATAATTTAACAGTGATGGTGACAGAATCCGACTAATAGTAATGTTGCATAATTTCAACCATTAGGAAGAGTTGAGAAAGGAAAAGATATACATGCTGTAAAATCAAATAACTACGAAGGGTTGAGCGACGAGATGGTAAATATGGTATCAAACCAAAATTTTTATCAAGGAAGAAAGTGGACCTTATATGATCGCATATCAGGTCCAACATACTGATACCTACTATATCAACCTAATGCGCATGAGCAAAGTCTAGCTAAAATATAACATTACAGTGAAACACCTTGCAAATCAATTAAGTAATGAAATATATCATATTACATGTGTTGTTCAATATTTATTTCCCACAAATCCAATAACACCATAAACATAATTTTTTTAATCGTTCTTTGCTACAAACTTTAAAAAAAAAATTACATAACAACCTTATTTATACATACATCACTTGGCTAGAATTTATCTTGCAACACCGATATTTTTAATCATTATTATCCTTTGAATTCGTCTCTTGAAACCCTTACGACAATATCCTTAAACCTTAAATACTCTATCACAATCCCACCAAACAGCACAAAATTGTATGACAAGCAAAGACGGTTCATGTTCACGTTTATAAGAATAGGAAGAGAGATGGAGGGAGAAAGAGGGTAAAACCACATCCATCCAAACTATAAATTCATTTTTAATTAAACATATGACTTAAATGCTTGAAAAATGACGAATAAAAAACAAGAGGCTGGCAGAAAAGGTAAAAGAGAAATTATAGTTTTTTGATACCCCTTTGATACAAATAGAACTCCAATTCATTTTTTGGTAACTACCATATTCTACGTACGCATTTTGATAAAAACCCGTATTTTAATTGGGCTCAGCGAAATATTTTAACAGACGAAGTACACTTAGTCCAAGATAAGCAAACGACCGTCTACAGAGGAATGAAGATACCATCAACCAGCCACAAGATCATGTCCATGTCTTCCAAAAGCTGCTGCTGCTACTACGACTACAACTAATATTGAGGATGTTCTTAGTTAATTGAAATACCATCGATAAATATCGTCCTGACATTCGTTTGATCGCCGCGTTGCAAAATGCTTCATGTCTATTTTACCGACGTTGAGGAGAACGGCTGCAAACCAGACGCCAAAGATCAGGAGCAAGTAACAGAAGCAAAAAATTAAAAATTAAAAAGAAGTCATAAACTGGAAGGGGCATGTGACGCACAAGCACCTGATTCCAGAAAGTTTTGCTGTCCTCACCTCCGACTACGACTGTACTCGGGACTCCTGCTCCTACCATACGAGGGGGCATCATACCGGTCGTATAGAGGACTCCTAGCTCGACCGTAGTCTGGGCTTGGGCGACCCCTTCGGTAGGCAGGGCTGTCTGAGCGTCCATAGCCTCTATCATCATGCCTTCCGTGACCGCCACCTCTTTTCGGGCTATCACGTGGATCACGGTCATGGTCAGCACCGTCGTCATCATCCCTGAAGGCGTACTCGACTGTCACCATCCTGTCCAATATCTTGCTGCATGGCCAGTCGGAAAGGTAGGTTTTAGCTTAAAACAATTTTTGCAATAGAAAAATTCAGGCAAACGGGTATTAAGTGAATTACATCGAACTGAAATTTTCTATTCTGATTTGTTTAGAAACCGCAACAGAGCAAATAAACATACTGAAAAAAATACTTGTTCTGAGATTTGTAAGAAATTTGCAAATTAATTTTAATAGTTATCCTAGTAAGATGTCAAGGATTAATACTCGTTAATTTAATAGATATAATTTTAATTTGGCTAAGAGTTTAGCATCTTTTAGATGATATAGGGTCATTTGGTAAAATATTATTAGAATTATTTTGTCTCTCAATTGGTGTAATATTGATAATGAAATCTTTGCTTTGATAATCCATCGTATATATGTTGAGATAGTTACCCCTTCATCAATTTTTGTTCCAGGTTGCTGTATTGTTCGAAGACTCAATATTGATGCTATAAATATTGTGTCATAGATTATAAGTCAACTAATAAGATGGTCTAGTACACAACCAACCAACAACAGCTGTAGATGAATTATGAAACATTAAGAATAAACAAATAAAACTATCAACTATAAAGAAGGAATTAGAACTACAAAGATCAAACATATAAACTGCAGTGGCATGAAACACATTCAAAATAAGTGGCATACAAACGAGACCTTATCTAAGCAAATGCAAGTACAAACATTATGACAGACTTAGAAAATAGAAATTTTCAAGCAACGATGAAACAACTGACCTCATGTTGGTGTTATCAATGGCTTTGGTTGCTTCCTCTTGGGTCTTAAACTGAATAAATGCAAAGTTCCTTCTGATCCGAATATTAGTAATTGTCCCATAGGGTTCAAAATGCCTTTCAAGATCTCTAACTCTTGTACGAATTGGGTCAAAATTGATAACAAACAAGGTTCTAGTAGGCTTTGTATTTGCTGCTGGTCTAGAACTGTCACGATCACGCCCCCGTTCTCCTTGCTGAAAAATTATGCCAGTGAAACATGAATAGCAGAAAATATGCAAAAATGTTAACTGAAGTTGAATATCTACAAATTAATGCGGTTAGTATCACTATATCAATTGCACATTCTGAATCAATATCTACGACTCCAATTTGGGTCATTGGGTTGGGTTGAGATGATTAATCCAAAACTTTTGACAGAGGGATCCTAAGATCTTCTGGTAATAAGAGATACCTTTAAGATCCTTGTCTTCGTTATCAAGGCAGGACAAACAACCAGACAGATGAGGACTGTTGATTTTTAAAATCATTGCAGAAAGTCAAGGTCATTGATGCAATATTATTTTAGAATTTCCTTTGCTGGCGGATTTACACTGGCTGGAGTAGCTTTTATTTTATTTTTCTGAAAAAAGGTTCTACAATCTGTATCCTAGACATTTTCACTCTCTAAAAATCTATTGTTTGTTTACCTTAGAGACTGCCTTGTGATATTATCAGCATATATTCTTCGTAGTTACCATTGTAACCCTTTGGACTCTTAAGTTGCATCCTCATCATAAAAACATTATATAATAATTTTTACTAAGTAAGATCATTTTTTAGATTAATATTACACCTATGGATCAGAAACATTTTAGCAGAAACATCTCCCTACAAATTGATTCATAATGGCATTTATTCAAGTATGTCTTAGTCAAAGCAGAAATGGAAACTCAGCTGAATCTTAGCGATTTTTGTAAACAATAGCAGAGGTATGATGACGAGGTATGTGATAAAAGACCCAAAGAAATATTGCATAAGTTAAATTACCTTTCATTTATTTGCTTTGTGGGATTTAAGAATTTTAAAACAAAAACACAGTTGAATTTTTCTTCCACGTTTTCATTATCCAACAAATATTTATATAGGACATAAACCTAGGATCTGATTGAACACTCAAAAAAATCATGATCAGTTTTGTTAGATAAAATTTTCCACCAGTACATAAAACAAATTCTACCATAGTAAAATAAGAAGAAAAGTTACATACCCTTGACCACTCAACTGACAGCCTGCGTCGGCTATAACCAAAAGGTATACCATCAACTCTGTGTATGGCATCTTCTGCATCACGTTCATCATCAAAATAAACAAATGCATATCCTGCCACAACAAATTATAAAATCCAATGAGGAAAGATCCAAGAATAGTATGATACTTCCAATTTTTCTTCTTGATAGTATTTTGTGCAAAATAGAAACATAAAATTATACCTGCAAATTATATGTAGGCCTTAAGAAGATAATAAATCTAAACAAAAAAAGTTCTATACTGCCAAATAAAACATAAAGTCATACAATTCAAACCCAGATAGAAGTCATCACTGAACATGCTTCCCCGTGAGTAGAGCAAGTGTTCAGCTGGCATGAAATAATGACATCTGAGAACATGGGATGATGATACATTCTGTAGACAGGTAATGATGATATTATCTGATGGCATGGCATGATGGTACAGATCCTCAACTATCAAGCTTGGGCAACAACTTTGGGCAATGCAAGTCTTATCATGTGTTTGTTTGATGTATATGATGAAAGTCAGTTGCCTATTGATGGAGTTGATGTTCTGAGTTCTGAGAGAAAGATTTCCTTTGACATGGATGGTTTTCAAATGGAACCTGGAGAGCCTAGAAAAAGCTCTGCTTCCTTAGTAGTTCCTGCGTAAAAGCAAACTTTTAAAATAGGCATTCTTCACCAAGTTATTACAATTCTTGATCCTTGCAAGAGAATTCACTCTCATCATGATTGAACACATGAATATTGCAAATCATGTTCCCAGTCAATAATGCTTAAGAATTGTTTGTTAATTTATGAAACATCTTAAGCCTGGATTTTTTTGAGATAACTTGCTATGGAAAAAGAATTACAAACTTAAAGAGATCCAGTTAATTTATAGTGTCATGCTGACATGATTAAATCACCAATGGTTTTAAAACCAAACTGATGTAATTGTGTAACTTAAAAGTTGTACGTATTAACTGTTCATCTTACGGCCCATAATATTACTTATTTTAAAACAAGATTTCCAATGAAAGCAATATTTGAATGCTCTTACATATCTAGGATTTAAAAAGCGTCCAGCACACAGTAATTCCTCCAAAACAACATTTTGGGAAGCTCATCATACAAAACATTACCAATGAAAAAACAGAGGGACAATTTCCCATGACCCAACCCTAGTTTCTGTGTAACAAAAAAATACCTAACCATGAGAAATGTCAAGTTCTACAATCTTATTTACAAAATAAGATGCATTGTGTTACTTCAGAATGAGACATCATGAGAACAGATAATGAACAAAAACATAGATTGTGAACACATTGTGCTTTTCACATAAGATACCAATGGCAACTTGGTTATTAAATAGAGTATTAAGATATAATATAAGAAATGTGATATAAATACAACTTACTCATTTAAAAATACACTTCAAATACTAATATAATATTGATGTATATAATTTAATTATATTATTAAAAGAATATTTAATTTTGTTAAGATTAATCCCTGATCTCGGCTACTTATACTAAAGCTAATAGAGTTCTTCACCAATATATCTCCATGAAACCATAATCCTCTACGTAATACCAAACTAGAATGTCAGTTTAAAATCTCTTACTCATATAGCGCTGTGACATTGCACAAACAAAATATGCTTTGGGATTAAACCAGCTCCACTGCGAACTCACTAACTTGGGCTCAATCATTTACCAAAACCTATAAATCCAACTCAATGTTATTTCAGCCAGATAAACACACACATCTCCTTGATTAGCCCACAAATATCTATATGGAGAAAAACTAGTAAGTCAACAATTTTCACAAGATCTAAAGGAGAACATCAGGAACGAGAATATAAAAAGAAAAACATGGGCGTAACATTGACTAAAAACAGTCTTCGTGGAGGCGTTAACATCCATAACTCTCAATAGTTATCTCATTACGATTCCTCCAAAGGTGGCAAGTAAGCCACCCCAGCAAGTGAAAACGAAAACAAATGTAAATAGCAAGGAATGGAGAGTAACATACCAGACTTCATGTCGATGCGATCTACCTTTCCATACTTAGAGAAGAGCCGGTCAAGGTCCGTATGGCGAGTATCGTTGTCGAGATTTCCACAGAACACAGGCCTCATCCTCCCGAGCCAAATCCCAAGCAAATCCGCAGGCGAGCAGGAGGCAAAGCTGAGAAAGAGTTAGCATCGCGTGAGGATGCAGATCGAACAAGCTAAAGGAAGGAACCCTAATCGAAGGAGAAAGATTAGAACGAAGCCGCACTGGAAACCCTAGCGAGAAGCACCTTGTCTCGCGGTCGAAGTGTTGGCCAAGGTCCCCCGATCCAAAAGTAACGAAAAGTACTTCGGAGGTCGCTTTAAGTAGGGCTGTAAATCTGGGCCGGCCTCGAGGTTAATTGGACGGCCCAAAAGCAATGACACAAGTTGGCGCGGCAAGGAGTTAAATTGTTGGTTCTTTTAAATGAAAATGAAAATCTTTTCACTTAATGGGAAAAAAAAAATAACGGCAGATTAACGAACCACCTTGGTAAATTTTTATATTATCCTAATTGCGTAAACTTTGCAAATACTCCAATCGCCAATCGATTCGATAAAGTTCTATGAAGGGTAACTTTAGTCTATTTGCTGGCAATTTATTAAAAAAATAAAAAATAATTAAAAAAATTTTTATGATAAAAACTCATTGCTCTATATGATATATCCAATTAATATTTGATGACGTAAGGATAATCGGTAAAACTAAATGAATATATAGGATTTTGCATTCAAACTCTTTAAATCTATCCACGATTTTGACATATATCAATCAATTGATGAATCTAGAAAGTTCGAAATGATATGAAATTAAACTTTATATATTCATATAATTCTCTTGATTATATCCTCTATAATATTTATACCCTCAAATATTAATTTAATATACTATATTAAGAATCGTAATTTTTTTATCACAAAGGACATTTTAATTATTTAAAAAAATTAAACAAATGCTACAACATAGCAATCCATTAAATTACTATTTATGATCACATAACTTTATCAAATCAATTCTTACCTTATAGCAATTAATTAAAAATTAAAATCTACTGATTAAATTAGAAAATTTGAAAAGATATGAAATTATATTTTATGTATTTATCTAGTTCTTCTAATTATATCATACTCTTAAATATTAATTTAAGATACTATATTAAAAGTTATGATTTTTTGAATATATTTATAACTTTTTAATTGATTACTCTAGTGTATTGAACATATTTATAACTTTTTAATTGATTACTCTAATGTAGTAATTGATTCATTAAAACTATGTAACTATGAACTAAATCCTATATATTCATTTATTTCTTCTAATTATATCAATGCTAATTGATTATTACTACATTGTATAATAATTCAGGACAGTACTGTGCTAAAATCGATTGCGAACACGATTTGAGTAATATAAAAGTCTTTGAGCTTGGGCCAGATTGGGTCTGCCTATCGAGCTATAAATTTAATGCTACAAATTATTTTTAAAAAATAATTTAAAATATGAAAAATAATTTAAAATAAAGACACGAGGACCAGCAAGATCCCTAGAGCCTCTGTGCTATGATAAGGTTGTTGTATGTGTGCACCAAGGTTGAATATTGAAAGAAAAAAACGGTAAGCGGAGTCAGAGGAACGTAGAGATTAGAGCAAGTCAATCAAGCACGTAAAGCAAAAACATATAGATAGGGATGTAAATCAAAAATATATAGATAGGGATGAAAATGAACCAAACGATTTATGAATTATTCGGAGCTCAATTCGATAAAAAATTCGTTCAAATTCGTTCGTTTATCTTATCGAATCGAGCTCGAACTCAATTTCGAACTTGATAGTTTTATCGAGCCAAGCTTGAGCTTAAGGATATTCGACTCGTGAACTCGCGAATATGTTCATTTATAGACTCGTGAGTCAAAAAAACGAACCTTAAAACGAGCCTTAAACCGAGCCAAAAAATGAACTCGAAAAAGAGCCTTAAAATAAATTTTAAAATGAGCCAAAAAACGAATTTTAAAACGAGTCAAAAATGAGCTCGAGCTCGCTTAACGAATTAGACTCGTTAACTTTGATAATCGAGCTAATAACGAGCCGAGCTCGAACTGTTCGCGAACTTGATAATTCTAAAACGAACCGAACTCAAGCCTTGTGATAAAAGCTCGATTCGAGCTCGAGCCCGAATATAACTTAAACGAGCCTAATACTATTCGACTCAGTTCGGCTCGTTTACATCCCTATATATATATATATAGATGAACAGTGACAACTGAAACATGTAGAAGCGGTTTTGAGCAACAAAAAGGTAAACATGGAGAGTAGTTTTGAGCTCATCATGTGTTTCCCTTCCCCTATTCTCCGTAATAAACAAGCATGAGAACTTGTTTACAGCTCCCTAGAGCAAATAAAAGTGGCAATTTGTGAGCAATAGGAAGTGCACTATGAAGGTGATAATCAGAATATCACAACCAGAAACAGATAGCAAGACACCTATAAAAGCAAGTTACAATCGCTACAAAGAATCAGATGTGGTCAAATTATGCTTTGTCCATTTGGTAAACAAGCATAAAGAAACTTTTTCAAGTGCAACAAATATCTTTGCCAGGGCAGTTAAACTTGCATAGAGCTTATTTTTCTAACAGCAAAGTCGGATCATTCTATGAGAATTTGACCTTCAATTAGGCTAAGTTCATGAAATTCTTTATCCTAGTGTTTTTTTCCCGCTTCAAGCAACAAAAAAAAAAACAGTGAATCTACAGGCAGTGTGAAAGTTCCAAGGATTGAGTTGATAGAAACAAGATCTCGACAACATTTCTCATGAGTCAATCTCGACGAAAAGGCTCGCTTGTGGGTGCAAGCCGGCTTCCTTTAGCGTCAACGAATGCTTTTCAGAGCCATAGGTCACACGGGGAAAGTTAGAAACTAGGGTGTAGTTTTCTGCTTCCAAGCATCCCAAGGAATCAACATAGTCGTATAGAGAGCTGATTGTTGTGGTACAGTCAAACCTCCTCTCCTTGCGCTCTCCAGTTGGGAATCGAACAAGCACCTGAAAGTGATCATAATGTTTGCATCAGTTCTGTAACCCAAGATAATGTTTAAATTATTACATACATTCATATAAATAGTATATAAACTTTAACTGATATCTCATAAACAACATAAGGATTTCAGTCATAACTTCCCTTAATCTTTTGTTACATTTTCTCTTAATTCTCTAACCCAATTCTATCAATCAGAGGCCACAAATTACACGTATAAAAATACATTTACCAGCTGATTTCAATTGATAATACACATGTCGTTAATTGGATACAAATATATGCTCATTAAATTGCAAATGAGATATTGTTGTCTATGAAACCAAAAACACTAGACAAAAAATTGTACTAAATGAATAAGCTTGGTAAAACTAAGCAAACAAGAAATGCATACTAAAAATAATGTAAAGCGTGACCAAACAATTGACGGCATAATTACGAAAAATCTGCTATATTGTCAATGAAGATTTAAGATGTCAATCCAACATCTTAAGTCAACTTTTCCAACTGAACATTAGGAGATAAAAACTAGTTCAAAACATGATTAGTTTCAAGATATGCAACGCAGCTCTAGCCAAGGATTGTGATTGAAACAGAGGACAATAATACTTGTTTAAGGAATCTACTGTCCATAAAAAGCAAATATGGCATCATTGAGCACTTTCTAGCAATAAGCAACAGAATAATCAATTATGCCACAATCTATACACAATTTATACACAATTTATATTACTAGCAAAAGAAATAAGCAGAAATATATTGGAATTTCTGCACAAAATTGATACATTCACTGCACGTAAGCAAAGATCATGATTTTTTTTTTCTTATCCTACTAGTTTTAGCTTCTCTAGTTTCCAATCATTGCACTCAATGCATGAGAACCACCAGAAATTCATTATGGTTAAACTTGAATTGATGACATTAGTGTCCATGGGCAATGTATTAGTGCCATGAGAATAAAATTTTAGTTATAAACAGATAACTTTTTTGAAACAAGAAAGGTATTTTAATGTTTCATAAACTGGTAATACAATAATATCATTATCTAGAAAAATAGATGTTCTATATAATAGTTACTAAAAAGAGTCAAAAAGTATTGTTAACTTGAAAAACCTCTTATCATGGTCTCTTCATAACAGTAGGTATCTTCAATAGATGGCTTTAGGGAGTATAAACTCTGGAATACTCCATTCAGAAAATAGAGAGCTTTGTGACACTTACTCGTGTAACGTTAGGCCCTTTGTCAGGTTCAGCACCCAATGCCATTGCTTTCTCTTGCCGTCTTCTAGTAAGAGCAGCTTCTTTTTCAGCAGCTTCATGAGCAGCTCTTGCCAAGGCCTCTTCTTCTTCCTTACGCTTCCTTTCAGCCTCTTCAGCCTCTCTCTTCAACCTATCTTCCTCTTCCTTCAGTTGACGCTCTCTTGCCTGATTTGTTACAAGTTGCATAGGTTTTAAATGCTGACATGGTATGCATAGAACTTGCAGTAATATGGCACATTATCCGATGTTTATGATAGTGCAGATGCATAAAACCATCAATAAACCAAAACCCAACTTAATAAAAAACACTGGCATACTTGATCAGCTTCAAGTGCTGCTCTATATGCAGCATCTTGCTCTTCTCGTAAACGCTGATTGTTTCGCCGCTCTTCAGATTCTATCCTTGCAGCAATTAATGATGGGGCACATTCTTCAAATACACGTTGAAGCAATGTAAGCATTTCTTCAGGTGGCTTGGGGCCCTCAATCTGCATAATGTATAGGATATAACAACTAGAAAGCCATTAAGAAAATGTACCACCCCTCAAAAGTATATGCACAAGAAAATAACATATGAATTATGAAAAAGAAATAAGTATATAATTTATGAACAAGAAAATAACATATGAATTATGAAAAAGAAAATAGTATATAATTTATGGACAAGAAAATAGTGTAACATTATGCCAACTATACATCTAACAGAAGGAGATGAAAGGGAGTGCGTGCTATAAACACAGATAAGTAGACAACTTTTAACACATAAACCTAGAGAGAACCACGTGTAAGAAGTAAGGACCAGACAGGCTTTCTTTGACGTTGAAGAGTAAAAACAATTTTTAAAAGTATAAATACTAAAGTCAATCAATCAAAAGGTGAACGTATTATCTATCACCAGTCACATTCATCATCAAGCAGTGTTAGTATAAATTATTTTTTGAGTCGGTTACATAGATCTAATCCCTTTGTTGAACTATGCAAAGATGATATCTATCACCAGTCACATTTAGACAATACAAAATTCCTTTTTAGTTACATTAACTAGAATCTTTTTTTTTTAAAAAAAGAATAATAATATTTGCGACTGTATAAAAATCATGGGCATAAACCAAGATAATAAATGCGCTAAACTATCAGATGTGTGCATTGCTTTACAGAATTCCAAAAGGAGAAGGGCAACAGTCTAGTAGCTATGGCAAAAAGCTTCTCCTCTGATGACAACAAGAATTAATTAGAGTATATATATTGAAGACTACAAAGAGTGATGTACCTGATGAAGGAGGGCAATCCTTTGGTTGTCGGTGGCCATGACTATGGCACAGAATGGAAAGCGGGAAGCCTTGAGGCTATTACTCATCTTAAATCCTTCCTCTCTCCTAATGCTCCCGCCCCAAACCACAAAATTTTCAGTTAGAAAAGCAACCACTGGGGGCGAGCACAGGGTTCCCTCGCAGAAGGCCGGCACATCCGGGTGCTCAGGAGAGTGCAGGTACACGAGCATCAGCTTGAATTCCCGCTGTGCGCGCAGTAGGGCGTCCATGAACCCCTCGGCAGCGAAGCGAGGCCTGGTGTCGGCAGGGTAATCCCTCTCAAAGGCGGCGACGAAGTCCCCCGCCTCGGCCGTGGAGTCCGAGACGGGGATCAGGCGGTCGCCCTCCGCGCCGCGTGGCGAGGCAAGATAGCCGAGGATGCCGATGGTGCGATTGAGGACTCCGCCTGCGATCCAGAAACCGAGGCCAACGGCGCCGGAGACGACGTAGAAAGGGAGGGTGACGATCCGCCAGGCGATGCCGGGAGCCGGGCCGGCGACCACGGCTGGTGTAGGGGCGGAGGAGGAAGCGGCGGCGGGGAAAGGATTTGCTGCGGCGGCGGCAGATGAGGAGGATGGGGCATTGGATGTGATAGAGGCGATGGCGAGCTCAAGATCCCAATTATGGGCGGAGAGGATATCGGTGCAGAGATCGGGATCTTCGATGCCGGTAATGGCCTGGAAGTAGCCCAATTTGTCCTCGAATCCATCCGCCATGGCCGCTGCTTCACGGAGATCGAATCGGGTAGGGTTCCCTTATCGGTCGTCTTGGTTTCTTCTATCGGTAGGGTTTGTAGTGGTGAGAAAGAGAGAGGCTTCACTTGGTCAAAAGGCGAGCAGTTCTACTATATACCAATCATAATGCGTAATAATTAATAAAAACATTCTATATTTTTCTTTTTTATTAAAAAGTGAGAAAAAAAATCTTATATAATTACTGATGAACGCAGTTAGACAGTAGTAGAGTAAAACAGGGCATGTGTAATAATTAATAAAAATATTCTATATTTTTCTTTTTTATTAGAAAGGGAGAAAAATATTCTTATATATATAATTATTGATAAATTTAGTTAGCTACTACAATCAGGAAATTTAGTATCATTTTAATTACACGTTTCATTTGGAGGAATATGAAGATCGAGAAGATTAGCTAGGCCAATTGAACATATCGTTATGTTTTCTAAGACATGTAATAAAGTCTAGCTTTCAGGAGTGACGGAGGTTTCTACGAAGGCTAAGATTTCATAGAATAAATTAATTCATTGTCTCTTAATTAATCTTTCATGGTGCGGTGATAAAAAAATGAAACGAACACTTAATATTTCTAATCTAATCTAAAACGCAAATCGTCCCGCTTAATCGGATAGAAAAAATTGCATCACCAAATAATAAGAATGATAATAAAAAAAAACAATTTCTCTCAATTCATCCAAATAAATTTAAAATATAATTTATATATATTTAAAAATTGACTTTCAAAATATTCATTTCTATTAAAATTTCTTCAACCTTTATTCGTTTCTATATATAAAGGTAGAGATGAGAGCTATAAGCTAAATAATAATTAAAAAATAATAATAGAAATATCAAGATCTAAAAGACAATTCAATATAATTCCAGTAGATGATAATATGATGTCAAATAACTTGAGGGGATGGAAAAATACTTACGGTATCAAAAATAATTGTCATTCTTTTCTTCGATTGCTCCTTGTTATGAAGGAGTTAGCTACACGTCAAGAAGCCTCAATGATCTCAAAAGTCGCATGGCTTACCTAATCCGGATTCTACAATGAAAACATGACACGGATTTGTTGCAGTAGAGGAAGAAAGGCAAATCAAACTCGTCAAGCGAAGACCACATCCGAGCGCAATACATATTTTGTGTTTTTCATTACGGTACGAGCTTCATGGAGCATGCACTTGTGTCCGTGGATGTGGAGAAGTGCCATTCCTTCTACTGGAGCAACCTGCGTAAAGACTGTCGTTAGTTCGATACATATTTATTTGATAACGAGTGAACCAAAACATTTCGATGAAATCTAGTTGCTATTAGTGATACTTACCTCTGCAACAATCCCTCTTCCTTGATCATAGAAAACAGTTTCACCTCCAACCAAAGATTGCAGGGATTTATCCTTATTGCTGCTCTTTCCGGTAAGATATATTAGTAGGGTATATTGGGTTGTTTGCCCTCCTCCGAGATCAACGCTCTCGTCGATATGCCGACCAAACCTTTGCCCCACTGTATATCTGATAGATATAAAACAAGTTATAGATTTTTACAAAAATAATCAGGTCTATAATGCATCATCTAATATTGTAGTAAATCAAAGATTTATAATTCTGAGTTGTCCCCAAGCAGTATGAGTGAACTTTATTGTTCTGCCTATTAAACATGTGAAACTTGTCAATGTAGATGATATCGAAAGTCATCAACTCTGGGGCCTCGTACTAATAGGCACGCCATAAAGCACTGCCGACATATTTACATTTCAGCCGAGGTTGGATAGAAATTTCAAACCATGGAATCATCAATTATAAACCCACATTGCAGAGGTCAAAATGGTTAATGATTATAACTGAGTGCTAAAGTTAGGTCAAAGCCACTAAAAATAACGCATTCTAAAGTGTTTTAAAAATGATTTAGATTAAGGCAAAATTTTGCTATTCAACTTCTACAAGTATCTTATATAACAAAGAGCAAAACTAATATATCTACCAAAAGCATGAAAAGCAATAAACTAAAAAATGAAATAAATAGTAAATATCTTGTTATTACCTGTAAAAACGTATATTTGGATTCAGACCGACGGCAACCTTCCCCTGGAGCTTGATATCATCAAACACTCTTTTCAAGCCTGATTGCCAAATGATTTCAGCGAGTAAAGGATCAGTAACTGACATGCGATCATTATCCCTAAAAGCTTCGCCTTTAGCTGGACCCTGGCTTCCTTGGTGAATAAAGCCAAAAGATTCTGCAGCTTCCACGTAGGCCTTTGACTCAATGCTACTGAAGAAGTTTGCTATCTGCAAAAGTATTCAGTCGTAATTATGCTTGAGGTTCATTTCAGACTTCTTTTTAGCAGCAAAAATTTCTATCGAGATAAAAAGATTTTTAAAGTATCATTTCATGCAAGAGTTTTCGGTATATCATTCAGTACCATGTCGTGCTAACATCTGACACAATTTAGAACACACCAATCAACTCAAATGAGTTTCAGTCCTTTAATCTTTAGTGCAACAAGTTACAAAAATATCCCAACAACAATTGTCATGCAGGATGAGAACATTGGTTCTTGTAGCATCCACCTCATAAATTTTCAAGAACTAGATTAAAAATGCCCCTACAACATCTAGAGTTGGATAGTTCCATCACATATTTATAAATATATCTCAGTTAACCATAGACTTTGAATTAAATTGGCATAGTAGGAGGCAAAACACCAACAAGCACCCTATTCGCTTTTTTGACTCTAATATGACTCCTTTGCTGTTAGTATTGCTTTGGTTGGATTATCCTCTCTTACACTCCTCTCATTATTGGAGAGACTTGTCTTGTCTTGGTTCTTGGCGATACCGGCTGAAATAGGCAGTAACTATGCCAACATTACCTGTATTGGCACAATAAAAGTATTCCAGTTGTGCCAAGTGAAACCGATCAACACTTGAGCCCATGTTATAGGACTAAAGGTATACAAGTCATACTATATATAGCATAAGAGTTTGACTTTTAAATAAATCACATGCTAGCTAGTGTCTTAAGCACCCATATACACATTCTTGCCTTGACTTATAACTATCTTTCTTGTTTCTTTGCTTCTTAACCAAACATGATATATTCTTGTTTGTTTGCTTGACCTTAATTTTGTAACCTAATTTCATAAACTATGCTACCTTCCACAGCTTTTGAGCACATTTGAGCATACAAGTACAGATTAACATGCAGAAGATAACCATAAATATAAAGTGGAACAAGATTAAAAGATTTCTTAATCCTTGTTTCATTTTTATTCAACCAAACACATTATCATCTCGTTTCTTTATAAAACAATACATCAGAGCGTGATTGAAGAAGCTTGCAACACGCCAACACCTAATTTACTGATAAGGATATGAATGTCTAAATTGGTTCCTTGCTAAATAGTTATAAGTATAAAAAGTTATTAGTATATACAATAAAAATTAATTTAATTTAAATATAAAAAAAATTGATATAGTAGTATAAACTTTAAACAATATTGTTACAACAACAACCAAACTTTTTCCCACTAAATGGGGTCGGCTGTATGAATCATTTTACGTCATTGAACTCTATCTCCTATTATATCATCATCTATATTTAAATAAATTTTATCTTGTTTTATTATTATTACCCAAGTCTTTTTTGGTCTTCCTCTTCCTCGTTTGATATGCATGTTTATCATAGTTTCACATCGCCTAACTAGAGCATTTATTGGTCGTCTAAGTACATATCCGTACCATCTTAAACGTGTCTCTCGGAGTTTTTCCTCAATAGATGCAACTCCGACTTTCTCTCTAATGCTCTCATTTCTTATTTTATTCATCCTCGTATGCCCACACATCCACCTTAACATCCTCATCTCTGCAACTCTCATCTTCTGCTCATGTGCTCGAGTCATAGCCCAACATTCAGCTCCATGTAACATAGCAGGTCTAATTGCAGTTTTATAGAACTTACCTTTAAGTTTAAGAGGTACTTTACGGTCACATAAAACACTCGATACTCCCCTCCATTTACCCATCCTGCTTGTATTCTATATAAGACATCTCTCTCAATCGCTCCATCGTTTTGCAAAAATGATCCTAAATATTTAAATCTCTCGGTTCAGGGCAACTCGTCTTTTCCTATCTTACAATTGTTTCATTACTTCTAATATTGTTAAACTTAAATTCCATATATTCTGTCTTTAAGCTACTAAGCTTAAAATCTTTCTCTTCTTGTGTTTCCCTCTAGGATTCTAGTTTAGCATTTACTCCTTCACGTGTTTCATCTATCAGAATAATATCATCTGCAAATAATATGCACACGGTATTGTGTCTTGAATGTGCGCAGTGAGTTCGTCCATAATTAGTATAAAAAGATAGGGACTTAGAGTTGATCCTTGATGTAACCCTATCTTTATTGGAAATGCTTCAGTTACTCCGCCTGAAGTTTTTATTGGAAATACTTTAAACAATATTATTATTGCTAATTATTAAACTATAAGCAAAAGTTTACTTCATTTACAATTATATCAAAGTTAACTTGATTTATGGTGAAATTTAAATCAATTAGAACAATAATTTTATAAATAATTTAAGAGTATTAGTTACTTAAGAAAAAAATTGATTGACTATTACAGTAAAATTTAAATATATAAACTAGCTAAAGTTAATTACATAGTTTTCATATAGTTAACTTGTTTGTTATTTATCTAGCGTCCATAACTTATCTCTAACAAACTGAGCTATTTCATGTGTTGGACTTGGTAAATATGCATAGATAGGTTCTGTTCCTACTAGCTTAAGCTTTCAGTGATAGTTCTATTCTAGCAAAGTTTTCACATATAATATATAACGAAAATTGATGGGATAACATACTAATTTTCATCCTAATAGATGAATCTGGTGATCGTGCTCCCAGTAGTTTGATAGTCACATTCACAGATCATTGACACATTGTAGGTAACTAGACAAAAGAATGAAAAAGACAGTAGGAATGAACATGAAGTCCCATTTCCAAACATCAACCAGACATAGAACCAGTAATGCAATAATAAAAGACTATAGTAGCTTGAAAAATACAATACTTGAATTGGTGGAAGCTAAATTAATGGATATAGCATAACACATTGAACTAAAGATTGTAACAAGTTAACATCAGCAGATGAGGCTTGGATACAGGGTTGACATGAAAGTCATAATATCAATGCAACGTGACAGATGATTTGCAATAAAAAAACATCTCGTGTACATTAAATCCAAAGCTCAGTCTGTCCACATGATCAGGTTATGCAGTAGGTGTTTAAAAAATTGGAACATGAGTCTGATTAGTGTCATCTCCTATCCTTAAATCACTTTTTGTTTTCACAGATCTATTTTTGCTAACATGCTTGCTTTTACATAGGAATGAGTACAGTGAAAAAGCTGTGAGAAGAATGAGTACTCTTTGCATAATGTCTCATACCCATTTACTTAGAATCATAATATTCCAGAAAATTGCTATGTGAAATTAAGAGATACAATGAACTTAGAATAGCCAACAATGTAACAGTTGCATTCCAAAAGAAAGAGCAACAAATACAGTAATACTGGGAATCAAGCTAAAGTAGTTGTATGCTCACCAACCTCACCCATGCCACAAAACCAAATGTTTGGCACTCTAAATAACTATTGAAGAACCAAATACATATCCAATGTGACAAGGCAGGGATTCTTATCCAGCCACATAGTTCAGGTAAAATAATTAATTTCAATGCCCTAACAACCCATCAATAAATCCTCTATTACATTTCTTCAGAAAATAGGGTGGAATATAAAATCATAGTGAAAAAATAGCCATTTAGCAGTCAATTAGCCGGACAAAGGTGGATAACAAAAAATTTGGCACTGGATCCTGAGAAGTTCATAATAATACACGATTATGGGGTATCTTTCCAATTTATTGCATGATTTTCATGAACCGTAACCTGCTCATCTCATTATTAGTACAAACTCTAAGAAACTCATTGTTTCTCACGATTAGGTTTGGGAAAAACACAGTATTCTTTGGTTCTTCTGCCATTTTTTGTTTTTGTTTTTTTTTTTTTTTTTTTTTTTGCTAAATAACACTCGAACATGCATCTTCAATTCAGAATTTTGCAAGAAAAATCAGTTGGGATTTTAAAACTAAAAATTTCAAGAAGAAAAACAAAAGCGGAGAACAGGAAGTGGTAAAAGGGGGCGGTCTGAGAAATAAAACCGTGAACAAATTGGTGCCCTTGAGGCGGTTGATCTGGAGATCCTTCTTCGGCTTGATAAGCGGCCACCTCCCGCCTATTTCCTTCCCGATCGCCGCCTTCTTTTTCCGGTTCTTCGACTGGTGCTCGTTGTCGCCGGGACTCGCCATGTCCGCAAAGGAAGGAAGGAAAGACCAAGCAGCAATGCCAATGAACCATGGAGTTCAACAGAATTCTTTCTTCGGCAATTTGTCGATGCATCATAGATTTTTAAATTTATCAAAAGACCCACGCTATTTTGAATATTTACTAAATCAACCAATTTTATTTGATCTGTCAATGCATCAGAGATTTTTAAATTTATCAAAAGACCCACGCTATTTTAAATATTTACTAAATCAGCCAATTTTATTTTCCCTCTCCTCTCTTCTATTTCCTCTTTTTTTTTTCATGCATACATGCATGCATACATAACATAGGTCTGATATACAAATCTTATCAGACCCACGATATTTAGAGTTTAGTTAATTTTTTGATAATATTTTAATACATTTGAAGAAGTTTAAATAATCAATAAATAACATATTTGAACTCTTTGTAACCTCAGAAATAGACAGAAATTGATCCATTATTTATTTTGGCTTCTACAGAAGTGTAAAATTATAATAATGATGAATCTATAAAATATATGCCTAATATAATTCATATCATGCCCAACGTGGAGATTTTTTATTGATTCTTTCTTATTATATTTTAATACCTTTTGGACGTAAAAATAAACAATAGTTAGCATATTTGAACTCCTTGTAACATCAGAAATCCACAAGAACTGAAATGGACTCAATTGGAGCTCTGTAGGTTCATTAATGAATTTCTGATATTGCAAGGAGTTAAAATATGATATTCATTATTTATTTTAACTTCTAGAATGTGTTATAATATAATAAAAAGAATCAGTAAAAATTCTCATAGGTTGGGTCTGATATGATTCCATATCATACATATGTTAGGCCTAATATGGTCATATCAGGCGCAACGTATGGGAATTTTTGCTGATTTTTTTATTATATTTTAATACCTTCTAGAAGTTAAAATAAATAATATAGCATATTTGAACTCCTTACAATATCAGAAATCCACATAAACTGAAATGGATGGAATCGGAGCTCTCTATGTCCATCAATGGATTTCAATCAAAATCCACTTATGGACCTAGAGAGTTTTGATTGCATTTATTTTAGTTTCTATGGATTTCTGAGATTGTAAGGAGTTTAAATATACTATTCATTATTTATTTTGGCTACTCAAATATGTTAAAATATAATACAGAAGAATTGATGAAAACTTTTACGTTGAGCATGATATGTGGCTCAACGTAGGCATTATATGAAATAGATTATATAAGATATAGAGTATAGGTTTAGAGTTCAATTTAACTAATTTATTTAATTCAATTTAACTAATCTAAGTCAACTAATTAATTTAATTCAATTAATATAATAATTAGATTAATTATTATATTGAAGTCTTGATGACATCTACAATGAAACTCATGCTATTCATGAAAAATGAGTTTGTTTTGTTTACTTGAAGATATTAAATCTTTGAGCTTTGAAGAAGCAAAAGAGGATGAGAAATGGAGAGGAACCATGGATGAGGATGAAAAATGGAGAGAAACCATGGATGAAGAAATGCAAACCATTGTGAAGAACGATACTTGAGAGTTAGTATCTATTCCAAAAGACCATAAGACTATTGGAGTTAAATGGATATACAAAACAAAGAAGAATGTCAATGGAGAAGCAGAAAGGTATAAAACATGACTTGTTGCTAAAGACTACCAACAAAAATAAGGTATTGATTATGACGAGGTATTTGCTCCAGTAGTTCGATTGGAGATAATTCGTTTGTTGATATCTCTTGTCGTTTAAAATCATTCGAAGATTTATCAATTAGATGTTAAAGTTACCTTTCTTAATGATTATCTTAATAAAAATATTTACATTGAGCAACCTATTGGATATGTGGTTAAGGGGCATGAAGACAAGGTCTTGAAGCTAAAGAAGACATTTTATGGTCTTAAACAGATGTTAAAAGCTTGGAACAATCAACTTGACAAGTATTTTTTTTTCAATACAAAGTCATTATGCTACAACTCCTCTTATCTTCCTATAAAGCTTTTGAGAGTCCATCACCTTCCAACAATGGTAACCTTGAATGAAGTTGAGGGGAGGTCTTAGAGTAGGGCAAGCACCAAGAAAGAGCTTTCCAAAGCAATCTGTTTCAAGAGCTTAGAACAATCAACTTGACAAGTATTTGCAAGAAAATGGTTTCTTGAGATGCACCCACGAGTATGCACTCTATATGAAAGAAGAAGGTCAAGGTTTCTTACTTGTTTGCATTTATGTGGATGATCTCATATTTATAGGAAATAATAAAAAAATGATTGAAAAAAAAATCAAGATAACCATGAGTCAAGTCATGAATCTGAGACGACTGACATGGAACTCATGACTTATTTCTTGGGAATCCAAGTAAAGCAAATGGAGGATGGAACTTCTATTTCACAAGAAAGTTATACAAAAGAGGTTCTTAAAAAGTTCAATATGTTCAATTGTAGACCGATTAATATTGTTGGATCGTGAATTCGATAGAGAGGGGGGGGTGAATATCGATTAAAAACTTTAGTACGCAACGGAAAAAAAAAATAACAATGCTAACACAAGTATTTTTTACTTGGTTCGGAGCCTTCAATGACTCCTACTCCAAGGCTCACATTCGTCGAGTACTTTCGTTGGGAAATTTACTAGCAATTCGGAATATTGATTACAAAATTGAATTACAAGAATGTTAATAGAAAAACAAATACCGACAATGAAAAGAAGGAAACAGAAAACAGCACTTTGTCGGTCGTGGAGTCCCAGGAGCACAGCAGAGCACGTGATGAGAGATCTTGTCGTTGTTAATTTGCTCCAGCCTTCATCCTCCTTATATAGGAGGTTCGGGGTACCTGGATCCCTTTGGGGCACCCTGAATGTGACATACCCGAGCCAACCAGGGTGCTCCACGTGATGAAGCTCGTTGGGGATAAGTTTTGTATTTCGGGCGGCCATACCCATTTCGGGTGCCCAGATCCCTTCCAGACGTCCGGATCCCTTCCGGGTGCCCGGACCTCCACTTTACCAGCTACCTGTATAAAAGTATTAGTCTGTGGCAAAATGCAAACTACCTTGCAAAACAAAGTATTAACACAGCATAGTCATAAAAAGGAATAGTGTAGTAATTAGATTTCGCCTCATCGAGACCGGAATCTAGTCAAGATCTCAACTTAGAGTTTTGAAATGATTCTAAGTTGGATTGACGCCTAAGTTCCCTTCCCGGGAATGCGTCCTCACAGTCACTCCCCTCCAGTGATTTACCTCAACTTACCCGCCAGATGTCCGGTCAGCCCGTCTGTAACGACCCGGCCCTCTGACCTCTTGGGCGGCCCTTGTGGCGGCCCAACTGGCGGCCCTTATGTCGTCAGCCTATTTGGCGACCTCTATGTCGTCGACCGACGACCCTTGGCCGTGCCGTTACTCACTAGGACTTTCCACCCCTGGCCAGTGGATTTTTGCCTCCCCCAGGATTCGAACTCTAAACCTCCAGGCTTAAGTATTAGAGTTTATGAATCCTGGTAACCAAGTGAGCTCTAAACCTCCAGGCTTAAGTATTAGGGCTTCGTCTCCGGCGGTCGGCGAGCGTCTTCTTCCGTGAGTTCTTCACCGATCCAAGCTCCTCTCGTAAAGGAGAACTCGAAGGCGCGAAGAAGACCGAGATTTCAAGCTCGCCGCAAGCCCTAGAAGAATTAGAAGTTCTTCTCTTCGGCTGTAAGTCCAAGGAACACATGTGAGTTGCTACTCACCTGCAGTAGGAGAGGCTTTCGGATTTTGATTGAGAGTTTTCTCTTGTCCGGTTTCTTTCAGATGTTTTGAGGTTTATGATCTTGATGGATTCGATTTTAATCTCCTTGCTATACAAAGAGTGTAAACAACCCTTGCATTTAGCACTGAAAGTTTTAGTTTCTGGCCACTTCAATGACCATGAACGGATTTCTGTTAAGTGGCAGTCTTAGTTCCTTTCTTACTGTATTGAGTATGAAATGGTTGTAATTTAGCAATTCAGTGTAGGATTCCCTGAGAGGTACGAGCATGGACAACTCTTTTGCATCAAGCATTAGTTAGTTTTATTGTTTACTTAATGAACAAGAATAGACAAGTAGTGGAATGGTTAGGTATTCTATTAAATCTTGTTTTTAGGTTTACGAGTAGTTCAAGGATTATATTTTTCCTTCTTTGATTGTGGCAGCAGTAGAACCTTTTATTCCTGCCGTGAGCAGGATTAGTTTCTGATTCGATTTTTAGTTAGCAGTTCAGATTTGTATTCCTTTACTTTAAGTATACCATGTTTAGAAGACCTAAAGTAGCATTCTGTTTTTACAGCATGTTTAGAAGACCTAAAGTAGCATTCCTTGCTGTTTTTTTTCAGTATGTTAGAAAGCTTAGAGTTTCATTCTTTTGCCCTGTTTTTACAGTGTGGTTAAAAGGCTTAAAGTTGCTTTCTTTTGTTTAGTTATAGCATGATCAGTAAGCCCAAAGTTACTTGCTTTTACTCTATTTTTATAGCATGCAGATTTTTATAAGTAAAGTATGCAGATTTTTGATAGGCTTAATATGCAGATTTTTGGTTAAGCTTTGCATGCAGATTTATGTTAAGCTTTGTATACAGATTTTCAATACGTAGGGTGTGTTCTAGTGCACACCAAGTGCTTGATAAAATGCTTAGCTCAATATAATGCTACAGTAGACATTTTAATAGCTCAGTAAATGCAGTAGAAGCATTTAAAATAACTTATTTAGTCTTGCTTCAGTCGACTCTAGGTTCAGATAACCTAGTTCTAGGTTCAGATAACCTAGTTGCAAGGTAAGAAAATTAGCTATGAAATCAGTATTTTATTTTCAGCAATGGCACTGTACTGGATTAGATATCCATTGGGTTGGGCTCCCACAGTCGTCCCTAGGTTTAGATAACCTAGTAAACCCTACTAGACTCGGAACTTGCAATCCCGGGTTTAGTTAGGGATGCGTGCACAGCAAGTACAGTTGCCGGGTCCATCAGCAGCATGATTATTATTTTAATCTATTATGTAAATAGTTTTCAAAACTTCACAAATTAGTTATGTGAATACAAGTTAGACTCAGTTTAGCATTAATTAGTTTAGCTTAGGTATCAATTCAGTTTCTTATTGATACACATGATAGTTCTATGATTAGCTTTACATGTTAGCTTTTCAGTTAGTTTCTTCGCTATTTATGAGCATGATTAGTTGTACATGTTTAGTATTTCAGTCAGTATGATTCCTTTATTGGTTTAGGAGCATGATTAGCTATGCATGTTTAGTATTTCAGTTAGCATGATTCCTTTGCTATTTATGAGCATGAGTAACTATACATGTTAGCTTTTCAGTTAGTTGATTTCTTTGCTATTTATGAGCATGAGTAGCTTTACATGTTAGCATTCAGTTTTAGCATGTTTTTATTTATATACATGCATATCGAGTTTTGTGAGTAGGATAGCGCTCACTAAGCTTTTAGCTTATAGATACTATTTTCCTCCTACTGCAGATAAAGGAAAAGGAAAAGTATAAGAAGGAAGGCGACAAGGAGATGCTGTGACAGTGTGTGTGATGCCAGGACTATAGAGAGATCCAGAGTTCGCTAGCGAATTTTCAGGACCTACCTGTTTAGAGTTTTAGTTTATGTTATTATGAAGTTGAGATTGTAATTGAGTTTATTTCCGCATTGTAGTTTGATACCTCCTATTGTTGGAGTGATATGGTTGTTTGCCATTGCTAGAGTAGTTTCATATTTTTATTGTGCTATTATACTGCGTGGTTGTGAAATTATATGTTCCAGCCGCCTGTGGCTGAGTATACATGTTATGTATCCCAGTTTGGGGTCACCGGTACAGGGGAGACTCTGCCGAAATTTTTCGGTAGAGTTTCTATGTGATTTTTAATCATACCGGTTAAGTAGAGTTAGTAGTCAAGTAACGGTCACCTTTAGAGAGTAGTAGTAGTAGTAAGAAGGGTGGTCGTTACAGTTGGTATCAGAGCAGTTCCCATTCTCCAGCATCACACACATCAGCATCAGCCTTGCCGTCTTCCAAGTAAGAATACCTTTACTCTATTTATGTTTCTTGCTTTCATGTTTAGGGATAATTATAGCATGCTTATGTGTGATAGCCTCTAACATGTTTATAGTAGCTAGTTAAACGTGATTAGATTAGTTATGTACATCCTCTATGTCTTTAGAAATGGCACGAGGACGCCCAGCTAAGCAGGCACCAGCTACTGAGCCCCAGCAAGAGGCAGGCAGTTCAGTGCCCCTCCCAGACCTTACAGCATTAGTGGCTCAGTTACAGCAGCCACCTTAAAGGCTAATCAGCAGAATACTCCCACAGTCACCCCAGAACAGTCCAGCCCACAGCACCAGTAGCTCCAGCAGCGGAAGCAAAGAGAGAGGCTTACCTGATCCAGTGGCAGCGAATCAAGCCCGAGAACTTCTCAGGCACCAGCGAACCATGGGATGCTCAAGCCTGGTTCAAAACACTGGAGAGCACGATGGAGCTTCTAAACTGGCCAGAACAGGAGAAGGTGAAGTGTGATGCACGCATGTGGTGGGAGAGAGTCAGAGCGAAGCGCCCAGTGAACCAGATGACATGGGCTGACTTCGAGAAAGAATTCTTCGAGGAGTTCTTTCACATGCGGGTCACAAACCGCCACTACGATGAGTTCACGGAGTTTCGTCAGGGCAACCTATCAGTTGAGGAAGCCGTGAAGAAATTCAACAGACTGGCTCGTCTATGTCCCGAATTAGTCAGCACAGAAAAGGAACGAGTTCGGCTGATGCTCAAAATGTTGAGGCCGGAAATAGCGATGAATGTGGCTGGTGGCATCCATAGGCCACAAACCACAGAAGAACTAGTGAGTAGTGCTCTGATCACCGAGTACTACCAGAACAGCATCAAGCAGCAGAAGCAAGTCTCCTCAGAGTCCAAAGGCCAAGGAAACTCTCACACTCAAAAACAGCAAGGCCACAGCTCTAATTGGAAAGGGAACTCCAACAGCAAGCACAAATCAGGGAGTGACCCAGAAGGAGGACCATCTAGCAAGCGACCCAGTTATCCAAAGTGTGCTACTTGTGGGAAATTCCACCCAGGGGTTTGTCGCAAGGGCACACGAGGATGCTTTGAATGTGGACAAGAAGGGCACATGGCCAAGCAGTGCCCGAAAAAGATCGGTCTCCCTCAGCCACAGCAGATTCAGTATGCAGGCCAGCCAGCTCAGTTATATCAGATGCAGGCCGCCCTAGAAGGTCCACCTATCAGCCAGGGCAGATTAGAAGCCCCTCCAGCGATGGCGAATGCGAGGATCTATTCACTCACCAGAGAGGACGTAGCCAATGCCTCGACAGTTGTCACAGGTCAGATTAACATTTTACAGTATAGTGCTACTGTTCTATTTGATACTGGGGCAACCCATTCTTATATAGCCAGGGCGTTCGCCGAAAAATTAGCAATACCCCCAGAGGTACTCAGTAGTCAGTTTCTGACAACATTACCTTCGGGAGAAGTTATGGCATCCACGCACTGGCTCAGAACAGTGCCCGTCATGATAGCAGACAGAGAACTCTTTTGTGATCTGATAGTGCTAGACATGACTAACTACGATGTTATATTTGGAATGAATTTCCTGATCAGATACGGTGCCTCTATACAGTGCCGTAAACAGAAAGTCATATTCCAACCTGAAGCAGAAGCACAGTTCGAGTACATCGGAGAACCCAAGAGAAAAAAGGGCAAGTTAAGTCCTCGATACGTAGGACCCTACCCCGATCATAGAGAGAATTGGGAAGGTAGCTTACAAGCTAGACTTACCTCAAGATATGTCAGCAATACACAATGTATTTCATGTCTCCATGCTAAAGAAGTGTATTCACGACCTTAGCCAAGTGATTCAGCCTCAGACAGTGTAGATCCAAGAGGATCTTAGCTATGAGAGCAGACACAGATAGTGGACAGAGCAGACAAGATACTAGGAAACAGAGAAGTGTCATTAGAAAAAGTCATCTGGTAGAACCAGAAGCACGAGAAAGTTACTAGGGGAGCGTGGAGACAGCATGAGACAGAAATATATCCAGAATTATTCTAAGTTCGAGGACGAACTTTTTATAAGGGAGGGAGAATTGTAACGACCCAATTTTCCTTATTTCGAGTTCCAAATGTCCATAAAAATATTTGGAAATACTTTTAAAATATTCTAGAGATTTTTAGAAATTTTTAGAGTATTTTTATGTAATTTTTGGAGGTCGTTTAATAGGGTTACAATAAAAAGACGCCTTTTATTGTAACGACCCGACCCTCTTGGCCCATTTGGCGGCCCATTTGGCAACCCTCGGGTCACTTGGTTACCAGGATTCATAAACTCTAATACTTAAGCCTGGAGGTTTAGAGTTCGAATCCTGGGGGAGGCAAAAATCCATTGACCAGGGGTGGAAAGTCCTAGTGAGTAACGATACGGCCAAGGGTCGTCGGTCGACGACATGAGAGGTCGCCAAATGGGCCGACGACATAAGGGCCGACGGTCGACGACCCAAGGGTCGCCAAATGGGCCGCCAAATGGGCCAAGAGGGTCGGGTCGTTACACCGTCGACCTGTCTGGACTTCGTGCCAGCTATCCGGTCATCCCGTCGACCTAGCTGGACTTCGTGCCAAACGTTCAATCAGCCCTTCGACCCGTCTGGACTTCGTGCTAGCTATCCGGTCGGTCCGTCGACCTAGCTGGGCTTCGTGTCAGACATCCGGTCAGTCCATCGACCTGTTTGGGCTTCTCCTGAACACTTTGTAGAAGTGTTAGATCAATATGAAACTAACTTAACCTACTTTGTCATTCATCAAAACTGAGTTAGACCGTTAGTGCTAACCGCACCAACAATCTCCCCCTTTTTGATGCAATGACAATCCGACTTAAGTTAGTAAAAAAATATGCAAGTGAACAAACAATGATAAAGTTTTTAAGTTAGTCTTATTTGGTATTTCGTTGATTTGTTTTTAACTAACTTAAGCCACCTAACCCTCCCCCTTTGACATTTATCAAAAAAATAGCACAGAAAAATAAGGGAAGTAAAAAAAATCAAAGAATTAAAGTCAGATTGACTTGGGGGAGTCTAAAATAGAAAACATATTTTATTTAAAACCTTAGCTTTTAGTTTTCTAAAAAAAAATAAA
The DNA here is from genome assembly GCF_018446385.1 of Zingiber officinale. Classification (NCBI taxonomy): domain Eukaryota; kingdom Viridiplantae; phylum Streptophyta; class Magnoliopsida; order Zingiberales; family Zingiberaceae; genus Zingiber; species Zingiber officinale. The sequence goes on along the minus strand of NC_056002.1, from coordinate 94,595,696 downwards.
ATTTCAGATTGACTAAGTTTTAAAAAGATAACTTTGTAAAAATTTTGAAAGATAAAATTTACAGATTTAACTTAATTTTTGAAATGAGCTTTGCAAATTTAAAACATAATTTTCAAATATAGCATTTTTACAAAAGGGAGATTATTAAGGCTAAGTCTAATTTTCAAATCAAGTTTTCAAAACTAAGTAAGATTTTATTTTTCAAGACTAAGTTTGTAAAATCTAACTTTTTAAAACAATTTTCAAAATTATGTTTGGAAAATCCAACTTTCAAAATCAACTTTTGAAACTAAGTAAAATATGTTTTCAAACCCAAGTTAGTAACATCCAATTTTTAAAATAAATTTCAAAAAACAATTTTTTTTTAAGTTAAAAAGATTTTTAAAATATTTTTTAAGTTAAAAAGATTTTTAAAATAATTTTTAAAATGATTTTTTAAATAATTTTTTAAAAAAAATTAAAAGGTTTTTTAAAATGATTTTTAAACAATTTTTAAAAGAATTTTTAAAAATATTTTTAAAATGATTTTTTAAATAATTTTTAAAAGGATTTTTCAAATGATTTTTTAAATAATTTTTTAAAGAATTTTTAAACTTTATTTTTAAAGAATTTTTAAAATGAATTTTTAAAGAATTTTTAAAATGAATTTTTAAAGAATTTTTAAAATGAATTTTTTTAAAAAAAATTAAAATGAATTTTTAAACTTGATTTTTAAAGAATTTTAAAAATGAATTTTTTAAATAATAATTTTTAAAACAAAATATAAATTGGAATTGAATTTTAAATTTGATTTGGTTTAGTTTAATTAGATCTAATTCATTTTTGGTTAGATTCGATTCGACTCGATTTGGTTCGATTCGATTCGATTTGATGTCCTTAGTCATCTCACCCGATCTAGATTTTCAATCAGGGAATCCTATAATTTTTGTGAGATGAGTTAGATTGAGTTTCAAGGTTTGGTTTAACTTTGTGTTGGATTCAAATTTAGCTTTGGACTCAACAAATAGGCATTTTTTGGATAAACTTCTAGGCTATGGTGAGTCACTTGGACATCATTAAAGTAATCATGCCTTCGAGGTTTTCTAAATAGTCCTATCCACTGAACTTAGTACAAAACCTTGGTCTAACTGATTAGGATCCGTAAAGGGTAGCTTCGATTAGTTCCACTAAGCCAAATGCACAAAGTCGAAGCCCTATCTTCCTAGACATGCATAGACATAGTTTCCCTAACGTACTATCATCGAAAACTTCACCAGTACCATTGGTCAAGTTAAACTATTTTTTTTTGAACTAGTTCTAATTACCCTGCCGGGCATATTGGTTTTGGTTACCCTGTCGGGTAGATTAATTTTGGAGGTGCCAGCTATTCTGGAGCCTCCCACTGAATTATTGGTCTATTATTTTTAAATTATAAGTTTGTGTCTGTTACTTTATAACTATATTTAACTTGATGATAATCTATTTTTTTATGGGTTCTTAAATTTTTTGATTTTGATTTTATTGATCTAGGTTTGTGTTTTGGTTTTTGATTTGGTTTATTAGATTTTATATAGTATATTTTATCTTTAGGTATGTAATATTGATTAATTCCTACTTGTGGTTAAGCATGCTTTCGGAACTCATGCTTTATTTTGTTGTTTATGTTGAGTTATTAATGATTTAAATATTTTATTTGAACTTGACTTGTAGTCAAGTCCGATTTTGTTGTAAATTACTTTTTGATTATTTAAAATAAGATCTAAATTTTTAGATCTTGTTGTAAATTTTTCTAGAATATCTTTTAGTTTATTAATCTTTATTTTTAATGTTGAATTTTTCTCCTCAAGTGTTAAGTCTTGAGTTGAATTAGAATTTATGATTTGTTCATTGAGGTTTTTGATTTTTCTTAAGGAGCAATTCATTTTCATTTTCTATTGTAACTAGTTTCCTATTTAAACAAGCAATAATTTTTTTAAAAAAAAATTATTCAAATTAGAATATACCTCTTCGGGACCTTCGGAAACGAGTGCAGACTCATGACTTGATTCGGGTTCGGACCCGTCTTTCGATTCGTCCTCCGATACTGCTTCGCAACCCATCAGCGCGAGGTGACTCTGGTGCTTCTGATCTTCAGCTTCCGATTCTTCTGGGGACGAGTCTACCCAAGTTGCTTTGAGAGCCTTCTTCTTGGTTGTCTTCGTCTTGTCGTTCTTCACTCTTGGGCACTCGTTCTTATAGTGACCCTTCTTGCTGCACTCGAAGCACGTTACGTTCCTTGGTTCGGTTTGGGAGTTGATCTTCTGCAGGTCCTTTTTGTAGAAGCTCTTCTTCCTCCTAGTGAACATTTTTCTTACCAAGTTCACCAAGTACTCTTCGTCTTCAGAATCCTGGTCAGACACATCTTCAAACTCAGGCTTGTTTTTCGTCCTTTCCTTGAAGGAACCTGCAAACAAGGCAACACCTTTCTCGGTTCTGGCGTTAATTTGCTCGTGTAATTCTAATTCGTAAAATAATTCATCGAGTTTTAATTTGGATAATTTTTTTTAAAATTTTGTAGGCATCCACGATAGATGGCCACAAAGTATTACGCGGAAAAGCATTTAATGCGTACCTGATTAGATCGCGATTCTCCATTTGGTGGCCTATCACGTGGAGTCCGTTGAGGATGTCTTTAATCCTGGCATACAGTGACTTGCCATTTCTCCTTCTTGCATTTTAATATTAAACAATTTATTTAAAAAGAGATCATGCTTCGTTACCTTGTCGTCGCTTGTTCCTTCGTGTAGTTTAATCAATTTATCCCATAATTCTTTTGTGTTTTGGTGTGGTCCTTCCTGGTTCAATTCTTCCTTCGTCAACCCGCATTGTAGTGTATTGAGGGCCTTGAAGTCTATAGAGAACTTTTTACTCATGTCCAGTGTCCACTGTTCCGGGTCCAGTGGATTTCCGAAGTTGTCGACTGGTGCCTTGTAGCCTCTGGTGACGCTGAACCATTGGTCAAAATCTATCTTTAGGTAAACCTCCATCCGCTTCTTCTAGTATGGGAAATCGTCCCCGTTGAATAGGGGAGGGCGTACTGTGCTGAAGCCTTCAATTTGAGACATAATTATCCTGCACACAAATAAACAAACAGGCAAGAAGTCCCAAAGACTTGGTCTTGGATTAATATTACGGTATTTAAGAAAAAAATAACTAAAGCTGAATTGGTATTGCACCAATTCAAATTAATTGCGACGAGAAGATTTCCAAAAAGGTAACAATACCAGTTTGGAATATAACGAAAAACTAAAAATTGAAAAAAAATAAATAAAAAAGGTTTCACCCCTTTGTCTGATTGGTGGTTGCACCAAATCAGAGCGGTACATGCTCTGATACCACTTGTTGGATCGTGAATTCGATAAGGGGGTGAATATCGATTAAAAACTTTAGTACGCAGCGGAATAAAAAAAACAACAATGCTAATACAAGTATTTTTTACTTGGTTCGGAGCCTTCAGCGACTCCTACTCCAAGGCTCACACTCGTCGAGTGCTTTCGTTGGGCAATCCACTATCAATTTAGAATATTGATTACAAAATTGAATTACAGGAATGCTAATAGAAAAACAAATACCGACAATGAAAAGAAGGAAACAGAAAACAGCACTTTGTCGGCCGTGGAGTCGCAGGAGCACAGCAAAGCACGTGATGAGAGATCTTGTCGTTGTTAATTTGCTCCAGCCTTCACCCTCCTTATATAGGAGGTTCAGGGTGCCTGGATCCCTTAGGAGCGCCCTAAATGTGACGTAGTCGAGCTAGTTAGGGTGCTCCACGTGGCGAAGCTCGTTGGGGATAAGTTTTGCATTTCAAGCGCCTGGACCCGTTCCGAGTGCCCGGATCCCTTCCGGGCGCTCAGACCTCCACTTTACCAGCTACCTACATAAAAGTGTTAGTCCGAGGTAAAATACAAACTACCTTGCAAAACAAAGAATTAGCACAACATAGTCATAAAAATGAATAGTATAGTAATTAGATGTCGTCTCACCGAGACCAAAATCTAGTCAAGATCTCAACTTAGAGTTCTGAAATGGTTTTAAGTTGGATCGACGCCTAAGTTCCCTTCCCGGTAACGTGTCCTCACAGTCACTCCCCTCCAGTGACTTACCTCAACTTACCCGCCAACGCCCGGTCAGCCCGTCGACCCGTCTGGACTTCGTGCCAGCTATCCGGTCAACCCGTCGACCAAGCTGGATTTCGTGCCAAATGTCTGGTCAGCCCTTCGACCCATCTGGACTTCGTGCCATCTATTCGGTCGGCCCGTCGACCTAGCTAGGCTTCGTGCCAGACATCCGGTCAGCCTGTCGACCTGTCTGGGCTTCTCCTGGACACTTCGTAGAAGTGTTAGATCAATATGAAACTAACTTAACATACTTTGTCATTCATCAAAACTGAGTTAAACCGTTAGTGCTAACCACACCAACAAATACCCATATGCAATTTAGAGTACAACTATCTGATGTGAAAAAAAAGAAGAGAAAAGAAGATTGATCCTAACTGCTTTTAGAAGTCTTATTGGGAGCTTGAGATACTTGACTTGTACAAGAACCAACATTTTATTTGCAGTTGGAGTTATGAGTCAATTTATAGAGAATCCAATTGTAGAGAATCTAACTGAGTCTCACATGTTGGCAATTAAGAGGATACTTCATTATATTAAAGGTATTCTTGATTATGGTATTCTTTATTTATCCTCTTGCAACTACATGTTAATGGGGTATTATGATAGCAATTTTGTGAGAGACATTGATGATAGAAAAAATATAATTGGTTTTATATTCTTTTTGGGAAATAATGCAATTTTGTGGAGTTCAAAAAAGTAAGCTATGTGACGCTTTCTAGTTGTAAAGCTAAGTATGTTGCAGATACTTCTTGCATTTATCATACTATATGGTTGAGAAGATTGTTAAAGGAACTACATTTGAAGCAAAAAGTGTTGGTGCGGTTAGTACTAACGATTTAACCCAGGTTTTCATGAATGACAAATAGGTTAAGTTAGGTTTGTCGTTATCTAATGCTTTGATCGAGTATGCAGGCTAAGTCCAGACAGGTCGACCGGCTGACCGGATGTCTGGCACGAAGTCCAAGCGGGTCAACGGGCTGACCAGATAGCTGGCACGAAGTCCAAGCGGGTCGACAGGCTGACCGGACGCTTGGCACGAAGTCCAGCTAGGTCGACGGGCTGACCGGATAGCTGGCACAAAGTCCAGACGGGTCGAAGGGCTGGCCGAATGTCTGGAAGGTAAGTAAAGGTAAGTCACTGGAGGAGAGTGACTGTGAGGACGCATCCCAGTTAAGGGACAGTAGGCGTCGGTCCAGTTTAGGTCCATTTTGGATCCCTAAATTGAGACCCTGACTAGGTTTTGGTCTCGGGAAGACAGGACCTAACTCATAAATCTATATAAAATGTCTATACATATATTTTTCTAACTCTATTTTGTAGATACAAATGTAGAGCTTCAAATTCTGCACGTGTAGCAACTAACAGAGCTTGATTCCGAGTTCGAAGTCAAAAGTTATGACCTTCGGAAGATGACTGTGTCAAACAAGTAGTTGGAAACGACTCGGATCAGCCAGATTCGAACTCTCCTCATCTGATCTGAATTTTTGGGATCCGATAATCTCTGGAGACCCCTCCAAAGGGCTATAAAAGGAGGGGGTGAGCAAGCTTCAAGAACACAACTCTCAGAACGAAGAATCTGCTTCCTTGTGCTCCTGCTGCGCTGCGATCTCCGACAAGCTTTTCCTTTCTGTTCTAAGTCTTTTTATTGTCGGTAATTTTTCCTTATTAGCAATATTGTACTTAACTTGTAATCTATATTTCGAATTGCTAGTGAATTGTCCAACGAAAGTACTCACGGAGTACGGGCCTTCGAGTAGGAGTCGTTACAGGCTCCGAACGAAGTAAATCCACTGTGTTCAATTTTCTTATTCCGCTGCGTTTATACTCGTTGTTTTTCGAATTGATATTCACCCCCCCCCCTCTATCGACATTTCATGATCCAACAAGTGGTATCAGAGCAGGTACCGCTCTGATTTGGTGCAACCACCAATCAGACAGGGGGAGAAACATTTCTTTTAATTTTTTTTTTAATTTCAGTTTTTTCGCATAAGTCCAAACTAGTATCATTACTTGTTTTGGATATTTTCTTTCGTTGAAATTAAGACTAAATTGGTGCAACACCAACTTAGTTCATTTTGATTAAACTCTTCCCGCACTGCTAATCCAAGACGAAGTCTTGGGATATATTTTTTTTTGCTTAATTTCGTGTGTGCAGATTAACATGTCTCAATTAGAAGGCTTCAGCACAGTACGTCCTCCCCTATTCAACGGGGACGACTTTTCGTACTGGAAAAAAAGAATGGAGGTTTACCTGAAGACAGACTACGACCAGTGGTTCAGCGTTATAAAAGCCTACAGACCTCCAGTCGACAACTCCGGAAATCCACTAGACTCGGAACAGTGGACTCCGGACATGAGGAAAAAGGCATCGACTGAGAACAAATCAATTAACACGCTACACTGCGGTCTAACACGAGAAGAACTGAACCGGGTCTAACCACATCAGAACGCGAAGGAGCTTTGAGACAAATTGATCGAGTTGCACGAAGGAACGAGCGACGCGAAGGTAACAAAAAGAGACTTACTTTTAAATAGAATTTTTAATATAAAAATATAGGAAGGAGAAACGGCAAGTTAGCTCCACGCGAGGATCAAGGACATCCTCAACGGACTCCACGCGATAAGCCACCAGATGGAAAACAGAGACTTAATAAGGTACACACTAAATGCTTTTCCACGTAATAGTTTGTGGGCATCGATCGTAGATGCCTACAAAATTTCCAAAAATTTATCTAAATTAAAGTTAGACGAGCTTTTTTGTGAGTTAGAACTGCATGAACAAACTAATGCTAGAGCCAAGAAAGGTGTTGCTTTATTTGCAAGCTCCTCCAAAGAAAAGAAGAGCAAGCTTTAATCTGAAGAAGATTCTGACCAAGATTTCGAAGACGAAGAATACCTGGTGAACTTGGTAAGAAAAATGTTCACCAGGAGAAAAAGGAGCTTCAGCAAGAAGTGTTAGGACCTTCGGATGGCTAGAGAGGGGGGTGTGAATAGCCTCCTTAAAGAAATCCAATCAATTTTCTCACAAGAGTTTGTTAGCACAGCGGAAATAAGTAAAATGAAAACTGATGCAAGGAAAAGAACAAACCACTACTAACAAAACGATGTACGAGGTTCGGGGATAACTTGCCCCTACTCCTCGGCGTGTCCGTAAGGTGGACGATCCCTTGATCTTCCGGTAGATCACACCCCAGACAACATCCGGCTAAGTGTTTCTCCTTCTCGGTGGAGTAACCTCTCCACAAAAGTCACAGAATAGATTTGAAAACAAAGCACAATGACTTACAGAGTTTTGTGGCTAACGGAATGAACAAATGAAACTTACAGCCACGAAGCAAAACGCATGCAAAGACAGAAGGAAGTCTTCAGTCAAGAGCTCAACAACACAGCCTCTTGATCAACATAGAGTTTTTCTAGAACCTTAGCAAACCTCTCTTCTTCCTTCTTCTTATTCTGCTTTCTCACTGTCCCGAATCACTGTCACCTGTGTTGAATCGCTGCAACCAACTCAGGCGTCGCCAATCACTCTTCCTTCTCATCTGGTTCTCTGAACTCACACCAATACCATCCATGGTCTTCACTGGTGTCTCTGAGCTCGAACCAATGAGCAAGAGTCCAACTGATCGCGGCTAGTGAACGTTGAAGCCTGAATTGCATCACTTGCAGTGAAATACAACATAAAGGGCACTTGTTCTTATTCTTCTGATGGAGCTTCATTTGAAATTAACCAATGGCACGATACCTGCAACCTATAACTTAAAAATCTCACAGCAGATGATTTGATCAGGTGAATCAGAAGTTAATCAGAAATATCAGAGAAGCAGCAGAAACAAACGACATGTTGTGGATCGGTCAACAGACCGATCCATAGCTCTCTGGATCGATCAGGACTCATCCTGATCGGTCTGGGAAGAGTCTGATCGGTCTGTGGACCGATCAGCCTATGGGTGGATCGGTCCACAGACCGATCCCCCTATCGCTTTGAGTCCCAGCGTCTTTCCGATCACTTCTTTCTGATCGGTCTGTAAACCGATCAGATAACCCACAGAATGCTTCTGTGTGGTTACTTATCGGTCCCCAGCTCGATTCGATAACCCACAGAGACTTTCTGTGTGGTCACTGATCGGTCACGAGACCGATCAGGTGACTCATGTATCACTGGATCGGTCTGCCGACCGATCCAGACAACCAGAGTATCACTGGATCGGTCAACAGACCGATCCAATGTCCTTGTGTTAGTTTTAGAGCCTCCCATCCCTAAACCCTAACGTCTTCCTGGTCCAGAGAACGAGCTATCAAGCCCTCTCTGACCTAGTCCGGAGAACGAGCTGCCGAGCTCTCTCCGACTTTGTCCGGTTCAGAGAATGAGCTACCGAGCCCTCTCCGACTTTGTCTGGTACAGAGAACGAGCTACCGAGCCCTCTCTGACCTAGTCCGGAGAACGAGCTGCCGAGCCCTCTCCAACTTTGTCCGGTCCAGAGAACGAGCTACCAAGCCCTGACCTAGTCCGGAGAACGAGCTACCGAGCCCTCTCCGACTTCGTCCGGTCCAGAGAACGAGCTACCGAGCCCTCTCTGACTTTGCGTGCCAAGTATCCGTACTTGGACTTTTCCTCTCCTCATGATCATCCTTGATCATCAATCAGTCTGAGTTTAATTAATATCCGATACAAACTTAAATCAGTGTCAACATCAAAACAACAGCCAGGTCAGACTATATCAACAAGAAGGATCTTCAAAAGATCAGTTCTCCCATGGAACAAAAGAACATGACCTGCTTCGGATGTAACAAGAAGGGGCACTACAAGAACGAGTGCCCGAGACTAAAGAACGACAAACCGAAGCCGACCAAAAAGAAGGCTCTCAAAGCGACGTGGGACGACTCCTCCTCAGACGAATCGGAGGTAGAAGATCAGAAGCACCAGAGCCACCTCGCGCTGATGGCCCGCGAAGCTGAATCGGAAGACGAATCGGAAGACGGGTCCGAACCCGAATCGAGCCACGAGTCTGTACTCGTTTCCGAAGGCCCGGAAGAGGTATATTTCGATTTAAACAAAAAAATTTTTTAAAATTATTTCCTGCTTAAATAATAAATTAGTTAAAATAGAAAATGAAAACAAATCACTCCTTGAGGAAAATCAAGACCTCAAGGAACAAATCAAAAATTCAAATCCAACTCAAGATTTAACACTTGAGGAGGAGAATTTATTATTAAAAAAATGATATTAACAATTTAAAAGAGATGTTAGAAAAATTCACTACAAGATCAAAAAATCTAGACTTAATCCTGAATAATCAAAAGGCGTGTTATAATAAAACCGGACTCGGATATAAGTCGAACTCAAATAAAACCTTTAAATCATTAATAACCCAATTCAAACCAACACGTAAAGCTTGGGTCCCGAAAGCGTGCTTAACCACGCAAGTAGGACTTAATCAACTTTACATACCTAAAGATAAAATATATTATATAAAATTTGATAAAGAAAATCAAAAATCAAAATACAAACTTAAATAAAAAAACTCAAAATCTGAACATTTTAAAACTCAACAAAATATAAATTATCACCAAGTTAATTATAACTATAAAAGAAATAGACATAAACCTAAATTAAAAAGGTTAAATTGAAGGCCAATAATTCAGGGGGAGGCTCCAGAATAGCTGGCACCTCCAAAACTAACATACTCGACAGGGTAACCCAAACAAACTAACCCGGCAGGATGATTAGGATTAGTTAAAAAGGGACCAGGTTTAACTTGAATCATGGTACTGGTGAAATTTTTGGATGATAGTACGTTAGGGAAGCTTGGGCATCGCATGTCTAGAAAGATATGGCTTCGATCTGGTGCATTTGGCCAAGTGGAACTGACCGAAGCTACCCTTAAATGGATCTTAACTAGTTAGACCAAGGTTTAGTACTAAGCTCCATGGATAAGACTATTCGGAAAACTTTGACGGCATGGTTACTCTAATGATGTCCAGATGACTCACCAGAGCCCAGAGGTTTATCCGAAGAATGCCTATTTGTTGAGACCAAAGCTAAACCTAAATCTAACACAAGTTAAACCAAACCCTAAAATGAAATCTAATTCATCTCACAAAATAATAGGATTCCCTGATTGATAATTTAGATCAGGTGAGATGACTAAGGATTTAAAATTAAATTTAAATTAGAGAAAATTAAATTTAACTTAAAATTATAATTAATTTAAAATTAAAATTAAAATTAAGTTAAAATTAAAATTAAAATTAAAATTAAGTTAAAATTAAAATTCAAATTACATTAAAAATATTTTTAATAAAAAATTAGTTTTAAAAAAAATTTAACTTAAAAGAAATTATTTTCTTTAAAAAAAATCATTTTACAAACCATTTAAAAATCCTTTTAAAAACTATTTTAAAAATCATTTTAAAAATCCTTTCAAAAATTATTTTTAAAAAAATCTTTTAAAAATTCTTTTTGAAAAAAAAATATTTTAAAAATAATTTTTTTTTAAAAAAAATCCTTTTAAAAACTATTTTTAAAATCCTTTTAAAAATTATTTTTGAAATTATTTTAAAAATCCGTTTCAAAATTATTTTTTTTTAAAAAAAAATTATTTCAAAAATCCTTTTAAAAATTATTTTTAAAAAAATCTTTTAAAAATCCTTTTAAAATCTATTTTAAAAATTATTTTAAAAATCTTTTTTTTAAAAAAAAACTATTTTAAAAATTTTTTTAAATTTTTTTTAAAAAAGCTATTTTAAAAATCCTTTTAAAAACTATTTTAAAAAATTAATTTAAAAATCATTTTAAAAAAACTATTTTAAAAATCCTTTTAAAAATACTTTTAAAAACTATTTTAAAAATTATTTTAAAAAAACTATTTTAAAAATCCTTTTAAAAATACTTTTAAAATCTTTTTAAAAACTATTTTAAAAATCCTTTTAAAAATTATTTTAAAAAATACTTTTAAAAATCATTTCAAAAATTATTTTATAAATAAATTCTTTTAAAAATATTTTTAAAACCTATTTTAAAAATCTTTTTAAAAAACTCTTTTAAAAATCTTTTTTAAAAACTCTTTTAAAAATCCTTTTAAACATCCTTTTAAAAACTATTTTAATTTTTTTAAAAACTATTTTAAAAATACTTTTAAAATCCTTTAAAAAATTATTTTAAAAATTATTTAAAAAACTCATGTAAAAATCATTTAAAAAACTCTTAAAAATTATTTTAAAAAACTCTTTTAAAATCATTTTGAAAAATTATTTAAAAATTCTTTTAAAAACTCTTTTAAAATTAATGAAAAAATATTTTAAAAAATATTTAAAAACTCTTTTAAAAAACATCTTAAAAATTATTTAAAAACTCATTTAAAAATTATTTAAAAACTCTTTTAAAAATTATTTTAAAAATTGTTTCTAAAAATTATTTTAAAACTCTTTTAAAAATTATTTAAAAATTCTTTTAAAAATTATTTAAAAATTCTTTTAAAACTTATTTTAAAAATTATTTAAAAAACTCTTTTAAAAATCATTTTAAAATTTTTTAAAAATCTCTTTTAAAAATCATTTTAAAATTATTTTATAAATTATTTTAAAAATATTTAAAAATTCTTTTAAAAACCATTTTAAAAATTACTTTTAAACTCTTTCAAAAATCAGTTTAAAAAAAAAAGAAGTCTTTTAAAAATTAAATCTTTTATAAATCATTTTGAAAAATTCTTCTTAATATTATTTTTCACTTTAATAAAATTTTGTTAACTTAAAAAAAATTTATTCTTATTGATTATTTAAACTTTAAAAAGTATTATTTAGATTTTAAACTTTTTTTTTACCTTTAACATTATTTTAATCTTAAAATTATTTTTAAACTTAATTTAATCTAACTGAAAATTAAAACTAAATTAAAACTTAATATTGAAATTACAATTAAAATTTAAAAATTTAACTTAAGCTTAAAACTTAAACCTAAATTAATCACTGATATTAATTTAAATCTAAAATCAAAACTGAATTGAACGTATGTTAATTGCCATTAAATAATTATAAAAATCATTTTAAAATCCTTTTAAACACTGTTTTAGAAATCCCTTAAAAATAATAATAATAATAATTCTTTTAAATTCGTTTAAAACTTAGACACCTAACTTAAAAACTTAAATTCCGTTAACTTTAACTTTAAACTTAATTATGTAATTAATAAGTAGAACTTAACTGTTTAAGTTTAACTTCATTTGAGAACTAAAATTGACTTGAATTAAACCTTACTTAACTGTGGCTAATAATTTTAACTTCATGCTAACTTCAAACTAAATTAATCCCACTTAAAAGGAAGTAAATAAAAAAAATAATTATAACTAACACTTTCATTGACAAACTCAATCAATTAATATGAAATTTAAATTATTTTATTAAGTGTTAAATTATTAAATCAAGTAAAAATTAATCAATAAATTATTGATAATGGCCAACTGTTTTTGATTTAATAAAGTTTATTATATTAAACCTTAAACTGAAACTTAACCACCTGAATATAATATTAATTATTGATTAATCAAACTCAAATAAACAATTATGTCAAGGATAGAGAGATAAATATGTAAATAATATAAGTGTTACCAAATCCCCTAGAACACTTAGGTAGACAAATGTGTTAGGGCTTGAAATTTAACACACTCAAACCTTAGCATTATATTAAAGGGGAGTAATAAATAAGGAGGATTAATAAATTAAAGGAGTATCAAATTCAGGGGGAGGTTTATTTTTTTAATTATCTCCTTAAGTGTTATTTTTTAATCTTCTCTTTAAAATCTCTCTAGAAAATTCTACTTCATTTTTTTCTACTTTGAATATTTTTAGCAAATATTTTCAAAATTTTATGTCAGGTTAAGGGAGAGGAATTAATTAAAAATTTCCCTTTATTTAAAATATTTTAAAATTTGTGTTTGAAAAATATTTTCTTAAAAATTTCTTAAACCTATTTTTGAAAACTAACTCTTATAAAACTAAGTTGTTTTTAAGAATTGAGTTTTACTTTTTATTGAAAATTGATTTTGAAAATTAGATTTAACTTAGTTTTGAAAATTGAATTTAAAAATCTAGTTCTTAAAATTTGATTTTACTTAATTTTGACAATTTGATTTGAAAGTTAAATTTTACAAAAATTAGTTTTAAAAATTGCTTTGTTATTGAAAATTGTGGAAATTAGATTTTTCAAAACTTAAGTTTACAAACTAAGATTCTCAAAATCATTTTCCTTAATTTTGAAAATTGAATCTTTTACAAACTTAGTGTTGAAAAATAAATTTCAATCAGTTTTGAAAAATAGATTTTTCAAACTTAGTTTTGGACTTTTGGTTTTGAAAACTTATGTTTGAAAAGCGTTTCAAAGTTGAAACTTGTTTTGAAAATTTAAAACTTAATCTTGAAATTTAGAACTTATACATTTATGTTTGAAAATTAGACTATCTAAACTTAGCTATTTTTCTAAAAGCTAAAAGCTAATGCTTTAAACAAGTTTTCAAAAGTTTAAACTCCCCCAAGTTAACTTGACATCATTTCTTACAATTTTTTACTTGTCTGTATTCTGTGTGGTTAATTACTTGACTTATGTCCTTATTTGATGAATGTCAAAAGGGGAGGGTTAGGTGGTTAAGTTAGCTAAACCAAACTGAAAATATAAACTAACTTAAAAACCACATAAATGCATGTTGTTACTTGTTTTTTCTTGCATATGTTTTCACTAACTTAACCACGTTGTCATTCCATCAAAAAGGGGGAGATTGTTGGTGCGGTTAGCACTAACGATTTAACCCAGATTTTGATGAATGACAAATAGGTTAAGTTAGGTTTGTCATTATCTAATGCTTTGATCGAGTATGCAGGCTAAGTCCAGACAGGTCGATGGGCTGACCAGATGTCTGGCACGAAGTCCAAGCGGGTCGACGGGCTAACCAGAAGCTTGGCGAGAAGTCCAGCTAGGTCGACGGGCTGACCAGATAGCTGGCACGAAGTCCAAGCGGGTCGACGGGCTGACCGGACGCTTGGCATGAAGTCCAGCTAGGTTTACGGGCTGACCGGATAGCTGGCACAAAGTCCAGACGGGTCGAAGGGCTGACCGGACGTCTGGAAGGTAAGTAAAGGTAAGTCACTGGAGGAGAGTGACTGTGAGGACGCATCCCAGTTAAGGGACAGTAGGCGTCGGTCCAGTTTAGGTCCATTTTGGTTCCCTAAATTGAGACCTTGACTAGGTTCTGGTCTCGGGAAGACAGGACCTAACTCATAAATCTATATAAAATATCTATACATATATTTTTCTAACTCTATTTTGTAGATACAAATGTAGATCTTCAAATTCTGCACGCGTAGCAACTGACAGAGCTTGATTCCGAGTTCGGAGTCAAAAGTTATGACCTTCGGAAGATGACTGTGTCAAACAAGTAGTTGGAGACGACTCGTATCAGCCAGATTCGAACTCTCCTCATCTGATCCGAATTTTTGGGATCTGATAAGCTCTGGAGACCCCTCCAAAGGGCTATAAAAGGAGGGGGGTGAGCAAGCTTCAAGAACACAACTCTCAGAACGAAGAATCTGCTTCCTTGTGCTCCTGCTGCGCTGCGATCTCCGACAAGCTTTTCCTTTCTATTATAAGTCTTTTTATTGTCGGTAATTTTTCCTTATTAGCAATATTGTACTTAACTTGTAATCTATATTTCGAATTGCTAGTGAATTGCCCAAAGAAAGTACTCACGGAGTACGGGCCTTCGAGTAGGAGTCGTTACAGGCTCCGAACGAAGTAAATCCACTGTGTTCAATTTTCTTATTCCGCTGCGTTTATACTCGTTTTTCGAATCGATATTCACCCCCTCCCCCCTCTATCGACGTTTCACGATCCAACAAAAAGATGCTACAATGATTATGATTGATAATAAGTCAGCTCAAAGTTTGGCAAAGAAACCATTGTTTCATGAACGTAGTAAGCATATTGGCATAAAATATCATTTTATTTGTGAATACATTGTAAAAAAGAAGTTGAACTTGAGTTTGTGAAGACTATGAATCAAGTTGCTGATATTTTTACAACACACTACTCAAATTTGATGGTTTGTAAAGATTAAGGTTCATGCTGGGAGTAAGGAAGATTCAAGCTTAAGAAGGAGTGTTAGAAGTTGAATTAAACTTAAATACATGAACCATAAATATTTTATGTATATGAATCAAGTAATACATGAATCTTGTAATTCACATATCTAGATAAATAAGTTTATATATCTAATTAATGATCTACGGTCTAGGAGTTTCTATTGAGTAGTATAAATACTCATGTAATATAAAATTATAAGATAAATATTTTTTCGATACAAAATTATTATACTATAATTCCTTCTCTCTTCATAGAAAGCTTTGAAGAGTCCATCACTTACTTTAGAAAACCCTTTCTTGAAAAGTAAATACCTCATTATAATAAATACTTTCTTGAAAAGCTAATCTAAGGCAAGCTACATATTTCTATTGGTTGACTCAAATATGGATTCACATTGATATTTTAGGCCTTGTATTGAATTCAATGGCATTTAGCAACAAAGTTTAACTTGAACTAACAAATTCAAAAAATCTAACTTTCAATACATTGGAAGTCCTAAGTCTATTAAACTTGTGAATTTTGTGAAATCTGAAATGAATCATGTTTTCCTTCTTTATTGTCGGGCATCATATCATATCAAATGTATTTTGATTTCTATGTATGTGAGGATGTTTATTCTGCTTTCTTTTCCATATTATTCTCCTTCCTAGCATTAATTCTTATTTACGTTGCTCGTGTTATTAGATCAACAGAAAATTGGAATTTATATTTGCAAGTCATAGTTTTGATGAATGGGAGAGCTGGAGGCTGGAAGGTTCAGTTCTCAATCAATGCAAGCTTATCGATTGTAGGAAGTCTTCGGTGTGTGCTTCTCCTCATCAGCAAAAAATCAGAGTTAATTCACACTGACTACTTTTCTAACCCATCAACTTTTTTTTAATTGAATCAAATTCATTTTAATATATTAAAATTATTTTTAATAGATTATTTTTTTTTTGAAACCGTATGAAATTTGATTTAAACTTTGGGAGTGTTTCTTGGGTCGAGCTGGACCAGGGCCGAGTAGGGCCCACATATAGTCTAGTCTTCCGTGGAAACAATGTCGTATTAATTGGCATCCATACACTTGTTTGCCACGACTTAGGAAACGACCTCTTTTTCGAAGTCGCGGTCAATGTGGAAGTCAAATTGCTCAACAGCCCCCCACTGCGCATTATAACGAGCCGTCTCTCACTCCCGTCTTCCTCAATCAACTCGATCGATTCCTCGATGGGGAGCGAGGCCAGATCTGCTGCTCCTCCCATCTCCTGCCTCCTCCTCTCCTTCCTACTCCTTCTCCTCCTTTTTACTCCGTCGGCCGCCCAGCCGAATATCTCCGACGGCGTCCGCTGCCGCGCCGACTCCGTCTACCCTTGCCAGGCCTACGCCTTCTACCGAGCCAGCCTTGCCGTTCCCCTCTCCGCCGACCTAGCCTCCGTCGGCGACCTCTTCGGCACCAGCCGCGCACTCATCGCCCGCGCCACCAACCTCACCGTCGCTCAATCCGTCCTCCCCCTCCGCCAGGACCAGCCCCTCCTTGTCCCCATCTCTTGCGGATGCGACCGCGACCGCAATCGCTCCTACTACCCTGCCGCCTACCAGATCGTCTCCGGCAACACCTTCTACCTCGTCTCCACCGTCGAATACGCCAACCTCACCGCCTTCCCCGCCGTCGAGCTGGTCAACCCTACCCTCGTCCCCACTGATCTCGCTATTGGGGACATCGCCACCTTCCCGATTTTCTGTCAGTGCCTCCCCAACAACACCACCGCTGTCAACCTCACCGCCTTCCTCGGCCTGGTTTCCTACGTTCTTCAGCCCTCCGACACCTACGCCTCCGTTGCGTCCAACTTCGGCATCGACTCCGAAACCCTGACTGCGATAAATGGCCCTTTCAATGGCACCTACTCCGTCGTATTCGTTCCCCTGTTTCAGATCCCGCCTCCGCTGATCCGTACCAGCGTCGTATCGGAGGCGCCGGCTTCGCCTCCGACGGCTCCCACTCCCGTGGTTGAGAGAAACGAGAACAAGGGAGTCATCGCTGGGCTGGCCGCCGCGTTGGCCGTCGTGGGGGTGCTCTGCGCGCTGCTATTGCTTCTTCTGGCCTGGTGTCAGAGGAGATGGAATCGAAAGGGGGAAGCAGTGGGGAAGAACGGTCGGCAAAACAGCTTGGAGAGGAGCGGCAAGGGCGGAGGGGAGGAACGGTTCGGGAGCTTATCGTCCGCTGATGATAAGCTGATCGCGGACTTATCGGAGTGGCTGGACAAGTACAAGGTGTTCGATGTCGCGACGCTGAGGGAGGCAACGGCGGGGTTCGACCGGAGCCGGCTGATACAGGGATCAGTGTACAAGGGGACGATCGACGGGGAGGTGTTCGCGGTGAAGAAGATGAAGTGGAACGCCTACGATGAGCTCAAGATTCTCCAAAAGGTCAGACGAGTCTCAAAACACATCTCTTGGTCCTATTTTTCTTCTTCCTCATTTTTTAGCACACAAATTTATTTATTTTTACTTAAATTTTGCCGTCAACGGATTTCATCTATTTATTTAGAAAATTTTCATTTTGCACCTCAAATTTTTCTAAACTTTTCATTGCACCCTCCAAATTTAAAATTTTTGCAATCGATTCTTTTGTCTTTGTAAAATTCTTCACTCCTTGTAATATTGTTAGAACCGACTGATGGTTAATTGTAAAACATAGGTAGAAAATTCTTCACTCCTTAATAGATAGGGAAAGAGAGAGAGAGGGAGGGAGAGAAAGGGGGAGTTTTCTTAATTTGATTGATTAGTACTTATCCCAAAATACTAATGCACAAACTGTGACTATAGGATCTCAAGATATTGTTTTAAATTAATCAGTTGACCACTTATTCAGGATAAATTTAACTATCTGGAACTTAGATGCTAGACCAATATGCAAGCAATATAGTTCATATTGCTTTGATTGATTGAGCTATTTTAGATGAGAGATACATCCCTTTTGGGGTTTTCAATTAGAGATGAAATACATAAAGGAAAGCATTACAAAATTATAGAGAGAGTTTCATTATTTGAGTTTTTTTTTTATGGTTGGATCCTCATATATTCTATCCAAGTAATAGGATCCCATGTACTTGAATGGAAGGGGAGAAAGGAGCTCGGTTAGAGACTCTTTCCCTAGTTAACTCCAAATAAAATGTTGCTGAAGGGTAGTAGTAGCATGTCACTTCTTTGTTCTTCCCATACTCTCACCCAATAGCAACTTCTCGATTCCATCCCTCTTCTATCTTCCTCTTCTTTCTTTGCTTCCCTTTTCCTTCTCTTCTTGTAGTCTCAAGTAAACAGAGCCTAAAAGAACCTAAAACAAGGTAGCCACGGGATTCCACCATTTTGAAAGACCCTTTTGGTTATCCTCCCTAGCACTTCTCGTGAGCAGTTTGCTGGACAGACGAATTAGTCAGAGTTTGGTTTTAGATGATAAAAAGTGAATGGAACCAGTCAGAGAGAGGGAAAGAGAAGGAGGGAGGGTTAAACGCAAGAAAAAAAGCAGATAAAATAGAAGACTCTTTTTCTCGATTGGATTAGTGTTTTTAAAGTTTGTCTTGATTTTTCTAATTGAACTGTCTCAAAACCACTAGATTTGACAAAAGCAAGACTAATGGAAATTGAAAGAAAAAGGAGCTTTATGGTTTGACGATAAAGATGCTAGCGTGGAAAAGTAACCTACGCAGAGACCAACCCTGTAACCTCATATGGGCCAAATAAAACAATTTATATATTTATTTATTTTATCCATTTAAGCTGAATGGAAGTCAAATTGATTCCGTGTGCCTGAAGCCTTTGAAATTAATACTCGAACTAAATGCTAATGAAGTGACCATAGCTGCCACCAACTTGTTCCGGTTGGCCTTTCTTCTTTGACCCTTGGCATATTTATTTCTCTGAAATACTTCTTTCTTACTTTAATATGCAATTTTGCCATGAATATTGCTGATAGAGTTACTAGTAGTCACTCATGTTTTCTAGTTGCCAAAATGATAATTTTCTGGCTATGTTAATCGCCGAGAGATAATACAAAGATGACTAACTTTTTTCTATATATTATTTTCTATTCTTTCATTAATACTCTATAACATTGGCTATAAGTTTACAAAGCAATCCGTTAGATTCTGAAATGGAAGCAAGATCTTTGAACAATCAAGTTAAACTCTTAATGAATATTATAATTTTTGGGGTGTTCTTTCTGTCTTACTCAAAAGTTGCAGCATCTTTTTTGTCTGTTTGTTTATGCATCTTCAATAACAAATGTTTCAAAAGTATATTATTTATACTTTTTTTTTAAAAAAAAATTAAGAATTCTGTAGAAAAGTTAAAATTTATGATAGATTGGTATTGAAAAAGGTCGACAAGTTTTTTCATTTCAGTTTTAAAATTGTTTTTCTCTATAAATTGAAAACTAAAAAAGATGGATTTTTTTTTTTCTGAATATTTGACATCTGTGAGATTGTGATGGCGCAGGTGAATCACAGCAACCTGGTGAAGCTGGAAGGCTTCTGCATCGATGCCAAAGAGGGCACCACCTACCTGGTGTACGAGTACGTCGAGAACGGCTCCCTCGACACCTGGCTCCACTCCCCCGCCGGCGCCGGTGTCAGCGGAGACCGGCGACTAGACTGGCGCTCCCGCCTGCGCATCGCCCTGGACGTGGCCAACGGCCTGCAGTACATCCACGAGCACACGTGGCCTCGCGTCGTCCATAAGGACATCAAGTCCAGCAACGTCCTCCTCGACGCCTCCTTCCACGCCAAGATCGCCAACTTCGGCCTCGCCCGCACCGGCCACAACGCCGTAACCACCCACATCGTCGGCACGCAGGGGTACGTCGCCCCCGAGTACCTCGCCGACGGCTTCGTCTCCATCAAGATGGACGTCTTCGCCTTCGGCGTCGTCCTCCTCGAGCTCGTCACCGGCCGGTCTGCCTTCGACGAGCGCACCGGCGAGGCCCTGTGGTCGGAGGCCGAACGCCTCCTGTTTCGGCCAGTGACCATTAGCAAGGAGGAGACGGAGGCGCTGCTGCTGGAGTGGATGGACACGGCGCTGGTGCAGCAGTCGTGCCCTGTGGATAGCGTGATGAGCGTGATACAGGTGGCGAGGGCGTGCCTCAACAGGGAGCCGGCGAAGAGGCCGAGCATGGTGGAGGCTACCTACTTGCTGTCCAAGGCCGACGAGCACTTCTCCGAGTATTCCGGCGATGGCCTCTCCGTCGTCAGCGGTAGTGATGTCACCGCACGGTGACCAGGTACGCACGCCAGTTTATTTATAATTATAGAGATGCTGTATGGATATAATTAAGGAGTGTGATGCAAGAATAAATTCGGGGTGTTTTTTTTTTTGAATAAATTCGGGCTTGTGTATATTTTTCTGAAGAAATAAAGTTTATGTCTATTTTAATTGAAAACGATTTTCCTATTTCCCCTTGAGGCTTAACAATTTTTAAAATGCTCTTCGAAGTTTTATTAATGTCAAACTGCAACTCTTAATAGATTATCATCCTAATCACTCATTTTTCAGTGAAATGAGGACATTTGAATAATAAAATAACAATGCTGAGAGGCGTTTTGATACATAAAATTTGGAGGTTTTTTTTAAAAAAATAATTAATCAATGGGGGCATTTTAAAAGTTACACAATCCAACAGAACTAAAAGAAAGAGACAATGAAACATTAAAAAAAGAAAGATATTCCTTGTGATAAGAGAATGTCAAAACACGGTTACATCGCATCTCTTGAATCACAAAATCATGAAATAAAGGCAGAATAAATTCCAGGATTGATCAAATTGGATATAAGACAAGTTCTCAGTTTTCTATTAGCTCGAATGCCGGATGATCCATTTGCAAATCAGTTTGGAAACACAATTTAGCTCTTGCTGCTAGCCCTTTTCAACTTCCTTCTTGAGAACACACTGGTAATAAGCTAATCTTCCAAAAGCACCTTCCAGCTATTCTCTGCATCATCTAAACTATTGAATTATGGAAACGCTGGCTTTAAATTCCCTGTTTTATAGAGAAAGATGACTGTAAGCACATACAAACAATAGCTGACATGAGAACGCACTCAACTTCTACCTATCAAAACAGGCAGATAATATGTACAACTTGACAAAAAAAAATGAGGATAGAGTACATATAACAACTGAAGAATCAGATGATTCTTCTTTTTTTTTAAATGACAATAACCTAAGTTAAAATTTGATGAAGGATGCCTTTCCTGGCAGAGTATCTGCAAATTTTGAGTAAACATCCGGAGTCTGCCACCAAGTATTCAAGCGTTTGATGTCTTCTACCTAAACATCAAAGACAATTTATTTTTCAATCATCAATTGCAGAATAAACTAGAATTTGGTCATTTTAGTACAGAAGCATTCCTCCTAGATTTGCCTTTCTAGATTGAAAAGCAACAATTTCTTGAGCAATATGAAGACAAACTAGAATTTACCATCGACCTCAAGCTATTTTAGCTTAATTTATACCAATATCATATGAAACAATAAAACATATGAAGAATGTATTTCTTCTGCTTTGTCTGACCAAGACCAAAGAGTAATGCTATAATATGTTCAGATAAAATAAGATCTCGATCTGATTCTGTTATCTTTTTTTTCTACTGGAAAAAAATAAAGCACCTTGAACCACTAATCAAGGAGGCACATGAGAAATTGTCTCTCGTCAAGACTTTAATTGAGAGAAATATCCACAAACTGAATAAGTACATGGAGAGTAAACAGTTTGCACTGAATCAAAATCCACAAGGTTGGAGCAAAAGAGGAGGTCAACAATGAGGAAAAAATAGCCACAAGCAAACTGTTGTAATGGGATGTTTCCCAATCAAAAATCTTATAATCAATTCATAAGAGAACACTTTCAAAGGCTAACATAATCTTAACAGCTCACATGGACAAGAATTTACCACTAACAACTAAGACCAATTGGAACGACACACAGGTTTAAATTAAATCATCTGAATAAACTAAACCAGGAACTCAACCACAAAAAATGGAGGTAAATGAAGGACTTACATGGTGAATACTTGCACAAGTGATTTTGGACTTTCATAACCCGCTTGGGCACAAGATATTGCCTTGTCAAGACCTTCCTTCTCTGGAGCTACTGGTTTTCCCTTTTGCCTTGATTCTGGTTTCCAGCAAACTTTGGCTAGAGATTTGCTAAGCAAATCAGCTATTCCTGTGGCCATTGTCTCGGCTTTCTGCACATAAGGAAAAGTATCTTTCTTGAAATGGTTTGATAACCATAAGTACATTGAGACAACCTGATGTTTAGTTTCAAGGTCCAACAGCTCAGCATCGTTTTGAGCAGAAGATTTTGGCATCCCCATTGCAATAGTAACTGGGCGATCTTCGCTAAAATGTGAGGCAAATCTCAAGAGATGATACATTGCCTTGGGGTCCCTAATGTTGACAGGTGCAAAACAGAAGTTGAAGCGATCTTCAAGAGAGAGGTTTTGAACCTTCTCCAACATGTTTGCAACTTTTCTAATGCCGTCATGTTGACACAGGAAATAATTTCCATCGAGGCGACAGTTATCCCGGAACTTCTCCAATAGTTCACACAAGGTGGATTTTGGATACTGAGCAGCAAACAGCTCCACCTGCTCAAAGAATGGAAAAAGACCAACTTTCTGCACCTGCTCAAACGGTTGCTGCAAACACTCAATCAGGTAGTCCAAATCATCCTTAACAAAGGTTGTGGTAAGCCCATCAGGGTATACGCTTCCTCTCCGGCCAGCTCTCCCGGCTATTTGCTTCACCTGGGATGCAGGAACTGGCATCATTTTATCACCGTTATACTTGGAAAGAGAATAAAATACCACCCGCCTTATGTTCAGATTCAGGCCCATTCCCACAGCATCACTGGCCACCAAGACGTCATATTCATTGTCTTGTTGATTGAACAAGCTTGCCTGCTGTCGCCTGGTCTCCGGTGGCAATGCACCGTATATAACACAGCACTTGTGCTTGGTGAACTTCTCGATTGCCAATTTCACCTCAAAGATCTCCCTTCTCGAGAAGGCCACAATGCAGTCACCAGAACGCACATTCTTCATGTTGCCTAGCAATGTCTTAGCCTCTACAACCAGGGGCTTGAATCGCTCATATTGGTTCACCTGCAGGTCATCACCCGTTTCCTTGCAAATGCTCTTGACAATTTTTAGCACACTGGGATCTCCACATAGATGAATCTCATCAACCTTGAGGCCGAGCAATGCACGCGTCCAAGCATAGCCCCGAGTGGAATCGGCCATCATTTGCACCTCGTCAATTACGGCAACATCATAGCATTCTTCGGTGGATATCATCTCGATGGTGCAGGCAACGTGGTTAGAGAAAGGCAGCGTCTTTTTCTCTTGACCAGTGTGAAGGCTGCAGTAGATACCAGCCGCATTCACCCGATCAAACACCTCCATGGCAAGGAGCCGTAGGGGGCTGCAATAGACGCCACTACGGGCCTCCATGAAGCGGACGAGTGCATTGTAAGTCTTGCCGCTGTTGGTGGGGCCGCAGTGGTAGATGATGCGGCGGCGCATGGCACGGGCAAACGGGAACCAGGTATGTGGCTGGGTGAGATCAGCAGACTCCATGAGGGTGCGAAAGCCCCGGAGCTTGTCGGGGAACTCTTCGAGGCAAAAATCGGCAAAAATGGGGAACAGAAAACGATCGGCAGCAGCTGAAGGGCCGAGGGCGATGAGATAGCGGAAGGTAGCAGGGGGGCAGCGCTGGAGGAAGAAGAGGCGAAAGCAGCGAACAGCAGTGAGGAAGAAAGAGGAAGGGATGTAGAGGGCGAGGGCTTGATCAGAAACCCACGGAGACTTGGCGAAGGAGCGTAGAACCCCGGAAAGGGCCTCCCAGTCGCGGCGGCCGAGATCGGAGGAGCCGTCCTCCGCGGCGCGAAGCTCCCGGTAGACGGCGGCAGCATCGGGCGGGGGATCGGCGTCGGTGGATAGGGTAACTGTAGGAATCGAGGCAGTGGAGCAGAAATAGTGATGGTGCGGTAAGGAGGAGGGGAAAGGAGAAGGGTAGGACGGTGGTGGAAGCCCCGCCGGTGATTCAGGGAGAGAATTGGAGGCGGAGGAGGGAGAGAAGGAAGCGAGGTGGAGAGGGAGGCGGAAGTGGCGGCGCAGGAGGAGGCGTGGACGGAAGAGAGAGGAAGCCATCGGAGGGAGAGGGGGGCGGGCGGCGGAGGCGCGCTTTTAACTAGGGATTGTTTTTCCCCTGGCTTATGATCATTCCATTCTCCGCCACACGATCGAACGGGAATGAAGGGTCAGGATAGAAATGTGTGGAGCTCCCAATTTTGGCTTCGGCTAAATTTGGTGGCAAACGAAAGTGTAAAGAAAAACGTAGGGTGGTTAATAGTTAAATTTTAAGGGTTGAAATTTATTTGTTAAGATAATCAAGTGAAATTAAATTTAAAATAAATCAAGTCTTTGAAATAGTTATCAAAGGTCAATTTGATTTTTTATGATTTTTAATTTAATTTAAAACTTAACTTCTTAATTCAAACTTATTAATTATTTAAAATTTTTATATTTTAAATTTATTTAAATAATTATTAATTTTAATAATATAAAATTATTTATTCATCTTAAACTTTTACTTAGCCAAACATTAAATTTATTCACAAACATTTAATTTATTTACTTAAAAAAAAAAAAAAAAAAACTAAGGTTCATTAGGAGGAAGGGAGGGGAAGGGGCAAGTCAATTCACGGAGAGGAGAGATGAACAACGCCCTATGGAAATAAGTATCCATACGTAAATTTTATTGGTTATATGTACATAATGGCGAGTAGAGCATTTTTCTTGAATAAACACACATGAAGCTTAAAGATGTTATACGAGTAGAGGGAACAACTTCTTCCATGATCTTTTGAATTTGAAGCCTTTTATGGCTGGAAGACGCGACGAAACATGGTGAATCTCTTTGTCATCTTCTCCCTCCACCTCCTCCGACGGTGGTGCTGCCTGATCACACTCCGACGATTGGTCCCAGAATCGTGCCTCCCTCCTCTTCTTCTTGACGGTGGCGAGAACATCATCCTTATTGCAAATTCCCCAAACCGTCACCTTCTGCAACTCGTAATCCACGCGTACTGAATGAATTCCTGGGTCAACAAGCATTTTCAATCGATATAGTACTTCTAACAAAAGAAACATTTGAGTCGAGTCGAGTCGAGTCGAATCGAGTCAATACCTCTAAGATGAGACACTGCCTTCTTGACCTTCTTCTCGCAGCCATAAGAGTAGAGGGGGACCTTCATCTCCACAAACTGAGCCTCCACAGGCTTGCTCCCTGCTGGCACAATCTGCAAGTGAGCCATGCCTTGGTGTCTGCATAAAATGTAAACCCTGAGATTAACCTTCACTTCCTTAATGCCCAAGGCCCTGTTAAGACACAAACAACAGGCACATCTCTGATCTATATATAGTGAATTAACAAGCAGCTAGCTTCAAGGACCAGTTAACTTACTGATCAAACTAATCAGAATGATTAATCAATGGATATATTCCATGCTTTGAAGAAGAAAACTAAGTGCGGTTGGAGGCTCGTGTGCTGCTTTTTGAGGTTGCTGATGGTGAAGAGAATTGTTAGGTGCTTTGCTGACGGATAAGGGCAGTGGAAGAGGATGTGGAAAGTGGTTCCTGGCTTGGAAACCATGTGGGCTGCTTTCTCCTTGTTGTTCCATTGAATCTTTGGCAAAGGTGGAAGAAACGGCGAGTTGCTTTCCGACCCTCTTTGGTCGAGAGATTTATGTTCGTTCGGCTCCGATAGACGTCCTCCTTTACAGAAAAAGATCATCAGAGAATGATGATGGACCAAGAAATTGAAATCATATAACCTAACACATGACAAAGTGCATGTGTTTTACTTTATTGTACAAATCTTCATAGCACAATTAAGTCCTAAAATAGGCTTCAATCCAAATGTTGTCCGTCTCTACCTATAATTATGGTAGAACAGAGAAAACAATATAAAATTTTGAATCTGTCTTTTAAAGAGAAAAAATATATATCAAAATGGCAAAAATCACAAGGAACCAAACAATTGAAAATATTTTCTCTTCTCTCTCTCCTCTTTAGATATATGCCTTCTTCCTTGCCAACCAAAATCCTCATCCTCCTCCTTTGAATTCAAGAAAAGGCAGTACTAAAGTGATGCATTACCAAATGTCCTAGTTTTGCTCCTACTTTTGCCACCCACCTAATCTCGCTATAAACTTCTTACACCGTTCTATCCTCAATCCCCTCTCCTCTTCCATTCACCTCTTGTTAGATAGCAAGAACTAGTTCAAAAGTTACAATTACGACAATCTCAATTAGTCCAAATCTCCTACCTTCAGCTACCTTTCTTACTACTCTGTGCTTATAAGAGCCAC
This sequence comes from Zingiber officinale, assembly GCF_018446385.1. NCBI lineage: Eukaryota > Viridiplantae > Streptophyta > Magnoliopsida > Zingiberales > Zingiberaceae > Zingiber > Zingiber officinale. The sequence goes on along the minus strand of NC_056002.1, from coordinate 94,569,021 downwards.
TTGCATAAAACATACTCTGAGGCAGTGTAGGTTCGCCAGTCACACGATGGGGGAAGAAGCTAAGCAGGTAAGGAGTTCTTTGTGATTGTTTGCTTCTAAAATGCAGCTAAGATTTTTCTTCCTTCTTTTGGCAGGAAGCGGAGGCGAAACAAGAAAATAAAGAAAAAAAGACAGAGGAAACAAAGCCAGGGGCTGCTCCTTCAGTCGTGTTGTCTCTGGATTTGCACTGTGTTGGATGTGCAAAGAAGATTGAGAAGTGCATGCTCAAGTGCACAGGTAAAGGTTCCACCTAATTCTGAGTTTTATGTGCCATGCGGTGTTGAGTTAATGGTTTCTTCGAATCAGGGGTTGAGAGTGTTGAGGTGGACATGGTGAAGAACCAGGTCACAGTGAAAGGGGTTGTGGATTCTCAATCTCTGTGCTCCAGAATCCACAAGAGAACACGGAGGAAAGTGCAAGTAGTCTCTCAGCCGACTGCAGAGACCGAAGGGGACTCCATGCCGGAAGTTGTTCCACCTCAGGTAAATAAAATTCAAGGTTGAGATGAAACAATAAGTTTTGAATTGCTTGGAGGATGTAACTTGAGTTTGTGACAGGAGAGTAGCATGGCAACAATTGAGCTCCTTGTCTACATGCACTGTGAGACATGTGCAGAGCTGCTGAAGAGGAAGATACTAAAGATGAAAGGTGAGTGCGTGAAATTGCATGAATGCATCATGTGGAACAAACTATAATTTGAAGGTTTTTTTCTATGATTATTGAAACTAGGAGTGCAAAGAGCTGAGACTGATACAAGTGCTGGGAGGGTGACTGTAACTGGAACAATGACTGTTGAAAAGCTAGTTGAGTACATACACAGGCGAACTGGGAAACTAGCTACTGCTGTTCCTCCACCACCACAACCCCCCAGCGAAGAGGAGAAGAAAGAACAGGACAAGACACCTGAGGAAGAAAATAAAGAGGAGAAAAAGGACAAAGAGAAGGCACCTGAAGGACAAGGCAATGACGATGATACGAATGGTGATGCCGAAAAAGAAAAGACAAAAGAAAGTGAAGAGATCGATACCGCCACAATTGTTGGCCAAGAGGACATGATGAGGAGAATGATGTATTGGCATGGCAACTTCATCAGGGAAGAAGAGATGGCACAGAAGATGATGATGCATTGGATTCCAGTATTGATCAACCAACCTCCCCCACCACCTCAGTTCTTCAGCGACGAAAACCCCAATGCTTGTTGCATCACATAAAACTCAAAACAAGATCATGGCAAAACTAATCCTTGTGGATTGGTTCTTTCTTGGTGGTTAATGTTATCTATGAATTGTAATTTATCTAAAATAAGATCTCAACACAAAGGCTTGATTAATATAACAAACTATTTCAGAATCAAAATGAACATTTGAGTTGTAGCATACTAGGCAATGTCAGCAACAAAAGCAACTAAAACTTTGATACTAAGATCATAAGATTCAGCTTTTGGGCGTAATGTAAAGATCATAACTGACAATTTGACAAACAAAATATGACGAATAAATTATGAGAACAATACAAAAAAGCATAAAGCCATCGCATGTGGAAAAATAGGTGCAGATGTGAACAATTACAGTGAATGGGTGTCGATACCTGGATTGATCATTCATTGTGTCACATTGGCCTTCCAACTCCAACTTCCCATGAGATCAGAATACACTATGCCTCTTTAAGGAACAGATATCTGCTTGGTTGCGATGTAAGAACTCCAACTCCATTGAAAAAGATTCTGCACAGGCAAGAAGGGCTCAAATCTCCTGCATCATAGTTATCATGGAAGAATAAATATGCAGGTTTTTACAGAAATAGCACAAGTAATGAAGCAGATGTGGAATACATTTTTCCTACCTGCAAAGAAGAAAGCTACTAGAGTAATGTATCACAAATATGGGATAGTGCTGAAAGATTGAATGTGAATCTGTTCATGCTCATCTAACTTGATACAAAAATTAGTAACAATGCTTCTTTTCGATGAGTTTAGGTTACTCATCCAATAGGAAAAATTTCTGGCAAACACAATGTTAATCTACTCTTTGTTGGGTAGCCCAACGTTTATCGGAAACACAATGTTTATCGGAAACAAGTCGATCCGATAGAGGGATCTAGGTCTGATTGGTACCCAGCGGCAATTGCAACCAAACAGTACAACTCAACAGGCGACTACCACCCTTGTAGCCCCAAGGAACCTCAAACTCGCTGCCAACAGCGAGTGCAGCAACACCTCAGTTCCGGAGGCAACTATTGCTGGTCGGAACAGTGTTTCCAACGCCGGAACAGTGTTTCCAGCTGCAGGGTATTCTGAGCCAGCTTGAACAGCAACACTTGCTGTTTTCCAGGGCAAGGAAGAGGAGCTTCAGCGGAAGGACCTCTCAGCCGTCAGGGACAGCCGGCTGTAGAGTCCTCCGGCAGCCGCAGCAAGCGGCGGCACTCGGGCGCGGCAGGCGCGCGGGCAGCAGCTGGTAGCTGCTGTCCGGTGTTGCTGGAAGGTTCTGCCGGTGTCAGTGGATGGTGACAGTGGGCTCCGGACGGTTCGGAGCAGAAGGGCTGAAAGGCGACGACGGCGGGCGAGCAGTAGTGCGCGGGCAGCCCTCGCAGCCAAGGGTGGCGCCACAAGGAGGGCACTCCTCCTTGGTGCTTGCTGACCGGAGGTTGTGCTCGGAGGTCCGGCATCAGCGGCGCAACTGGAAGGCGGCGGCGATTCGGAGCCGAAGGAGAAAAGAAAAAGGATTAGGGATTCTGCATCCTTAAAAAAAACAAAAAACAGAGAGAAAGCGAAAGAGTTTTAAAAAGAAAAGGAAAATGAATAAAAAGGAAATAAAATGGAAAATTAATTTTAAAATAAATTTAATTAAAAAATAAATTTAGTTTCAAATTAAACTTATTTACTTATTACATCCCTATCCTATATAAATCTCACATCCATCCACTAACCCGGAATTCATACCATTAACCTTAATGTTGGTTCAAAATAAAATTCAATAACCAAATCATTTACTTCAATAACTAATTCTCTTTTAATTAAACCAAATCAATTTGATTCATTAATTAAACTAAAAAGGATTCAATTAGTCTTCAAAAGACATGGCTCATTGGCACTTTCGTTCTAATAAAATATCTTCTATATTTATCTTTCGTCTAGTCCAACCAACCTCAATCTCTTACGATAAGAGAATCCAATTCTCAAATAAGTCTTTTGAATAAACTTATAATGTATGTGACTCAATATGTTCCAGGTTATATTAGTCGTCCATAATTAACTATTAATTATGGATCGATCATGAGTGACACCGAATAGTACATCGTAATCCCTAATCAAAAAATTAATGGTTGATCTCAGAATCATTTTTGAACCTTTCAGTAGTTACAGTGGACTGTGTTTCGTTCCTTTGACTTATCTTATACCTACTTGGTTCATGACATGTCTATGTGTCAATCTTCACTAGGCTAACTAAGTCATACCTAATTCAAGTAATACTTCCTGTAAGTACCCAATGGTAATTTTGATGTGATTAACCAAATCAGAGTTAGATTTTGTTGTCTTTTGATGCCTTATGTCTAAGTGTGCAGGAACTTAGAAGCACAGGAAATCAAGAAAAAGACACAGCTAGCGAGAAGGACGGCACGGGAGAGAGTCGATGGGCTCCGTGTGTTCGAGGGGCGAGGTGCTACAGAAGAGTATGTTGGCATACTAGAAGGAAGCACGTAGTGGTTCCGAGGGATGAGAAGCCGGAGCAGAAGGTTGCTCGAGAAGGCTGGAAAATGAGTTCGGGTGAACCCTATTCCAGATAGCCTAAATCACCCAAACAAGCGAAGCCGAAGCGGAAGATCCGGACTGGAAGTCTGTGGTCTGGGCACCCGGACTCTGGGAGCCTGGACCTAGTCTAGGTGCCCGAATCACCCAAGGCAGCCAAGGTGCCCTGGGTGGGTGCCCTGGTCGAGGGTTGGTTTAGCTCGGTCCGGGCGCCCGGATCTGGTCTAACGCCTGGACTAGAAACTTCATCGAGTCACCAGCTGTTGCGATCCGTTACGACATAGATAAAGTTTTATCCACGCTCAGGCACCCGGAAACCTTCTAGGTGCCCGAAATAGGGCTATAAATACAACTCTAATCCCAGTAGCTAAATACAACACTTGTAAAAAAATTCTCTTTCTATTTAGTTGTGTAATCAAGTGCTTTAACTGTTGTAAGAGGCTTCTCCGCCTGAAGGAGATTTGATAATGAGTTTTCAACGTCTTGAACTAGCAATCCCCTGATTACAAACCAAGTAAAAGATATGTCTCTTCTTTTTCTTTGCAATTAGTTTCTTTGTGTACAAGTGTTTATTTTAATCAAGTCCAAAGATCGAGAAAATTATTTCTTGTTTTTATTGTGCAGGGTAATTCACCTCCCTCTTGCTGGTCACAAGGGACCAACAAGTGGTATCAGAGCGAGAATGCCTTAGAAGAACTAACCGTCGACTAAAGCAAACAAAACGATGGTCGGATCGAGCATCTATCAACATAAGTTTAAGGGGGAATTCGCGAATTGGAAAAAGAAGATAGAGGTATTTTTTTTAAAATAGATTTTGATTTATTATTAATAATGAAGTTTGGTTTCGTAGTACCAAAGGACAAAGAAGAACATCAGTGAACTAAAAAAAGAGCAAGCCGACTTCATGGCAAATGACAAGGTAGAATTTCATCTGCTAAACATTCTACCGCCACAAGAAGTTTATTGGATCGGAGACTACTAGTCAGCCAAGGAGCTCTAGGAGAAATTCTTGGAACTACACGAAGGGACCTTGGAGGCAAAACTCGCCAGATGAGATATGCTCTAGAACCAGATTAGCAACCTCTGGTTAGAAAAAGGCGAAACTGTCGCACACCTCCACTCAAGAATCAAAGAACTCATCACTGAACTCACAAATCTCTGAGAAAAGTTAACCAACCAAGATTCACTAAGGTACATGCTTAATGCTTTTCCTAGGACTCTTGAATGGTCAACCTTAGTAGATGCATATTATATCCCTAAGGATCTAGAAGTAAGTACATTATGTAAGTACCTCGTGGTAATTTTGATTTGATCAACCAAGTCAAGTTAGGCCCTGTTATGTTTTAATGTCATGTGTCTAAGTGTGCAGGAACTTAGGAGCACAAGAAGTCGAGCGAAAGACGCAGCTAACAAGAAGGACAACACGAAAGAGAGTAGATGGGCTCGGTGCGTTCGAGGAACAAGGTGCTGCGGAAGAGTACGCTGGCGGACGAGAAGAAAGTGTGCGGCGGTTCCGAGGGACGAGAAGCAGGAGCAGAAGATTGCTTGAGAATGTTGAAAATGGGTTTGGGTGAACCTTATTCTAGATGGCCGAAATCACCTAAGCGAGCAGAGCCGGAGCGAGAGCCCGAATTAAAAATTCAACACGGAAGTCGACTTCGGTCCGGGCGCCTAGATCACCTGGGCGCCCCCAAGGCGGCTCGCCCAGCGGGGGCCATATCAACACCGTTCAGGCGCTCGGAACCCTTCCAGACGCCCAGACTAGAAAGTTTATCAAAACTCAACATATCGTGATCCGTTGTGACTTGCATAAAATTTTATCCACGTCCAGGCGCCCCGATCAGATCTATAAATACAACCCTAATCCCAGAAGCTATATAGAACACTTGAAAATAATTCTATTTGACTTTAGCTTTGTAATTGTGTGCTTTGACTATTGTAAGAGGCTTCTCCGTCTGAAGGAGACTTTAGTGGACTTTCAACTTCTTGGATTAGCAATCTTCTGATTGCAAACAAAGTAAAACCTCTGTGTCTCTCTTCTTTTAATTTGCTTACTATTTTTTTTTGTACAAGTGTTTATGTTAATTAAGCTGTAAAGTTCGAGAAAGGTATTTATTTTTTATTTCAAGCTATTAATCCCGTCTAGCTGGCCGCAAGGGACTAACAAGTGGTATCAGAACCAAGTCACTTCAGAAGGTTTATAAAATTTCTTACTATTTTTTTGAGCTCATAAACCATTTTTAAGAAAGTTTTAGCAAAAATAAATCTTTATATAGAAAAGAATTTATTACTGCTTAAATTTAATCCAATTTTTCTTAAATATTTTATTTCAGCTTTGGATATTTAATTTTAACTGTTAGAAAAATTCTTAAAATTTTTGAATAATTAAAAATTATTTTAAAATTATTTTTTTTATAAATGGTTTATAAATTATAAAAAATCTAGATTTTTGAAATTTAAAAGTTCATGATTTTCTAGATAATAATCACCTTATTTTTATCCCTTATGCTCTAATTTAAATTTGTTTTAAAGTTATTTTGATGAAATACCCCATTTTTAATGTAATCAAAGGGGGAAAACTAAAGGTTAAGTCTAGGGGAATGGTACATTACTTTTTGTACATTTTCTTCTTAAATGCAAAATATGTACTTGCCATTTCTATTTCATTTATTTTTAGTTTACCCTAATTTAACTTGGGGTTGCTGATTATCGCCCAATTTTGTCGTGAATTGGGCATCAAACAATGAAGTACCAAACCCCTCCTACGCTAATGTAGCATAGAAATGACTCATGTCGTCCGCCAACGAATGTAACGATAGGATGATAATCTAGGATTATATGTTATTTCTATTTTTGGAATTTTTAATATGGAATTGGGGGTTTTGGATTTTGATTTTAAATCTAATAAATGAAAAGCACAACAAGTAGGAAACTAATATAATGCTGGAATGAAATCTAAGTGTGAATAATTAATCCACAACGCATTGTCACACTACGCTATGAATTAACTATCAACATAATTAAACTAAGGACTGAAATGATAAAGCATTAAATAAAACCTAATCTAGTAAATGAAAGATAATGCAAGTAATAAAACTAAGTCTAACCTAACTACAATTGCAGAAAATAAATGGCAACATGAAGTAAAGTAAAGCAAAACATTTAACGAACCCTAAAGCATTAAAGAAATCTAATTTAACATAACATAATTGCATTCAATCAAAGATAGAACTTAAAGAAATTAAAAGAACAAGACAAAGCAAAAATTAACCAAACTAAAATGCATCCAAATAAACATAACTATTGGTTGAAGCAATTCATCGAATACTTTGTATGCGTTAAGCTAATTAAGCATAATATGTGCAATTTAAACATAGAGAATCAAGTTTGAAACAAGCATTCAATCAAAAGCATCAACACAAGTATATTGACAAAATTAACAAAATTAAACCAAACTAATCCATCCACAATTCACACGTCAGCATCCAAATTACCAACGACTATCCTTCATCATCCGGAACCCCCAAAACTGGTGGACAGAGCACTCTGCTGGTGGCTGCTTGCTTCAACAACAATGGGATGATCACAATCTTCCAACGAAGAACCCCTTCGCTGAAAGTTGATCGGAGATGAGAACGAACTGCTGTGAAATGGAAGAACCGCCGCTCCTCTGGAATCTGCCGCCTGAACCCCAGTCAGAAGACACTGTCGGAAGGTGGATGTCTTGCTTGAGAAACCCTCTCCGGCGAGGCTGATGCTCGGAGTCGTCTTCAAAGTTTGCTGCCCCCTGCCGAGTACTTGCTGCCGTCGCTGATTGAAATCTAGAAGAGGAAGTGTGGGCTGTGGATGACCGACCAACGACGAGGGAAGAGAAGAGAGCCACCGGCCGGTGGTGAAGAAGAAGAGAAGAGTGGCCACCGGTCGGAGAGAAGGAAGGAAGAAGAGAGGCGCGGGGATCGCGAGCCCTAGCTGCAGAAACACCCGAAGCAGAGATCGCGTGGAGAAGAGATGATGGCTTCTGTTACCGTCGCGTGAGAAGAAAAGGAGAGGTTTCTTAAGGGGTTGCGGGGTTTGGGTTAAGGAGGTGAGGATTTTTGGATTTGGTTGATGGGATCCGGATCTAATAAGAGAAGGAAAATTGGGGTTTTGAAATTGGACTTGAAGAGTGAACTTTTGGATTGGATTTGAATTGGAGCTCCACTTCTTAGATGAACTCTTGATGCCTTGATCTCTATGAACGGTCCATATCACTTTAAATCAGAATGAAGGGCTGGATCACTTAGATCTGAATGAAGGAATAGGATCTCACTGATCTAGATCAACGGTTCACACTAATTCAGCTTGATCTCCTCCGTTTTACCTTCAAATCAAGCCAAATTTGATCCAACTTGACTCTAATCCATGGCTCTTTGAATTTCCTACAAAACCACATAAAAAAATATAAAATTAAATTCCACAATTTGTAGAAAATTTACAATTAAGTCTAAAATAAATCCGTACTCGTAAAACATGATATTAACACCAAATTTATCATACGAGAAGATAAAAATGCTAAAAATAAGAGCCACAATAATAGATAAAAATGCTCATTATCAACTCCCCCACACTTATTCTTGCTCGTCTCGAGCAAACAAACAAAATAAGAAAAATAACTAAAATGAATTCCCCTAGCAATTCTTACTCATACATAGAAAATAGTGAAAAAAGAGTTACCTAGGATTGCCCAATTCAAATGACCAAAGCATTCATGGATTCAATTCATTCACTAATTAACAAGCATGATAACTTCAATCCATAATAGATAAAATGAGAATGATAACAAAATAACCTCACAAGGAAAGTAATAGTGACTCTACACTCATATAAATGCAATAATGGAGCTCACTCAAGCTACTCATGATTTATGCACTACCATATGCTTGCTTTGCTTCTAATCTCCACCACTATAAACATAAGAGTGCATAATAAAATAAAGAAGGCATCTATTATGTAAGAGAAGCATAGATCAAAACAAATGATAGTGTAAGAAAAGAGATGAAGAAGAAAAAACAAGGTAATGGTGGAAGATATGGACATATTAAAATGTACATAGATGAATACAAGAGAACAATGCCCAAAAAGTATCTCATCCAACTTCCAAACTAGCTTTCAACAACTTAATAAAAATGTGAACAACCATTACTATAGCTTTTCACAATAAACATCCACTCATGATCTACAATAAAGTCTAAATTTTGCTACAATAAAGATTGTCACTAACAAAAAGTTCTACTATATATGAATACAATAAAAATGTGAACTAACTTCTACTTTAGCATTTCACACTAAAAATTTACACATGATATACGATAATACCTCAATATCGCTAAAGTAAAAATTGTCACTCACAAAAATTCTATCACAAATGAATATAAAATAGCACAACATGTTAAAAGTATTTTTCTCTTTTTTTTTAATGTTTTTTTCTTTACTGTTTTTTTATTTGTTTTTTTTCGTTTCTGATTCTTTTTTTTTTTATTTTTTTTCGTTTCTGATTTTTTCTTTTTCTTTTTTTTTCCATTTTTTTTTCTTTCAACATGTTGTGCATCACTATACAAAATCATTAATAGCTCAAATAAAAAGATAAATAGCATGGTTTACCTATGTGATCAAGCATGGTTCACCTATGCTTCTCCTAAATTCCACTAAGCTATTTCTCTCCCCCCACTCTTAAATTTTTGTCCATCTCGAGCAAAATATTCATCATGTAACATCCAAAAATATCCATATCCCAAGAAGAGTAAAGTGAAAATGATTGGAAGAGAGAAAAGAATGAAATGTCCAAAAATAGGGGGATTATTCAAGAAAAGTGTGATAACAAAAAGAATGAATAAAATAAAGTGAGATAGCCTTCATAAAAATCATGCAAACATATGATAATGTGGTCTCGAAAGAATTAAGCAAGTTCTAGAGTAGCATTAACCACAAGTGCATCACACATCAATAGGAATAATAGGCTCAAAAATATCCTCACTAGGTATATAAAAAATTATCATCTCAATCTACCAACATGAAATCCATCATTAAGTTGTAATCACATGTAATACAAGAATCCAATCATGACAATAAATCATCAAATTCGACAATCAAATTTAACTAACTTTCACAATTTCTAAAATGATAAAAAGAATGCATAAGAATTTTATTACGAAAACTTAACTAGACAAACTAAAAATGAGCTACCAAGTAAAAGCAAACCAAGCAAATAAAGTAAAGAAATATATACAAATAGAAAGATAAAGAGAAAGTAAGATGGAACAGACTCCCCTGATTTTCTGGCGGTCGAAGTCGATTCAATTCTAGAAGCCATTCTAGAAGTGGGAAGAATGTAGATGAAGTGAGGATCGCTCCCTCCACCTTCGACTCCTCAAAAATTTTCTCCGACGATCGAAGATGGTTCAGTTGGAGTGTCCACTCCAGAAGCTTCATTATTGCATACAAGGTTAGGGCTTTCTTCAATTGATAGAATGCATCCTTACGTGATTGACTGCAAATAAAATGTCTGAAGAAATCTTGTGCACTAAAAAGAGGAAGTAAATCCTGCACACATGCTGAGTAAGATGTATCAGAAATAATATCCATAGCAACAGAGCATGAATCAAAAGATGTGTCACATTCATTATAATTAAAATGAGTTACCTCCATGGAATTTTCTAAAGATTCAAAATAAATATTGACCTTACCATCCTGATGGGTACCTGGAGGGTCTAAAATAGTAAACTTGGCATCATCTTGGTCAGGTAAAAGATCTGGCTCTAAATCAGGTACAATCAACGGAAGTGATTCTTGAGTTTTCCCTACACTTCCATCGTCACTAAGTAAAATAGCAGGCTCCACTGGCTCAAATGGTGGTAGAATAGTCATTGGAAGTGATTCTTGGGTCTCCCCTACACTTCCATCATCATCAATAATACCTGCAACATCAAGAATATCTGGAACAGTAATATCATCAATAAAAATATTATCAGGATCAACAACAACATCACAATATAAAAAACTAGAAGAGTCAAGTAGAGTAGTTGAAACAAGATTAGGAATATCACAAACTCTACAATCCATCTTCTCGGGAATTGATGCAGTAGGTTGATTTGATAGCAATTGTAACGGTGTCGATGAATATGTCCTTGGCTGAAATTGTGTTTCTTGATGTTGTACAAGTTGTTATGATTGCTCCCAAAAATGCTGCTCAGGCTGATGCTGAAGATATGACTGATAATGTTGGGACCAATTAGAATTCCCTTGTTATATGTTCCTATACCCGAATCCTGTAACAAAATTATAGCTGTCCTGTTGATGGATCTGATAAGACTAAGGATCAGGCTGATGATACTGGGTTATGGTTGGAAATACACTGACAAAGGAATGAACATCTTTAGTAATCATCGGTCTAGCCCCATACTGCTGATAATTTACAGCCATAATCTTAATAAGTTCTCTGGCCTGAGTAGATGTCTTGTTAACTAGAGCCCCTCCACTAGCTGCATCAACCATACTCTTGTCCATGGGAAACAATCTCTCATTGAAGTACATAATCAGTAGTTGATCGCTTATCTAGTGCTGGGGGCAACTAGCAACAAGTCTTTTTAAATCTATCCCAATAATCTTGAAACGATTCTCCTGTGAATTGTTGGATTCTACAAATACTCCTCCGAATAGCTGCAATCCTAGAAGTAGGAAAGAACCTCGCTAGAAATAATTTCTTCATCTCGATCCAACTGGTGATAGAGTTGGGTGGGAGACAATACAACCAATCTTTTACTGAATCTGCTAATGAAAATGGAAATACTCTAAGTCTAACATCATTTTCTGATACGCCATGTGGGTTCCATGAAGAGCACACCATATCTAGTTCTTGCAGATGTCTGTTGGGATCCTCACCAGAAAGTCCATGAAACTTTAGTAAAAGATGTACTATAGTCCATAACTCGAAGTCTGCCTCTAAATCAGAATATCTGATGCAAAAGGAATCATCTGAAAAATCTGGTGCCCATAGCTCTTTGAGAGTCTTTTCAGTCTTGTTATCCATTTTGCTTGACAAATCTGAAATCCTGAACACACTGAAACTCTAAAACTGCTAATATCACATAAAAAAAATCCTGATCTTACCTAAAATACTCAAGCAAATACCATCAAAAGACACAGGAAAATATACAAGATAGAATGCGGGCATACAAGAGATGAAATAATTAAACCCTAACAATATTTTTGAATTTAGTTTACCCTAACTTAACTTAGGGTTGCTCACATAAAAAAGGAGGAGATTGTAAGTGCCTTATGGTAGTTTTGATGTGATCAACCAAGTCAAGTTAGATCCTGTTATATTTTGATGCCCAGTGTCTATGTGTGTAAGAATTTAGGAGTATAGGAAGTCAAGCGAAAGACGTAGCTAGCGAGAAGGACGACACGGGAGAGAGTCGATAGACTCAGTGAGTCCGAGGTACGAGGTGCTGCAGAATAGTACGCTGGCGGACAAGAAGGAAGTGCGCGACAATTTTGAGGGACGAGAAGCTGGAGCGGAAGGTTGCTCGAGAAGGCTGGAAAATGAGTTCGGGTGATCAACAGGAAATCACCCAAGCAAGTAGAGCCAGAGCGAGAGCTAGACTGAAAAGTCAACAGGAAAGTTGACTTCGGTCTATCGGCCCAGATCACTTGGGCCCCTCGGGGCGCCTCACTCAGCGAGGTCGTATTGACACCGTCCGGGCGCTCAGAACCCTTCTGGGCGCTCGAACCAAAATATTTATTGAAACTCAACGTGTCACAATCTGTTGTGACCTAGATAAAATTTTATCCACATCCAGGCGCCTAGAATCCTTCTAGGCTCCCTGATCAGGGCTATAATTACAACTCTGATCCCAGAAACTATATAGACCACTTGAAAATAATACTATTTGAGTTTAGCTTTGTAATTGTGTGCTTTGACTGTTGTAAGAGGCTTTTCCGCTTGAAATAGACTTTAGTAGACTTTCAACGTCTTGGATTAGCAATCTTCTAATTGCAAACCAAGTAAAACCTCTGTGTCTCTCTTCTTTTAATTTGCTTACTATTTTTTGTACAAGTGTTTATGTTAATTAAGCTGTAAAGTTTGAGAAAGGTATTTATTTTTGATTTCACGCTATTCACCCCTTCTAGCTGGCTGCAATGGACCAACACATTAAAGGGATTATTTTCTACACATAAAGTGCATAAAATTAGATGTACAGATCTGAAGAAGGAGCACAAGCACAACATTGCCTTAAGGGCAAAAATAGACGAATCAAAATCCGAAACATCTCTTGATGATGATGAAATGACTTTTATGGTAAGAAAGTTTAAAAAGTTTATTAAAACTAATAAGTTTAATCAAGTGCAGGGTAAAAGAAGGAAAATAAAGGTAAGATGCTACCACTCTAATGAAGAAGGACACGTTAATGACAATTACCCAAAACTGAAGAACAAGGAAAAAGATAAAGAAAAAGACAAAAGGGCTACCCAGAAGAAGCACAAGAATTTAAAAGCAACATGGGGCGAAACATCATCATTAGATTCGGACGTCGTAGCCTATGCCGGACTTGCATTGATGGCAAGTCACGAAGAAGATGACAGAGCAAGTTCATCGAAGATGAGCATTGAGAGTATCGATGAAGAGGGAACAACATTAGAAGAAAGCTGCTCTACAGGGAGAGCATCAAAGATTGATAAGGTAAGTCAGATACAGTCGCTATCTCCTAATCAGTTATTTAAATTTATTAAAATTTTATCAAAAAATTCTATCAATTAGAAAATGAAAATAAAAAATTATTAAAAGAAAATGAGAAGTTAAAATTAACCTTTGCAACATCTTATTGATTAGAAGATTTTAACAAGATAAAAATAGAAAATGAAAAATTGGAAGTAGAAATAAGAAATTTAAAGAATTTTGTATGCTCATATGTTCAATAAGTTCGAAATTATAATGGACTAAATTGACATTTTAGATACCATCAGAGCTAAATTAGAAAATTATCAAGAAAATATATTCCTAAAAATTCTTAATTAATTCAGTTGGTAGGAACCTATATTGAGTTCCAAAATCATGCTTAAATAAAATTTTATGCATGTCATACTTATAAATTGATTTAATTTTTTGTTTACTTAGAATTATCTAAATAAATTGTTTCATATAATTTTTGTTGGAAATTAATGTCTTTTTCAATTTTCCTGAGAAAAAGAATTTCATCACTTATTTGTAGGAAAATTTTCAAAATTTTATAATAATTATATTATTTTTTATGAATTTTCTAACAAAAATCATTTTTCTCATTTTAAAAATACTTCTCAGGATTATCTTTGTGAGCTTTATTTTTTTTATGAAACCTTATTATTCTCTCTAACTTAGAAAATTTTTCTAAAATTGTTTTACCATTGGTGAATTTTCTATGAATTATTTATCCAAATACTACCTTTTAATATTAAAAATTCTTTATTTTAAAAAAAATTATTTTTTTACAAAGCTACTTACTATAATACACACATTTTTAAAGATTTTTCAAACTTAAAAATTATTTTTAAGAATTTTTTTGTGAAAATATGCTTTTATATAGAAAAAATTTATTACTGCTTAGATTAATATCAAGTTTTAGTTGAAAATTTTATCTCTGCTTTGACTATATCTGTTTTATTGTAATAAAAAAATTTCAAAATTTTCTCATGATTAAAAAATATTTTTCACATTATATTTTCAAAAAATTATTTATAAATTGTAAAAATCTAGATTTTTCGAAATTTAAAAACTTCATGACTTTCTGGATGCTAGTCGTTGCTTTTTTTTTATCCCTTAGATTCTAGAGAATTAGAGGTTAAGTCTAGATGGATGGTACATTTTTTTTGTAAATTTTTTTAATTGCAAAATTTATACTTGTTATCTTACTGTTATTTATTTTTTTGTTATCCTAATTTAACTTGGGTTGCTCATATAAAAAAGGGAGAGATTATAAGTACCCCATGGTAGTTTTGATGTGATTAACCAAGTCAGAGTTAAGTCCTGTTGTCTTTTGGTGCATTGTGTCCAAGTGTGCGGGAACTTAATGTTGGTTGCTACTCGGAATATTGTACCGGTTTCCCTGTACAAAAATTTTGTACAAGTCCTGAACCATTCCTAACAACCTATTGTGTTCTTTAGAAATTAAATTTGGAATCGCAAACGGAACTTAACATTATTGATTCCAAATTCAACTTATTTGTTCTTAGTAGTTTAGACTTGGATCACAAATGATGCTTAACATTATTGATCCAAATCCACTCATGTTACAAATTCAATTAAATATTAATTTCAGAGATCAACTTCCAGGTTAATCATGGCGAGACACTAGACCTTCTTGGGTATGGGAGCATCCATCACTTCCTAGACAAAGCCTTTCAATGAAATTTAATATTTAATTTCCTTATAGTAATCCTAGGTTTAACCAAAAAGAACAATCGAATCACAAATTCGAAAAATAAAAGAAACACAAAATCGAAAACATAAATTCGATTATCTAAATTCATTAGCCTCTTGTGTTTGGTATTTCAAAATCTAAATAAAAGGATGAACTAGTTATGATGCGGAAACTAATAACTAGTTATACCTTTTATAGCTTATAGACCTCACGATCTTTTGTCGTATTCCTCTTCTTATCTCGGACATCATGTGGGCGACGATCTACCGAGACGAGAATCCACCTAAGCCTCCTTGTTCTCTTTGCAAGTTTCGGCCACCAAGAAACTTCTTGAGATGAAGAACTTTGGCCACTAACCAAACTCCAAGGGATGCAAAGAAACAAAGCCTCCTTTCTCTACTTCTTCTCCAAGCAAAATCCGGCCACCAAGGACTCCCCAAGAGGTGATGCCGCCAGCCACCAAAGAAGAAGAAAAGGAGGAGAGGAAGAAGATAAGGGTCGACCACCACAAGGAAGAGAAGAGAGGAATACTAGATGTATGTTCTTGTTATGAGGTGAGGCATCTGTACCCTCTCTTTTATATTCCTTCGTCTTGGTAAATAAGGAAAGTTTTAATAAAAACTTCACTATTTTCCTTGCCATTGAAAAGGAAAATTTAACTAATTAAAAATCCTTTTCTCTATTAATGTGGCCAGCCATATATAATCTTCCAAGGAAGGAAAGTTTTGAGCACAAAATTAAAACTTCCTAATTTGTTTCCGAATATTTTTAAATAAAAATTTCTCTTTTAAAAATTCCCTTCATGGTTGGTCATAAAAGGAAGCTTTTATAAATTAAAATATCTCTATTAAAACATGTGGATGATTTACAAAATAGAAAGTTTTCTCTAAAATTAAAATCTTCCTTTCAATTTACAAATAAGGAAATATATCAAATCTTTTCTTAATCTTTTGTAGAAACTATAAAAGGAAAGATTTAAAAATTTAAAACTCTTTTTTAAAATCATGTGGATGGTTAAAAATGAAAGTTTTATCAAAAATTAAAATATTCTTTTTAATTACAAATAAGGAAAGATATCAAACCTTTCTCTTAATATTTTATAGAAAACTATAAAAGGAAAGATTTAAATTTTAAACTCTCTTTTAAAACCATGGCTTCCACATAAGAAAGATTTTAAAAAATAAAATTCTTTTAATTTATTTTGGCCGACCACACCAAGCTTGGGTTCAAGCTAGGGTCGGCCACCATCTCACCTTGGTTTGGCCGGCCCTAGCTTGGGCTCCAAGCTAGGCTTGGCCGGACATCTTAAAGTGGGTAAGAAGGTGGGTATGAGTGGGTATGAAACTTTATAAATAAGAGACTATGATAGGGACCGAGAGGAGGAATTGGTTTTGGTCTCCCGATGAACTTGGGCTTCCCATGTTCGCCCCAAACACCCAACTCGAGTTCATCAATAATATATAATTCCACTAAAGAGTTATTATTGAACTACCGCACCAATCCCATATTACTATATGAGCTCCTTCTTATAATGAGTGTGTTAATCTCCTTGTGTTTAAGATATCGAACTAATTAAATGAGTTACTAACAACTCACTTAATTAATATATAGCTCCAAGAGTAGTACCACTCAACCTTATTATCATGTCAGACTAAGTCCACCTGTAGGGTTTACATGACAATCCTTATGAACTCCTCTTGGGGACATTATCAACCTAGATTACTAGGACACAATTTCCTTCTATAATCAACAACACATACTATAAATAATATCATTTTCCAACTTATCGGACCTCTTGATTTATCGAACTAAATCTCACCCATTGATAAGTCAAAGAAATAAATACTAGATATATGTGCTTGTTATTATATCAGGATTAAGAGCACACACTTCCATAATAACAAAGGTCTTGTTCTTTTATTCAGTCAGTATAAAAAGAACTTACCTTAAATAGTCCTGCTCAATACACTCAGAGTGTACTAGTGTAATTTTATAGTTAAGATAAACTAATATCAAATTACACTACGACTATTCCAATGGTTTGTTTCTTTCCATCTTAGTCGTGAGCCACTGTTTATAATTTATAAGGAATTGATAACATGATCTTCTGTGTGTGTCACCACACACCATGTTATCTACAATATAAATTAATTGAACAACTACACTTAGCATACAAATATAGACATTTGACCAATGTGATTCTTTATTTCAAAATAAATGTTTATAAAAAGCTAGGCTTTTAGTATATACTCTAACAATCTCCCACTTATACTAAAAGACTATGCTGTCATAAACGCTGTCATGCATCTGATTCTCATTCCTTCATCATGCCCATCAAAAGCTCTTGCCTTAAGGGCCTTAGTGAAAGGATCTTCTGGTTATCATCTGATGTAATCTAGGTGACAACAACTTCTCCTCGTTATACGATGCCCCGTATTGGGTGGTACTTGCGCTCTATGTGTTTACTTGCCTTATAGGCTCGTGGTTCTTTCGAGTTTGCTACTGCACCACTTATTTTTGGACAAACCAAGAATCACATCTAAGTCCATCATGAAGTTACTGAGTCATTCAGCTTCTATGGTTGCCTCAGAGGTTGCCACATACTCAGCTTCCATGGTGGAGTCCGAAAAGCATCTATGCTTAACACTTCTCCATTGTTATGGCTTCACCTCCTAAAGTAAACACAAAACCCCGAGGTTAACTTACTATTGTCCCTATCTGATTGAAAGTCCGAATTCGTGTATCCCATAGGGAGCAAATCATCTGCCTTGTAAACTAGCATATAATCTCTAGTCCTTCTCAGGTACTTTAATATATGCTTTACAGCAGTCCAATGCCCCTGTCCTGGATTACTTTTATATATGCTAACCATGCCCACGGTAAAATAGATATTCGGTCTCGCACACAACATCGCGTACATTAGGCTTTCGACAACCGGCATAAGGAACTGTCTTCATGTCCTCTATCTCCTTTGATGTGTTCGGAGACATCTCTTTAGATAAAGCTACTCCATGCCTAAAGGGTAGAAAACCTTTCTTGGAGTCTTGCATGCTAAAACAAGTTAGGATTGTATCGATATATGAAGCTTGAGATAAGCACAACATTCTTTTCTTATGATCACTTATTACTTTGATCCCGAGAATATGTGTGCATTTACCTAAATCCTTCATATCGAATTGCTTGCACAACCATACCCTTACTTCCGACAACACTTTGATATTATTTCCAACCATCAAAAATGTCATCTACGTATAGTACAAGAAATACCACCACGTTTCCATCACATACACAAGACTCATCTGGACACTGAATAAATCCATACGATTGGATTACTTCATTAAACCGGATGTTCCAAGACCTTGAAACTTGCTTCAGTCCATAAATAGACTGATTGAGCTTACATACTAGATGCTCTTTGCCCTTTGCAATAAACCCCTCTGGTTGCTTCATATGGATGTTTTCTTCAAGACTTCCGTTAAGAAAAACTGTCTTGACATCCATTTGTCACACCTCATAATTCATATGAGCAGCAATAGATAATAGTATCCGGATAGACTTAAGCATAATTACTGGTGAAAAGGTTTCCTCATAATCGATTCCCTCTTTCTGAGTCTACCCCTTCGCAACAAGCCTTGCTTTGAAGGTTTCCACCTTCCCATCTATCCCTCTTTTCCTTTTGTAGATCCACTTACATCCAATAGAGTTTACACTATTTGATGGTTCTACTAGCTCTCAGACTTTGTTAGAATACATATATTTTATTTCTGAATTCATTGCTCTTTGCCAAGATTCTGTACCTATATCTTGGAGTGCTTCGTCATATGTTCAGGGATCAGGTTCATGCTTACCTGGGACCAAGGCCGACGACTTTCCAAAAAAAAAAACATGAATCTTTCAGGTTGCCTAACAATCCTCCCACTACGACGAGACACTGTCTGTTGTTGTGTATCATTTGTGATATGTATTACAGTTTATTGTGATATTTCATCTTGCACTGTTGGTACGAAAGTAGGCGTGTCCTTTCTCATTTCTTCTAGAACAATTTCACTCATGGGCTTATGGTTCATTACATAATCTTCCTCTAAAAATCAAGCATTGGTGCTAACAATGATCTTCTGATTTTTAGAATTATAAAACAAACCACCTTTCGTTCCCTTAGGATATCCTACAAACAGACAAACTTCTGTATGTGATTCCAACTTATTAGTATCTCCCTTTAGCACATGTGTTGGACTACCCCATATCCGAATATGACTCAGACTAGGCTTATGCCCATTCCACAATTCTATAGGAGTAGAGGGTACTGATTTAGAAGGTACCATATTCAGAATGTACACTACTGTTTCCAGAGCATATCCCCAAAACGAATGTGGTAATTCTGAATAACTCATCATCGATCTAACCATTTCCATAAGAGTCTTATTGCTTCGTTCTGCCACACCATGCTGTTGGGGTGTACCAGGTGTAGACAATTGGGATTGAATCCTAGCCTCTGATAAGTAATTCCTAAACTCTCCAAAGAGGTATTCGCCACCACGATCAGACCGTAGTGTCTTGATACTTTTACCATGACGTTTCTCCACATCAGCATTGTACTCTTTGAACTTATCAAAGTATTTAGACTTACGGCGCATCAAGTAAATGTACCCATATCTCGAATAGTCATCTATAAAATATACAAAATATTCGAAATCACCTCTTGCTTGGATAGACATAGGACCACACAAATTAGAATGAACCAGTTCTAACATATCTTTGGCTCTATACCCCTTGGCCTTATAAGGTCTCTTGGTTATTTTACCTTCCAAGCAAGATTCACAAGTTGGAAAGTTTTCCAACACTAATGAACCCAAGAGTCCATCGGCTATAAGCCTTTGAATCCTACTCAAGTTAATATGACCAAGTCTTAGATGCCAAAGATATGTTTGGTTCGTTTCCGAAGGTTCCTTTCCCTTATTAGAATTAGAAAATGTGTCATTAATTTCCATTTGTTGCTTTGTGGGAGAAATTGGATTTAAAGTATACAAATTGCCTACTAATGTACCAGAACAGATAATAACCCTATTCTTCTTGATAACTACTTTGTCATCAAAAGAAACAGAATATCCATCCAAAAATAATTTAGAAACTGAAATTAAATTTTTTCTAAAAGTTGGTACATAAAGACAATTTCTCAAAACTAAACTTCTATTCCTATCAAATGATAAGTAGACGTCTCCCACTGCAACAGCCGTCACTTTCGTAGCATTGCCTATATAGACTGTTATCTCTCCCTCATATAGTTGTCGGGTTTCTTGAAACTCCTGCAATGTATTACAGACATGATCAGTGGCTCTTGTATTTACACACCAGGTACTGGTAGATAACACCGCTAAACATGTTTCAACTACAAGAGAATAAGATATACATCTATTGTTTTGATTCCTACGAGGACAGCTCGCCTTCCAATGTCCTGACTGCTTACAGATGAAGCACTTACCCTTTAGCTTCTTCACTCCAACTTTAGGCCAGTACCTAGAGATCTTTTCACCTTCTTTGCTGAGCCAGCCTGTTTCTTCTTTGTCTTGCCTTTCGACTTAGAAGTAGAAACATTTTTAGCAAAGTGAATTTGAGAACTATGACGAAATATACCTTCTGCTGTCTGAAGTTCCGTCAAAAGTTCTGCCAACGTATAAGCCATTTTGTTCATATTATAGTTTAGGCGGAATTGCTCAAAACTTCTGGGTAGTGTTTGGAGAATAATATCGATTTGGGTTTCCCCATCGATTTCAGCTCCAAGGATCTGTATTTCGTTCAAATAAGTCATCATCTTTAGGATATGATCCCTTACGGGTGTCCCCTCTGACATGGTGGCTGTCATTAATTTTCTCATTGCCTCTTGCCTAGCAGCCCAATTCTGGTGTCCAAAGAGTTCTTTGAGATTGTTCATCATATCATAAGCAGTTGGTAAGTTATGATGCTGATGTTGCAGCACATTTGACATTAAAGGCAAAATGTAACACCGCACCATCTCATCTGCTTTTACCCATTTCTTATGATACTCAATCTCCTCTTCACTAGAATCGCTATTAGGTGCATTAGGGCAGGTCTCTAACAGTACAAACTTATAGCCTTCAGCAATTAGGACAATGTTCAGGTTTCTTTTCCAATCTATATAGTTGGGATCAATAAGTTTATTCTCTTTCAGTATAATAGCCAGTGGGTTGAAAGTCATCCTAAGAATCACAAAATAAACTTTTGGTAAAGACTCTAAATTTAGAATAATATTGATTCCTCAAACAATACTATTTAAATTTACCAACACCTCAAAACACCGTGAATTTTGCATACCATGTTAGTGTGGACGTATACAAATTCAACATTTGTAAGAGGAGGTTTTATCCATTAATTTTATTATCTTGTTATCCTAACTTTATGACAAATAAAATTAATAGTTGGTATCCCTTTGGTCACACAAATAATAACAGTGACTCTGTTGGGGTGGATACTATTAAATGTGTCTAAGTGTATACCATTACTTGATACTTAGTCCATTAAATAGGATTGTGCCCCTTCAGTTAGAGAAGATCACATGCTCCTAAATAATTTTCTATAACCATCCATAAAGGAAGTTTGACCTAGTGATCCGCAAACAAACTCATCCGTTGTGGAGGGAGACACTCAGAGCCAACACGCAAGTTTGTTGCATCACTTACAAACCAGTAATGGAGACCATGAAATTTATTTACTAATCCCTCTCCCACTTAGTTATTTAAGGTGAGGAATTTTAACCATGCAAGCACATATAACACACATCACAGCAAATAAAGCAATAAATATGGAAAAATAATTTTCCAACTATTATGACCTTTTTCCATCACTGTCCTCTGTGTGCTGCCAACCCTAGCTGTTGCCACCTTTAGCCACCGCAATCGGGTCTAGTCACCACATCTATCTTGCTTCTTTTTCCGCTGCACCTCTGGTCCACAAATAGTACCACGCCTCGCAAGGATACGATCCGCGACAAAAATAGAATTTTACATATATTGATCCTATATTCTACAAAGGAATGTACATGTAATCTAGATCGAAACAAAAATATAAAATCCTAAAACTAATACAGCTTCTGCTGTATTTAATACATACAATCATGCACACATATAAATGCCCTTGACATGTCCAAGGGTCCAATCATACACAATCTCTGTAAGCCATAATAGTTGGAGCCTACAACCACAGAGTTAGCACATCCTATTATTATCCTGCCTAAGTTATGTATGACATGTACATAATTAAACTGAAAACTAAACACACAGAGGCAAACCCTAGCTCTGATACCAATTGTTGGTTGCTACTCGGAATATCGTACCAGTTTCCTTGTATAAAAATTTTGTACAAGTCTGGAACCATTCCTAATAGCCTATTGTGTTCTTTAGAAATTAAATTTGGAATCGCAAATGAAACTTAACATTATTGATTCCAAATTCAACTTATCTGTTCTTAGTGGTTTAGACTTGGATCGCAAACGATACTTAACATTATTGATCCAAATCCACTCATATTACAAATTCAATTAAATATTAATTTTAGAGATCGGCTTCCAAGTTAAAAATGGCAAGACACTAGGCCTTCTTGGGTGTGGGAGCATCCACCACTTCCTAGACAAAGCCTTTCAACGAAATTTAATATTTAATTTCCTTATAGTAACCCTAGGTTTAACCAAAAAGAACAATCGAATCACAAATTTGAAAAATAAAAGAAACACAAAATTGAAAACATAAATTCGATTACCTAGATTCATTAGCCTCTTGTGTTTGGTATTTCAAAATCTAAATAAAAGGATGAACTAGTTATGATGTGGAAACTAATAACTAGTTATACCTTTTATAGCTTATAGATCTCACGATCTTCTGCCGTATTCCTCTTCTTATCTTGGACATCGTGTGGGCGACGATCTACCGAGATGAGAATCCACCTAAGCCTCCTTCTTCTCCTTGCAAGTTTCGACCACCAAGAAACTTCTTGAGATGAAGAACTTTGGCCACCAACAAAGCTCCAAGGGATGCAAAGAAACAAAACCTCCTTTCTCTACTTCTTCTCCAAGAAAAATCCGGCCACCAAGGACTCCCCAAGAGTTGATGCCACCGGCCACCAAAGAAGAAGAAAAGGAGGAGAGGAAGAAGATACGGCCGACCACCATAAGGATGAGAAGAGAGGAATACTAGATGTATGATCTTGTTATGAGGTGAGACACCTCTACCCTCTCTTTTATATTCCTTAGTCTTGGCAAATAAGGAAAGTTTTAATAAAAAATTCATTATTTTCCTTGTCATTAAAAAGGAAAATTTAACTAATTAAAAATCCTTTTCTCTATTAATGTGGTCGGCCGTATCTAATCCTCCAAGGAAGGAAAGTTTTAAACACACAATTAAAACTTCCTAATTTATTTCCAAAAATTTTTAAATAAAAATTTCTCTTTTAAAAATTCCCTTCATGGTTGGTCATAAAAGGAAACTTTTATAAATTAAAATCTCTCTATTAAAACATATGGATGATTTACAAAAAGGAAAGTTTTCTCTAAAATTAAAATCTTCCTTTCAATCTACAAATAAGGAAAGATATCAAATCTTTTCTTAATCTTTTGGAGAAACTATAAAAGGAAAGATTTAAAATTTTAAAACTCTCTTTTAAAATCATGAGGATGGTTAAAAAGAAAAGTTTTATCAAAAATTAAAATCTTCCTTTTAATTACAAATAAGGAAAGATATCAAACCTTTCTCTTAATCTTTTATAGAAAACTATAGAAGGAAAGATTTAAATTTTAAACTCTCTTTTAAAATCATGGCTTCCACATAAAAAAGATTTAAAAAAATAAAATCCTTTTAAATTTATTTTGGTCGGCCACACCAACCTTGGGCTCATGCTAGGGCCGACCACCATCTCACCTTGGTTTGCCCGACCCTGGCTTGAGCTCCAAGCTAGGCTTGGTCGACCACCTTAAGGTGGGTAAGAAAGTGGGTATGGGTGGATATGTGATAACTATAATCTTTATGCATTATTTTTGGCTCTTATACTTAATATTTTCACCTTCTTACATATTTATTATTGTGTTTATATCATGAATTGCGAGTAGGAATCTATTTTAGACTTTATTATAAATTTCCTATAATTGTGGAATTAATTCTCATATTTTTAATATGGTTTTGTAGGAAATCAAAAGAGCCATCAATTAGGGTCGAATCGGATCAAATTGGACTTGATTTGGAGGTCAAATAAGGGAGATCAAGCAGAATTAATATGAGACGTTGATCCAGATCAAGAGAGATCTTCCTTCTTCATTCAGATCTAAGCCATCCAACCCTTCATCTAGATTTGAAGCTACATGGACATTGGATCCATGCAAGAAGACAACTAGATCCGGATCACTCATCTATTCATGAGCTAGATCAAATGGATCCATCTTCATCAAATCGGACGACCCAGGTTAAAAGAGATTAAAAAAAACCCTTTGCTTTATTTTCACACGGCACAATACCGAGGAGGAGATCTCTGTTCGTTTTTTCTCCCGTTCGCTTCTCCTAGCAACAGAGCTAGGGCACCGACGACCGACGACCACTTCTCCTCATTCACTGTTGCCGGCCGGAGCTTGTCTCTCCTCCATCATCCCGCGGCCATCCCTATCTCCTCTTATTCTTCTTCTCAATTCCATTCGACATTCTCCTGCTCAGATCCAAGCGGCGACGACAGCAGTCTTCACCTCACTAGAGAGGGTTTCTCCGGTGTGACCTCCATCTTCCGACTTCCTTCCGAAGCTTCTACCAACTGGGGTTCAGGCGGCAGAGCAAGAAGGAGTGGCAGTTCATCCAACCTCACAACACCTCACCTCCTTCATTTCGGCACCATTGATTCTTCCGACCATCCCTGCCCTTTTCACAGCAGTTCTTCATCTGGTTCAAATCTGGACAGTAGCAGATCTTCTTCCGAGCAGCAGCTTCTTCTTTCACATTCCGAGCAGCAGCTTCCTTCCAACATTAGTTTGATCTTCATGTGTTGGTTGTGTTGATTTTGTTATGCATTGGTTTATTTCTGTGGATTGTTATTGTTGAATGTGAAATGCTTGTATTGATTTGAACTCCCTATGCTTAGATTGCATACACTTTGACTAGTTTGATTTTCGCACACAACATGTTCGATTAAATATCCCAACACCTTTTGTTATTTCAATTGTTGCATTTAAGTTTGTTAAACTTCTTGCAATGTTTATTCTTGTCTTGTTTTAGCTTATTTGAATGTTAGTTAGAATTGTGTCTTTCATTTTCATGCCATTAGGCTAGGGTAGATTAGGTTTCATTAATGCTCTAAATTTCATTCAATGCTTACTTTATGTTGTCTTTAATTTCCTTGCAATCATAGTTTAAGTTAGACTAGGTTTTCTTATTTACATCATCTTTCATTTACTAGGTTAGGTTCATTTAATGTTTTGCTATTTCATTCCTTAGTTTAATTCCGTTAATGGTGAAATCGTAGCGTAGAGTGACAATGCACTAGGAGATCACTATTAATGGATAGATAGGATGTCTTTCATTAATTAGGGTTAGATTTCATACTTGTATTGCTCTTTTGTTCCTTAGGTTAAATTTCATACTTGTTTTGTTATTTCATATCATAGTTCAAAATTCAAAACTCAAACCCCCAGTCTCATATAAAAAATTCAAAAGCCATAACCAATCCTGAAGTTATCATCCTATTGTTACGTTCTTTGGGAGACAACCCGAGTCATTTCTATACTACTTTAGTGTAGAGGGGTTTGGTAACTTTAATTGTAATTTGATAAGCTCCCGTAGTACGACACTTGAGCTCACATCAAATTTTGGCGTCGTTGCGGGGGAATCTTGTAGTGATGTTTGATAATTTTAGGATTGCTTTCTTATTTTTCTACAAAGTTTTGTTAAAAAAAATTGTCAAATGCTTTAATGTTCATAGATTCATGTGTTCGATATCATATACTCCTGTGTCTTCTAATCTTGTCTATTAGTGTTTTAGTGTAAGACCAGGACAATTTTTTTTCAGTTCAACATGGATCTTTATTTTCAACAATTTGGAAGCTTCAATAAATATCACAATTTGGATACTGGGCAAGTGAGACACATATGTACTAATTGTGGCAGTCCTTCTCATCCAGTTGCTATATGCCATCTCATTCAAAAGACTGCTAGATTTCCTATGGAACCCCAGTATTTCCAACATCAATATCAACAAGCATATACTCCAGCTCCTAGTACCTATGGTCATGACTGGGGTAATTATTCGACTCAGTACTTACAACCCTAGATTCCAGAGCAACATGGATACTTCCAATCCCAAGGCTATCAACCTCAACAAATTCTTGAGCAGTATGGGAATACACAGTAACAGGCTATTGAGCATCCTCAGTGTTATAATTCAGACTGGATGGACCATAAAAATTTCATGTATGGGGAAGAGCAACAACAATTGAATCAATCTTTTTCAGCATATAAGATGCCACAAGGATTTCAGGATGATCCTATGCCCACATGGTCACATTCAGTCCAGCAGACCGAACCAGCTCCTTGGGGGGCATTTCAAGAGAGCACTAAAGAAGTTCATGCCCCTAGTCAATCAATATTTCAAGATTTGAAGGATGTAATACAACAGATGCAGCAACAACAAGAGGCATATGTTAGGATGTATACTAAAAGCCTAGCTTTTGGTATAAACATTTATCTAGAAATAAGAATCACATAGGTCAAATGCCTACATTTATGATAAATGTAGTTGTTCAATTAATTTATATTGTAGATAACATGGTGTGTGGTGTCACACACAGAGGATCATGTTATCAGTACCTTATAAATTATAAACAGTTGCTCACGACTAAGATGGAAAGGAATAAACCATTGGAAGGTCGTAGTGTAATTAGGTATTAGTTTATTTTAACTATATAATTACACTAGTACACTTAGAGTGTATTGAGTAGGACCATTAGAGGTCATCTCTTTTATACTGACTTTATAAAGGGACTGATCCTGTCCGAATCGTCGAACCAAAGGACGCTGGGCATGTGGCGCTCTCCTAGTCGATGACGCAGGCCTCCAAAGCTCCGGCGATCCTGCACAGAAGTCGGGCCGGGAAGGGGTTCCCGGCGGCGACCCTCCGACGCTCAAGTCAGGTAAGCGGACAGAAAAAAGGTGGCTCCGAAATGCCTAGAATGCGTACCTCCGGCAAAGGAAGAGGCTCTTTATATAGAGCGGTGAAAGAACTAGTGCACGTCCACCGAGGCGTATACGTGTCCGCAGCCCATACCTCGGTATGTACCTGTCAGAGAGCTTACCTGACACCATACTGCTACAGTTTAGTCATGTCTTCGATGGGACAACAGAACACCTTGTTGTCAGACTTAAAGTATGGCCTAGCCATAGGACTTGACGGCTGTCAGAAGATGTTCCTATCCTTCACCCACCGCCCGGCTGGGACGTCCGTCCGGCCGACCGGCGTGAATAGTGTCGTCCGGATGGCCCTAATTTCCCGCGCCAGCCGGGCGGCGCACCCATTATATCCTGCCCTCTCTTAGCCCTTCCGCTCGACCATTTACTACTTCATTGAGCATCGGAACCCCGACCCCTGTCAGGGCGTCTTTCACTATCAGACGTGTACGGGCAGGCCGATCGGCGTGCCCTTTTTCCATGCGTCCGGTCGGCTCGCCCTTCTTCGACGGACCACCTGGCCTTTTGACCTCCACGTGGCATTGACCCTTCGTTAGGGGTTCCCGGGCTCTTACCACCGGATCACTTGCCTCCCCCTCGAGTCTAGTCGAAGGAGGCGAAGTCCGACTGACTGGACTGCCGATCTGACTGAGCCTTGATTGCTGCATTGGGCCGATCGGCCAGGCGTAAGGATGCTCATCCGTCCGGCGGTATCTTGTCCATGCCTTGTGTTTTCTTGGCATCCATGTCTGATGCTCTCCCCTATTACCCATCACGTGCGCTGAGCACGGTAAGGGGAGCTCATTAAATGCGGCCAATATCCTGCTGACACGTGGCGATCGTGCGTTTGTCAGCGTATGGCGGTGGCGTCACTTCCGATGGGACAGCCGCCGTTTGAAATGAACAGCTGTATGATGACCTTGTTAGCAACGACCTGGATCGGACGGTGGAGGTTGCTCCCGGGCGGCGATATAAAGCCCACGCCTCCGTTTCCGCCGCCTTATTGGTTCCTCCTCCTCCGGCGCTCTTCTGCCCGTTTTTTTCTCCGGCGACCTCGTCCCTCAACTCTTCGGCAACCCCAGGCCCCCGTCGATCATCTTTCTTGCTCGTAAGACCCTCTTTCTCGTTCCCAACGTTTTCTTCTTGCTGTTAATCATTTCCTTCAGGCGGTTTTCCTCCATTTCTTGCTTGAACCTTCCCCTTTTGTCCCGCATTCCTGTCTTTCGATCATGACTAGTACTTCGCAGTCAACCGGCGGTGCTCCAGGTCTATGGTACTCGACCATGGAAAGTCGTTTTGACGAGGAGGACGCGTTGCGTCTCGCTAGGACTTACGACATTCCTTCCGACCACCAAATAGTATTAGCCACACCGGCCGATCGGCCTCATGAACCGCCGATCGGCACAGTTCTTTTCTTCCGAGACCAATTTCTGGCCGGACTACGCTTCCCACCCCATGAATTTTTCCTGCAAGTCTGCAATTACTTCCGCATTCCGCTCGGCCAGGTAGTTCCCAACTCTATTAGGCTGCTGAGCGGAGTAATAGTTTTGTTCAAACTGAACGACATCCCCTTAGATCCAAAAATCTTCCACTACTTTTACTATCCCAAGCAAGCCGAGTGGGGTACTTTTGTTTTTCAATCTAGGATAGGTTTCATACTCTTCGATAACATGTCAAGCTCCAACAAACATTGGAAGGAGCATTTCTTCTATATACGTTTTCCCGTGCGGCCAACTTTTCGGACCAAGTGGCAGACGGCGATGCCGGCGCAACCGGAGCTCGACAAATTTAGAGGCGACGCAGCCTACCTTCATGCAGCCGAATGGCTAGTTGGCCAGCGCTATCATATTGACAAGCTACTCCTCCCGGGAGTAATGCACATATTCGGCTTGTCCTCTACCACAGCCGACCTGCCCTGCAACATGAGTAAGTTCCCTTATCTTCCCGTTTGTTTTGTTCTAACTGATTTATTTTTTGCTTCTGCAGCTGAAGTCATGTGGCGCGCTAAAGCTACCGAGAAGCTCAAATTGAAGGCCGCCCAGATCGAGGCGGTGACGAACAAGGAGGCCGCTGAACAGGGCCTTTCTCCAGCTGATCCGGCCGGTGAAGAAGGTGAGGGGACACCAACTGTCCCCGATGCCTCAGACGCCCCGGCCTCTCCCGAGGAGGCAGCGGGCGATCTGGAACCTCCTACCTAAGCCGAGGTGGAGGGCCGCTCGACGGACGATGTTCCGCTAGTCACTCGGAAGCGCCGCCGACCAGAATCTACGTCTGCCTCCACTCCACTTGATGAGCCACCGCCCGAGCGGCGCACGGATGCTACGATGCTGTCCGGGACGATTTCCCTCGAGAGTACTCCGACCCCTCATGGCTCTCCGAGGGCCAGCTCTGAGGTGCCGCCATCCAGCCCTTCCAGAACTCAGCGCCGTATCAGGCGTTTGGGCGACCTCCCCTCCTCGTCCACCGGTAAGGCCGATGCCTCTCAGAGCGAGCCGAGCGGCTCGAATTTGATTAAGACCGTTCTGCGCCTCCCCTCAGAGAGATACATGGCTGCTGCTGATCGGCCCGTGGTCCCCGAGCAGCAGATCACCTTGACAGGCCACCTTGCAAAAGCTTGGGAGGACGCTCGGCGTCGCATAAAAGAGATGACTCTTGGGCAGCTCGGCGACAGCAACCTCCAACAGGCCACCGGGGTATGCCCTTCTTCTTTATTCGTGTAGTTGAATTAAGTTTTTAACCTATTCACCTTTGATCATAGAACTGGGTAAAGCAGATTGCTATTAGCAATCGGTTGGCCGAGCTGGAGGACGAACTGAGAAAACTTAAAGCCGCCGGGGACAACCAACAATCGACGGCCGCTCTGGAGAAGGCCAAAAAGTCACTGGAAGCCGAATGGAAACGAGCTACTGATCTAGCAAGCAAGGTAGTTCGTCTCGAAGCGATGGTCAAACAAAGAGATAAAGATATCAAGACGGCGACCTCTTGGAAGCTCCAGGCCATCGAAGATATGGACCGAATGAAGGTGGAGATCAGAGGGCTGGAGCAACGCATTAAGGATTTGGATGCTCTGCTGGCCACCGAGAAAGAGAACAGCTCGGCCGATCTCCTTAGGTTTGATGGAGAGTTGAAGGTTCTCCAAGCTGCCAGCGACGCTGCCCACGCCGCGCTCAAAGAATATCAAGAGGGGGAGTCGGCCCGTTCAGACGAAGTGAGGAAGGCGTATCTCCGCTCGGAAGATTTCGGAGAGAAGTTTACTGACAAGATATCCATCACTTTCGAAGAAGCGATCAAGGCGGCGGTAGATTACTTGAAGACCAAGGGACACCTGCCTGCCGAGCTAGCCATCCCCCCTGAGGACCTCGCGACCGTGATGGGCGCCATCCCCGACACTCTTTTTAACTTTGACGCGTGATAAGCGTTTTTTCTGTGTATGAACTTTTTTGTATTCCAGCCGTTCGACCCAACTTTTTTGGTTCACCCAGTGTATAATAGATAATCTTTTCTGTTCCTTCAACTTCTGTTCGGCAAGAAATTTTTCTCTCGTCACGACTGAAGCGTTCTTTAAAGCTCTTCCGCTCGGACGTTTATAGACGCCGGCTCGTCTCTCAATATTTAACGTCGGAGCTCGACGGCCTTCCGCTCGGACGTTTATAGACGCCGGCTCGTCTCTCGATATTTAACGTCGGAGCTCGACGGCCTTCCGCTCGGACGTTTATAGACGCCGGCTCGTCTCTCGATATTTAACGTCGGAGCTCGACGGCCTTCCGCTCGGACGTTTATAGACGCCGGCTCATCTCTCGATATTTAGCTCGTCGGACGTTTATAGACGCCGGCTCGTCTCTCGATATTTAATGTCGGAGCTCGACGGCCTTCCGCTCGGACGTTTATAGACGCCGGCTCGTCGATATTTAACGTCGGAGCTCGACGGCCTTCCGCTTCGGACGCTTTATAGACGCCGCTCGTCTCTCGATATTTAACGCCGGAGCTCGGCGGTCTTCCGCCGGACGCGTTTATAGACGCCGCTCGTCTCGATATTTAACGCGTCGAGCTCGGCGGTCTTCCTTCCGGACGCGTTTATAGACGCCGACTTCGTCTCGATATTTAACGGAGCTCGGCAGTCTTCCGCTCGGACGTTTATAGACGCGGCTCGTCTCGATATTTAACGTCGGAGCTCGGCGGTCTTCTCGGGCGTTTATAGACGCGGCTCGCCTCGATATTTAACGTTGAGCTCGACGGTCTTCGCTGGGCGTTTATAGACGGCTCGTCTCGATATTTAACGTCGAGCTCGACGGCCTTCCGCCGGATGTTTATAGACGCCGGCTCGTCTCTCGATATTTAACGCCGGAGCTCGCGGTCTTCCGCTTGACGCGTTTATGAGCGGCTCGCTCTCGATATTTAACGTCGAAGCTCGACGGTCTTCCTCTCGGACGTTTATAGACGCGCTCGTCTCGATATTTAACCCGAGCTCGATGGCCTTCCGGCAGGCTTATAGACGCGGCTCGTCTCGATATTTAACGTCGGAGCTCGACGGTCTTCCGCTCGGACGTTTATAGACGCTGGCTCGTCTCTCGATATTTAACGTCGGAGCTCGACGGTCTTCCGCTCGGACGTTTATAGACGCCGGCTCGTCTCTCGATATTTAACGTCGGAGCTCGACGGTCTTCAAGGCTAATTTTAATACTGCCGATCGGCGGACCTATGGGCCATCCTTTGAACTAATTTTGATTCCTGCATTACAAGGACACGGGCAACTAACATATACAAAAATAATTTACATTCGTGCACCTTTCACCTCGCTCGATAAGGCTGGAGATGATTCGCACTCCACGGTCGATCCAGCTGCCGCCCGTCTTCATCCTCCAAATAATATGCTCCCGATCGGAGCTTCTCAATAACCTTGAAGGGGCCCGCCCAGGGAGCTTCTAACTTGCCAACATCGCCGACCGACTTGACTTTCTTCCAGACAAGATCGCCGACCTGGAATGATCTGGGGATTACACGGCGATTGTAATTTTGCTTCATCCGTTGCCGGTACGCCATCAGCCGAACGGACGCCTTGGCTCGCTCCTCATCGACCAAATCCAGCTCCATGTTCCTCGTTCGAAAGCGTCACCACGTGTTGTCGTCCAGCCTCATCCATTGTTCCCGTTCGGATGCAGGAGCGTTCCCACAGACGGCGCCAAATTGATTCTGTCCGAATCGTCGAACCAAAGGACGCTGGGCATGTGGCGCTCTCCTAGTCGATGACGCAGGCCTCCAAAGCTCCGGCGATCCTGCACAGAAGTCGGGCCGGGAAGGGGTTCCCGGCGGCGACCCTCCGACGCTCAAGTCAGGTAAGCGGACAGAAAAAAGGTGGCTCCGAAATGCCTAGAATGCGTACCTCCGGCAAAGGAAGAGGCTCTTTATATAGAGCGGTGAAAGAACTAGTGCACGTCCACCGAGGCGTATACGTGTCCGCAGCTCATACCTCGGTATGTACTTGTCAGAGAGCTTACCTGACACCATACTGCTACAGTTCAGTCATGTCTTCGATGGGACAACAGAACACCTTGTTGTCAGACTTAGAGTATGGCCTAGCCATAGGACTTGACGGCTGTCAGAAGATGTTCCTATCCTTCACCCACCGCCCGGCCGGGACGTCCGTCCGGCCGACCGGCGTGAATAGCGTCGTCCGGATGGCCCTAATTTCCCGCACCAGCCGGGCGGCGCGCCCATTATGTCCTGCCCTCTCTTAGCCCTTCCGCTCGGCCATTTACTACTTCATTGAGCATCGGAACCCCGACCCCTGTCAGGGCGTCTTTCACTATCAAACGTGTACGGGCAGGCCGATCGGCGTGCCCTTTTTCCATGCGTCCGGTCGGCTCACCCTTCTTTGACGGACCACCTGGCCTTTTGACCTCCACGTGGCATTGACCCCTCGTTAGGGGTTCCCGGGCTCTTACCACCGGATCAGGGACAAAGACCTCAATTATTATGGAAGTGTGTGCTCTTAATCCTAATATAATAACAAGCACATATATTTGATATTTATTTCTTTAATTTATCAATGGGTGAGATTTAGTTCGATAAATCAATAAGCCCGATAAGTTGGGAAATGATATCACTTATAGTGTGTGTTGTTGATTATAGAAGGAAACTGTGTCCTAGTAATCTAGGTTGATAATGTCCCCAAGAGGAGCTCATAAGGATTGTCATGTTAAACCCTGTAGGTGGACTTAGTCCGACATGATGATGAAGTTGAGTGGTACTACTCTTGGACTAAGATATTAATTAAATGAGTTGTCAGTAACTCACTTAATTAGTGGACATTCGACATCTTAAACACAGGGAGACTAACACACTCATAATAAGAAGGAGCCCAAAATGTAATTTGGGATTGGTGCGGTAGTTCAATAATAGTTCTCTAGTGGAATGAATTATTATTGATAAAATTAAGTTGTGTGTTCGGGGCGAACACGGGATGCTTAATTTTATCGGGAGACCAAAACCAATTCCTCCTCTCGGTCCCTATCGTAGCCTCTTGTATATAGAGATTTATACCCACCACATACCCACCTTCTTACCCATCCAATGGGACAGGCCAAGCTAGCTTGGAACCCAAGCTAGGGCCGGCCAAGACCAAATGGATGAGTCAAGTTGGTGGCCGGCCAAAGCTTGGGTCCCAAGCTTAGGTGGTCGACCACAAGAATATTAAAAAGGATTTTTATTAAAATTATTTCTTATGTGGATATCATGATTTTAAAAGAGAGTTTAAAATTAAAAATTTCTTTTTATAGCTTTCTACAAAAGATTAAGAGAAGAGATTAATCCCTTTCCTTATTTGTTGATTAAAAGGATGGTTTTAATTTTTGGTAAAAACTTTCCTTATTTGTAAATCGTCTACATGTTTAAAAGAGAGTTTAAAATTTGAAATCTTTCCTTATTTGTTGATTAAAAGGTGGATTTTAAATTTTAAGAAAACTTTCCTTTTTAACCATGTTCATGATTTAAAAGAGAGTTTAAAAATTAAATACTCTCTTTTATAAGTTTCTACAAAAGATTAAGAAAAGATTTGATATCTTTCCATATTTGTAGATTAAAAGAGATTTTAATTTTTAGAGATAACTTTCTTTTTATCCACATGTTTAAAAGAAAGATTTTAATTTATTAAATTTTCTTTTTATAAACCAATCATGAAGGGATAAAAATTATTAGAGAATTTTTTTTTAAATTTCCGGAAACAAATTAGGAAGGTTTTAATTCTTGATTGAATTAAATTTCCTTTGCTTAGATTATTATGGCCGACCATGTTGATTAATAAAAGAGAAATTGATTTTATATCAATTAAATTTATTTTTCTTGGCAAAGGAATTAAGGAAGTTTTTATTAAAATTTCCTTATTTGCCAAGACCAAGGATTATAAAAGAGGGGGTAGAGGTGCCTTCATGATAAGAACTCTATTCTATTTTCTCTCTCTTTTTCTTCCTTGGTGTGGCCGGCTATCCTCTCCTCCTCTCTTCTCTTTGATGGCTGAACCTCATCCTTCTTGTGGAGATTCATATGGTGGCCGGATCAAGTTTAGAGAAGAAGAAGAAGAAGGAGAGAAAGAAAGCTTTATTTCTAGCATCCCTTGGAGCATGGTGGTGGTTGCCGAACCTCTTCATCCTAGGAGAAGTTTTGATGGCCGAACCTTGCAAAGAAGAAGAAGGTGCCTTGGTGGTTCTCGTCTCGGAAGATTGTTGCCTACACAACGTCCGAGATTAGAAGAGGAATACGGTAGAAGATCAAGAGGTCATTATCTACTAAGTAAGGTATAACTAATATAGTTTTCCGCATCATGTTAGTTTTATCTTCATGTAAAAATATCAAATACAAGAGACATGTGATTCTAGTATTTCGAATTAGTTTTCGATGTTGTGTTCTTTTATTTTTCTTTTCCTTGTGATTTGATTGTTCCTTTTGGTTGGCCTAAAGTTATTTAAGAAAATTAAATATTAGCTTTCCTTAAAAGGTTTTGTCTAGGCGGTGGTGGTTGTTCCCATATCCAAGAAGGCCATGTGCCTCGCCTTGCAGTCATGGAAGCTAATTTTAGAAATTAATATTTAATGGAATTAATAACCTAGGTGATTTGGATCGAACGTGTTAAGTTCCGCAGGAGATCCAAGTCTAAACCTAAAAGAACAAATAAATTAAACTTAGGATCAAACGTGTTAAGTTCCGCAGGCGATCCAAGTTTAATTTAAAAGAACACATGGTAGCTAGGAAAGGTTCAGACCTTTGTACAAAATTTTTGTACAGTGGAACCATTAGGCTTTCCGAGTAGCAACCAGCAATTGGTATCAGAGCTAGGGTTTTGCCTCTGTGTATTTGGTATTAGTTTAATTATGCACATGTCATACATAATTTAGGCAGGATAATAGTAGGATGTGCTAACTTTGTGGATGCAGGATCCAACTATTATGACTTATAGATATTGTGTGTGTGATTGGACCCTTGGACATGTCAAGGGCATTTTATTGTGTGTGCATGATTGTATTATAAAATACAGCAGGAGTTGTATTTAGTTTTATTAGGATTTTATTTTTTGATCTAGATACATGTACATTCCTTCGAGGAATATAGGATTGAAAAATGTAAAATTTGATTTATGTCGTGAATCGAATCTTGCAAGGCGTGGAACCTTTTAAGGATCAGACGCGCAGCGGAACAAGGAGCAAGATGGATGCAACAACTAGACCCAGTGGCGGTGGCCAAAGATGACAGCAGCTAGGGTAGGCGACACACGGAGGACAGCAATAGATAAAAGCCATAATAGTTGAAAATTAGTTTTTCTATTTATTATTTTTTATGTTGTGCTGTGTGTGCTTGTTAGTATGCATGTTAAGTAGGCTAGCATAGTCAAAATTCCTCACTTTAAATAACTAAGTGGGAGAGGGATTTATTTTTAAATAAATTTCACGGTCTCCATTACTGGTTTATAAGTGATGCAACAAGCTTACGCGTTGGCTCTGAGTGCCTTCCTCCATATCGGATGAGCTTGTTTGCGGATCACTAGATTAAACTTCCATTTTGGATGACTATAGGAAGTTAATTAAGAGCATGTGATCTTCCCCATCAGAAGGGGCACAATCTTATTAATGGACTTAGTGTTAAGTAATGGTATACACTTAGGCACGTCTAATAGTATCCTCCCCATCGGAGTCACTGCTATTATTTGTGTGACCGAAGAAAACCAACTATTAATTTGTCAAATAAATAGGTTGACAAGATAATAAAATTAAAAACTCCTCTTACAAATGTTTGATTTTGTATACGTCCACACTATCGTGGCATACAAAATTCACGGTGTTTGAGGTAATTTTATTTTGTCATAAAGATTTATTGACAAGATAATTAATGGGTAAAACCCTCCTCTTACAAATGTTTAAATTTTGTATATGTCCACACTATCGTGGCATGCAAAATTTACGGTGTTTGAGGTGTTGGTGAATTTAAATAATATTGTTTGAAGAATCAATGTTATTTTAAATTCAAAAGTTTTGACCAAATATTTGATCAAATACAGATCAACTATTAATTTTATTCGTCATAAAGTAAAGTTGATGAGATAATAAAATTAATAGATAAAATCTCCTCTTTGATTTTGTATACGTCCACACTATCGTGGCATACAAAATTCATGGGAATTTTAAGGAGTTGATCTTGAACAAATATTTTTGTGACTCTTAGGATTTAAAATGTTTGTCAATCCCCTAGTTGTTATACTATAGAAAAGACTTAGTAGTCCCAATTGTAATGATTGGAAATAGGACTTGGACATTAAGGTAGACTGTCTTCTTAGAATTAAGAACAAGATAGGTGTATTTTATTCATACATGTTTAGTGGTATTATCTACCGGTACCTGGTGTATAGATACAGGAGCCACTGATCATGTCTGCAATTCATTGCAGGGGTTCCAAGAAACCCGATAACTATATGAAAGGTAAATCACCGTCTACATGGGCACTACTGTAAAAAGTGGTAGCTATTGCAGTGGGAGATGCTTATCCTCTGATAGGAATAAAATATGGATTTTAGAAATTGTCTTTACGTACTAAGTTTAGAAAGAACTTGTTTTCAGTTTCTAAACTATAGATATTGTGTCTATTTTGATAAACAAAGTTGTTGTCAAGAAAAATAGGGAAGTTATCTATTCTGGTACGTTGGTTGGCAATTTATAAATCCAATAACTCCCACGATGCAACAAATGGAAATTAGTAACACATCTTCTAACTTTAAGAGAAAGCAACCTTCGGAAATGAACCATTTATATCTTTGGCATCTAAGGCTAGGTTATATTAACTTGAGTAGGATTCATTGGTAGCTGATGAACTTTTGGGTTCATTAGTAGTGGAAATCTTTCCAACTTGCGAGTCTTACTTGGAAGGAAAAATAACCAAGAAGCTTTTAAGTCTAAGGGGTATGGAGCCAAAGATATGTTGGAATTGGTTCATTTTGATTTGTGTGATCCTATGACTGTCCAGACAAGAGGTAGTATCAAATATTTCATCTATTTTATAGTCAACTATTCAAGATACAAATACATTTACTTAATGTGCCGCAAGACTAAGTGCTTTGATTAGTTCAAAGAATACAAGGCTGATGCGGAGAAACGTTAAAGTAAAAGTATCAAGTCACTATGGTAAGATCGTAGTGGCAAGTACCTCTTGAGACAATTTAGGAGTTACTTATCAAAAGTAGGGATTCAATCCCAACTAACTGCACCTGGTACACCCTAACAGAATGGTGTAGTAGAAAGAAGGTATAAGACTCTTATGGAATAATTAGATCGATGATGAGTTATTACCAAATTTGTTTTAAGGATATACACTGGAAACGGAAGTGAACATAGTACCTTCTAAGTCAAAACTCTCTACTCCCATAGAATTGTAGATTGGGCGTAAGTCTAGTCTAAAGCATATTCGGATTTGGGTGGTCTAGCACATGAGAGACACTGATAAAGTTGAATAGGAATTCACTTATTTGTGGGTTATCCTAGAGAAACGAAAGTAGGTTTATAGTCTTAAAAATCAGAAGGTCATTGTTAGCATTAATGATCGATTTTTAGAAAAGGATTATGTAATAAACCACAAGCCCATAAGTAAATTTGTTCTTAAATAAATTATAAAGGACACGTCTAATCTAGTACCGACTGTACAAGATGAAATATCACAAGAAACTGCAACACGTATCATAAATGATACACAATTATAGACAGTAGATCATCGTAGTGGGAGGGTTGTCAAGCAAACCTAAAAGATTTATGTTTTGGGAGAGTTTTTGGACTTGATCCCAAATGAACATGAGCCTGATCTCGGACATATGATGAAGCACTCCAAGATAAAGATGCAGCATCTTAGCAAAGTGCAATGAATACAGAATTAGAATATATGTATTCTAATAAAATCTGGAAGCTTGTAGAACCACCAGATGGTGTAAAAGCCATTGGGTGAAAATAGGTCTACAATAGGAAAAGATGAATAGACAGGAAGGTGGAAACTTTTAAAGCAAGGCTTGATGAAAAAGAAACTTTTTCACTGGTAGTCATGCTTAAGTCTATCCGGATTCTTTTATCTATTTGGCAAGTGGATGTCAAGACAACATTCCTTAATGGAAGTCTTGAAGAAAGCATCCATATAAAGCAACCAGAAGGGTTCATTACAAAGGGCAAAGAGCATTTTGTGTGCAAGCTCAATCAGTCTATGGACTGAGGCAAAGCTTCAAGGTCTTGGAACATCCAATTTATCAAAGTAATCCAGACCTATGGATTTATTTAGTAACCAGATAAGTCTTGTGTATACAAAAAGTATGATGGAAACGTGGTGGTATTTCTTGTACTATACGTAGATAACATTTTTGGTAGTTGGAAACAATATCAAAATGTTGTCAGAAGTAAGGGTATGGTTGTCCAAATAATTCAATATGAAAGACTTGGGAGAATGTATATATTCTTGGGATCAAAGTAATAAGGGATCGCAAGAAAATAATATTTTACTTATCCCAAGCTTCATATATCGAAAAAATCTTTTCTCGTTTTAAGCATGCAAAACTCCAAGAAAGGTTTCTTACCTTTTTAGCATGGAGTAATTTTATCAAAAAGAGATATCTCCGTAGACATCAAAGTAGATAGAGGAAATGAAGGCAGATCTTTATGCTTCGGCTGTGGGAAGCCTAATGTATGCTATGCACGAGTTCAGAAATCTGTTTTGCCAAGAACATAGTTAGCAGATATCAAAGTAACCTTAGACAAGGACATTGGACTGCAGTAAAGCATATATTAAAGTACCTTAGAGGCACTAGAGATTATATGCTAGCTTATAATGTAGTTAATTTGGTCCCTGTGGGTTGCATGGATTTTGACTTCCAATCGGATAGGGACAATAGTAAGTCAACCTCGAAGTTTTGTGTTTACTTTAAGAGGTAAAGTCATAACTATGGAAGAGTGATAAGCATATGTGTTTTTCTGGACTCCACCATAGAAGCTGAGTATATGGCAATCCTCTGAGGTAGTCATAAAAGCTGAATGACTTAATAACCTCAAGATAGACTTAGATATGATTTCTGGTTTGTCCAAAGATTATTACAATTTATTGTAATAATAGTGGTGCAATAACAAACTCGAAGAAACCATAAGTCTATAAGGCAAGTAAACACAATAGAGCGCAAGTACCACCCAATACGAGAAATCGTATAAACGAGGAGAAGTTGTTGTTACCTAGATTGCATCAAGTGATAACCTAGAAGATCTTTTCACTAAGGCCCTTAAGGCAAGAGCTTTTGATGGACATGTTGAAGGGTTGGGAATTAGATGTATGGCAGCAGATATGGCAGCTTAGTCTTTTAGTATAAGTGGGAGATTGTTAGGATGTATACTAAAAGCCTAGCTTTTGGTATAAATATTTATCTAGAAATAAGAATCACATAGGTCAAATGTCTATATTTATGATAAATGTAGTTGTTCAATTAATTTATATTGTAGATAACATGGTGTGTGGTGTCACACATAGAGAATCATGTTATCAGTACCTTATAAATTATAAACAGTTGCTCACGACCAAGATGAAAAGGAACAAACCATTGGAAGGTCGTAGTGTAATTAGGTATTAGTTTATCTTAACTATATAATTACACTAGTACACTTAGAGTGTATTGAGTAGGACCATTAGAGGTCATCTCTTTTATACTGACTTTATAAAGGGACAAAGACCTCAGTTATTATGGAAGTGTGTGCTCTTAATCCTAATATAATAACAAGCACATATATTTGATATTTATTTCTTTAATTTATCAATGGGTGAGATTTAGTTCGATAAATCAATAAGCCCGATAAGTTGGGAAATGATATCACTTATAGTGTGTGTTGTTGATTATAGAAGGAAACTGTGTCCTAGTAATCTAGGTTGATAATGTCCCCAAGAGGAGCTCATAAAGATTGTCATGTTAAACCCTGCAGGTGGACTTAGTCCGACATGACGATGAAGTTGAGTGGTACTACTCTTGGACTAAGATATTAATTAAATGAGTTGTCAGTAACTCACTTAATTAGTGGACATTCGACATCTTAAACACAGGGAGACTAACACACTCATAATAAGAAGGAGCCCAAAATGTAATTTGGGATTGGTGCGGTAGTTCAATAATAGTTCTCTAGTGGAATGAATTATTATTGATAAAATTAAGTTGTGTGTTCGGGGCGAACACGGGATGCTTAATTTTATCGGGAGACCAAAACCAATTCCTCCTCTCGGTCCCTATCGTAGCCTCTTGTATATAGAGATTTATACCCACCACATACCCACCTTCTTACCCATCCAATGGGGCCGGCCAAGCTAGCTTGGAACCCAAGCTAGGGCCGGCCAAGACCAAATGGATGAGTCAAGTTGGTGGCCGGCCAAAGCTTGGGTCCCAAGCTTAGGTGGCCGGCCACTAGAATATTAAAAATGATTTTTATTAAAATTATTTCTTATGTGGATATCATGGTTTTAAAAGAGAGTTTAAAATTAAAAATTTCCTTTTATAGCTTTCTACAAAAGATTAAGAGAAGAGATTAATCTCTTTCCTTATTTGTTGATTAAAAGGATGGTTTTAATTTTTGGTAAAAACTTTCCTTATTTGTAAATCATCTACATGTTTAAAAGAGAGTTTAAAATTTGAAATCTTTCCTTATTTGTTGATTAAAAGGTGGATTTTAAATTTTAAGAAAACTTTCCTTTTTAACCATGTTCATGATTTAAAAGAGAGTTTAAAAATTAAATATTCTCTTTTATAAGTTTCTACAAAAGATTAAGAAAAGATTTGATATCTTTCCATATTTGTAGATTAAAAGAGATTTTAATTTTTAGAGATAACTTTCTTTTTATCCACATGTTTAAAAGAAAGATTTTAATTTATTAAATTTCCTTTTTATAAACCAATCATGAAGGGATAAAAATTATTAGAGAAATTTTTATAAAATTTCCGGAAACAAATTAGGAAGGTTTTAATTCTTGATTGAATTAAATTTCCTTTGCTTAGATTATTGTGGCCGACCATGTTGATTAATAAAAGAGAAATTGATTTTATATCAATTAAATTTATTTTTCATGGCAAAGGAATTAAGGAAGTTTTTATTAAAATTTCCTTATTTGCCAAAACCAAGGATTATAAAAGAGGGGGTAGAGGTGCCTCATGATAAGAACTCTATTCTATTTTCTCCCTCTTTTTCTTCCTTGGTGTGGTCGGCCATCCTCTCTTCCTCTCTTCTCTTTGATGGCCGAACCTCATCCTTCTTGTGGAGATTCATATGGTGGTCGGATCAAGTTTAGAGAAGAAGAAGAAGAAGGAGAGAAAGAAAGCTTTGTTTCTAGCATCCCTTGGAGCATGGTGGTGGTGGCCGAACCTCTTCATCCTAGGAGAAGTTTTGATGGCCGAACCTTGCAAAGAAGAAAAAGGTGCCTTGGTGGTTCTCGTCTCGGAAGATCGTTGCCCATACTGAAATACTTTTAAAATATTCTAGAGATTTTTAGGAATTTTTAGAGTATTTTTATGTAATTTTTGGAGGTCATTTAGTAGGGTTACAAAAAGAAAAAAGTTTTGATAAAAAAAATCGTTGAATGTGAGACTCGAACCCGAGACCTTGACCCGAGCCGAATCTCAGCCGAACCCAGCACAACCAACCGGTCTGTAGTTGTTTTGTTAATTATATATAGAATAAAATGTATATAAGGTAGAAGTTAGTAATAGAGAATACTCGGAAAAAAAGGGGTTGCAGCGAGTTTTGAACCTGCGATCTGTGGCCCAAACAAAACCAGCCCAACCAGCTAAGCTACACGGTGTTATTAACCTAGTATGGAGAGAAATAGATTTAAGCTATAGTTGGAACGTTTAAAATAAATTGGAATAAAAGTGCGCGGCAGAGGAATCGAAACCCAAACCTTTGATTTGGTTAAAAGCTGGCTGACCAACTGGGTTGTGCGTGATTTGTTAACCAGATATGTAGCGAGATGTATTTAAGTTATTGTAAAGGGCAGAGATAAAACCTAGGTTATAAAGGGTTAAGTATTTTCCCGAGCCCTAAAATCCTTTCTCCCTCTCGTGTGCTCGCGACGGCGCTGTTCTTCTTCTCGGGCGGAATTGTGGCAGCGAGTGAACTCGTCTCCGGCGGCCAGCGAGGTTGTTCTCTGAGGGGTTTTTCTTCACTTCTCGTCAAGGAGAAGCTTTGAGCACGAAGAAGAGCCGAGATTTGAAGCTTTACCCAAACCCTAGATCTCTCCTTCCTCTCCTTCGGTTGTAAGTCCAAGCAAATCCCGGTGAGTTGCTTCTCACCTGCAGTAGGAGTGGTTTCGCGATATTGATCTTCTCTTTTTGTTTGGTTTCGGAACTTGCTGTTGTATTTGGATTTACTGCCGTGAACCTGAATTGATTTCCTTTGCATTTTGGTTGTAACCTGCCTAGGGATTTCTGTATTTCTGTGAGGATTGCTGGGTTAAAGGGTTCTGCCGTGAGGTTGAAAGGAAGAAGATGGAGAAGGAAAATTAAGGGAGAAGTGTGAGGAGCATTTAGCTCCTTTTTGTAACCTGCCGTGCCTCAAAAAATTCTGGGAGGAATTGTATGCTGTGATTTTATGGATTAGGGCAATGGGCAAAAACGAGTTACATGTTTAATAACAGTAATTAGTTTTCCTTGCTACAGGGTATCACAATTCAATTTGTTGGACTGGAAAAAAAATGAAAGAATTAATTAGATTAGTATGTGGCAATTGTTTTTCTTCTTCACTGCTGTAGCACGTGATAGGAGGAATAAATGTCGTAGTAATTGGTTCTTTTTGTCTTCTTGTTGTGGTACCGATCATGAAAAGATTTAGTTTCGTTTGAGCTTATAGCTTAATAAGTATGCACTGCCGGGTGAATTAGAAATTCTGTATTTACCACTTAGCAAGCATGAACAACCTCTTAATTATGGAGTTCGGCTTTTATAATAAAGCTTACAATTTGCCCTGCCATGGAACAAAATTGTCCAGTACATTAAGCTTACAGATTTGTGTTTTCCTCTTTGCAATTCTTTAACAGGGGCAGTCCATATATAATGAGTATTACAGTTTAGTTTTTCCTTGCTGTTAGTAAAGCATGAGCAATTTTTCCGTTTGCTAATAATTAAGCATGATCAGTTTAACATGAGTAGTTTTATTTTAGAGTAGGCTTAAAGAAATCAAATTCAGTTTTTCTTGATTCATATCTGTTGTAGCATGCTTAGAGAGCTCAGTTTGCTTTCTTTTGATTTATGTTTATTGTAGCATGTTTAAAGAAGTTTGATTTGTTTTCTTTTGCTTGATTCTGTTTATACATTTTTAAAGAATCTTGTTGCTCTATAAAAACTCTAGTATCTACCTGTAGGTGGGAAAAATAAGAGTTTTAATAAATTCTTTAGAGGTTTATAAGAAGTTATAAGAAAGAGAGACCAAGGTCTTAATAGGATCCCTAATTTTAAGAATTGGGATCAGTAGCATATCAAGTGCTCAAATAAATGCCAATGCATTTTATTATAAGAGAATTGAAGAATAACAAGTATAAGGAAGTAATAGTTAAAAAAAGAAAATAAGTATTTTAC
Organism: Zingiber officinale; assembly: GCF_018446385.1. NCBI lineage: Eukaryota > Viridiplantae > Streptophyta > Magnoliopsida > Zingiberales > Zingiberaceae > Zingiber > Zingiber officinale. Next base: position 94,524,498 of record NC_056002.1, on the reverse strand, counting down.
TTTTAAAGGGCATGTACCGGACACAAGGTCCAAGGGATGGGCTCCAAGATGCCCCTAGGCACAAGGCCTAGAAGTATCTTAGTAGTTTCGGGATTAGCTACCTCGATTCTTATTAAGAATGCGCGCTAAGTGGTACAATGCCGGGCCCAAAAGAAGTTTATTATTATTTTGAAGTATTAAAGTATAAGTTTTGAAACAAATGAAACGAGCTTCAAATCTGTCTAGAATTAGAAAGTTAGTTTTCTTGTTATTTGAAGCATGCAGTAGTAGTTTCAATTGTTTCCTTGCTACTAGATTATTCAGCCTGTTTAGCTTTACATGTTTAGTAGTTTTACATGTTTAGAAGTTTTACATGTTTAGTAGCTTTACATGTTTAGTATGCTTCTTTTATAGTTTCATTCTTATGAGCATGATTAGCTATACATGTTTAGTATTTCAGTTAGCATGATTCCTTTGCTATATATGAGCATGAGTAGTTTTATATGTTAGCATTCAGTTTTAGCATGTTTTTATTTATATACATGCATATCGAGTTTTTATGAGTAGATAGCGTTCACTAAGCTTTATGCTTATAGACTGCATTTCCTCCTACTGCAGATAAAGGGAAAGAAAAGATACAGTGAAGGAAGGTGACAAGGAGATGCAAGAGGAGTGTGTGATGTGTGGACTATGGAGGTCCTTGGGACTTAGCTAAAGAACTCATTTAGTTTAAGAATTTGTTTAGTTTAATTTCTTATTAAGTTGATAAGAGAATTATGTAGTAAGAGGTTATGTTTTCGGTTTTTCATTATCTGCATGATTTGAATTATTAAACTGCGTGGTTGTGGTTAGTTTTCATTTCTTATTAAACTGCGTGGTTGATTGGAATATATTTCCAGTCGCCTGTGGCTGAGTATATTATGCTTGTATTATGGAAAATGGTCACCGGTACAGGGGAGACTCTGCCGAAATTTTTCGGTAGGGTTTTCCATGTGATTTTTAATAAACCGGTTAAGTAGAGTAGTAGATAAGTAACGGTCACTCTTAGAGAGTAGTAGTAGTAGTAAGAAGGGTGGTCGTTACACACACAACGTCCGAGATTAGAAGAGGAATACGGTAGAAGATCAAGAGGTCATTATCTACTAAGTAAGGTATAACTAATATAGTTTTCTGCATCATGTTAGTTTTATCTCCATGTAAAAATTCCAAATACAAGAGGCATGCAATTCTAGTATTTCGAATTAGTTTTCGATGTTGTGTTCTTTTATTTTTCTTTTCCTTGTGATTTGATTGTTCCTTTTGGTTGACCTAAAGTTATTTAAGGAAATTAAATATTAGCTTTCCTTAAAAGGCTTTGTCTAGGCGGTGGTGGTTGTTCCCATATCCAAGAAGGCCATGTGCCTCGCCATGCAGTCCTGGAAGTCAATTTTAGAAATTAATATTTAATGGAATTAATAACCTAGGTGATTTGGATCGAACGTGTTAAGTTCCGCAGGAGATCCAAGTCTAAACCTAAAAGAACAAATAAATTAAACTTAGGATCAAACGTGTTAAGTTTCGCAGGCGATCCAAGTTTAATTTAAAAGAACACATGGTAGCTAGGAAAGGTTCATACCTTTGTACAAAATTTTTGTACAGTGGAACCATTAGGCTTTCCGAGTAGCAACCAACAGCATTTACCCAGTCTCAACAAAGAAATGAAGCATCACTACAGAATTGTCAGATGTATCTGGATCAAATTGCAGCATCCATCAACCAGCGACAAGCCCAATTATCTAGTGAGGAGATGGATTCTAGAGAATATCATAGCCCTAACCTTGATTCTAATCCTAAAGCTCTACAGGACTCCTCTAATTTTGTGTGTTGTGATGATATAGATGTAGTTGATCCTAACTCTGATGATAATATTATTGCTGTAGATATTGTTGATGTAGGTATTGTTGGTGATGTTGAGGAACTAGCTGAGCCTGATTATACATCTTTCGATAAGGAAAGTGTAGGGACTTGCATGGTGGAAGCAATGCCCCAAGAATCACCTATTTTTGTTGCACGACCACTTGATGATAAGAGTGTAGGGACTTGTGTTGTGGAGGCAGAGCCCTAAGAATCACTTCATTTTGATGCACCACCAGAACCTGAGCCAGAACTAGAGTCTGAGTTATTATTTGATGAAGAGGAAGTCACATTCATTGTTCTAGAATCTCCAGGTACATTTCAGTACAGCAAGGTAAATATTTCTTGTGATCTTGTAGAGAATTCCATAGACGTTCCAAATATTGATTTTATTGGATGTGACTCATATTTGGATTCATGCTTGTTTAAATTTGATATTGTTTCAGCTCTTCCTTACCCCACATGCGTGTGGAAGGTGCATTCCGTCCTTGGCCTTGCAGGTTTTTACAGGCCCCTGGATTGGATACTTTTACTAAACCGCCTCCAGCCGCCAGGAACTAATGAGAAAATGGTGGAAGAAGCAATTCTCTCCTTAGCTCGGATAACTCCATTTCCGGGTTGGATGCTCAAATTGTATCTTCTTCAGCCGTCGGGATGGATTGTTTATCAAGTTATTGTTGGTTAGTACTAGGAAAATCGTACCGGTTCCACTGTACAAAATTTTTGTACAAGTGTCGAACCTTTCCTTAAATAACCTATTGTGTTCTTTAGAAATTAAATTAGGAATCGCAGACGGAACTTAACATCATTGATTCCAAATTTAACTTATCTATTCTTAATGGTTTAGATTTGAATCGCAAGCGGAACTTAACACTATTGATTTAAATCCACCTATGTTATTAATTCCATTAAATATTAATTTCCAAATTTGGCTTCCAGGACTGCATGGCGAGGCACATGACCTTTTTGGATATGGGAGCAACCACCACCACCTAGACAAAGCCTTTTAAGGAAAGCTAATATTTAATTTCCTTAAATAACTCTAGGTTAACCAAAAAGAACAATCGAATCATAAATTGGAAAACAAAGAAAACACAAACTCGAAAAACTAATTCGAAAAACTAGATCTATTGCCTCTTGTGTTTGGAATTCTTACAAAAAGAAATAACTAGCATGATGCAGAAAACAATTGCTAATTATACCTTCTCTTTGTATGCTAATGACCTCGAGATCTTCTGTCATATTCCTCGCCTCACCTTGGACGTCGTGTGGGCGATGATCCTCCAAGATGAACACCACCCAAAAGCTTTTTTCCTCTTCCTCTAAAATCTGGCCACCACCACCACCAAGGAGAAGAGAGCAAAGGGAAAGGGAGAAGAGAGAGGGTCGACCACACCAAGAGATCCTCCAAGCAAGAGAATAAGAGTTGTGTCTCATGAGGCCTCCTCACCCCTTCTTTTATATTACTTGCCCAAGGCAAATAAGGGAAGAATTTTTACAAAAATTAAAATCTTCCTCTAGTTTTTCCTTTTCCCTTTTATTTTTCCTTTTCTTTCCTCTTGATTGAATCAATCACCAATCATTAATTGAATGATGATTTTTTTATTTTCTTTTTGGTCGACCACCTTGCTTGGGCACCAAGCAAAGGTGGCCAGCCCCCATAAGAGGAAGGAAATATAATTTTTTATAAAATTTACAAGAAGAAACCTCTTATAAAATTTTACAAACTCTCTTTCCTAAAGTGGATGTTAAAAAGGAAAGCTTTTAAAAATTAAAACCATGTTTTAAAATTTAAACTTCTCTTCAAAAATTTCCTTTTTTTAACATGAATAGAAAATTTTAATCTTTAAAACTTCTCTTCCTTTTTTCTAAAATCATGAGGATGGTTAAAAAAAGGAAAGTTTTAAAACTTTTAAAACTCTCGATTAAAATATGTGGCCTAATTCAATTAAGGAAAGTTTTTAAAATGAAAATCTCTCTTTTAAAACTTATAGTTTTCTACAAAGAGAAGATTTTAAAAATTCAAAGCAACCCTCCTTGTTTGAATTATTGTGGTCGACCCCTACTAGCTTGGTCACCAAGCAATAGGGCTAGCCCCTATAGAAGAGGATGTGGCCGGCTATTGCTTGGTCACCAAGCAATGGACCGGCCCCCTTCTTGTACACCAAGAAGGGCCTTACATTTGGATGGACTTGAGGCTATAATGAGGCTACGACAGGGACCTAGAGGAAAAATTGGTTTTGGCCTTCCGATGAGCTTGAGTATCCCGTGTTCGCCCCGAACACACAACTCAAGTTCATGGATAATAACTCATTCCACTAGAGAGTTATTATCGCACTACCGTACCAATCCCAAATTATATTATGGACTCCTTCTTATTATGAGTGTGTTAGTCTCCCTGTATTTAAGATAACGAATGTCCACTAATTAAGTAAGTTACTGACAACTCACTTAATTAATATCTAGCTCCAAGAGTAGTACCACTTAACTTTATTGTCATGTTGGACTAAGTCCACCTGCAGGGTTTAACATGACAATCCTTATGAGCTCCTCTTGTGGATATTCTCAACCTAGATAACTAGGACACAGATTCCTTCTATAATCAATAACACACACTATAAGTAATATCATTTCCTAACTTATCGGGCAAATTGATTTATCAAGCTAAACCTCACCCTTTGATAAGTCAAAGAAATAAATATCAAATATGTGCTTGTTATTATATTAGGATTAAGAGCACACACTTCCACAATAACTAAGGTCTAGTTCTTTTATTAAGTCAGTACAAAAAGAACTTACCTAAAATGGTCCTACTTAATACACTTAGAGTGTACCAGTGTAATTTATTAGTCAAGATAAACTAATACTTAATTACACTACAACTATTCTAATGGTTTGCTTCTTTACATCTTAGTCGCGAGCAACTATTTATAATTTATAAAGAACTGGCAACACGATCTTCTGAGTGTGACACCACACTCCATGTTATCTACTATATAAATTAATTGAACAATTACATTTAACAAATAAATACAGATATTGACCAATGTGATTCTTTTATTTCAAAAATAAATGTTTACAAAAGCTAAGCTTTTAGTATACACTCCAATAGTTGTTCCCTTTCCTTTGTGGATACTACTTCTGAACCGTCTTCAACTGCCAGGAATAAAGGGGAGTTCGTTCCTTTCTTTTTCTTGCTTTCCTTTATCTTTATACTTGCATGTTTGTTTTCTTCCATACTTGGCTTTCATACTTTATTTTCTTGTTTTGCATTTTGTTTGGTCTTGTTTATACCTTGCTTGATTTTGAGTCATATCTCCCTACATGTCCCTTTATAATGCTTTGAGAATCGAAAAAGACAGTTAACTTTAACTATCAAGTTTTGGTTTCCTTGGTATTGTTGGGTACATTAATTGCATTAGTCATTTGTTGTGGTGATGGACTCTATCTTGTTAGATTATGCATGATATTTTCTTATTCACCTAGTGAGGTTGTTTCCACGCTTATCCTTAATCCTCGTGTGTGATAGCACATGTGATACTTGACACTCTAGAACTTGCTTTGATTCTTTTTGAAATTATGGTAACATAAGCTTGCATGAATATGATATAGGCAAATTTTCTTATTCATCTCTTAGTTGTTCCTCTACTTTGTTGTTCTTACCAGTAAGCATTTCACCTATTGCTTTCATGTTTCATTGTACTTCCCTTGTCATATCTTCTCATTGCCATTATATTTTCACTAGCATATCTTTATCGATTCATTCATTCCCTAGTCCTTTGATGAGAGCATTGGGTGATTGCATGATGAGTTACATTTTCATTATCACATCTTTATTGGTTTATTTTAGCCCCCTATTGTTGAGTTTTAGATGATATCATGATTTGTTATATTGTCTGAGATGGACATGTTTAAGTGTGGGGGGAGGCAAATATGTATGGACGAATGTTTGTTGAAAAAAAATCTCTCTATGTAAAAAAAAATTCTTTCTATGTAAAAAAAACAAAGAAAAGAAAAAAGAAAAAAGAAAAAAGAACAAAGAATGAAAAAAAAGTTGAAAAAAGAATAAAAAGAGAGGAAAAAAAATTTCTCAAGCATTTGTTATTTTGTTAGTGATGAACAAGAAGGAACGTCTCCATGGAAAGATTGATGTATACTCATTTTACATTGTTATTGAGAGATTCTCATGAGTTAGTTGTTAATACATACATGTATTTTGGAGATGTTATAGTGGTTGATGTATATCACATGAGAATGTGTAAAGAGAGTTGAGTGTTGGATGTTTGAATGAGTTTTTGAGTATAATATTTGAATGTATTCTTCATGTTGATTACCCTAATGCTCTCATATTCTCTTTGAATTCCATTATTGTCTATCCTTCTTGTTCCATTATTTACATGTGTGGTTTCATTATTATTCATGACAAGTCCTCGTGATTTATGTGTACTTATGTTTACATTAGTGGAGAATTAGAAAATAAGCAAGCATATGGTAGTGCAATGTCATGAGTTTCTTTAGAGAGAGCTCCACTTTCATGTCTATTATTTATGTGAGCATGAGTGTATATATTGTCCTTGTGAGGCTTTATCATGCTTAGTCTATTCAAGTTGATTGAAATTACCATGCTTGTTGACTTTTGTGAGAATTGGAACCATGAATACCTTAATTCTTAAAACTTGATGATCCTAAATATCTTTCTTTTACTATTTTCAGAGTATTGCATGGGAATTGATAGTGAGATAAGTTTTTAGTTGCTTCTTAGTTTTATTTTATTTGCTAGAGACGAGCAAGAATAGTATGGGGGAGTTGATAACTATCATCTTTATGCATTATTTTTAGCTCTTATACTTAATATTTTCACCTTCTTGCATGTCTATTGTGTTTATATCATGAATTGCGAGTAGAAACCTATTTTAGACTTTATTATAAATTTCCTATAATTGTGGAATTGATTCTCATATTTTTATTATGGTTTTGTAGGAAATCAAAAGAGCCATCAATTAGGGTCGAATTGGATCAAATTGGACTTGATTTGGAGGTCAAATGAGGGAGATCAAGTGGAATTAATATGAGTCGTTGATCCAGATCAAGAGAGATCTTCCTTCTTCATTTAGATCTAAGTCATCCAGCCCTTCATCCAGATTTGAAGCTACATGGACCATTGGATTCAAGCAAGAAGACAACTAGATCTGGATCACTCATCTATTCATCAGCTAGATCAAATGGATCCATCTTCATCAAATCGGACGACCCAGATTAAAAGAGATTAAAAGAGGAGAAAAAAAAACCCTTTGCTTTATTTTCACACGGCACAGTACCGAGGAGGAGATGTCTGCTTGTTTTATCTCACGTTCGCTTCTTCTCCTCGCGACAGAGCTAGGGCACCGACGGCCGACGACCACTTCTCCTCATTCACTGCTGCCGACCGGAGCTTGTCTCTCCTCCATCATTCCACGACCATCCCTAACTCCTCTTATTCTTCTTCTCAATTCCATTCGACATTCTCCTACTCATATCCAAGCGGCGACGACAGTAGTCTTCACCTCACCGGAGAGGGTTTCTCTGGTGTGACCTCCATCTTCTGACTTCCTTCCGAAGCTTCTACCAACTGGGGTTCAGGCAGCAGAGCAAGAAGGAACCCCAGTTCATCCAACCTCACATCACCTCACCTCCTTCATTTCGGCACCATTGATTCTTCCGGCCATCCCTACCCTTTTCACAACAGCTCTTCATCCTGTTCAAATCTGGACAGTGGCAGATCTTCTTTCGAGCAGCAGCTTCTTCTTTCACATTCTGAGCAGCAACTTCCTTCCAACATTAGTTTGATCTTCATGTGTTGGTTGTGTTGATTTGGTTATGCATTGGTTTATTTCTGTGGATTGTTATTGTTGAATGTGAAATGCTTGTATTAATTTGAACTCCCTATGCTTAGATTGCATACACTTTGGCTAGTTTGATTTTCGCACGCAACATGTTCGATTAAATATCCCAACACCTTTTGTTATTTCAATTGTTGCATTTAAGTTTGTTAAACTTCTTGTAATGTTTATTCTTGTCTTGTTTTAACTTATTTGAATGTTAGTTAGAATTGTGTCTTTCATTTTCATGCCATTAGGCTAGGGTAGATTAGGTTTCATTAATGCTCTAAATTTCATTCAATGCTTACTTTATGTTGTCTTTAATTTCCTTGCAATCATAGTTTAAGTTAGACTAGGTTTTCTTATTTGCATCGTCTTTCATTTACTAGGTTAGGTTCATTTAATGTTTTGCTATTTCATTCCTTAGTTTAATTTCATTAATAGTGAAATCGTAGCGTAGAGTGACAATGCACTAGGAGATCACTATTAATGGATAGATAGGGTGTCTTTTATTAATTAGGATTAGATTTCATACTTGCATTGCTCTTTTGTTCCTTAGGTTAAATTTCATATTTGTTTTGTTATTTCATATCGTAGTTCAAAATTCAAAACCTAAACCCCCAGTCTCATATAAAAAATTCAAAAGTCATAAACAATCCTGAAGTTATCATCCTATCGTTATGTTCTTTGGGAGACGACCCAAGTCATTTCTATACTACTTTAGTGTAGAGGGGTTCAGTAACTTTAATTGTAATTTGATAAGCTCCCGTAGTACGACATCGAGCTCACATCAATATGACACTTTATAAATAAAAGGCTACGACAGGAACCGAGAGGAGGAATTGGTTTTGGTCTCCCGATGAACTTGAGCTTCCCGTGTTCGCCCCGAACACCCAACTCGAGTTCATCAATAATATCTCATTCCACTAAAGAGTTATTATTGAACTACTGCACCAATCCCATATTACTATATGGGCTCCTTATCATGAGTGTGTTAATCTCCCTGTGTTTAAGATATCGAATGCCCTCTAATTAAATGAGTTACTAACAACTCACTTAATTAATATCTAGCTCCAAGAGTAGTACCACTCAACCTTATTGTCATGTCGGACTAAGTCCACCTGCAGGATTTACATGATAATCCTTATGAGCTCCTCTTGGGAACATTATCAACCTAGATTACTAGGACACAGTTTCCTTCTATAATCAACAACATACACTATAAATAATATCATTTCCCAACTTATCGGGCCTCTTGATTTATCGAACTAAATCTCACTCATTGATAAGTCAAAGAAATAAATACTAGATATATGTGCTTGTTATTATATCAGGATTTAGAGCACACACTTCCATAATAATAAAGGTCTTGTTCTTTTATTCAGTCAGTATAAAAAGAACTTACCTTAAATGGTCCTGCTCAATATACTCAAAGTGTACTAGTATAATTTTATAGTTAAGATAAACTAATATCAAATTACGCTACGACTATTCCAATGGTTTGTTTCTTTCCATCTTAGTTATGAGCTACTGTTTATAATTTATAAGGAATTGATAACATGATCTTCTGTGTGTGACACCACATACCATGTTATCTACAATATAAATTAATTCAACAACTACACTTAGTATACAAATGTAGACATTTGACCAATGTGATTCTTTATTTCAAAATAAATGTTTACAAAAAGCTAGGCTTTTAGTATATACTCTAACACTTAATAGCACAAGAAGTTGAGCAAAATATGCAGCTAGCGAGAAGGACGACAGGGGAGAGAGTCAACGGGCTTGGTACATTCGAGGGACGAGAAACTGCAGAAGAGTATGTTGGCGGACGAGAAGGAAGCGCGTGACAGTTCCAAGGGATGAGAAGCTAAAGCAGAAGGTTGCTCGAGAAGGTCGAAAAATGGATTCGGGTGAGCCCTATTCCGGATGGCCAAAATCAACCAAGCAAGTGGAGCCGAAACGGAAGACCCGGACAGGAAGTCAACTCCAAGTTGACTATGGTCTGGCGCCCAAATCACCCGGGGTAGCCAGGGCGCCCTGGGTGTCCGCCCTGGTCGAGGGCTGGTTCCGCCCTGTCCGAGTGCTCAGATCTGGTCCAAGTGCCCGGATATGGTCCAGGTGCTCATACTAAAAACTTTATCGAGCCACTAGCTGTTGCGATCTGTTGTGATGTGGATAAAGTTTTATCCATGCCCAGAACCCCAGAACAGGGCTATAAATACAACCCTGATCCTAGTAGCTAAACACAACACTTGTAAACGGTTCTCTTTCTGTTAGTTGTGTAATAGAGTGTTTTAACTACTATAAGAGGCTTCTCCGCCTGAAGGAGATTTGATAGTGAGCTTTCAACATCTTAGACTAGCAATTCCCTGATTACAAACCAAGTAAAAGATCTACCTCTTCTTTCTCTTTGTAATTAGTTTCTTTTTGTACAAGTGCTTATTTTAATAAAGTCCAAATATCGAGAAAGGTATTTTTTTTTATTGTATAGGGCAATTCACCTACTCTTGCCGGCAGCAAAGGACCATAGTTCCTCATCACGTCGATTTAAATTGCTCATACATGTGTCTAAGAGTACAACACTCTTAACATATGATGCTTTTACCAAAGATTTTGAGTTACAATTTTGATAAATTGTCATAGGGTATACATCTCCTCATATGGAGTAGTGAATTCTTTATTAGCTATCTAAACTATAAGTATCCCGGGTTAGTTTTAATGTGATCAACTAAGTTAAGTTATGTCATGCAGTTTTGATATCTTGTGTCTAAGTGTGTAGGAATTTAGTAATACAAGAAGTCGAGCCCAAGACCATCTAGCGAGAAGGATAATACGGGGAGCGAGTTAATGGACTCTGTGCATCCGAGGGATGAGATGTTGTGGAAGATTACATCAGTGAATGAGAAGAAAGCATGTGACATATCTGAGGGACGATAAGCTGAGGAGGAAGCCTATTCGAGAAGAAGATCGGAGTAAGGTTCGAGTGAGCTCAATTTTGGACAGCCGGAGCATCACCCAAGCGAGCATGGGAAATGATGGTTTGGATGAACAGTGCTTGAGGCTCCTCCAATGACGTTGGAGGCATGATAAAGAAACCTTGTAAATGGATCGCCTTGAAATTCAGCTTGGGGAAGGGTATTGACGCCACACTCAAGCAAGATGAGAAGGTGAGTGATAAGTCATGGAGTTTTGATCGCCACAAGTTGCCTTGATAAGATCGAAATTAGTTCTTTGCCTAAGAACAAGAAGGAAGCTCTCACAAAAGAGAAACTCAAATTTTCATTCAAACTTACATGATTTGTCATACAAGAGTTCTCCTATTTAACATCCCTTAAGATCCACTATGCACTAATTATGCAATAAATATCATGCTTGCATGCATGAATTTTATTATCCACTAATGCAACCACTAATCCCTAATACTAGCTTAATGCAACCATGCATGCATGGTATTTGTTATACTAGCTTAGGAACTCTCAAAAATACATTAAAACCCCACAAAGGACATCAAAAGTCACTTTAGAAAAACCCCCCCATGCATGCACACGAAAATGGTCCTCATGTTGGTCCAATTTCACTTTCAAATTGAAGGAATGTGATCCACTTAGTTGTTGCCTCCATTGTGCATTGATCCTCCTTTTCCTTGAGCCTCATTATTAAGCCTTCCAAAGCTTGCTTCATTCTCTTAGTCTTGGACCTTGTCATGGGTCTCCCAATTCCCTTCAATGCCTCTTCTTGGCTCACATCAAGGCACCTGAGCTTCGGCAGTGAAGCTACCATATTCAGGATCTGAGGCGCCTCCAATGTGTCTGAGGTGCCTCGGATAAAAAGGCATGAAGGCGCCTCCCGCAAGCCCGAAGGCGCCTTTAATCACATTGAAAGCAACTCTAACCAGTTAAATTCATTGGCTAACTGTTGGAATGTAGATAAAGCTTTATCCACTTGGAGGTGCCCTAAATGGCTTTGGAGGCACCTTCAAGCAATGATAGTTTTTTCCAGGAGGCTATAAATGTTGGTTGCTACTCGGAAAGCCTAACGGTTCCACTGTACAAAAATTTTTGTACAAAGGTCTGAACCTTTTCCTAGCTACCATGTGTTCTTTTAAATTAAACTTGGATCGCCTGCGGAACTTTACACGTTTGATCCTAAGTTTAACTTAGTTGTTCTTTTAGGTTTAGACTTGGATCTCCTGCGGAACTTAACATGTTTGATCCAAATCTACCTATGTTATTAATTCCATTAAATATTAATTTCCAAAATTGGCTTCCAGGACTGCATGGCGAGGCACATGGCCTTCTTGGATATGGGATCAACCACCACCGCCTAGACAAAGCCTTTTAAGGAAAGCTAATATTTAATTTCCTTAAATAACTCTAGGTTAACCAAAAGGAACAATCGAATCACAAGGAAAAAAAATAAAAGAACACAACATCGAAAACTAATTCGAAAAAACTAGAATCGCATGCCTCTTGTATTTGGTATTTTTACAAAGAAATAAAACTAGTATGATGCGGAAATTAAATACTAGTGTACCTTTTCTTTTGCAAGCAAAAACCTCTAGGTCTTCTACCGTATTCCTCTTCTAACCTCGGACGTTGTGTGGGCAACGATCTTCCGAAATGAGAAACCACCAAAGCACCTTCTTCTCCTCCTTGCAAGGTTCGACCACAACAAGAGCACCTCCAAGGATGAAGAGATTCAACCACCACTAATGCTCCAAGGGATGCTAGAAAAGAGACTTCTTTTCTCTCCTTCTTCTCCTTCTTAGATCCGACCACCAAAGCTATCTCCACCAAGAGAAGGTTTTGGCCACACAAAGGAGAGGAGAGGAAAAGGAGGGGCCGGCCACACCCAATGAGAAAAGAGAAGAAAAATAGAATAGAGATGTTAGCTATGAAGGCACCTCTACCCCCTCTTTTATAATCCTTGGTCTTGGCAAATAAGGAACTTTTAATAAAAATTTTCTTAATTCCTTTGCCATGAAAAAGAAAATTTAATTAATTAAAATCAAATTCCTTTTCTCACATATCATGGCAGGCCACATTTAAATCTCCAAGCAAATAAAATTTTAAACACAAATTAAAATTTCCTTATTTGCTTCCGGAAATTTATAAAAATTTCTTCAATAATTTTTCCCTTCATGGTGGATTATAAAAAGGAAATTAAAATCTTTCTTTTAAACATGTGGATAAAAAGGAAGTTATCTCTAAAAATTAAAATCTCTTTTAATCTACAAATAAGGAAAGATATCAAATCTTTTCTTAATCTTTTGCAGAAACTTATAAAAGAGAATATTTAATTTTTTTAAACTCTCTTTTAAATCATGAACATGGTTAAAAAGGAAAGTTTTCTTAAAATTTAAAATCCACCTTTTAATCAACAAATAAGGAAAGATTTCAAATTTTAAACTCTCTTTTAAACATGTGGATGATTTACAAATAAGGAAAGTTTTTACCAAAAATTAAAACCATCCTTTTAATCTACAAATATGGAAAGAGATTAATCTCTTCTCTTAATCTTTTGTAGAAAGTTATAAAAGGAAATTTTTAATTTTTTAAACTCTCTTTTAAAATCATGATATCCTCATAAGAAATAATTTTAATAAAAATCCTTTTTAATATTCTAGTGGCCGGCCACCAACTTGGCTCATCCACTTGGTCTTGGCCGACCCTAGCTTGGGTTCCAAGCTAGCTTGGCCGACCCCATTGGATGGGTAAGAAGGTGGGTATGTGGTGGGTATAAATCTCTATATACAAGAGGCTACGATAGGGACCGAGAGGAGGAATTGGTTTTGGTCTCCCAATAAAATTAAGCATCCCGTGTTCGCCCCGAACACACAACTCAATTTTATCAATAATAATTCATTCCACTAGAGAACTATTATTGAACTACCGCACCAATCCCAAATTACATTTTGAGCTCCTTCTTATTATGAGTGTGTTAGTCTCCCTGTGTTTAAGATAACAAATGTCCACTAATTAAGTAAGTTACTGACAACTCACTTAATTAATATCTAGCTCCAAGAGTAGCACCACTCAACTTCATCGTCATGTTGGACTAAGTCCACCTGCAGGGTTTAACATGACAATCCTTATGAGCTCCTCTTGGGGGCATTCTCAACCTAGATCACTAGGACACAGTTTCCTTCTATAATCAACAACACACACTATATGTGATATCATTTCCCAACTTATCGGGCTTATTGATTTATCGAACTAAATCTCACCCATTGATAAATTAAAGAAATAAATATCAAATATATGTGCTAGTTATTATATTAGGATTAAGAGCACACACTTCCATAATAACTGAGGTCTTTGTTCCTTTATAAAGTCAGTATAAAAGAAACGATCTCTAATGGTCCTACTCAATACACTCTAAGTGTACTAGTGTAATTATATAGTTAAGATAAACTAATACCTAATTACACTACGACCTTCCAATGGTTTGTTCCTTTCCATCATGGTCGTGAGCTATTGTTTATAATTTATAAGGTACTGATAACATGATCCTCTATGTGTGACACCACACACCATGTTATCTACAATATAAATTAATTGAACAACTATATTTATCATAAATGTAGACATTTGACCAATGTGATTCTTATTTCTAGATAAATGTTTATACCAAAAGCTAGACTTTTAGTATACATCCTAACATTAACTTGCCTATTCTGGCCATACATCTGATTTCCAACCCTTCAATATGGCCATCAAAAGCTCTTGCCTTAAGGGCCTTAGTGAAAAGATCTATAGGTCATCATCTAATGCAATCTAGGCAGCAACAACTTCTCCTCATTTATACGATTTCTCGTATTGGGTGGTACTTACGCTCTATTGTGTTTACTTGCCTTATAGACTCATGGTTTCTTTGAGTTTGCTACTGCACCACTATTATTACAATAAATTGTAATAATCTTTGGACAAACCAGAAATCATATCTAAGTCTATCTTAAGGTTATTGAGTCATTCAGCTTTTATGGCTACCTCAGAGGCTTGCCATATACTAAGCTTCTATGTTGGAGTCCAGAAAAACACCTATGCTTATCACTCTTCCATAGTTATGACTTTACCTCCTAAAATAAACACAAAAGCCCGAGGTTGACTTATTATTATCCCTATCCGATTGGAAGTCAAAATCCGTGCAACCCACAGGGACCAAATTAACTGCCTTGTAAGCTAGCATATAATCTCTAGTGCCTCTAAGGTACTTCAATATATGCTTTACTACAGTCCACTGTCCTTGTTCAGGGTTTCTTTGATATCTGCTAACTATGCCCTTGACAAAACAGATTTTTGATCTCGTGCATAGCATACATTAGGCTTCCGACAGCCGAAGCATAAAGAACTGCCTTCATTTCCTTTATCTCCTTTGATGTCTACGGAGACATATCTTTAGATAAAGTTACTCCATGCTAAAAAGGTAAGAAACCTTTCTTGGAGTTTTGCATGCTTAAAACGAGCAAAGATTGTATGAAGCTCGGGATAGGCACAACATTCTTTTCTTGCGATCCCTTATGTCTTTGATCCCAAGAATGTGTGCATATTCTCCTAAGTTCTTCATATCGAATTATTTGGACAACCATACCCTTACTTCCGACAACACTTTGATATTGTTCCAACTACCAAAAATGTCATCTGCGTATAGTACAAGAAATACCACCACGTTTCCATCACACTTCACAAAACTCATTCGGTTATAAAATAAACCCATAGGTCTGGATTACTTTATTAAACCGGATGTACCAAGATCTTGAAGTTTTACTTCAGTCCATAGACTGATTAAGCTTTCACACAAGATGCTCTTTGCTCTTTGCAATGAACCTTTCTGGTTGCTTTATATGGATGTTTTCTTCAAGACTTCCGTTAAGGAAAACTGTCTTGACATCCACTTGCCAAATCTCATAATCCATATGAGCAACAATATATAAAGGAATCCAGATAGACTTTAAGCATGGCTACCGGTAAAATGTTTCCCTTTTTCAACAAACCTTGCTTTGAAAGTATACACCTTCCTGTCTGTCCTTCCTTTTTTATGGCTTTTACACCATTCGGTGATTTTTCAAGCTTCCAGACTTTATTAGAATACATATATTCTAATTCTTCATTGTTTTTTTGCCAAGATGCTGCATCTTTATCTTGGAGTGCTTCGTCATATGTCTAGGGATCAGGTTCATATTTACTTTGGATCAAGTCCAAAACTCTCCCAAAAACATGAATCTCTCAGGTTGCCACACAACCCTCCCACTACGACGAGGCATTGTCAGTTGTTGTGTATTAATTGTGATACATGTTGCAGTTTCCTTATGGTATCTCATCTTGTACAGTTGGTATTAGATTAGACATGTCCTTTATTATTTCCTTAAGAACAAATTTACTTATGGGCACGTGGTTTATTACATAGTCCTTTTCTAAAAATCGGTCATTGATGCTAACAATGACCTTCAGATTTTTAAGACTATAAACTTACTTTCATTTCTCTAGGATAACCCACAAACAAGTGAATTCCTGTCCAACTTATCATTGTCTCTCTTCAGCATATGTGCTGGACTACCCGAATCCGAATATGCTTCAAAATAGGCTTATGCCTATTCAGCAATTCTATATGAGTAGAGAGTTCTGACTTTGGAAGGTACTATGTTCACTTCCGTTTCCAGAGCATATCCTTAAAATGAATTTGGTAATTTTCTAAATAACTCATCATCAATCTACTTATTTCCATAAGAGTTCTATACCTTCCTTTTTCTACACCATTCTGTTGGGGTGTACCAGGTGCAGTTAGTTGGGATTGAATCCCTACTTCTGATAAGTGACTCCTAAATTCTCCCAAGAGGTACTTGCCACTACGATCTCACCGTAGTTTCTTGATACTTTTACTTTGACGTTTCTCTACATCAGCCTCGTACTCTTTAAACTAATCAAAGCACTTAGACTTGCGGCACATCAAGTAAATGTATCCGTATCTCAAATATTTGAAACAACCTCTTGCCTGGATAGTCAAAGGTCTTCACAAATCAGAATGAACCTATTCCTATATATCTTTGGCTCTAAACCCCTTAGACTTAAAAGCTTCTTGGTTATTTTTCCTTCCAAGTAAGACTCGCAGGTTGGAAAATTTTCCTCTACCAATGAACCCAAGAGTTCATCGATTATTATCCTTTGAATTCTACTCAAGTTAATATAACCTAGCCTTAGATGCCAAAGATATGTTTGGTTCATTTTGAAGGTTCTTTCTCTTATTAAAGTTAGAGGATGTGTTATCAATTTCCATTTATTGCATTGTGGGAGTTATTGGATTATAAATTGTCAACCAACGTACCAGAATAGATATCTTTTCTATTTTCTTGATAACAACTTTGTTATAAAAAATAGACACAATATCTATTCTTTAATAGTTTAGAAACTGAAAACAAGTTCTTTCTAAACTTAGAACGTAAAGACAATTTCTAAAATCCATATTTTATTCCTATCAGAGGATAAACATCTCCCACTGCAATAGCTACCACTTTTTGTAGTAGTGCCCATGTAGACGGTGATTTACCTTTCATATAGTTATCGGGTTTCCTGGAACCCCTGCAATGAATTGCAGACATGATCAGTGGCTCCTGTATCTACACACCAGGTACCGGTAGATAATACCACTAAACATGTATGAATAAAATACACCTATCTTGTTCTTAATTCTAAGAAGACAGTCTACCTTAATGTCCAAGTCCTATTTCCAATCATTACAATTGGGACTACTAAGTCTTTTCTATAGTATAACAACTAGGGGATTGACAAACATTTTAAATCCTAAAAATCATAAAAATATTTAGTCAAGATCAACTCCTTAAAATCCCCATGAATTTTGTTTGCCACGATAGTGTGGACGTATACAAAATCAAAGAGGAGATTTTATCTATTAATTTTATTATCTCGTCAACTTTACTTTATGACGGATAAAATTAATAGTTGATTTGTCTTTGATCAAATATTTGGTCAAAACTTTTGAATTTAAAATAACATTGATTCCTCAAATAATATTATTTAAATTCATCAACACCTCAAACACTGTGAATTTTGCATGCCACGATAGTGTGGACGTATACAAAATTAAACATTTATAAGAGGAGGGGTTTACCCATTAATTATCTTGAAAATAAATCTTTATGACAAATAAAATTACCTCAAACACTGTAACATCCCAAATTTCCTCAATTAGAGTCCTAAAAGTAATTTAAAAATATTTAAAAATGCTATAGAAATATTCTAGGGATTTTTAGAAATTTTTAGAGTATTTTTATATAATTTTTGGAGGTCGTTTGGTATTTTTACTAAATGAAAGAAGTTTCGACAAAAAAATATCCAAGCCGAGAATTGAACCCACGACCTTTGAGTCGGTCAAAACCCGACTGACCAGGTGGGCAAACAGATTTTTCTATTTAGAAAAGGTAGCGAATTTATTTAAGATAGTTAACAGAATATTGGATTATAAAAGGGATAAGTTGATCTTGGATTTGTCTGTTTAGAAAAGGTAGCGAATTTATTTAAGATAGTTAACAGAATATTATAAAAGGGATAAGTTGATGTTGGATTTGTCTGTTTAGAAAATGTAGCGAATTTATTTAAGATAGTTAATAGAATATTGGATTATAAAAGGGATAAGTTGATGTTGGATTTGTCTGTTTAGAAAAGGTAGCGAATTTATTTAAGATAGTTAACAGAATATTGGATTATAAAAGGGATAAGTTGATGTTGGATTTGCCTGTTTAGAAAAGGTAGTGAATTTATTTAAGATAGTTAACAGAATATTGGATTATAAAAGGGATAAGTTGATGTTGGATTTGTGTGTTTAGAAAAGGTAGCGAATTTATTTAAGGAGTTAACAGAAATATTAAGTCATAAAAAGGGATAAGTTGATGCTCTGTTTTCCCGTGACTTAAACCATTCTCTCCTTCGCTTCTGCGTACGATGGCGGAGCTCGCGCAGAAAACGAAAGGGAGTTAGGGCATCGTCTCTGGCGGTCGGCCAAGGTCCTAGAAGCCCTTTTTGTCCGGTTGTAAGCCCAATAACGCAAAAGTAAGTGCTTCTCACCTGCAGTAGGAGTAGTTTCATACCTTTGTTCTTCTTGAATTCGAAGCATGAGAAGCGCTTATAGTGCAGATTTTTAATTAAGCGTATAGTGCAGATTTTAATTAAGCTTATAGTGCAGATTTTAATTAAGCTTATAGTGCAGATTTTTATGTAGGCTTATAGTGCAGATTTTAATTAAGCTTGTGGTGCAGATTTTTAATTAAGCCTATAGTGCAGATTTTAATTAAGCTTATAGTGCAGATTTTTATGTAGGCTTATAGTGTAGATTTTAATTAAGCTTATAATGCAGATTTTTATGAAAGCTTATAGTGCAGATTTTAATTAAGCTTATAGTGCAGATTTTAATTAAGCATATAGTGCAGATTTTAATTAAGCTTATAATGCAGATTTTTAATTAAGCTTATAGTGCAGATTTTTATTTAAGCTTATAGTGCAGATTTTAATTAAGCCTATAGTGCAGATTTTAATTAAGCTTATAGTGCAGATTTTTATGTAAGCTTATAGTGCAGATTTTAATTAATCTTGTAGTACATATTTCTTAGAACTTAAAATGCAAATTTCTTTAGAGTTTGTAGTGCAGATTTCTTAAGAGCTTATGGTACAGATTTCTTTAAAGTTTATAGTGCAGATTATTGGTGGAACTTGTAGTGCAGAGATTTGGTGGAACTTATAGTGCAGTTTTTAAAGAAAAAGATTATAGTGCAGTTTTGTTAAGTATTATAGTGCAGAATTTATGTTTGCATAGTATGCAGAAATAATGTAGCATAGAATGCAGGATCTTGATTAGTATAGTATGCAGAATTTTGATTAGCATAGTATGCAGATTTTTGTTTATGTATTTCAAAGTTAGAATTTGTTTAAACATTTCAGTTTTTAAAGAAGCATTCTTTTATTAGAAGTATTAACAAGTGTAAGAAAGATAAAGAAAAGAAAGAGAAAGGCCAAGGCTGTAACGCCCCAAATTTCCTTATTTTGAGCTCCAAAAATAATTTAAAAATATTTTTAAATGCTATAGAAAAATTCTAGATATTTTTAGGAATTTTTAGAGTATTTTTACGTAATTTTTGGATTTCGTTTGGTATTTTTACCAAGAGGAAGAAGTTTAAAAAAAATAAATAATAATAATAAATATATATGTTGAAGCCAGGTTTAGAACCCAGGACTACGAACCCGAATCAGGTTTTTATCGAGCTCAGCCAACCAACTGGTCTACAACCTTTTTGTAAACATATATGGGACGAAATATATTTAAGCAGTAGTTAAGAACAGTTAAAATAAAAGGGAAATTAAACGCTCGGCTGAGGTTTCGAAACCGTGACCAAAGGTTTCGGTCAAACACAGCCAACCAACTCTTCCAGCGGACGGTGCTTATTAAAGAAGGAGAAATATTCTATTTAAGCAGAAGTTAGGAGCATTTTAAATAAAAGGGGAATAAAACGCTGGGCTGGGGATTCAAAACCATGACCTTTAACTGGGCCAAATCGTGATTGACCAGCTGTGCCAGCGAGTTTTGTTAATTAAGGAAAGAACGGATTATATTTAAGGTAAAGTTTGTAATAGAAAAACCTAGTTATAAAGGGATTAAGTTTTTCCCTTTCTCCCGAAACCGGATCTGTTCTTCCCCTTTCTCTCGGCGACGGTGTTCTTCTCGGGCGAAATCGCAGCCGCCGCCAGGATTCCTTCCTCCGGTGGCCGGCGAAGGTTCCCTTCCGGCGGATCTTCACCAATTGAGACCACCTCAGCAGGAGGGCCCGTAGGCACGAGGAAGCGGCCGGGAAACTCAAGCTTCGTCGCAAACCCTAGATCTTTCTCCCGTCGGTTGTGAGTCCAAGGAACCGAGGTGAGTTGCTACTCACCTGCAGTAGGATAGCTCCGAGTTTTTCTTTCCTTGCTGTCGTGAGTTGAGGATTTGGATTCATGATTTCTTCTTGTTTTTTTTTCCGAAGCAGATTAGAAGATTGAGATCTTAGTTCATGTGTTCTTCTATTGTCTATGATTTTGGGATTGTGACCCGAAACAATGATGCTCTCTTGTGTTGGTTGTGTTTTCCAGATAGTCCCTTGAACGGATTTAGTGGTCAACAGTTTGAATTTGAGGTTGTTCTTGCTTTCTTATGATGTTTAGAGGTTTTAGAAAGAATTGGTTAGGTTGTTAAATAAGCATGTTCGGATAGTAAGGAAGCTAGCAATCTTTTGTTTTCTTTCCTTGCCGTGGTACTGATCAGTTAAAGGAGGAAGAGTAGTGGTTCGGTTTGTTCGGAGCTTGCTGCCATGGATATGGGTTAATAGGTTTTGCTTCTTCGCAATTATTACTCTGGGAGGATTTTCAATCCGTTGATGTTCTGGTTCCCTGATTAGTAATGGTTCTTGGTGGATTTAATTCAACTCTATTCTGTTTCTTTGCATAGTTGTGGTTTGGGCGTTTATCCACTGTTCTGGGTGATCATTTGGGATTATCGTAGCTTGTGATGGGTTTGGTCAGGTAGGTGGTAATACGAGTTCAATGCGATTTTGATTCTCATGTGGGCTTTAGATTTTGTTCTGTGAGAAGGTAGCAGATCGTGAATATATTTTTGTGGTGCTCTTATACAGTGAGGGCAATCAGGTGCTAGTTGTAGAATTAGTTTCAAATAAGTGCAAGGTACAGAATTCGGTTTTCTTCTAACCTCTATGGTTTAGCTGTGGAGCTTTAGTATTAAATACACTAACATGAGTTTGATGGGATTTAAGTTTTCCAGGTTAGTTTAATTCTTGTGAACCTCGCATTGATAAATGTATAGGTCCTGAATTCTCTTCCTGTAGCTCTCCCCCATGCATTCAAGCATTTAGTTGTTTCTTACCAGCATTCTTATAAGTTGGGTGCAAAATAGGATATGTGTGGGTCATGTCTACTGAATAAGGATATGGAAAGGTTCATGTGAGATGATGAAATATCCTCTTTTCTGGATAGTTATCCTAACTAGGAAAGTGATATTATATAAGTAGTTGGGTGCCCTATTAGTTTCTTTTAGAGACTTATGGGTAATTGCAAGTAAAGTAAGATTAAGTTTTACATCAGTTTAAGCTTCAGCAGTTTTAGTTTTGTTTGTGCTAGGCATTTGACATGAACCGTCTTAGTTTTAGGAAGTAATCAGTAGACCCTTTTTGTTACTAGATTTTTATTAAGAAGAACAGTGCAGATTCTTATTAAGTAGATCAGTCAATTCCAATTGTCCAAGTGCAGATTTCTTTTCTTAAGTGCAGATTTTATTAAATACACAAGTGCAGATTTTACAAGAGCAGATTGTTATTAAGCTTAAATGCAGAGTTGTTGTTAGCTTGAATATGCAGAATTTTTAGTATGTAGATTTTGTTAAGCTATTATGCAGATTTCTGTTAAGCTATTATGCAGATTTTTATTAAGCTAGTATGCAGATTTCTGTTAAGCATTAGTGCAGATTTTTGATAAGCATTGTATGGGTAGATTTCTTTTGTATTCTATGCATGATTATGTGTTACATAGTTAGTTTCATTCATAGATGCATACGAAAGGTACCCTAACAGTATTTTGGGTTTAAGAAAAGTATTAGAAAGATAAAGGAAAGTATAAGAAAGATAAAGAAAAGTATAAGAAAGATAAAGAAAAGAAAGAAAAGGCCGAGGCCTTAAGTAGTCCCAAAGTCAAGACTTTAGGGATTTTGGCACACAAGGTGCTTATTAAAATGCCAAGGCATTTAAAGAAGAAGTAATTAAGATAATAAGTATTTTACTTTTAAGAAGAGGCTAGTACCCGACTTCCGAGGTTGTCGTTAAACAAATCCAGGAGTCCAATTCCGAGGTCTTGGCCCTGGTAGACCGAGGTCTGCTCTTTTAGGATTGGTGGCTCTCTACCCCAACCTATTAGGGAACGCGCATAAGATGGTACTACGCCTGGGCCCAAGAAGAAGTTGATTATTATTTTGAAGTACTATAAGTATAAGTTTTTGAACAAGTAAAATAAGTTTCACATCAGTATAAAAGTATTAAAAAATAAGTTTCACATAAGTATTAAAGAATAAGTTTTTAAGCAAGTGAAATAAGATACCGAAGGTGTTTAGAATTCAGTAAGTTAAGTTCTTTATGCAAGCATGATAGTATAGACTTGCCTTACATGTTTAGCCTTTTAGTATGTTTCTTTACTAATAGAAGAGCATGAGTTAGTTTACTGTTCTTTGCTATTTATGAGCATGATTAGTTATACATGTTTAGTATTTCAGTTAGTATGATTCCTTTGCTATGTATGAGCATGAGTATCTTTACATGTTAGCATTCAGTTTTAGCATGTTTTTATTTATATATATGCATATCGAGATTTTGTGAGTTAGATAGCGCTCACTAAGCATTTTGCTTATAGTTTGCATTCCTCCTACTGCAGATAAAGAAAAAGGAAAGCTAATATGAAGGAAGGCGACAAGGAGATGCAAGAGGGGTGTGTGATGTCTGCACTATGGAAGTCCTAGGGATCCTTGCGAATAAAATAAATTATGATTTGTTTCTTTGAGTTAATTAAGTCTTTATGTGTTAAGAAAATTTGATAACTGTTTATAAGGACACTTAATACTGTATATGCTATTCAGTTGTAGTTATGGATTAGTTTTCCTTTAATGTTACTGAGTTAAAATTAATATACTGCGTGGTTGATTGTTATGTGTTCCAGCCGCTTGTGGCTGAGTATATATATTGCATGTATTGTTGAATATGGTCACCGGTACAGGGGAGATTTTGCCGAAATTTTTCGGTAGGGTTTTCATGTGATTTTTAATCATACCGGTTAAATAGAGTTAGTAGTTAAGTAACGGTCATCCTTAGAGACTAGTAGTAGTAAGAAGGGTGGTCGTTACAAAGGCCTTAAGTAGATCTCAAAGTCAAGACTTTAGGGATTTTGGCACACAAGGTATTTAAAGAAAATGCCGAGACATTATATATTAGAAGTAATAAAAGATAACAAGTATTTTACTTTATTTAAGACGCTAGTACCCGACTTCCGAGGTTGTCATTAAACAAATCCAGGTGTCCAATTCCGAGGTCTTGGCCCTGGTAGACCGAGGTCTGCTCTTTTAGGATTGGTGGTTCGCTACCCCAACCTATTAGGGAACGCGCATAAGATGGTACTACGCCTGGGCCCAAGAAGAAAGTTGATTATTATTTTGAAGTATTAAAGTATAAGTTTTTTTTAAACAAGTGAAATAAGATTCAGAAAGTGTTTAAAATTCAGCAAGATTATGCTAGCATGATTGTATAGATTTGTTTTATACGTTTAGCATTTCAGTATATTTTTTTTGCTTGTAGATGAGCATGAGTAGTTTTCCTTTTGAGCATTCAACTTTTAGATTTCAGTATATTCACATGCATATTCGAGTTTTGTGAGTTAGATAACACTTACTAAGTAATTTTGCTTATAGTTGCATTTCCTCTTACTGCAGATAAAGGAAAGGAAAAGTTATAGTAAAGGAAGGTGACAAGGAGGTGCGGATGGATGTGTGATGCCTTGACTATAGAAGCCTTGGGATTTAGCATAAGAATTTATTAACAAAGAGTTGAGTAGAATATATTAGATGAGTCATTTAGTCTTCCGTTGCTAGTTAATTGTAAGTTTTGAGTTCTCCGAGAGTTTTAGGAATTACTATCAACATGTGTGCAATGTTAGTTAAGATAAGGTAGTAGTCCAGTAGCACTCCGCCCTCACAGACCAGTAGTGAGGAGGGTGGGGTGTTACAAGTTGGTATCAGAGCAGTTCCTATTCTCCAGCATCACACATCAGCACCAACCTTGCCGTCTTCAAGTAAGAAAGTATTTAATTTTTTCTTTTATGCTTATTAATTGCGGTATAGAGTATCTGCTTATATGCACTTAAGTAAGAAGAAAATTCTTGTTTTATTTTTCTTTGTTTGGATACATATGCTTAGGATGTGTTCTGGGATGGTGGTATGATCCGGGGACCTAAGCCCGGTGAGCGCGCTAGAATCAAACAAGATGTGTTCTGGGATGGTGGTATGATCCGGGGACCTAAGCCCGGTGAGCGCGCCAGAATCAAAAAAGATGTGTTCTGGGATGGTGGTATGATCCGGGGACCTAAGCCCAGTGAGCACACCAGAATCAAACAAGATGTGTTCTGGGATGGTGGTATGATCCGGGGACCTATGCCCGGTGAGCGCGCCAGAATCAAACAAGATGTGTTCTGGGATGGTGGTATGATTTGGGGACCTGAGCCCAGTGAGCGCGCCAGAATCAAACAAGATATGTTCTGGGATGGTGGTATGATCCGGGGACCTAAGCTCGGTGAGCGCGCCAGAATAAAGGGGAACTCCGGTCCTAAGTTCGGACCCCTACCAACCTAGCGCTAGAGTAGTTGTCTGATCAACAACTTATGTTACGGTACTACTAAGTGCAACTAGGCCACCACAGTAGTATGTTTATAAGTATGCATGCAAGTATGTTCAAGTCTTGTTATGTTTATATTTACGTTTATATTTA
This sequence comes from Zingiber officinale, assembly GCF_018446385.1. Taxonomy (NCBI): domain Eukaryota; kingdom Viridiplantae; phylum Streptophyta; class Magnoliopsida; order Zingiberales; family Zingiberaceae; genus Zingiber; species Zingiber officinale. Next base: position 94,499,193 of record NC_056002.1, on the reverse strand, counting down.
GGCCTACGTTATGTTCATGTTATGTTTTTGCCTATGCATATGGACATGCTTGTGATCGAGTCTATCATTATGTTTAGTTCATCTGCCATGCTTACATTTATGCTGTCATGCTTATGTCACTGCTTGTGCTTATGTTCATTGTATGTAGGTTAGGAGGTCCTAAGATACCTTTGATAGGGTTTTCCTTAGTACATTAGATTATGGACGCTAACTAATGCATGTACAAGGTAGAGAACGTACTATAGAATTATTCTAAGTTCAAGGATGAACTTTTTATAAGGTAGGGAGAATTGTAACATCCCAAATTTCCTCAATTAGAGTCCTAAAAGTAATTTAAAAATATTTAAAAGTGCTATAGAAATATTCTATGGATTTTTAGAAATTTTTAGAGTATTTTTATGTAATTTTTGGAGGTCGTTTGGTATTTTTACTAAATGAAGAAAGTTTCGACAAAAAAATATCCAAGCCGAGAATTAAACCCACGACCTTTGACTCGGTCAAAACCCGGCTGACCAGGTGGGCAAACAGATTTTTCTGTTTAGAAAAGGTAGCGAATTTATTTAAGATAGTAAACAGAATATTGGATTATAAAAGGGATAAGTTGATCTTGGATTTGTTTGTTTAGAAAAGGTAGCGGATTTATTTAAGATAGTTAATAGAATATTATAAAAGGGATAAGTTGATGTTGGGTTTGTCTGTTTAGAAAAGGTAGCGAATTTATTTAAGATAGTTAACAGAATATTGGATTATAAAAGGGATAAGTTGATGTTGGATTTGTCTGTTTAGAAAGGGTAGCGAATTTATTTAAGATAGTTAACAGAATATTGGATTATAAAAGGGATAAGTTGATGTTGGATTTGTCTGTTTAGAAAAGGTAGCGAATTTATTTAAGGAGTTAACAGAAATATTAAGTCATAAAAAGAGATAAGTTGATGCTCTATTTTCCCGTGACTTAAACCATTCTCTCCTTCGCTTCTGCGTACGATGGCGGAGCTCGCGCAGAAAACGAAAGGGAGTTAGGGCATCGTCTCCGGCAGCCGTCCAAGGTCCTAGAAGCCCTTTTTGTCTGGTTGTAAGCCCAAGAACGCAAAAGTAAGTGCTTCTCACCTGTAGTAGGAGTAGTTTCGTACCTTTGTTCTTCTTGAATTTGAAGCATGAGAAGCGCTTATAGTGCAGATTTTTAATTAAGCCTATAGTGCAGATTTTAATTAAGCTTATAGTACAGATTTTAATTAAGCTTATAGTGCAGATTTTTATGTAGGCTTATAGTGCAGATTTTAATTAAGCTTATAGTGCAGATTTTTATGTAGGCTTATAGTGCAGATTTTAATTAAGCTTGTGGTGCAGATTTTTAATTAAGCCTATAGTGCAGATTTTAATTAAGCTTATAGTGCAGATTTTTTTGTAGGCTTATAGTGTAGATTTTAATTAAGCTTATAATGCAGATTTTTATGAAAGCTTATAGTGCAGATTTTAATTAAGCTTATAGTGCAGATTTTAATTAAGCATATAGTGCAGATTTTAATTAAGCTTATAGTGCAGATTTTTAATTAAGCTTATAGTACAGTTTTTTATTTAAACTTATAGTGCAGATTTTAATTAAGCCTATAGTGCAGATTTTAATTAAGCTTATAGTGCAGATTTTTATGTAAGCTTATAGTGCAGATTTTAATTAAGCTTGTAGTACAGATTTCTTAGAGCTTAAAATACAGATTTCTTTAGAGTTTGTAGTGCAGATTTCTTAAAAGCTTATGGTACAGATTTCTTTAAAGTTTATAGTGTAGATTATTGGTGGAACTTGTAGTGTAGATATTTGGTGGAACTTATAGTGCAGTTTTTAAAGAAAAAGATTATAGTGCAGTTTGGTTAAGTATTATAGTGCAGAATTTATGTTTGCATAGTATGTAGAAATAGTGTAGCATAGAATGTAGAAATCTTGATTAGTATAGTATGCAGAATTTTGATTAGCATAGTATGCAGATTTTTGTTTATGCATTTCAAAGTTAGAATTTGTTTAAACATTTCAGTTTTTAAAGAAGCATTCTTTTATTAGAAGTATTAACAAGTGTAAGAAAGATAAAGAAAAGAAAGAGAAAGGCCAAGACCTTAAGTAGATCCCAAAGTCAAGACTTTAGGGATTTTGGCACACAAGGTGCTTAAAGAAAATGCCGAGGCATTATATATTAGAAGTAATAAAAGATAACAAGTATTTTACTTTATTTAAGAGGCTAGTACCCGACTTCCGAGGTTGTCGTTAAACAAATTCCGAGGTCTTGGCCCTGGTAGACCGAGGTCTGCTCTTTTAGGATTAGTGGCTCGCTACCCCAACCTATTAGGGAACACGCATAAGATGGTACTACGCTTGGGCCCAAGAAGAAAGTTGATTATTATTTTGAAGTATTAAAGTATAAGTTTTTTTTAAACAAGTGAAATAAGATTCAGAAAGTGTTTAAAATTCAGCAAGATTATGCTAGCATGATTGTATAGATTTGTTTTACACATTTAGCATTTCAGTATGTTTCTTTTGCTTGTAGATGAGCATGAGTAGTTTTCCTTTTGAGCATTCAGCTTTTAGATTTCAGTATATTCACATGCATATTCGGGTTTTGTGAGTTAGATAGCGCTTACTAAGCAATTTTGCTTATAGTTGCATTTCCTCTTACTGCAGATAAAGGAAAGGAAAAGTTATAACAAAGGAAGGCAACAAGGAGGTGCGGATGGATGTGTGATGCCTGGACTATAGAAGCCTTGGGATTTAGCATAAGAATTTATTAACAAATAGTTGAGTAGAATGTATTAGATGAGTCATTTAGTCTTCCGCTGCTAGTTAATTGTAAGTTTTGAGTTCTCCGATAGTTTTAGGAATTACTATCAACATGTGTGCAATGTTAGTTAAGATAAGTTAGTAGTCCAGTAGCACTCCGCCCTCACAGACCAGTAGTGAGGAGGGTGGGGTGTTACAAACACCGTGAATTTTGTATGCCAAGATAGTGTGGACGTATACAAAATCAAACATTTGTAAGAGGAGTTTTTAATTTTATTATCTTGTCAACCTATTTATTTGACAAATTAATAGTTGGTTTTCTTCGGTCACACAAATAATAGCAGTGACTCCTATGGGGAGGATACTATTAGACGTGCCTAAGTGTATACCATTACTTGACACTAAGTCCATTAATAAGATTGTGCCCCTTCCGATGGGGAAGATCACACGCTCTTAATTAACTTCCTATAGTCATCCAAAATGGAAGTTTAATCTAGTGATCCGCAAACAAGCTCATCCGATATGGAGGAAGGCACTCAGAGCCAACGCGCAAGCTTGTTGCATCACTTATAAACCAGTAATGGAGACCGTGGAATTTATTTAAAAATAAATTCCTCACCCACTTAGTTATTTAAAATGAGGAATTTTGACTATGCTAGCCTACTTAACATGCATACTAACAAGCACACATAGCACAGCATAAAAAGGAATAAATAGAAAAACTAATTTTCAACTATTATGGCTTTTATCTATTGCTGCCCTCCGTGTGTCGCCAACCCTAGCTGCTATCATCTTTGGCCACCGCCACCAGGTCTAGTTGTCGCATCCATCTTGCTCCTTGTTCCGCTGTGCCTCTGATCCTCAAAAGGTTCCACGCCTTGCAAGATTCGATCTGCGACATAAATAGAATTTTATATTTTTCGATCCTATATTCCTCGAAGGAATGTACATGTATCTAGATTAAAAAATAAAATCCTAATAAAACTAAATACAGCTCCTGCTGTATTTTATAATACAATCATGCACACACAATAAAATGCCCTTAACATGTCCAAGGATCCAATCATACACACAATATCTATAAGCCATAATAGTTGGATCCTACATCCACAAAGTTAGCACATCCTACTATTATCCTGCCTAAATTATGTATGACATGTGCATAATTAAACTAATACCAAATACATAGAGGCAAAACCCTAGCTCTGATACTAATTGTTGGTTGCTACTCGGAAAGCCTAACGGTTCCACTGCACAAAAATTTTTGTACAAAGGTCTGAACCTTTTCCTAGCTACCATGTGTTCTTTTAAATTAAACTTGGATCGCCTGCGGAACTTTACACGTCTGATCCTAAGTTTAACTTATTTGTTCTTTTAGGTTTAGACTTGGATCTCCTGCGGAACTTAACACGTTTGATCCAAATCTACCTATGTTATTAATTCCATTAAATATTAATTTCCAAAATTGGCTTTCAGGACTGCATGGTGAGACACATGACCTTCTTGGATATGGGAGCAACCACCACCGCCTAGACAAAGCTTTTTAAGGAAAGCTAATATTTAATTTCCTTAAAGAACTCTAGGTTAACCAAAAGGAACAATAGAATCACAAGGAAAAGAAAAATAAAAGAACACAACATCGAAAACTAATTCGAAAAAACTAGAATCGCATGCCTCTTGTATTTGGTATTTTTACAAAGAAATAAAACTAGAATGATGCGGAAATTAAATACTAGTGTACCTTTTCTTTTGCAAGCAAAAACCTTTAGGTCTTCTACCGTATTCCTCTTCTAACCTCGGACGTTGTGTGGGCAACGATCTTCCGAGATGAGAAACCACCAAAGCACCTTCTTCTCCTCCTTGCAAGGTTTGGCCACATCAAGAGCACTTCCAAGGATGAAGAGATTCAACCATCATCAATGCTCCAAGGGATGCTAGAAAAGAGACTTCTTTTCTCTCCTTCTTCTCCTTCTTAGATCCGGCCACCAAAGCTAGCTCCACCAAGAGAAGGTTTCGGCCACACAAAGGAGAGGTGAGGAAAAGGAGGGGCCGACCACACCCAATGAGTAAAGAGAGGAAAAATAGAATAGAGATGTTAGCTATGAAGGCACCTCTACCCCCTCTTTTATAATCCTTGGTCTTGGCAAATAAGGAAATTTTAATAAAAATTTCCTTAATTCCTTTGCCATTAAAAAGAAAATTTAATTAATTAAAATCAAATTCCTTTTCTCACATATCATGGCAGGCCACATTTAAATCTCCAAGCAAATAAAATTTTAAACACAAATTAAAATTTCGTTATTTGCTTCCGAAAATTTATAAAAATTTCTCCAATAATTTTTCCCTTCATGGTGGATTATAAAAAGGAAATTAAAATCTTTCTTTTAAACATGTGGATAAAAAGAAAGTTATCTCTAAAAATTAAAATCTCTTTTAATCTACAAATAAGGAAAGATATCAAATCTTTTCTTAATCTTTTGTAGAAACTTATAAAAGAGAATATTTAATTTTTTTAAACTCTCTTTTAAATTATGAACATGATTAAAAAGGAAAGTTTTCTTAAAATTTAAAATCCACCTTTTAATCAACAAATAAGAAAAGATTTCAAATTTTAAACTCTCTTTTAAACATGTGGATGATTTATAAATAAGGAAAGTTTTTACCAAAAATTAAAACCATCCTTTTAATTTACAAATAAGGAAAGAGATTAATCTCTTCTCTTAATCTTTTGTAGAAAGCTATAAAAGGAAATATTTGATTTTTTAAACTCTCTTTTAAAACCATGATATCCACATAAGAAATAATTTTAATAAAAATCCTTTTTAATATTCTAGTGGCCGGCCACCTAAGCTTGGGACCCAAGCTTTGGCCGGCCACCAACTTGGCTCATCCACTTGGTCTTGGCCAGTCCTAGCTTGGGTTCCAAGCTAGCTTGGCCGGCCCCATTGGATGGATAAGAAGGTGGGTATGTGGTGGGTATAAATCTCTATATATAAGAGGCTACGATAGGGACCGAGTGGAGGAATTTGTTTTGGTCTCCCGATAAAATTAATCCCGTGTTCGCCCCGAACACACAACTCAATTTTATCAATAATAATTCATTCCACTAGAGAACTATTATTGAACTACCGCACCAATCCCAAATTACATTTTTGGGCTCCTTCTTATTATGAGTGTGTTAGTCTCCCTGTGTTTAAGATAACAAATGTCCACTAATTAAGTAAGTTACTGACAACTCACTTAATTAATATCTAGCTCCAAGAGTAGTACCACTCAACTTCATCGTCATGTCGGACTAAGTTCACCTGCAGGGTTTAACATGACAATCCTAATGAGCTCCTCTTGGGGACATTCTCAACCTAGATCACTAGGACACAGTTGTTGGAGTGTATACTAAAAGCCTAGCTTTTGTATATACAGTTATAAGAATCACATTGGTTAAGTGTCTACATTTATATATACCAAATGTAGATGTTCAATTAATTTATATTGTAAATAACATGGTGTGTGGTGTCACACACAGTGGATCATGTTATCAGTACCTTATAAATTATAAACAGTAGCTCACGACCAAGATGGAAACGAACAAACCATTGGAAGGTCGTAGTATAATTAGGTATTAGTTTATCTTAACTATATAATTAAAATAGTACACTTAGAGTGTATTGAGTATGACCATTAGAGGTCGTTTCTTTTATACTGACTTTATAAAGGAACAAAGACCTCAGTTATTATGGAAGTGTGTGCTCTTAATCCTAATATAATAACAAGCACATATATTTGATATTTATTTCTTTAATTTATCAATGGGTGAGATTTAGTTCGATAAATCAATAAGCCTGATAAGTTGGGAAATGATATCACTTATAGTGTGTGTTGTTGATTATAGAAGGAAACTGTGTCCTAGTGATCTAGGTTGATAATGTCCCCAAGAGGAGCTCATAAGGATTGTCATGTTAAACCCTGCAGGTGGACTTAGTCCGACATGACGATAAGGTTGAGTGGTACTACTCTTGGACTAAGATATTAATTAAGTGAGTTGTAAGTAACTCATTTAATTAGTGGACATTCGACATCTTAAACACAGGGAGACTAACAAACTCATAATAAGAAGGAGCCCAAAATGTAATTTGGGATTGGTGCGGTAGTTCAATAATAATTCTTTAGTGGAATGAATTATTATTGATGAAATTAAGTTATGCATTCGGGGCGAACACGGGACGCTTAATTTTATCGGGAGACCAAAACCAATTCCTCCTCTCAGTCCCTATCATAGTCTCTTGTATATCGAATTTTATACCCATCACATACCCACCTTCTTACCCAACCAATAGGGGTCGGCCAAGCCAAGCTTGAAGCTCAAGCTTAGGGTCGGCTAAGCCTAAAGGTTGAGCCTTAAGGTGGCCGGCCAATAGCTTGGAGCCCAAGATTAGGTGGTCGTCCACATCATATTAAAAAGGATTTTATTTATAAATTTTTTCTTATGTGGATGCCATGGTTTTAAAAGAGAGTTTAAAATTTAAATCTTTCCTTTTATTGCTTTCTACAAAAGTTTAAGAAAAGATTTAAAATCTTTCCTTATTTGTAGATTAAAAGGTGGATTTTAAATTTTAAGAGAATTTTTCTTTTTAACCATGTTCATGATTTGAAAGAGAGTTTAAAAATTAAATATTCTCTTTTATAAGTTTCTACAAAAGATTAAGAAAAGATTTGATATCTTTCCTTATTTGTAGATTGAAAGAGATTTTAATTTTTTAGAGATAACTTTATTTTTATCCACATGTTTAAAAGAAAGTTTTAATTTATAAAATTTCCTTTTTATAATCCACCATGAAGGGAAAAATTATTGGAGAATTTATTTATAAAATTTCCGGAAACAAATTAGGAAGTTTTAATTCTTGTGTGAATTAAAATTTCCTTGATTTGGGGATTGTAGGTGGCTGGCCATTGAAATTGAGAAAAGAAATTTGATTTTAATTAATTAAAATTTTCTTTTTCATGGCAAAGGAATTAAGGAAGTTTTTATTAAAATTTCCTTATTTGCTAAGACCAAGGATTATAAAAGAGGGGGTAGAGGTGCCTTCATGATGAACAACTCTATTCTTTTCTTCCTCTCTTTTTCTCCTTGGTGTGGCCGGCCCTTAGAGGTTCTCCCTCTCCTCTTCTCTTCTTCTCTAGTGGCCGGTTTTATCCCCTCTTGGAGCTCTTGATGGTGGCCGGTTCAAGCTAGGAGAAGAAGGAGAGAAAGGAAGTTTTGTTTCTTGCATCCCTTGGAACTTGGTGGTGGTGGCCGGACCTCTACTTCTCATGGAGAATTCTTGGTGGCCGAATCTAGCTTGGAGAAGAAGGAGCTTGGTGGTTCTCGTCTCAGAAGATCGTTGCCCACACAACGTCCAAGATAAGAAGAGGAATACGGTAGAAGATCAAGAGGTTATTTTGCTTACAAAGAAAGGTATAACTAGTAATTGTTTTCAGCATCATACTAGTTTTCTTTGTATAGTTATTTATGGAAATACCAAACACAAGAGGCATATGATTCTAGAGTTTTCGAAATAGTTTTTTTTCGAGTTTGTGTTTTCTTCTTTTTCGAATTTGTGATTCGATTGTTCTTTTTGGTTAACCTAGAGTTATTTAAGGAAATAAATATTAGCTTTCTTTAAAAGGCTTTGCCTAGGCGGTGGTGGTTGCTCTCATATCCAAGAAGGTCATGTGCCTCGCCATGCAGTCCTGGAAGCCAATTTTGGAAATTAATATTTATGGAATTAATAACTTAGGTAGATTTGAATCAATAGTGTTAAGTTCGGCTTGCGATTCAAATCTAAACTATTAAGAACAGATAAGTTAAATTTGGAATCAATGATGTTAAGTTCCGTTTGCGATTCCTAATTTAACTTCTAAATAACACAATAGGTTATTTAAGGAAAGGTTCGACACTTGTACAAAAAATTTTGTACAGTGGAACCGGTACGATTTTCTTAGGACTAACCAATAATTGGTATCAGAGCTAGGGTTTGCCTCTGTGTGTTTGGTTTTCAAATTAGGTTATGCACATGTCATACATAATTTAGGCAGGATAATAGTAGGATGTGCTAACTTTGTGGTTGCAGGCTCCAACTATTATGGCTTATAGATGTTATGTGTGATTGGACCCTTGGACATGTCAAGGGCATTATTTTTGTGTGTGCATGATTGTTTGTAATTAAATACAGCAGGAGCTGTATTAGTTATTAGATTTTTACATTTTTGTTCGATATAGAATACATGTACATACCTTTATAGAATATAGGATCGATGTATGTAAAATTCTATATTTGTCGCGGATCGGATGCTTGCGAGGCGTGGTACTTTTGGAGCACCAGAGGCGCAACGGAATAAGAAGCAAGATTGATGCAATGACTCGACCTGATGGCGGTGGCTAAAGATGGCAGCAGCTAGGGTTGAAGCACACGGAGGACAGTGAGGGAAGAAGCCATAATAGTTGGAAAATTAATTTCCATATTTATTGCTTTATTTACTGTGATGTGTGTGTGCATATGATGAATGCTAGATTAGGTTAAAATTCCTCACCTTAAATAACTAAGTGGGAGAGGGATTAGTATATTAATCCCACGGTCTCCATTACTGGTTTGTAAGTGATGCAACAAGCTTGCGTGTTGGCTCTGAGTGCCTCCCTCCACAACGGATGAGTTTGTTTGCGGATCACTAGATCAAACTTCCTTAATGGATGGTTATAGGAAGTTATTTAGGATGTGTGTGATCTTCTCCAACTGAAGGGGCACAATTCTATTTAATGGACTTAATATCAAGTAATGGTATACACTTAGACACATTTAATAGTATCCTCCCCAACGGAGTCACTACTATCACTTGTGTGACCAAAAGGAAACCAACTATTGATTTGTCATAAAACTAGATTGGCAAGATAATAAAATTAATAAACCCCTCTTACAAATGTTTGAATTTGTATACGTCCACACTAACGTGACATACTATATTCATGGTGTTTGAGGTAATTTTATTTGTCAAAAAGTTATATTGACAAGATAGTCAATGGGTAAAACCCTCCTCTTACAAATGTTGATTTTGTATACATCCACACTAACGTGGCATGCAAAACTCACGGTGTTTTGAGGTGTTGGTAAATTTAAATAGTATTGTTAGAGGAATCAATATCATTTTAAATTTAGAGTCTTGACCAAATATTTGATCAAAGACAGACCAACTATTAATTTTATTTGTTATAGGTTGACAAGATAATAAAATTAATGGATGAAATCTCTTTTTAGAATTTGTATACGTCCACACTAACGTGGCATATAAAATTCACGGGAATTTTGAGATGTTGGTCTTGACCAAATATTTTTGTGATTCTTAGGATTTCAAATGTTAGTCAATCCCCTAGTTGTTATACTATAGAATAGACTTAGTACTCCCAATTGTAATGATTGGAAAACTTGGACATTAAGGTAGTCTGTCCTCTCAGAACTGAGAACAATAACGGTGTATTTTATTAGTTGTTGAAACATATTTAGTGGTTGTAATGACCCGCCTTCTACTAACTAAGCTGTAAGGTCGACCGTCACATTATGCTGTGCTAAACTATTCCCTGATCACCATTAAATCTAGGTGCGGAAGCTATACTAATCAAAATTTTGCTAAACTACTGACATTTCTTGGTTCTATGCATGCTAAGGGGTGTAAACTAACTATTCATAACATGTTTTACCTTCCCCATGGTCAAGGAACTGAACTTAAACATTTTCCCGCTAATATCAGACCTCCCAATCGATCCACCAATCGATTGGAATAGTCGGATCGATCCAGTGATCGATTCAGCCGGCTACTGTATGTGGGACATAGGTTGGATCGATCCAGTGATCGATCCAGCACACTACTGTGCTCGGGACGATATTTTGGATCGATCGGCTGATCGATCCAGACTGGTCAATCGATCCAGTGATCGATCCCAGAGCTCTCTGTTCGTGACAGAAATTGCTGGATCGATCGGCTGATCGATCCAGAAGCCTACTGTTCGTGGAACAGATTGCCCAATCGATCAGCTGATCGATTGGGAACCCCCAATCGATTGAGGTTTCTGATTTTACAGTTAAGCTCTGATTTCAGCACTATTTCGTGCCTCAATCACATTACAAGTTCTAAAATGACTAGGAAACACTCTACCAGTGATAAATAACATTCTAACGTCATAAAAGAAATGTTCTAAGCATAATAGAGTGCATGGTTAACTAATTCGTGACCATTAACATACTAAAGTGCAAAATACTAAGGCACCGAAAAGTTCTAATGCTTAAAACAATTTGCTAAGTCCCTAAGATCTTCATTCCAAACTCCTGCCCACACACATCTTCGTAGCATTGCCCTCCAGCCTCCGCTGGTCCATCTTTCCTTTACCTTTATCTGCAGTATAAGGAAAAGAAAGTATCTATAAGCTTTCGCTTAGTAAGAAACCATCTACCTCACAAAAACATGCATACGATGCTATTTATGCTTTGAAAACATGCTATTTGAAAGGAACATACTGAATATGCTAAACATGGCATCACATACAACACATGGAAATCGAAACTGATCATGTTATATCAACAGAAAGCTAAACTGATACTAAAGCTGAGCTAAGCAAATACTAATCTGATGCTAAACTGAACTGAACTCACATGACTAATTTGTGATGTTTGAAAACTATATTCATAAGTAGATTAAAATAATAATCAAACTGTTGTTTGGGCCCGGCGACTGTACTTGCTATGCGCGCATCCCTAACTAAACTCGGGTTTGCAAGTCCCGAATTTAGTAGGGTTACTAGGTTGTCTGAACCTAGGGACGACTGTGGGAGTCCAACCCAATGGATATCTAATCCAGTACAGAGCCACTGAAAAGTAAAATACTGAACATAGCTAATTATTGCTTGTCTTGCTTTTACTAGGTTGTCTAAACCCAGAACTAGGTTATCTAAACCTAGAGGCGGCTGTGGGAGCCCACCCATTAGACACCCAGTCCTGTAAAAGCTGTAGCAAGACCATATGAATTGTAAAAAGTGCTTCTATTGCATTTATCCAAGCTACTAAAATGCCTAAGATGGCATTTAACTAAGCTAAGCATTTAATCAAACGCTTGGTGTGCGCTAATTCACACCCTATTGCTAAAAATCTGCATACAACTAAAACAATACATACAACCATACGAAAGCTACTTATACTGTAGGTGAGGGGTTTCTTACCTCCTATTCGAAGTTTCTTACGATTCTAATCGCTAAATTTCTGGAGGAGACGGTCCTTTCGACGATCTTCTCGCGTCTTCGCGTTCCTCTCTCGGAGGGGAGCGTCCTCGTGTCAAAGTCGTCGCCGGAAAGTGCCCTTGGAGTCCTAGGAGAGGAACCCTAGGCCCTCTTGTGGTTGGCGCCGAGAGAAGGAGAAGGAGAGGGAGTCGGCGTGAGGTTAGGGTGAGGGTGAGGAAAAATCACGTTAAGGGAAAATAACTCTTCACTTATTAATTCCCTATTTATATTAAGTGATAATTCCGGCCCAACTCCAACTTAAATAAAATTGTTTCCCTTTCCTTTCAGCACGGCCCTGCTGGGTTCACTTGGTTACCATGGTTCACCATAAGTCATAGGACCCAATAGGTCTCGGGTTCAATCCCCGCTTAAGCTATTTCGTTTTCTATTTATTTTTTTGCTACTTCCGCTACTCTACAAATTCATAAAAATATTCTAAAATTTCAGAAAAATCATAGAATATTTCTAAAATAATTTTGAGAATTTTCGGGCGTTACAATCCCCCAAACCTTATAAAAAGTTCGTCCTCGAACTTAGAATAATTCTGGGTACTTCTGTCTCATGCTGGCTCCTGTCTCCCAAGTTGCCTCTTCTGCTGTGTGACTGTGCCAAATAACTTTGACTAATGGTACTTCCTTATTCTGTAATTTCTTAACTGCTCGGTCTATTATCTGAATAGGTCGACTGTCATAGCTGAGGTCTTTACGGATCTGTACCGACTGGGCTCAATCACCTGGGTGACATCTGGGATATGCTTCTTCAGCATAGAGACATGAAATACATTATGGACAGCTGACATTTCCTGGGGCAGCTCTAGCTCATATGCTACCTTGCCCACTCTTCTGCTGATAAGGTATGGTCCCACATATCTGGGACTTAGCTTGCCCTTCTTCCCAAAATGCATTACTCCCTTCATGGGAGCTACTCTAAGGAATACTGAATCTCCAACTGAAAACTCTAAAGGTCTGCGCCGTATATCAGCATAGCTTTTCTGGCGGCTCTGAGCTGTCTCTATCCTCTGGCGGATCCGCTGTATAGCTGCTGTGGTATCTGCTACTAGATCTGTCTGAAGTTCTAGTTCTTTCTGTTCACCACTCTCATACCAGCAGATTGGAGATCTACACCTCCGCCCATAGAGAGTCTCATAAGGTGCCATGCCGATGGTGGCCTGATAGCTGTTGTTGTATGCAAATTCTGCTAGACTCAGATATTTGCACCAACTTCCTTTGAAATCTAGGGCACATGCTCGGAGCATATCTTCGAGTACCTGATTTACTCGCTCTGTCTGTCCATCTGTCTGAGGATGGAAAGCTGTGCTGAACTTTAACTTCGTGCCCAAAGCTGACTGTACACACTCCCAGAAGTGTGATGTGAATCTATTGTCTCTGTCTGAGATGATGGTTCGTGGGACTCCATGTAATCTAACGATCTCCTTGAGATACAATTGAGCTAACTGTTCCATGGAGTAGGATATCCTGATAGCTAAGAAGTGGGCTGATTTAGTCAATCTGTTGACTATTACCCAGATGGTATCAAAACCATTCGTGGTTCTGGGTAATTCCACGATGAAATCCATAGAAATGTCTTCCCACTTCCATTCTGGTATCTGTATGGGCTGCAAAACTCCCCCTGGTCTCTGATGTTCTGCCTTAACCCTCTGACAGGTTAGACAGGTGCTGACATATCGAGCGATGTCTCTCTTCATCCTAGGCCACCAAAAACGTTTCTTCAAGTCCTGATACATTTTGGTGGAGCCCGGATGCATCGCATAAGGAGTCTTGTGAGCCTCGTCTAGGATTTTCTTCTGTAGTTCCTCCTGATCTGGAACGCATAATCTGTCACCAAAATATAATACCCCGCTATCTGATATTCTGAACTCTCCACCTTCTGATTCTGCTAAACCTTGCTTGATTCTCTGAATTTCAGGATCCTGTTCCTGAGCTGTCTGGATGTCACCGAGCAAGGTAGACTCTAATATCATAGTAGAGAGTTGTCCGACTATGAGCTCGAGACCGAAATCTGAGATCTCCTTCTGTAGGAGCGGTGACATGGCTGCTAAAGATAATAGGGCAGCACTGGACTTTCTGCTAAGTGCATCTGCTACCCTATTTGCCTTTCCTGGGTGGTAGAGGATGTCTATATCGTAGTCCTTGACCAGCTCTAGCCATCTGCGCTGTCGCATATTCAGATCCTTCTGAGTGAAGAAGTACTTCAGACTCTGATGATCTGTAAACACTCTGCACTGAGCTCCATACAAGTAATGTCTCCAAATTTTGAGAGCGAACACTACTGCTGCAAGCTCAAGGTCATGAGTGGGGTAATTCCTCTCATAATCCTTAAGTTGTCTGGAGGCGTAGGCGATTACCTTGCCATCTTGCATCAGCACTGCTCCTAGTCCCAACTTCGAGGCATCACTATATATATCAAAGTTATCTGCGTTTTCTGGTAGAGTCAGTATAGGTGCACTGGTCAATCTTCTTTTCAGCTCGCTGAAACTGTTCTCACAGTCCTCTGTCTACTGAAATTTTCTGTTCTTTCTGGTAAGAGCTGTCAGTGGGGAGGCTCCTGTAATAACCTGCTAATCCCAGAAAGCTTCTGATCTCACTAGCGTTCTTGGGTCTTTTCTAGTTGCTCACAGCTTCTATCTTATTGGGGTCTACCATGATACCATCCTTTGAGATGATATGACCCAGGAAGGACACCTGATCTAACCAAAATTCACATTTTGTGAACTTGGCGTACAGCTGGTTCTGCTGAAGGGTCTGCAATACTGTTCTCAGGTGCTCTGCATGTTCTTCCTGAGTTCTGGAATAGATAAGAATGTCATCGATGAACACGATAACGAACTTATCTAAATATTCCCTGAATACCCTGTCATGAGGTCCATGAAAGTAGCTGGAGCATTTGTCACGCCAAAGGGCATGACTACGAACTCGTAATGTCCGTATCTGGTTCTGAATGCTGTCTTGGGTATATCCCCTTCTTTAACCTTCACCTGATGATAACCTGATCTGAGGTCTATCTTAGAGAACACTGCTGCTCCCTTTAGCTGATCAAACATGTCATCTATTCTGGGAAGAGGATACCTGTTCTTGATCGTAACTTGGTTCAGTGTCCGGTAGTCTATACACAGGCGCATGCTCCCATCCTTCTTCTTCACGAACAATACAGGCGCTCCCCATGGTGAGTGACTAGGGCGTATGAAGCCTTTGTCAAGCAGCTCCTGTAATTGCTCATGAAGTTCTTTCAGTTCTGCTGGAGCCATGCGATAAGGTGCTTTGGAGATAGGATTTGTATCGGGGATGAGCTCTATCTCAAATTCGATCTCCCTGTCTGGTGTTAGGCCCGGTAACTCTTCAGGGAAGACTGCTGGGTAGTCACATACGACTCGGACCTCTGCTAGCTGTTGGTCCTTGTCCTGACTGGTACTGACTACGTGTGCTAAGAACCCTGTACATCCTGAATCCATCAACCTCTGTGCCTTCATAGCTGAGAGAAACTTCTTGGCCTTTCTCCTGGGTTCTCCGACGAATTCAAACTGTGCTTCCGCTTCAGGTTGGAATATGACTTTCTGTTTACGGCACTCGATGGAGGCACCGTATTTGATCAAGAAGTCCATCCCGAAGATAACGTCGTAGTCAGTCATATTAATCACTATCAGATCGCAAAAGAGTTCTCTGTCTGCTATAGTGACCGGCACTGCTTTGAGCCAGTGCGTAGACGCCATGATTTCTCCTGAGGGTAACGTCGTAAGGAACTGGCTACTGAATACCTCTGGAGGTCTAAGAAATGCCACGGATATGTATGATGGGTTGCCCGATCGAATAAGACGGTTGTACTTTGTTGTAAAATACTAATCGACTGTAACAACTGCCGAGGCATTCGTCCTCTCCGGTGAGTGAGTAGATCCTCGCATTGGTCGTAGCTGGAGGGGCTTCTAATCTGCCCTGGCTGATATGTGGACCATCTAAAGCGGCCTGCATCTGATGTAACTGAGCTGGCTGGCCTCCATACTGAATCGGCTGTGGCTGAGGAAGACTGATCTTGTTTGGACACTGCTTGGCCATATGCCCTTCCTGTCCGCATTCAAAGCATCCTCGTGTGCCCTTACGACAAACTCCAGGATGGAATTTCCCACAAGTAGCACACTTTGGATAACTGGGCTGTTTGCTGGTTGGCCCTCCTTTTGGGTAACTCCCTGGTTTGCGCTTGTTGCTGGAATTCCCTTTCCAGTTAGAGCCATGGGAGTTGTGGCCCTGCTGTTTCTGAGTGCCTGAGCCTCCTTGGCCCTTAGCTTCTGAGAGGACTTGCTTCTGCTGCTTGATGCTATTCTGGTAATGCTCAGTGATTAGAGCACTGCTCACTAGCTCTTCGGTGGTTTGTGGCCTATGAACGCCACCAGCCACGTTCATCGCTATTTCCGGCCTCAGCATCTTGAGCATCAACCGGACTCGTTCTTTCTCTGTACTGACTAGTTCGGGGCATAAACGAGCCAATCTGTTGAATTTCTTCACGGCTTCCTCCACTGAAAGGTTGCCCTGACGAAACTCAGTGAACTTGTCGTAGTGGCGGTTGGTGACCCGCATGTGAAAGAACTCCTCAAAGAATTCCTTCTCGAAGTCAGCCCATGTCATCTGGTTTACTGGGCGCTTCGATCTAATTCTCTCCCACCACATGCGTGCATTTCCTGTCAAGCAGAAGGAGGCGCACTTCACCTTTTTATACTCTGGCCAGTCCAGAAGCTCCATCGTACTCTCCAGTGTTTTGAACCAGGCCTGTGCATCCCATGGTTCGCTGGTGCCTGAGAAATTCTCCGGCTTGACTCTCTACCACTGGATCAGATAGGCTTCCCTTTGTGTTCTTTGGAGCCATTGGTGGTGGGGAACCTCTAAGACCAGGTGTCGCTAAATTAGGCTCGGGGTGATAGTGGGAGTGTTCCTGACTAGCCTTTAAGGTGGCTATCTCCTGTTGCTGTTCAGCAAGGTCTGGGGGAGGCACTGAACTGCCTGCCTCGTGCTGGGGCTCAGTATCTGGTGCCCTTCTAGCTGGGCGCCCTCGTGCCATTTCTAAAGGAACAAAGGACATACATAACTAATACAAACATATTGGAGTAACTATTGTTATCATGTTAACTACCATCATAAACAAGCATGCTGTGGTTATATCTAAACATAGAAACCAGAAGCATAAAGAAAGTGAGAGATGTTCTTACTTGGAAGCTGCAGGTTCAATGCTGATGTGTGTGTAGGAAGTATGGAAACTGCTCTGATACCACTCTGTAACGACCCGCCTTCTACTAACTAAGCTGTAAGGTCGACCGTCACATTATGCTGTGCTAAACTATTCCCTGACCACCATTAAATCTAGGTGCGGAAGCTATACTAATCAAAATTTTGCTAAACTACTGGCATTTCTTGGTTCTATACATGCTAAGGGGTGTAAACTAACTATTCATAACATGTTTTACCTTCCCCATGGTCAAGGAACTGAACTTAAACATTTTCCCGCTAATATCAGACCTCCCAATCGATCCACCGATCGATTGGAATAGTCGGATCGATCCAGTGATCGATTCAGCCGGCTACTGTATGCGGGACATAGGTTGGATCGATCCAGCACGCTACTGTGCTCGGGACGATATTCTGGATCGATCGGCTGATCGATCCAGACTGGTCAATCGATCCAGTGATCGATCCCAGAGCTCTCTGTTCACGACAGAAATTGCTGGATCAATCGGCTGATCGATCCAGAAGCCTACTGTTCGTGGAACAGATTGCCCAATCGATCAGCTGATCGATTGAGAACCCCCAATCAATCCACCGATCGATTGAGGTTTCTGATTTTGCAGTTAAGCTCTGATTTCAGCACTGTTTCGTGCCTCAATCACATTACAAGTTCTAAAATGACTAGGAAACACTCTACCAGTGATAAATAACATTCTAACGTCATAAAAGAAATGTTCTAAGAATAATAGAGTGCATGGTTAACTAATTCATGACCATTAACATACTAAAGTGCAAAATACTAAGGCACCGAAAAGTTCTAATGCTTAAAACAATTTGCTAAGTCCCTAAGATCTTCATTCCAAACTCCTGCCCACACACATCTTCGTAGCATTGCCCTCCAGCCTCCACTAGTCCATCTTTCCTTTACCTTTATCTGCAGTATAAGGAAAAGAAAGTATCTATAAGCTTTCGCTTAGTAAGAAACCATCTACCTCACAAAAACATGCATACGATGCTATTTATGCTTTGAAAACATGCTATTTGAAAGGAACATACTGAATATGCTAAACATGGCATGGCATACAACACATGGAAATCGAAACTGATCATGTTATATCAACAGAAAGCTAAACTGATACTAAAGCTGAGCTAAGCAAATACTAATCTGATGCTAAACTGAACTGAACTCACATGACTAATTTGTGATGTTTGAAAACTATATTCATAAGTAGATTAAAATAATAATCAAATTGCTGTTTGGGCCCGGCGACTGTACTTGCTATGCGCGCATCCCTAACTAACCCGGGTTTGCAAGTCCCGAATTTAGTAGGGTTACTAGGTTGTCTGAACCTAGGGACGACTGTGGGAGTCCAACCCAATGGATATCTAATCCAATACAGAGCCACTGAAAAGTAAAATACTGAACATAGCTAATTATTGCTTGTCTTGCGTTTACTAGGTTGTCTAAACCCAGAACTAGGTTATCTAAACCTAGAGGCGACTGTGGGAGCCCACCCATTGGACACCCAGTCCTGTAAAAGCTGTAGCAAGACCATATGAACTGTAAAAAGTGCTTCTATTGCATTTATCCAAGCTACTAAAATGCCTAAGATGACATTTAACTAAGCTAAGCATTTAATCAAACGCTTGGTGTGCGCTAATTCACACCCTATTGCTAAAAATCTGCATACAACTAAAACAATACATACAACCATACGAAAGCTACTTATACTGTAGGTGAGGGGTTTCTTACCTCCTATTCGAAGTTTCTTACGATTCTAATCGCTAAATTTCCGGAGGAGACAATTGTTGGTGCAACCTTAAGTCAAGGTTGACCTGGTTGACCTGACTCGAGTTGACCTGACTCGAGTTGACCTGCCTCGAGTTGTATTTTGATGTTTGACTTAGGAAGATTGTTGGTACAACCTTAGGTTAAGGTTGACCTAGTTGAGTTGTATTTTGATGTTTGACACTCGTGGAAGAGTTGTATTCTTGATATGGGACAAGAATAAATGTTTGGGAGATTATTGGTGCAACCGTAGGTCAAGGTTGACCTGGTTGACCTGATTCGGGAAAAAGTCCAAGTATGGAGACTTGGCAACGGAAAAGTCCAAGTAGGGAGCTTGGCACTGGAAAAGTCCAAGTATGGAGACTTGGCACTGGAAAGTCCAGGCACGGGAAAAGTCCAAGTATGGAGACTTGGCAGGAAAAGTCCAAGTATGGAGACTTGGCAGGAAAAGTCAAGTATGGAGACTTGTGGAAAAGTCCAAGTATGGAGACTTGGCACGGAGAAGTCAAAGGAGCTAGGTGAACGAGAAAGTCCTAACTGGGATGTTAGGCGGTTGGAAAGTCCCTGGTGAGTGAAGCCAGGCGGTGAGAAAGTCCTAACTGGGATGTTAGGCGGTGTGAAAACCCTAGTGAGTGAAGCTAGGTGAAAGTCCCGTGAGTGAACCCGGACCCAGTGAGGGATGATAGGGAGTGTGGAAATCCTGGTGAGTGAAGCCAGGTAAAGTCGGTGAGTGAATCCTGGCAAGAGGAAAATCCAGATGGATCGGGATGATCGGACATCCGGTGTGGAAAAGTCTAAGTGGGTCAAAGGTTGGCCGGACACTTAGCGAGTGCTAGCGTGTCAAGGGGTGACCGGATGCTGGCATGATGTACCAACAGTCAAGGTTGTTGGATGTTGGTGTGGAAGCCTTAGGTTTAGGGTGAGAAGTTTGGATCGGTGCCGCATCGATCCAATGATATGGCTCATCGACGGTCGGTGACCGATCGGTGACCGATCGATATGCTACCGATGGTTATCGATCGGTGCGAGACCGTCGAAGGAGACCCGATGGCAAAGCGGCGAGAGAGAAGCTGATCGGTCTACGGACCGATCGAGGAGTTCCTGATCGATCGTGCATCGATGTTTCTGATCGGTCCATGGACCGATCGGGGCGGGCTGAAGCGAGCTTCTTCCGATCGATGCGGGCCGTCGGGATGTTACTGATCGGTCCACGATCGATCAGGTTCTAGCCGCAGCGGCTGGTTTCTTCATTGTTTCTTCTTCGCAGGTATAAGGAGACGAGGGCATCTTCCGTGCGTTTACTCTTTCTTTTCCTCCTTAGAACTTCTGTTCTGCTGCTGAAGTTTCAGCTTCGACTGAGCTTTGTTGAGCTCACTTCCGAAGCCCCGCGTGAGCTTCTCCCGGCTGAGCTGCTTGTTGGCATTCGTCCGTGAAGTTGTTGCTTCCAGGACTTCAGTCGACGACAAGAAGGCAAGCTTGTATTGTTACATTCATTGTATTTACTTCTTGTATTCCTTGTATTCTATCTTGCTGTTGCGAGTTATTGTGGCGAGGTTTCTCCACCCACAAGGAGTATCTATTAGCCGGGTTTCCGGGGACTCATCCACCGACGGATTGGTAGGCTTCGTCCACCTCACGGACACGCCGAGGAGTAGGAGTTCATCTCCGAACCTCGTTATATGGTTTGTCTCTCTTCTCCTGTTTTCTTTCTACGTTGTATTTCCGCTGCACTAACCTAATCGTAGAAAGAAACGCGAGCAATTGGGGTCGGCTATTCACACCCCCCCCCTCTCTAGCCGTACGAAGAGATCCTAACAAGTGGTATCAGAGCGAGGTTTGCTCTTCATCGGATTAACACCCGGGGAGCACGAGCTAGAGGATGGATCTACTCGGAAAAGATGTCACCATTCCACCTTTCTACGAATGCGGTGACTTCGCGTATTGGAAGGTAAGGATGAAGTACTTTCTTATGACTAACATAATGAATTGGTTTTGTGTACAAGAAGGTTTTACTCCTCCGGTGGATAAGGAAGGAAAACCTCTTTAGAAGAAGGAGTGGACCAGAGAACAAATTCACAAATCCGAAATCAACGAAGAGGTAACGAGAATAATTGAATTTTCATTGCCTACTAACATCTTGTGTAAGATAGGTTACAACAATGCCAAGGAATTATGGGATAACCTGGCCAAGTACCATGAGGAGAGCTCCACTTCAAATCATGAAGAGGAGACAAGTGAGTCATCAAGTAGCTCACATCATGGAGGAGAGGAATTAGAAGTTGAGGGTTACTCAACATCTAAGGACGAAGAGGAGGAGAGTTCTTCTTCAAGTTCGGAGCAAGAAGAAGAAGCTTCTACCTCCGAAAGGGATGAAGAAGAGAGATCGCATCCACCCTCAACCCTAGGTAACTCAAGCAATTTAAGTTCAATTAAATTACACATTATGTGCTTTGAGTGTAGGGAACATGGACATTACAAGAGTAAGTGTCCGAAGAGGGTAAGAAAGACTCCACCGGCGCCAAAGGTCAAGGAAGCCGGAGTCCCGAAACGCAAGGGCAAGGAGCACATCGTGTGCTTCCAATGCAAGCACAAGGGACACTATAGGAGCCATTGTCCAAGGGCAAGGGACCGGGCACATCGATAGGGGGAGCTAAGGCAAACCCTAAGGTAACCTCTAAGGTTCATTTTTGCAATTCTAATAAAATGCATGCTAGGAATTTTATTGCACTTGTCGATAATAACAAGCATGATAACCTTAGGAATCAATACATGTGCTTAGGAGCTAAACATGTGAGTCTAGATAAGGATAATTCTAGAAAGGCTAACCCTAGGATCAACCCATCTAAGGCTAAGGATAACCTAGGTAGGAATCCTAAATCAACTAGACATATGCCTAAGAATACCTCAAGGAAGAGTGATAAATCAAAAATTGAGGTATTAGAGAAGGAGAATCAAGTCTTGAAGTCAAGACTTGATACTTTGGAAAAGACTCTTAAGAACATGGAGAAGTCATCCCTAGGGTTTAAGGGTCAAAAACCAATGTCCAAGGACAAGAAAGGTATGGGTCACAAACCTAAGTCCCAAGTGGTCAAGCCCACCTATCATGATGTTCCATTCGATTATGGAACAAAACCTAGGGTTAGGAAGACCACCAAGGTCACAAGGGGAGTCACCCCTAGAGTTGATCTTGATGAGTCCCAAATGACCAAGGCTTCAAAGCCTAGGAGGGTCATTAGGAGGGTTGCTAGGGAAGTCATCCCTAGTGAATATTTAGTGAACCCAATGAGCTCACATAGATATTGGGTTCCTAGGAGCATCTTCTCTATCTCATAGATGGGTTAGAGAGTGTCAACTCCAATTAGAAGGGTAGTTAACCCAACTTTGAGGAAATTGACACTCAAGGAGCATTTTCAAGGTTTTGATAACCTTTGAAAATGAAAAAGAATTATTATTTATTCCTTGAAGAGTAAATTGTGCCATATTTGAAAAATATCGATTTTAATATTATTTGGCACAATTTAAGAGAAATACCATAATTGGGATTTTGGTTTTCTCTTAGGAATATATGGGCAATCTAGGGTTAGATTTTAAGTTAGCTAAGGCTAAGGATACTTAGATAGGGAATTTAGGTATTTTATTTGTGCTAACTTGCCATGATTGGTTGCCATATTCCATGCCATGACATCATATTTATTTTATTATCATTTGAAATGTCATGATAATGCTTAGGCTAGTTTATATGTCATGCTTTATTTAAGTTTTCAAACTTTATGCCATGACATCATGACATTGGCACATGTTTTTACTTATGATATCATTATATGCCATGTCATCATCTCTTGCATTATAATCAATGAAATTGATTTGAGGACAAACATATAATTTGATATTGAGATCAAATTGGTGTTTAGAAAATGCATGAGAACTTAGCCTAAGTTGACCTTAACCCATATCTCACATCAAATTGACTTGAATGTGGTTTGATACACCTTAGATGTGTGTGAGATATTAGGATCATGAGTTAGGATCAAGGTGCATTGTCCTTGTACCTAGATGACCCTAATTCAAGAAATTAAGGATCATAGGGAAAGCTTGTGTACAAGTCATGTACATCTAGCCCTAAGATTATGGTCCTAAATTCAAATGGTTTTAAAAGCATTTTAAAATTGATTTGAAAAACCTTGATGAAGCTTTCCTAGTGATAGCATTCATCATTGAACATTATGATACAAAGTTGAGTTAAACTTGAACTATTTCAAAGTTTTTGAACTTTGTATCAAGATTGAAAAATGGAAGTTATTTTCATAGAAAACTATTTTTCCATGATAGTATATGTTATGAGGAATGTATCCTCAAAATTTCACAATTTTTCGAATTTTCTGGAATTTTCTAGGAGTTTCTGAATTTCGGGAAGGAAATTTCAGAAACAGAGTCTGGATCGGTCTGGGGACCGATCCAGGTAAGTCCTGATCGGTCTGTGGACCGATCCAGTGAAGCATGGATCGGTCTGCAGACTGATCCAGTAAGAACCAGAGAGCTTGGTGCGATTTGGTGAAGGCCTGATCGGTCTGGGGACTGATCCATGGGGTTTCTGATCGGTCTGGGGACCGATCAGAGTGTGCCAGTTTCTGATTTTCAGCTGTTGGTCTGAAATTTCAGCTGGAAGTTGGGTTTTGTAGATTTCTAAAGGTTTGGAACTCACAAAGACATTGTTGGTGCAATGATCAAGGGGAAGTTAACCTTTAGGGGGAGTTTTACCTAATTGTCAAGGAGGAGTTGACTGTTAGGGGGAGTTTTTACTCCTTAAGACTTTTGAGGATTAGTGATATGGGATTATCACTAAGCTGATTGTTGAGTTTAGTATCAAGGGGGAAATTAAGAGTTTCAATGAAATGTATGGGACTTTCATTAGGAAGAAACTCTTGACCTTGATACCTTTTTTTTTCCTTTTTGATGTGTGTCAAAAAGGGGAGAGTGTTCATTGGAGAATTATTGGAGAACCCAAGTTAGGTTATCAGGTTAACCTAAGCTAGGGAAAGAATGTCAAGGAATGTTCAAGAAAAGAACATTGAAATTCTTTTTGATGTGTGTCAAAAAGGGGGAGAATTATTGGAGAACCCAAGTTAGGTTATCGGGTTAACCTAAGGGGAGAATGTTCAGAGAATGTTCAAGGAAAGAACATTGGACATTGGAAGATGGTTGGAAAACCTAAGTTAGGTTATCGGGTTAACCTAACTTGATTATGGGTTTTGTCAAACATCAAAAAGGGGGAGATTGTTGGTGCAACCTTAGGTCAAGGTTGACCTGACTCGAGTTGACCTGACTCGAGTTGTATTTTGATGTTTGACTTAGGAAGATTGTTGGTATAACCTTAGGTTAAGGTTGACCTAGTTGAGTTGTATTTTGATGTTTGACACTCGTGGAAGAGTTGTATTCTTGATATGGGACAAGAATAGATGTTTGGGAGATTATTGGTGCAACCGTAGGTCAAGGTTGACCTGGTTGACTGATTGGAAAAAGTCCAAGTATGGAGACTTGGCACGGAAAAGTCAAGCAGGGACTTGGCACTCGAAAAGTCCAAGTATGGAGACTTGGCATGGAAAGTCAGAGAGGGCCAGGCGAAAAGTCCAAGTATGGAGACTTGGCACGGAAAAGTCCAAGTATGGAGACTTTGGAAAAGTCCAAGTATGGAGACTTGCATTGGAAAAGTCCAAGTATGGAGACTTGGCACGAGAAGTCCAAGCAGGGAGCTTGGCACGAGGGAAAGTCCTAACTGGGATGTTAGGCGGTTGGAAAGTCCTGGTGAGGAAGCTGAGAAAGTCCTAACTGGGATGTTAGGCGGTGTGAAAACCCTAGTGAGTGAAGCTAGGTGAAAGTCCCGTGAGTGAACCCGGCAGGAGGAAGGATCGAGGATGATCGGACTTGGTGTTGGAAAGTCCAAGTAGGTCAAGGGTGATCGGATACTTGGCACGAAGAGGAAAATCCAGATGGATCGGGGATGATCGGACATAGGTGTGGAAAAAGTCTAAGTGGGTCAAAGGTTGACCGGATACTTAGCGGGGAGTGCTAGCAGGTCAAGGGGGACCGGATGCTAGGCATGATGTACCAACAGTCAAGTTGACTGGATGTTGGTGTGGAAGCCTTAGGTTTAGGGTCGAGAAGTTTGGATCGGTGCAGACCGATCCAATGATATAGCTCATCGATCGGTGCGGTGACCGATCGGTGACCGATCGATATGCTACCGATGGTTATCGATCGGTCCGGAGACCGATCGAAGGAGACCGGTGGCAAGCGAGTAGAGAAGAAGCTCGATCGGTCTACGGACCGATCGAAGGTTCCTGATCGATGCGTGGACCGATCAGGATGTTTCTGATCGGTCCATGGACCGATCGGGATGGAACAAGCGAGCTTCTTCCGATCGATGCGGCCGATCAGGATGTTACTGATCGGTCCACGCCGATCAGGTTCTAACGCCAGCGGCTAGTTTCTTCGTTGTTTCTTCTTCGCGGTATAAGGAGACGAGGGCATCTTACGTGCGTTTACTCTTTCTTTTCCTCCTTAGAACTTACTTACTGCTGAAGTTTCACCGATGAGCTTTGTTGAGCTCACTTCAAGCCGCGTGAGCTTCTTTCGGTGGTGCTTGTTGGCATTCGTCAGTGAAGTTGTTGCTTCGGGACTTGATCGACAAGAAGGCAAGCTTGTATTGTTACATTCATTGTATTTACTTCTTGTATTCCTTGTATTCTATCTTGCTGTTGCGAGTTATTGTGGCGAGGTTTCTCCACCCACAAGGAGTATCTATTAGCCGGGTTTCCGGGGACTCATCCACCGACGGATTGGTAGGCTTCGTCCACCTCACGGACACGCCGAGGAGTAGGAGTTCATCTCCGAACCTCGTTATATGGTTTGTCTCTCTTCTCCTGTTTTCTTTCTACGTTGTATTTCCGCTGCACTAACCTAATCGTAGAAAGAAACGCGAGCAATTGGGGTCGGCTATTCACACCCCCCCCTCTCTAGCCGTACGAAGAGATCCTAACAACAATCCTTTCGACGATCTTCTCGCGTCTTCGCGTTCCTCTCTCGGAGGGGAGCGTCCTCGTGTCGAAGTCGTCACCGGAAAGTGCCCTTGGAGTCCTAGGAGAGGAACCCTAGGCCCTCTTGTGGTTGGCGCCGAGAGAAGGAGAAGGAGAGGGAGTTGGCGTGAGGTTAGGGTGAGGGTGAGGAAAAATCACGTTAAGGGAAAATAACTCTTCACTTATTAATTCTCTATTTATATTAAGTGATAATTCCGGCCCAACTCCAACTTAAATAAAATTGTTTCCCTTTCCTTTCAACACGACCCTGCTGGGTTCACTTGGTTACCATGGTTCACCATAAGTCATAGGACCCAATAGGTCTCGGGTTCAATCCCCGCTTAAGCTATTTCATTTTCTATTTATTTTTTTGCTACTTCCGCTACTCTAAAAATTCATAAAAATATTCTAAAATTCCAGAAAAATCATAGAATATTTCTAAAATAATTTTGAGAATTTTCGGGCGTTACAGTGGTGTTATCTACCGGTACCTGGTGTGTAGATACAGGAACCACTGATTATGTCTGCAATTCATTGCAGGGGTTCCAGAAAATCCGACAACTATATAAATCACCATCCACATGGGCATTGCTTAAAAGTAGCAGTGGTTGCAGTGGGAGATGTTTATCCTTTGATACGAATAAAACATGGATTTTAAGAAATTGCTTTTAAGTACCAAGTTTAGAAAGAAATTTATTTCAGTTTCTAAACTATTTAAAGAATAAATATTGTGTCTATTTTAATAACAAAGTTGTTATCAAGAAAATATGAAAGATATCTATTTTGGTACGTTGGATGACAATTTATAAATCAAATAACTCCCACAATACAATAAATGGAAATTAATGACACATCTTCTAACTTTAAGAGAAAGCAACCTTCGGTAATGAACCAATCATATTTTTGGCATCTAAGGCTAGGTTATATTAACTTGAGTAGGATTCAAAGGATAATAACCAATGAACTCTTGGGTTTATTGGTAGTGGAAATCTTTCCAACCTGTGTGTCTTACTTGGAAGGAAAAATAACCAAGAAGCTTTTAAATCTAAGGGGTATGGAGCCAAAGATATGTTGGAATTGGTTCATTCTGATTTGTATGATCCTATGACTATCCAGACAAGAAGTAGTATCGAATATTTCGTCTATTTTATAGACAACTATTCAAGATACAAATACATTTACTTGATGCACCGCAAGACTAAGTGCTTTGATTAGTTCAAAGAGTACAAGGCTGATGCGGAGAAACGTTAAAGTAAAAGTATCAAGTCACTATGGTAAAATCGTAGTGGCAAGTACCTCTTGGGACAATTTAGGAGTCACTTATCAAAAGTAGGGATTCAATCCCAACTAACTGCACCTGGTACACCCCAACAGAATGGTGTAGTAGAAAGAAGGTATAGGATTCTTATGGAAATAATTAGATTGATGATGAGTTATTCAGAAAATTACCAAATTCGTTTTTAGGATATACTCTGAAAATGAAAGTGAACATAGTACCTTCCAAAGTTAGAACTGTCTACTCATATAGAATTGCTGAATAGGCATAAGCCTATTTTGAAGTATATTCGGATTCAGGTAGTCCAACACATATGCTGAAGAGAGACAATGATAAGTTGGACAGGAATTCACTTGTTTGTGGGTTATCGTAGATAAACGAAAGTAGGTTTATAGTTTTAAAAATCAGAAGGTCATTGTTAGCATCAATGACCGATTTTTAGAAAAGGACTATGTAATAAACCACGAGCCCATAAGTAAATTTGTTCTTAAGGAAATAATAAAGGGCATGTCTAATCTAGTACCAACTGTACAAGATGAAATATCACAAGAAACTGCAACACGTATCATAAATGATACACAATTACAGATAGTGCCTCATCGTAGTGGGAGGGTTGTCAAGCAACTTAAAAGATTCATGTTTTGGGAGAGTCTTTGGACTTGATCCCAAATGAACATGAGCTTGATCCCGGACATATGATAAAGCACTCCAAGATAAAGATGCAGCATCTTGGCAAAGAGCAATGAATACGGAATTAGAATATATGTATTCTAATAAAATCTGGAAGCTTGTAGAACCACCAGATGGTATAAAAGCCATTGGGTGTAAAAAGATCTACAATAGGAAAAGAAGGATAGACAGGAAGGTGTGAACTTCCAAAGCAAGGCTTGTTGAAAAGGGAAACCTTATATCGGTAGCCATGTTTTAGTCTATCCGGATTCTTTTATCTATTGCTGCTCATATGGACTATGAGATTTGGCAAATGGATGACAAGACAGTTTTCCTCAATGGAAGTCTTGAAGGAAACATCCATATAAAGCAACCAGAGGGATTCATTGCAAAGGCCAAAAGAGCATTTTGTTTGTAAACTCAATTAGTCTATGGACTGAAGCAAGCTTCAAGGTCTTGGAACATCTGGTTGTAATCCAATCTTATGGATTTAGTTACCGGATAAGTCTTGTGTATACAAGAAGTGTGATGGAAACGTGGTGGTATTTCTTGTACTATACGTAGATTACATTTTTGATAGTTGGAAACAATATCAAGGTGTTATCAGAAGTAAGAGTATGGTTGTCCAAGCAATTCGTTATAAAGAACTTAGGAGAATGAGCACATATTCTTGGGAACAAGGTTCGTAAGAAAAAAATGTTGTGCTTATCCCAAGCTTTATATAACGAGCTCGTTTTAGCATGCAAAACTCCAAGAAAGGTTTTTCTACCTTTTAAGCATGGAGTGTCTTTATCTAAAGAGATGTCTCCGATGACATCAAAGGAGATTGAGGACATGCAGACAGTTCTTTATGCTTCGGCAGTTGGACAGCCTAATGTATGCTATGCACGAGATCGGATATCTGTTTTGCCTAGTGCATAGTTAGCAGATATCTAAGTAACCCTGGACAAGGACATTGGACTGCGGTAAAGTATATATTAAAGTACCTTAGAGGCACTAGAGATTATATGCTAGCTTATAAGGCAGATAATTTGGTCCCTGTGGGTTGCACGGATTTTAACCTCCAATCAGAAAGGGACAATAGTAAGTCGACCTCGGGGTTTTGTGTTTACTATAGGAGGTAAAGTCATAACTATGGAAGAGTGATAAACAAAAGTGTTTTTTTTCGGACTCAACCATAGAAGTTGAGTAAGTGGCAGCCTCTGAGGCAGTCATAGAAGTTGAGTGACTTAGTAACCTTAAGATGAACTTAGATATGATTTCTGGTTTGTCCAAAGATTATTACAATTTATTGTAATAATAATGGTGCAGTAGCAAACTCGAAGAAACCATAAGTCTATAAGGCAAGTAAACATAATAGAGCGCAAGTACCATCCAATACGGGAACTCGTATAAACGAGGAGAAGTTGTTGCCACCTAGATTACATCAGGTGATGACCTATAGATCCTTTCACTAAGGTCCTTTAGGCAAGAGCTTTTGATGGGCATGTTGAAGGGTTGGGAATCAGATGTATGGCAGCATTTATGGCATCATAGTCTTTTAGTATAAGTGGGAGATTGTTGGAGTGTATACTAAAAGCCTAGCTTTTGTATATACATTTATAAGAATCACATTGGTCAAGTGTCTACATTTATATATACCAAATGTAGATGTTCAATTAATTTATATTGTAGATAACGTGGTGTGTGGTGTCACACACAGAGGATCATGTTATCAGTACCTTATAAATTATAAACAGTAGCTCACGACCAAGATGGAAAGGAACAAACCATTGGAAAGTTGTAGCATAATTAGGTATTAGTTTATCTTAACTATATAATTACACTAGTACACTTAGAGTATATTGAGTAGGACCATTAGAGGTCGTTTCTTTTATACTGACTTTATAAAGGAACAAAGACCTCAGTTATTATGGAAGTGTGTGCTCTTAATCCTAATATAATAACAAGCACATATATTTGATATTTATTTCTTTAATTTATCAATGGGTGAGATTTAGTTCGATAAATCAATAAGCCCGATAAGTTGGGAAATGATATCACTTATAGTGTGTGTTGTTGATTATAGAAGGAAACTGTGTCCTAGTGATCTAGGTTTATAATGTCCCCAAGAGGAGCTCATAAGGATTGTCATGTTAAACCCTGCAGGTGGGCTTAGTCCGACATGATGATAAGGTTGAGTGGTACTACTCTTGGACTAAGATATTAATTAAGTGAGTTGTCAGTAACTCATTTAATTAGTGGACATTCGACATTTTAAACACAGGGAGACTAACACACTCATAATAAGAAGGAGCCCAAAATGTAATTTGGGATTGGTGCGGTAGTTCAATAATAATTCTTTAGTGGAATGAATTATTATTGATGAAATTAAGTTATGTGTTCAGGGCGAACACAGGACACTTAATTTTATCGGGAGACCAAAACCAATTCCTCCTCTCGGTCCCTATCGTAGTCTCTTGTATATAGAGATTTATATCCACCACATACCCACCTTCTTACCCAACCAATAGGGGCCGACCAAGCCTAAAGGTTGAGCCTTAAGGTGGCCGACCAATAGCTTGGAGCCCAAGCTTAGGTGGCCGGCCACATCATATTAAAAAGGATTTTATTTATAAATTTTTTCTTATGTGGATGCCATGGTTTTAAAAGAGAGTTTAAAATTTAAATCTTTCCTTTTATAGCTTTCTACAAAAGTTTAAGAAAAGATTAAAATCTTTCCTTATTTGTAGATTAAAAGGTGGATTTTAAATTTTAAGAAAACTTTCCTTTTTAACCATGTTCATGATTTAAAAGAGAGTTTAAAAATTAAATATTCTCTTTTATAAGTTTCTACAAAAGATTAAGAAAAGATTTGATATCTTTCCTTATTTGTAGATTGAAAGATATTTTAATTTTTTAGAGATAACTTTATTTTTATCCACATGTTTAAAAGAAAGTTTTAATTTATAAAATTTTCTTTTTATAATCCACCATGAAGGGAAAAATTATTGGAGAAATTTTTTTATAAAATTTCCGGAAACAAATTAGGAAGTTTTAATTCTTGTGTGAATTAAAATTTCCTTGATTTGGGGATTGTAGATGGTCGGCCATTGAAATTGAGATAAGAAATTTGATTTTAATTAATTAAAATTTTCTTTTTCATGGCAAAGGAATTAAGGAAGTTTTTATTAAAATTTCCTTATTTGCCAAGACCAAGGATTATAAAAGAGGGGGTAGAGGTGCCTTCATGGTGAACGACTCTATTCTTTTCTTCCTCTCTTTTTCTCCTTGGTGTGGCCGACCCTTAGAGGTTCTCCCTCTCCTCTTCTCTTCTTCTCTAGTGGCCGGTTTTATCCCCTCTTGGAGCTCTTGATGGTGGCCGGTTCAAGCTAGGAGAAGAAGGAGAGAAAAGAGGTTTTGTTTCTTGCATCCCTTGGAGCTTGGTGGTGGTGGTCGGACCTCTACTTCTAATGGAGAATTCTTGGTGGCCGAATCTAGCTTGGAGAAGAAGGAGCTTGGTGGTTCTCATCTCGGAAGATCGTTGCCCACACAACGTCCAAGATAAGAAGAGGAATACGGTAGAAGATCAAGAGGTTATTTTGCTTACAAAGAAAGGTATAACTATTAATTGTTTTCCGCATCATACTAGTTTTCTTTGTATAGTTATTTATGGAAATACCAAACACAAGAGGCATATGATTCTAGAGTTTTCGAAATAGTGTTTTTTCGAGTTTGTTTTTTCTTCTTTTTCGAATTTGTGATTCGATTGTTCTTTTTGGTTAACCTAGAGTTATTTAAGGAAATAAATATTAGCTTTCCTTAAAAGGCTTTGCCTATGCGGTGGTGGTTGCTCCCATATCCAGGAAGGTCATGTGCCTCGCCATGCAGTCCTGGAAGCCAATTTTGGAAATTAATATTTATGGAATTAATAACTTAGGTAGATTTGAATCAATAGTGTTAAGTTCCGCTTGCGATTCAAATCTAAATCATTAAGAACAGATAAGTTAAATTTGGAATCAATGATGTTAAGTTCCGTCTACGATTCCTAATTTAACTTCTAAAGAACACAATAGGTTATTTAAGGAAAGGTTCGACACTTGTACAAAAAATTTTGTACAGTGGAACCGGTACGATTTTCTTAGGACTAACCAACAACAGTTTCCTTCTATAATCAACAACACACACTATAAGTGATATCATTTCCCAACTTATCGGGCTTATTGATTTATCGAACTAAATCTCACCCATTGATAAATTAAAGAAATAAATATCAAATATATGTGCTTGTTATTATATTAGGATTAAGAGCACACACTTCCATAATAACTGAGGTCTTTGTTCCTTTATACAGTCAGTATAAAAGAAACGACCTCTAATGGTCCTACTCAATACACTCTAAGTGTACTAGTGTAATTATATAGTTAAGATAAACTAATACCTAATTACACTACGACCTTCCAATGGTTTGTTCCTTTCCATCATGGTCGTGAGCTACTGTTTATAATTTATAAAGTACTGATAACATGATCCTCTGTGTGTGACACCACACACCATGTTATCTACAATATAAATTAATTGAACAACTACATTTATCATAAATGTAGACATTTGACCAATGTGATTCTTATTTCTAGATAAATGTTTATACCAAAAGCTAGGCTTTTAGTATACATCCTAACAATAAAAACCCCATGGAGTTAGGAATTATAAAACAATTATTGTATTCAATTCTAGTTAATTTCTTGAGCTATCAATGTCTATAAGAGGCTACTCCACCTTCAACGAAAGAGTTTTTAAGTGAGCTTTTCAGTGCCTTGAATTAACAACCATCTAGGTTGTAACCAAATAACTCTTTGACTCTTCTTACCTTTTTAGTTATTTATTTTATGTTAGTTAATTATCTTTGCTAATATTGTGTCCTTGCTAGTTCAAATACCAAGATATTTTTCTAACTTATTTTCAGGACTATTCACCCTCCTCTAGTTAGCTTAACACAGACCTACAATTAGTATCAGAGCCTAACTACTTCAGAAGGGCTAACTGTCGCCTAAATCAACAAGACTATGGTCGAATTGAATATCTACCCACCAATGTTCGAGAGGGAGTTTGCGCTATAAAAGCGAAAAATGGAGATATACTTTAAAACTGGTTTTGATGTTTTACTAACTATGAAATATGATTTTGAAGTGCCCAAAAATAAAGATGGAAAAGAACTCGAGGAGCATTGTTGGACTAACAAGCAATACGACGAATTTATGACAAATGGTAAGGCTGAATTCTATCTTCTAAGTATGCTACCTACTTAAGAACTCGAAAGCATCAACGCCGATGAATATGTCAAAGAATTTTGGGAAAAGTTCTTAGAACTCCATGAAGAACCAAAAGAGACAGAATCCAACTCTTCGATGGATATCAATTCGTCTTCAGAAGGAGATTGCCGGAACAACACTAATAGTCGAATAGCTACCTAAAAACGATGAAACCTCGTCCAAGATGAGCGCTGAGAGCATTAATAAAGGGGAAGCACCAGACTACGAGAACAACACGATAAGTGAGGTACATTTCTTACCTCCCAAAAAACTATACGAGTTTATGAAAATGGTTTCTGGAAATTCGTACAAACTAAAATTAAAGCATGCGCTATTAAAAAGAGAAAAATACTGAATTAAAGGTTATTTTAGCAAAAGCATGCTTATTAGAAGATTATGATAGACTGAAAATTGAAAATGATAAATTAAAAGATCAGCTAAAAATATTAGAAAAGTATTATGCAGGTTCAAATATTTAGAATTTTAGAAATTTTCAAAAACTTAATTGATATTTAAGATTTCACAAGAGTCAAATTAGAAAAATGACATAAAAATATAGTCCAAAGAAATATTTGATTAATGCAGTAGGTAAAAATCTATATTGGTTTTCTAAATCTATTTTAAACTATTAAATTATTTGCATTTTCATGCTTAAATTGGATTCCTAAATCTATTCTAAACTATTAAATTATTTGCATTTGTATGTTTAAATTGAATTTGCATTAATTATTAACATGTTTTGGTATAATTAATTATGTTATATATTTACTGTCATTTTTTTATGCACAAATAGATTATCTATTAGTATAAAATGTTTTAAAAAATTTTTATTAGTAATTAATTTTTTATGAATTTTGATTAAAAAAAACTAAATTTTAAAATTAGAACTATTTCAAAATTTGATTCTTGAAAACTTAATTTTTTTTGATAAAATATTATGTTCTTTGTTGCTAGAAAATTTTTTCAACATTTTCCGATTGTTATATGAATTATTATGATTTTTTTTCGAAAACAATATTTTTATAATTAAAAATTTATTTTTTACAAAAATAATTTTTTTGGATAAACATTATATTTCAAATGCTAAAAAAATTGACATGATTTTTAAAATTTTAAATATACTTTTAACATTAAATTTTCATAAGTATACATTTCTGTCTTAAAATATTTATTCCGATAATAGAAGAAAATAATTTGTTCATTCGAAAACTTATCATTCACTTTGACAAAAATTTTCAATGGTTTTTAATAAACTTAAAATTAGTTTTAAAAATTTGAGACTTAATTCTTAAAAATTAATTTTTTTACGAATTAATTTCAGTAAAAATCCACAACTTTGAAATATTTGTATACGACCCTTAGAAATATTTTTAGATTTTTTTCCTAACTCTACTTATTTTTTTTTTCTATTTTTTGTTGTGACCAAATGAGAAGAAGATATTAAGTTTAGGGGAGGTTTTATTGTCATATTTATTTTTTATGTAATTTAATCGGTTTAAGTGTCATATTTAAATCTTAATTGCATTTTATTTGTTTGTTTAACCCTAATCTTAAATATCACGGGTTAGTCTGATGTGGTCAACCGAGTTAAGTTAGGTCCTACGATTTTGATGTCTTGCGTTTGAGTGTGCAGGAATTTAGAAATACAAGAAGTTGAACGAAAGACATAGCTAGTGAGAAGGATGGAACAGGAAATAAGTCGACAATTTGGTGCATCTGATGGATGAGGTGTTGCGGAAGAGTACACCAGCGGATGAGAAGGAAGTGCGCAACGCATCCGAGGGACGAAAAACCTGGAAAGAAGCCTACTCGAGGAGAAGATCGAAGTCGGGTTCGGGCGAGCTTAATTCTGGACATCCAAGTGAGCACGGGAAAGGATAGTTCGGATGAACAGTGCTTGAGGCGCGTCTAATGGTGTTGGAGGCGCCTTGAGCTTCGACAGCGAAGTTGCCACATTTAGGACCCAAGGCGCCTCCAATGTGCCTGAGGCGCCTCAGATGAAAAGGCATGAAGGTGCCTTAACAATAGTCGTGAAGGTGCCTTCAATCACAATGAAGGTGCCTCCAACAAATCAGAGTCGTTGGCTAACCGTTGGAATGTGAATACACCTTTATCCACTTGGAGGTTCTCTGGATGGCTTTGGAGGCATCTCTAAGTAACAGTAACTTTTTTCAGGACGTTATAAAAAGCCCCTGGAGTTAGAAATTATAAAACAATTACTGTATTCATTTTCTAACTAATTTCTTGATTTGTCAATGTCTATAAGAGGCTACTCTGCCTTCAACGAAGGAGTTTTTAGTGAGTTTTTCATTGTTTTTAATTAACAATCACCTAGGTTGTAACCAAATAACTCTTTAAGCCTTCTCACTCTTTTAGTTATTTCTTTTATGTTAGTTTATTATTTTTGCTAATATTGTGCCCTTTCTTAGTTCAAATAACAAGAGATTTTTCTAACTTATTTTTAGGGCTATTCATCCTCCCCTAATCGGCCTAATGCGGATCTACACAAACATCTTCGAGCACTTTGACTTATTCCTAATCATCCTGAGATCACACTTCCAAGGAGATACTTGCTTAGAATGTCAAAGTATAAATCTCCATGACTAAAGTGACTTGAATACCTCAAGTCTAAGAAAACTCACACTTAAGCTCCAGTGAGAACTTTATTGACATATATATGCATAGAATTATACAAAGTCCTATAGCAGGTCACTCCAATGAACTAGTTGTTGAACCCTGTCATTATTTTGATGTGATCAACCAAGTTAGGTTAGGTCCTGTTTGATTTTACTGTGTCTAAGTGTGCAGGAGCTTAGGAGTGCAGGAAGTCAAGCAGAAGACGCGGCTAGCGAGAAGGATGACACGGGAAGTGAACTGACGGGCTCGGTGCGTCCGAAGGACGAAAGAGCTGTAGAAGAGAACACTGGTGGACGAGAAGAACGCACGTGACGTTCGAGGGATGAGAAGCCGGAGAGGAAGCCTGCTTGAGGAGAAGCTCAGAAATTGGGTTCGGGTGAGCCCTATTTCGGTTGGTCGAAATCACCCAAGCGATCGAAGCTTCGAAAGAAGAAGAAAAAAAGAAGCTGGAAGCTAATTATACTATGTAGGTTGAAGGCACCCTCAACAACATTGAGAGCGCCCTCAACATTAAAGGCGCCCTCAACCCAGTCTTTGTGACCGTTGGCAAGCGGATAAAGTTTTATCCGCTTATCACCTTGGAGGTGCTCTCAACCCCTTTGGAGGCGCCCTCAAGACACGAGATAGGATTTCCAGGAGCTATATAAAGGCCCCTGGAACTAGGAATTAACCATTCAACTCCGTATTCAACTCTGTATTCAATTCCTAGCAACATCTGAGCTTTCTTAGTGTGTAAAAAGGCTTCTCCGCCTACAGTGAAGGAGACGTTTCTAGTAGAGCTGCTCAACCGCCTTGGATTAACAACCACCTAGGTTGTAACCAAGTCAAATCCCTGAGTCTTCTTTCTTTCCTTTATGTTATTTTGTTTTTATTTTATTGTTGCTATTTTAGAGTTGAAAGTACGAGGAGGGTAGTTCTTATTTTGCAAGCAATTCACCCCTCCTCTCTTGCCAGCCCCGCTGCACCAACAAGTGGTATCAGAGTCAGACCGCCTCAGAAGGAATAACCGCCGACTGAAGCAACAAAGATCAAGATGATGGTCGGTGCAAGTATTCATCCCCTGAAATTCGACGGAGACTTCGCGACATTGAAACGCTGAATGGAGGTATTCTTCAAAACAAAATTTGATATTCTTTTTAATTATGAAATATGGTTTTGTAGTCCCTAAAGACAAAGAAGAATACAACTGGACAAAAAAGGAGCAAGCTGATTTCATGGCCAACGGAAAAGCAGAATTCCATCTGCTCAGCGTCTTGCCACCCCAGGAGGTAAGTCGAATCGGAAGATACGACTCCGCCAAAAACCTCTGGGAAAAATTCCTGGAGCTCCACGAAGACATCTCAGAAGCGAAGTTAGCAAGGCGCGACATCCTCCGGACTCAGCTGACAAATCTCCAGATGAACAATGGCGAAAATGTAGCGCAACTCCAAGCAAGAATCAAAGAGTTAATAACTCAACTGAACAAACTCGGAGAATCAGTAACAAATCGAGACTCGATCCGATATGCGCTCAACGTCTTCCCAAGAACTCCAGAATGGACGTCCTTAGTAGATGCATACTACATCTCTAAGGACTTTGAGGTAAGTACGCTAGAAAATTTATTTTCTACATTTGAACTTCACGAATCTCAAATTGCAGAACCTAAACAAATAGAGAAGTCAAATCACAATGTTGCCCTACAAGTCGAGATGGACAATCCGGAC
Source organism: Zingiber officinale (assembly GCF_018446385.1). Taxonomy (NCBI): domain Eukaryota; kingdom Viridiplantae; phylum Streptophyta; class Magnoliopsida; order Zingiberales; family Zingiberaceae; genus Zingiber; species Zingiber officinale. The sequence goes on along the minus strand of NC_056002.1, from coordinate 94,461,471 downwards.
TCTGAAGCATCAATCGACGAAACTGAAGCGGCGCTATTGGTAAGAAAGTTAAATAAGTTTATTAAGACTAATAAATTTAGATTGCAGTCGAGAAAGCATCAACGCAACAGAAGGATGGTCCGATGCTACAACTGCAACGAGGAAGGACACATCAAGGATGACTGCCTAAAATTGAAGAAAAGGGATAAGGAGAAGTCCCAAAGACCGACGCCCACTAAACGCAAGAGTCTGAAGGCTACATGAGATGAATCATCATCCTCCGAATATGAAGTCGAAACCTTCTTGGGATTAGCACTGATGGACAACCATCAAGTAGAAGAAGATGAGACCAGCTCAGAAATGAGCATAGATGAAGGGGGAGGATCATCAGAAGAAAAAAGCTACGATGAAGGGGGAGCATAAGAAATTGAGGTAAGTAAGATACGTGCTCTAACTCCTAAGCAGTCCTTTCAGTTTATTAAAGTGCTTACTAAAGATTTAGTTAAGTTAGAAAAGAAAAATGCTGAATTAAAATTAAATTTAGCAAAAGCATGTCCTCTACAATTATATGATAATTTAAAATTAGAAAATAAAAAATTAAAGATAGAAATTAATAAATTGAAAAATAATCATGTATGCTTGAATAAATTTCAAAAATCAAAACTGAGAATTTATGGTTATAATTGATATATTAGACATCACCAAGGTCAACTTAGGAACATTCCTAAAGAATATGTACCCCCTAAGTTTTTGACTAACCTAGTAGGAAGGGACCTCTATTGGGTTCTAAAATCATATCTAGAGTAAAATGAAGAAATTAAATATTGAAATTCCTTAAAAGGTTTTGTCTAGAAGTGGTTGATGATCCAATAACCAAGAAGGCCTAGTGCCTCGCCACAGCCTGGAAGCCGATTATCGAATTAAGTATTTAATTGACAAATTGATAAAACATAAAATATCAGTTAATGCTTTTAAAATTCTTGTCAATTATTTGAATTTTTTAAACTTAAAAATAGTGTTAAAAGTTTGTTTTAACTTAGACAATTTCTTTACTTCATTAACTTGGAAATTTGCCCCCTATTTTTTGATGTGATCAAAGGGGGAGAGTTAGTACAAGTTCAGGGGGAGTTAAATTTTTTTTTTCAAGTTATTTTTTTTTAATTCTGAATTTTGATAGATAAATTCATTCTATACTTAGTATTGTAATTTATTTTTAATTGCAAATTTTATGCTTGAAATGTTAGTTTTGTAATTTCTTTAAATTACTTGTTTGGTTTACCCTAACTTGAACTTGAGTTGATGCACATCAAAAAGGAGGAGATTATTGAACCCTGTGGTTGTTTTGATGTGATCAACCAAGTTAGGTTAGGTCCTGTTTGGTTTTAATCTCTGTGTCTAAGTGTGTAGGAGCTTAGGAGCGCAGGAAGTCGAGCGGAAGATGCAACTAGCGAGAAGGACGACACGGGAAGGGAGCTGACGGGCTCGGTGCGTCCGAAGGATGAAAGAGCTGCGGAAGAGTATACCGGTGGACGAGAAGAACGTATGCGATGTTCGAGGGATGAGAAGTCGGAGCGGAAACTTGCTCGAGGAGAAGCCCAGAAATTGGATTCGGGTGAGCCCTATTTCGGTTGGCCGAAATCACCCAAACGATCGGAGCTTCGAAAGAAGAAGAAAAAGAGAAGCTGGAAGCTATTTATATCATGCAAATTGAAGGCACCCTCAACAATATTGAGGTTGCCCTCAACATTGAAGGCACCCTCAACAACATTGAGGACACCCTCAATATTGAAGGCGCCCTCAACCCAGTCTCTGTGACCATTGACAAGCGGATAAAATTTTATCCGCTTATCCCCTTGGAGGCACCCTCAACCCCTTTGGAGGCATCCTCAAGACTCGAGATAGGATTTCCAGGAGCTATATAAAGGCCCATGGAGCTAGGAATTAATCATGCAACTCCGTATTCAACTTTGTATTCAATTTCTAACAACATCTAAGCTTTCTTAGTGTGTAAAAAGGCTTCTCCGCCTACAGTGAAGGAGACATTTCTAGTAGAGTTGTTCGACTGCATTGGATTAACAACCATCTAAGTTGTAACCAAGTCAAATCCCTGAGTCTTCTTTCTTTCCTTTCTGTTATTTTGTTTTTATTTTATTGTTGCTATTTTAGAGTTGAAAGTACGAGGAGGGTAGTTCTTATTTTGCAGGTAATTCACCCCTCTTCTCTTGCCGGTCACGCTGCACCAACACTAGTTATCATAACTAGCATCCGCATTTAACTCCTGATATCCCAATATCTCCGGTCAATAAAGAATAGTTGCTTGGTTAGACCAATAAGTATAACTGGTGCTAGTCTCACAGAATCAATGATGTCCGAATACATCAATTCGTTGACTAAGGAAGATTTCAATACATTCAGAATTACATATATAAAGATATTCACTTGTTATGATCCAATTACAAATTCTCTCATTCTATGAATCGTATTGCGGACATTCAGTGAATTTAAAATTCAATCAAATACACATTCTATGATACCTCTCAAATATATCACTCTTCATATTACCAAAGATTACCATGGAAGTTGCTGATTGGCTCCCAACTAATGGTCATGTATCTCATGTACTACACTGTTTCATGTCTTGTTAAGTGACTATAAAAAATAATGTGCAGAAGAAAAAGTAAAGGAGCAAACAAGCACAGTAAGATAGTTCGCAGAATTGCTAATGTATTATTCAGAACACCTTGTCTCATCAGTACACTTTACATGTAAAAAAGCAAAAGTGGAAGGCAAACTGTAATAAAGCTACAAAATTTACAAACTCAAATTGATTTTGTCAAATTCTATAATCATAAATGTACATCAACAGCTAAGGCACCAACTTAATCCAAGACATAAGAGGAAGAGTAGGGCTGAAAGAATCAAAATGATTCTAATAACAGAGTATGAACCAGATGAAATTGCTAGAGCATCCAAAGATTGATCGCTAGTCTTCTTCTCAATTTCATCATTATGTGCCCGTCTGGATCTCAATCCATCAGATTTCTCAGCATCACCAAACTCAAGGGGAGAGGATGTTTTCACTGTAGAAATTGCATTACCTGATAAAACCATGGAGTTCAACAAAGTTAATGTGTGCCACGATCAATCTAAATATCCAGCCATGTTTGCCAACACAAATAATAAACCCTGAAATTATTATCGTCAAGGGTAATACAAGGTCTCATTTGGGGTTGGATCAGATTCGAGTAACGTGCAAAATCTATGGAGAATATTACATTAAAAAACATGTCTCATATAGTTCCCTTGGAAATGTTAAAAAAACCTTGGAAATGTTCACATGAATTTTGCACCCTCCATAGTTCCGCAAATTTCAATTTGAATCTTCTCAGGGGTTCCAATAACAGTAAGACACAAGAGAACATGACAAAAAAAGGTTTTTTGATTTCCAAGGGGCCTAAAGTATTTTAACATCCATTATGCAATCTTCAAGCTTTGCAGGGAGAAAATTTAAACATGCCAATAGTCATAAGCTACGGGAGAGTGTCGGGTTTGGTCTGCCAATTCATACCCACCCTTAAAAAAAAAGAAAAGTTACAAAACATCATATGTGCCTCCTCCGATGATAAAATCTCAGTTGTTAAAGTCAAGAAATCAAATTAGGTTAAAATTGAGACACATCCATGTAAATCCAACTTGGTTGAGCTTTGCAGTGGAATAAAGCTGTGGAAATCAAAATATTCTAGTTTCAACATATTTTAGTACCATGAGAAAGTTCCTTTTTTGCGTTGATACTGCTGTCAAGGCTGGATTCTGTGTTTTCTTCATGATGCTCCAGAATTTCTGGTACCTGTAGATATTCTCTCAAGGTCAGGTATAACTTTTTTGAGCCAATAGGATAACAACAATCATGATGAACCAATCATAACAATTAGTAAATTTTCTGACCTCATTGACAACCGAGTGGACTATGTCATTCTTTATAGTACTTATATGATCAGTTTTGGGGACAGATGCATTTTGAACGGACTTTTGCAAGCGTATCTGGCTTGCTGATAAGACTTTTTCTTCACTCAGGTCATGAGACTCAAACAAATTTCTGTGTGTTCTAACATGGATTTTGGCGTTATCTAAGTTCTCAACATTAATTGATTCTTGATGCATACTTGCAGCAGTCCCCATGAAGGAAACATTATGGCCAAAATTATGATTAGGAAACAAAGGAAACTGACTCGTGCCTTGTCTTAATGGAGCTGTGTAACCACTATTCTGCCAAATGGTGCTTGAACAAATGGGTGGACTGCACTCTTGACCAAAAACTTCTATTACCTGGTGAGGCAGAAATCAGGAAAGATATCAGGACTCCTTACAAAATTTGCTGTCTTTATAACAATTGCATACAAATCAGCAGAGCTGAAGAGAATGTATAAGTTTCTTTTCTTTATTTTTATTTTTTAAAAACAACAAGAACAATAAACATGCGCCAATGAATTGAATGGATTTAACAATGAAGATCTTACATCTGTATTATCATCCCCACCAATACCTGTCGTGTTGTCCCTGAATAAAAAAGCTTCCGAGGGACTATAAGAATAACATGGGAAAAGAGTGCTACAGTCATTTGATACATCAGGGGAACGTTCCTCAGGATCACAAAGAATTTCATCCAAGAATTCAGTAACATAATCATCTTCAAGATTTTGACATGGTTTAGACTCTGCCACAAACTTCTCAACACTGTCATAAAACTCGTGCTCGAACTCTCGGAAATCAAATTGTGCTAAATTATCCAATGAAAATTCAACCTGCAGTTTTGCGTACAACATTTATTGGATCCAATTTATGGACAAAAATTACTAAGAAAACAAAATTTCAATGGTTAGGTAAAACAAAATTCATATGTACGCAACAACTTCTTACCCCAGATGCTGGTGATGCCACAGCACCAGTAAAATGGATCTCCTCTTGAATTGGAAGATTATTTATTGTGAAATTGTTTTTATCCGAAAACAATTCGCCAACACCTGACAATTGTTCATCTGAGGGTAGAGGTAAATGTTGTATGTTCTCTTGCCAATCACACAACAGAGCCTTCTGATCCAATGATGTCACAGGTTCCCCAGTAGAAACTTCTCCATTAAGCATTCCATCAGGTGAAAGCATGGTTGAAGAAGAAGACAAAGCACTACTGTGTGTATCATCAATATTTCTCTCCAAGCAATCATCAACTTCAGAAACTGGGGTCTTCTCTCCAGTCTTCTCTTCCATCTTCTTGAACAAACGATAAAGAACAAAGCCACCCTAAAAAGATCGAATCAAAATTAGAAAAGAGACCAAAAACATAAAGGTATTGGGGATCCAACAACATGAACTTAAAGCATGATAAATCCTTCACAAGCCATCAATCTATTTGAAATGATAATCCATGCAGTTCCCCCTTTAAATAAATTCATCTTTACATAATTACATTATCCATGTCCATCTAATATCATCTAAGTACTGCCTTATCTATAGAAGTGTTAAACGAGCAGCAGACTCAGTGAAAGATAGAACAAGAGGAAGCCACTACAATGGAGGCGCGTCCTATTGGAGAAAATCAACCCAATTAGTTCGCAAATGAACAGCATAGCTTTTACAAGCTCAACGATGCTTGTTATTAGAAAGCTATAAAGGAAATGACTATTTTTAGCACACGTCAAAATAATAATTCACCTGTTTGCCTGAATCAAGTTCGGGCTCAGTGGTTCGATACTCATGCATAATCCAATTCGTTCGAACGCCTTTAGGGGCACGACCTTGGTAGAAAACAAGAGTTTTCTTCGTGCCTATAATTGCAGTATCCCGCGCCCTTGCCTTGATCGTTCGATCCTTTCCAGTAGCTTTCCAGTATCCAGATAGTGTAGTTCGGTTAGAACGACCACTATTGGGATATTTACGGTCCTTCGGCGAGAAGAAGAACCACTCGTCGCTTGATTTTATCAACGCTTTAGCTGGATAGTTAACAAAGGAATCATAACAGCAAGCAAAGTTAGGTTTGCGTTAATGAATTTTGACAGTCAAAAGATGTATAAATCCCATCAAAATGCCGCATTGCAAATTACAAAATCTCATAAAAAAAAAAAAAAAAAATCGGCCTTCGAAGCTCGATTCTCGCAAAAGTAAAATTGGGGAAATCAAACACTGGAAACGAAAATCACAAATAAAAACAATCTTTCGAGAGAAGAAGAACCTGGACATAAACAAAGGAGGAGAAGCAATAAGCAAGAAATGAAGACGCAGAATGATCACCGGGAAGATCCCACGGATCGCACTTGCAGACATCTATCACCGGGATAACCTCGACCTCGGACTTGATCCGTCCTCTGATCTTTCCCTTGAGGTAATGATTCACCAGCTCCACATCCGTCGGACGGAATCGGAATCCCAGCGGCAACGAATCGACGGAGAAAGCCGCCATCTCCTATACCAGTCGATCGTGCTGCAAACTGACTGCAGAGGCGATCGCGATTCGCACAATGCAGCGCAATCTGAAACCCTAATGAAAGTCACCCACGAAGAACGCACGCAACCTTCCCGCTTTTTACCCCCGCATTTTATAGCAGCTCCATTGTACTGACACAGGTGTAGACACTCTGATCAATTTGACCATTTTACCCATGTCCTTCGTTGAATTCAGAGTGAAAAGGAAGGGTGTTTTAGGTAATTCAATTGGTCGGAGTGCAACTTCCCGGAAGCAACGCCGCGGGAAGAACACGTTTCGTACGGAAATCAACGAAGAGCGTTAGATGAGGATCTGACGGTCAATTGTAGCTCGGCCTTTGCTTAGTGGCGAAGAGATGGGACCATTGGGTGGCCAAACGATGTCGTTATAGAAGTTGACTGGTCTTCTAATTGACAGTCTCTCAGCGCCAAAATAAACTAGTTATATATAGATACACTTCAAATAAATCACCCAAACTTTTACCTGCCTTGTTATTGGAATTGTATGACAGATAAAGTATCTCTACTTCTATAGGTCAAATTAAGACACCTCCAATTTAACTATATCTTATCTCGAAGTAATAAGTTAATTTTGATAAAATGCCATGTCATCACTTTATTACTCCTCGATAGACACCTCCAAAAATAGGGTGCCTCCAAAAATAGGAAAAAGATGGTGACCTTCAATTGTTTTCTATAGTTAGTTAGTTAGTAATTAGTATCTTACTTCCATTAACAATTGAAGTTGAAAGGATAATGGCTTAAATTAGATTTTTAATTATTGACTAATATAAAGTAATTGCTCGTCTTAAAGTAGCATTTAATTGACTTTTAAAACAAATAAGTCTATATTTAAAAAAAAACTAACTTGAGATATTAAAATTATTTTAAAAAAGAAAAAATATTGACTATGGCAGTTCGGTTGACTTTTACATGTGACGCTGGAAAATCTAGCTGCCTCACGTGCGTTCGATCGTGGTTCTAGATTGTGTCAACGGTCCCGAGATCGACGCGCGGCGAGACGGAGATCGGCCGTCTGCGGCTATAAATTCCACCGGCCTTCGCTGGTGTTCTTCATCGTTGTGGATCGAATTCGATAGACGGAATTGAATAAAAAATGGCGTTCAATTTGGCTCATCAGGTTGGGAGTCTGTGCGGATCGCCGATGGTGATGGTGGAGCCTGGATCGGCGGCCCGGGCGGATCCCCAAACGGCGCCGGCGACGGTCTGGAAGCCCCAGGCGGTGGACCGACGCTTCCGGATCCAGATCGGGGTCGGGCAGGCGGAGATGGAGACGGCGCCGCAGACGTGCCATGCCCGATCCCTGGCTCTGCCGGATCTGTCGGCGGCGAGCGATGCGCCGGCGGCGGAAGTGAGGGAGCACCTCGGCGGGGGAGGAGGAGGCGCGGTGAAGGGGGTGCCGGTGTTCGTGATGATGCCGCTGGACACGGTGCGGCCCGGCGGGGGGCTGAACCGGAAGAAGGCGATGAACGCGAGCCTGATGGCGCTGAAGAACGCCGGGGTGGAGGGGGTGATGGTGGACGTGTGGTGGGGGATGGTGGAGAAGGAGCGGCCCGGGGAGTACGACTGGCGAGGCTACGACGAGTTCATGGAGATGGCCGCCCGGATCGGGCTCAAGGTCCAGGCCGTCATGTCCTTCCACCAGTGCGGCGGCAACGTCGGCGACTCCGTCACGTACGTCTTCTCCCTCCCCCTTTCTCCGATCAATTTTTAAACATTTGTTCTGTTCTTTCATTACTCTGAAACAAATCATAAGGAGATCGAATCGAAATGCAACTGAAAATTTCTTTGGATTTCTAAGAAAAAAAATTTGGGGGAAAAAATATTACAGGATACCTCTGCCGCGATGGGTTCTGGAGGAAATGGACAAGGATCCAGACCTGGCGTACACCGACCAGTGGGGTCGCCGGAATCCCGAGTACCTCTCCCTCGGCTGCGACGCCCTCCCCGTCCTCAAGGGCCGCACCCCCGTCCAGTGCTACGCCGACTTCATGCGCGCCTTTCGCCACCGCTTCTCCGATCTGCTCGGCTCCACCATCGTCGTAAGCCCATGCACCAAAGATTCAATCGATCAATCGATTCCCATTTAATCTTTTCTTCTTTTTGTTTTTCTTGATTCGATTTCGAATTATAATTTATTTTGCAGGAGATTCAAGTGGGAATGGGTCCCGCCGGCGAGTTGAGGTACCCATCGTACCCCGAGGGCGACGGCACCTGGAAGTTCCCCGGCATCGGAGCATTCCAATGCTACGATAAGGTGGTAATTTGAACCATTTCGATTTGATTTGATCTTGAAAGTTTAGATTTTGAGGATTTTTTTTTTCTTCTCGAAATTATTCCAGTACATGTTGAGCAATCTGAAGGCGGCGGCAGAGAAGGTAGGGAAGGCGGAGTGGGGCAACGGTGGGCCTGCGGACGCCGGTGGCTACAAAAACTGGCCGGAAGACACCGCCTTCTTCCGCCGGGAAGGCGGGTGGAATGGACCCTACGGGGAGTTCTTCCTCTCGTGGTACTCCCAAATGCTCCTCGATCACGGCGAGCGCATCGTCTCCTCTGCTACTTCGATCTTCGACGACCTCGCCGGCGTCAAGATCTCCGTCAAGGTGGCCGGCATCCACTGGCACTACGGCACCCGATCCCACGCCCCCGAGCTCACCGCCGGGTACTACAACACCCGGTACCGCGACGGTTACCTCCCCATCGCCCGCATGCTGGGCCGGCACGGCGCCGTGTTCAACTTCACGTGCGTGGAGATGCGCGACGGCGAGCAGCCCAGCGAGGCGGAGTGCAAGCCAGAGGAGCTCGTCGGGCAGGTGGCCGCGGCGGCGCGGGAGGCTGGCGTGGAGCTCGCGGGGGAGAACGCGCTACCGCGGTACGACGAGACGGCGCACGAGCAGATAGTGAGGGCCGCGGCCTGCGGGCAGGAGAAGATGGGGGCCTTCACGTACCTGCGAATGGGGCCGGATCTGTTCGAGCCGGACAACTGGCGGAGGTTCGTGGCGTTCGTGAAGATCATGGCGGAGAGCGGCGGAGGCTCGGCGGAGCACTGCCGTGAGATGGCGGAGAGGGAGGAGGAGCTCTCGGTCCACGTGCCGCTCGTACAGGAGGCTGCCGCAACGCTCACGTGCGCTTAAATATTTAAAAGAATTCTTTCCAAAAGAATATAAAACAAAAGAATATATATATATATATATACAGAGAGCTTATGCTACGGTGCTTCTCTTGCGGTTCCGTGCGGTGAAGGCGTCGTGGCGATTCCACGTCACCCGTGTGAGAGGTAAGTTGCGTAAAAGGTGAGAGAAAAAAAAATCACGCAACCCTCATTCCTCTCCTCTTCCTCTCCCAAGCCCTAGCAGAAGCGCCACTCAACTATTCGCACATTGCCTCTCTCGCCCTGAGCCCCTCTCCTCTCGCTCTCCGCGAGCCTTAATGGAAGTGCTGCTCAACCCTTCGCACATCGCCTCTCTCGCCGCTAGCTCTCACTCGCTAGCCGCGGGCTCTCCCTTCGCACATCGCCTTTCTCGTCGCGAGCTCTCCCTCGCCAGTTGAGAGCTCTCCTTTCGCACATCGCCTCTCTCCCCTGCGTCGAGCCCTCTCCTGCTGCGACCTCTCCCTTGCCACCTACGAGCTCTCCCTTCGTACATCGCCTCTCTCGCCTTAAGCATAAACACTCTGTCGTGATTAGCCACTGATCTCTATTCTCGCCTATGCGAGCTCTCCCTACGCTGCGATCAACCCTCAACACCAAAAATCACAGCTGGCAGTCTCTTGCCCGAAATTTTTTTTAGGGTTTTTGCCGATAAAAGCTCCCTTTTTCTATTTAATGTTGATTTTTGAACTGTTCCCAACAAATAATGAAGTCGTTAATGATGTGAATGGATATTCTGACCAATGCCGCATATTTACTCCTATACTTCATCGCATTTCTCAGCAAATGAAGTCATTAATGATGTGAATGGGTATTCTGACCAATGTAGTGTCTTTGATTGAGAATGGGAAACCGGAGCTTTACTTATAGCTGATATAAGGACCTTTACCTTCTAATGCCTAAGTAAAATCCCAAGCAACCATGCATTGTCCTAATTAATAATTAGCCACCATGATCTAAGAAATTTGAGTAGTTATAGCCTACCTGAGTAATTCTAACATGGTGCATATTTACTACATTATACTGGAATTTATTAACTTTCAGATGTTTGAACATAGCCTTATGCACTACTTTAGTGTTTCTTTCCTAAGAATTTGTTTCTGTATATTAAAATCATTTCTGTTTTATTCTATTATTATACTTTAGATAACTGTTAGAGTTTAGTGTCTTTGTCAAGTTAATTGGAACAAATTTTATTTTTTTTTCTATTGTTAAATATAATACGAGGGCGCCCAGAAATGGAAGAAAATAGAATTGATGATCAGGAATTCATTCCCCAAGTTGCAGATGATCGAAAGCCAAAAATTGGAATGGAATTGCAAGTCTTCTACAATAATGCCAACTGTATATCTTAGTTTGAAAAATCAATTTAGGAGTCTTGTGTTGTAACTCTTATTTGCATTTTGGTTTTGGTTTTATTGCAAGGATGATAACCTTTGTAAAGTAATTCGATAAAAAGATAAAAAGAAATGAGCGACTCTTCCTCTAGTCGCTCCTGTTAACATAGTGAATGACCAATTAGTTTGCCCATATTGCTTTCTCTCTCTTTATCTTTAAAATTGTCTTCTTCTCTGATCCATTGCAGTATGTTTGCCGACTCTTGTAGGAGGCTGAGAATTATGAAGGGTTCAAATGCAATTGGAATCGGTAAAGGTAGTCAAGATTTCATTGAAGAATATCCTGATTTATTATTTGTATGCTAATGTGTTTAATGGTGTTTGTAAATGTGTTGCAGCTCCAAAGGCCATGGAGAAGTCCAGGACCAGGAACTAAGAGCAAGATGTTGTTGAATCCCTGAAAGAAGAAGAAGAAGAAGAAGAGAAATCAAAGCCAGAATTTGTAATTTTCTTCCAGTTTCTATCTTGACTATGAATGAAATAGTTGTAATGTACTACTAGTCTGTTCATCGTATTCCTAATGTTATTGATCCATTAGAGTTCACTTTGAATGGAAATAGTGGTTTTACACTTGAGGACCAAAGTTCGAAATCCAGTACAAGGGGATGTATATATAGATCATGGTTGCAACACTCGTCTGAATGTCCAGTATCTCACCTTCTCTTTGTGAGCAAATCCTAGTTCATATGCATGCTTGATTTCTTAGCATCACTCACACCTTTGCGAACCTTCCACGTACTCGAGGCTGGTTCTCCGCAAGAACCTTCCTACAAGCGTACTGGGAAGCACCAAAATATATATATTACAACGTTTTCAGTTGTAGCTTACAAGAGAATGAACTCGATCTATCCATTGTTCTTTGAACATAAACGTGGTAAATGTGTGTTATCTTTCTGACTCGAGTCAATCTCATAAAGTGATGATTGAATTTCCTTCAGGAAGGCTTTACAACACCCGCCGGAAGTTAGTTAGCAGTGGACATTTTGAATTTGAAGGCAGCTGAAGACAGACAATTTATCTTTAATTTTTTTAAAAAAAATATTTACGGTGCTATTTCTTGTAATTTTGAACTCAATTTTGGTTGTCCGTTAAGGCCTAAATCCCATATTTATTTGTACAAGCAAATAATTGTACAACAAATGGTAGTATCAACATATAATTATTCCATTAGTTAATTATTGTTCTAAATTTCCAAATATTAGCAAAGGTTTATAAAGAAGATTTATCTTTCATCTATCCATTATTATTATTATTTATTTATTTATTTAGTTATTTAGTTATGTGAAACATTGTGTACATTTATCATTTCAAACGTTACAAAATTTTATTATGAAGTTTGACATCGTGCATAAATGCTATTAGAACCTATGCAGATTCATCATTTTGGAACAAGCCATCAACAACATTATTGCTTGGTTTAGGTTCAGCAATGGATCATCATTCTGTTCTATGTACAAGGATATCAGTTAATAATTTACAGAGAATAAATAAAAAGGTAAAAATAGAGGAGAATACAATTAAAACACTTGAGAATAAATTAGATGGATCATTGAAACCTAGCTCTTTAGAAGCTGGGTGGAATACAATACAAAGGTGCTCCACTTGACTTGTCTGCAAGTTGGGTGGAATGCGAACAGAATCTTCGAAATCATCTGCGTAATGTTGAAATTCAGCAAACAAAAATGAATCTAAGTTTTTATTGAAGGAATGTCTTATAACCACTGCATCAACCAACCCTTGTCTTTGCAGTAGAACCCAATGGCCAATGATGGATCGATCGCACGATTTATGCCACAAGTGAGCTACTTTAAAGGGAAAAGGTACATGTTCGAAAATGCAAGTGGGTGAAACAAAATACCTGCAGTGGTATGAAGAGCAATCAACTTCCTGGTCATCCATCTTGATATCAACAGCCTAGTTTAACAGTAGTTATTTAGTGTCTCCGACACGATATCATATTTAGATCGAACACAAGCAACTTTCCAATTTCAAGAAAGAGAACAAGATATCATATTTCTATTCAAGATGACAAAAATTTGAAAAAAAAAAAAAGAGTATGTTTTTAAGCTATCAAGGAACCCTAGTTGCTCAATTAGTGACTTGTATGTTTCTAAGAACCATATTTCTGAGTTAATGAAGAGACTGTAAGTAAGAAGTGTAAGAAATCATTTCTTCCATTCAACATCTTGTATACAATGACACATGACAGATTCCTCAGAACAGTATGAAAGCAAATTAGTAGGGCAATTGGTTTTTAGTAAACATGATAATTGCTCATGAACTGAGAACGATCGAAAAGAAAAGAAAATATGCATTGATAAATTTTATACCGAAAATATGCATTGATAAATTTTATACCGACTGAACTTCATGAGGGTCCAAGTAGAGTGCCTTCTCATCTTGCACACCATCAGTATAGGTTGAGGCACCAGGTTTACCACCTAAGATGCCGAGGCATTGTGGAAATGCAAACATTTCCCACAGCAAAGGAATATACCTGCAAAAATATGACACATACTAAGAGCAGCTGGGAAGATACTCAAGGAGATAAACACCCCAAATGTCAAACAAAAAACAATTATAGAAGATTTGAAAAACAAATGCAAACATGATCTAAGAAAGTACACTGCCACCGTGCCGCCTAGAAGCCGGACTAAAACCATGATAAATGGATCTTAACCATATTTGAAGCAAGACTAAGTATACATAAAACTGACCCAAGCTACATTCACCATCCAGGTGCCCCGATTTGCAAAGGGAAAATATATGATTCCTCGGAAGTCACTCGTCATATTTGAAGTCCAGATATGGCGCATATAATATCATGGACGCAAAGAGTCCGTAACCATATAGTTAGACTAATATTTTGAATAAAGGAGCATAACCAAAACTATACATAATATCATTAATATCTAGAACATATGAAAATGTTTTATTGTATCATTATTTTTTTTTTCTGGACAAGTTCAAATCTTCACAATTGGAAAAGATAAATCAAAAGTATCACCCTTGATATAATACTAGGGAAATGCTATATTCAAATTTACCTGGGGTTGATTTTTTCTAAACCAAGAACCAAAGGCACCAGAAGTAGCATAGGTGCCCAATCTTGTTGCCCTTTGTTAAAATCATGACAAAGTCTAGCAGCAACCTCAATGCAAACAACTGGAGCTCCACCTTGTTCCCCATCTTTATCACCTGAAACGATATATAGAACCATGGGAAACCTTTGTTTGCGTTTTTCATGATCATATTGTTCTTTGCTAATGTTGATAATCGTTTCCCATGTTCGACACATAGCATAAGGACCCAACCAGGACCCAGCAACCAAACCATAAGCCTTCCCAGCTTCAAGATGATTGTGTATTGAAAAAGCGCACGAGCTAGAATCACCAAAAAGATGTAGAATTTCAAGATACTGAAGATCATATGGCTGCAGATGAACATTAAATCATTATAAACATTCAGCCAGAAAATTTTGAAGTTTCCTCACTAGATTGTAAAATACATTTGTTCAGGACAAAAGAATAGATTTTACAAGAGGCAACACGGATTTTACCCTAGTTCGGCGGAGAGAAATGCCCTAGTGTCGAGGAAGATCAGCTGCGAGAGAACGCGACAAGGGATCTCGCGGCGAGAGAGGAACGCGACGAGGAGAGGAGGGCGGCTCTGCTTCGCGACGAGCTTCGGCGAGAGAGGGAGGTGCCTCTGCGTCGCGAGGAGGAGAGGAGGGCGGCTCTGTTTCGCGACAAGCTTCGACGAGAGAGGGAGGCGGCTCTGCTTCGCGACGAGGAGAGGAGGGCGCTCTGTTTCGCGACGAGCTTCGGCGAGAGAGGGAGGCGGCTCTGCTTCACGACGAGGAGAGGAGGGCGGCTCTGCTTGCGACGAGCTTCGGTGAGAGAGGAGGGGATTCGTAGAGGGAGGAGAGGCGCGACACAAGGAGAGGGAGGAAGCAGAAAAATCGCGGCGCCTCTTGTGCTAGGGTTAGCGTAGAGGAAGGAAGGAGAAACAGGCGCCACGATTTTTTTTTTTTTTTTGAAGGCTTTGATGACATGCTAGGGTTATTCTCACGATGATGTGGAATTTGCCATGTCAGCTCTGCGCAGGTTATCTTGCCAGCTCGGATGAAGCGAATGGGCTGCGCCGCAGCAAAACCGCACAGGAGCACCGCAGCATACGATCTCTGTATACAGATATATATATATATATATATATATATATATATATATATATATATATATATATATATATATATTAAAATGTATACAACTGTTATTATACTTGTTATTTATATATGCAAATATATGAATTACATAAGTGCTTCCATAAGCATAATTGACCCCACTTAATTAAAACTTGTTAATTACTCCTAATGGTCATCAATTAGCTAACCTAACTAATATCATCCATATCTAACTCTTCACTAAATAATTCCCTCACTTCTAAACTTATATAAGCATAGCATATCGATTTGTTTCATCCATGGCGAACTTTAACAATGGAGGAGGTGATGGTCCTTCGCCATTGATACCGCTTATAATGATCCTAGCTATCAGCTTTGTTAGGAACCCCCTCACAATCTTGCTCAAAATAGTGTCCGTGATAACAGAGTTCATCTCCTCAGTTGCAACTGATAAAGCAAAAGTAGAAGAAAAAGAAGAGGAGAACGAGGAGAAGGGAGGCATGAGCTTTAGCTTGTTGGCCATCATCTTACTCCTCGCCCTCATTGGAATTTACTATGTCAGTGAGTCATGGTCGTTTTGGGCTCGAAGAGATAGATACGGCGATGAAGAAGAAGGCTATGGGTTGGAGATCATGCTGTTTGTATTGTTGCTCCTTGTTCTCTTTATTTTATTTGTGCAAGGGGAGCTTAGTCTGTAGTGTTTTAATTTATTTTCTAGATTTGTATAAATAATTTGTTTGTAATTTGAAAAACTTGAGCAGAGATCTTTTGAATCATTTTTTTGTGGTCCAAGGAATGTGTCACTAATATTTACAGTGGGATCGTGGTTACGATTCGGTCGTAAATGGTTGCGATCCCTTCCTGGGTTCATCGTCCCCACCAGGTTATAGTTTTTGTTCGCAACGGGCGGTCGGAGGCCGCCCGGAGACCTCCAGTGGTGAATAAGTGGCCAGGTTACCGGGCGCCGAGCAGGAGTGTCCTTCGGGCGCCAAGCGAGGGTGTCCTCCGGGCGACCTCCGACCGCCTGCTCCGAACAAAAACTATAACTTGGTGGGAACGGTGAACCCAAAAAGGGATCGCAACCATTTGCGGCCGGATCGCGGCCACGATCCGACCACAAATACGAGTGACACATCCCCTGGACAACAAAAAGTGATCGAGAAAATCCTGCCTCGAAAAATCAAGCAAATCTAATATATAACTAATATATATTTTTTATTTTGAATTCACTAGTATTTAATTTATTTATTATTATTATTTATTATTATTATTGATCCTGTCCGAGCACTGAATTAACGGACGCTGGGGACGTGGCGCTCCCTGCTGGCTCCTCGTACGCTCCGATGATCCTGCAGCAAAACCGAGCCGGGTGGGGTTTCCCGGCGACGGCCCTCCGACGATCAAGTCAGGCAAGGGGGGAAATAATGAAGTGGCTCCAAAGGTCCTAGATTGCATACCTCCGGCGAAGTCTGAGGGCTCTTATATAGAGCTATGGTGAGCTCGACGCACACACATCGAGGTGTACACGTGTCCTGCACCATACTTCAGTATGGGCTTGTCAGAAGAGCGTGCCTGATGCCATGCTGTTATAGTCCGTGCACCTCCTTGATGGGGCAGAAGAACCTTCCATCGTACGATTCTACGTATGGCCTGGTCATCGATCATGCCTGTTGTCAGCGACAGGGGTTATTAGGATGACGTCCCTACTGTCCCGTGTCTTTTGGTTTCATCCTCTCGAGCCAAGCGTCCGGCTGCTCGACGGCTCCTTACCTTCGACCCGTCGTGGATGTTGGTCCGTCCGAGGGAGATTCATGGTCCCCTGCTCGGACGAACATTCTGGTCTTGTTGCCTGACGCCTTGGCCGAGCGGCCGGCTGCTCGGCGGCTCCTTACCTTCGACCTGTCGTGGATGTTGGTCCGTCCGGGGGAGATTCATGGTCCCCTGCTCGGACGAACTTTTACCTTGGCGTCTGAAACCCGGGCTCATGGCCGGGTTACAGTTCCTTCGGCTGGAGGGCATGGCCGGGCGATCGGCATAGGGTGCCCGCTCGGCAAGCCCACGGGGTTGACCCCTCTTGACTCCTGACCCCTACGTGTCGTTGACCCGTTGCCCCTGAGGGCCCCTCAGCCTTATCGCCGGATCAATTATTATTATTATTATTATTATTATTATTATTATTATTATTATTATTATTATTATTATTATTATTATTATTATTATTATTATTATTATTATTGATCCTGTCCGAGAGTCGAGTTGACGGGCGCTGGGAAGATAGTGCTCACGTTGACTAGATGTAGACTGAAGATGACGCGGGCCTCCGACGAGCTAAGCCTGCAACCACAAGTCGTTAGTGCCGAGCAGGGGAGGGGTTCCCCGGCGATAACCCTCCGACGCTCAAGTCAGTCACCGGCAGCAAGCCAATGAAGTGGAGAAGAGAAAAGAGCAGCAACGTAACTGTAGCTACAGTAAGAGCGAACCTGTCTCCGTTGAAATCTGGGGGTCCTTATATAGGGCTCCCGAGAGGCACGTGCACGCTTCCTAAGGAATGCACGCTTCTCAGAGCATACCTGGAAAGGATGTGTCAGAAAAGCGTGTCTAACGTCATACCTTAACAGTCCGAGCATATCCCTGCCGTGACAGTGGAAGCTTCCACCGTACGATTCTCTGTCTAACCATGCCGCCAACTATGCCACATGTCGGCGACACTGGCCCCTAAGAAAATATTCCCAACTGCTCCTTTTGTCCGTTATTGGACCGAGCGGGAGAGCCGCTCAGCCAGTCTGTTGTCCGGGCGATATCGTGGTCGGGCCGAGTGTCCGCTCGGCCAATGGTCTGCTGTCCGACTCTGCCCTGTCGAGCGAGGGAGCCCTACCTGCTTGGTCGGGGCTGCGTCCACCGTTTAACCGAGCGAGATGACTGTTCGACCCTCGTCCTTCCATACTTGAGCTTTTTGAGCGTCGGAAGCTCGGTATTTGGCCGAGCTGTCGAAGTGTCGGATCGGCTACTCTTCATGCCGACCGGGAAGGTGGTTCGCCCGATCGGACGAGTGCCCAAGACGTTGACCACTTTGATTATGACCCTTCACGTGGCGATGACCTTCTACAAGGCGGGTCCCACCCTTATCACCGCATCACATACCTCCCTCTCAAGTCTAGTCGAAGGAGGCTGTGAGTCCGACTGACTGGACAAGTAGTTTGGTGACCGATTGGCTAATCGACCAAGGGCTGGTTGCGTCCCGATCGGCCCACGTAGGGCTGATCTCTTAGGCTGCTCGGCACCCTAAGGATTTACACTTGGGAAATTTCTCCTTCGGCGTCTTCGGATGGGCGCGACCCACGCGGTCAATGCTGACGTCGCCCAAATCTCCTCGGAATTCATGTAAATCTCGCCATTAAGGTCTGAGCATGCACCCACGCGTAATAATGGTGCTCATTAAATGCCTCCCCGTAAGCGAGCGCCACGTGGCGTTGCTGTCGTCACCTCACAATCGAAGCGCCAGAGTTGATGTAACATTTGATGGTTCGAATTCGACGGCTGGATTTGTGCTTTGGTTCCTGTGCCCTGGATCGGACGCCTCCGGTCGGCGGTGCCCACTCCTTATAAAGCCGCAATGTCGGCTTCTATTCCATCGTTGTTCTCCTTCGTGCGCTCCGGCGATTCTGCTCATCCAATGCTCTGGCGATTCTGTTCGTTTAGTGCTCCGGCGATCCTCAATATTTTCAGCACTCTTTCTTTGTAAGCTCTTCGATCTTTCGCCACCCTTGTAACTGCTCAATTCTTTGCATTCATGTTTTTCCACTTCTGTTTTAGTGCTTTTCCGTCCTCTTTGCCGCCCATTTCCTTACTATCTTGTTTTCCGGCGATGGCTAGTTCTTTGTAGCCATCCGACCCCGCTCCCGATCTCTGGTACAACACCATGGAGACTTGGTTCGACGTGGGCGACGCTGCGAGCCTCATCAACACCTTTGACATTCCTCCTGACCATGAAATAGTCTTAACCTCCCCGTCCGATCGGCCTAATGACCCGCCGATCGGCACTATCTATTTTTTCCACGACCAATTCATGGTTGGTCTGCGCTTCCCAATCCATCCTTTCATAACCGAAGTCTGCAATTATTTTCATGTCCCTTTGGCGCAGCTCGCCCCTAATTCTTTTCGCCTCCTGTGCGGTGTGGTTGTACTGATCAAGGTGCATGGTATTCCCCTCACACCTCAGGTATTCCATTACTTCTATTATCCCAAGCAGTCCGAGCTGGGCACCTATCTCTTCCAGTCTTGGGTCAGCTTGGTCTTCTTCGACAAAATGTCATCTTCCAATAAACATTGGAAAGATTACTTTTTCTATATGCGTCTCCCCGAGCGGTCGAGCTTCCATACTAAGTGGCAAGTCGGGCTCCCGCCTCAACCGGAGCTACCGAAGTATAGGAGCCGACCGAATTATCTCCATGCGGCCAACCTACTGGCCGACCAGAAATTCAACATCCATAAGTTGCTGCCGGAGGGGGTGATGTATACGTTCGGGCTGAGTCTGATCCGGATGAAGCTCCCGAGCATCCTAGGTATGAAATTTTCTCTTCTTTCTTCTTTTGAGTCTAACTGATTCTTTCTTTCCTTTACAGCCGACATCATGATGCGCTCCTTAGCCACCGGAATTATGAAGGTCAAGCAGGCTGAGATTGAGACAGCAGCGACAAAAGAGATGGCGAGCCTCGGTTTAACTCCGGTCGGCTCTCACGAGGGTGAGAACGAGGCAACGCAAACTGAAGGAGAGGGTGCCGCAGGTCTGACTCCCCACACAGAACTAGTCGGGGATCCGTTTCCTTCTGAGTCCCAGCCTGCCGCTCGGGAAGAAGGGTTGAGGTCATCTGGCGATGTTCCCTTGACCAAGCGCAAGAGGCGCCGCATGACCACCCCTTCCCGCTCTGCAGCTTCGGTGGTGCGCTCCACCGAGCGGGAAGGCATCTCCCCTCTAGCTGCTCCCAAGACCGTGGAAGCTGTTTCTTCCGATCGGACCCCCTCATTATTCGATCTGCAGTTGGACCCGATTACGACTCAACCGCTAGCGTCTCTTCCTCCAGTTCGATGAAGGATTCTATGATCCAACATCCTCCCTACTTCGGTCGTCCCGTCCTCCTATCCTTCGACGTCCGCTCAATCTGCCCCGAGTGATCGTCGATCCGTGACAGCAATCCTCCACCTTCCGACGGAAGAGTTCTTAGCAGCGACTGACCAGCCGAAGATTCTGGAGCATCAGATTCTGATCCGCGGGCCGCTCGCCAAGGTTTGGGAGGAGGCCAGAGGGTGTGCTGCGACGATGCCTCCCGGGCTGCTTGGCAACAGCCACATGCAAATGGCCACTGGCGTAAGTTTTTTATCTATTCATGATTTACCTTCCTTCGGCACTAACATTCTTCCGTTCGGATGTAGTACTGGGTAGAGAGTGTGGCGGTGTGCAACCGTCTGGCGTTGGTGGAGGAGGAGCTTAAAAAGCTCAAGATTTCTGGTGGAGCTTCTTCCTCCCAAGGGCCTTCGATTGTCAGGCTGCAGGCCAATCTAGCCGAGACCAAGAAGCTTCTGAAGGCCGAGCAGAAGACCTCCTCTGACCGGGCGATCATGATGGTCCGGCTCGAGACCCAGGTGAAATCCTATGAACAGAAGATCGAGCAGGCCACCACTAGAAAAAATCGAGCTATAGCTGACCTGGATCTGAAGAACCAGGAAGCTCGAAACTTAGCCGAGAAGCTCAAGAAGGTGGAGAACCTTTTGGCTGCCGAGCGGGAGAGTCATTTAGCTCGGGAGACTATTCTTCAAGGGTAAGTGAAGGCCCTTGAGGATTCTCTGGAGACCTCCCGCGCGGCCCTGAAGACTTACCAGGATGCCGAGCCGAGCCGCTTCACGACCATGAAGTAGGGATACCTCCTCTTAGACCAGTTCCTCATGAAGCCGTCCACACGGATCGCCCGATGGTTTGAACTGGCCATCAACGCGACAATCATCAAGCTGAAGGCGAACGACCATCTCCCTGAAGCCTTGCCTGCTAACATTGTCGATCGCGTCTAGCTCCTCAACTCTATTCCTGACAAAGCTTTTGATTACATCGAGTGAGGAGGGCTTTTGTAACTCGAGTGAGGAGGGATTCTGTAACAAAGTGTTGCATGTTTGACTGTCATTCGATAGCTTTTTGTTCGTTATCAATGAAGTTGTTTGGCGGTTCTTCATATATTTACTTGCCTTCTTATTAAGCTTTTGGCCTCTCAATCCCAGACGGACGATACATATCCATTATTGAACTCATTAAGGTCATACCTCTGGGTTTATAGTCACCACTCGACTCTAGGGTTTAACGTCGCAGCTCGACGGCTTGATGAAGGCTCGGGTTTAAGGTCGCCGCTCGACCGTCGGTGGAGACCTGGGTTTATGGTCGCCGCTCGAAGATTTTTTAAGGCAGGAGTTTAAGGTCGCCGCTCAACCGTCGGTGGAGACCTGGGTTTAATGTTGCCACTAGACGATCTTCTAAGGCAGGAGTTTAAGGTCGTCGCTTAACCATCGGTGGAGACCTGGGTTTAACGTTGCCTCTCGACGGTCTTTTAAGGCAGGAGTTTAAGATCGCGACTCGACCATCAGTGGAGATCTGGGTTTAACGTTGCTGCTCGACGGTCTTCTAAGACAGAAGTTTAAGGTCACCTCTCGACCATCGGTGAAGACCTGGGTTTAACGTCGCCGCTCGACGGTTTGATGAAGACTTGCCATTTGGCGATAATTTTGCAAACCTTTCACTTTTGATTTCAATCCTGCAGTCGAAGGGCGCAGGAAAATGGAAAATATGACATTAACTACATTAGCGCACCTTTCATCCAGCTCGGTACAGCTGGAGATGGTTTGCGCTCCACGGACGTTCTAGTCACCGTTGGTCCTCGTCCTCTAGGTAGTAGGCACCTGAGCGGAGCTTTTCCACAACCTTGAAGGGTCTGGCCCAGGGAGCCTCCAGTTTAGTGACATCGTCGACCAGCTTCACCTTCTTCCATACGAGGTCCCCGACCTGGAACGACCTCGGAATCATCCTCCTATTGTAGTTTTGCCGCATTCTTTGTTTGTAGGCCATCAGTCGAACGACGACCTTAGCGCGTGCCTCATCCACCAGGTCCAAATCCAATAGCCTCCTCTCGGCATTGTCCTCGTTGTAGTTCTGTATCTGATCAGACTCGACTCTGATCTCGACGGGGATGACCGCTTCGTTCCATACACCAAGTGGAATGAGGTTACTCCCGTACCTTCCTTAGGGGTCGTGCAGATTGCCCATAGCACGCTGGGGAGTTCGCCCACCCAGCTTCCTCCGACGTGGTCGAGCCGAATCCGTAAGATCCGCAAGATCTCCTGATTGGTGACTTCGGCATGTCCGTTGCTCTGAGGGTATGCTACGGAGGTGAAGGCCTGCTGAATGCCATACCCCTCACACCATTCTTTGAGTTTCTGTCCGGCGAACTGCCTACCATTGTCTGACGCGGAATCCCAAACCGACAGATGATGTGCTGTCAAATAAACTTCTGGACCATCTGCTCGGTTATTCTCGCCAACGGCTCTGCTACGACCCATTTGGAGAAATAATCCACTGCGATAAGCAAGAACTTCCGTTGACCCGTCGTCATGGGGAAGGGCCCCACGATGTCCTCGAAAGGGCATGATATCGTGGAAGCCTTCATTTCTTCAGTATGTTAGTGCGAAAGGTTATAGTACTTCTGACAAGGCAGACAGGTGGCTACTGTCCGAGCGGCGTCTGCTTGTAAGGTCGGCTAGAAATATCCAGCCAGCAAGATCTTCCTCGCCAGCGACCGACCGCCCGGATGTCCTCCACAGGAGTCTTGGTGTACTTCTTGCAGTATGTAGTCAGCGTCTTTCGATCCAACGCACTTAAGCAGCAACCTAGAAAAAGCCTTCTTGTAGAGCTAGTTCCCGACCAATGTGAACCGACCGACCCTTTTTCTGAGTAGTCGGGTCTCCTCCCGATCGGGCGGTGTAGCTCCCGATAGTAAAAACTCTATTAATGCTGTCCTCCAATCGCCTGGTAAAGTGAGTCCCTCTATCCGATCGATATGCACCACCAAAGACACCTGCTTGATCGACTGTGTGATAACAATGGGTGATAGCGAGCTAGCTAGTTTGGCCAGCTCATCCGTCGCCTAGTTCTCCGCCGGGGGAATCTTTTGTATGATGACCTCTTGAAAATTGGCCTTCAGCTTTTCGACGACCTCCGCGTAGAGCTTGAGCCGAATGTTACTTATCTCGAATGTCTCGATAAGCTGCTGAGCGACTAATTGGGAATCCGAGTGAATTAAAACCTTGATGGCTCTAACGTGTCGGGCGGCTTGCAGGGCTGCTATGAGTGCTTCGTATTCGGCCTTGTTGTTGGTCGCACGATAATCCAGCCGAATGTACAGATGCATCAGCTCTTACTGGGGGGAGATCAGTAGTATACCAATCTCGCTTCCTTGCTGAGTGGACGATCCATCCACATATATCCTCCAAGTGGCTTCTGGCTCAGGATTCTATACTTCAGTAAAGAAGTCCACCAAGGACTGCGCCTTAATGGTCGTTCGGGGTTGATACTGGATGTCGAATTCGCTTAGTTCTGTTGTCCACTTGATCAACCATCCTGACGCCTCTGGATTGAGGAGGACTCTCCCCAGAGGGTTGTTGGTCATCACGATGATTGTGTGCGCGAGGAAATATGGGCGGAGCCTCCGAGCGGTCAGAACTAACGCAAAGGCAAGCTTCTCGAGACCAGTGTAGCGAGATTCAACATCTTTTAAAATATGACTCAGGAAATACACTGGTTGTTCTTCGCCGTTCTGCCGAACTAACGCCGACTCGACAGCATGCTCGGTCGAGGACAGATAGATTTGGAGCACCTCGTCGTAGTTGGCTTAGCCAGTACAGGCAGTGAGTTCAGATACGCCTTGAGTTCCTCGAAGGCCCGGTCGCACTCTTCAACCCATTGGAATTTGGTGGCTCGACACAATATCTTGAAGAAGGGTAGTCTCCGGTCGGATGACTTGGAGATGAACCGAGATAATGTTGTTATCCGACCGGTGAGACGTTGAGCTTCCTTCAAATTTCTTGGAGGCGACATATCTTGCAGTGCCTTTACTTTGCTGGGGTTCGCCTTAATGCCCCGCTCGATGACTATGTAGCCCAAGAAATGTCCACTCCTTGTGCCGAATAGACACTTGTTCGGATTTTGCTTGATTCCGTACGTCCTAAGTGTCTGGCAGGTCTCCATGATATCTACACAGAGGTCAGCCACTCGGAGGGATTTGATCAATATTGTTGGAATGTATACTAAAAGTATATCTTTTTATATAAACATTTACTTAGAAATAAAGAATCGCATTGATCAAATATCTACATTTATGCTAAGTGTAGTTGTTCAATTAATTTATGATCCTGTCTGTGCACTGAGTCGATGGAAACTGGGGGCGTGCCACTCTCTGCTGCTCCCAGGTGATCTTCACGGCGACGTAAGCCTCCGATGAACCTGCAACCAAGTCGGGCCGGGGAGGGGTTCCCGGCGACGACCCTCCGACGCTCAAGTCAGACGACTGCGAGAAGAATCACAAGTAAGATAGAGACGGTGGCTACAGTAGAATAGGAGAAAAAATCATACCTCCGTCGAAGTCCGGGGGTCTTTATATAGGATCCCAGAGAAGCGCGTGCACACTTCCCAAGGTGTGCACGCTCCTCAAAGCATACCTTGGAATGACTGTGTCAAAAAAGAATGTCTGACACCATACCTCAAGTGTCCGAGCATATCTCTGTTATCACAGCGGAAACTTCCTCCGTATGATCCTTGGTACGGCCCGGCCGCCGACCATGCTGCTTGTCGACGGCAGACGTCTCGAGAATGATATCACTAGCTGCCACTTTTGTCCTCTTCTAAACCCTTTGTCTTTAACCGAGCCGGTCGGGCTGATCGCTCGGCCTCCCGGACGCCCGGGTATACACGTGCCTCGGACCGGGTGAGTCGGTCGATCGGTCATATACTCGGATGGGGGCACCAGCTAGTTGTTCTGCCGTTCGGCCTAGCAACCCAGCTACTCGACATAGCGGTTCCTCTATAAAGGAGGTGGTGAGCGTCGGAAGCTCGACCCGAGGTCGAGCTGTCTTCGTGCTGGTCCGAGGTCTACCCAGGCCGGTCGGCCAAGAGATTCCTCCCTGCTCGACCGAACCTTTGACTTCCTCCCTGCTAGGCCGGACCTTTGACTCTTTCGTACCATTGACCACTTCCTCTATGGGCCCCCGCTCCTTACCACCGGATCACATGCCTTCCCTTCAAGTCTAGTCGAAGGAGGGGGCAAGTCCGACTGACTGGACTGTTGGCTTGGTGGCATGTCTGCCACTCATCCAATGAGATTAGTGTCCATCCGTCCGGGGACTATACAAGTAGGCAATGCCGATCGGTGCGTCATCGGCTGGTACTTGGAAAGTTTTATCTGCCTGTCGTTGTCCCGCCGTTCCGGCAACAGTCACGCTGATTATCCCTAGAAAACTCCTTGGCATTTGTGTAAATCACCGCCATTAAGGCTGAGCACATGACCATGCCCGCATGATGGTGCCCATTAAATGCGACCCGTGAGCGAGCGCCACGTGGTCGCGCATCTATCACCGTTCACTCGAGCCGTCAGGTCTGATGTGACCTTTGGCTTTTTGAATTCAATGGTCAGATCCCCTCCTCGGCTCCCGTGACCTGGATTGGATGGCTCCGGTTGCTCGAGCCCAACGTTTATAAGGACATCTCCTCTTCCCCAACCGCTTCGTGATATCGCGTGCGCATCCGAAGACTTCCGCTTCCTCTCGTTCAACGTTCCGGCGAACTCATTGCTTTGCTTTCCAGTGATCCGTCGCCTCCTCCTTTGGTCTTATCTCTCGTAAGACCCCTTCGCCCTTTTCCTTTCAGTTCTTTTGTGTTTTTCTTTGCCCTTCTCGCTGTATTCGTGCCCCTTTGGACATTGTTCCGGCCATTCTGCTCGTCAAACTTAGACTTCCTCTGTGTTGGTCCTTGTCCTGATAATGGCTAGTTCTTCTCGCCCATCCGACCTCGCCCCGACCTCTGGTATACCACCACGGAGAGCCGGTTCGATGAGCGGGATGCGCTGAGCCTCACCCGAACCTTTGAACTTCCATCCAACCACGAACTAATATTAGCCACACCCTCCGATCGGACACACGACCCTCCGACCGACACTGTTTGCTTTTTTCGAGACCAGTTCATGGCCGGTCTATGCTTTCCCATTCATCCGTTCATCCTTGAGGTGTGCAACTATTTCCGTCTCCCGCTCGACCAACTTGTCCCTAACTCCTTTAGGTTGCTGTGCGGGGTGGTTGTCCTCTTTAGGCTGCACGGCATCCCCTTAGTCCCTAAGACCTTCCACTACTTCTATTATCCCAAACAGTCCGAGTGGGGTACTTTTCTCTTCCAATCGCGGATCGGTCTTGTCTTCTTCGACAAGATGCCGACCTCGAACAAACATTGGAAGGAAAACTATTTCTATCTTCGTTTTCCCGAGCGATCGTCCTTCCGCACTAAATGGCAGACCACTGTGCCAAGCCCGCCGGATCTCGGTAAATATAAGAGCAGCCAGATTACCTTCACGCAGCCAATTTGCTAGCCGGGCAAAGATTTAATATCAATAAGCTGCTCTACGAGGGGGTGCTATATATATTTGGACTGAGCCCGATCAGAACGAAGCTTCTGAGCAGCATGGGTAAGCATTTTCCTCATCCCCCTTCCTTTTGGTCTAACTGATTTATTCTTCTTTTATGCAACCGACATCATGTGGCGCGCCAAGGTTGCTGATCGGATGAAGTTGAAAGCTGCCGAGGTGGAGGCGGTGACTGCGAAGGAGATGGTCGATCTAGGCATCGAACCGGTTGGCTCACACGAGGGTGAAAGCGAAGAAGCTTCACCTTCGGTTGGAGAGTCGGTCATTCGGATCCCTGCAACTGCACCGGTCGGTGATGTTATCTCGTCTGCCGGGCAACCAGCATCGGAAGAAGCAGGGCACTCGACCGAGGGCTCCCCACTAATCATACGCAAACAGCGCCAGACGAATCTCCACACCCAATCAGCTACATATGTGGAATCGGTGACTGAGCCAGCCGGCACCCCCTCTGTAGCAATCGCCCCGACCCCTGCTCCCGTCGAGGCCATTTTTCGGATCGAACTCCTTCCCAGCTTGATCTGCCGGTGGCTTCCCTTGGAGCGCCGTCCATCAATTCCTAGCCATGAGCTCCTCTTTGGCTTAGGCATTCTGGTATAATATCCGCCCCGCTCGGCGATTTATTCGGGCGCGCAACCTCAGGTCAATCTGATCCGAGTGGACGTCGAGTGGTTAAGATCGTCCTCCACCTCCCAATAGAAGAATTTCTTCTGGCGGCTGATCGGCCAGTCGCCCCTGAGCATCAGATTACTATCCGCGGATCACTCGCCAAGATATGGGAGGATGCGAGGGCCCGCGTCGCCTTGATAACTCCCGGTCAGCTCGGCAACAACCACTTGCAGCAAGCTACCGGGGTATGCTTCTTAACACAATACATGACTATTTGACTTAGTTCGTGATATTATTTCTTCTGTGCGCAGAACTGGGTAGAGAACATTGCGGTCAACAACCGCCTGGCTGCACTGGAGGAAGAATTGAAAAAGCTTCAAATTTCCGGAGGGCCGCCAGCTCAGGGGCCCTCATACACCACACTTCGAGCCGAGCTGAACAAATCAGAGAAATTACTGGTGGCCGAGCGGCACAAGTCTTCTGGCCTGGAGACCAAGGTAGCTGGGCTTGAAGCCCATGTTAAGTCTCACTACCAGGAGATGAAGCTGGCGACCAATAGAAAAAATAGGGTCGTCTCTGATTTAGAGGCAAAGAATGTGCAGGCCCGAGCGCTGGAGCAGCGCGTCAAGGAGTTGGCCGATCTGCTATCTGCTGAGCAGGAGGGTCGATAAGCTGCTGAAGCAAATCTTCAAGGAGATAAGAAAGATCTCCAAGACGCTCTTGACACTTCCCGAGCGGTGCTGAAGGAATATCAAGACGGTGAATTAGGCCTCTTCGAGGCGATGAAGCAAAACTATCTCCGCTCGGATGAATTTGGTGAGAAGTTTAGTGATCGGCTAGTTATAGCCTTTTAGGAAGCCATTCGGATGACAACTGTTTATCTGAAGGCTAAGGGCCAACTTCCGGAGACGACCTCCATCCCTCCTAAAGACTTTGCCGGTCTGCTAGAAACCATCCCCGAGCCCATTTTTGAAGCCTTGGAGTGAGGAGCGTTTTCAGCTTTGTCTTTGTTTCTGTGTTTTGAAGTGTATCTGTATGCTCGTTGTTCTGCGAGTTATAATTATTCGCTTTAATCTGACTTTCAACTTACTTGACTGTGTTATTTTTGTACGATGCGTTAATATAAAATTCTGTCTCTGCTAATGTTACTTCTTCGCACGCATTTTTCCCGAGTGGTATTCAGTAGTCCTTGGGCCGGGGGGTTTATAGTCGCCGGTCCGACTCAGGGATTTAATGTCGCCGCTCGATGGTCTTCAGGTCGGAGGGTTTTTATAGTCGCCGATCCGACTCAGGGATTTAACGTCGCCGCTCGACGGTCTTCAGGCCTGAGGCTTTATAGTCACCGATCCGACTCAGGGATTTAACGTCGCCGCTCGACGGTCTTCGCGCCAGGGTTTTTATAGTTGTCGGTCCGACTCATGGATTTAACGTCGTCGCTCGACGGTCTTCACGCCGGGGTTTTTATAGTCACTGGTCCGACTCAGGGATTTAACATTACCGCTCGACGGTCTTCAGGTCGGAGGGTTTATAGTCACCGGTCCGACTCAGGGATTTAACGTCGCCGCTCGACGGTTTTCGCGCCGGGGTTTTTATAGTCACCGGTTCGACTCAGGGATTTAACATCGCCGATCGACGGTCTTCAAGCCGGAGGGTTTATAGTCGTTGGTCCGACTCAGGGATTTAACGTCGCCGCTCGATGGTCTTCGCGCCGGAGTTTTTATAGTCGCCGGTCCGACTCAAGGATTTAACGTCGCCGCTCGACGGTCTTCGCGCCGGGGTTTTTATAGTCGCCGGTCCGACTCAGGGATTTAACGTCGCCACTCGACGGTCTTCATTCGCATAAATTGTTCCTTTAACTTTACTCCTGCGGTCAAAAGATACAATATAATTGAACATTATGAGTTACAATGGCATACCTTTCACCCAGCTCAGTACGACTGGAGGTGATTTGCGCTCCACGGTCGCTCTAGCTTGCATCCATCTTCATCTTCGAGGTAATAGGCGCCCGAACGGAGCTTTTCTATAATCTTGAACGACCCGGCCCAAGGAGCTCCCATCTTGGTCACGTCGCCGACCGGCTTGACTTTCTTCTAGACGGGATCGCCGACCTGAAAAGATCTGGGAATTACCCTTCTGTTGTAGTTTTTCTTCATCCTCTGCCGATACGCCATCAATCGAACGGCGTCTTTGACTCGCGTCTCGTCCACCAAATCCAGCTCCAAATGCCTCCGCTCAGCATTGTTCTCGTCGTAGATTTTGATCTGGTCGGATTCTACCCTGACTTCTACCAGGACGATGGCTTCCCCGCCGTACACCAGGTGAAAGGGGGTCGCTCCTGTTCCCTCCTTGGGCGTCGTTTGGAGCGCCCATAATACCCCAGGCAGCTCGTCGACCCAACTGCCACCCTCATGGTCGAGTCGAGCCCGGAGAATTCGTAAGATCTCCCGATTGGTGACTTTGGCTTGCCCGTTACTTTGGGGATATGCTACAGAGGTGAAGGCCTATTGAATACCGTACCCCTCGCACCATTCCTTGAGCTGCTGACCCATGAACTGCCGTCCATTATCGGAGATGAGCCGCCGCGGGATGCCAAACCGACAAATGATATATTGGCATATAAATTTCTTGACCATTTCCTCGGTTATTTTAGCTAGCGGCTCGGCTTCAACCCACTTGGAAAAATAGTCCACTGCTACTAGCAAGAACTTTCGATGTCCGGTCGCTATTGGAAATGGTCCCACAATGTCCATGCCCCGTTGATTGAACGGGCAGGACACTGTGGAAGTTTTTAATTCTTCCGCGGGACGGTGTGAGAAACTGTGGTACCGTTGGCAGGATAAGCATGTGGCGACTGTTCGAGCGGCGTCCTCCTGTAAAGTCGGCCAAAAATAGCCGGCCAAAAGAATCTTCCTTGCCAACGAACGATCGCCCGGATGCCCGCCGCATGAGCCTTGATGTACTTCTTGCAAAATGTAATCCACATCCTCCGGGCCGACGCATTTAAGCAGAGGCCTGGAGAACGCCTTTTTGTAGAGCTGGTCGCCAATGAGGACGAACCGACCAGCTCTTCTTCTGAGCAGGTGTGCCTCCGACCGATCAGATGACGTTGTTCCGAACTTCAGAAACTCTGTTACCGCCGTTCGCCAGTCACTTGGGAATGTGAGTCCTTCCATTCGGTCAATGTGGGCGACTAGGGACACTTGCTCGACTGGCTGCTCAATGACGATAGGTGTTATCGAACTGGCCAACTTGGCCAGTTCATCTACAGCATGATTGGCTGAGCGGGGGATCTTTTGTATCAGCACCTCTCGGAAACCGGCCCTTAGTTTGGCGAAGGCTTCCGCATAAAGCTTTAGCCTAACGTTGCTTATCTCAAATACCCCCGCAAGTTGCTGAGCGGCCAACTATGAGTCTGAATGAATTAACACATTGCTAGCTCCCACATGCCGAGCAGCCTGCAGACCTGCTATAAGCGCCTCATACTCAGCTTCATTATTGGTTGCTCTGTAGTCCAACTGTACGGATAGGTACATCCGTTCTCCATGGGGGGAGACCAGCAGCACGCCTACTCCACTTCCTTGCTGAGTGGACGATCCATCTACATACACCTTCCAGGTAGCTTCGGGCTCGGGATTTTGTACCTCGGTGATGAAATATGCCAACGCCTGTGCCTTGATTACCGTCCGGGGCTGATATTGTTTGTCAAACTCGTTAAGCTCTATCATCCATTTGATCAGCCGCCCGGACGCCTCAGGGTTTAGTATAACCCGACTTAAGGGGCTATTCGTCATGACGATAATCGTATGCCCCAGGAAATATGGCCGGAGCCTTCGAGCGGCCAAAACAAGTGCGAAGGCAAGCTTCTCAAGACCAGTGTAGCGAGACTCAGCATCCTTTAAGATGTGGCTAAGGAAATACACTGGCTGTTCTTCGCCGTTCTGCCTGACTAGCGCCGAACCGACCGCATGCTCGGTTGAAGACAAATAAATGTCGAGGGGCTCATCGACAGATGGCTTAGCTAATACAGGTAATGAGTTTAGTTTAGGTAGGCCTTCAATTCTTCGAATGCTCAGTCACATTCCTTATCCCATTGGAATTTGGTCGCTCGACGCAGGATCTTGAAGAAGGGCATGCTCTGATTGGCCGTCCGGGAGATGAACCGGGATAGCGCTGTTATGCGACCCGTGAGACGCTGGACTTCCTTTAAGTTTCGGGGCGGTGACATATCTTGTAGCGCTTTGACCTTGCTAGGGTTGGCCTCAATGCCTCGCTCGGTGACTATGTAGCCTAGGAAACGACCACCTTTTGCTCCGAACAGATATTTTTGTGGGTTCAACTTGATACCGTACGCCCGTAATGTCTGGAAAGTTTCCTCTATATCTGCACAGAGGTCGGCCACTCTGAATGATTTAATGAGTATATCATCAACATATACCTCTAGGTTTCGCCCGATCTGCTCCCGAAACACCCTGTTCATAAGCCTTGGTACGTAGCCCCCGCGTTCTTTAGTCCGAACGACATGATGTTGTAACAATAAGTGTCGTCCGCCGTGATGAAACTGACCTTCTCTTGATCCTTCCGGGCGAGCGGCACTTGGTGGTAACCCTGATATGCATCCAACATGCATATCAGTTCGCACCCGGCGGTCGAATCCACCATTTGGTCAATCTGGGGCAATGGGTAAAAATCTTTCGGACACGCTTTGTTCAGGTCGCGGAAGTCGATGCAGACTCTCCATTTTTTGCCGGGCTTGGAGACTAGCACCACATTTGCGAGCCAGCTTGGGAACTGCACCTCGCGTATTTGGCCGGCCTTTAGAAGCTTCTCGACTTCCACCCGTATGATGACATTCTGCTCGGCACTATAGTCCCGCTTCCTCTGCTTGACGGGCCGAGCGTCCGGCCGGACATGTAGCTCGTGTTGTGCGACGCTCGGCGAGATTCCTAGCAACTCGTGCGTCGACCAAGCGAAGACATCGTGGTTTCGTTGGAGACACCTGGTCAGCTCCTCCTTCTGGCTTGCCTCCAGGTCAGAGGCTATGAACGTCGTGGCCTCCGGTCAAGCCGGATAAATCTGTACCTCCTCCTTTTCTTCATAAACAAAAGTAGGCGGCTTCTCGGTTATAGCATTTACCTCGATACGGGGGGGGCCTTCCGAGCGGATCTTGCCTCTGCTCGCACCATCTCCACATTGCAACGGCGTGCTGCCAACTGATCGCCTTTAACTTCTCCCACTCGGTCTTCCACGGGGAATTTGATCTTCTGGTGGAAAGTTGAGACGACCGCCCGAAACTCGTTGAGAGCCGGTCAGCCCAAAATGATGTTATATGCGGAGGGAGCATCTACAACGATGAAGTTAGCAGTCCGCGTCCTTTTGAGTGGCTCTTCCCTGAGCGAGATGGCCAGCTTAATCTGATCGACTGGTTGAACCTTGTTCCCCGTGAATCTGAACAAGGGCGTGGTCATTGGTAGTAGCTCCGCCTTGTCGATTTGGAGCTGGTCAAATGCCTTCTTGAAGATTATGTTGACCGAACTCCCTGTGTCAATAAAGATGCGATGAATAGTATAGTTGGCTATTACCGCTCAGATGATGAGGGCGTCATCGTGCGGCACTTCGACTCCCTCGAGGTCGCCAGGACCAAAGCTGATCGCCGGCCCGCTCGCCTTCTCTTTGTTGCATCCCACAGCATGTATTTCCAATCGTCGGTCGTATGACTTGCGGGCTCGGTTAGAGTCCCCACTTGTTGGCCCATCGGCGATGATATTGATTTTCCCCCGAGCGGAATTACTTCTATTTTCTTCCTCCCGAGCAGATGGCCTAGCTTGCTCGTGGGAGACTCGAGGGTTGGCCCTTGCCTGGTGATGTTGCTGCTGATGGTGGTGCCGCTCGGCGTGTTGATGCTGAGTTCGCCAGTTCAGTGAAGGTGACCGGCGACGATAGATCCTCGGCTCAGGCTGACTGACCGGGGGGAGACTTCGGCAGTCTCGAGTATTATGGGTGGCTGATTGATGGATTTTGCAAAACATGGGCGTCCATACCTTGCCTTTTTGCCGAGGTCGTTCGACCGCAATGTGCTGAATGACGGGCGATCTGAAATCTTGAGGTGGCCTCATCCCCTCGGCACGTGGCCCTTTTGGCGGTTGCTAGTTGATATGCGTTCTCCGTTCAGTTTGGGATGGGGGTTCGCCCGACGCTTCCTTCTTTCGGGCCGTTTGTGCCTCCTCCACATTAATATACTCACTCGCTTTTTTCATCATGTGGTCGTAGTCGCGAGGCGGCTTCTTGATGAGCGAGCGAAAGAAGTCCCCATAGACTAAGCCTTGTATAAAAGCATGCATCATGGTCTCAGACGAGATAGTGGGGATGCCCATAGCGGCTTGGTTGAAGCGCTGGATGTAGGTTCGGAGAGTTTCTTTCGGGCCTTGCTTCATGGAAAAGAGGTTGACGCTAGTCTTCTGATAGCGTCGGCTGCTAGCAAAGTGATGGAGGAATGCCGTTCGAAAATCTCTGAAGCTCTTAATCGATCCGTCCGGCAACCTCCGTAACTAGCGTTGAGCTGAGCCGGATAATGTAGTGAGGAAGACTCTGCATTTAACTCCGTCGGTGTATTGATGAAGAGTAGCAGTGTTATCGAACTTACCGAGATGGTCGTCCGGATCAGTTACGCCATTATACTCCCCGATCGATATCGAAGCATAATGCTTCGGGAGCGGGTCTTGTAAAATTGCTTCAGAGAACTGGCGATTGACCCGCTCGGGGGATGACTCTGCACGCGGTGCTTTCCCCTTTCTGGCATCTCACACGGGCGCTTCATCGGACGACCCCTGGTTGGCCAGGGCCAATTCTGACGGCGTCTGGAACAATGCTCGATGGAATGGAATAGGGGCGGCCGACGCGTCCCCTGGCGTGCCGGTCTGCCCCTTGTTCTGAGCCCAGGTAGAATATTATTCCGGCCGGTCCTCCATTGCCGCTCGGCCTCCAGAAACCGAGGCGGCCTGCTGCGCTATCCTCTCGGCTTGGGCCTTCTGCTGTTGCTCCACCATCTTTGCAGCTCGTGCCTGAATGAGTGCCTCTAGTTCCTCGGGAGAGAGCGTTACCATGAGTTGGCATCCAGCTTCTTCCATCTTCTCGACTCGGATTCAGGCGCGTTCCCACAAACGACACCAATTTGATCCTGTCCGTGCACTGAGTCGATGGAAACTGGGGACGTGGCGCTCTCTGCTGCTCCCAGGTGATCTTCACGACGACGTAAGTCTCCGATGAACCTGCAACCAAGTCGGACCGGGGAGGGGTTCCCGGCGACGACCCTCCGACGCTCAAGTCAGACGACGGCGAGAAGAATCACAAGTAAGACAGAGACGGTGGCTACAATAGAATAAGAGAAAAAATCATACCTCCGTCGAAGTCCGGGGGTCTTTATACAGGACCCCGGAGAGGCGCGTGCACGCTTCCCAAGGTGTGCACGCTCCTCAAAGCATACCTTGGAATGGTTGTGTCAGAAAAGCATGTCTGACACCATACCTCAAGTGTCCGAGCATATCTCTGTCATGGTAATGGAAACTTCCTCCGTATGATCCTTGGTACAGCCCGACCGCCGACCATGCTGCTTGTCGGCGGCAGGCGTCTCGAGAATGATATCACTAGCTGCTACTTTTGTCCTCTTCTAAACCCTTTGTCTTTAATCGAGCCGGTCGGGCTGATCGCTTGGCCTCTCGGACGCCCGGGTATACACGTGCCTCGGACCGGGTGAGTCAGCCGATCGGTCATATACTCGGATGGGGGCACCAACTAGTTGTTCTACCGTTCGGCCTAGCAGCCCAGCTACTCGGCATAGCGGTTCCACTATAAAGGAGCTGGTGAGCGTCGGAAGCTCAACCCGAGGTCTAGCTGTCTTCGTGCTGGTCCGGGGTCTACCCGTGCTGGTCTGGGGTCTACCCAGGCCGGTCGGCCAAGAGATTCCTCCCTGCTCGGCCGAACCTTTGACTTCCTCCCTGCTAGGCCGGACCTTTGACTCTTTCGTGCCATTGACCACTTCCTCTGTGGGCCCCCGCTCCTTGCCACCGGATCAATTTATATTGTAGATAACATGGTGTGTGGTGTCACACACAGAAGATAATGTTATCAGTTCTTTATAAATTATAAACAGTTGCTCATGTCTAAGATGGATAGGAACAAACCATTGGAATAGTCGTAGTGTAATTTGGTATTAGTTTATCTTGACTATAAAATTACACTAGTACACTCAGAGTGTATTGAACTGGACCATTTAAGGTAAGTTCTTTTTATACTAACTGAATAAAAGAACAAGATCTTTGTTATTGTGGAAGTGTGTACTCTTAATCCTGATACAATAATAAGCACATAGATCTAGTATTTATTTATTTGATTTATCAGTGGGTGAGATTTAGCTCGATAAATCAAGAGGTCCGATAAGTTGGGAAATGATATTATTTATAGTGTGTATTGTTGATTACAGAAGGAAACTATGTCCTAGTAATCTAGGTTGATAATGCCCCCAAGAGGAGCTTATAAGGATTGTTATGTAAACCCTGCAGGTGGACTTAGTCCAACATGATGATAAGGTTGAGTGGTACTACTCTTGGACTAAGATATTAATTAAAGTAAGTTGTCAGTAACTCATTTAATTAGTGGGTATTCGATATCTTAAACACAGGGAGATTAACACACTCATGATAAGAAGGAGCCCAAAATGTAATTTAGGATTGGTGCGGTAGTTCAATAATAATTCTTTAGTGGTATGAATTATTATTGATGAAATTAAGTTAGGTGTTCGGGGCGAACACGGGAAGCTTAATTTCATCGGGAGACCAAAACCAATTCCTCCTCTCGGTCCCTATCATAGCCCCTTATTTATAAAGTATTATACCCGCCTATACCCACCTTAAGGTGGTCGGCCAAGCCTAGCTTGGAGCCCAAGCTAGGGCCAGTCAAACCAAGGTGGGTTGGTTTCATTAGGTGGCCGGCCCTAGCTTGAACCCAAGCTAAGGTGGTGGCCGACCACAATAAAAAATAAAAGGATTTTATTTTTAAAATCTTTTCTTATGTGGAAACATGTTTTAAAAGAGAGTTTAAAATTTAAATCTTCCCTTTTATAGTTTTCTGCAAAGGATTAAGAGAAAGGTTTGATATCTTTCCTTATTTGTAGTTAAAAGGAATATTTTAATTTTTGATAAAACTTTCTTTTTTAAACCATGCTCATGATTTAAAAGAAAATTATAAATCTTTCCTTTTATAGCTTTCTATAAAAGATTAAGAGAAATATTTGATATCTTTCCTTATTTGTAGATTGAAAGAAATATTTTAATTTTAGAGAAAATTTTCCTTTTTATAATCATCCACATGTTTTAATAGAGAGATTTTAATTTATAAAAGTTTCCTTTTATAACCAACAATGAAGGGAATTTTTAAAAGAGAAATTTTATTTTAAAAATTTCTGAAAATAAATTAGGAAGTTTTAATTTTGTATTTAAAACTTGTTTGGAGCTCAAGGTGGTGGCCGACCATTAAAGTTTAAAAAGGAAATTGTTGTTTAAATTTTCCTTTTGATGGCAAGGAGAATAAGGAAGATTTTATTAAAACTTTTTTTATATGCCAAGACCAAGGAATAGAAAAGAGAGGGTAGAGGTGTCTCACCTCATAACCTAACATCTATTATTCCCTCTCTTTTCTTCCTTGGTGTGGCCGGTCTCTAGTCTTCCTTTTCTCTTCTTCTTTAGTGGCCGGTGGCACCCTCTCTTGGAGTTCTTGTGGTGGCCGGATTTTTCTTGGAGAAGAAGGAGAGAAATGAGGCTTTGTTCTAGCATCCCTTGGAGCTTGAAGGTTGGTGGCCGAAACTTGCAAGGAGGAAGGTGGTGGTGGTTATCATCTTGGTAGATCGTCGCCCACACGACGTCCAAGATAAGAAGAGGAATACGATAGAAGATCAAGAGGTTGCTGCTTACAAAGAAAGGTATAACTAGTAATTCTATTCCACATCATACTAGTTTTCTTTGTATAGATTTTGAAATACCAAACACAAGAGGCATATGATTCTAGGTTTTGAATTTGTGATTCGAGTTTGTGTTTTTTTGTTTTTTCAAACTTGTGATTCGATTGTTCTTTTTGGTTAAACCTAGGGTTACTATAAGGAAATTAAATATTAAATTTTGTTGAAAGACTTTGTCTAGGAAGTGGTGGATGCTCCCATATCCAAGAAGGCCTAGTGTCTCGCCATGTTTAACCTAGAAGCCAATCTCTGAAATTAATATTTAATTGAATTTGTAACATGGGTGGATTTAGATCAATAATGTTAAGTATCGTTTACGATCCAAGTCTAAACCTCTAAGAACAGATAAGTTAAATTTAGAATCAATAATGTTAAGTTCTGTTTATGATTCCTAATTTAATTTTTAAAAAACACAATAGGTTGTTACATACCTCCGCATAATTTGTTACATACCCAGTAATCGCCTTTATAGTCCACCTAGTTACGAGTGACGTTTGACGAAGCCAAAGTATGCAACTCCTTATTTAGGGAACCATGGTGACTTCAGGTCCAAGGACTAATAGTCATACTAATAGCCACATGAGAAAGTATATGACACTCATATAACGATCCATGATACTTTCTCATGGCGGGTCATTCAGTATACATTCTCCAATGCATACCCATGTGTCAACTTGATATCTCCATATCCATGACTTGTGAGATCAAGTCATCGAGTTGACCTACATGCTAGTCTCATCGCATTAACATTGTCCTTGAATGCTAATACTTGATTAAGAATGATTAAGAGTAGTATTCCCTATATCATCTCACTATCGATTCAACTAATCGATTGATATAGGTAAGAACCTTCTACTCAAGGACGCTATTATACTTAGTTATTTGACACCAATACAAGTAAGCATAATAACCATAAACAAATGTCTTTATTTATATACAAGAATATGATACAACGAGTCCATACAACAATCATCAAATGATTGGCTCTAGGGCTCTAACTAACAATCTCCCACTAGCACTAGTGACAATCAGTGTAGGCTCTAAGGCCTAATGACCTAGTGTGACCATCATGCTTTCTCTGTGCTAAAGCCTTGGTCAAGGGATTTGCGATGTTAGTCTCTGTGGATACTCTGCAAATCTTCACATCTCCTCTCTCGATAATCTCTCGAATGAGATGGAAGCGCCGTAGTATGTGTTTGGTCCGCTGGTGTGAGCGAGGTTCCTTAGTCTGTGCTATTGCTCCATTGTTGTCACAATAGAGCTCTATGGGATTAACTATGCTAGGAACCACCCCAAGCTCAATAATGAACTTGCGGATCCAAACTGCCTCCTTTGCTGCTTCTGATGCGGCAATATACTCGGCCTTTGTTGTAGAATCAGCTACTGTATCCTGCTTCGAACTCTTCCAGCTCACAACACCACCATTTATGCAAAACACGAATCCTGACTGCGATCGATAATCATCCTGATCAGTTTGGAAGCTAGCATCACTGTAACCCTTTACAGCTAGCTCGTCATCGCCTCCATATATCAAGAAATATTCTTTAGTCCTTCTCAAGTACTTAAGAATATTCTTGACTGCTATCCAGTGACTTTCACCTGGATCTGACTGGTATCTGCTCGTCATGCTCAAAGCATACGAGACATCAGGACGAGTACATAGCATGGCGTACATGATAGATCCTATGGCTGAAGCATAATGGATCTGATCCATGCGATCTCTCTCCTCTTTAGAAGAGGGACTTTGAGTCTTCGAAAGACTCACACTATGTGACATCGACAGAAATCCCTTCTTGGAGTTCTGCATGGCAAACCGTAGTAGTACCTTGTCAATGTATGTACTCTAACTTAGGCCAAGAAATCTCTTAGATCTATCTCTATAGATCTGTATGCCTAGAATTCGAGATGCTTCACCTAAGTCCTTCATTGAGAAACAAGTCCCTAGCTAAGTCTTGACAGACTGCAGCAAAGGGATGTCTTTCCCAATTAGTAGTATGTCATCCACATACAATATAAGGAAGACAACTGTGTTCCCTACAACCTTCTTGTAGACACAAGGTTCATCTTCATTCTTGATGAAACTAAACTGTTTGATTGCATCATCGAATCGAAGATTCTAACTCCGAGAAACTTGTTTTAGTCCATAAATGGACCTATGCAGCTTGCATACTCTGCCAGTATGTTGTGGATCTACAAAACCCTCAGGTCATGTATACATCCTCGAGCAGGTTTCCATTCAGAAACGCAGTTTTGACATCCATCTGCCAGATCTCATAATCATGGTACGCTGCAATAGCAAGCATGATCTGAATGGATTTAAACATCGCTACTGGAGAAAAGGTTTCATCATAGTTAATACCATGAATTTGCTTGAAACCTTAAGCTACCAAGCGACCCTTATAAATAAGTCCATCCATGTCAGTCTTTCTCTTAAAGACCCACTTACACCCAATGGGTTTTACGCCCTCAGGTGGATCAACCAAAGTCCATACTTGGTTGGTGTACATGGATTCCATCTCGGATCTCATGGCTTCTAGCCATTTCTCAGAATCTGGGCTCATCACAGCTTCCTGATAGGAGGTGGGCTCATCCTCTATGAGCACAACATCATCATGGTCAGACAAGAGAAATGAATATCTCTCAGGCTGACGACGTACCCTATCAAACCTGCGAAGAGGTATGTCTACTTGAACTGGTTTAGGTTCCTCAACTCCTTGTGGAACAACATCATCCACAACACTTTGTGGTTCCAGTTCACCTTCCATCAAGGCTTCAGTGCTATTGTTCACATCTTGAACTTCTTCAAGATCGAACGTACCCCCACTAGTCTTTCTAGAAACAAAATCCCTTTCTAGAAATACCCTAGTCTTAGCCACAACTATCTTGTGTTGACTGGGAATGTAGAAGTAATATCCCTTCGTTTCCTTGGGATATCCAATAAAATAGCACTTATCAGATTTGGGTCCCAATTTGTCCGAGACTTGACGTCGAACGTAAGCCTCACAACCCCAAATCCTCATAAAAGACACCTGGGCATCTCTCACAGTCCGTATCCTATATGGTGTCTTTATTACAACCTTAGGTGGAACTCGGTTGAGAATGAAGGCTGCTGTGTCTAGAGCATAGCCCCAAAGATACATAGGAAGATCTGTGTGACTCATCATAGATCGTACCATATCTAATAAGGTACAATTTCTCCTTTCGGATACACCATTCCACTGTGGTGTTCCAGGAGGAGTGAGTTGAGATAGAATCCCACACTTAGCTAGATAGTCACGAAACTCATGGCTAAGGTATTCACCAAACTCGATCTGATCGAAGTATCTTAATACTCTTGCCAAGCTGGTTTTGCACTTCATTCTTGAATTCTTTGAACTTTTCAAAGGATTCTGACTTATGTGTCATCAAATACACATAGCCATATCTACTGAAGTCATCAGTAAATGTAATGAAGTACCTATAACCACCTCTAGCAGTGACGTTGAAAGGGCCACATACATCACTATGTATAAGACCTAACAAGTCAGTCGCTCTCTCACTGTGTCCACTAAAGGGAGTCTTGGTCATCTTGTCAAGAAGGCATGACTCGCATGTCTCATATGATTCAAAATCAAATGAGTCCAGCAAATCATTTTTATGGAGCTGGGATAAGCATTTGTCATTTATATGACCTAAGCGACAGTGCCAGAGATAGGTTTGTTTCATGTCATTTGACTTGAACCTCTTGGTACTTATGTTATAGATAGGGTTCTCAAGGTCTAGAATATAGAGTCCATTCATCAGAGGTGCACTACAATAGAACATATCATTTAAATAAACTGAATAACATTTGTTCTTTATTATAAATGAAAAACCTTTCTTGTCCAAACAAGAAACTGAAATTATGTTCTTAGTTAAAGCAGGCACATAACAACATTCATCTAATTCTAATACAAGCCCAGAAGGCAGAGATAGATGATAAGTTCCTACAGTAACAGCAGCAACCCGTGCTCCATTGCCTACGCGTAGGTCCACCTCGCCCTTCGTCAATACCCTGCTATTTCTCAGCGTCTGCACATTAGTACAAATGTGAGAAGCACATCCGGTATCTAATACCTATGATGAAGAAATAGATAGATTGACTTCTATAACATAGATACCTGAAGTGGAAGTCTCACTTCTCTTCTTCTTAAGATCTTCCAGGTAGATTTTGCAGTTCCTCTTCCAATGCCCGGTCTGACCGCAGTGGAAGCAGGTAGCATCCTTAGCAACCCCTCCTTTGGGTTTCAGTGCCTTGCCTTTGCCCTTGGCTTGAGACTTTCCCTTACCTTTAGGCTTGCCCTTGCCTTTGCCCTTTTGCACCATCAAAATGGAGTTGGGCTTAACCTTCTTAAGGTTGAGCTCAGCAGTTCTTAACATGCTAAGCAGCTCAGGCAGTGGCTTGTCAATTTCGTTCATGTTATAATTTAGAATGAATTGACTATAGCTATCTGGCAATGATTGCAAGATCAGATCAGTGGCCAGCTCTTGGCCAAGTGGGAATCCCAACCTCTGTAGGTTTTCTATGTACCCAATCATTTTGAGTACATATGGGCCTACGGGAGTCCCATCTTGCATCTTGTACTGAAACAGTGCCTTAGAGATCTCGAATCTCTCGTGCCTTGCTTGTCCTTGATATAGTTGACGAAGATGTTCAACCATATCATAAGTGCCTATCAACTCGTGTTGCTTTTGAAGCTCAGAGTTCATGGTCGCGAGCATAAGACATGACACATTTAATGCGTCATCTTGATGCTTCTTGTAAGCATCACGGTCAGCTCGCGTGCCAGTGGCAGGAGGTGCCTCCGGAATGGGATGCTCCAGAACGTACAGTTTACGTTCTTGTGTGAGAACAATTCTTAGGTTCCTGTACCAGTCCAAGAAATTAGCTCCGTTGAGCTTGTCCTTCTCAAGGACGGAACGCAGGGAGAAAGAGTTCGTATTTGACCTCATGGTTATCTACAACAGAAAAATGCAGAAAAATAAATATCATATTCTATTAATCATCTAATTAGGCCTTTAATTAAATGATGCTCCCACTGAATTCTATAATTCAAGTGGGACAAGATCCACATCATACTACGCCTTGAGTTAGCTTTGGCTAAATCACCCAAGACTTAGTATGATCGGTAGGTAACTAATTACCAATTACATCTCTATGCAACTCTTGTTTATAGGATCAAGATCCGCATTTATATTAAAACTCGAGTTAGCTTTGGCTAATACGCCCAAGAGTTAATATAAACGTGATTTTGACCTATCTACCAACCATTGGAAAATGCCTATAGTTAAACTCGATCCAATTGAGTTAACTAGTTACTCAATCTAATTGAGTTGTAATCACCCATGCGTTGATAGGCGGGACCAAGATTGTCCCTCCGTACCCTACCAAGATAATATGTGTTGCTCTGCTTTGGCAGATTCAACAACATGTGATCGAGGTAGTGATAGGTATCACAGTATGGCAGGCATTTCGAGTTGACATGATTGAGATCTAATCTAATCGACGATGTGTATCATATACTCGATTTAGATCTAATCTAATCGTGGAGGTGCATCATGTGCGCGACTTAGATCTAATATAATCGTTAAGGCACTAATTAATTACTAATCTAGCATGCATCACATATACACACACAAGCAATTAATTAAATATTTTGTGATTAGTCATGACCCTACTACCATCTTCTCAGGCCAATGAGAAGATCGGATGGTCAACCTAAGGTCAACAGCTTCTCAAGCTCCTTCCTTTGACCACCTTGTGTTGCTCGCGCCCTCTTCGTAACTCCGTCTCGAGTGGACCTTCCACCGCCTCAATTTTGTACATTACAAAAGGTGAAACTCGAGTTACATTCGAGTCTAAACTATTTACAACAGGAATAAATAAATAGAAAGGCACGACGCGCAGGTCGCGAATCAAATATATAACACGCACAATCACATGACGGCATGCATGCCATATTATGAATTACAACACACAATATCCAATCAAATTGGGTCTTTTGGGCCATGACCATCATAAAATAATACATAATTCTAAATTATGTCATTTCTATAAATTTTTGTAATTTTTCTTACAATTTTTATGAGTAAAAAATTCCCAGCGGTCCCGTTTAGTGATTTTCGGGCGCAATCGCGGAACGAAGCCCCTTGCGGGGTCAGGGGCAGCACCCCTACCCGCGATATAACCATCGCGAGTGTTCCTAAGCGATCCTACAGTGCCTTAGCCCGCTGTCCCAAAACGATTTGGGGTGAAACCTTGCCATTTCGGAAATATTTTCTCGGTAGTCGAAGCCTACAAGTGTCTAAACACTTGTGCTTCGCTTCTACGAGAAAATTACCCATAAAATCTATAAAAATCATAAAAACACAGAAACTTACAGATCTGTAGAATTTCATAAAATTCAAAATAAAACTCGTACGCGCTTCGCACGTGACTCTGATACCACTGTTGGGTTTTTCGGCCCGTAAAAACCGCTTTTTGCGTTGCGAAAACCCCGAAATTCCCATGCCATGGATCCGTGCGAAGAAATAAAATTTCGTAAAACTTTCACGTACAAGTTTTCTATGCCTAGATCTACTTTAGATCAACAAGATAAGAATTTACCCTTGATGCGAAGCCCTTCGCTAAATCCCGCTCGTCCAAGGTTCGCCGGATTTCGA
The DNA here is from genome assembly GCF_018446385.1 of Zingiber officinale. Taxonomy (NCBI): domain Eukaryota; kingdom Viridiplantae; phylum Streptophyta; class Magnoliopsida; order Zingiberales; family Zingiberaceae; genus Zingiber; species Zingiber officinale. The sequence goes on along the minus strand of NC_056002.1, from coordinate 94,417,253 downwards.
GAGTATCAAAGTAGATACTCCTCTATGTGTATCCACACAAGCAAGAGATGGAGAAACCTAACACAAAGGTGTGCTAGCACCTTTGTAAGGCTCGGCCAAAGAGGAGGAGAGGGAGAGAAGAAACCTAAAGAGGAAGAAGAAGAAATGAATCAGAATGAATTCTCACCTTGTGTAACTCCCAAGTGGCCGGCCACTTTAGGCTTATAAACTCCCATGGAATATCAAGAGTCAAATCTCTTGATCTCCTCCATGAGGTGACATTTGGTCAAGTCAAACTTGACCAAATGAAGAAGCCTTGATGATGTGGCATTGGTCAAGTCAAAACTTGACTCTTCATCTTCCTATTTAAGTCAAGTCAAACTTGACCACTTCTCTCCCTTGGTTGATCTAATCTAACCATTGGTTCAAGTTAATTTTAATTTAATGAATCTCTATTCATTGAATTAAATTAATTAAATGAGTCTAAGTCCAAATTAAACTCACTTAACACATGAACCAAATTGAGTCTAACTCAATTAGCTCAATTTGGATTACTCTTAATCCAATTTGGTTCATCACATGAACCTAATCCTTTAGGTTCATCAAATGAACCTAATCTCCATCTAATTGCCCTTTGTGTGTGACCCTATAGGTTCTTATAACATTGGCAATGCTCCTAAACTCATTTAGAAGCATAAGTAATAAGTGGTATCTAGCAACACATCATTACTACCTAAGTTATAAGAATGTTGAGATCCAACATCACCTTGTGACTACTAATTATGACTCTTCACCATATATGACAAGTGTCCTTCTATCCTTGACATCTAGATTGATCAATGTGAGGCATAGACCGTGTCATCCTCTAATCAATCTAAATCTTGAATCCCAAGTAGACTCACTCAATCAAATGAGCTCAATATCTCATATTGACTCATTTGGGCATGACCATGCACTTAGTGGTCTCACTCTATCAAGAATATCGATGTCACTCTCGTCATATAGGAGGGATAGATCCCATCTACATCACTCACATCCCTCCGCATAATTTGTTACACACCCAGTAATTGCCTTTATAGTCCACCCAGTTACGGGTGACGTTTGACGAAGCCAAAGTATGCAACTCCTTACGTAGGGAACCATGGTAACTTCAGGTCCAAGGACTAATAGTCATACTAATAGTCACATGAGAAAGTATATGACACTCATATAACGATCCATGATACTTTTTCATGGTGGGTCATTTAGTATACATTCTCCAATGCATACCCATGTGTCAACTTGATATCTCCATATCCATGACTTGTGAGATCAAGTCATCGAGTTGACCTACATGCTAGTCTCGTCGCATTAACATTGTCCTTGAATGCTAATACTTGACTAGGAATGATTAAGAGTAGTGTTCCCTATATCATCTCACTATCGATTCAACTAATCGATTGATATATGTAAGAACCTTCTACTCAAGGACGCTATTATACTTAGTTATTTGACACCAATATACGTAAGCATAATAACCATAAACAAATGCCTTTATTTATATACAAGAATATGATACAACGAGTCCATACAACAATCAACAAATGATTGGCTCCAGGGCTCTAACTAACAGTATCCTTGCAAGGCGTGGTATTTTTTGAGGACCAGAGACGTAGCGGAAAAAGAAGCAAGATAGATGTGGCGACTAGACCCGATTACGGTGGTTAAAGATGGTAGCAGATAGGGTTGGCAGCACACGGAGGACAGTGATGGTAGAAACCATAATAGTTGAAAAATTAATTTCCATATTTATTGCTTTTATTTACTGTGATGTGTGCTTGCATGGTTAAAATTCCTCACCTTAAATAACTAAGTGGGAGAGGGATTAGTAAATAAATTCCATGGTCTCCATTACTGATTTGTAAGTGATGAGACAAACTTACGTGTTGGCTCTGAGTGTCTCCCTCCCCTTCGGATGAGTTTGTTTACAGATCACTAGATCAAACTTCCTTTATGGATGATTATAGGAAATTATTTAGGAGTGTGTGATCATCTCCATATGAAGGGGCACAATCCTATTTAATGGACTAAGTATCAAGTAATGGTATACACTTAGACACATTTAATAGTATCCTCCCCATCGGAGTCACTGCTATTATTTGTGCGACCAAAGGAAAAACCAACTATTAATTTTATTTGTCATAAAGTTAGGTTAATAAGAATAAAATTAATGGGTAAAACCTTCTCTTACAAATGTTTGATTTTGTATACGCCCACACTATTGTGGCATGCAAAATTTATGGTGTTTGAGGTGTTGGTAAATTTAAATAATATTGTTTGAGGAATCAATATTATTCTAAATTTAGAGTCTTGACCAAAGTTTATTTTGTGATTCTTAGGATGACTTTCAACCCACTGGCTATTATACTAAAAGAGAACAAACTTACTGGTCCCAATTATATATATTGGAAAAGAAACCTGGATATTGTTCTAACTGCTGAAGGCTATAAGTTTGTACTGTTATACTGTTAGAGGTCTGCCCTAATGTGCCTAATAGAGATTCTAGTGAAGAGGAGATTGAGTATCATAGAAAATAGGTCAAGGCAGATGAGATGGTGCGGAGTTACATTTGACTTTTATATCAAATGTGCTGCAACATCAGCATCAGACCATGCCTACTGGCTATGACATGATGTACAATCTCAAGGAACTCTTCGGACACTAGAATCAGGCTGACAGGCAAGACTGTATGATCTCTAGGTACTGGACTAAAAGCAGGAATGAAGAAGCCGAAAGGCAAATGCTTCATTTGCAAGCAGTCTGGACATTTATAGGTGGACTGTCCTCGTAGGAAGAGAACAATATAGGTATATCTTATTCTCTAGTAGTTGGAACATGATTAGTGGTGTTATCTACAAGTACCTGGCGTGTAGATATGATAACCACTGATCATGTCTGCAAATCATTGCAGGGGTTCCAAGAAACCCGACAACTACACGAAGGATAAATCACTATTTACATGGGAAATGCTATAGAAGTAGCAGCTGTTGTAATGGGAGATGTTTATAGAAATAAAATATTGGTTTTAAGAAATTGTCTTTATGTACCAAGTTTTAGAGAGAACTTGATTTCAGTTTTTAAACAATACAAGGATGGATATGCTGTCTATTTATGATAACAAAGGTGTTATTAAGATAAATAGGGAAGTTATCTGTTCTGGTACGTTGGTTGGCAATTTATAATCCAATAACTCCCACGATGCAACAAATGAAAATTAATAACACATCTTCTAACTCTATTAAGAGAAAGTAATCTTCGGAAATGAACTAATCATATCTTTGGCATCTAAGGCTAGGTTATATTAACTTGAGTAGGATTCAAAGGATAATAGTCGATGAACTTTTGGGTTCATTGGTAGTGGAAAACTTTCCAACCTACGAGTCTTACTTGGAAGGAAAAATAACCAAGAAGCTTTTAAGTCGAAGGGGTATGGAGCCAAAGATGTATTGGAACTAGTTCATTTTGATTTATGTGGTCCTATGTTTATCCAGGCAAGAGGTGGTTTCGAATATTTTATCTCTTTTATAGATGACTATTCGAGATATGGGTATATTTTCTTGATGCGCCACAAGTCTAAGTGCTTTGATAAGTTCAAAGAGTACAAGAATGATGTGGAGAAACGTCAAGGTAAAAGTATTAAGATTCTACAGTGAGATCGTAGTGGTAAATACCTCTTAGGAGAGTTTAGGAGTCACTTATCAGAAGTCGGGATTCAATCTCAACTGACTGCACCTAATACATCCCAACAGAATGGTGTTGCAGAACGAAGGTATAGGACTCTTATGGAAATAGTTAGATAAATGATGAGTTATTCATAATTACCAAATTCGTTTTGGGATATGCTCTGGAAACAGCAGTGTACATTCTGAATATGGTACCTTCTAAGTCAGTACCCTCTACTCCCATAGAATTATGGAATGGGTGTAAGCCTAGTCTGAGTCATATTCAGATATGGGGCAGTCCAGCACATGTGCTGAAGGGAGATATTGACAAGTTGGAATCACGTATAGAAGTTTGTCTGTTTGTAGGATATCCTAAGGGAACGAAAGGTGATTTGTTTTATAATCCTAAAAATCAGAAGATCATTGTTAGCACCAATGCTCGATTTTTAGAGGAAGATTATGTAATAAACCATGAACGCATGAGTGAAATTGTTCTAGAAGAAATGTGAGAGGACACGCCTACTTTAGTACCAACAGTGCAAGATGAAATATCACAAGAAACTGCAACACATATCACAAATGATACACAACCACAGACAGTGTCTCGTCGTAGTGGGAGGGTTGTAAGGCAACCTGAGATATTCATATTTTTGGAAGAGTCATCGGACTTGGTCCCAAGTAAACCCGAACATATGACGAAACACTCCAAGATATAGATACAGAATCTTGGCAAAGAGCAATAAATTCAGAAATAGAATCTATGTATTCTAATAAAGTCTGGGAGCTAGTAGAACCATCAAATAGTGTAAAGGCTATTGGATGTAAATGGATCTACAAAGAAAAGAGGGATAGACGAGAAGGTGGAAACCTTCAAAGCAAGGCTTGTTACGAAGGGGTATACTCAGAAAAAGGAAATCAATTATGAGGAAACCTTTTCGCCAGTAGCTATGCTTAAGTCTATCCGGATACTCTTATCTATTGCTGCTCATATGGATTATGAGGTTTGGCAAATGGATTTCAAGACAGCTTTCCTTAACGGAAGTCTTGAAGAAAACATCCATATGAAGCAACCAGAGGGGTTCATTGAAAAAGGCAAAGAGCATCTAGTATGTAAGCTAAATTGGTCTATAGACTGAAGCAAGCTTCAAGGTCTTGGAACATCCGATTTAATGAAGTAATCCAGTCGTATGGATTTATTCAGTGTCTGAATGAGTCTTGTGTATACAAGAAGTGTGATGGAAACGTGGTGGTATTTCTTGTACTATACGTAGATGATATTTTATTAGTTGGAAATAATATCAAAGTGTTATCGGAAGTAAGGGTATGGTTGTCCAAGCAATTTGATATGAAGAACTTAGGAGAATGCGCACATATTCTTGGAATCAAAGTAATAAGGGATCGCAAGAAAAGGATGGTGTGCTTGTCCCAAGCTTCATATATCGATACAATCCTTGCTTGTTTTAGCATACAAGACTCGAAGAAAGGTTTTCTGCCTTTTAGGCATGGAGTCGCTTTATCTAAAGAGATGTCTCCGAAGACATCAAAGGAGATAGAGGACATGAAGGCAGTTCCTTATGATTCGGCTGTCGGAAGCCTAATGTATGCTATGTTGTGCACGAGATCGGATATCTGTTTTATCGTGGGCATGGTTAGCAGATATCAAAGTAACCCTGGACAAGGACATTGGACTGCTGTAAAGCATATATTAAAGTACCTGAGAAGGACTAGAGATTATATGCTAGTTTACCAAGCAGATGATTTGCCCCGTGTGGGTTACACGGATTCTGACTTCCAATCAGATAGGGAAAAATAGTAAGTCAACCTCGGGGTCTTGTATTTACTTTAGGAGGTAGAGCCATAACAATGAAGGAATGTTAAGCAGAGAAACTTTTTCAGACTCCACCATAGAAGCTAAGTATGTGGCAGCCTCTGAGGCAGTCATAAAAGCTGTATGGCTCAAAAACTTCATGATGGACTTAGATGTGATTCCTGGGTTACCCAAAATTATTACAGTGTATTGTAATAATAAATGGTGCAGTAGCAAACTCGAAGGAACCACGAGCCCATAAAGCAAGTAAACACATAAGAGCGCAAGTACCACCCAATACGAGACATCGTATAACGAGGAGAAGTTGTTGTCGCCTAGATTGTATCAGGTGATAACCTGAGAGATCCTTTCACTAAGGTCCTTAAGGCAAGAGCTTTTGATGAGCATGTTGAAGGGTTGAGAATCAGATGTATGATAGGGTATATGACAGCATAGTCTTTTAGTATAACTAGGAGATTGTTGGAATGTATACTAAAAGCCTAGCTTTTTGTATAAACATTTACTTAGAAATAAAGAATCACATTGGTCAAATGTCTACATTTATGCTAAGTGCAGTTGTTCAATTAATTTATATTGTAGATAACATGGTGTGTGGTGTCACACAGAAAATAATGTTATCAGTTCTTTATAAATTATAAATAGTTGCTCACGACTAAGATAGATAGGAACAAACCATTGGAATAGTCGTAGTGTAATTTGATATTAGTTTATCTTGACTATAAAATTATACTAGTACACTCAGAGTGTATTGAGATGGATCATTTAAGGTAAGTTCTTTTTATACTGACTGAATTAAAGAACAAGACCTTTGTTATTGTGGAAGTGTGTGCTCTTAATCCTGATATAATAACAAACATGTATATCTAGTATTTATTTCTTTGACTTATCAGTGGGTGAGATTTAGCTCAATAAATTAAGAGGCCCGATAAGTTGAGAAATGATATTATTTATAGTGTGTGTTGTTGATTATAGAAGGAAACAATGTCCTAGTAATCTAGGTTGATAATGTCCCCAAGAGGAGCTCATAAGGATTGTCATGTAAACCCTGCAGGTGGACTTAGTCCGACATGACGATAAGGTTGAGTGGTACTACTCTTGGACTAAGATATTAATTAAAATGAGCTGTCAGTAACTCATTTAATTAGTGGGCATTCGACATCTTAAACACAGGGAGACTAACACACTCATGATAAGAAGGAGCCCAAAATGTAATTTGAGATTGATGCGGTAGTTCAATAATAATTCTTTAGTGGTATGAATTATTATTAATGAAATTAAGTTGAGTGTTCGGGGCAAACACGGGAAGCTTAATTTCATCGGGAGACCAAAACCAATTCCTCCTCTCGGTCCCTATCGTAGCCTCTTATTTATAAAGTATTATACCCACCTATACCCACCTTAAGGTGGTCGGCCAAGCCTAGCTTGGAGCCCAAGCTAGGGTCGGCCAAACCAAGGTGGGTTGGTTTCATTAGGTAGTCGACCCTAGCTTGAACCCAAGCTAAGGTGGTGGCCGACCATAATAAAAAATAAAAGGATTTTATTTTTAAAATCTTTTCTTATGTGGAAGCATGTTTTAAAAGAGAGTTTAAAATTTAAATCTTTTCCTTTTATAGTTTTCTACAAAGGATTAAGAGAAAAGTTTGATATCTTTTCTTATTTGTAGTTAAAAGGAATATTTTAATTTTTGATCAAACTTTCCTTTTTTAAACCATGCTCATGATTTAAAAGAGAGTTTTAAAAATTATAAATATTTCCTTTTATAGTTTTCTACAAAAGATTAAGAGAAAAATTTGATATCTTTCCTTATTTGTAGATTGAAAGAAATATTTTAATTTTGGAAAAAACTTTCCTTTTTGTAATCATCCACATGTTTTAATAGAGAGATTTTAATTTATAAAAATTTCCTTTTATAACCAACAATGAAGGGAATTTTTAAAAGAGAAATTTTATTTTAAAAATTTCCGGAACAAATTAGGAAGTTTTAATTTTGTATTTAAAACTTGTTTGGAGCTCAAGGTGGTGGCCGACCATTAAAGTTTAAAAAGGAAATTGTTGTTTAAATTTTCCTTTTGATGGCAAGGAGAATAAGGAAGATTTTATTAAAACTTTTTTTATATGCCAAGACCAAGGAATAGAAAAGAGAGGGTAGAGGTGCCTCACCTCATAACCTAACATCTATTATTCCCTCTCTTTTCTTCCTTGGTGTGGCCGGTCTCTAGTATTCCTTTTCTCTTCTTTTTTAGTGGCTGGTGGCACTTTCTCTTGGAGTTCTTGTGGTGGCAGAATTTTTCTTAGAGAAGAAAGAGAGAAAGGAGACTTTGTTCTAGCATCCCTTGGAGCTTGAAGGTTGGTGGCCGAAACTTGCAAGGAGGAAGGTGGTGGTGGTTCTCGTCTTGGTAGATCGTCGCCCACACGACGTCCAAGATAAGAAGAGGAATACGATAGAAGATCAAGAGGTTGTTGCTTATAAAGAAAGGTATAACTAGTAATTTTATTCCGCATCATACTAATTTTCTTTGTATAGATTTTAAAATACCAAACACAAGAGGCATATGATTCTAGGTTTCGAATTTGTGATTCGAATTTGTGTTTTTTTGTTTTTTCGAACTTGTGATTCGATTGTTCTTTTTAGTTAAACCTAGGGTTACTATAAGGAAATTAAATATTAAATTTCGTTGAAAGACTTTGTCTAGGAAGTGGTGGATGTTCCCATACCCAAGAAGACCTAGTGCCTCGCCATGTTTAACCTGGAAGCTGATCTCTGAAATTAAGGGGGTGTTTGGTTTAAATTTATCAATTGGAATAGTAATGGGTTTGATTACGGCTCAATAGGAATGAGAATCAGGATTGCATTATCAATGTTTGGTTCAAAGTCTTGAATGAATATGATTATAATTGATAATGTTTGTTTCGAATCAACACCAGTAATGGGAATCAAACAAATTTCCAATTTTACCCTTATTAGTTAATACATTAAAAATATTTAAAAAATAATTTCTTTATTATTTTAAATAACATGCATATTAAAATTATCACTAAAGGTATTTTAACCTTTTTTTTTATGTTAACTATTTATGTATTCGACGTCTTCTATTATTAATTAAGTTATTATTTTTTTTTATATTTATTTATTAATATTGTCTTCTAAATTTGAAATAAAAATACTCCAAATTTAAAACGTATTTGATTTGATGCATTTCTACTTTTTTTTTTTTAATTTTTATTCTTTTTATTTGATGCACTTCTGAATTCAAATGAATTTTATAACTAGAAAATCTAATTCAGAATCTCTTTTATAGTTTCAGATTCATTGTAACAGAGTACTTGTCTTCAATTTCGTCCTCATTTCTCCACTCAATTGAGCTACTCGAAGCACACCCAGTATACTCCCACCGTCAAGAATAGGCCTGGCCTTTGTACAACTTCATTAGTGCCAACCACTTAATTTGTACCAATATTTTCTTGTTCTTCCATCTCACATTGTCTATACTACCTATATTGCGAGTCCTGCCCAGAGCATAATCGAGTTGATTAATAGATTTATAAAAATAAATAAGAATTGATTCCCAGCAAAGCCAACATAAAATATTCTGATTTATTTCTCTACAGATATTGCACTAGTTCTCGCAGATAATACGCTACCTAATATTCTCAGGTTAAAAACATGCATAAGCTGCTCAAATTCCAAATAAAGCATGATAAAGAGAGCAAATAAAAGGATTTCAATAAACCATATGTAAAAATGCTGTTTCAAGTAAGATGATAAACTCAAAACAACATTTTACAATTTTCAAGCGCCTACATGCGTAAGATTTATTTTCATTTTGTCTGAAATATAGAATTCAATTTAATAAGATTATCACACCTAGTCAATTGCCACAGTATTTAAAAGTGAGATTCTATTTTACAACTACAACAATGGGGAGAGTTTGACCGATATCTCTCTTATTCATGTCTTGTTTGACACAGGAAAGATGAATTTGGAATTTCAAAATCAGGATTAGCACTAGGTGTTCTGTTGCCTTCTTCAGGGACCTGCTGCAAGGAAACAAGGCTTGTGTTCAAATCATGTCACTAAGGAACAAACAATGTCATAGAAACTTCAATTTCCTAAGCTAACAAAGAGGATTGATGCTGTATGAATAGGAAATTGTATAAAAAATAATCAACCATCCCAAAGAAGGTCAGGATGGATAGATAAGATAATCTGGCAGCAACAAAGATTACTTCAAATGAAATTGTTTTTGATCATGCAGAAAATTGTGAGTTTATACCACCACTCAACTTTCCAGTTGATACTGCTATAACATATCAACATATCACCAATTTTAAGTAATTACCAATAACATATTCAAAATAACACCAAACCATTTTATTCAATTATCAATACCATATCCAAAAAATGGAATAAATTCAACACATCAAATAACATATTCAAAATATTACCAAAAACAACATTATTAATAACACTGTCCATAACCATTTTAAACATCATTTACTTGTTTAACACAAAATGACATGTTTCAGTGCAAAACCTACTATGAGACTTAAGCAAAATATAAACCTACCCATAAAATATTAACATCAATAGTTGATGATAACAATGTCAAAATCAGGATCTTCACAGACTATAGTTATATTAAAGTGAGCACATATTCCCTCACTTCAGTGAAATCTAAACTGAATAACAAGTCAACATTTAAAGGATCTTGACAAATAGTTTTAGAAGCCTTATACTTATTTGGACCACTGAACCCATGCTTTTCCAGCAGTTCAAGAACTTGTGCATTCTTGAAGTTGTACCTTGCATCCAAGCTGACATTGTGCCAAGGTGACCATCAAGACTCTTCATAAAACCTCGAACTTCATCATTAAATTCCTTGTATTCAGTTTCAGCATTCTTCATAGGTGCAAACTTGGTCTTCTTTGAAGTTTTATGAACTTGTTGAGGGAATTTTTTTTTAGCAGAACGTGCACTGGAAGAATTAGACGGCAACGACTCCATGGTAGATAGAATTTCAATTTCAGTGTTGGAATCACTCTCGTTTGTCATAGGCAAAGTAACATCAGCATTTTCTAAATTCTGCTCAGCAGTAAGTGGATCTTCAGCTACATCCCCTGTTGCTCGATCCTTGCCATACACAATATCCAAATCCGTAAAGTAAGGGAATGAGACATTATACAAGCCCTTAGCATCTTTGTGAGTCTTTAAAAAAACATAAAACAACAGGGTACAACATAATCACAAATCATAACCTATAAAATATGTATTCCATTCTACTCATCAATTAAATTAAGCAAAATATCATCTAATGGACATTATTCATAAAATCACAAAATAAAACACGAATTCGCATACCTTACTCCATTCGATATACCATGTAAATTCACAAGCAATCTTTTTTTCAACATCATTCCAGGAACAACCACTTTGCTTGCACATTTCATTAATAGCATGGTACCTTCCCTTCAAGAACTTGATCCTAAAGTCAATGTGCTTCACTTCGATTGTCAATTGGGGTAACTTTTGCATCATCAACCTTTTTATCTTGTTCATGTAATTGTTCTTAAAACCACCATCTGTTTTCCATAAAGGATCAGTGGCCATATCTTGTAAACATCTAATTAAGACCCAACTTTCCTCCGCGGTCCAAAACCTCTTGTTCTTGCCTCTTCCGTATTCCAGATGATTTCTCTCTTAGTTATGGCCATCCACTGTATTGCTATTCATCATACTGTAGTTCAAGAAAAATTCATTCCAAAAGCATAATAATGTAATTATACACATTATATAATAACTCAAAAACATAAATTTTAAATTTATCTTAAAAAAGTCAGGCAATATAGAAGGCAACTAGCGGAGTCATACAAAATCCTACATCATATTGAAAATATTCTAATCAAAATACAATAAAAGCACAAACATATGTAGTAGTCATCCTATACCGAATACTCAATTTCTCCAATTATTAAACATTTCAATTGTCATATTATTCCTGAATGCATTCCACTGGTCAGTTGAGGCAATTGTTCATATGTATTCCACTTCATCATCATCATCACTTTCCTCATCTTCACTTTCTTCATTGTCTTCTATAGATTCTTGAGGATCTTTACTCATAAATTTATGAATCAGATTATGGAGTAGACAGCAGGAAATAATAATACGCACTTGGGTTTGTATGGGAAAAAAGAAGGGGATGCTAGAATTTTCCAACGTCCCTTCAACAAACCAAAACACCTCTCGATTATATTTCTTGCTTTAGAGTGCTTCATATTCAAATATTCTTCCGGAGTCTCGGGTCGATGACCATCAAACTCATTAAGATGATACCTATGCCCATGATAAGACGCAAGAAATCCAGAAGCATTGCAATAACCAGCATCAACCAAGTAGTAACAACCTTCGACAATAAACAAAACATGTAAGACTACAATAAACAACTTATTTTTAAAATTTTAAATTAAGGGTTGTTGGTTAATTCACAACCTTTTTAAATACCTTGAGGAACTTTAAGACCAGTTGGTCTGCTAATGGCATCACGAAGAACACGACCATCGTGAGCAGAACCTTCCCATCCAGGTAAGACATATATAAATTGCATATTTGGGGAACATACTCCCAACACATTTGTCGCTATACCTCCCTTCCTTGTGCGATAACGTTGTTTTTCTTCTTTTGGAGGTGTCACCGGAATGAAAGTACTATCTAACGCGCCTAAGCAACCCTTTAATATTTAAATGAATTAATAAAAAAATACTACTAAAACATAATGACCCTAACATGTTACTAAAGTATTTTTCATATGTTATTACCTTAAATGGTTTCCATCTGTCATCTTCACAGTCTTCGGGTATAAGTTCTGATGTTTTGAGTAATATGTGGTGAAGCTTCAAAATTACATGAAGACAAAGATTGAAGTGGCGTCTCACAGTCTCTTGACTTTGACGAAAAAGTAGACTAATTGTTCTATTTTTCTTATGATGTGCCAGAACATATATAAAAAATGCTACAATTTCATCAACGGTTGCATTTCTTGTGTCTTTTAATCTCCCAATGTCTCTTACCATATCACATAATATCGCAAAGGTTCTCCTATCCATATGAAGTTCACTAATACAAAATGCATCACTCTCTTTTGTAAGGCTAAATATCCATTGCATCTGCTTAATTTGTTTGTCTTCCTTATTTTTTATTTGAAAAATTTTAGTGCGCTGATATATTCGATATGAATGTTGATAGAGTATGAGGACGAATACAACCATAAGCATAACATGTGAAACCCACAATGTGCACATTATATTTTGGCTTCTACTATTAAAATGAGGTCGTGCCATGTTTTTCTACAACATACAAACAAACAAACATCAATGATATATCAGATAAACAAACATAAACTTATGCATAACTAATGAACAATTTTTTTAAATAGTAAAGAACCCGATCAAACTCCAAGACTAGTATTCAAATACAGGTAATGTAGACATCCAATAAGTAATATAACTTTACTCAAAAACATTGGATTTTTTTATGCAAGCAAAACATACTAACAGTATGAAAATTGGTAAAAAAAAAAAAAAAAACCTCTTGTAATCAGACAACATTTGTTCAAGAAAATAATTATAGAAAAAAGCAATAGACAATTTGTTGAATGACTTGGTTGGTTACCGCTGCTCAAAATAGTGTTGAGTAAAGCACCTTGTAAGGAACCATGGAGAAGTTGATGTAAACTTGAATATGTGCTTACAAGGTACACAGATGCTCATGTTATGTAATAACGATTTTCATCTAGATCCTAGTGATTAAAATGACTAATGGTAATTTTAAATGATTAAAATGATTTTCATCTAGAAAAAACAGTAATGATTAGAATGAGTATTGCTGTAGCAATGCCAATAGCTTAGATTATATTAACTCTAGGTTGTTTGCCTTAAAATTCTTTCCTCAAATATTCCCTATTCCCCGTTAGTGCCCTTGAACAACTAATGAACATAAATAACAATATATTTTTTTCTAGTTTACCTACAAAAAGGTGAATTTAGAGTATTTTTCATAATTTCATAAGCAATCTATTTTCTGATTAATGCTCAAATAGATGGACCAAGCAAGAAAATGAAACGTTCAAAATTTTACTACAAAATTCTCCAGAAATTGTTAGCAAAACAAAATTCTCGAGAAATTGGAAGAAAATAAATTTGAAACCTAGAACACAACTTAGAACTATACTACACAGTTCAGAAATACACATCAATTTGAAAAATTAAATATGAAAAGAACAACCAACCATGTAAGAATATCGATCCGATGAACCTCAACGTTGGAAGGTTGGCCAGAGAAAAATCTAAGAACCTAGCTGGGAGAGAATAAGAGAAACCTGAATAAGAGAACAATAGAAATACAAAGTGAGAGGTCGAGTGAGGAAGAGGAAAGATAAATACACATAAAAGGAAACCATACCAGTTCGTCTAGGCTGACGGAGAATACCAAGAACCAGTGGCAGAGGGTTGCGGTTGACGGAGGAGATCATGGCAGAAGGGAAATCACGACAGAGGGAGGAGAAGGGAAAACGCCGGCTGGTTTTAAAGATAAGAGTTGGGCTGACAGAGAAGACCAAGAACCAGTGGCGGAGGGTTGCGGTTGATGGAGGAGATTGCGGCGGAAGGGAAATCGCGATGACAGAGGGAGGAGAAGGAAATCGTGGCAAAGGAGAAGGAAATCGTGGCAAAGGGAGAAGGAAATAGCGAAATTAGGGTAAGGGCTATTTTGGCATTATAAAAAAAATTATTCCTGAAATTTAGGAATGAATCGATAGAAGGGGGGACACGGGAATAAAGTTTTGTCCAATTTTAAGTAATGATTCCCATATCTGTATTTTTATTCCCATATTCCAAACATTAACAATAGCAATCATTCCCTTTTATTCCCATTCCCGACTCCTATTCTCTTAAACCAAACACCCCCTAATATTTAATTGAATTTATAATATGGGTGGATTTGGATGAATAATGTTAAGTATCGTTTGCGATCCAAGTCTAAACCTCTAAGAACAGATAAGTTAAATTTGGAATCAATAATGTTAAGTTCCATTTGTGATTCCTAATTTAATTTCTAAAGAACACAATAGGTTGTTAGGAATAGTTCAGGACTTGTACAAAATTTTGTACAGGGGAACCGGTACGATAGTCTGAGTATCAACCAACAAGTATGTCATCGATGTATACCTCCATATTACGGTTGATTTGCCGCTGGAACACCTTGTTCATCAGCCTCTGGTAGGTGGCTCCGGCGTTCTTCAGTCCGAACGACATCACATTATAACAGTAGGTTCCATCAGCCGTAATAAAGCTAACCTTCTCCTGATCCTCCTTGGCGAGCGGCACTTGGTGGTACCCTTGATACGCGCCCAGCATGCATATCGGCTCGCACCCGTCACTGGAATCTACCATCTGATAGATCTGGGGCAAGGGATAGAAGTCTTTCGGGCACGCTTTGTTCAAGTTCTGGAAGTCAATGCAGACTCGCCATTTGTTGCCTGGCTTGGAGACGGGCACCATGTTTGCGAGCCAGCTCGGGAATTGAACCTCCCGTATGTGGCCGGCCTCCAGGAGCCTCCCGACTTCCGCCGGGATGATCGGATTCTGCTCGTCACCGAAGTATCTTTTTCTCTGCTTTACCGGCCTAGCGTCTGGTCAGACGTGGAGTTCATGTTGCGCGACGCTCGGAGAGATGTCAGGCAGCTCGTGCGTTGACCATGCAAAAACGTCATGGTTATGCTGAAGGTAATTGATCAGTTCAGCTTTTTGCTCGGTCCCTAGGTCGAACGCTATAAAGGTCATCGCCTCTGCTCGGCCAGGATGTATCTGCACTTCTTTCTTTTCCTCATAAACTAGACTAGGAGGTTTTTCGGTTATGGCATGTACCTCTAGCCGGGGCGTCTTCTGAGCAAACTTAGCTTTTGTCTTGACCATCTCCACGTAGCAACGTCGAGCAGCCAGCTGATCCCCTTTGACTTCCCCGACCTGGTCTTCGACTGAGAACTTGATCTTCTGGCAGTATGTTGACACTACCGCTCGGAACTCATTGAGGGCCGGTCGACCCAAAATGACGTTGTAGGTGGAGAGAGCGTCTACTACGATGAAGTTGGTAGTCCGCGTCCTCCGGAATGGCTCCTCTCTGAGTGATATGACCAACCTTATTTGGTCGATCGGTTGAACCTCATTGCTGGTGAACCCGTACAGAGGGGTCGTCATCGGCAGCAACTTGGCACGGTCGATCTGGAGCTGATCGAACGTCTTCTTGAAAATGATGTTAACCGAGCTCCCTGTGTCAATGAATATGCTGTGAATAGTATAGTTGGCAATTACTGCTCGGATAATGAGAGCGTCTTTGTGCGGCACTTCAATCTCCTCGAGATCCCTAGGGCCGAAGTTGATCTCGGGTCCGCTCGCCCTCTCTTCACTGCAGCCTACGGTGTGGATCTCCAACCTCCGATCGTATGATTTTCGGGCTCGATTGGAGTCTTTGTTGGTCGGTCCACCAGCTATGATATTGATCTCCCCCTGGGCGGCATTGCTTTGTTCTCCTCCTCCAGAGTGGATGGTTTGCCTCGTTCGTGTGAGGCTCGGAGATGGTCATCACTCCTTGGCTGATGATGATGCTGATGCTCAGGTGATCGCCTGGTCTCCTCCCGTCGTCCGGTGCTCTGACGCTTATGCCGTCGGTCGGGGGAAGGCGATCGGCGGTGATAACTTCTAGGGGCCATTTGAGCGACCGAGGGGAATCCGCGACAATCACGGGTGTTGTGGGTTGCCGACTGATGGAAAGCATAGAACATTGGAATCCATACCTTTCCCTTTGGCTTTGACGGCTCGGAGGCCACATACTGGACGACGTGTAACCTTGCTTCCTGATGTGGTCGTGCTCCTTCGGCTCGGGGCCCTCTTGGCGGCTGGTGGTTGGTCGGTGACCTTCGCTCAGGCGGCACCGATGGTTCTGATGACGCTTCCTTCCTTCTGGCCGCATGGGCTTCCTCCATGTTTATATATTCGTTGGCCTTCTTCAACATATGGTCGTAGTCTCGGGGCAGCTTCCTGACTAGCGATCGGAAGAAGTCCCCGTCCACGAGCCCTTGCGTGAACACGTTCATCATGGTCTCGGACGAGACCGAGGGAATATCCATCGCTATCTGGTTGAAGCGCTAGATGTAGGCTCGGAGAGTCTCTCTTGACCCTTGCTTCATGGAGAACAAACTGATGCTTGTCTTCTGATAGCGTCTGCTGCTCGCGAAGTGGTGGAGAAAAGCCGTTCGGAAGTCCTTAAAACTCCAAATCGACCCATATGGCAACCTCCGAAACCAGTGTTGTGACGAGCCGGATAATATAGTGAGGAAGACTCGACATTTGACTCCATCTGTGTATTGATGAAGAGTAGCGGCGTTGTCGAACTTACCAAGATGGTCGTCCGGGTCGGTTGATCTGTTGTACTCTCCAATCACCAGAGGAGCGTAGTGCCTCGGTAGCGGATCTTACAGTATCACCTCGGAGAATTGGCGGTTGATCCGCTCAGGAGAGAAATAAGCTTTCGGCGCTTTGCCTTTCCTCGCATCCCGAACGGGGGTTCATCTAACGAAGAACCTCGCTCTTGGTTTGCTTGCGCGATCTCGGAGGGCGTCTCGAACAAAGCCCGGTGGAATGGTATCAGGGCGGGCAACGCCTCCCCTTGCATGCCGGTCTACCCTTTATTTTGTCCCCAGATGGACAGCTGTTCCGACAGGTCTTCCTGCGTCGCTTGGCCTCCCAAGGCTAATGTCGCCTGTTGCGCCAGTCGATCGGGCAGCACTCTTTGCTGCTGCTGCTCGACTATTTTTGCCGCTAGTGCTTGTATGAGTGTGTCGAGCTCCTCTTGAGTGAGCGTCACGGTGTGAAGTCGTCCAGCTTTTTCCATCTTCTCGGCTCAGATGCAAGTACGTTCCCAC
The DNA here is from genome assembly GCF_018446385.1 of Zingiber officinale. Taxonomy (NCBI): domain Eukaryota; kingdom Viridiplantae; phylum Streptophyta; class Magnoliopsida; order Zingiberales; family Zingiberaceae; genus Zingiber; species Zingiber officinale. The sequence goes on along the minus strand of NC_056002.1, from coordinate 94,399,770 downwards.
ATACGACACCAAATTTGATCCTGTCTGAGAGTCGAGTCGACGGGCGCTGGAGAGATGGCACTCACGTTGACTAGATGTAGACTGAAGATGACGTGGGTCTCCGACGAGCTAAGCCTGCAACCACAAGTCGTCAGTACCGAGCCGGGGAGGGGTTGCTCGGCAGTGACCCTCCGACGCTCAAGTCAATCACCGGCGGCAAGCAAATGAAGTGGAGAAGAGAAAAGAGCAGCAATGTAACGGTAGCTACAGTAGGAGTGAATCTACCTCCGTCGAAGTCTAGGGGTCCTTATATAGGGCTCCCAAGAGGTGTGTGTACGCTTCCCAAGATGTGCACACTTCTCAGAGCATATCTGGAAATGATGTGTTAGAAAAGCATACCTAACGCCGTACCTTAATATCTCGAGCATATCCTTGCCGCGACAGTGGAAGCTTCCACCGTACGATTCTCTGTCTGACCATACCGTCAACTATGCTGCCTGTTGGCGACACTGGTCCCTAGGAAGATATTCCCAACTGCTCCTTTTGTCCGTTATTGGGCCGAGCGGGAGAGCCGCTCGGCCAGTCCGTTGTCCGGGCGATATCATGGCGGGGTCGAGTGTCCGCTCGGCCAATGGTATGCTGTCCGGCTCTGTCCTGTCGAGCGAGGGAGCCCTGCCTGCTTGGTCGGGGCTGCACCCACCATTTAACCGAGCGAGATGACCACTCGACCCTCGTCCTTCCATGCTTGAGCTTTTTGAGCGTCGGAAGCTCGATATTTGGCCGAGTTGTCGAAGTGTCGAATCGGCTACTCTTCATGCCGACCGGGAAGGTGGTTCGCCCGATCGGACGAGTGCCCAGGATATTGACCACTTTGATTATGACCCTCCACGTGACGATGACCTTCTACAAGGCGAGCCCCACCCTTACCACCGGATCAATTATTATTATTATTAGTGATTGTGCACACGCGACGCGTATGTAATATAATGCATTAAAATCACATTTATCCTTTATAATGAGATTATATTCATTAAAGCATTTTAGCATTAAAATACTAAAGCAGAGTCATTAGGGTAAAGTACTAACTTTTGAAAATATGAATTATTTGAGTTTTTGAAAATCCGAATTGTTTAGATTTTCGAGTATCACCCTTACGACTTCCCTATGAAAAAATTACTTTAATTTAATATTATACTTATCTTAGTAAAAAAAATTAAAAAATATATATATTTTTTAACATTGTCGGCTTAAAATATTTATAGAAGCTTCTTTGATCATAGTATTGTCAATTCTAAGATGTGAGACTAAAGAGAATTATATTTGTTTATATAAAACCAGAGAAAATTAATGATGAGAAAAATTCATAATAATATACCACAGCCGAGTCTCGAACTCTAGATCACTGATTGTTTCGCTTGTAGAATTATTAATAAATTTTGGAATTATTTTTAGTGTGAATAGAAAAAAAGATATTGACCTAAATTTATTTTAGACTTCATCAAAATTAATTAGTAAAGGGTGAAAATTTTTAATAAAATAGTAAAATTATTATTATTATTATTATTAAACGAATGTAAATGGATTTTCATCTAATCCAATCTATTAAAAGTCCGATCCGCTTGTGGCTCAGCGGGCGGTTTCGTCGATTCGATTGCTCCGAACGTACGCAATCCGATCGGCGTCCAACGACCGGATCCGCTGTTCCGTTCGAAAGTCGGAAGAGTGGCGATTCCGGCGAGATGAGAGCTCCAGCTTCCCGATCGTCCTCCGGGATGGGGTTCCTCGAAGATTTCCAACCCAGTAAGCTGAAACCCTAACCTTCCAACTGCTCGATTGAATTCTTTCCTTATCTTTCTGTTCCTCCTCGATTTGTCGCCGTTTTCATGCATTCTTTTGTTCGCTCTCACCGCCTTGTAAAAAGTGTGCCTTGGATCTTTATGGCTATAACGAGGTGTATCTCTCCCTTGCTCACCTTCAGTATTTTTTTCTTCCGTAATTATTATCTATTTTCTTCACAATTAAGACTGACACATTGCTATCGAAGAGTACCTTCATATGTTTGCTGGATGAAAAATTAGCTAATAAGTTTCTGTTTCTTTAGAATGCACATTTTTGTACCCGAAGAGTGCATAAAAGAACAAAATGGTATGAAGATGAACTGTCTAACTTAGTGGATACTTGGAGCTCACAAACACTATCTCATCTAAAATCATTCTAGAAACCAGCATATAAAAGAAAAGAAAGCTGAAATTTGGAAATTTCAGGATAAGAATGTTTTTATTAGGTGATCTTTCTTGCAATGTGCCAATATGTGTTATGTATTCATATGTTTGTTGTGTTTTGTTGTGCCTATGTTTCCTTATCAATTATCATTTGTTTACTTGTGATTGTGAACTTGTTTTCATTGATTTATACACTTTGTTACATATATATTAGTTTTGATATTATTTTAGTACGATCGCTTGGACCCTGATTGCTATCAAATGGGGTAACTTGACACTCTTCAATGAGCTGATTGGCTACTGTTTGAATTAGTTTTTTTAGTCTTTGTTGCACCACACCAGTCTTAATAGGGCTGGATTTCTATGGGTTTTTTTTCTCATTATTGCTTACCTCTATTCTCTTTTTAGCTTACATTTATTGCTGTGGATCCTATTACTTTATTTTTCCTTATTCTCTTATTATCTACAAGAATTTTTTCTTCATTTTGTAACCCCAGTTTATGCACTTCTTTTTATTGTCTTTACTAATTCTGTGTTTTCTTTTTCCCTTTATAGTACATAATTGACTGTATAAGTTATCACACATTTCTTACTGAAATTACACCACTAAAGTATCTTTGATAAAAATGTATTAATCTCTGTATAATAGTAAGATGTCTATATTTATGTACTAAATACTCTCTCTCTCTCTCTCTCTCTCTCTCTCTCTCTAGGTTGGTTTCTAAGTGTGTATAAGTTGTGCTCCTAATTTACTTGGTAGACGAACCATGGGGAAAGTTGTCTACCTCCAAGATTAGTCGGGTGAAGCCTGAAGACCTCGATTATCAATACAAAGATCACCGTTAAATTTTACCATCGGTTTCAATAAAACCAGAAGCTAATTTTTTCTCCTATTCCCTACAGCTTACTTTTAATGCCAATGGTCCGTCTTACTCAATTAGTTATTACCTTTACTCAGAGTTGATTGGAAGATTGGATACATTTAAAAATCAGAATCCTCATTTGGATCTTCTTAGTGCTTTGCTAAACTTTGTGATTTCCTTGCTTCTTTTTTTACTGTTTGTGTACCCTTTGTTTACTGTTTCTTTTTTCTCTCCAGGAGTTGAATCTGTACCTTCTATGCTTCAACGCAATTATGCTCTAAATTTTAGAGAAGCACCACATGCTTTTGTTAGAAGGGGCTGAAGGCACTGTATGGTGATTCAATCGATGGGATTCAGGCACTCAGAACTGTTTCACACAAACCATATAAACCATAATTTGTGGTATTTTCTGAATGTCATTAATAATTGCAAGATTTTTGTCTTGTTCATAAGTATCACCGTTCACCAGCACTCGTGAACTAGACATGAGCATGTTTTCAGTTAAGCATGCCTTTTCTTTTATATGTTAAAATAAATCCATATGTTGTTTTTAGTATATAGATATTATTGTTTGTCAAACCATTTTCTTATGTCGTTCTTTAATTATTTTTGTCAAATTAACTATTGGTCTCTGCATCCTAATAAGTCTAGTGCTGTATAACATTTTTGGTTGAAGAATCCATCAAGGAATTCTCATTGATTCATCTTTTTTGTTGGCTGAGGTAGTGCTGATATACCAGCTACAGTTTGTTTTATATTGTTTTTGTCTTTGCCCTATTTGGCAGTTTAACTGAGATTCTTTGACTAGGCAGTTAGTATCATTTTCTGTTCTGATCTCAGTTCTTTGACTAGGCATAAAAAGTATACCATTGTTGGCAATCTTTATCTTTCATAAATATATCGAATTCACTATTTTGAACAGTTTGTACACTCTATGCTTGACCACACAGATCATGGTTTACAGCTGAACCACCAGCCGTCAAGCTGGAGTTGCCTGTGGATCCAAATGAGCCCTGATACTGTATGTAACCAAGTTAGCTTCGGCAACATGGTTGCTCCTGACAACCCCGGTGTATGCTATACCGTCTTTGGTCTGAGCTTGTCGTGCAAATTCTTTTACTGCAGTGCAAGATAGAATGGTTCCATTTTAGTGTGTTGAAGAGCATCCTAAGGGCAAATGTTATTGTTCCAACCGCATCTGCTACTTTCGTCACACCGAAACATCTCGAGATCATGAATGGATAACTTATCTGAATCATTCAGAGACAACTTAGTTTCTGTTTCAATCTGTGAACTTACTATCTTTTTAGTATTCTTCAGAATCTTTGTAAATTATAGGACATGGATTGCAAGATGATCAGATGACCATGCTCTTTATGTTCCCTTTTGAGAGCAATTAAAGGCAACAATAAGTTCACTATCTGTATCTAAATGTATGATTTTTTTTAAAAGTTGTTTAATGTTTAATTTTTCTGGATTATGCATGCTAATGTTTCAAAATAGCTGATATAATGGGATTAAATATATGATTAATAGGTCAGAGTGCTATTTTAATTTTTGTTTTAAAACAAAACATAATAAAGAATGCACAAATTTTTTTTTTTTAAAAAAGCATCATTTTGTCCAAATCACTCCACTTTGATCAAAAACGTCTCACCAACTTTCTTCCGGTGTTATTTAATATTATTCTTATTATTATCTTCTATCAACATCTCCCGTCTAAATCTTAAATGTGTCATACATGTTGTAACAGTTATAAAATCATAACCGCTATACATGTGACGTGAATATTATGTGAACAAGGTGAATCCGTATTGCTACAGAACCATAGATATTACAACTTGAATGACGGATGAATAAGATTGAATATACGTTGCAAAAGTTATGAAATGTAAATATTTTTAAACATATTAAATATGTGTTATAGTAATTATGACATCATAATTACTATAATATATATAGTAAATATAAAGTTATAGATACTACAACACGTCCTATCGATTCAAAAATTTAGACAACAGATGACAATATAAATAGTACTAAATAGTACATAATTATATACGGTTGAACAGGAGATAAGATGCACTTTTATAAATAAATTAAAATAGGATGCCCTCGTCTAGGAAAACAAAGACATCATTTTGACTTTGGCCATGAAACATCATGCATACCCACAAGACCATCACGTGGGCGGATGCCGACTCTATTGCTGAACTAAGATCTTTAGAATATTATTGGATTTTCATTAAAAAAAATTCAAAATGGAAGAAAATTAGAAGACGTTTTTTATTATTAAAATCATGAAAAATACACCTTATATTTTTATTATTATTAAAATAAGGTCTATCACTGTTATCGTATCTCATTTATTAAAATATGGTCCCTTGAAGAAGCACCCCCATCCTGCCATGTGGCAGCGGACCCCTCATATATAGATCGCATGATTGGAAACTTTTACTGATTGCAGAAGTCGTTATTTGGGCCCCACTTGGATGAGCCATCAGTTTGCCATGGCCCATGCTGACGTGGGACCTAACGTCCCTCTCATCCCACTAAGATGGCAGCCACTTGAACTGTGGATAATAATCCCCTTCAACTTAGCAAGTTTCAACATCAACTATAAGCGGGGTACTGTTTGGCGTGAGCAATATTATATTTGTATATCAACAATAACATCCAGCGAGATGACAGTTTTTAGACATATCAATTAATAATTTACGATAATATTAACACGATCATCGCGTGTGTATTAATTGAGTATTTATAAGCAATTTAAAGGAACAATTGATTGCTATCTACAATCTATTGGGACTTCCAATAAGATTAATCGATTCCATAGTCGAATGCAATGTATGTAACTTCCACTTAAAGCATTGAAAATGGTCACTTAAGGCCAATTTGCTTCAAGGACTTGAATTGAAAACCTAACTTCGTCATGAATGTGGTAGCTTAAGGCCAATTGGTGATTACCTCGAATAATGCTTTCTTTTAGAGCATTATAGCTAGCAATCAATGTTTAAATTTGTTTTTTAAACAAATGCAAGTTGCTTTATAATTATCTTATACTTTTTAACTCCTCAATAGAGTTTGTCTTAAGCCACTAACTTGATAAAATATCAAGTCGCGACTAGGCACATTCGGTAGATACATTCATCTGCGAAATACCTACCCGCAATCAATATCATAACTAACTCTCAGACCAACACTAGTAGAACCAATAGATAGGGCATATAGACACAAAAGGAGATCTCAACTAAACTTAGTGAGACATGGAGGTCACGAGAAGGAAGGGAGGCCTATGAGGCAACGATATGATTTGGTGGGGCTTTAGGCATGTGGTTGAGTGGTTGGGCAAAGCAAACAATCATGTGACCTTAAATTGCCATTTCACAAATCATTCTTGACTTCCTTCTTTCACTCTCATATCCATCCCTTCTTGGCACACACTCAACTCAATTCCCATAATATATCTTACAAACTCTTTTCGGTTATGGAATGGAACATCCATGGTCGCAGGCCATGAGAGGACCGGATCCAGTGAGGGGACCTGGCCAAGCCGTGGTCTAGTCATGGTTCCTCCTCTTTATAGATTTATACTTCTTTTTAAATTAGTATAAGAGCTCATTAATATTATTGTCACTTTTTTTTTAAAAAATAGTTTACCTCTTTTTAAAATAATTAAAGCAATTTATTTTCTTCAAATCTTAATCCTTCATTTGCTATTGAAAGTAGTGTTGTAATAAGCGGCACAAAGACAAATATCAAGAGAATACTAAATATAAATTCAAATTGTTTCCACAGGTACGATGTAGTAGTAAAATACTTAGAGGAAGAGGATTAGAGTTTAAATCACACAAAGAATGCATATTTATGAGATTGATTTTTGAATGTGCAAATTAAAGTGGTACTTCTAATTTATCTAGTAGGCAAAATCAAGAGAAAAGTTATTTATTGGGAGCATGGAGCTCTTACAAGTATGGATTCCAAAGAAGTGTCGGACTATATTAAGTTAATTGTATACAATCTTATCTTATATTTTTACCCGAGACTATTTTTATGACTCGAATCCGATGTATATATATATATCTTTTAAAATATCAAAGGTGTCAGTGTAACAATTTTTTTTTATTTTTTGTTTACTTTTTTAGATTACGGCTATTCCAATCAAATTTTATCTTTAGGATTTACATGTTAAATTAGAATATGAAGTATATAAAAAAATTGAAATTATAAAAAAATTCACGTCGCTATTCTCGGATTTTCTTGTTGAGTAATTCATATGATATATGATTCATGTACTCCGCATCAAATTTGTTGTGCATGGCTAGAAATACGTATACATCTGCCAAACTAGTATTTTTCACTGAAACAATGGCACAAAAATCTGTACAAAATACCCAAAATTAGGTGAAAACTTGCCACAAAACCCTCATCGCACTCAACCATGGTCCATGCATATATGCATATCGAAAATCATGCTCTACCTTCCTCTCCTTCGTCAATATACATACATATACATACATAATTAACACAATTATATATATCTTACGATTATACATGAAGACAACTATGTCCTATCGGGCTAGTCTAGTGGTTAGCGCATGAAGTGTTGTCATCCGTGATTTACTTCCTCCGTGTTGATCTTGAAATGAATTAACGGGAATACTAGAAGCGAGTGTATTCACTTTTTGTCACCATGAATATAATCATACATGGGACCTTCACTCAGAACAAATTTCTGAAAAGAGAAGAGAAGAGAAGAGAAGAGAGAGCATGTATGAATGGAAATGATGAGTACTAAGTAGTGTTAGTTACAATTACATGAAGGATCTCTTGTTAGGTAGCTTATTGTCTGTGCTCGATCGCCATGCCTTGCCAATGTCACTGGCTACTCTCACTGCATCCGAGCCAGCACCAGAGATCCCTCTCCCTCTAAAACCAACAGCGTATAATCCACACTTCCCCTTCCATCCATTGCCAAACCCCCTCCTCCTTTCATGATTCAACAACAAACCCTCATCATCATCGTATCCCTGCAATAATAATTTATGATTATTATTATTATTATTATTATTAATCATGCTTCACTTTACATATATACTTCTCTTGTAAGAGACGGCCAACTAATTAGGAGGTGTAAGAGATGTTTTCTCAAAGAGTGTGGATTCCAGCATGATCGTTAGTTGAATGCTTCGTAAATCGTAATGAAGTGGTCGTACCTGGAGCCATTGAGGAACGTTGCTTTGGTATCCCGTGGCCAAGATCACGGAATCGACGTCGAGGATTTGTCCATCGACGATCTCCACCTTTCCCGGGAGAAATCTCTTGATTCCGGGAACTACTTTGATATCGCCGGACTTTATTTTAGCCAGCGCGCCGATGTCCAGCACCGGCGTCTTCCCCTGAGTGTTCTTGAGCTCCAGAGGGCCGGCGGAAGGTCGCTTCAGCCCGAATTTGGCGACGTTCCCCAGCGCCGCCCACGCCACCGCCAGAAGAAGCTTATCCGCCATCCTCGCCGGCAGCCACTTGAGTAGCAGAACCGCCAGCTCGAACGTCGACTTCCCCAGCACTTCCCTCGGAAGAACGTGAACCTGCGGGGGAGGGGGACAAGATTTGATTTTGATGGTGGAATTCGGATCGGGAGGGAAGAATTAGACGATCGTTTGTTTCAAAATTTGATTTTTTAAAATTAGATTAACTATTAATAATCGCGCACCGAATCGCGCACCACCATGATCGGGGAGGCGCCGTGGTCGCAGAGGTCGAGAGAGATCTCCATGCCGGAGTTGCCGCATCCGACGACGAGCACGCGCTTGCCGCGGTACTGCTCGCCGGACTTGAAGTCGCAGACGTGGGTCACCTCTCCGCCGAACCGATCGAGGAGCCCCTCCAGCTCCGGCACGACCTTCTCCGCGTTCTCTCCGCTGGCCACCACCAGCCACCGCGCGATGTGCTCCGCCTCGGCGGCGCCGACGGCGGAGACGACCCGCCAGAGCCCGGTGGTGGCGTCGTACCTGGCGGAGCGGACGGAGTGGCGGAAGCGTGGTCGGATGGCGAAGCGGGCGGCATAGGAGTCCAAGTAGTCGATGAACTGGGACTTGGAGGGGTACTCCGGGAAGTCGCCGGGGAAGGGTAGGTAGGGAAGCTGGCAGAAGCGCTTGGGGAGGTGGAGCTTCAAGCGGTCGTAGGTGCACCGCCGCCAGAGGGAGGCAATGCAGTCGGAGCGCTCGAGGACGACGAAAGGGACGCCCTGCTGCCGGAGTCCCGCCGCTACGGCGAGGCCGGAGGGGCCTGCACCGACGATGATCGGGCCGTTAACCCACGTGCATGGCGGCGACAAGAATTGGTCGTCGGATTGTTCCATGATTTGGATTTCCTAAATAATTAAGTAAAAGGAATTTGAAGGAGGGGAGGGGAGGGGAGGGGAGGGAAGGGCAGAGGAAGTTATGGGGGTGGTGACGTTCAAGGATTAGATGGTGGGGGAGTGTTATAAATAAGGATCATGGGAGCCGCATGAGACAAATCTAATGGTAGGTCCCTCTCCTCGTATGAAACATGTCATATTTGTTGTTATCTTGGATACCCGTTCTGTGTATATTTTTAGACGTTTCTCATAAGTCTAGATGCCCAGATGCATTTTCTGATGTCTCGATTTATTGTTGAGAATCAGTAAATCCGGAGGTGTATCCAAGCTTTTGAACTTAAGAGGGCCACTTAGAGTATACATCGAATAGATGTGTAAATTATCATTTTTTTATATGAGAAAAGTTAGTTTGTACATTTGTTCAATACACATTTCTAGGCAATCCTCACAAGTCTAGGTGCCCGGATGCACCTCCAGACGCCTTGATTCACTTTTGAAAATCTGAGCGCCTGGATTTGTGCAAGATAACGTTATCAATATATGATACGGCGATTGAGGATGGACCCTTGAGTCAGGTCAATGTCTAGGAGACCGATTGATAGACGGTCAAGATCAAGGAATGGTCAACCTTTGAAGATAGAATAGTCGATCAGTTGGCTAAGAGTATTATCTAATCAGACCAATTGTCCAATCAGACACAACCAATGGGCCAATCAAACACCAAGTTCCTCAACATTGACAAATATAGACGAGCCAGTACTCTCCGGAGTCAAGACTTCTTAGTGATTCAAAGACATGACGATTAACAGCTTGGTTGAGTCGTCTGACCAATCAAAACTGCGATCCAATTAGGCAAAGTGGATGCTCGGTCCAACCGAAGTCTATGGCTAAAACTGATAGGCCGAGCAAGGGATAAGTTCCTGACAACACTCTATAAATCCGGTTTGCTGAAGTTATCATCGATCGAGTCACAGAATGAGCTCGGTCGGTTTTCCATGTAAGCCCCTTAACTCAATGGCCTCATATTCCTTTTTGGTGTTGATCCTGTCCAAAAGTGGAAAGGTGGAAAACTGGGGATGTAGCGGCTTCGCTAACAGACTAAAGACCTCGCTCTGCTCTACAAAACAAATAACGTCAGTGCCGAGCCAGGGAAGAGGTCTCCGGTATTGGTCATTCGACGCTCAAGTCAATCACCAGAATGTGGAGAAAAGTAAAGCGATCGTAGAACTATGCACAAATAGTAGATAGCGTGTACCTCCGCTAGTGATTGATCCCCTTTATATAGAGCCTTGGTGGGCGACGTGCACATTTCTCGAGGCATGGACATACTCTCTAATATGCCCTATGAAAGGACCTATCAGGAAAGTACCTTTGGCAATATACTTTAACAGGGCATGCATGTCCCTGACGAGACAGTAGAAGCTTCCACCTTATGATCCGTCTGTCAACCATTTCTCATGTCAGCGACACTACCTCCTAAAAGGATATAGAAAGATATTACAGTGGTCCCATTTCTTGGCTGAGCGGGGTAGCTGCTCGGTCGAGACTTCGCTCCGTCTACGGTCAGGTCCGGCTGCTTGGCAGAGCAGGGTAGCTGCTCGGTCGAGAGCCCTCCACTCTGTTGCCCTCAGTTGCTCTTCCATGCGATGGCTGTGTAGCATATGCCTTCCCCCGTTTGGACAAACTATTCAGTCTCCATCGACGTCCTGCTGCTCCATATTGAGCGTCGGCTATCTTACGTATCATCCCGAGATGGGGTGGAGGTCTGCTCAGACCTGTATCCCGTCAGTCGAGCCCTGACTGTCCCGACCGGCCGTTGCATTTGTCTTCCATTCGGCCCCTTGACACTTGGGTGTTGACCACCTTGAATTTGACCTCCACCCTGGCACTTGACCCCATGCCAGGTAGGCCTCCCTCCATCACCGCATCACAAGTCTGTTGGTTGCTACTGGGAATATCGTACCAATTCCCTTATACAAAAATTTTGTACAAGTCCTGAACCTTTCCTAACAACCTATTGTGTTCTTTAGAAATTAAAATTGGAATTGCAAACAGAACTTAACATTATTGATTCCAAATTTAACTTATCTGTTCTTAGAGATTTAGACTTGGATCGCAAACGATGCTTAACATTATTGATCCAAATCCACCCATGTTACAAATTCGATTAAATATTTATTTCAGAGATTGGCTCCCAGGTCAAACATGACGAGACACTAGGCCTTCTTGGGTATGAGATCATCCACCACTGCCTAGACTAAGCCTTTCAAAGAAATTCAATATTTAATCTCCTTATAGTGACCCTAGGTTTAACCAAAAGGAACAATCAAATCACAAATTCGAAAAACAAAAGAAACACAAAATCGAAAACATAAATTCGATAACCTAGATTCATTAGCCTCTTGTGTTTGGTATTTCAAGATCTAAATAAAAGGATGAACTAGTTATGATACGAAAACTAATAACTAGTTATACCTTTTATAGCTTATAGACCTCACAATCTTCTGTCGTATTCCTCTTCTTATCTCAGATGTCGTGTGGGCGACAATCTACTGAGACGAGAATCTACCCAAGCTTCCTTCTTCTCCTTGCAAGTTTCGACCACCACCAATCTTCAAGAGATGAAGAACTTTCGACCACCAACCAAGCTCCAAGGGATGCTAAGAAACAACGCCTCCTATGTCTCCTTTTTCCTCTAACAAGATCCGGCCACCACTAAGCTCCTAGAGATGAAGATGCCGCCGGCCATACAAGGAAGAAAAATAGGAGAAAAGGAGGAAGAGAGGGCCGGCCACACCACCAAGGAATAGAAGAGAGGAATACTAGATTATGTGTTATGAGGTGAGGCACCTCTACCCTCTCTTTTATATTCCTTGGTCTTGGCAAATAAAGAAAGTTTTATAAATAAAATTTCCTTATATTCCTTGCCAATGTTTAAGAAGGAAAATTTAATTAAAATTTCCTTATCAAACCTCTAATGGCCACCTTATTCCCTCCAAACAAGGAAAGTTTTTAATCATAAAATTAAAACTTCCTAATTTGTTTCCGGAAATTTTAAAATAAAAATTTCTCTTTAAAAAATTCCCTTTATGGTTGGTTATAAAAGGAAACTTTTATAAATTAAAATCTCTCTTTTAAAACATGTGGATGATTACAAAAAGGAAAATTTTCTCAAAATTAAAATCTTCCTTTTCAATCTACAAATAAGGAAAGATATCAAATCTTTCTTTTAATCTTTTGTAGAAAGCTATAAAAGGAAAGATTTATAATTTTAAAACTCTCTTTTAAAACCATGAGGATGATTACAAAAAAGAAAAGTTTTATTAAAAATTAAAATCTTCCTTTTAACTACAAATAAGGAAAGATATCAAACCTTTCTCTTAATCCTTTGTAGAAAGTTATAAAAGGAAAGATTTAAATTTTAAACTCTCTTTTAAAACCATGGTTTCCACATAAGAAAAAATTTTAAAAATTAAAATCCTTTTATTGTGTTGTGGTCGACCACCTAAGCTTGGGTTCAAACTAGGGCCGACCACCTCTTGAAACTAACTCACCTTGGTTTGGTCGGCCTTAGCTTGGGCTCCAAGCTAGGCTTGGCCGACCACCTTAAGGTGGGTAAGAAGGTGGGTGTAGGTGAGTATAATACTTTATAAATAAGAGGCTACGACAGGGACCGAGAGGAGGAATTGGTTTTGGTCTCCCGATGAACTTGAGCTTCCCGTGTTCACCCCGAACACCCAACTCGAGTTCATCAATAATATCTCATTCCATTAAAGAGTTATTATTGAACTACTGCATCAATCCCATATTACTATATGAGCTCCTTCTTATCATGAGTGTGTTAGTCTCCCTGTGTTTAAGATATTGAATGCCCACTATAAAATTACACTACGACTATTCCAATGGTTTGTTCCTATCCATCTTAGTCGTGAGCAACTATTTATAATTTATAAAGAACTGATAACATGATCTTCTGTGTGTGACACCACACACCATGTTATCTACAATATAAATTAATTGAACAACTACACTTAGCTTATAAATATAGATATTTGACCAATATGATTCTTATTTCTAAGTAAATATTTATACAAAAAGCTAGGCTTTTAGTATACATTCCAACAAAGTCTCCCCCTCAAGTTTAGTCGAAGGAGGCTTCAAGTCCGACTGACTGGACAAGTAGCGTCTTCAGTGTCTCCCACGCCTTTACCATTCAGCTTCACATCGCCAGACTGAGTCTATAACTACCACTCGGCCCGAGCCTTTTAAAGCAAACTGTGCCTAGGTTGTTCGATTGTGATAATCACTTATCTATGTCGCTCAGGCAATGGGCGGTGATACTTAGCGAAAATTTTCCTTTCCTTGCACTCCTCGGCCGAGCACCCTGATGTTATCCAAATTTCTTGAAGATCATGCAAATCTCTGATCATTATGGTTGGGCACACGTCTATACCTTTTAATTAAGCCTTATTAATGACATCCGGTAACTGAACGCCATGTGTCCCACTTTCTGCCGCCGCACGCTTGACGTGACAGGCGAATATCCACTAATAATGTGACATGCGCCTTTTCAAATTCAACAGCTGGATCTTTTCCTAGTTTTTGCAACCCTAGATCAAACGACTCAGGTGTTAGGACCAAAAGTAGCTAGAGGGGGGGGGGGGTGAATAGCTCGTCGTGCTTCTCTCGGTGCTCGGCGTTGCTTGGCGTTGCTTGTTTCTTCAAGAATATGCAGCGGAAAATACAGAAACAAATGCAACAACGCTAACACGGTTGGTTTACTTGGTATCCACCTCACAAGAGGTGACTAGTCCAAGGATCCACACCACGCACGCACCCTCCACTATGAAAACACTCCTTTTCGGTAACTACCGAGGGTGGAGAAGCCCTACAAGACTCTCAGTACAAGAAGAAAGGAAAGGGAAACAAAATACAAGCGCAAAGCTTACAATGAGTATAGAAAACCCTAACCCTAGCTTCTCTTCTTGCCTTTGATCCGCCTCTTGACTTGGAAAGCTTCCAAGATCCTTCAAGAACTGGCGACCTGATCTTTGAGAGCGCTGTGGAGGAGTAGGCGAGAGCTCTGGAGTGAATCGGAGAAGTTCTGCCGCAGCCATCGAACGCCTGCAGCTATAAACGACGCCAACGGTCGGATCCCGATCGATTCGAATGTTCCCAATCGATCGGGGAGGCTTTGGATCGATCCACGGATCGATCCAGAGCGCCTCTGTGCTCGCTCGTGCAGGATCGATCCACGGATCGATCCAGCGCTTATCGCGCGAAGCAGCCGCGTCCCAATCGATCCATGGATCGATTGGGACCTCTGGATCGATCCACGGATCGATCCAGAAGCTTTCTGTTCGCTGGGACAGGTCTGGATCGATCCACTGATCGATCCAGAGCCTGGATCGATCCACGGATTGATCCAGCACTTGATTTTTGTCCAAAACCAAGTCCCAAACATCCCTAACCAACATTCGGTCAACCTTGACCTGTTGGTGTGTCATGCCTAGCATCTAGTCACTCCCTTGACCTGCTAGGACTCCCTTACCAAGTGTCCGGTCAATCCCTTTGACCCACTTGGACTTTTCTCTGTGTCAAGTATCCGGTCAATCCCTTTGACCTACTTGGACTTTTCTTTCATGCCAAGTATCCAGTCAATCCTTTGACCTACTTGGACTTTTCTTTCATGCCAAGTATCCAGTCAATCCTTTGACCTACTTGGACTTCCCAGCACCAGATGTCCGATCATCCTTGATCCATCTGGATTTTCCCTTGCCTGGCTTCACTCACCAGGGCTTTCACCTAGCTTTACTCACTAGGGTTTTCCATCTGCCTAGCTTCACTCACTAGGACTTTCTTCTGGCTTCACTCACCAGGACTGTCACCTCGCTTCGCTCACCGGGTTTTCATTTTGCCTAACATCACTTAGGACTTCCGATCAAGTATCCAGTCAACCTTGACCTACTTGACTCTTCTTCAATCAATATCTTATTGTCAAACATCTAAACCCAAACCAAGACTCAGCTTGGTTACCCAGGTCAACCTTGACCTGAGGGATATTGCACCAACAATCTCCCCCTTTTTGATGTTTGACAATACCACAATAACACTTACAATCCCATATGTAAGTTAGGCTAATCCCATAGCCTCCTTCTTCATGCCACTAGGTAATGAAAGCATAAATTAAGCTCTTCATTCTCCCCCTAAGAGGGCAAACTCCCTCTAGGTAATGAAAGCCTAACTTACTCCCTTTCATGAGTCCTTTCATTCTCCCCCTATGACCTTCCCATAGGTAATGAAGGACTAAGCTTAACCATACATTCTCCCCCTATTGGCACACATCAACCCATCGTTGGACACACATCAACCTATGCTCCAATTCTGGGCACACTTCAACAAATCCATTTGTTGAAGACTCTCCCCCTGAAGAGTTGCTCATCGTTGTTCACAACATCACTAGTTGTGATCAACACGATAATGAAGGTCCCATGCCCTTCATTTAGCCTTAACTTCTCCCTCAATGTAGACAACTACCCAACCTTGAGCATTATCTACCACTTGAGTGTCCACTTGAAATAATGAGGATATCCACTCCCCATTTCAAGTTTAAATGCTCAACCTTGAGCAAGTTCACAACAGAAGGTTAACCACCTTCCAAGGTTCATGAAAAATAATTTTCATGTCTTTAAAGAGTCCCTCCCCCTAAAGACATGGTGGTAACTTCTGTCATTGCACCAACAATGACTTGGAATCCCTAAAACATTAGGAAACCCAAATTTGGAAGTTTTGAGGTTCAAATATTCAAAATTTGAAACAACCTCAACCTAAACTTCTACTTAGTCTTCGTTAACCAATCCATCCTTGTTTTCAACATGAAAACACCCTTTGTATGTATACAAATGTATTTAAGGGGTTTGGAATGGTTACCTAGACTCAAAGAGGTTCAAAGATGTTGAAATCAGGCCTTCCAACCAAAATCAGCAACTTGGATCGATTAGAGTTGGGTTCCAATCGATTGAACCTTTACGAATCGATCCACGGATCGATTCAGACTCCGGATCGATCGGCTGATCGATCCAGCGAGCTTCTGCTCGCGATTGCAGTGCTTGAATCGATCCATGGATCGATTCATGGAACTCCAATCGATCCATGGATCGATCGAGACTCGATAGTTGCTGAAATTCCATTTCAGTCAACTTGAAACCCCTAGAAAATTCTACAAAATCCAAAAATTATGAAATTTCGTGTAGACATTATTTAGGGCATACTTAATCATGGAAAATAGCTTTCTATGAAAATACATCATATTTTCAAAGATTGACACAAACTTGAAAACTTGCAAAAACTTTAGTGTTTTTCTTCAAGTTTGTGTCTAACTATTCAATGGTGATTACTATCAAAAGATAGCCTTCACCAAGGTTTTTCAAAAACATTTTAAAAACATTTTCAAAACCAATATCCCATCATGTTCCTTGGGCATAATGCACATGACTTGTACATTAGCTTTCCCAATGATGGGAAAACACATAACTATGTGTTTTGATGAATTTAAAACTCAAAGGAATGCACTAAATCAACATCTTGAGCTTTGTTCATCATCCTAACATCTCACTTGTATATAATATGCACTAAAACACATACAAGTCACCTTAGAGGTCTTTGTAAGATGTAAAATTTGGTTTTGCCCTATTCTAGGGATCATGCATATCTATCTAGGCATTTTAGAAATGTTAGACATCCACCTAGGATGTCACTTGTCAATAAGTGTCGTTAAATGCCATTCGTCCTTAATTACAAGGAATCAAACTTAATGCATGATTATGTTATGGCATACATCAAAATAAACTAGCTTTCAAAAGAAAGATTTCTATAACTACATGATGTATGTATGGCATGACATGGTATTTTTGTATTTTTTATGATAAGTCATGAATGCAAAATCCAAATACTATAAAATATGATGTCATGGCATATTATGGGCAAGCAATCATGGCAAGATTTAGCATAAATAAAATATACCTAGATTAACTATCTAAGTATCCTTAAAGTCTTAGCTAAACTTACACCTTAAACCTAGATTGCCCTAAAGTGCTTCAAGAAAATGCCCAAGCCTAAGTTTGCATTTCTTATTCCCTTGATTAATTTATGCCAATTAAAAATAAACATGTCCTCAAATGTTGGCATATTCCATTTTTCCTCAAGAGTAGCACTTTTAAATTTAAGGCCCGGATTGCCTTAAATTGCCTAAGAACATACCAAAATCCCAACTTGATAGTTCTTATGAATTTCCCAATATGTGCCATTTAAGATTAAAATCAATTCTTCCACCATTAGGCACATTTTACTCTTTCAAGGAGTAATCAATAGGTCCATTTCATTTTCAAAGGTTAACTAAAACCTTGAAAATGCTCCTTGAGTGTCAATTTCCTCAAAGTTGGGTTAACTACCTTTCTAATCGGAGTTGACACTCTCTAACCCATCTATGGGGTAGAGAAGATGCTCCTAGGAACCCAACACCTATTGGTGCTCCTTGGATGCTCTAGGTACTCATTAGGGATAACTTCCCTAGATACCTTCCTAGTGACCTTGTTGGGCTTCTTAGAAACCTTGGTCACATTTTCTAGGTCAACTCTAGGGATAACCTCCCTTGTGACCTTGTTTGTGACTTTCTTAGACTTCTTAGAAGTCTTAGTCACATTTATTGCAAAAATACTCTTAGGGATGACTTCCCTAGTATTTTTGGCTTGACCACTAGACCTAGGGTTTGTTCCATAACTATATGGAACTCTATGGTAATAGGGCACATCCTTCTTAGCCTTTGGTTTGTATCCCAAACCTCTATGGCCATTGGATGACTTTTGTACCCCTAAACCTAGGTTATGCTCATCTTGCCCTAATAGGATATTTTCCATCCTTTTTAGGGTCTTTTCTATTTTATCAAGCCTTGATCTCAAGACTTGATTTTCTATCACTAAGTCCTCAGTTTTTGGTTTTTCATTTGATCCATGAGCATTTTTGTTTCTAGGCTTGTATCTTACATCCTTAGAGTTATCGCCTAGGTTTTTACCTACATTCCTAGCCTTAGGGATAGTAGTTTTGGCATGTAGGGCCACATGCTTTTCCTTAAAGCCCTCATGCTTCCTATTCCTATGGTAAATCGCATTAAAATGATAAAAGTTAGAACTATCATGCTTTTTACCATAATGTAAAGAGTTAGGCTCAATAAATGTTACCTTCTTCTTTACTTTAGAGGCTCCCCCTTGACTAGAGCTTCCTCCATGAGCCTTGACCATCTTCTTCCCCTTGGGGCATTGACTTCGGTAATGCCCTTTTTGTTGACACAAGAAGCACACAATGTGCTCCTTGCTCTTCTTTGTCCCGGGGGTGGTCTCCTTGGGCTTCTCCTTGCCCTTTTGTGCCACTTGGCCCTTTTTCTTGGCCAATTTAGGGCATTTGCTCTTGTAGTGCCCATGTTCCCTACACTCAAAACATATTATATGATTTTTATTATTAATTGAAATATTTATACCTTTGCTTGCAGGGGTGGCATCTTTTTCTTTGGATCCGGAGGTAGAAGCTTCCTCTTGATCGGACCTTGATTCTCCTCCATTTGATTTTTCTTGACTTGTGGAGGTAGAAGCTTCTTCCTCCTCTTCTTCTCTTGACCCGGATGTAGAAGCTTCTTCTTCTTCTTGATCCGGTGTCACCAAGGATTGCTCCCCCTCAATCCTAGAGGTGGAGGCTTCATCATCTTGAATGTGAAACAAGGAGTATGCTCCCTCCTTGTTCCCTTCGGTGCATTCCCTTGAGGATGAAGCTTCTTGGATTTCCTCTTCTTCGGAGGTTGAGCATCTATCAACCTCGGAATCCTCCTTTTGGTCTTGCTCCAAAGAGTCACCCTCTTTGGATTCTTCATGATCTTGTACAGTGGAGGGGATCTCTTCATGAAGCTTGGCCAATTTGCTCCAAAGCTCCTTGGCATCTTCGAATTCTCCAACTCGAGCCAAGATGTGGCTAGGCAATAAGTTGACCAGAAGCTTGGTCACTTTGTCATTTGCCTCGCCCCTTTGAATTTGCTCTGAGCTCCATTTGCTTTTCTTTAGAAGCTTGCCCTTGGAGTTCGTTGGAGCTTTGAAGCCTTCCATTAGAGCAAACCATTGCTCTATCTCCATCATAAGAAAGTTTTCGATTCTTGATCTCCAAGAATCGAAGCTTGCCGATGTGTATGGTGGAGCCACCCTTGTGTCAAATCCAAGTCCATCTTGGAATTGCATCTTGAAGTTGAGCTTGATAAAATCTTGAACTTGAAGAATTTGCTCCAACTTCTTCACCCTCTAGCTTTTCTTGATATGCTTGACCCTTCCGGCGATGATTCCGGTGAAGAGCGGCCTCGCTCTGATACCACTTGTTAGGACCAAAAGTAGCTAAAGGGGGGGTGAATAGCTCGTCGTGCTTCTCTCGGTGCTCGGCGTTGCTTGGCGTTGCTTGTTTCTTCAAGAATATGTAGCGGAAAATACAGAAACAAATGCAACAACGCTAACACGGTTGGTTTACTTGGTATCCACCTCACAAGAGGTGACTAGTCCAAGGATCCACACCACGCACGCACCCTCCACTATGAAAACACTCCTTTTCGGTAACTACCGAGGGTGGAGAAGCCCTACAAGACTCTCAGTACAAGAAGAAAGGAAAGGGAAACAAAATACAAGCGCAAAGCTTACAATGAGTACAGAAAACCCTAACCCTAGCTTCTCTTCTTGCCTTTGATCCGCCTCTTGACTTGGAAAGCTTCCAAGATCCTTCAAGAACTGGCGACCTGATCTTTGAGAGCGCTGTGGAGGAGTAGGCGAGAGCTCTGGAGTGAATCGGAGAAGCGATACCGAAGGAATCGCTATAAACGGCGCCAACGGTCGGATCCCGATCGATTCAATGTTCCCAATCGATCGGGAGGCTTTGGATCGATCCACGGATCGATCCGACCTCGCTTGGGACGTGCGG
This sequence comes from Zingiber officinale, assembly GCF_018446385.1. Lineage (NCBI taxonomy): Eukaryota > Viridiplantae > Streptophyta > Magnoliopsida > Zingiberales > Zingiberaceae > Zingiber > Zingiber officinale. The sequence goes on along the minus strand of NC_056002.1, from coordinate 94,379,341 downwards.
ATCGATCCACGGATCGATCCGGCGCTTATCGCGCAGCGTCCCAATCGATCCATGGATCGATTGGGACCTCGATCGATCCACGGATCGATCCGAGCTTCATTGATTGGGCAGTCGGATCGATCCAGCGATCGATCCAGAGCTGGATCGATCCACGGATCGATCCAGCACTTGATTTTTGTCCAAAACCAAGTCCCAAACATCCCTAACCAACATTCGGTCAACCTTGACCTGTTGGTGTGTCATGCCTAGCATCTAGTCACTCCCTTGACCTGCTAGGACTCCCTTACCAAGTGTCCCGTCAATCCCTTTGACCCACTTGGACTTTTCTCTGTGCCAAGTATCCGGTCAATCCCTTTGACCTACTTGGACTTTTCTTTCATGCCAAGTATCCAGTCAATCCTTTGACCTACTTGGACTTTTCTTTCATGCCAAGTATCCAGTCAATCCTTTGACCTACTTGGACTTCCCAGCACCAGATGTCCGATCATCCTTGATCCATCTGGATTTTCCCTTGCCTGGCTTCACTCACCAGGGCTTTCACCTAGCTTTACTCACTAGGGTTTTCCATCTGCCTAGCTTCACTCACTAGGACTTTCTTCTGCCTGGCTTCACTCACCAGGACTTTTCTTCTGCCTGGCTTCACTCACCAGGACTTTCATTTTGCCTAACATCCCAGTTAGGACTTCCCAGTCAAGTATCCAGTCAACCTTGACCTACTTGACTCTTCTTCAATCAATATCTTATTGTCAAACATCTAAACCCAAACCAAGACTCAGCTTGGTTACCCAGGTCAACCTTGACCTGAGGGATATTGCACCAACATCAGGTAGATCGGTCGTGAGGTTTATAAACCTCGCGTGCATTGCCTTCTTCTTTATTTCTCATGCCTTCGTCTTCAAGCTCCTCCGTGACAACTCACCTTCTCTTCTTCTTCGACAATCTCTCCTGTAAGCTTCCTCTTTTTTTTCTTGTTCCAATCTATTTGTTGTCTTTTGTCGAGTCTGTTTTCGATGGCCAGTTCCTTATAGCCCCCCATCCCTGTCCCCGAACTCTGGTATACTTCTACCGAGTCCAGGTTTGATGGGGACGACACTAAGAGTTTGAAATCTGCTTATGAATTCTCCCCTGGCTACCAAATTGGCATTCCTTCTATGTTTGGCCAGCCACATAAACCATCACCGAGTTTTTTTTATGTTTCTTTAGGGACCAGTTCATCGCCGGTCTACGGTTCCTTGTCCACCCTTTTTTCTACACAATTTGTAAATATTTTTGTATTTCCCTTAATCAATTAGTGTTGAACTCATTTCGGCTGTTGTATGGGGTAGTAGTCTTGTTTCACTTGTACGACATTCCTTTGACTCCTCGACAAAGACAACGACTATTTCATTAAAATTTTGATGTCGTCCATATTTCATGTCACGTGACACTTCAAAATTAATAAAGATTGAAAATTCATTAAACTCAAAAGAAGAGTTGTAGTAAGGGGTCCCAAGTCATATTTTTTTCCAAGAATAACTAATAAGTGTATAAATTCTAGATTCAAATTATTCTTTTGGGGTTTCTAAATGAAATTAAGTACTTTGGTTTTGATTCATTTAAAAGGAAGTATCCAACCATTAAACCAGCAATGTATAGCTATTCATGCTAGCATATTACAAGGAAGAATAGAATTGACTTCCAATTCAAATTAAACAACTTACATCAACAAAGTCATCTTGACACTCTTACAAAACTCACGTTACAAATTGAATTCATTTAATCCTCAACAGTGCATTAGTAAAATCCTAATCCTTAACTAAATGAGTGATAGTTAGGACTCTAAACAAAAATAGGACCAAAGAAAGGTGGTTCACAACTTAACATGATCTACTTATTTGAACTAAAACCTAACACAATTCAAATTGCAACGATTCAAATGTAAACATAAGGGTTTATGTTTTCAGTAAAGGAATGAATTAAATGTAGTTACGAAATACAAGAATGAATAGAAAACAAATTGCAAAAGAAAATAATCAGATCATCAGATCTGAGCAATTGAACTTGAAATTAAAGGTAAAAGAAACATTCCACAACTCAAATCGAGATCAAACTCCTTCTCTCTATTTTGACATAAAGATGCTCTTGGCAACCTCCCTTCAAGTAATCACAGGAGAAAATCTCTACTCCTAGCTTGTTCAGTCGATGCTGACAACTCCTGGAGACCTCCCTTCAAGCACGCGATCGACTAACACACACAACACACAAAGAATCAGAGTCTTGTAACTGGAATTGCTCACCCGATCGATTGATCAGATCGATTCAAGATGTTGCGATTGAAATGACTGTCAAAATGTAATTGGAAACGCCGGGAAAACTCCACCGTCATCTCCATTGGAAAGTGAAAACCGAAGATCGAAGAAAACTCCCTCTGATCCACAACTAGTCGGGGAAACGCAAGGCACAACATTACGATCAGAGAAACTCTGCCTAATGCGCTCAAACCTTCGGACGATGGTCGCTGGTAGCTCAATGTTCACCAACGATGAAGAGGTTCGATTCTCAGATGATTTTGTTATACTATTTTGATTCATACATGCATGATTTGATGACTTATTCATAGATGAAACTCATATTTACATCATTTTCATGCATTGCATTTATTCTTGAATTTAATTATAAATTATCTTATTAATGCGTTATTTGATGCTTAATATTTGATTGTTATTTTGTAGGCATCAAAGAACCTTGGACTAGAATTAATTTGAACCAAAATTGTGCTCGAATCGGAGTTCAAACAAGATAATCAAGCTTCAGAGTAATTTGAACCGTCCATCCAAGATCAAGAGAGATATGAGCCTTACATAGAAGATCTACTACTCCATCCGAGCTATATGAAAATAGATCATAGTCGTTGATGAAGATCCAGAGTTTTTGATCCCGATCTGATATGTTTGGACCGTTGATCAAGATGGAAGAATTCTGAACCGTCCGATCAAATTGGGAGTTGATTTAAAAGCGTGAGAAGCTACAGTGACTCGGCCTCGGGCGTTTCTCTCTCGATTTTGGCACTGTTCATCTTCGTCCCCATTGCTCTCGTTCATTCTAGATCCAAGATTCGAGATACTTCATCAGCGGCGAGCTTTAAGGAGTGCCGACGATCATCAGGTGAGCAGCAAAATGCGATGACGAGGAGGTATTCGCATTGCGATTTTGATTTCCTTGTTCCACCATTGTGCGCTAATTGGAGGGAGTTTCCCCGATCTACGTTTTTGACTAGCAACAATAGTCATTGGCAGAGTTTTCCCGGCGATTCTGATCCACTACCATTTCCAATTTCACCCATGTAACTCAGGTCGATCGATCAATCGATCGGGGCGATCACTTCCGGAAATCAAAGCTTTGTTCCCGCACAGAGATGTGTTTCAGTGGATTGTGATCTTGAAGGGAGGTTCCCAGGAGTTAAGAGATTCATCTGGAGCATGACTGGAAGCTTGAAGATTTGTCGTTGGTCATCTGAAGGGAGTTTGCTAGGGGTGGTTCTGTTTGTTGGCAGAAAGAAGGATCGATCGACAATCTGTGTTGTGAACATTTTCTTTACTTTTGATTTTAAGATCACTTGCTCAGATCTTATGATCTGATTAATTGCATTTGCAATTTATTTTCTATTCATTCCTTCATTTCGTAACTGCATTTAATTTATTCCTTTACTGAAAACATAAACCCTTGATGTTTACATTTGAATCGTTGCAATTTGAATTGTGTTAGGTTTTATTTCAAATAAGTAGATCATGTTGAGTTGAGAACCACCTTTCTTTGGTCCTATTTTTGTTCGGAGTCTTAATTGTCACTCATTTAGTTAAGGATTAGGATTTTACTAATGCACCGTTGAGGATTAAATGAATTCAAATTTGTAATGCGAGTTTTGTAAGAGTGTCAAGATGACTTTGTTGATGTAAGTTGTTTAATTTGAATTGGAGGTCAATTCTGTTCTTCCTTTTAATATGCTAGCATGAGTAGCTATACATTGTTGGTTCAATTGTTGGATACTTTCTTTTAAATGAATCAAAACCAAAGTACTCAATTTCATTTAGAAAACCCATAAGAATAATTTGAATCTAGAATTTACACGCTTATTAGTTATCCTTGGAAAAAAATATGACTTGGGACTCCTTACTACAACTCTTATTTTTAGTTTTAATGCATTCCAATCTTTATTAATTTTGAAGTACCACGTGACATGTAAAATGACCAACATCAATGACATTCCTTTGACTCCTTGGCTCTTCCATTACTTTTATTATCTGAAATTATCCAAGCCGGGGACTTTTCGCTTCCAAGCCCGAGTGGGCTTAGTCTTCTTTGATAAAATGTCATCCTCCAACAAGCATTGGAGAGACTACTATTTCTTTGTTCGATTTCCTGAGTGGCTAGATTTCCCGACCAAGTGTCAAACCCTTCGAAGCTCAGGAAATACAAAAGTCGATTGGACTATCTCCAGGCAGCTTCAAGCTTGGCCGGTCAGAAGTACCACATCCACAAGTTGCTACTGGAGATTATCCTCTACATGTTCGGCCTAAGTCTGATCCGCATGAAGCTTCCGTCCAGCCTAGGCATGCTCTTTCTTCTCCTAATTTTTGAATCTAACTGATTTTCCTCCTTTTGTGCAGCTCAAATCATCTTACGAGCGCGTCTGGCCGGCAAGTGCAAGCTAGTGGACGCAGAGATCAACGTTGTGGCCGTGGCCGAACTAGAGGGTCGTGGCTTGCTGTTGCTTGGCTCCCATGAGGATCCACTCAGCGACGAAGAGGGAACACAAGCGCTGGGGAGTGGAGGGGGAGCCAGCCAGACGACAACTAGTGGAGCGGAAGCTACTACTGACTTTGCGCCCAAACAACCATCGATGGTTCCAATTGCGGTCGCTTCAGAGTGAGCTACCTCCGACGAACCCCTACGACATCGCAAGAGACGCCAAGCGGAAGCTTCCTCCCGATCTGCGACTTCTGCCTTGCAGACCCCAACACCGGCCGTCTCTTGACCCCCCTCTGATCAGGGTGAGACCTCCATTCCTCCTTGTTGGATCGAAAAGAACTCTAGAAGGGGGGGGGGAGTGAATAGCGATTGTTGAAAAATCATTATCGAGTTAAAGTACGCAGCAGAAAATAATAACGAAAATAATGCTAACACACCAAGTTTAACTTGGTTCGGAGCCTTCGTCGACTCCTACTCCAAGGCCCGCACATGAGAGTACTTTCGTTGGACAATCCACTAATAGTTTACAAAAGAGTTACACAAAAAGTAGAAAAAATAAAGTTACCGACAATAAGGAAAATTAAAACTGAGTCGCAAGTTATCAGAAAAGCTTCACAGCGTCGTAGGTGTTGGGATTACAAGGTTACAAGCATAGTCCCATATTGAAAACACATGGGAAAGATCATGAGTTTATAAGAGAAAATATATCTCTATTGGCATGAGGCCTTATAGATAGAGTCCAAGAGCAAAATCATGAGGACTTAGGCCCAAAGTGGACAATATCATACCATTGTGGAGATATCTAAATTCTTTTCGATCCTATAATTGGTATCAGGGCAAGGTCACTGTTTATTAGAATCATCGCCGGAAAGGGCAACAAGGCTAGAGGATGAAGAAGTTGAAGCAAATTCATCAAAGTTAAAGAATTCAAAAAGCTCAACTTCAAGATGGAATTCCAAGATGGACTTTGGATTTGATACAAGGGTGCCTCCACCATTCGTATCCACAAGCTTTGATTTTTGGAAATAAAGGATTGAAAATTTTCTTATGATGGAGATAGAGCAATGGTTTGCTCTAATGGAAGGCTTTGAAGCTCCAACAAATTTGAAGGGCAAAATTCTCAAGAGGAGCAAGTAGAGCCAAGAGCAAATTCAAAGATGTGAGGTCAATGATAAAGTGACTAAGCTATTGGTCAATCTATTGCCGAGCAACATCTTGGAGCAAATTGAAGAATTTAAAGATGCCAAAGAGCTATAGAGCAAATTGGCCAAGGTTCATGAAGAACCTTCCACTATACCAAATCAAGACAAATCCAAAGAGGGAAACTCATTGGAGCAAGACCAAGAGGAGGAGGATTTCGAGGTTGAGAGATGCTCAACATCGAAAGAAGAGATTCTAGAAGCTTCATCCTCAAAGGAGTGCAACCAAAAGAGCAAGGAGGAAGCATATTCCTTGTTTCATGTACAAGAGGATAAGAAGAAGAAGAAGCCTCCATCTTCAGATCAAGAAGGGATGAAGATGAAGAAGCTTCCACCTCCAAAAGTCAAGACAAATCAATTGGAGGATCATCACTGTCGGATCAAGAGGAAGTCTCTACATCCGAATCAAAAGGAGAAGATGCCACCACTACAAGCAAAGGTATACCAATTTCAATTGTTAACAATAAAGATCATATCATTTTCTTTGAGTGTAAGGAAAAGGGGCATTACAAGAGTAAGTGCTCTAAATTGGCCAAAAGAAGGGTCAAGTGGCACCTAAGGGTAAGAAGAAGCTCAAAGAGACCCTCCCCACAACAAAGAAGAGCAAGGAGCACATTGTGTACTTCTTGTGTAATCAAAAAGGACATTACTGGAGCCAATGTCCAAAGGGGAAGAAAGTGGTCAAAGCTAAAGGAGGAAGCACAAATCAAGGGGGAGCTTCCAAGGTAAAATCCAAAGTATCATTAGTTGAGCCTATCCCCTCAAGTCATGGTAAAAAGCATGTTAATTCTAGTTTATACCATTTTAATGTTATTTACCATAAGAATAGGAGGCATGATAACATTAATGAAAATCATGTGGCTTTCATGCTAAGACTACCACACCTAGGGTTAGGAAGGTAGATAAAAACCTAGGCAAAAATACTAAGGACCGTAGTTATAAGCCTAAAAATAAAAATGCTCAAGGATTTAATGAAAAATCAAAATCTAGGGATTTATGGGAAGAAAATCAAGTCTTGATGTCAAGACTTGATAAAATAGAAAAGATACTAAAAAGGATGGAAAATATCCTAAAATGGCAAAATGAGCATAATCTAGGTCTAGGAGCACATAAGCCATCCAACGACCATAGAGGGTTGGGATACAAACCTAAGGCTAAGAAGGTTGTAACCTTTTACCATAGGGTTCCATATAGTTATGGGACAAACTGAAGTTATCCCTAGGAGTATCTTTGCAATGACAAAAATGACTAAGACTTCTAAGAAGTCTAACAAAGTCATTAAGAAGGTCACAAGGGAAGCTATCCCTAGAGTTGACCTAGAGAAGGTGACCAAGGCTTCTAAGAAGCCTAACAAGGTCATTAGGAAGGAATCTAGGGAAGTTATCTCTTGTGAGTACCTAGAGCATCCAAGGAGAACCAATAGGTATTGGGTTCCTAGGAGCATATTCTTTACACCCTAGAGGGTTAGAGAGTGTTAACTCAAATTGGAAGGGTAAGTAACCCAACCTTGATGAAGTTGACACTCGTAGAGCATTTTCAAGGTTATTGTTAACCTTTGAAAATGAAATGGATTATTTGTTTACTCATTGAAAGAGTAAAATATGCCAAACTTTGAGAAATTGAATTTAATTTTAATTAGCACAAATAATAAAAGCACAAGAAATGCCAAGTTGGTATTTTGACATTTTCTTAAGAAATTAAGGGCAAATTTAAGCCTTAATTTAATTTGTTTACTCTTTGTAAGAGTAAAATATGCAATTATTTGAGAAACTTGATGTAATTTATGTTGGATCGTGAGAATTCGATAGAGGGGGGTGAATATCGATTCGAAAAATAACGAGTGTAAGCGCGGCGGAATTAAAAACAATAGACAAATGAACACGGTGTTTTTTACTTCGTTCGGAGCCTGTGATGACTCCTACTCGAAGGCCCGTACTCCGTGAGTACTTTCGTTGGGCAATTTACTAGCAATTCGAAATAATAATTACAAAGACAGTACAAGAGATGCTAATAAAAAGTAAAACAAAGCTATACCGACAGAAGGAAAACTACAAGGACAAGAGCGCGTTGTCGGACCTTCGTTAGCGTCGTTGGAGCGCAGAGCAGCAGAGCAAGCAATCTAAGAGTTCTGAATTGATGTTGAAGCTCCACCCCTGGGGCTTCTTTTAAATGCTGCTCCGGGCGCCTGGATCCCTTCCGGGCGCCCTGGTGCATGCGACGTGGCAAGTCTAATCAGCGAACTCCACGTGGCGACGACTCGGCATGGATAATATTTGCTTCCGGGCGCCCGGATCCCTTCCGGGCGCCTGGACCTCCGGGCGCCCGGACCTTTGGGCGCCCGGATCCCTTCCGGGCGCTTGGACCTCTGATTTCTAGAAACTCCTTCTCTTGCAAAATAGAGTTAGTCCGAGGCAAATATATATATTCTGTAAAACAGATTGTTAGCACAATTAAAGTTCAACAAAGTAATATGATTTAATAGAAAAGAGTATGACTTAGATTCCGTCTTTCCGAGACCAGAATCTAGTCACGATCTCGACTTAGATATCCGAAATGGATCTAAGCTGGATCGACGCCTAATGTTCCCTTCCCGGGAACGCGTCCTCGCAGTTACTCCCCTCCAGTGACTTACCTTACTTACCTGTCAGACGTCCGGTCAGCCCGTCGACCCGTCTGGACTTCGTGCCAGCTATCCGGTCAGCCAAGCGTCTGGTCAGCCCGTCGACCCGCTTGGACTTCGTGCCAGCTATTCGGTCAGCCCGTCGACCTAGCTGGGCTTCGTGCCAGACATCTGGTCAGCCCGTCGACCTGTCTGGACTTCTCCTGCACACTCGATCAAAATGTTAGACAACAACAAACTAACTTATCCTGATTTGTCATTCATCAAAACTTGAGTTAGACCGTTAGTGCTACCCGCACCAACACTCTCCCCCTTTTTGATAGAATGACAACCTGGTTAAGTTAGTGAAACAGATGCAAGAACAAACAAGTAAATGGTTTTTAAGTTAAGTTTTGTGTTTTCAAATTGGTTTAGCTAACTTAGCTAACTTAACCACCTAACGTCATTCAACAAAAGAACTAATGTCAAGTAAGCATAAATACAGACTTCAGACAAAGTAGAAAATAATGTCAAGTTAACCTAGGGGAGTTTAGAATTAAAAGATAGTTTTACCTTTATTTCTTAAATCCTTGAAAAAAAACTAAGTCTTGAAAAATAGTTGATTTATAACTTAGTAACTTTGAAAATTTTTTAAGTTTGCAAACATCACTTTTAAAAAAAAATTTCAACACTAAGTTTTTGCAAATCAAATTATCAAAATTAAGTTAAACCTAATTTTTCAAAACTAGATTCAGGATAATTTTCAAAGTGAAGTTAAACATTAAGAAAAATGATTTTGAACTTTACTTTTAGTTTTCAAAGGAGTTTGGTAAAACTAATTTTGGTAAAGTAAGATCATATTTTTAAAATAATTTTTAAAATGAAGGAGTTTTCAAAATAATTTTGTAAAATTCTTTTTCCAAAATCAAATTTTCAAAGTTCAAAAGTACTAGTTTCAAAACCATGGTTTAAAATACTTGAAAAGTTCAGTTTTCAAAGACTAAGTAAAAAGGATAAAAAGTTTATGATTTAAAATAAATAATTTTGAGTTGATTTTAAAATTTTTTTCATAATTTTAAACAAGTTGATTTTGAAGATTGATTTTTAAACTTTGATTTTCAAAATTAAGTTTAAAATTCAATTTGAAAAACTGAATTAGTTTTATTTCTCCCCCTGAACCTGATATTAAATCAAATGTCTAACCAGTTAGTTACTGATTGACTATCAAAAGATAGTAACTTTCACTTGGTTAGTCAAGTTAAGTTCAAACTTAACTTGATTATTGTATATTTTGTATTTAACGCCCAGACTTATATCAATGCACTGAAATAAGCATCTTAAGTCTTAGGCAAGTGACCTATGCATCTCACCCCTTTCTATGTTCGTCAAACACAAGCAAGGTAAGCCTAGGGTTTTGGTGAGATGCTCAAAAACTAGTCCTATGGGTACATGATTTCTAAGGATTTTGAACTAGTCTAAAGCTAAAAGTATTTTTAAAAATCTAAAAATAGGAAAGTTTTGAAAATGAAACATGTTTAACCTATAATTTGAGAACAATCATTTTTGAAAATATTTTTGAAATTTTGAAAATCCTAGTCTATTAGGCACAATCCTAGTTTTCTACGCAAATTGTTAAATTCACTTTCAGGGAGTGGTTTGGTGAATATGTCAGCTAAGTTTGACTTGGACTCAATGTATTTGAGCTCAATGTCACCCTTAGTAACATGATCCCTGATAAAGTGGTGCCTGATTTCAATGTGTTTGGTTCTTGAATGATGCACTGGATTTTTTGTTAAATTGATTGAGCTAATATTGTCAATTAAAACTTTTACATTTGTGATTTTTAAGTTGAAATCTTTTAAGGTGTGCATCATCCATAATAATTGGGCTACACATTCTCCTATGGCTATGTATTCTGACTCAGTTGTAGATAGTGCAACACAGTGTTGCTTTCTACTAAACCAGCTAACAAGTGATGGGCCTAGTAGTTGGCATCCACCACTTGTGCTTTTGTGGTCTAATTTGCACCCAGCATAATCTGAGTCAGAATACCCTATTAATTCAAAGTTATTGGTCATAGGATACCAAATTCCTACATTTGTTGTTCCCTTAAGATATCTAAAATTCTTTTGACTTGAGTCAAATGGGATTCTTTAGAACAAGTTTGGTATCTAGCACACATACTAACTACAAATAAAATATCAGGTCGGCTTGCAGTTAAGTAAAGTAGACTACCTATTGCACTTCTATAATACCTTAGATCCACTGGTTTTCCATTTGGGTCATGATTGTGTTTACTGCCATAGGTGTTTTTTTTTCTTTTGTATTTTCCATTCCGAATTTTTTAAGTAATTCTTTAGTGTATTTGTGTTGATAAATGTAATTTCCTTCATTTGTTTGTTTGATTTGTAATCCTAGGAAATAGGTCAATTTTCCTACTAAGCTCATTTCAAATTCTTGTTCCATTAGGTTAATAAATTCTTCTAAAAAGTCTGAGTTAGTTGAACCAAATATTATATCATCTACATATATTTGTGCTATAAATATATCGTTATTTAGTAATTTAACAAACAAGGTTGGGTCAATTTGACCTTGGTTGAATCCTTTGGATGTTAAGTAAGATGTTAGCCTTTCATACCACGCCCTAGGTGCTTGTTTAAGTTCATATAATTCTTTCTTTAACTTAAAGACATAATCAGGGTGTTCTAGATTTTCAAACCCAGGAGGCTGACCTACATAAACTTCTTCTTTTATTAGTCCATTGAGAAAAGCTGACTTAACATCCATTTGATATAGTTTGAATCCCTTATGGGCTGCATAACTTAGTAACATTCTAATGGATTCTAATCTAGCTACTGGGGCATAGGTCTCATCGTAGTCAAGTCCTTCAACTTGACTGAACCCTTTGGCAACTAGCCTAGCCTTATTCCAAGTAATTTCCCCAGTTTCACTTAATTTGTTTCTAAATACCCATTTTGTTTCTATTATTTTCTTATCTTTAGGTGGTGGTACTAGATCCCAAACTTCATTACGCTCAAATTAAGCTAGTTCTTCTTGCATAGCGATGATCCAATTTGGATCAAGTAGGGATTCAACTACAGTTTTGGGTTTAATTTTTGAAATCAGGGAAATTTGACTTAGGTTCCTAAAGGATGATCTGGTTTGAACCCTTAGGTCTAAGTCACCAATTATTTGATCAGTTGGATGGTTAGGGTTGACTCTTATAGTTCTAGGGGGTTGATTTTCTTGAGTGTGTTCATCTTTTTCATAGTCTAGGGATTGATTGGTTTCTTCAGAATTATTATTTTCAATAGGTTGAAGTTGAGTTTGTCCTTGGGTTTCTTCAAATTTTACATTTGTGGTTTCCTCGATTTGTAACATAATTTTATTATATATTCTGTAACCCCTACTGTTTAGAGAATATCCTACAAAAATTCCATTTTCTACTTTAGAGGTAAATTTTCCTAAGTGTTCTCTAGTATTTAAGATGAAGGCTGGACACCCAAATACTTTAAAATATTTTATGTTGGGTTGTTTGTTATAAAATATTTCAAAGAAGGTTTTATTATGTCTTTTATTTAATGTTGTTCTATTTTGCACATAGCAGGCTGTACTAACAGCTTCTGACCAAAAATATTTAGGTAAGTTATATTTATTTAACATAGTTCTAGAGGCTTCCAGTAAGGTTCTATTTTTTCTTTCTACAATTCCATTTTGTTGGGAGGTTTTAGGACACGAAAATTCATGATGGTAGCCATTTTCAAGACAGAATTTGTTAAAATTATGATTTTTAAATTCTCCCTCGTTGTCACTCCTAATTCTTTTGATTTTAAGATTTTTTTCATTTTCAATTTGTTTGCAAAAGTTTGTAAAGATTTCAAAAGTTTCGTCTTTATGTTTTAAGAATTTTACCCAAGTAAACCTAGAATAATCATCTATTATTACTAAACAATATAAGTTTCCATTTATGAATTTGACTCCATGGGAGTCAAAAAGGTCTAAATGTAGAAGTTCTAATATTGAGTTGGCTTGTGGCTGATTGGTTGGTTTGTGAGTGGATTTTATTTGTTTACCTTGTTGACAAGCATTACATATGGTTTAATCTAGGTTAGGTAATTTTGGTAAGTCTCTCACTAGTCCATTTAATTTGCTTATATTTCTAAAGTTGGTGTGAGACATTCTCCTATGTCATAACCAAGTTTCTTCTTTTTGTGTTAAATAACACTTAATTGAAGAAGTGGTTAAGTTGATAGCATAGATGTTGTCTTTTCTAAAATCTTTTAGGCTTATAGTAGGATTATCTAGATGTTTGATTAAACACTCTGTGGATAGAAATTTAACCTTATACCTAGTATCATACAATTGACTTATACTCAGGAGATTGTATTTAAAATTCTCGACAAGTAGAGCATTTGTAATTATGAAACCTATTTTTAATTCAATATTACCTATACCAATTACCTTGAGTTTGTCGTTGTTTCCAAAGGCAACTGTTCCTAAGCTTTTGTAAGTGAGTTGAGTGAACTTGGTGTGATCTCCAGTCATGTGTTTGGAGCAACCACTGTCTAAAATCCATTTGGTTTCCTACAATGAGTAGGAATTAAGGTTAGTCTTTTAAGATTTTTTTTTTAAATTTTTTTAAAGTTAATTTAATAATTTTTAAAATAATTTTTAAAGTTAAGTTAATTTTTTAAAATAATTTTTAAAGTTAATTTAAAAAATAATTTTCTAAAGTTAATTTAATTTTTAAAATAAAATTTTAAAGTTAATTTAATTTTTAAAGTTAAAAATAAATTAATCGTAATTCATTTTAGTTATTTAATTTAAAATTTGATTAATTCAAAATTTAACTTTACTAATTTAATTCGAAATTTAATTTAATTAACTTAATTCAAAATTTAATTAAATTAATTTAATTCGAAATTTAATTTAATTAACTTAATTCAAAATTTAATTAAATTAATTTAATTCGAAATTTAATTTTGATCCTTAGTCATCTCACCCGATCTAAGTTTTCAATCAGGGAATCCTATAATTTTGTGAGATGAATTAGATTTAATTATAAAGTTTGGTTTAACTTGTGTTAGATTCAGGTTTAGCTTTGGTCTCAACAAATAGTCATTCTTCGGATAAACTTCTAAGCTTGGTGAGTCACTTGGACGTTATTAGAAGTAACCAACCTTTCGAGGTTTTTCGAATAGTCTTATCCACGGAGCTTAGTACTAAACCTTGGTCTAACTAGATAGGATCCATTTAAACGTAGCTTTGGTCGGTTCCACTTGACCAAATGCACCAGATTGAAGTCATATCTTTCTAGACATGCGATGCCCAAGCTTCCCCAACGTACTATCATCAAAAAACTTCACCAGTACCATGATTCAAGTTAAATTGGGTCACTTTTTAACTAATCCTAATTACCCTGCCGGGTTAGTTTATTTGGGTTACCCTGTCGGGTAAGTTAGTTTTGGAGGTGCCAGCTATTCTGGAGTCTCCTCCTGAATTATTGACCTTTAATTTAAATTTTCGTTTTAGGTTTGTGTCTATTTCTTTTATAGTTATAATTAACTTGGTGATAATTTATATTTTGTTGAGTTTTAAAATGTTTAAATTTTGAATTTTTTGATTTAGGTTTGTATTTTGGTTTATTCGAGTTTATATAATATATTTTTTTCTTTAGGTATATAATATTGATTAAGTCCTACTTACGTGGTCAAACACGCTTTCGGAACCCAAGCTTGATTAGTTGATTTGTATTGAGTTATTAATGATTTAAAAGTTTTATTTGAGTTCAACTTGTATCCGAGTCCGGTTTTATTATAACACGCCTTTTGATTATTCAGGATTAAGTCTAGATTTTTTGATCTTGTAGTGAATTTTTCTAGCATTTCTTTTAACTTATTAATTTCTGATTTTAATGATGAATTCTCCTCAAGTGTTAGATCTTGAGTTGGATTTGAATTTTTGATTTGTTCCTTGAGGTCTTGATTTTCCTCAAGGAGTAATTTGTTTTCATTTTCTATTTTAACCAATTTACTATTTAAGTAGGAAATAATTTTTTAAAAAAAAATTGTTTAAATTGAAATATACCTTATCCGGGCCTTCGGAAACGAGTACGGACTCGTGGCTCGATTCGGGTTCGGACCCGTCTTCCGATTCATCTCTCGATTCGTCTTCCGTTTCACCTTCGCGGGCCATCAGCGCGAGGTGGCTCTGGTGCTTCTGCTCTTCTACCTCCGATTCATCTGAGGAGGAGTCGTCCCACGTTGCTTTGAGGGCCTTCTTTTTGGTCGGTTTCGATTTGTCGAGCTTCAGTCTTGGGCATTCGTTCTTGTAGTGCCCCTTTTTGTTGCATCCGAAGCAAGTCACGTTCTTTTGTTCCGCAGGAGAACTGATCTTTTGAAGGTCCTTCTTGTTAGGATCGATGGTCGCGGCTAGAGAGGGGGGTGTGAATAGCCGCCCCAAATCGTTCGTTTCTTTCTACAAATCAAGGTTAGCGCAGCGGAAATAAACAATAGAAACGACAACGGAGAATAGCAAACCTCAAACTCGTCGATGTAACGAGGTTCGGAGATAAACTCCTACTCCTCGGCGTGTCCGTAAGGTGGACGAAGCGTATCAATCCGTCGGTGGATGAGTCCCCGAAAACTCGGCTAATAATCACTCCTTCTGGGTGGAGAAACCTCGCCACAATGTCTTGCAACAGCAAGATGAGCAGGAGTACAAGAATACAACAAGAAACTAAGTACAATACACAAATGTAATAACCCTAGCTTGCCTTCTTGTCGACTGGTTGAAGCAGCAACTTCACGAGACGCCTACAACAGCAAGAACCCAGTCGAAGAAGCTCACACGAAGCTTCGGAACTCAGCAAAGCTCAAGAGCACACTAGCAGCTCATTAGAAAGAAGAGGAAGAAGAAGCCAGAACAGTAGCTCCTCAATCCCTTTTATAACCTGCGAAGAAGACACAGAAGAAACTAGCCGTTGCTATGCAACAGCTAGGATGTGGACCGATCAGGCTTCATCCTGATCGGTCCACAAGGGTCCTGATCGGTCACAAGACCGATCAGGCCCTTCCCTGATCGGTCATGGACCGATCAGGTCCTTCCCTGATCGGTCCCATGACCGATCAGGCCCTTTTCCCTCCCGAAGGTGATCTCCTTCTGATCGTCTCCTGATCGGTCTGCAAACCGATCAGGAATTTCACTGTATGCTACTGATCGGTCTGGCGACCGATCGATAAGCAACAAAATGCTTGTTTGGTTCCGATCGGTCACCGGCCGTCAGATAACCCAGCGTATCACTGGATCGGTCACCAGACCGATCCAGGTTTAGAGCTCCCAACCCTAAACCCTACTTGGTCCTGAGAACGAGCTACCGAGCCCTCTCTGACTTCGTCCGGTCCAGAGAACGAGCTACCGAGCCCTCTCCGACTTCGCATGCCAAGCTTCCATACTTGGACTTTTCCCGTGCCAAGTCTCCATACTTGGGCTTTTCACGTGCCAAGCTCCCTGCTTGGACTTTTCCGTGCCAAGTCTCCATACTTGGACTTTACCCGTGCCAAGTCTCCATACTTAGACTTTTCACCAGATGTCTGGTCAACCTTGACCCATCTGGATTCCCCTTACCTGGCTTCACTCACCAGGACTTCCAAACTGCCTAGCTTCACTCACTAGGTCTTTCCCCTGCCTGGCTTCAATCACCAGGTCTTTCCCAATTGCCTAGCTTCACTCACCAGGACTTTCTCCAACTGCCTGGCTTCACTCACCAGGACTTTCACTTTCACCTAGCTTCACTCACTAGGATTTTCACCTGGCTTCACTCACCAGGATTTCCCGACTGCCTGGCTTCACTTACCAGGACTTTCCGAACTGCTTGGCTTCACTCACCAGGACTTTCCGAACTGCCTGGTTTCACTCACCAGGACTTCTCAGTCAAGTATCCGGTCAACCTTGACCTACTTGACTCTTCTTCATCCAACCTGATCAGACCCTGATCAGTATCTCTCCGCATGGACAACTGCACCTGCATTGTCCATGTCTACATGTCTTTCTGTATTGTCAAACATCGAAACCATGACCAAGGTTTACGCTTGGTCAACTAGGTCAACCTTGACCTACTGGAAATTGCACCAACACTTCTTGCTGAAGCTCCTTTTTCTCTTGGTGAACATTTTTCTTACTAAGTTCACCAGGTATTGTTCGTCTTCAGAATCTTGATCGGAATCTTCTTCAGATTCAGACTTGCTCTTCTTTTCTTTGGAGGAGCTTGCAAATAAAGCAACACCTTTCTCGGCTCCAGCATTAGTTTGTTCATGCAGTTCTAACTCACAAAAAAGCTCATCTAACTTTAATTTAGATAAATTTTTAGAAATTTTGTAGGCATCTACTATCGATGCCCACAAACTATTACGTGGAAAAGCATTTAGTGCGTACCTTATTAAGTCTTTGTTTTCCATCTGGTGGCCTATCGCGTGGAGTCCGTTGAGGATGTCCTTGATCCTCGCGTGCAGTTGACTTGTCGTTTCCCCTTCCTGCATTTTTATATTAAATATTTTATTTAAAAGTAAGTCTCTTTTTGTTACCTTTGCGTCGCTCGTTCTTTCGTGCAGCTCGATCAGTTTGTCCCATAATTCTTTAGCATTCTGATGCGGTTCGACCCAGTTCAGCTCTTCTCATGTTAGACCGCAGTGTAGCGTGTTGATTGCTTTGTTTTCCGTCAACGCCTTTTTCCTCATGTCCAGAGTCCACTGTTCTGGGTCTAGTGGATTTCCGGAGTTGTCGACTGGAGCTCGGTAGGCCTTTATGACGCTGAACCATTGATCGTAGTCCGTCTTTAGGTACACCTCCATTCTTTTCTTCCAGTACGAGAAGTCATCCCCGTTGAATAGGGGAGGACGTACTGTGCTGAAGCCTTCTAGTTGAGACATCCTGCACACAAGTAAACAACGATAAAAAAAAATATCCCAAGACTTGGTCTTGGATTAGCAGTGCGGGAAAAAATAATAGAAGTATCTAAATTGGTGTTGCACCAATTTAGATTTAATTGCAACAAAATTTTTTTTCCAAAACAGGTAATAATACCAGATTGGAATTAAGCGTAAAACTGAAAACCAAAAAATAAAAGTTAATATTTCACCCCCTGTATGATTGGTGGTTGCACCAAATCAGAGCGGTACCTGCTCTGATACCACTTGTTGGATCGTGAGAATTCGATAGAGGAGGGGGGGGGGGGTGAATATCGATTCGAAAAATAACGAGTGTAAGCGCGGCGGAATTAAAAACAATAGACAAATGAACACAGTGTTTTTACTTCGTTCGGAGCCTGTGACGACTCTTACTCGAAAGCCCGTACTCCGTGAGTACTTTCGTTGGGCAATTTACTAGCAATTCGAAATAATAATTACAAAGATAGTACAAGAGATGCTAATAAAAAGTAAAACAAAGCTATACCGACAGAAGGAAAACTACAAGGACAAGAGCGCGTTGTCAGACCTTCGTTAGCGTCGTTGGAGCGCAGAGAAGCAGAGCAAGCAATCTAAGAGTTCTGAATTGATGTTGAAGCTCCACCCCTGGGGCTTCTTTTATATGCTGCTTCGGGCGCCTGGATCCCTTCCGGGCGCCCTGGTGCGACGTGGCAAGTCTAATCAATGAACTCCATGTGGCGACGACTCAGCATGGATAATATTTGCTTCCGGGCGCCCGGATCCCTTCCGGGCGCCTGGACCTCCGATTTCCAGAAACTCCTTCTCCTGCAAAATATAATTAGTCCGAGGCAAATATATATATCATGTAAAACAGATTGTTAGCACAATTAAAGTTCAACAAAGTAATATGATTTAATAGAAAAGAGTATGACTTAGATTTCGTCTTTCCGAGACCGGAATCTAGTCACGATCTCGACTTAGATATCCGAAATGGATCTAAGCCGGATCGACGCCTAATGTTCCCTTCCCAGGAACGCGTCCTCGCAGTCACTCCCCTCCAGTGACTTACCTTACTTACCTGCCAGACGTCCGGTCAGCCCGTCGACCCGTCTGGACTTCGTGCCAACTATCCGGTCAGCCCGTCGACCTAGCTGGACTTCGTGCCTAAGCGTCCGGTCAGCCCATCGACCCGCTTGGACTTCGTGCCAGCTATCCGGTCAGCCCGTCGACCTAGCTGGGCTTCGTGCCAGACATCCGGTCAGCCCGTCGACCTGTCTGGACTTCTCCTGCACACTCGATCAAAGTGTTAGATAACAACAAACTAACTTATCCTGATTTGTCATTCATCAAAACCTGAGTTAGACCGTTAGTGCTACCCGCACCAACAATTTATATTGGCACAAATTAATAAAGTGCAAAATAAATGCCAAGTCGATTTCTTAAGAAAATATGGGCAATTTAGGATTAATTTTAGGTTTAGCTAAGGATTTAAGGACACTTAGATAAATAAGCTAGGTATATTTTATTTATGCTAATTTCCATGCTTTGTTTGCTCATCACATGCTATGACATCATATTTTATATTCATGCTTGTTATGAAAAACTATAAAAATACCATGTCATGTCATACATACATCATGTAGTTATAGTAAATTTTCTTTTGAAAATTATTCTTTTTGATGTATGTCATAACTCATCATGCATTATGTTTAATTCCTTGAAATTAAGGATAATGACATTTACTAACAAGTAACACCCTATGTGGATGTTTATAATCCAAAATGCCTAGATATATATGTATGATCCCTAGTTTAGGGCAAAACCAAACTTTACATCTCAAAAAAAAAAAACTATAAGGTGACTTGTATGTGTTTTAGTATACATTAGATACAAGTGAGATGTTAGGATGATAAACAAAACTCAAGATGTTGATTTAGTGCATTCTTTTTTAGTTTTAGGTTCATCAGAACACATAGTTATATGTACTCTAATCATTGGGAAAACTAATGTACAAGTCATGTGCATTGAGCCCAAAAAACATGGTTGGAAATTGGTTTTGAAAATAATTTTAAAATACTTTTAGAAAATCTTGGTGAAGATTATCTTTTGATAGTAATCATCATTGAAAAGTTAGACATAAATTAGAAGAAAACACTAAAGTTTTTACAAGTTTTCAAGTTTGTGTCAATCTTTTAAAATAGGAAGTATTTTCATAGAAAACTATTTTTCCATTATAGTATATACCCTAAATAATGTCTACAACAATTTTCATGATTTTTAGAACTTTGTAAATTTTTAGAGAGTTTCTAAATTTCGTTGAAATTTTATTTCAAGAAATCAGAGCTCCAATCAATCAGTCGATCGATTGGGAGGTATTTCCCGTGAGCAGTAGCTCATAGAATCGATCAGCCGATCGATCCATTCTCTCCTGGATCGATCGGACAATCGATTCAGAGGCAGGTTCTGCGAATATAACCTCTCTAAATCGATCAGTGGATCGATTGAAATGGTTTCAATCGATTGAGACCCAACCTAATCGATTGAAAATGTTGATTTTGGCTGGAAAAGACTGATTTCAGCATCTTAAACCATTTTTAGTCTAGGTAACCATTCCTAACCCCTTGAAACATGTTTGTATACACTTAGGGGGAGTTTTCATAGTAAAAACAAGGATAGATTGGTTAAGGAAGACTAAGTAGAAGTTTAGGTTGAGGTTTAGTTTCACTATTGGATTTTTTAACCTCAAAACTTCTAAATTTGGGTTTCCTAAAGGCTTAGGGATTCTAAGTCATTGTTGGTGCAATGACAGAAGTTACGAGTATGTCTTTAGGGGGAGTCACTCGCTAAGGACATGGAAATTATTTTTCGAAACCATGGAAGGTGGTATATGTCAGATCGTGAAAGTCGATAGGGGGGGGGTGAATATTGATCTAAAAGTTGAAAAGAAGATTGAGTACACAGTGGAAAAAATAAAATTAAAGCAACGCTAACACAAGTAATTTTTTACTTGGCTCGGAGCCTTGGTCGACTCCTACTCCAAGGTCTGCATTCGTTGAGTGCTTTCGTTGGACAATCCATTAGCAATTCAAAATATTACAAGTGAAAGTATAATTGCTTTAAAGGAAAAATACCGACAATAATGAATGAAAAAGAAGGGAATTGTCGGAGGAGCTTCGCAGCATCACAGGAGCACAGCATGGCAGAGCAAATATTGGAAGATCTTGTCGTTCGTTGTTCTTTGCTCCAGAGCTCACCCTCCTTATATAGGAGGCTCCCTTCCGGGCGCCTGGACTATGACGTAGCCCAGCCAACCAGAGCACTCCACGTTGCGACATCATTTTGGGATAAACTTTGCATTCCGGGCGCTTGGATCCCTTCTGGGCGCCTGGACCACTTTTCTCCAGAAAGTCCTTCTCTTGTAAGAAAGAGTTAGTCCAAGGCAAAATGCAAACTATATTACCCTGCAAAACAAAGTATTAGCACAATTATAATAAACAAATAGAGTATTAATTAGATTCCATCTTACCGAGACCAGAATCTAGTCAAGATCTCAACTTAGAGTTCTGAAATGGTTCTAAGTTGGATCGGCGCCTAAGTTCCCTTCCCGGGAACGTGTCCTCACAGTCACTCCTCTCCAGTGACTTACCTCAACTTACCTGCCAGACGTCTGGTCAGCCTTTCGACCCATCTAGACTTTGTGCCAAACGTCCGATCAGCCCTTCGGCCCGTCTGGACTTCGTGTCAGACGTCCGGTCAGCCCTTCGACCCATCTGGACTACGTGCCAGACGTCCGGTCATCCCTTCGACCCGTATGGACTTCGTGTCAGCTATCCGATCGGCCCGCCGACCTAGCTGGGGTTCATGCCAGACATCTGGTCTACCCATCGACCTGTCTGGGCTTCTCCTTCACACTTGTTCAAAGTGTTAGATCACACTGAACCTAACTTAACTTACTTTGTCATTCATCAAAACTTGAGTTAGACCATTAGTGCTAACTACACCAACAATCTTCCCCCTTTTGCTGCAATGACAATCTGGGTTAAGTTAGTGAAAAAGATGTAAGTAAAACAAGCAATTATAAGGTTTTTAAGTTAGTCTTGCTTTTATATTTGGTATTTTGTTGTTTAAACTAACTTAAATCATCTAACCCTCCACCTTTGACATTCATCAAAAATAACACAGAAAAATAAGTGTTTTAGGGAAGTAAAAGAAATTCATCAAAAAATTAGAGTCATATTTTACTTTAAACTTTAGCTTTTAGTTTTTTCAAAAAATGGCTAAGTTTAAGAGATCGTTAACTTAGAAAGATAATTTTAGAAAGATAACTTTGTAAATTTTAGAGTAATTTTCAAGGATAAACTTTGCAAAATTAACCTAATTTTCAAAATAAGCTTTGTAAGTTTAAAACATAATTTTCAAAAATAAGTTTTATAAGGGCTAATTTTCAAATATACCATCTTTACAAAAGTGAGATTATTAAAGCCGAGTTTATAACATCCAAATTCCAACTTAGTGGATAAAATTAATTTTCAAAATTTAAGTTTGTAAAATCTAATTTTCAAATCCAATTTTCAAAGCTAAGTAAAATTTAATTTTCAAAACTAAGTTTGTAAAATCTAATTTTCAAAACTAAGTTTATATATATATATATATATAAAAGTAAACTTTTTAAGATCCAAATTAAAAAAACTTAATTTTTATAAAAGCTAGTTTTCAAAAATAGATTTATTAAATTAGATTTGCAAAAATAGGTTTATAAGATCATATTTTCAAAGATAAGTAAAAGAAAAAATTTTAAAATATTTTGAAGGAAACATTTTTCAAAAATAATTTTACAAAATATTTTCAAAGAATAAAAAATAATTTTGTTAAGATAATTTGAATTAATCCTCTCTCTAAACCTGACATTATTTTAAAATAAAGCTTTTGAAAATATTTGCTAAAAATATTTAAAGTAAAGGTATTTTTTTTTTAAAAAAAAAAGTTGAGGTAGGATTTTCTAAAGATTTTTTTTTAAAATATATGAATTTTTTAAATAAAAAACTTAAGGAAATAATATTTTAAGTAAATTTGATCTTCCCCTTGAATTTGATACTCTCTTAATTTATTACTCTCCCTTAATTTATCTCTCTCCCTGGGTTATTATTGATGGACTTGGGTTGGGTGTTCGGGCCGAACATAGGGAGCCCAAGCCCATCAGGAGGCCTAAACCAATTCCTCCTCTAGGTCCCTGTTGTAGCCTCTATATAATGTCTCGCATCCACCCATCCATAACTTGTTTGGTTTAACTGGGTTTGGTTTAACTTGGTTTAGTTTAACTTAACTTGGTTTGATTTAACTTAACTTGGTTTGATTTAACTTAACTTGGTTTGGTTTAACTTGGTTATAGAAAGAGAGATTTTTTCTAAACAGAATTCGGTTATAGAAAAATAGATTTTTTCTAAACAGAATTCTGTTATTTTTCTTTCTTTATAACCGATGACAAGTCTATAAAAAGGAGTAGGTGGTGGCTCCTAAAACCTAATTTTCTAATTCTCCACAATCCTCTTCTCTCCTTGTGGCCAGCGCCCCTCTTCCCTTGCTAGGGTCGGCCCCCCTCCTCACCTTGCTAGGGCCGCCCCTTCCTCACCTTGCAAGGGCCGCCCCCTCCTCTCCTTGCTTAGGGTTGGTGCCCCCCTTCCTCTCCTAGCTAGGGTCGGCGCCCCTTCCTAGCAATCCATTGGTGGCCGACGACATGAAGAAGAGGAAGAAGATTAGAAGGTGCCCCATCCTAGAGCCTCCTTTTGTAGCCAGCGGGTTGGAAACCGAGAAGAGAAGGAGGGCGGTGTTGTCTTGGTAGATCGTCGCTCACACGATGTCCAAGAAAAGAAGAGGAATATGGCAGAAGATCAAGAGATCTTTAGCTACAAAGAAAAGGTACAACTAGTTCTTTAATTCCGCTGCGTAATTAGTTAGTTTTCTTTGTATCATTTTTGGAATACCAACACAAGAGGCCAACGATCTTGTACTTCGATCAAGGTGTGCTTTGATCCGTCAAGAACTTGCTTGATTGATCAAACACATGTCTGATCGAACATGCGAGTTGCTAAGAAAAGTTCTATACTTGTATAATTTTTGTATAGAGAAATTTAAATAGAACAGAATTTCAGCGCCTTCAGCACATGACATAATCTATCGGGTAGGGTCAAATCTTAATGATTGGTCAAGTGAAAATTTGATGACCCTCTCATTGTTTGCACTTGAAGAAAAAGGAAAAAAAAGAAAGATTGATGGAAGAAAATAAACTAGAGCATGAAGATACTAATACCTAAAACATCTCATAAGAAGACATCTATTTGCAAAGTGAGGATTTCAAAGACTTATTCCCTTGGTGTGGTGAGTCCTTGTCACAATTGATAGGAGGAATGACTTCCTCAATTGATCCTATTGTGAAGGGAAAATGTGGTGATATTTTGTGCGCAGAAGATAGCATGGACCTTGGGGAAATGGAAGAGATGGAACAAGAAATTGGGAATACTATAGAAGAAATATCATAGACTGGGGAAATAAATTTACTAGAGCAAGATCCAACTATGGCTGAGGTCATGCTACCTCAGGTGGAGCTAAAACCTTTGCCAATTAGCCTTAAATATGCATTCTTTGGTCTAAATTCTACTTTTCCAATCATAATTAATGCAAACTTGACTAAGTTGGAGACATAAAAATTAATCAATGAGCTGAGGTTGCACAAGAAGGTAATTGACTACACTATAGATGATATTAAGTGAATTAGTCCTTCTATATGTATGCATAGAATTTTACTTGAAGAAGGGTGTAAAAATTTAGTTGAACATCAAAGGAGACTAAACCCAAATATGAAAGAGGTGAAAAAGGAGGTACTAAAACTTCTTGATGTAGGGATTATCTACCCTATCTCTGATAGTGAGTGGGTAAGTCCAGTGCATGTAGTTCCAAAAAAAAAAAAAGAGGAATGACTATCATCTGTAATGAAAGTAATGAATTGGTTCCGACATGAACTGTTACAGGATGGCGAATGTGCATTGACTACAGAAAATTGAACAAAGAAACTAGGAAGGATCATTTCCCCCTACCATTCATTGATCAAATACTTAAAAGGTTGGCAAAATACTCATATTTCTGCTGATACAGGTTATAATGGATAGGCCAAGCGAGTGAAGGAGGGGTTTAAGTCCAGAAAAATAGGAAAGGTATATAATCGACTGATCGTAGGCCGAGCGAGCACCCACCTGCTCATATATGCTCGATCGAGTAAAGCCTGCCCGAGCATAAAGGCATTTAGCCTTATATATAATTCTCATCATATAACCGGTCGACCTAAAACTGTAGGCCGAGAGAGCACCCACATGCTTATATATGCTGGACCAGGCAAAGTCCGCCTGAGCATAAAGGCATTTAGCCTTGTATATAACTCTCAGTATATAACCGACCGACCGCAGGATGAGTGAGCACCCACATGCTCATATATGCTCGACCGGGCA
The DNA here is from genome assembly GCF_018446385.1 of Zingiber officinale. Lineage (NCBI taxonomy): Eukaryota > Viridiplantae > Streptophyta > Magnoliopsida > Zingiberales > Zingiberaceae > Zingiber > Zingiber officinale. The sequence continues at coordinate 94,354,392 of NC_056002.1, read as the reverse complement.
AAGCCCGCTCGAGCATAAAGGTATTTAGCCTTATATATAACTCTCAGCATATAACCGGCCGACCGCAGGCCGAGTGAGCACCCACGTGCTCATATATGCTAGACCGGGCAAAGCCCACCCAAGTATAAAGGCATTTAGCCTTGTATAGAACTCTCAGCATATAACCGGTTGATCGTAGGCCAAGCGAGCACCCATGTGCTCATATATGCTCAACCGGGCAAAGACCACCCGAGCATAAAGGCATTTAACCCTGTATATAACTCTCAGCATATAATCGGTCGACCGCAGGCCAAGTGAGCACCCACATGCTCATATATACTCGACCGGGCAAAGCTCACCCGAGCATAAAGGTATTTAGCCATATATAAGATTCTCAGCACATTATCGGTCGACAACAAGCCGAGCGAGTGCCCCCGAGCTCATATATGCTCGGTCGGATAAAGCCCGCCCGAGCATAAAATCATTTAGTCTTATATAAGATTCTTAGCACATAACCGGTGGACCGTAAGCTGAGCGAGCACCCACGTGCTCATATATGCTCGGCCGGGCAAAGCCCACCCAAGTGTAAAAGATAGGTTCAACAGAAAGCATTTTTAACAGTATACACGGCTGGCTTGAACGACCGGCCAAGACATATTTAACAGAAGATAGTGTGAATAGTATATACGACCGGTTTGAACGATCGGCCAAAACACATTCAATGGGAGGTAGTTGGAACAGTATATACAGACCGACTTGAACGACCAGCCGAGACATATTCAGCCGGAGGTATTCTCAACAATATATACAACCGGCTTAAATAGTCGGCCGAGACATGCTTAGCAGAATATTTGGCAAGAAATATCTTCTAGAAGCTTCTTCAATTATGATGACGTATTCCCATTATCAATACAAGTCATAAACGACAAAATAGGTACATCTAGGATACAAAAAAGATTTCTTAAAGGATTATTGCACGAAGTATAGAAGATGACTTCATCCCTTAAACAAACTCTAATAAACTAGGGACCATCTCATGACTACGAAGGTCACGTAAGGTAGTATAAAAAGGAGGATCTTCTCCATTGGCAAGGTACGTAAATTCTAGCATCTAAACTCTGTTTCACTTCAGTTACTGTGCTTCTTCTTCTTCTTCTTCTTCCATCGGTGAGAGGAACTAACTTGAGCTTGGGGGGCCTAGCCAGGAATTCCCACCTCAGTCTTAGGACATTAACGCTTTGTTGGCTCATCTTACTGTACGTAGGAGCGTTGAGGAGTTCCTTCATATCTTTGGAGTTCATCTTCATCGGAGGTCATCGTCATTCATCAAAGCCAATGCTCATCTTCACAGATCTCAGACAAAATTAAATTTGGTGTCATTTGTGAGAACTATTCACCTGGATCTGAGGCTACGGAGATGGAGGAAGTTGGTAAACCCAATACCATCACTATATCACAGGATGAGCTGGAATTGCTCATCAACGCCAGAGTATAGAAGATACTGTAGCAACAACAACAACAACAACAACAACAACAAGTCAATACTGGTGGTACGTTACCTATAGTGCCACCTCCGGTGATGTCGGTAACTTCCCACCACCAAGAAAGGGAAATTAAAGGAGGAGATCCGGCTCATCTGTTCTCTGCTCCTCTCTCCCACTTGACATCCTAAAGCTTATTTTTGAACACCTCTGGAACAAGGAGGATGAAGAGCAGCTCTTCAGGAATCCTCTGGAGAAACCCCTATAAGGGAAAAGAGAAAGGGGAAGGTGGTGGCTAGCGATAGTTCTCCTGAAAGGATTATCATTCCATTTTCTCAGCGGGTGTTGAATGATCCGCTGCCAAAACATTATCAGAATTTAAATGTTGGAGAATATTTGAGAACAACTAATCCTGAAGATCATCTTCTCAAGTTTAAGCATGCAGCGCTTCTCCAACAATTCACTAATGGAGTTAAATGTCGGATGTTTCTTACTACTTTTGGAGGAGCAACCAAAGATGATTTAAGTGACTGCTAGAGAATTCTATTTTTCGCTTCAAGGATTTCTGCAAAGTATTCTTGCATCATTTTTCCAGCAATCGGAGGTATCATAAAACTCCATGGAGTTTCTTTTCTATTAAGCAAGGCCCTAAAGAGTCTATAAGGGCTTATATTAAGAGATTTAATCAGGTGGCTATTGATGTTCCATCGGCCACTACAAAGATCTTGGTAAGCGCCTTCTCTCAGGGGCTTAATGATAATTAATTTTTCAAGGATTTGGTTAGGAGATTAATTGAACGAGCTTCGAAGTTTATCAATGTGGAAGAGGCCCAAGCTTCTCGCAGAAAAGAAGTTAACACTTATGCACTAGTTCCAACAGTGGCCTGCCCTAGGGGACCTGTCCAACCTCCTAAAGGATCTCGGGTGGACCAGCACCATCGTCATCCTGAGTCACGGCCTCAAGCAGTACAACATGTAGGAGTTCCTCAACATTTTCCTCAAAGATGGTGCATATACCATCTGAATAATACTCATGATATGGAGAATTGTTTCACTTTGAAGAATCAACAAGCAGGTAACACTCGATACCATCGGCATTCTCCAATCCCAAATCGTAGGCAATAACCTCAATAAAACAACCCGCTCAAAATTGAATATCAACCGAGCAGGTCACAAGCGGGAATATTACCTCTCCCTATGGTACAAGCTCAAGCACTCGACCAAGCACAATCAAAGCCATCATCAGTGCGATAGGAAGAAAATCACAGTAATGTCACTCGGGGCAACATTAGCATGATAGCGGGAGGACCCACTGATGATGATTCTAATCGGGTCAGGAAATCACACGCTCGGTGATTAACTATTTATGCCATCAGATGTAGTGCTGAGAAGGTGGCAAGGCCGGAGATTAATTTCGGACCTAGAGATCTGGTGGGGGTAGAAGTGTTGGGACCAAAATGTAGATAGAGGGGGGAGGGGGGTGAATAGCTCGTCGCACTCTTCGTTGCTTGTTTCTTCAATGATATGCAGCGGAAATACAAGAAACAAAACATACAACGCTAACACAAAGGATTTACTTGGTATCCACCTCAAGATGAGGTGACTAATCCAAGGATCCACACACATGAGCACTCTCCACTATGAAAATACTCCTTTACGGTAACTACCGAAGGCGGAGAAGCCTTTACAAACTCACACAACAAATAAGAAGAGAAGAAGAAGCAAATACAAGTAAATCTTATAAGATTGTGTACAATAAACCCTAGCTAGCTTCTTCCTCTTGCTTGGAATGCCTCTTGACCTTGGAAACGTTGCTCCAAGAAGCTTCAAGAATAGGCGGTGAGCTCTGGAGAAAAACCCTCGAAGATCGCTGTGTAGATCGGGAGTGAACAGTGCGAGCAATGGCGAAGGAATCGCACGCCAACGGCTTTATCCAGCGCCAACGGTCGGATCCCGATCGATTGGATTGCTCCCAATCGATCGGGGAGGCTTTGGATCGATCGGTCGATCGATCCAGAGCGCCTTTGTGCTCTCGTGAAACGCTTGGATCGATTCACCGATCGATCCAGGGCTTATTGCGCAGAATCGTACCTCCCAATCGATCGCCCGATCGATTGGGAGCTCTGGATCGATCGGCTGATCGATCCAGCGCTGTTTTGTGCGATTGCGAGCCTCTCCCAATCGATCCACCGATCGATTGGGAGGAAGCTTGTCACGGGGACTCACCTAATCGATCAGCCGATTGATTGGGCATGAGCCAATCGATCGGCTGATCGATCCAGCTCCTTGATTTTGCCCAAAATCAAGTCCAAAGCCCCCTAAACGAACATCCGGTCACCTATGACCTGTTGATACATCATGCCTAGCATCCGGTCACCCTTGACCTGCTAGAACTCGCTCACCAAGTGTCCGGTCAATCCCTTTGACCCACTTGAACTCTTCTTCGCGCCAAGTATCCGGTCAATCCCTTTGACCTACTTGGACTTTTCCTCCTCGTGCCAAGTATCCAGTCAATTCCTTTGACCTACTTGAACTTTCACCACCAGGTGTCCGATCAACCTTGATCCACCTGGATTTCCACGTGCCAAGTATCCAGTCAAAACTTTGACCTACTTGGACTTTTCTTAATTGCTTGACTTCACTCACCAGGACTTTCAATTTGCCTGGCTTCACTCACCAGGACTTCCAACCTGCCTGGCTTCACTCACCAGGACTTCCAATCTGCCTGGCTTCACTCACCAGGACTTTCCTTCTGCCTGGCTTCACTCACCAGGACTTCCAATCTGTGTGGCTTCACTCACCAGGACTTCGAATCTGCCTGGCTTCACTCACCAGGACTTTCCTTCTGCCTGGCTTCACTCATCAGGACTTCCCTTCCGCCTGGCTTCACTCACCAAGACTTCCCTTCTGCCGGGTTTCACTCACCAGGACTTCCCTTCTGCCTGGTTTCACTCACCAGGACTTCCCTTCTGCCTGGCTTCACTCACCAGGACTTTCCAGTCAAGTATCCAATCAACCTTGACCTACTTGACTCTTCTTCACAATCTCCCCACATGAACAATTGCACATACAATCTCCATGTGTTGTTTACATGTATTGTCAAACATCGAAACCCAAACATCAAGACTCGAGTTTGACTCAGTCCAAGCTCAGTCAACTTGGTCAACCTTGACCTGTGGAATATTGCACCAACAATCTCCCCCTTTTTGATGTTTGACAATACCACATTTAAGTTAGGCTAATCCCATAGCCTCAACTCCCTTCATGCCACTAGGTAATGAAGACGTAAGTTAAACCCTACGTTCTCCCCCTAAGAGGGCAAACTCCCTCTTAGATAATGAAGGCCTAACTTAAACCCTTTCATTCTCCCCCTATTGGCACACATCAAAAAAAAATAAACTCTCCCCCTGAAGAGTTACCCAACGTTGTTCACAACTTCACTCGTTGCTCACAACTAGATAACGAAGGTCTCATACCCTTCATTATCATTAAATGCTCATCCTTGAGCAGACACCACTTGAATAATGAAGATATCCACTCTCCATTATATTCAAATACCCAACCTTGAGCATTTTCACACAAAAAAAAAAGTTAGTCACCTTCCAAGGTGTATGAAAAATATTTTTCATGTCCTTAAAGAGTAACTCCCCCTAAAGACATGCACGAAACTTCTGTCATTGCACCAACAATGACTTGGAATCCCTAAACCTTTAGGAAACCCAAAAATAGAAGTTTTGAGGTTCATAAATTCAATAATGAAACCAAACCTCAACCAAACTTCGACTTAGTCTTCCTTAACCAATCCATCCTTGTTTTCATCATGAAAACTCCCCTTAAATGTGTATAAATATGTTTTGAGGGGTTAAGAATGGTTACCTAGACAAAAGATGGTCCAAAATGCTGAAATCAGGCTTTACCAGCCAAAATCAGCATTCCCAATCGATTGAACCTGCTTGAATCAATCCACTGATCGATTCAGGAGGGCTGGATCGATCGGTGGATCGATCCAGGAAGCTTCTGTTCGTGAAAAGCTTGCTCTCAATCGATCTCCCGATCGATTGAGACCCTTCAATCGATCGGGTGATCGATTGAAGCTCTGACAAAGCTGAAATTCCATTTCAGTCAATTTCAGAAACCCCTAGAAACATCTACAAAATTCCAAAAATCATAAAAATCATTGTAGACATTATTTAGGGTATATAGTATCATGGAAAAATAGTTTTCTAAGAAAATACTTCATATTTTTCAAAGATTGACATAAACTTAAAAACTTGTAAACACTTTAGTGTTTTCTTCAAGTTTGTGCTCAACTATTTAATGATGATTACTATCAAAAGATAGCCTTCACCAAAGTTTTCCAAAAGCATTTTAAAATGGTTTTCAAAACCAATATCCAACCATATTCCTTGGGCTCAATGCACATGACTTGTACATTACCTTTCCCAATGATTGGAAAATATATAACTATGTGTTTTGATGAACCTAAAACTTAAAAGAATGCACTAAATCACATCTTGAGTTTTGTTCATCATCCTAACATCTCACTTGCATCTAATGTGTACAGAAACACATACAAACCACCTTATAGTTCTTTGTGAGATGTAAGTCTTGGTTTTGCCCTAATCTAGGGATCATGCATATCTACCTAGGTATTTTGAGGTTATGAACATCCACCAAGGATGTTACTTGTTTAATAGATGTCATTAGTCCTTAATTGTAAGGAATAAACTAATGCATGATAATGTTATGGCATACATCAAAGAAAAATAATTTTCAAAAGAAAATTTCCTATGACTATATGATGTATGTATGACATGACATGATATTTTTGTATTTTTCATAATAAGGTATGAATGTCAAAGCAAATAAATATGATGTCATGACATATAAAAGACAAATAATCATGGAAAGTTTTAGCATAAATAGAATACCTAGATTACCTATCTAAGTATCCTAAAACCTTGGCTAACTTAAAATTTAAGTCCTAGATTGCCCTTAAGTTCCTAATAAAATGTCAAACTCCCAACTTGACATTTCTTTTACTCTTAATTTATTGTGCCAATTGAAATTAACTATATTCCTCAAATTTTGACACAATTTACTCTTCCAAGAGTAACCATTTGAGTTAAGGCATAGATTGCCTTTAATCCCTTAAGAAACTACCAAAATATCAACTTGGTAGTTCTTATTATTATCCCAATTGTGTGCCAATTTAATTTAGAAACACAATTCCTCAAGGTTTGACACATTTTACTCTTACAAGAGTAACCATTTAAAAAATAAGGCCTAAATTGCCCTTAACTTTCTAAGAAAATGCCAAAATCTCAAATTGGTATTTCTTTTACTCATATTTTGCTGTGCCATTGAAAATGCATCAAAACTTCTCAACTCATAGCACATATTACTCCAATTTAAGAGTAAATGATAATCCTTTTCATTTTCAAAAGTTAATAATAACCTTGAAAATGCTCATTGAGTGCCAACTTCATCATGATTAGGTTAACTATCCTTTCAATTTGAGTTGACAGTCTCTAACCCATCTATGGGGTAGAGAAAATGCTCCTAGGAACCAAAACCTATTGGTGCTCCTTGGATGCTCTAGGTACTCGCTAGGGATAACCTTCCTAGATACCTTCCTAGTGACTTTGTTTGGCTTCTTAGAAGCCTTGGTCACTTTTTCTAGGTCAACCCTAGGGATTTCTTCCCTTGTGACCTTTTTAGTGACTTTGTTAGACTTCTTAGAAGTCTTAGTCACCTTAGTTGCAAAAATACTCCTAGGGATAACTTCCTTTGTACTTTTGACTTGACCCTTAGACCTAGACTCGGTTCCATAGCTATATGGAACCCTATGGTAAGAAATTACATCCTTCTTAGCCTTAAGTTTGTATCCCAAACCTCTATGGCCATTGGATGGCTTTTGTTGTCCTAAACGTAGGTTTTGCTCATTTTACCCTTTTAGGATATTTTCCATCCTTTTTAGGGTCTTTTCCATTTTATCAAGTTTTGATCTCAAGACCTGATTTTCTTTCCATAAATTCTTAGTTTTTGATTTATCATTAAGTCCATGAGCATTTCTATTTCTAGGCTTATAACTAAAATCCTTAGAGTTATTGCCTAAATTCTTATCTACCTCCCTAACACTAGGTGTGGTAGTTTTAGCATGAAGAGCCATATGATTTCCCTTAATGCTATCATGCTTCCTATGTTTATGGTAAATAGCATTAAAATAATATAAATTAGAACTAACATGCTTTTTACCATTATTTAAAGGGGCAGGCTCAATAAATGATACCTTTCGTTTTACCTTGGAGGCTCCCCCTTGACTTGTGCTTTCTTCCTGAGCCTTGACCGCTTTCTTTCCCTTGGGACATTGACTTCTATAATGTCCCTTTTGGTTGCACTAAAAGCACATAATGTGCTCATTGCTCTTCTTTGTTGAGGGAGCGGTCTCTTTGGACTTCTCCTTACCCTTTGGTGCCACTTGGCTCTTTTTCTTGGTCAATTTAGGGCATTTGCTCTTATAATGCCCATGCTCCCTACACTCAAAACATATGATATGATTTTTATTTTTATTTGAAACATTTATACCTTCATGTGTAGGGATGGCATCTTCTCCTTTTGATTCGGAGATAGAGGCTTCCTCTTGATCCGATAATGATGCTCCTCTAATAGATTCGACTCGACTTGTGGAGGTGGAAGCTTCTTCATCCTCTTCTTCTCTTGACTCGGATGTGGAGACTCCTCCTTCTTCTTGATCCGGTGTCATCGAAAATTTCTCCCCCTCAATCCTAGAGGTGGAGGCTTCTTCATCTTCATCTTCTACAAGAAACAAAGAGTATGCACCCTCTTTGCCCTTTTCGTTGTATTCCTTTGAAGATGAGGCTTCTTGGACTTCTTCTTCTTCGGAAGTTGAGCATCTCTCAACTTCGGAGTTCTCCTTCTCTTGGTCTTGCTCCAATGAGTCACCCTCTTTGGATTTATCTTGATTTGGTACAGTAGAGGGGATCTCATGAATCTTAGCCAACTTGCTCCACAATTCCTTTGCATCTTCAAATTCTCCAATTTTGCAAAGAATGGTGCTTGGCAATAAATTAACCAATAATTTGGTTACCTTGTTATTCGCCTCACACCTTTGAATTTGTTCTTGGATCCATTTGCTCTTCTTGAGAATTTTGCCCTTTGAATTTCTTGGAGCCTCAAAGCCTTCCATTAGAGCAAACCATTTCTCTATCTCCATCATCAAGAAATTTTCGATTCTTGATCTCATCGAAGCTTGTAGATACATATGGTGGAGGCACCCTTGTGTCGAATCCAAGTCCGTCTTGGAATTCCATGTTGAAGTTGAGCTTGAAGAAATCTTTGACTTGAAGAATTTTGCTTCAACTTCTTTACCTTCTAGCTTTGTTGCCCCTTCCAGCGATGATTCCGGTGAAGAGCGACCTCGCTCTGATACCACTTGTTGGGACCAAAATGTAGCTAGAGGGGGGGGTGAATAGCTCGTCGTGCTCCTCATGCTCTTCGTTGCTTGTTTCTTCAATGATATGCAGCGGAAATATAAGAAACAAAACATACAACGCTAACACAAAGGATTTACTTGGTATCCACCTCAAGATGAGGTGACTAATCCAAGGATCCACACACACGAGCACTCTCCACTATGAAAACACTCCTTTACGGTAACTACCGAAGGCGAAGAAGCCTTTACAAACTCACACAACAAATAAGAAGAGAAGAAGAAGCAAATACAAGTAAATCTTACAAGATTGTGTACAATAAACCCAAACTAGCTTCTTCCTCTTGCTTGGGATACCTCTTGACCTTAGAAACGTTGCTCCAAGAAGCTTCAAGAACTGGCAGTGAGCTCTGGAGAAAAACTCTCGAAGATCGCTGTGTAGATCGAGAGTGAACAGTCCGAGCAATGGCGAAGGAATCGCACGCCAATGACTTTATCCAGCGCCAACGGTCGGATCCCGATCGATTGGATTGCTCCCAATCGATCGGGGAGGCTTTGGATTGATTGGTCGATCGATCCAGAGCGCCTCTATGCTCTCGTGAAACGCCTGGATCGTTTCACCGATCGATCCAGGGCTTATTGCGCAGAATCGCACCTCCCAATCGATCGCCTGATCGATTGGGAGCTCTGGATCGATCGGCTGATCGATCCAGCGCTGTTCTGTGCGATTGCGAGCCTCTCCCAATCGATCCACCGATCGATTGGGAGGAAGCTTATCGCGGGGACTCACCCAATCGATCGGCCGATCGATTGGGCATGAGCCAATCGATCGACTGATCGATCCAGCTCCTTGATTTTGCCCAAAATCAAGTCCAAAGCCCCCTAAACCAACATCCGGTCACCTATGACCTATTGGTACATCATGCCTAGCATCCGGTCACCGTTGACCTGCTAGAACTTGCTCACCAAGTGTCCAGTCAATCCCTTTGACCCACTTGGACTCTTCTTCATGCCAAGTATCCAGTCAATCCCTTTGACCTACTTGGACTTTTCTTCCTCGTGCCAAGTATCCAGTCAATCCCTTTGACCTACTTGGACTTTCACCACCAGGTGTCCGATCAACCTTGATCCACCTGAATTTCCTCATGCCAAGTATCCAGTCAAAACTTTGACCTACTTGGACTTTTCTTAATTGCCTGACTTCACTCACCAGGACTTTCAATATGCCTGGCTTCACTCACCAGGACTTCCAACCTACCTGGCTTCACTCACCAGGACTTCCAATCTGCCTGGCTTCACTCACCAGGACTTTCCTTCTGCCTAGCTTCACTCACCAGGACTTTCCTTCTTCTTGACTTCACTCACTAGGACTTTCAATCTGCTTGGCTTCACTCACCAGGACTTTCCTTCTGCATGGCTTCACTCACCAGGACTTTTCTTCTGCCTGGTTTCACTCACCAGGACTTTCCTTCTGCCTAGCTTCACTCACCAGGACTTCCCTTCTGCCTGGCTTCACTCACCAGGACTTTCCAGTCAAGTATCCAGTCAACCTTGACCTACTTGACTCTTCTTCACAATCTCCCCACATGAACAATTGCATCTGCAATCTCCATGTGTTGTTTACATGTATTGTCAAACATTAAAACCTAAACATCAAGACTCGAGCTTGACTCAGTCCAAGCTCAGTCAACTTGGTCAACCTTGATCTGTGGAATATTGCACCAACAAGAAGTACCCCATGATAATGCACTGATAATCAAGGCTGTTATAACCAATTATAATAATTCACGCACTTTTATTGATACTGGTAGTTCCGTTAACATTACCTTTAAACAAACTTTTGACCAATTGCAGATTGACCCAAGCGAGCTTCAGCCTATGGTTACTCCATTATACGGGTTCACAGGCAATGAGGTACAACCACTGGGTCAAATAAAATTGATCATATCCTTAGGGGAGGAGCCTCTTATGCAGACGCGCCGGTCGGTCTTCATATTTGTGGATGGTCCATCAGCCTATAATGTTATCCTGGGTTAATTTGACCGACCTTGAATGAATTCAAGGTAGTCATTTCTACTTTCTGCCAAAAGATAAAATTCCCTGCGGACGATCAAGTAGGGAAGTCAAGGAAGACCAAGTAACAGCACGTAAGTGTTATGTGGAGATTGTAAGGGTGGAAGCTAATGCCGCCCGAAAAGCTCAAAGGATGGATATCAATGTCATTCATGAAAGACCACCCACCCTTGTATATAAAGAGAAGGAGGAAGTGCAAATACAACCTGGTCGATGATAGCCATGATTTTGGCTATATTATTGTGAATCATAATGCATGTTTTTATTAGTTTATTCATAGCTTAATCTCTCATTAGCATCATATCTCAATATTGCATTTGATTTTGGACTTAATTGTAAATTAGCTAGTTTTCATGGTATTTGGTGCTAATATTTGACTCTTATTTTGTAGGCATCAAAAGGGGTATGGATCCGATCAGATTGGACCACACTTGGGCTCAAATCAAAGGCAAATCAAGTCGATCAAGCCTCGGAGCATTATGGGTCGTTCATCCAAGATTGAGCAGATTTGAGCCATCCATTGAAGATCTGGCCGATCCAACTTAATGGGGAGCAGATCTGAGCCATTTATGAAGATCCAGAAGTTTTGATCCAGATCTGAGTTCATCCAGCCATTGATCCAGCCGAATAAATTTGAACCGTTCATTTAAGACTGGGCGGATCTGGGCCATCCAGTGATGATCTGATCGATCCGACCTACAGGAGAGTAGATCCAGACCCTAGATCAACATCAGTACCTTCGGATCGGATTTTGGATGACTCTTCACCGTTGATTTAGCTCCAAATCAATCTCAGTCGTCGGTTCAAATCTGAGACTGTTCAAATGAGAAGCTACAGTGTTCCAGCTTCTTCGTCGATTCCTCCGTGCTCAGCTCCGCGTCCCGGTGTCTTTCTTCAGGATTTCGGCCCCATCCTCCTTCAGATCTACTTCTCTTCGAGTCTAATTAGCTTTGGAGCTTCCATTCTTTTGCTTCTAGGCTCGGATCTTTTGCACGCGCTGGCGACCATCTCTCCAGAGCTCAGATCTGTTCGTATGTCCTCTGTTTCAGCCATCATCGGGGGAATTCTTCGGTGATAGTGGCTTGCTCTCTATCAGAGAGTATCGATCCAGAGAAATCGGATTCAAGATCTGCGAAATTTCGAGCTGTGCAGTGCCAATCTTCACCGGCTTTTCCAGGAAAGTTTTCCTTGGTGCTGGAAGAGATTGAATTGAGTTGAAGTTTTCATTCAATTAGCTTGTGTTGTAGCAAGGGAAGACTTGTTAGAGGAGTAGTTTTGATTGGAGATGGCTTAGAGTTTAGTTGTGCAGTTTATAGTTTCTGCGTTTTTGTTTCCTTTAGATGTTGTCATTGAATTCATTGTTTCTTTAATTCTGAACTATATAGTTCTAGTTTAGTTTCCTTAGTTATCTTTTGTGCAAGTTAATTATGTTTTCTTTCTTGTTTTTACAGCTAGAGTTTTGCATTTCTATGCTACAGTTATTCTTCCTGCAATTCCAGTTTCGAATTAAACTTTCTGCACATGTCATTTTCTGCAATTTAGGTCTGATGAATTCCTTTTAGTTGCAAAATTACAGAGTAAGTAGTTTTCTTTATTTAGATTAATTGTGTTTAAGATTAGATCTATTAATTGCACTTCAATTCTTCACTTGGAATTTGAATAAAAATTAGATACTTCTATTTCATCAGGAGAAAATTTCAAAAGAAAAATAATTCTAATCTAAAATCAATCATCCTTCAATTAGTTTCCTTGTGAGAATCGACTTGGGACTTTATGCTACATGTTTATCTTTAGTTTTGGAATGTTCCGATCTTTATTAATTTGATGTACAATGTGACATGGAAATGGTGTACACCAAATTTTGGCGCCGTTGCCGGGGAAACTAGTGGAGTTTGCTTGTTTTTAGATTGCGTATAGTTCATCTTTTCTTTGTTTTCACTTTCTTGATTTTATTGTCTATCTATTTTTATTCTAACTATTGATTTTTGGTGATATGACCAGATCCTCGTGTGGTAAACTACTTGATTTTGATCCAGAAATTGAAAGGACCTTCAGAGCTTTGAGAATTCAAGAGAACATTTCAGAGGACTCAGGAAGTTCTTTATCATCTTCAGATACCCCTATGGCTGATCATAGCAGAACAATGAAGGAGCTTGCAGCTCCTGATGAGGCTTTCAAATATTCTTGCATTACATATCCAGATTTGGCAGGAGACTTCGAGCTTAGATCTGGATTGATTCATTTGCTGCCAAAATATCAAGGATTATCTGGAGAAGACCCAAATAGACATTTGTATGAATTCCATGTGGTATGTTCAACCATGAAGCCACAAGGAATCTCAGAAGAAGATATCAAGCTGAGGGCTTTTCCATTTTCATTGACTGGAGTAGCAAAAGATTGGTTGTATTATTTGCCACCAGGATACATTACTTCTTGGATAGATATGAAGAAGGCTTTCTTGGAGAAATTCTTTCCAGCTTCAAGAACTGCAATTATCAGGAAAAGTATCTGTGGGATTCAGCAAGTGGTGGGAGAGACATTATACGACTATTGGGAGCGATTTAAGAAATTATGTTCAAGTTGTCCTCAACACCAAATCAGTGAGCAGCTACTAGTCCAATACTTCTATGAGGGTTTGCTACCTATGGACAGAAGTATGATAGATGCAGCAGCTAGAGGAGCTTTAGTGAACAAGACTCCAGAATAAGCTAGGGAGCTTATTTCAAACATGGCAGAAAATTCACAACAATTTGGAAGTAGAGCTTTGACAACAAGAGGGGTTGGAGAGGTTCAAATGGTTTCCAATGAACAAAAGGAGATAAGAAGCTCATTATTGGAGTTAACATCTTTGGTAAAGCAATTGGCACTGAATAATGCTAATCAAGCTTCCATTTTGCCAAGTACACAGTTTCCATATCAATCGAAGGGAGTTTGTGGCATTTGTTCAAGCCAAGACCACAATGTTGGTGCAACCTTAGGTCAAGGTTGACCTGGTTGACCCGACTCGAGTTGACTTGACTCGAGTTGTATTTTGATGTTTGACTTGGGAAGATTGTTGATGCAACCCTAGGTCAAGGTTGACCTGGTTGACCTGAAAAGTCCAAGTATGGAGACTTGGCAAACGGAAAAGTCCAAGCAGGGAGCTTGGCACGCGAAAAGTCCAAGTATGGAGACTTGGCACTGGAAAAGTCCAAGTACGGAGACTTGGCACGGGGAAAAGTCCAAGCAGGTAGCTTGGCACGCGGAAAGTCCAAGTATGGAGACTTGGCACGGGAAAGTCAAACAGGAGTTTGGCACGGAGAAAGTCCAGTGAGTGAAATGGAAAGTCCCTGGTGAGTGAAGCTGGAGAAAGTCCCGTGAGTGAAGCGGGGAAAGACCTAGTGAGTGAAGCTAGCAGGAAATCGTGAGTGAAGCCGTGAAAATCCTAGTGAGTGAAGCTAGGTGAAAGGAAAGTCCCGTGAGTGAAGCGGTGAAAGTCCCGTGAGTGAAGCCTGGGATGTTAGGCGGTGTGGAAATCCTGGTGAAGGTGAAAGTCCCGTGAGTGAAGCCGGGCAAGGGAAGGATCGGATGATCGGACTTACGGTGTTGGAAAGTCCAAGTAGGTCAGGGATTGACCGGACACTTGGCAGGAAGAGCGTCAAGGGAGTGATCGATGCTAGGGATGAAGTACCAATAGGTCAAGGTTGACCGGATATTGGTTGGAAGGCTTGGGACTTGGTTTGGGCAAAACCAAGTCACTAGTTATCTGATCGGTCGTGACCGATCAAGAATCGATGTGCTATCGATCGGTATCCGATCGGTCCACGACCGATCGAAGGTGATCGAACGCGAGAAAGACGCCCGATCGGTGCGTGGACCGATCAGAGCTTTCTGATCGGGCCGTGGCGACCGATCGAGACGACGTCGCTGAAGGAAGAGTTACCGATCGGTCCGTGGACCGATCCGGTGTCTCGATCGGTCCACGCATCGATCGAGTACGCATGAAGGTTTCAGACATCGCCGATCGGTCCGGGACCGATCGGCTCGATCGGTCCATGGACCGATCGGACTAACAAGCATAGACTTTCGATCGGTCCGCATCGATCAGATGCCTGATCGGTCCACGCATCGATCAGGGTTCTAGCCGTTGCGACGCAACGGCTAGTTTCTTCGCTGTCTTCTTCGCAGGTATAAAGGGGTCGAGGGCTGCTGCTGCGCTAATGTCTCTTCTTCCTTCTTGCTATTCTAAGTGCTGCTGTGCTTGAGCTTTGTTGAGCTCCTCCAAAGCTTCGCGTGAGCTTCCGGCTGGGTTCCTGCTGTTGTAGGCGTCGCGTGAAGTTGCTGCTTCACCTCCAGTCGACAAGAAAGCAAGCAATTGGTAGAGTGCGATTGTGTTCATATTGTATTGCTTTTCTTACTGCTCTTGTACTCTTTGTTTGCTGTTGCAAACGTTTGTGGCGAGGTTTCTCCACCCACAAGGAGTATATTGTATTAGCCGGTTCTCCGGGGACTCATCCACCGACGGATTGACCGGACTCGTCCACCTTACGGACACGCCGAGGAGTAGGAGCCCTAATCTCCGAACCTCGTTACATCCTCGTGTTAAGGTTTGATTTTCTTCTCTTTCGTTTCTTTGTATTTTCCGCTGCGACTAACCTAATTGTAGGAAGAAACGAGAGCGATTTGGGGCGGCTATTCACACCCCCCTCTCTAGCCGTACGAAAGATCCTAACAAGTGGTATCAGAGCGAGGCCGCTCTTCATCGGATCAACACCCGTGGGAGCAAAGCTAGAGATGGATCTCTATGGAGAAGACATCACCATTCCACCCTTCTACGAATGCGGCGACTTCGCGTATTGGAAGGTAAGGATGAAGTACTTTCTTATGACTAACATAATGAATTGGTTTTGTGTACAAGAAGGTTTTACTCCTCCGGTGGATAAGGAAGGAAAACCTCTTGAGAAGAAGGAATGGACGAAAGAACAAATTCACAAATCCGAAATCAACGAAGAGGTAACGAGAATAATTGAATTTTCATTGCCTACTAACATCTTGTGTAAGATAGGTTACAACAATGCCAAGGAATTATGGGATAACTTGGCCAAGTACCATGAGGAGAGCTCCACTTCAAGCCATGAAGAGGAGCCTAGTGAGCCAAGTAGCTCACATCATGGAGGGAGCGAATTGGGAGTTGAGGGCTACTCAACATCCAAGGAAGAAGAGGAGGAGAATTCCTCTTGTTCAAGTTCGGAGCAAGAAGAAGAAGTTTCCACCTCCGGAAGGGTTGAAGAAGAAAGCTCATCTCCATTCACAACTCTAGGTAACTCAAACACTGTGATTTCAAGTAAATTACACATAATGTGTTTTGAGTGTAGGAAACATGGACATTACAAGAGTAAGTGTCCAAAGAGGGTAAGAAAGACTCCACCGGCACCAAAGGTCAAGGAAGCCGGAGTCCCAACACGCAAAGGCAAGGAGCACATCGTGTGCTTCCAATGCAAGCAAAGGGGACACTATAGGAGCCATTGTCCGAGGGGGAGGCAACCTCACAAGGGCAAGAGACCGGGCACATCGATAGGGGGAGCTAAGGCAAACCCTAAGGTAATCTCTAAGGTTCATTATTGCAATTCTAATAAAACTCATGCTAGTAGTTTTGTTGCAATTGTTAATAATGATAAGCATGTTAACTTTAGGAACCAATACATGTGCTTAGGAGCTAAACATGTTAGCCTAGGTAAGGATAACACTAGAAATACCAACCCTAGGATTAACGCTTCTAAAGTTAAGGAAAACCTAGGTAGAAATCCCAAGAAGACTAGACACATGCCTAGGAATATCTCAAGAGAAAATGACAAATTAAAACTTGAGGTATTAGAGAGGGAAAATCAAGTCTTGAGGTCAAGACTTGATAATTTAGAAAAGGCTCTTAAAAACATGGAGAAGCCATCTCTAGGGTTTAAGAGTCAAAAACCCAAGTCCAAGGACAAGAAAGGTTTGAGTCACAAACCTAAGCCCCAAATGGTCAAGCCCACATATCATAATGTTCCATTTGATTATGGAACAAGACCTAGGGCTAGGAAGACCATTACCAAGGTCACAAGGGGAGTCACCCCTATAGTTGACCTTGATGAGACCCAAATGACCAAGGCTTTAAAGCCTAAGAGGGTCATTAGGAGGGTTGCTAGGGAAGTCATCCCTAGTGAATTTTTAGTGAACCCAATGAGCTCAAGTAGGTATTGGGTTCCTAGGAGCATTTTCTCTACCCCATAGATGGGTTAGAGAGTGTCAACTCCAATAAGAAGGGTAGTTAACCCAACTTTGAGGAAATTGACACTCAAGGAGCATTTTCAAGGTTTTGGGAACCTTTGAAAATGAAATGGAATAATCTTTATCATTCACTCCTTGGAAGAGTAAAGTGTGCCAAAGTGAGAATATATTAATCTCACTTTAAGTTGACACAATTTTGAAAAACCTAGAGAAATATCAAATTGGGATTTTGATATTCTCTTAGGTAATCAAGGCAATCCGGGCCTTAAATTAGAAGTGCTACTCTTGTAGAATTTTAAATGGTATAAATCAAACAAGAGATCAAGAAATGCCAATTTGGGTTTTGACATTTTCTTGGAGCACTTTGGGCAATCTAGGATTAGGACTTAAGTTAGCTAAGTGATTAAGGATACTTAGATAGGGAATTTAGGTATTTTATTTGTGCTAACTTGCCATGATTGGTTGCCATATGCCATGCCATGACATCATATTTATTTTATTATCATTTGAAATGTCATGATAATGCTTAGGTTATCTATATGTCATGTGTTAGTTTAGTTTCAAACTTTATGCCATGACATCATGACATTGGCACATGTTTTCATTTATGTTATTAATTTATGCCATGTCATCATCTCTTGCATTAATAATCAATGAAATTGATTTAAGGATGAAAAACACATTTTGATATTAAGATCAAATTTGTGTTTAGAAAATGCATGAGACCTTAGTCTAAGATACCTAAACCCATATCTCACATCAAATTGACTTGAATGTGATTTGATACACCTTAGATGTGTGTGAGATATTAGGATCATGAGTTAGGATCAAGGTACATAGTTCTTGTACCTAGATGAGCCTAATTCAAGAAATGGGGGATCATAGGGAAAGCTTGTGTACAAGTCATGTGCATATAGCCCTAAGATTGTGGTCCCAAATTAAAAGGTTTAAAATCATTTTGAAATTGATTTGAAAAACCTTGATGAAGCTTTCCTAGTGATAGCACTCATCATTGAACATTGTGATACAAAACTGACTTAACTTTGAACTATTTCAAAGTTTTCGAATTTTGTATCAAGATTTGAAAATGGAAACTATTTTCATAGAAAATTATTTTTCCATGATAGTGTATGATATGAGGAATGTATCCTCAAAGTTTCGTAATTTTTCGAATTTTCTGGAATTTTCTAGGAGTTTCTGAATTTCCGGAAGGGGAAATCAGAAATTCTGATTTCAGTGGCTGGATCGGTCCGGGGACCGATCCAAGGAAGCTCTGATCGGTCTGCGGACCGATCCAGAGTATTGTGGATCGGTCTGCAGACCGATCCAGTGATTTCCAGTAGCACTGCGATCTGGTGAAAGGCTGGATCGGTCTGGGGACCGATCCAGAGGGGTTCTGATCGGTCCGGGGACCGATCAGGGCGTGCCAACCTGCTGAATTTCAGCTGTTGTCTGAAATTTCAGTTATGGAAGTTGTGATTTTGGATTTCTAAAGGTTTGGAACTCTCAAAGACATTGTTGGTGCAATGGTCAAGGGGGAGTTGACCTTTAAGGGGAGTTTTACCTAATTGTCAAGGGGAGTTGACTTTTAGGGAGTTTTACTCCTTAAAACTTTTGAGGATTAGTGATATGAGATTATCACTAAGTTGATTGTTGAGTTTAGTATCAAGGGGAAATTAAGAGTTTCAATGAAAGGTATGGGACTTTCATTAGGAAGAAACTTTGACCTTGATATCCTCCTTTTACTTTTGATGTGTGTCAAAAGGGAGAGTGTTTATTGAGAACCCAAGTTAGGTTATCGGGTTAACCTAAGCTAGGGAAGAATGTCAAGGAATGTTCAAGGAAGAACATTGGAATTCTTTTTGATGTGTGTCAAAAAGGGGGAGAACTATTGGAGAACCCAAGTTAGGTTATCGGGTTAACCTAAGGGGAGAATGTCCGGAGAATGTTCAAGGAAAGAACATTGGACATTGGAAGATGGTTGGAAAACCTAAGTTAGGTTATCGGGTTAACCTAACTTGATTATAGTTTTGTCAAACATCAAAAAGGGGGAGATTGTTGGTGCAACCTTAGGTCAAGGTTGACCTGGTTGACCCGACTCGAGTTGACTTGACTCGAGTTGTATTTTGATGTTTGACTTGGGAAGATTGTTGATGCAACCCTAGGTCAAGGTTGACCTGGTTGACCTGAAAAGTCCAAGTATGGAGACTTGGCAAACGGAAAAGTCCAAGCAGGGAGCTTGGCACGCGAAAAGTCCAAGTATGGAGACTTGGCGAAAAGTCCAAGCATCGAGACTTGGCACGGGAAAAGTCCAAGGATGGGCACGCTGAAGAGTCCAAGTATGGAGACTGCGGGGAAAGTCCAACAGGAGTTTGGCACGGAGAAAGTCCCGTGAGTGAAGCCAGCAATGAAGTCCCGTGAGTGAAGCCAGGCAGGAGAAAGTCCCGTGAGTGAAGCCAGCAGGGAAAGACCTAGTGAGTGAAGCTAGGCGGGTGAAAACTCGGTGAGTGAAGCCAGGTGAAATCCTAGTGAGTGAAGCTAGGTGAAAGGGAAAGTCCTGGTGAGTGAAGCCGTGAAAGTCCCGTGAGTGAAGCCAGGCAGGGAAAGTCCTAACCGGGATGTTAGGCGTGTGGAAATCTCGTGAGTGAAGCCGTGAAAGTCCCGTGAGTGAAGCCGTGCAAGGAAAATCCGATGGATCGGGATGATCGGACTCGGTGTTGGAAAGTCCAAGTAGGTCAAAGGGATTGACCGACACTTGGCAGGAGTTCTAGCAGGTCAAGGAGTGACCAAATGCTAGGGATGAAGTACCAATAGGTCAAGGTTGACCGGATATTGGTTTGGAAGGCTTGGGACTTGGTTTGGGCAAAACCAAGTCACTAGTTATCTGATCGAGTCCGGTGACCATCAAGAATCGATCGCTGTGCTCGTCGGTATCCGATCGGTCCACGCACCGATCAAGGTGATCGAATCGCGAGAAGACGCTGATCGGTCCGTGGACCGATCAGAGCTTTCGACGGCCGTGGCACCGATCGTGAGACGACGTCGCGAAGGAAAGAGGGATCGGTCGTGGACCGATCCTCCTGATCGGTCCACGCATCGATCGTAGTACGCATGTATGTCTCAGAGATCGCCGATCGTCCGGGGACCGTCAGCCTGACGTCCATGGACCGATCAGGACGGAAAACATAGGCTTCTTCCGATCGGTCGCGGCACCGATCAGATGTTGCTCGATCGGTCCACGCATCGATCAGGTTCTAGCCATTGCGACGCAACGGCCAGTTTCTTGCCTTCGGTATAAAGGGTCGAGGTCTGCCGCGCTAATGTCTCTTCTTCCTTCTTGCTATTCTAAGTGCTATGCTTGAGCTTTGTTGAGCTCCTCCAAAGCTTCGCGTGAGCTTCCTGCTGGTTTTCTAGCTGAGCTTGGCTCCCAATCGACAAGAAAGCAAGCAATTGGTAGAGTGCGATTGTGTTCATATTGTATTGCTTTTCTTCGCTCTTGTACTCTTTGTTTGCTGGCGAGGTTTCTCCACCCACAAGGAGTATATTGTATTAGCCGGTTCTCCGGGGACTCATCCACCGACGGATTGACCGGACTCGTCCACCTTACGGACACGCCGAGGAGTAGGAGCCCTAATCTCCGAACCTCGTTACATCCTCGTGTTAAGGTTTGGTTTTCTTCTCTTTCGTTTCTTTGTATTTTCCGCTGCGACTAACCTAATTGTAGGAAGAAACGAGAGCGATTTGGGGCGGCTATTCACACCCCCCTCTCTAGCCGTACGAAAGATCCTAACACACAATTCAGAATTGTGCCCAAATCTTCATCAAGATGAGTCAGTAGCAGCATTTTCTAGAGCTCAGTTTCCTCAAAAATATGACCCCCACTCATCTACTTATAATCCTGGTTGGAGAGATCATCCTAATTTTAAGTATAGCAACTCATTCTATCAACAACCATTTTCAAATCAGCAGTTCAGCCACACTTCCAGCAATTTCCAGCAACCTCAGCAAAGTTTCCAGCAGCAAAATCAGCCTTTCCAGCAATATTATCAACCTGCAAATCAATTCCAGCAGCAATTTCAGCCTTTTCAGCAGTTTCCAAATCAAAATCAGCAATAGCAAGTCCAAAATCAGGGAGTTCAGCAGGGGCAAAATGCAATCCAGAATGCACTTCCAACACCTTCAAGGTTAAGTTTGACCCAAGGAAGTTCTAATAACTCTTCTAATTCCGATTCACAACAGAAGATGGATGAATTGTTGCAACAAATTTTGCAACAGCAGCAATTATTTTTACAGCAGCAGCAACATCAACAAAGGACAGATTCAGCTTTGCAAAATCTTGAAAGACAGATTAGCCAACTAGCAACGAACTTAAATCAAATGCAAGCTCAAGGTTCAAGCAAACTACCTTCTCAAACAATGCCAAACCCAAAGAATGTGAGTTCGTTGACTCTTCGAAGTGGAAGAACCATAACCGAACCAATGAAGAATATTCCAATTGGATCAGATTTTGTTGCACCAGTACCGGATTCACCAAATCTTGCACCAAGAAATTTGAATTCAGAATCCACTCAACCAGTACATAACAGTGGAAGAAATACAGTAGAACAGATTTCAACAGATTTTGGTTCAGCAGAACAAAATGACTCGCAATCAGCTCCAATTTCAGCTCAAAATGTAGAGAAAGAATCACAACAGCAAGGTACTGAGATTTCTGCTCCTTTACCTTTTCCTCAAAGAAGAATCCAGCAAAAGAAACATGTTGAGGAAGAGAAAGCTAGGGAATTTCAAGAACTTGTTAATTTGTTTAGCAAAGTGGAGGTGAATGTGCCCTTGTTAACCATGATAGAGCAAGTTCCGAAATATGCAAAATTTCTCAAGGATGTATGTGTGCATAAGAAGAAACTAAAGGGAAATGAATTAGTTAGCATGGGAAAAAATGTTTCTGCTCTTATTCGACCTATTCCTCAGAAGTGTGATGATCCAGGAGTTTTCACCGTGCCATGTACTATTGGAAATTATGTATTTGAGGATGCTATGCTGGATTTAGGAGCTTCTATTAATGTAATGCCGAAATCAGTTTTTCTATCATTGGGTATTAGTCCTCTACAGCCTACGGGAGTTGTTATTCAGTTAGCCAACCGTAGTCAGGCTCATCCGACTGGAGTGATTGAGAATGTTTTGGTTAAAGTGAGTGACCTTATATTTCCAGCTGATTTCTACATTTTGGATATGGAAGGCGATGTATTAATGAACAGAGCTCCAATTATTTTGGGAAGACCGTTCCTTAAGACTGCCAGAACTAAGATTGATGTACATGCTGGAACTTTATCTATGGAGATTGCTGATGTAGTTGTTCAATTCAGCATTTTTGATACGATGCAACAAAAGAAGAACCATTCTATTTTCAGTGTTTATAAATCCGAATGGCTGGATACTATGAATTTTATTGATGCGGATTATGATGAAATTGTTTCTGGCTCTAATGAATTGGGTTGTGAATCTAAACTTCCTGGAGGTTGTAGTGATAACAGGGAAATAGTTGAGGTAAGATCTGATTGTGGTCAAACTACTGTGGATGAATCTATAAGTGTAGGGGATTGCATGGAAGCATTACCCCAAGAATCACCTAAATTGGATGTAAGTGAAGATAGTGTAGGGACTTGTGCTATGGAGCCAAGCACCCAAGAATCACTACCAATTATTGTACCTTCATCAGAACTAGATATTGAATCACAGGAAATTTCAAAGGACAATGCAGAGGAAGTTGTGGAGCCAGTGAGACAATCAAAGGAATTAACTAACCAATTGAACTCTTTTTGTGTTAGCAATATTTTTTCTAATGGTGTTATTGAGATGCAGGAGGTGTCTACTAGTCAACCCTTCAAAGTGTATAGCAACCAACTTAAGAAATTCCTTCGAGGGAGGAAATGATGCAGAGTGGACAAGGTGGACAATAATGATGCAATTCACCAAAATCAAAGGGGAGTTCGTTCCAACTTAGCTTTTATTTTTGCTTTCACAAATAATAAGTCTTTGCTTTCACAACTTAGTTTTTAGTTCGTTTCTTTTAGCTTGCTTAGTTGCTTAATAAATTCTTTATTTTCAAATAATAAGTTTAGTATATGGGAATAAATTCTTTACTGTTATAATTTTCCTATAGAATAAAGTTTGAATTTGGAATAAAAAATGGTACCCCCTTTACAAGTTTTCTATAACATGTTAGGAATAGAGAATGTGAGCTAGATTTGAGAATCTATTTTGGAGCTTAATGTCTATAATGGATTTTTAATTTTCTCAAGGTTTCTACTTAATAATGGACACTTGATTGGTAAATTGGATTGATGTTTTTTTTCATGCCTAGTGAGGATGAGCCTTAATTGAGTGATGCACTTGTGTTATTGCACTCTAGAACTTGCTTTGATTCTTTCAAAACCACAATCCAATGGATTAAATCATGTTTATGAAGGTATATCAATTTGTTTCTCTTCTACACGAATTCTTGCTAATTTTCTTGATAATCCTCATGTCGATTTTTGTCTTCTTATTTGTAAATCTTGGATATGGATACATTAAGTGTTATATGATGGATTCTTTGGCCAAGAGGACAAGGATTTAAGTGTGGGGGAAATGTGAATTGATTTTGAATTTTTGGAAGCATTTGGAACTTGTAAGTTTCTGTTATTTGCTTCATGGATGTTTCTGCTTTTGAATTGCAAGGTTTTAAATCCAAGCTTTTAATATTGAATTGTTAAAAAGAATCATTCCTTGAGCTTTATCATGTATAGAGCAAGCTTAATTAGCTTTGATTTCCGGAAATTGGTACCATGGTGATTCCTTGAAAGTACCCTTTATGCTGTATTGATTCTGGGCAATTGGAATTTAGATTGCAAGATACTGAATTTGTGATGAGATGCTGTTTTTATACTCTAATATTCAGTGATTGCAGTTGCAAGAAATGAAGAGTGAATTGTTGAGATTTTGTTTGTGATTGTTTATGCTGTCCA
Organism: Zingiber officinale; assembly: GCF_018446385.1. Lineage (NCBI taxonomy): Eukaryota > Viridiplantae > Streptophyta > Magnoliopsida > Zingiberales > Zingiberaceae > Zingiber > Zingiber officinale. Next base: position 94,330,157 of record NC_056002.1, on the reverse strand, counting down.
AGATGTATCAACTTGGCATTGTTAGTTGTTAAATTCAGTGAGGAATTGTTGAAGACCTTTTATTGTAGATTAATGGCAGACAGGGATAATTCTTCAATGCCGTGAACAAAATTCTGGAAATGGAAGCAGTGCACATTATCAGTAACAGCACTCAAATCAATGAAGAAATACATTGAAGCTGTTGAATTTTCAGTAACATATGGAATTCTATTGCCTTCTATAACTTCATAAGTTGAATTGGATGGAATTTTAGAAGTATCAAATTGCTGAAATGAAATATGTGAAGTTGTAGGAACTGCAATGAAAATGCAGATTCAGGAAATGAACAGCATTGAAATTTTTACACTGAAGGAATGAGGACAATAGCTACTACTTGATACAAACTTCAAAATAGTGAAGAGAATTTGAGAAGATTGAAGTTAAATACTATGAATATGAAATGTTGAATCTGGGAAGGGCAGAAGAACTAAATTGTTGAACTTTGATGAATACTAAATGCAGTTAATTGAAATGTGATTCTAGATATTATTTGGGATGTGAAGTGCTATTGATACATGTCATTACGATATCTTATAATGACATTAAAATTCTGAAACTGTAATGCAGAAATCTGTAGATTTCTATGCAGATTCTGTACAAATTCTGGAATATGTGTTGTAGCAAGTTTGAGTTGCTTAAATCCGGAAATTTTTGGGAGGCTGATTTGATAGGGATCTTAAGAGGCCAGATGTTAAGAAATTGGAATTTTTGGATGCTAGATGATGGTGAGTTAATACAAGTTCAGGAACTGTGTAGAAAAACAGGAAACTCTGTTGCTGAAAATGTTGAAATCTGTTGAATGCAGTAGAGGCGACAAGGAATAAAAATAGGACTCAGTAAGCTGCTGCCTTTGAGCTGTGCCATGTTGGATTGTGCCAAGATTTAGTTCCGACATTGAATTCAGTGAGGAAGTAGAGTAAAGCCCTTGCAGTTATACACACAAATTGTATTCTTCTACCTCCATGACCTCTATACACTGTAAATCTGAATTTCAGAGTTGGAAATTACTGAACAATGGAGGGAATCTGTCAATGCAGTATTGAATCTGGGCAGTGCTGAATTTTGGTAGTGCAGAGAAAGTGAATTGTTGCTGATTTCAAGAAGAATAGATTTGTGATAAGTTCCTTGATATTTTGAAATGCAGATTCTTTGTTCAATCTTCTGCTAATAATTTCATATATCAACTTAGTTGAATACTTGTTGAGTTTCATTGCTCGAGACGAGTAAGGATTTAAGTGTGGGGGAAGTTTTGGATTTTCTTTTCACAAATTGATTGAGTTTTGTGTCCTGTGTATTGTAAGTACTGAATTTTGCAGCTGAAATTTGATTGTGAACTGCTTTCTGAAATGAACTAGGAACAAAGCAAGAATGTGCATAGAATTGCTGAAACATTGCAAGGAAATCTAGTAACTGAATTGAAACAGTGAGGGAACAGCTGGATATCAAAGGTGAACTGATGGAAGCTGTTGAAGTCTATCAATTGGAATGTTGTGCAGGAAGTCTTCAAGTTTACAGAGGAAACTTTTCAGAAATTGATACTGAATAGTGCTAGTGGAGCTGGTATTTGTTTGTGCCGGAATTGTGAAAGGCTAAGAATTGAAGCTGAGTAAATGAAGATTGCTGGAATTTTGAATGAATGAAATGGTTTTCAAGGGTTAATTTGTAGAGATGCATTTATTGAAATTAAAGAATGAGGAATTGAAAGTTTTGATTAATGGTGAAGCGATTAGAAGAGAGTTAAGGAAGAAGTTAAAGAAGGGAGTATGGTCAAGTATTCATTAGATAGCATTCTTTTGTATCCATGTCTTCCACTAGAACTAAAATTCAATCTTTCTTTCTTATCTTTTCTTTGTTGTTAATTCTTTCTTTACTTATCTTTTCTTGCAATTAATGTTTGATTTGCACTTAATTCATATTCTTACATTTTCTTGTTCATGATTAACCTTTATAATGTGATTGATATCCATGATCATGGTGGAGAGTAGAAGATAAGCAAGCATATGGTAGTGCAAGAAGCACAAATAGCATGAGTGCCCTCCATTTTTGTGATTACATGTGAGATAGGATGAGGGCCACAAAAATTCTATCCTGTGAGGTTTTAGTGTGAAATCAATTCCAATTTATTCATGATGGATGGAAATTATTATGTGGTTAACCAAGAGTAAAGTTTGAAGTCCATGAATGCTTGAGATTTTTGGAATGTGATAATCTTAGATGGTTTACTTTCTTTTATTTCTAATCATGTCTAGATATTTGTTTAGGGGGTGTCATTTAAGTAGGATTTTTAGTTTTTTTGACTTGAACGGGACGTCCAAGATTAAGTGTGGGGGATTTGATAGCCATGATTTTGGCTATAATATTGTGAATCATAATGCATGTTTTTATTAGTTTATTCATAGCTTAATCTCTCATTAGCATCATATCTCAATATTGCATTTGATTTTGGACTTGATTGTAAATTAGCTAGTTTTCATGGTATTTGGTGCTAATATTTGACTCTTATTTTGTAGGCATCAAAAGGGGTATGGACCCGATCAGATTGGACCACACTTGGGCTCAAATCAAAGGCAAATCAAGTCGATCAAGCCTCGGAGCATTATGGGCCGTTCATCCAAGATTGAGCAGATCTGAGCTATCCATTGAAGATCTGGCCGATCCAACTTAATGGGGAGCAGATCTGAGCCATTTATGAAGATCCAGAAGTTTTGATCCAGATCTGAGTTCATCCAGCCATTGATCCAGCCGAATAAATTTGAACCGTTCATTTAAGACTGGGCGGATCTGGGCCATCCAGTGATGATCTGATCGATCCGACCTACAGGAGAGTAGATCCAGACCCTAGATCAACATCAGTACCTTCGGATCGGATTTTGGATGACTCTTCACCGTTGATTTAGCTCCAAATCAATCTCAGCCGTCGGTTCAAATCTGAGACTGTTCAAATGAGAAGCTACAGTGTTCCAGCTTCTTCGTCGATTCCTCCGCGCTCAGCTCCGCGTCCCGGCGTCTTTCTTCAGGATTTCGGCCCCATCCTCCTTCAAATCTACTTCTCTTCGAGTCTAATTGGCTTTGGAGCTTCCATTCTTTTGCCTTTAGGCTCGGATCTTTTGCATGCGCCGGCGAACATCTCTCCGGAGCTCAGATCTGTTCGTATGTCCTCTGTTTCAGCCATCATCGTGGGAATTCTTCGGTGATAGTGGCTTGCTCTCTATCAGAGAGTATCGATCCAGAGAAATCGGATTCAAGATCTGCGAAATTTCGAGCTGTGCAGTGCCAATCTTCACCGGCTTTTCCAGGAAAGTTTTCCTTGGTGCTGGAAGAGATTGAATTGAGTTGAAGTTTTCATTCAATTAGCTTGTGTTGTAGCAAGGGAAGACTTGTTAGAGGAGTAGTTTTGATTGGAGATGGCTTAGAGTTTAGTTGTGCAGTTTATAGTTTCTGCGTTTTTGTTTCCTTTAGATGTTGTCATTGAATTCATTGTTTCTTTAATTCTGAACTATATAGTTCTAGTTTGGTTTCCTTAGTTATCTTTTGTGCAAGTTAATTCTGTTTTCTTTCTTGTTTTTATAGCTAGAGTTTTGCATTTCTATGCTACAGTTATTCTTCCTGCAATTCCAGTTTCGAATTAAACTTTCTACACATGTCATTTTCTGCAATTTAGGTCTGATGAATTCCTTTTAGTTGCAAAATTGCAGAGTAAGTAGTTTTCTTTATTTAGATTAGTTGTATTTAAGATTAGATCTATTAATTGCACTTCAATTCTTCACTTGGAATTTGAATAAAAATTAGATACTTCTATTTCATCAGGAGAAAATTTCAAAAGAAAAATAATTCTAGTCTAAAATCAATCATCCTTCAATTAGTTTCCTTGTGAGAATTGACTTGGGACTTTATGCTACATGTTTATCTTTAGTTTTGGAATGTTCCGATCTTTATTAATTTGATGTACAATGTGACATGGAAATGGTGTACACCAGTCGACCGGAAGCTACCACACATATCGCTTCCGACTTGGATCCTGATCTCAGGGAAGATTTGATAAAATGTTTGACAAAAAACAGCGATGTGTTTGCTTGGACACCTAAGGAAGTGAAAGGTTTTGCGCCAACAGTCATGGAGCATGCTCTTCACGTATATCCAGATGTCCGGCCGATCAAACAGAAAAAGAGGGATTTCAGAGCTGACCAGAATAAGATTATCAAAGAAGAAGTAGATAAGTTATTGGAGGCTGGATACATTTAGGAAGTACAATTCCCAAGTTGGCTGGCTAATGTGTTTCTGGTTTCTAAGCTGGGTAACAAGTGGCTAGTATGTATTGATTTCAGAGATCTTAACAAGGATTGCCCGAAGGACTATTATCCTCTACCCAGCATAGATCAAGCGGTGGATTCCATGGCTGGTTGCGAGTTTATTAGTATGTTGGATGCTTATCAAGGGTATCATCAAATTCCACTTGCTAAGGCAGATCAGGAAAAGGTTAGCTTTATAACTACTGAAGGTACTTATTACTATAATGTTATGTCTTTTGGTCTAAAGAATGCGGGAGCTACTTATCAATGACTTATGAATAAGGTTTTCCAAAAGCAGATTGGAAGAAATATGAAAGTTTATGTGGATGACATTCTTATTAAAACTATACGGGCTTCTAGTTTATGTGCTGATATTGAAGAAACTTATAAGACCTTGAGGAGGTATGGGCTCAAGCTCAATCCTAACAAGTGTTTATTCGGGACCAAGAGTGGGAAGCTCCTGGGATATATGGTGATCGAATGAGAAATAGAAGTCAATCCTAGTAAGGTGAAAGCATTGCAGGACATGACTCCCTAAAGAACCTGAAGGAGGCTCAGAGATTAATAGGAAGGATTACTTCCCTATCTCGATTCATCTCTCAGTCTGCCGATCAGAGTCTCCCCTTCTTCAAGGTACTCCAACGAGCAACTAAGTTCCAATGGGATGAAGATTGCAGCAAGGCGTTCGAAGAGTTAAAAGAATACTTGTCTACTCTTCCTGTATTAGCTAAGTCAGTAATAGGAGAAACTTTGTGGGTGTACTTATCTGCCAACGATCATGTTGTTAGTTTTGTATTAGTGAGGCAGGAAGAAAAAGAACAATTACCTGTGTATTTTTTGAGTCATTTATTAAAGGGAGCAGAGTGTCAATATACGACACTAGAGAAGTTAGCTTATTGATTGGTTCTAGCAGCTCGGAGGTTACGTTCTTATTTTGTGCCACATCCAATTATAGTATTGACTAATAGTACTCTTGGTCGGGTGCTCGTTAACCCAGAGGCATCCAGAAGATTAATTAAGAGGACGACCGAGCTCAGTGAGTATGATATACAGTATCTGTTGGTTAGTCCTAGGAAAACGTACCGGTTCCACTGTACAAAAATTGTTTGTACAAGTGTCAAACCTTTCCTTAAATAACCTATTGTGTTCTTTAGAAGTTAAATTAGGAATCGTAGACAGAACTTAACATCATTGATTCTAAATTTAACTTATCTATTCTTAATGGTTTAGATTTGAATCGCAAGCGGAACTTAACAATATTGATTCAAATCCACCTATGTTATTAATTTCATTAAATATTAATTTTCAAAATTGGCTTCCAGGACTGCATGGTGAGGCACATGATCTTCTTGGATATGGGAGCAACCACCACCGCCTAGACAAAGCCTTTTAAGGAAAGCTAATATTTAATTTCCTTAAATAACTCTAGGTTAATCAAAAAGAACAATCGAATCACAAGTTCGAAAAAGAGGAAAACACAAACTCGAAAAACTAATTCGAAAAAATTAGATCTAATGCCTCTTGTGTTTGGAATTCTTACAAAATAAAATAACTAGCATGATGCGGAAAACAATTGCTAATTATACCTTCTCTTTGTATGCTAATGACCTCGAGATCTTCTGCCGTATTCCTTGCCTCGCCTTGGACGTCGTATGGGCGATGATCCTCCAAGATGAACACCACCCAAAAGCTTTCTTCCTCTTCCTCTTCCTCTAAAATCCGGCCACCACCACCACCAAGGAGAAGAGAGCAAAGGGAAAGGGAGAAGAGAGAGGGCCGACCACCAAGAGATCCTCCAAGCAAGAGAATAAGAGTTGTATCTCATGAAGCCTTCTCACCCCTTCTTTTATAATACTTGCCCAAGGCAAATAAGGGAAGAATTTTTACAAAAATTAAAATCTTCTTCTAATTTTTCCTTTTCCCTTTTTATTTTCCTTTTCTTTCCTCTTGATTGAATCAATCACCAAAAATTAATTGATGATTTTATTTTTTTAATTTGGCCAGCCACATTGCTTGGGCACCAAGCAAGGGTGGCCGACCCCCTTAAAGAGGAAGGGAATATATTTTTTATAAAATTTTACAAGAAGAAAAACTCTTATAAAATTCTACAATCTCTCTTTCTTAAAGTAGGAGTTAAAAAAGGAAAGTTCTAAAAATTAAAATCATGTTTTAAAATTTAAAACTTCTCTTATAAAATTTCCTTTTTTAACATGGTGATAGAAAATTTAAATTTTAAAACTCCTCTTCCTTTTTTCCTAAACCATGAGGATGGTTAAAAAAGGAAAGTTTTAAAATCTTTTAAACTTTCTTTTAAAACATGTGACCTAGTTTAAATAAGGAAAGTTTTTAAAATTAAAATCTCTCTTTTAAAACTTATAGTTTTCTACAAAGAGAAGATTTTAAAAATTCAAAACAACCCTCCTTGTTTGATTAATGTGGCCGACCCCTACTAGTTTGTTCATCAAACAATAGGGTCGACCCCTATTGGAAGAGAATGTGGCCGACCCTTGCTTGGTCACCAAGCATTGGACCGGCCCCCTTCTTGGACACCAAGATGGGCTTATATTTGGATGGACTTGAGGTTTTAATGAGGTTACGACAGGGACCTAGAGGAGAAATTGGTCTTGGCCTTCCGATGAGCTTGAGTATCATGTGCTCGCCCCGAATACACAACTCAAGTTCATCGATAATAACTCATTCCACTAGAGAGTTATTATCGCACTACCGCACCAATCCCAAATTACATTATGAGCTCCTTCTTATTATGAGTGTGTTAGTCTTCCTGTGTTTAAGATAACAAATGTCCACTAATTAAGTAAGTTACTGACAACTCACTTAATTAATATCTAGCTCCAAGAGTAGTACCATTCAACTTCATTGTCATGTCGGACTAAGTCCACCTGCAAGGTTTAACATGGCAATCCTTATGAGCTCCTCTTGGGGACATTCTCAACCTAGATAACTAGGATACAGATTCCTTCTATAATCAACAACACACACTATAAGTAATATCATTTCCCAACTTATCGGGCATATTGATTTATCGAGCTAAACCTCACCCTTTGATAAGTCAAAGAAATAAATATTAAATATATGTGCTTGTTATTATATTAGGATTAAGAGCACACACTTCCATAATAACTAAGGTCTAGTTCTTTTATTAAGTCAGTACAAAAAGAACTTACCTAAAATGGTCATACTCAATACATTTAGAGTGTACCAGTGTAATTTATTAATCAAGATAAACTAATACCTAATTACACTACGACTATTCCGATGATTTGTTCCTTTCCATCTTAGTCGTGAGCAACTGTTTATAATTTATAAAAAACCGACAACATGATCTCCTGTGTGTGACACCACACACCATGTTGTCTACTATATAAATTAATTGAACAATTACATTTAACAAATAAATGTAGATATTGACCAATGTGATTCTTTTATTTTAACAAATAAATGTTTACAAAAGCTAGGCTTTTAGTATACACTCTAACAGTATCAGCCTTAGACGACCATCAAAGCTCAAGCTTTGGAAGATTTTATAACAGAAATACCAAGTCCCGAAACAGAGGAAATCTGGATTATCTATGTGGATAGATCTTCTACTCGACAAGGTAATGGAATTGGGGTTCTTCTTATATCTCCTAGAGAAGATTGAATACAGTTATCTGTTATATTGAATTACAGAGCCACCAATAATGAGGCTGAGTATGAAGCATTGATAGCAGGCTTACAAGTTGCTAAGCATGTGGGAGCTGCTAGTGTGGTAATTCATTCTCATTCTCAATTGGCAGCACAACAATTGATGGGTAACTTTGGAATTAGTAATGAAAGACTTAAGCTATATGTAGAGGCCTTTGATAAATTGAAGGCTGAATTTCATGAAGTAAGTATAAAGAAAATCTCTCAAACCGATAATCAAGTAGTAGATGAGTTAGCTAAATTAGCTTCTGCCATTGTGTATTAGAATTTGGATAGACCAATGGAATAAACGTTATTAGTATATTATGTTGAACAACAGGCTAATCTATAAATTCAAAGTGATTGAAGAACACCAATCATTTTATTTTTACGGCAAGGAATTCTACCCGCTGATGTAGAACAAGTAGGGTATTCAAGAAGAGGGGAAGCCAATATACTATGATTGGAGATCACTTATATAAAAGGGCCTTCTCTAGTCCTCTATTCAAATGTGTTGGATCAGATGATATATAATATATTCTACAAGAGGTGCATCAAGGTTCTTGTGATAGTCATATGGGAGGTAGATCTCTAGCTAAAAAGATATTATTAGCTAGGTATTTTTGGTCTACTTTACAAGCAGATGTTGCTCAGCTTGTGAGAACTTGTTTGTCTTATCAAAAACATCAAAATATTCCTCATCATCCTACTAAATTATTGAAGACTTCTATAGTATCTTGTCCTTTTGATCAATGGGACATGGATATAGTAGGGTCTTTCCCTCTCACGCCTGCTCAAAGGAAGTTCTTATTAGTAGTAGTGGATTATTTTTCTAAATGGGTAGAAGCAGAACCATTGGACAGAATTATTGAACATGCAGTTATCAAATTTCTATGGCAGTATATTGTTTGCAGATTTGGTACCCCACACAAAATAGTCTCTGATAATGGAAGGCAATTTCAAGGGAGGAAAATTAAGAAATGATGTTCTGATTACGACATCACATAAGCTTTTACCTCTGTGACATATCCACAGAGTAATGGATAAGCTGAAGTAACCAATAGAGAAATTATTAGAGGACTTAAAACCAAATTAGATCATATTTGTGGCGGCTGGGTAGATGAACTACCCAGTGTATTGTGGGCATATCGTACTACTCCTCGAGAAGATACAGGAATTACTCCTTTTAACCTGGTTTATGGTGGTGAAACAGTGATTCTTTCAGGTTCTTTCAGGTAGGTGATCTGGTATAGAAGTGCATCAAGCCTGTAGGAGATGTTAACAAGCTAGAACCTCAATGGGAAGGACCTTACAAAATCATCAGAAACTTGTATCGGGTGCATATTAACAAATATGCTTGTAAGTTATTTATGTATTTTGTTCCAATATTTTTTAATATAAATGACAGATAAAATGCAGGCAATATTATTTGGGAGAGATACATACTCTTCTTTAAATCTCCCTCACAATCGATCGGGGACCCTAAGGAGTGACCGAACTGACTTCCTTAGGGGGAACCGGAGACTTTAAACCTCCATAACAGTTGATCAGGGACCCTAAGGAGTGACCAGCCTAGGAGTGACCGACCTGGCTTCCTTAGGGGGAACCGGAGACTTTAAACCTCTATAGCAGTCGATCGGGGACCCTAAGGAGTGACCGGCCTGACTTCCTTAGGGGGAATCAGAGACTTTAAACCTCCATAGCAATCGATCGGGGACCCTAAGGAGTGACCGACCTGGCTTCCTTAGGGGGAACCAGAGACTTTAAGCCTCTATAACAGTCGATTGGGGACCCTAAGGAGTGACCGGCCTGGCTTCTTTAGGGGGAACTAGAGACTTTAAACTTCCATAACAGTCGATCGAGAACGCTAGAGAGTGATCGGCCTGGCTTCTTTAGGGGGGACCGGAGACTTTAAACCTCTATAACAGTCGATCGGGGACCCTATGGAGTGACTGTCCTATCTTCCTTAGGGGGAATCGGAGACTCTAAACCTCTATAACAGTCGATCGGGGACCCTAAGGAGTGACCGACCTAGCTTCCTTAGGAGGAACCGGAGACTTTAAACCTTCATCTAGTCAATTGGGGATCCTAAGGAGTGACCAGCCTAGCTTCCTTGGGGGAACACGGAGACTTTAAACCTCCATAACAATCGATCGGAGTGTTAGTATTAGCCCTAGTACCAATTATGAGATGATTGTAAAGGGCACATTATTGTATCATATATCATTATTAATTAAAGGCAAAGTTGGTTATTATATTTATTTCAGTTCAGTGTCAATTGAATAAGTATAATAATGTCCTTGAGTAGTAGGTTCTTATCTACAATATATCAATTGGTTGACTTGATAGTGAGATATTGTAGAGAACACTTCTCTTAACTATTCCTAGTCAAGCATTAATATACAAAGGACAATATTAATGCGTAGAGACTAGCATGTAGGTCAACGGATGACTTGATCTCACAAGTCATGGATATGAGATATCAGGTTGACACATGGGTATATATTAGAGAATATATACTGAATGACCCGCCATGAGAATGTTTCATGGATCGTTATATGAGTGTCATAAACATTCTCATGTGACTATTGGTATGAATAGTCCTTTGACTTGAAGTCACTATGGTTCCCTACATAAGGAATTGTGTACTTTGATATCAACAAACGTCACCTATAACAAGGCGGACAATAAAGCCGATCACTAGGTATGCAATGAATTATGCAGAGGGATGTGAGTGATGTAGATGGGATCTATCCCTTCCATATGACGGAAGCGATATTTGTGGGCCCCTTGATTAGTAGGACACAAGAAAGTATGACCATGTGTAAATGAGTCAATATAAGATATTGAGCTTATTTTATTGAGTGTGTCTACTTAGAGATCAAGAAACACAAAGGTTGATAAGAGGATGACACGATCTATGCCTCATTGATCAACCTAGATATCAAGGATAGAGGGACCAAGTCATACACGATAATAGACGCGGAAAGGTTTGGTCGGATCTCGACTTTCTCGTCACTTGGGTAGCAATGATGCATTGCTAGATGCCACTCATTGTTTATGTATCTAAAATAGTTTTAGATACATTGCCAACGTTACGAGAGCCTATTAGGTCACACACGAAGAACACATTGACTTGGAGATGGATTATGGGGTTAAGTTTAATCCAAATTATACACATTGAGTTAGACTCGAATGAATTCAGATTAGACTTATTGAGTAATGGGTTAGACTCATTGGTTTATTAGTTAATGGCTTATTGGGTTAATGGTTAATCCAATATTCTAAATCTAACCCATTAAGATTAATGAATATTAATAGAGATTAATATATCATTAATCAAAAGGAAGATCAAGAGATAAAAGTATTTCGTATTCATTGGATGAATACAAAAGCCATTTGTAAAAGTAACTTTTAGGTGAAGTAACCTTTTTGGTAAAGCAACCTTTTAGGTAAAGTAACCTTTTTGGTGAAGTAACCTATTTGGTAAAGTAACCCTTTTGTGAAGTCACCTTATATAGATGAAGTGACCTTTTGGGTGAGTGTGCTCTTCTTGGTTTTGCTCTTCTTCCTTTTCTTCTCTTGGCCAAAAACAACCTTGTAGAGTTGCTAGCTACACAACGAAGGTTGTTTCTTCTCCAAGTTGTGAGTTTGTGAGACAGACGGAGAACGTGTTCGTGTGAATACCGTAGAGGCGCGGGCGTACTGATCGCGCTGAGATCCACATTTAAAGAAATGTTACTGTCAGGATTGCGAAGGGCACGCAGCAAAGGTATAACTTTCTCATGTAGAAGAATTAGTACTTAGTATATGGTTTCCTTTCGCATGGATCTTCTGGAAAGGAACTAGATGTTTTCCGCTGCGCTTTTACGTGTTTAGCTCCCTAGTTCCTAATAGTGGTATCAGAGCGACTTGCGAAGGCATATACTAAGTTGTAGTAGAATTTCATATGTGATATAGAAATTGCATGACATGTTTATTATGATTTGCATGATTATGAGCAAGTTTCGACCAAGAGGTTTTTAGCGAAACCATCATGGCGTTGTGGCTCATAATTAGTTGTTTAAATCATAGTAAATTTTGTCATAATAGATTGAGAATTTTATATGACATGGTGCATGGTTATGGCCCTTAAACCCCGATATGATTGGATGTGTGTGTTGTAATTCATAATACGGCTTGCGTGTCGTGCCTCTCCTCTTTTATTCTAGTTGTAAATTTTGACTACACTTGAATGTAACTCAAGTTTTCTTTAGATTTTGTAATGTATAAATTAGAGAAGAATGTGTCTACTTGACGACGGTGAAAAGGGAGAAGAACAACAACACATGACGACCAAGGAAGCACTTGGAGAAGATGCTTTTGAAGCACTTGGAGAAGATGCTTTTGCCTAGGTTGACTTTTTGATCTTCTCATTGACTTGAGAGGATCATAGATGATGGGGTCATAACCATGTCACATTTCTTTTATGCATATATGTGATGTGTGCCATGATATGCTATGTGATGCATGTGTAGTTTAATCATGATTAGGTCTTTTTAAATATGTCTACCAAAGTTTAGTACTCACTACTAGCTCGATCAATTGTGGTCAGGTTTTGCCAAAGCAAAGTGACTCGATTTATCTTGCTAGAGTGCGACAGGACAATCGTGATGTCCGACTACTAAACTTTGGGTGTGACTTAACTAAGTTGAGAACTTAGAGACATATCCCATATGATGAAATTCAAATTATACTAGTCTTGGACGATTAGCCAAAGCTAACTCAAGATTAGTTATAATGTGGATTTCATAAGATGGGAAAATGAACAAATAGTCTTGTTCATCCAATGATACAAGAGTTACATATGATGTAATTGGTAAACATTGCCTACCTATGTTATACTAAGTCTTGGGCGATTAGCCAAAGCTAACTCAAGATGAAGTATAATATAGATATTGTCCCACATGAATGTTATCGCGATTGGATTTGGAGCTAGTAGTGTGGGTAAAACCACATCCATGACTTGCTCTTACCAAAGCTTTACAATTTAGTGGGAGAATCATTTAATTAAAGGCCTAGTTAAATGATTAAAATATGATACTTATTTATGCATTTTACTGTTGTAGATCACCTTGTCATCAAATACGTCGAATACTCTCTCTCTACGATCTGTCCTTGATAAGGACAAGCTCAATGGAGCTAATTTCTTGGACTGGTACAGAAACTTGAGGATAGTTCTCAAGCAAAAAAGAAAATTGTACGTCCTAGCGCAGTCCATTCCTGAAGCACCCGCTACTATTGCAACAAGAGCTGATAAGGATGCTTATAAGAAGCACCAAGATGATGCATTAGATGTATCATGCCTTATGCTCGCTACCATGAACTCTTAGCTTCAGAAGCAACATGAGAACATGGATGCTTCTGATATGGTTGAACACCTTAGACAACTATATCAAGGACAAGCAAGGCATGAGAGATTTGAGATCTCTAAGCCTCTATTTCAATGCAAAATGCAAGACGGAAGCCCCGTAGGGCCTTATGTGCTCAAAATGATCGATTATATGGAGAATCTACAAAAGTTGGGATTCCCACTAGGCCAAGAATTGGCCACTGACCTTATTCTACAGTCATTTCCCGATAGCTACAGTCAATTTGTCATGAATTATAACATGAATGAAATTGACAAACCACTGCCTGAGATGTTGAGTATGTTGAAAATTGTTGAACTCAACCTTAAGAAGGCAAAGCCTAGTGCCATTTTAATGGTGTCAAAGGGCAAAGGCAAGTGGAAGCCCAAAGGTAAGGGTAAGACCCAAGCCAATGGCAAAGGCAAGGCTCATGCATTGAAACCCAAAGGTGGGGTAGCTAAGGAAGGAACCTACTTCCACTGTGGTGAGACCGGACACTGGAAGAGGAACTGCAAATTATACCTAGAGGAAGTGAAAAGGAAGAAAAGTGAAACTTCTGCCTCAGGTATACATGTTATAGAAGTCAATCTATCTATTTCTTCTTCATGGGTATTAGATACCGGATGTGCATCTCACATTTGTACTAATGTGCAGGGCTTGAGAAATAGTAGAACATTGACAAAGGGCGAAGTAGACCTACGAGTAGGCAATGGTGCAAGAGTTGCTACTATAGCAGTAGGAACATATTCCTTATCTTTGCCCACTGGACTTGTATTAGAACTTGAAGAGTGCTGTTATGTGTCTGCCTTAACTAAGAACATCATCTCTATTTCTTGTTTAGACAAGAAAGGATTCTCATTTGTAATAAAGGACAAATGTTGTTCCGTTTATTTCAATGAAATATTTTATTGTAGTGCACATCTTGTGAATGGACTCTATGTTCTAGACTTTGAAACCCCAATCTATAACATAAATACCAAATGATTCAAGTCTAATGATTTGAACCAAACATATCTCTGGCATTGTCGCCTAGGACACATAAATGAGAGTCGCATATCCCAACTCCATAAGGATGGAATTCTAGACTTATTTGATTTTGAATTATATGAGGCATGCGAATTTTGTCTTCGAGGCAAGATGCCAAAGACTCCATTTAGTGGACATGGCGAAAGGGCTAATGATCTGTTAGGACTCATACATACAGATGTATGTGGCCCTTTCAGAATAACAGCTAGAGGAGGCTACCATTACTTCATTACTTTTACTGATAATTTCAGTAGATATGACTATGTGTATCTAATACGACATAAGCCAAAATCCTTTGAAAAGTTCAAAGAATTCAAGAATGAAGTACAAAATCAACTTGGTAAGGGTGTTAAGATGCTTCGATCAGATCGAGGTGGGGAATATCTTAGCCAAGAGTTTCATGACCATCTCGTTGAGTGTGAGATAATATCTCAACTCACTCCACCTGGAACACCACAATGGAATGGTGTATCAAAACAGAGAAATCGTACTTTATTAGATATGGTTCGAACGATGATGAGTCAGACAGAACTTCCTGCTTCCTTCTGGGGACATGCTCTAGAGACGACCGCTTTCACACTTAACCGAGTTCCATCTAAGGTCATAATAAAGACACCATATACAATATGGACTGGGAAGAGTCCCAAGATGTCTTTTATGAAGATTTGGGGTTGTGAGGCTTACGTTCGACGATAAGTCTCAGATAAACTTGGACCCAAATTAGACAAGTGCTATTTTGTAGGATATCCCAAGGAAATAAAGGGATATTACTTCTATAATCCCACAGAAGGCAAAGTGTTCTTTGCCAGAACTGGTGTCTTTCTAGAAAGGGAATTTATTTCTAGAAAGACTAGTGGGAGTGAAGTCGATCTTGAAGAAATTCAAGATACACAAACTACCACGGATGTCTTGATGGAAATTGAATAGGCACCATAAGAAATTGTGGAGCAACAACCTGTTCAAGTAGCACACGCTCTACGCAAATCTGATAGGACCCATCGTCAACTTGAGAGATATTCATTTCTCTTATCTGACCAGGGTGATATAGAGCTTATTGGTCTTGATGAGCCTACATCTTATCAGGAAGCTGTACAAGGCCCAGATTCTGAGAAATGGCTAGAGGCATGAGATCCAAAATGGAATCCATGTACACTAACCAAGTATGGACTTTGGTTGATCCACCTGAAGGGATCAAACCCATTGGGTGTAAGTGGGTCTTCAAAGTGAAGACTGACATGGATGGGCATAAGCATACCTATAAAGGTAGATTGGTAGCTAAAGGTTTCAAACAAATTCATGGTATAAACTATGATGAAACTTTTTCACCAGTTGTGATGCTTAAGTCCATTCAGATTTTACTTGCTATTGCAACTTACTATGATTATAAGATCTGGTAGATGGATGTCAAAACCGCATTTCTTAATGGAAATCTACTCGAGGATGTGTATATGACATAACCTGAGGGTTTTGTAGATCCAAAGCATGCTGGAAAGGTTTGTAAGTTGCAAAGATCCATTTATGGATTAAAGCAAGCTTCTAGAAGCTGGAATCTTCGATTCGATGATGAGATCAAAATGTTTGGTTTCATTAAGAATGAAGATGAACCTTGTGTCTACAAGAAGGTTAGTGGGAGCACAGTCATCTTTCTCATATTGTATGTAGATGAAATACTACTCATTGGAAATGATATCCCTACTCTTCAGTCAGTGAAGACTTGGCTTAGGAATTGTTTTTCAATGAAAGACTTAGGTGAAGCAACCTATATTTTAGGCCTTAAGATTTATAGAGATAGATCTAAAAGATTGCTTGGCCTAAGTTAGAGTACATACATTGACAAGGTGCTTAAACATTTTGCTATGGAGAATTCCAAGAAGGGATTATTGCCTATGTCACATGGTGTGAGTCTTTCGAAGACTCGATGCCCCTCTTCTAAGGTAGAAAGGGACCGCATGGATCAGATTCCTTATGCATCTGCTATAGGGTCTATCATGTACGCCATGCTTTGTACTCGCCCAGATGTCTCATATGCTTTAAGCATGACGAGCAGATACCAGTCAGATCCAAGTAAAGGTCACTGGACAGTAGTCAAGAATATTCTTAAGTACTTGAGAAGGACTCAAGATTATTTCTTGATCTTTAGAGGTGATGAAGAGCTTGTTGTAAAGGGTTACACTGATGCTAGCTTCCGAATAGATAAGGATGATTATAGATCACAGTCAGGGTATGTGTTTTGCTTAAATGGTGGTGCTGTGAGTTGGAATAGTTCGAAGCAGGACACAGTCGTTGATTCTACAACAGAAGCTGAGTATATTGCTGCTTCAGCTGTAGCAAAGGAGGCTGTTTGGATCAGGAAGTTCATTGCAGAGCTTGATGTTGTTCCTAGTATAGCGAGCCCAATAGACCTCTATTGTGATAACAATGAGGCTATTGCACAGGCTAAGGAACCTCGTTCTCATCAGAGATCCAAACACATACTACGGCGATTCCATCTCATTTGAGAGATTATCGATAGAGGAGATGTGAAGATATGCAGAGTACTGACCGATGCTAACATTGCAGATCCTTTGACCAAGGCTTTGGCATAGAGAAAGCATGATGGTCACACTAGGTCCATGGGTATTCGATATCTTAGTGATTGGCACTAGTGTTAGTGGGAGATTGTTAGTATTAGCCCTAGTACCAATTATGAGATGATTGTAAAGGGCACATTATTGTATCATATATCATTATTAATAAAAGGTAAAGTTGGTTATTATATTTATTTCAGTTCAGTGCCAATTGAATAAGTATAATAATGTCCTTGAGTAGTAGGTTCTTATCTACAATATATCAATTAATTGAATTGATAGTGAGATATTGTAGAGAACACTACTCTTAACTATTCCTAGTCAAGCATTAATATACAAAGGACAATATTAATGCGTTGAGATTAGCATGTAGGTCAACGGATGACTTGATCTCACAAGTCATAGATATGAGATATCAGGTTGACACATGAGTATATATTAGAGAATATACACTGAATGACCCGCCATGAGAATGTTTCATGGATCGTTATATGAGTGTCATAAATATTCTCATGTGACTATTGGCATGAATAGTCCTTTAACCTGAAGTCACTACGGTTTCCTACATAAGGAGTTGTGTACTTTGGTATCGGCAAACGTCACCTGTAACAAGGTGGACAATAAAGTCGATCACTGGATATGCAATGAATTATGCGGAGGGATGTGAGTGATGTAGATGGGATCTATCCCTTCCATATGACGGAAGCGATATCTGTGGGCCCTTTGATTAGTAGGACACAAGAAAGCATGGCCATGTACAAATAAGTCAATATAAGATATTGAGTTTATTGTATTGAGTGTGTCTACTTAGAGATCAAGAAACACAAAGGTTGATAAGAGGATGACACGGTCTATGCCTCATTGATCAACCTAGATATCAAGGATAGAGGGACCAAGTCATACAAGATAATAGACATGGAAAGGTTTGGTCGGATCTCGACTTTCTTGTCACTTGGGTAGCAATGATGCATTACTAGATGTCACTCATTGTTCATGTATCTAAAATGATTTTAGATACATTGCCAACGTTACGAGAGTCTATTGGGTCACACACAAAAAACACGTTGACTTGGAGATGGATTATGGGGTTAAGTTTAATCCAAATTATACACATTGAGTTAGACTCGAATGAATTCGGATTAGACTTATTGAGTAATGGGTTAGACTCATTGGCTTATTGGGTTAATGGCTTATTGGGTTAATGATTAATCCAATATTTTAAATCCAACCCATTAAGATTAATGAATATTAATAGAGATTAATATATCATTAATCAAAAGGACAATCAAGAGACAAAAGTATTTCGTATTCATTGGATGAATACAAAATTCATTTGTAAAAGTAACCTTTAGGTGAAGTAACCTTTTTAGTAAAGTAACCTTTTAGGTGAAGTAACCTTTTTGGTAAAGTAACCTTTTAGGTGAAGTAACCTTTTTGGTAAAGTAACATTTTTGGTGAAGTAATCTATTTGGTAAAGTGGCCCTTTTGTGAAGTCACCTTATATATATGAAGTGACCTTTTGGGTGAGTGTGCTCTTCTTGGTTTTGCTCTTCTTCCTTTTCTTCTCTTGGCCAAAAACAACCTTGTAGAGTTACTAGCACAACGAAGGTTGTTTCTTCTCCAAGTTGTGAGTTTGTGAGACAGACGGAGAACATGTTCGTGTGGATACCGTAGAGGCGCGGACATACTGATCGCGCTGATATCCACATTTAAAGAAATGTTGCTGTCGGGATTGCGAAGGGCACGTAGCAAAGGTATAACTTTCTCATGTAGAAGAATTAGTACTTAGTATATGGTTTCCTTTCGCATGGATCTTCTGGAAAGGAACTAGATGTTTTTCGTTGTGCTTTTGTGTGTTTAGCGCCCTAGTTCCTAACTCGGAGACCTTAAGGAGTGACCGACCTGGCTTCCTTAGGGGGAACCAGAGACTTTAAACCTTCTCTAAGATCAACCTTGGGTTTTGATATTAACAGTAGTTATTAATGTTCAATTTTGCTTAGGTGTACAAACCCGATCGGTCTTCTATGCAGTCGGAAAAACCTGAAGGAACATTTATATAGCATATATTCAACTTCGCTCGGGTGTATAAACCTGACTAATTTTCTATACAGTCGGAAAAATCCGAAGGAACATTTATATAGCATATATTCAATTTCGCTCGGGCGAACAAACCCGACTGGTCTTCTATGCAGTCAGGAAAGCCCAAAGGAGCACATATATAGCAGATAATTAATCTCATCCGGATATATAAATCTGACTGGTCCATTGGACAAGTCAAAAATGCTTCCTATATAGGCAAGGCATTTAATTGATCATACGAACCTGGAGAACATCAGAAAAGAAGTTCATTCATCATATCACTAAAAGGATAACTAGGGGATCTACTTCCTTTTATTATAACTTTTTTCATGGGATTTCTCTACATATGGTAAACATATTGAACAAGGGCATTCATACAAATGCTTGGGTGGTTCTGAAGAAAAAGAAATCACATAAGGAAGAGCAGGTAAGTATAAACTTTCATTAAACAGCACCAACGATCGATAAACAAGAGAGGAGGGACTTCAGATAAACAACCTCCCTCTTTCAGTTGTTAGATTACTCCTTCAACTGAGTAAGTGAGAGTTCCTACAATTCGTCTAGCATACTCTTCACTAAATTCAGAAGAATTTAAATAGGCTTTGCGCTTGCTTTGCCAGCGCTCTTCCTCGCTTGCTTTGTATGCTTGAAATTCATATTGTAGGCTATCTTTCTCCCCTTGCAAGGTAGTTTTCTCTGCCCCAACCTCCGCTAGTTCTTGTAGAAGCGAGCTTATTTGTAAATCTTGGGCTCATAATTTTTCTTGTTTTTGAAACAAGGCAAAGTCTTTGGAGGCCAATTTTGGGGCCAATTCAGGAGACCCTGAACCATGTGACTGTTCCAGCTGGTTCAACAGGGTGGTTTTGTGAGTAACATCTAAGAGGGATTTATCTTTTAAAGCCCTTTCAACGCTAAGTGTAGAATTATGCCCTTCTAATTGTAACTCTAAGTTTCTTTTTTCCTCCTCCCGGGATTGCAGCATTTGACGGGTGGCCTGTAAAGTCTTTTCTAAATTAGCAGTGAACTCAGCTTGTGACCTCACCTTATCCCGTAGTTGAAGGAGTTCATTATTGGGGAGGTTGGAGGCAGCTTGTAATTCCTCCACCTTGTCTTTTAGAGTTTGGTTGGTACTCTCCAAATCTACAACTAGCTTGCCCAAATGTAGGCTCGAAGCATATAGTTAGATAAAATGATAGTAGGGTTACATTTTATAAGTACAAAACAAGGAAGTTAAGCTCAAAAACTTACCACAGTAGCTTGATGGATGTGGTCATCGGCACGCTCAGTGAAGGTGCTTCTTCTCAGATGTTCCTGAGACTACAACCAAGATTCAGCTAGTGCCCCCCTTAGTTGTAATAATTCATACGGAGCAGGGATAGGAGTTTGACCGAACAGAGACTGTAAGCTATAACCTTGTTGAAATAAGATGGAAGGGCGAGGGGAACTTGTAAATGGTGAAGAAGAGGAAGGAGGAGGGTCAGAGACTGGTGAAGAGAGGTTAGGAGATGGAAGGCTCGCTAACGGGGAATCCTGCTCAATGGGTGCTGTAGCAGACTCAGAAGTAACTGATCTGCTGCAAGGAGTTCTTTTAGCCCGAGGCCTAGTGGAAGAAGAAGGCAAAGCTGGGAGAAGGGGCAATGTATCCTCAGGAACAATGGGTACCTCCTATGATAAAGAAATAGCTGGGGGAATAACAAGAGATGTAGGAATGAGGAGTCCTGGTCTCATCATAAGTAATACAAAATTGGAACGAACATATGTAGGAGGAGCAAGTTCTTTACCTTTAGAATGAGAGATTTCGACAGGAACAATGGGAACTTGCTCAAAATCAGCTATGGTATGGGAGATGGGACAAGAAGTCGAGATACGAGGTTTTCGGCGTTTCGCCATAAGGGATCCTCTGACTCTGAGGAGTTGGAAGATTCCTGAGGTTGTTTAGAGAGAGGTAGTAGGCCAAGGGAAGAAGGGGTTCATCAAGAGGGCGATCTCTCAATAGTTCTTCACCCATTCTAGTTAAAGCTGCCCTTGTCAAGCGAGTATTCTTGTACATGAGGGCAGGAAGAATAGCATTAGCTGGAGAAAAAAGAAAAATTTACATTAGAAACAACACAAAAATGGCTCAAAACATATGTAAAAAGAATGATCTTACCAAAGGAAACATCTAAGGTTGCATTTGTTGTGCTAAGACCAAAAGAAAATAGTATGCCTTCGGCGATCAGGGTAGGTAAGTTAAATTTTGTGCCCTTTAATTTCCCTATTGAAGAATAAAGAGTAGGATCTTCCAAAATATTTCCCAATGGAGGAATAGGGGAAAGCTCTCGATACCAAGTTATTGGATATGGAGGTAGAGAAGGAAGAGGCATAAAGAAAAACTTATCCCGCCATTCCTCTTGAGAAGGAATTCTATGGAACAGAGAAGTTTTAGGGCATGATTGAAATTTGAAAACACCATCTTCCACTTGGTGAGGAATGAAAAAGTGATGGAAAAGTCGAGCAGATAGGGGAAAGTCCAGTAGACGGGAAATAATGACAAAACCAACCACGATAGAAAATGATTGGGGAATGAGTTGATTTAGGGGGAGGTCAAAATATTTACTAATGTCAACAAAGAAAGGATGAACAGGAAATCTAAAATCACAGAGAACTTGTTCCCAAAAGATTACTACATTTTCTAGAGGAGGAAGATGAGGATGATCCCTAGGAGGAGTGACCACGTATAAGGGAAAGTTGTAATTCCATCGAAGCTCACAGACTTCCGATGAGGAAACTCATAAGCGCATTGGGTGTATCACTCATTAGAGGTCAACATTGTTAACAGAATGAGGTAGGAGGAACAAGAACAATTAACAAAGAGTAAGGAACAAAAAATGCACGAACTAGAGGAAGAAGACGAAGGGTTAGGGATTGTTTCTCTCTTTTACCTTTAAAAGCCTTGGTAGGGCATCGAAAAAGATATTCTAAGCAAAAACGTTGGATAGAGATGATAAAAAAAGAGGGACTGAAGAGGAGTCGTTGGATGGAATAGTGAGGCGGCGGATACAGTAAAATAGGTACACATCAAACATCATAGGCAGGCGTGTCACCAATAAGAAAGTAGTATGGGTAGCTAATATAAAAAGTTGTATTCCCAAGATATTAGAATCATTACCGAAGTTAAGTGTAAAAAATTCAAGGAGCCTGAAAAAGACTTTTTGTAGTACAAGCTCGGTCTGCTAGCATTAGTCGATCAAACTTCCAGGTTAATTTAAAATATATGTATATAAGTAAACTCGATCAGTCATTAAAGGCCGACCAAGCATTAAGGTTAATTTAAAATAAGGTTAATTTTAAATGCACATATATATATATATATATGCCCATAAACTCAATCGGTCACTAAAGGTCAGCCAAGTATTAAGGTTGAAATTAAGCATGAATATAAACTCGATCAGTCAATAGAGACCGATCGAGTAATAAGCAATATTAGGCATATAAATAAGCTCGATCGGTCACCAACGGTTGACCAAATATTAAATAAGGATAATATTAGGCATATAGGAAAACTTGATCGGTCAGTAATGGTCGACTGGGTATAAGGTTTGAAAGTATTAAACATCTCAGTAAACTCGACTGGTCATCAACGACCAACCGAGTATTAAACTAAAAAGATCTTAAATATAAGTAAACTTGATCAATTGTCAACAACCGACCGAATATCAAGTCTGGATGACATTAAGTGAAATCAAATATAGAGGCAAATTTGATTGATCGTTGATAGTCAATTGAATATTA
This sequence comes from Zingiber officinale, assembly GCF_018446385.1. Classification (NCBI taxonomy): domain Eukaryota; kingdom Viridiplantae; phylum Streptophyta; class Magnoliopsida; order Zingiberales; family Zingiberaceae; genus Zingiber; species Zingiber officinale. The sequence goes on along the minus strand of NC_056002.1, from coordinate 94,307,312 downwards.
AGTTTGGATGAAATTCAACATAGGAATGATCTTATCTAGTTATAGAAGGTCGGGCAAAAGTTATTAAATGAATAAATGATAATCATAAAGTTGATGAAACATTTCTGAACGAATAACTCTTCAACAATAAAACCCCACCAATCAAAGCCAACATTAAAAACCATATAAATTTCTTTGTATTCATTAAACATAGACAATGACAAAGAGGAATCCATGATTAAAACATCATTCAGGATTGTTCTATACTAAAAAAACATACTGAGATCAACTTAGGAAACAAGTCGGGAGGTATGGTAGCGAGTAGTTCCCGACGGTCAAGAAAGTTAGCAGGAGGATCAAAAACCAAATACCCTTTCCTTTTTAGATTCTTCACACCTCCCTCAGCCCCATGAGTGAAAGCTTTGGCTATGGAGGCAGTAATAGGAGCGTTAAACTCGAGAGATTCTAGGAGGGCTCTTGTCCTCTTTTCAAATCGCTCAGCTTCACCTGCTTGATAGGTTACTAAAGCATCTTGGGAAGCTTTTGATTCAAGCTCCTTGGAGGCTAGCTCTGCTTTAATCGAAGCTAAGGATGAGCTTAGGGAAGTTAACTCAGAATTCTTAGATTCCAAAGTAGTATTCTTAGAAGCTAATTCAACCTTCAACGTTTGTAGCTAAGATAATAATTGAGCATTCTCAGCAGCATGTTCATCTACTTTAGATGTCAGTTCGGTGTGAAGAAGGGTCTCTGACTTAACTTTAGATTCAAAATCTTCTACAGAGGCTTTCCATTTACTTGAATTTGCGAGTTCTGCCTCAAAAATCTTGCGAGTTTCTTGTAATTGGCGAGATAACTCTTCAGAGGCTTGAGAGGAGGATGCTCCAGAAGCTTATTGTTTCAGCTCGGCCACTTCTTGAGTTAGATCATATAGATGTCGAGCCATATTTATACTAATAATCCACCTCTGTCAAAAAATTATTATTAGAATGGATTAATAAGAAAATAAAAGGATGGAGAGCATATTACCTTATTTTCCTCAAATGAAAATTTGTCAGCCCAGTCAGCAGAAGTAAGCTTCTCCAGTTCTTTACAGGTTTTTGCCCAGGCGATTTGTTAGAGAACCCCCCAATAATATTGAGAGGGTAGGAGTACAGGTGGAAGAGGATGACAAAGAGCTATGGAGAGAAGAAGGGGAAAAAAGAAGAATAGAAGAATCTTGAGTCACTGGGGTTGGCAGGGGAATTGGCTCTGGAAAATTCATTATAAACTCAGGATTAGAACTGGCACTCGAAAGAGGAGGATCTCCCAATAATTGAGAAGGGGAAGAAGCAGGCATAGGATACAAAGTGGAGAGGGTAGACTCTGGAGAAGGAAGGGGAATATCCCCTGTGGGTATCTCCTCAGAAGTAGAGACAACTCGTTTCTTAGGACAGGGTGCTAATGTTAACCAACGCCCGAGGATTTTTCTTGTAGGAGTAGCCCCAGGTCCTTGTTCTGGTATCTCCTGAGGGGTATATTCTAGAGGTATGTTGCTACGCTTCCGCAAGTGCACAAATTCATCGTCAGTAATAAAAATATCGATCCCACAGGGACTAGCTATAAGCACTAGCAATCGTTCACTTATGGTTAGCTAGACTACCAATGGTCTTTGAATAAGCTAAGGAAAAAAGAAAGGTTGAGAGAGAGAATCAAGAGTCGTAAGGTCGAAATATTCACTTGGCGATGAGGAGTTCTAGGGGGTCGGTTTCATCGTGGTAGTATTGATGTGTCTCGTTTTATCCTACTCTCGCTGTCCTTATTCATGCTATTGCCAGAAGCTATAGCAGATATTCTTAAGCGCCAGAATAGGGTAATGCCCTAAGAAGTCTTGTTACGATTTACCCCTGTCACTAGGGCACCTCAGCAAATCTTGAGGACACGACTCTAACTGGCAAATTAAGAATAGTGAGTAAAGCTAAGCCTGGTCTCTCGCTCCCTTGGGGAGAATTTACCTTTCCTCTCAAGGAACTATCCTAGATGTCCGTGAATAGGTTACCCCTGTCACTAGGGCCCCTCGGGTATACGATCTAAAGGCAATCCTCTACGAGGCTAACAAGTTCTTCACAATCAAAAGCAATTGAAACAAAGCATGAAAGTTCATCCAACAAATATAAACACAATACGAGTTTTACATCAATTCGTACCACGACTACTCCCTAATCCCAGAACAAGGGATCTACTCCATGAATGCTAGAGAAATATCCAAAAACATAGTATGGACAAACATATAATTCTCAATAAGTAAGAGGGAATATGCTTATCGGATGTCGAAGAGTGGCCTTCGGATCCAACTCTTTACTTCTGGAGTCGATGTGGTGGTGGAAGTTCGCTGAACGGCGGTCCAAAACGACGTAGAATTGCTCCAAAATCCTTTTCTCCCTGACGGCTCACCTCCCCCCTTGGCAAAAAGTGTTAATACCCGTTTATAGCCTAGGGTTTAGCCGCGACAGCACGACCGTGTAAGGGTGGCACGACCGTGCCCTTCTCCGGTTCTGGTGTGGCTGCACGGTCGTGCAGGGTCGCACGACCGTGTAGCCCCTGGGCTCTGTCTCCTGAGGCACGGCCGTGCAGGGGTGAACGGGCGTGCAAGTCTTCTTCTCTTCCTGGGGTGGCACGACCGTGCAGGGTTGCACGTGTTGGAACCCCAAGGTGTTTTGATGGGATCAAACAAGTTAAGTTAGGTCCTGTTTTGTCTAACCCTTATGTCTAAGTGTACAGGAGCTTAGTAACACAGGAAGTCGAGCAGAAGACGCGGCTAGCGAGAAGGATGGCACGGGAGAGAGCCGACGGGCTCAGTGCGTCCGGGGGACAAGGTGACCACGGAAGAGTAGACCGGCGACATTTGAGGCACGAGAAACCGGAAAGGAAGGTTGCTCGAGGAGAAGTTTGAAACTTGGGTTCGGGTGAGCCCTATTCCGGATGGTCGAGATCACCCAAGCTAGTGGAGCTGGAACAGAAGACCCGGACCGAGACGAGCTGAATCGGAGCAGTGGAACTGGACCACAAAAAGTCAACCAGGTTGACTTAAGTCGTCCGGGCGCCCGAAACCATTCCAGGCGCCCGGAAGTGGATTTTGACCAGATCGAGTTTTTACTCGATCTGAATGTTGGGGGATAAAATTTTATCCTTCCAGAGTGCTCGGACCCTTCAGGGTGCCCCGATCAGTGCTATAAATATAGCACTGATTTGCACAGATTATTCAATTAACTTGTAATCAATTTCTCTGTGCTTTACTTTTCTGTTTGTGCTGTCAACACTATAAGAGGCTACTCCGCCCAGAGAAGACCATCAAATAGTGCGTCGTCTTTTCCTTGGATTAGCAATCCTCTGATTGCAAACCAAGTAAACCCTCTGTGTTTGATTTCTTTAATTAGTCTCTTCTTTTTATGATTTCAAGTGTTTGTTAATTAGTTGAAAATCTGAGAAATGCTGTTTAATTTTTGTAGGGCAATTCACCCCTCCTCACTTGCCGGCCTCCAAAGGGACCAACAAGTGGTATCAGAGCAAGGCACTTCAGGAGGACTAACTGCCGATCGAAGCAACGAGATGGCCGGACCAAGCATCGTTCCACCAAAATTCGAGGGGGGCTTCGCACACTGGAAGCGTCGTATGGAGGTATTCCTAAAAACTAATTTCAAAATTTGGTTAATTATAAAGTATGGCTTTGTAGCTCCGACGAATTAGAATGGAGAAGAAAAAGAAGAGAGCCAGTGGACAAAGAAGGAGTAGAGCGATTCTGTAGCTAACAACCGTGCGGAATATCACCTGCTGAGCGTGTTGCCGCCTCAAGAAGTCAACCGCATTGGAAGCTACTCGTCGGCCAAAGAACTCTGGGAGAAGTTCTTGGAACTCCACGAAGGGACATCTGAAGCAAAATTGGCTAGAAGAGACATCCTCCGAAATAAACTGACGAACATTCGTCTGGAAAAAGCTGAGAAGGTAGCCGATCTACATGCGAAGGTAAAAGAATTGATTACTGGTCTCAAGAACCTTGGTGAAACGGTAACAAATCGGGACACCATACACTACGCACTCAATGTGTTTCCTAGAACTCCAGAATGGATGTCAATCATCGACGCCTATTACATTTCAAAGGACCTGGAGGTAAGTACCTTAGAAGAATTGTTTTCCACTCTTGAATTACATGAAACCAGGTGTGCAGGGACAACTAAGGAATCAAGTCAAATAATGGCACAAAACGCAACCAAGAAGGATGAACTCGAGTCAGACTCAGAAGAGGATCAGGAAGCGTATATGGTAAGAAATTTCAAAAAGTTCTTTAGATCTAATAAGTTTAAAGAAATGCAGAATAAGAAAAATCAAAGAAATATAAGAAGGGTTCGTTGCTACCAGTGTCAAAAAGAAGGACACTTAAAAGAAAATTACCCAGAACTCAAGAAGGACAAGCTCAAGATACCCAAGAAGCACAAGAACCTATAAGCCACTTGGGACGACACTTCATCATCTGAGTCCGAGAATCAAGAATATGTCGGGATATCACTGATGACAAGTTATGAAGGGAAAAGTACATCAGAACCCAGCATCGATGAAGGGGGAGTAACCTCAGATGAATGTAGGGAAGCAGGGGGAGAATCAGGCTTCAAGGCTGATATGGTAAGTGAGGTATGCCTCTTACCTCCTGATCAGCTTTACTTTGGTATTAAGGCTATGACAAAATCCATGTATAAATTAGAAAATAAAAATACCAAATTAAAAAAAAAAAAATTCTAGAAACAAAAAGAATTTTGGCAAAATCATGTCTAATAGAGGATTTTGATAAATTGAAACTTGAAAATGAAAAATTAAAAGAAGAAATAGAAAGATTGAGAAAGTATAACGGTTCAAATATTTCTGCTTTTAAAAATTATAGAGGATTAAACTGGTACTATAGGTTTCACCAAAATCAAATCAGAAAAATATCAAAAGCCTATGTGCCTAGAAAATACTTGAATAACCTTGTAGGAAGGAACCTCGATTGGGTTCCAAAAACTTGTTAAACTTAAAAATTAAAATTAGACTTGGCATTTTCAGTAAAAAATTAAACATCTAATTTCTTTATGCGGCTTTGTCTAGAAAGTGGTTGTTGCTCCAATAACCAAGAAGACCTAGTGCCTCGCCACTGCCTAGAAGCCAAGTATCGAAATGAAAAATTTAATTGACTAACTGAAAAAGCATTAATTTAAATTACTTAATGCTTTAAAAGGGTTATTCAATTTATTTTAGAAAACATTTTTAAAAATATTCATGTTTAAAAAAAAAGAGAAAATTATTTTTTTTAATTAGAAATTTCTTTTCCTATGTTTTTAACTTAGAAATTTCGAAAGCTTTCCATTGCATAAGGATTTTTTGTTTAGGAATTCTTTAAATTTTTTTAATTTTTTATTTATGTTTTCAAAAACTTTGAAAATTTTTCTATTGCAATTTTCCTTAGAATTTTTTTTAAAACTTAAAATTTTGATTACTTAGAATTTTTTTTTTTAGATCCTTAAAATTTTTTAACTTCGATTAAGAAAGTGTTAAAAATCTTATTACTTAAGGATTTTTTTTAATCTTAGACTTGTGTAGGAACCCCAATTTTTTATGTGATCAAAGAGGGAGAAGTATGTTAAGTCTAGGGGGAGGTATATAATAATTTTTGAATTGACAAAATCTTAGACTTATTTGCATATTAATTATTTTTATTGCATTTGTTTTACCCTAGCTTAACTTGGGTTGCTCACTGTTAGCTAGAGCCCTAGAGCCAATCATTTGATGATTGTATTTTGGACTTATTGTATCATATTCTATATAAATAAATGCATTTGAATTTTGATTATTATACTTACTTGTATTGGTGTCAAATAAACTAAGTATAATAATGTCCTTGAGTAGATGGTTCTCACCTATATCAATTGGCTAGTTGAACCGATAGTGAGATGATATAGGGAACACTACTCTAAATCATTCCTAGTCGAGTATTAACATTCAGGGACAATGTTAATGCAATAAGACTAGCATGTAGGTCAACTCGATGACTTGATCTCACAAGTCATGGATATGGAGATATCAAGTTGACACATGGGTATGCATTGGAGAATGTATACTGAATGACCCGCCATGAGAAAGTATCATGGATCGTTATATGAGTGTCATATACTTTCTCATGTGGCTATTAGTATGACTATTAGTCCTTAGACCTGAAGCACCATGGATCCCTACATAAGGAGTTATGTACTTTGGTTTTGTCAAACGTCACCCGTAACTGGGTGGACTATAAAGGCGATTACCGGGTATGTAACAAATTATGCAGAGGGATGTGAGTGATGTAGATGGGATCTATCCCTCCCATATGACGGGAGCGACATCAATATTCTTGATAGAGTGAGACCACTGAGTGCATGGTCATGCCCAAATGAGTCAACATGAGATGTTGAGCTCATTTGATCGAGTGAGTCTACTTGGAGTTCAAGATTTAGATTGATTAGAGGATGACACGGTCTATGCCTCACATTGATCAATCTAGATGTCTAGGATAGAAGGACAATGTCACTTATTGTGAGGAGTCACAATTAGTAGTCACAAGGTGATGTTGGATCTCAACATTCTTGTAACTTGGGTAGCAATGATGTATTGCTAGATGCCGCTCATTGCTTATGTTTCTAAAGGAGTTTAGAAACATTGTCAACGTTACAAGAACCTATTGGGCCACACACAAAGAATAAGTGGATGGAGATTAGGTTCATATGATGAACCAATTGGATTAGGTTCATATGATGCACCAAAGATTGGATTCAAATTAGACTTATTGAGTTAGACTCAATTAGATTCAATTGTTGAATGAGTCTAATTTAAATTTGATTCATTGAGTCAATTTATATTAATGAATTGAGATTCATTAAATTAAAATTGACTTGAATCAAAGGTTGGATTTAACTCAACAAGGAAGACAATTGGTCAAGTTTGACTTGACCAAGTAGAAGTTAAAACATCAAGTTTGACTTGATGTATTGTCACATCATAAGGATGACTCATCCTTGCCACATCACCTCCACCTCATGAGACATGACACCTCATGGGGGTTACACTCTCCCCTTGGTTTTAATGTGGCCGGCCACATTAGTGGTGGAGGTTTTGGTTGTGTGGCATTATAGTGCATTCAATTCATTCTTCTTCCTCCTTGCTTCCTCCTCCTCTCCCTCTTGTTGTTGCTGTGGGGTTTTGGAAGGTGAGAAGGTGTTGAGTTTCATCCAAGAAAAGATAAGAGAGTGTGAAGGACACAAGAAGAGGATACTACTAGTTGAGTATGTGAGAGTCTTCTTGTTTTTCTCTCTTTTCTTCCTTTTTCAAATTCTATCCGAGAGCTCTAGAAAGTGCTAGCACACTTGGGGCTCTCTTCTCCATCCTTGAGTGCTAGAGAGCACTCCTTGTTCGTGTGGATATCATTAGAGGAGTGTCTACGTTGACACTCTCGAGATCCGGCGTACCATTGGACGAGCGGGATTTGCGAGGGCACGCTTCAAGGGTAAAATTCTTAGCATATAGATCTAGGAGTAGATCTAAAGTTTTTGAAACTCGTACTTGTATTTCATTCGGTTTTTCCTTGCACGGATCTACGGCTTTGGGTGATTAGGGGTTTTCGCGACGCGAAAAACCCAACAGTGGTATCAGAGCCACGTGCAAGGCTTGTACGAGTTTAATTTTTTGGTTTTATGAAAACTAAACCTTCTGTGATTTTCTGTAAAATTTAGTTTTTTATGTTTTTATGGGTAATTTTTCGTAGAAGCGAAGCACAAGTATCTCAGCACTTGTAGGCTTCGGCTACCGGGAAGTTTTTCCTTAAACGGCTTCGTTTTGCCCCAAATCCATAAGAGCAACTCATGATGGTTAGATCGTGGGTAGGGGTACTGCCCCTAACCCCGCAAGGGGATTTGCTCCGCGATTGCACCCGAAATCACTAAAAACGAACCTGCCGGGAAGATTTTTCCGAAACGGCAATGTCTCGATCCAAATCGTTTTGGGACAGTGAGTTTAGGCGCTGTTGGATCGCAAAGGAACCCTCGCGATGGTTAGATCGTGGGTAGGGACGCTGCCCCTGGCCCCGCAAGGGGATCCGTTCCGCGATTGCGCCCGAAATCGCTAAACGGAACCGCCGGGAAATTTTACTCGTAAAAATTGTAAAAATTAATTTTTAAAATTATAGAAAATTATGAAAATATATAATTTTGAATTATATATTAATTTTGTGATAGTCATGGCCCAAAAACCCAATATGATTGGATTGTGTTGTAATTCATAATACGGCCTGCGTGCCGTTATGTGTTTGCGCGTGTTTTCTCATATATTCTGGTTATAAATTAGATTTAGACTCGAATGTAACTCGAGTTTCAAATTGTAATGTACAAATTAGAGTGGTGGAGGGTCCACACGAGACGGAGTTCCGAGGCGGGCACGAGCAACACAAGGTGGTCAAAGGGAGGAGCTTAGAGAAGCTGTTGACCCTAGGTTGACCATTCAATCTTCTCATTGGCTTGAGAAGATCATAGTGGGGCCATGACTAAATCACAAATAGATTAATTAGTTAATTGCTTATGTATATGATGTATGTTTAATAAGTAATTAATTAATTAGTGTCTTACGATTAGATTAGATCTAAGTCGTGCACATGATGCACCCTTGTGATTAGATTAGATCTAAGTCGTGCACAAGATGCATCTTTTTCGATTAGATTAGATCTCGATCGAACCAACTCTAAATGCCTAACCGTGCCGTGATACCTATCACTACCTCGATCACATGTATTGTTGAATCTGCCAAAGCAGAGCAATACATATTATCTTGGTAGGGTACGGAGGGACAATCTTGGTCCCACCTATCAACGCATGGGTAAATACAAACTCAATTAGATTGAGTATTCCTACTTGCTCGGTTAGATCGAGTCAACTATAGACATTCTTCCAACGGTTGGAAAAGATAGGTCAAAATCACATCTATATTAACTCTCGGGCGTATTAGCCAAAGCTAACTCGAGTTTTAATATAAATGCGGATATTGATTTTATAAACAAGAGTTGCATAGAGATGTAATTGGTAATCGTTACCTACCGATCATACTAAATCTTGGGCGTATTAGCCAAAGCTAACTCAAGGGTTAGTATGATGTGGATCTTGTCCCACAAGAATTATAGAATTCAATGGGGGCATCATTTAATTAAAGGCCTAATTAAATGGTTTTAAAAGAATATGATATTTATTTCTGCAAATTTTCTGTTGTAGATAACCATGACGTCGAATACGAACTCTTTCTCCCTGCGTTCTGTCCTTAAGAAGGACAAGCTCAACGGAGCAAATTTCCTGGACTGGTACAGGAACCTGAGAATAGTTCTCACTCAGGAACGTAAACTGTACGTTCTGGAGCAGCCCATTCCGGAGGCTCCTCCTGCCACTACCACGCGAGCAGACCGAGATGCTTACAAGAAGTATCAAGATGACGCATTAGATGTGTCCTGTCTTATGCTCGCGACCATGAACTCTGAGCTTCAGAAGCAACATGAGTTGATGGGTGCTTACGATATGGTTGAACATCTTTGTCACCTATATCAAGGACAAGCAGGGCACTGGAAGAGGAACTTCACAGGATACCTGGAAGATCTTAACAAGAAGAGAAATAAGATTTCTACTTCAGGTATAAATGTTATAGAAGTCAACCTCTCTATTTCTTCGTCGTGGGTATTAGATACCGGATGTGCTTCACACATTTGTACTTGTTGGTTGCTACTCGGAAAACCTAGAGGTTCCACTGTACAAAGGTCTGAACCTTTTCCTAACTACCATGTGTTCTTTTAAATTAAATTTTGGATCGCCTGCGGAACTTAACACGTTTAATCCAAAACTTAATCTATTCGTTCTTTTAGGTTTTGACTTGGGTCTCCTGCGGAACTTAACACGTTCGACCCAAATCACCTTAAGTTATTAATTCCATTAAATATTAATTTCCATAATTGGTTCCCAGTACTGACGTGGCGAGGCACATGGCCTTCTTGGATATGGGAGCAACCACCACCGACTAGACAAAACCTTTTATAGAAAGCTAATATTTAATTTCCTAAAATAACTTTAGGTTAACCGAAAAGAACAATCAAATCACAAGGAAAAATAAAACAAAAGAACACAACATCGAAAAAACATATTCGAAATACTAGAACGTTAGCCTCTTGTATTTGGTATTATTTCCATAAATAACTAGTATGATGCGGAAAAGGAAAAACTACTAGTTATACCTTTTAGAAAAACCTCTTGATCTTCTACCGTATTCCTCTTCTAACCTCGGACGTTGTGTGGGCAACGATCTTCCGAGATGAGAAACCACCAACCACCTTCTTCTCCTCCTAGCTAGGTTCGGCCACAAAAAGCTTTACCAAGGATGAAGAACAAAACACCAACCAAGCTCCAAGAGATCCTAGCTTTCTCTCCTTCTTCTTCTTCTTCTTCTCCAAGTAGTATCCGGCCGCCACAAGAGCTCCAAGCCTTTGAGAGTTTCGGCCACCACAAAGAGGAAGAGAAGAAGAGGATGGCCGGCCACTCCAAGGAATAAAAGAGGGAGAGAAAATAATAGAGGTTGTTTTTTGTGAAGGCACCCTCACCCCTTCTTTTATATTCTTTGGCCTAGGAAAATTAGGAAATTTAATTACAATAAAATTTCCTTAATTTCCTTGACATGATTTAATTGAGAAAAATAAAATAAAATTTCCCAATTTAATCTCTAATGGTCGACCACATTAAAAGAGATAAATTAGACAAGTTTTAATCAACAATTAAAACTTCCTAATTTGTTTCCGGAAATTTTTAAAATTAAAATTTCTCTTTAAAAATCTCTTCATGGTTGATAAAAGGAAATTTCTATAATTTTAATTTTACAACATGTGAATAATTTTTAAAGAGAAAATAAAATATCTCACCAATCTACAAATAAGGAAAGAGATCTCTTTCTTTAATCTTTTGTAGATCTTTTATAAGAGAGATATTTTAATTTTAATTCTATTTAATAAATTATATCTTCCACATAATAAAAATTAAAATTAAAATTCTTTTTTAATTTAATTTGGACGGCCCCTCTAGCTTGGGTTCAAGCTAGGGCCGACCACCCCAATTGGTTCCCAAGCTAGCTTGGCCGGCCCCCTATTGGTGGGTATAGAAGGTGGGTATAGGTGGGTATAGTACTCTATAAATAAGATGCTACGATAGGGACCGAGAGGAGGAATTGGTTTTGGTCTCCCGATAAAATTAAGCATCCCGTGTTCGCCCCGAACACACAACTTAATTTTATCAATAATAATTCATTCCACTAGAGAACTATTATTGAACTACCGCACCAATCCCAAATTACATTTTTGGGCTCCTTCTTATTATGAGTGTGTTAGTCTCCCTGTGTTTAAAATATCGAATGTCCACTAATTAAGTGAGTTACTGACAACTCATTTAATTAATATCTTAGTCCAAGAGTAGTACCACTCAACCTTATCGTCATGTCGGACTAATTAAGTCCACCTGCAGGGTTTAACATGACAATCCTTATGAGCTCCTCTTGGGGACATTATCAACCTAGTATCTCTAGGACACAGTTTCCTTCTATAATCAACAACACACACTATAAGTGATACCATTTCCCAACTTATCGGGCTTATTGATTCATCGAACTAAATCTCACCCACTGATAAATTAAAGAAATAAATATCAAATATATGTGCTTGTTATTATATTAGGATTAAGAGCACACACTTCCATAATAACCGAGGTCTTTGTTTCTTTATAAAGTCAGTATAAAAGAAACGACCTCAAATGGTCCTACTCAATACACTCTAAGTGTACTAGTGTAATTATACAGTCAAGATAAACTGATACCTAATTACACTACGACCTTCTAATGGTTTGTTCCTTTCCATTTTGGTCGTGAGCTACTGTTTATAATTTATAAGGTACTGGTAACATCATCTTCTGCATACTATGTTATCTACAGTATAAATTAATTGAACAACTACAACTAAATGTAGACAATTTGACCAAATATGATTCTTTATTCATAATGAATGTTTACAAAGCTTAGGCTTTCAGTATACACTCCAACAGTACTAATGTACAAGCACTGAGAAATAGCAGAGCATTGACAAAGGGCGAGATAGACCTACGAGTAGGCAATGAAGCACGGGCTGCTGAACTTATTTTATCTCTGCCCTCTGGCTTATACTAGAGTTAGACGATTGTTGTTATGTGCCTGCATTGACTAAGAAAATTATATCAGTTTCTTGTTTGGACAAGAAAGGATTCTCGTTTATAATAAAGAACAAATGTTGTTCTGTCTATTTAAACGATATGTTCTATTGTAGTGCACCTCTGATGAACGGACTCTATATTCTAGACCTTGAGAGCTCTATCTATAACGTTAGTACCAAGAGGTTCAAATCGAACGATATGAACCACACCTATCTCTGGCACTGTCGCTTAGGTCATATAAATGACAAGCGCTTATCCCAGCTCCATAAGGATGGTTTGCTGGACTCATTTGATTTTGAATCATATGAGATATGCGAGTCATGCCTACGAGGCAAGATGACCAAGACTCCCTTTAGTGGGCACAGCGAGAGAGCGACTGATTTGTTAGGACTCATACATAGTGATGTATGTGGCCCTTTCAATGTCGTTGCTAGAGGTGGTTATAGATACTTCATCATATTTACTGATGACTTCAGTAGATATGGTTATGTGTACTTGATGACACATAAGTCTGAATCCTTTGAAAAGTTCAAAGAATTCAAGAATGAAGTACAGAACCAGCTTGGCAAGAGTATTAAAATACTTCGATCAGATCGAGGTGGTGAATACTTAAGCCATGAGTTTTGTGACTATTTAGCTGAGTGTGGGATTTTATCCCAACTCACTCCTCCTGGAACACCACAGTGGAATGGTGTATCCGAAAGGAGGAATCATACCCTATTAGATATGGTACGATCTATGATGAGTCACACAGATCTTCCGACATACCTTTGGGGCTATGCTCTAGACACGGCAGCTTTCATTCTCAACCGAGTTCCATCCAAGGCCGTGATAAAGACACCATATAGGATATGGACTGGGAGAGATGCCCAGGTGTCTTTCATGAGAATTTGGGGTTGTGAGGCTTACGTTAGACGTCAAGTCTCAGACAAATTAGGACTCAAATCTGACAAGTGCTATTTCATTGGATATCCCAAGGAAACTAAGGGATATTACTTCTACATTCCCAGTCAGCACAAGGTAGTTGTGGCAAAGACTGGGGTCTTTCTAGAAATGGACTTTGTTTCTAGAAAGACTAGTGGGAGCACGTTCGATCTTGAAGAAGTTCAAGATGTGAATACTAGCACTGAAGCCTCGATGGAAGTTGAACTGGAACCACAAAGTGTTGTGGATGATGTTCCACAAGGAGTTGAGGAACAACAACCAACTCAAGTAGACATACCTCTTCGCAGGTCTGATAGGGTGCGTCGTCAGCCTGAGAGATACTCATTTCTCTTGTCTGAGCATGATGACGTTGTGCTCATAGAGGATGAGCCTACCACCTATCAGAGACCAGATTCCGAGAAATGGCTAGAGGCCATGAGATCCGAAATGGAATCCATGTACACCAACCAAGTATAGACTTTGGTTGATCCACCTGAAGGGGTAAAACCCATTGGGTGCAAGTGGGTCTTTAAGAGAAAGACTGACATGGATGGACTTATCTATAAGGGTCGCTTGGTAGCTAAAGGTTTCAAGCAGATTCATGGTATTGACTATAATGAAACCTTTTCTCCAGTAGCGATGTTTAAGTCCATTCGAATCATGCTTGCAACCTACCATGACTATGAGATATGGTAGATGGATGTCAAAACCGCTTTTCTGAAACCTGCCCGAGGATGTGTACATGACACAACCCGAGGGTTTTGTAGATCCACAACATACTAGAGTATGTAAGCTGCATAGGTCCATTTATGGACTAAAGCAAGCTTCTGGGTGGAATCTTCGATTCGATGATGCAATCAACAGTTTGGTTTCATCAAGAACGAAGATGAACCTTGTGTCTACAAGAAGGTTGTAGGGGATATAGTTGACTTCCTCATATTGTATGTGGATGACATACTACTCATTGGGAAGGACATCCCTATGCTTCAGTCTGTCAAGACCTGGCTAAGGAGTTGCTTCTCAATGAAGGACTTAGGTGAGGCATCCCGCATTCTAGGGATACAGATCTATAGAGATAGATCTAAGAGATTGCTTGGCCTAAGTCAGAGTACATACATTGACAAGGTACTCCTACGGTTTGCCATGCAGAACTCCAAGAAGGGATTTCTGCCGATGTCACATGGCGTGAGTCTTTCGAAGACTCAAGGTCTCTCGTCTAGAGAGGAGAGAGACCGCATGGATCAGATCCCTTATGCCTCAGCCATAGGATCTATCATGTACGCCATGCTATGTACTCGACCTGATGTCTCGTATGCTTTGAGCATGACGAGCAGATACCAGTCAGATCCAGGTGAAAGTCACTGGATAGCGGTCAAGAATATTCTTAAGTACTTAAGAAGGACTAAAGAATATTTCTTGATATATGGAGGCGATGATGAGCTAGCTGTAAAGGGTTACAGTGATGCTAGCTTCCAGACCGACCAGGATGACTATAGATCGCAGTCGGGGTTCGTATTTTGCATTAATGGTGGTGTTGTCAGCTGGAAGAGTTGGAAGCAGGATACAGTAGCTGATTCTACAATAGAAGCCGAGTACATTGCTGCATCAGAGGCAGCAAAGGAGGCAGTTTGGATCCGCAAGTTCATCACTGAACTTGGGGTGGTTCCTAGCATTGCTAACCCCATTGAGCTCTATTGTGACAACAATGGAGCTATAGCACAGGCGAAGGAACCTCGCTCACACCACCGGACCAAACACATACTACGGCGCTTCCATCTCATTCGAGAGATCATCGAGAGAGGAGATGTGAAGATTTACAGAGTACCTACAGAGGCTAACATCGCAGATCCCTTGACCAAGGTTTTGGCACAGAAGAAGCATGATGGTCACACTAGGTCATTTGGGCTTAGAGCCTACACTGATTGGCACTAGTGCTAGTGGGAGATTGTTAGCTAGAGCCCTAGAGCCAATCATTTGATGATTGTATTTTGGACTTATTGTATCATATTCTATATAAATAAAGGTATTTGGATTTTGGTTATTATACTTACTTGTATTGGTGCCAAATAAACTAAGTATAATAATGTCCTTGAGTAGATGGTTCTCACCTATATCAATCGGCTAGTTGAACCGATAGTGAGATGATATAGGGAACACTACTCTAAATCATTCCTAGTCGAGTATTAACATTCAGGGACAATGTTAATGCAATAAGACTAGCATGTAGGTCAACTCGATGACTTGATCTCACAAGTCATGGATATGGAGATATCAAGTTGACACATGGGTATGCATTGGAGAATGTATACTGAATGACCCGCCATGAGAAAGTATCATGGATCGTTATATGAGTGTCATATACTTTCTCATGTGGCTATTAGTATGACTATTAGTCCTTAGACCTGAAGCACCATGGATCCCTACATAAGGAGTTATGTACTTTGGTTTCGTCAAACGTCACCCGTAACTGGGTGGACTATAAAGGCGATTACCGGGTATGTAACAAATTATGCAGAGGGATGTGAGTGATGTAGATGGGATCTATCCCTCCCATATGACGGGAGCGACATCAATATTCTTGATAGAGTGAGACCACTGAGTGCATGGCCATGCCCAAATGAGTCAACATGAGATGTTGAGCTCATTTGATCGAGTGAGTCTACTTGGAGTTCAAGATTTAGATTGATTAGAGGATGACACGGTCTATGCCTCACATTGATCAATCTAGATGTCTAGGATAGAAGGACAATGTCACTTATTGTGAGGAGTCACAATTAGTAGTCACAAGGTGATGTTGGATCTCAACATTCTTGTAACTTGGGTAGCAATGATGTATTGCTAGATGCCGCTCATTGCTTATGTTTCTAAAGGAGTTTAGAAACATTGTCAACGTTACAAGAACCTATTGGGCCACACACAAAGAATAAGTGGATGGAGATTAGGTTCATATGATGAACCAATTGGATTAGGTTCATATGATGCACCAAAGATTGGATTCAAATTAGACTTATTGAGTTAGACTCAATTAGATTCAATTGTTGAATGAGTCTAATTTAAATTTGATTCATTGAGTCAATTTATATTAATGAATTGAGATTCATTAAATTAAAATTGACTTGAATCAAAGGTTGGATTTAACTCAACAAGGAAGACAATTGGTCAAGTTTGACTTGACCAAGTAGAAGTTGAAACATCAAGTTTGACTTGATGTATTGCCACATCATAAGGATGACTCATCCTTGCCACATCACCTCCACCTCATGAGACATGCCACCTCATGGGGGTTACACTCTCCCCTTGGTTTTAATGTGGCCGGCCACATTAGTGGTGGAGGTTTTGGTTGTGTGGCATTATGGTGCATTCAATTCATTCTTCTTCCTCCTTGCTTCCTCCTCCTCTCCCTCTTGCTGTTTCCGTGGGGTTTTGGAAGGTGAGAAGGTGTTGAGTTTCATCCAAGAAAAGATAAGAGAGTGTGAAGGACACAAGAAGAGGATACTACTAGTTGAGTATGTGAGAGTCTTCTTGTTTTTCTCTCTTTTCTCCCTTTTTCAAATTCTAGCCGAGAGCTCTAGAAAGTGCTAGCACACTTGGGGCTCTCTTCTCCATCCTTGAGTGCTAGAGAGCACTCCTTGTTCGTGTGGATATCATTAGAGGAGTGTCTACGTTGACACTCTCGAGATCCGGCGTACCGTTGGACGAGCGGGATTTGCGAGGGCACGCTTCAAGGGTAAAATTCTTAGCATATAGATCTAGGAGTAGATCTAAAGTTTTTGAAACTCGTACTTGTATTTCATTCGGTTTTTCCTTGCACGGATCTACGGCTTTGGGTGATTCGGGGTTTCCGCGACGCGAAAAGCGATTTTCGCGGCCCGAAAAACCCAACACTCACATCAAAAAGGGGGAGATTGTTGGAACCCCAAGGTGTTTTATGTGATCAAACAAGTTAAGTTAGGTCCTGTTTTGTCTTACCCTTGTGTCTAAGTGTACAGGAGCTTAGGAACACAGGAAGTCTAGCGGAAGACGCGACTAGCGAGAAGGACGGCACGAGAGAGAGTCGACGGGCTCGGTGCGTCCGAGGGACGAGGTGACCGCGGAAGAGTACACCAGCGGACGAGAAGAACGTACACGACGTTCGAGGAACAAGAAATCGGGAAGGAAGGCTGCTCGAGGAGAAGGCCGGAACTTGGGTTCGGGTGAGCCCTATTCCGGATGGCCGAGCTGAACCGGAGCAGTGGAACCGGACCATAAAAAGTCAATTGGGTTGACTTAAGTGGTCCAGGCGCCCGGATCCATTCCGGGCCCCCGGACCGTCCGGGCGCCCGGAAGTGGATTTTGACCAGATTGAGTTTTGACTCGATCTAAACGTTGGGGGATAAAATTTTATCCCCCTAGGGTGCCCGAACCCTTTAGGCACCCCGATCAATGCTATAAATATATCACAGATTTGCACAGATTATTCAATTAACTTGTAATCAATTTCTCTGTGCTTTACTTTTCTATTTGTGCTGTCAACGCTGTAAGAGGCTACTCCGCCCAGAGGAGATCATCAGATAGTGCGCCGTCTTTTCCTTGGATTAGCAATCCTCTAATTGCAAACCAAGTAAACCCTCTATGTCTGATTTCTTTAATTAGTCTCTTCTTTTTAAGATTACAAATATTTGTTAATTAGTTGAAAATCCGAGAAAGACTGTTTAATTTTGGTTGGGCAATTCACCCCTCCCCACTTGTCGGCCTCCAAAAGGACCAATAGCACGGCCGTGTGCTGACTAGTTACTGTTTTGGTCACACGGTCGTGCAAGATGGCATGACCGTGTACTCTTCCTCTCCTGTTTGGCCACACGACCGTGCAGGGTGTTGGGTTTTTCGGACCGCGAAAACCGCTTTTTCACGTCGCGGAAACCCTGAATCACCCATGCCATTGGATCTCGTGCGAAGGATTGATTTCAAAAATTACATGTACGAGTTTCTACTTAGATCTACTTCTAGATCTACATGAAGAAAAGGTTATACCTTTGAAGCGCGCCCTTCGCGAATCTCGCTCTTCCAAGGTGCCGGATCTCGAGAGTATCAAAATAGATACTCCTCTAGAAGTATACACACGAACAAGAAGTGTTCTCTAACACTCAAGGATGGAGAAGAGAACACCACAAGTGTGATAGCACTTCTTGGTGCTCTCGGATGAGTTTGGGAAAAGAAGATAGGAAATGAGGAAAAAGAATGAATCTCAAGAACACTCTTCTTCTTCTTCTTTGTGACAATCACTCTACCTTTCTTCTTTAAACTCAAAACACTCACCTTATTTCTTCCCTTGCAAACTCTCGGCCAAGAGAAGAGGAGAGGGAGAAGAGAATGGCTAGAGGAAGAAGATGGAGTGAATGAGAGTCTTGAATGAAAATTCATTCTCATTCATTCTCTTGTGTGGCCGGCCACATGAGTAACTCCCACTCATTTAATGTGACCGGCCACATTAATGGGAAAGGAGGCTTGTAACCTCCATGAGGTGGCACACCATGATGATGTGGAGCATCATCATTGGTCCACATCTTGCCATCTCACTAATGATGTGGCAATTAGTCAAGTCAAACTTGACTCTTCCTCTTCCTCTCAAGTCAAGTCAAACTTGACCAAATCTCTTCCATGGTTGATCTAATCTAACCATTTGATTCAAGCCAACTTAATATAATGAATCTAATTCATTAAATTAAGTTAATTTAATGAGTCATAATCTAAATTAGACTCATTGAATACATGAATCAACTTGAGTCCAACTCAATTAGCCCAATTAGGATTACTCTTAATCCAATTTGATTTATCAAATGAATCTAATCTTCTTGGTTCATTATATGAACCTAATCTCCATCCACTTGTTCTTTGTGTGTGACCCAATAGGTTCTTGTAACGTTGGCAATACCCCTAAACTCATTTAGAAGCATAAGTAATGAGCGGTATCTAGCAATACATCATTACTACCCAAGTTACAAGAATGTTGAGATCCAACATCACCTTGTGACTACTAATTATGACTCCTCACAAAATATGACAAGTGTCCTTCTATCCTAGACATCTAGATTGATCAATATGAGGCATAGACCATGTCATCCTCTAATCAATCTAAATCTTGAACTCCAAGTAGACTCACTAAATCAAATGAGCTCAATATCCTATATTGACTCATTTGGGCATGGCCATGCACTTCGTGGTCTCACTCTATCAAGAATATCGATGTCTCTCCCGTCATATAGGAGGGATAGATCTCATCTACATCACTCACATCCCTCCGCATAATTTGTTACATACCCAGTAATCGCCTTTATAGTCCACCCAGTTACGGGTGACGTTTGACGAAACCAAAGTACATAACTCCTTATGTAGGGATCCATGGTGACTTCAGGTCCAAGGACTAGTAGTCATACTAATAGCCACATGAGAAAGTATATGACACTCATATAACGATCCATGATACTTTCTCATGGCGGGTCATTTAGTATACATTCTCCAATGCATACTCATGTGTCAACTTGATATCTCTATATCCATGACTTGTGAGATCAAGTCATCGAGTTGACCTACATGCTAGTCTTATTGCATTAACATTGTCCCTGAATGTTAATACTCGACTATGAATGATTTAGAGTAGTGTTCCCTATATCATCTCACTATCGATACAACCAATCGATTGATATAGGTAAGAACCTTCTACTCAAGGACGTTATTATACCTAGTTTATTCGGCACCAATACAAGTAAGTATAATAACCAAAAACCAAATGCCTTTATTTATATAGAATATGATACAACAACTCCAAAATACAATCATCAAATGATTGGCTCTAGGGCTCTAGTTAACACAGGGTTGCACGGCCGTGTTGCCTGGTTGGTTCTGGTGCATCGATACTCTCCGTTCAAGCTCCAAAAATCTTCCCTGTCAACATAAAACCAAACAAAGAGCAGATATCCGAACAAAACAATAGATATAATGAACACAAGATAAAAGATGTGATCATGTGAAGAACATATGTGCATAGGTCAAGTGAATGTGCTCTAAAGCATGCGTAAAAGATCATAATATTTGCGCACATCACACCCCCAGACTTGAACCTTTGCTTTTCCTCAAGAAAAATGCCACAAACTATGTGTTGGATCGTGAAGAATCGATAGAGGGGGAGTGAATATCGAAAAACATTTGAAGGCGAGTAAGCACAACGGAAAAGAAAGAATAAGCCAAAGAGAACACAAGGATTTACTTGGTTCGGAGCCTTTGGGGACTCCTACTCTAAGGCCCGCACACGAGGGTGCTTTCGATGGGCAATCACTATCAATTCGAAAATAGAATTACAAGATTAAAGTACAGAAATTGATAGAAAGAAAATACCAACAAATATAAAACAATAGAAAGGAACAGAGCTTTGTCGGAGTACCGTCGCAACGTCGCAAGAGCACAGGAGAGCAGATCGTCAATTCTGAGTTGTGTCTTGAGCTCCGCCTTTGACCCTCCTTTTATAGGATGCTCGGGGCGCTTGGATCGCTTCCGGGTGCCCTGGTGTGACGTAGCAGTCCCAACCAACGAGCTCCACGCCGCGTCTTGGATAAAACTTGCCTCCGGGCGCCCGGATCCCTTCCGAGCGCTCGGACCCCCTTTCTCCAGAAGCTCCTTTTCCTGCAAGACAAGGTTAGCCCGAGGCAATGTATATCTTGCAAAACAAAGTGTTAGCACAGTTTAGAGTATGACTTAGATTCCGTCTTTCTGAGACCGGAATCTAGTCAAGATCTCGACTTAGAGTTCCGAAATGGTTCTAAGTCGGATCGGCGCCTAAGTTCCCTTCCCGGGAATGCGTCCTCACAGTCACTCCCTTCCAGTGACTTACCTTTACTCACCTGCCAGACGTTCGATCAGGCTTTCGACCCGTTTGGACTTCTCGCCAGCTATCCGGTCAGCTTGTCGACCTAGCTGGACTTCGTGCCAAGCGTCTGGTCAGCCCGTCGACCCGCTTGGACTTCTCGCCAGCTATCTGGTCGGCCCGTTGACCTAGCTGGGTTTCGTGCCAGACATCCGGTCAGCCCGTTGACCTGTCTGGACTTCGCCCGCACACTCGATCAGAGTGTTTAGACAACAACAAATCTATCTTAACCTAATTTGTCATTCATCAAAACCTGAGTTAGAGCGTTAGTGCTAACCGCACCAACACTATGTTCATGAAATCCTACAGTGTTTCATAATCCTTAGTACATTCGCCTAACTCTATCAACTAGTTTCACTGATAAGCATGACTGTGGAGTAACCTAAGTATGGCCTAAATATAAGTCCTCTGTGCTCGGTGCAGTAAGTAGCTCAAGCTCTTCAAGTTTCCATTCTCTGTCCTAATTAAGTCGTCATACAATTGAGTTCCTAATGTTCCCGGTGATAGGCACTTACCTGCCACACACTTGGTTCGTTTTCCTTAAATTATACAAGGTCTCAAAGGGTACTTCTCGAAATCAAGAGAAATGTAACATTCATTTCCCCGGTAACCTAACTCGGTCTTAATGGGGTGAATTGTTAGTTTTCACTCACGATAACTTTTTTTTATCCCTTATTATTATTATTATTATTATTATTATTATTATTATATATATAGCACTTATTACACATGCGATGCATATGTTGGGATTTAGATTTTTTCGAACGAGCTTCCATGATCCGAGGTTATCCAGTAACCAAAATGTAAATAAGGAATCGCCATGGGAACACAAGTACTAAACAATTTGGATGAATTATAACTATTTCAAAAGTATGTCTACCATTCAAGCTTAAGTACTTAAGTGTAGTGAAAATAAGTCCTTAAGGTTAGGCCAAAAACTTATACCAGACTCCGTACAATACTTAGCTTATTTCATACTACTAAAGATAGAGAAAGGAGATACACTAAACATACTAACACAATCTGGACCACTCATGAACTAAGAAAATGCTAGACATTTTGCTATTGGACAAGTGGCCGAAAAAGTAGACGGTTGATGTTCTCAAATATGCCACATATAAGAAAATGCAAATAATGTACAAACAGAAACAAATAAAAGGCAAATAGATAAAACTAACTAAATAAATAAAAGAAAGCAAATAAAATATGCAAAAACAAAAGAAAGACTCTCAACCAGACTCAGGTTGTGCAACAACACCCCCCCCCCCAGACTTAGACATTTCATCGCCCCGATGAAATCAATATGGTGGCGGAGGTGGGGGATAAGGAGGTCCTTGATGTGGCCTGGGGGGAAATCTAGGAAAACTAGGGAGATGACCTATGTATTGATGATATTGATATAAAGTGTCTACTTGTTGTCGAGTGATATCCATATCATCCATAAAGTTCCTCATTCTCTCCTGGTCCACCTCATAATCCTGTACGAACCCCGTCACCTGACTATGGAAGTCTCTAGTGAACTAAAAATGATCTTGCACCTCCCTAAATTGGTCGTCAAAAAGCTTGAAGCGACCCTCCAACAACTATTGTTGGGCATTGTGCTTCTCGTGAAGGGATTCTAAGGAGGTACGGAAGTCAAAAAAATCAAAACTAGAGGGTCCTGTGCCATAGGCAAAAGAGTACCTAGGAGATTCCTGATGTCTGGAAGGTTGCGGGAAACCTGATGACGAAGGCTCATGGTGGTAATCAATGTCGTCTGCAGTGGAGGGTGTTGGAACCCCAAGGTTGTTTTGGTGTGATCAACAAGTTAAGTTAGGTCCTGTGTGTTTCTAACCTTGTGTCTAAGTGTGTAGGAGCTTAGGAGCACAGATACTCGAGCGGAAGACGCAGCTAGTGAGAAGGACGGCACGCGGTGCGTCCGAGGGATGAGGTGCTGCGGAAGAGTACACCGACGGACGAGAAGGAAGTGTGCGGTGGTTCCGAGGGACGAAAGCCGGAGCGGAAGATTGCTCGGGGAGCAAGAGACGCAGCTAGCGAGAAGGTCGGCACGGGGTGCGACTGAGGGACGAAGACTGCGGATGAGTACACTGGTGGACGAGAAGGAAGCACGCGGTGATTCCGAGGGACGAGAAGCCGGAGGGAAGCCTGCTCGAGAAGACCAAAACTTGAGTTCGGGTGAGTCCTTTTCCGGATGGCAGAGATCACCCAAGCGAGCTGATCCGGAGTAGAAAAATCGGACCAAAGCGGACTGAACCGGAGCGAAGGTCCCGATGGAGAAAAGTCAACTCCTGTTGACTATAGTGCTCCGGGCGCCCAGAATAGCCCGGGGCGCTCGGAATGGGTCCGGGTGCCCGAACCTTGAAAATCGACCAGATCGCGTCAAACACGATCTGAACGTTGGGGATAAAGTTTTATCCCCCCCAGGGCACTCGGAACCCTTTGGGGCACCCCGACCAAGGCTATAAATATAGCCTTGGTTCAGAAGTTTTTCAACGAACTCATTACTTGTAATTCCAACGCTTGTGCACTTCTAGTTGTAGTTGAGCTTCTGTTTTCTGTGCTTCAACGCTGTAAGAGGCTTCTCCACCTAAAAGAGTTTTAGTGCTTAATCTTCCTTGGATTAACAATCACATCGGTTGTAACCAAGTAAATATCTTGTGCCTCGCCTTTTAATGTTTTATTTATTTGCTCTGTTTATTATGCAAGTGTTAGCTTAAAGAGTTCGAGGAAGGGTTATTTGTTTTTATTTTATAGGGCTATCCACCAACCCCCTTCTAAGCCGGCCGCAACAGCCCTACAAGTGGTATCAGAGTCGAGACACTTCAAGAAGGACTAACCGTCATCTGAAGCAACAAAACAATGGTCGGAGCTAGCGACTACCCACCAGCATTCGAGGGGGAGTTTTCTTCCTGGAAGAAACAAATGGAGGGTATATTTGAATTTAGATTTTGGTATTTCTTTAATATTGAAATGTGGTTATGAAGCACCAAAGACAACAAATGGAGAAGAACTCGATCTACACCTTTGGAATAAGAAGCAATGTGATGAGTCAATGGCAAACGGTCGGGCATAATTTCATCTTCTAATCGTAATACCAAATGAAGATCTCGACAGAATCGGTAAATACAAATGCGCAAAAGAACTTTGGGAAAAGTTCTTGAAGCTCTACGAAGAACCTTTGGAAGCCGACGACTCAACAGACACCAAGCCATCGACAGAACAGTCCAAGATCGAAGAAATTGCCGAGACAGCAATCATAGCGGAAGACCCACCTACAGATGAAGAAAGCTCATCCGAGATGAGCATCAAGAAAGGGGGAGAGTATTTGGAAGAAAGTAATTCAACAGGGGGAGAACCAACGGCCGACGAGGTAAGTAAGGTATGGCCTCTACCCTTTGAACAACTGGTTAATTCAATAGAAAAGTTGCCTGAAGATTTTTTCGATTTAAAAATTGAATTATCGAAAGAGTGTTTCGGTTTACCAATCATTTTGAAAGAATTTTGCAAATTAAAAAATATTTTGACAAAAGAATTTTGCAAGTTAGAAATTTTGCCGAAAGACTTTTGTGAATTACAAAACATTTTTTTGAAAGAATTATGCAAATTAGAAATATTATCAAAAGAATTCTTCAAATTGCAAAATGTTTCAATGAAAGATTCTTATGAATTACAAAATATTTTGATAAAAGAATTTTACAAGTTAGAAATATTGCCGAAAATTTTCTTCGAATATTCTTTTGAATTACAAATTATATTATCAAAAGAATTCTTCGAATTGCAAAATGTTTTGACGAAAGATTCTTACGAATTATAAAATATTTTGATAAAATAATTTTGCAAGTTAGAAATATTGCCGAAAATTTTCTTCGAATATTTTTTTGAATTACAAATTATGTTATCGAAAGAATTTTGTGAAGTAAAGTCTATAAAGTTAAAAGAAATAGCCTGTCGATTAAAGTATCTCGACAAACTATTAATAGAAATTAACATGATACAATTTGTTGCTTTAAATCTGAAAAAGTGTGATTTAAGAAGTTATGATATATTAAAATGAAAATTTAAAACTTTCTGATAAAACATAAAGAATAAAATATATAAACAAATAAATGCATAGAAAATTTCTTTTAATGTTATCAATTCTCTTAAATTTCCTTGCATAATGTTTTGGACTTAGAAAAAAAAATTTTGATGGCGAAAACTTAGAAACTTTTTCAAAAGTTATTTTTGACTTAGAAATTTTTCCTTGACTTGGAAATATTTTTTTTTCCTGAAAATCATTGAAATAGACTTTCATAATTTTTCTAAGTGTCAACCCTTAGATTCTTTTTGTACCCCATTTTTTATGTGATCAAAGGGGGAGAAGAAAGTATAAGTCTAGGGGGAGGTAGAAATTTTTTGAAATTTAATTTTTCTATCTTGTTGCACGTTATTGCAATATCAATTGTTTAACTTTCATGTCTATTTTGACCTTAGCTTAACTTGGGTTGATCACATCAAAAAAGGGGGAAATTGTTGGAATCCCAAGGTTGTTTTGGTGTGATCAACAAGTTAAGTTAGGTCCTGTGTGTTTCTAACCTTGTGTTTAAGTGTGCAGGAGCTTAGGAGCACAGGTACTCGAGCGGAAGACGCAGCTAGCGAGAAGGATGGCACGTGGTGCATCCGAGGGACGAGGTGCTACGAAAGAGTACACCGACGGACGAGAAGGAAGCGTGCGGTGGTTCCGAGGGACAAAAGCCGAAGCGGAAGATTGCTCGGGGAGAAAGAGATGCAGCTAGCAAGAAGGTCGGCATGGGGTGCGACTGAGGGACGAAGACTGCGGATGAGTACGCTGGTGGATGAGAAGGAAGCACACGGTGATTCCGAGGGACGAGAAGCCAGAGGGAAGCCTGCTCAAGAAGACCAAAACTTGGGTTCGGGCGAGCCCTTTTCCAGATGGCAGAGATCACCCAAGCGAGAGGATCCGGAGTAGAAGAATCGGACCGAAGCGGACTGAACCGGAGAGAAGGTCCCGACGGAGAAAATTCAACTCCTGTTGACTATAGTGCTTCGGGCGCATGGAACAGCCCGGGGCGCCCGGAATGGCTCCGGGCGCCCGGACCTTGAAAATTGACCAGATCGCGTCAAACACGATCTGAATGTTGGGGATAAAGTTTTATCCCCCAGGGCCCTCGGAACCCTTCGGGGCGCCCCAACCAAGGCTATAAATATAGCCTTGGTCCAGAAGTTTTTCAACGAACTCATTACTTGTAATTCCAATGCTTGTGCACTTCTAGTTGTAGTTGAGCTTCTGTTTTCTGTGCTTCAATGATGTAAGAGGTTTCTCCGCCTGAAGGAGTTTTAGTGCTTAATCTTCCTTGGATTAACAATCACATCGGCTGTAACCAAGTAAATATCTTGTGCCTCGTCTTTTAATATTTTATTTATTTTCTCTATTTATTATGCAAGTGTTAGCTTAAAGAGTTCGAGGAAGGGTTGTTTGTTTTTATTTTATAGGGCTATCCAACAACCCCCTTCTAAGCCGGCCGCAACGGTCCTACAGAGGGAACATCCTTGGAAACTGGATCCGTGATCAACCAATTCTCGGGATTGCGAACTGAAGTGCGCTCGGGATAAGGAAGGGGTAGAGGAAATCCAAAGTCCCTAGGAAAGGCAAACTCATTCTCATCTCGACAAATCATCTTCATTGCAAGACAAGAATCGATGTCGATCTTGTCATTGCCATGAATAACCTCTAGTCCATCAAGCTCACAACCTAAATTATGTGCTATTGGAGTAATCAATCCACCAAACATAATTGTCCCCGAAGATGCCCTAGCTGCCCTTACTAAGATTTGCAGGAAATAGAATTCGGAATCAAAATCAACTTTCTTCAACATTTCCCAAAGAGAATATAGTTCAATCTTTTTAATCACCCTGTCACTATCTCCTTGACCAAAGATTTTTTTTTTCATCACTCGGTGCATGTATCTAAAGGTCGGGTTTTGCATGCGGGATGTCTTGGCTCTAGAGGGTTCATAAGGGTCATTTGATCCGGTTATCGACCTCCAAAATTCATTCCATCTAATCCCACTATCAAATCCTCTGGCACCTCCATTAGGACCAAAACAATCATTAAAATCATTAAAAGTCCACCGAACTTCTTTGTTCATCATCCTAAAAGTTATGATCCCTATGTAGTCCTCTTTAGATGAATATTTAACATCAAGCGAACTCAAAAATTCAAGGACTAGACGAGGGTAAGTCGGTGCATGACAGTACATTATATCATTCCAATCTAAAGAACTAATCATCCAATCAATACATCCCTAATTCCTAGCATATCCATAGTGGCGAGATCCATATATTTCGTGCATACAATTTTCCTAGCGACAAGGTTATCATATCTAGCTTTTTGATCTTGATTTCTAAAAACAATATTAAATATATTTTTGTTACTTTTGGCACGTGCTACCCTCTTCCCTTTGCCTTTTGATGATGAAGCTTTCCCTTTGCCTTTGTCACCTCCTTGTGCATCTCCTTCTCCAGATCCACCACTTCCTCGATGAAGTCTCTTCAAGATCTACGACATGGTGAGCTTAGAATTCCGTGGAGATAAGTCCTTGAGGATAGGAGTAGGGGAGAGGAGGAATAGGGGATTAGATTCTTTTTCCAAAGTTTTGGCTTGGGAATATGTTAGATCTAGATGTAGATCTAAGGAAAAGTGGACTCTAGAGGGAGAAATTAGGGTTAGATGAGGTGTATTGGGAAGGGGAAGGGTTTTGAGAGAGAAGAAGGTAGAGGCTAGGGTTTCTTGGAGGGAGTAGGTGGCGCCGCACGGGATGGGGCATGACCGTGTCTTATAGACATGGTCGGGTTAGATCAGATTGCACAGCCGTGCCAAATGGCACGACCTCTTCTTTCCTCCCCTCGACCGAGCTCTCACGACCGTGCCGAATGGTATGGCCCAGGGCTTCCTCCTCTCTGGACTCTCCTGCAAGGCCGTGCCAAATGGCATGACTACTTTCCTTCTCTTCTCTACACTAGCCACACAGTCGTGCAAGGGTGCACGGCCAGTGGCTTCTGCTTCTCTGCAAGCTCCGCACGATTGTGTCGCACGGCCACCTCCTTTAAGCGGGGGATGACTCGTCCTCTATTGTTTTGGGTTCTCTGATGCCTCCACACCCATGAAATGCTCACGGTCAGCTCTTGGAGATTATGCACATCCTGGAAATGAACACGAATTAAGTAATGCTACTCGACCGAATCTACTTAAAGAAATAAAAGGAAATAAAATGGATGACGAGACATTAAATCGAAATGAAAAGAAAACCCTAGGGTTGCCTCCCAAGAAGCGCTTGTTTTAGGTCTATAGCTCGACCCCGTTTCAGTCAGTGTGAGCTGAACTCGTTGGAGGACGGCTCTCCTTCTAGGGTTGATGTTCCAACCTGCGCCTTCAGTTTCGCTCGTGTAGGACAGATGTATTTGCTTGCTGGAGAGGAACTCTCATAGAAATCGTACTCCCCTTCTTTGTATATGCTGATTTTGTGAGAATTTTCCTGAGAAGAGGGGTTGCATATGGAAGAATTGGACAAATCAAATTCAATCTTTCCCTTGCCGATCTCCAAGGATAACTTATGGCTTTTTACATCGATGATGGCTCCAGCCGTGGCAAGGAATGGTCTTCCAAGGATGATCGGTATCTTGGGATCTTCCTCCATGTCCAAGATAATGAAATCTATAGGAACTATGCATCCACCTACTTCAACTGGCACATCCTCCACTATTCCCATCGGGTACCTGCATGAATGGTCAGCTAGTTGCAATGCCATCGTGGTCAATTTAATGTTCTGGAAACCCAGCTTCTTGCATAAAGAGTACGAGAGCAGGCTGACACTGGCTCCCAAGTCACAGAAAACTCTTGGTATAAGTTCAGAACCAATTTTGTACGGTATGGAGAAACTTCCTGGGTCCTGAAGCTTGGGTGGAGATTCGCCATAAGGAGGGCGCTGCAATTCTCTGTCAGTGCTACAGTCTCGAAGGTGCCCTTCTGCCTTCTATTGGATAAGATTCCCTTTAAAAATTCTGTGAACTTCGGCATCTGGTGCAACGCATCTAATAATAGTACTTCAATGCAAATCTCTTTGACTTTTTTCAAAAATCGGTGGAACTCTTCATCCTATTGGGATGCTATAAGCTTCTAAGGAAAAGGAATCGTGCGATTTTGTGGAGTAGTCTGAAGAGCTTCTTCAATTTTTTTAGTAACCACTTCTCCATCCTTGTTTTGCATTTGATTGGGCATTAGGGGAATGGGTTCCTTTTCTGAGTCAAGCTCCATCTGAGTCATGATTTGGGGGTTTCCCACAGTACGTCCGCTCCATAGTTCAATGCGATTGCAATGTTCCACCGGATTTAAATATGGTTTCCATGGGAATGTACCCTGTGCTCTCGAGACGGACTGAGCTATCTGGGCTATCTGGATGTCTTGCATCTTCTGGTATTTTTCTGAGTTCTCTAGACTCTGAGTCAGTTGTTTGATCTCGCTTCTCATCTCCTTTTGCTCCGAGAGTGCTTCCTGAAGCATCTTTTCAATCCTAGACAGGTGTGTAGGTTGCTGCTGTTGATGAGTCTGTTGTCCAGGTTGGTAGGTTTGATGTGCTGGCCCCTGGTCCTGATTATTTCAGTATAAAAAGTTGGGGTGGTTCCTCCATCCAGGGTTGTATGTGTTGGAGTACGGATTGTTTTGCCTCTGATTGTAGCCTGTTATTGCATCACATTGCTCAAGCTGGTTTATTTGTGCCTGCATTGGCCCAAGGAGGCAAGTGTCTTGAGCATGGTCCGCACTTCTGCAGATGTCACAAGCACAAACTATTGCATTAGCTGTGTTGCTACCCATAACTTCAAATTTCTTAGTTAGGGCGTCCAGCTTCGTAGACATGAGTGTGAATGCATCCACCTCGAATTTCCCTGACACCTTCATCTGATTTCCTGAGAAAGCACCACTAGATCTTTCAGATGCCTACTGATGGTGGTTTAGTGCCACATTCTCTATTATCTCTTCAGCTTCATCAAGACTTTTGTTCATCAGTGCTCCTCCTACCGCAGAATCCAATGATACCTTCGTGTGATAATTTATTCCATTGTAGAAGGTGTGTAGAACCAGCCACTTCTCAAGGCCATGATGGGGGCACTGTCTCAGCATGCTCTTGAATCGATCTCAGGCTTCGAATAGGGATTCTGAGTCTATCTTCTTGAAGCTGGCAATCAGGTTCCTCATGTGGGCAGTCTTGCTTGAAGGGTAGAACTTGTCTAAGAATTTCTGCTCACATTGCTCCCAAGATGATATGCTATCTGCTGGTAGAGAATTCAACCACTGCTTGGCCCTTTCTTTCAGAGAAAATCCGAAAAGAAGCAATCTCACCGATTCTGGAGGAACCTCATTCACCTTTATCGTGCCACAGATTTCATAAAACAGCTCTAGATGATGATTCGGGTCTTCGTGTGGTTCTCCTCCGAATTGATTTTGTTGGACCATGTGGATTACTGCAGGCTTGATCTCAAAGTTGTTAGCATCGATGGGTGGTCGGGTGATACTGGATCGGACCCCTCGTGCATATGGTGCCACATAATCTTTCAGCAGTTTATCAGCCATTCCTGAGGATTCTTTTGCTGCTTGGAAAGCTTTCTGTAAATTCCTTCTCCTCAGAAAGGTCCTGTCAATCTTTGGATCAAATGGTAGCAGCTGTCCTGAAAGGTTAGCTCTACGCATGCAAAAGAAAAGAGAACAAGATAGAAAATATGACAGCAAGAAATAAAAAAAAATGAATGCAGTAAGGAAGAAGAGTGAAAATATTTTATTATTAGTAGAATTTTTTTATACATGCAGAGAATAAAGAAAACAAAGCCTAGTCTAATCCAATATGACTTAGCTAGTGTTATGGACGCAGTCCCCGACAAGAGTGCCAAAAACTTGTTACGCTTCAGAAAGTGCACGGATTCGTCGTCGGTAATAAAAATATCGATCCCACAGGGACTGGCTATAAGCACTAGCAATCGTTCATTTAGGGTTAGCTAGACTACCAATGGTCTTTGAATAAGCTAAGGAAAAAAGAAAGGTTAAGAGAGAGAATCAAGAGTCACAAGAACGAAATATTCATTTGGTGATGAGGAGTTCTAGGGGGTCGGTTTCGTCATGGTAGTATTGATGTGTCTCATTTTATCCTACTCTCGCTGTCCTTATTCATGTTATTACCGAAAGCTAATGCGGATATTCTTAAGCGCTAGAATAGGGTAATGCCCAAAGAAGTCCTGTCACGGTTTACCCCTGTCACTAGGGTACCTCGGCAAATCTTGAGGACATGACTCTAACTAGCAAGTTAAGAATAGTGAGGAAAGCTAAGCCTGGTCTCTCGCTCCCTTGGGGAGAATTTGCCTTTCCTCTCAAGGAACTATCCTAGATGCCCGTGAATGAGTTATCCCTGTCACTAGGGCCCCTCGGGTATACGATCTAAAGGCAATCCTCTACGAGGCTAACAAGTTCTTCACAATCAAAAGCAATTGAAACAAAGCATGAAAGTTCATCCAACAAGTATAAACACAATACGAGTTTTACATCAATCCGTACCAAGACTACTCCCTAATCCCAGAACAAGGGATCTACTCCATGAATGCTAGAGAAATATCCGAAAACATAGTATGGACAAACATATAATTCTCAGCAAGTAAGAGGGAATATGCTTATCGGATGTCGAAGAGTGGCCTTCGGATCCAACTCTCTGCTTCTGGAGTCAATGTGGTGGTGGAAGTTCGCTGAACGGCGAGCCAAAACGGCATAGAATTGCTCCAAGATCCCTTTCTCCCTGACGGCTCGCCTCCCCCCTTGGCAAAAAGGGTTAATACCCTTTTATAGCCTAGGGTTTGGCCGCGGCGGCAGGGCCGTGTAAGGGTGGCATGGTCGTGCCCTTCTCCGATTCTGGTGTGGTTGCACGGCCGTGCAGGGTCGGACGACCGTGTAGCCCCTGGGCTCTGTCTCCTGAGGCACGGCCGTGCAGGGGTGCACGGGTGTGCAAGTCTTCTTCTCTGCCTAGGGTGGCACGATCATGCAGAGTTGCACGTGTTGGAACCCCAAGGTGTTTTGATGTGATCAAAAGAGTTAAGTTAGGTCCTATTTTGTCTAACCCTTGTGTCTAAGGGTACAGGAGTTTAGGAACACAGGAAGTCGAGCGGAAGACACGGCTAGTGAGAAGGACGGCACGGGAGAGAGCCAATGGGCTCGGTGCGTCTGAGGGACGAGGTGACCGTGGAAGAGTACACCGGCAGACAAGAAGAACGTACGCGACGTTCGACGGACGAGAAATCGGGAAGGAAGGCTGCTCGAGGAGAAGGTCGGAACTTGGGTTCGGGTGAGCCCTATTCCGGATGGCCGAGATCACCCAAGCTAGTTGAGCCGGAACAAAAGACCCGGACCAAGACGAGCTGAACCGGAGTAGTGGAACTGGACCACAAAAAGTCAACTGGGTTGACTTAAGCGGTCCAGGCGCCCGGAACCATTCCAGGCACTCAGAAGTGGATTTTAACCAGATCGAGTTTTGACTCGATCTGAACGTTAGGGGATAAAATTTTATCCCCCCAGGGCGCCTGGACCCTTCAGGGCGCCCGGACCCTTCAGGGCGCCCCGATCAGTGCTATAAATATAGCACTGATTTGCACAGATTATTCAATTAACTTGTAATCAATTTCTTTGTGCTTTACTTTTCTATTTGTGCTGTCAACGCTGTAAGAGGCTACTCTGCCCAGAGGAGACCATCAAATAGTGCGCCGTCTTTTCCTTGGATTAGCAATCCTCTGATTGCAAACCAAGTAAACCCTCTGTGTTTGATTTCTTTAATTAGTCTCTTCTTTTTATGATTTCAAGTGTTTGTTAATTAGTTGAAAATCTGAGAAAGGCTGTTTAATTTTTGTAGGGCAATTCACCCCTCCCCTCTTGCCGACCTCCAAAGTGACCAACAAGTGGTATCAGAGCAAGGCGCTTCAGGAGGACTAACCGTCGATCGAAGCAACGAGATTGCCAGACCAAGCATCGTTCCACCAAAATTCGAAGGGGACTTCGCACACTGGAAGCATCGTATGGAGGTATTCCTAAAACCTTATTTCGAAATTCAGTTAATTATAAAGTATGACTTTGTAGCTCCGACGAATCAGAATGGAGAAGAAAAAGAAGAGAGCCAGTGGACAAAGAAGGAGTAGAGTGATTCCGTAGCGAACAACCGTCCGGAATATCACCTGCTGAGAGTGTTGCCGCCTCAAGAAGTCAACCGCATCGAAAGCTACTCGTCGGCCAAAGAACTCTGGGAGAAGTTCCTGGAACTCCACGAAGGGACATCCGAAGTAAAACTGGCTAGAAGAGACATCCTCCGAAACAAACTGACGAACATTCATCTGGAAAAAGGTGAGAAGGTAGTCAATCTACACGCGAAGGTAAAAGAATTGATTACTGGTCTCGAGAACCTCGGTGAAACGGTAACAAACCGGGACACCATACGCTACGCACTCAATGCGTTTCCTAGAACTCCAGAATGGACGTCAATCATCGACGCCTATTACATTTCAAAGGACCTGGAGGTAAGTACCTTAGAAGAATTGTTTTCCACTCTTGAATTACATAAAACCAGGTGTAAAGGGACAACTAAGGAATCAAGTCAAATAATGGCACAAAACGCAACCAAGAAGGATGAACCCGAGTCAGACTCAGAAGAGGATCAGGAAGTGTATATGGTAAGAAATTTCAAAAAGTTCTTTAGATCTAATAAGTTTAAAGAAATGCAGAATAAGAAAAATCAAAGAAATAGAAGAAGGGTTCATTGCTACCAGTGTCAAAAAGGACACTTAAAAGAAGATTGCCCAGAACTCAAGAAGGACAAGCTCAAGATACCCAAGAAGCACAAGAACCTAAAAGCCACTTGGGACGACACTTCATCATCTGAGTCCGAGAATCAAGAATATGTTGGGATAGCACTGATGGCAAGCTATGAAGGGCAAAGTACATCAGAACTCAGCATCGATGAAGGGGGAGCAACCTCAGATGAATGCAGCAAAGCAGGGGGAGAATCAGGCTTCAAGGCTGATATGGTAAGTGAGGTATGCCTCTTACCTCCTGATCAACTTTACTTTGGTATTAAGGCTATGGCAAAATCCATGTATAAATTAGAAAATAAAAATACCAAATTAGAAAATGAAATTCTAGAAACAAAAAGAATTTTGGCAAAATCATGTCTAATAGAGGATTTTGATAAACTGAAACTTGAAAATGAAAAATTAAAAGAAGAAATAGAAAGATTGAGAAAGTCTAACGGTTCAAATATTTCTGCTTTTAAAAATTATAGAGGATTAAACTAGTACTATAGGTTTCACCAAAATCAAATCAGAAAAATATCAAAAGCCTATGTGCCTAGAAAATACTTGACTAACCCTGTAGGAAGGAACCTCTATTGGGTTCCAAAAACTTGTTTAACTTAAAAATTAAAATTAGACTTGGCATTTTCAACAAAAAATTAAACATCAAATTTCTTTATGCGGCTTTGTCTAGAAAGTGATTGTTGCTCCAATAACCAAGAAGGCCTAGTGCCTCGCCACTGCCTGGAAGCCAAGTATCGAAATGAAAAGTTTAATTGACTAACTGAAAAAGCATTAATTTAAATTACTTAATGCTTTAAAAGGGTTATTCAATTTGTTTTAGAAAACATTTTCAAAAATATTCATGTTTAAAAAAAGAGAGAAAATTATTTTTTTTAATTAGAAATTTTTTTTCCTATGTTTTTAACTTAGAAATTTTGAAAGCTTTCCATTGCATAAAGATTTTTTGCTTAGGAATTCTTTAATTTTTTTTTATTTTTTTATTTTTATGTTTTCAAAAACTTTGAAAATTTTTCTATTGCAATTTGCCTTAGAATTTTTTTAAAAACTTAAAATTTTGATTACTTAGAAATTTTTTTCCCGGATCCTTAAAATTTTTTAACTTCGATTAAGAAAGTGTTTAAAATCTTATTACTTAAGGATTTTTTTTTTAAACCTTAGACTTGTGTAGGAATCCCAATTTTTTATGTGATCATAGGGGGAAAAGTATGTTAAGTCTAGGGGGAGGTATATAATAATTTTTGAATTGACAAAATCTTAGACTTATTTCCATATTAATTGTTTTTATTGCATTTGTTTTACCCTAACTTAACTTGGGTTGCTCACATCAAAAAGGGGGAGATTGTTGGAACCCCAAGGTGTTTTGATGTGATCAAACAAATTAAGTTAGGTCATGTTTTGTCTAACCCTTGTGTCAAAGTGTACAGGAGCTTAGGAACACAGGAAGTCAAACGGAAGACGCGGCTTGCGAGAAGGACGGCATGGGAGAGAGCCGACGGCAGAGGGACGAGGTGACCGCGGAAGAGTACACCGGCGGACCAGAAGAACGTGCGTGACATTCGACGGACGAGAAACCGGGAAGGAAGGCTGCTCGAGGAGAAGGCCGGAACTTGGGTTCGAGTGAGCCCTATTCCGGATGGCCGAGATCACCCAAGCTAGCGGAGCCGGAATAGAAGACCCGGACCGAGACGAGCTGAACCGAAGCAGTGGAACCGGACCACAAAAAGTCAACTAGGTTGACTTAAGTGGTCCGGGCGCCCGGACCGTCCGTGCGCCCGGAACCATTCCAAGCGCCTGGAAGTGGATTTTGACCAGATTGAGTTTTGACTTGATCTGAATGTTGGGGGATAAAATTTTATCCCCCCAGGGTGCCCGGACCCTTCAAGCCACCCCGATCAATGCTATAAATATAGCACTGATTTGCACAGATTATTCAATTAACTTGTAATCAATTTCTCTGTGCTTTACTTTTCTGTTTGTGCTGTCAACGCTGTAAGAGGCTACTCCGCCCAGAGGAGATCATTAGATAGTGCACCGTCTTTTATCCTACTCTCGCTGTCCTTATTCATGCTATTACTGAAAGGTAATACGGATATTCTTAAGCGCCAGAATAGGGTAATGCCCAAAGAAGTCCTGTAACGGTTTACCCCTGTCACTAGGCCACCTCGACAAATCTTGAGGACATGACTCTAACTGGCAAATTAAGAATAGTGAGTAAAGCTAAGCCTGGTCTCTCACTCCCTTGGGGAGAATTTGCCTTTCCTCTCAAGGAACTATCCTAGATGTCCGTGAATGAGTTATCCCTGTCACTAGGGCCCCTCGGGTATACGATCTAAAGGCAATCCTCTACGAGGCTAACAAGTTCTTCACAATCAAAAGCAATTGAAACAAAGCATGAAAGTTCATCCAACAAGTATAAACATAATACGAGTTTTACATCAATCTGTACCAAGACTACTCCCTAATCCCAGAATAAGGGATCTACTCCATGAATGCTAGAGAAATATCCGAAAACATAGTATGGAAAAACATATAATTCTTAGCAAGTAAGAGGGAATATGCTTATCGGATGTCGAAGAGTGGCCTTCGGATCCAACTCTCTGCTTCTGGAGTCAATGTGGTGGTGGAAGTTCGCTGAACGGCGGGCCAAAACGGCATAGAATTGCTCCAAGATCCCTTTCTCCCTGACGGCTCGCCTCCCCCCTTGGCAAAAAGGGTTAATACCCTTTTATAGCCTAGGGTTTGGCCGCGGCGGCAGGGCCGTGTAAGGGTGGCATGGTCGTGCCCTTCTCCGATTCTGGTGTGGTTGCACGGCCGTGCAGGGTCGCACGACCGTGTAGCCCCTGGGCTCTGTCTCCTGAGGCACGGCCGTGCAGGAGTGCACGGGTGTGCAAGTCTTCTTCTCTGCCTAGGGTGGCACGGTCATGCAGAGTTGCACGTGTTGGAACCCCAAGGTGTTTTGATGTGATCAAAAGAGTTAAGTTAGGTCCTATTTTGTCTAACCCTTGTGTCTAAGTGTACAGGAGTTTAGGAACACAGGAAGTCGAGCGGAAGACACGGCTAGTGAGAAGGATGGCACGGGAGAGAGCCAATGGGCTCGGTGTGTCTGAGGGACGAGGTGACCGTGGAAGAGTACACCGGCAGACAAGAAGAACGTACGCGACGTTCGACAGACGAGAAATCGGGAAGGAAGGCTGCTCGAGGAGAAGGCCGGAACTTGGGTTCGGGTGAGCCCTATTCCGGATGGCCGAGATCACCCAAGCTAGTTGAGCCGGAACAAAAGACCCGGACCAAGACGAGCTGAACCGGAGTAGTGGAACTGGACCACAAAAAGTCAACTGGGTTGACTTAAGCGGTCCAGGCGCCCGGAACCATTCCAGGCGCTCAGAAGTGGATTTTAACCAGATCGAGTTTTGACTCGATCTGAACGTTAGGGGATAAAATTTTATCCCCCGAGGGTGCCCGGACCCTTCAGGGCACCCCGATCAGTGCTATAAATATAGCACTGATTTGCATAGATTATTCAATTAACTTGTAATCAATTTCTCTATGCTTTACTTTTCTGTTTGTGCTGTCAACGCTGTAAGAGGCTACTCCGCCCAGAGGAGACCATCAAATAGTGCGCCATCTTTTCCTTGGATTAGCAATCCTCTGATTGCAAACCAAGTAAACCCTCTATGTTTGATTTCTTTAATTAGTCTCTTCTTTTTATGATTACAAGTGTTTTAATTAGTTGAAAATCCGAGAAAGGTTGTTTAATATTTGTAGGGCAATTCACCCCTCCCCTTTTGTCGGCCTCCAAAGGGACCAACAGCACGGTCGTGTGCTGACTAGCAACTGTTTTGGTCGCACGGTCGTGCAGGGTTGCACGGTCGTGTACTCTTCCTCTCCTGTTTGGCCACACGGTCGTGCAGGGTTGCACGACCGTGTTTTCTGGTTGGTTCCGGTGCATTAATACTCTCCGTTCAAGCTCTGAAAATCTTCCCTGTCAACATAAAACCAAACAAAGAGCAGATATCCGAACAAAACAATAGATATGACAAACACAAGATAAAATATGTGATCATGTGAAGAATATATGTGCATAAGTCAAGTGAATGTGCGCTAAAGCATGCGTAAAAGATCATAATATTTGCGCACATCACATCCCCAGACTTGAACCTTTGCTTGTCCTCAAGCAAAATGCCGCAAACTATGTTCATGAAATCCTGCAGTGTTTCATAATCCTTAGTGCATTCGCCTAACTTTATCAACTAGTTTCACTGATAAGCATGAATGTGGAGTAACCTAAGTATGGCCTAAACATAAGTCCTCTATCTCAGTGCAGTAAGTAGCTCAAGCTCTTCAAGTTTCCATTCTCTGTCCTAGTTAAGTCGTCATACAATTAAGTTCCTAATGTTCCCGGTGATAGGCACTTACCTGCCACACACTATAAGGATCGCCGTTGAAATAAAATGATTCAGTAAAGGAGAGTCATTAATCTGCCAAGAAGAATATGTGATAATACATGAACGAAAAACATACCAAGGTTACCTAGAAAAAAGAGAAAAAAGGATACATGGCATTCACCCAAGAAGAGGCATTTATGATGGACAGAATAGATCGAATCATACACTGAACCGTCATATCATCGAACATTCTTTTTCCATTGAAGGACCAATTACCAACGAGACCACTTTAAAAAATTGCGTGAATCTTAAAATGTAAATGAATAAATAAAATTTATTAACAAGAAAGAGGCCCTGATTGATTATAACCCCGACTGACTGTGTGTGCAGAGGAGAACCTCAAAGGTCGGTCGAACTCATATTTGTTCGGGCGTACACATGGGATCCCTCATTTGACTAGTCCTCACACGGCCAACTACAAGAAACACTTAGCAAGGTAAATAGCATAATCAATAATAAATACAGAACTTTACATCAACATTAGTAATGTTACAATTATAACTCTTGAACTTCCATAAACAAATACAGCAAATAAACAAACTTCTAAAAATTTTACTTCATAGAGTTACCGAATCATTCTGCCCATCCCAAGTAGGGGTGTGTGGTAAAGGGACAACCTAAACAAATTTTGGGAATACAACGGACGGGTAAGCTGACTCATTATCATGTTCTGTGGGATGAAAATAAATTTTCATATGATCAGGAATATTTTTCTCAGTACTATTGCCAATAGGAAAATCTGTCATCCAATGGAATTCAACTTTTATTTAGGTAGTCGTGTTGGCAAAGAAATAATCTTCTACTTGTCCTGCTCCCTGGAGCTACCAGACTATTCTTCCCATCCCTGGTATGGGTGTGTAATAGAATGACAGCCTGGACAAAAGGAAGAAGTTCGTTCTGTCCTCTAACGCTTGTGTGATTCACCTCTGGGACCTGTGACTGAGAAGCTATCTCTAATCTGATCTGATCCAACTCAGCTTGCAGAAAATCCACCTTAGCCTTTTGCTAGTCTAAGTCTTGTTGTTGTTGTGATATCAGCAAACTGTCTACATGAACCTTCCTGGTTAGAACGGTTATCTCTGAAGCGTGCTGGACTTTTAGATAATTCAACTCCTCAGTATTTTGCTTCAAATCCATATAAGCTTTGTCCCTCAAAGCCACTTCCGATCGAATTTGAGACTGAGCTATTAACAAACGTACCTCTAGCTCTCTTTGGTGTGAATGATGTAGATCTGAAGCTTGCATAGCCTCAACTAAAGACTTCTCCTTCTTGAACAATAGTTGATCCCAGAGGGGAAGATCTGAAGCCATAACTCCCAATAAAATCTTTAGAGGAAGATAAAGCAAGAAAGAGTAAAGGTTGATATTGCAGAAGTTAGGATCACACCTCTATTTAACTTGCTGGAGGTATCACGAGATCATTGTAGAGGGTGTCACGGGATCACTATAGTGAATAGCAAACGGGCAGAAATAGACTTAGGTCTAGTCAGTCGGCTACACCTCCTTCGACTAGACTTGAAGGGGAGGCTAGTGATACGGGTTATGATGGATCGGCCAAGCAAGTGGAGGGGTTTAAGTCTAGAAAGATAGGAAAGGTATATAATCGGTCGATCGTGGGCCGAGCGAGCACCCACGTGCTCATATATGCTCGATCGGGCAAAGTCCACCTGAGCATAAAGGCATTTAGCCCTATATATAATTCTCAGCATATAACCAGCCGACCGTAAGCCGAGGGAGCACCCACGTGCTCATATATGCTTGGCCGAGTAAAGCCCGCCCAAGCATAAAGGCATTTATCCTTGTATATAACTCTCAGCATATAACCGATCAATCGCAGGCCGAGTGAGCACCCACGTGCTCATATATGCTCGATCGGGCAAAGGCCGCTCGAGCATAAAGGCATTTAGCCTTGTATATAACTCTCAGCATATAACCGACTGGACTGCAGGCCAAGTGAGCACCCATGTGCTCATATATGCTCGGGCGGGCAAAGCCCACCCCAGCATAAAGGCATTTAGCCTTGTATATAACTCTCAACAAATAACCGGTCGACCACAGGTTGAGCGAGCACTCACGTAGTCATATATGCTCGACCGGGCAAAGCTCGCCCAAGCATAAAGGAATTTAGCCTTGTATATAACTCTCATCATATAACTGACCGACCGCCAGCCAAGTGAGTACCCACGTGCTCATATATGCTCGATCGAGCAAAGCTCGCTTGAGCATAAAGGTATTTAGCCTTATATAAGATTCTCAGCACATTATCGGTTGACCACAGGTCGAGCGAGCACCCCCGCACTCATATATGCTCAGTCAGACAAAGCCTGCCCGAGC
The DNA here is from genome assembly GCF_018446385.1 of Zingiber officinale. NCBI lineage: Eukaryota > Viridiplantae > Streptophyta > Magnoliopsida > Zingiberales > Zingiberaceae > Zingiber > Zingiber officinale. The sequence continues at coordinate 94,266,558 of NC_056002.1, read as the reverse complement.
ATAAAGGAATTTAGCCTTATATAAGATTCTCAACACATAATCGGTCAATCGTAGGTCGAGCGAGCACCCACGTGCTCATATATGCTCGGCCAGGCAAAGCCCACCCAAGCATAAAAGACAGGTTCAACAAAAAACATTCTTAACACTATACACGGTCGGCTTAAACGACCGACCGAGACATATTTAATAGAAGGTAGTGTGAATAGTATATATGACCAGTTTGAATGGCCAACCAAAATATATTCAATAGGAGGTAGTTGGAACAGTATATACAGATCGGCTTGAATGATCGACCGAGACATATTCAGCAGGAGGTATTCTCAACAGTATATACGACCGGCTTAAATAGCCGACTGGGGCATGCTTAGCAGAATATTTGGCGGGAAATATCTTCTAGAAACTTTTTCAATTATGATGACGTATCCCCATTTTCAATACAAGTCATAAATGATAAAATGGATACATCTGGGGTACAAAAAAGACTTCTTAAAGGATTATTGCATGAAGTATAGAAGATGACTTCATCTCTTAAACAAACTCTAACGAACTGGGGACCACCTCACGACTACGGAGGTCACGTGAGGTAGTATAAAAAGGGGGGTCTTCTCCATTGGCAAGGTACACAAATTCTAGCATCTAAACTATGTTTCACTTCAATTACTGTGCTTCTTCTTCTTCTTCTTCCATCGGTGAGAGGAATTGATTTAAGCGTCGGAGGGCCTAGCCAGGGATCCCCACCCCTGTCTTAGGTCACTAATGCTTTGTTGGCTCGTTTCACTGTGTGTAGGAGCGTTGAGGAGTTCCTTCAGATCTTTGGAGTTCATCTTCATCAGAGGTCATTGTCATTCATAAAAGCCAATGCTCATCTTTGCAGATCTAAGACAGGATCATCTGCTATTTGGATGGATATTTTGGCTTCTTTCAAATTCCAATACAACCCTAAGATGAAGAGAAGATCACATTTACATGTCCCTATAAGATTTATGCATATCGACATATGCCATTTGGACTCCATAATACCGCAACTACTTTTCAACATTACATGATGGTAATTTTTTCAGATCTCATAGAAGAAATCATAGAGGTATTTGTTTGAGTTGCAAGGTTGCAAACATAGCCTTACATTGAAAACATATTGAAAATATCATGGGTTTATAAGAAAAAGATATTGTTGGAACCCCAAGGTTGTTTTGATGTGATCAACAAGTTAAGTTAGGTCATGTGGTATTTTAACCCTGTATCTAAGTGTGCAGGAACTTAGGAACATAGGAAGTTGAGTGGAAGATGTGGCTAGCGAGAAGGACGGCACGGGGAGAGAGCTGACGGGCTCAGTGTGTCTGAGGGACGAGGTGCCGCAAAAAAGTACCCCTGCGAACGAGAAGGAAGCGTGCGCTGGTTCTGAGGGCGAGAAGCCAGAGCGGAATATTGCTTGGGGAGCAAGAGACGTGGTTAGCGAGAAAGTCGGCACAGGGTGCGATCGAGGGACGAAGAGCTGCGGATGAGTACGCTGGCGGACAAGAAGGAAGCACGCAACAATTCCGAGGGATGAGAAGCCGGAGCGGAAGCCTCCTTAAGAAGGCTAGAAACTGGGTTCGGGTGAGCCCTATTCCGGATGGCCGAGACTACCCAAGCGAGCAGACCCGGAGTCGAAGGCCCGGACCGAAACAAGTGGGAGTGGAGCAGAGGGTCCGGACCGAAAAAAGTCAACAAGAGTTGACTTTGAGGTTCCGGGCATCCAGAACAGTCCGAGGCGCCCGAAACCCTTCCGGGCGCCCGGATCGAGTTTTTATCCAGATCACGGTCAAACCACAATCTGTGTGAAAGGGATATAATTATATCCCCTTCCAGGCGCCTAGAACCCTTCCAAGCGCCCCGACCAAGGCTATAAATACAACCTTGGTCCAGAAGCTAAAGAACAGACAAGCACTTAGCATTTCCAACACTTGTGTGCTTCATATCTAGTTTAGCTTCTTTATTTTCTATGCTTAAATGTTGTAAGAGGCTTCTCTGCCTGAAGGAGATATTCTAGTGCGTGATTTATTCCTTGGATTAACAACCTCCCCGGTTGTAACCAAGTAAAAAGACTTGTACCTCTTCTTTTAGTTTCTTTATGTTTATTTAATCTATTTTATGTAAGTGTTATTTTGAAAGATCGAGAAGCGTTGTGTTTTGTTTTTACAGGGCTATTCAACCCCCTCTTATAGTCGGCCAACATGATCCAACAAGTGATATCACAGCAAGGATGCCTCAGAAGGACTAACTGCCGACTGAAACAACGAGATGGTCGGAGCTAACATCTACCCACCAACTTTCGAGGGGGAGTTCGCTTTTTGGAAGCAACGAATGCAGGTTTATTTTAAAACTTACTTTAATATGTGTCTAACAATGAAATATGATTTTGAAATGCCCAAAAGCAAAGAAGGAGTAGAACTTGAGGAGCATTAGTGGATTGACGAGCAACGTAACGAGGTTATGGCAAATGGTAAGGTCGAGTCTAGTCTTTTAAGCGTACTACCTGCCATGGATCTCGACAGAGTCAAAAAATACAAAAGCGCAAAAGAACTTTGGGAAAATTTCTTGAAGCTCTACAAAGAATCAGTTGAGGTCAAATCCAACTCCTTGATGGGCACCAAGTCACCGTCAGAAGAGTCCGAGATCAAGGAAATTGTCAGGACAGCCCTTACAGCCGAATTCCATCCCGAGGACACAAAAAGCTCATCCCAGATGAGCATCGATGAAGGGGAGAGTCTTCGAAAGAAAACAACTCAACAGGGGGAGAATCAAAAGCCGATAAGGTAAGTCAGGTATGGTCTTCACCTCCTGACCAATTAATTAAGTCAATCAAAACGTTGTCGGAAGATTTTTGCGAATTAGAAAAATTGTTGAAAGATTTTTGTAAATTAGAAATTATCTTATCGAAAGAATTTTACGAATAAAAAACTAATAAATTATTTACTAAGAATAGTGAGTTAAAAGAAACGCAAGCAACAACTTGTCGATTAAAGAATCTCGACAAACTAACAATAAAAAATAACATGATGATAAAGGAAAGAATACAATTTTCTGCATGCTCAATATTTTCTTCTTCAAATTTGAAAAATTATGATTTGAGAAATTATGATAGACTAAAATGGATATTTAGATATCATAATGATATTAAAGAAATGACAATAACTTAAGAATAAATTTTTAAATAAAATAATAATAATAAGCTAGTATTATTCTTTTTGTAAATTGTTAAACTATGAAAATTTCATTTGAGTTATTCCTGCCTACTGAAAAAAAAAATTTAATTAAAAATTTTTTCTTATCTAAAATGTAATTTGTGATAAATCTTGAAAATGCATGCTCTATTTTTTTAGATCTCAAAATTTGAATTAAAAAAAAGGCTATTAGAAAATTTTTTTGGTTTCTATCTTTCAAAGTATTTCATATAAATATACTTTGCTTATTTCAAAGGATTAACCTTAGATTTTTTCTTGGAGCCCCATTTTTTATGTGATCAAAGGGGGAGAAAGTAATATTAAGTCTAGGGGGAAATAGCATCAAAATTAAAATTTTTATCTTTTTGCACTTTCATTGCAAAATTTAATTACTTTTAATTTATGTTAGTTACCCTAGCTTAACTTGGATTGCTCACATCAAAAAGGGAGAGATTGTTAGAACCTCAAGGTTGTTTTGATGTGATCAACAAGTTAAGTTAGGTACTGTGGTATTTTAACTCTGTGTCTAAGTGTACAGGAACTTAGGAGCACAAGAAGTCGAACGGAAGACGTGGCTAGCGAGAAGGACTGCACAGGGAGAGAGTCGACGGACTCGGTGCGTCCGAGGGATGAGGTGCCGCGGAAGAGTACCCCGACGAACGAGAAGGAAACGTGCACTGGTTCCGAGGGACAAGAAGCCTGAGTGGAAGATTGCTCGGGGAGCAAGAGATGTAGCTAGCGAGAAGGTCGGCACAGGGTGCGACCGAGGGACGAAGAGCTGCGGATGAGTATGCTGGCGGACGAGAAAGAAGCACGCGACGATTCCGAGGGATGAGAAGGCGGAGTGGAAGCCTGCTCGAGAAGGCCAGAAACTGGGTTCGGGTGAGTCCTATTCCTGATGGCCGAGATTACCCAAGCGAGCGGAGCCAGAGCCGAAGACCCGGACCGAGACAAGCGGGACTGGAGCAGAGGGCCCGAACCGAAAAAGTCAACAAGAGTTGACTTTGAGGTTCCGAGCATCCAGAACAGTCCGAGGTGCCCAGAACCCTTCCGAGCGCCCAAACCGAGTTTTTATCCAGATCACGATCAAACTGTGATCCGTGCAAAAGGGATAAAACTTTATCCTCTTTCAGGCGCCTAGAACCCTTCCAGGCGCCCTGACCAAGGCTATAAATAAAGCCTTGGTCCAGAAGCTAAAGAACAGGCAAGCAATTAGCATTTCCAACACTTGTGCGCTTCATTTGTAGTTTAGCTTCTTTATTTTCTATGCTTAAATGTTGTAAGAGGCTTCTCCGTCTGAAGGAGATATTCTAGTGCATGATTCATTCTTTGGATTAATAGCCTCCCTGGTTGTAACCAAGTAAAAAAACTTGTGCCTCTTTTTTTAGTTTCTTTCTGTTTATTTAATCTATTTTATGCAAGTGTTATTTTGAAGGATCGAGAAGGGTTGTATTTTGTTTTTACAGGGCTATTCAATCTTCCTTCTAGCCGGCCAACGCGGTCCAATAGATATCTCCATTGGTATGAGATCTTTTGGGTAGAGTCAAAAGTAAAGCCATTATGGTTTAGGCCCAAAGTGAACAATATGATATCATTATGGAGATATCTATTTTTTTTTTTTGTCCTAACAATTGGTATTAGAGCGAGGTCGCTCTTTACTTGATTAACCACTGAAGAAGCATGAGCCAAAGCCATGATTCAAGATAGAACTATATGGGTGAAATCTTGAACAAAGTAGGAGAGGCCCTGAGTAGGTCAATGACCTGATGCTTGAGGAGAGGACTTTAGCAGATCAAGAGTGACTTGATACTCTAGGAGATGCCCTGAGCAGGTCAAGAGTGACCTGATACTTGAGAGGGATCCTATGGTTCTTTGTTTAAGAGGGATTGTTGGGGTTGTAAGGTTGCAAACATAGTCCTACATTAAAAATGCATGGAAAAGATCATGGGTTTATAAGAAAAAATATCTTCATTAGTATGAGACCTTTTGGATAAAGTCCAAGAGTAAAGCCATGAGAGCTTAAACCCAAAGTGGACAATATCATACTATTATGGAAATATCTAAATTTCTTTTAGTCCTAATAGTATTTATGGATGATTTTTCAATTTATGGGAATAACTTAGATACCTGTCTGTTAAATTTTTCTCATGTCCTCCAAAGGTGCGGAGAGGTGAACTTGGTCCTAAATTGAGAGACATGTGACTTCATGGTTAAAAAAGGAATTGTCTTAGGACACAAGATTTCAAAACGTGGAATTGAAGTTGATCAAGTAAAGGTAGTACCAATTGAGAAACTACCACCGCTAATTAATGTTAAAGGAGTAAGGAATTTTTTGGGTCATGCTGGATTTTATCGGCGTTTTATAAAGGACTTCTCCAAAATCTCTAAGCCATTGACTAACCTGTTGATCAAGGATGCAGAATTTTGTGTTGATGATAACTTCTTAGAGGCCTTTAAGAAAATTAAAAATGCCCTTATCACTGCCCTAGAAATGCAAGCTCCGGATTGGGAACTCTCGTTCGAAATCATATGTGATACTAGTGATTTCGCAGTGGGTGCAGTATTAGGGCAAAGGAAGGAAATAATGTTACATGTCATTCATTATGCTAGCAAGACATTAGATGCTGCCCAAGTAAACTACTCTACCACCAAAAAAGAATTGTTGGTAGTAGTCTTTACATTTGACAAGTTTAGGTCTTATCTGGTGGGTTCAAAGTTATAGTATATATCGATCACACTGCTATTCATTATTTACTTAGCAAGAAAGATGTCAAACCACAACTTATTAGATGGATTTTTCTTCTTCAGGAGTTTAACTTAGAAATTAGAGATAAGAAAGGGGCATAGAATGTAGTGGCGAATTATTTATCTTGAATATAGAAAAATGGGCAAAAGGATGCAAAGTTTGAACTACCTATCAATGACAGTTTCCCAGATGAACATCTTTTAGCATTGTCTTACGCAAAGGTTTCCTGTTATGTAGATTTTACTAATTTTCTTGCAAGTGAAGTCTTATCCCCAAACCTCACTAGACAACAGAAGAAGTTTTATTCGGATGTACAAGAAATGCAGGGATACAATCTACCGGAGATGTGTTCCGAAAGATGAAGTCAAGGATATTCTATTTCATTGTCATTCATCATCTTATGGAAGGCATTTAAGGGTCTTGAAAATAATAGCAAAGATTTTGCAAGCAGGATTCTTTTGGTCGCATTTGTTTAAGGATGCATAAGAAAGCGTGAAAAGTTGTGATTATTGTCAAAAGACTGGGAGCATAACCAAAAGAAATGAGATGTCGCTGAATTACATCTTAGAAGTTAAATTATTTAATGTATGGGGGATAGACTTTATGGGGCCCCTTCCTTCATCATGTGGTAATAGATATATTTTGGTGGCAGTGGATTATGTGTTGAAATGGATGGAAGTCATAGCTTCTCCTACAAAAAATGCTAGAACAGTTATCAAATTGTTCAAGAAGGTGATACTTCCAAGATTTGGTGTACCCAGGGTAGTTATTAGTGATGGAAGTTCTCATTTTATTGAAAAATAGTTCGAGAATTTACTTAAGAAGTATGGGGTAAGTCACAAAGTTGTAATACCTTGTCATCTATAGACCAGTGGGCAGGTAGAGATTTCTAACAGAGAAATCAAGGTAATATTAGAGAAGATAGTGGTCATATCCCATAAAGACTGGTCATTGAAATTAGATAATGCTTTATGGGCATATCGTACAGCTTATAAAACTCTAATTGGTATGACTTCATTTTGGCTAGTCTATGGAAAGCCTTGTCATCTTCCTATAGAACTGGAATATAAAGCTTATTGGGCAATCAAGTGGCTAAACATGGATCTCAAGGTAGCAGGAGAAAAAAGGAAGCTTCAGTTAAATGAACTTGATGAATTAAGAATGGAAGCATATGAGCATGCCAAATCCTACAAGGAAAGAACAAAATAAAAATGGCACGATCAACATATACTACGAAAGGAATTTAAGGAAGGGAATTTAGTACTATTGTTCAATTCAAGGTTGAAACTCTTTCCGAGGAAGTTGAAGTCAAGATGGACGGGGTCATTCAAGGTTAAAAAGGTTTATCCTTTTAGGGCGGTTGACATTTGGAATGAAGAGTTTTGATTATGTAAAGTAAATGGACAAAGTTTAAAAAGATATCTAATTGGCACATAGGTTGAAAGAAGCAAGAAGTTATATTTTTCCGAACCATGGCCTCCGGATTGAGCTCATATGGGGTAGAGCTAAAAACCTTAAACAAGTGCTTCTTACAAGGCAACCCAAGGGTTCTTATGTTTAGTTTGTTTGATTCATTTTTTCTTTGTTAGACACTAACTTTGTTTTCATCTGTATTCTTTTTTAGGTTGTAGATTTAGGTGGAGAGGATTTTATAAAATGCACATGCAGACTTAGGTCGTGTCTCAAGACATGACCGTGTGAAGCTAGCAGAGCTGAACAGGACAAGAGCTGTGCCTATGGGCACAACCGTCTAGATTAGGTCGAACAGAACAAGGTGTAGCCATGTTACTTAACACAGCCATGTATTCTTGGCCGACACAGATTTAACTAAAGTCGTGTCGAATAACACGGTCGTGTGATCTCGGCAAAGCTAAATGTGAGTGAGGTTGTGTTGATTGACATGGTCATGGGGCATAGAAGGCAAGCCCAAGCCCACTTAGCATAGAGCTAGGGCACGAAAAGTTTAAAAGGGGATGCTTGTTTCACACGACGATCACACAGTCGTGTGAAACGCCGCAGGCTGCTCAAATTTCTTCCCACTCCTCTTCTATAATTTTATTTTCTTTTTCCACATTTACTTCTTTAATATTAGGTTACTTCTACTTCTAGGTTCTTGTCTAGATTTGACTTTCCTCTGCAATGTTAAGCAAGTTCAAGAGAAGCATGGGTGCCAAGGGCAAGGAGAAGCTCGAATCTTCACAAGATTTGAATACATGCTTCAAAGTTATAAATGATAATTTTGGTATTATCTTTGGTAATGAAGATCAGAAACATCACTATGATTCTTTAGTAAGACGTTCTATTTTGTGCACTAAGTTCTAGGATCACTCAACTCTAGAGATTCTAGGTTTTAAAGATGATGTTAATTGGTTATTTGAAAGAATAGGATGGAAGATATTCATGAGTATGTACTATCTGACATGCCCTAGGATAGTCTTAGAGATTTTAAGTTCTATCAAAGTCCATCATGCCCATTTAGGGCTAACTACATTTAGATTGTATAATGAAGATTTTGTGTGGTCCTTTGATTACTTTAATGCTTGCTTTGAATTACCTTGCAATGAAGTATAAGTCATGCTACCTAGTTTTAATAGTTCCAAAATGTTAGTGTTATTGGGTGGTAAATCTATTTTTGATTCACAAATCTCTAAATCCACCAATATCATTAGTCCTATTTTCTGTTATCCTCAAATTGTCATGAGGAACACAATTTTTAGACGTAGTGAGAGTGAAAGCATCATAAGGGTTGTCGGAATTGTATTGTTTATGGGTAATGGTGGAGGAAGTGCCAGTTAATACAGGATCAATGTTTTTAAAATATCTTGTAAATGTGAAAACTTTTCACTCTAATCGTCTAATTATTTTGGGAGGGTTGCTCGCCCGAATGGCAGTTGTCTTGGGGTGTGATCTTGATGATTTAGAAATGGTAGAAAATATCCCAAGACTTGATTTGAATGCTTGTTTGGCAATGCACATCATAAGGAGGGACAGACTTGACTATTGTCTTGTCTTGGAAAATAATTTTTTTCTTTGAAATTGCCAAATCCAAACTTTACCACCATTCGTAAAGTTGAGAATTGATAGCTATTGGATGCTACCAATCAAAATATGCCTATTCCTATGCTAATCTCCTCCACTATTCCTTCAAGTAGCAGAGATTCTTTGAACTTCGTCCGACTTTAGATGCTTTACATCATGACTACACCTTACATTATGAAGAACTAGGGAAACAAAGTAAACTATCGGATGAACAATTCAAATACTTGCACAAGAAATTTTCTGATTTTATGATTGTCCAAAGGGAAGAAATGAAACTAAATGAGGATTTCAAGGGATTTATGCGTTGCATTCAATCTAAAATCAATTCTATTTACCAATATCACAAATTCTTGCACAGAATAAAGACATGGCATATCGAGTCTTTCCCTAACTTGCCAGAGCTCCCTGACATTTTTCCTCCTCCATTTTAATTTTATCGAGATAATAAAAAAGTTTAAGTCTGGGGGAGTGCATATAGCTGTACATAGTTTCCTTTTTCTATATTTTCGCTTGCTTTAGTTGCACTTTTGCTTATCTTAGTTCAGTTTAGTTTTCCATTTGTTGTATCTTAGTGTTGGTTGCTACTCGGAAAACCTAATGGTTCCACTGTACAAAAATTTTGTACAAAGGTCTGAACCTTTTCCTAGCTACCATGTGTTCTTTTAAATTAAACTTGGATCGCCTGCGGAACTTAACACGTTTGATCCAAAGTTTAATCTATTTGTTCTTTTAGGTTTAGACTCGGATCTCCTGCCGAACTTAATACGTTCGATCCAAATCACCCAGGTTATTAATTTCATTAAATATTAGTTTCCAAAATTGGCTCCCAGTACTAACGTGGTGAGGCACATGGCCTTCTTGGATATGGAAACAACCACCACCGACTAGACAAAGCCTTTTAAGGAAAGTTAATATTTAATTTCCTTAAATAACTTTAGGTCAATCGAAAAGAACAATCAAATCACAAGGAAAAGAACACAACATCGAAAACAAATTCGAAATACTAGAATCGTATGCCTCTTGTATTTGGTATTATTTCCAAAAATAACTAGTATGATGCGGAAAGAAAAAATACTAGTTATATCTTTTAGAAAAACCTCTTGATCTTCTACCGTATTCTTCTTCTAACCTCGGGCGTCGTGTGGGCAACGATCTTTCGAGATGAGAAACCACCAAAGCACCTTCTTCTCCTTTCTTCAAGTTTTAGCCAAGCACAAAGCTTCCAAAAGATGAAGATCTTTTTCCACCAACCAAGCTCTAAGGGATGCAAGAAACAAGACTCCTTTCTCTCCTTTTCTCCAAGCTAGATCCGGCCACTTCTATGCCTCCAAGAGATGACGAAGTCTCGGCCACAAGAAGGAGAAGAGAGAAGGAGAAGGGAAACCTCTAGGGGCCGGCTACACCAAGGAAGAAAAGAGAGGAAGAAAAAGAATAGAGTTGTTCACCATAAAGCCTCCTCTACCCCCTCTTTTATAATCCTTGGTCTTGATAAATAAGGAAATTTAAATAAAAACTTCCTTAATTCTTTTGCCATGAAAAGGAAAATTTATTTAATTAAAAATAATTTTCTCTTCTCCAATTTATTTGGCCGGCCACCTCTTTCCCCAAAACAAGGAGAGTTTTAATTAAAACAAAAATTAAAACTTCCTAATTTGTTTCTAGAAATTTATAAAAATTTCTCCAATAATTTTATCCCTTCATGATTGGTTAATAAAAATAAATTTTATAAATTAAAATCTTTCTTTTAAACATGTGGATAATTTCTAAAAAAGAAAGTTATCTCTAAAATTAAAATCTCCTTTTAATCTACAAATAAGGAAAGATACTAAATCTTTTCTTAATCTTTTGTAGAAACTAATAAAAGAGAATTTTTAATTTTAAACTTTCTTTTAAATCATGAACATAATTAAAAGGAAAATTTTTACCAAAATTAAAATCAACTTTTTAATCTACAAATAAGGAAAGAGATTTTAACTCTTCTCTTAATCTTTTGTAGAATCTTATAAAAGGAAAGCTTTAAATTTTTAAACTCTCTTTTAAATCATGTTATCCACATAAGAAAAATTTTAAAATTAAAATTCCTTTTTATTTTAATAGGGCCGGCCACCTAAGCTTGAGTTCAAGCTAGGGCCGGCCACATGAATTCACCCATGAACCAAACCATGGCCGGCCCTAACTTGGTCTCCAAGCTAGCTTGGCCGTCCCCTATAGGATGGGTAAGAAGGTGGGTATAGGTGGATATAGTACTCTATAATTATGAGGCTACGATAGGGACCGAGAGAAGGAATTGGTTTTGGTCTCCCGATGAAATTAAGCATCCCGTGTTCGCCCCGAACACACAACTTAATTTCATCAATAATAATTCATTCCACTAAAGAATTATTATTGAACTATCGCACCAATCCCAAATTATATTTTTGGGCTCCTTCTTATTATGAGTGTGTTAGTCTCCCTGTGTTTAAGATAACAAATGTCCAGTAATTAAGTAAGTTACTGACAACTCACTTAATTAATATCTAGCTCTAAGAGTAGTACCACTCAACTTCATCGTCATGTCGGACTAAGTCCACCTGCAGGGTTTAACATGACAATCCTTATGAGCTCCTCTTGGGGACATTCTCAACCTAGATCACTAGGACACAGTTTCCTTCTATAATCAACAACACATACTATAAGTGATATCATTTCCCAACTTATCGGGCTTATTGATTTATCGAACTAAATCTCACCCATTGATAAATTAAAGAAATAAATATCAAATATATGTACTTGTTATTATATTAGGATTAAGAGCACACACTTCCATAATAACTGAGGTCTTTGTTCCCTTATAAAGTCAGTATAAAAGAAATGACCTCTAATGGTCCTACTCAATACACTCTAAGTGTACTAGTGTAATTATATAGTTAAGATAAACTAATACCTAATTACACTACGACCTTCCAATGGTTTGTTCCTTTCCATCATGGTCGTGAGCAACTGTTTATAATTTATAAGGTACTGATAACATGATCCTCTGTGTGTGACACCACACACCATGTTATCTTCAATATAAATTAATTGAACAACTACATTTATCATAAATGTAGACATTTGACCAATGTGATTCTTATTTCTAGATAAATGTTTATACCAAAAGCTAGGCTTTTAGTATACATCCTAACACTTAGTTCATATTTTGTTGCATTGTTATGTGCGACTTTTGTGGTAAAAGAGTTACATCATTCTCTACTTTGCTTGCTGACTTGTCTTAGAGCAGAAATCACAGCACGTTTATATCTTGATGCATGTGTTGTAAGACTTATTCTAGTATTTTTTAATGGATCCCCTACTTCTATCCCTAGTAGCATGAAATGAGCAATGAATTGTTGTAAATATTTTTTGGGGGGTATTGGTTTGATGTTGAGTTTCTCATTTCACTTAGCTTATGTCTTGAATAGTTGATAACTTTGAAAATAGTCATAATTCATCAAGTTTGTTTACTACTTAGTCTCCTATGGTGATTTCTTAAACTACATCTTGGTTATTAGATGTTGCTTGATTCATTAAAGCTTGCTTGAAAAAAATCATGATATCTCAAAAAAAAAAAATTGAATAAATCCTAAGTATTGTACAATGTAATTGACTTGGTGAAGAAAAAAACACATGTGAATAAGGGATATAAAAAAATAGTTTCGCAAGTGGAAACTAGCCAGTTACCCCCATTGAGACCAAGTTACGTTACTAGGGAAATAAATACTTTGTTTCTCTTGATTTTGAGCACGCCTTTGAGATCTTAGGTAGATTAAGAAGGATGAACTAAGCATGTGGTAAGTAAGTGTCTATCACTAGGAGTACGAGGAACTCAATTTGATGACGACTTGACTAAGATTAGGGATTGAGACTTGAAGGGCAAAAGTCATTTACTGCACTGCGCATGAGAACTTAACTTCAGGCTATACCCATAGCATTCTACAATCAGGCTCACAAATGAAACTAGTTGATAGTGAAGGATCCATTCATTAAGAATTACAATGAACAGTCTGAGCATTTGTGTCTTGATTGCGGGTTTTTACTTGAGGACAAGAAAATGTTTAAGTCTGGAGGTGTGATGCGCGTAGTCTACATACGCATTTATGTATACTTTATCGTACATTCAGGGATTTATCTTGAGTATGTTCTACGTATTTACACTTCCTTTCATCATTATTTTAGCATAATTACTCTTTTGGTTTGAAGATCTGCTCTTATGTATTTTGTTGTAACAGGAATGCTTTTGGAGCGAAAATGTGCAAAGGAGCATCTTGCGGAGAAAAGAACAGAGCAGGGTTGTGCCTCTTGGCATGACCGTGTCAATTCACCCAAAGGAAACAAGAGGTTGGTCGTGCCCCCAACCACGGCCGTGTTGATCAACCAGCAGCCAACCCCACTCAGGCCATGTGTATTCACACGGTCGTGTGGGGGATCTAGAGCTCAACTCGATTGAGGTTGTGCCAATCGACACGACCATGCCTCACCACCAAAGATCGACCTTACTTGGGTCGTGTGGATTCCACATGGTCATGCACCAGGACTTTGAGGCCAATAGACTTTGGTCATGCCAATTGGCACGATCGTGGCACGGCCCGTGGCAGGGGCAAGGGCAGTGCCAGCATATATAAGGGGTCTTCTTCTCTATTTAAAGGGGAGAAAGTTTTTCCCCTTTGAGGAAGATGATCCAAGATCAGATCTGGTGCCCCAGAGGTCCTGAATCAATGATCCAAGGCAGAATCCAGCTCTCCATCCCTCCATTGGTAAGGATTTCTCCGAAGATCACTCGTTGGCAATCGCTAAGTCTCTTCTTCACTTCTCTCTCGATTTGAATGTTGAGACTTGCTATCTTTGTCTTCGGATTCAATTTCCTTCTTGTCATGGAGTAGTTCTCTCATTTTCGTGATTAGGGAGTAGTTGTAATGAGGATTTGATGTAAACTCTTAGAGTGCATTTGATTCAGAATTATCCTGGATAATCTTGGTTATCCATTCAAGGTCATCAATGAAAACCATGTTTGGTTTAGGCAATTTATGATCCCCAAATAACGATTTATGCTCGACACATTAGCAAAAGGTGCATGCAATCAGGAATTGAAAAACTTCAAAAAATTGAGGTTTTTCTTGATTCCAGGGTTAACGAAATTTTTTAGCCAAAAATATCCTCCGATATTTATACTTTGGGTCAAAAATACTCCTAAAATTTTTATAATGAAAATTTTATTTTAAATTATAAAAACTAAATAAAAAATGAAAATATGTGTTATTTTATTTAAAAAATAAATTTGTATTTTTAAAAATATAGTAAAGTTAAAATAACATAAAGTTTAACAAAACGTAAACTTTAAAAAAAATGTAAACTAAAAAAAACATAAACAATGTAAACTTAAAACAAAAAACATAAAGTTTAAAAATAAAAATTAATAATAATATATATTATTAGTTCTGTAATTGAGGGTAATACAGTAAAATATTAAACTAAGTTATATATTAAAATCTTCAAACAAATAAGTTTTTGTTGCATTACCTAGGTTAAACTAAACAATATTAGGTTATGTTATATTCCCTATAATCTTGGTTATGTGATTACCTAGGAATCACATAACCAAGGTCATACATGATAACTTGAACCAAACTTACCCTTAGACTATGACAATGTCATGTTCAAGTGATGATCTTATTGCTTGTTCTTGTTAAATCTAATGTGATTGTGTGGAATTGTGATTAATGATCATGTTAGGTTTGATGGATATGGTGGATTGCTAACTTAATATGGGTTGATCTTTAGATTGTATAGCCAGGGTGTCCTAGTGATAAGTATACCCTCTTAACCTGACATCAAGAAGATAGATCTTGATGAAAGGGATAATTTCCGCACAAGGGAGATCATAACTACACGTAATGAGTTTTTCCTAATCTTGTGCTCGTAGGTGACTTGTGTGATTTAGGAACGTATGATCGGGGGGTTCTAGTGACAAGGATACCCTCTTAACTAGACTTCCTAGATTACCATTTTCATTTAGGAGGATTAGATAACAATAGGGAAAGCACTCCGACACATAGCCGCGGATTAGTGTTGGTACTTCTGTTAGGCTTCCAATATGTATAAGAATTGATGATAGGAAATGGATAAATCCAAACGTACTAAGTCCCATCACTTTGAAACTAAACCCCCTAGAATATTTCGTTAAACAAGACTTCCTCACTTTTATCTTTAGTTTATTTGCTTTACTTCTATACGTACTTTTGTGCAAAAACACCTCTTCGAGAATCCATTAGTTTAGCTAATTCAAAGTGTGAATCCTTGAGTGTTCCCAATCCCTATAGGATAGATATTGTTATTACTGACGACATAGTCATGCACTTGCGGCTTCGTAATAAGTTTTTGGCGCCATTATCGAGGATTGGCCTAGCACTTAATGATTTTCAATTTGAGTTAGTCTAAACTCGGAGGGTCGAAGGGGTGGTAGCTACTCGGTGTTGGTGGTCATGTCACTTCTGGCGACTTGGCTGGTCTCTTGTTCGTTGTCGGCTCTTCGGAGGGACTGATCGACAACAGCATGTGGCTTGCTAGCTCAGCTTCTCCATGAGCATCTATCTCCTCATCCGCTAACATTATGGAATCAACCAACAAAGCTTTCCACATGGTTTTAGCTGCAAAAAAGAAAAAGAAATTAGTTAGATTCAACAAAAATAAGAGGATGAAGGTCTCACCTAAGCTGTCAAGCAATCGGATTCGGATAGGACTCAAGCTGAATATATACAATAGCCCCTCAGTCAACAGCTTGTGGATGTGGTACTTTAGACTGGCTAGCTAAGTTAAGGCTTTGAGGTAGATCGGATCCCATTTGAACTTGCTTGACTTAGGAGGGTTGGGCAACTTCATTTGCCACCTAGTCAGGAGGGTCACTAGATGGGTCAGTCGGAGGAAGAAATAGTAGGACTTCCAACCTTTGTTAGACGAAGGCATTTTGTCTAAAAATACCGCACCCATACGGGCTTGGAATATAAAAATCCTTGACTCAGATTTCTTAGAATAATAGTGTTGGATCGTAAAGTTTGCTAAGGGGGGTGAATAACAATCATTGAAACTTAATCGAGTAAGCAGCGGAAAAGAAAATTTGAAGCAACGCTAACACACCAAGTTTTTACTTGGTTCAAAGCCTTCGTCGACTCCTACTCCAAGGCCCACACTCGTCGAGTGCTTTCGTTAGGCAATCCACTAATAGTTCATAAAAAGAGTTACAAGATTAGTACAAGAACTTATAAAACTAAATTACCGACAACAAGGAAATTAAAACTGAGTTGCAGGTTGGCGGAGGTGCTTCACAGCATCACAGGAGCGTCTTTGGAGCAGTGCGCAATAGAGCAATCATGGTAGAAAGTTATGTTTGGCTCTTGGTGGAAGACTGCTTATATAAGCAGTTCCGGGCGCCTGGACCGTGATGTCAGCCAACCAATTAGTGTGCTCCACGCTGGCGACGAGATAACTTCGGGAATTCCGGGTGCCCGGACGCCCTTTCCCAGCAACCTTTTTTCCTGCAAGAAAAGGTTAGTCCGAGGTAACTAAAAATTATACTACCCTACAAAATAAAGTTAGAAAAATATGACAAATAGAGTAGTAATTAGATTCTGTCTCCTTGAGATCAGAATCTAGTCAAGATCTCAACTTAGATTTCTGAAATAGATCTAAGTTGGATCGACGCCTACTGTTCCCTCAAACGAGGAATGTGTCCTCACCAAGTCACTCTCCTCCAGTGACTTACCTTAACTTACCATCTTACCAGACATCTGGTCAACCCGTCGACCTATCTGGACTTCATGCTAACTATTTGATTGGCTCGTTGACCTAGCTAGACTTCCCTGCAACACTGAGTTAACACAATAGATAAAATAGTAAAGTAAAACAGTGTTAATAGATTTCAAGATTCGTTGGTCCGATCGACTACGTGCGGTCAACCAGAAAATAGTTGGTCACATATAACCTAGGGTTACCTCCCCTAGGCCTGGCTAGCTACACTAACTAAGACTTTCATTGTCTGGCTTCACTCACCAGGACTTCCACCATCTATCTTCACTCACTAGGGTCCGGCTTCACTCACCAGGACTTCCACCACCTAGCATCACTCACCAGGGTCTGACTTCACTCACCAGGACTTCCACCACCTAGCTTCACTCAATAGGGTCCGGCTTCACTCACCAGGACTCCACTACCTAGCTTCACTCACTATGGCTCGGCTTCACTCACCAAGACTTCCATTTTGTCTAACCTCCAGTTAGGACTAGTCACTCAGTAGACTTCTCACCTGCCTATCCTTTGGTTAGGACTTACTTTTGCTAGTCATCTAGTCCTGACTAAACTTCTCTCTTCCAAATATCAAGTCCTGTTTGGATCAACCCTTGGTCAAATTGACCAAACTTAGGTATATTATCAAATATTGAAACCCTAGAGGTCGATTGCACCAACAAATAGAAATAATGGAAGACTTGGGGGTGCAGGGGGACTCGGTACAATCAGAACAAAACTACGACCCCGTACAACAACCTAATGAAATTAGGTGCTAGCTGTTGCAAAGGAATGTGAAAATAAGAGTAGACTTCAGAATGAAAAGGGTGTAAAGGAAAATGCAGACCGACTAGGAACTGTTCCTTAAAGAAAGTGAGAAAGTCGGTCGGAGGAAGATTGAAGCAGTCATAGCTCGAGGGGATTACAATACGATAGCTGGGAGGACTGTGGTAATTAAGGTGCATCTCGTCCACCTCCCTGCCATTGAAGGCAAAGGCGATAGAGGTGTACCAGAGCCCATGGATGGCGACAAATAGACCAAAAGCCATGGGAAAGGAGGAAAGTTGAAGGGAGGTCAGAGAAAATGAACTTACGATGGAAATGGAGGTTTGAGGGATCATCCATGATAGCGAGCAGAGAGTAGAGAAGAAGAAGAAGATGGAATGAAGATGCTAAAATGATGAAGTGTCATTGAAGAACCAATCTTAAAAACCCTAACGAGGATCTCCGAGGGTCGTTCGATCAAGAGCATAGAAATGTGAGATTTAATTTGGGTCGTCGAATTTAAACAAGCAGTTGTCATATCAAAACCTCAACAGATTCCTGTCACATTAGATATTCTCTCCACCAGCATTTGACACGTGGCAACAAAATATAATACTGGCTTCTGATGAAAAGGCATGCTCATCATGTTTTGCATTAATAATGAGTGATGTGCTCTATTTCCAAGGTATCAAAGTGACATCAGTTCGAGTCAAGTGAGCGACGGTGCAAAGAAGGAGCGCTCGATCAGGAAACATGCGATCTTATAAACTCAAGTAGCTAAGTATGACATCAGTTCGAACTGAGTGATTGTCCAATTGCAGGACAAAGAACACAAATGACACAAATGTCCAGTCAATCAGACTTGTAGTCTCCTTCGACTATACTTAAGGGGGAGACTTGTGATATGACGATTGAAGGTGAGCCCTTGAGTCAGGTCAAAGTCTAGGAGACCGGTTGACATGGTAGTTCAGGTCAAGGAATGGTCAACCTTTAAAGATAGAGCAGTCGATCGGTTAGCGAAGAGGATTATCCGACCAGACCAATCGTCTAATCGGGAGCAACCAATGGGTCGATCAGACGCCAAGTTCCTTAGCGTTGAGAAATAAAGACAAGTTAGTACTCTCTAGAGCCAAGACTTCTTGGTCATTTGAAGACATGACGATTATCAGCTTGGTCGAGTCGTTCAATCAATCAAAATTGTTGTCTAATCTGGTAGAGTGGACATCCGGTCCAACCGAACTCTATGGATAAAACTGATAGGTCGAGTAAGGGACAAGTTCTTGATAACACTCTATAAATTCGATCGGCTGGAGTTATTGCCTTTTGGGTCATAGAAGGAGCTTGATCGGTTTACCATGTGCGCATACTGTGGGTCCATTAACTCAACGGCCTCATATTCTTTTTTAGCATCTTATGCTATGGAGGACAGCATATTCTACATGTAAGCTATACATTAGAAGCTTCCTTTCTGCCACACGCAGAAATTACAGGTTTGTTTTGGAAAAGGTATCATAGCATCTTTATAGTCTGTCCTTTTTTGAAAATACTTTGAGATTCGTGCATAGATAAAAATGGATACTATAAAAGGGGGTCTCTAACTACAGGCGCAAGTATGCTCACACAAGGCAAAGCTACATAATTTTACGGATCCACTAATCTTGCTATAGTTCATCTTCCACCGATCACTGATTTGAACGTCAAAGGGTCTACACCAAGAACTCTTTCACTGGCCTAGTCACTAACCCTCCTTTTGACACGTAGGAGTGTTGCTAAGTTATTCTTAGGAACTCAAAGAGTCTTCATTTGGTCAATATCAGAATCACGTACCCAGCACTTTATCTTTACTGCTTTCAGATAAAATCATATATAATTCACATGATATGTCAGTTATACCAATATGAAAGGATTTGTCAATGTTATAGTTTTGTTCTATATATACTAGTGATCGTGCACACGCATCGCGTGTGTAATATAATACATTGAAATCACATTGACCCTTTATAATGAAATTATATTAATTAAAACATTTTAATACGTAATATAATACATTGAAATCACATTGACCCTTTATAATGAAATTATATTAATTAAAATATTTTAGTATTAAAATATTAAAGTAGAGTCATTAGGGTAAAGTACATGATTTTTGAAAATCTGAATTATTTGGGTCTTTGAAAATCTGAATTGTTTGGATTTTCGAGTGTCGAGTGTCATCCTTACCGCTTCCCTATGAAAAAATTAATTTAATTTAATATTATACCTATCTTAGTAAAAAAAAACTAAGAAAAGTATATTTTTTAACATTGTCGGTCTAAAATATTTATAGAAGCTTCTTTGATCATAGTGTTGTCAATTCTAAGATGTGGGACTAAAGAGAACTATATTTTTTTATATAAAACAACCAAAGAAAATTAATGATGAGAAAAATTCATATTAATATGTCGTAGCTGAGTCTCGAACTCTAGATCACTGATTGTTTCGCTTGTGGAATTACTAATAAACCTTGGAATTATTTTTAGTGTGAATAGAAAAAAGGATATTAACGTAAATTCATTTTAAGCTTCACCAAAGTTAGTTAGTAAAGGGGGGAGATTTTTAATAAAATAGTAATATATATATATATATATATATATATATAAAACAAATATTTGTAGAACAAAACTATAACACTGATGAATCCTTTCATATTGGTATAACTGACATATCATGTGAATTAATATACACTATTATAAAAAATTTAGTATTTAGTGACGACCATATTTCGTAGCCAATCTGTCAATATATGCAATTAGTGATGGATACGGAATATATTTCGTCGTTTAAATTTCTATCATTTAGATTTCCATCGATGATAATTTTTATGACGAATATACAACGCTACGATTAACAATGAAATATATATGTTGTCACTAATAATAGGCACACATTTATACATTCTATCGCTAAATTGTGTCAGCTAATTAATGATGGATTTAAATAAATTCATCATTAATTAGCAATAGTAAGTTACTATCCTTCGTTAATATCCTGAACAGATTTTAGATTATGTAAACACATTAGCCATAGTAAGTTAATATCCATCGCTAATTAGCAATGGATATTAACTTATTGTCGCTAATTCGATAAATGAAACATGTCGATAATAATTATTATAATACAGTATAATAATAATACATCCAAATATAGTCCATCGCTAATCTTTATTAAATATTTTTCCTATTTTTGTCCATTTTCTCTTTTTACATTTAAATATAATCAAATATAATCATCAAAAATGATGATTTTCCCAACAAACTCACAATACAATCCATATCAACACGCTCACACCACAAAATCACATTACCAAACATTCATATTAATTTAAACAATACAATCCATATACAAAAAAGATAACATCCAAAACTAATAGAATCTATTACATAATATATCCAAAATTTGGACACAAAGTTTATATCATTCACACAAGACATCTGATAAAAATCTAATACAAAATTTAAAAAAAAAACATATCTCACTTTAGATTTTGGATATCTGAATATGGTGATAAAAATATGCAACATATGAAAATAATTATGAAAAATTATAATACAATTAGAGATATATATAATTTTTTTAAAAAAAATAATACCCAATATTTTTGGCTGAAACACTGAGAAAAATTAAAATATAAGATAAATGATAACATACCTCAAAATGATCTACTTAGTAGGGGAATGGTCAAGTCTGAGTCTCCTGGGACTCCAAACGATGCGAGCGCAACACCTATGAATCGAGAGTGAACGTTGTTACAGACGCTTGCATATAGCAAACTATTTCCTCAATTCGAGCCTGCCACTTATGCATCTCCCATGCCTCCTTGTCCCTTTCAACCATTGTCTCCTCCAATGACTTGAGTCAAGTTCGCAAATCCATATTTTCTTCCCGCAATGCTTGTACCTCAGTAGATGAGAAGGAGAAACTAGGACACTCCTGATCCATGGATCCCTTATCTGGTCAAAGACAACTTTGCCTGAGAGCCAACGCGTAAAGGGAGGTTTTCTTTCTTCCACCGATGACATCTTAATAAATGTCATTAACTTCATCTATGGAAAGAGGTTGTGACCCCTCTCCCTCGCCACCAGGCTAAGGCGCCTATGCAATTTTAGTGAACATTACTTCTTGTGTCAAAATAATAATTTTATTGACTTCCACATAAAGTCTTCAAATATATTAATGAAAGTCAATATTCTTACAATAATTGTTGAGGAACGTCGATCGACAAATGACTCATTCTTCTTCTTATGGGTCTTTTTTAAATACCTTCCAACAAATGATAAGTCTCTGTAATTCAACAACCTGTATACAGAGAATGCAAGTATATTAAAACTAATAAAAATATATGTGTAAGAAATTTTTATATAACTTAATTTTAAACTTGCCAAGTTATAGGCATGCTCCACTATAAAACGGGATCTATTAGTATGCTTTGTGGATCTGGTGCTTGGCCCAACAGGCTCTGAATTGTGACTACCTCAAGCAATCACTAAATTGGACTGTCAATGTTGGATAGCCCAAATGGCCCTCCAAGCCTCCCAAACTACATTAGGGACCTCGGATGGTCTAGTGCCCCTCTGCCTCCATTTGTATAACATGTTCCTATGCAGTTTAGAGTAGTAGTTGTTCCAATTTTATTTTTAAAATTCAGCCTCTTGGCCCTCCTCCCAAATATACCTCTTCTGCAACAATAGATTTTGAGAATTAGTATTTAATTTTAAACTACAAAATATGTTTTGTATTTAAAATGCTTACCAAGAATTTACCATAATAGAAGTCCTTCGTGTCCTGGTCTACAAGCCTCCATGTAGTACCAGATAGGGACAATAGTTCTTTAAACCTCTTGGATATATAGGTTGTGACCTAATGGCCATATGGGATAAAGTTGCATAGAAAAATATCATGTATAAGATATATGTGATAAATAAAAAGAAGATGAAGTACTCAAATAATTACTAAATACATAAATATTTACCAGTCACTAGAAACCCTTAAAACAATCTGATCACCATGTGCTCTATGTCTTAGTAGCATAACTATATATGCAAAATCATAGTATAAGATATACACATTTGAAATAATAGTCTTCTAACTAGGGAGATGGAAAAAAACATACAATATACCATGACATTGTTACTAATTTTTAATTACCTAATGTCATTCTGAATCAACTAAATTAACATTTTACAAGTTCTCATCGCTAGACTCCATTGGTACATCGACCTCTTCACTATTAGACATCTCTTCATCATCTATTTCCTCATAAGTGACATTAACAACTACAAGTAATTATGATACAGATTGTATTTCTGAATCAATTGAGTGTATCTCGGCTTTTTCATTTTGATATGCATCATGGTTTTGACAGTTATGGTGTTCGACATTTCTATGGTTGACCGAGACTTTATTTGACACACTACTAACCATTCACTAGGTTTTCTTCTCTTCATTAGGTACTCAAGATAGAATACTTGACCAGCTTTTACCGCGAAGATGAAAGGCTCAAACTTGTTGAATCTTTTATTTGCGTTAACCTCAACTAAATTGTAGAAATGATATATTCTAGTATTTATTCTTCGAGTTGAATCATACCATGAACATCTGAACAATACACATCTTTTTAAAGGTAAAATAAGATACTCAACCTTCAATGGTTTCCTCAAGTCTACCATAATAATCAAATTGAGTATTATTGTTATTTGTGGATTCTTTTACGCAAACACCAGAATTATACATAAGCTTTTGTGAATCGAGTTTGGCCACATGAAATATAAATCGATTAACATAATAACTAGAGTAGACTGTTATGTTACAAAGAGGTTCTAATGCAAGATTTTTTAGTCTTTCATCCTGCACATTTGATATTCTACGGTTGTTCGCCTATAACAATAGTTATAATATAAATTAGACGTATATATACCACAATTGCATTGTAATAAATAATTTAATCACAAACATATATAAATTTGAAACCAAAATACAAATTCATCCTCGAACTTGTGATTTACCTCACTTTCACTTATTGATGAATTTTGTAAGTGTAGTTGTTGTTCATATAAGCTGTTAAAGAAGATAATTTGAAGATATGTTAAATAACATGTCAAATATACGGAAAACTATGTGTGTATATATATATTGGAACTACTATCTTATATATGATTTGACCTCTTCATAGTTTAGGAGTATATATGCCCTGGCAGCATGATATTCTTATTCATTTAACCATCTAGAAACAGTTGCACTCATTGACTTACTAGAAAATTTGAAAATAGAAAGTATCTCTGGATCAACTGGTTGACTATCATCAGAATTTCAAGGACAATTACAATTTCTAATTTTCAAATTATCAGTAAAATAATAAGAGCAGAAGGAAGTTGTTTCTTCAACCAAATATACATTACATATTGATCTCTCAAATCTTGCTTTGTTACAAATATTATTCTTTAATTTCCTCAAAAACTTTTTAAATGAGTGCATCCATCTGTATTGTACAAGACCGCCTAGTTGTGCCTTATAAGGTAAATGAACAGGTAGATGTTCTGTTGAATAAAAAAAGTAGGTAGAAATATGCACGCAAGCTTATAGAGTACCATTGGAATGTCTGTCTAAAGCCGAGGCATATCGAATGTCACAATAACCCTTGAAGTCAATTCTCTGAAAAATAGACTCAATTATGTAAGTACTTACAAAACATTGTTAGAAAATAGGTCATGAAAAACTATTGGAATTAGTCTTTGCATGAATACATGACAATTGTGATTCTTCATTCCAAATATTTTTAATCCAATCATATCCACACATCTTTGGTTAGGTTAAGGCTATATCTCTGTCTTAGTCAATGATATTCTCATACTTATGAATATATGATAAGAAATCTTAGTATCTTATAAGATGTTCTCCTATGATTGGATTAGAAGAACAAGCTTAATTTTAAGTCTCATGAAACTAATTGAAATTCAATAGGAATCATTGTATCTCTATCTTAGTCTAATTATCAAACATCACAATTAACATGTATAATAATGGAAAACCAAAATTGGGCAATTAAAATAACATATATATGAACTTAGTATAGCAAAATTGTTCTAAAAATCCAAACATACATGGAACATACACATTATATCATTAAATGGCATTGCAAGGCTGGCCAGGCTCGCTAGCACAGCCGACTCACTAACACAACAGCCTCGGAACCAAATCTGGCCTCGCAAGCACAACACGAGGTCGTAGGCAGCCTCACAAGCATACACGACCTCGAAGGAGAAAGCTTTACCTTATGACGGAGAGGAGCAGACAAACGACGCTCGAAGGAGTGCTCGTAAACGGCGGAGAGCTAGGGCAAAGACGTCATAAAACTCCTAGATTCTGAGCTCGGCCACACTAACTCGCGAACGTTTGACACCAATGAGTCACGAATGTCAAAGAGAGTGCTGAGGAGGGTGGAGATGAGGCTGGCCGTTGGACATGTGGCTGAGGACCCTGCCGCCTAGGACGCATGAAGTAATGCTAGAGAACTCAAAGGAATGTCGGAGAGGACAGGCTAGAGAGGAAGAGCGCTGGAGATGCCGTAGACGATCATCAGGTAGGATCACCGAAGGATGAGAGAGGGGAGATCGATAGCGTGAATGTGAGATCGAACCAGAAACCCTATATTTTTTCTTATTTTAGGGATGGAAGTTTAAATATTCTGTCGCTATATCAGGTATGTCACTAAATAGTAGTGATTAGTGACCGTTAATATTTATTCCATCGCTATAATCGGCTGAGTTTTTTTTAATTTTATTATACAATTAACTATGGTGTATTTACTCCGTCGCTAATAGCGATGATGAATAAATTATCCATCGCTATTAATGATAAAGTAAATAATCCATTGCTAAAATGCTCACTAATATATGATTTTCTTTAGTACACCTTATCCTTTTATACGATGTGCATTCATTGTTTTGATACTAAATGCACAATTTTCATGAGAAATGATGGGAGGTTGTGATCCTTGATTTTTTTTTTTTTTTTGTTTTAACTATTTATTTCTAACTCATAAATAAATTATTATAACCCCGAGACAAGATACAATCGATTAGGCCTTTGAATGATTAATCAAACATTTAAGATTAAACATTTAAGATTTAAATTTTAATTAACGCACTATAAAAAAATTTCTCTAATGGCACTGCGGTGCTCAGTAGAGATTTTATCTAGTGACACGATAAATCTAACAAGGATGTCCACTTGAATGAGCCGTGAACATTTCTCGATTTATCTTGATAACTGATGAAAAACTTCCATAGGATCAAACCATGCACCTCCAAAATTAATGGAAGGCTGAATTCTTAAAATACCAAAATAAATAAATAACTATAATTCTCATCTTTCTGTATTGATTTTTTTTACCCTCGGACTATGGTGCATGCAATCTCTCAAATACTCATGGTTCGATTTCAAGTCTCCATGAGGTGCTCAATTGGCTAGAGGATCACAGATATGCTACAATGGGGCAAAGGATAAATTCCCGATGGGTACATGCTCTCATAAATAAAAATTTTAAAAAAAAAAATCCTTACTTGACGATCAACTATAAAATGACTTCATGATTTACCTCTCTTCACATAACTTGGGAATAGAACAGACTGTGGAAGATGTCTGAGATGAACGTAATCACCTTTTAACTTTAATGATTCGATTTTTAACACATTGTAAGATATTTTCCTTTAATAGAATGGCAACCCTAAGAGATTGAATTG
This sequence comes from Zingiber officinale, assembly GCF_018446385.1. Taxonomy (NCBI): domain Eukaryota; kingdom Viridiplantae; phylum Streptophyta; class Magnoliopsida; order Zingiberales; family Zingiberaceae; genus Zingiber; species Zingiber officinale. Next base: position 94,240,234 of record NC_056002.1, on the reverse strand, counting down.
TCCATTGCGAAAGTATTCAGATGTACTATAAAAAATTTTTATGGGACTAAAGTGGTCATCCTAGAATTAATGGGCTGGAACGGCTGAATAACTACACGAACAATGAGTTCATAAAATTTGAAGTTGGAGAGCCCTCTAACATTATTTGTTGACATTGAATTGTTTGTAGATCAAAACTGATATATGCCTAGTACAATGCAATATCAATTTCTTTAAGAATTATATGCACAAACAATACCTCGTGAGCTAATCTCTCAATTTTGATGGGAGATAATTCTCCTCTCTTCAAGCTACTTGGCCTCCTATTAGTTCAATCCAATAAATATCTACCTCGATGATATCTTGCATCACTTAAAAAAATGATCTAGCATGATCTTGCTCCTCCAACACGCTCCGCTATACATGCAAGTATCAGCTTCGCATTTCGACTCAATCTCGATCACACTTATAACACTGTTACTCAACGATGGAGGAAGATTTTCAAGATCTCTCCGCCCGTATAAAACTTACAAATCACAGATTGACGACCCACCTGAGCAAATCATTGTGATCTAAGATACTATCAACAAGGCAGAGAACAACATTAATTAAGCAAATCAAGAATACTTTGAATGTATCAAGGGAATTCAATCATGTATAGTTTGAAACACTTACCAACGAATGCTTCACTAAGTAAACGCATCATTTTTTTAATGATTCATATGTTAAAGGATTCACCAGGCAAGCAGAACCATCATGGCCTAGCCATTCCAGTCTCTGGTATGGATGCAGGCAGTTGAAATTGCTTATCAATTAAAATTTAAGAAAGAGAATTAATTGTAGTTTCCAGAGTGTAGATATCCAAATGCAAAATAAATAGCAAATGCAATGATTTGTGCACAGAAATGAAATCCATATTAAAGATTGGCAGTAACGTCACGTACCTTGAACAAAGCTCTAGCTCTACCATTTCCTGCAAATAGGCCATACTTTCAGAGCTAAAAGCATATAGAAAAGAGGGGAAAATGTAGCTTCAGTTGCTTACTAGCTAGGAAATAGAGGAGAACTTCGATTCACTTAGTCTTGTGGAAGTGAAATAATAATAAACAAATAGCAACGATGTCTCAACTATGTGGGAAACATATACCATTCAGGTATACGTAGCGAGATAATCCCTGTTAAATTAAGAGAAGATACTAATTTTCATGTCATGTTATCCATATTGCATAAGCATCACCATTGATAAGTTGCATAGCTGAATTGTCAAGGAAATAAGAACGTTTAACAAATGAGTAGCCTGACATTTCAAACAATATTTTGGATGAAAATGCCTACTTAAAGAGCATAAATGAGGTCATACCAAATAATAATTAATGCTCACCACTCACCAGGAAAGGAAGCTACCACTTGAGCACCACACGAGCTTTGCTTACTGATAATACCAGCCACACTCGAGCATCTCAAGGGGTTAAAGGTAGGAATTGCAAGCACCTCCCTGCATAATTTACCAACCTATCTTTAAATCCACCAAGGTGAAAAGTTTAGTCACTAGTAGTAGCAAGAGGATTCAACTACTATGGTAGAAACTGCAAAAAAGTACAAAGATTTAGAAAGAAAGCATGAAACAATATCCATGATTAATTACTGCTCCACGATTGCAAACAAGTCATAGGCCAGAACTTAAAATAGTGGCACAACTACAATTGTCATATTTAACACAGCCGAACTTGTCAACCAGAAAGTATAAAACTAGAATTGATCAATCTTTTCTTCAAGACGCATGATCTTTTTTCGAGGCACTTGGGAAATAATCACCTGGATGAAATACAAATACAGTCAACAAAATTAAACTAAAAAAAAAGCAACAAAGATGCCCTTGCAAGACTGCGGCAGCAAGGAAACAATTGCAATAAAGAATGACGATAGCAGACAAAAGGCCACTTAACAATTCCGCTCATGCATATGAAATAAACGAAAATAAGGGAGTTCTCCACAGATTATGTTCCTTGTTACAAAAAATTAATCGATCGACGAGGATCAATGTCTATATGATCTCCAAATGGTTGAGGAAAAGAGGCATTGAACCCATATCCATCATAACCATCCATGCCCATGAGTTCGCCATCAGGTCCTCTGAATCCAACCATTGGGGAGGAAGACCAAGGAGCTGGAGTTGCAGGTTCAGAGCCAGGCAGATCAGCATTCATCGTCCCATGAAAAGATGGATTCATGGGGTTCTGTGGAGAGTTTCCTGAAGGCCTCCTGTTGCCAGAACTTACTATTGGCGCTGATTGTTGTTGATTCTTCTGAGGTGGTGATTTCGGCCTCAAACTTTCAATCTCAGGCGTAGTCAACACAAGATGAGGAGCATCAGGTGGTGGGTTTCGCCCTCCACCACCCTGCCAAACCTTCCCATCCTTGTCATTGAAATTCCGAACATAGGTCTGCCAATCAACAAGCAATCAGGACAGTCACAAAGAGAAAGAATCAAATGTTACTAATATAAAGAATCTTTGAAAAACATTCTAGCGTATTGCAAGGAACATGTACCTCAGCATTGAAATTAGAGGAAGATAATCCTTTGCCTACAGTTAACCAGCCAGATCGAATATTGTGGTCCTCACCAAAGAGTTCAAGCCTCCTTCGTCCAAGTGCAAAATGCTCAATAATTCTATACATATCATCTGGCTTTTTGGTAGATCCAGCTGAAGGTGACAAAAGAAGGAGAAGAAGAAAAAGAAGATTTATTGCAAGTGGACACGCTAACTGTAAATCAAACACACCATATAATTTTTTTAATTGAATTAAATTGACGGGGAAAAGTGCAAAAGCCATCATGCCTTATGCAAACTAATATGTTTAACTAAGGGAACTAAAGGATGGCAGGTTGATGACTAAGTTATGGTGCTGGAGGTTTATCTAAAAAAACAAGAAATGCCAAAATGAAACACATCTAACCACTGGGGAAAAAATCTATTTTACAAGTTAAGTGACAGTGAATATAATATAAAAGCTACATAAGGTCCTGGTGGTTGGTGCAAAAGGGCACTAATAGCTAAGAGGCATTTAAATACTATAGAGTAGATAAGGATCCTATTAGTAAGGAGGTCATGTAAAAAAAAGTAGCACATTCAGTTAATGGAGATAAAAATATTGTACAGCACTCTAAACTAACCATCACTTGGTGCCTCAGCGATTATAACATCTGTGTCGATATTGGCATGGATGATATGTCCATCAGTGCTACGTCGAACCGTTCCTTTTATGCCCATCAAACAGTGTTCCTGTAAATGTTAAAAGAAACAGAAAAGTAAAACAAAAATATAGACGAGCAGGCATGAAGAAGAATAGGAATATAATGGGGAAGGAACCAACCTTTGAATGCTGAAACAGTGTGTGAGAATCATGTCTCAGACCTGGAGTAGCATTCTTTTTGTTTGTCTTCACCCAACAAATATCTTCACACCTTCTAAAACCCCACTATAAAACAGATATAGTAAAGGTATACAAGTCTAAGAACAGGGATAACAGATATAGTAGCAAAAAAACATTAAAAAATAGAAACAGTAGGTGTGGAGGAGCTACCTATGATGCTAAGAGAATATTACATGCACAGCATGTGAGAACAACAAACTAAATCAAGAGAAGATAAATAAACTGAAACATAAGTGGCATAACATACCTTTTTTAGACATTGACGACCCTGTTCCAGCCCCACACCATCACCGACCCACAAGAAGATAAATGATGGTGTGTCAGCTATTGCCTGCATAAGACAGTAAAATGTGCTTAAATGGCAGACTCATCCTTCACTGAAAGAATGGCCAACTTGCAGCATAGCATCTCAAAAACAATACACCTCAAAGATGATTAGAAATTCAAAGTAGAAGACTTAGACATACCTCAATCTTGAGATCGCGTATCTGCTCAAAAGTCCAGTACTCCAGGTGATCAGTAATACCAGGAGCTCGATGAACATACTCCTCCCAAGGAGGATCCACAAGAATAACATCAAATTTGGTCCCAAAGAATTCAGGAGAAAGTACATGATCCCGTAAATCACACTTATAATACATGGGTGTTGAAGCTGACTTAGCGACAATCTCATCTTTTCGCTGAATAAGTTCTCTCAACTTTGGATAGTCCTCAACGACACTAGTAAGCTCGAGCTCCCTGATGAAATTCTGGGGTCTCATGCCAGTGTCAACAAAATTCTGAGAGTAGTCATTTTGTTCCCCTCTTGAGGGAGCTTTACCAGATGGTCCACTAGTTCTTGGAGGTGCCCAACCTCCTGGAGCTTTATCATGTTGCATATCATGACTAGCTGGTCCTGCTGTATTGAATCCTGGAGCTGATATATTAGGTGGAATACCCCTTACAGTGCCAGCTTGGTTGAAGTACATTGAGTGACCAGGACCAATTCCCATGTTGGGAGGAAACCTAGGCCGGGCTGGGCCAAGGGAAGGTATATGAGGAAGGTTGGGTGGAGGAGCCAACATATTCATATCAACACCTCTAGCTCCTGGCCAAACAAGTGGTGAAGGAAATGGAGGGATGATAACACCAGGTCCAATGGGTGGAGGTGCAGTCATGTTTGGTCCAATTGGCTGCATTGGACCAGGTGGCATGCCGAGGGGAGCAAAGGGAGGACCCATCATAGAAGATGGAGGTCCAACACGTTGAGAATCCCTCCCATTTAATCTTCCTCTTCCTCCTCTTGCTGATTTACCACCTTTAGGTCCTTGTTGAAGACCTCTATTAAAAGGGCCTGTTACCTGGCTGTTCCCGTAAGATTGAATATTATCACTAGAACTATGTCCTGCACCTGCACGACTGATGTTCATAGATGCTTTATGGTTCCATCCTTTCCCAGTCTGTGAATCAAAAGAATTTCTTCCAGAACTTTGTTCTACAGGTGAGCCATCATCCAGGAATCTTTCCTGTGAATCATCCCCATAAGCTGATGCAGTTTTTCCTTTATCCTCAGCTAGATAACCCCATTCCTCATCACTACCTCCTGAAGCAAAATCCTGCTGTGAGCCCACTTCAGCTTTCCTTCCAGGAAAGGTTGAAAGTGAATCATCCTTTCCAAAATCTAAATTCCTATTTGGCCTGATTTCAATTGAATCAGAGTTTTCATTTCTATTGCTAAATGTCGATGAACCTCTTGCACCTTCAGACCTAGTCCGATTATCTTTTCTGTAACCAGATCTAATTTGAATGTTCTCACTACCAAACCTTTCCTGTTCATGGCTATGGATTTCCCATTCCTTCACCTGACCAAAATCATCACCATCTATTGGCTCTTGCCTGCCTTGAATTCTCTTCCAGTGATCTTTAAAAACTTCCCTCTCCCTATTCCTGTCAGTCAAGGATCCTTTAATGCTAATGCTCTTTTCATTGTCTGAATCTGAAAATCCTCGGTCATGCTCTTCATACTCTCTGTAGTGTCTTCCTGTTCTCTCAGGACTACGAGACTGTCTATAACGGTCAGCATTCCTTGTACTTGTACCCCGCATCTGAGAATGATTATCTTCATCCATGTTGGTCGCTTTCTCCCAGGTTACAACTTCATCACGATTACCATGATCAAAATCTCTTTCTTGCCTTTGCTTGTCGCCTTTCTCACTATGCTGCTTTGAACTGTATCTATGGGAACCTTGTTCAACATCTTCTGTTGGCCCAGTAGCTCTGTCACTTACCTTTATTTGCCTATCATCTCTGACTGCATTTGATCTACTTTCATGAGGACCATCAGTCATCCTATTTTCCTCATCTTGCACTTCCAATCTGTTCCAATTCCTGCCCCTTTCACTACCATCCTTCCTGTCATCTCTGTTGCTTGACCTACTACCCTTGTCACCACTTGAATCCAGAACCTTGCTTTTACCCTCTCCTGAATCATTTCTGAAGTCTGTCTCTATGTCCACTTGAAGATCATGCTTATTAGAATCTGAAGCTTTCCTGAGTCTTGAATCAGATCTGTCAGTGTGACTGCCTTCATCTGCTCTCTTTGTGACCACCTCTACTTCATCCCATCTCCTACGATAGGTGTTTCTTTCATGTTCATTCTGAACTTGATCTTTTTTTTCCTTGTCGCTGTCCTTCCTCTCAGGATATCTGGAGTCTCTTTCATGCAACTTCTCATTTTCATCATCATATGAACTCTCTGCTTTATTTCTGCTTTTATTATCAGAGTTATCATGTGCAGAAGCTTTGGAACTTGGTTTCCTTGAGGGATCCCACTCATATCCATCATCTCTCCTCTTTCTGCTGCTGTCCGGTTCCCTGTCTCTGTAGCTGTCACTAGGTCGCCTATCAATTCTCTCATCTGCATCTTTCCGTGGGATCTTTAAGCGGGGCTCCTTTCTAACTGAATAATCATCCTCATCACCACTTCCGATGCCACTCGAGGCACCAGACCTCTTCTTGGACTCATTCCTGTCATCAGAAGCCTTCCTCCTGCCACTGTCTTGTTCATCAACTTCCTCTGCATCCGCATGTTTCCTTGACTTGCTAGATTTGTGCTTCTTCTTATCTGTACCTTCCCGGTCATCATAATCTTCCTTGCTCCTAACCTCTACATTTTCCTCAACATCTCTTTTGCTTCGAATCCTGTTAGATTCAGACCCTTCCATTTGCCACCTTACCGGTACAATGGCAAATGACTCACAGATAGAGACCTGCTGCAAACAAGTCTTGGAGGTGACAAAAAAAGCTGAAAGAAATGCCTTTTATTGTGAAATAACAAAACCTATACTCTAGCCATTCATGCAAGAAGAGATAACTCGGAAAAAAACAACCACGAACCAAGGACGATGCCCCCAAAAGCCCTTTCTCAAATCCAATCGTAGTGGACTCCGGTGAAAATCTATCGAGTTCTTCCAACAAACCTACAGAAAACCACAATTGAGAAAGCGATCCATCAGAAAAGGGCAAACAAAGATCGATTTTTAACAAGTCAGTTCCATTGGAAACCCTAGGAGTAATTAAACTAAAAATAAAGTCACCTTGATAAAGCAAGGAAAAGAAAAAAGGGTGGTAAAGAACGACCGAAGTCGAAAACCTAGGATTTTTTTTCGATTGGTCCGCGCCGTTTTGGGCGATCAGACAAGTGAGAAGATCGAACGGGGGAAAAAAACGGGGTAGACGAGATGAAGCGGAGATGTTACCGATCAGGGCAGAGGAAGAGTCGGAGCGTCACGCCTGATCTCGATAGGCGGTGTCGTCCCTCGCACGCCGCCGCAGGCCGGAGAGGGAGGGGATTCGACCGGAACGGCAAGGAGATGATATACAGAAAGTCGGTGTGGGTTTCAGTTGCTAGAGCTTGTAGACCCGGTTATTTTCCTCCGGTTCGTGAATTTCAATCGAACCGGTAAGGTGTGGGTTTCAGTTGCTAGAGTTTGTAGACCCGGTTATTTTCCTCCGGTTCGTGAATTTCAATCGAACCGGTAAGATTCCAGGCAGCCCAGGCTTATTGAAATTGGCAAGCCTTTTAAATCGATCCGATCCTATAGAATTTTCTTACTCACGGAAAACGGTCCAAAAACCTAGTATCCTTAAGTTGCGCCTGGCATTTCATCTTATAAAAAGGCAGTAAGGAGAGTTGAATAATGAATGTTATAAAAACAAAGTCAAGTCAAACCGAACAATACGAACTCGAAGGCAACTGAAGTGAATCGAACTATACAAGATGAACATGATGTGCATGTACATACCAACAACCAGAAGCACAGGATAGTGATGGCATCCTGGTTCCGAAACAATTGGATACACATTAGCATTCAGCCAAAGATAGAAGTTCCATGTTTCAATCTCTGAAATATTTGATAGCACAGCTGAGCATGAGAAAGAGGGGGTAGAAAAGATTAACAAAACACCAATGACTGACTAACGACGATGATGGTACAACAGGCTATGCTGGCGATGCGACAATGCAGCTGCAGCACTAGAAGTGAAGTTGCCTACATTGAGCCACACTTGCTTCCAGTGGGCAATACGGGCATTTGAAAGCCCGTGTGCTGCTCTTAGAGAGCTTCACTATTGATTGCTTGGAGAGAACATGGCCGCAAGGCATCAGCATTGGAGGGTTTTCGTCACTGCCTTGCTCCCTTAGCACTGGACAAACGAAGATGGAGTGGAACTGAAATTCTTTGCCGAGGTCGATGGGAACTGGGAGTTGCTTCATTGCTTGCCACTCCTGTTTCTTGACTGACATCACACTTTCGAGCTTCAGAAGCGTCGGCAGTCCTTGGACACCTGCGGCAATCGCCACACTGAATGGGCTTTGATATGACTGACCCACGTGACTGCAGAATTGCTGCATGAATTCATCAGTCAGTTTCTCCCAATGGTTTGGGGACAAAAGATCTGCATAAGGGGATTTGTGGAGTTTCCCAGACCATAATAGGCAACCCATCAGCTTTGGAATCTCAACTTTGTGTGCCGACGCATTAGGAGCCAAATGTTTCCGGACATAATGGAGTGCATTCTGTACACAGTCATTCTGCAGTATTTCCACAAATTGCAGCTGGTGGAGCTTCAGTTCAAGATTTGACCCATTCTGCATTAGCCATTCACTGTGGCTGGAAGCCCAATTAAGTGCAGGTTCAAGGTTTCTGCACTTCATAGCCTCCAGTATTCCATACATTTCAAGGAAAGGAGTTTTCAGGGCTGAGGCTTCTGGCTCGTTTGCCTCACTTATAAAGCAGTCTCCCAGATCAAATAATCCCTGCCTATAGAAGTGGCTTGCAATAATCTGATTTATTATATGCAGATCAAAGTTAACATTTCGATATGCCTTTGATATGTCTGGATTGAAACTCTTTTCAACCACTTTGACAAATTTACCAAGTGCAGCGTTCAGATCCTTTTGGAGAGCTTCCAGTTGGTTCACTGGGGCAATCTCATTGAGTTTACTCTTCAGATCCGCCAGTATTTGTTTTGGGTCAGAGTAACTAGTAGCATTCTCAATTGACTGCATCTTCATTATTGCCTGTTCAATCTCTTGCTCAATTTGGTTGATTAGTTCCTGGGTCTTAGAAGATGAAAGCTTCTGTTTCTTAGAAACTCGATCAAAAGCATCCTGTATGATATCTAGCTCCATGACTTGTTGCAGAACCCCACTTGCAGTACCTGTATGATATCAAGGAACCAATGTGCCAACAACGATTTCAGCAGTCCATATAATTACAGGGACATGATGGGCTCAATTTCCCCCAAATTAATGCAATTACCTTCAAAAAATCTTTAGAATCTTGAGGAAAATTTGAAGTATTAAGGTAGACACAACAAACAATACAGAAATCAAATCCTCACACCTACACACGTTTGAAATGCTGCACCTATGGATAATTCTTAAAAACTCGAATTCTTCTCCAGCTATCAAGGCCATGTCATGAATAATTGATCACAGTCTCAATAATGAATAGCCAATTGACTATAGCATCTCCAGTGCCCTAAGTAATGAAATCCTACCTATTCTTATCTCAAGATGGAACAATACTCAGCGGTCTGCTACCTTATGTGCTTGGTTTTAGTGACCTTTAGATTAAACGTGCTCACTACATCAAATCACAAGGACTAGTCAGTCAACCCGGGTTGCTGCTCCACCCTGCTAATCAAAGGATTCTCCTTATGCATGAAAGTTTAGCATGAGTATAATAATCTTGTTAAAGGTATTTGGTTTATTACGAATTACATGCAGTGGGTTTAGCCTCATATTAGAACTTCTAGATTTAGGATTTAACATGAGTATAGTCTATATATTTTCATGTAATGATTCTCATTAACGGATACAATATATTTTTTTCCCCAATTTCTACATGGTATCACCCTTTTATGGTAGAGTTTCCAAAGAGATATTTCCGTTAGGGGAGACCACTGCCACTGGCAATGACCTCCCATCATCACTTGACCTGTTCTCTCCTCCCTTAATCCACCTCTTCTATTCTTCTCATTATGCTATGCTGAATCCTCTCTGCCCTCTTTATTGACATCAAACATGTGCAATCCATCTCCTCTCCAGTACCTGTGCTGCATACAATTAGGTGCTCTTAGCAGTCAAATTTGTCAATCAATCGCCATAGGGGTTGTTCAGATTGTTCAGGAGGGCTCTCATACAACTCTTATTTGAACACACAAATCTTCTGAATTAGCCCTGCTGATCTCTCCAGTGTTGCACAAACCCCTTCTTCCTCTCTCTCATATGCACAATCACTAATTCGTATTGTGCACAGAGGCCAGGAACAATGTCCTTACTCTCGATCTTGTGAATGATCTCAATATGACACAGCTCATCCAACTAGTACAAGAGCAGATCAAAATGATCACCAGATCTAGCTCATAGGATTCACAAGCTCATCACCTCTTCTTCTGTGCGATTTCTTCACACAACGTATCTTTGAAGCTAAAGCCCATCTACCGAACTCTGTCACATTAGATCATTTGTTGCTACTCAACACCTTTGTTGGATGCTTGCAGCACTGTAACTCCTGTAGGCCACTTTTACCCTTCCAAATTGACCTCAAGAGCATCCTTCTCCCTCTTTTGATTTTGTTCTAGCAAATGTCCTTAGTGGAGCATGCACAATCTCCAAATACGTATGGAGAAGCTATACAGAGATCCCAAGACTCCAGCTCATCTTAATCTTTCCTTCTCTCTGCCTTCTCTTCCCTTTTGTCAATTGCTCTCTCTTCTATTTTCTTCGTCAATGTGTTGCTTCTCCCTCTATTTTCACATGACTCCTACGCGTGGAAGACTCTTGATGTTAGGAAACTTGATCTCGTATTTGTTCTCAACAGAGTCTTCTGTGCATTCGCCCTCTTCCATCTGCATTGCAGGGGAGTCCTTAGCAGCATCTTCCTTAAGTTGCTCCTCATGCTTCAGTGGTCCGACCTCTTCTTCCTATACCTACCTCCTCAGGCTGCTACCAACACTTTTAGACAATGTATTTGCTCCCTTCTTACTTTTATCATCTCTAGTGAAGGCCTAGATAGATAAAATGTCTTTTGTTCTCATTTTGCAACATCTAGAAAAATATCAAGCTATACTATCCATCTCAACTGAAGATTTGAACAAAGAAAATTTTTTGTTCTCATTTCATTACATCCAGTAAAGGCTAGAGTTATGCATCTTTCCTCCAAGATCTGGAGTGTTTTGTTCCCTTAGTCTATTACGTGTCATTGCATGTGTTGTATGAACTCACTTCAGGGAGAAATCCAACCAAGAGATCAATTCTTTTAATCTCTATGTATCCTTTCTCTCTTTGTCGATGTATTGATTTGAGGTCAAAAATACAGTTGGCAATGTGGTCATCTAAACTTGAAGGGATTGTTGACTGCATGCTTCATTTAACTCCTTAACTTTTGTTTCATCTACATGAGAATAATATGCTTGTCCTACATTTTCTAGCTCACATAACAAGCTAGATAAAGGTAGTGTCTACTCTGCTTGAGGTAGAGTGCTAAAGAGGTATTGGGTTTATTAGCTACATTTTCTAGCTCTCATATTAGTATTTCTGGATTCAGGATTTTTTCATGAACCTATATAAACCCAAGCAAGCATTGTTTCAGAACACAATACAATAGTTTTCTTTCCTATATCCATAGATTTCAAAACCAAAGTGGGTCAATAATAACCTTGGATAAGTCTATGCATTCATATAATTAAGAAGTGTAACAAGAATGAACCAACATTTCAACCAAGCATTTCATCTTTGTGAGACCACCAAAGGAATGGGACATCATAGCTCTACTATACACATATTAATACTCTGTTTTCAAAAAAAAAAAAAAAAAAACAATCATTTGTTATCATAACAAACAATGTATCCATACCAGAAAATTGCAAGAAAGGTATACAATATCACTACAATTCAAGTAATATTGCTGCAAGTCAGCACTTTTGCATAAAGATAAGAGTATAAAATACATTGAATATACTCGGCCAATAATAAGTTCGGCAAAATCATGTTAGTTCCAATTATCTTTCACAGCAGCCACCAAGAAACAAGCTGAGATTGTGGTCTCTTGTTTATACAATAAATAATTGGCAGCATGAAAATGATCCCTTGTTTGAAAAATATGTAATGAGTTTAAAGGATTAATTATTTGGCATTTTATTACAAAAGAAGCTAATATTTGAACCGAGCATGATTTGAGATTTTGTTGTAAAAATTTTAAGTGCTAATTAACTATTTCAATGAAGTAAATTTTCCTGATCACGTGCATTTCAAAATAGTAATTAACTAATCACAATCTCCAATAAAGAGAGGTGACAAATGTACTAATTACAAGGAAATCATTGATGATAATGTTTCATAGAGTAAATTACTAAATTTGTAAGTCAGTATAGTGATAATTATCTTTCAAATTACATGATATCATATGTTTAATTTTGTTTAACATAACTAATCACTACACTGTAGCATGGCAATTTAAATGCTAATGAGATAACCTTTACTAGCTACTAAACTTAACTTGTTTGCATAACTTTGTGAATTCTGTTGAGTCCATATCAAAGTTGCTACCACACCTATGAATATAACTAGAAATAATATGATTTTTTCAATATATTATAGGTGAGTATATTCAGCTTCAGTTTAGTACTCTTGTCTTTCTGGAAAAGGCAGATCTGGATCAATGATTCAATATTAATTGACTTTCAGATGATGCTATCTACCTTTATAGTAAGAAACAACTTGGTTGCAAGGATTGTCCCCACTTCAATACATATAAGATAGAGAAAAATTTAAAATTCAGTAACCTTTTTCATTTTTTTTTACCAAATCCAAGATCTCCACAACTTCTGTATAGATTGGGACCTCCTTTATCAACTAATGTACTACCATGGAAGGTTTGAAAGAGTCTGCAAAACACTATGTCAGCAATCCATTGTCTAGCTCATGTGGTATACAGTAGCATATACGAGAGCACATATAGTCAATATAAAAATATCAAACATATTTTTGGTATATAAAGTATTTATCAGTTGCACAGAAAGTATTTAAGTAAATAGGACAGACTTTTAAGTTAATATGGACATGTTTAAAGTGGTTTAAATTAACCAAATACAAATTTTAAATTACACATGTTGATCGCATATGACATATATGCAGCCATATGCTGTCATTATATGGTTCCCGTCAAAATCCGCCTAGGCGGCCATGTTTACGATCCAAGAAGGGTTTTTTTTTTAAAACCATAGCACCTCAACTAATTTCACCCAGAAATTTCAAAATTTTGATTGTATTCAAGTCTAAGCGGCGATAATATATGATATCTATAAGAGTATAAGAAGCCAAAATTCTCCACATTTGAGAATAGAAGACAGATCTATCTAACATAAAAAAGGGAAATCACAGATCGATTTCCAATTCAGTACCATTGGAAAACCCTAGGAGCAATCAAACTCAATCCAACGTGATACAAGAAACCCAAAAGAGGAGGGAAGGTGAAAAGCGCCACAAAAATCCAAAACCTAGGACTTTCCAATTGGTCCACCCCATGTCAGGCAATGAGACAAGCGCGGCTATCGAACAGGAGAAGCAACGGAATAAGACGCAATGGCATAGAGATGTTACCGATCAGAGAAGAGGATGTGCTGGAGGATCTCGCCGGATCTCGGTGGTCGCCGTTTTGTCTCGCACGCCGCCGCAGGCCGGAAGAGGGAGAGAATTCGATCGGAAGGGAGAGGAATGCGAGATATTAATGAGTTAAGTCGGAGGGTTCCAGTTCCAGCTTCTAGACCCGGTTTATCTCCATGTGAATCCGGTTTGATGGGAATTGTAATCAATTTTTTTTTTTTTTTGGACGGATTAAATAATTGTCATTTGGTTCATGCGAATTTTTAATTTTAGTTAAATTATATTTCATGAAAAAACTATATTTTAAAAAATAACAAAGTTTGATGGATTACCAAAACAATATAAAAAAATGACTAAAATCATTAATGAATGGTGTGTAAAAATTAATTTGACCCGCCAAGTCCAATCCGATCTGAGTCATCGGATTGGATTCGAGTTAGAGGTTTTTAGATTGGTTTAGATTTAGGATCCAAGTTTTTTTATAAGTTAAATTAAATTTTATTTTAAAAATTAAGATATTTTATGAAAATAAATAATAAAATATTAATATAATAATTATAAAATATTAAAATAAAAAATAAAAATTATAAAGAAAAAAAAGAATTGATCTGTTTATCGACTTACTCATAGACCTGACCACGGTTCGGAACCGACGGTTCGACGGTTCGGAACCGCCGGTTCACAGTTCGGTTCACGGTTCGTCACGGTTCGTCACGGTTCAAGATTAATATGTTAAAAAAATTAAAAATTAAAAATTAAACATTAAACATTAAACATTAAAAATTAGAAATTAAAATTTATTAAACAAAGGGCTTGCACTTATTTAAGTTGCCTACGTATCCCTTTAGGGGAATCAAAGTCCACGTAGTTCTTTTACATTTTTTATCCTTTTACATTTTCATTCACTTCCATTTCCTGTTCCTGTCGTATTTGTTCCTTCAGTATCAAAATCTTCAACTTCGTCATCTGAAAGTTGCATTCCTTGGATTCTTTTCTCCGCTCTGGTCCAATCGTCCAGTAATGCTTGGGCTTCCAAGGAGTCGGGAGACAAAGTTTATCGTCGTTCATCTAATATGTTGCCGCCGGCACTGAACGTCTGCTCCACAGCAACAGTTGACACTGGACAAGCTAAAATTTCTTTTGCGATCACGGAGAGAACGGGAAAGCTTTGAGCCTTCTGTGACCACCACTTTAAGATGTCGAAGTTTTCGCTATCTGCTTCATTAAAATCAAAAGAAGTCGTAAAATAATTCTCAAGTTCCTGTGTGGAACTTGAGGATCCCCGTGGACGTTTTGTCCGTTCTTTTAATAAGAGTTGTGGTTTTGTAAGTTTTAAATTACTACTAGTAGTTTGTTGAATTTTAGAAATATTAATTTGTGTTCCATATTTTGCATAATATTGATTAAAAATATCATATAAATAAATTCTAACATTATATATAATATTAATTGGATCAGGGGAAGAAGAATCTTTAATTGGAATTAAAACATCATAATATAAAGTTAACATTTCTGGTAAAACTTCTAATTTAAATCTAAGATCTAAAGCAAATGCAATTAAATAAATTTCAGGAATTAAATAAAAATATTTTTCCCATTTAGTTTTCATAGCTAAGATGCAAGGAGATAAAGATTCATTATTAATATGTTCATTTAAAACTAATACTATATTAGAAAAATTTTCTAAAACTAATTGAGCAGTGGGATAATAAACACCGGAAAGTTGTTCGGTTGCATCATTAAATACTTTTAAAATTTCACAAATACTACTACAAATATTCCATTGTTGTGAAAATAAATATATATTAGTATTAGTGTTTTGTGCAAAAAATGAACATAATAATTCTTTATATTGAAATGAATCTTGTAATAATTGATATGTTGAATTCCAACGTGTTGGTACATCACGTGGAAATTTTTTAGGTCTCATTCCATTAATTTTACAAAACCTACCACATTGTTTCATTATAGATGGATGAGACCATAAATAAGAAATTGCAATTCTAATTGGTTTAATATAACTTTCTAAAATTTTTAAACCATCTTGAACACATAAATTTAAAACATGGCATACACAACGAATATGAAAAAATAAACCTCCAATAATAGGTTGACAAACAAATTTTAGATCATCTATATAAGCGGTATTAGAACTAGCATTATCTAATGATATTGAAAATATTTTATGAGTTAAACCATATTCTTCTCAAATTAAACATAATAATTGTGCGATATTATGAGCATTATGTGATTCATCAAAAACTCTATAAGCTAATAATCTTTTTTGGAGGTTCCAAGAGTTATCGATCCAATGGCAAGTCACACCCATATACGAATGTGTTTGCCAATGATCACTTCAAATATCGGAACATAAAGAAACTTTATTATCTAATTTACTAAATTCATTAATTAAATTCTTTTTTCCTTGTTTTACTAATTTTTTAATTGTACGAGTAAGTGTAGTCCTAGGAACACGTTTAGCACATGGATTAAGAGATTCTTTACAAAAATCTTCAAATGTGCATTTAGATCCAAAACTAAAAGAAAGATGTTCTACGGAAACAAATTTAGCTAATGATTCTCTTAATTTATTATCCGAATATAAAAATAAACCGGAATCGGTACTACCGCTAGTTGAAGAAAATCTTGATAATTGTGTTTGAGAACGGTCGAGTCCATATTCCGTCGAGTGCTTCGTTTCTACATGTCGTTTCAACGACCCATAGCCGCTGCCGGCTTGGAATTTGCATTGCTTACATTTTGCACGCATTTCTCCGACGGAAGAGTGACCTTCTCAAAATGTTTAGTAAAAATAAGACTTTAGAGGAGGAAGTTCCCAAAGAAGTAATTGCATCGGTACTTCCTTGTGTTTGGTGTCGGATTCGGAAGATGCTCGATCTCATCATCGGTAGATTGAATGTTGGGGTCCTCCTCCCGCAGATTCATTATTTGCTTTCCCTTCCGAGCTCGAGATGATGCACCTCCGCGGCCTCCTTCCATTGTAATTGAAAACGAAAGCGCGTAGAGATTAGAGAATACGAAAATGAGATTAAGAGTAGAGAAGATGTGTGTGAAAAATGATGAAATGAGCTCTCTATTTATAGAGTTTTGATGGTAACGGACACTAAATCATAGTCATTGATCAAAAAACGGTCAAATGATCCTAACCGTTGAAAAAAAATACCTAAAAAACCCTCCCAACGGCTACGAACCGCCGGTTAACCGGCGGTTCCAACGGCTATGAACTGCCGGTTAACCGGCGGTTCAAGCCGTTTTAAAAAAAAAAAAAAAAAAAAAATGTACGGCTGAACCGCCGGTTCAACCCGCCGATTCAACCCGCCGGTTCGCCGATTTTTACATCTAATGAACCGGAACCAGCATGGCAACTTGCCGGGCCGGTTCCGATTCGGCCCGGCGAACCGGGTCAACAGGCAACCGACCCGTTGACCCTGTTACGGGCCCGGGCCGGGTCCAGGCCAGACCCGGCCCGGGGTCGGGTCTACTTACTCATGTTTAGGATTTTTCAAATTGAATTCGAATTCAGATAAATTAAATTTTTTTTTATAATATTCTTAGTTCAATCCGAACTCATCCGATGCATCTAAAATTAGATCCCTTGTTAATGATTTGTATCGATTACATATTCATCCCCTAACATAATTTAAATGACTTGATTGAATATTTATTTAAGAAAATAATATCTTAAATTAGAAAGCAAGAAAAAAAAATCTTCCTTGCCTAGTCCCATGAACTAAAGAATGCACCCCTTCAATAAGTGTGTTATTAAATAATTTCGATGTTTAAATAAAGATTTAAGTTAAAAAAATATTATATTTATTAATAAAATATATATTAAGCCGAGATCAAGTAACGGTTGATAAAGAAAAAAAAACCTAGAGAGTAATTTGTCAATGTAGTTTGACAATAGACTTGCTAACATTACATTTACAATTAGACAACAAGCCAAAAGGTACACAATCTAACACAAACTTGATGTTCTACCATCCAACTTGTTGGAAGAAATGCCACATAAGATTGACAATTACAGAAACACTTAGTGCTGGGATAAGAGATGATAGAACAAACAAGATTTAGTTTCCTTCATTTTGAGATCTGTACCTCAGCCTTCCTCCCAGTCGATGTCGTCCTCTTCGTCACCGGATTCAGTCGCCTCCATGTTCAAGTCCACAAGTACATAATTTTCACCTGAACCTATTATTAGTAACATGATGAGAGAATAGTGTCGAATTTCAATGTTAGATGCAATCATTCGATGAACTGAGTCAGATACAATATGAAAGTATCTCAATATCACTGTCAAATGATAATTTTAGAGAGACCTCCACTTGAAAAATAAGAAACTTTCTTACTAATCAATAAGTAGAATTGTTAGTGCCCACAACAAACCCATGCAGGAAAAAAGATTCGAGATTTAATTGCTTAGAACTAAGTCAGCATGGTCTATCTCATGTGATCCCACACACAAACATGTATGATGTATCGTTACTAGAACAAACGATTAACATACCGTGTGTGCGCAGGCTTGTGTGTCAAGTATGTAATGTGAGTTTGTCGCTACTGCACTCAATTGAAAAAACTGAATGACACTGAAACTGAATGAGAATGGACAAACCGGAAGTTGGAGCATCTTCCCACTCCACAATATCTTCTTCATAAACTTGTCGTTTAGATTTCTTCCCCGCTTGGCATTCTGTTTCAGAAACACCATCATCTTGCATCTGAGTTCTGTCTATTCCTTGTTGTATGCTTAAAGCTTCTTCCTGTTCTTTCTGCCTCTTTAATATAGCTTCGTAGTACGCCTTGAGATACTCATCCTAAAAGGAACATACATGTTGTATAAAAGTAGATTGTATACATGATCAGGCATTGAGACCAAATGATTGCAATTTCAATACTAGCCTGTATACTCTTCTCATCTTCTTTTGCATCTTTTGATTTTTTGTCATCACCAGGATCAGAACTTTTATCTGCATTTATCCTATCTCCTCTTTGCTCTTTTGTTAGATTCATTCCTTCTTTAATCATCCATGGAGGTATAACCTTCATAGAGGCAGTCTTTTTGTCAGACTCACCATCTTCGTCCTTCACTTCTACACCAGATAAAGCAACTTCAACCTGTAAATTTAATTTAACAGAATATTGTTAGAAGTCCGACAAATTAGTAACACCCAATAGAGATTTTATCGAATGTTGTACAACAAACTATTAACTGTAAATGCATAATGGCAAGGATAACCATAATCAGCTATTTAATGCATCTCCAGTTAAAAACAAGTAGGGCATTCACATCACCATTTGCTCGAGCAGCTGCATTTGCCCTAGCTTCCCATGCATTCAGACTTCCAAACTCTGGAACAGGTATGTCCTTCACTCTTGCAATCTGAACAGCCAATGGTTTAAGCTGCACCTGCATTCGAATCAGTTTCAAGAAACATGAAAACACAAGATGCCAGATTTTAATATAGCCATCAACACTAGGCTTCAGAATTTACAGAGCAATAAATTTAGTTTTGGCTAGACAGTAGAGTTGCAAAGTTGAGATATCTGTAAGCTGATCTAATATAAAATTTTGGCTCACACTTTTCTAGTCAAAGTGAGACAAATTGCCAATTCTCAAAAAAATTTGAGTTGATTAGAAGAATTCCACACGATCTCAGACTCGGAGCAAGAGCTCATGTGAGATCTAAGTCAGAGAAACAATGTTGATGCAACGGCTTTAGAAAATAGGTAGAGATCATGTGATGAAGATATTCTTCTATAGCCATTGCCTTTTAAGTAGGATCAATTTTTTTCATTTGTAATATGAATAAACTATTCGTAGTAAGATGCTAGCTTGTGAATTCCTTTCTATTATATAGTTGCCAAATGCGTAACTTTTGAGCCACAGGAACAACCATTGTTCCATTCTCCTAAATTTACAAAATCTCCAACGAGTTCTATGAAACAACTTCAGGAGCTGAACTAAAGTCTGTGTAGTGAACTAAGTCCCCAAAGTCAACTTGACAAAACCATATGCACACAACATTGCAGTATGTTAAGCAGGTATCCCAGAACGTCGGACAGATTCTACACACATCAAGCTTAATAAATATGAGACAGTATATGATATCTTACACTACGTCTTAGCAAAAAGTCTGTCACATACCCAGATTTGTTTCACGTAGAATATATGTTGTTCCCAGCAAATACATAGAAGAGGGAACTGAGTGGTGTTTAATCAAACCTCCATCTTTTGAAGCATGTCTTTCAATTTTTCACGTCTCCGTTTTCTAGCATTGTCATCGCCATCCCCCATTTCCTCTGCAGCAAGCTTATCGCTCTCAGCAACAAGTTCACCATTGCAGTTTTCACAGTGAAAATACTCATCAGTGATGCTTACAAGTTGTAGTGCATCAAAAGCTGAATATCTGAGTAGAAAATCGACAATCCCCACAGTCGAGCACTGAAAAACAGATTGATTTCGAATGTTCTTTACAGAGATAATTATTATCTAGTTACCTTCTCCCGCAATTGGGGCATATGTATTCTTGAATGGTATTCCTGCTGTCTAATTCATCCTTTATCTTTTTCTTCATCCGATGCATTCAATACCTTACAACCTCATAGATCTACATTTCACAGAAGTACAAGATACAGATTTAAAACACATAAAATTCATCTTCACATACAGAAACAGAAGTTACAATTAAAAGAAACATCAACAAATCGTGCAAATTTTAAAAATTATATACAGCTATAGGAGATTAAGGTCAAGCTACAGCAGAGTGCATGTGTAGCACACAGACACTTAGTCAAATAGTCTCCTATCCATATTAAAAAGCAATTAAAATAACACTTCATTCGTAACATAATAGTTTGATGAATCTATACATAATATTTGTCAATGTTTACACTAGCTAACATCCTAATGCAATCCTCCTCTTTTATCCGTGCTTGGAATCGGCCATGGTAGAGTTTATCCATCATGGGCGGAGTTAGAAATTAAAATAACAAGTACAACAGAATATTTAAGTTGGCGTGTGTGTGTGTGTGTTAAAATAACTAACAAAGTAACGCATAAAAAAAGTAATTTTTAAATCTGCCACTTAACATATTGGACCATTCATTCTTATCCAATCTATCTGAATGAAAATTTTACATCTATCACAAAACTTAGGAAATTTATCAACCAAATCATACAGGAGAAAATGTTATATTTAACAGAACATATTAAAAACGGATATAAATGATGTCTTTTTAATGGTCATGACTCATCACTGTGTTTAATGTTCACATCACTGAACTATAGATTCTTTATACAAGATCCCCATGTGCATCTGTGTACTGTGTAATTGATCTTTTATAGGAAATAATTTATCTAACAAAATCTAATATTATATTCAATGTATTCTTCTTTACCATAACCCTCAATTTGACTTGGAGAGACATGTAGTTAATCTCATACCAGCTACAAAAAAAAAATTAATGGACATCGTTTAGGATTTGGGATAGAAGGGCTAAATCCAATTACTCTATGGAGTATAAACTATGGAATTTCAATTGAGGAAAAAAAATTAAAAAAAACAGTTGAGATAAATGTTGAAACTATAGTAGCCAAAATTTAATAATTCTAATGGTAATATCCATCCAAATGAGAGAACTAGAGTATTTATAGTATAAGGAAGGAGTCACCGTGGTCTCCTTCCTTAATCTTTTTTCTATTACCCTTTTCTACAATTTCATACTATGACTCATTAGTTTAATACCCCTATAGTTTGCATAATTTTGTACATCTCTCTTGTTCTTATATAAGGGAACTAGAGTATTTATCCTCTATTGATCATGCATTTTTTCCATTTTCAATATTATGTTAAATAATTTTGTAAGTCATCCAATCTCTTGTTTCCCTAGGCGCTTCCATACATCTATCAGAATATCATTTGGTCCAATGGTTTTCCATTGTGCATCTCATTTAAAGCTTGTTCTACTTCTGAAGTTCTACGATAAAAATTTAAATTTCTATGCTCATTTGACCTACTTAAATTACCAAAGTTAAGTTGATCACAAAAATACCTCTTCCACCGCTCTTTTATTTCTCCATCATTTACTAGTATTCTATTACATTCATCTTTAATACATTTTATTTGGATAAGATTTCTTGTCTTTCTTTCTCTCACTCTAATTATTCTATAAATGTTTCTTTCCCTTTCTTTTGTATTCAATTTTTTATATAATCGTTCAAAAGTTCCATTCTTTGCTTCATTCACTATTGTCTTAGCTTCTTTTTTTGGCTATTGTATATTTTTTTAAGTTTTCCTCGGGTTTACAAATATATAATTCTTTATAAGTTATTCGTTTTTCCTTCACTTTCTCTTGTACTTTCTCATTCAACCACCAAAATTTTTTACTTAGTGGTGCATGTCTCTTTGACTCACCGAGTACCCTCTTAACTACTATTTTCAACTTTAATATCATCTTATCCTATGTCGTATTAGAATATATTTCACCTAATGCTCGTACTCCTACCTTCTCCGTAAATATATTTTGCTTCCCATCCTTTAACTTCCACCACTTAATTTTAGGAGTCGTATATATTTTCTTTCTATTGATACTATATTTGAGGCGTATATCCAACATTACTAACTTATGTTGGATAGTTAAGCTTTATCTAGAGATGACTTGCAATCTTTATAAATCTTTCTATCCTTCTTCCGAACCATAAGAAAGACAATTTGCGATTTATTATTCCCACTTTTGAACGTGACTAAGTGTTCTTCTTTTTTCTTAAAAAACGTATTAGTTAATATAAGCTCATATGCTATCGCAAAATTTAATATAGTTTCCCCTTCCTCATTTCTCGTTCCAAACCCATAATCCTCTTGTACCTTCTCATATTCCTCATTTTTTCACTCTAACATGTTCATTTAGATCACCTATTAAAATCATTTCATTTGGCGGAATGTTTTGTAATATTTCATCTAAGTCATCCCAAAACCTTGATTTGGTAGTTTCATCTAATCATACTTGCGGTGCATATATGCTAATTATGTTCATAGTTTCTTTCATCACTATTATCTTAAGAGCTATAATTCTATCCTCTTTTTTAACTATTCCTACAACTTCAACCATTAACGAACTATCTACAACAATACACACTCTATTTCTTGTTTTACTCTTTCTTGTGTACCATAACTTCAAACCCGAGTTCTCTATCAGTTTTGTCTTCTCGCCTATCCATTTTGTCTCTTATACACACAAAATACTAATTCTTCTCTTAATTGTCATATCCACTGCCTCCATTGATTTACGAGGATTCCTATATTATTAGTTTTCCTATTATATTTGTTCTTATCCAACCTATGGTGTGAGAACTCTTGCCTATTGAACACTACACTCAAATTCTTATGGAGATGTAGCGGTCCTTGCCGATACGTTACAGTCGGACCCTACTGTTGGGACCTTTGTGCCCGCTAGAGGGGGGTGAATAGCGGTTCGTCGCGCTTGCGTCGGTTTGCTTCGTCTTGTTGTTGATATGCAGCGGAAATGAGATACAAGACTCATACAATGCTAACTCAAGGATTTACTTGGTATCCACCTCAAGAAGAGGTGACTAATCCAAGAATCCACACACGACACGCTATCTCCACTATGAAAACCTCCTTCTCGATCGCAATCAGAGGCGGAGAAGCCTCGTACAAACTCACGCACAACATAAACACCAATACAAGAAGAAATTACAAGAATACAAGTAAATACACCATTCTTCTTGCTACTTGGTGTTGCCTCTTGAACCTTGGAGATGCTCCCCAAGTGCCTTCAAGAACTGGCGTGAGTGCTGAAGAAATCGCTGTGAAGATCGCACAAATCTCGCAGAAAACAGATCGCAAAAATCTGCGGAGAAAATGCTCCGCCCAGGCTTTAAACAGTGCTCCCAATCGATCCAATTCATCCCCAATCGATTGTCACGTCAGCACCGCTTCATCGCAGCCATCCATCACCTGCATCCTGTGCAATGGTCACTTCCCAATCGATCGACCGATAGATTGGGACTGCCTGAATCGATCGCCCGATTGATTCAGCACCTTTCTGTGCTCTCGCGTCTACGCGCGAGCTTCTGCTTCCCAATCGATCGACCGATCGATTGGGACTGCCTGACTCGATCGCCCGATCGATTCAGAACCTTTCTATGTTCTCGTGATCGCGCGAGAACTTCCCTGCCCAATCGATCGGCTGATCAATTGGCAGCTCCCAATCGATCGCCCGATCGATTGAGAAGGCTTATGTGCTCGCGATTTCACCTCCCAATCGATCGACTGATCGATTGAGCCTTCCCAACTCTAATCGATCGACTGATCGATTGGACCCTGGTTTAATCGATCGCCCAATCGATTGACCAGCCTGGACTTGACTCAAACTCAAGTCCAAAGCCTCCAACCCAACTCCTGGTCAACCGTGACCTGTTGGGTTTCCATGCCTAGCATTTGGCCACACCCGACCAACCTCCTTCTAACCTCCTCCATCAGCCTTGCGTCCCTCGGATATCTACCATCCTTTACTTCTTGCCTTTAGGAGCTTCCTTCGGCCTCATCCTAGTTGTCGGAGTATACCACCACACTCGACTAACCTCGAACTAGCATTCTAGCCTCCTCCATCAGCCTTGCGTCCCTCGGATATCTCCCCATCCTTCACGCCTCGCCTTCAAGAGCTTCCTTCGGCCTCATCCTAGTTATCGAGTTCTCCTTGCCAAGTCACACTAGAACTTACCTTGCCAAGACCACATGCTTGGACTTACAACCTTTGCCAAGATCACACTTGGACTTTCCGTTGCCTGGCTCCTCACCAGGACTTTCCAATTGCCTGGCTCCTCACCAGGACTTTCTCCTTTGCCAAGATCACACTAGGACTTTCTAATTTGCCTAACCTCCAGTTAGGGCTTCCACCACCGCCTAAACTCCAGTTAAGACTTCCAATTTGCCTAACATCCAGTCAGGACTTCCACCACTGCCTAAACTCCAGTTAGAACTTCCATACGCGTAACCTCAAGTTAGGACTTTCATACGCCTAACCTCCAGTTAGGTCTTCCATACGCCTAACTTCCAGTTAGGACTTTCCCAGTCAAGTCTGCTGTCAGCCTTGACCTACTTGACTTGTATTCTCATCAATCTGGTCAACCCTTTGACCATCTCCATAACCGGACGATTACTCCAGCAATCTCCTTATATTGTCAAACATCAAAACTCAAATCCCGACTCAAGCTTGACTCAACTCAAGCTTAGTCAACTTGTCAAACTTGACTTAGGGAAATTGCCCCAACACCTATAACGTGAACTCTTGCATATTTAGCACTACACCCGAGTTCTAGAGATGCAGCAGTTCTTGCTGAGACGTTACAGTTAGACCCTACAACAGGTTCCTCAACCTAGCATTAGTATAATAGTTTAATGGATTCATTCATTGAATATTTGTGATAGTTTTAACGTTAGCTGACAACCTAACGCAACTCTCCTCCCATATCCAGGCTTAGAATCAGCCATGACTGGTTCGTCACAAGCCCAAATACTTGAGCCCAAATTAAAGATATTGTCCAACTCAGTATATCACCCTATTAGCCCATAACTCAAGTGAAATTAAACCTTGGTATCACGATCATGGTAGTTAAGATTGCATTCTGGATCTTAGAATCTTAATTCTTACAATCCAAACTAAAGTAAACAATGATATGAATTGAACTAGGATCTCACAGACCTACAATCCTCGACTAGTAAAGCAATTGCTAGACATTAGATGATTATCTCCTACAGAAGGAAATAATTGATACAAGAAGCACCATAGATATCGCAAACAACCTGTGCATAGTCCAAACAACAGTATGAATGAGTGTGCAACTTTGTTTTCTCTTCAACATCTTTAATTATCTGTTGGCCGTCACCTGTGGCAGCTACAGCTGTACTAAATATTTTTGCCCCTTTAACTGACTGCAGAATTTGAATGATGTAATCCAAGTTAAATAAAATACAGTGTCAAAAAAGTATCACTAAAGTTGTAAATTTTATGTTTTTTTCTACAAAGCAAAGAATCTTAAGCCAAAATGATACTTATTGTTGTTAAAGTTGCTAAAATAACATTACATTCAATCATACTGGAGTGGAATTAGTTAAAAAATCATTTCACAGACTAACCATTGCAGCTCCTATCACAAAAACATAGTTATGATTAATAATTTGGATTGTCTTACATATGCCCACATATATCAAAGTACATAGGTGTTCAGAACCTTTTGCAATGCATTAATCCCATATATCAAGATTATCAATGCTCATACTCAAAAACAAATTGGCAACTGAGTAGTGACGTCAAATCTTATCCATAAAATCTTGATCTTATATTGAAACATTTATTTTAAAGGTTGCCCCATAGTAAACATTTATGGAGGAGAATAACAAATGATACGGGATACAATTAATGATTCCTTAAAAATTCAACTAATGGCCCTATTTTATACATATCAGCTAACACAGCTTCATCATGATACAACAACAACAACAACCAAGCTTTTTCCCACTAGTACATGTCCGTACCATCTTAAACGTGTCTCTCGGAGTTTTTCCTCAATAGATGCAACTCCGACTTTCTCTCTAATGCTCTCATTTCTTATTTTGTCCATCTTCGTATGTCCACATATCCACCTTAACATCTTTATCTCTGCAACTCTCATCTTCTGCTCATGAGCTTGAGTCATAGCCCAACATTCAGCTCCATATAATATAGCAGGTCTAACTGCAGTTTTATAGAACTTACCTTTAAGTTTAAAAGGTACTTTACGATCACATAAAACACTCGACACTCCCCTCCATTTCACCCATCCTGCTTGTATTCTATGTAAGACATCTCTCTCAATCCCTCCATCATTTTGTAAAAATGATCCTAAATATTTAAATCTTTCGGTTCCGGGCAACTCGTCCTCTCCTATCTTAACAATTGTTTTATTACTTCTAATATTACTAAACTTAAATTCCATATATTCTGTCTTTAATCTACTAATCTTAAAATTTTTCCCTTCTAGTGTTTCCCTCCAAGATTCTAGTTTAGCATTTACTCCTTCACGTGTCTCATCTACCAAAATAATATCATCTGCAAATGAGTTCGTCCATAATTAGTGTAAAAAGATAGGGACTTAGAGTTGATCCTTGATGTAACCCTATCTTTATTGGAAATGCTTCAGTTACTCCGCCTGAAGTCTTTACTCTGGTCATTACATCCTCATATATATCCTTAATTAGTTCAATATATGTTACGCTAACACCTCTCTTTTCTAAAATTCTTCATATAATTTCTCTTGGGACTCTATCATAAGCTTTTTCTAAGCCAATGAATACCATGTGTAGATCTTATTTTTGCTCCCGATATTTTTCAATTAATTATCTAAGAAGATGAATAGCTTCTATTGTCGACCTTCCAGACATGAACCCAAATTGATTTTCTATCACTGTTGTCTCCTTCCTTAATCTTTTTTCTATTACTTTTTTCCAAAATTTCATAGTATGACTCATTAGTTTAATACCCCTATAGTTTGCACAATTTTGTACGTCTCTCTTATTCTTATATAAGGGAACTAGAGTACTTATCCTCCATTGATCAGGCATTTTTTTCATTTTTAATATCATTTGACCTTGTTTCCCTAAGCACTTCCATACCTCTATCGGAATATCCTAATCATCATATCTACTGCCTCCATTGATATACCAGTGAGAGTTCCTATGTTCCATGTTCCAAATCTTAGATTATTAGTTTTCCTATCACATTTGTTCTTATCCAACCTATGGTGTGAGAACTCTTGC
Source organism: Zingiber officinale (assembly GCF_018446385.1). Taxonomy (NCBI): domain Eukaryota; kingdom Viridiplantae; phylum Streptophyta; class Magnoliopsida; order Zingiberales; family Zingiberaceae; genus Zingiber; species Zingiber officinale. Next base: position 94,212,832 of record NC_056002.1, on the reverse strand, counting down.
CTATTTAACACTACACCCAAGTTCTCATGGAGATGTAGCGGTCCTTGCTGAGACATTATAGTCGGACCCTGTAACGCGAACTCTTGCATATTTATCACTACACCCGAGTTCTGGAGATGTAGCAATCCTTGCCGAGACGTTACAGTCGGACCTTGCAATGCGTTCCTTCCAGGGAACAACCTAGCATTAGCACAATAGTTTAATGGATTCATTCATTGAATATTTGTCATAGTTTGACGCAGGCTGGCAACCTAACGTAACTCTCTTCCTTTATCCGGGCTTGGGACCGGACCGGCCATGACCGGTCGTCATGAGCTTCATCATGATGACACAACAATATATAGCAATAATGGTGAGGGAATCACTCGATAAAGCAATGATAATCAAGTACACCATAAGGGTAAAGCAAGATAAAATTCAGGAAAAAAACATGCTAGGGGCATAATCTCCTTCATCAACACCTTCATAGTATCAAGGAGTTATAAAAGATATATGACCGAGATTACACAGATTTTCAAATTGTCAATTAATAAAAAAGGTTTAGAATTATTGCCTATAAAAAGGATGGAACAAGACCTAGACCTAACAATGATTTACTAGCTCTTACAAGATTGCGACTTGTTGAATTTTGCCAGATGGTGAACACGGTTTGATCTAAACAAAAATGCACCCATGCATCTAATGATAGCAAGTGATGCAAGCAACACATCGACCAAAGAATAGAGATCATGCAAAGCACTTTGATCACTAACGGATGAAGCACTGGTGAGAAATTCATGGAAAGAATAGAGAGTTATGATACACGGGTGGATGAGAAATCAATGAAGCTCTGCAAAAACAAACTTAGATCACAAAATTGTCTCCACCAAAGGCTGTGCGGAAGGATTTTTTTTCCTAAGCTAGCAGAAAAAAGCCATGGGCTCCACTATTGCATGAGAAAGAGATTCCCAAATCATGTTGGATTCAAACCCTTATTTTGGAGTGGTGAGGATGTAGGTGTTACTATTGGTGGCATCCTTATCAATTGATGCATCAACAAGTTGAGGCAAGCACCAGATCTACAAGTGCGTGACACTCTGGTTGGTACCCTACAGTGTGAAGATCCGGATCAAAAGTGACTTCTAGGGAAAGTATCTTATGGTCATTGTGAATGAAACAATATGGTGGAGAGAATGTAAAGAAAGAGGAAGAGCCATTGTTGGTGAGGCCTGCCTGAGACAAACATAAAAAAAGAAGCAGCCTCTCATTTCAATGGCAGTTACTGTTGTTCTCTGGGCGACTGCAACAGCCCATCTTACAAATTGTTTGATTGCATGGGAGCAGAGCACCACAAGCTTGGTTTGAGGCTTGGTGCTTGAGAATGTTGTATTGATGGCACAGAAATTAATCCAGCCAGTAGCTTCAGCGTTTGAAGATGTCAACCCCACAAAGAAGATGTATAGACAAAGACAATGGTATTATTAGGAATCAAAAAAAAAAGTTAAATGGCAGGAGAAGTGAACAGTGGCTCCAGCACACTTAAAGTCCAGTATTGGAAACAAAATACAATTCCAAAATTCCATAAACATTCAGATAAAGGCCTGCTTTTTTGCAGGTTGATTAGTAGCATTAACAATAAGGGCACACTCTATAAAGTAGGAAACTACAATAGGACTCACTCTATAAAGTAGGAAACTACAATGCTAATATGGCAACCTATAAAGATAAAAAAATAGAATTGAGGGAAATCAAGGAGGATTTAGAAGAAAAATAAGGGCATAAACAAGTTAACATTCATAAGTTAAATACCAATAGAATGTACCCCTCTTTTGATTGGAGGTATAAAGTATGGAAATATTTATAACAACCCACCACTAGATATTAAGACAGATTTGCCATAATAAAAAAAAAAGCAAGTACAAATGGTGCTTACTAAGAGTGAGCAAGTAGTACAATAGTACCAGTGTGGCTCAGCAATGTCTAACCAAGAAATTAATGAGAACATTAATAAGGATTTTGTAGCAACAGGAAATTAGATGGTAGCATGAACCATTCATTTGTAAGTGCTCCTTGAATCTATGGTCATTCCTTGTGGAAATTAACTCAGTTTATACATAGCAGAACAGTGTACAAGATGGTTAGCTATCTCTAAAGGATTGGTAAAAAGAACCAAAACGACAAAAACAAACATAGATCAAGAAGAACATCATGACAATAACCTAGTCAAACAAGATATATATAAATTGGAACCTCTTTCCGGTGATCTCTCATGACCAGCTTCTCCTCTTCAAAATATCGTAAAATACGTCGAAGCTGCTTTGCATGAAGCTTCAAAGTTTTTGCCAAATCTTCCTCCCTCACCCACTGACGTCTGGTAAACACATTAAGGATGAATATATGGCAATCTAATCCATAAAGGAAATCAATGTAACTATTAAAGGGCTCGTGGACAAATGAGATGAAAACCATCCTAACCGGTGTTAATAGCCAGTACAAGCAACTAATTGGAAGTTGACAAACACATTCTAATACGCTTATCCGGAGAATTAATTCTTCAAATTCATTTTCAAACTCACTGCCCAAAACCAATAAACGAAAAAGATACAATTTTGGAGGTCAACGCTGTGCTCATACCTGGTAAGAGCGTCGAGGACTATAACGGCCATGCCTCGGTTGTCGCCTCTACTGTTCTTGGGCTGGTTGTCTCCCTTGAACGGGACGTCATCATAGAACGCCCTCGCCGCGAGCTTCACCAACCTTAACCTACAACGACGAACTCAACTATGAGAGGAGAGATCAAGAAGCGGTATGAAGAGTAGAGAGAAGCCCTAATTAGCCATGGGAGGAAGAAGGGACCTGCTGAAGGGCTGCAAGCTTGGTGGAGGTAGGAATGGCAATGGGGCGGGGCGGGGGCGGGTTTATCATTCCCATCCCCGCCCCCGAATTTTATCCCCGTCCCCATCCCCGCCCCCATACCCGATTTTTCCTAATCGGGGAATCCCCGACCCCACGGGGATTAAATCCTCATCCCCGACCCCGTCCCAGATTTTTTAATCGGGGAATACCATCCCCGCCCCGACCCCCAGCCCCATCCCCGATTTTAAATAATATAACAATACAATATATTCTCAAAACACCAATTACAATAACATAACAATACCATCCTTTTTCAAACCAACATAAGTTTAATTCTTTAATCTATCAAACAAAGCTACTGAAATAATATAATGATGTTTAAAAAAAAGATTAATATTCCAGAATTTAAGAGCAAAATCCACCATCAATAAACAAAGCAATCAAGGTCCAAACAATGCATATGTATCAGGTGCAAAATACAGCATTGCCAAGTCTCAAGGATCATATGAAGGTCCAAACAATGCATATACATCAGGTGCAAAATACATAGCATTGCCAAGCCTTAGGGATCACCAAAACATTTGCCCTGCCACTGCTCTCTCCATTCTCTAACTCATTCCTTTCCTTCTCGTTCTCTAAAGGCCTGTAAACAATATTACAGGAGTAACAAAACAAAATCAATTCAGATATCAATAAAAGAGTGAGAAGAAGATCACCAAAACAATTTTTTTTACTAGAATAAGCATAAAAAATAAATCAAAATGTTACATTGAGTAACAAGAGAATGCATCTTGTTCAAGATCATGGCACCACTTGCGCCTCATGTGGGACAACCTAGCAGATTCGACAAAAGATCACACAACGGAGTATATGGCAATTGGCAAACGCAGTCTACATATCGATTAACAAAAACATGATTTTCCATGTGTCATGCATCATATGATCACACATTTTTGTGTGAAAAGATAAATCAGATATATCAAAATATACTTATTTTTGTATATATTAGTCATTTTTATTGATATAAATATTTTTAAAACTGATCATGTATGCCCACATATTTTATATGCACTATATGGGTTGACCACATATTGCCTGCATTAGCTTTTTCACATCTTACTCAAGATCAAAGGCTTTTTTCATTAATGCTACAACTAATGATAGTCCAACTAATGTGTGATGAACTTCAATATATGGACTCTCTTAGCCAATTGACAAAATGACACAGAACCAGACAATGATACAAAGAGGAGAAAGATAATTGCACATACGACAGGAACAATTCTACAGGAAGGAGAAACATGAGAAGAAAGCAAAGAAAAACCAAATAGAAGAATTCCAAGTCTATAAGAGAACTAATATTATCCTTTTCTACCTGTCTCATCGTACCTCAGCTTGGTATCAGAGTTGCTTTTTGCAACACCAGCATTACTATATAGTTCACGAATCAAAAATCCAAAAATTCCTAGTTAGGTAAGTGTTGCCATATGTACTTCCTCTTAAGTTAGATAAGAGTTGTGAGTCAAAGATAATTCGCAGTGACAGGAGAAAGCATGAAGTTTCTTATAATCATGTCCTTTATAAAGGGGATCTGAATCATCAACCGCCTACTGACAAAGGAACCATCACACATATTCCGAGCGTGAAAAAATAGATAGCCACAAATCGCAGCATGAATTAAAACATGGCATAGACAAAAATCTGACAACTAAAATAACCAAGACAAAATAGGAACAATCCGAAAGGAAAAAATGAGATCGGCACATAATACTAGGCAATAATCTCAAAAACAATTAGAAAACAATTCTAAATTCTATGCAGTAATAGGGAACAATCTCTAAGAGATTAAATTATTATCAGAATATATTATCAGAACATAATTCTAACCTTCTATAGAGTTGCTGTCTGTGACTGTGCGTGAGCATGACTCTGATTCCTACAAAATAATAAGACATATAGAAAAAAAGATTAATTAAATTTAAAACACTTTAATACAATAATAAAAATAACTTACCTCAATATCAGCATCATTGTCAAACTTTTGATCCTTTGAAATTGTAGAATCTAATAAGACAAAATAAATAACAAATATTTTAATGAAAAACAATAAAGAAATAGAAACAATTTCATTTGAAAACTATTTAATACCTTGAATTTCACTCCATAACCAATCTCGAGCACACATCAAAGCCTCAACAGTTTTAGAATGAAGTTTACTACGGTGAGCATTTAAAACTCTCCCACTAGTACTGAATGTTGATTCGGAAGCAACGGTTGTCACGGGAATGGCCAACACATCCTTAGCAATATCATGCAAAATGGGATATTTGATCCCATTTGTCTTCCACCAACATAAGATATCAAACTCACTTGTTCTTGGCAAAAGAGACTCTTCTAAATAATAATCCAAGTCTGACTTATGTTCAGTACTAGTATTAGAATCCATGAACATCTCAAATTTATCAGCATAACTACCACGCTTAGGAAGTGGAGGCCTTAAAGAAGAAGATTGTGAATTTTTCACTTTCTGCGATTGTTTGGATTTCTTCTCATACTCTTCAACCATGTCATACAACTTTTTCTTTAGTTTTTCAATCTCATACGAAGACATATCACCATAAACAAGAGGATAATAAAATTGAACTGTCTTCATCTTGTACCTCGGATCTAAAATACTCCCAATTGCCAATAAACAATTCATTATGTCCCAATATTTTTCAAATTTTACTTTCATATTTGTTGCCATTGTTTTCACCAAATTATCATCCGAGAGAAGTCAATCACCAATTGCCAACTTAATATCGCAAATAGTTGCGAAGAAAAGATTTATAGTGGGATACTTGGTCCCCGAAAACAACTCTGTGGCATCAAAAAACATCTCCAATTTGGAAGAAATATCTCTCACTTTTGACCAATCTTCTTGTGTGGGAACTCTTTTATATAAAGTCTCACGTTGTTTCAAGCGAGCAAACACAGCTTCATATTCCAATGCAGTGTTAAGCATTAAATATGTAGAGTTCCATCGTGTTTTACAATCAAGTTCTAGTTTCTTTGTGCTTGGAACCTTCAATTGTCGAGCTGTTTCAATAAATTTTTCATCTCTTTTTGGTGTTGCTGTCCAAAATGCAACACTATAACGAATTGTTTCAATGCTATCACTGATTAATTCTAGTCCATCCCTCACAACCAAATTCAAAATATGGGCACAACACCGCATGTGAAATAATTTTCCTTCTAAGATAAGTGAACTCGGAGGAAGCTTGTCCAGAATAAGCTCAATCATAGCATCATTAGTTGTGCAATTATCAACGGTTAAAGTAGATAACTTACGATCCAAGTTCCAATCCAAGAGGCAATCAACAAGTGCATTTGCAAGGACCTCAGCAGTATGTGGACACGGCACATATATAAACCTAGTAGAAAAAGAAATATAATACATTGTAATGATAATAGTAATACTATTAATGGTAAATGCAAGTATAAAGTTAAAGAGAAAAAAATTTACCTGACAAGCCGACTTTGTAATTTCCATGAAACATCGATGAAGTGTGAAGTGATCGCCATGAATCCTCTTTTTTGATTACTTGCCGTCCACATATCAGTTGTCAACGCAATCCGACTAGCATTTAAGTCTAATAATTTCATTGTTTTATTTCTTTCATACTCAAATATCTTCATGATGTCTATCTTGATTGTGTTCCGGGAAACAACTTTAAATATTGGTTGCAGTGCATAAGAGTATCTTTTAAAGCCAACATGATTAACCATAGATAACGGGTACTCATGCAATATAATCATATTTGCAAGCTCTGCCCTTGCTTGATCTTGGTTGAAATGGTATGTCCCAAGCTGCGTTGTCCCATCATTGGATTTTGTTGGCTGCAATAGAGATTGTTGTATGGTCTTCTGTTTTTTGTGCAAGCATGTTTTCATGTGGTCAAGTAAATGCTTGGTACCATTCTTAGTTTCACCACCTAAGATCTTCTTACAATCATTGCAGACCGCTTTCCATTTTCCTTCAATTAATTTTTTCTCGAAATGATCCCATGCAATAGATCTAAATTTTCTTTTCTTTTCACCATTTGTACCCGAAATTTCAACATCTAAAGTGTTATTTAGAGTTGCTTCATTTGCCTCAATTGGAACACTCTCATTTTGCGAATGCGATTCAGTCGCTGCATGAACTTCACTTCCCACAGTTGGAGTAGTTAGCATAGCACCCTCAACCTCGTTATCATTAATTTCCATCTGAAAGAATATATCATAATATCAAAAAATCATGTTCTACTTATCCACATAATTCCTACATTAATAAAACAAGGTAATGTTATAGATGAGTTTTTTTTTATGAACATACTTTTAAAGAAAAGTCTTCTTAATTGAATGATATCCTTAATCATTATAAACGCAGCACAATCTTAATCTATCAGAGAGCATATATCCTTAATCAATTGTCTTCTTTTATCATACAAGTAAAAGAGAAAAAAAGACATCACTAGTTCACTATCTCTGCCAGGTTTGTTTATGTTCTTAACTGTGAAAGTTGTTGAGCTACTAAAATTTTGAATAAATAAAGTTTAACATAACTATCAACATCATGTTTTTATGCCAAAGCAACATGGATTGATGATTTGATTAGCAATAGTGATCCTCTAACATAACAAAGTAATTAACTGCTTAATTTGTTGAAACATTCAGTAATGAGGCCTGGTTTCACCCTTGATCAAGATGGAAAGAAGGAAAATCTTGCTAGATTCTCGTTTCCATTTGAAAGAGCATGCGCATCAAGGTGAGAACAACGTTTCTAATGAGTAATGACTTTGACTAGCAAGTGTTGATGACAAAAACTTGAAATATGGCTCACCTCACAGTCACTGACAACGGGAGCAAGTGTTGATGACATACAAGGATCGAAGGATGTGTACGCTGACGACGTCGACAGAAGACTAGAGCAAAGATCAAACTTGGACAGGAGGTAGGGACTAGGGAGCGATCAACGAACCAACGATGACGGGGGCGACGTCGGCGGAGATCGATGCGCGAAGGGTGAATGGCGAAGGGACAGCGTCGATGAAGGGAGCGGCGTCGGCGAAGATTGATGCGAAGGGACGGCGTTTGCGAAGGGATGACGTCAGCGAAGGGACGACGCCGGTGAAGGGACGACGTCGGCGAAGGGAGCAGCCGGCAGCGTCAGGGAAGATGGATGCACGAGGACAGCGCCGAAATGTCGAATGGAGTGGCGTAGGGTTTCCTGTAACCTGTTTAGGAAATAGGAATTAGAGTTTTTTTTTATTTTTTATCTCACATTTATTTATTTATTTATTTATTATTATTATTATTATTATTATTAAAACTGGGGCGGGTTCGGGGATGGGGATAGCATACCCATACCCGCCCCGATTTAATTTCGGGGATTTTAAAAATCCCCGAACCCGAACCCATACCCGAATTAACTCCCCAAACCCGCCCCCGTTTCGGGTTTTCCCCACGGGGCCCCAAACCCATGGGGAAAATTGCCACCCCTAGGTGGAGGAGAGCGAAGCGGAGGGAGTTCACTCCACTCGGATGCGGATTTTGTGTTCCGGATCTTTCTCCTTTTGGGTAGAAGAAAATATCATGTGTCTTATTTGCAATTACTCTTTTTTTTTTTTTTTTTCTATTTCTATTTTTTTTAATGATACATAAAGATTTATTAAGTGGATTAGAAACAATTATTGCTATACAATTTTCAATTATTATTTTCTAATTTATATTATTAATGGTCATGTCCCTTTCGTGAGCAATTAATTTACTTTATTATTTTTGACCATTATTACGGGTAGCCAATTAATAATTATAACATTTTTATCTAAAATACTAAAAAAGGATAACAATAATATGATTTAAAACTTCTCAAAAATATTTAATGACGAGCAAAAAAAACATCCTATGAAATTATTTATTTTTTCACTATCAATAAATTTCACTAAAAAACTTCAAATTTTCTATAAATTCATTTTGACTTTTGATTATATTCCTCGCGTCCATCTCAACATCTTTAACCAAGGCATCCAACTTTCCACCTGGCTAATAATGAAACGGTTGCCTTTCTCCACAGTCAACTGTTGCAAAGTCAAACTGTTAGTTGGCATTAATCCAACAGCGGATCTAGCTAGATCACCCGGGCGAGTTGACTTTGCATCATATATCCATGTCAGTGCGACGAGTGCTGACGTGGCAGATTACAGCACTTTTAAGTTTGTTATTATTTCTATTATTATTTCTGAATTTCCTGGGATCTTTTTTTTTATTATTATAAATGCAGTGCACGAGCATCCTTCCGGAAGGCAGAGGCGACCAGGCGTTCACGCCAAAGTCTCACTCCTCGCTGGCCGTCGTTGAGCTGTACGATCCCCCCCGTCACCTGCCTTCACGAGCCCATTTAAGATCCTCCTCCTCCTTCTTCTCCTCCTCTCTATAAATCTCGCGCCTTCTCGTGTTCCATTTCCGATCAGCACTGGTCCGCTCTCTCAGCTAGCTTCGACCGACCATGGCTGCTCCTTCCCTCGCCGGCGTGCTGCTACTGCTGCTCTTCCTCCTGCTTTCCCAGCCGGAAGCGGTGGCCGCGGCCAGGCCGCCTTCGGGGCGGCGCCGCCCCGAGCTTCACCCCCGGCTCGTCGACTTCCCGGCGACTGCTCGCCGGCCCTCTTTCAGGACTAGGGACTTGAAGGGCTGCAAGCCGCGGGGATTCCTGCTGCCGCCGTCGGCCCCCAGCCGGTATACCAACTACAACACGCTTGGAGCGACATTGTGCGACCGGAAGGGAGGACGCCACCAGAAGCCGTGACCGTCGCTCGCTCGCTCGCTCGCCGTACGTGCTTTGTCATAACGGATCGTGTTCGGTGTTTGTAGAAGGAAAGAAACTAAATAATGTGGATGTGTGTGGTTAAACAAGTGATGGACTGCTTGATGTAAGTCTTCCATTGCTTCAAAGTAAAGAAAACGTTTTGCATTTAATCTCTCTTTTAAATCGATATATGTTTATTTAAAACAAATGAGGAATAAAATAAAATATTTGGAAGCATTTTAGGAAAATAGCTGCTGATTGCGGTCATTTTAAAGTTTTTCTTTTCTTTATATATAATAATAGGAATAATAATAAACCGCCACGTGCTTCCAACAAAGTGGTCTTTAGTAGGGGCAAAACCGTCATTTCATGGCCTAACCGACGTCCAAATAATGCGGCGCCACATTGAAGACGAGGAGGAGATCGGGAGATCAGATCATCTTCCTCGAAGAAGGAAAAGCTACGATTTTTCGCCCGTTCGATCTACCGCTGGAACGAATCTAAAAGAAACTTGGCGACCATGACTATCTTGGGCTGCTTCTGCTTTTCCCTCACACACTTCACTGTCCCACCTCGCACCGCCAGGAGGGGAGAGAGGGGGGAGAAGCGATCGGGGGGAGGGAGGAGAAGACGGCGGCGAGGAGCTTCCTGAAAGAGGTATTTAGTTAGGGAATGGAGACAGAAGATCTCCCGGAGCTCGCGCCGGGAGAGGGAGGGATGTCGCAGGCAGAGACGGTGGAGGAAGAAGGAGAAAAGGATTTGGCAGATCAAGTTCGTCTTCTCTCCCTCCCCTTTTTCGATCTCTTTTCTTTCCGATTCTTCTTGGAGTTGATTGATTCCCGAGAACGATTGTTGCGTGGATTACAAAGCTTGTGGATCTCTTTGCTTGCCCTAGTGTTATTTTTTGCATTTTAGATTCGGAATGCGGGATTTGTTTCTTTATTTGGTAGGAGGACTCTGCTTTTTGTCGAAGGCGCGAAAAAGAGTAGACTTTGCTAGCATTCAGGGAAGAATACGGAAGAGAGATTTAGGGTTTTATGGAGATTTGATATTTGCAATGTTCTTGGAGATTTCTTCGAGTTGTCCCTGCCTTATTTTTGTGTTTGTATTATGATATTGTAGTTGAAATCAACCAATGTAGTAGATTTTTTTCCCAAAATGATTCTAGTGTTTGGAATTGCGGTAGAGTTGGTATCTATGATATTTATCTCTTCAATTGAGCAGGTTAGCCTTGGTTCAACCAAGCTCTAAAAAAAAATGAAAGAGCCCAACTCTAGGCATCAAAATGTATATCCCATTATATTTGAGTTCTCTTAATAAGCAATCTGATCTCACATAGCCTATTATACATCTAAGGTATTTTTTGTTCAGGCATCCATTTTTCCCTTAATGTTTTTACTTATCCAGTTATACAACTTCCCACTTGTTACAACTATCACATAAGGTTCCAAAATGAAGTGTGATTGTGAACTTTAGATGCCGAACAATTTCCCACTTTTTCTCTTTTTCAGACAAAGAAATGCCAAGCTTTAGATGAGGTTTATAATTTCAATTGTAAGATATGTTCTAACATGCTTTACCCATACAGAATCAAAATGCAAATGAGGGAAAAGATGATCCTGAATTGTTGCCTTTGGGATGGGTTCTGGAGATCAAAACTCAAAATGGTGGAAAATGCAATGGAAAGCAGAAAAAGGTGTTTGATTTGGTTTTCATAAATGGTTATATTATTGAATAATTTGATAAAGGTTTTTGGTTGCTAATCACTTTTGAAATTATTGCTTGTTGCATGTATCACAATACAAGTTAACACATGGAAATATTTTTATTTGTTCTTTTCACATGGTCGAAAACAATAGGATTAGAAGAATGGAAGGTGATTGGGACATGAACGGTTGTGTTGATTGATGATTCCTTAAAGCTAGAAGACTGTCCTGTGAAGTTATTTTTATGAAGATAATCGAATGAGTTTGTGTAGGCATTCATTCTCATTCTATTTTTATACTAGTATGCATGTTATTAACAAAGAGATAAAAAAAACTATATTCTGTTAATCAGAGAATGAAATATGTTTTTATTTCTCACATTATGGGAATAGTGCAATGTCTTATTTTCTGATGTAAGATACTTTTGTCGATTTGCCTTGTACAGGAGCAGGTCTTTAGGTTCATAAATACTGCTGAGTTATTAAAAAGTAAACATCCTTTTACTTTCTGATTAATTCAATATGATTTATTGTTAACTGATACTTTCAAGCTCAATTATTCCATTAAGATTGTGCATTTATCTATACAACTTTAGATGGTATTCTAATATTAGGAGTAATTTGCACAAGAAAGATTCACCTATGTCTGTTGTGCTTCCAGTACTTTAATGTGATATTAGGATAGCAGGTAGGATAAATTTATATTGTACATAAAATAGGTTGAATTATTTTGTGGTTAGAAAATGCTTTTTTACAGTAACTTAATCACATTTCTCATTCCTCTTGTAGAGCTATTACAATCCATCCACTGGGTCCAGATTTTATTCAAAAAAAAAGTTATTGCAGCATCTTAGTGCTTCAAAGATTTTAACTCCTACAACCAGAGAGACAAGGAGTACCACTTCAAGCTACAATGAGAAAGCTAGCTCTCCAACCAATCCGGAGAGTACCATCAAAGATGGCACCTTCGACAATGTTTGTGCCTTTTTAAACTTCTGTAATAGTCAATATGTTTCCACTGAAGCTGAATTTTCATAGTTACACAGCAAAAGTTTAACTTGCATTATGTTGTAGGTTCTAACTGAATGTGGCTCAAAAAGCTTGCCTAAAGGATGGATTACTGAGATCAGAGCGTCTAAACTTGGTAATTTGGAATATAAGGTACTAAATTGAAGTGAATGGCTAATGTGTTCAATCAAATATATTTCCTACTTGGATTGACAGTCAATATTTACTTGAAAATGCTGAAGAATTCTTTTCACTGTACCATTATTGATCTAGTTTTTGTACTGTGATATTTTCTTCTTCAATTGCTTTTTCCTGTCTCATATTTTCTAATTAGAAGGCAAAGGACTTCCTGAGGTGATGTAATTTCGTTTTTGTTCCTACCTTGTTATTTAATACCATCATCTCATTTATATCTTTGTTTCTATGCTGTACCTTTACAGGTTCACATTGATCCAGACAGTGGATATGAGTTTCGGTCCATGAAGGATGCTCATCGATTTATACTAACTAGAGATATTAGACAATGTATCCTTAAACCACAAAAAAGAAATTCAAAGGAACCACATACTGTAGAGAGGGACTTAAATGTAAGTTCATTCCATATCTCTTTGACATATATCTGCACCTTAAGTTCATGTAACTTCTACAATGGCATTTTAAACTACACTGCTTTCTACATGGCAATTTGGAGAGAGAAAAAAAGTCGCTATGGAACCCTCTTAGTAGTGAATCATATCAACTGCTGATGTCTAGCTAACTATTTGTATTGTGTGCTACCGCAGGCACACATTTCTTCTCCAATTTGAGTATTCACGTATGAACTATGTGCAGATTTGCTATGAAGCTATTGGCATGGTTAAACTTGGTAATTAGTCACCTAGATTCAGGACTAGCTTATACATATTCCACTTGTTAATTGCTACACCTTTTAGTTTTCAACTAGTTTTAAACAGCCTACAAAAATGGTTAACCATCAACCTGATGTTCTTTTAAGATTACAATCTTTAACCTGATGAGTAAGGTATTAGTAGATCCATTTGGAGTGTTTTGTTGTGTATCATGGTCTCAATCTTTATTCTTTGCAGATTCCTACATCCAAGAGATTAGAATGGCAAAGCAATGGTACGAAAAGAAGTCTCTTTTCAGATAAAAGTCCTGACTCAGGTGTGAAGATAAATGCAAATATAAACAAATCACTCGATATATCAGGTATTTTAACAGAAGGTTCCTCTCTTGGCCTTGGGGTTTTTTTTGTTTGAACCTGTGAATTAAAGTTGGTTGCCCTAGCATTTGTAAAGGAGAGGAATTCTTCCTTAGAATTAATAGCGAATCTTTTGATAAATTTGTGTGATACTTGTGGTTCAAAGCACCATGTGGTACCAGTCAGCGCGACCAAAATATATTGGTTGGGTGGAATGTAGAACTCATAAAAAAACACGGACTCCAGCTCCAGAATAGCACTTGCTTTTCTCCTACTTGGTGATGGTAAACAATTTTCAAATCCTTTTTTTTTTTTTTTTTTTTGTGTGTGTAGACCTTTGGCTACATGATACTATCTAGCATGCTGCTTATAGGGAATAGTTTAATAAAAATGTACAAGAGAAAATTAGAGACAACTGGGCGCAACATTTATCATCATATTGACTCACTGTAAAGCTTCAAACATAGTTTGATTTGACAGAGAGAGCTCCGCATGCTGGGAGAGAGATGTCAATTGGTTGATGATTTTCTAAATTGTTACTGCAGCTTGAACTCTTTATATTGTAAATATGTTAACTATTGAATTTTCTTCTCTTTTATCTTCTTGTTGCAGGTGCAGCAGTAGACTCCACTAACAACACAAGTTTACCATATCCCAAACAATCAGATGGAGAAAATTCAAAGGTAGAGCATTCACCTTCTCTCAGACAATGGAATGAAAACATGCCTGTTTCAGTAAGGTCAGATCCAAAGAAACGAAGGCAATCTCGCCCTAATAAGCGTAGAAGAGCTAACGAGCTGCGGGACACGATCTCAAAGGTTGTCAAGCCAATCAAGAAGCCAATCCGAGCATCCGTTAAACCTGTCAAGAAACCACTCCGAGCATCTAAACGATTGGCTGCACTTAGGGACAATCAAATTACAAATTCTAGTGAAGCTGGAAATTCTCATAGGGCTAAAGCAGATGCTTTCTCTCAGCTACAGGAAAAAACAGCTACTGCTTTGGATCAACCGCATCAATCCAATTCGAGCTTCTACCAACAAAAGAAGATGCAATTTGAAGACCTTGAAGCAGCAAATGAGCTTGAAAGAAACACACATATAGGTGACACATCAACTGTGCAACAGATTCACTTCGGAAGAAGTGGTAATGAAAAGCCTTATGGATCAACATTTTCCAGCCCTTGGTCAGACCCGTGTCTCGAGTTTGCATTCAAGATGCTTACAAGTGACATTCCAGTTTTTGAGGATACTGACAGGGTTCAGGAATATTTTACGCAATTCACCTCTACTAATAATATCTCTACTGAGCAGACTTCGTTCAGTATGAATCCAAGTTCTAGATAGAATTAGTGCCTTATGGAGATGGAGCTGCTACCATAGGTGTAGTCTAATGCCGTGTTGGCAAACTATCTTGCAGTGCTAATCTCCTGTATTTCATGAACTTTGCTGACCATCATGTAAAACCTTTGTAGTCAGTAATTTATCGACTTTAGTTCAACCATTTCTTGAATCGGCCGTCTTGTTTGAGCAATGCTCACCTTTGTATAGAAATTGACTGTTGGCTGCCCTTTTGGCGTAGTAACAGTGAGTACATTGGAGTATTAATTTTCAGGCCACCTGTTGAAGGTATACATTTTAGATGCCTTACTGTCAGTTATATTTTTTCCAACAACTTAATGCTGTTTCTTGGAAAAATCAAATCATGTGTATTCACAATATTACTAGAAATTATTTCCATTTTATAATTTAGCATCATGATAATTAAATCAAATTGTGGGCACTTAGTTTTGTTATGATTCTTATCTACTAGAACATTGGAGTGTACACATGTAGACCTACAAAAAAATATTGCATTATAGTGAATAGGCAAATATAAATAATCATAAAATAAGTTGCACAAAAAAAAGCCCTAACATGGGTTGAGCATCCAGGTTTATATGATATATAACGATAAAAGTCACAAAAAAGTGGGGAAAAAAAATCAAAAATAGCTAGGTAGGATCTGACTCAAGAAGCACAGCATGTGGAGTTCTATCTTGAGCGAGGCTTTTCTGGATCTGACTCAGCCAGTGCATTAGCTCCAGTCAATGTATAGTAAGCATTGGTAGTTCTAGCACACAACAATATGGTATACAGAGGAATTCACCGAATCCGCTTCCCTCTGATGGGAAATACATCCTTTGTAGCCATTATCATAAGCTAAGTGTTCCAATGGAGCTAATATGGCAAAAGATGATTCATTCGTCCCAGCGGCCCCAACATCCCTATTAATCCGTCCTTAAGTCAATACGGAGGAGATAAATCACCGGTGGCTAATAGTCATTAGCGTAGGTGGCCAAGGCATGGGGAAAGGCATGTTTGGACGTGTTGAGTTTCGACCCTAAGACTTCATGTGACAACACCCCATGCTTCAACCATTGCACCGACCCAAGCGAACAAGTTCCAATGGAGCTAATGGTGCTATTGCAAGTAAAAATCAGGAAATCCAATCACATTCATGAGGTCAGGGGTTCAGACGCAATAGGGGCTCCCCCACCGAACAACTTTTTGCCAAAATCTCCAAAGACTGGGTGCTTATCTAAATGTGTATGAAGGAATGAAAAAAGAAAATTTACTTTCTTAAATGTAAAGAATCAAGTCTTTGCTTGCCCATTTAATGGCCTGTATGTGGCATGCTACTGCTTCGTTTGGATTGAATCATCTATTTAGGTTATATATCTCAATCTAAATCCTACCTAATTTGTATGAGAGAGTATTTTAAACTGTAAAATCTGTAATGGAAAGGGATCGCTCAACAATATCTTTAGTAAGAAATAAAGACCAAGGAACTTAATGGACTACCGACTGTAAAATTTGTATGTCTGTGCTGGTAAGCACATCGATACAGGGTAAATGGTACATTGATATTTCATTCGAACTTCTAGATAAATGATTGCACGGGACAACAATGGCAATATTGTTTAGAATAAAGGAAGAAAGTAGAGCAAATACTTGCAAATCAATGACTTAATTCAAATGAAAACAGTAAAAGCTGCTACATACCTAAGGAATAAATTATCAATATCAAAAAGGTTTGCATCGGTGAGGGAACATTACCTGTGGTACCTCAACTGGATAGTTTTTTTTTTGTTGTGATCCAGATATCCAACTCTTATAATCCAACGAATCTTGTAAGTTATGATCTGACTAATTCTAGAAGTGATCCAGATATCCAACTCTTATGACCCAACTAATCCTGTAAGTTATGATCTGACTAATTCTAGAAGTGACTGACTTGTCCCACGAAACTTTTCCACCAGCCACTTGCGTAAATCGGGGAACGAAGATGGGTCTTGGCGGATTGTCCAACGTCACAACTTTTTCAAACTCCCTAGGTGTAATGTGTGCTGGGTGAGATTTCACCTCTTACCATCGCACCATAGCCCGGGGACGAAAAACAAGCCTATCGAACATTATATAAAAGAAGGGGATGTGATCATCAAACTTCATGAAATTTATGAGGCTGATGTAATGTCTCGTAACATTGACAATTAGAGGGGGGAAAAACATTTTGAACTTCAGCCGAAAATATGTACCTCCTGTATAGTATACCGAGTTGAACATCTGGATTAAATAAAATCCTGCTGATATGGTGCAGCTGACCTATAACCAAGAACAAACAAACGAAACCTACCAGCAAATGCAAAATTCTGTCTGCTAAGCCAATTAGAATTGTGAATTATATCACTCCAGGCAATAGAGATAGTTAGCAACCCTTGACGGCATAGTCTTGCTCTTAAAAAGTAACTTTACATCCAAAGAAGTAGATTCATCCTCGAGCAGCTTGCTTACTGCTTTCTTCATTAGACCCAAGGCCTTAGGACTATTACTAGGAAAGTTATCCTTTTCAAGAACTTCCTTTAAAAGCTGAAAAGCCTTAACTGAATTGCCTTTGGCAATTAAAGAATTTATCAGCAACAAATAAACAAAGTGGTCTAGCTCAAACTCCTCCTTCATCTCATTAAAATAGACAATAGCAACATCTGGCCTACCACACTTACAAAGACCATGTATAAGAGCAGTGTATATGATCTGATTTGGAGCACATCCCTTTTCTCGCATTTCATTCCACAACATAAGAGCATCTTCATATCTTCCTTCACTGCACAACCCATCAACTAAGCTTGTGTAAGTAACTACAGTGGGCGGCCTATCTTGAGCTATCATTTTTCTGAAGCAAGCAAGAGCCTTGTCAATATCCTTGGCCTTGCACCAACCATCGATTAGAAGGTTGTATGTCACATGAGAAGGAACAAGTTCCTTCTTCAACATCTCTTCATATATCTCTAATGCCTCGTGCCATCTACCTGCTTTGAAAAAACCACTGATTAGAATATTATGTGCAACCACATCTGGAAGATACCACTTTGATGATATATCATGGAAGAGCTGCAAAGCTTTGTCGACCTCTCCAGATTTACACAATCCATCAATAACTGCAGAATAAGACACCATATCAGGAATATAACCTAGAGCAGTCATCTCATCCAAAAATCCAGCAGCTTCTGGTACTTTTCCTTTTTCACAAAGTTGCTGCACCATTAATGTAGAATGTTTTATCCATGGTACATGGTGATACTGCCGCATCACCCTTAGTAAGTCAAGTGCAGGAGGCAAATCCGCCCTCTTACAAAGGCAATACAATATTGAGTTATAGGTGAATTCTGTGGCCAAAAAGCCACTCTCCTCCATTCTTTTCAAAAGTTCATAGCTCTCCTCCAATCTGTCCACATTACATAGCTCATGTATAAGATTATTATACATTAAAAGTGTTCCTTTGCACCCGATTCCTATCATATTGTTTAAGAGAATCAAGGCCGTATCTAGATTTTTGGCATTGCATAAACCACAAACCACGATGCTGTAGGAATCAGCATTTGGGCAAACAGGTTGGTTTATTCTAAACAATTGATCACTGACAGTTTCAGTCGAGCAGTTGATTTCATCATCGGTGTCCAACTCTGGGACAGACAGTCCTTTAGATCTCAGCATCATACAGAGTAGCTTACATGCTCTGTTTATCTCACCATGTTTAATGAGCTCATCAAGAACAGTGTTATAGTGAAAGACCATATTACACAAGTTTAAATCTTCACCTTCTTCCAATAACTGGCATGCAGAGGAAAACTCTTTTTCTCTAAGCAAACCCGAGATCATCAATTTGAGTAAATGAACGTCTGGGGAGATTCCATTCTCTTTCATCTCCACATACACATTTCGAGCCATTCCAAGATTCCTCTCCTTGAGAAGCCCCTCAATCAAAGAACTATAGAGTGGAAGATCCCCATTATAACCTGAACGTTTCATCTTATCAAACATCTCGAGTGCCTTATTTGGTTTCCCTTGCTTTGAAAGTCCATGTATCAATACACTAAAGGTTTTCTCATTCGGTGCCATCTTCATGCGTTCCATGTGTTCGACCATTTCAGAGACTTGATCGACCATTCCCCACTTGCAAAAAGTGATAATAAGGACCGTGAGAACGTGCCTGTCTACCCAGCCTTTAGCCTTCATCTTATTGAAGATGTCCCACACTTCTTCCAACTTTCCTGCACGGCAGTATGACTGCAAAATGGCAGTAAATGTGTACTTGTCCGGCTCCAGTCTCCGAGCGACCACCATCTCCTCAAATTTCGATTCCACTTCGTCCACTGAGCGTGAATTGACCAACACCTCGAGCAAGCAATTGTAGGTGTAAGAATTGGGAACGCAATGAAGAATACTGGCGCGATCAAATACAAGTAGGGCCTCATCAACCAAACCTTGGCTACCAAGGCAGCGAATCAAGAACCCTAACGCACCTGGCGTCATGGGACACCGCTCATCGAGCACCTGGGCGACCAGCTCCTTAAGCTGGACGAACCTGCGGGCGCGGCAGAGGACAGAGGCCATAGCGTTGTAGGTGTAGCAGGTGTGGCGGAACCCATGCTGCGCCGAGGCCCACCGGAAGAACTCATGCGCCGAGCGCCAGCTCGCGAGGCCCTTGATGACGACCTCGGCGGCGGATGGTACGAGGTGCCGGCCGAGGGAGTGGAATTTCTCCTCGTCGCGGAGGCCAGGCGTCTTGGAGAATAGGTCGAGTAGGTGGTGGACGAGGTGATCGGAGGAGAGGGGAGCGTCGATAGGGGAAGGCGCAGTATGGAGGCCGCCGGTAGGGTTAAAGTTGAGCAGGGGATGCAGTTTGCAAGATCTGGATTTGGAGAAGAAGAAGCCGACCGCCGCCATCGATCGCACGGTCATCGCGCGGCGGAGATGGAGCCGCATTTTGAACTCCGAGAACTCACCAGAACTCGCCAAGCAAATGTTGGACGAAGTAGGACTCGATGCGATTTTAATTAATACGCGCAAGATTTATCGTCCTTTTCAAAAAAACACCTTCAAGTTCTATTAATTTCAAGAGAATCCTAATATTTCTATTAATATCGAGAGACATGACATCCTAAAGTTCAAGAAAGTTTTAACTTTACATCAATCTGAATAAAGATTATTAAATTTTATTCCCTACTATATCATTATTAAAATGTAAATAATTTTTTTCATTTTATTTTTTTAAACTTACTCTTGTCTTCCAAAATTTTTTCTCAATAACTATTATTTTATTATTAGTAATAAATCTTTTTTAATCTTTCAACGTGCACATTTATCATAATTTTATGATCATAATTTTCTCAATAACTTTCTATTCAGTATTTTCATTCAAATTCAAGAAAAGTAAACGATGATAAAGCCTTTAGCACTGCAAAATTGTATACTGAACAAAATTTTCCGTAGAAGTTGGGTATTGAATCTCAATCTTCGATACACATCGCGCACACCATTGAAATACATAGTTCAAGAGTGTTCATATATCTAATCAAGTACAAAGGAACTTCGAGAGAGCGATCATGTCTGACCCAGTTCATGGTCATCATGGTCATCGCTGTTGCTCTCATCTTCTCCATACAACATCTCATCAATCTCTTCGTCTTCATTGTTTTCATCATCGAAACCAACATCTTCATCATCGTCGCTCAGCATTTTGCCACCTTCGCCGAGGTGCTCATCCATTGATACTTTCTTACCAATTTTATCGATCTGAAAAGGAAGCAACCATTTTTGAAGTGCATAACAAATTTATAGTTCAGAAAATTGGATGTGAATGATACCTGAGTCATGATTAGTCGAATTCTACCAGATAGCTTCAGTAAATGATTGATGGACGCACATCTTAACCTTATCATCTGCCGTAAAAGAAGACGATGCAATGATCAGACAACTCAAAATGGTTGCTGTTTTCTCAAATAAACACAAACAAGGAATGTACATTTTTAGATGCCTTTTGCAGAGCATCTAGCATTCCAGCTGATGAATCTTTACTTGCAACAAACTGACCGTGCATTAGCAGAATAAAATATATCCATTGAAGAACATTCTTTAAACCAGGTGTTCTGTCAAAGAAAAAGATTTCATCACAATTATCTTTATCAAACCATGTTTATCTCAACTATCTAATATCTGCTATATAAAGACTATCCATCTATTGAACTTTATATGAGATTATATCATTAATAACTATTTTCAGTTATTAAATCATTTTGATTATATTAACTATAATGTTTAGCCAACCCGAGTACCTAGTGGGATAAGAATTAGTTGTTATTGTTTTATCTTGATCTTCTTCCACCTCTTCCAAGTTCCACTCTGATTGATTAATTAGTTTTAAAAATGCAATTGTTAAATCAGATAACACCGTGACTCTCAAGTCAAATCCAGTATCATCATTGTGCGACTTGACAAGTGAAAATCTAAATAAAATATTGAAATATTGTTCCTGGATTGACTTTAACAGTGGCAAAAACCAAATTTGCTAATAGTTGCTATTATAATTCCCTAGCATAAGCTATTTTTATCACTTGGCAACAACTGCAAAGTGTTCTAGTAAATCAATGAGATTGGGATCTTGTTAACAAAAACCTCTTCATATGCCGTGACACAAGAATACAGATGAAGGTAAGAGCATAGTTTCAAGTGTGCTGAAAAGTAAATTCTTATAGTATTTGTTTTGCTTAAAATTCATGCGCAAACAGTAAAAACATAACTGAAGATCCCTACAGTCGGAACAAATCTAACCAATTTTCCATGGGGCAACTGAAATTTGGTCAATAATCTCACAGAAATGATAGAATCACATTTTTCAAAACAAAGCCCCAACTGCAAGCATCATTAGTTCAAACAAAAAAAAAAAAAAACCTTGAGTACCTTTTCCTCCAAGCAGAAATAAGGTCTTCAAGGAAATTGTAAGCATCAGCAGAGTTCATGGACGAGACGTGCAGCCTTATCTACTCATAGCACAAACTAGTCAGTTGTTACATCTAGAGAATCTCAATTTACATGTTTATTTATTTAACTTAAATTGCAACCTAAACTTCAACTGGTAACAATGAAAAGGAATTACAAAAAAAAAAAATATACTGTCTACCCATTAGAGACATAACAGACCTTCCTTGAAGAAATTTTTGCATCACTTGATATCATGTCGCCACTGTAGAGATCTAGAGAAGTACTAGTAGGACTACTTGGATCACTTGCTTCCTTGGAACAATCATTGTCACTGATAAATCCCAGTTCTCTCAGCTTATCTTCTAAGCATATTGTATCTTCCTCCATTCTTTGCAGGACAACTGCACCAGTGAACATTTTTAAACTCGAAGATGGCAATGAAAAAATTAAGTTGTCAAACTCCAAAGTCAACAAACTTTTGAGTTTGATCAAGATATATGAAGAGCACATTTCATTCCAAGTTCAGAAAATGCTAACAGAATCACAACTTCATCCATGCAATTAATATCAGTATCAAAATTATTAATATGTTTCTATAGAAATGCGTAGAAATTTATTTTAAATATATTTCTAATAGATCGACAACATGAACTTAAAATCAAACATCATTATCAGAAAGTCTCTTTATTGTTAGATATAGCCATATAATATGGAACAACCTATTCTTAGCGCATTTGATCAGTTCCTCAGCTAGCTATTTCACAAGCATTGATGCACAACTAGACAACTGATTCTATTAGACTCTACCTGCCACTATCTCAAGCATAACAAATTTGTTATAATTATTTTATCTGAGCATTTTCAGAAGATTTCTAAGTTTGTATGGAAACACAACATAGTTAAGCAAAAATCATCCATTTCATCTCACAGTTTATGGGATCAAAATCAAATGTTCTAAGAATAATCTATGCATTAAAAAAGGATAAACACTGTACCTCTTCTATCTGTTGATTGTTTTTTCACTTCCTTGATTATTGGATCAGTTATAGCATCCTCAATATCTGCAGTCAATTTTGCCATAGAATGCTTTCTCTTCTTATCATGCGTATGTAGCTTTGGAATTGGAAGAACAGCATGTTCTGCATTTGTTCGATCTAGTGCAGTAACCGTTCCTACAACACAAAAATAAGACACCTGTGACGACATAAAAGTAGGAAGTAGATAGTAGTAATTATCAAATCAAAGTAGGGTTGCACTATGTAACTATAGGCTGCAAAAAAATAGTCCTTTTCCAAATTTCAAGTATTTAACAACACAAACCACTTACTCGAAGCTAAATATTTTTTTGTTTTGTAAATCGTACCTTTCATGCTCCTCATTTGTGGCTTCTGAGGATGAGGAAAGCTGTCAATTGGCAAAAGAATACCACCTTTGGAGTCATCTAATTTAATGTCTGTTCCATAATGTACCAACAGTTTCTGAAATGAAGGCTTAACTAGTGAACCATAAGCAAGGAAAACATGTCCTGAAGCAGCTTTAGGTGAATCTAGAAGTTTTGCTCCATATATGCCCAAATCATTTATCTTTGGCTCCATAAAAACTGAGATCTTTGTGGGCTGACTATGGCGCAATTCTTCAAGGTTACTTCCATACCAAAAATAACCCATGCCAACTTCAGAAATGGCCAGAACAGAAAACCCCTCTCCAAACTTTTCATCCTTTTGTACAGCTTTACCGTCCAGAAAAACAGCTGGATGCTCCATTGAGAGAATACAACTAGCAGATTGCTTTTTGTCTCCGCCTACTTTCCAAATGGCAATATGTCTCTCAC
This sequence comes from Zingiber officinale, assembly GCF_018446385.1. Classification (NCBI taxonomy): domain Eukaryota; kingdom Viridiplantae; phylum Streptophyta; class Magnoliopsida; order Zingiberales; family Zingiberaceae; genus Zingiber; species Zingiber officinale. The sequence continues at coordinate 94,189,126 of NC_056002.1, read as the reverse complement.
CAACTCCAGATGTCATGATATATTGCCCATCTTGACTGAAAATCATGCACCGAACAGCCACCTGAATAACTTCTTAGTGTTTAGCTAAGTAAATTCAAGTGGTAATGAATTGATGAATGAAAAAAAGATAGAGGACATGATGTAAAAGAAGGAAGAGAGTGTTGCAAGTATATAAATAACATACTGGGTGTCCAGAAAACTTTTGTAGTTTCTTGTTATCAGAACAACCAAAAGTCTTCAGCTGTCCAGATGCAGTGGCCAATATTTTACCATCTGATGAGATTATAAATTCATCCATATAAATATCAATCGCCGATGATTGAAGTTTATAAAAAACATGTGCATTGTAAAAAAGCCATTAACATTTAGATGTATTAGATATGGACTATAAAAAATAGTTGCCGAAAGAAAATGCAAATGACTGCCGATACCTGAAAAGAATTGTGCCAACAACTATCATAGTAATGAATACATGCATGATGCATCCACATGTGTCCACCACATATTGCATATGCACGATAGGGTTATCAAACAACAGGCTGAAATGTTGTATGTACACTTTTTGAAAGATTGTCATCAACTATCACAAGCCTTAACTAAATGTAGAAGCTAACAGAAGCACTAAATAAAACGTGGGAGTTTGCCCACGATATTGCTACAAGTCAACATTTTAAAACAAAGTTATGTGCTAAAACTAGGAAAGAATTAAAAAATAGGTAAAATGCAGTATTGGCATGATATATGTCAACAGAAAGATAAAAAAAAAATAAACACAACAGCTAATATGTGAATCATCTAAACCAATCAAAGCATATCTATGAAGACAAATAAGCTAATTGATAAAAAAATAGTTTCTTTTGGCATACAAATTTCTTGCCACTAAAAAAAATAACAGATTTGATCTTTTATTGGTCCAAATTGCAAGAATCCTCATTAGTTAGAATACCATAATATATTGTTTCTGTATGTAATTCTGATACACAAAAATAAATATATGTAGTTCAAGACACAAAGTTAAATACACTATTAAAACAAAGATATCAAGAAGAAAAAAATTGTCTCGTAATTAAACATTACCAGCAGAAACAGCCATAGAAGAAATTGATTTAGTAAATGCCCTAAATTTTCCTATGAAGCTCCCCTTCGCTGCATCAATCTCACAAACCATACCATCAACACCCGTTGTGTACACAGATCGATGAAGCTCAGAAAAACAAACAACAGTCACACCCCTGCCAATGATTAGCAGGAATCATAACAAAATAAAGAAAAACATTACAGAAGCAATTGAAAGAACAAAAGTTAAACCATTACATGCAAATACGAACAGGCTTATAGATTATAATCATAACAAGGGGAAATAACTTAAAGGAGCATTCCTAATCTTCCAACTTTTAACTTATTCAACCCATCAAAAACTGAGATAATTAAAAATTATTCAGTGTGAAAGAATGATAAAAAAAAGAATATTGGTGGAACGCTCAAGTTAAACATCAGTTCTCATATTTCATAATGGATATATTCTATGATGTATAGTGAACATTTAAAGATTAGCAGTGATATAATTATTCCCCATATCTAAGGATTTACGCATGAGAATTAAAAACAAATTAAGTGATAGTGACAAAGAATAGAACCCTTCAAATTGTTCAATAAATTACCATGAAAACATGAAGATGAAATATCTAAAAATATAATATTCATATGCAGAGTTAGATACAGTGCAAGAATGTGTACAAGCTTATTCTGAAATGCCAAGCTTAAATGTACAGATATTTGCGCCTCATGATCATGGTTAAAAGAGAAGTCAGCAATTAAGCATCCAATGATAAGCCCAGGACAAAATACAGTTATATAGAAAAGACATGCTGAAAAATGGTACTTTGTCCTTGTACCTAAGATCTATAATAAATGTCACCAAAAGTCTAAATAATGAATGTCAAAGCATTAACAGTTCTTGACCATATATCAATGAAAGAATTGTTCAGTACTAGCACCACCGACATTGTTCACTATTTTTCTTTCCCTAAAAAGACAATTAGTTTACCACAATATAGGCACATTTCAAGTCAAAGTATAATCCTCAAAGAGATTCGCACCCAGGATGACAGTCACTAATTTTCCACTTCAATTGTCCAGCAGATACATCCAGCGCTAGAACATCACCGTTCCCAGTTCCCAACACCAAGAGGGAGCTACCTGATTTTCTTTTCTTCTAAAAGGCAGATAAGAAAAGCAATTTTCAACATAAGTTGTTTTGTCCTGGTTAACGGATGATGAGCAGAAATATCTAAAATAAAACCTTTCTTTCAAGTGGAACCCATTTCATGCAGGTATAGTCAAGTGAAAGGTGCCCACTTTTAGGCTGAGACAAAAGGCTTGATGCATCAGAAGGCAATAAATCTGAAAACTCCGTCTGCAACTGACCTTTTATGGTGTCCCATATCTAACAGTGAACACATTCAAAGAATATAAGCACAAAAACATAACCTGTTAACAAAAACATGAAACTAAACAGGTAATGACAGAGTAAATGAGGACCTTAATACGACCGTCACCCGAAGAAATGGCGAAGAACTCTGAAGAGGGGCTGAAGGCCGCTAGGAGACCTCTGACGTCATGAAAGTTGATAGCCATCTTGAAATGGTAGCGAGTAAGATGGGATAAAGATTAAAGAAGAAGCTCCCAACTGATAGAACAAAAGGTGGTTTCTAAACCTCGTTAGAACCCTATGTATCAGGTTTTTTTTGTGAGAAAAACATAATTAATAAAAAATAATTACACAAAGATATCGATATCATGCTACAATATACAAATAAGTTACAAACTAACACTACGGAAAAAGTTGTGTATGCTATGACTATGTGTTCTTTCACATGCCACATACATGCCATTTTAAATTAGAGAATACTAAAACCAAATTAATATATTGAAATTTAAAAAAAAAACATTCATGTAAACATGCTTGGGTGTTTTGAATGTGGAGTACAATATTCTAAAAAGTCTTGTAGGCGGCCGCATAGCTGAAATTGAAAAGGGTCCCCTTTGCCTGGGGATTATATAGTTGGCATTAAATTGGATGAGAAATCGATCAGGAAAAGCTCCAAGTCAGTGGATCACTAGTCGACACGGTGTGCTAATTGGTCTACTTGCATATCAAATTGTATCACTATTTCGATGAGCTTCCATTTATTGACAAGCTTTCATGTCTTTAACAACACATATAAATCAATAAAACAGGACAAAAGAAAGAAAAAAAATCTCCATTGGATAAAACTTTGACCAAATGAAAGAGTGGCTCTTAAGTCGATATCCAAAGCAATATTGAACTTGTCAGATTCCAAAGTGAAATGAACATCCATTAGAAAAACGAAAGAAAAAAAAACAAAGATTTTATGTTTCTTCTTTTAGGCTTTGAAAAAAATTATATACCTACAGAGTATGGTACCAGTAGGTAGGACAGGAGAAGACAACAGTCACGGCAACTTGTCCTCTCCCGCCTTCTTGTAGAGAAGAGTGTGCTCAGGAGAAGACAGGACAGCAGGAGAAGAGTGCGGCGAGAGATCCGTGTGCCGTGTGGACTGCGAACCGGGCAGAACCGTATAGATTAGAATATCTCACCAGGGTGCAGGGGATAGCGGTCGCCGGTCGCCGGTCGGCTGTCGGGGGTCGGCAGCCAACAGTGTCGAAACGGCGGGCGTCTTGGTGATGACGAGGAGGGAGGGATCGATAACTTTAGGTTAGTGTTTTTATTTAGTCAATTTTTAAAATCATTGTAAGATTTATTTGTTATTTAGAAGATATTTTTAAAATTATAAATAAAATAATTAAAAACATTTATATATACTAGCATTTAAGTAGGATCTGGAGGTTTTTAATAGTGTTAAAATAACCTTTTAATATTTTTATTTAAAAATACATTTTAACATTTACTTGTTATTTTTAAGGAAAACCAAAAGGCGCATCAAATTTTATAAATAAGCAAAAGACTCCTTTTACCCAAAAAAAAAAAAAAAAAAAAAAATCAAATCAAACGGACGTCCCCCTATAATTTTATTTCAAAATTATCACTTAATCTGCTACGGGATAACTAGTAACTATGGGGTAATTTTTATACATAAAACTATCTAGTTTCAGATAAGTTTAGAATTTAAAATTTATATTATATAAAAATTATCCAATAATTATTATAATATGTGCAGGTTATCCCGTAACTATTATAATATATTTAGTATAAATTTAAATTTTAAAATTTTAAATTTAAAATTTAGAAAATTAATTTTGTGTAATAGCTACCGAGTAGAGGGGCTAGCCTATGGATATATTATTTAGTTCAAATATCAAAGTTTATTATAAATTTTTTAACTAGCTCAATATATCTTCAGTCCGACATCAATGAACCACAGTATTTCTTCTCCTTGGACAACATGCGATGAATTTCGCTGACGATGAATTTCTTCAGTCCGACATTTTCGGTCTTGTATTTCTTCTCAAGCGATTCCCACAAAGATTTCGCTGTCTCCATTGAACAATACACGTTATACAACGTGTTGTCCAAGGCGTTGAGAATGTAGTTGCGACACAGAAAATCTCCGTGCGTCCACGTATCGCAAGCAGCCTTGCTACCGTCCGTAGCGACTGGCGGGTCTTCACGCAAAAACCGTACAAGGTTTAGCGTTGTTAAGTAGAACAGCATCTTCTGCTGCCATCTTTTGAAGTCGGCTCCTGTGAATTTCTCCGGCTTTTCTCCGTGCGGAATGGATGTCGGAACGGCGGTCGAAACGGCCGTTGGAACGTCGTTGGTAGCCATATCAGTTTGTACGGAATATCGTTTACGACTGTTGTTTCCGGTAAATTCCGGAGTATGCAAACTGATCGTCGAGGCTAGTGTTCGACACTATCTCCGTAAACGATATTGCTCTGCTACGGTGCTTAACGGATTGTTGCAATTCGTTCCCAAGATACAACGACGACAATCGTCTCGGAATCGTAGCACTCCGACTTCCGAGACCAGCGAACCTTCTCGTAGGCTTCTTGGACTCTTGAATGCACAAGATGAGTGAGTGAATACTTGAGGAAGAGAAGATTAAGTTGAGTGATTTGATTCCAATCTGGAGGGTTCTATTTATACAGAAGGAAGAGGCTTTAGGGAGGGGTGTGACCTTTAGGTGGATTAATCTGGGCCGTCCGGACTGAAGAGTTATAACCCTTCACATAGCCCCTTTAATCTCATCCATCAGATCTAAGAGTTGTGACCCTCAGATCTATCAGCCATCGGATCTGGATCCATTGATCCGATGCTTCAGATCATGTCTCATCCCAAGCCGTCAGATCGTGACTCATTGTGATCCAACGCTCTAGATCGCATCACAAGCGATCCACCATACTTCTTTGATCAACGTTGATCAACGGCTGCCATCCGTTCGCCCAACCAACTGTCCAGTCATCTCCCTTTGCCCACGAGGATGCCACATAGGCACTGCCATGTCAGGTACTAGCCTGACACGTCACCCGAGTGCCATGTAGGCACTGCAATGTCACCTGGAGCATAAATTTAAGCGCCCATTGCGCACGTGGCGGGCTCACAGGTGCGAGCACCTGCTCGCCCCTGAGCAGAGAGTACCTGGTACTTTTCTGAGTTAACTCCAATAACTCAACATCATTAATAAGTAAGGAATGCACATCGGAAATTTCCGATGTGGGACTATTCTCCCTTGCATTTCCTTAATGAATAACCAACGTTATTTTGGGCCGACTTTGAACATTAATTTCTCATTCACCCTTAATCGGTTTTGAGCAAATTAATAGTCTAAATCTATCTACGCGAAACGTAGATTTCAATTTTGAAGTCAATTACGACTTTCAACAATTGATGGCTTCCGATTTTTCCTCCTCAAAATCGTATTGGTCCATTTAGGCCCCAATATCCAACAATCCCCCACATGAATGGAAATTAATGTAATGCGTGTATGCATGCTGACACTTTACAAGAGTCCAATCGATAAGTCACTGCATCGGGAGAGGTAGCTTGTGGCTTTGAACCTTCCGTAGTGGAATGCTATCGAGTATACTAAGCTGCGCATGTCTTGAGCTGTTTGTGTATACTAAGACAATAACACCCACACAGAGACCTATCTCACCTACTTTAGGTTCTCATGGTTGGTTCCGTTTTGGCCATGGATACCATCTTGGATTCATGAGTGTTTCATTGAAGCGGCCTGTCTTCACACTCACATAGGTGACACTTCTATCAAGAGTATCCTACCATACTCCACCTTATAAGGTATAGAAGTCACTAAAAGCATAAGCTTAACCTCACTATAGGACAGCACAAATTCATCCTAGGATTGGGATAGAGATAAACTATCTCCTGTGCTGAACCACAACTTCTGAAACTTTGTTGTCCCATTGAACCAAGATCTTGGGATCTCCAGTCAACAAGGTTGGGTTTTCCACTTCAGTCGTTTTCAGTTGTAGATTTTTAATCCCATTCCTCTTGATGAGCAGTATACTTGATCTCGACTCAACCCTTTCGTAAGAGGATCTGTCAAATTATCTTTGGACTTAACATAGTCGATTGCAATCACTCCATTCGAGATCAACTGCCTAATGGTATTATGTCTACGACGTATATGTCTTGACTTCCCATTATACATACTACTCTGTGCCCTTCCAATCGCCGATTGACTATCACAGTGGATCAGTACGGCAGGTACAGGTTTTTCCCAGCTCGGAATATCTTCCAAGAAGTTTCGCAGCCATTCAGCTTCCTCAGCTGCTTTGTCTAGTGCTATAAACTCGGATTCCATAGTTGACTGAGCAATGCACGTCTGCTTAGTGGATTTCCAAGATACTGCTCCCCCACCGATCGTGAATACATATCCACTAGTGGATTTGGAGTCTTTGGTATCTGATATCCAATTAGCATCACAATATCCCTCCAACACAGCGGGATATTTTCCATAATGTAATCCATAGTTCATAGTATATTTCAAATATCTAAGAACTCGCATCAATGCCTTCCAATGGGCGTCGTTTGGATTACTGGTGAAACGACTCAGCTTGTTGACCGTACAGGCAATATCCGGACGTGTGCAGTTTGTAAGATACATCAAACTGCCTATTATCCGAGAGTATTCCAACTGCGATATGGTCTCACCATGGTTTTTCGCTAAGTGTTGACTTAGATCCATAGGTGTTTTTACAGTAGAAAGATCGTACGCATTGAATCTTTTCAATACTGATTCTACATAATGGGATTGTGTTAGAACTATCCCCTCTGATGTCCTGAGAATTTTAATTCCCAATATAACATCTGCTTGACCCATATCTTTCATATCGAAATTTTTGGTCAACATTTTCTTTGTAGTCATGATTACATCATGATTACTGCCCATTATTAGCATGTCGTCTACGTACAGACAGACGATTATATAGCCTTTGGGTGTGTCTTTGACATAAATGCATTTGTCACATTCATTTATTCTGAATTCGTTTGACAACATTACTTTGTCAAATTTTTCGTGCCATTGTTTAGGCGCTTGCTTAAGTCCGTATAACGACTTAACAAGTCGACACACCTTTTTCTCATTTCTTGGAGCTATGAACCCTTCGGGTTGCTCCATATAAATTTCTTCTTCCAACTCACCATTTAAGAACGCAGTCTTAACATCCATTTGATGTATTTCAAGGTCATACAGTGCTGCAATGGCTATTAGCACTCGTATGGACGTAATCCTTGTCACCGGTGAGTAGGTGTCGAAGTAATTAAGGCCTTCCTCTTGCTTGTACCCTTTGGCTACAAGTCTGGCCTTATACTTGTCAATTGATCCATCAGCTTTATACTTGCGTTTTAGTATCCACTTACAACCTAATGGTTTATTACCAGAATGAAGGTCTACTAATTCCCAAGTATGATTATTCATGATAGACTCAATCTCACTATTGACAGCTTCTTTCCACATTGGAGCATCGGGACTAGAGAGAGCCTCACTTAATGTTCTTGGTTCCATTTCTGACATGAAAGTCATGTAATCTGGCCCGAACGATTTCTCAACTCTAGCCCGTTTGCTACGACGTGGCTCTTTGTTTTGATCGTCAATAGTTCTTTTATAACAGCTAAGTTCGGTAACGACATTCTCGTTTGAACTTCCGTTGTTATCATTTTCAACATTTCCCTTCTTATTTGGGAATACGTTTTCAAAGAATATTGCATTCCGAGATTCTATGGTTGTTCCCACATGAATATCAGGAATGTCTGATTTGTGAACTAGGAAACGATATGCACTACTATTATGGGCATATCCGACAAATACCGCATCGAACGTTTTAGGTCCGATCTTTACTTGCTTTGGTTTAGGTACTTCGACCTTTGCCAAGCACCCCCACACTTTCAGGTATTTGTACGATGGCTCACGGCCTTTCCATAGTTCATAAGGAGTTTTATCACTTTTCTTATGAGGGATTTTGTTGAGAATGTGATTTGCCGATAATATTGCTTCCCCACAAGTTTTGAGGTAAGCCTGAATTTATCAACAAGGCATTCATCATCTCTTTTAGTGTCCGATTTTTACGTTCGGCAACACTGTTCGATTGAGGTGAGTAAGGTGCCGTTGTTTGATGAATAATGCCGATTCGAACAAAATTCATTAAACGGTGCACCATATTCTCCACCTCTATCGCTACAAATTATTTTAATTCGTTTGTCAAGTTGATTTTCAACTTCTGTTTTATAAGTTCTAAATGCCTCTAGGGCTTCGTCTTTACTTCTTAAAAGAAAGACATAACAGAACTTTGTGCAGTCATCGATAAAAGTAATAAAATACTTTTTACCTCCTCTAGTTTGCACAAATTTCAAGTCACATAGATCACTATGTATTAACTCTAGAGGAGTCGTTGACCTTTCCACCGAATGAAAAGGTAGTTTCGTCATTTTTGCTTCCACGCACACTTCACATTTGTGTGTTCCGTCAACATTGACGTTTGGTAATAAATTTAATTTGACGAGACGTTTAAGAGTATTATTATGCACATGTCCGAGTCGATCATGCCACAAATTAAAACACTCAACAACATAGCTGGAAGCATTTATTTTATTACCATCAATATTTCGGAGTACAGGCATTACAACCATTTTGAATAGACCCTTTTCTAGGTACCCCTTTCCTACGAAGATATTATTCTTCGTAAGTACAAAGTTGTCTGACTGGAACACTAGCCTAAATCCGGCCTTAACTAGTGCCGCTCCAGAAACTAGGTTCTTACTGATGTCGGGAACATGGAGTACATCAATGAGTGTTAGCTCCTTTCCGGACGTCATCTTCAGAACAACTTTCCCGAGTCCGACAATTGGCGACGTCATGGAATTACCCATATAGAGCTTCCTGCCATTTATCGGAATATACTTGGAGAACATCGCCTTATCGGAACAGATATGACGAGTTGCTCCAGTATCAATGAACCACTGCTTCGGGTTGGTATCCACCAAGTTGGCTTCAAATACAACCGCAGTGAGATCCAAGTCCTCAAGAGAGGTTGCGACATGATTCGCAGCATCCTTTGGCCCCTTGGTTGGCTTCTTTGGGCGTCTGCAGTCCTTGGACAGGTGTCCTGCCTTTCCACAGTTGTAGCAGGAGCCTTTGAACTTCTTTGCTTGAGCCTTCTTTTTGAACTGCTTCAGCTTTTTAGCGTTCGGCTCGACCAGGTTGGACATATCGTCTATAGTCCGCTTGGTTCCTCTGGAGTCGGATAACTTTCGATTATCCTCCTCTATTCGTAGCCTCAGGATCAGGTCTTGCAGCCCTATCTCCTTTTGCTTGTGCTTTAGGTAATTCTTGAAATCCTTCCATGACGGAGGGAGCTTCTCAATTACCGCAGCAACTGCGAATGACTCGTTCAGCTTCATTCCTTCGGCGTCCAGATCATGCAGTATTAATTGCATATCTTGGACTTGAGATGAGACGCTCTTTGAGTCCACCATCTTGAAATCCAGAAACCGGCCGACGATGAATTTCTTCAGTCCGACATTTTCGGTCTTGTATTTCTTCTCAAGCGATTCCCACAAAGATTTCGCTGTCTCCATTGAACAATACACGTTATACAACGTGTTGTCCAAGGCGTTGAGAATGTAGTTGCGACACAGAAAATCTCCGTGCGTCCACGTATCGCAAGCAGCCTTGCTACCGTCCGTAGCGACTGGCGGGTCTTCACGCAAAAACCGTACAAGGTTTAGCGTTGTTAAGTAGAACAGCATCTTCTGCTGCCATCTTTTGAAGTCGGCTCCGGTGAATTTCTCCGGCTTTTCTCCGTGCGGAATGGATGTCGGAACGGCGGTCGGAACAGCGGTCGGAATGGCGGTTGGAACGTCGTTGGTAGCCATATCAGTTTGTACGGAATATCGTTTACGACTGTTGTTTCCGGTAAATTCCGGAGTATGCAAACTGATCGTCGAGGCTAGTGTTCGACACTATCTCCGTAAACGATATTGCTCCGCTACGGTGCTTAACGGATTGTTGCAATTCGTTCCCAAGATACAACGACGACAATCGTCTCGGAATCGTAGCACTCCGACTTCCGAGACCAACGAACCTTCTCGTAGGCTTCTTGGACTCTTGAATGCACAAGATGAGTGAGTGAATACTTGAGGAAGAGAAGATTAAGTTGAGTGATTTGATTCCAATCTGGAGGGTTCTATTTATACAGAAGGAAGAGACTTTAGGGAGGGGTGTGACCTTTGGGTGGATTAATCTGGGCCGTCCGGACTGAAGAGTTATAACCCTTCACATAGCCCCTTTAATCTCATCCATCAGATCTAAGAGTTGTGACCCTCAGATCTATCAGCCATCGGATCTGGATCCATTGATCCGATGCTTCAGATCATGTCTCATCCCAAGCCGTCAGATCGTGACTCATTGTGATCCAACGCTCTAGATCGCATCACAAGCGATCCACCATACTTCTTTGATCAACGTTGATCAACGGCTGCCATCCGTTCGCCCAACCAACTGTCCAGTCATCTCCCTTTGCCCACGAGGATGCCACATAGGCACTGCCATGTCAGGTACTAGCCTGACACGTCACCCGAGTGCCATGTAGGCACTGCAATGTCACCTGGAGCATAAATTTAAGCTCCTCAATGCTCCTCGCGACGATGCAAAGTGCAAAGTGCGCCTACAAAGCGCCCATTGCGCAAGTGCGAGCACCTGCTCGCCCCTGAGCAGAGAGTACCTGGTACTTTTCTGAGTTAACTCCAATAACTCAACATCATTAATAAGTAAGGAATGCACATCGAAAATTTCCGATGTGGGACTATTCTCCCTTGCATTTCCTTAATGAATAACCAACGTTATTTTGGGCCGACTTTGAACATTAATTTCTCATTCACCCTTAATCGGTTTTGAGCAAATTAATAGTCTAAATCTATCTACGCGAAACGTAGATTTCAATTTTGAAGTCAATTACGACTTTCAACAATTGATGGCTTCCGATTTTTCCTCCTCAAAATCGTATTGGTCCATTTAGGCCCCAATATCCAACAGTTTTAGTACTATAGAATAATCCTACATGTTTTTTATGTCATAATTCCATTGTATAAAATAAGGGCATTGGGTAACATTGTAATGTAAATGAATTTTTCCATAACTAATTGCTAGTTTGAAATGTCTTCCTAATTGGCATACGAAGGATATTACTGAATCAACTAATCTGATACTGCAATATAAAAAAGAAGTCGATGTTTCAATTAACAAAAGAGAGTAGGTAAATTGGCATGGTTCATAATATATTTCATGTTGTTTTGTACGGTAATTCAAATATACGATCCAAATATATGTCCTTTATGATAGTTCATTACTTTCGCCTGATGAGTTTGTGACTGATACTTCACCTTTTGTTCGTTAGGATTGTGCTTTTCATCAATGTCTTTTGATTTTCCATTTGGAATACCACATCCCATATCCTCCTAACAAGCCACCCCTTGATTGGAACACGTGAATAAAGATTGTTCTAGGAGTTGCCGAAGGGTTGACATATTTACATGATGTTGCAAATCCACCCATCATTTACCGAGACATGAAGGCTGCGAATGTGTTATTAGATGATGACTTCAACCCAAAACTTTCTGACTTTGGACTTGCAAAACTCGGACCCGTCGGGGACAATACACATGTTTCCACAAGGGTGATGGGAACATATGGTTATTGTGCTCCTGATTATGCGATGAGCGGTAAATTGACTCTTAAATCTGATGTCTATAGCTTCGGGGTGCTTCTATTGGAGCTGATCGTCGGACGACGGGTTTATGATTCATCAAAACCTACTTCCGAACAAAAACTATTGATTTGGGTACGGAGTCCTAATCATTGTTATTTTAGTTTGAATCATGTTTCTGTCCTAATGAGTTTGTGCTTCCATTTAAGTGCATTACAATGGAGGATTATGATGAAAAATTGCTTTGGTATGAAGTTACATTTCTTTGTCCTATCGCTTAGGATTCCATTTCTTGATAGTGCTGCTGGAATTCATTTTCTTATTACTTAGTATTCATATAGCCACTCTAACTAGTTGATATAACTTGCTGATAATAATGAAGATTTGTTGTTTTTGTTGGTGCAATATCCCTAGATCAAGGTTGACCTCGTTAACTAAACTTGAGTTGGCTTAAGCTTGAGTCTTGATGTTTGGGTTTTGATGTTTGGGTTTTGATATTTAACAATATATGGAGATTGTAGATGTAATTATCTATTTGGGGAGATTGTTGATACAATTCCCCTCTGGTCAAAATTGACCGGTTAGATATGAAAAAGAATCAAGTTGGTCAAAAGGTTAACTGGATACTTGATTGAGAAAGTCATAACTGGAGGTTAAGCAGATGGGAAATCCTGGTGAGTGAAGCCAAGTGAAAGACCTAGTGAGCGAAGCTAGGTAATTGGAAAATCCTAGTGGGTGAAGGTAGGTGATAGTCTTGGTGAGTGAAACCAGGTAGGTGAAAGCTCTGGTGAGTGAAGCCGGACAGTGGGAAAGTCCTGGTGAGTGAAGCCAGGCAGGTGAAAGTCCCGGTGAGTAAAGCCAGACAGTGGAAAAATCCTGGTGAGTGAAACCAGGTGAAAACCCTAGCGAGTAAAGCTAGGTGAAAGTCCTGGTGAAAAAAGTCAGATAGATGGAAATCCTAGTGACTAAGTTAGGCAGATGGAAAGATCTAGTGAGTGTCACCAGACACGTGAAAATCCAGGTGGGTCAAAGTTGATCGTGTTGGTGCAACCTTAGGTCAAGGTTGACCTGGTTGACCTGACTTGAGTTGACCTGACTCGAGTTGTATTTTGATGTTTGACGAGAATAGAAAAGTTCTATTCTGATGTTTGACGAGAGTAGAAAAGTTGTATTCTAATGTTTGACAGAATACAAACTTGGGAGATTATGGGTGCAATCTTTGGTCAAGGTTGACCTGGTTGACCCGAGGTGAGTCGACCTGATTCGGGAAATCCTGGTGAGTGAAGCCAGGTGAAAGTCCTGGTGAGTGAAGCCAGGCAAGGGAAAGTCCTGGTTAGTGAAGCCAGGCAGTTGGAAAGTCCTGGTGAGTGAAGTTAGGCAAGGGAAATCCAGATAAGTCAAGATTGACCAGACATCTGGTGAAAAGTCCAAGCAGGGAGCTTGGCACGAGACAAGTCCAAGTATAGAGACTTGGCACAGAAAAGTCCAAGCAGAGAGTCAGAGCCGTACCTATGTTCGACGGGGCCTGAAGCGAAAATAAAAAGTGGCCCTTTTGTGACGATAAATAAATGTAATGCTCAATTCACACATAACAATACACTAAATACATAAATAAACCAAAAATAATATATTATATCAATAAAAAGTTAATACATATTTGAAATAATTACATAAAAACTACTCGTCTAGCTGTTTTAGAAGCAAAAATATTTATCAAATTTGCATAATCTAATTCTCTGACTATTTCTTTCTCAATCGACAACATTGCTAGCCCATTTAGTCTATCCTGTGACATTGTTGATCGAAGATAATTCTTAATTAACTTCAACTTCGAGAAACTTCTTTCTGCCGATGCAACTGTTACTGGTATTGTTAACAAAATCTTATAGGCAATGTAAGTATTTGGGAATAAACCATTCAGTTTTGTCAAACATTGTAGCATATCAATTGCTCTTTTCTCATTTGTTAAATAGCATCTCACGACCATCAACTCTGAACACAACTCATCGCCATTAATATCTGAACGTCTATCGTGACTCAAAAATTGTTGAAGCTGCATACAAGACTTCATCAGGCTTGTTAAAGGCTCACTCTTTAACTTTTCCAAATTCAATAAAAACCCAAAAATCTCTTGATATTGTTTAAATTGTTCAAATCGAACTTGAAGAGAAGATCGAGCTTGATCAATTATAAACAGAAAATATTCAACTCTAAAAGATTCTTCACCTGATCGTGTCACATCATCATTGTAACTTTCATCAAATTGTTTCTTTCTTCGAATGATACGTTTTTCTCGAAATTTAGGTTCAATCCCCATTTCACTTGCGATTTGCACGGCTTCATTCATGGAACTAGCAAACCCCTCTTCTCTAAACTTATCAAGAAATTGATCAAGTCCTTGTAAAAGGTTGATCGCAATATCAATATCCATATCTTCAGATTGAATAAACTTACTCACAGTATTTATTGCTCGTAACAAATTATACCAGATTACCATTCCAAGCAAGAACTCAAAACTCTCAAGATCATATAGTGCTAAGGTCTCCGCATCACTCTTTGTTTTAGAATCTTCAGCAACTTCTGCCAAGTCAAGTAAAGCATCTCTTATATTTACAATTTGCTCTTTTATGGCTTTAACACTTTCAACATGACTTTCCCAACGGGTATGTGACAATGGCTTAACGGTCAAACCAGACACCTTATCTTTAAAAATTTTCCATCTCTTTGTAGAGGAAGAAAATAATGTGTAGATGCGTTGCACCACTCCAAAGAAGGATTTGGCTTTAGGACAACATTCCACCATATCAACTAAAGCCAAATTAAGACTATGACAACCACATGGTGTGTAAAAGGCTCTCGGATTTATTTCAAGCAATCTTTTTTGTACACCTTTGTGTCTTCCACTCATGTTAGACCCGTTGTCGTACCCCTGTCCTCTTATGTCATCAATGTCAAGTCCAACTCTAGTTAACACATTTAGAAGTTCACTTAATAACCCAAGACCTGATGTGTCATCCACCTTCAAAAACTCAACCCAATATTCTTCTACTTTTGGTGTGCTCGTCGAATCATCCAAACATCGTAGCACTAGAGACATTTGTTCTTGATGACTTGCATCTGGAGTACAATCAAGTATTACTGAAAAATATTTTGCATGTTTAACTTTTGCAATGATTGCCCTTTTCACTTCATTTGCCAAAGTCTCTATTAGTTCATTTTGAATTTTTGGACTAAAATATGTATATTGAGATTCTCTTGCTTCACAACGTCGAACATGCTCCTCCATCACTGGATCAAACTCAGCAACCATTTCTATCATTTGCAAAAATAGCCCATTGTTCTCGACATAAAGTTTCTCATCATCCCCTCGAAATGCCAAAGTATTTTTGGCAAGTGTTTTTACAATGGAAATTATTCTTGTTAACACTTGCCTCCAATGTTGTCTTTCTTTATTGATTTGAAGTTGCATACTGTAATCAATTGTTTGATTTTTTTTCAGCCTCTTTTCTAATTCAACCCAAGCAATCATGCAATCCATATGGTCTCTACTAGCTTCATGTTGTTTAAGACTTCTATGCATATTACGCCAGTCTTTGTATCCATCATTACCCAAATTCCCCATTCTACTCATCATTTGTTCAGTCTTGAACAACTTGCAACAGAAGCAAAATATTTTATCCAATAAAATAGAATATACAAGCCATCTTCTATCTAATGTTTGTCCATTTGCCATTACTCGTGTATAATGTGATGAATCAAAATGCCTATTGTTACTATCCTTAGGAAACAAAAAATCATTCACTCTTTTTGGACCCATTTCAATTAAGTAATCTCTCAATTTTTGATCAATGTTATTCCAATTTCCAGGATCCTCCAAATTCATAGTCGAATTTAATTTTTCAGGTTGAGAGTCTTCTTCTACGTTTTCATTCGACTCAATCAAATTGGCAGCTTCAACCAATTCTTCATTTTCATTGTGGCTTTGTTCTTCAATCACCAAATTATCCCCAAATTCTTCTCTTTCTATTCTGCTACTTTTAATAAAATATTTGTTAATATCACCGGCTTGACTTTGAGTTAATGCTTCCTCCCTTTGTTTCATTTTTCTCTTTTGAGCTCCAGATAGATATTTAGGAGGCATTTTCAATATTCTTTTATTATTCCTGCAAATTATTAAAAGAGTTCCTAATAATTAGAGAACAATAAAATACTTTTGCAATTTAGGTTCAACCTTTACCAGAAAAAAGACCGAGTTTATTAAATTTAGTATTCGACAAATAAAATAAAGTGCCTAATATCAATATCAAACTTCACATGACTACCAAAATTAAATAATTAGAGAACAATAAACAAGATGGAGATAAGAAAAAACAGAATCAATTATCAAAAATCAAAATCCCATAAAGTAAAGGATCATGAGAAATACACCCAACACAAAAGTAAAGCAGAGATAGGAAGATTCATATTGTTTAGAAAATGATGCAAAAAGATAAAACTTAATGAAGATTCAACTTAAATGTTTAAAACTGATGCAAAAAGTCAAAAAGATGCCTAACCAAATCCTTCACGGCACTGCTCCCAATGACCCAATCTTTTCGTTCTTTTTATGCCTCAGTGGGATTTGGGAAGAACGCTGGAGAAGAGTTAAAGAAATTGTCTGCTCGTGTTGCAACGTCGGTGTGTGCCGCCTCCGTGAGAAACTGAGAATCGACGATGTTCTCTGTAAAAATAGGGTTTATCGGTATGGCCTTATATTTTATAAATTTTTTTTGTAAAAAATGGGCCCTTTCCTGTGATGGGCCCTGAGGCGGCCGCCTCCTTGGCCTCATGGAAGGTCCGGCCCTGCAGAGAGCTTGGCACGGGAAAAGTCCAAGTATGAAGACTTGGCACGGAAAAGTCCAAGTATGGAAACTTGGCATGGGAAGTCGGAGAGGGCTTGGGAGCTCGTTCTCCGAACTGTGGTCAGAGAGGGCTCGGTAGCTCGTTCTCTGGACCGGATGGAGTCGGAGAGAACTTGGTAGCTCATTCTCCGGACTAGGTCAGAGAGGGCTCTGTAGCTCGTTCTCTGGACCGGACGAAGTCGGAGAGGGCTCGGTAGCTCATTCTCCGGACTAGGTCAGAGAGGGCTCGGTAGCTCGTTCTCTGGACCAGACGAAGTCGGAGAAGACTCGGTAGCTCGTTCTCCGGACTAGGTCAGAGAAGGCTCGGTAGCTCGTTCTCTGGACCGGATGAAGTCGGAGAGGGCTCGGTAGCTCGTTCTCCAGACTAGGTTAGAGAGGGCTCGGTAGCTCGTTCTCTGGACCGGACATGGGAAGTCGGAGAGGGCTCGGTAGCTCGTTCTCCGAACTAGGTCTGAGAGGGCTCGGTAGCTCGTTCTCAGGACCAGGTAGGGTTTAAGGCTGGGAGCTCTAAACCTGGATCGGTCTGGTGACCGATCCAGTGATACGCTGGTTGACTGATGTGTGTTTCTGTGAATTACCTGATCGGTCCGGTGACCGATCAGTAATCATCTGAGCGAAGAAGATCGGGAGAAGAAGAGGGGATCGGTCTGGACCGATCCACTAAATCTGATCGGTCCATAGACCGATCGAGAGTTCGCAACTCTCGTGAAGCGTTTGATCGGTGCGGGACCGATCGAGAATAGGTCTGATCGGTCCCGGCCGATCGGAGAATCCTGGACCGATCGGTGGAGCTGATCGGCCCTAGCCGTTGAGTCACAACGACTAGTTTCTGTGTATCTCTCTCTTCGCAGGTTGGATATAAAGAGGTCGAGTGCCTCTACAGTAGCAGTTATTATTCTTCCTCCTTACTGCAATCAGAGCTTTGCTGAGCTCTCATTTTCCTGAAGCTTCGTGGAAGCTTCCTTCGGCTGGTTCCTGCTGTTGTAGGTGTTTCGTGAAGTTGCTGCTTCATCGAGTTGACGAGAAGGCAAGCTGTGTTTTTACATTTTTACTGCCTTTGTATTGTGCTGTATCTTTGTACTCCTATCTTGCTATTGTAAGAAGTTTGTGGCGAGGTTTCTCCACCCAGAAGGAGTTTCTATTAGTCGGTTTTCCGGGGTCTCATCCACCGACGGATTGATAGGCTTCGTCCACCTTACGGACACGCCGAGGAGTAGGAGTATCATCTCCGAACCTCGTTACATCATCGTGTTTGAGGTTTGATCTTCTCCACTTTCGTTTCTACATTGTATTTCCACTGCGCTAACCTAAATTGTAGGAAGAAACGTGAATTTGGGGTCGGTTATTCACACCCCCCCCTCTCTAGCCGCGTCCAAAGGTCCTAACAAGTGGTATCAGAGCAGCTTGCTCTTCGACGGATTAACACCCGGGGGAGCACAAGCTAGAGAATGGATCGACTTGGAGAAGACATCACGATTCCACCCTTCTACGATCGCGACAACTTCGCGTATTGGAAGGTAAGGATGAAGTATTTTCTTATGACTAACCTAGTGAATCGGAATTGTGTATGAGTAGGTTTTACTCCTCCGGTGGATAAAAATGGAGAACCTCTCGAGAAGAAGAAGTGGACGAAGGAACAAATCCACCAATCCACAATCAACGACGAGGTAACGAAAATCCTTGAATTTTCATTACCTAATGATATCTTGTGTAAGATAGGTGGATACAACGATGCCAAGGAGTTGTGGAACAACTTGTCTAAGTTCCATGAGGAGAGCTCCAATTCAAGTCATGAAGAGGAGTCAAGTGAGCCAAGTAGCTCACATCATGGAGGTATGGAATTAGAAGTTGAGGGCTACTCAACATCTAAGGAAGAAGAGGAGGAGAGTTCTTCATCAAGATTGGTGCAAGAAGAAACCTCTACCTCCGGAAGGGATGAAGAAGAGAGCGTATATCCATCCTCAACCCTAGGTAACTCAAGCAACTTAATTTCAAATAAATTACATATAATGTGCTTTGAGTGTAGGGAATATGGGCATTACAAGAGTAAATGCCGAAAGAGGATTAGGAAGACTCCACCGGCGCCAAAGGTCAAGGAAGCCGGAGTCCCGATACGCAAGGGCAAGGAGCACGTGGTGTGCTTCCAATGCAAGCAAAGGGGACATTATAGGAGCCAATGTCCGAGGGGGAGGCAACCTCACAAGGACAAGAGACCAAGCACATCTATAGGGGGAGTTAAGGCAAACCCTAAGGTACCCTTTAAGGCACATTATTGCAATTCTACTAAGAAACATGCTAGTAGCTTTATTGCAATTGCCAATGATGATAAGCATGATAACCATAGAAACCGATACATGTGCTTAGGTGCCAAACATGTTAGTCTAGGTAAGGATAATACTAGAAATGCCAATCCTAGAATTAACTCATCTAAGGTTAAGGAAAACCTAGATAGGAATCCCAAAACAACTAGACATATGCTTAGAAATACCTCAAAGAGAAATGGAAAATTAAAGCTTGAGGTATTAAAGAAGGAAAACCAAGTCTTGAGGTCAAGACTTGACACTTTAGAAAAGGCCCTTAAGAATTTGGAAAAGTCAACTCTAGGGTCTAAGGGTCAAAAACAAAAGCCCAAGGACATGAGAGATTTGAGTCACAAACCTAAGTCTCAAGTAGTCAAGCCCACTTATTATAATGTTCTATTCGATTATGGAACAAGACCTAGGGCTAAGAAGACCATCACCAAGATCACAAGGGAAGTCACCCCTAGAGTTGATCTTGATGAGTCCCAAATGACCAAGGTTTTAAAGCCTAGGAGGGTCATTAGGAGGGTTGCTAGAGAAGTCATCCCTAGTGAATATTTAGTGAACCCAATGAGCTCAAATAGGTATTGGGTTCCTAGGAGCGTGATTCCTTCACGCTAGATGGTTTAGGGTGTGTCCACCTTATTTGGATAGGTAGTTAACCTAATCATGGCAAAATGTGGCATTTTAGGAAGTTTCAAGGTATAACCAAGCCTTGAAAATGAAATTAAAAATTATTCCTAAGGTGATTAGGATGTGCCAATCACATTTGAGGAATCTTTTAGGGTCAATCTAATTGGCACATAGTGATCTAAAAATCTTTAGTATATGATTTTAGGTCTATTACACTTAGGAATATAGAATTTATGGCAAAATGATCAAAATTATCAAAAATGACAACTAAAGCTAGAATTAGGTATTTTCTATACCTTTATATGTTATTTGCCATATATTGTTTGTCATATGTCATGTCATGACATCATATCTAATTTACTATCATTTAAAATGTCATGATAATGCTTAGGTTAGTTATATGTCATGTCTTATTTAAGTTTCATACTTTATGCCATGACATCATGACATTAGCACATGTTTCCACTTATGATATTATTTTATGCCATGTCATCATCTCTTGCATTTATGATCAATTAAATTGATTTAAGGATAAAAACTCAATTTGATATGGAAATCAAATTGTTGTCTAGAAAATGCGTGAGAACTTAGCTTAAGATGACCTAAACCCATATCTCACATCAAAATTGACTTGGATGTATTTGATACACCTTAGATGTGTGTGAGATATTAGGATTATGAGTTAGGATCAAGGTGCATAGCTCTTGTACCTAGATGAGCCTAATTCTAAATTGAGGATCATAGGGAAAGCTTGTGTACAAGTCATGTACATTTAACCCTAAGATTGTGATCCTAAATTGAATGGTTTAAAATCATTTCAAAATTGATTTGAAAAACCTTGATGAAGCTTTTCTAGTGATAGCATTCATCATTGAGCAAGTTGATACAAAGATGGATTAACCTTGAACTATTTCAAAGTCTTTCGAACTTTGTATCAAGATTTAAAAATGGAAGTTATTTTCATAGAAAACTATTTTTCCATGATAATATATGTTATGAGGAATGTATCCTCAAAATTTTACAATTTTAGAATTTTCATGATTTTTAGGGTTTCGAATTTGGAGAAAATCGAAATCCTATCGAGATTTGTGGACCGATGAGGGATGCCGATTGGTCGGGAGGTCTGAATCGGCCACCGGACCGATCCAGGAAGTGTGGACCGTCGGTGACCGATCCATAAAGGGTGAGTATGCCAAAATGCTGATTTTATGATTGTCGAAATTTCATTGGAAGTTGATATTTTAGATTTCTAAAGGATTGAAACTCTCCAAGACATTGTTGGTGCAATGGTCAAGGGGAGTTTACCTATTGGTCAAAGGGAGTTGACTTTTAGGGGGAGTTTTTACTCGATTTCTGAGGATGAGTGATATGAGATTATCACTAAGTTGATTATTGTCTTTAGTATCAAGGGGGAAATTAAGGGTTTTAATGAAAGGTATGAGACTTTCATTAGGAAGAAACTCTTAACCTTGATTCACTTTTTTTGATGTGTGTCAAAAAGGGGGAGAATGTTTAGAAAATGTTCTAGGAAGAACATTGGAGTTTGGGGAGAATGTTCAAGGAAGAACATTCATTGGAGAACTATTGAAAAACCTAAGTTAGGTTATCGGGTTAACCTAACTTGATTATGGTTTTTGTCAAACATCAAAAAGGGGGAGATTGTTGGTGCAACCTTAGGTCAAGGTTGACCTGGTTGACCCGACTCGAGTTGACCTGACTCGAGTTGTATTTTGATGTTTGACGAGAATAGAAAAGTTCTATTCTGATGTTTGACGAGAGTAGAAAAGTTATATTCTGATGTTTGACAGAATACAAACTTGGGAGATTGTGGGTGCAATCTTTGGTCAAGGTTGACCTGGTTGACCCGAGGTGAGTCGACCTGATTCGGGAAATCTTGGTGAGTGAAGCCAGGTGAAAGTCCTGGTGAGTGAAGCCAGGCAAGGGAAAGTCCTGGTGAGTGAAACCAGGCAGTTGGAAAGTCCTGGTGAGTGAAGCCAGGCAAGGAAAATCCAGATAGGTCAAGATTGACCAGACATCTGGTGAAAAGTCCAAGCAGGGAGCTTGGCACGAGAAAAGTCCAAGTATGGAGACTTGGCACGGAAAAGTCCAAGCAGGGAGCTTGGCACGGGAAAAGTCCAAGTATGGGGACTTGGCACGGAAAAGTCCAAGTATAGAAACTTAGCATGGGAAGTCGGAGAGGGCTTGGGAGCTCGTTCGCCGAACTGTGGTCAGAGAGGGCTCGGTAGCTCGTTCTCTGGACCGGATGGAGTCGGAGAGGGCTCGGTAGCTCGTTCTCCGGACTAGGTCAGAGAGGGCTCGGTAGCTCGTTCTCTGGACCGGACGATGTCGGAGAGGGCTCGGTAGCTCGTTCTCCGGACTAGGTCAGAGAGGGCTCGGTAGCTCGTTCTCTGGACCGGATGAAGTCGGAGAGGGCTCGGTAGCTCGTTCTCCAGACTAGGTTAGAGAGGGCTCGGTAGCTCGTTCTCTGGACCGGACATGGGAAGTCGGAGAGGGCTCGGTAGCTCGTTCTCCGGACTAGGTCTGAGAGGGCTCGGTAGCTCGTTCTCAGGACCAGGTAGGGTTTAAGGCTGGGAGCTCTAAACCTTGATCGGTCTGGTGACCGATCTAGTGATACGCTGGTTGACTGATCGGTCTGGTGACCGATCAGTAACCAAACAGTGTGTTTCTGTGAATTACCTGATCGGTCTGGTGACCGATCAGTAATCATACAGAAGCGAAGAAGATCGGGAGAAGAAAGAGGGGGATCGGTCTGTGGACCGATCCACCTGAGTCCTGATCGGTCCACAGACCGATCAGAGAGTTCGGCAACTCTCTGTGAAGCGTGCTGATCGGTCTAGGGACTGATCAGCATAGGTCCTGATCGGTCCCCAAGACCGATCAGAGAAGGTCTGGACCGATCAGGGTGGAGCCTGATCGGTCCAGCTCTAGCCGTTGAGTCACAACGGCTAGCTTTCTGCTGTATCCTCTGCCCTCTTCGCAGGTTCGCAGGTTCAGGGATATAAAGGGGTCGAGTGCCTCTACAGTAGAAGTAGCCTTTATTTTCTTTCTGATCTTACTGCAATCAGAGCTTTGCTGAGCTCTCATTTTCCTGAAGCTTCGTGGAAGCTTCCTTCGGCTGGTTCCTGCTGTTGTAGGTGTTTCGTGAAGTTGCTGCTTCATCGAGTCGACGAGAAGGCAAGCTGTGTTTTTACATTCTTACTGCCTTTGTATTGTGCTGTATCTTTGTACTCCTATCTTGCTATTGCAAGAAGTTTGTGGCGAGGTTTCTCCACCCAGAAGGAGTTTCTATTAGCCGGTTTTTCGGGGTCTCATCCACCAACGGATTGATAGGCTTCGTCCACCTTACGGACACGCCGAGGAGTAGGAGTATCATCTCCGAACCTCGTTACATCGTCGTGTTTGAGGTTTGATCTTCTCCACTTTCGTTTCTACATTGTATTTCCGCTGCGCTAACCTAAATTGTAGGAAGAAACGTGAATTTGGGGTCGGCTATTCACACCCCCCCTCTCTAGCCGCGTCCGAAGTGTTGGTGCGGTTAGCACTAACGATTTAACCCAGGTTTTGATAAATGACAAATCAGGTTAAGTTAGTATGTTGTTGTCTGACACTTTGATCGAGTGTGCAGGATAAGTCCAGATAGGTCGACGGGCTGACCGGATGTCTGGCACGAAGTCCATCTAGGTCGACGGGCTGACCGGATAGCTGGCAAGAAGTCCAAGCGGGTCGACGGGCTGACCGGACGCTTGGCAAGAAGTCCAGCTAGGTCGACGGGCTGACCGGATAGCTGGCGAGAAGTCCAGACGGGTCGAAGGGCTGAACGGACGTCTGGCAGGTAAGTAAGGTAAGTCACTGGAGGGGAGTGACTGCGAGGACGCGTTCCCAGGAAGGGAACATTAGGCGTCGATCCGGCTTAGATCCATTTCGGATGTCTAAGTCGAGATCGTGACTAGATTCCGGTCTCGGAAAGACGGAATCTAAGTCATACTATTTGTGCTAATTCATAAATGTGCTAACAATCTATTTTGCAGGATATATATTGCCTCGGACTAACTTTGTTTTGCAGGAAAAGGGAGTTTTCTGGAACAAGGTAGTCTGGGCGCCCGGAGGGGATCCGGGCGCCCGGAAGGGATCCGGGCGCCCGGAAAGCAAATTATATCCAGGCCAAGTCGTCACCACGTGGAGCATCTCGGTTTGAGCAGCTACGTCACATTCCAGGCGCCCGGAAGGAATCCAGGCGCCCGGAGCAACATATAAAAGAAGCCCCAGGCAGGAGCTTCAGAATCATCTTTCACATCTGAGAACTCTGAGATTACTCGCTCTGCTGCTCTACGCTCCAAACGACGCTCACAAAGCTCCGACGACACGTTCCCGCTCTTTTAAATTCCTTGTCTGTCGGTACAGCTTTGTTTTCCTTTCATTAGCATCTTTTTGTACTTAAATTGTAATTATCCGAATTGCTAGTGAATTGCCCAACGAAAGTACTCAAGGAGTACGGGCCTTCGAGTAGGAGTCGTCACAGGCTCCGAACGAAGTAAAAAACCCTGTGTCTACTTTACTTTTCCGCTGCGCTTATACTCGATATTTTCGAATCGATATTCACCCTCCTCTATCGAATCTAACAGTCCTACAAGTGGTATCAGAGCAGGTACCGCTCTGATTTGGTGCAACCACCAATCAGGCAAAGGGGGGACCTTTTGAAAGAAAAATTAGATATCGTTTTTTCCCTCCAAAATTATTTTTGAAAAATACATCGCCATCTCTTCACCATTGCTTAGTATTGACAAAATATTACATTTTCAAAAATTTGAAATAATATTTTTTTATTAATATTTTAATAATATTTTATTACTTTTTTCGAAAATAGTGAAATATTATTTTTTTTCCAGCACTGCTAATCCAAGACCAAGTCTTGGGATTTTTTTTTTTTGTTTCTCTGTGTGCAAGAATAATGACTCTTCTAGAAGGACGGAACCCTCACGAACCTCCACCATACGATCATGAAGACTTTAACTACTGGAAGCGATTAATGGAATGCTTCTTAGGAAGCGTAGACATCGATTATATGCTAATTTTGAGGAAACCTTCTCAAAACTCGGAACTGAACAAAAAGGTAAGTAACATTATTTGTAATGTTTTACCTTACAATATTTTATGCAGATTAGAAAAGTACAAGAATGCATATGAGCTGTGGACCCAGTTGATCAAGCTTCACGAGACGCCGATGGAGCTAGAAGATCAAGTTAAAGTCAAATATGGACTCGAGTCAAATCCAACGGAGAAGCCTACTGAATTAGGGGTTGTGATAAGGTTAGTAATATTTACCAAAATACCCCTGCTAATAGTAGTTTAAATAATCAGCATGATGATAGGTATGAAATTAGTCCAAGTATGGTGCATGATAATCTAGATTTAAATGATTTAGATTCAAAATCACAAAATAATCTAGACTCTGATCAAGTCAATCAAGACTCTGATCAATTTGGCATCAACCTTGACTTGGTCAAACAGAACAATGACCAAATCAATTCAAATAATTTAATCAATTCAGAAAATTTAAAACTAGGTGAGCATTTAGACATAAATAAGTCAAACATTAAAATAAATTTGAATTTAAATGCTAAAAATGAGAAAATCGATAAAATCAATAAATACCTTGATAAAATATTTAGTAATCAAGATAAATCAGTCTAGAAAATACTATCCAAAACTAAGATAATTTAATTAATAAAAAATTAAACTTTAAAGATAAAACTAATCTAATAAATTCAATTAACCATATCAATTTAAAAGGCAAAGAAAATGTAAGGATAAAATCAAACACTTTGATAAAATCAAAACGGAATTTAACAAACTTAAAATTAAATGTTAAAGATAACATATTAAACAAAAATAATATAGAAATTTCAAAATTAACAATTAATAAAAAGCTATTAAAGAAAGATAATTCAATTAACCCAATAAAATTGAAATTGAAAGAACATTCAAATATTAAATACACTCTCTTAAAGAAAGATAATTTGACCAATTTAGTTAATTCAAAATTAAAAACTTAAATTTAAATTACAAATTAAACATTAAACTTAACTAAAACCAACTCTTATTATACAAAAATCTTAAATTAAAGACCAATGATTCAGGGGAGGCTCCAGAATAGCTGGCACCTCCAAAACTAACTTACCCGACAGGGTAACCCAAACAAACTAACCCGGCAGGGTGATTAGGATTAGTTAAAAAGAGACCGCGTCTAACTTGAATCCTAGTACTGGTGAAGTTTTTGGATGATAGTACGTTAGGGAAGCTTGGGTATTGCATGTCTAGAAAGATATGGCTTCGATCTGGTGCATTTGGCCAAGTGGAACTGACCGAAGCTATCCTTAAATGGATCCTAACTAGTTAGACCAAGGTTTAGTACTAAGCTCCGTGGATAGGACTATTCGGAAAACCTCGAAAGGTTGGATACTTCTAATGATGTCCAAGTGACTCACCAAACTTAGAAGTTTATCCGAAGAATGCCTATTTGTTGAGACTAAAGCTAAACCTAAATTTAACACAAGTTAAACCAAACTCTATAATTAAATCTAATTCATCTCACAAAATTATAGGATTCCCTGATTGAAAACTTAGATTGGCTGAGATGACTAAGGATCAAAACTAAATTTCGAATTAAATTAATTAAATTAAATTTCGAATTAAATTAAATTTCGAATTAAATTAATTAAATTAAATTTTGAATTACATTAATTAAATTAAATTTCGAATTAAGTTAATTAAATTAAATTTCGAATTAATTAAATTAAATTAAATTTTGAATCAAATTAATTAAATTAAATTTCGAATTAAATTAATTAAATTTTGAATGAAATTAATTAAATTAAATTTGGAATTAAGTTAATTAAATTAAATTTCGAATTAATTAAATTAAATTTCGAATTAAGTTAATTAAATTAAATTTCGAATCAAATTAATTAAATTAAACTTCGAATTAAATAACTAACAAGAACTACGATTAATTTATGTTAAATTTTAAATTAACTTTAAAAATTATTTTAAAATTAAATTAACTTTAAAAATTATTTTAAAATTAAATTAACTTTAAAAAAAAGTATTTTAAAATTAAATTAACTTTAAAAATTATTTTAAACTTAAAAATATTTTAAAAATTTTATATTTTACTTAAAAATTTTAACTTTAAAAATTTTATTCTAAACTTAAAAATTATTTTCAAAATTCTGTCAAAACTATTTTAAAAATCCTTTAAAAACTATTTTTTTAAACTATTTTAAAAATTATTTTAAAAATTATTTCTAAATTATTAAAAAAAAATCTAGTTAAAAATTATTTTAATACTAAGGCAGTTAAATTACTTAAAACTTAAATTTAAAACTTAAATTTAAGACTTAATATAACTTAGAATTAAAACTTTAAATTCATACATAAGATAAAACATAAAATTAAAAATTTTGACTTTAAACTTAATAAGTAATTAATAAGTAAATAACTAATTCTTTAAATCTAACCTTATTTGAGAACTAAGCTTGATTTGATTAGAACATAAGTTTAACCTTATTAAAAATATTAAAATTACTCTAAGTCATTTTTTTTAATCAACCTTTAAAATATTAATTATTTTTATTAAAACATAATTAAAGTTTGACTTAAATTGAACCTTACTTAACCTTGTTTAATAACGAGTGTAACTTCAAATTACCACCAACTTTAAACTAAGCTAATCCAACTTAAAAGTAAATAAATGAAAAGTTAAATTATAACTAACACCTTCATTAATTAATACAAAATTTAGATTTTAGCAAAATTTAATCTATAAATTATTAATATTGATCAATTATTGAATTAATAACAATTTATCTTACTTAACATTACACTAAAGGTTAATTTATTACTTAAAAATATTTTAAAAATTTTATATTTAACTTAAAAATTTTAACTTTAAAATTTTTATTCTAAACTTAAAAATTATTTTCAAAATTCTGTCAAAAATATTTTAAAAATCCTTTAAAAACTATTTTTTAAACTATTTTAAAAATTATTTTAAAAATTATTTCTAAATTATTAAAAAAAAAATCTAGTTAAAAATTATTTTAATACTAAGGCAGTTAAATTACTTAAAACTTAAATTTAAAACTTAATATAACTTAGAATTAAAATTTTAAATTCATACATAAGATAAAACATAAAATTAAAAATTTTGACTTTAAACTTAATAAGTAATTAATAAGTAAATAACTAATTCTTTAAATCTAACCTTATTTGAGAACTAAGCTTGATTTGATTAGAACCTAAATTTAACCTTATTAAAAATATTAAAATTATTCTAAGTCACTTTTTTTAATCAACCTTTAAAATATTAATTATTTTTATTAAAACATAATTAAAGTTTGACTTAAATTGAACCTGACTTAACCTTGTTTAATAACGAGTGTAACTTCAAATTACTACCAACTTTAAACTAAGCTAATCCAACTTAAAAGGAAGTAAATGAAAAGTTAAATTATAACTAACACCTTCATCAATTAATACAAAATTTAGATTTTAGCAAAATTTAATCAATAAATTATTAATATTGATCAATTATTGAATTAATAACAACTTATCTTACTTAACATTACACTAAAGGTTAATTTATTTCAGCTGAATCTAACATTAATTACGGTTAGTCAAATTTAAATAAACAATTTATAAAGATAATTATACAATCGCTTAAAACACTTAGGTACGAAAATATGTTATGGTTGTAAAATTTTATATTAAGGGGGAGTAATAAATAAGGAGGATTAATAAATTAAAGGAGTATCAAATTAAGGGGGGAGGTTTATTTTTTAATTATATCCTTAAGTGTTAGTTTTTAATCTTCTCTTTAAAATCTCTCTAGAAAATTCTACCTCAATTTAAAAAAAAAAAATTACTTTGAATATTTTTAGCAAATATTTTCAAAATTTAATGTCAGGTTCAGGGGGAGAAATAAAACTAATTCAGTTTTTCAAATTGAATTTTAAAACTTAATTTTGAAAATCAAAGTTTAAAAACAACTTGTTTAAACTTGTGAAATTTTTTTTCACAAACTTTTTATCCATTTTACTTAGTCTTTGAAAACTGAACTTTTCAAGTATTTTAAACCATGGTTTTGAAACTAGTACTTTTGAACTTTGAAAATTTGATTTTGGAAAACAAATTTTACAAAAACATTTTAAAAATATGATCTTACTTTTACCAAACTCCTTTGAAAACTAAAAGTAAAGTTTAAATTTAATTTAACTTTACTTTGAAAATTGTCCTGAATCTAGTTCTTAAAATTTGATTTTACTTAATTTTGACAATTTGATTTGAAAGTTAAATTTTACAAAAATTAGCGTTGTTATTAAAATTGTGGAAATTAGATTTTTCAAAACTTAAGTTTACAAACTAAGCTTCTCAAAAACATTTTCCTTAATTTTGAATATTAAATCGTTTACAAACTTAGTGTTGAAAAATAAATTTCAATCAGTTTTTGGAAAAATAAAATTTTCAAACTTAGTTTTGGAATTTTGGTTTTGAAAACTTGTGTTTGAAAAGCGTTTCAAAGTTGAAACTTGTTTTGAAAATTTAAAACTTGATCTTGAAATTTAGAACTTATACACTTATGTTTGAAAATTAGACTATCTAAACTTAGCTATTTTTCTAAAAGCTAAAAGCTAATGCTTTAAACAAGTTTTCAAAAGTCTAAACTCCCCCAGATTATCTCGACATTATTTCTTACTGAAGTCTATGTTTATGCTTACTTAATCCATGCTTATTTTTGATGAATGTCAAAGGGGGAGAGTTAGGTGGTTAAGTTAGCTAAACCAGAATTGAAAATACAAAACTAACTTAAAAAACCCTTTAAATGTTTTTTTTTGCATATGTTTTCACTAACTTAACCAGGTTGTCATTCCATCAAAAAGGGGGAGATTATTGGTGTGGTTAGCACTAACGATTTAACCCAGGTTTTGATGAATGACAAATCAGGTTAAGTTAGTATGTTGTTGTCTAACACTTTGATCGAGTATGCAGGATAAGTCCAGACAGGTCGACGGGTTGACCGGATGTCTGGCACGAAGTCCAGCTAGGTCGACGGGCTGACCGGATAGCTGGCAAGAAGTCCAAGTGGGTCGACGGGCTGACCGGACGCTTGGCAAGAAGTCCAGCTAGGTCGACGGGCTGACCGGATAGCTGGCGAGAAGTCCAGACGGGTCGAAGGGCTGACCGGACGTCTGGCAGATAAGTAAGGTAAGTCACTGGAGGGGAGTGACTGCGAGGACGCGTTCCCAGGAAGGGAATATTAGGCGTCGATCCGGCTTAGATCCATTTCGGATGTCTAAGTCGAGATCGTGACTAGATTCCGGTCTCGGAAAGACAGAATCTAAGTCATACTATTTGTGCTAATTCATAAATGTGCTAACAATATATTTTGCAGGATATATATTGCCTCGGATTAAATTTGTTTTGCAGGAAAAGAGAGTTTTCTGGAACAAGGTGGTCCGGGCGCCCGGAGGGGATCCAGGCGCCCGGAAGGGATCCGGGCGCCCGGAAAGCAAATTATATCCAGGCCAAGTCGTCACCACGTGGAGCATCTCGGTTTGAGCAGCTACGTCACATTCCAGGCGTCCGGAAGGAATCCAGGCGCCAGGAGCAACATATAAAAGAAGCCCCAGACAGGAGCTTCAGAATCATCTTTCACATCTGAGAACTCTGAGATTACTCGCTCTGCTGCTCTACGCTCCAAACGACGCTCACAAAGCTCCGACGACACGTTCCCGCTCTTTTAAATTTCTTGTCTGTCAGTACAGCTTTGTTTTCCTTTCATTAGCATCTTTTTGTACTTAAATTGTAATTATCCGAATTGCTAATGAATTGCCCAACGAAAGTACTCAAGGAGTACGGGCCTTCGAGTAAGAGTCGTCACAGGCTCCGAACGAAGTAAAAAACCCTGTGTCTACTTTACTTTTCCGCTGCGCTTATACTCGATATTTTCGAATCGATATTCACCCCCCCCCTCTATCGAATCTAACAGTCCTACACGAAGGTCCCAACAGATCGGACACATGGTATTGAGATGTCCAAGTAGGTCAAAGAATTGACCAGATACTTGGCATAAGGAAATCCAGATCGGTCAAAGGTGACCGAACATCTGGTGGAAGGAAGTCCAAGTTGTTGGTGCAATATCCCTCAGGTCAAGGTTGACCTGGGTAACCAAGCTGAGTCTTGGTTTGGGTTTAGATGTTTGACAATAAGATATTGATTGAAGAAGAGTCAAGTAGGTCAAGGTTGACTGGATACTTGACTGGTAAGTCCTAACTGGGATGTTAGGCAAAATGAAAGTCCTGGTGAGTGAAGCCAGGCAGAAGAAAAGTCCTGGGAGTGAAGCCAGGCAGAAGGAAGTCCTAGTGAGTGAAGCTAGGCAGGTGAAAGTCCTGGTGAGTGAAGCCAGGTGAAAGTCCTAGTGAGTGAAGCTAGGCAGATGGAAATCCTGGTGAGTGAAGCCAGGTGAAAGTCCTAGTGAGTGAAGCTAGGCAGATGGAAATCCTGGTGAGTGAAGCCAGGTGAAAGTCCTGGTGAGTGAAGCCAGGTGAAAGTCCTAGTGAGTGAAGCTAGGCAGATGAAAGTCCTAGTGAGTGAAGCTAGGCAGATGAAAACCCTAGTGAGTGAAGCTAGGTGAAAGTCCTGGTGAGTGAAGCCAGGCAAGGGAAAATCCAGATGGATCAAGGATGATCGGACATCTGGTGTTGGGAAGTCCAAGTAGGTCAAAGGATTGACTGGATACTTGGCATGAAAGAAAAGTCCAAGTAGGTCAAAGGGATTGACCGGATACTTGGCACAGAGAAAAGTCCAAGTGGGTCAAAGGGATTGACCGGACACTTGGTAAGGGAGTCCTAGCAGGTCAAGGGAGTGACTAGATGCTAGGCATGACATACCAACAGGTCAAGGTTGACCGAATGTTGGTTAGGGATGTTTGGGACTTGGTTTTGGACAAAAACCAAGTGCTGGATCGATCCAGGCTCTGGATCGATCAGTGGATCGATCCAGACCTGTCCCAGCGAACAGAGAGCTTCTGGATCGATCCGTGGATCGATCCAGATGTCCCAATCGATCAGTGGATCGATTGGGACGCGGCTGCTTCGCGCGATAAGCGCTGGATCGATCCGTGGATCGATCCAGGCGCGTTTCGATCCGTGGATCGATCCAAAGCCTCCCCGATCGATTGGGAACATTCGAATCGATCGGGATCCGACCGTTGGCGTCGTTTATAGCTGCAGGCGTTCGATGGCTGCGGAGGAACTTCACCGATTCACTCCAGAGCTCTCGCCTACTCCTCCACAGTGCTCACAAAGCTCAGATCGCCAGTTCTTGAAGGATCTTGGAAGCTCTCCAAGTCAAGAGGCGGATCAAAGGCAAGAAGAGAAGCTAGGGTTAGGGTTTTCTGTACTCATTGTAAGCTTTGCGCTTGTATTTCGTTTCCCTTTCCTTTCTTCTTGTACTGAGAGTCTTGTAGGGCTTCTCCGCCCTCGGTAGTTACCGAAAAGGAGTGTTTTCATAGTGGAGGGTGCGTGCGTGGTGTGGATCCTTGGACTAGTCACCTCTTGTGAGGTGGATACCAAGTAAACCAACCGTGTTAGCGTTGTTGTATTTGTTTCTGTATTTTCCGCTGCATATTCTTGAAGAAACAAGCAACGCCGAGCACCGAGCGAACGCGACGAGCTATTCACCCCCCCCCCCTCTAGCTACTTTTGGTCCTAACAAGTGGTATCAGAGCGAGGCCGCTCTTCACCGGAATCATCGCCGGAAGGGTCAAGCATAACAACAAAAGCTAGAGGGTGAAGAAGTTGGAGCAAATTCATCAAAGTCAAAGAATTCAAGAAGCTCAACTTCAAGATGCAATTCCAAGATGGACTTGGATTTGATACAAGGGTGGCTCCACCATACACTTCTACGAGTTTCGATTCTTGGAAATCAAGAATCTAAAATTTTCTTATGATGGAGATAGAGCAATGGTTTGCTCTAATGGAAGGCTTCAAAGCTCCAACAAACTCCAAGGGCAAGCTTCTAAAGAAAAGCAGATGGAGCTCAGAGCAAATTCAAAGGGGCGAGGCAAATGACAAAGTGACCAAGCTTCTGGTCAACTTATTGCCTAGCCACATCTTGGCTCGAGTTGGAGAATTCGAAGATGCCAAGGAGCTTTGGAGCAAATTGGCCAAGCTTCATGAAGAGATCCCCTCCACTGTACAAGATCATGAAGAATCCAAAGAGGGTGACTCTTTGGAGCAAGACCAAGAGGAGGACCCCGAGGTTGAGAGATACTCAACCTCCGAAGAAGAGGAAATCCAAGAAGCTTCATCCTCAAGGGAATGCACCGAAGGGAACAAGGAGGGAGCATACTCCTTGTTTCACATTCAAGATGATGAAGCCTCCACCTCTAGGATTGAGGGGGAGCAATCCTTGGTGACGCCGGATCAAGAAGAAGGAGAAGCTTCTACATCCGGGTCAAGTGAAGAAGAAGAAGATGGTGCCACCTCCGAAATTCAAGAAATAGCAAATGGAGGAGCAAGTGTCATCCCTACACAAGAAGGTATAAATGTTTCAATTAAAAATAAAAATCATATAATATGTTTTGAGTGTAGGGAAAGTGGGCACTACAAGAGCAAGTGTCCCAACTTGGCCAAGAAGAAGGGTCAAGTGACGAAAAAGGGCAAGGAGAAGCCCGAGGAGACCATTCCCGGAACAAAGAAGAGCAAGGAGCATATTATATGCTTCTCTTGCAATCAAAAGGGGCATTACCGAAGTCAATGCCCCAAGGGGAAGAAAGTGGTCAAGGCTCATGGAGGAAGCTCTAATCAAGGGGGAGCCTCTAAAGTAAAGAAGAAGGTAACATTTATTGAGCCTACTCCTCTACATTATGGTAAAAAGCATGATAGTTCAAGTTTATATCATTTTAATGCTATTTACCATGAAAATAGAAAGCATGATAGTGTTAAAGAAAAACATATAGCTTTTCATGCTAAAACTACTACACCTAAGGCTAGGATTGTAGGTAAAAATCTAGGCGAAAACTCTAAGGATTTTAGATACAAGCCTAGAAACAAAAATGCTCATGGGTCAAATACTAAGGACTTAGTGAGAGAAAATCAAGTCTTGAGGTCAAGACTTGATAAAATGGAAAAGACCCTAAAAAGGATGGAAAATATCCTATTAGGGCAAAATGAGCATAACCTAGGTCTAGGAGCACAAAGGTCATCCAATGGCCATAGAGGTTTGGGATACAAACCAAAGGCTAAGAAGGATGTGCCCTCTTACCATAGAGTTCCATATAGTTATGGAACAAACCCTAGGTCTAGTGGTCAAGCCAAAAATACTAGGGAAGTCATCCCTAAGAGTATTTTTGCAACAAATGTTACTAAGACT
Organism: Zingiber officinale; assembly: GCF_018446385.1. NCBI lineage: Eukaryota > Viridiplantae > Streptophyta > Magnoliopsida > Zingiberales > Zingiberaceae > Zingiber > Zingiber officinale. Next base: position 94,154,631 of record NC_056002.1, on the reverse strand, counting down.
TCTAAGAAGTCTAAGAAAGTCACAAACAAGGTCACAAGGGAGGCTATCCCTAGAGTTGACCTAGAAAATGTGACCAAGGCTTCTAAGAAGCCCAACAAGGTCACTAGGAAGGTATCTAGGGAAGTTATCCCTAGTGAGTACCTAGAGCATCCAAGGAGCACCAATAGGTGTTGGGTTCCTAGGAGCATCTTCTCTACCCCATAGATGGGTTAGAGAGTGTCAACTCCGATTAGAAGGGTAGTTAACCCAACTTTGAGGAAATTGACACTCAAGGAGCATTTTCAAGGTTTAGTTAACCTTTGAAAATGAAATGGACCTATTGATTACTCCTTGAAAGAGTAAGATGTGCCAAATTGGAGAAGTATTGATTTTATTTTAAAGTGGCACAAATTTGAGAAAACACAAGAACTACCAAGTTGGGATTTTGGTATGTTCTTAGGCAATTTAAGGCAATCCTGGCCTTAAATTTAAAAGTGCTACTCTTGAGGAAAAATGGAATATGCCAACATTTGAGGACATGTTTATTTTCAATTGGCATACATTTAATCAAGGGAATAAGAAATGCAAACTTAGGCTTTGGCATTTTCTTGAAGCACTTTAGGGCAATCTAGGTTTAAGGTGTAAGTTTAGCTAAGACTTTAAGGATACTTAGATAGTTAATCTAGGTATATTTTATTTATGCTAAATCTTGCCATGATTGTTTGCTCATAATATGCCATGACATCATATTTTATCTTATTTGTATTTTGCATTCATGACTCATCATGAAAAATACAAAAATACCATGTCATGCCATACATACATCATGTAGTTATAGAAATCTTTCTTTTGAAAGCTAGTTTATTTTGATGTATGCCATAACATTATCATGCATTATGTTTATTTCCTTAAAAATTAAGGACATATGGCATTAGTTAAACAAGTGGCATTTGTTTACAACAAGTGGAATAAACAAGTGACATTTGTTTAACAAGTAAATCAACAAGTAACATCCTTTGTGGATGTCTACCTCTCAAAATGCCTAGATAGATATGCATGATCCCTAGAACAGGGCAAAACCAAATTTTACATCTCACAAAGACCTCTAAGGTGACTTGTATGTGTTTTAGTGCATATTATATACAAGTGAGATGTTAGGATGATGAACAAAGCTCAAGATGTTGATTTAGTGCATTCCTTTGAGTTTTAAATTCATCAAAACACATAGTTGTGTGTTTTCCCATCATTGGGAAAGCTAATGTACAAGTCATGTGCATTATGCCCAAGGAATATGATGGGATATTGGTTTTGAAAATATTTTTAAAATGTTTTTGGAAAACCTTGGTGAAGGCTATCTTTTGATAGTAATCACCATTGAATAGTTAGACACAAACTTGAAGAAAAACACTAAAGTTTTTGCAAGTTTTCAAGTTTGTGTCAATCTTTGAAAATATGATGTATTTTCATAGAAAGCTATTTTTCCATGATTAAGTATGCCCTAAATAATGTCTACACGAAATTTCATAATTTTTGGATTTTTATAGAATTTTCTAGGGGTTTCTGAAGTTGACTGAAATGGAATTTCAGCAACTATCAGAGCTCCGATCGATCCATGGATCGATTGGAGTTCCATGAATCGATCCATGGATCGATTCAAACGGCAATTCCCGCGAGCAGAAGCTCGCTGGATCGATCAGCCGATCGATCCAGGGATTCTGAATCGATCCGTGGATCGATTCAGAAAAGTTCAATCGATTGGAACCCAACTCCAATCGATCCAAGTTGCTGATTTTGGCTGGGAAGGCCTGATTTCAGCATCTTTGAACCTCTTTGAGTCTATGTAACCATTCCAAACCCCTTAAATACATTTGTATACATACAAGGGGTGTTTTCATGTTGAAAACAAGGATGGATTGGTTAACGAAGACTAAGTAGAAGTTTAGGTTGAGGTTGTTTCAAATTTTGAATATTTGAACCTCAAAACTTCCAAATTTGGGTTTCCTAATGTTTTAGGGATTCCAAGTCATTGTTGGTGCAATGACAGAAGTTACCACCATGTCTTTAGGGGGAGGGACTCTTTAAAGACATGAAAATTATTTTTCATGAACCTTGGAAGGTGGTTAACCTTCTGTTGTAAATTTGCTCAAGGTTGAGCATTTAAAACTTGAAATGGGGAGAAATGGGGAGTGGATATCCTCATTATTTCAAGTGGACACTCAAGTAGTAGATAATACTCAAGGTTGGGTAGTTGTCTACATTGAGGGAGAAGTTAAGGATAAATGAAGGGTATGGGACCTTCATTATCGTGTTGATCACAACGAGTGATGTTGTGAACAACGATGAGCAACTCTTGGGAGAGTCTTCAACAAATGGATTTGTTGAAGTGTGCCCAGAATTGGAGCATAGGTTGATGTGTGTCCAACGATGGGTTGATGTGTGCCAATAGGGGGAGAATGTATGGTTAAGCTTAGTCCTTCATTACCTATGGGAAGGTCATAGGGGGAGAATGAAAGGACTCATGAAAGGGAGTAAGTTAGGCTTTCATTACCTAGAGGGAGTTTGCCCTCTTAGGGGGAGAATGAAGAGCTTAATTTATGCTTTCATTACCTAGTGGCATGAAGAAGGAGGCTATGAGATTAGCCTAACTTACATATGGGATTGTAAGTGTTATTGTGGTATTGTCAAACATCAAAAGGGGGAGATTGTTGGTGCAATATCCCTCGGGTCAAGGTTGACTGGTACCAAGCTGAGTCTTGGTTTGGGTTTAGATGTTTGACAATAAGATATTGATTGAAGAAGAGTCAAGTAGGTCAAGGTTGACCGGATACTTGATGGTAAGTCCTAACTGGGATGTTAGGCAAAATGAAAGTCCCTGGTGAGTGAAGCCGGGAAGAAAAGTCCAGCCAGGCAGAAGGAAGTCCTAGTGAGTGAAGCTAGGCGGTGAAAGTCCCGTGAGTGAAGCCGGTGAAAGTCCTAGTGAGTGAAGGCAGGTGGAAATCTGGTGAGTGAAGCCGGTGAAAGTCCTAGTGAGTGAAGCTAGGCAGATGGAAATCCTGGTGAGTGAAGCCAGGTGAAAGTCCTGGTGAGTGAAGCCAGGTGAAAGTCCTAGTGAGTGAAGCTAGGTGAAAGTCCTGGTGAGTGAAGCTAGGCAGATGGAAAACCCTGGTGAGTGAAGCCAGGTGAAAGTCCTGGTGAGTGAAGCCAGGCAAGGGAAAATCCAGATGGATCAAGGATGATCGGACATCTGGTGTTGGGAAGTCCAAGTAGGTCAAAGGATTGACTGGATACTTGGCATGAAAGAAAAGTCCAAGTAGGTCAAAGGGATTGACCGGATACTTGGCACAGAGAAAAGTCCAAGTGGGTCAAAGGGATTGACCGGACACTTGGTAAGGGAGTCCTAGCAGGTCAAGGGAGTGACTAGATGCTAGGCATGACATACCAACAGGTCAAGGTTGACCGGATGTTGGTTTGGGAGGTTTAGGACTTGGTTTTGGACAAAAACCAAGTGCTGGATCGATCCGTGGATCGATCCAGCTCGGATCGATCGCGGATCGATCCACATGCCCAGTAGCGAGTTGATCGATCCGTGGATCGATCAGATGTCCCAATCGATCAGTGGATCGATTGGGACGCGGCTGCTTCGCGCGATAAGCGCTGGATCGATCCGTGGATCGATCCAGGCGCGTTTCCAGAGCACAGAGGCGCTCTGGATCGATCCGTGGATCGATCCAAAGCCTCCCCGATCGATTGGGAACATTCGAATCGATCGGGATCCGACCGTTGGCGTCGTTTATAGCTGCAGGCGTTCGATGGCTGCGGAGGAACTTCACCGATTCACTCCAGAGCTCTCGCCTACTCCTCCACAGTGCTCACAAAGCTCAGATCGCCAGTTCTTGAAGGATCTTGGAAGCTCTCCAAGTCAAGAGGCGGATCAAAGGCAAGAAGAGAAGCTAGGGTTAGGGTTTTCTGTACTCATTGTAAGCTTTGCGCTTGTATTTCGTTTCCCTTTCCTTTCTTCTTGTACTGAGAGTCTTGTAGGGCTTCTCCGCCCTCGGTAGTTACCGAAAAGGAGTGTTTTCATAGTGGAGGGTGCGTGCGTGGTGTGGATCCTTGGACTAGTCACCTCTTGTGAGGTGGATACCAAGTAAACCAACCGTGTTAGCGTTGTTGTATTTGTTTCTGTATTTTCCGCTGCATATTCTTGAAGAAACAAGCAACGCCGAGCACCGAGCGAACGCGACGAGCTATTCACCCCCCCCTCTAGCTACTTTTGGTCCTAACACAAGTGGGTCATGGAGGACTGGACACTTAACACGAGACGATAAATCTAAGTGGGTCAAGGAGGACCGCACTTGGTGATCATAAGTCCAACGAAAAGTTGGCAAAGAGAAAGTCCTAATGGATCAAAAGTTGACCAAACACTTACCGGTCGTAAGTCCAATAGGGAGTTGGTATGGAACTAGGAAGTTCGAACGTAGTAAACTTCCGAAGGTCATAACTTTTGACTCGGATATCGGAATGAGGTGATCTCAGATGCAAAATGAAGCTCGTTTCAAGCTCTACACAATTTTTTACTTACCAATCGATTGGGAGGGTTCAATCGATCAGCTAATCAATTGGTTGACGTGATTTTATGTAGAAATTGTCTTGATCGATTGGGTAATCAATCAAAACTTCCCCAATCGATTGGTCAATCGATTGAGAGAATTTCTGAGCGAACAGTGAACTTATGAATCGATCAGTTGATCGATTGAAACTTCTAATCGATCAACCGATTGATTGAGAAGCTGGAAATCGCGTATAGAGGCTGAATCGATCGGGCAATTGATTCAAACATTTTCCAGAAAGCACAGAGGCGCTCTGAATCGATCAGCCGATCGATTCAAAGCCTCCCCAATTGATTGAGAGTCATTCAATCGATTGGGATCCGACCGTTGCACAGGTTATAGCCATTGGCGAGCGTCTTCTTCTAGCAATTCCTTTCCAGCGACTACAACGACGATCTCAGTGCCGATTCTCACGAGCTTCTTCATCCTTCCATAGCCAGTTCTTGAAAACTTTTGGAGATAAGTGTAGTTACACTTCCAAGGTTCGAGAGGCAACAACAAGCAATAAGTAAACAAGAAAAAAGAGTTTCCATTTGTAGCTTTTGTATTTTCTTCTTGTATGTGTTGTATTTTGGTTGTGTGGGTTTGTACGAGGCTTCTCCACCTCTGGTTGCGACCGAGAAGGAGTATTTCATTAGTGGAGAGCGAGTCGTGTGTGGATCCTTGAATTAGTCACCTCTTCTTGAGGTGGATACCAAATAAATCCCTTGAGTTAGCGTTGTAAGTTTGTTTCTTGTTCATTCCATTGCACATCATCATCAAGAAGTAAGCAACGAGATGTTCGACGAGCTATTCACTCCCCCTCCTCTAGTACCAAAACGACCCTAACAATTTTGATTTCTCTTCTAGTCAAGACCTTTCCTTAGCTATAGAAGGAAGTTTTACGAGTTGGTCGATCCTTTGCTCCAGGGCCGATGCCTATATCCGCCGTGGCCCTTTCACCAGTTGGTTGTCATCACCTCAATGTGTCTTCAAGAGCAGCCTCATGTTCGACCCATCGTGGCTGATGTGGTTGTTGCTCTCAATCATGTTGCATCTCAGCCACACATCTCCAAGCCCGTCCCCAAGAAGACTAGCTCCCTCCCACCATCATCGCCTTCAGTTACGCCACTGAGAGATCACATGGCAGAAGAGACTTAGGTTTTGGCGCATATAGCCCACAACCCCAATGTTGAATGCTCTTATAGAACTTGCAAACAAATCCATACCGACGATATGATCATCATGATCAAGTTCTAGTCTTTGTATTAGTTAAGTAGTTAAAGCAACAATTGTGTTGAGTGCATGCTTTCATATTGTTATGCTATAAATATGTTTTTTTAATTGTTTTTGAAGCAAGACATGAATCATATCTAAGTTAGCATGAGCGATTGTTGGTAACTTATACTGTATTTATTTTACACAACAAAGTTTTCACAAAAATATTTATAAATAAATGATTACTAGTGTTCAATAACTATATTGTGTGTTTCATAGATTGTTTATTTTCCATGTAATTAATTACCTTTAATTTAAGGTAATTAGACTTCTTGTAGGCTGTAGCCTTAAAAATTCACAACACTATCACGAATGAGACATGAAATAAGCATTAAAGAGTATCATTAGACTTCTTGTAGCCTTAAAAATTCACGAGACTTGAAATTAGTCCAATTAAATTTGCCTAGGTCGATCAGTGAGTTTTAACTGAAAATCATTTATGTACTAGACAGGTATGATTGAACACGTTTTAAATCTTGTGAGTTTCTGAGGTTGCAATAAGTCAAATGATGCCCTTCATTGCTTATTTCAACTTTTTGGAGGTGCTTTAATGTTATGCCAACTTTCAGTTAGAATGTGATCTTAGTTTTCTCTAAATCAGGCGCACGTTGGATTTAATTTGAATCAAACCAAGCCTATGATAGTGCTAATTTATATCTTCTGGTCCTGGTCTAATCTTGATTTACTATAGACCAAGACAATACTCTAGCTAAAAGTAAACATAACATGTAACACCTCCGAGGAGGCCAAAATAAAAAATAGAGGGTATTGTTGGACTTCTTACAGGCTCAAAAATTCACATAACTTGAAATATATCCAATCGGATCTGTCTATGTCCATTAATGAGTTTCGGTCAAAATCCATTAATATATCTAGACATGTCCAATTAAACTTATTTCAAGTCTCGTAGATTTTTGAGCTGAGACTGTAAGAAGTCTAATAATGTATGTCATTACTTATTTTGTCTTATTCATGATGTTGTTGCATCTATAATAACAAGAAGAGGTATAGTAAACACGGAACTTAATATCATGTAGCGGAGAGAGAGGTGAGAAATATGATGAGGTCATGTGCATATGAATCACAAAAATTATTTTCGATTTAGATTTTCTAAAAATGTGACTCAAATATATTAGAAACCGATGTGTGACAAGCTAATGTTGGTGGAAAAGGTAAAACGGGGAGGTTATCCAAGTCAATATGCCCTTTAGTTATTTTAAAAATAAAGTAATTTAAAGTTTTCTTAAATCTAATTCCAATTAATTTAATGATCTCTCCTGAACTCGAGGACTGTATGGTCACACCAAATATTAGTTAGAGAATGATAATTTTATTATAATAATGTTAGAGATTAATTTTTAATAGGACATATCCTTGAGGAAAAAATATCTCATACCCTGTAATCAACGGTCTACTATAAATTAATTCCATAATTTATCTTGCTTAATATAAAATGAGAACGGACTATTAGAGTTAGTGCAATAAGCTTCATAAAACAAACAAAAATTACAGTCACATCAAATCCAACAAATTATTTTTCGAGGGAAAAATGGCGACAAGTCCACATGAATACTTTAATTTACTCATGGTCATCTCATGCGATCTTCCTGACTTATTGGAACCTCTAGATTTGATCGTTTGCTTCCTCCAAGTTTCGGTGGCTGATTCTCTTCCTTCTTTTGAGGGAGGTATTTATTTTGGTTTTACCGAGATTCGAATCTCAAATCTCATTATGGCAACATCTCATGCGCTAACCACTAGGCCCATCCGAGAGGACCTGATTCTTCTCCTCCCTGTTCCATAGAAAGGTTTCCTTAAATGTCAATCAATTGCCCCGTCTAATTGCGCTATAGACCGAACTATCGGTAAATTAGTTGAGTGCTCTGTGAGCATGTTGAAGCGGGAGATGAACACGATTGAGTTTCACTGTCGTGTAGGCGTAGGAGCGGAGCCAACGACATATGCATCTCCACCGGTCTGCCCCACACCACGACGATCTTCCACCACCGACAGGGAGTTCCCATCCCCACTCTGTTGCCACCACATGTTAGTCGTTCGGATGTTATGATTTTCTTGATTGACCTCTGTGTATCATGCTTTGCTCCAATATATATTCTAAATTTCAAAAAAAAAAAAATCAAAAACATTATTGAGTTAAATTTAATGCATTTAAATTGATCAGCAATGCGAGTTATCACGCAAGCAATAGAGCTTCGGACACAATATCAAATAAGGTATTTTCATTGTCTTCGTTAAAAATAATTAACATTTTAACCCTTATAGTTTACTGAACCATAAAAAAACACCTCTTTTGCTTACATTTCAAAATAACACTAATAATTAATTAAAAAAAGAACAGAATTATTTTTTTACATTTGAATTATAATCAGGAGGATCACATAGAGACTCCAATAGCATAGGGTGTACACAATCTTGCTACTGTAGGTCCCCTCCGAGTAGATGCTCTCGCAATGGATCTTCCCCAACTTATACAATTAATTTTAAGGTATTATTTATAAACTTTTTTTTTATTGTTAATTATTTCTTAATTATGTAGATGGCAGGCCAAATGACTGTATCATTATGTTGTATTTTTTTAGATTTAATTATAATTAATAAATATTTATATATTCCATTGACAATATAAAGTGGATTTGGGCCTCCACAAGAAACTAAGCCCAATAAGCGTATCACGTGACCCGCACGCTGTACACCTAGTGAACTGCGACTGTTGCTTTAAATACCCGTCCAGCCTTCAGCCCTTCACTGCGCCTAACCCTAGAACTGTGCTCCTCGAGATATAGCCGTCGCGCAGGTTCGTGTTGGGATCTTGGTTTTCATCGTGTTTCTTCTTCCCTGAAGGGGTTTGTTTAGTTGCGATTGCTCAACTCTTCTGTGGTTTTGATGATCGCTTTCAAAGGCGTTACATTCGTTGTGAACATTCTTTGCAATGGATGTGTCAAGGAAAGCGTAAAATAACGTTTTTTTTCATAGCACAAGCAAGATTAACAACACAGCAACTACAAACCATTCTGTAGGAGTTGAGTTATTGCTGGTGCACACTACCATCTTATTTACAAGTTCTCTCTTTTTTTCCCCTCTGGTGACTAATTATTCGAGTATTAGCTTTTTCTGCTCAGTTACTGCTTAGCTTGTTACTGTTCGAGGCGTTTGGTAACCGTTTATGTTCGCATTTTGTTGATTATGTGTTAGGGCTTCAATAGGTGATATGGGACTGGACGTCTGCCCCATTGGTTATTTACGTATACTATGGGATGAACTGGTCCCAAACATTCAAAGATCATCCATTTCACTTTGTTAGCTAATTTATCTTATCCTTTAGCTGATCATTGAAGATGAAACATTTCTTTGAGAGGCTGCTTTTGGTATTGTTACTTCATCGCAATATCTTAAATTATGTGTCTTTTTTCGATGTTTTTCTTGGTATCTTGCTGTCCAATGGCCCTTTGTGCTAGAAGTTCCAAGTCAAGTGCAAGTTCCTTTTTTTTTGTTTCTTTCTGAAAATGCTATGATCATGAATCGAAGTTATTATGCTATACTTGACATTTCTAGTTTCAGATCTCTTATCACTGTTTTATGAAACATTTAGCATATCACTGGAATTAGCATATCCATAGTGTATTCATTTATAAATCCAAGGTGGAAAGTTACACAGGTGGCATTTGTATCATATCTGTTAGTATCCTTCCGATCTTATTTGGTTTCTATATCTACTTTTTTCAACTTTTTTCTTTTTCATACTGAAATCAAATTCTTAGTTGGATGCTTCTGATACTATTATGGACAATTACCTAAAATGTTTAGATCATATTTGTGATATTTAAAACAGAATGCAAACTTATGTGAACATGACTGCTTGTTTTAATAACATTTGTGTGTAAGGCATGTTGTGTATCACTAAGGACTGTTCTTCAGCTTCTAGTACTACCTTCACACTATTCTGTACATCTAGTATTTTTCCTTGATGTTTATGAGGTTAATTAGAAGTGCATTGTGATAAGATATGTCTTGGTTTAACAAAGTTCTATCAGCCTGTTTTCAGATTTCAGGTATGCTTTTTGATCACTTTTGTTGTGAAAGAGTCATTAGTTTTTTCAGTTGATTCAAATTTTGTCAAGCTCCTTTAGTTTATGGTTCTGTTGAGCAAGGCCAAACTTGCACGTCTCAGGGCAGGCACACTATTACAATCTCAATTAGATTATATCTGATTAATGTCATTTGTCTATACAACATTGGTCGTGTATATTTTGTACCTACTCAGTTGTGATGAATAATTGGGTACTATTCCAATAACATTTGTTGTAATATTCAAGGATTTAAATCCTTTTTTTATGGGTTACGTAAAGTCGATTTTTTTAAGGGGATTGTATTGCAAACTCGGGGCATTCATATGCATACATAATTAAATTTGAATGATTTAATTTGGTTATTTAAGCTCTATTTGGTTAAAAACACTTATTTTTCATTCTCTATTGGGTTTATGAATATGTATAGGATTTTCATAGCATTTTCAAAAGAATCTACATCTTGTTCTTTTAAGCCATTCAACTTTGAGTAAAAACTTATAAATTTATATTTGAATTAATTATAAATGCATAGTAAAATCCGTTAGTCTACCAAACCACACATTGAATGAAATATTGAAAGGAGAGGCAGCGTGAAAGCTAGTACACAAATCCAATCTCATCATCATACGATCTAATACTACACGTGTTTCATACTGTACATAAATAAAATGTTTGCATTCGAGTGAGATGGAACTAACTGTATACGAAACAGCAAATCGGCAATCAGAATGTATATATATATGTATATATATACAAACATGTATTCTACTTAACAAATTAAAAGCATTATTATTATTTCTTCTGACGGATCATAGGTTGTTCTGATGCACCTGAAAAAGGGGATCTGGTGCTTGTTTTTGTTCCAGTGGTTGAGCTTCTGAAATCTATCAAATCCTCAAACAATCTGTTAGGAAGCACATACGACGCAGAGCTGTTTGCATTTGCAGGTGTTTCTCCTACACCGGCAGCAGCAGTAAAACCATTTGCTCTAGATCCAAAGGAGTTGTAGTTCTGCAGAGGCCTAGAAGAATAAGCAGGCATATTAACAGTGCGAGGCGAGCTAACATTGGCAGCAGTCCATGAAGGGGAATACTGAAGGGGTGTCTGAGGCTGCATTATGGGTGGAGATAACACCTGCTGTGCCCAAGGCGCGACGTAACTGTTGTAGGGTGCGTATGCATGATTGGCTACTGGAACATAGGAAGGCTGAGAGTAGTATGAGTAGCTCGGTTCAGTTGGAGTTGCAGGTGCTCCATATTATTGGTTTGAAACTAATGGAGGTGTCGTGGGTGGGCTCGGTGAAGAAGAGTAAGTTGACAAAGTGATGCTCAGCAGGTCAATCATGTCTTGCTCTTCCTTTTGGACTTTGACATGAGGTGGTGGATCAAGCGGATAGTCAACTGGAACCAATGCATTGCTCATCGTAGAGGATGAAGTGCTTGACTCCGTCACAGTGGTTATATCACTCCGATAGGACGCAAGGGAGTCAGAGCTGTTAACTGATGTACTATTCCCTGAAGTAACTTGCTTAAGCTTCGAGTTCCTGAAGAAGCAAAACACATCTGAGTTTTATGCATAATAACAGAATGATCATTGAAACACAGATCTGAATGAAATTATCTAATCTGGACCTGCGAGCTAATTCATCAAAGTCATCTTCAAATTCATCATCTTCAGCTGGATTACTTTTGAATGGAGGAGGCTCGATAGGCTTTGTAGCGGATGGTAGTGACTTTGATGTTTCAGAAGGCAAAGGAGTTCCAGCAGCTATGGCATCATGTCTTGCAAGCAAACTTTGCAACTCATCATTCAGTTCCAGACTTTCCCCTAATAGCTTTTCATCCCTGCATTTGTAGCATCTTTCATAGTTCAAACTGAACACTCAAAAACTCCTACGCCATTTGCCATCACCAAATTCAATTATCAAATTCATATTGAATATGTACTTAGAGGATACTTGATCGAACATAGAATGTGGCAACAGCTGTTTGTTCCACTTGTTCTTGACTATTATTACAATCATGACGAGATCTACTTACCCGGTAGATCCAATAAAGTTCATAAGCTTTTTTTGGTTAGAGCGACCCTGGTTCACTAGCTCAACGATCAACTCATCTCTCACAGCCTGCTTAAAAATGCATTTTTTAGGCCTTAACTACACGACCATGAAAGAACAGAAAAAGGTCATGTATGAATGAAGACCATCAGGCGAAAAATCAACACCCACCTCACGGTCATTTGGGTTGACTGCCTGTAACATTTCCCGCAATAGCTCTATCATATCCCTGATGCGACTAAAGTCTGATAGACTACAGAGAGGAGGACACAAAACATGAGAATAAGTATCAGAAGTTACCTTACTATTATTTATGCCAATCACACACCTTAGATTTCCTGTGTCAGATGCCATTGCTGTGTTGAGGCTTACAGAAGTAGCTATTGGAGCTCCAACGCCTGATTGGTGATACGCAGATGTTAATTCTGAACGTGCAACAGGAGGAGTGAATATTGGTGGAGCATTTGCTGATCTTTGTGGAAAAGCTATTCCAGATCTCTGTAACACAGATATCAAACAGCATTTTATTTTTTCACGAACTCCATAAAACATACTCGTGGGAATCAAGAGAGAAATGCTTTCGCATAAAAGACATTACATGTAAGGCAGAGTTTCAGAATTAAGCAGTTGAACAGAATGGAGAGAGGAATGTACAATTACTTGTAAGTCAGGAATCTTGCCAATGTCAGGATACCAATCAAAATAATAATGTATAATAAAAATGATTATTTGGGGTGGGCTGTATGAACCTTATCCTACATTGAGCTATATCCAAGATACATCACTAGTGATATTAAAATTTACAATTATTTTTTTATTACATTAACATATATCCTCCTCGGTCTCCTTCTACCTCTTACACATCTCAAATGGATTAAATTCTTCAAACTATAGAATTTGCATTTTAACATGTTTATTCAATGTCAATCTATTTTCTCTCATTTACTTATGCATCGGAGCTACACTTATGGCTCTTAAATATTAATATTTTCATTTTATCCTTTATTTAGTAACTCCACTTATTCATCTCTGCATTCTCACATTGATATTTTATACAAGTAAAATGAGTATGCACCTCAACCAAATTTACAATTTATAAAGTAGCCTTTTTACTAAAAAGCAATTTGGCTGAGCCAATGTTATCATAACTATAAAAGTAAACTAAAAGTGGTAGAAATGAAAATCCTTATCATCTGTGGCATACATGCTCATTTCACAAAATTGCAATTGAGAAAGAGAAAAGTATCAACATGTCAATGTTTGTGTTCAACAAATATGAATCGAGACAATAAAGAACCAAGGAATGAGATCTTAGGAACACAAACATTTTTTTAGCATTACAAGTAGTGGATGGCTCATACCTTCAATTCAATATACGCCCAATAGTACTGAGGATACTTTCCGCTAGGCCCGCCGAATGCTTCTTGCCAAGAGTCCAGTAGTACTAAAATTTTATCCCGTACTTGCATGTCTGTCTGTGTGGCATTCAAGATAGCAAGTACAATCAAAATGATTTAGCTATGATGTTAATTTAGATAACAAAGGTACATACAAAATGATCCAAATAGATAATTGTCCATGATTTATCCATTTAAAATTACATCAAGTGCTGGTTATTTGAATTTCAAAACGTATTAGTTATGTGTTTCCCTTTTACTACCATAGAGTTATATAAGGATAAAGGTTACATTAAAACATTTAAGAAATTATATCACAACCAACTCAGATGCATACAAAAGTACCCAAAATAAATCATTTTCCACAAACAAAAAAAAAATCAATATTATACCAACCAGGTTGTTAAGAAGATATTACGAACAGATTTCTCATTGCGGAACAATTAAAACTAGAAAAAGACATTTAGCCCCCAAATCTTTCAGCTATAGCTTCTAAATTATGCATAGGAAACCTTCTAGAAGAAGTACCAAAATTTCCAGTACTTGTTTATTTGTCTTGCTATCGTATGATCCAAAAAATTCCTAGAATCTTTGAAAAGTATAGCCATTATGTTTTAAATATGCTATGGATAAGCACGAGATACATAAAAAAAATTATTGAGAAAAGGTTGCCAGTGAATTGGTCTTCAAAATTATCGCAGAACTACAGCAAGTGGATTAATCAATAAAAAAAAAAAATACAAAAACAAAAAAGTGCTCAATCGTACATGAGTTGGAGAGAGGTAAACGAAAATCTAAACATTCTTTCTTTTAAAGTTGTTTCAGTAATCAGTTTATTTAGCTAGACCATGCACTTGAACAAATATAAGTACTGAAAATATTATGACCTGAAAGAACCTTCTAGCAATAGCTTGTTCATTTATACTTATGAAACCCCAGGAAAAGGCAAAATCTTCTTAAAGCAAGAGATCTCTCACTAGCCAAATGGTTTCATTTGCTCTAGTAAATATATATCCATTTCTAAATAATAAGATGTACGTTCAGAGTACAAACTTTAAGCAACATGCAATAGACCTCTGATTCGCCACATAACAGTGTTCATATATCAAGATGGAATTATAGTAAAGAAGACATACTAACCTTTTTCTTAACAATTTTGATCATTTCTTCAAGAATTTTCCGTTCAGCAACTTGAAAATGTACATACTCGCCACAATTTTTTACCATTGTTTCCAACAGCTGCAAGAGTGGAACAAATTGCTAACATTTCAGAACCAAATTTACGATAGATTCCAGCCTTCTACAATGCATTAATTCATGTGTCTTTCATTCTAACACTTGTTAGCAAAATGAAAGGCCATGCAACATAGACATGGTTGCTAGATTGAGTTTTTGATCCTAGGATTTCTACCAGCCAAGTTCAATAGAATCACATAGATAAGATAACCAAACTTTAATTATTAGGACAATTCCAATTAAGTTTTGAATTAGTAGATACTGCCAAAGGGAGTGGCAATGTCATACACAAAAAGGAGTAGACTCGTACAATGACAGTGGCAAATAGGGATGCTGCACATTTTCAGCAATCCATGAATAAGACTGATATAGACACATGTATCCATATATATCAAATCAAAAGAAAAAGAATCAGAGTAAATCTTTCTCATCCAGAGAACTTAGCACCTACCGTCAAAGCTAGAAACTGAACCTTTGGATTCTTGTTTTGTAACCGTTTCTTAATTGCTTTAAGCACTTCTTTGGCTTGCCTGATTTAAGAAAAACATGAATTTCAGAAACAACTCAATGATAATGAGAGAATAATATCAGGTAAATGTTGTGGGCCTTTGACTTTATGTATCAGTAGAAGAATGGAGGAAAATTTCAGTAAAATGCTTATGCTTTCAATCTTTTTTCAGTTAGGAGCCTAAATTCAAATTGACAAGTTTTAAAAGGCAAAGTTAAGACAAGCGAGCCAGGAATTATAATCTACCCAGGATAGAAATTGTTTAACGAAAAGCAACAAAAAAGATCCCGGGTATGATAGCGGAATTTGATTTGAAAATTTAGGACTGATGAGATAAATAGTTGTATGTATATATATATATATATATATATAATTAAAATGGCGCTGGGTACACTAATACATAGCTCCAACCTTTTATAGCTGATCTGCTTACTTTAGCTTCTGGTATGAATTCAATCACTTTGGCGGGGAAAGACTACATATATCAAACATGACTTTTATCCTTGTCTAATACGGTCAATGGTGAAAGACAGGCATGTGGAGTCTTTATCAGTTGGCTACCTTCTTCAGCCTTGACAAGATCAGATAACTTCACAATTTTGGACTAGATGCGACAATAGTGCAAGACAGAACAATAACTGGAAAAATAGTGAAAGATGGCTTGGTCCTAGACTCCTAATTTCAGAGGGGTAGCATTATCCTAATTAGTTAATCTGGTCATGATACAACGTTCAAGGAATAAAATCATATCTTGGACTTTGTGAACTTCTCATGCAATATTCTAGAACATCGTCTTTAACATATAGCTGTTAGATAAGTGAAAGACTATATAGAAAGTTACTACTCAACATATAGCTGCTCTGAATTAGAAACTTCCTAAGCCTAGTACAAGTCCGACCAGGAGATTAAATACGTTGTTAACATATAACTAGCGTGTTATCTTTTGGCAGGATCAAACAATAGCTTTTGTACATAACTAGTCGCGTGCTCCTAAAGACACTAGAACGATCAGGTCATCCAAAGAGGTTCCTAACCTTCCTTGTGCCATCAATTCCAGCATAACCAGATTATTCCTAGCTACCATCCTGAAACTCATAAGTATTCTCAGCACGCCAACAATAACACCTCCAAAATTGAAAATTTTCAGCTAAAAATCAAGAGGAAAAGTTCAAAGAAAGAAATCGCCAGGGAATAAACCTTCTTAAAGCAAAACATCAGAGAAAACAAACAACAAGAAGAGGGTTTCAGAAAACCAACTAACTTCCTCCCAAAAAAAGTACGATCGAAAGAGGGATTCCTTGATGCAGTGAAATCAAGTGACGAGTCTCCGTGCTTCGAAAAGCGCTTACCACTGATCGTTGTTGACGGTGTCGCAGATGTCCATATTCATGGTCCAATCAGGGCCGACCAAGAGATGACTGGTAGCCTTCTCGACTCGGACCGCAGGCTTCTCGACCCGGCCGGGCGCCGCCGCCGCCCTCTGCGGCAACGAGGAGGAGGAGAAGGGCATCATCTCGGCTCACTGACTCCTCAGAGGATCCCTCAGGAGAGGAGAGAAGAGGAGGAGGAGACTAGAAGAAGAATCGGAATGGAAGAAGCTGAGACGAAGCAGAACAGTAATATTCCACCCGGAAACGATGACCGAAGACTTGGAAGAACCCAGATCATATAAATAAATAAACTAATTATTTGTTTATTTGGAGGGCAAGAAAAAGGATGACTGGAAGGAAAGAACGACAGTATACGCATTGTTTACTTGGACAGAGGGAGTTGCAGAGGGAGGGGTGAGTCAATGAATGGAAGAAGCTTTTTAGAGACAATTAGAGACAATCTAAATAATTTAATAATAATTAAAAGAAGCTCATAACAAATTACTAAAAATCTCAATAATTTAAGTAATAATCATTAATTTTCTAAAAAGATAATATTTTGAAGAATAAAGTAAGTTAATTGGATTAGGCTTAATTGCATACTAATTCACAATGTGAACAACTTTATGGTTATACGTTGACTTCAACTAACCTGACAAAATAAGGTTCATAATTTTTTTCTTCAAAAGTTCCTTATTTGATTGGCTGATCATTGACCTTTCAAGATGCCACGTGTGAGAATAAAACTTTTAAACTTGATAATGCATCCGAATTTTCCTCCTCCTTAAATTAACCTTACTTTTAGTCTGCCATCCATTAATTGATGATAAATTGAATGTTTGACAAATATCCATCAATGACTTGGCCATGACTCCACTAATTAATTTGTGTTGGATCGAGATAGCAGTATTACTACAGGGGTGAATAATATCTATGGCCTTTCACTTATTTCATAAAAAAATCCGGAGTAATAAAAGTAGCCGATAAAAGATAATACCAATATTTTTAGTTTTACTAGAAGGTGACGACTCCTATTTCAAGATCTGAATAATTAATGATCATTTTCGTTAGAGAATCTATTAGCAATTTGATAAGTATAAGAAAAAATATAAAGAAATTATTATAATTTTACATAAAATAAATTATATTGATAAAAATAAAGTTATGATGTCAGCACAGTTATCGGAGCAATGTTGCAATGTCGTAGTCGAAAGTTAGAGCAACACGATGAACGTTTGAGCTTTTGAACTTGATTAAAATTAATGACTAAAAGCTTTATTCGAACCTTCCTTATAAAAGATGATCCAAGCGCCTCTATGCCTTAGAGGCACCTCAATCGAAGCATTGTCCACGCCCAGACATCTCTATCCCTTTGAGGCACCTCAATGGCTAACATAGCGATTGCTGAGCGCAACTCCTCTCGATCGCTTCTATTCGGTTCTAAGCACCTCAATCCCTTTAAGATGCTTGGATCTAACGTGCGTCAATCAACCAGAAGCCGCCACCTCACCTTGCTCCGCGTGCCGAGTTGAATGAGCCGCCTGAACACCTTTCAGGCGCCTGTATCTGCTTGAGGCATCTAGATCTATTAAAGCGTCTGGATCAACTTTTCCAGACTTTGTTAATTCTGCAATATAGAATTAGCACAAACAAATATATATAAATGAAATAATATAAATTGATAGGATCAGACTGTCTGATCCTAACTTTTGGATTTCACTGAAATTCTAGATCAGATCGATGCCTACAATTCCCTCGACATGGGACACGTCCTCACCTATTTCTCTCATGAGAATTTATCTTGCTAAACATCTGTTTGGACTTTTTCTCAGCCTCTGATCTTAACCTCCGGGACTTCTACTAGACGTCCAATCGTCGACCCGCCTAGACTTCTATTTGGTGGAGAGAGATCTCCTGGTCCACATTGTTGTGGACCAGGGGCTGGACCGCATGAAATTGTGGCTGGATCGTGACGACGATCCGACCGCAATTGATTGCGATCCCTCCTTGGGTTCATCGTTTCTCCCAGTTTATAGTTTGGATCAGGACAGATCACTGGAGGTCGTCCGAAGGCCACCCTCCGCCCGGCGACTAGCAACCTGACCACTTGCCCACCACTGGCGGTCTTCGGGCGACCTCCGGTCACCCGCTTCAACCCAAACTATAACCTTATTGGGGGAGGGGGGGGGGGGGGGGTAGTGAACCTAGGGAGGGATAGCAATCAATTGCGATCAGATCACCGCCACGATCCGACCGTAATTCCATGTAGTCTATCCCCTGGTCCATGAAAATGTGGACCAGGAGATCTGGTCTCCTATCTGGTGTACACGACCTGTCCAATCACTTGACTAGAGCTTCATTGCCTAACCTTAACTAGGCACACTTAATCAATATCATTAGATAACAAGAAATCTTAACTTTGAACCTTTACTAACATCAAAACCAGATTTGATTATCTGATATTTCTTGCACTAACAATTTCCCTCATTTTAATTATGTCAACTTAATTTAAAATTAAATAATTACATAGCATATATAAAGTAAATGGGATAAAAAAAAATACTCCCCTTAAAATGAACGTCTTAAGGAACCTTAACTATTAATCTCGTCCCCCCTCTAATATACATAAAAGAACAAAAGGCAAAATAAAACATGATCTACTAAGAGTGTGTTTGGTACGCGCGTTGTTTTTCATTTTCATTTTCTGAAAAACGCGCATTTTCTAGAAAACAAAAAATATTTTTTTGTCATTTTCTGTTTTTTCTAGAAAACGCTAACTATTTTTTTAGAAAACAAGCACGAAAAACGTAAACCAAACACCATTTTTCAGAAAATACGCGTTTTCTAAAAAATGAAAATGAAAAACACGCGTACCAAATTTTTCAAATGAACTTTTAAAATCATTGAAGTTAGAAAATATAAATTTTCCAAACAGACTTGTCAAGTAGAGTTTTTAAATGAAATAAGTATAGATTTTATAGAATTTTTAAATAAATAATTTTCAAAGTATAGAATTTTCACACATATTTATATTTTTTAAAATAATCTACTTTAACTTTTTTTTTTGTTTTCCCCTTTAACATAGGTTAAAAATATTTATTAGAGGAAAAATATGGTTTTAAAAAACAACAAAAATAGGCATTTTGAAAATTTTTCTAAAAGATGATTATTTGAAAATACACTTTAACAGATATTTTCAAGTTTCATAATTTTTAATATTTTTTTTTAAAAAAATATATGTAAAAGGGCTTTAAAATTCTGATTAAGATTTCTTAAGTATTAAATATGATTTTTCAAAAATATTTTTAACTCAACGAGAATTTTTGGAAAATAATTTTAGCCCTTAAAATATACATTTTAATTTTGGAAGAAAGAAAATTTTGTATTTAAAAACATATTCGCTTTTTTAAAAGGTTATCCTAGAGTCTAAGTAGTTGATTTTGTATAATTTAATATGGAAAGTATAATAATTGGTTATTGAATTTGAGTTAGTTGTAGATTAATTATATTTTTTCTAATTAGATTAAGTGAATTTGAATAATTAAGTTTTAATTAAATTAATTAGATTGAATTAAATTTATAGTTAGATTAATTAAGTTAGTTAATTATGTTTAATTGATTAAGTTAATTAATTAGATTAAGTTAGTTATATTGATTAACTAGGTTAAGTTGATTAAATTAATTAAGTTAATTTGTTTAATAAGGTTTTAATTTATTGAGTTACTGATTTAGATTAATTTAAATTAATTGATTAGAATTTACTTCAATTTCGGGTTTAATTTAGTATAATTAATTAAGTTTGATTAATTAAATATTTTTTAATTAATTAATTAAAGTAAAATTATTAAGTACCGTTTGAATGAATTAAGTTAAATTATTTATTTTTAATTAATTAAATTAATTACTTAGTTTTGAGTCTATTAATTAAATTAATTAAGTGAATTTTTGGATTTAATTAAATAGTTGGTAACTAAGTTTTAATTAAATTAATTAGGTTGACTTAATTGGATTAATTGATTAAATATGTTAAATAAATTAAATTTGATTTAAGTTGAGTTTGATTTAGGTTGAGTTTGATTAATTAGTTTAGTATTAATAAGTTTTAATTAAATTTTATTTGAATTAACTTTATGATTAGAACAAATTAGATTAAGTTTATTGAATAATCGAATTAATTTGATTAATTAAATGAATTTGGTTGATTGAGTTAGTTGCAATCAATTGATTGTTTAAGTTGGCCCACTAAAGGGGTTGAATAACCCTGAAAATAAATTAAAGAAATTCTCTTACTATTTGAACAGAACAACAACCTTATATTAATTAAGCATAATAATTAAAAACAATAATATAAAATAAGTAAGAGGACAAAAAAGTTTATTTAGTTACAACCTAGTGTTGGAACAATCGGTGTGACCCTAGGTTTTAATGTTGAGACAAAGGTTTAAGTTAGATTATTTATTGTATTTGATATGCACTGTTAAGTATGTAGGTGACATGTATAACAAGAAAGTCCAAGTGTGATCTTGGTAAAGGAAAAGTCCAAGTGTGATCTTGGTAAAGGAAAAGTCCAAGTGTGATCTTGGCAAAAGTTAGTCTAAGTGTGATTTTGGCATCTCGTAAGTCCAAGTGCGACTTGGTAAAAATGAATTCCTAGAGCGAGGAGCTTTTGGCAAGGATGAAGTCTTGGAGCAAGAAGCTCTTGGCAAGGTTGAAGTCGCGGAGGTGGGGAGTCTCTTGGCAATGAAAGATCCGATAACAAGGACAAGACCGAAGAAAGTTCTTGAAGGCAAAGCGTGAAGGATGAGGAAGCATCTGAGGGATGCAAGGTTGATGGATGAGGCTAAAAGACAAAGTCAAGTTGTGCGGTCAAGGACGAGTGCTGAGTGATTGTACTTGCTGTAAAAGCCCTAGTGTTAGGGTTTACCAGTCGAATGATATATGTTCAATCGACTGATATATGTCCTAATCGACTGGTGATTGAGAAACAACAAGTGTGAGCTTCTGTTTGCTTAGCCTAGGGTGATCAGTCGATTGGTATGTTCATCAATCGATTGGTCCCAATCGGCTGGGAGAGAATAGAATATTTCTGTTCTCTCAATCGAAGTAGACTAGTCGACTAGTGTTTTCATCAGTCGACTGATATTGAGTCGTTAGAGTATAATAGTCGATTTTCCATAGATCCCAGTCGACTGGTGACTTTACCAGTCGACTGGTAGCAGAAAAACAATTTGAATGTTTTCCCCCAAACTTTATATAATAGACCTTGGGATGACTGGTGTGACCTTCTTTGCATGTCACGCGACACTTCAAATTATTTATGATCGAAAACCCATTAAAACTCAAGAGAAGAGTTGTAGTAAGGAGTCCCAAGTCATATTTTTTTTTCAGAGATAACTAATATGTCTGTGTAAATTCTAGATTTAAAACTATTTTTGGGTTTTCTTATCAAAATTTAGGAAATTGGTTTTAGTGAAACTAAAAATAGATATATGAAAATCGTGTAACCAGAGAATGATAACTTATGATAACTCTGAACAGAAATATACTACAATTCTACTCACAATCAAACAATAATAAGCTCTTCTTCAGTTAACTTTAGAGATCAAAGTCAAATCAATTGAGGTATACTGCAACATAGGTCATATACCTATAATTGTTGTAAAACAAATATGTCCACTAAAATTCAGAATAGCTCTCATTGAATTACACTAAACAAATCCGGAAACACCTATTCCAACTTGTATCCCTAATTTCAGAACTCAACAGCAATTCAAATTGTAACAAATCTAGCTCAGACATCAAATGTTTTTGATTTTTAGAATGATTTCAAACAGATTCAGTAGCTAAAACAGGAAATTGAATATAGAAATTTAAATAAGAACAAAATTATGAATGAAAGTAATCAGATAATTAGATCTGAGCAATTTAGATTGAAATCATAGGTAAAAAAAAGTTCCACAACTCAAATCGAGATCATACTCCTCTCTGCCGTAACACAAAGATGCTCCTAGAGACCTCCCTTCAAGCAATCGTCGGAGAAAAATCGAGCTCCCAACTCGTACATACTACGCTAACAACTCCTAGGTACTTCCCTTCATGATTGCAATCGACTGACAAACTCAACGCACGACGAATCAGAGTATTGTAACTGGTACTCACTCATTCGATTGATTGCTCTAATCGATTCAGGAGTCACGGGAAAAATGGCAGACAGAATGGAATCAGAAACGTTGGGAAAACTCCGCTGTCGTCTCCATTAGAGGTCGAAAAGTAGAGATCGAGGAAACTCCCTCTAATTCGCGGCGAGGTAGGAAAACATAAGAAACAAAATCGCGATCATGGAAACTCTGCCTGATGCGCTCTAACCTTTGGGTGATGATCGCTGGTAGCTCAAAGTTCGTTGTAGATGAAGAAATCTGAATCTTAGATCTAGAAGTGAAGCGAGACTCCGCAATCGTGCTCTCAAGAAGAAATTGGCACGGTAAACAGTGGCAAAGCCACTGTTTATCCTGCCAAAGCCACTGTTCATTGTGCCAAAGCTTGACTTTTAAGTCTCTGCTCGAACCCGGTTCAACAGTAGCTAGCTTCGGTTAAGTTGCAACAGTGGCTGGATTAGCATAAGCTGAGTTCAACTTCCAGGCTGGTTGAACTTAAATGAACCCAAGTGTGACAATGTGTCCAACTCTTAGCCTACAAAACCAAATTAAAACATGCTTAGCACACATCATGAATTAATAGACATGAATTAGATTAACTCAAAATATTCCTTGCTTAACAAGAAACTAACTCACAAATCAATTTCTCATTCAAAATAGTCTCCATAACTAAACAATTCCAACAAAATAAAATACCACCTAAACACATCATCAAAATCCTCCACATTTATTCTTGCATGTCTCATGCAAGTCAACAAAATCTAAGATCCTACTTTAATGGTACCCCCTAAACAAATTCCTAAATATGATTAGAGAATAGAGAAGTAACCATCTAAGATTGTCAAATTCCAAAACTTCAAGCATTCATGGGCATCAAACTTAATTCTTGGTTAATTACATAGTAACTTCCAACCTTCATGACTAAGTTGAAACTGATTTCACACTAAACCTCATAGGACAAAATTTTTGATGGCCCTCAATCCTAATCTCAAATTCATGTAATAATAGAGCACACTCAAGTTACTCATGTTCATGCACTACCATATGTTTGCTTATCTTCTACTCTCCACCATGTTCATGGATATCCAATTACATTTTTGAAGGTTAATCATGACTCAAATGCAATTTGAAGAATTAGCTCAAAGAAAGGATATGAAAGATAGAATTAGCTTTAGTTCTAGTGGAAGACATGGATACAAAAATGCCATCTAATGATTTCCGGCCACTCTTCCCTACTTCTCTTCTTCCTTACTCACCTCCAAATGCATCACATTGTTTAACAAATTCATTTCCAATTCATTCCATTTCAGATTCTAATCTTAAAAGCTTAAATAGAATTGAAACTGATTTTCCTACTTCTTTCCATTCTTGGCAATCCTGGTTAACAAATCCCTGAAACATGAACCTCAAGAAACATTTTATTAACTATGCTTGGAAGTATGCTTCATTCATTCATTTCAACTCTAACTCTTTCCAAAAGTTGGCACAAACCCCTAAACAATAATAGACAAAACAAACACTGCATTTCAATTCCAACACTTGACTTCCAAGTTCTTTTCAAAACTTGCAACACAGTTTCATATTCAGATTCTGCACATTGCAGTTTTTGCAAATCTCCCTTCCAAATTCAAGCTTCATCATCTCTATTCTTTAGATTAAGTTCCTTTTCCCTCTCGTCAGTAAGAAGACAATATTTCAATACACTACATGACAAAACTAATCACATCAAATTCTCAAATCACCTACAGTGCCTAACAGCCTTAGCTTGTAATATTTATGCATTTCAGCAGCCTAAGCATTCTGCTTCTTTACTTGTTCTCTAATACTTACTCTCCTACTTCTATTTCTCCAGTATTTAAATTCCTTCCACACTTCATGAATAGAACAACAATCCTGAATCTAGTCTACTTCCTCATCAATTTATCCACTGCAGAGCTTAAACTGCACTTCACAGTTTCAATTCAGCAACTTCAGACACAGATTTATTGTACCACTTAGCATTTCAAAAAATACAGAAGCATGCAATTACATTTGTTTTCAACAATATGATCTTCAAATAGTTCCTTACTAAATCAAGGAGCTAACAGTGCTAAGTTGATACACAATTTATACCACCTTGAATATGGATTTTATTCATTCTGTTACCTTACTGCTTTTTTTATTTCAGCTCTCCAAAAAATAGCTCACTGTGTAGTTTTTAACACTCATTGATACTTTCTTAATCCGGCTTAAAAGTTCCCTGCAGTACCATTTGTCACTAAAATTACCAGAGCTGTACTACTTTAGCTTACTGCTTAAAGCATTACTAGAACTAAATTGATACAACATAACCATTCCAAAATCCGAATTCTATTTCAGCCTGATTAGTTGAACAATCTCCTCAACTTATGCATTCAAATGAAAATCCACAACATTTTTGAATTCAACAGAAGATTACAAACTAATAGAGCTTCACAAATACTAAATCTCCACCTCTGAATTCCTGCACTTTGTGTTGTCAATAATTCCATTTGCACCACAACCTTTAAAAGCTTATCTTCATCAATTCCAGATTATGATCAGGAATCATTCAACATGAGAAATGCACTTGAATAAGCTTACAGAACATCTTAAAGAAATCCAGAGCATACAAATTCCAGAAACTAATTAAGTCTCAGTTTTTATTCAGTGATCAAGTTCAAATTCCATCAATTAATTCAGCACTTCAACACTAATCACTTGACTTCTGCAATTTCTGAAAATTTTCGTAAGGCAACTAAATAGAAACTCACAAATTTGCCAACTTCTCATATCTTCAAACACTGCACAATACTATTTTTTTTCAGTAACTTGAAACCACAGTTCAACGCACCAATTATTTCCATCATCTCAAAAATAATATTCTACTTGCTATACTTCCTAAATACAATGATGCTCATGTTTAAGTTCCGGTTCCTGAACAAAGGAATCAATACACACTCCATCCATCAATGTTCAACTCACAATTTTCAAACCACAACTCTTTAAATTCAACACTTCCTTTTTTTTTTACACAGAAACTCATGCTACTTATTCCTCCACACTTAAACCTTTGTCCGTCCAGGCCAAAGAATCCATCACATAACATCTAAATGTATCCATATCCAAGAATTTTACAATGAAAAGATAACAAAAGATATGATGGTAAACAAGAATAATGGCAAGAAATAGTGTGGAAAAGATACAAAAGATTCACCTTTATAAATATAATTCAATCCATTGAATTGTGATTTTAAAAGAATCAAAGCAAGTTCTAGAGTTGCAATAACACAAGTGCATCACACAAATAAAGGCTCAAAACTCACTAGGTATAAAAAGTATCATTTCAACTTATCAATCTAGCGTCCATCATTAAGTAGTAACCTCAAGAAAATAAAGAGTTCAATCATGACATTAAGCTAAAAACTTAACAGTCGAAAATAGCTAACATCCTCTAATTCTAACATATCATAGAAAAATACCAAGGGGTACCATTCTCTTATTCTGAAAATCAAAACCAAATGCAAAAAGAAATCTATCTACAGTAAGCATTTATTCCTCTAAACCAAAATCAGCATTTGCAAACAAAGAATTTG
The DNA here is from genome assembly GCF_018446385.1 of Zingiber officinale. NCBI lineage: Eukaryota > Viridiplantae > Streptophyta > Magnoliopsida > Zingiberales > Zingiberaceae > Zingiber > Zingiber officinale. Next base: position 94,128,385 of record NC_056002.1, on the reverse strand, counting down.
TTGAAACAACTAGACATGAATATATACAAATATAACAACAACAACAACAACAACAACAACAACAACAACAACAACAACAACAACAACAACAACAACCAAGCATTTTCCCACTAGGTGGGGTCGACTGTATGAATCCTTTTACGCCATTGAGCTCTATCTCCTATTATATCATCATCTATATTTAAATAAATTTTATCTTGTTTTATTGTTGCTAACCAAGTCTTTTTTGGTCTTCCTCTTCCTCGTTTGATATGCATGTTTATCATAGTTTCACATCGCCTAACTGGAGCATTTATTGGTTGTCTAAGTACATGTCCGTACCATCATAAACGTGTCTCTCGGAGTTTTTCCTCAATAGATACAACTTCGACTTTCTCTCTAATGCACTCATTTCTTATTTTGTTCATCTTCGTATGTCCACACATCCACCTTAACATCCTTATCTCTGCAACTCTCATCTTCTGCTCATGTGCTCGAGTCATAGCCCAACATTCAGCTCCATATAACATAGCAGGTCTAACTGCGGTTTTATAGAAATTACCTTTAAGTTTAAGAGATACTTTACGGTCATATAAAACACTTGACGCTCCCCTCCATTTCACCCATCCTGCTTGTATTCTATGTAAGACATCTCTCTCAATACCTCCATCATTTTGTAAAAATGATCCTAAATATTTAAATCTCTCGGTTCCGGGCAACTTATAGGATTTGGAAAATGTCTGGTTGGAATACCCAAATTTGGGAGTTGATTAATTCTATTAACCTAAGGTATAAAACCAATACCTAAGTTTATTTTCCCTAATTTCCCTCTTCCCTCTCCTCTTCCCTCCGATCCCCCTCCCTTCTCCCTTTGCCGAACCACCGCCGTCCCTCCCTCATCGAGCCGATGTCTCCTCTTCGCTTGAGGCTAGGACGATGAGCCTCTAGCCACGGGAGAATCTTTGTCGCTCTTACCTTCGCCGGCGATCCTCATCCTCGACGCACGCCGCACCCGATTGTCCCGGTGCTGCACATCTCGGTGACGACAAAGCTTATATCTCTTCTATCCCCTCATTTGAAGATTCTCCGGTGGATCTACTCTTCGGCTAGCCATCTCACGTATGGCTTCGGTGGCCGGAGGTAGGCAGATCGGAGCCCTAGGTCCACTAGAATGAGGCTAGGGTTCCAGCAGCAAATCTTTGGATTGAATCGGCATTCCAAAAGGCTGTCTTCCCTTTCGTGGCATTGCAACCAATTTCCACCACCGAAACCTTCATCACGGTATATTTTCCTTCTCATCTGGATAGAGCTCTAATCAATTTGGTCGGTCGTCATCTATTCCTTATCCTTTGCAACAGTTTGTCTCATTTTTTCGTATCGATGCTATGGATTGCTCAGTATCTGATGTAGTGTTTCTAGCGGTTGGAGTTGTTGTGGCCAACAGAAGCGCAACTGGTTGTAGAGCGATCACAGAGGTGCTGAAGGATTGGAGTGAGGGGATCAGATCTGAAATTGTTAGAGGGAGCTAAGGTATGTTATCTTTAGGTAATGAATTATGTCGAGTCTGTTATAAATTGGAAGTTTGGAATTGATTGTGGAAGTTTGCTTGACTGCTTTCCATAAGATTGATAGCTGTAGGTTTTGTTAAGGGATGTGATAACTTTATTTAGTAGCCGTTTTATTTGTTTTTAGGGAACAAATTCATGATTTGGTAATTCTAGTAGTGATAAGGTTTCGCTGGAATTGTGTGAATTGAGAACTTAAACGAGGGTTTGGATTGGCTTTGAGTAGATTGGTAAAGTGATTAGTAGAGGGTAATGAATGAGATCGGAGTAGTTACCTGTTTCGGGTTTATTGGTTTAGCTATTTAATTTCATATGAAGTTGGTTAAAATTGATACGTTATGCAGGACTTTGATCGAGGCAGGTGTCGTGACGAAGTGGACATCGGATTCAGACTACATTTAGAGGCGGGTACTTCTTACTTTGTCTCTTTAGTTCTTTGAACTTAGTGCATGAGCTATGTTTGGATAAGGACGGTTTTACCTTGACTCCACTCTTATTTACTTGCGCTTGATACTTCCACTCAAACCTTTGAGTTATTTGTTTCTATATCCATACAGTCTCTTGTTGTCATCTATGATATTTAACAGATACTAGATACCATGTTTGCATATTTTGATTGTTGTTTAGTTATGTTTTGTATTGAGCATGCTGGCTTTTTGTAGCATACCTGATTCTTGTTTATATAGATATATATAATGACTGTTGCATTTGGTGCATCATATCATGGCAGACATGTCAACGATCAATTCTCCCTTGCGGTCGAGAGAGTCGTTGACCAGGGCCGCATCCTCGGGCACTCGACAGAGTGGTAGCTGGAGTTGATGCCGCTTGTCCTGTCGTGCTGCACTCGGCCACTTGCAGTTGGTGGTAGCTGGAATTGCGAGCAGCAGAGACCCCCCTCGCTGTGTAGCTAGTTATCTACTCAGCACCTGTCCATCCGGTCACTCGAGAGAGTGGAAGCCTTTGGGTGGTACAATTGTCATCGATCTGGCCTCTCGACCATACAGGGGTCGTGGTGCAGAGAGGTGGGCGGGGTGACTATCCGTGCATACACTATTATTATACTTGCTTTGGCTGCTGCTGTTTGCATATGCTGTTGTTGCTTACTCATGCTGTTGTTGCTAGCTTATGCTACTGTTGCTGACTTATGCTGATATGCTTATATATGTTGAGATATATATATATATATATATATCTATTGTGGGTGTTTAGACTGAATTACCTATTGGAAGTTTGTATATACCTTACATATTTCCTCTGTAGTTATGAGTAGTACTGTAGCAGATTAGCACTACTTCTGAACTTCTATATCTAGCCTAGGATATGGTTTCAGGTATGAGCATTTATTATGATTTTGTTTTAGTATCTGCTATTTCCTTTATGAGACTGTATACTCTTGGCTCATTCTCTATTTGTTTATTATGTTCATGCACTATCTTTTCTTACCCGCTGAGTTCCAATACTCACCACCTCGCAAATTGGTTTTTCTTTCGCTAGGTAGCAGTAGATGATTCATGGATGCTTGGAGAGCTGCCGGCTGCCAGTCCTGGGTCCTGCGTTTTATCGGTTTTATTTCCGCTTTACTTGTATTTTTAGCATACAACGATTTTTTAGTATTGTATGAACTGGTCTGTGTTTGGAGTTGATTCGTGGTGTTTTTATTTTCGTGATCTTGTGGTTGTGTAAGCCTAATTGGCTAGTAACCCTTGGTTGTGGATTATGGGTTTTCTCTTCGTTTTTCGCTGCACTTATTTCTAACCGTGTGGGTTGTGATTTAACTGCGTGGTTGTGTTTATTTCATTTTGTCCAGCCGGGTAGGCTGAATATATTAAACTGCGTGGTTATGTTGTTTCTATTTTATGTATGTCCCAGCCGTGTGGGCTAATGGTTATATAGATGTTATATGTGTATTTATTGCTTCAGATTGTCACCCGTACAGGGGAGACGTTGTCGGATTTTTGTCTGGCAAGGACTCCTCTGGGGCGTGACAACTCGTCCTCTCCTATCTTAACAATTGTTTCATTACTTCTAATATTGCTAAACTTAAATTCCATATATTCTGTCTTCAATCTACTAAGCTTAAAATCTTTCCCTTCTAGTGTTTTCCTCCAAGATTCTAGCTTAGCATTTACTCCTTCACGTGTCTCATCTACCAAAATAATATCATCTGCAAACAACATACACCACGGTACTGTGTCTTGAATGTGCGCAGTGAGTTCGTCCTTAATTAGTGTAAAAAGATAGGGACTTAGAGCTGATCCTTGATGTAACCCTATCTTTATTGAAAATGCTTCAATTACGCCGCCTGAAGTCTTTACTCTGGTCGTTACATCCTCATACATATCCTTAATTAGTTCAATATATGTTATGCTTACATCTCTCTTTTCTAAAATTCTCCATATAATTTCTCTTGGGACTCTATCATAAGCTTTTTCTAAGTCAATGAATACCATGTGTAGATCTTATTTTTACTCCCGATATTTTTCAATTAATTGTCTAAGAAGATGTATAGCTTATATTGTCGACCTTCCAGGCATGAACCCAAATTGATTTTCTGTCACTGTGGTCTCCTTCCTTAATCTTTTTTCTATTACTTTTTCCCAAAGTTTCATAGTATGACTCATTAGTTTAATACCCCTATAGTTTGCACAATTTTGTATGTCTCCCTTATTCTTATATAAGGGAACTAGAGTACTTATCCTCCATTGATCAGACATTTTTTTCATTTTCAATATCATGTTAAATAATTTTGTAAGTCATTCAATACCTTGTTTCCCTAAGCACTTCCATACCTCTATCGAAACATCATCTGGTCCAACGGCTTTTCCATTGTGCATCTCATTTAAAGTTTGTTTTACTTCTGAAGTTTGAATTCTACGATAAAAATTAAAATTTCTATGCTCATTTGACCTAATTAAAGTATCTAAGTTAAGTTGGTCACCTAAACCTTTATTAAAAAGTTGAAAATACCTCTTCCACCGCTCTTTTATTTCTCCATCGTTTACTAATACCCTATTACATTCATCTTTAATACATTTTATTTGGCTAAGATCTCTTGTTTTTCTTTCTCTCACTTTAGCTATTATATAAATATCTCTTTCACCTTCTTTTGTATCCAATTTTTGATATAACCGTTCAAAAGTTCCATTTTTTTGTTTCACTCACTACTTTCTTAGCTTCTTTCTTGGCTATTGTATATTTTTTTAAGTTTTCCTCATTCTTACAAATATATAATTCCTTATAAGCTATTCGTTTTTCCTTCACTTTCTCTTATACTTTCTCATTCCACCACCAAGATTCTTTACTTAGTGGTGCATGTCCCTTTGACTCACCGAGTACACTCTTAGCTACTATTTTCAACTTTGATACCATCTTATCCCATGTTGTATTAGAGTCATCGTATATTTCACCTAATGCTTGTACTTTTACCTTCTCCTTAAATATATGTTGCTTCCCATGCTTTAACTTCCGCCACTTAATTCTAGAAATTATATATATTTTCTTTTTATTGATACTATGTTTGAGGCGTATATCCAACACTACTATCCTATGTTTGCTAGTTAAGTTTTCTCTAGGGATGACTTTGCAATCTTTACAAATCTTTCTATCCTTCTTCCTAACCATAAGAAAGTCAATTTGTGATTTATTATTCCCACTTTTGAATGTGACTAAGTATTCTTCTCTTTTCTTAAAAAATGTATTAGCTAATATAAGGTCATATGCTATTACAAAATTTAATATAGTTTTCCCTTCCTCATTCCTCATTCCAAACCCATAACTCCCATGTGCTCTCTCATATTCCTCATTTTTCACTCCGACATGCCCATTAAGATCACCTCCTATTAAAATCATTTCATTTGGTGGAATATTTTGTAATATTTCATCTAAGTCCTCCCAAAACCTTGATTTGGTAGCTTCATCTAATCCTACTTGTGGTGCATATACGCTAATTATGTTCATAGTTTCTTTCGCCACTATTATCTTAAGGGCTATAATTCTATCCCCTTTTCTAACTACTCCTACAACTTCATCCTTTAATAAACTATCTACAATAATACCCACTCTATTTCTTGCTTTACTTTTTCCAGTGTACCATAACTTAAAACCCGAGTTCTCTATCATCTTTGCCTTCTCACCTGTCCATTTTATCTCTTGTACACACAAATACTAATTCTTCTCCTAATCATCATATCTATTATCTCCATTGATTTACCAATAAGAGTTCCTATGTTCCATGTTCCATGTTCCAAATCTTAGATTATTAGTTTTCCTATCATATTTGTTCTTATCTAACCTATGATATGAGAACTCTTGCCTATTTAACACTGTTGGATCATGATCGTTCGATAGAGGGGGGGGGGGGTGAATATCGATTTAAAATTTCATCGAAAAGAGTTAAGCACAGCGGAAAGACCAAAGACAAGCCAAAGACGACACAGAGATTTACTTGGTTCGAAGCCTTTGACGACTCCTACTCAAAGGCCCGCACACGAGGGTGCTTTCGATGGGCAATCACTATCAGTTCGAAAATAGAATTACAAGATTAAAGTACAAGAACTGATAGAAATAAAATATCGACTATAGAATTAAAAATAAAAGACAACACTGAGTCGGAGATCTTTTCGCAGCATCGCAGGAGCACAGAGAAGTGGATCTTGAATTCTGAGTTGTTTTTTTGAGCTCCGCCTTTGACCCTCCTTATATAGGAGGCTCGGGGCACCTGGAACCTTCAGGGCGCTGGAACCTTCAGGGCGCCTCGACCATGACGTAGCCGACCAAACCAGGAGGCTCCACGTGTCGACGACGCGAGGAGGATAAACTTTGCCTCCGGGTGCCAGGGTACCTCCCAAGCGCTCGGACCCAAGTTTCCAGCAGACTCCTTCCTGCAAGAAAAACTTTAGTCCGAGGCAATTATACCCTGCAACACAGATTGTTAGCATAGTTTTATAGATAAGGAAAACAGTAATTAGATTCCGTCTCTCCGAGACCGGAATCTAGTCAAGATCTCGACTTAGAGTTCCGAGATGATTCTAAGTCGGATCGGCACCTAAGTTCCCTTCCCGGGAACACGTCTTCATATTCACTCTCCTCCAGTGACTTACCTCCACTTGCCTGCCAGACGTCCGGTCAGCCATTCGACCCGTTTAGACTTCGTGCCAGCTATCCGGTCAGTCTGTCGACCTAGCTGGACTTCATGGCAAACGTCCGGTCAGCCCGTCGACCCGTTTGGACTTCATGCCAGCTATCCGGTCGGCCCGTCGACCTAGCTGGGTTTCGTGCCAGACATCCGGTCAGCCCGTCGACCTGTCTGGACTTCTCCTGCACACTCGGTCAGAGTGTTAGATCAACAACAAAACTAACTTAACCAATTTTGTCATTCATCAAAACCTGGGTTCGACCGTTAGTGCTAACCGCACCAAACACTACACCCAAGTTCTCATAGAGATGTAGCGGTCTTTGCTGAGACATTACAGTCGGACCCTGTAACGCGAACTCTTGCATATTTATCACTACACCCTAGTTCTAGAGATGTAGCGGTCCCTGCCGAGACGTTACAGTCGGATCCTACAACGCGTTCCTTCCGGGGAATAACCTAGCATTAGCACAATAATTTAATGGATTCATTCATTGAATATTTGCCATAGTTTGACGCTGGCTGGCAACCTAACGCAACCCTCCTCCTTTATTCGAGCTTGGGACCGACCATGATCAGTCGTCATGGGCGGAGTTATGAATATATACAAATGCGTAAGAAAAATTAAGTTCAAACAAACTTCCCTTTAACCTAGGTAGATAGCACCAATGTTGCTCATTCTTTCCATCAACACTCCATTGCCACTTTCATGAAATAATTTGAGTCGATGCCCATTAACTTTGAAAATCTGGCCGGAGGACTCCTCCCTAATCTCAATCACTCCATAAGAAAAAACATTAGTTACAACATACGATCCTTCCCAACGAGATCTCAACATACCTTTCATCAATTTGAGTCGTGACCTATATAGAAACACCTTATCACCAATATGAAATTTCTTGATCGCAATTTGCTTATCATGAAAATTTTTGATCTTTTCTTTATAGATCCGTGAGTTCTCAAATACCTATAGCCTAATTTGCTCAAGTTCTTGAAGTTGTAACTTTCTCTCTTCTCCAGCTGTACTAGTATCAAAATTACAAACTTTGACTGTCCAAAAAGTCCTATGTTCAATCTCCACTAGAAGATGGCAAGGTTTTCCATACACAATCTTATACGGAGACATCCCTATAGGGGTCTTGAAAGCAATCCTATAGGCCCACAATGCATCATCTAATCTCTTGCTCCAATCCATCCTATCAGTCCTCACAGTCTTTTCAAAAATTGCCTTTACTTCTCTGTTGGACACCTCAGCTTGCCCATTGGTCTGGGGGTGATAAGGAGTAGAAACTCTATGTGAAACCCCATACTTGCTCAGCATAACCTTCATGTGTCTGTTACAAAAATGTGACCCTTGATCACTAATGATCGCCCTAGGCACTCCAAACTTGTAGAAAATGGGTAACCTGATAAAACTGACAACAGCTGAAGAACCATTAGTTCTAGTGGGAATGACCTCCACCCATTTGGAAACATAATCGAATGCCAACAAAATATATGAAAAACCAAAGGAGACAAGAAATGGACCCATGAAGTCAATACCCCATACATAAAAAATCTCATAAAATAACATGTAATGTTGAAGCATTTCATTCCTAGGTCCTATGTTTTCAGTTCATTGACACCTAACACATGATCTATAAAAAACATAAGCATGACAAAAAATGGTAAGCCAATATTATTCACATCCTAAAACTTTCCTCGCAGTCCTCTGTGGTCCAAAATGTACCCCACACTCAGATGAATGACAAAATGTAAGTACAGATTGAAACTTAAAATCAGGTATGCATCTCCTAATGATTTGATCACTATAAAATTTTCACAAGTAAGGATCATTCCACACATAATATTTTGCATCACTTTTTAATTTATTCCTTTGAGTTTTTAAAAATTGTGCAGGAAAAACATGTGTAACTAAAAAGTTAACCAGATCTGCATACCAAGGTGACTCACCATGCATCTGAAAAAACTGCTCATCTCTGAAATCATCATCAATAGCCATATGATTTGAATCTCCCTTGATCCCTCTCAAGTGATCTGCAACTAAGTTCTCCTTTCCACTCCTATCATGTATCTCCAAATTAAATTCTTGAAGCAGAAGCATCCACCTAATCAATCTAGGCTTGACATCTTGCTTCTTCAGGAGAACTTCAAAGCTGCATGATCAAAAAATACAACCACGTGAGAACAAAGTAAATATGATCTGAATTTATCTAAAGTAAAAAACAATAGAAAGAAGCTATTTTTCTGTCATGGTGTAGTTTGCTTGAGTTGCATCCAAAGTTTTTGAAGCATAACAGATCACATGTGGTACTCCATCTACTCTCTGAGCAAGAACAGTTCCTACAACATGGTTTGATCATCATAAATCAACTCAAAAGGTAGAGTCCAATCTGGTGGCCTGATGATAGGTGCCGATATCAAGGCCTCCTTCAACTTCTCGAAGGCTTCCTTGCACCTTTGATCAAAATGCAAATCCACATCTTTCTGAAGCAACTGAGATAATGGAAGAGCAATTTTACTGAAGTCTCTGATAAATCTCTTGTAGAATCCTGCATGACCATGGAAAGCTCAAACATCCCACATGCATGCAGGGTAAGATAAAGAAGATATAACACTAACTTTAGTAGAATCTACCTCAATACCTCTCCTAGAAACTATACGATCTAAAATAATACCATGCTCAACCATGAAATGACATTTTTCAAAATTAAGTACCAAATCAGTCTCAATGCATCTATTTAAAACCCTAGACAAATTCTTTAAACATGCATCAAATGATGAACTATATACAGAAAAATCATCCATGAACACTTCCATGCAATGCTCTAATAAATCACCAAAAATACTTACCATGCATCGTTGAAAAATCCTTGGAGCGTTACAAAGTCCAAATGGCATGCGTCTATAAGTGAATGTACCGAAAGGATAAGTGAAGGTAGTCTTTTCCCGATCCTTTGGGTCGATGCAAATATGAAAATAGCTTGTATATCTATCTAGGAAGTAATAATGCGACTTACCTGCAAGCCTCTCCAGCATCTGATCAATAAAATGCAAGGGGTAGTGGTCCTTTCTGCTTGCTTGGTTTAACTTTATGTAGTCCACACAAACTCTCTAAGAATTCTTCATTCTGGTGGACACCAACTCATTCTACTCATTGGCTACAACTATCACTCCTGATTTCTTTGGGACCACATGGATGAGACTTACCCATTTACTCTCAAAAATAGGGTAGATAATACCTGCCTGCAGAAGTCTAGTCATCTCTTTCTTGACTACATCAAGGATCAGTGGGTTAAGTCTCCTCTGTGGCTGCCTCACTGGTTTCACATCCTCCTCCAAATAAATCCCGTGCATGCAAATAGAATGACTGATCCTAGGAATGTCAGCAAGTGTCCATCCAATGGCTCCCCTGTGCTACCTCAGAATTTCTAATAATCTCATCTCCTACTCTGGCTCTAAATCCTGGGTTATAATGATAGGTAGCTGTTGATTCTCTCTCAAATAAACATACTTCAAATATTGAGGCAATGATTTCAACTCAAGTGGTAACTGATCAATAGATGGTGATCCTAGAGGTAGTGCTACTACTGAGCAATCCCCTACACATAAATCTTCTCCTCTGGGTGATCCTAGGGGTAGTGCTTCTCCTAAGCAATCCCCTACGCATAAATCATCTCCTCTAGATGAAAATAATCCATATGAAATAACATCCACTCCCATGTCCAAAACATCCTCCAAATATACAGAAAATACCTCACTTTTTCTAGCATCAGTAAAATCTGAATCTGATTCAATATCTGAAAAGAAATCCATGCTGCCCAACTCCTCTGTGATATCCACACTAAGAAGAGAATGATCCTCTCTAGGATGGCTCATAGCATTAAAAATGTTGAACTGGACCACTGTGTCTCCTATCTCCATAGAAAGTGTGCCCGCATGAACGTTAATCTTTGTCCTTGCAGTCTTCAGGAATGGTCTTCCTAGAATAAGAGGTGATATATTGGCCAGATAGTCTCCCTCCATATCTAGGATATAAAAATCTGCAAGAAAAAGGAGTTCTCTCACCTTCACCAATACATCTTTAAAAACTCCAGCTGGGTGAGCCTAACTGCGGTCAGCTAACTGAATTACAACTCTTGTAGGTTGTAATGGTCCAATCCCTAAAGTTTGAAAAACTGATCTTGGCATAACATTAATTAAAGTTCCCAAATATAGCATAGAATCCTCAAATAAATTGCTCCTAATCTCACAAGGCATAGTGAATACTCCAGGATCTTCACACTTCTTAGGTACTGGTTGAATAAGTGATGATACATTCTTTCCCATACTAATCAACTCATTCCCCTTCAATTTATTTTTATGTACACAAAGATCCTTTAAAAATTTTGCATACTTGGAATTTCCTTAATCATTGTAAGTAAAGGAACATTTACCTCCACCTTGCTAAATAACTTCACAAGCTCTTGAAATTCTCTAGCCTTTTCCCCCTCTACATTCTTCCTTCACAAGCTCTTGCTGTGCTGGAATTCTTGCTTCTAGAATTACTGAAATGCTGGAATCTAGAATTTGCTGTACTACCTCAGAATTTCTGGTACTTCCGGAGTTCAAATAACTCTTCTCCTGTTCTTGTACTAAGTTCATAGGATCAATATGAATGGGGTTTGAACTTGAGATTGGATGGAAGTTAGCTGCTGAAAAGTCCAAATCATGGTTGTTTGAGGCTATTCAAGGGCTGCTGGAATCTGGAAAAGAAACTATTGGAATTTTTTCAGCAACATCATCTGTAATTTACCTTCCACTTCTCAAAGTTAATGCACTAACATTACCCTTAGGATTAGGTATTGATTGAGAAAGCAATTGACTTGATCCTTGATCTTGCATTTGATTAATGCTGGAAGCTAATTATCCAATCTGCCTCTCAATATTTTGCAAGGCAGAATCACTTCTTTGCTAGTGTTGCTGTTACTACAATAAATGTTGCAGCATTTCCTCCATTCTAGCTTGATGTGCATCTAAGTTTGAAGTGTTGGAACTTCCTTGAGTCAAACTCAATCTTGATGGAGTTGAAAGTTCTTTTTGAATTTGATTACTCCCTGTTTTGAAATTGCCATTGATGATTTTGATTTGGAAATTGTTGAAATGGCTGAAATTGCTGCTGATTATTTGCAGGTTGATAATATTGCTTGCTGCTAGAAACTTGCTGAGGTTGCTATAAAAACCTTGAGATTGCTAGAAATTCTGACTTGAAACTGGTTGTTGATAGAATGAATTATCATATTTCAAATTTAGATGATCTCTCCAGCCAGGATTATAAGTAGAAGATGTTAGAGTGTATACTAAAAGCCTAGCTTTTGTAAATAATTATTTTTGAATTAAAAGAATCACATTGGTCAAATGTCTATATTTATTTGTTAAATATAGTTGTTCAATTAATTTATAAAATAGATAACATGGTGTGTGGTATCACACACAGAAGGTCATGTTATCAGCTCTTTATAAATTATAAACAGTTGCTCACGACTAAGATGGAAAGGAACAAACCATTTGTAAAGTCATAGTGTAATTAAGTATTAGTTTATCTTAACTAATAAATTACACTAGTACACTCTAAGTGTATTGAGTAGGACCATTTTAGGTAAGTTCTTTTTATACTGACTTAATAAAAGAACTAGACCTTAGTTATTATGGAAGTGTGTACTCTTAATCCTAATATAATAACAAGCATATATATTTAGTATATATTTCTTTAACTTATCAAAGGGTGAGATTAGTTTGATAAATCAATAGGCCCGATAAGTTGAGAAATGATATTACTTATAGTATGTGTTGTTGATTATAGAAGGAAACTGTGTCCTAGTAATCTAGGTTGAAAATATCCTCAAGAGGAGCTCATAAGGATTATCATGTTAAACCCTGTAGGTGGACTGTCCGACATGACAAAGAGGTTGAGTGGTACTACTCTTGGACTTAGATATTAATTAAGTGAGTTGTCAGTAACTTACTTAATTAGTGGACATTCGTTATCTTACACACAGGGAGACTAACACACTCATGATAAGAAGGAGCCCATAATGTAATTTGGGATTGGTGCGGTAGTGCAACAATAACTCTCTAGTGGAATGAGTTATTGTTGATGAACTTGAGTTGTGTGTTCGGGGTGAACACGGGATACTCAAGTTCATCGGAAGGCCAAAACCAATTTCTCCTCTAGGTCCTGTCGTAGCCTTATTAAAGTCTCAAGTCTATCTAAATAAAAGACCTTCTTGGTGTCCAAGAAAGGAGGCCGACCCATTGCTTGGTGACCAAGCAATGTCCGACCACCATCTCCTTATAAGGGCCGACCCTCTTGCTTGGTAAGCAAGTAGGGGTCGACCATAATAAATTCAAATAGGAGGGGTGTTTTGAATTTTTAAAATCTTCTCTTTGTAGAAAACTATAAGTTTTAAAAGAGAGATTTTAATTTTAAAAATTTTCCTTATTTGAATTATGTCACATGGTTTAATAGAGAGTTTTAAAAGTTTTAAAACTTTCCTTTTTAACCATCCTCATGGTTTTAGAAAAAAGGAAGAGAAGTTTTAAAAATTAAAATTTTCTATTCATGTTAAAAAAAGGAAATTTTTGAAGAGAAGTTTTAAATTTTAAAACATAGTTTTAATTTTTAAAACTTTCCTTTTTAACATCCACTTTAGGAAAGAGAGATTGTAAAATTTTATAAGAAGATTTCTTCTTGTAAAATTTTATAAAAAAATTATTATTCCTTCCTATAAATGGTCAGCCACCCTTGCTTGGTGCCCAAGCAAGGGGCCGACCAAATCATCATCCAATCAATCCATGATTTGGTGATTGATTCAATCAAGAGGAAAGAAAAGGAAAAATAAAAAGGGAAAAGGAAAAACAAGAGGAAGATTTTATTTTTTGTAAAAATTCTTCCCTTATTTGCCTTGGGCAAGTAATATAAAAGAAGGGGTGAGGAGACCTCATGAGATAACAACTCTTATTCTCTTGGTGGAGACTCTCTTGGTGGTTGGCCCTCTCTCCCTCTCTTCTCCCTTTGCTCTCTTTTCTTTTGTGGTGGTGGTGGCCGAAAGTTTGAGAAGGAGAAGAAGTATTTGGGTGGTGTTCATCTTGGAGGATCATCGCCCACACAACACCCAAGGTGAGGCGAGGAATACAGCAGAAGTTCTTGAGGTCATTAGCTTGCAAAGAAAAGGTATAACTAGTAATTTTCTTCCGCATCTTGCTAGTTATTTTTCTTTGTTAGAATTCCAAACACAAGAGGCATTAGATCTAGTTTTTCGAATTAGTAATTCGTGTTTGTGTTTTTCTTTGTTTTTCAAATTTGTGATTCAATTGATCTTTTTGGTTAAACCTAGAGTTATATAAGGAAATCAAATATTAGTTTTCCTTAAAAGGCTTTGTCTAGGAAGTGGTGGTTGCTCCCATATCCAAGAAGGCCTTGCGCCTCGCCATGTTTAACCTGGAAGTCAATTTTGGAAATTAATATTTAATGGAATTTATAAAGTAGGTGGATTTGAATCAATAGTGTTAAGTTTCGCTTGCGATTCAAATCTAAACCATTAAGAACAGATAAGTTAAATTTGGAATCAATGATGTTAAATTCCGTTTGCCATTCTAATTTAACTTCTAAAGAACACAATAGGTTATTTAGGAAAGGTTCGACACTTGTACACAATTTTTATACAGTGGAACCGGTACGATGTTCTTAGGACTAACCAACAATTGGTATCAGAGCTAGGGTTTGCCTCTGTGTGTTTTGGTTTTCAAATTAATTATGCACATGTCATACATAATTTAGGCAGAATAATAGTAGGATGTGCTAACTTTGTGGTTGCAGGCTCCAACTATTATGACATATAAATATTGTGTGTGATTGGACCCTTGGACATGTCAAGGACATTATTTTGTGTGTACATGATTGTATTTAACTAATATAGCAGGAGCTATATTAGCCCTAGGTTTTTAGAATTTTATTTTTTTTTCCGATCTAGAATACATGTACATTCCTTTGTAGAATATATGATCGATATATGTAAAATTCTATATTTGTCGCGGATCGTATCTTTGCGAGGCGTGGTGCTATTGGAGGACCAGAGGCGTAGCGGAATAAGAAGCAAGATAGATGCGACAACTCGACCCGATGGCGGTGGCTAAAGATGGCAGCAGCTAGGGTTGGAGCATACTGAAGACAGTGATGGAAAATGCCATAATAGTTGGAAAATTAATTTCCAAATTTATTGCTTTTATTTACTGTGATATATGTGTGCATGATATGCTTGCATAGGTTAAAATCCTCATTTTTAAATAACTAAGTGAGAGAGGAATTTTAATAAATTCCACGGTCTCCATTACTGGTTTATAAGTGATGCAAACAAACTTGCGCGTTGGCTCTGAGTGCCTTTCTCCATATCGGATGAGTTTGTTTATGGATCACTAGATTAAACTTCTATTTTGGATGATTATAGGAAATTAATTAAGAGCGTGTGATCTTCCCCATCGGAAGAGGCACAATCTTATTAATGGACTAAGTGTCAAGTAATGGTATACACTTAGGCACGCCTAATAGTATCCTCCTCATTGGAGTCACTGCTATTATTTGTGTGACCGAAGGTAAACCAACTATTAATTTTATTTGTCATAAAGTTAGGTTGACAAGAATAAAATTAATGGGTAAAACCTCCTCTTACAAATGTTTGATTTTGTATACATCCACACTATCGTGGCATGTAAAATTCACGGTATTTTGAGGTGTTGGTTAATTTAAAATAGTATTGTTTGAGGAATCAATATTATTCTAAATTTAGAGTCTTGACCAAAGTTTATTTTTGTGATTCTTAGGATGACTTTCAACCCACTGGCCATTATTCTGAAAGAGAATAGACTTACTGGTCCAAACTATATAGATTGGAAAAGAAACTTGGATATTGTCTTAACTGCTGAAAGCTATAAGTTTGTACTGTCAGAGGCATGCCCAGATACACCTAATGGTGACTCTCCCCAGAGGAGATTGAGTATCATAAGAAATGGATAAAAGCAGATGAGATGACGCGGTGTTACATTTTGGCTTCAATGTCAAATGTATTGCAACATCAACATCAAGATTTACCAACTGCTTATGATATAATGAACAATCTCAAAGAACTCTTTGGGCACCAGAGTCGGACTGCTAGGCAAGAGGCAATGAGAGAAAGTTAATGACAACCACCATGTCGGAGGGGACACTCGTAAGGGATCATATCCTCAAAATAATGGCTTATCTGAATGAAATACAAGTCCTTGGAGGTGAAATCGATGGGAAAACCCAGGTCGATATAATTCTCCAAACGCTACCCAGAAGTTTTGAGCAGTTCCGCCTGAACTATAACATGAATAAAAGGGAGTATACGTTGGCGGAACTTCTGACAGAACTACAGGCAGTTCTCAGATTCACTATGCTGAAAATGGTTCTACTTCTAAGTCGAAAGGCAAGAATAAGAAGAAACAGGTCTTTTTAGCAAAGATAGTGAATAAGCCTCAGGGTACAGGACAAAAAGCTGGAATGAAGAAGCCAAAGGGCAAGTGCTTCATTTGCAAGCAGTCAGGACATTGGAAGGCGGACTGCCCTCGTAGGAATCATAACAATAAAGGTATATCTCATTCTCTAGTAGTTGAAACATGTTTAGCGGTGTTATCTACCAGCACCTGTTGTGTAGATACAGGAGCCACTGATCATGTCTGCAACTCTTTGCAGGCATTCCAAGAAACCCGATGACTATTTGAAGGAGAGATAACCGTCTACATGGGCAATGCTACTAAAGTGGCGGCTGTTGCAGTGGGAGACATCTACTTATCTTTTGACAGGAATAGAAGTTTGGTTTTAAGAAATTGTCTTTATG
The DNA here is from genome assembly GCF_018446385.1 of Zingiber officinale. NCBI lineage: Eukaryota > Viridiplantae > Streptophyta > Magnoliopsida > Zingiberales > Zingiberaceae > Zingiber > Zingiber officinale. The sequence continues at coordinate 94,111,811 of NC_056002.1, read as the reverse complement.
TACCCAGTTTTAGAAAGAATTTAATTTCAGTTTCTAAACTGTATTTGGATGGATATTCTGTTTCTTTCAGTAACAATGTAGTTATAAGAGAAATAGAGTTATTATCTGTTCTGGTACATTGGTTGGTAATTTATATACATTAAATCCAATTTCTCCCATAAAGCAACAAATGAAAATTAATAACACATCTTCTAACACTAATAAGAGAAAAGAACATTCAGAGATGAACCAAACATATCTTTGGCATCTAAGGCTTGGTCATATTAACTTAAGTATGATTCAAAGGCTTATAACCGATGGACTCTTGGGTATATTAGAGTTGGAAAATTTTCCAACCTGTGAATCTTGCTTGGAAGGTAAAATGACCAAAATACCTTTTAAGGCTAAGGGGTATAGAGTCAAAGATGTATTAGAACTGGTTCATTCTGATTTGTGTGGTCCAATGTCTATCCAGGCAAGAGGTGGTTTCGAATACTTTGTTTATTTTATAGACGATTATTCGAGATACAGATACATTTACTTGATGCGCTACAAGTCTGAGTGCTTTGATAAGTTCAAATAGTACAAGGCTGATGTGGAGAAACGTCTTGGTAAAAGTATCAAAACACTACGGTCTGATCATGGTGGCGAATACCTCTTGGGAGAGTTTAGGAATTACTTATCAGAGGCAAGGATTCAATCCCAATTGTCTGCACCTAGTACACCCCAATAGAATGGTGTGGCAGAACGAAGGAATAGGACTCTTATGGAAATGGTTAGATCGATGATGAGTTATTCAGAATTACCAAATTCGTTTTGGGGATACGCTCTGGAAACAGCAGCGCACATTCTGAATTTAGTACCTTCTAAATTAGTACCCTCTACTCCCACAAAATTATGGAATGGGCGAAAGCCCAGTCTAAGACATATTCGGATTTGGGGTAGTCCAGCACATGTGCTGAAAGAAGATGCTGATAAGCTAGAATCTCGTACAGAAGTTCATGTATTTGTGGGTTATCCTAGAGGAATGAAAGGTGGTTTATTTTATAGTCCTAAAGACCAGAAGGTCATTGTTAGCACCAATGCCCAGTTTTTAGAAGAAGACTATATAATGGACCATAAGCCCAAAAGTAAAATTGTTCTAGAAGAAATGAGAGAGGACACGTCTACTTTAGTACCAACAGTACAAGATGAAGTACCACAAGAGACTGCAACACGTGTCACACATGATACACAACCACAGACAATGTCTTGTCGTAGTGGGAGGGTTGTGAGGCAACCTGAGAGATTCATGTTTTTGGGAGAGTCTTCGGACTTGATCCCGGGTAAACATGAACCTGATCCCCGGACATATGATGAAGCACTCCAAGATATAGATGCAGTGTCTTGGCAAAAGACAATGAATTATGAAATAGAGTCTATGTATTCTAATAAGGTCTGGGAGCTTGTAGAACCACCTGATGGTGTAAAAGCCGTTGGATGCAAGTGGATCTATAAAAGGAAAAGAGGGACAGATGGGAAGGTAGAAACCTTCAAAGCAAGGCTTGTTGCAAAAGGGTATACTCAGAAAGAGTGAATCGATTATGAGGAGACTTTTTCACCGGTAGCTATGCTAAAGTCTATCCGGATACTTTTATCCATTGTTACTCATATGGATTATGAGATTTGGCAAATGGATGTTAAGACAACTTTCCTTAATGGAAGTCTTGAAGAAAACATCCATATGAAGCAACCAGAGAGATTCATTGAAAAAGGCAAAGAGCATCTAGTGTACAAGCTAAATCGGTCCATTTATGGACTAAAGCAAGCTTCAAGATCTTGAAACATCCGGTTTAATGAAGTAATCCAGTCATATGGATTTATTCAGTGTCTGGATGAGTCTTGTGTTGGAGTGTATACTTAAAAGTTTAGCTTTTGTATACATTTATTTTGAAATAAAGAATCACATTGGTCAAATGTTTACATTTATTAAATGTAATTGTTCAATTAATTTATATAGTAGATAACATGGAGTGCGGAGTCACACTTAGAAGATCATGTTGTCGGTTCTCTATAAATTATAAACAGTTGCTCACGACTAAGATGGAAAAGAACAAACCATCAGAATAGATGTAGTGTAATTAAGTATTAGTTTATCTTGACTAATAAATAACACTAATGCACTTTAAGTGTATTGAGTAGGATCATTTAGGTAAGTTTTTTTTACTGACTTAGTAAAAGAACTAGACTTTAGTTATTATGGAAGTGTGTGTTCTTAATCCTAATATAATAACAAGCATGTATATTTAATATTTATTTCTTTGACTTATCAAAGGGTGAGGTTTAGCTCGATAAATCAATATGCCCGATAAGTTGGGAAATGATATTACTTATAGTATGTGTTGTTGATTATAGAAGGAATCTGTGTCCTAGTTATCTAGGTTGAGAATGTCCCCAAGAGGAGCTCATAAGGATTGCCATGTTAAACCCTGCAGGTGGACCTAGTCCAACATGACAATAAAGTTGGGTGGTACTACTCTTGGAGCTAGATATTAATTAAATGAGTTATCAGTTGTTGGTGCAATATCCCTCAGGTCAAGGTTGACCTGGGTAACCAAGCTGAGTCTTGGTTTGGGTTTAGATGTTTGACAATAAGATATTGATTGAAGAAGAGTCAAGTAGGTCAAGGTTGACTGGATACTTGACTGGGAAGTCCTAACTGGGATGTTAGGCAAAATGAAAGACCTAGTGAGTGAAGCTAGGCAGTATGAAAGTCCTGGTGAGTGAAGCCAGGCAGAAGAAAAGTCCTGGTGAGTGAAGCCAGGCAGAAGGAAGTCCTAGTGAGTGAAGCTAGGCAGATGGAAATCCTGGTGAGTGAAGCCAGGTGAAAGTCCTAGTGAGTGAAGCTAGGCAGATGGAAATCCTGGTGAGTGAAGCTAGGTGAAAGTCCTGGTGAGTGAAGCCAGGCAGAAGAAAAGTCCTGGTGAGTGAAACCAGGCAGAAGGAAGTCCTAGTGAGTGAAGCTAGGCAGATGGAAATCCTGGTGAGTGAAGCCAGGTGAAAGTCCTAGTGAGTGAAGCTAGGCAGATGGAAAACCCTAGTGAGTGAAGCTAGGTGAAAGTCCTGGTGAGTGAAGCCAGGCAAGGGAAAATCCAGATGGATCAAGGATGATCGGACATCTGGTGCTGGGAAGTCCAAGTAGGTCAAAGGATTGACTGGATACTTGGCATGAAAGAAAAGTCCAAGTAGGTCAAAGGGATTGACCGGATACTTGGCACAGAGAAAAGTCCAAGTGGGTCAAAGGGATTGACCGGACACTTGGTAAGGGAGTCCTAGCAGGTCAAGGGAGTGACTAGATGCTAGGCATGACATACCAACAGGTCAAGGTTGACCGGATGTTGGTTTGGGAGGTTTAGGACTTTGTTTTGGACAAAAACCACGTCGGATCGATCGATGGATCGATCCAGCTCTGATCGTCGGTGGATCGATCCGGCACTCAATGACAGAGCTTCGGATCGATCCGTGATCGATCAGAGGTCCCAATCGATCGGTGGATCGATGCTGCTTCGCGCGATAAGCGCCGGATCGATCCGTGGATCGATCCATAGCCTCCCCGATCGATCGGGATCGATCCAAAGCCTCCCCGATCGATTGGGAACATTCGAATCGATCGGGATCCGACCGTTGACATCGTTTATAGCTGCAGGCGTTCGATGGCTGCGGCAATCTTCTTCTCCGATTCACTCCAGAGCTCTCGCCAACTCCTCCACAGCGCTCACAAAGCTCAGATCGCCAGTTCTTGAAGGATCTTGGAAGCTCTCCAAGTCAAGAGGCGGATCAAAGCCAAGAAGAGAAGCTAGGGTTAGGGTTTTGTACTCATTGTAAGCTTGTAAGCTTGTATTTCTTGTATCCTTTCCCTCTCTTCTTGTATTGAGTCTTGTAGGGCTTCTCCGCCCTTGGTAGTTACCATAAAGGAGAGTTTTATTTAGTGGAGGGTGTGTGTGTTGGTGTGGATCCTTGGATTAGTCACCTCTTGTGAGGTGGATACCAAGTAAAACCAACCGTGTTAGCGTTGTGTGTTTGTTTCTGTATTTTCCGCTGCACATCTTTGAAGGAACAAGCAACGCCGAGCACCGAGCGAACGCGACGAGCTATTCACCCCCCCCTCTAGCTACTTTTGGTCCTAACAAGTGGTATCAGAGCGAGACCGCTCTTCACCGGAATCATCGCCGGAAGGGGCAAACATATCAAGAAAAGCTAGAGGGTGAAGAAGTTGGAGCAAATTCTTCAAGTTCAAGATTCTATCAAGCTCAACTTCAAGATGCAATTCCAAGATGGACTTGGATTTGACACAAGGGTGGCTCCACCATACACATCGGCAAGCTTCGATTCTTGGAGATCAAGAATCGAAAACTTTCTTATGATGGAGATAGAGCAATGGTTTGCTCTAATGGAAGGCTTCAAAGCTCCAACAAACTCCAAGGGCAAGCTTCTAAAGAAAAGCAGATGGAGCTCAGAGCAAATTCAAAGGGGCGAGGCAAATGACAAAGTGACCAAGCTTCTGGTCAACTTATTGCCTAGCCACATCTTGGCTCGAGTTGGAGAATTCGAAGATGCCAAGGAGCTTTGGAGCAAATTGGCCAAGCTTCATGAAGAGATCCCCTCCACTGTACAAGATCATGAAGAATCCAAAGAGGGTGACTCTTTGGAGCAAGACCAAAAGGAGGATTCCGAGGTTGATAGATGCTCAACCTCCGAAGAAGAGGAAATCCAAGAAGCTTCATCCTCAAGGGAATGCAACGAAGGGAACAAGGAGGGAGCATACTCCTTGTTTCATATTCAAGATGATGAAGCCTCCACCTCTAGGATTGAGGGGGAGCAATCCTTGGTGACGCCGGATCAAGAAGAAGGAGAAGCTTCTACATCCGGGTCAAGAGACGAAGAGGAGGAAGTAGATTCTACCTCCACAAGTCAAGAAAAATCAAATGGAGGAGAATCAAGGTCCGATCAAGAGGAAGCTTCTACCTCCGGATCCAAAGAAAAAGATGCCACCCCTACAAGCAAAGGTATAAATATTTCAATTAATAATAAAAATCATATAATATGTTTTGAGTGTAGGGAACATGGGCACTATAAGAGCAAGTGTCCCAACTTGGCCAAGAAGAAGGGCCAAGTGGCACAAAAGGGCAAGGAGAAGCCCAAGGAGACCACCCCCGGGACAAAGAAGAGCAAGGAGCACATTGTGTGCTTCTTGTGTCAACAAAAAGGGCATTACCGAAGTCAATGCCCCAAGGGGAAGAAGATGGTCAAGGCTCAAGGAGGCACTAGTCAAGGGGGAGCCTCCAAGGTAAAAAGGAAGGTAACTTTCATTGAGCCTATTCCCTTGCAAAATGGTAAAAAGCATGCTAGGTCAAATTTTTATCATTTTAATGCGATTTACCATAAGAATAGGAAGCATGAGGGCTTTAAGGAAAAGCATGTGGCCCTACATGCCAAAACTACTATCCCTAAGGCTAGGAATGTAGGTAAAAACCTAGGCGATAACTCTAAGGATGTAAGATACAAGCCTAGAAACAAAAATGCTCATGGATCAAATGAAAAACCAAAAACTAAGGACTTAGTGATAGAAAATCAAGTCTTGAGATCAAGGCTTGATAAAATGGAAAAGACCCTAAAAAGGATGGAAAATATCCTATTAGGGCAAAATGAGCATAACCTAGGTTTAGGGGTACAAAAGCCATCCAATGGCCATAGAGGTTTGGGATACAAACCAAAGGCTAAGAAGGATGTGCCCTCTTACCATAGAGTTCCATATAGTTATGGAACAAACCCTAGGTCTAGTGGTCAAGCCAAAAATACTAGGGAAGTCATCCCTAAGAGTATTTTTGCAATAAATGTGACTAAGACTTCTAAGAAGTCTAAGAAAGTCACAAACAAGGTCACAAGGGAGGTTATCCCTAGAGTTGACCTAGAAAATGTGACCAAGGCTTCTAAGAAGCCCAACAAGGTCACTAGGAAGGTATCTAGGGAAGTTATCCCTAGTGAGTACCTAGAGCATCCAAGGAGCACCAATAGGTGTTGGGTTCCTAGGAGCATCTTCTCTACCCCATAGATGGATTAGAGAGTGTCAACTCCGATTAGAAGGGTAGTTAACCCAACTTTGAGGAAATTGACACTCAAGGAGCATTTTCAAGGTTTTAGTTAAACCTTTGAAAATGAAATGGACCTTTTGATTACTCCTTGAAAGAGTAAAATGTGCCTAATGGTGGAAGAATTGATTTTAATCTTAAATGGCACATATTGGGAAATTCATAAGAACTATCAAGTTGGGATTTTGGTATGTTCTTAGGCAATTTAAGGCAACCGGGCCTTAAATTTAAAAGTGCTACTCTTGAGGAAACATGGAATATGCCAACATTTGAGGACATGTTTATTTTCAATTGGCATACATTAAATCAAGGAAATTAGAAATGCCAATTTAGGTTTTGGCATTCTCTTGTAGCACTTTAGGGCAATCTAGGTTTAAGGTGTAAGTTTAGCTAAGACTTTAAGGATACTTAGATAGTTAATCTAGGTATATTTTATTTATGCTAAATCTTGCCATGATTGTTTGCCCATCATATGCCATGACATCATGTCTAGTCTTGCATTCATGTTTTATTATGAAAAATCCAAAAATACCATGTCATGACATTCATACATCATGTAATAATAGGATATTTTCTTTTGAAAATTATTTTCTTTTGATCTATGCCATAACATAATCATGCATTAAGTTTTATTCCTTGTAATTAAGGACGAATGGCATTTAACGACACTTATTAACAAGTGACATCCTGGGTGGATGTCTAATATCTCAAAAATGCCTAGATAGATATGCATGATCCCTAGATTAGGGCAAAAACCAAATTTTACATCTCACAAAGACCTCTAAGGTGACTTGTATGTGTTTTAGTGCATATTATATACAAGTGAGATGTTAGGATGATGAACAAAGCTCAAGATGTTGATTTAGTGCATTCCTTTGAGTTTTAAATTCATCAAAACACATAGTTATGTGTTTTCCCATCATTGGGAAAGCTAATGTACAAGTCATGTGCATTATGCCCAAGGAACATGATGGGATATTGGTTTTGAAAATGTTTTTAAAATGTTTTTGGAAAACCTTGGTGAAAGCTATCTTTTGATAGTAATCACCATTGAATAGTTAGACACAAACTTGAAGAAAAACTCTAAAGTTTTTGCAAGTTTTCAAGGTTGTGTCAATCTTTGAAAATATGATGTATTTTCATAGAAAGCTATTTTTCCATGATTAAGTATGCCCTAAATAATGTCTACACGAAATTTCATAATTTTTGGATTTTTGTAGAATTTTCTAGGGGTTCGAATTGACTGAAATGGAATTTCAGCAACTATTCGAGCTTCGATCGATCCATGGATCGATTGAGTTCTGAATCGATCCATGGATCGATTCAAACGGCAATTCCCGCGAGCAGAAGCTCGCTGGATCGATCGGCCGATCGATCCAAGGAGTCTGAATCGATCAGTGGATCGATTCAGAAAGGTTCAATCGATTGGAACCCAACTCCAATCGATCCAAGTTGCTGATTTTGGCTGGGAAGGCTTGATTTCAGCATCTTTGAACCTCTTTGAGTCTAGGTAACCATTCCAAACCCCTTAAATACATTTGTATACATACAAAGGGTGTTTTCATGTTGAAAACAAGGATGGATTGGTTAACGAAGGCTAAGTAGAAGTTTAAGTTGAGGTTGTTTCAAATTTTGAATATTTGAACCTCAAAACTTCTAAATTTGGGTTTCCTAAAGGTTTAGGGATTCCAAGTCATTGTTGGTGCAATGACAGAAGTTACCACCATGTCTTTAGGGGGAGGGACTCTTTAAAGACATGAAAATTATTTTTCATGAACCTTGGAAGGTGGTTAACCTTCTGTTGTGAACTTGCTCAAGGTTGAGCATTTAAACTTGAAATGGGGAGAAATGGGGAGTGGATATCCTCATTATTTCAAGTGGACACTCAAGTGGTAGATAATGCTCAAGGTTGGGTAGTTGTCTACATTGAGGGAGAAGTTAAGGATAAATGAAGGGTATGAGACCTTCATTATCGTGTTGATCACAACGAGTGATGTTGTGAACAACGATGAGCAACTCTTCAGGGGGAGAGTCTTCAACAAATGGATTTGTTGAAGTGTGCCCAGAATTGGAGCATAGGTTGATGTGTGTCCAACGATGGGTTGATATGTGCCAATAGGGGGAGAATGTATGGTTAAGCTTAGTCCTTCATTACCTATGGGAAGGTCATAGGGGGAGAATGAAAGGACTCATGAAAGGGAGTAAGTTAGGCTTTCAGTACCTAGAGGGAGTTTGCCCTCTTAGGGGGAGAATGAAGAGCTTAATTTATGCTTTCATTACCTAGTGGCATGAAGAAGGAGGCTATGGGATTAGCCTAACTTACATATGGGATTGTAAGTGTTATTGTGGTATTGTCACCCATCCCAACGGGGGCGATTGTTGGTGCCATCTCCATCAGGTCCAGGTTGAACTGGGTAACCAAGCTGAGTCTTGGTTTGGGTTTAGCTGTTTGACAATAAGATCTTGATTGAAGAAGAGTCAAGTAGGTCAAGGTTGTTGGATCATTGAGGAAGTCCTAACTGGGATGTTAGGTAAAATGAAAGACCTAGTGAGTGAAGCTAGGCGGATGAAAGTCCCGGTGAGTGAAGCCAGGAAGAAAAGTTGAGTGAAGCCAGGCGGAAGGAAGTCCTAGTGAGTGAAGCTAGGCGGATGGAAATCTGGTGAGTGAAGCCGGTGAAAGTCCTAGTGAGTGAAGCTAGGCGGATGGAAACTCGTGAGTGAAGCTAGGTGAAAGTCCGGTGAGTGAAGCCAGGACCCAGTGAGTGAAGCCGAGCAGAAGGAAGTCCTAGTGAGTGAAGCTAGGCGGATGGAAATCTGGTGAGTGAAGCCGGTGAAAGTCCTAGTGAGTGAAGCTAGGCGGATGGAAAACCCTAGTGAGTGAAGCTAGGTGAAAGTCCCGTGAGTGAAGCCGGAGGAAAATCCAGATGGATCAAGGATGATCGGACATCTGTGGAAGTCCAAGTAGGTCAAAGGATTGGATACTTGGCATGAAAGAAAAGTCCAAGTAGGTCAAAGGATTGACCGGATACTTGCACAGAGAAAAGTCCAAGTGGGTCAAAGGGATTGACCGGACACTTGGTAAGGGAGTCCTAGTCAAGGGAGTGACTAGATGCTAGGCATGACATACCAACAGTCAAGGTTGACCGGATGTTGGTTTGGGAGGTTTAGGACTTGGTTTTGGACAAAATCCAAGTCTTTGGATCGATCGATGGATCGATCAGCTCGGATCGATGGATCGATCCGGACCAATGACGAGCTTCGGATCGATCCGTGGATCGATCGAGGTCCCAATCGATCGATGGATCGATTGGGGGTTCCCGAGCGATAAGCGCTGGATCGATCCGTGGATCGATCCAGCGCTTTCGCAAGCGCCGGATCGATCCGTGGATCGATCCAAAGCCTCCCCGATCGATTGGGAACATTCGAATCGATCGGGATCCGACCGTTGGCGTCGTTTATAGCTGCAGGCGTTCGATGGCTGCGGCATTGCTTCTCCGATTCACTCCAGAGCTCTCGCCAACTTCTCCACAGCGCTCACAAAGCTCAGATCGCCAGTTCTTGAAGGATCTTGGAAGCTCTCTAAGTCAAGAAGAGAAGCTAGGGTTAGGGTTTTGTACTCATTGTAAGCTTGTAAGCTTGTATTTCTTGTATCCTTTCCCTCTCTTCTTGTATTGAGTCTTGTAGGGCTTCTCCGCCCTTGGTAGTTACCATAAAGGAGAGTTTTATTTAGTGGAGGGTGTGTGTGTTGGTGTGGATCCTTGGATTAGTCACCTCTTGTGAGGTGGATACCAAGTAAAACCAACCGTGTTAGCGTTGTGTGTTTGTTTCTGTATTTTCCGCTGCACATCTTTGAAGGAACAAGCAACGCCGAGCACCGAGCGAACGCGACGAGCTATTCACCCCCCCTCTAGCTACTTTTGGTCCTAACATCAGTAACTCACTTAATTAGTGGACATTCGTAATCTTAAACACAGGGAGACTAACACACTCATGATAAGAAGGAGCCCATAATGTAATTTGGGATTGGTGCGGTAGTGCGGTAATAACTCTCTAGTGGAATGAGTTATTATCGATGAACTTGAGTTGTGTGTTCGGGGTGAGCACGGGATACTCAAGCTCATCGGAAGGCCAAAACCAATTTCTCCTCTAGGTCCCTGTTGTAGCCTCAATAAGGCTCAAGTCCATCCAAAGAAAAGCCTATCTTGGTGTCCAAGAAGGGGCTAGTTCATTGCTTGGTGACCAAGCAATGGCCGGCCACATATTCTCTAGAAGTGGTCGGCCCTTGCCTTGGGCAAGGGGGCCAGCCGCAATATTTAAATTAGGCCACAAGGTTTTAAAAGAGAGTTGTAAAATTTATAAAACTTTCTTTTAAAAAGAAATATTATTAGAGATGTTTTAAATTTTAAAACTTGGTTTTAAATTTTAAATCTTTCCTTTTAATATCCACATTGAAAAAAAAAAGAGTTTGTAAAATTTTATTAGAAGTTTTCTTCTTTTAAATTATATATATATTTTTTCTTTCTTTCCCTTTTAATAAGTGGTCGGCCACCTTGCTTGGTGCCCAAGCAAGGAGCCGGTCAAATAATTAAACATCAACAAATAGTTGTTTAATTAATAACTCAATCTAGGATTGATTAATTAAAAGGAAAGAAAAATAAAAAATTAAAAGGAAATAGGAATGAGTCTAATTTTTTATAAAACTCTTTCCATAATTTTCCATTGGGAAACTAATATAAAAAGGGGGGAAGGGGAGGCCTTGAAAAACATAACAATTGATATTGTGTTGTCGAAGATCATCAAGTGGCCGACCCCTCTCCCTCTCTTCCCTTTGCTCTCTTTTGCTCCTTTGTGGTGGCGGTGGCCGAATTCTAGAGAAGGAGGAGAAGCTTTCCGGGTGGTGTTCGTCTTGGAGGATCATCGCCCACACGACGTCTAAGAGGAGGCGAGGGATACGACAGAAGATCTCGAGGTTTTTAGCATACAAGGAAGAGGTATAACTAGTATTTAATTTCCGCATCATACTAGTTAATTTTTCTTTGTATAAATACCAAATACAAGAGACATTCGATTCTTGTTTTTCGAATTTAATTTCGATGTTGTGTTCTTTTTCTTTTTTCCTTGTGATTTAATTGTTCCTTTTGGTTAACCTAGAGTTATATAAGGAAATTAAATATTAACTTTCCTTAAAAGGCTTTGTCTAGTCGGTGGTGGTTGCTCCCATATCCAAGAAGACCAAGTGCCTCGCCATGCAGCATTGGAACCCAATTTTGGAAACTAATATTTAATTGAATTTATAACTTAGGTGATTTGGATCAAACGTGTTAAGTTCCGCAGGAGATCCAAATCTAAACTTAAAAGAACATATAAGTTAAACTTGGAATCAAACGTGTTAAGTTCCGCAGGAGATACAAGTTTAACTTAAAAGAACACATGATAGCTAGGAAAGGTTCAAATCACGTTCAAAATTTTTGTACAGTAGAGCCATTGGGTTTTCCGAGTAGTATCCAACATCTTGTGTATACAAGAAGTGTAACGGAAATGTGGTGGTATTTCTTATACTATACATAGATGATGTTTTATTAATTGGCAACAATGTCAAGGTATTATCAGACGTAAGGGTATGATTGTCCAAACAATTTAATATGAAGGACTTAGGAGAATGTGCACACATTCTTGGGATCAAAGTTATAAGGGATCGCAAGAAAAGAATGTTATGCTTATCTCAAGCTTCATATATAGATACAATCCTTGCTTGTTTTAGCATGCAAAACTCCAAGAAAAGTTTCTTACCTTTTAGGCATGGAGTAGCCTTATCTAAAGAGATGTCTCCGAAGATATCAAAGGAGATAGAGGATATGAAGGCAGTTCCTTGTGCTTCGGCTGTAGGAAGCCTTATGTATGCAATGCTGTGTACGAGACCTGATATCTGTTTTGCCGTGGGCATGGTTAGCAGATATCAGAGTAAACTGCTGTAAAGCATATATTGAAGTACCTGAGAAGGACTAGAGATTATATGCGAGTTTACCAAGCAGACGATTTGCTCCCTGTGGGTTACACGGATTCGGATTTCCAATCAGATAGGACAACAGTAAGTCTACATCAAGCTATGTGTTTACTTTAGGAGGTGGATGTTGGTGCAACCTTAGGTCAAGGTTGACCTGGTTGACCAGACTCGAGTTGACTTGACTCGAGTTGTGTTTTGATGTTTGACAAGGATACAAGCTTGGGAGATTGTGGGTGCAACCTGTGGTCAAGGTTGACCTGATTGACCCGAGGTGAGTTGACCTGACTCGGAAAAGTCCAAGCAGGGAGCTTGGCACGGGAAAAGTCTAAGTATGGAGACTTGGCACGGAGAAGTCCAAGTATGGAAGCTTGACACATGGGAAGTCGGAGAGGGCTCGGAAGCTCGTTCTCCGGACTGTGGTCAGAGAGGGCTCGGTAGCTCGTTCTCTGGACCGGATGTAGAAAATCCTGGTGAGTGAAGCCAGGCAGACGGGAAAGTCCTGGTGAGTGAAGCCAGGCAGTTAGAAAGTCCTGGTGAGTGAAGCCAGGCAGTTGGAAAAGTCCTGGTGAGTGAAGCCAGGCAGTTGGGAAATCCTGGTGAGTGAAGCCAGGTGAAAACCCTAGTGAGTGAAGCTAGGTGAAAGTCCTGGTGAGTGAAGCCGGGCAAGGGAAAATCCAGATGGATCAAGGGTGATCGGACATCTGGTGATGGGAAGTCCAAGTAGGTCATAGGAGTGACCGGATACTTGGTACGGAGAGAAAAGTCTAAGTGGGTCAAAGGGATTGACCTGACACTTAGCGGGGAGTCCTAGCAGGTCAAGGGAGTGACTGGATGCTAGGCGCAATGTACCAACAGGTCAAGATTGACCGGATGTTGGTTTGGACTTGGTTTGGGCGAAAACCATGAGCTGGATCGATCTGGTGATCGATCCAGTGATACCGCGAATATTCTGATCGGTCTGGTGACCGATCAGTAACACATCAGTAGCATACTGTGTGATAACTGATCGGTCTGGTGACCGATCAGGAGTCGATCAGAAGCCGAACAGGAGCGAGGCGCAAGAGGGGCTGATCGGTCTGGGGACCGATCAGCACAAAGCCTGATCGGTCCCCCGGACCGATCAGGAAGTTCCCTGATCGGTCTGTGGATCGATCAGTAGGTTCAGGGCACTAGCCGTTGCGACGCAACGGCTAGATTCTGTGCTTCTTTCTCCGCAGGTATAAAAGGAGGCTGAGAGCTTCTACATTGGTTACTTCTTCTTCTTCTTCCTTGGATTGAAGCTTCTGCTCCTGTGCTCTGAGGTTCTGAGCTTTGTTGAGCTCGCTTCCGAAGCTTCGCGTGAGCTTCCAGTCGTCGATCAGCTGCTGCAGTTGGGTTGTGAAGTTGCTGCTTCATCGCCTCCGGTCGACAGAGAAGGCAAGCGAGTGTTGCATTCATATTGTTGTTTGTATTTGCTTCTTGCTTTCCTTGTACTCCTTTCTTGTTGTTACAAGTATTGTGGCGAGGTTTCTCCACCCACAAGGAGCATCTATTAGCCGGTTCTCCAGGGACTCATCCACCGACGGATTGATAGGCTTCGTCCACCTTACGGACACGCCGAGAGTAGGAGTTTATCTCCGAACCTCGTTACATCGGTTTGTTTGAGGTTTGTCTTCTTTCCCTTTCGTTTCTATTCGTTTTATTTCCGCTGCGCTAACCCTAATTGTAGAAAGAAACGCGAAAATTTGGGGCGGCTATTCACACCCCCCTCTCTAGCCTCCGTACGAAGGATCCTAACAAGTGGTATCAGAGCAAGGTTGCTCTTCGTCGGATTAACATCCGGGGGAGCACAAGCTAGAGAATGGATCGACTCGGAGAAGACATCACGTTTCCACCATTCTACGAGTGCTACGACTTCGCGTATTGGAAGGTAAGAATGAGGTATTTTCTTATGACTAACCTTGAAAATTGGAGTTGTGTTCAATTAGGTTTCAAGTCTCCGATGGACAAGAAAGGAGAAACCCTAGAGAAGAAGGAGTGGACCAAGGAGCAAATCCACCAATCAACCATCAATGATGAGGTAACGAAAATCATTGAATTTTCTTTACCTAATGACATTTTGTGTAGGATAGGTAGTTACAACAATGCCAAGGAATTGTGGAACAATTTGATCAAGTTCCATGAGGGGAGCTCCACTTCAAGTCATGAAGAGGAGTCAAGTGAGCTAAGTAGCTCACTTCATGAAGATGTGGATTTAGAAGTTGAGGGCCACTCAACATCTAAAGAAGAAGAGGAGGAGAGTTCTTCTTCAAGTTCGGAGCAAGAAGAAGCTTCTACCTCCGGAAGGGATGAAGGAGAGAGCGTTCATCCATCCTCACCTCTAGGTAATTCAAGCCATTTAGTTTCTAGCAAATTACACATAATGTGCTTTGAGTGTAGGGAATTTGGGCACTACAAGAGTAAGTGTCCAAAGAGGATTAGAAAGACTCCACCGGCGCCAAAGATCAAGGAAGCCGGAGTCCCGATACGCAAGAGCAAGGAGCACGTGGTGTGCTTCCAATGCAAGCAAAGGGGACACTATCAGAGCCAATGTCCGAGGGGGAGGCAATCTCACAAGGACAAGAGATCGAGCATATGTATAGGGGGAGCTAGGGCAAACCCTAAGGTAATCTCTAAGGCACATTCTTGCAATTCTAGTAGGATACATGCTAGTAGCCTTATTGCTATTGTCAAGAATGATAAGCATGTTAATTATAGGAATCAATATACATGCTTAGGTGCCAAACATGTTAACCTAGATAAGGATAACACTAGGAAAGCCAACCCTAGAACTAACTCATCTAAGGCTAAGGAGAACCTAGGTAGAAACCCCAAGACAACTAGACATATGCCTAGGAACACCTCAAGAAAGAATGATAAATTAAAACTTGAGATTTTAGAAAAAGAAAATCAAGTCTTGAGGTCAAGACTTGACACTCTAGAAAAGGCCCTAAAGAATTTAGAGAAGTCAACTCTAGGGTCTAAGGGTCAAATTTCAAAGCCCAAGGACAAGAAAGGTTTGGGTCACAAACCTAAGTCCCAAATGGTCAAGCCCACCTATCATAATGTTCCATTCGATTATGGAACAAAACCTAGGGCTAGGAAGACCAACACCAAGGTCACAAGGGGAGTCACCCCTAGAGTTGATCTTGATGAGTCCCAAATGGCCAAGGCTTTAAAGCCTAAGAGGGTCATTAGGAGGGTTGCTAGGGAAGTTATCCCTAGTGAATATTTAGTGAACCCAATGAACTCTAATAGGTATTGGGTTCCTAGGAGCATCTTCTCTACCCCATAGATGGGTTAGAGAGTGTCAACTCCGATTAGAAGGGTAGTTAACCCAACTTTGAGGAAATTGACACTCAAGGAACATTTTCAAGGTTTTGTGAATCCTTGAAAATGAAATGGATTTATCATTTACTCCTTGAAGAGTAAATTGTGCCATATTTAAAAAAAAATTATATCGACTTTAATCTTTATTGGCACAAGTTAGGAAAACCTAGAGAAATACCAAGTTGGGGTCTTGGTACTCTCTTAGGAATTTAAGACAATCTAGGCCTTAATTAAAAAGGTGTTATTCTTGAGGAAATATGAAATATGCCAATATTTGAGGATATACTTAATGTTAAGTGGCATAAATTAATCAAGAAAAATAGGAATGCCAACTTAGGTTTGGGCATTTTCTTGAAGCACTTTGAGCAATCTAGGTTTAGACTTTAAGTTAGCTAAGGTGTTAAGGATACTTAGATAGGTAATCTAGGTATTTTATTTGTGCTAACTTACCATGGTTGTTTGCCATATACCATGCCATGACATCATGTTTAACCTATTATCATTCGAAATGTCATGATAATGCTTAGGCTAATTATATGTCATGCTTATTTTAAGTTTTATACTTTATGCCATGACATCATGAAATTGGAACATGCTTCTATTTATGACATCATTTTATGTCATGTCATCATTTCTTGCATTTATAATCAATGAAATTGATTTAAGGTTAAAAACACAATTTGATATGGAGATCAAATTGATGTTTAGAAAATGCATGAGACCTTAGCCTAAGATAACCTAAACCCATATCTCATATCAAAATTGACTTGGATGTGTTTGATACATCTTAGATGTGTGTGAGATATTAGGATTGTGAGTTAGGATCAAGGTGCATAGTTCTTGTACCTAGATGAGCCTAATTCTAATTGGGGATCATAGGGAAAGCTTATGTACAAGTCATGTACATATAGCCCAAAGATTGTGGTCCCAAATTAAAGGGTTTAAAATCATTTCAAAATTGATTTGAAAAACCTTGATGAAGCTTTTCTAGTGATAGCATTCATCATTGAGCAAATTGATACAAAGTTGAGGTAAACTTGAACTATTTCAAAGTTTTTGAACTTTGTATCAAGATTTGAAAATGGAAGTTATTTTCATCTAAAATTATTTTTCCATGATAGTATATGGTATGAGGAATGTATCCTCAAAATTTTACGATTTTTGGAATTTTCTGTAATTTTCTGTGAGTTTCTGAATTTCTCCCGGGGAGAAAATCAGAAATCTCTGATTTCATCGGTCTGGTGACCGATCAGTGATGATCCAGAGTTGCCTGGATCGGTCACCGTGACCGATCCAGGGAATCCCTGATCGGTCTGGTGACCGATCAGGGCGTGCCAATCTGCTGAATTTCGACTGTTTGTCTGAAATTGCAGCTCGGGAAGTAGTGTTTTAGGTTTCTAAAGGTTTGAAACTCTCCAAGACATTGTTGGTGCAATGGTCAAGGGGGAGTTGACCTTTAGGAAGAGTTTTACCTATTAGTCAAGGAGGAGTTGACTTTTAGGGGGAGTTTTTACTGTCGAAATTTTTGAGGATGAGTGATATGAGATTATCACTAAGTTAATTGTTGACTCTAGTGTCAAGGTGGAAATTAAGAGTTTCAATGAAAGGTATGGGACTTTCATTAGGAAGAAACTCTTGACCTTGATTCCCTCTTTTTGATGTGTGTCAAAAAGGGGGAGAGATGTAGGTTTGGGGAGAATGTTCAAGGAAGAACATTAGAAAATCTAAGTTAGGTTATCGGGTTAACCTAACTTGATTATGGGTTTGATTATGAGTTTTGTCAAACATCAAAAAGGGGGAGATTGTTGGTGCAACCTTAGGTCAAGGTTGACCTGGTTGACCAGGCTCGAGTTGACTTGACTCGAGTTGTGTTTTGATGTTTGACAAGGATACAAGCTTGGGAGATTGTGGGTGCAACCTGTGGTCAAGGTTGACCTGGTTGACCCGAGGTGAGTTGACCTGACTCGGAAAAGTCCAAGCAGGGAGCTTGGCATGGGAAAAGTCCAAGTATGGAGACTTGGCACGGAGAAGTCCAAGTATGGAAGCTTGGCACATGGGAAGTCGGAGAGGGCTCGGAAGCTCGTTCTCCGGACTGTGGTCAGAGAGGGCTCGGTAGCTCGTTCTCTGGACCGGATGTAGAAAGTCCTGGTGAGTGAAGCCAGGCAGACGGGAAAGTCCTGGTGAGTGAAGCCAAGCAGTTAGAAAGTCCTGGTGAGTGAAGCCAGACAGTTGGAAAAGTCCTGGTGAGTGAAGCCAGGCAGTTGAGAAATCCTGGTGAGTGAAGCCAGGCAGATTGGAAATCCTGGTGAGTGAAGCCAGGTGAAAACCCTAGTGAGTGAAGCTAGGTGAAAGTCCTGGTGAGTGAAGCCGGGCAAGGGAAAATCCAGATGGATCAAGGGTGATCGGACATCTGGTGATGGGAAGTCCAAGTAGGTCATAGGATTGACCGGATACTTGGTACGGAGAGAAAAGTCTAAGTGGGTCAAAGGGATTGATCTGACACTTAGCGGGGAGTCCTAGCAGGTCAAGGGAGTGACTGGATGCTAGGCGCAATGTACCAACAGGTCAAGATTGACCGGATGTTGGTTTGGACTTGGTTTGGGCGAAAACCATGAGCTGGATCGATCTGGTGATCGATCCAGTGATACTGCGAATATTCTGATCGGATCAGTAACACATCAGTAGCATACTGTGTGATAACTGATCGGTCTGGTGACCGATCAGGAGTCGATCAGAAGCCGAACAGGAGCGAGGCGCAAGAGGGGCTGATCGGTCTGGGGACCGATCAACACAAAGCCTGATCAGTCCTCCGGACCGATCAGGAAGTTCCCTGATCGGTCCACAGACCGATCAGGGAACTAGCCGTTGCGACGCAACGGCTAGATTCTGTGCTTCTTTCTCCGCAGGTATAAAAGGAGGCTGAGAGCTTCTACATTGGTTACTACTTCTTCTTCTTCCTTGGATTGAAGCTTCTGCTTCTGTGCTCTGAGGTTCTGAGCTTTGTTGAGCTCGCTTCCGAAGCTTCGCGTGAGCTTCCAGTCGTCGATCAGCTGCTGCAGTTGGGTTGTGAAGTTGCTGCTTCATCGCCTCCGGTCGACAGAGAAGGCAAGCGAGTGTTGCATTCATATTGTTGTTTGTATTTGCTTCTTGCTTTCCTTGTACTCCTTTCTTGTTGTTACAAGTATTGTGGCGAGGTTTCTCCACCCATAAGGAGCATCTATTAGTCGGTTCTCCGGGGACTCATCCACCGACGGATTGATAGGCTTCGTCCACCTTACGGACACGCCGAGGAGTAGGAGTTTATCTCCGAACCTCGTTACATCGGTTTGTTTGAGGTTTGTCTTCTTTCCCTTTCGTTTCTATTCGTTTTATTTCCGCTGCGCTAACCCTAATTGTAGAAAGAAACGCGAAAATTTGGGGCGGCTATTCACACCCCCCTCTCTAGCCTCCGTACGAAGGATCCTAACAGTGGAGCCATTGCATGGAGGAGTGTTAAGCAGAAATGCGTTTCAGACTCAACCATGGAAGCTGAGTATGTGGCAGCCTCTGAGGCAGTCAAAGAAGCTGTATGGCTTAGGAACTTTCTAATGGACTTAGATGTGATTCCTGATTTGCCCAAAATCATCACAATTTATTGTGATAATAGTGGTACAGTTGCAAACTCGAAGGAACCACGAGCCCATAAGATGAGTAAACATATAAAGCGCAAGTACCACCTGATACGAGACATCGACAAGCGAGGAGAAGTTGTTGTCGCTAAGATTGCATCAGCAGATAACCTGGCAGATCCTTTCACTAAGGCCCTTCCAGCGAAAGCTTTTGATCGGCATGTGGAGGAGATGAGAATCAGATGTATGGCAGTAAATATGGCAACTTAGTCTTTTAGTATAAGTGGGAGATTGTTAGAGTGTATACTAAAGCCTAGCTTTTGTAAACATTTATTTTTGAAATAAAAGAATCACATTGGTCAAATGTTTATATTTATTTGTTAAATATAGTTGTTCAATTAATTTATAAAATAGATAACATGGTGTGTGGTGTCACACACAGAAGGTCATGCTATCAGTTCTTTATAAATTATAAACAGTTGCTCACGACTAAGATGGAAAGGAACAAACCATTTGTAAAGTCGTAGTGTAATTAAGTATTAGTTTATCTTAACTAATAAATTACACTAGTACACTCTAAGTGTATTGAGTAGGACCATTTTAGGTAAGTTCTTTTTATACTGACTTAATAAAAGAACTAGACCTTAGTTATTATGGAAGTGTGTACTCTTAATCCTAATATAATAACAAGCATATATATTTAGTATATATTTCTTTAACTTATCAAAGGGTGAGATTAGTTTGATAAATCAATAGACCCGATAAGTTGAGAAATGATATTACTTATAGTATGTGTTGTTGATTATAGAAGGAAACTGTGTCCTAGTAATCTAGGTTGAAAATATCCTCAAGAGGAGCTCATAAGGATTATCATGTTAAACCCTGTAGGTGGACTGTCCGACATGACAAAGAGGTTGAGTGGTACTACTCTTGGACTTAGATATTAATTAAGTGAGTTGTCAGTAACTTACTTAATTAGTGGACATTCGTTATCTTACACACAGGGAGACTAACACACTCATGATAAGAAGGAGCCCATAATGTAATTTGGGATTGGTGCGGTAGTGCAACAATAACTCTCTAGTGGAATGAGTTATTGTTGATGAACTTGAGTTGTGTGTTCGGGGCGAACACGGGATACTCAAGTTCATCGGAAGGCCAAAATCAATTTCTCCTCTAGGTCCTGTCGTAGCCTTATTAAAGTCTCAAGTCTATCTAAATAAAAGACCTTCTTGGTGTCCAAGAAAGGAGGCCGACCCATTGCTTGGTGACCAAGCAATGTCCGACCACCATCTCCTTATAAGGGCCGACCCTCTTGCTTGGTAAGCAAGTAGGGGTCGACCATAATAAATTCAAATAGGAGGGGTGTTTTGAATTTTTAAAATCTTCTCTTTGTAGAAAACTATAAGTTTTAAAAGAGAGATTTTAATTTTAAAAACTTTCCTTATTTGAATTATGTCACATGGTTTAATAGAGAGTTTTAAAAGTTTTAAAACTTTCCTTTTTAACCATCCTCATGGTTTTAGAAAAAAGGAAGAGAAGTTTTAAAAATTAAAATTTTCTATTCATGTTAAAAAAGGAAATTTTTGAAGAGAAGTTTTAAATTTTAAAACATAGTTTTAATTTTTAAAACTTTCCTTTTTAACATCCATTTTAGGAAAGAGAGATTGTAAAATTTTATAAGAAGATTTCTTCTTGTAAAATTTTATAAAAAAATTATTATTCCTTCCTATAAATGGTCAGCCACCCTTGCTTGGTGCCCAAGCAAGGGGCCGACCAAATCATCATCCAATCAATCCATGATTTGGTGATTGATTCAATCAAGAGGAAAGAAAAGGAAAAATAAAAAGGGAAAAGGAAAAACAAGAGGAAGATTTTATTTTTTGTAAAAATTCTTCCCTTATTTGCCTTGGGCAAGTAATATAAAAGAAGGGGTGAGGAGACCTCATGAGATAACAACTCTTATTCTCTTGGTGGAGACTCTCTTGGTGGTTGGCCCTCTCTCCCTCTCTTCTCCCTTTGCTCTCTTTTCTTTTGTGGTGGTGGTGGCCGAAAGTTTGAGAAGGAGAAGAAGTATTTGGGTGGTGTTCATCTTGGAGGATCATCGCCCACACAACACCCAAGGTGAGGTGAGGAATACAGCAGAAGTTCTTGAGGTCATTAGCTTGCAAAGAAAATGTATAACTAGTAATTTTCTTCTGCATCATGCTAGTTATTTTTCTTTGTTAGAATTCCAAACACAAGAGGCATTAGATCTAGTTTTTTGAATTAGTAATTCATGTTTGTGTTTTTCTTTGTTTTTCGAATTTTTGATTCGAGTGTTCTTTTTGGCTAAACCTAGAGTTATATAAGGAAATCAAATATTAGTTTTCCTTAAAAGGCTTTGTCTAGGAAGTGGTGGTTGCTCCCATATCCAAGAAGGCCTTGCGCCTCGCCATGTTTAACCTGGAAGTCAATTTTGGAAATTAATATTTAATGGAATTTATAAAGTAGGTGGATTTGAATCAATAGTGTTAAGTTTCGCTTGCGATTCAAATCTAAACCATTAAGAACAGATAAGTTAAATTTGGAATCAATGATGTTAAGTTCCGTTTGCCATTCTAATTTAACTTCTAAAGAACACAATAGGTTATTTAGGAAAGGTTCGACACTTGTACAAAATTTTTGTACAGTGGAACCGGTACGATTTTCCTAGGACTAACCAACAGAAGAATGAGGATCATATTTTTGTGGGAATTGAGCTCTAGATAATGTTGCTAATAACTCATCTTGATGTAGATTGGGACATAACTCTGAATTGTGATCTTGGCTCGAACAAATACCACAAACTCCCCTTGATTGATATGAGAATTGTGTACTTGGAAATGAAGAAGTTTATCAAGCATTACCCAATACCAATTGATTCATCAAAGAAGTCAACTCCAACAAAAAACTCCTTATCTCCTTTTGATCATTAGAGAAAATTTGAACCTCTCCTACTCCTCTTGTAGTAATGACCTACTCCCAAATTGTTGTGAATTCTTTGCCATATTAGAAATAAGCTCCCTAGCTTGCTCTGGAGTTTTGTTCACTAAATCTCCTCCAGCTGTTGCATCTATCATACTTTTCTCCATGGGTAACAAACCCTCATAGAAGTACTGGACTAATAATTGCCCGCTTATCTGCTGTTGCAGACAACTAGAACATAAGTTTTTGATTATTTCTCAATAATCATACAGTGTCTCTCCCACCACTTGCTGAATCCCACAAATACTTTTTCTGATAGTTACAGTTTTTGAAGCTGGAAAGAATTTCTCCAAGAAAACCTTCTTCATATCAATCTAAGATGTAATATATCCAGATGGCAAATAATACAACCAATCTTTTGCTATTCCAGTTAATGAAAATGGAAAATCCCTTAGCTTGATATCCTCTTCTGAAATGCCCTGTAGCTTCATGGTATAACAAACTACATGTAACTCATATAAATATCTATTTGAGTCTTCTCCAGATAATCCTTGAAATTTGGGAAGCAAATGAATCCGTTCAAATCTCAACTCAAAATCTCCTACCAAATCTGGATAAGTGAATACTTGAATTCCTCATAAGGAGCTACAAGCTCCTTCATAGTCCTATGATGCTCAACCATGGAAGTGTCTACGTGTGAA
Organism: Zingiber officinale; assembly: GCF_018446385.1. Classification (NCBI taxonomy): domain Eukaryota; kingdom Viridiplantae; phylum Streptophyta; class Magnoliopsida; order Zingiberales; family Zingiberaceae; genus Zingiber; species Zingiber officinale. The sequence goes on along the minus strand of NC_056002.1, from coordinate 94,089,097 downwards.
GAAGTATTATCAGAAACTTCTGATGATTTCTCTTGAATTCTCAAAGCCCTAAAAATTCTCTCAATCTCTAGATCTAACTCAAATAATTTATCTTTTGAAGTCCTGGTCATAAAAACAAATTAAAGTGAAAATACAAGTAGATAAACAATAAAATCAAGAAAGATGCAAAACAAACTATGCACAGTATAAAATTACACACACTACTAGTTATTCTCCGGTAACGGCGCCAAAATTTGGTGTGACCTTTTCTGCATGTCACGCGACACTTCAAATTATTTATGATTGAGAACCCATTAAAACTCAAGAGAAGAGTTGTAGTAAGGAGTTCCAAGTCATATTTTTTTCAAGGATAACTAATATGTCTGTGTAAATTCTAGATTTAAAACTATTTTTGGGTTTTCTTATCAAAATTTGGGAAATTGGTTTTGGTGAAACTAAAAATAGATATATAAAAGTTGTGTAACCAGAGAATGATAACTCATGACAACTCTGAACAGAAATGTACTACAATTCTACTCACAATCAAACAATAATAAGGTCTTCTTCAGTTAATTTTAGAGATCAAAGTCAAATCAATTGAGCTATATTGCAACATAGGTTATGTTCCTGTAATTGTTGTAAAACAAATATGTCCACTAAAATTTAGAATAGTTCTCATTGAATTACACTAAACAAATTCGAAGACACCTATTCTAACTTGTATCCCTAATTTCATAACTCAACAACAATTTAAATTGTAACAAATCTAGCTTAGGTATAAAATGGTTTTGATCTTAAGAAAAGATTTCAAACAAATTCAGTAGCTAAAATAGGAAATTGGATGCAAAAATTCAAATAAGAACAAAATTGTGAATAAAAGTAATCAGATCATTAGATCTGAGCAATTTAGATCTAATGATCAATTTAAATTAAAATCATTGGTAAAAAAATGTTCCACAACTCAAATCGAGATTAAACTCCTTCTCTCTACCGTGACACAAAGATGCTCCTGGAGACCTCCCTTCAAGCAATCGTCGGAGAAAAATCAAGCTCCCAGCTCATGCAGACGATGCTAACAACTCTTGGGTACCTCCCTTCAAGCTTGCAATCAGCTGACAAACTCAACGCACGACGAATCAGAGTATTGTAACTGGTACTCACTCATCCAATCGATTGTCCTGATCGATTCAGGAGTTGCGGGTGAAATGGTGGAAGGAATGGAATCGGAAATGCCAGGAAAACTCCGTCGTCGTCTCCATTGGAGGTTGGAAACCAAAGATCGAGGAAACTCCCTTTGATCCGCAATGAGGCAGGAAAACGCAAGAAACAAAATCACGATCAGGGAAACTTTGCCTGATGCACTCTAACCTTCGAGCGATGGTCGTTGGTAGCTCGAAGTTCATCGTAGATGAAGAAATCTAAATCTCAGATCTGGAAGTGAAGCGGGGCTCCACGATCGTGCTCTCAAGAAGAAACTGGCACGGTATATAGTGGTGTATCATGCCAAAGCTTGGTTTTTAAGTCTCTGCTAGAACCCGGTTCAATAGTAGTTAGCTTGGGTTGAGTTGCAACAGTGGCTAGATTAGCACAAGCTGAGTTCAACTTCCAGGCTGGCTGAACTTAAATGAATCCAAGTGTGACAATGTGTCCAACTCTTAGCCTACAAAACTAAATTAAAACATACTTAGCACACATCATGAATTAATAGACATGTATTAAATTAACTCAAAATATTCTTTGCTTAACAAGAAACTAACTCACAAATCAATTTCTCATTCAAAATATTCTCCATAACTAAACAATTCCAGCAAAATAAAATGCCACTTAAACACATCATCAATGATTGGCTTGGGTGATGAAATTAGAGATGGTTAACTCCTAATTAGAGTCTCCAAGCTCTCGTGATCCAAGTGTGTGTGGTCGAGTTTGTGGCAAGATTTCTCCATCGACAAGGAGTCGCTGATTAGCTAGAGTTTGCCGAGAACTAATCCATCGATGGATTAAGGGATCGTCCACCTTATGGACACACTGTGGAGTAGGAGTGTCATTTCCGAACCACATTAAACGTACGTGTTAGGTGTTGTTCTTCTTGTCTTTATTGTTTTCTAGATTAGCTTTCTATTTTGTTGTTTGTATTTTTTCTATGCTAACAACTATAGAAAAGCGAATGAAGTAGGCGATCGACTATTCACCCCCTCTAGTCGGTGTTAAAGATCTCAACATCTAGATGATTGTTAATCCAAGGCAATGAAAAGTTCAATTAAAGACTCCTCCGTTTAAGACAGAGAAGCTTCTTACAATCTTTGAACGCTCAGAAATAGTTAGGAAGATTAATACAATTGTTATTAATTTATTCCTAGCACCAGAGAGCTTTTTATACCCTCTTGGGATGAAGTTGTAGGATCAATTGCACGTGAGAAGGGGGGCAGGGTGAATCACGTGATTTTAGAAAACTCATTTTTTCATTTTATAAAATATGTACACAGTAGAAAACAACACGAAAAAAAGAAAAAGCACATAAACTCGGGCAGTTACTTGGTTCAGAGCCTTTGGTGACTCCTATTCGAAGACCTAAGTCCCATGAACCTATCGACGGGTAATCCACTAATGACCTTTTCTGAAACCACCAGAAGAGGGGATTGAGTACAATAAAAATGAGGATAAGTATAACAAGATACACTTTCCTTAAAACAATAATTAAGTACAAAATTAAACTTTTGTTACTCAACACTTTTGAAGATAGTCGGTTTAAGCTTGGTGTTGGATAGCTCCTCAACAATTATCGGGTGTAGCAGCGTCATATTAGAGCAGCATGATGAAGTTGGAGCGTCAAAAGGTTGTGCAAAAGCTTGTAGAAGAGATGTGTTTGAAGCACTGGCCGAACCTCTCTTTTATAGAGTGTTGAAGGCACATTCCATAACACTGGAGGCGCCTGTAACCCTTAAGGTTTTATCCCAACAAAACTGCTCCTTATCATTGACAAAGCCTCTGTCTTATCTGACAGAAGGCGCCTTCAAGGCTCTCCAAGGTACCTTCCAGCGCCTGCCCAAGGGCCTTTTTTCTCATGGAAGGCGCCTCCGTACCCTCCCGCACATACTCTCGACTGAGCATCTGAGTCGACTTCAGCAACACCGAAGGCACCTTGAGCACTGTGCATCAAGGCTAATTTTTCTTTCTAACTCCTGAAAAAACATGTTAGTCCAATAGCACAGTGTAACTTGCAAAACAAGGTTAGAACAATTATAAAATATGATCAATTTATGACTTAGATCCTGTCTGTTCAAGACCAGGATCTAGTCAAGACCTCAGTTTAGGGATCCAAAATGGACTTAAACTGGACCTATGCCTAAAATACCTAATTGAGACTCATTCTCACTAGAACAGTCTCCTCCAATGCTTACCTCCACTTACTTGCCAAACATCTGGTCCTCGAGACCTATTTAGTCTTTCTCTAGTCTTGCTTAGTATCTGACCAATGCTAATCTAGTAAGACTTACCTGCAACACTGAGTTCATAATAGATATAAAATAGTAAAGAAAAATAGTGTTAGCATTATTAATAATGCGCTGGTCTAGTTGACCGCGCACGGTCGACTGAAAAACCAGTCGGTCACACATGCTTGGAGTTTACTCCTCTAAGACTTTTCAGTACTTAGGGTTATACCCCTAGGGTTGCTTAGCTTCACTCACTAGAACTTCCATTGCCTGCCTTCACTCATCAGGATTTTCACCACCTAGCTTTACTCACAAGGATCAGACTTCACTCACTAGGACTTTCACCACCTAACTTCACTCACTAGGGTCTAGCTTCACTCACGGGACTTCCACTACCTAGTTTCACTCACCAGGACTTCTACTACCTAACTTCACTCACTAGGGCCCAACTTCACTCACCAGGACTTCCACTACCTACCTACACTCACTAGGGTCCGGCTTCACTCACCAGAATATTCCCTTCCCTAACTTCCAGTTAGGACTAGTCACTTAGTAGACTTCTCACCTGCCTATCTTTCAGTTAGGACTTACCCCTAGTAGTCATCTATTCCTGACTAGACTTCTCTCTTCTAAACATCAAGTCCTATTTGGATCAACCCTTAGTCAAACTGACTAGACTTAGGTACATTGTCAAACATCGAAACCCTAGAGGTCGATTATACCAACAGAAGTAATCATTGGTATTCGTCGTTTGAAGGCCTCAAAGAGCTCCAAGGTACCTCTAAGTGGATAGAGTTTATCCTCTTCATGATAGAGTTTTATCCTCTTCAAACGATAGCTTAACGACTATTGGAGGCGCCTCCAACCAGATTGAGGAGGCCTTCCATCACCTTGAGGGCACCTTCCACCAACCAACTCAACCAGTTTACCTTTAAAACTAGTTAACTCTTCTTTGCTCTTCTTTGGGTGATGCTCCGACCGTTCGGAGTTGAGCTCACCCGAACCCAACTCCGACCTTCTCCTCGAGCAGGCTTCCTCCCCGGCTTCTCGTCTCCCGCATGCGCCATATGCATTCCTTCTCGTCTATTGGTGTACTCTTCCATATCTTCTCGTCCCTCGGATGCACTGAGTCCATCGACTCGTTTTTTGTGTCATCCTTCTTGTCCACTACATCTTCTGCTCGACTTTTTATGTTTCTAAGAGTAAGTACCCGTGGTAGTTTTGATGTGGTCAACTGAGTTAAGTTATGTCCTATTTGTGTTTGATACCTTGTGTCTAAGTGTGTAGAAGTTTAAGGAACTAGGGCGCTAAATATGTAGGAATCCCAGCGGAAAACATCTAGTTCCTCTCCCAGAAGATCCATACGAAAGGAAATCATATACTAAGTTTCTACATGATGTAGGGAGTTATACCTTTGTTGCATGCCCTTCGCAATCCCGACAACAACTTTTTTTTGGATGCAGATCTCAGCGCGATCAAATGACCGCATCTCACTACAACAAAAACTGCAAACGACAACGGATATTATCCGTTGTCGTAGGGTCAAAAAACTATTGTAACTGAGGGTGTTGTAGAATGTATTGCCCTACAACAACGATTTTGAATCCATTGTCTTTGTGGACATTTGACAACCGTTTTTATCCGTTATTTATATGCTCAAAATTTGTTTACGAAGGATACGACAACGTTTTAAAACCGTTATGGTAGATAATTTCAACAACAGAAATAAACCATTGTGGTAGACTCTTTTTACAATATTTTTAATCGTTGTGGTAGATAATTTCAACAACAAAAAAATTTCGTTGTGGTTTACATATTTTTTACTACATTTTTAACTGTTATCTTCAATGTTCATTAATACCAAACAACCAATCTTATTTTAATATAAGCAAATCACCAATACAAAACTAAATATTTACTACATTAAATCCAAAATAAACATCCATATATAATTCATTTTATAGCCACACATATACAAAAATATACAAAATGAGTTATTACTCATCAAAATACATATGTTTTCCATTAATGTTCTCCATATACATTAAATCACATGTTTTCCATTTGTTGTTCTCCATATGACTTTTAATTTACAAATTAGAAAGGCAAGCTACATCCTAACAAAGCTCACTTCTTGCATAAAAAAAACTCAAGCCTCATGAATTGCTCGACCTGCAAGAGAAAAATTTAACAAAACTTATCAAATTTCATATTATAGTCTACATGACAACACGAATTCTTGAAAACAAGCAATACAAGATAGAATAGATATTAGGTGTTGTTTCATGGTACACAAGTCAAACAAAATGATACAAATCAGTGTGTATCAAGGAACAGTCGGCAACATCCATTCACGCAGGACAAAATTCCATTATACTCAACACAAAAGAAGGAATGATCTTTTCTTCCTTGAGAATTATATCTCCTTGTCACTCGTTTGACCAAACTAACATGCAGTATATAGAGCAAACTATTAAGAAATCAAACTGCATTATATAGATGTTTTCTATATCAATATACTATGGATCATACACGAAATGCCTTTACAAGCTCTTCATTTCATTCTCAAGCAATCACTAACATGCATATAGATTAACATAGTTGAGCTTGATGAAGCATCATAATTGTCATTCACGAAGATACTTGCAAGGTCCAACAAGATGGAAGTAGGAAATAAAAATTTATCATCAACAATGAATTTCCAATGTACTTTTGCCATAGTAGTATTATGCTCAAGGAGTCATCAACAAAGTATGTAGTTCAACATAGTAAAAATTTAAATGCAATTGTAAAAATAAAAAATAATAAATTATAGGATTAGACAAGGAAATTAAATTAGCAAATGAAACAAACACAGGTACAGAATTTAGGGCATCCCAACAGATATCAGATATTCCTTGGACGGTAGAAAAATGCTAGGTAAAATGTTAAAGATGTAAACTCATCCTTACCACCTTGTATACATGGAGACTATAAGATAGGAGCAAAAACAAGATTGAGTCATGACATATAGATGAAAACCATAAGGGGAGACCAAACAAGAAATTTGTAGAGCAACTCATAAGATACAAAAGGCCATCATCTAACAATTCACAAAGAGATAACTTCCACATTGTCAGTGCTTGCATAATTCGGAACTAAATAAGCTACTCACACAACCCAACCATTATTAATTTTGGACCACAAAGAAACATACCAAGAAACACTGTTCGACGCATATTTGGCAACCATTTTTTAGGAAAAGGAAGTAGAAGTCCTGACCATAGATAACACATGGTTGCCAAACAAAATTATAAGGACACCACGACTTTACCTATAACTAAATTCACAAAATGTTTAATCAGCAAGATAACACATGGATGTATATTAAGTATTGACATATCAAAGCAAAAGATGAGAACAAAGAGAGGCAATAAATAAGGGAAATGTCAGCTAATTTTGCTCATGGTAGAAATGCAAGAATGAAGTATTGAGCAAAGGAGATAGCTAGCTGTGAACAAACAAATTATTGGCACTAAGGAATCAAAATCAATAAGTCAGGGAGTCACAAATAAAGTGTTCAAACATCTTTTGAAGTCTAGTAATTTATACCTAGTAATGAATATAGTATAGTACGCAATCCACCTATTCAGATTGTACTTCGTCAATTTCTTCGTTGGAGTAAATTGTTTTCATGAACTGTTAACAAACCCAGATTATATTAGTTACTAACAACAAAATTAATAAAAAAAAAATAGTTATTGGCTTCATGTATCACATACAATCTTTTTTTGCTGTAATTTTGAGATCATCGCCTTCAAATTCACCCTCCTTATTGGCTCGTCCTCTCTTCCAAATAATAACTCGATTTATATCATCATCATCATCACATAAATCAGATGCCTATAAAAAATATGAATCATGCTTTGTTCCTACAAAATCAGATTAAAAAATGAACCACCAGCTTCAACATACTCACAATTTCATCAGCGAAACATGCATATCCTTTACGGGACAGCCGATGAGGGTATACGTTCTGCCTTCTTCTATTCTTTTGTTCATCACTTACTCTCTACTTAAAAATTAAAATCAATTAAGTTCACTATCAATATTCAAAATATATATATGCGAACTTTAATGCAAATTGTCTGTGGTGTAGAGAAAAAATAACAATCTATGGAAGGTTCAAGGAAACAAACAGTTAGAGAACTCTTAGCCTTAGAATTACACCAGGAAACAAGTAATGTTATCTGTTAGAAGTATTGTTATAACAATTATCTCTTCTATTAAGAAACAAAGCAAATGGAAGAGAGATAATGTTATCTGAGCCATTTTCAGAAACATATTGCTTGTTTCTTCGACTTTATGTTATAACAAAAGTAAAGATTTCAGAGAGGAGTAAAAGTATGAACCCTAGCATCAAGTAGATTTGCGTAAGATAAAAAACCCCTAGTATGAGTTTTTTCAGAAGGTGGAGAACTGGAAATTTTTAAACTGACAGCGAATAAATGAATCACATTATGTTAAATAAAGATCCTATTGTAGAACATCAGTTAAGGGCCATTAGGACTATCTTCTAAAAATTAAAATCAAATTTTGAATCTTACCCTGAAGTCGGCAAACATGCGAGTTATTACAAAGGAACTCCAATCATCTTGTGAAATACCATAACCAATCGGTGGATCTTTCAACTCATCAGGTTTATCTAGCTTGCTGAAAACAAACTTTTGAGTGAGAAAAGCTTTATATTGACGTCATTTATTATTTGCTGAATGTAAGCATCCTTTCCTCCAAGTTGGGTCAATATTGTACGTCAGCTGTAAAAACACATAAAAAATTTAACAAGCACATTAAATATAGCATAACCATTCGAGAGCTAATTTAAGTTCTCAAAGCATTCTAACTTACATTCATCGATTCTCATATTAACTCTTTAACATCATTTGGCACCTGCTTCCATGATTTGTAAGTTATTGAGATCTTTTCTCGAACGAGAATGCCAATGTAGCTTTGCATTTCACCCGCAAATTCTCCAACTGGCTGTCCAATTTATGAACGAAGACAAGCAAGTAAGCCAAAAGAAGATTCAAACTAGTTAAGCCAAAAGTACCAAAACACACCATGCTATTGAGAATTCGGAAGTAAATAAAGGTACCACCCGTGTCTCCGACTTCGTCTATTGAGTACCAAGGATGCATTCAGTAGCGGTGAGTCTTGCGGAAGGAATCACAAACATGGAGTACAAGTGAAGAATAACACAAGTGTTATGAAGCAACATCTTAGATTTTATCAAGTTTGCGACAAGTTCAACTACTGAGCATGTAAAATAAAAGCGTGTAATTGTCGTCAAGGATGTCTATCAAAGTCTAAAATAAAACCAATTACTTTGTAGGTAAAACAATCTCCACAAGCAACTCATCTGACCTAATGAAGTTTTAGTAAGGTTATTCATCTGAATCTTCTGTTTCATTTTCTATAGATAATATTGTGTAAAAACCGAAAGCCTAAACAACACCGTATTACTATTATTGAAAGAGTTTGCTGCTAAGGGTCGAACAATACCTATTAACATATAAGCTAATGCACATGTTTACTTCGACATCTCAAACAAATTATTTCATTTGGTTTTATCCAAAAACAATTGCAAGAATTGGGTTCGTTGATATTCCTGGTATCGTTGATCTTGAAGGAAATCTTTGATAAAAAGCAAAGCATAATGCAATTATGAGATATCTATATAGGTAGGATTGCAGAAGCATAGTTTCATTATTTCAGGGACAACACCAAGCTTCAAATTGGAACAAAAAGGTTCTTAGGATTCGTAATCACAGCGTTTCGGCTGCTTAATCCTGGTTCTTAGTTTCCGCCCTTTGGAAGGGAAGGTTGACAAAAAGTTACAATTTAAGTTTATCAGGGTAATGACAGTCAGTACTGGTGCTACAAAAAGCCCAATGAGAAAATTCAACTGTACAAATTTCTACAGACCAATGTTCATAATTTTTACCTCTGAATCTGAAGTGGTTTAGCTGGTACAAAATTTGTTGACAAGAACTTTCTCAATTGTTCCCAGTATATATCCCGAATATAATACATATCCACAAGCCACCAGCTTTTGCACCAAAACCTGTGGCATTTAAATATCAGTCGAACTTGATGAAGAACTCAAAATACTCCGCAAATTAGATGAATATCCACAAAAGCCTCAACAAACAAAATAATGAAAGATTATATCCAATTATTATAAAAGCTCGGAGGTGAGGTTCAAGTATGTTGTATAAACTTACGATCATAAAGCAAAAGTCCAAAACATGATCAAAGAATGATGCTATAAATGACCAGAGAAGAGTTGAAAAGATCTATCATTAAGTACAATGAAAATAACTACATATGGCACAAGTATTGTCGTAAATGTTATGCAGCAGTTCGTTAGAAAGAAGTAACAGAGTAAAAAAAAAAAATCAGGAAAAAGTTTTAAAATTTGAGATGATTCATCAATAACAATACATTATTTCATATAACTGCTCCAAAACCTATTGCTGACACTGTGATAGTTGAGAAGATGCACGGGAAGAGTGGAGCTAGTAAGCGTCCAAAAGTTCCTATAACTGCAACACCATATACAGTTGCTTCTCTTCAAATGGCAACAAATAGCTTTAATCAGGATTTTCTTGTTGGTGAAGGCTCCTTTGGTCGGGTTTACAGAGCCGAGCTTCCTAATGCAAAGGTGATCTTCCATGTACTTTGTGACAAATCTCTCTCATTTTTATTTTGGAACTTCTACAAAGTACAAACTCTTAAACATATCAAGGGCAATTACTCAATAGTCTACAAAAGGGCAAATAAACTATTGATTCATGCAGGAGGACATAAGATCAAATCAATGAGATATTCTTATAAGCCATTGGAATATGATTTTTTTTTATGCTTTTCAGGATTCAACTAACACACAGCTCTTTGAATTTTCTGTCCTGAAACTTTGATAATGTAACTAGTAAACTGTACTTTATCTATGATTCCTATAATAAGAAAAGTTTGCCTTTTTTTGCTAGTTAATGTTTCATATTCCCTGAAATTTTTGGTTGTCGTCATAAAGTTGAAATGCATCCTGCTTCTTATTAATTGGTTTGTAGTTAAATCATCCATTGCAAGTATCTCAGCTCGTTTTCTTCCCAGGTTTTTGATACCTTTTTGTCGAACCGAGTGGTGACTGCCTTGAGGTCATTGCCGGAGGGATTAAGCATGCTAAAGACCTGTCCCATGTAAGCCGGCCCGCCTCCACCCTTAGAGCTCGACACCAACCCCTCAATCCTCACCCCGGAAGCAAAGCTCCTAATAGCCGAGCCCGACGGCGACGTTGTCCCCTGGTTCACGGTTCCGTGAGAAGAAGATCCGGAAGCCGGGAGGAGAAAGGGCAAGGTCATGGAGCGAGGTCCGAGACGAAACAGGGGTCGTCGCTACCTTCGCTGCCGAGGTAGCGTTGAAAGGGGAGAAGGGGAGGAGGGAGAGGACGCTGGCGGCGAGGGAGTGCGTTGAGGTAAAGAAAGGTTTCATTTTTTGAGACAAAATTTATGAACGAAGACAAGACCTAGATTATGAATCTACCTTGACTATGGCTCTGGCACGAATCCAAAGAAGATAAGACCTAGGTTATGAATTGATGGAGTAGGAGTGCCACCTTTGGCGAAGAAATACACCTTGTCTGATCAAAAGGTTCCACGAGCGAAAGAAGCAGCAGTGGAAGGTCAAAGGGCCTTGTCGAACTCAGAAACCCGCTCACCAGGAAACGAGAGGAGCACATCGTCGTGGAGGAAGATCCAGCGGAGGCGTGAAGAGATTGTATGAGGAGAGGGAAAGAAAAATGGCTTAGGTTCGGGAACGCGAAGGGGAAAACACGGCGCCAAAAAGAAAACAACGAGGGAAAGCAAAACAGCGAGGGGGAAAATGACCAAAGTCGATTACAACGATTTTTTCAAAACTATTGTCGTAGCCGCTAAAAAAGCGCTTAAAGACAACAGATTTAAAAAACCGTTGTAAAAAGTGTTGTTGATTCAAAAAGAAATCTCTCAATGACAACAGTTTTCGCAAAATTGTTGTCTTTTATATTTAATAGGGAGTTCAAAGACAACGGTTTTGGCAAAAACCGTTGTCTTTGAGCAAATACACAACACTTTCTCTTAAAACCGTTGTCGTAGGGGTGTTGTCTTTTGACATTTTTATTGTAGTGCCTCTACGATATCCATACAAACACATCCTTCGTTTGTCACACGAACTAAGCCTTCAGAGAAGAACCACCTTCTTGTGATAGCAAGCAAGCATGGTTCACCCAAAAGAATATTCAGCCAAGGACATGAATTAGCCCAAGAAGAAGAAGAGGAGGAAGAAAGAGAAGATGAATAGTCTCTATTTTCATCTCTTATCAAAAAATTAAATCCAAAAATCTATTTATATTCATCCAATGAATACCAAGGGTTTTTATCTCTTTGTATTTCTCTTAATGGGTTTTAGATTATTAAATTAGATTAACCATTAACCCAATAACCTAATCATCTCATGATTAACCACTTTGTCTTCCTCTTAATGGGTTGGATTATTATATTAGATTAACTATTAACCTAATAACCCAATAAGCCTAATCATCTCATAATTGGTTCTTAGCGCTAATACTAACAATCTCTCACTAGTACTAGTGTCAATCATTACAAAGATGACACCAACACTTTAGATTAACCCATTAATCTTAAGATCCTCAGTATTTTAGTCAAACTAAAATATCCATCCCCAAACAAACATGTTCTTGTGTGTGACCCAATAGACTCTCGTAACGTTGGCAATGTATCCAAATCAATATTTTAGATACATAAACAATGAGTGACATCTAGCAATGCATCATTGTTACCCAAGTGATAAGAAAGTAGAAATCCGACTTAACTTGTTCGTGGCTATTATCTTGTATGACTCAGTCCTTCTATCCTTGATATCTAGATTGATCAATGAGGCATAGACCATGCCATCCTCTTATCAATCTTTGTGTTTCTTGATCTTTAAGTAGACACACTAAAACAAATAAACTCAATATCACATATTAACTCATTTGAGTATGACCATGCATTCTTGTGTCCTATTAATCAAGGGGCCCACAAATATCGCTTCTATCATATGGAAGAGATAGATCCCATCTACATCACTCACATCCCTTCACATAACTCATTGCATACCCAATGATCGACTTTATAGTCCACCCTATTACAGGTGATGTTTGATGATACCAAAGTACATAACTTCTTATGTAGGGAACCGTAGTGGCTTCAAGTCTAAGGACTATTCATACCAATAGTTACATGAGAATGTTTATGACACTCATATAATGATCCATGAAACATTCTCATGGCGGATCATTTAGTACATAATCTCTAATATATATCCATGTGTCAATCTGATATCTTATATCCATGACTTGTCAGATTAAGTTATCCGTTGACCTACATGCTAGTCTCAATGCATTAATATTGTCCTTGCATATTAATGCTTGACTAGGAATAATTAAGAGTAGCATTCTATATATCTATAATATCTCACTATCAATTTATCCAATTGATATGTTTTATACTAGAACCTACTATCCTAGGACATTATTATATTTATTCATTTGTCACTGAACTGAAATAAATATAATAACCATAACCTTTGCCTTTTAATGAAATAACGAAATATGATAAAAAATGTCCTAAGTCAATCAACTCTTGATTGCCTCTTAGGGCTTACACTAACAATCTCCTTATGCCACTAGTGTCAATTACTGAAATATCTAATATCCATTAGCCTAGTATGACCATCATGTTTTCTCGGTGCCAAAACCTTGATCAAAGGATCCATAATGTTAGCATTGTTTGGTTCTCTACATATCCTCACATCTCATATATCGATGATCCCTCAAATGAGATGGAATCATTGTAGTATCCAATACCCAGGACCACCATTTAAGTAAAATATATACCCTAACTGCGATCTAGAATCGTCCCTATCAATTTGCAAGTTTGTACCACTGTAACCCTTTACAACAAGCTCTTTATTACCTCCAAAGATCAACAAATAATCTTGAGTTCTTCTCAAGTGCTTAACAATATTCTTGACTATTGTCTAGTGACCTTCAACTATTGAGTCTTCGAAAGACACACCATGTGACATTGGCAGGAATCCCTTCTTGGAATTCTATATGATAAAACGTTTAAGCACCTTGTCAATGTATGTACTCTGACTTAGACCAAGCAATCGCTGAGATCTATCTCTATAGATCTTGATGCCTAAAATGTAGGTTGCTTCACCTAAGTCCTTCATTGAGAAACAATTCCTAAGCCAAATATTCACTGATTGAAGAGTAGGGATATCATTTCCAATAAGAAGTATGTCATCTACACACAATATGAGAAAGATGACTGTGCTTCAACTAACCTTCTTGTAAACACAAGATTCATCTTCATTCTTTATGAAACTAAACACTTTGATTGCATCATCGAATCAAAGATTCCAGCTTCTAGAAGCTTGCTTTAATCTATATACGGATCATTGTAACTTACATACCTTTCCAGCATACTCTAAATCTATAAAATCCTCAGGTTGTGTCATGTACACATCCTCGAGTAGATTTCCATTAAGAAATATGATTTTGACATCTATCTGCCAGATCTCATAATCATAGTAAGCTACAATAGCAAGCATGATTCGAATGTACTTTAGCTTCACAGCAAGTGAAAAGATTTCATCATAGTTTATACCATGAATCTTCTTAAATTCTTTAGCCACCAATCTACCTTTATAGGTATACATATGACCATCCATATCAGTCTTCACTTTGAAGACCCACTTACACGCAATGGGTTTGATCCCTTTAGGTGGATCAACCAAAGTCCATACTTGGTTAGTATACATGGATTCCATTTCGAATCTCATGGCCTCTAGCCATTTCTTAGAATCTGGGTCCTGTACAGCTTCGTGATAAGATGTAGGCTCGTTGAGACTAACTAGCGGTATATCACCGTTGTCAAACAAGAGAAAAGAATATCTCTCAGGTTGATGATGGGTCCTATCAGATCTGCGTAAAGCTTGTGCTACTTGAACAGGTTGTTACTTCATAACTTCTTGTGGTGTAATAACATCATGATCCATAACATCTTGTGGTTCCTATTCAGTTTCCATCAAGGTGTTAGTGTTAGTTTGTATATATTGAATTTCTTCAAGATCGACTTTACTCTCACTAGCTAGTTTTTCTAGAAACAAATTCCCTTTCTAGAAAGACACTAGTTTTGGCAACAAATACTTTACCTTGTGTGGTATTATAAAAGTTATATCCCTTTGTTTCCTTGGGATATCCTACAAAATAGTACTTGTCTGATTTAGGTCCTAGTTTATCTGAGACTTGTTGTCAAACGTAAGCCTCACAACTCTAAATCTTCATGAAAGACATTTTGGGACTCTTCCCAGTTCATATCGTATATGGTGTCTTTATGACGACCTTAGATGGAACGTGGTAAAGTGTAAAAGTGGTCGTCTCTAGAGCATGCCCCCAGAAGGAAGTAGAAAGATCTATTTGACTCATCATTGATCATACCATATCTGATAAAGTATGATTTCTCCTTTCTGATACACCATTCCATTATGGTGTTCCAGGTGGAGTGAGTTAAGATATGATCCCACACTCAACGAGATGGTCATGAAACTCTTGGATAAGGTATTTCCCACCTCAATTTGATCGAAGCATCTTAATACACTTACCAAGTTGGTTTTGTACTTCATTCTTGAATTCTTTGAACTTTATAAAAGATTCTGACTTGTGTCTTATCAGATACACGTAGTCATACCTACTAAAATCATCAGTAAAGATAATGAAGTAATGATAGCCTCCTCTAGCTGCTATTTTGAAAGGACCACATACATCAGTATGTATGAGTCCTAACAAGTCATTAGCTCTTTCTCTATGTCCACTAAATGGAGTCTTTGTCATCTTACCTTGAAGACAAGATTCACATACCTCATATGATTCAAAATCAAATGAGTTCAAAAGTCCATCCTTAAAGAGTTGGGATATGCTACTCTCATTTATGTGACCCAAGCGACAATGCTAGAGATATGTTTGGTATTTTTTATAGATTGGGTTGTCAAAGTCTAGAACATAGAGTCGATTCACAAGATGTGCACTACTTAGAACATTTCATTGAAATAAACAGAACAACATTTAACCTTCATTACAAATGAAAAACCTTTCTTATCCAAACAAGAAAATAGAGATAATGTTCTTAATCAAGGCAGACACATAATAGCACTCTTCAAGTTCTAAAATAATCTTAGTGGGCAAAAGATAAGGAATATGCTCCTACAACAATAGTAGCAACCTTGCGCCATTACCTACTCGTAGGTCCACTTTGTCCTTTGTCAATGATATACTATTTCTCAGACTCTACATATTAGTACAAATGTGAGATGCACACTCGGTATCTAATATCCAAGAAGAATAAATAGATAGATCGACTTCTGTAACATATATACTTGAGGCAAAAGTCTCACTTCTCTTCCTTTTTCAATTCCTTTAGGTACAATTTGTAATTTCTCTTCCAATGCCCAACCTCACCATAGTGGAAGAAGGTTCGTTCCTTAACAACTCCACCTTTGAGTTTCAATGCATGAGTCTTGCCCTTGCCTTTGGCTTGAGTTTTACCCTTACCTTTGGGTTTCCATTTGCCTTTGCCCTTTTTACACTATCAAAATGGTACTAGGCTTTGCCTTCTTAAGGTTGAGTTCAGCATTTCTCAATATGCTTAACATCTCAGGCAATGGTTTGTTAATTTCATTCATATTGTAGTTCATGACAAATTGACTATAGCTCTTGGGCAACGACTGCAAAATAAGGCCAGTGGACAATTCTTGGCCTAGTGGAAATCCCAACCTTTGTATATTCTCCACATATGTGATCATTTTGAGCACATAAGGCCCTACGGGACTCCTTATTGCATTTTGCATTGAAATAGAGCCTTGAAGATCTCAAATCTCTCATGCCTTGCTTGTCCTTGATATAGTTGTCTAAGATGTTCAACGATATCATAAGCATCCATGTTTTCATGTTACTTCTGAAGCTAAGAGTTCATGGTGGCGAGCATAAGGCATGATACATCTAATGCATCATCTTGATGATTCTTATAAGTATCCTTATCAGCTCTAGTGGCATTAGTGGAGGTGCTTCAGGAATGGGTTGCTCTAGGATGTACAATTTTTTTCTTACTTGAGAACTATTCTCAAGTTTTTGTACTAATCCAGAAAGATAGCTCCATTGAGTCTGTCCTTATCAAGGATAGAACGCAGTGAGAGTGTATTCGACGTACTAGACGACATGATGATCTACAATAATAAAATGCAGAAATAAGTATAATACTCGAATCACTTAATTAGGCCTTTAATTAAATGATTCTCCCACTGAATTCTAAAGCTTGGTAGAAGCAAGTCACTACTAGCTCTAAACCTAGGAGTAAAGACATTCAAGTGGGACAAGATCCATATTATACCTCATCTTGAGTTAGCTTTGGCTAATTACCCAAGACTTGTATAACTTAGGTAGGCAACGTGTACTAATTGGACAAGATCCATATTATGCCTTATCTTGAGTTAGCTTTAGCTAATTGCCCAGGATTTATATAACTTAGGTAGACAACGTTTACCAAATACATCCTATGTAACTCTTGTATCATTAGGTGAACAAGACTATTTGTTCATTTTTCCCATCTTATGAAATCCACATTATAACAAATCTTAAGTTAGCTTTGGCTAATCATCCAAGACTAGTATAATTAAATTACATCGTATGAGATATGCCTCTAAGTTCTTAACTTAGTTAAGTCACACCCAAAATTTAATAGTTGGACATCACAATTGTCCTATCGCACTCTACCAAGATAAAACAAGTCACTTTGCTTTGGCAAAACCCAATTACAAATGATCAAGGCAGTAGTGAGTACCAAACTTTGGTAGACATGTGAAAATGACCTAATTACAATAGCTACACATGCATCACATACATTTATGGTGTATCATGGCATACATCAACATATATGCTAAATTAAACGTGACATGGTTATGCCCCCATAAACTATGATCTTTTCAAGCCAATGAGAAGATCGAAAGGTCAACCTAGGTCTAAGCATCTTTTCCAAATGCTTCCTTGGCCACCGTGTGTTGTTGTCCTTCTTCCTTTTTCACCGTCGTCCAGTAGACTAATTATTCTCTAATTTGTACATTACAAAATCTAAAAAAAAATCTCGAGTTACATTCGAGGGTAGTCTAAATTTACAACAAGAGTGATAAAAGATGAAGGCACGACACGATGTCGTATTATGAATTACAATACACATCCAATCACATTGGGGTTAAAGGTCATAACCATGCACCATGTCATATATATATTCACAATATCCTTATGACATAAATCTACTATGATTTCAACAATTAATTATGAGCCGCAATGTCACGGCGGTCTTGAAACCTTACTGCCCACAATACCAACTATGTTTTGTTCCCAACAAAACACCTTTGGCAGAGACCTTGTTGGTCACAACACCAATTATGTTTTGTTCTCAACAAAACATCAATTTTTGGCCGAGATTCAGAATTTTGGTCGAGACTCACAATCTGGCCGAGACTCATAATCTAGCCAAGACTCATAATTTTACAAATCATAGTAAACCTATAATGCAATTTCTATATCACATATAAAAATTCTAACAACTTAGTATATGCATTCGTAAGTGGCTCTGATACCACTGTAAGGAACTAAGGAGCTAAACACGTAAAAAGCGCAGTGGAAAACATCTAGTTCCTCTCCTAGAAGATCCATGCGAAAGGAAACCATATACTAAGTTTATACATGATGTAGAGAGTTATACCTTTGTTGTGTGTCCTTCACAATCCCGACAACAACTTTTCTTTGGATATAGATCTCAGCGCGATCAAGTGGCCGCGCCTCTACGGTATCCACATGAATATATCCTTCGTTCGTCACACGAACTAAGCCTTTGAAGAAGAACCACCTTCTTGTGCTAGCAAGTAGGCATGGTTAGGCCAAAAGAA
The DNA here is from genome assembly GCF_018446385.1 of Zingiber officinale. NCBI lineage: Eukaryota > Viridiplantae > Streptophyta > Magnoliopsida > Zingiberales > Zingiberaceae > Zingiber > Zingiber officinale. Next base: position 94,070,597 of record NC_056002.1, on the reverse strand, counting down.
GATTCGGCCAAGGACATGAATTTGCCCAAGAAGAAGAAGAGGAGGAAGAAAGAGAAGATGAAGAGTGTCTATTTTCATCTCTTATCAAAAAATTCAATCCAAAAACCTATTTATATTCATCTAATGAATACCAAGAGATTTTATCTCTTTGTATTCCTCTTAATGGGTTTTAGATTATTATATTGGATTAACCATTAATCCAATAACCCAATAACCTAATCATCTCATGATTAACCACTTTGTCTTCCTCTTAATGGGTTGGATTATTATATTGGATTAACCATTAACCCAATAACTCAATAAGCCTAATCATCTCATAATTGACTCTTAGGGCTAATACTAATAGTGTCTAAGTGTGTAGAAGTTTAAAAACATAAGAAGTCGAGAGGAAGACACAACGGATGAGAAGGATGTCACGAGAAGTGAGTCAACGTGCTCGGTACGTCCGAGAGACGAGAAGTTGCAGAAGAGTACACCTACAAATGAGAAAGACATGCACAACATATCTGAGGGACAAGAAGCAGTGAGGAAGTCTACCCAAGGAGAAGGTGGGAAGATGGGTTCAGGTGATTCCAATTTCAAATGACCGAAATCATCCAAACGAAAAGAGCAGCAAAAGAGCTTGATTTAAGTTTGCTGCCCGTCCAGGCGTCTGGACTCTAGGTGCCTAGACTGTTTCTAGGCGCCCCACCCATACTGGATAGCCAAGGCACCTTCAACATATTGAAGGCACCCTAGCTCCGTTATGGGAGGTGATAACGCGAATCTGTTACACCCACAAATTAAATTAACAATTTATATCCATGAACCCCTTAACTACATAATGATATTGTAATAACGAACCCAGGATCGAATCTCTCGAGGAACTAACAGTAGGATGGTAATCTTAGGATCGTATGTTATTCCTATTTTTGGGGGGTTTAATATGAAAATGGGGGTTGTTTCTTTGAATCTAAATCTGACAAAAGAAAAGCACAGCAAATAAGAAACTAATCTAATGCATAAATGAAATCTACCTAGGTGCCAACAATCAATCAACAACGGATTGTCACCTTACGTTATGATTAAACCATCAACACACTTAAACTAAAAATGAAATTCAAGGCACAATTAAATCTGATCTAAAGCAAAATTCAAAACCTAACTTAAAACTTAACTACTTAACAATTAACTAAGCATCAAACAAGACTTAAACTAAATTGCATCAAGGAAATTGCAACTACTAGACACAAATTTAACTTCAACAAGATAAAGAAATGTGGATTACTAATACGAATATACCAAGCATCAAAAGAAACTTGTTCTAGATACAAAAATAATAACAAGTGAAATAAAATGATAATCCATTCCAATCTCACAACCAATCTAACCAAACAAACACTTCTTGTCGTCACACAAGAAGCTGGAGACAAGAACGCCCAACTCTGGTCATCAGTGAAGAACCTTAGTAACAATTCAGTTCCAGGATTGCTCAGCAACACCGACAGAACGCCTTCGGCAAGCTAGAAACAACCCTAAACCTATAAATGGCCGAAAATTTGGATTTCTACAACCCGAAAACTCTGAATATGGAATGAAGCTGTGAATTGCGGATGATCGTTGGATGGAGCACAGTAACACCGGAGGAACGCCGCTAAGCATTGCTGATGGGAAGAGGAGTCGCAGATCGGAGGAACGCCGCCAAATCTGAGCCGGAACAGAGAATCACAGAAAATAGTTTTTCGTCGGAGAGAACGCTCGCCGGCGGCTCCAGATGATCAGAATCTTGGTCTAGTATCTGCCTTGAAGCTCTCCACTGAAGACGTCGCCTGAGAAGATGATCGGAGCTAGAATCGGGGTTGAAATTGCCGAGCTCGCGCCGCGAACAACACTGTGGAGATTGACGAAGGAAGCTACTGCAACTTCTCGATTTAAATAAGATCTCAGATCTGTGATGGACGGTTGTGGGTGATTTGGATCCTGATCAACGGTGGAAAGTCACTTAAAATCCGATCCAAAGATATTGATATTGATCTTGATCAAGGGTCTGGATCTACTCTTCCTTAGGTCGGATGGACCAGATCTTCAATGGATGATTCAGATCTCTCTTGTTCTTGATGAACGGTCCATAATGCTTCAAAACTTGATCTTCTAGTTTAAACTCTGATTCGAGCACAAATTCAATTCGAATAAATTCAAATCCAAGATCGTTTGATGCCTAGAAAATAAGAATAAAATATTAGGATCAAATAACACAAAAATAAGATAATTTACAATTAAGTCTAAGAATACATACAATGTATGAAATATGATGCAAATATAGGTTTCATCTATGAACATAACATCAAACCATGCATGTATGAATCAAAATAATACAATAAAATCATGGTTATCAAATCCCCCACACTTAATCTTGAACGTCCCGTAAAAGTCAAGAAAACTAAAAATCATCTCAACAAAAAACTCCCTAGCAATACCTGAAAGATTAGTAAAAGGAATTTAACTAAGATTATCTAAAAGATCAACAACCCTGAATACAATCCAAATAATAATCAGTAGATATAGTGGTTTCAATCCAATTGAAAAATTAAGCAAGTTGCAATCTCACAAGATATTCACCTATTCTATCTCTCACACTCAAACATGTTTAAGTGGAGCTCACTCAATGCAACTCACAACATTTCACTACCATAAGCTTGCTTATTTTCTAATTCTCCGTCACTATAAAAATAGCATACATGAATCAAAAGGATTTTATCATCAAGAACTAAAATGGAAGCAAAGGAACAAGTGTAATGAATGTAGTAAGCAAAAGAAAAGAATTAAATGAAGAAAATAAAAAGATAAGAGTATTGGAGGAATATACTTGATGAGTTGACCAATTTGATGTGAAAAGAGATGAATACCATTTGTCGTTACCAATTCAAAAGATCAAGCTAACCTCTCCTTTAATTTGATGGCAATCCAAAATTCTTGATACTCTATCTCCACATTTAATACTGTTTTGATTGCACTCGTTTTCCTCTTTTCTCTATTTTTTTAACACTTCAATTCCAAAATTTTGAGGCTAAGACAATCTCAAATCCTCTTATGAAGAAGAACTTCCTCTCCCACACTTAAACTTTGTCCGTCTCGGACAATGAAACACATCATGTATCCATAAACTTGATATATCTGTAGCCATTTTTTTCTCCTTAATTCTACAGGTTTTCTAACAATTCTGCTAGACTTTGTTAGTTGAGTCTTCGAGATCTGTAATGAGATCAAAACTACAGAATTGACTTTCTGAATTACAACTCAAACTAACTCATCTTATGGATTCCTTAATTGTAAGCACTCCACTTGGCACCTAAAGATCAGTTTCAAAACTAGCTCTGATTTATGATTTTCTGGTTTCAAGAATTCCACTTCTAGAAAATCAAAACAAGAGCTAGTTTCTATTTCAATTGCAGGAATTGTGAGCAAAAGAAAAGTTCAAGGTTTTAGTGGTTAGGCAGCATAAAGGGATAAACTATTTGATGCAAACGTATCTGATAAAACTGCACTAACAGGGCAAGCAAAAATAATCCAATAGATTTCAGAAATTAGAACACTACCTGGCCACAACAATGTATCCCAGCAGCCACGCCAGTTTCAACACAAAGCATTGGATCTAGTCAAACATATCCAACATTAGATTTGACAATTCCATCTGCCTCTGATTTTTTAAACTTCTTACTTATCAGAAATCTACAGCCTTAGTATTTAGTTTCAAACTTAAAATTTCCATGTAATTTTAGTTCAATTCATCAGGAATTCAGTTTATCAAAGAATAACATTCAATATTAGGCTGAGAAGAACTTAATTCAAAGTTGTTCCTGCTGACGTTTTAATTGGCACATGGATTTGACATTGCTAAGAAATCATTAATTAAAGTTTTCAGCAACAACAAATTTCAAATCCTTGGATTGAATTTCAGGAACCACTTCTGGAATTTCAGCAAACAAATTCAAAGATCTAAGGATTCAACTTAAGCAATTGCACATGCTCATAATCAAATTCAAGTTATTCTCCACAGAATTCACACAATTGCAGCAACAAATATTCAAGACATTAGTTGGCAGCAATTTCCTGAATTTATGCTTCTACATGTAACATCAGCCTTTCTTTGCTATCAATGATCACTGCTAAGCTTCTCCTTCTCTTGATGCTACTTTTGAATCTTTGATACCTTAATCTTAGTTTCAAGGTGCTGGAATTTAATTGATTCGCTGAAAGGTAGCATATAAATTTAGCACACATAAACAAATTCTGCTCTTCTCTATTTATGCAGTTTCCCTTTCCTGCACAATCCACATTCTCACTTAACAGTTAACTAACTTTGAATTGCTTCCATACTTCATGCAACCAACAGATTTCTTCAATTTCTGCATTTCAGGATACAGATTCAACTTAACAGAGGAAGAAAAATTAGAAATCACTCTCGTTTTAACCAAGGATTTGAGTTGGCACATTGCTCCAAAAGTTAAACAACCAATAGAATGAGTTAACAACCGAATACTCATCAAGATCTAGTCCAAACAAAGGTTTAATATAGGCCTGCAAATCCAATTTAAGACCTGTACTTAAGTTCCCAGATTCTGATACAAAGCCATATCTGTAAACTTTTTCAGCAAGTTGAGCTCTAGAAGATTATTCATTTGGTATTTAATTGCAAGGACTTTGAATTCCATTTATTTTAAATATGAAATAGCAAGAAAACTTAGCCTCTAATCTGTCTTCTTAAAGTCAGAATTCAATTCCTTCTAAAAAATCAGCACTTCAGATTCTCATCTGGCACTAGGATAATAGGAGGCTGACTTCGAGCATACTGATTATCACGAACATCATAACAAGATTTCTGTGCCACACCTCCAAGCAAAAGATACCACATAACACTAAGGAGCTCCATTGGTTAAAGAAATGCATTTCTGATACACTTATTTCCACCAGCTTGCAACTTCTGATAATAGCACTGAATTATAGTTTAAGAAACCATCTCTTTTACTTCTCTTGACAATTCAAACAGTTTCAGAAATTTGAATCTAGGGGCAGCTAATCCCTGAATTTAGACTTCTAGGCTTAAGTTCCAAAACAAATTCATGCAACTACAACAAGATAAAAAACTAGAGTCCCATTCCAACAAATCAGAAATGCTGCTGATTTTGTTTCCGGATTTCATATTTTTTTATTTCTTACTTCTTCCTTTTCTTTCCTTTCTCTGCAAAATCAGATTTGTATTTGATTCATTGAAAATTAGTCATTAGTTCTTCCATGCTTTTGACCTATTCCTATTTGATATTTCCTCTGATAGATCATCCATGTAAATCCCTTCTGATCCGGCGGTAACGACGGGGGACCCCCTTTGAGGGAAGTCAACACCACGTGGAGGTCAAAGGTCAAACGACCGACTGGAGAAGGGGATGCCGACCGGACGAGCGGGATCCTAGCGGAATCAAAGACGACCCGGCGAGGACTCGGGGTTCCGACGCTCATGGAACAGGGTCGCCTGGCCGAGCGGGCAACCCGCTCGGCCGAAGCGTAAAACATCCAGACTGTGGAAGTCGTCTCAGCCAAGCACCCGGTCGGACCTATACTTAGGCCCGGTCGGACGATTATAGATGGCCGAGCGCTTAGACGCTTGGCGTCAGGGAAAAGAAGACAAAGGCAAGGGGACGTTAGGGAACATCATTTTCTGACAGCAGGTATGTTCGATGACCATGCCATACATAGAATCGTACGACGGAAGGATCTGCTGTCCCATCAAAGAGGTGATCAGACTGTAGTAGTATGGTATCAGGCAACCTCCTCTGACAAGCCCATACTGAGGTATGGTTAGAGGACACGTATTCATCTCGGTATGTGTGCACTAGTTTCTTCATAGCTCTATATAAGGGTCCTCACACTTCGCCGGAGGTACGCTTTTTACGCGATTACGCGATCTCAGATATTCGAAGCCACTTCTTAGTTTCCTCTTGCCTGACTTGAGCGTCGGAGGGTCGTCGTCGGGAACCCCTTCCCGGCCCGACTTCTTTGCAGGTTCGCCGGAGCTCCATACGACTGTTGGAAAGCCACGTCATCGATTCAAATATAGCCACGTGCCCAGCGTCCATTGTTTCAACGTTCGGACAGGATCAATTTGGCGCCGTCTGTGGGAACGCTCCTGAATCCGATCGGAAGCAATGGACGAAGCTGGACGACCACATACGGTGATGCTCTCCACGGAGGAGCTCGACGTTCTGATCGAGGCAAGAGCAGCTAAGCTTGTGGAACAACAAAAACAGAAGGCACAAGCCGAGCGGATGGAGCAATAAGCGACGTCCGCATCGGGAGGCCGAACGGAAGCACCCCCGGCCACGGTTCCATTCCATCGGACCCTATTTCGGACGCCTCCTGAAGTCACAACAGTTAATCGTGACCGAGGATCTTCATCAGACGAAGTGCCAATATGAGACAACAGAAAAGGCAAGGCCCCCCCCCGAACGGACGCTTCCCCCGAGCGGATCAACCGGCAATTTTCAGAGGCCATCCTGCGGGACCCTCTACCAAAGCACTACGTGCCCCCGGCGATCGGTGAGTACAACGGAACCACCGACCCGGATAATCATCTGGGTAAGTTCGACAACACAGCTACCCTTCATCAATACATAGATGGAGTAAAGTGCCGGGTGTTCCTTACCACCCTCTCAGGATTGGCGCAACGGTGGTTCCGGAGGCTGCCGGATGGATCCATTACAAGTTTCAAGGAGTTCCGCACAGCATTCCTCCACCATTTCGCAAGCAGTCGGCGTTATCAGAAGACAAGTGTTAGCCTGTTCGCCATCAAGCAAGAGCCCAGAGAGCCGCTCAGAGCTTATATACGACGATTCAACCAGGTGGCCATGGATATTCCAATGGCCACCTCAGAAATGATGATGAACGCATTCACGCAAGGCCTCGTGGACGGGGACTTCTTCCGCTCACTCATTCGGAAGCCACCCCGAGACTACGATCATATGTTACACCGGGCCAATGAATACATCAATGTGGAGGAAGCCCAAGCGGCCCGAAGGAAGGAAGCTCCAACCGAGCGGGCACCCACTGCTGAGCGGAAGCCGCACACTGCTCATCAGCCGCTCAGAGGACCGCGAGCTGAAGCAGCCCGCCCCCAGCAACATGCAAGATCCCATGCCATTCAAGAAGTATCTGCCCAGCGGCCCAAACCTAAAAAGAAGGTATGGACCCCAATGTTTTGCTCATTTCACCGGACAGACACGCATAATACAAGAGATTGCTGGAGCCTTCCCCTGATCGCCCACCCCGTATCCCGGGGTGGCCACCGTCGATCGCCATCGTCCGACAGGCGACAGCGACACCGTGAAGCCGATCGACGACAGTCTCCCGAGCGATATCGCCCTCAGAGGCACGAGGATAATCCCCGGGTGTCCAAGGAACGGCCTAGGCCGTCCGCTCGAGAAGAAGAAAATAGAAGTAACACTTCCCGAGGCGAAATCAACATCATCGCTGAGGGGCCGACCGGAGGCAACTCCAACAGAGCAAGGAAGGCGAGCGTCAGACAACTTCTGATCCATGCGGTCGGCTGCAGCCAAGAATGGGCGAGCGGTCCTGAAATCAGTTTCGGGCCCAGGGACTTGGAGGGAGTCGAAGTGCCACATGACGACGCTCTCCTCATCAAAGTGGTAATAGCTAACTATACTATTCACTGCGTTTTCATCGATACAAGAAGCTTGGTCAATATTATATTCAAGAAGGCCTTCGACCAACAGCAAATAGATCGAGCCGAGCTGCTGCCCATGACAACCCCCCTCTACGGGTTTACGGGCAATGAAGTTCTGCCGGTCGGACAGGTTCGACTGGCTATTTCGTTGGGAGAGGAGCCGCTCAGAAGGACGCGGACTGCAAACTTCGTCGTTGTCGACTCTCCCTCAGCATATAACGTTATCTTTGGGTGACCGGCGCTCAGCGAGTTCCGAGCGACCGTCTCCACCTTCCACCAGAAAATCAAGTTCTCGGTGGAAGATAAAGTGGGAGAAGTGCGAGGAGACCAGCTGGCAGCTCGGCGATGCTACGTCGAGATGGTCCGAGCTGAAGCTAATTCCGCTCGGAAGGCGTCACGGATCGAGGTAAACGTCATAACCGAAAAACCACCCTCTTTGGTGTATGAAGAAAAAGAGGAAGTGCATATTCACCCAACCCGATCGGAGGATACCACATTCATTGCGGTCGATCTGGAGGCGAGCCAGAAAGAGGAAGTGATCAAATGTCTCCAGAGAAACTATGATGTCTTCGTTTGGTCAACACATGAGCTGCCCAGAATTTCGCCAAGTATAGCGCAGCACGAGCTCCACGTCCGACCGGATGCTCGGCTAGTGAAGCAAAGGAAGAGGGACTTCAGTGCAGAACAAAACGCCATCATCCGAGCGGAGGTCGAGAAGCTCCTGGAGGCCGGCCACATACGCGAGGTCCAGTTCCCGAGCTGGCTGGCGAACATGGTACTAGTCTCCAAGCCGGGCAACAAGTGGAGAGTTTGCATCGATTTCCGGGATCTCAACAAAGCATGCCCAAAGGATTTTTATCCTCTGCCCCGGATCGATCAACTGGTGGACTCCACAGCCGGCTGCGAGTTGATATGCATGCTCGACACCTATCAGGGCTACCATCAAGTGCCGCTCGCCCGAGAAGATCAAGAGAAGGTTAGCTTCGTTACAGCCGACGGCACTTACTGCTACAATGTGATGTCGTTCGGACTGAAGAACGCGGGAGCAACTTACCAGCGCTTGATGAACAAAGTGTTCAAGGAGCAGATCGGGCGAAATTTGGAAGTGTACATGGATGATATTCTCATCAAGTCCGTCCGAGCGGCCGATCTCTTTAAAGACATGGAGGAGACTTTCCGAACGCTGAGGAAGTATAGAGTTAAGCTGAACCCTCAGAAGTGTCTGTTCGAGGCAAAAGGTGGGCGTTTCTTGGGCTATATAGTGACCGAGCGGGGCACCGAGGCAAATCCTAGCAAGGTGAAAGCATTACAAGATATGTCGCCCCCAAGAAACTTGATGGAAGTACAGCGCTTGACCGGTCGGATAACAGTATTGTCCAGATTCATCTCGAAGACGGTCGATTGGAGCCTCCCGTTTTTCAAAATCTTGCGCAAAGCTACTAAGTTTCAGTGGGATGAAGAATGTGATCGGGCGTTTGAAGAACTGAAGACATATATGAACTCTTTGCCCGTGCTAGCCAAGCCAGCTGTAGGTGAGCCGCTCTGTATCTATTTATCTTCAACCGAGCAGGCAGTAGGCTCGGCATTAGTGAGGGCGAGCGGAGAAGAACCTGTGTATTTCTTAAGCCATATTTTAAAAGACGCTGAATCTCGCTACACCGGACTCGAGAAGCTAGCTTTTGCTTTGGTCCTCGCAGCTCGGAGACTTCGTCCTTATTCCTAGCACATACAATCATCGTCTAGACGAATAGCCCATTGGGGAGAGTGCTGCTGAACCCAGAAGCGTCCGGACGACTCATCAAGTGGACAACGGAGTTGAGTGAGTTTGATATTCAGTATCAACCCCGGTCGACGATAAAGGCGCAGTCCTTGGCAGATTTTGTCACCAAGGTGCAAAAGCTCGAGCCCGAAGCTATGGGGAAAATTTTCGTGGATGGGTCGTCCACTCGGCTTGGAAGCGGAATTGGGGTGTTATTACTCTCTCCACAAGAAGAACGGATGCATCTATCCGTCCGGCTGGAATACAGAGCCACAAACAACGAAGAAGAGTATGAAGCCCTCATAGCCGGCTTACAGGCAGCCCGACATGTAGGAGTCGGTCGGGTGACAATCCATTCGGACTCCCAGTTGGCCGCTCAGCAACTCTCGGGCACTTTTGAGATTAACAACGCTCGGCTCAAACTTTACGTTGAAGCCTTCGAAAAGCTCAAGGCTAACTTCATAGAGGTCATTATCCAGAAGATACCCCGAGCGGAAAACCAGGCGGCAGATGAGTTGGCCAAACTAGAAAGTTCAATATCACCGGTCGTCATCCAGCAGTCGATTGAACAAGTAGCATTGGTGGCTCACGTCGATCGGATGGAGGGCCTCACGTTCCCGAGCGATTGGAGGACGGCCATCATGGAGTTTCTTCGATCGGGGGCAACACCATCCGATCGGGAAGCAGCCCAGCTATTAAGGAGGAGAGCCGGTCGGTTCACGCTTATTGGAGACCAACTCTACAAGAAGGTCTTCTCTCACCCACTGTTGAAGTGTGTAAGCTCGGAGGATGCGGATTACATCCTCCACGAGGTGCACCAAGGATCGTGCGGGGGACATCCGGGCGGATGATCGCTGACCAAGAAGATCTTGCTGGCCGGATACTTCTGGCCAACGTTGCAAACAGACGCCGCTCGGACCGTCGCGACGTGCCTCTCCTGCCAGAAGTACCACAACTTCTCCCACCGACCGGCAGAGGAGATGAAAGCGTCTACGGTATCCTGTCTGTTCGATCAGTGGGGAATGGATATCGTGGGTCCATTCCCTATGGCGACCGGTCAGCGGAAGTTTCTACTGGTGGCGGTCGACTATTTCTCCAAATGGGTAGAGGCCGAGCCGCTGGCGAAGATCACAGAGCAAATGGTCAAAAAGTTTATCTGGTAGCATATAATCTGTCGATTTGGCATTCCTCGTCAGCTCATATCTGATAATGGGCGGCAGTTCGTCGGGAAGCAGCTCGAAGAATGGTGCAAAAGTTATGACATTGAACAACACTTCACTTCCGTGGCATATCCCCAGAGTAACGGCCAACTGGAAGTAACCAACAGAGAAATACTCAGAATTCTCCGAGCTCGACTTGACCACATAGGAGGAAGCTAGGTGGACAAGCTGCTGGGCGTCTTATGGGCTATCCGCACGACCCCAAAGGAAGGAACGGGCGTCACACCATTCCATTTGGTGTACGGCGGCGAAGCAGTTATCCCAGTTGAAGTCGGCATAGATTCCGTCCGGGTCCAGAACTATGACGATGACAATGCCGAGCGGAGGAACATGGAATTGGACTTGATTGATGAAGAGCGAGTCAAAGCGTTCGTCCGGCTGATGGCGTACCGGCAGAGGATGAAGCAGAACTACAACCGGCGCGTGATCCCTAGAGCCTTCCAAGTCGGCGACCTAGTCTGGAAGAAAGTAAAGCCGGTCGGAGACGTTGGCAAGCTGGAGGCTCCTTGGGAGGGTCCCTTCAAAGTCATCGAAAAGCTCCGCTCGGGTGCTTATTATTTAGAAGATGAAGATGGACGACAACTGGATCGACCATGGAGCGCAAATCATCTCCAGCCGTACCGAGCTGGGTGAGAGGTGCGCTGATGTAATTCATTTAGTGTATCTCTTGGTTGCCTGTGTTCTTTTAATGCAGGAAGCAAAATGATAACGCATCTGGCAATCTTCGCCGAACGGCAGTGTTGAAATTAGCTTTAAAGACCGTCGAGCTCCGACGTTAAAAATCGAGAGTCGAGCCGGCGACTATAAACCCTCCGAGCGGAAGACCGTCGAGCTCCGACGTTAAAAATCGAGAGTCGAGCCAGCGATTATAAACCCTCCGAGCGGAAGACCGTCGAGCTCCGACATTAAAAATCAAGAGTCGAGCCGGCGACTATAAACCCTCCAAGCGGAAGATCGTCGAGCTCCGACGTTAAAAATCTAGAGTCGAGCCGGTGACTATAAACCCTCCGAGCGGAAGACCGTCGAGCTCCGACGTTAAAAATCGAGAGTCGACCCGGCGACTATAAACCCTCCGAGCGGAAGACCGTCGAGCTCCGACGTTAAAAATCGAGAGTCGACCCGGCGACTATAAACCCTCCGAGCGGAGCCGGAAGACGATAATAAAGAGGTAACTTTTTAATTCATTTGGCCGATCGGTCAAGTAACCAAAAGTACTTCGTGAATGTCCGACGGAAATCTCGTTTGCAAAACAGGATATATTCAGCCGAGCGGACTAGCTATGCAAAATACTTCGTAAAAATCCCTTTCGAACACGAGAAAGGTGGGATGAGAGGCGAATGAATAACAAGGAGAAGTGAGGGAATCTAAACGGGGGTTGTTGAGCCGAGCGGCCAGCACACATACTGATTAATAAATGAAAAAGTAAGCGAAAGGATAGCATTTAAGACATTAAGGCAGAGCGCCTGAATTACAAAAAAGTGATCATTTTTAGCTGAGCGGCCAGATTACATAAAAGCTTCTATTCTAAATACTCGTAGAGATCCTTCGAGATATTATTGAGGAGTGTTGCCTGGTCCTGAGCGGGGATAACGGCTGAATCGGGAAGTTGCCCTTTGGACTTCAAGTATTCTGTCGTGGCGTTCATGGAAAGTTCAAAGGTCATGTACATCCGCTCGCAAACTTTCTCCGAAAATTCGGCAGAACGGATGTAATTTGTCTCAAGGCAGCGACCCGACCTAGTTCGCCTCCTGATATTCTTTAAGGGCCGCTCGGGAAGCATCGACGGCCGCCTGATGTTCTTGTAAAGCAGTCTCGAGCTTCGCCACCTCATCTGATCGGGCAATCTTCTCGTTGGCCAGTTGCTCCATCAACTCCTTTACTTTCTGCTCCAAGCCTCGAGCCTCGACATTCTTTTTCTCCAGATCGGAGATAGCCGTGTTTTTTCGAGTGGTGGCTAGGCTTATTTTTTGGTCGAGCGTCTTGAATTGCTGCTCGAGCTCGGCCAAAGTGTGGGCCTGATCGGCCGTCTTCTTCTGCTCGGCCGCCAACAAGTCTTGGGCCTTCTTGAGCTCTTTCTACAGCTCAGAGTAAGAAGGGCCTTGGGAGCTGGGCGGACTGCCTGCAGCCTTCAGTCTTCTCAATTCTTCGTCCACCATCGCCAGACGGTTGGAGACAGCGATCTCCTCCACCCATCTCTGACAAAAGAAAAATTGTTAATAGCCGATCGGATAGAATGCGTAAAGAACTTTTGAGAAAATAGACTTACCCCCATGGCTTGCTGCATGTGGCTATTGGCCAGGTTGCTGAGGGGAATCATTGCGACGCGCGCCCGAGCGTCGGCCCACATCTCGGCTAAGGGCCCCTTCATTGTTATCATGTGCTCGGGCGCAGTCGGCCGAGTGGCCTCTGGCAGCAATTCTTCGGTCGGGAGGTGAAGTGAGACCCTGACGATGCGGCGCCGACTGGGTGTAGTTTGAGCGGAAGCCGGGGAAGGATCGGAAGCCGGCGTAGAGAATTGGGACAAAATTGTCGAACCCTCTACTCAGCGGGGAGCGGGCGGAAGGGCGCTGACTGGAATAGCCTCAAGAGGGTCCGCAGACGCATCCAGCTAAGATGGGGTCCTATCGGATGAAATCTCCTCGACCTCTGGAGCCTTGCCACAAGCAGCTGCAGTGGCCCGTTCGGACGGCTGGACCGCGAACGTGGCTTATCGGAGGGGAGTCTCCAATCGGCGCCTCTTTTGTCGGAGAGGCCGCTCTTCTCCCTGAGCGGAGCCTTCCTCCCGGACAGAAGGCTCTTGGCTAACAGTTGCTCCCACCGTCGGCTCTGGGAGAGAAGCCTGAGCGGCCGACTCCTCGTGAGTCCCGCTCTCCCCTTCATTAGAGCCGACCGGCTGGATGCCAAGCGTCTCCATCTCTTTTGCAGCCGCCGCCTCGAGCGCCGCCGCCTTCCTCTTCAAAATACCATCCATCACCGACTCCATGATAATATTCGCTGTAAAGGGCAAAGGAGATAATCAGTTAGCAATCAAAGCAAATGTACAAGTAAAATTCTTACCAAAGCCGCTCGGGAGGGGGGTTCTGATTGGGCTCAGGCCAAATATGTACATCACCCCTTCTGGCAGGAACTTCATGATGTCAAACTTCAGACCGGCTAACATGTTGGCGGCATGAAGATAGTCCGGTCGGGTCTTGAACCTTTTGAGTTCTGGGGAGAGAGGATGTCCGACCTGCCATTGAGTTCGGAAGGGAGCCCGCTCGGGAAGGCGAATATAAAAGTAGAATTCTTTCCAATGCTTATTGGAAGAAGGTAGTTTATTGAAGAAAACTAAGCTAGGCCGAGCCTGGAACATGTAAGTGCCCGGCTCAGACTGTTTAGGGTAGTAGAAATAGTAGAAAACCTCCGGTCGGAGGGGAATGTTATGGATTTTGAATAGGACGACAACGCCGCATAGAAGGCGGAAAGTGTTGGGTACTAGGCTTCCGAGCGGAATGCCGAAAGAATTGCAAACGTCAATGATAAAGGGATGAATTGGAAGTCGCAGACTGGCAGTGAACTGGTCGCGGAAAACACAAAAGGCTCCGCGCGGCGGTTTGTGTGTTGGTTGCTACTCGGAAAACCTAGAGGTTCCACTGTACAAAAATTTTGTACAAAGGTCTGAACCTTTTCCTAGCTACCATGTGTTCTTTTAAATTAAATTTTGGATCGCCTGCGGAACTTAACACGTTTGATCCAAAACTTAATCTATTTGTTCTTTAAGGTTTAGACTTGGATCTCCTGCGGAACTTAACACGTTTGATCCAAATCTCCTAAGTTATTAATTCCATTAAATATTAATTTCCATAATTGGTTCCCAGTACTGACGTGGCGAGGCACATGACCTTCTTGGATATGGGAACAACCACCACCGACTAGACAAAACCTTTTATGGAAAGCTAATATTTAATTTCCTAAAATAACTTTAGGTCAACCAAAAAGAACAATCAAATCACAAGGAAAAGAAAAATAAAAGAACACAACTTCGAAAAACATATTCGAAATACTAGAATCGTAAGCCTCTTGTATTTGGTATTATTTCCATAAATAACTAGCATGATGCGGAAAGGAAAAATTACTAGTTATACCTTCTAAAAAGACCTCTTGATCTTCTACCATATTCCTCTTCTAACCTCGGACGTTGGGCAACGATCTTCCGAGATGAGAACCACCAGCACCTTCTTCTTCCTTGCAAGTTTGCCACCACAATTCTCCAAGAGAAGTAGAGGTCCGCCACCACCACCAAGCTCCAAGGGATGCAAGAAACAAAACCACCTTTCTCCTTCTTCTCCTAGCTAGAACCGCCACCATCAAGAGCTCCAAGAGGGTTGCTGCCGGCCATAAGAAGAAGAGAAGAGGAAGAAGCTAGGGCCGGCCACCAAGGAGGAAAAGAGAGGAGAAGAATAATAGAGTTGATCACACGTGAAGGCACCTCTACCCCTCTTTTATAATCCTTGGTCTTGACAAATAAGGAAATTTTAATAAAAATTCCTTAATTCTTTTGTCATAAAAAGAAAAATTATTTTAATTAAAAACAATTTTCTTCTTTTAATAATAATGGCCGACCACTTCTTTCCCAAAACAAGGAAAATTTAATTCACACAAGAATTAAAACTTCCTAATTTGTTTCTAGAAATTTATAAAATTTCTCTAATAATTTTATCCCTTCATGATTGGTTAATAAAAAGAAAATTTTATAAATTAAAATTCTTCTTTTAAACATGTGGATAATTTCCAAAGAAAGTTATCTCTAAAAATTAAAATCTCTTTTAATCTACAAATAAGGAAAGATATCAAATCTTTTCTTAATCTTTTGTAGAAACTAATAAAAGAGAATATTTAATTTTTAAACTCTCTTTTAAATTATTATCATGGTTAAAAAGGAAAGTTTTCTTAAAAATAAAATCTCCTTTCAATCTACAAATAAGGAAAGATTTCAAATCTTTTCTTAATCTTTTGTAGAAAGCTTTAAAAGGAAAGATTTAATTTTTAAACTCTCTTTAAAACTATGATATCCACATAAGAAATAATTTTAAAAAAATCCTTTTAATATGATGTGGCGGCCACCTAAGCTTGGGCTCCAAGCTATTGGTCGACCACCTTAAGGCCAACCTTTAGGCTTGGCCGGCCCTAAGCTTAGCTTGGCCGGCCCCTATTGGTTGGGTAAGAAGGTGGGTATGTGGTGGGTATAAATCTCTATATACAAGAGGCTACGATAGGGACCGAGAGGAGGAATTGGTTTTGGTCTCCCGATGAAATTAAGCTTCCCGTGTTCGCCCCGAACACATAACTTAATTCCATCAATAATAATTCATTCCACTAAAGAACTATTATTGAACTACCGCACCAATCCCAAATTACATTTTGGGCTCCTTCTTATTATGAGTGTGTTAGTCTCCCTGTGTTTAAGATGTCAAATGTCCATTAATTAAGGAGTTACTGACAACTCACTTAATTAATATCTAGCTCCAAGAGTAGTACCACTCAATTTCATCATCATGTCGGACTAAGTCCACCTGCAGAGTTTAACATGACAATCCTTATGAGCTCCTCTTGGGGACATTCTCAACCTAAATCACTAGGACACAGTTTCCTTCTATAATCAACAACACATACTATAAGTGATATCATTTCCCAACTTATCAGGCTTATTGATTTATTGAACTAAATCTCACCCATTGATAAATTAAAGAAATAAATATCAAATATATGTGCTTGTTATTATATTAGGATTAAGAGCACACACTTCCATAATAACTGAGGTCTTTGTTTCTTTATAAAGTCAGTATAAAAGAAACGACCTCTAATGGTCCTACTCAATACACTCTAAGTGTACTAGTGTAATTATATAGTTAAGATAAACTAATACCTAATTACACTACGACCTTCCAATGGTTTGTTCCTTTCCATTATGGTCGTGAGTTACTGTTTATAATTTATAAGGTACTGATAACATGATCCTCTGTGTGTGACACCACACACCATGTTATCTACAATATAAATTAATTGAACAACTACATATATCATAAATGTAGACATTTGACCAATGTGATTCTTATTTCTAGATAAATGTTTATACCAAAAACTAGGCTTTTAGTATACACTCTAATATTGTGTGGCCGAGCGGAGGGAGTGGGTAAGATAATTTCGAGGTCGGAAGGGATGTCAAAGTTATTTATCAGAATATCGGCGTCACACCGATCGAAGCGTGACTCCATGGTAACATACCACGGGCCGAGAGTTTGGTCTTGGGATTGAGAGGAATGGGCCATTGTCCGAACGGACGAAATCAAAAAAGGCAAAGAAAGGTATAGGATAGAAGAAATAAGATAGCAAACGAAACGATGCCCCGAGGATCGAAACTCGGGAAAGAAATGCAAAGAAAACACAAGAACCAAAGAGAGAAAGAAGGAGAACCTTACAACGAAGAGGAGGATCGAGGGAAGCGCACCGGAGATCGCCGAAAATAGAAGAGCAAGATCGCCGGAAATCTGGAACGCGAGAAGTAGCGGTAAGCACGCGACAGCAGAAGTGAGGCGAAGGAAAGAAGAGAAGCCTTTATAGGGTGGAACCCGAGCAGCCTCCACCGTCGGATCCAGGTCACGAGAATCGGAGCACGCATCGCGCCGTCCATTTCGAACCGCCTCGGTCTCGTCACCCGCGGCGCTGCCGCCGTACGATGACATTAGCAAGGCCACGTGGCATTCCATCACGGGGAAGCATTTAAGGAGCGCCTTAACGAGGCACAGAGCGCGTGCTCGACCTTAATGATGGAGATTGGCGAAAACTTCGAAAAGATACCGAGGAGGGTTAGCGTTGACTGGCGTTTTAGCTGCTCCCGTGGGGGCCGAGCGGAGGATAGTTGCTTACGGACGCCGCTCGGTGAAACTGATGGTCCAGTCAGTCGGACTAATCACCTCCTTCGACTAGACTTGAAGGGGAGGCAAGTGATCCGGTGGTAACGACGGGGGACCCCCTTTGAGGGAAGTCAACGCCACGTGGAGGTCAAAGGTCAAACGGCCGACCAGAGAAGGGGATGCCGACCGGACGAGCGGGATCCTAGCGGAATCAAAGACGACCCGGCGAGGACTCGGGGTTCCGACGCTCATGGAACAGGGTCGCCTGGCCGAGCGGGCAACCCGCTCGGCCGAAGCGTAAAACATCCATACTGTGGAAGCCGTCTCAGCCAAGCACCCGGTCGGACCTATACTTAGGCCCGGTTGGACGATTGTAGATGGCCGAGCGCTTAGACGCTTGGCGTCAGGGAAAAGAAGACAAAGGCAAGGGGACGTTAGGGAACATCATTTTCTGACAGCAGGTATGTTCGATGACCAGGCCATACATAGAATCGTACGACGGAAGGATCTGCTGTCCCATCAAAGAGGTGATCAGACTGTAGTAGTATGGTGTCAGGCAACCTCCTCTGACAAGCCCATACTGAGGTATGGTTAGAGGACACGTATTCACCTCGGTATATGTGCACTAGCTTCTTCACAACTCTATATAAGGGTCCTCACACTTCGCCGGAGGTACGCTTTTTACGCGATTACGCGATCTCAGATATTCGAAGCCACTTCTTAGTTTCCTCTTGCCTGACTTGAGCGTCGGAGGGTCGTCGCCGGGAACCCCTTCCCGGCCCGACTTCTTTGCAGGTTCGCCGGAGCTCCATACGGCCGTTGGAAAGCCACGTCATCGATTCAAATAGAGCCACGTGCCCAGCGTCCATCATTTCAACGTTCGGACAGGATCACCTTCCTAAACTTCCAACTCTCTGATTTAGTATTGAAATACAGCTGGCCAATTCTAGAAATCAACAACTCCTTGTATCACTTATGAACCAAAGCAAAGTTCTGGAACATACATAGGCAAAGACCCAAATAGAATTGATGCACAATTTGCACTTGAATTCCCAATTTCTATCTTTCTCTCTTCCATCCTTTCACAGATCAAAGCTCTCAGATTCTTGTTTTTGGTTTTTAGTGTTTGTAAAGTTAGCCTCAGCAATCTTCAACTAATGCAACTACCAGCTAAAACTTCAAGAAATCCAAAACCTAGTCTCAAATTCTGAAATTGTTATTCCAAGGTTGCTTCATTGTAAATCATTAAGAAATTAGTTTAGAAGAAGGTATCATTGGGCACTTTGTTTCCAGTTTTCTGATTCTAGCTTCAGAAATTTATAATTGATAAATGTTCAGTTTGAATTAGGAAAAGGAGATCTGAACAAAGACTCTCATTTACCACTAAATAACAGGATATTGACTTTTAACTTCGGCCGTTCAAAATCAACACATTAACTTTGTAATAAACTGGAATTTGAAATATGAACATTCTGCAACTATTTCAGCAGCAAATTCCTAATTGCTTAAAGAAATTCCAACTTACTTATTTCAGCACTATAGTGCAATCCAATTCCAGAAATCAACAGCTTCTGCATTTAAATCTTGGATTCGTAATTCAAACTAAACTGAAATGAGATAGCTCCATGAAATTCTGCCACAACCAATGCTCAACATCATTAATCTCCATCAATACATCCCTTGAATTTATTCCACCATTTCAGAATTTCTAATCAATTAAAGTAGAGAACCTCCATAAACTCAAAACATGTGAGTTTTAAATGTATCAACATAGTATCAAGTTTCTAAATCCAAAGCAATTGTGGCTTGCTCTTGGCATCTTAAAACTCAAGAAATGGATCCATTTAGCATACAATCTTAAGAGCACTTCATTCTTAACAACATTTTCAGCATTTTCTTTTTCAGAATAGTAGAAACTCCATCATTGGTTTGACTTTGAATCCCGACCATTAACAAGTGTATCCAAACCTTCAAAAATACTACTCACCTCCCCCACACTTAATCCTTTGTCATCTTGCAAAGTCTAACTCATCAAGGATTCAACCAAAACTCTTAATAAAAGAATGACAAGCAAAGATGATTAAGGATTAAAACACTAGATAAGAATGCTTAAAGAAAAGTGTGAGGAAAGAAATTAGAAATTATGACGGAACAAGAATGACAAATATCCTTTATCTCCATGCACACAAATGCTATTGTAACCTTGAAAAGTAGCAAAACAAGTTCTAGAGTTCAATTGCTATGAGTACATACAACACAAAAATAAAAATAGAATATAGACTTAAAGTGGATCTCTCTAGGTAATATTCATGCAATCAAACTCAATTGATCAAATTAGAATCCACCACCATATTAACCAATATCATGTAAGTAGAGCATCCAATCATGTCTAATGACCTAAAATTGATGATCAAATTTAAGAAACTTTTACCATCTTAAAAATATTACTAGAACAATTCCCATGAAGAATTTTATTCAATGACATGCTATGTATACTAAACAAAATCTAAAATGTAGAAGTAAAATGCAAATGTAAAATATGAAACTAAGGAAAATCGCACACAAAGAATTTATTAACAAAGCACGAATTAAAATATAAGAGAAAATGAAATTGGAACCAACTCCCCTTTAATTCCCAGCGATTGAAGAAGATTTAAAAGAAGTATCCATGCCGGTAGTGGTGTAATTGTTGTTCCATTCAAATCCTTGTTATTCATCATTTTCCCTTCCAAAACTCTTTCTGGAGGTCGAAGGCGGTTCAGTTTTAGTACCCACTCATGAAGCTTAACTTCTCCTACACAATCAATCGAGGACAACACCTCCCACACGCATGTGGGATAAGATCAAAATAGGAGAATATTAGTGTGGGTAGAAGATATATTAAGCAATGAACCACATCTAATAAAATCAATGAGTGGTACCTTTATGAAATTTTCTGATAAGTCACAAGAAATACTCACCTTGTCATGTTGAAAGGTACCTGGAGTGATGATTGTTACCTCCTTTTCATCAAGTAATGGTTCAGGCTCTGGTTCAGGTGAATGTACAACTTCATGTAGTGATTTTTGGGTTCTTGCCTCCAAAACACAAGTCCCTACACTTACATCCTCTATTCTTGATGATTCTTGGGGTAATGCTTCCAGTAAGCATTCCCCTACACTTAAATCATCTTCTGCATCTGTATCTGCATCATTCACATCATCTAAAGCAACACTATTAGTAGAAACAGAAATTTGAACAACTACTTCATCATCATAAATAATACTAGAAATTCTTGTGAAATAGTAGAAGTAAGGTCAGACCTGACAAAATCTCTACTATCCATCTCCCCACTGGAGTTTTGCATTTGTAACTGATTGTTGGATGACACAATTTGATCTAATTGAATCTGAATATTATATATCCTTGCAAATTGTTGCTCTTGATGCTCACTCATTTGTTGCATAATTTCATTGAATTTCCATGTTGACTCTACAAATTGTACTTGTGCATCCTCATACCTGAAATGTGAATAATCTACCCTATTAGAATTATAGGTATTAGGCAATGACTCATACCTATTCTGCTGCTCCATAGGTGGGTAGTACTGATATTCAGGCTGATAGAACTATGTCTGAGGCTGATAGTAATAACTCTCCCTCCAATCTCCAAAATGTTGATCATATGGATCCATGGTCCAATAGATTTCCTGTTCTTACACCAAAATATAGAAAATAAAATTAGAAGACTCAGGAACATATAAAATCAAACACATGGATATATGAACATGAAAGTAATTAAAACAACAAAATTTTTAAGTTTTCAAAATAAAGAACAATCCTAAGATTATCAAACACCACTAAAATATCCCCGGCAACGACGTCAAAATTTGATAACGCGAATCTGTCACACCCACAAATCAAATTAATAATTTACATCCATGAACCCCTTAACTACACAATGATGTTGTAATAACAAGCCCAGTATCGAATCTCTCGAGGAACTAATAGTAGGATGGTAATCTTAGGATCATATGTTATTCCTATTTTTGGAGGTTTAATATGAAAATGGGGGTTGTTTCTTTGAATCTAAATCTGACAAATAAAAAGCACAGCAAATAAGAAACTAATCTAATGCATAAATGAAATCTACCTAGGTGCCAACAATCAATCAACAACATATTGTCACCTTTCGTTATGATTAAACCATCAACACACTTAAACTAAAAATGAAATTCAAGGCACAATTAAATCTGATCTAAAGCACAATTCAAAACCTAACTTAAAACTTAACTACTTAACAATTAACTAAGTATCAAACAAGACTTAAACTAAATTGCATCAAGGAAATTGCAACTACTAGACACAAATTTAACTTCAACATGATAAAGAAATGTGGATTGCTGATATGAATATACTAAGCATCAAAAGAAACTTGTTCTAGCTACAAAAATAGTAACAAGTGAAATAAAATGATAAACTGTTCCAATCTCACAACCAATCTAACCAAACAACACTTCTTGTTGTCACACAAGAAGCCGGAGACGAGAACGCCCAACTCCGGTCATCAGTGAAGAACCTCAGTAACAATTTAGTTCCAGGATTGCTCAGCAACACCGGCGGAACGCCTCCGACAAGCTAGAAACAACCCTAAACCTATAAATGCCTGAAAATCTGGATTTCTGCAACCCGAAAACTCTGAATCTGGAATGAAGCTGTGAACTGTGGATGATCGTCGGATGGAGCTCAGTAACATCGGAGGAACGCCGCCAAGTGTTGCTGATGGGAAGAGGAGTCGCAAATCGGAGGAGCGCCGTCAAATCTATGTCGGAACAGAGAATCGCAGAAAATAGTTTTCTATCAGAGAGAACGCTCGCCGACGGCTCCAGATGATCGGAATCTTGGTCTAGTATCTGCCTTGAAGCTCTCCACTGAAGACGTCACCTGCTCAACAACACCGGCGGAATGCCTCCGACAAGCTAGAAACAACCCTAAACCTATAAATGCTCGAAAATCTGGATTTCTGCAACCTGGAAACTCTGAATCTGGAATGAAGCTGTGAACTGCGGATGATCGTCAGATGGAGCTCAGTAACACTGGAGGAACGCTGCCAAGTGTTGCTGATGGGAAGAGGAGTCGCAGATCGGAGGAGCGTGGCCAAATCTAAGTCGGAACAGAGAATCGCAGAAAATAGTTTTCTTTCGGAGAGAACGCTCGCCGACGGCTCCAGATGATCGGAATCTTGGTCTAGTATCTGCCTTGAAGCTCTCCACTGAAGACGTCGCCTGAGAAGATGATCAGAGCTAGAATCGGGGTCGAAATCACCGAGCTCGCGCCGCGAACAACACTGTGGAGATTGACGAAGGAAGCTACTGTAGCTTCTCGATTTAAATCAGATCTCAGATCTGTGATGGACGGCTATTAGGGATGTAAATGAGCCAAGCCGCTCGTGAGCTATTCGAAACTCGATTTGATAAAAGCTCGTTTGATCTCGTTTAATGAGACTCATTAAGATAAACAAACCAAGCTCAAGCTTCACAATATTCAACTCGTTAACTCGTGAACACGTTCGTTAAGCTCATTAATCAACTTTTAAATAAAAAAATAATAATTTTGATATTGAATTTATAGATTTTACACTCTACTAATGAAAAACATAGATAAATATATTAAATTTATTTATTAGAATAAAATTATAAATTTTAACAAGAATATTATAATTTTTTAAAAATATATAATTTAGTTTTTTAATGAATATTTAAATTTATAATTTATATTTATTAAGCTCGTTTAGGCTCGATAAAAGCTCGAATAAGCTCGTGAGCCATGAATATATTCGTTAAATAAAGCTCGAGCTCGGCTCGATTATAAACGATCAAGCTCAAACATCCAAGAGTTCAGCTCGGCTCGGCTCGATTACACCCCTAACAGCTATGGGTGATTTGGATCCTGATCAACGGTGGAAAGTCACTTAAAATTTGATCTAAAGGTATTGATCTTGATCAAGGGTCCGGATCTACTCTTCCTTAGGTCGGATGGACCAGATCTTCAATGGATGGTTCAGATCTCTCTTGTTCTTGATGAACGATCCATAATGCTCCAAAGCTTGATCTTCTTGTTTAAACTCCGATTCGAGCACAAATTCAGTTCGAATAAATCCACACTACAACAAAATTGTTAAAATACAACACCATAAAGACAACGATTTTAGAAGGAACTGTTGTTAATTTGGTAAAAGACAACGGTTTTTGACAAAACTGTTGTCTTTGAGCGCCTGACAAAAATAAAAGACAATAGTTTTGTAAAAACCATTGTTGTTGAGCGACTTTTTGTAAAATCAACAACACCTTTTACAACAGTTTTCTAAAATTGTTGTCTTTAAGCGCTTTTTTAGGGGTCAAAGACAACAGTTTTAATAAACCGTTGTCTATGACTTTATTCTTTCGTCGTTTTTCCCCTTCGTTGTTTTTGTTGTAGCAGTGGTTTTCTTCCTTCTCTCCAAAAATTTTTTGGCGCTTTATTTTCCCCCCTTAACCTACCCGAACCCTAAACCTCTCCCCTCATACGATCTTTCTCCTCATACGGCTGCGCGACATGGCGCTGAAACCAAACCTTGATCCCTTCGGGGCCTTCATCAACAATCTGCGACTCCTTCCTCCGTCATCTGCTTCTCCCGATCAACCCCCTCCCCTACTCCGTTGTCGGCGTCATCAAGGACCAGCTTCGTGAGTCTCCTTCTTCTTTCCCTCTTGTAGATCTGAGGTTTTAGGTATGGATGGCGGTAAAACTCAGATCTAAAAGAAAGATCTGGTTTTCCCTTTTTGATCGAGTTGCCCCTCGCTCATGAAGCTTGACGCCCTTCTCTCTCTTGGCTACGTTCTCAGCTCCGTGACCAATTAGGAGCCCCCTCGATCGCCGAGATGGACCGTGGATCGGCAACCCAAAACTCCCGCCTGGCAGAGGAGGTGTTCCGCGACATCAAGGGTCGGCGAGCCGCCATCATCAGGGCGCTCACCACCGGTAACTCCACTCTGCTTCTTTCTTCTTTTCCTTTCTCAATGATGTTATCATCATTGACCTTCTGTTGTTTCCTGGTTATTCGCCTGTGCAGATTTCGAGGACTTCTATCAACAATGCGATCCCGGTTAGTAATTCCACAATCTTAGCTGCTGGTAGTCAACTTGGTTTTTGAATTTCAAGTACTTGGGAGTTTTATTTCATGGCTGGAGTAACGAAGTCTAAGGCTCCCTAAGCCCCAGTTAGGGAGGTTATTAAATAAAGTAACAGAATGAGGCTTCATGGGCATAAACGCGAGGTTTAAATTATTGAATTTCCATAAAAAAGGGGATAGTGACGAGGTTAGAAGATGAATTGGTACAACAGGGTTAGAAGGATCAAAATGATAAGATTAAGAGGAATTAATTAGGGGTTAAATAACTCAACTTACCTACGTTAACATCAACTAGGGGAAACAAATATAGATTAAATGGTTATACCTACCTAAATTGACACTCATTAGGGAAACAAATAAGGGTACATTAGCCACCCTCACCTAAGTTAATAGCCTAAGCTATTGCCAACTTAATAACCCTAGGTATAAAGAGTCCTAATCGTCGCATCACCCGGCACCCCACAGCTCAACCCTCCGTCTCCTCACGCGCCGTCAACCTCTCGGCGGAGCTACTTCTTCAGCTGTGGAAGCTGAGGGCGACGCTGGATTTGGAAGCCGATCGCCACCGTGAGGAGCAGATCGGACGGGGGAAAACGAGGACGCGCAGTGGAAATCGCAGGGGTCTCGGGGAGGACAGGGAAGCGCAAGAGCAGGCAAGTGTATCTAACTGTGATATCTTGAGATCTATGAAGTAGAGAGGGGTGGAAGTCCTAAAGAAGGTGAGGTTTAGTAAGAAATGCGATTGGTTTCTTCCTGTAGATGCTCTGATCGGTTTTTTTTTCGAGAAGATGTCCTGACTTGTTTGTCTTAGAAATGTTTCTGATTGTTTTTTTTTCCCTTATGGATGCATCCGATTGGCTTTTCTTTATAGATGTTCCGGTTTGGCTTCTCCTCTGTAGGGATGTGTTTTGTTGGAGGATTTTGCTTGGTTTATGTATGCTTCCGAAATTTTTGACAGTGATTTCAATTTTGACGGAGTTCGAGTTCCACAGTATGTGTTCCTGGAGGTTTTGGCTGGTGTCCGATGTGTTGGGGATGAGATTGAGTTCGTGTTTCTTTCTGTGATGAACATGGTTTTGTGAGTTGCACGTTACTTGCTTGTATAAATGTTAGATAGAGTTTTCTGTTGCAATCTGAATTCCCTATGAGGTTCTGGTTTCAGTTGAGGAATTTCATGAGGATTTAGAGTTGATTTGATGACTCTGTGGGAATTTTGCTTTGAGATCTTTGTGTAGTTCCATTCGATTCACTTGTATCGCTGTATGATAGCAATTACTGGATTTGATTTGAAAATTTTGCAAAGATTCTTTTCTGTACTATTGGTTCATTTATAATGTTGTAGAAAATCTTAGATGACTCATCTGTGGAGGTGTTTTTTCGTGTTGATTATGTGATTTATTAGCCTTGTAACAAGTTTTTCCTTGGAGCTTATAGCTGTGTGATCTTTTGTGTGGATACGGTTGGTAGGAAATTTTATAGAATGAAATGTTTATTTTTTTTTTTGTAATTTTTATTTGGTGGTAGAATTTGATTGGTTACTAGTAAATTGATAATAGCCATGGGTATTGATCTCTCTTCCTTTAGGCACTTAGTCTTGTATTGCAAGCTTAGTTGCTAGTTATCAGGGTTTTTATTTCTTTGCAACTTAATTTCTGTACATGTTCATATCCCTTTACATGATATGTTTAACTTGAAAGCGGAAGGATATGGTAAATGGATATGTCAACAGAATTTGATGAATTGAGTTAATGCTAGGATTATGTTATGGGTATAACAAGTCTTATATAGCTGGTTGGTTGAATATGAACATATGTGGTAGCAGTACGGGATGGGTGACCCGGGATGAGCTCCGGGGAGGGCCCATCCAAACTTGACTGATACTGGAAATTTAAGTTAGCTTCGGCTATATGACTGGATGCATGTTCTCTACGAGGTACCTCTAGGTTCATGGGACTGTTGACTGACTCTAATTGTGGTTACCGGATATGTGACATATTCATCTCATTTAGCTGTGTAGGAACTTTATTTACCACATCTTCCTTCACTGATATGCAATATTCTAGATATGTTTCTATTGCTTAGTCTCCTATCTCTACTACTTTATGGATGTCATGCTTTATCACATGAGATAATACTTGCTGGGTTGTAGACTCATGATGCCTACATTTCAGGTGAGGATGTGTCTCCGGGCACGATGGAGGGTCTACAGGCGGAGTAGGCGAGGAGGCGAGATGGACGCATGGCGATGTCCGGATATTAGGAGTGTTGAGTTTATGTTCTTCACGGGAAGGGTTTTGCCTTGGTGATGTCAAGAGTATCGGGTTTTCTTTGTTATACTTTGTGGGGAATGATGACTTTTGCATTTGATGAAATAATATTCTTTTGGGATTAGTATCACGTTATAAGTGTATGCTAGTTTGTGCTTTGTGGGTGGTGTAAAAAAAAATGAGGGTTAGTTATAGGACGTTTCAGTTAGTATCAGAGCCACACTCCTAAGGGACATCATGCGCTAGCCATCTCGTCAGGAACTCGACTACTTCAGCCAACAGTTTGTAAGATCTACATTATTTTAATTCTGTATTTAATGCGATAACTTAATCATATTATGATGGATATACTGATATGTAATTATGGGATATGAATGAGATTAAATCGGAAATTGTACAGGATATGGCTGGTAGAAGGAACAACAACAACGGAGAGATGGGCGGTCAGAACAACCAGTTTCTAGAAGGACTTACTGCACTTCTACATGAACCGCATTCATGGGAGCAGATTCAACAAATATTGCGGCTAGGGAGCAAGGAGCACCCCACGTTCTACACCTAGTGCACGATCTACAAGCAATTTGGGAGCTTGGGAGTTTAAAGGCACCAGACCCAATCGGTAGAGAGGGGATGGATTCGGTCTCTCGAAGCGATATTTGACTATTCATAAGTCGGTGCTGCGGTGTGAATCACATGTCTGATGCTCGCTGATGATGCTCGATGGTGGTGGAGGATGCTCGGGATGACTCGACTGTAATTCTATGGGTATTCTTGGACAACAGGTAGGACGACGCCAACGCACGGGAATTTGATCGGGAGCTGGAGATGGAGATATGGAGTGGCGGAGTGTCAGGAGGTTCGAAGGTTATTTCGTACCTATGATTACCCAACCATAAAGAATTAAGCACTCACCGAAGGTTGAGGCAGGCCTATTCGCCATGATGTCCGCAGGTGGTCGGGTCACCACATTCGAGGCGCATTGACCAAGCTCATTGTCAGAGAAAGAGAGCGAAATGACATGGGAAGCTCGAGAGATTTAGTTATGGGGGACGAGGATCCAGGAGGAAAGAAGAGGCCGTCAGTTCTCAAAATCTAGGAAAGTATTTAGAGAGACTGGCACGGTAGCGCAGATTGAGAGACAGGCTCAAGCAGGTGTGTCGGTAAAACAAGGTTAGTCAGAGAAGATTCACCGGTTGGGCGGTGTTTGATGGGATGCTTGCTATATGTAAGAAGTCGGGACACGCAAGAGAATGTCCACCGCTCATGGAGCCAACCAAAGGAGAGTATTTGCGATGACTCAAGAGCGGTGGACCTGGACACGGCTATTATCACAGGTATGATTTATATCGCCAATATTCTAGCCCGTGTATTAATAGATTCCGGAGCTACACATTCCTTTATATCTGAGGCTTACCTCACAAAACTGGGCATTATACCTGAACGAATGGTTGCGGGATATAGTGTTTCATTACCGTCATGGGAGGAATTGCATAGCAACAGGATGGTAAGGAACTGTCAGATGATGATGCAAGATCATATGGTGGGCGCGAGGTTCATCGTGTTGGAAATGACAGAGTTTGATGTGATCCTTGGCATCGATTGGCTGGTTCAGCACGAGGCAGTCATCGATTGTAAACAGCGGACGGTTAAGTTGAAGCTACCAAATGAAAAACTCCTCATTTTTCAAGCAGCTTCACAGATAGCTGTTCCCCACATGATCTCCATGTGCAAAGCTCGACGAATGCTAAGCAAGGGATGTGAGGGGCTTTTAGTTCACATCTCGGTTAAGTCGGGGACCATGCGACTGTGCATCGATTACTGGGAGCTGAATCGAGTGACAATCAAGAACAAGTACCCATTGCCCAGGATCGATGACCTGTTCGACCAGTTACAGGGAGCAACAGTGTTTTCAAAAATTGATTTGCGTTCAGGGTATCATCAGATGAAGGTAAAGGAGGAAGATGTGCACAAAACAGCATTCAGAACCCGATACGGGCATTACGAGTTCCTGGTTATGCCATTCGGACTCACAAATGCCCCAGCAGCATTTATGGACTTGATGAATCGGGTATTTCACTCCTACTTGGACCAGTTTGTTATTGTCTTCATTGACGATATATTAATTTACTCTCGAAATTGCCAAGAACAACGTCTGCATTTAAGCACGGTGCTACAGACGTTGAAGGATCATCGTTTGTATGCCAAATTTAGCAAGTGTGACTTTTGGCTGAATCAGATTTCATTTCTAGGGCACATTGTCTCAGGGAACGGGATAGAAGTGGATCCGGCCAAAGTTGAGGCAATCCGGAATTGGGATACGCCAAAGAATGCTTCTGAGATAAGGAGTTTCTTGGGGTTGGCAGGTTACTATCGAAGGTTCATCCAGAATTTTTCCCAGATTGCCTTACCGCTGACATCGCTGACTAAGAATGGGGTAAAATATGAATGGACAGATCGGTGCAAGAAAAGCTTTGAGGAGTTGAAAGGAAGATTGACGACGTCACCAGTGCTTACGATCCCGGATGGTTCTGGACGGTTTGTGGTGTACACTGACGCCTCCAAAACTGGACTGGGAGCTGTGCTAATGCAGAACGGGAAGGTCATTACGTATGCCTCACGTCAGTTGAAGGTACACGAGCAAAACTATCCCACCCATGATTTGGAGCTAGCGGCGGTTATATTTGCTCTAAAGATCTGGAGGCACTACCTTTACGGGGAACGATGTGAGATCTACACAGACCACAAGAGTTTGAAATATTTCTTCACACAGAAGGAATTAAATATGAGACAGAGACGGTGGCTGGAGTTAGTGAAGGATTACGACTGTAACATCAACTATCATCCGGGTAAGGCTAACGTGGTAGCTGATGCTTTGAGCCGCAAATCCGCTATGTTGTCGCAACTAACCAGCCAACAACAGTTGATATCAGAATTCCAACGATTGAATTTGGAGGTGGTAGCGCCAAGGGAGCAGCTTAAATTGTCAGCATTGATCGTAAAGTCAAATTTACTAGATCAGATCCGGGAAGGACAGATGGTGGATCAACAGTTAACAGAGTGGAAGCGGAAAGATGAAGAAAAAGGGCAGGCTATTTACTCTACTGTGGGTGGAGTCGTACGATACAAGGACCGCATCTGGGTACCTAAGACGGGTACACTTCGAGAGGATCTCATGAATGAAGCGC
The DNA here is from genome assembly GCF_018446385.1 of Zingiber officinale. NCBI lineage: Eukaryota > Viridiplantae > Streptophyta > Magnoliopsida > Zingiberales > Zingiberaceae > Zingiber > Zingiber officinale. The sequence continues at coordinate 94,040,410 of NC_056002.1, read as the reverse complement.
ATAACACCCCATATTCCACACATCCTGGGAGCACAAAAATGTACAGGGATATGAAGTTATTGTATTGGTGGCCAGGTATGAAAAAGGACATAGTCAAGGTAGTGCACGAATGCCTCACATGTCAACAAGTAAAGACTGAGCATCAGAGACCAGCAGGACTGCTGGAGCCACTTCCGATCCCTGTCTGGAAGTGGGAAGAAGTTGCCATGGATTTCGTGGTGGGTCTACCAACCACTCCTAAGGGATCAAACGTTGTATGGGTTATTGTGGACCGATTGACCAAGTCGGCACATTTTCTACCGGTAAAAATCACCTTCACAATGACGCAATATGCAGAGCTATACATAAGAGAAGTAGTGAGGCTACATGGGATCCCAGTTCAAATTGTGTCAGACAGAGATCCAAAATTTACCTCGGGATTCTGGGAAAGTCTACATAGGGGAATGGGTACCAGGCTGACATTTAGTACCGCCTTCCATCCCCAGACGGATGGTCAGTCTGAACGGGTGATTCAGATTTTGGAGGACCTGCTACGAGCATGTATGATGGATTTCAAGGGAAATTGGGAGTCAAAGCTTCCTCTGATAGAATTCACTTATAATAACAGTTATCAGGCAACCTAGGTATGGCCCCATATGAGGCGTTGTATGGAAGGAAGTGCAGAACGCCGTTATATTGGGATGAGGTCGGCGAGAGGACAGTTTTGGGCCCAGACATAGTGACCCAAACAGTGGAGCTAGTGAAGAAGATTCGGAATAGAATGCAAGCAGCGCAAAGTCGTCAAAAGAATTATGCTGATCAGCGACGAAGAGATTTGGAATTTTCGGTTGGAGATCATGTATTTCTTAAAGTGTCACCAATGAAAGGGGTACTGAGGTTCATAAAGAAAGGAAAGCTCAGTCCAAGGTATATTGGGCCATTTGAGATTCTGGACAGGATTGGAACGCGAGCTTATAGGGTTGCCCTACCACCAAATCTGTCCGGGGTACACAATGTGTTCCATGTATCTATGCTCAGACGATACATATCTAACCCCTCTCATGTGATCAGACATGAGACCATGCAGTGGACATCAGATCTGACCTACGAGGAATGCCCGAAACAGATTCTTGAGCGTCAAGTACGGAAATTGAGGAACAAGGAGATCAAGATGGTGAAGATTTTATGGGGAAACCAGCAGATGGAGAAGGCCACTTGGGAAACGGAACGAGATATGCGCGACCGCTATCCGGATTTATTTGGTAAGTCAATTTCGGGGACGAAATTCTTATAAGGAGGGGAGAATTGTAAGGCTCCCTAAGCCCCAGTTAGGGAGGTTATTAAATAAAGTAACAGAATGAGGCTTCATGGGCATAAACGCGAGGTTTAAATTATTGAATTTCCATAAAAAAGGGGATAGTGACGAGGTTAGAAGATGAATTGGTACAACAGGGTTAGAAGGATCAAAATGATAAGATTAAGAGGAATTAATTAGGGGTTAAATAACTCAACTTACCTACGTTAACATCAACTAGGGGAAACAAATATAGATTAAATGGTTATACCTACCTAAATTGACACTCATTAGGGAAACAAATAAGGGTACATTAGCCACCCTCACCTAAGTTAATAACCTAAGCTATTGCCAACTTAATAACCCTAGGTATAAAGAGTCCTAATCGTCGCATCACCCGGCACCCCACAGCTCAACCCTCCGTCTCCTCACGCGCCGTCAACCTCTCGGCGGAGCTACTTCTTCAGCTGTGGAAGCTGAGGGCGACGCTGGATTTGGAAGCCGATCGCCACCGTGAGGAGCAGATCGGACGGGGGAAAACGAGGACGCGCAGTGGAAGTCGCGGGGGTCTCGGGGAGGACAGGGAAGCGCAAGAGCAGGCAAGTGTATCTAACTGTGATATCTTGAGATCTATGAAGTAGAGAGGGGTGGAAGTCCTAAAGAAGGTGAGGTTTAGTAATAAATGCGATTGGTTTCTTCCTGTAGATGCTCTGATCGGTTTTTTTTTCGAGAAGATGTCCTGACTTGTTTGTCTTAGAAATGTTTCTGATTGTTGTTTTTTTTCCCTTATGGATGCATCCGATTGGCTTTTCTTTGTAGATGTTCCGGTTTGGCTTCTCCTCTGTAGGGATGTGTTTTGTTGGAGGATTCGGCTGAGGATTTTGCTTGGTTTGTGTATGCTTCCGAAATTTTTGACAGTGATTTCAGTTTTGACGGAGTTCGAGTTCCACAGTATGTGTTCCTGGAGGTGTTGGCTGGTGTCTGATGTGTTGGGGATGAGATTGAGTTCGTGTTTCTTTCTGTGATGAACATGGTTTTGTGAGTTGCACGTTACCTGCTTGTATAAATGTTAGATAGAGTTTTCTATTGCAATCTGAATTCTCTATGAGGTTCTGGTTTCAGTTGAGGAATTTCATGAGGATTTAGAGTTGATTTAATGACTCTGTGGGAATTTTGCTTTGAGATCTTTGTGTAGTTCCATTCGATTCACTTGTATCGCTGTATGATAGCAATTACTGGATTTGATTTGAAAATTTTGCAAAGATTCTTTTCTGTACTATTGGTTCATTTATAATGTTGTAGAAAATCTTAGATGACTCATCTGTGGAGGTGTTTTTTCGTGTTGATTATGCGATTTATTAGCCTTGTAACAAGTTTTTCCTTGGAGCTTATAACTGTGTGATCTTTTGTGTGGATACGGTTGGTAGGAAATTTTATAGAATGAAATGTTTATTTTTTTTTTGTAATTTTTATTTGGTGGTAGAATTTGATTGGTTACTAGTAAATTGATAATAGCCATGGGTATTGATCTCTCTTCCTTTAGGCACTTAGTCTTGTATTGCAAGCTTAGTTGCTAGTTATCAGGGTTTTTATTTCTTTGCAACTTAATTTCTGTACATGTTCATATCCCTTTACATGATATGTTTAACTTGAAAGCAGAAGGATATGGTAAATGGATATGTCAACAGAATTTGATGAATTGAGTTAATGCTAGGATTATGTTATGGGTATAATAAGTCTTATATAGCTGGTTGGTTAAATATGAACATATGTGGTAGCAGTACGGGATGGGTGACCCGGGATGAGCTCCGGGGAGGGCCCATCCAAACTTGACTGATACTGGAAATTTAAGTTTGCTTCGGCTATATGACTGGATGCATGTTCTCTACGAGGTACCTCTAGGTTCATGGGACTGTTGACTGGCTCTAATTGTGGTTACCGGATATGTGACATATTCATCTCATTTAGTTGTGTAGGAACTTTATTTACCACATCTTCTTTCACTGATATGCAATATTCTAGATATGTTTCTATTGCTTAGTCTCCTATCTCTACTACTTTATGGATGTCATGCTTTATCACATGAGATAATACTTGCTGGGTTGTAGACTCATGATGCCTACATTTCAGGTGAGGATGTGTCTCCGGGCACGATGGAGGGTCTACAGGCGGAGTAGGCGAGGAGGCGAGATGGACGCATGGCGATGTCCGGATATTAGGAGTGTTGAGTTTATGTTCTTCACGGGAAGGGTTTTGCCTTGGTGATGTCAAGAGTATCGGGTTTTCTTTGTTATACTTTGTGGGGAATGATGGCTTTTGCGTTTGATGAAATAATATTCTTTTGGGATTAGTATCACGTTATAAGTGTATGCTAGTTTGTGCTTTGTGGGTGGTGTAAAAAAAAAATGAGGGTTAGTTACAGGACGTTTCACGAAGCCTTGACATTTAGGTTTTTATTTGTCGGATATTTGCAATTGAGCGAGATAAATGCCTTTATGTACAAGGTTTTGGTACTCTGATTAAGCATTTGCGATAGGAGTTAGATTATGTTCAGGTTAGTTGCAATTTTTCTAGGATTCAGATTGTAAGTATCAGAGATCCAATGATCAATAATTCAGAAAACTAGTATTTGAGCACTGACGCATTATAAGTTCTTGTTCAGGGTGCTCGATACTGCATAGTTTTGTGTGGCCAAATGAGCAGTATAGGTCTTCTTTTGTGCTTAGTTTAAGTCTAGGCTTACTTGGGAAAGAAGGTAGGAGGAAGAGGGAGAGGGAAAGTGACAGAAATGTAACTGAATGATCATGCTCCACGTGCAATATACATCAGGAACTTCCTAATAAGACATAGTCAAGTCCAATAAATGACACTCATGAGGTCATAGTTCAAATTCACCCATCAGTTCATGTGTTGAGAGGTCGGTCTTAATCAAGTCAATTACCGCACCCGCAATGAAGAGACGATAAAATGGAGTGTTAATAATATAAATACAAATTGATTCTTTGTTCTAACAATTCAGAGTTTTTTTTGGATAAGTGGTTAGAACAAATGGATTCCATGCACAATTTGTTGAGGGTTTTCTGTGATGCTGTGGATTGTATATTATGTCAGTCTATTAACAATTGAGAACCATTTATTTAAGGCAAATCTACTTGTTGATGCTTAGTGATTATATGTATTGGGTTTATTAGACAAGTAGTTTAATGACTCCATTGTTGATGACAGGAAACATGCAGGGAGCAATTCAAGCACTCCGTTTGCACGGGAATGCCCTTAAGCGAGGTGTTCTCCAACACATGCGTGTGAACCCAGCGATGTTACCTACTGTGTTTTCACGTTTTGAGTCAGTTTCGCCAACACAGTTGGAAGAGCATGGTTTTGAAAGCACGACTATCCGGGATGTTCTTACAGCTAAGGGGAAGAATGCTGATGGTTCCTGGCTGTGGTGCACAACTGATGACACTGTTTATGATGCTGTCAAATCTGTAAATGGCCATTGTGTCAATCTTGTTTGGGATTACCATCCAGCTTTAAATAGTTTTAACTGATGGCTTATGCTCTACTATTTCTAGATGACACACCACAATGTTGGAGCTTTAATGGTGGTGAGACCCGGAGAAGAGAAGGCAATTGCTGGAATTGTTACTGAGAGAGGTAATTGGTTGTCCATGTTTGTTTTTGTTGGCTGTGAAATGATATTAAATGTGCTTATGGGTGCATGGATAAAGCTAAACATTTATGTGAAATCATAAGATATTTTCCAATTAGTTGGTAAATTTCTCAATTCTATGGCTGCTTGAGTAGATTCAATTGGGTAGATGATTTTCAGATGTTCTTCGGCAGCTTCAATTTTTATGGCAATCTTTTTACAACTGAGTGTATGCCAATGTGAAGTTTTAAATTTCAATTAAGTTAAAAATTATCTAATTATCTTGAAAGTTATTTTCATGACATTTTGATAATCACATTGTCTCAAACACAATCATTTACTTGATGCAAATCAATTGTGTGATGGTCCAATGTGTGTGCCAGTTCTCTCTAAGCAACAGATTTGTTCTTCACCTCTTCAAGACATTAGGGAAATAAGTTTAAGACAATTTTAACATCCTACAAGAGCAGTTGATTAGCAGATAAATTTGGTCTTCACCTCTGTTCAATATCTTTTTTGAAAACTAAGAACCAGTTTTGATAATGGTTCTTTTATGCAATTATACTTGCTGTACAAATTACTTGTGTTCTTAACGATTCCTTCTTCTTCAGATTATCTCCGAAAAATGATTGTACAGGGAAGATCTTCCAAGTCAATTAAAGTTGGTGACATCATGACTGAAGAGGTAAATTTCAATCTCAAGTTGTACAGACAATGTCTGAAAATTTTGAATTGAGTAGAAGTATTATTTCAAGATTTTGTTATTTTGCTTCCAATCTGATGCTGATTCTTTTCCTATATCTAGAATAAACTAATCATAGTGACTCCAGATACCAAGGTTCTGCAGGCAATGCAACTGATGACAGGTCTCTTTAGCAAGATTTTGTCGATAGATTGTCTAAATCAATTCAACTAGTTAATCTCTCAACATGTATTAAACTGCTGGTTTCATGCGTTTCAATACAACTTTGTTGGCTGTTTACTAGGACCACGTGGGAACTCCTTAAAAAGAGTTGAAGCTTCAACTCAATGCAGGGTTTATATATGAGGTCGAGGTTCAGTGAAGGATTCTATAATGGTATGTGGATATCATGTAATATTAATCTTAATGAAAAATGAGTATATTCCAATTTCCTAAACCTTGATGTATTATCCTCACTATTAACTTTTTAAGGCCTACCTACATAAAAAATAGATCTTTGTCTTTATATTTGAAGGCAAAATAATCCATGTTTTTGAATGTGATATGGGTTTCTCTTCTCTTGTTTCTGCTAGAGTATGTTGTTCTTTGTACAAGTTACACCGACATTAAGTTAACCGTGCATTTTAGAACTTATGTAATTTTCGATATTAGCATCCTATAATATGTCCTAATTAATGGATTGTTATTATCAACTCAAAAGCTAAGGTGCATTATTTCTTGTCTTAATACTCAAGTTTTTCCTCCTTTTTTTGAACAGGAAGAAAGCTTATAGGATAATTCTGGATATGAACAATGCTCGCTGCACATACTATTGGAGGCAGAATTTACACCAGACATAATTGATGCTCGCTTAAACCAAGCTGTTGCCACCCTTGAAGATCTTCTGAAATCTGTGGCAACAAAAACTTTCACCTAGGCTGCATCCTCCTCATTGTTCTACAAGATGTTGACGCGAATGTTATTATCGAAACATAGTCACTATTCAAACTCCAAATCTTGCAGGACGAGTCAATGGACTACTACAAGAAGCAACAGCTCAGGGAGTTGGCCATACTCAACGACACGTTGAGGGAAGAGAGTCCACAAATAAGCCCACAAACGTTCAGGGAGTTGCCCCACAGGAAACAGTTGTAAATGAAGTTTATTTGTTTATTTGTATTGGGATAAATTTTATTTGAATATGAGACATGTTTCTTCTTTTATGATTATAATTCTTGTATAAGTAACATTTTGAATGACATTGATATGGGGAATATTCTTTCTTTTGTGATTATTAGTTTTTATTATATATTTATATTGAAATATGATATATTGGTATTAAAAGACAATAGTTTAAAAGACAATGATTTAAAATCGCTATTATTGTTGTCTATCACCTTAAAAGACAACGGTTAAAAACCATTGTCGTAGCCCCAAAAACTGTTGTAACTGACAGCAGCATTATTAAAAGTGCTCTAAATAACAACGGTTTTAAATCGTTGTCTTTTCATTCAAAGACAACGGTTTTAAACCGTTGCAAAACTGCTGTCGTTTCATTCTACGATAACGGTTTTAAACCGTTGTCGTAGCCCCCACTTTTAACAACACTGCCAATTACAACGGTTTTAAAGGGCCTACGACAACGGTTTTTAACCGTTGTCTTTTAATGTTTTTGTTGTAGTGCCAAATCCAAGATCCTTTGATGCCTACAAAATAAGAATCAAATATTAGCATCAAATAATACAAAAATAAGATAATTTGCAATTAAATCCAAGAATACATACAATGCACAAAATATGATGCAAATATAGGTTTCATCTATGAACATAACATCAAACCATGCATATATGAATCAAAATAATATAGTAAAATCATGGTTATCAGGAGACACCTTCAAGCTGTTTGAGGCACCTCCAGTAGTCGTCAAGCTACTATTAGAGAACTTTTAAAGCCTTGGATTAACAACCACTTGAGTTGTAACCAAGTAATTTCTTGCCTCCTCTTTATTTTAGTTGTTCAGTTTATTTTTATTTAAATTAATTGTGATTACTAATTAAAGTCTAAAGTGTTAGTGCGGGAAGCATCCAACGATCTAACCTGTGTTTTGATTATGTCAAAGGATCTAAAGTTAAGTTGTTTTTGTTATCTAACGAGTTTGATTGAGATTGCAGGAAAGTCCTAAGTGTACTTAGGAAAAAGTCTTAGCTGTGGTTAGGCAGGTGGAAAACCCTAGGGAGTGATAACCCTAGGTCCTAGGGGGTGGTAACCCTAGGTGAGGAAAAGTCCTAGCTGCGATTAGGCAAAGGGAAAACCCTAGGGGGCGGTAACCCTAGGTCCTAGGGGGTGGTAACCCTAGGCGAAAAGTTTTGGAGGGTCAAGAGCTTCGGGCAAAATCCTAGGGGGTGGTAACCCTAGGTTGAAATCCTGGTGTCGCGAAGTAGGTGGAAGACTGGACGGGTTGTGGAGCGAACGTCCAGTATGAAGACCGGAAGCTTCGGACGCTAAGAAAAAGTCTAGTTAGTCTGGAGGATCAACTGGCAACAGGTAAACTCTCCTGAGCGGAGTAGGTGAGGACACGCTCCTCGATGAGGGAACAATATGCGTCAGTTTGACCTAGGGTTTCCGGAGGAGAAATCCGAAGTCAGAACCCGACAGTTCGGTGACTGTCAAAATTACTTTATTTATCTTATTTTATTGTGCTAACTCTGTTTTACAGGGTATACTTTGTTTGTAGACTAACATACCTTGCAGGATGTAAAGTGAACAAGAAAGCCTCGGATGAACAGTCCTGGGGCACCCTCCATGGAGCTTGGAGGCGCCTCGGGTCGCATGGTCGACAACCCCTCAGCAAGGCACGAGGGCGCCCTCCATGGAGCTTGGGGGCACCTTGGACGCTTGATGGAGGGTGCCCTCCATGGAGGTTGAGGGCTCCCTAGATGCTGATGGAGGGTGCCCTCCATGGAGCTTGGAGGCGCCCTCAGGAGGATAAGCAGAGACGAAGCAGGGCTTATCCACGCGCGGCTGACCTGGGGATTGGAGGCGCCCTCAATGAGGTTGAGGGCGCCCTCAACAGGCTATATATGCCTGGTTCGACCAGCAGCAAGGACACAACAAAATCTGACAATCATTCTTCCGTGTGTTGCTCAAAGATCGATCCGATAAAGCTGTAACTCAACCCCGACGACCAGAAGCTTCAAGTTTACTATTCTAAGTCGTCGGTATAATTTCCTTTATTACTTTAATATTATAATTAAAAGCTGTAATTTTCTGAACTGATAGTGATTGCCCAAAGTAAACACTCAACGAGCGTGAGCCTTGGAGTAGGAGTCGTCACAGGCTCCAAACCAAGTAAAACTCTTGGTGTTTGTGTGTGTGCATTATTGTTTTATTTCCGCTGTGTATTACTTGAAAGTTTTCCGAAACGAATGTGAAAGCCACGAGCGCTATTCACCCCCCCTCTAGTGCTTTCGATCCTATATAAAGCATGAGAAAGGGGTTGTTTTATGTTTGTAGTCAATTCACCCCTCTCTTGCTAGCCACACCAGGACCAACAATTAGTATCAGAGCAAGGGAGTTTCAGAAGAACTAACCGCTGATCAAAGCAAACAAGACGATGGTCGGATCAAGTTTCTGCCAGCCAAAGTTTGAGGGGGAGTTTTCTCTATAGAAAAAGTGAATGGAGGTATTTTTAAAGCTGATTTTGAGGTTTTATTAATAATAAAATATGATTTTATAGCTCTAAAAGATCAAAAAGGTGAAGAAAAAGAAGTGTATCTTTGGACAAAGAAGGAGTAAGTAGACTTTGTGATAAATGGATGAACCGAATTCCACCTTCTAAGCGTGCTACCAACTCAAGAAGTTAGCAGGATTGGGGCCTACAGATAAGCAAAGAAACTTTAGGAGAAGTTCCTAGAGCTACATGAAGAAACATTCGAAGCAAAGCTTGTGAGACGGGACCTACTTTGGAACCAATTGATGAACCTCTGGCTGAAAGAAGGAGAGTTAGTAGCGCAACCGCGCGCCAAATTGAAGGAGCTGATTACGAGACTCACGAATATCAAAGAAAAGGTAACAAACAGAGATTCAATAAGGTATGCTTTGAATGTTTTCCCTAGAATACAAGAATGGACGCTCATAGTTGACTCCTACTATATTTCTAAGGATTTAGAGGTAAGTTCATTAGAAATCTTGTTTTTGACTTTAGAATTTCACGAATCTAGATGTGTAGAATTAAAGGAGCCAAATCAGACAATTGAACTAAAGGCAAGAACGGACGATCCAGACTTTGAAGTATCAATCGATAAAGATGGGGTAGCCTTAATGGTAAGAAATTTTAGTAAATTTCTTAAAGCTAATAAATTTAATAAGTCGCAAGCGAAGAAGCACTTCGGAGAAAAGAAAAGTTTGATGCTACAACTGCTAAGAATAAGGGTACATCAAAGATGATGCCTCTAAATTAAAGAAGAAGGAGAAAGACAAGGGAAAAGATTAACAAGATCGAAGCATAAGATCCTGAAGGCGACATGGGACTAATCATCATCATTAGAATCAGAGTTAAAAGAGTACGCTGGATTAGTCCTGATGGAAAACCACCAGAGGAACGATGAAAGTTCCTCAGAAATGAACATCGGCGAAGGGGGAGGATCTTTAAAAGAAAGCAGAAATGAAGACAAAGCATCAGACCATGAGGTAAGTGAGGTACGAGCCTTACTTCCTAAAGAATCTTTTAAATTTATTAAAATGCTTTCCAAAAACATGCTAAAATTAGAAAATGGAAATGCTAAGACAAAATTAAACTTAACAAATTCACATCCTTTATTAATGTATGATAATTTAAAAATGAAAAATCAAAAACTAAAAGCATAAATAGAGAAACTAGAAAATGACTATGCATGTTCAACCATTTTTTAAAAATCAAGGTTTAGAAATTATGGTGGAATTAATTAGTACATTAGAAATCATAAGGGACAAATAAGAAAAATCCCTAAGAATTATGTACCACCCAAATTTTAATGAATATAGCAGGTAGGAACTTATATTGGGTTCCAAAATCATTTTTACATTGAATTCCCAATTTTTTACTAGGGTAGAAATTGTTTGACTTAGAATATTTTTTTAATAATTTTCTATTTGAATTTTATGTTCAAAATTTCTAAACTAATAGAACAATAGTGTTTTTGTTGAGAGAAATGTTATTTGGAATTTTCTGATAAATAATAAATTTTTTATGAATTCTTTTCTGAAAATTTGATTTTTAATATTAAAAATTTAAGAAAATATAAACTTAAAACTTTTATTTTTTTTTACCATTAAACAATCTATTTTACATATTTGGGTAAATTAGTATAACTTTTAGAGTAGAAAATATATGTTTAAAGATTTATTTTCAAAAATTAGGTTACTCTACTGAAATAAATTATTTCTATTAGATTAAATAATATCTTTGCGTGAAATTTTTTCTACTAATTTAGATTATTCTTTTTAAGTTCGATAAAAATTTTTAGGATTTTTTGAAACAAAAAAGTCATTTTTAAATTATTTTTTGTCAAAACAGGAGATTAAATAGTAAAATAGAATATTTTTAAAAATTATTTCTGAAAAATATTAGCCTACTAGTAATTCTCGTTATGTACCCCTTGAAATTTTTTAAAATTTTCTAACTATTTATTTTATTTTTCCTTATTTTTTATGTGATCAGAGGGGAGAAATAAATATAAGTTAAGCGAGAGGTGAGATAACTGAAAATTTATTCCTATACTTATTTGTAAAATAATTATTGTCTTTGATATTTTCTTCACTTATTTATTATATTACATTTTATTTTAACTCTAACTTTAATTCGGGTTGATGCACATCAAAAATGGAGAGATTGTAAGTACATCGTGATAGTTTTGATGTGGTCAACCGAGTTAAATTAAGTCATGTTTGTATTTGATGCCTTGTGTCTAAGTGTGCAGAAACTTAGGAACATAAAAAGTCGAGCGGAAGACATAGCGGACGAGAAGGACAGCACGGGAAGCAAGTCGACGGGCTCAGTGTGTTCAAGGGACGAGAAGCTGCGGAAGAGTACACCAGTGGATGAGAAGGATGCACACGATGTATCAGAGGGACAAGAAGCCGGGGAGGAAGTCTACTCGAAGAGAAGGGTGGAAGATGGGTTCGAGTGAGCCCAATTCTGGATGGCCGAAATCACTCAAGTGAAAGGAGTAGCAGAAGAGCTTACTCTAAGTTTGCTGCTTGTCCAAGTGCTTGGACTGAGTCCAGGCGCCCTACCCAGGCTAGATAGCCAAGGCGCCTTCAACATATTGAAGGCACCCTAGCGCCTTTATGGGAGGCGCCTTCTGTTGAAGCAATCTGGGTACCTTAGGTTTTGATGTTTCGGTAAAGGTTTAAGTTAGGTTTATTGTTGTATTTGATATGCATTGTGGGTGTGCAGGATACAGGTACAACAAGGAAAGTCCAAGGGTGATCTTAGCAAAGGAGGAAAGTCCAAGGATGAGTCTTAGCGGTGTAAGTCCAAGTATGTAGTCTTGGCAACGTAAGTCCAAGTGTGACTTGGAAATGGATGAAGTCCCGGAGGTGCGACCTCTTGGCAAAGGATGGCCCGACAACAATGACAAGGCCGATAGAAGCTCTAGAAGGTAAAACGTGAAGGATGAGGTGGCATCCGATGGACGCAAGACTGATGGAGGAAGCTAGAAGGCTAGGTCTAGGTTGGTAGGGCGAGGACGAGTGCTGAGTGAATGCACTCGAGGGTTAAATCCTAGGATTAGGGTTTTACTGTAGCGTTGCTGTAGTAGTACTGTAGCGTTACTGTAGCAGTCGACTAGTATTTTCATCAATCGACTGGTACAGTCGATCGGGCAGTCGACTGGGAGCGAATAGAATGCTTCTGTTCGTTCGGTTAGTGTGGAGCAGTCGACTGATGAACGTATCAGTTAACTAGTATCGAGCCGTTGGGTTGTAACGGTCAAATCTCCACAGAGGGTAGTCGACTGATAGTTTTGACAGTCGACTGATAGTTTTGACAGTCGACTGGTAGGCGGAGTTTTCTAACTCGTGGCCTATATAACCAAGCATTGGAAGCTTGGTTAAGGTTGATGAAATTAGTGGTGGTAAACCCTAATTAGTAGTCTACTAGTTTTCAAGTTCTTGTGAGTGTTGTGGTGAGGTTTCTCCACCCATAAGGAGCGACTTGAGATAGCCGAAGTTTGTCAGGGGTTAATCCACCGACGGATAGGGATTGTCCACCTTACGGACAGCCGTGGAGTAGGAGCCCTAATCTCTGAACCATGTTAAATGGGCGTGTATTGGTTTGCATTCATTCCTTTAGTGTTTAGTTTGTTTGTTTTGTTTGTATTCCACTGCGCAAGCTAACATCGTAGGAAGAGCTATTGATTTGGGAGTGTCGTCTATCCAACCCCCTTCTAGCCGGCCACCGATCCCCAACACCTTCAAGTTGTTTGAGGCGCCTCTAGTAGCCATTAGGCTAGTGTTGCGAAGAGATAAAACCTTTTCTCCTTAGAGGCACCCTGGACCGCTTTGGAGGCGCCTTCGAGCAACGGATATGTTTTTCCAGTGGTTATAAAAAGACACTTGAAGGTAGGAATTGAATAACAACTGAACTACAAGTCTTGTAATCACTTCCTAGTCTTTCTTGTGAGTTGTCAATGTCTGTAAGAGGCTACTCCGCCTTCAACAAAGGAATTTTTCTAGTGGAACACTTTCAAAGCCTTGGATTAACAACTATCTAGGTTATAACCAAGTAATTCCTCCATTCTTCTTTATTTTAGTTCTTCAGTTTATTTTTATGTAAATTAATTGTGCTTACTAATCAAAGTTCAAAGTACAAGAAAGGGGTTACTTTATTTCTGTAAGCAATTCATCCCCTCTTGCCGGCCGCACCGGGGCTAACACTAAGTTCCTGCACACTTAGACACATCGTATATCAAAATAACACATGACCTAACCTAACTTAGTTGATCATATCAAAATCAACTTGGGGTAATTTATATAGTTTTCCTATTGAAAAACCTTGGTCTAACTAGTCTATGATGTGGCAAGGTAGCTTTGGCTAGTTTCACTTAGCTAGGTAGACCAAATAGGGTACGCCTTACCCTACTTGACTCCTAGACCAAGCTTTGCTAATGTACTATTACCTTGCCCCACCCTAATAGTAGGTTGAGCAAGTCTCAATCAATTCTAAATCTTTATCTAACCATTTTAATTTAAGCAAGAAATAAAACTAAGCATGCATATTAAAGCAATCAATTAAGTTTATCTAATTACAAAATTAGTTTTTCTATTGGGTCCCTAGATCATAACCTCGATATGGTCTATCTAGGTAATAAATTTAACCCTTGGAGATCCAATATTAATTTGATCCAACTTGATTAGTCAAGTTTGATTTAGGGACACATGCTTGGACTTGGTTTCTATTTCTATTTACAATTGACAAATATGATTTGAAACATGAATTATCTTTATATCCTAGTCTAGGTTATTGTATACTGCACTTTGTTTTTCAAGAATCAAATCTAGATTTTTAGAACTCACAGTGAACCATTCCAAAGTATCCTTGAGTTCTTAGACTTGAGTTTTCAATGTGGAATTTTCTTTCTCAAGTTGTTGGACTTGAGTTGAAGTTCCACTTTAAACTTGCTCAGTCAAAGAACTTGGGTTAGTCTCTTCCTTAAGGGATATTATCTTCTTTTAGAGTGACTTGACCTAGATATTGGACTTAGCTAATTTACGCATCAAACAAGTGTTGGTGCAAGTTGCACCAGAATCAAACCTGAGTTTTGATGTTGTCAAAGGTTCAAGTTAAGTCTTGTTATGATCTAACAAGTTTACTGAGTGTGCAGGATGTTTACTCAACCAAGAAAGACCTAGTTGGAGGCTAGGCAGGAGAAATCTTAGCAAATCGTGGAACCCAGGTGCAAGTCCAAGGAGGTCGAGAGGACCTGAAGCTTGGCAGTATGATCGAGAGGTCTGGAGGACCTAAGATCAAGGGAAATGTCCTGGCGAGCCGATCAGAGCTAAGTGAAAAGTCCAAACTAGATCCGGAGGATCAAAGTTTGGCAGGTGGGTTGAGGTAAACAAATTGGAGGAGCGACTGTGAGGTCGAGTTCCAGAAGGGACAACCCTAGGTCGCTGATCCAACTGAAGAAATCGGGAAGGTTTCCAAGTTGAGATCAAGAACAGTTCTACTGTTATTTTATTACTCATTCATTATTATGTTGTGCACTAACATCTATGTTGCAGGAAGTTTTTGTTCTAACACTGTGCTGCAGGTCAGACTGGATCGGTCGACCGAATAAAGCATAACAGACAAAATCAGAAAGCAAACAGCTCAGACCAGATCAAAGTCAAAGTCCGATCAAAGCTTGATCGGTAGACCGAACAGTAAGATCGGTCGATCGATCCCTGGTGACTCAGCACAGACCAAGTTAACAAACATCGATCAACAGAAAAGGAAAAAGGCTGATCAGTCTACCGAACCGGATGACTGGTCGACCGATCCAATCAAAATTAACTGCAGCATTAATGAGGATCTCGGTAGATTTTGACGAACAGGGAAATAGACTGTTCGGTCGACCAAAAAATGGGTTCAGACGACTGAACCATTCATGAGCATTTACTGCGATAGATCGAGCCAGCTGCAGTCTTCAGCAAGGAAGGAATGGAGCTGGTTCGGTCGACCGAAAAGAGAGATCGGTCGACCGAACCTCCAGCACTCTTATAAATTGAGGCTCGAAGTCAGAGTGAAAAACAACTTTTCGAATCAATTCTGGTGCTCTTCTGCAAGCTGCCCACGCCTACGATTTCAGCAAGCAACTTCATTCGTGTCGACCAAGCTTCGTCTTTCTAATCTTATTGTCGGTATATTTATTTTATATTGCACTTAATTTACATAAGATAGTAGGTGTGTTACTATCTTAACATTCTTGTATCTGTACGATTCGCTTCTTTCCGAGGACTTCGGAAAGAAGGTTTTTATTGTTTTGCCCATCGGTGCAGTCAAGGACTGCGGGCCTTTGAGTAGGAGTCGAGCTAGACTCCGAACGAAGTAAAATACTTTGTCTCCTTTTTATTTCCGCTGCATGACTTTGATTTGAAAGAAAAGAATAGTTTTAAAAAGCACGATATTCACCCCCCCCCCCCACTCTATCGCTCCAAACGATCTATCAACAAGTAATTAAATTATACAAGTATTTATCTGTAGGAGAGCATACCTCATTATTTGGATCATCTGAAATGGATACTAATCAATGGTTCTCTTGGACTCGGCTTCAGATTCAATCTCGGACTCAGCTTCAGATTCAATCTCGAACTTAGCTTCATATTTGATCTCAGTTACTCATGCTTGCATCAGTAGTGCTAGAAAACTCACTTATTTTTCCTCATCCGATTCATAAGAAGACTTGGACCACGTTGCTTTCAGAGTCTACCTTATTCTTTGTTTTTTTTTTGTTTTTCTTGTTTTTCTTTATGTTTGGACACTTCGGCTTATAGTGTCCTTTCTAATTACACTTGTAGTAGGTCACTTCTGATTTAAATTTCATGGTTTGACTTGGACCCAGTTGCTTTCCCTAGGATTGGATCATCTTCTTTTTCTTAAGCATTTTTCGAACTAGGTTGACTAGTTCAAAGATTATTTCCCAGCCATCTTATGAATTTGATTTGTCTTCGGATTCGGTTCAATTCTAGGTTTGGGCTTTGACTCCTTGTTCTTGAATTTTTCTACAATTAAAGTGATACTTTTCTTGGCCGAAGTAGCATTAGATTGTTCATGTAGTTAAAATTAAAAAAATAACTCGTCTAATCTAATAACTAAAAGGTTTTTGAAAACCTTGTAAGCATCTATCATAGATGCTTACATGTATTCCTAAGAAAGGCTTTTAGTGCATACCTTATAATGTCATGATTTTTGATTTGTTGTCCAATTGTATGAAGTCAGTTTAGGATGTCCTGGATCTAAGCATGTAGCTAGATTGCCAACTCTCCTTCATGCATTTTTATATTATAAAATTTATTAAACAATAAATCACACTTACATACCTTTGTGTCGAAAGTGCCTTCATATAGCTCGATCAGCTTCTTCCATAGGTCCTTTGTGCTGATGAAGGGCCAGACTCGATTCAACTTCTCTTTGGTTAAGCCGGAATGGAGCGTTTGAGTCACTTTTGCATCTGCCTCAATCTTCTTTATTATTGGTGCATCCCATTTCTTGCAGGTGAGTGGTACTCCATCTTGAGTGGGGAGAGTGAATCTGGTTTGGATCACAATCCACATTTCCATTTGAGTCTTAAAGTGGAACTCCATTTGCCCCTTCCAAAAGTGAAAATCTTCTCTGGAGAAGAGAGGCGGTCAGACAAAAAATTATAAAAAAAAATTTAAAAATGATTAATTTGTTTGAAGATGTTATTACACTAATTCTGACTTATGGAAAAAATTTGAAAATGCAAAACTTGAAAAAAGGTGTAAGAATATTTTTTTTTGCTTAAAATAAATATATTCTTTGGTTAAAAAAATAAAAAGGCAAGCTCTTATAATGATTGCACTAATTGAGAACACCTCTGCTTTGATACCAACTATAGGATAAAGAAACAACACTAGGGGGGGGGGGGATGAATAGCGCTCGTGATTTTTTTACTTTTTTTTTGTAAAAAACTCGGAGTAATAAAAGTAGCAGAAAAAAGACAATGCTAACACTTTTAGTTTTACTTGGTTTGTAGTCTGTAGCGACTCATACTCCAAAGTCTGCGATCGACGATCGCTTTCATTAGACAATCCACTAGCAATTTAATAACTACAAAGAAATGATTATAATTTCACATAAAATAAATTATACTGGCAAAAATAATGTTTCGGTGTCAAGCACAGTTGTCGGAGCAGCATCGCAGTGTCGTAGTTGAAAGTTGGAGCAGTGCGACGAACATTTGAGCTTGATTAGAATTAATGATTAAAAGCTCTGTTCGAACCCTCCTTATAAAGGAGGATCCAGGCGTCTCTATGCCTTAGAGGCGCCTCAATTGAAGCTTATTTGATCTGCACTCATCGAGTATTATTCATGTCCATATGCCTCTATCCCTTTGAGGAGCCTTAATTACTGATGTGGCGAGCACTAAGCACAGCTCCTATCGGTTGCCTCTATATGGTCCTAAGAACCTCAATCCCTTTGTACGTCAATCCTTTTGAGGCACCTAGATCTGACATGCACCGACCAACCAGAAGCTGCCACCTCACCTTGCTCTACACGCCTAGGTGATAGAGGTGCATGAGTGTAAGTACCCCGTGATGGTTTTGATACGATCAACCAAGTCAAGTTAGGTCCTGCTGTTATTTTAATGCCTTGTGTCTAAGTGTGCAGGAACTTAGGAGCACAGGAAGTCGAGCGAAAGATGCAGCTAGCAAGAAGAACGACATAGGAGAGAGCCGACGGGCTCGGTGCATTCGAGGGATGAGGCACTGTGGAAGAGTACCCTGGTGGAAGAGAAGGAGACGCGCGGTGTTTCCGAGGGATGAGAAGCTGAAGCGGAAGACTGCTTGAGAAGGCCGGAAAATGGGTTCGGGTGAGCCCTATTTTGGATGGCCGAATCACCCAAGCAAGCGGAGTCAGAATGGAAGACCCGAATGAAAAGTCAACTTGAAGTTAATGTGGTTTGGGCGCTCGAACCGGTCTGGTTCAGCCGGGGCGCCTTGCCAAGGTGCCCTTGTGAGAAGGTGATTTGGGCGCCTGGAACCCTTCTAGGCACCTGGACCAAAAATTTTATCCAGATCCGTTCCGCCATGATCTGTTGCAAAGTGGATAAAATTTTATTCACACCTAGGCACCCGGAACCCTTCCAAGCACCCGAATCAAGCCTATAAATGCAGTCCTGATCCCAGCAGCTTAGAACATCACTTGTAAAATGACTTTTATTCTTGTTCTACTACTTTTGTGAGCTGCCAATGTTGTAAAGAGGTTACTCCGCCCAAAGGAGACTTGAGTGAACTTCATTTGTCTAAGATTAATAATCTTCTGATTGCAAACCTAGTAAATTCTCTTGCCTCTGTTTTTTAATCTATGCATTTACGTTTTGTTATTATACAAGTGTTTTTTTAATTTAGTTTGGAACGTCGAGAAAGGTTGATTTTAATTTTCAGGGCAATACACCCATCTCTTGTCGGTCGCCAAGGGACCAACAATGAGCACCTTTCAGGCACCTGTATCGGCTTGAGGCACCTAGATCCATTCACACGCCTGGATCAGTTTTTCCAGGCTTAGTTAATTCTGCAACACAGAGTTAGCATAAACAAATATATATAAATGAAATAACATAAATTGACAGTCTCAGATTATCTGGTCATAACTTTTAGATTTCACCAAAATCCTAGGTCGGACCGACACTTACTGTTCCTTCGACGGAGAACACGTCCTCACCTACTCCTCTCAAGAGAATTTACCTCCGCCAAACACCTATTTGGACTTTTGCTCAGGCTCCAATCTTGACCTCCAAGACTTCCACTACACGTTCGATCCTCGACCCGCCTAAACTTCCGTCTAGTGTATGCGACCCACAAGATTTGACGAAAAATTGCATACACTTGCATACGTTCGATCCTCGACCCACCATTAAAATTGCATACACTTGAAAAAAAATATTCCTAACCTCTAATAATTTGACGATCAGCTATAAATTGATCTTGTAATTTATCTCTTTTTACATAATCGGGAGACGGACTGTAAGGACCGTCTGGAGTCAGCGTAATCACCTTTTTTTGCTACAATGTTCCACCATTAAAACTTATTTTTCAATAAATAAAAATAATGAAGATGATTAATTCTTCTTGTTTTGAAATTTAGGCCCTAGAATAATGATACATGGTACCTTTTTAATTTCTCAAACATTTAAGAATTAAGTTAAGCTTCAACTAATTAACATATAAATTTTTCTTAATAAATGATCTAATGTGGCAAAAGGCAAAATCACTCGCCCCCAGCGCCCCCGTCGCACCCGACCCAAGGCCATCACGAGGGAGGTAAATCATAGCATCCTGAGCGAGCATGTGGCAGGTGGGGTGAGTTGCACAGGGACCGGGAATTTACACCCCAACTACCCCGAGTTTCGACCTCGCGACCTCATGTGGCAAGCATCCCACCACATACCAACTCAAATGACCTATTGGGTCTCTTAATAAACGATCTAAGAACATTGGACCGATTGTTTAATACTATAAGTATTTCTCAATTTACATGGATAGTTAATGTAAAATTTTATAAAATCAGATTGATCATCTCCCGAATAATGGGCGTAAGTTGATATCTTATGCCAATTAAAAAAAAGTTTAGGTGAAGCTATACAAAGAGTTAAGTGATTTTTTTTTTTTCATTTGTCTTCAGTTTTTCCTCCTTTAAAAATAGAATTTACAACTATGACCCAATTCGGAGCAAATGGAACGAATGTTCTTCTTGGCCCACCGTCTTCAGCCAATCAAACAGCGACTTCCTCCCGTCTCTGCTGAGTCAAGTCAACGCATTCCGTCTTCAAGCTCGAGCTCAAGGTTCCCTTTTCGTCTTCATCTACGGAGACGGAGGCCTTAGCCGACAGAGTGAGAAGAAATGGAGGATGACGACGGCGGCGACGAGAGGCTGTTTGCCGCCGTCCGCCACTTCGCCAGTAGCTTCAGACGCATCAAGTCCATGACGGATGACGCCCTCCAGGACTTCTACGACGGCAGCGTCCTCGCCCTCAGTACCTCCTCTTCCTCCGATCCCCACCGCCTCCCCGTTACCCTCGAACGCGACCTCCGCTCTCTAGAGCGCCACATCCATGGACTAGTCGACTCCAATCGCCTCATCTGGTCTGACTCCGCCGCTGCCTCCTCCTTCTTCCTTGAGTCCGTCGACGACCTCCTATCCCTCGCCGCCGATCTCGGCCGCCAGCCGGGCTCCGCCGCCGCCAACCCCCTCCTCGACCGCGCCGACCACCTTATTCGCCGATGCGTTCTCCGCCTCGACGAGGAGTTCCGCTCCATCGTCGGCCCGCCACAATTGATCGCAGATCGCCGCGACAGCGCCTACTTCGACGGCGTCGGCGACGACGAGAACATCCCCGTCGCGATACCCGTTGAGGCCTACGACATCGTCATCGACGCCCTTCCTCCGGGCTCCGTGTCTGACCTCAAAGACATCGCTCGGCGGATGGTGGCAGCCGGATTCGGCCGCGAGTGCGTGGAGACCTATGCTAGCTTCCGCCGCGCCTTCGTGGAGGAGTCGATCGCTCGCCTCGGCCTCCTCCCGCCCCCCGAAGGAGGATACCTTACCGTCCCGTGGGAGGAGATGGAGGACGAGATCCCCCGCTGGGCGGAGGCGGCGCGGATGGTCTTCCTTATCTTGATCCCCAGCGAGCAACGCCTCTGTGGTCGCGTGTTCGCTTCCGTGCCCCCTTCCTACGCCGATCTCGCGTTCTACGTTTCCTGCGCTCCCGCCGCAGCTGAGATTGTCTCCTTCGCCGCGGCCGTCGCCTGCGGCGACCACGGCCCGGAGCGCCTCTTCGGCCAACTCAACTTGTACGAGACTATCCGCAGCCTCCTTCCCGAGCTCGACCCCCTGCTCTCCGACGGTTACTCCACCGAGCTCCTCGGCGAGGTCGTCGCGGTGCACAAAGCACTCGGCGCGTCGATCCGACGGATCTTCTTGGAGCTGGAGAACCGGATCCGGCGCGATCCGGCCAAGGCCGCCGTCCCTGGCGGCGACGTCCACCCGATGACCAAATACGTGATGAACTACCTCGCGGCAGCGTGTGCGAAGGAGACGCTGGCAGAGGTGATGGCGGAGGAGGCCGCGCGGTCGGTGGTGCCGCTCCCCGTCCGCGTCGCCTGGATCGCCGACATCCTGCTCGAGAACCTCGACGTCAAGTCCAAGCTCTACCGCGATCCCGCGCTCTGTTTCGTCTTCCTGATGAACAACGTTCGGTACATGATCGCGAAGGCGGAGGGCAGCAAGGAAGTGGCGTCGCTGTTGGGAGAGGAGTGGTTCCGGCGGATGAGGACGAGGGTGCAGCAGTGGGCGGTGGAGTACCAGAGGGCCGCTTGGGGCAACGTGTTGGCCGCGCTGCGGGTGGACCGCTTCGTAGAGTCACCGGCGGCGACGGAGAGGGCGATGAGAGACAAGCTGGGGATGTTCAACAGCTACCTGGAGGAGATATGGAGGACGCAGGGGAACTGGGTGGCGGTGAACGAGGAGCTGTGTGGGGAACTGCGGGCGGCAATTGCAGCGGTGGTGCTACCGGCATACGGGAACCTGGTGGAGAGGTTGCGGCAGGCAGGGGACCGCCGTCGCATGGTAGCGGGGCGGTACTTGAAATACAGCGTGGAGGAGGTGGAGGCGAAGATCTACGAATTGTTCCAAGGGGCAAGGCCTCGTCCCCAGTGATTGTTTCTCTCTATCCTTCTTTCTTCCTCTTATTTTTCTTTGCTTTTGATCTGTTGTGTGTTTACTTTTAATTGGGCGGGTTTTCTAGGTAATACTCAAATGCCCTAATGTTTAATAATTTCCTTAAAATATTTTCTAAAACTTTATAAATTTAAAAATGTAAATTATATTTTTTAACTTAAAAAATTTTTAGATTAAACAACAAATTACTGAAAGTTTATGAAATATCTAAATCAATTTTAAAATTATAAAATCATATACTCTAATTTTAAAATTATAAAATCACGTATTCAATATTTATTTTACCCTTCCGGTCATTTGCTGAATTGATTATCATAGTGTAACAATCCATTCGGATATAATTCTTTTTAATGATAAAAATTTTTTGATTTGTGTTAAAAAATCATTGCTCTCTATATAGTGTGTAAAATTGATGTTCGATGATATAATCAGGAGAACTATATGAACACATAGCATTTGATTTTACGTTATTCCGAGCTCACTTGGTCCATTAACGGGTTTCGGCCAAAATCTACTAATAGACCTAGAGAATTTATAATAACATGGAATCAAATCTTATATGTTCACTACTAGGAGCAAAATTTAGGAATGAAAATTTTTTGTCCTAAATCTATAACAAATTTTATGACGAAATAAGAAATTGTTGTTAATTAGCAACAAAATTAACCATGGAAAAGTTTCATCACCAATTAGCAACAAATAATATTTTGTCATAAATTTTGTTGCAAATTAGGGATGAATTTCAATATTCGTTATAAATTCTGCATCGAATATCAAAATTCATAGCTAATTTGTAACAAAAATGATATTCGTTGCAAACTCTCTGATAAATTCAGAATTCGTCGCAAAAGCTTGCAAAAATATAGAAATTGATGCAACCATTTCCATGATGAATCAATGGATTCGTTATATACATTTATTTAATTTTTAATTTTTATTTTTTATTTAGGATGAATCCTAGGATTTTTTTTGCCATGGAGTAGTCGTAGAATTAAATAAATAAATAAATATGTCTGAAATCTGTTGAGAGACCTTAAAGAGTTCTGAATGAAATAAAACTAATTCCTATATGTTCATCTATTTCTCGTGATTATATAAATACTCTCAAATATTAATTTGACTTAATATACTGAGATCAATGATTTTTTTAATATGAATATTCCGAAAAAATCTAATTCATATTAAAAAAATATTGATCAAATATATTTGGTCAAAATTGATGTTTAAAGTCATTTATATAATCAGGAGAATTAGATGAACACATATGAACTGGAATATGAATTCTCTAGGTCCCTCAACCGGTTTCAGACATATTTAATTTTTTTTTTTCAATTTTGCGACGAATCCTAGGATTCATCGCGGACTGAATAAAAAATAAAATAAATAAGTAAATGTGATCAAAATTGGGAGATGAATGTAGAGTGTTTGGAATAATACGAAGCCAGTTTTTATGTGTTCGTCTAGTTCTCTTGATTATATAAATGACTTCAAACATAAATGTGACCTAATATATTGAGATCAGTGATTTTTTTTAATATGAATTAAATTTTTTAGACATATTCATGTCAAAAAAATCACTAATCTCAATACATTACGTCAATTTGATATTTGAGGGCATTTATATAATCACAAGAAATAGATGAACATATATGAACTGGTTTCATGTAATTCCGAGCTTTGTCCATCTGTTGATTTTGGTCACATTTATTTATTTATTATTTTTTATTTAGTCTGCGACAAATCCTAGGATTCGTCACCAATTATGTGATGAATCCAAAGATTCGTCATGAATTCTGCGATGAACCCATGGACTTATCATCACTTCTGCGACAAATCCATGAATTCATCGCAGAATTGAAAATAAAATTAAAATAAAAACTTAAATGTGTTTGAAACCATTTGAAAAACCTAGAGAGTTCGAAATGACATGAAACTATTTCCTATATGTTTGTGTATTTCACCTGATTATACAAATGCCCTCAAATATCAATTAAACCCAATATTTTTAAGATTACTTATTTTTTTTAATATCAAAATGACTTTAAATGTCTCTGAAATCGGTTGATGGACCTAAAAAGCTCAGAAATGCATGAAATTAGTTCCTATGTATTCATCTAGTTCTTCTGAATATATCTATACCCTCAAATATTAATTTGACATAATATATTTTTTTCATAGCTAAAAGAATTAGATGAACTTTAATCAATTGATAACTTAGTAAAAATACTAAAAAGTTATTGATGGAACATGTTATAGTCATTTTGATGTTAAAAATTCACTCCTTGAAATATGTTGGGTTAAATCGATATTCGAGGGTATGATATAATTAAAAAACTAGATGAATACATAGAAGTTGGTCTCATATCATTCAGAGCCCTCTAGGTCTCTCAGCCGGTTCACACACATTTATTTTTTATTTTTTTTTAATTATGTAATGTATCTATGGATTCATCTCAGAATTGGTGACAAATCCATTAATTCCTCACAGAATAACTAAATAAAAAATAAATGTGTTCGATACTCGCATATGAACCTAGAGATCTTGGAATTACATCAAACTGATTCCTATATGTTCGTATAAATCTCTTGATTATAAAAATACCCTTAAACATCAATTTGACTGAAAATTTTGAGATCAATGATTTTTTTAACATGAATATATCTGAAAAATCTAATTCATGCTAAAAAAATCACTGATCTTAATATATTGGATTAAATTGATATTTAAAGATATTTATATAATTAGGAGAACTAACGAATACATAGAAACTAATTTCATGTCATTCCGAGTTCTCTAGGTCTCTCAACTAGTTTTGGATACATTTATTATTATTATTATTTTTTAATTCTGTGATGAATCCATGATCTGTGATAAAGTTGGCGACAAAGTATTTTTGTCGCCAAAACCCCTAAAGATTCAACACTTACTTGATCCCTCCATTTCCTTGTCCCTTTTTCCCCCTCGGCGGCGATGACTTTAATTTGGTGGTGATCCCTCTCTTATGACGATGATCTCTGGCTGGTAAGCTCCCTCTCTCTCTCTTACCCTTTTCTCTCCTCTCCGATGAGTAGTCGACCTTGGCTGGCTGTGGGTAGCTAATAAGTGTGAAGTATAAAGAATTTTCATCGTGTTTTCACACTATATTTGACCTAATTTTGCATGCATGATTTGAGATATCTTGATTCTATACTTAAATTCATGTTTTATTACTCCTAGATACTACTCTCGTGTATTTTGGATTACATGAGTAAAGGTTAGAGTGAAATGGAGAGCGGAGAGATTAAGTTGAAGAAGCCCTACTTTGCCACGGGCAACCGTGCCCGGTTTGAGTGCCTCACCATAGGCGGTCAGGCCCAGTGGCATGGACAATGCCTGGCTCTGCCTCCCTTCCATGACTTGCTCATGCCCTGCGGCACGGGCTATGCCTAGCGGCATGGGACATGCCTAGCGATATGGGTTGTGCCGATCTCAACTAGATTGCCACGGGCACCCATGCCAGTAGCACGAGTCATTGCTTGCCAGATCTAGTGCTTCTATGTTTGACACAGCCGCCCGTGCCAAGCAACACAGCCCGTGTCGACACCCCATTTTCCAGCACTATATATTAAGGGATTTTCTCCATTGGATTGGGAATCTTGATCTAGGGTCATCCAAGGACCCCAAAGAGGCTAGAGGAGGGGTCATGAAGGCGTTCTGGATCCGTCTACACATCAAGGAGAGATTGGGAATGACTAGGAGGAGGATTCACGAGCAATCCTAAGTTCTTATTCCTCTTCTCTATTTTTCTGGATTTGAATCTGTTTATCTGAGATTGCTGATCATGTTTAGTGATTGTAGCTCCTTATTTATAGGGTAATTTCCTGGATTCTAGGATTAGGAAGTAACCTCCATGTGAAATAAACACTATTTTTTGATCTATGTATATTTTCTTACCTTATTTCTGTGATGTATTGGATTGTGGTCTGGATCTACTGTATTAACATAATTTTGATGTCAAAGCATGAGATTCATATCCCACGAGAGTTTAAGGATGAACTAAAATGAGAACTGACCCTTCGACCAGTAGAAAATTGAGATGCAGAGAGTCGGATACTAAAGTGCAACCCAGTATGTCATGGGGAACCCTAGGCTGTCATAGAGTTTAATGGATCAAACCTAATTCATCATCACGCAGTATGAGAAGAGGGTAATTAGAGGTCATGGGATTTAGTGACAGGGTCCCCCTAGGTTATGATCATTAGTTATGATCCTTCTGAAAGTAGTCGATGATTAGAATTGATACACCATTGTAGAAGCAAAAATTCATATCAGATTACCATATGATAGTCTACCTACATAAGCCAATATTAAGGACAAGAACTAAGACATAGATCAAGTATTTACTAGCATAAAGGTGAAATTGAAATCCTAGGATCATTTTCTCTAACTATTTTTCTTTTGCCTTCTCTGTCTCCTAGTTTTCTTTGACTGCTTGCTTTAATCACGCTCTACCTTCCTATTGTGACCTCTTTGACTTCCTTCTCTCTCTTGCCCTCTTCTTTCTCTTTTCGCATCTAGACTTCAGTAATTATGTTCATGACACTTGACATTCCTGATTTGGTCTAGACAATTAAGTTTGATTAGTAAGTTAGTACTCGATCTCTAGTCCCTATGGATTCAATCTTTGTATTACTTGACGATATTTCCGTGTACTTACGAATATACACACATCAGCAGTCATGACTGGCCTTGGCTAGCTGTAGGTGGCTACGACTAGCATTAGTTGGCCATGGGCTATCGATTTTAGCTTTGCCTAGCCACGAGCGGTTCTGGTCGTGACTGCTCTTGGCTGGCCGCCACTGATCTTGGCTGCTCTTGGCAAGTATTGTCCATCCGCGACTGTTGTATTTATTATTTTTGTTGGTGCAATTTTCTTTAGGTCAAGGTTAATCAGGTTGACTAAGCTTGAGTTGGCTCAAGTTTAAGTCTGATGTTTAAGTTTTAATGTTTGATAATATATGAAGATTGATGGTCAAAGTTTGACCAAAAGTCAAGTAGGTCAAGGTTGACTAAATTTTGATTGGGAAGTTCTAACTGGAGGTTAGGAAAGGGCAAGTCCAATGGGAAGGTTGGAAGAAGATGAAAAGTGGGTCAGTGTTGACCAGACACTTGGTGTGAAAGTCGTAGTTAGTGAAGCCAGACAATTGAAAAGTCTTGGTGAGTGATGCCAGACAGATTGGAAAAACCCTAGTGAGTAAAATTAGGTAAATGAAAATCTTGGTAAGTGAAGCCAGGTGAAAGTCCCGATAAGTGAAGCTAGGCAGTTGAGAAGTTCCGGTGAGTGAAGCCAAGCAGTGTGAAAAGTCCTAGTGAGTGAAGCTAGGCAGTGAGGAAATCCTGGCGAATGAAGCTAGGTGAAAATCCTAGTGAGTGAAGTTAGACAGATGTAAATCCTGGTGAGTGAAGTTAGGTGGTGAGAAGTCCTGGTGAGTGAAGCCAGGCAGAGGAAAGTCCATGTGAGTCAAGGTTGACTGAACACTTGGTGTTTGAAAGCTCAAGTGGATCATTGATATGCGCAAATATTATGATCATTTACGCATGCTTTAGCGCACATTGGCGTACTTTATGCATATATATTCGTTGCATGATTGCCTCGTTCATCTTGTATTTATTATATATACTCTTTTATTCGGATATCTGTTCTTTGTTTGGTTTTGTGTTGACAGGGACAACTTTTGGAGTGAAAATGATGATTATTAATGCACTGGAACAAGCCGAAGAACACGGCCGTGCACTCTTGGCACGGTCGTGTGACCAGATAGAAGGGGAGCAGTGCACGACCGTGCAATCCCTGCACAGTCGTGCGGCCGAGACCGAGGCAGTTCAACACACGACCGTGCAACCCTGCACGGCCGTGCCACCCCAAGACCGAGACCAGGAAGTTCCCGGTCGTGCATCCTTGCACGGTCGTGCGGCAGGGACCGAGGCTAGACACCACGCGATCGTGCCAATTGGCACGGTCGTGTCGCCGCAGCCAAACCCTAGTCTATATAAGGAGTTTAACCTTTTTTCTTGAGAGGGGAGAGCGCCGAGAAGCGGGCCGACAGTTGAAGAAACATCTTGGAGACATCCCACGCTGTCTTGGACCTCCGTCCAATGATCTTCCAGCACCGCATCGATTCCAGAAGTAGAGGATTAGACCCGAAGGCCACTCGTCGACATAGGATAAGCATATTCTCTCCTTCTTTCTCCGTGTCTGAGGATTGTATGTTTATATACGTTATGTCTTTGGGTATTTCTCCGACACTTATGGAGTAGATCCTTTGTTCTAGGATTAG
Source organism: Zingiber officinale (assembly GCF_018446385.1). Classification (NCBI taxonomy): domain Eukaryota; kingdom Viridiplantae; phylum Streptophyta; class Magnoliopsida; order Zingiberales; family Zingiberaceae; genus Zingiber; species Zingiber officinale. The sequence goes on along the minus strand of NC_056002.1, from coordinate 94,012,047 downwards.
GGAGTAGTTGTGGTTCGATTTGATGTAAAACTCGCATTATATTTACACTCGCTGGATGATCTTTTATGCTTTGTCTCAATTGCTTGATTGCGTAGAACTTGTTAACCTCATAGAGAGATTATTCCTAGATCATATACCCGAGGGGCCCTAGTGACAAGGGTAACTCATTCACAGACGTATAGGATACTTTCTTGAAAGGAGAGACAAATTCTCCTCAAGGAAGCGAGAGACCAAACCTAATCCTTAACTACTATTTTTAACTTACTAGTTAGAGTCGCATTCTCAAGATTTACCGAGGTGCCCTAGTGACAGGGGTAAACCGTGACAGGACTTCTTAGGGTCCTTCTTTATTCTGGTACGTAAGAATAGCCGCTTAGCTTCCGACAATTGCATGTTAAAGGACAACGAGTGTACGATAAAGCGTGACACATCAATGCCACCACAACGAAACCGACCTCCTAAAACTCCTCACAACCAAGAAAACACTTCGACTCACCTTCTCTTGACTCTTCTCCCCAACCTTTCTTCCCTGGATTATTCACAACCATTGGTAGTCTAGCTAACCCTTAGTGAACAATTGCTAGTGCTTATAACCAGTCCTTGTGGGATCGACATTTTTATTACTGATGATGAATCCGTGCACTTGCGGTTTGTAACAGTCAAGTAGGACCAAACATTTGGCACGAGATGGTAAGTCCAAGTGGGTCATGCTTCAATCGATCAATTGATTGATTGAGAGAGTACTACGAGCAGAGGTAGCCCAATCGATTAAGTCATCAATTGAGAGAAAGCGCAAAGAGCACAGTGTGCTTTCCAATCGATTGATTGGGCTACTCCAATCGATCAGCCGATCGATTAGAGCTAGTTTTCTTGCGAATATGCTAGAGAGCTGGAATTGATTGGTCAATTGATTCTAAGCTTCTGCGAGAACACAGAGCTGCTATGAATTGATCAGTTGATCAATTGAAGCCTCCCTAATCGATTAGTCAATTGTTTGGGATATGACCATTACGTAGGTTGCGAGCTTTGGATGGTTGTGATCGCTAGCATCTGACGTGGCAATCGATTGAGAGAAGACTCAATCAATTAAGAGCCCTAAAATGCAAATATAAAGGTGACAACGAGTTCAAACGAAACATTTCTTCACTCCATATTCTCTGCCAGTTTTTAGAAGCTTAGGGCTGAGGTGTTATTGCACTTCAAAGCTTACAAGAGGTATTCGCAAGCAACAAGAGATCAAGCAAGAAGACTTTCCATTTGTATTTGTGTATTTATTTCTTGTTTTGAGTTGTATTTCTTGTTCTTGTATTGTACGAGGTTTCTCCACCTCTAGATTATTTTCGAGAAGGAGTGTTTACATAGTGGATGGTGTGCTCGTGTGTGGATCCTTGATTAGTCACTTTGTCTTGAGGTGGATACTAAGTAAATCCTTTGTATTAGCATTAAAGAGTTTGCTTTGAGTATTTCCGCTATAAAAGATCATCACCGACGAAGTGAGAAAGCTATTCCCCCCCCCCCCCCCCCATGTGACCTAACAAGTGATATCAGAGTGATGCCGCTCTTCACTGAAATCATCGCTGGAAAGGGCAATGAGCTAGAGGAAGAAGAAGAAATTGAAGCTTTAATTTTAATAAGCTAAATGCTATCATAAAAAAGGAGCTCAACTTTAACATGGATTTCTAAGATGGAATTGGATTCGACACAATGATGCCTCCACCATTCACAATGACGAGCTTCAATTTTTAGAAATCAAGGATCGAGAATTTCTTGATGATGGAGATAGAGCAATAATTTGCTCTAATGGAAGACTTTGAAGCTCCAAAGGATTTGAAAGGCAAAATAATTGAGAAGAACAATTGGAGCAAGGATCAAATTCAAAGATGTGAGGCAAATAACAAGGTAATCAAATTATTGGTTAGTTTATTTCCTAGCACTACTGTGCAAAATTGAAGAATTTCAAGATGCCAAGGAGATTTGGAGCAAGTTGACAAGAATCCATGAAGAACCCTCCACTATATTAAATCAAGAAAAGTCCAAAGAGGACAACTCATTGGATCAAGATAAAGAGGAAGAGGATTCAAAGGTTGAGAGGTGATCAACATCCGAGGAGAAAATTCAAAATGATTCATTTTCAATGGAGTGCAACGATAAAGGCAAAGAGGGAGCATACTTTTTATTTCATATGCATGAGGATTCGGATGGTGTGAGATACTCAACATCCGAGGATGAAGATGAAGAGACATCCACTTTAAGGATTGAAGGGGAGTGTAGATCAATGTAGGATCAAGAAGAGGCCTCTACATCCGGATAAAGAGAAGAAAATGTCAACCCTATAAATGAAGGTATACAAATTTCAATTGTTAATTTGAGTGTAGGGAGAAAGGGCATTACAAGAGTAAGTCCCTAAGTTGATCATGAAGAAAGGTCAATTAACACCTAAGGACAAGGAGAAGATCAAGGAGGTCGGCCTCTTGGTACGCAAAGACAAAGAGTACATTGTGTGCTTTCCATGCAATTAACATGGATATTATTGGAGGCAATATCCAAAGGGGAAGAATCCGACCAAAGTCAAAGGAGGGAACTCAAGTCAAGGAAGAGCTTATAAGGGGAAACCAAGGTATCACTTATTGAACCAATTCCTTTGACCTATGATAAAAAGCATGCTAGGTCTAATCTAAATCATTTTAATGTTATTTATCATAATAGAAAATATGATAGAATTAAATAAAAATATGTAGTGTATCATGCTAAAACTACCACACCTAAGTCTAGGAAGGTAGGTGATAATTTAGGCAATAACTTTAAGAGTTTTTGATACATGCATAAGAAAAGGAAAACTCAAGGTTTTAATGAAAAATCAAAATTTGAGAACTTAAGGAGTGAAAATCAAGTCTTGAGGTTAAAACTTGAAAAATTGGAGAGGACCCTAGAAAAACTTACAATTAGTGACAAAAGATCAAAGAAGTCAAATCTAAGTCAAAATAGACAAGAACTATCCAACGGTAGGAGAGATTTGGGTTACAAACCTCAAGCCAAGAAGGATGTCACTTCTTATCATAGAGTTCCATATACTTATGGAACTAACCCTAAGTCTAGGGGTTAAATCAAGATTTCAAGGAAGGCCATTCCTAGAAGCAACCTTGAAAAGAACAATGTGATGAAGACTTTTAAGAAGTTTAAGAAAGTAACTAAGAAGGTCAGAAGGGAAGTTATCCCTAGAGTTGACCTAGAGGAATCAAGTATGATCAAGGCTTCTAAGAAGTCTAGAAAGTCATTAGGAAGGTATCAATGGAAATTATCTCTAGTGAATACCTAGAGCACCCAACACCAATTAGTTTTGGGTTCCTAGAAGTATGTTCTTTACACCCTAAATAGGTTTAGAGAGTGTCAACTCTAATTGGAAGGATAGTTAATCTAAGCTTGAAGAAGTTGACACTTGGAGGACATTTTCAAGGTAGTTATACTTCTTGAAAATGAGAAGATTTAATTGGTTACTCTTTTTGAAAGAGTAAAATGTGTCAAAACTTAAAGATTTAGATTTAATTAAATTGACATAATTTAGTTAAAAGTAAAAGAAATACCAAGTTAGGATTTTGACATTTTCTTTGGAGAAAAAGGGGCAACTTAGGATTAATTTTAGTTTAGCAATTAATTAGAGATACTTCAATAGATAATCTAGATATATTATTTATGCTAAATTGTCATACTTTTTTTTCCCCATTATATGCCATGACATCATATTTTACATTCAATATTTGTTATGAAAAATAAAAATATCATGTCATGTCATATATACATCATGTAGCTATATTATATATATATTTTTTAAACTTATTCATTTTGATGTATACCATAAATCATCATATATTATTTTAATTCATTGTAATTAAGGATAATGGCATTAATCAACAAGTGACATCCTAGGTGGATGATTAATTTTAAAATGCCTAGATAGAAATACCTTATCCTTTAATTTAGGGCAAAATCAAAAGCTACATCTCATAAGGACTATAAGGTGACTTGTATGTGTTTTAATACACATTAAATACAAGTAAGATATTAGGAGGATGAACAAAACTCAAGATGTTAATTTAGTGTATCTTTTGAGTTTTTAGTTTCATCAAAACATATAGTTATATGTTATCCAATCATTGAGAAAGCTAATGTATAAGTCATGTGCATTTAGCCCAAGAAACATAGTTGGAAATTAGTTTTGAAAATCATTTCAAAATATTTTTAGAAAACCTTCGTGAAGGCTATCTTTTGATAGGTATCTCCATTGTATAGTTAGGCATGAACTAGAGTAAAATATTAAAGTTTTCAATGGTTTTAAGTTTTTTTTTTTATCAATTTTTGAAAAATGGATGTATTTTCTTATAAAACTATTTTTTTCCTGATATATATGACTTAAATAATGTCTACAAAATTTTTTATGATTTTTGAAAAATCATAAAATTATTTAACTATTTCTGAAATTTTACTAAAAGTCAATTTCAGAAAAATCAGAAACTCAATCGATCAGCTAATCATTTGGGGGAGTTTAATCAATCAGCCGATCGATTGAACTGGATTTTCCGTGAGCAGAAGCTCTCGGAATTGATCAGTTGATTGATTGACCCTATCTGTATCAATCAGTTGATCTATTCATAAGCTTTTTCCGTGAACAGAAGCTTACGGAATCGATCAGTTGATCGATTGAGTAGCTTTAATCGATTGAATCCCAACTTCAATCGATTAGAAAAAATGATTTTGGTTGTATTAGTTTGATTTCAGTCCATTAATCTACTTTTAGTCATTTTAACCATCTTTAATCCTATAAAACTCATTTATAAATACGTTAGGGTAGTTTTCTTGAAGAAAACAAGATTGGAATAGTTAAAGAAGACTAAGTTGGAGTTTAGGTAGAGGTTTACATTCAATTTTGATTCTTAAACCTCAAAACTTCAAATTTTGGATTTTCTAAAGGTTTAGAAATTCTAAGTTATTGTTGGTGCAATGACAAAAGAATAGAGCATGTTTTTAAGGGGAGCTACTCCTTAAAGACATGAATTTACTGTTGGTGCAATATCCCTCAGGTCAAGGTTGACCTGGGTAACCAAGCTGAGTCTTGGTTTGGGTTTAGATGTTTGACAATAAGATATTAATTGAAGAAGAGTCAAGTAGGTCAAGGTTGACTGGATACTTGACTGGGAAGTCCTAACTGGGATGTTAGGCAAAATGAAAGTCCTGGTGAGTGAAGCCAGGCAGAAGAAAAGTCCTGGTGAGTGAAGCCAGGCAGAAGGAAGTCCTGGTGAGTGAAGCCAGGCAGAAGGAAGTCCTGGTGAGGGAAGCCAGGCAGAAGGAAGTCCTAGTGAGTGAAGCTAGGCAGATGGAAATCCTGGTGAGTGAAGCCAGGTGAAAGTCCTAGTGAGTGAAGCTAGGCAGATGAAAATCCTGGTGAGTGAAGCCAGGTGAAAGTCCTAGTGAGTGAAGCTAGGCAGATGAAAACCCTAGTGAGTGAAGCTAGGTGAAAGTCCTGGTGAGTGAAGCTAGGCAAGGGAAAATCCAGATGGATCAAGGATGATCGGACATCTGGTGCTGGGAAGTCCAAGTAGGTCAAAGGATTGACTGGATACTTGGCATGAAAGAAAAGTCCAAGTAGGTCAAAGGGATTGACCGGATACTTGGCACAAAGAAAAGTCCAAGTAGGTCAAAGGGATTGACCGGATACTTGGCACAAAGAAAAGTCCAAGTAGGTCAAAGGGATTGACCGGATACTTGGCACAGAGAAAAGTCCAAGTGGGTCAAAGGGATTGACCGGACACTTGGTAAGGGAGTCCTAGCAGGTCAAGGGAGTGACTAGATGCTAGGCATGACATACCAACAGGTCAAGGTTGACCGGATGTTGGTTTGGGAGGTTTAGGACTTGGTTTTGGGTAAAAACCAAGCGCTGGATCGATCAGTGGATCGATCAGTGGATCGATCGGTGGATCGATCAGTGGATCGATCCGTGGATCGATCCAGAGGTCCCAATCGATCGATGGATCGATTGGGACGCTGCTGCTTCGCGCGATAAGCGCTGGATCGATCCGTGGATCGATCCAGGCGCTTTTCCAAGAGCACAGGCGCCCTCTGGATCGATCCGTGGATCGATCCAAAGCCTCCGATCGATTGGGAACATTCGAATCGATCGGGATCCGACCGCTGGCATCGATTAGCCGCAGGCGTTCATGGCCTGCGGTATCGCTTCTCCGATTCACTCCAGTTTACTCGCCAGCTCCTCCACAGCGCTCTCAAAGATCAGATCGCCAGTTCTTGAAGGATCTTGGAAGCTTTCCAAGTCAAGAGGCGGATCAAAGGCAAGAAGAGAAGCTAGGGTTAGGGGTTTCTGTACTCATTGTAAGCTTTGCGCTTGTATTTTGTTTCCCTTTCCTTCTTCTTGTATTGAGAGTCTTGTAGGGCTTCTCCGCCTCGGTAGTTACCGAAAAGGAGTGTTTTCATAGTGGAGGGTGCGTGGTGGTGTGGATCCTTGGACTAGTCACCTCTTGTGAGGTGGATACCAAGTAAACCAACCGTGTTAGCGTTGTTGTATTTGTTTCTATATTTTCTGCATATTCTTGAAGAAACAAGCAACACCGAGCAACGAGCACGCGACGAGCTATTCACCCCCCCTCTAGCTACTTTTCGGTCCTAACAAGTGGTATCAGAGCGAGGCCGCTCTTCACCGGAATCATCGCCGGAAGGGTCAAGCATATCAAGAAAAGCTAGAGGGTGAAGAAGTTGGAGCAAATTCTTCAAGTTCAAGACTTTATCAAGCTCAACTTCAAGATGCAATTCCAAGATGGGCTTGGATTTGACACAAGGGTGGCTCCACCATACACTTCTACGAGTTTCGATTCTTGGAAATCAAGAATCGAAAATTTTCTTATGATGGAGATAGAGCAATGGTTTGCTCTAATGGAAGGCTTCAAGGCTCCAAGAAATTCAAAGGGCAAAGTTCTAAAGAAAAGCAAATGGAGCCCGGAGCAAGTCCAAAGGTGCGAGGCAAATGACAAAGTGACCAAGCTTTTGGTCAATTTATTGCCAAGCACCATCCTTTGCAAAATTGGAGAGTTTGAAGATGCAAAGGAGCTATGGAGCAAATTGGCCAAGCTTCATGAAGAGATCCTCTCCACTGTACAAGATCATGAAGAATCCAGAGAGGGTGACTCTTTGGAGCAAGACCAAGAGGAGGACTCCGAGGTTGAGAGATGCTCAACCTCCGAAGAAGAGGAAATCCAAGAAGCTTCATCCTCAAGGGAATGCAACGAAGGGAACAAGGAGGGAGCATACTCCTTGTTTCATGTTCAAGATGATGAAGCCTCCAACCCTAGGATTGAGGGGGAGCAATCCTTGGTGACGCCGGATCAAGAAGAAGGAGAAGCTTCTACATCCGGGTCAAGTGAAGAAGAAGAAGATGGTGCCACCTCCGAAATTCAAGAAATAGCAAATGGAGGAGCAAGTGCCATCCCTACACAAGAAGGTATAAATGTTTCAATTAAAAATAAAAATCATATAATATGTTTTGAGTGTAGGGAAAGTGGGCACTACAAGAGCAAGTGTCCCAACTTGGCCAAGAAGAAGGGTCAAGTGACGCAAAAGGGCAAGGAGAAGCCCGAGGAGACCATTCCCGGAACAAAGAAGAGCAAGGAGCATATCATATGCTTCTCTTGCAATCAAAAGGGGCATTACCGGAGTCAATGCCTCAAGGGGAAGAAGATGGTCAAGGCTCAAGGAGGCATTAGTCAAGGGGGAGCCTCCAAGGTAAAGAAGAAGGTAACATTCATTGAGCCTATTTCCTTGCAAAATGGTAAAAAGCATGCTAGATCAAATTTTTATCATTTTAATGCGATTTACCATAAGAATAGGAAGCATGAGGGCTTTAAGGAAAAGCATGTGGCCCTACATGCCAAAACTACTATCCCTAAGGCTAGGAATGTAGGTAAAAACCTACGCGATAACTCTAAGGATGTAAGATATAAGCCTAGAAACAAAAATGCTCATGGATCAAATGAAAAACCAAAAACTAAGGACTTAGTGATAGAAAATCAAGTCTTGAGATCAAGGCTTGATAAAATGGAAAAGACCCTAAAAAGGATGGAAAATATCCTATTAGGGCAAAATGAGCATAACCTAGGTTTAGGGGTACAAAAGCCATCCAATGGCCATAGAGGTTTGGGATACAAACCAAAGGCTAAGAAGGATGTGCCCTCTTACCATAGAGTTCCATATAGTTATGGAACAAACCCTAGGTCTAGTGGTCAAGCCAAAAATACTAGGGAAGTCATCCCTAAGAGTATTTTTGCAATAAATGTGACTAAGACTTCTAAGAAGTCTAAGAAAGTCACAAACAAGGTCACAAGGGAGGTTATCCCTAGAGAGTACCTAGAGCATCCAAGAGCACCAATAGGTGTTGGGTTCCTAGGAGCATCTTCTCTACCCCATAGATGGGTTAGAGAGTGTCAACTCCGATTAGAAGGGTAGTTAACCCAACTTTGAGGAAATTGACACTCAAGGAGCATTTTCAGGGTTTTTGTTAACCTTTGAAAATGAAATGGAATTATTATTTACTCCTTGAAAGAGTAAAATGTGCCAAATTGGAGAAGTATTGATTTTATTTTAAAGTGGCACAAATTTGAGAAAACACAAGAACTACCAAGTTGGGATTTTGGTATGTTCTTAGGAAATTAAAGGCAAACTAAGCCTTAATTTAAAAGTGCTACTCTTGTGGAAAAATGGAATATGCCAACATTTGAGGACATGTTTATTTTCAATTGGCATACATTAAATCAAGGAAATTAGAAATGCCAAATTTAGGCTTTGGCATTCTCTTGTAGCATTTTAGGGCAATCTAGGTTTAAGGTGTAAGTTTAGCTAAGATTTTAAGGATACTTAGATAGCTAATCTAGGTATATTTTATTTATGCTAAATCTTGCCATGATTGTTTGCCCATCATATGCCATGACATCATGTCTAGTTTTTACATTCATGTTTTATTATGAAAAATCCAAAAATACCATGTCATGACATTCATACATCATGTAGCAATAGGATATTTTCTTTTGAAAATTATTTTCTTTTGATGTATGCCATAACATAATCATACATTAAGTTTAATTCCTTGTAATTAAGGACAAATGGCATCTAACGACACTTATTGACAAGTGACATCCTAGGTGGATGTCTAATATTTCTAAAATGCCTAGATAGATATGCATGATCCCTAGATTAGGGCAAAACCAAAATCTACATCTCACAAAGACTATAAGGTGACTTGTATGTGTTTTAGTGCACATTAGATACAAGTGAGATGTTAGGATGATGAACAAAACTCAAGATGTTGATTTAGTGCATTCTTTTGAGTTTTAGGTTCATCAAAACACATAGTTATGTGTTTTCCCATCATTGGGAAAGCTAATGAACAAGTCATGTGCATTAAGCCCAAGGAATGTGATGGGATATTGGTTTTGGAAATGTTTTTAAAATGTTTTTGGAAAACCTTGGTGAAGGCTATCTTTTGATAGTAATCACCATTGAATAGTTAGACACAAACTTGAAGAAAAACACTAAAGTTTTTGCAAGTTTTCAAGTTTGTGTCAATCTTTGAAAATATGATGTATTTTCATAGAAAACTATTTTTCCATGATTAAGTATGCCCTAAATAATGTCTACACGAAATTTCATAATTTTTGAATTTTTGTAGAATTTTCTAGGGGTTTCTGAAGTTGACTGAAATGAAATTTCAGCAACTATCAGAGCTCCGATCGATCCATGGATCGATTGGAGTTCCATGAATCGATCCATGGATCGATTCAAACGGCAATTCCCGCGAGCAGAAGCTCGCTGGATCGATCAGCCGATCGATCCAGGGAGTCTGAATCGATCCGTGGATCGATTCAGAAAGGTTCAATCGATTGGAACCCAACTCCAATCGATCCAAGTTGCTGATTTTGGCTGGGAAGGCCTGATTTCAGCATCTTTGAACCTCTTTGAGTCTAGGTAACCATTCCAAACCCCTTAAATACATTTGTATACATACAAAGGGCGTTTTCATGTTGAAAACAAGGATGGATTGGTTAACGAAGACTAAGTAGAAGTTTAGGTTGAGGTTGTTTCAAATTTTGAATAATTGAACCTCAAAACTTCTAAATTTGGGTTTCCTAAAGGTTTAGGGATTCCAAGTCATTGTTGGTGCAATGACAGAAGTTACCACCATGTCTTTAGGGGGAGGGACTCTTTAAAGACATGAAAATTATTTTTCATGAACCTTGGAAGGTGGTTAACCTTCTGTTGTGAACTTGCTCAAAGTTGAGCATTTAAACTTGAAATGGGGAGAAATGGGGAGTGGATATCCTCATTATTTCAAGTGGACACTCAAGTGGTAGATAATGCTCAAGGTTGGGTAGTTGTCTACATTGAGGGAGAAGTTAAGGATAAATGAAGGGTGTGGGACCTTCATTATCGTGTTGATCACAACGAGTGATGTTGTGAACAACGATGAGCAACTCTTCAGGGGGAGAGTCTTCAACAAATGGATTTGTTGAAGTGTGCCCAGAATTGGAGCATAGGTTGATGTGTGTCCAACGATGGGTTGATGTGTGCCAATAGGGGGAGAATGTATGGTTAAGCTTAGTCCTTCATTACCTATGGGAAGGTCATAGGGGGAGAATGAAAGGACTCATGAAAGGGAGTAAGTTAGGCTTTCATTACCTAGAGGGAGTTTGCCCTCTTAGGGGGAGAATGAAGAGCTTAATTTATGCTTTCATTACCTAGTGGCATGAAGAAGGAGGCTATGGGATTAGCCTAATTTACATATGGGATTGTAAGTGTTATTGTGGTATTGTCAAACATCAAAAAGGGGGAGATTGTTGGTGCAATATCCCTCAGGTCAAGGTTGACCTGGGTAACCAAGCTGAGTCTTGGTTTGGGTTTAGATGTTTGACAATAAGATATTGATTGAAGAAGAGTCAAGTAGGTCAAGGTTGATCGATACTTATGGAAGTCCTAACTGGATGTTAGGCAAAATGAAAGTCCCGTGAGTGAAGCCAGTAAGAAAGTCCCGTGAGTGAAGCCAGTAGGAAGTCCCGTGAGTGAAGCCAAAGGAAGTCCCGTGAGTGAAGCCAGTAAGGAAGTCCTAGTGAGTGAAGCTAGGCGATGGAAACTCGTGAGTGAAGCCGTGAAAGTCCTAGTGAGTGAAGCTAGGCGATGAAAATCGGATAGTTGAGCGTGAAAGTCCTAGTGAGTGAAGCTAGGCGATGAAAACCCTAGTGAGTGAAGCTAGGTGAAAGTCCCGTGAGTGAAGCCAGGCAAGGGAAAATCCAGATGGATCAAGGATGATCGGACATCTGGTGCTGGGAAGTCCAAGTAGGTCAAAGGATTGACTGGATACTTGGCATGAAAGAAAAGTCCAAGTAGGTCAAAGGGATTGACCGGATACTTGGCACAAAGAAAAGTCCAAGTAGGTCAAAGGGATTGACCGGATACTTGGCACAGAGAAAAGTCCAAGTAGGTCAAAGGGATTGACCGGATACTTGGCACAGAGAAAAGTCCAAGTGGGTCAAAGGGATTGACCGGACACTTGGTAAGGGAGTCCTAGCAGGTCAAGGGAGTGACTAGATGTTAGGCATGACATACCAACAGGTCAAGGTTGACCGGATGTTGGTTTGGGAGGTTTAGGACTTGGTTTTGGACAAAAACCAAGTGCTGGATCGATCAGTGGATCGATCCAGGCTCTGGATCGATCAGTGGATCGATCCAGACCTGTCCCAGCGAACAGAGAGCCTCTGGATCGATCCGTGGATCGATCCAGAGGTCCCAATCGATCAGTGGATCGATTGGGACGCGGCTGCTTCGCGCGATAAGCGCTGGATCGATCCGTGGATCGATCCAGGCGCGTTTCCAGAGCACAGAGGCGCTCTGGATCGATCCGTGGATCGATCCAAAGCCTCCCCGATCGATTGGGAGCAATCCAATCGATCGGGATCCGACCGTTGCGTCGTATTTGAGCTGCAGGCGTGCGTTGGCTGCAGCATCTCTTCTCCGATTCACTCCAGATTACTCGCCAGCTCCTCCACAGCGCTCTCAAAGATCAGATCGCCAGTTCTTGAAGGATCTTGGAAGCTTTCCAAGTCAAGAGGCGGATCAAAGGCAAGAAGAGAAGCTAGGGTTAGGGTTTTCTGTACTCATTGTAAGCTTTGCGCTTGTATTTTGTTTCCCTTTCCTTTCTTCTTGTACTGAGAGTCTTGTAGGGCTTCTCCGCCCTCGGTAGTTACCGAAAAGGAGTGTTTTCATAGTGGAGGGTGCGTGCGTGGTGTGGATCCTTGGACTAGTCACCTCTTGTGAGGTGGATACCAAGTAAACCAACCGTGTTAGCGTTGTTGTATTTGTTTCTGTATTTTCCGCTGCATATTCTTGAAGAAACAAGCAACGCCGAGCACCGAGCGAACGCGACGAGCTATTCACCCCCCCTCTAGCTACTTTTGGTCCTAACATTTACTTTTAATAAAAAATGATAATCCCAATTAGCCTCATTAACTACCTCTGGGGGTGACCAGCCCGGTCTCATGGAATTTTTCCACCGATCACCAGGGTAAATCGGGAAGCTCACGCAGCAGCTAGCCCAAAAGTCCAACATCCTTTGGTTACACCCCCCTATTTGGAGGGAAAAATTCCTACAAATACGTCGTAGTTGGGGTTCGAACTACGGTGCCTCGGTGACAACCTGGATGTCCTACCGCGACACCATAGCCTTGGGGACCATGAATTTACTTTTAATGAAATAATGGAAGGTTGTAAACTTTCATTATTGGGAATGCTCTAGGATGAGCATTGTATGATGGAAGTATGCTCTAAGTTGAGCATTGACGACAATGAAAAGTATGAGACCTTCGTTGTGATATTGTAAACAACATGAGATAACTCTTAAGAAGGAGAGTTTTGATGTGTGCCAAAGGGGGAGAATGTAGGATTTAAGTTAGGAAATTTTCTAATATTCATAGGGGGACATTGTGGAACCCTTATGTTAAGGGGGAAAATTGAAGGAAACTCTAATTTATACTTTGACATGAAGAAGAAGTTGAGGCTATAGAATTAGCCTAACTTAAACATATTGTCAAATATTAAAAAGGGAGAGATTGTTGGTGTAATTTCCCCTGGGTCAAGGTTGACTGGGTTGACTAAGCTTGAATTGGCTCAAGTTTGAGTTTTGATGTTTGACAATATATAGAGATTGATGTCAAAGTTTAACCAAAAGTCAAGTAGGTTAAGGTTGACCAGATACTTGACTGGAAAGTCCTAACTGGAGGTTAGGTAAGGGCAAGTCCAATAGGAAGGTTGGTAAAAGATGAAAAGTAGGTTAGTGTCAACTAGACACTTGGTGTGAAAGTTCTGGTGAGTGAAGCTAGACAATTGGAAAGTCTTGGTGAGTGAAGCTAGGCTGATTGGAAAAGCTCTAGTGAGTGAAGCTAGGTAGATGAAAATCTTGGTGAGTGAAGCCAGGTGAAACTCCCGATGAGTGAAGTTGGGCAGTTGATAAGTCTCGGTGAGTAAGGGTGTAAATAAACCAAGCCGTTCATGAGCTATTCGAAGCTCAATTCGATAAAATCTCGTTTGAGCTTGTTTAATATGACTTGTTAAGATAAGCAAACAAAACTCAAGCTTCACAATACTTAGCTCATTAGGTCTTAAACATGTTCATTAGTAAACTCATGAATCAACTTTTAAATGAAAAAAATAATAGTTTTGATTTTAAATTTATAGATTTTACACTCTACTTATGGAAAATATAGATAAATATATTAAATTTATTTATTAGAATAAAATTATAAATTTTACTAAGAATATTATAATTTTCTCTAAATATATAATTTAGCTTTCAATGAATATTTAAATTTATAATTTATATTTATCAAGCTTGTTTAGGCTCGATAAAAACTCGAATAAGCTTGTGAGCCATGAATATATTCGTTAAATAAAGCTTGAGCTCGGCTCGATTATAAACGAGCCAAACTCAAACATTCAAGAGTTCGGTTCAGCTCGGCTCGGCTCGATTACACCCCTACCGGTGAGTGAAGCCGGGTAGTGTGAAAAGCCCTAGTGAGTGAAGTTAGACGGTGAAGAAATTATGATGAGTGAAGCCAGGTGAAAGTCCTAGTGAGTGAAGCTAGACAGATGTAAATCATGGTGAGTGAAGCCAGTTGGTGAGTGAAGCTAGGCAGAGGACAGTCGAGGTGGGTCAAGGTTGACCGGATACCTCATGTTTGGAAGTTCAAGTGGGTCATGTAGGACCAGATATTTGGCATAAGATGGTAAGTCCAAGTGGGTCAAGATTGTCAGGACACTTGACACGAGGGGAAAAGTCCAAGTGGGTCAAAGGATTGACCGAACACTTGGTGATAAAGTTCCAACAGGTCAAGAGTGACCAGATGCTAGGCACAAGAAAGTCTCAACAGGTCACGGTCGATTAGATATTAGGCAAGGAAACCCGACACAAGGAGAAGGTTAATGGTATCTCGAGAAGGCAAGTTATGAAGGATGGGGAGACATTCGAGGGACACGACGTTGATGGAGGAGGCTAGAAGGCTAGGTCTAGGTTATGCGGGTAAGGACGAGTGCATGAGAGATTGCACGTAGGGAAAAATTTCAGTGTTACTGTAGCAATACTGCAGCGTTACTGTAACAATCTATTGGTGTTTTCATCAGTCGACTAGTAATCGATCGTTGGCTTGTAATTGTCAAATTTTACTTAGGACCAATCGACTGGTGGTTGTATCAATCGACTGGTAGCGAGAAACACAGCTAGGTGTTTCCTCCTGAGCTGCTATGCTGCTCAGCCAAGCAGATGGATCACTAATGTATCCTTCGAAGAGATAGCGCCACTGACACAAGACATGGTTAACAGGTGGATCGTACGACGGAAGCTTCTACTGGCTTGTCAAGGATACGCATGCTCTGTTAAGGTATGGTGTCAGAGATATTTTCTTGACGTGCCCTTTCATAGGACAAATTGGAGAACGTACCCATGATCAATCAGAGAATGCTCCCACATCTCGAGAAAAGTGCGCACACCATGATACTATATAAAGGGGGTTCATACACCGGTGAAGGTACACATTATTTACTATTCACGCCTGTGTCTACTGTTACTCCACCTTTTTCCTCTTTCAGGTGATTGACTTGAGTGTCGAAGGGCCAACGCTGGGGACCTCTTCCCTGGCCCGACACTGATGTTTCTTGTGTTGTAGAGCTGAGAGGAGTCTACATTCGGTCAAAGCGGCAACCACATCCCCAGGTTGCCATTTCCATGATTTTCGGACAAGATAATTATTGCTCTTAATATAATGTATCAAATTGATATTTTAGGGCATGAATATAATCAGGAGAACTAAACGAATACATAAGATTTGGTTCTATGTTATTTCCAGCTCTCTACGTCTATCTGCCGATTTCGGTCAAAATCGACTGATGGATCAAGAGAGCTCGGAATAACATGAAAATAAATATTATGTGTTCGTCAAGTTCTCCTAATTATATAATGCCCTCAAATATCATTTTGACACCCTAAATTAAAAGTAATAATTTTTTTAATATGAATAAGATTTTTTAATTGTAAAAATAAAATAAAGTTTTTAACCGGGTATAACAATCTATTTGACATGTTTCTATGATAACTTTAATTGATTACTTTTTTTTTTAATGATTACAAAATTTGATTTATGTTGAAAACATCAGTACTCTCAATATAATATGTCAAATTGATATTTTAAGGCATAAATATAATAAGGAGAATTAGACGAATACATAAGATTTGATTTTATGTCATTCCGAACTCTCTAGGTCCATCAGTCAGTTTTGATCAAAATCGATTCATAAATCTAGAAAATTCGGAATGACATGAAATCAAATCCTATGTGTTTATCTAATTCTTTGATTATATTAAGTCCTGAAACATCAATTTGATATATTATATTAAGAGTGATGATTGTTTCATGAATTAAATTTATAACAATCGATTTAACGCGTTTCTATGATCATAAATAATAATTTTAATCGATTATTATACTGTAGCAATTGATTAAAAACTTTTTTTAATGATTAAAAATTTTAATTCATGTTTAAAATTTATTACTTTCAATATAACGTGTCAAATTAATATTTGAGGACATAAATATAATCAGAAGAACTCGATACATACATATAAACTTGATTCTATACTATTCTGAGTTCTTTAGTTCCATCAGTTGATTTTGACCAAAATCGACTGATAGACCTAGAGAACTCGGAATGACATACAACTAAATCCTATATGTTTGTCTAGTTATCTTAATTTTATTCATGCATTCAAATATCAATTTAGCACACCATCTAAGAGCAATAATTTTTTTATCATAGAAGATTTTTTAATCATTTAAAATAAATGTTTAAATCAATGGTGAATGAGTGGAGGGATAAAATGGTTATTAGATACGTGGTTTAGTAATTTTTAAATTGGTATGTGATTTGTGTATTTTGAAAATTTTATTAAGTAACTTGGCGTAGATTAATAGCACTAATTTCCAAATTATTATGATTTAGGTATGCTAAAACCAATATTTTTTTAATTGGCAATTTACCAAAGGGCGTACGTGAAAATCTGAATTTACCAAAAAGCGTACACTACTTTTGTATTTACCAAAGAGCATACTTTTTTAAAAGTGTTTCTTATTTTACCCTCCTAATAATTTGACTTTTTCTACTGTTTTTTTTTCTTCATTATATTTCTCTCACTTCTCTCTCTCCTCTGTCGGCAGAATATAGGAATAACATTAGTCAATTTTTAATCACATTTTAATACATTTGAAGAAACCAAAATAAATAATGGACACCATATTTGGACTCCTTGTAATTTTAGAAATCTACAGGAACTGAAATGGGTGCAATCGGAGCTTTCTAGGTCGATCAGTGGGTTTTGGTCAAAACCCACTAATGGACCTAGAGAGCTCCGATTGCATTCATTTCAGTTTCTATGGATTTCTAAAATTACAAGGAGTTCAAATATGGTGTACATTATTTATTTTGGCTTTTTATAAATGTTAATAAGCAAAATCAAAGAATCGGCATAAAAGCCCACGTTGGGCCTGATTTGAGTCCATATCAGGCCCAATGTGGGTTTTTTTTGCCAATTCTTTGATTTTTACTTGTTAACATATATAAAAAGCCAAAATAAATAATGGACACCATATTTGAACTCCTTGCAATTTTAGAAATCCATAGAAACTGAAATGGGTGCAATCGGAGCTCTCTAGGTCCATCAGTGGGTTTTGACCGAAACCCACTAATCGATCTAGAAAGCTCCGATTGCACCCATTTCAGTTTCTATGAATTTCTAAAATTACAAGGAGTTCAAATATGGTGTCCATTATTATTTTTGGCACTCCTAGTGGTAGACCAGAGGTTTTGAAAAACCCTAAATATCTCTTTCTTTTTTTTTTCTTTTTTTTTTGTTTAGGCCTGATATGAAGAGATATTATGCCCACGTTGGGCCTGATATCTCCCCATATCAGGCCCAATGTGGGCCTGATATGAGAGATATCAGGCCTAGTAACAACAAAAAATAAAAAAATAAAAAGAAATAAAGAGAGATTTAGGATTTTCAAAACCTCTGGTCCACCACTAGGAGTTCCAAAAATAATAATGGACACCATATTTTAACTCCTTGTAATTTTAGAAATTCATAGAAACTGAAATGGGTACAATCAGAGCTTTCTAGGTCGATCAGTGGGTTTCGGTCAAAACCCACTGATGGATCTAAAGAGCTCCGATTGCACCCATTTCAGTTTCTATGAATTTCTAAAATTGCAAGGAGTTCAAATATGGTGTCCATTATTTATTTTGGCTTTTTATAGATATTAACAAGCAAAATCAAAGAATCTGCAAAAAAACCCACATTGGGCTTGATATGGACTCAAATCAGGCCCAACGTGGGCCTGATATGGAATGATATCAGGCCCACGTTGGGCCTGATATGATTCCATATCAGGCCCAACGTGGGCTTTTATGCCGATTCTTTGATTTTATTTGTTAACATCTATAAAAATCCAAAATAAATAATGGACATCATATTTGAACTCCTTGCAATTTTAGAAATCCATAGAAACTGAAATGGGTGCAATCGGAGCTCTCTAGGTCCATCAGTGGGTTTTGACCGAAACCCACTTATCGACCTAGAAAGCTCCGATTGTACCTATTTCAGTTTCTATGAATTTCTAAAATTACAAGGAGTTAAAATATGATTTCCATTATTATTTTTGGCACTCCTAGTGGTGGACCAGAGCTTTTGAAAACCCTAAATCTCTCTTTATTTCTTTTTCTTATTTTTTGTTGTTACTAGGCCTGATATCTTTCATATCAGGCCCACATTGGGCCTGATATGGGGAGATATCAGGCCCATATTGGGCCTGATATGGACTCAAATAAGGCCCAACGTGGGCCTGATATGGAATGATATCAGGCATAACGTGGGTTTTTATGCCGATTCTTTGATTTTACTCGTTCACATCTATAAAAAAGTCAAAATAAATAATGGACACCATATTTTAACTCCTTGTAATTTTAGAAATTCATAGAAACTGAAATGACTTTAGATCGATCACGGTTTCGGCCAAACCCACTTACGGACCTGAGAGCCCGATCGCACCCATTTCTATGATTTCTAAAATCGCAAGGAGTTCAAATACGGTGTCCATTATTTATTTTAACTTTTATAGATGTTAACAGAAATCAAAGAATCGGCAAAACCCACATTGGGCATGGACTCAAATCGTGCCCAATGGGTCCGATATGAATGATATCGCCCACGTTGGGCCCGATATGATTCCATATCAGTCCAATGGGCTTTTACGCCGATTCTTTGATTTTACTTGTTAACCTCTATAAAAGCCAAAATAAATAATGGACATCATATTTGAACTCCTTGTAATTTTAGAAATCCATAAAAACTGAAATGAGTGCAATCGGAGCTCTCTACACTGATCGACCTAGAAAGCTCCGATTGCACCCATTTCAGTTTCTATGAATTTCTAAAATTATAAGGAGTTAAAATATGGTGTCCATTATTATTTTTTGCACTCTAGTGGAAAAACCCTAAATCTCTCTTTATTTATTTATTTTTTCTTTGTTATTAGGTCGATATCTCCCATATCAGGCCCACATTGGGCCTGATATGGGAGATATCAGACCCACATTGAGCCTGATATGGGAGATATCGGTACATGGGCATGATATCTCTTCATATCAAGCCTAAACAAAAAAAAGGAAAAAGAAAGAGAGAGGGTTTTCAAAACCTCCGTCCACCACAGAGTGTGTAATAATGGACACCATATTTCACTCCTTGTAATTTTAGAATTCAGAAACAAAGATCGAGTTTTCAGATCGATTTGGTAAACCACTTACGACCTGAGAGCTCGATCGCACCCATTTCGCTTCTATGATTTCTAAAATTGCAAGGAGTTCAAATATGGTGTCCATTATTTATTTTGGCTTTTTATAGATATTAACAAGCAAAATCAAAGAATCGGCAAAAAAGTCCACATTGGGCCTGATATGGACTCAAATCAGGCCCAACGTGGGCTTTTATGCCGATTTTTTGATTTTGCTTGTTAACATCTATAAAAAGCCAAAATAAATAATGTATACCATATTTGAACTCCTTGTAATTTTAGAAATCTATAGAAACTGAAATGAGTGCAATCGGAGCTCTCTAGGTCCATTAGTGGGTTTTGACCGAAACTCACTTATCGACCTAGAAAGCTCCGATTACACCTATTTCAGTTTCTGTGGATTTCTAAAATTGCAAGGAGTCCAAATATAGTGTCCATTATTTATTTTGACTTTTTCAAATGTATTAAAATATGATTAAAAATTGACTAATGTTATTCCTATATTCTACCGACAGAGGAGAGAGAAGTGAGAGAAATATAATAAAGAAAAGAAAAATAGTAGAAAAAGTCAAATTATCAGGAGGATAAAATAGGAAATGCTTTTTAAAAAGAGCACTCTTTGGTAAATACCAAAATAATGTACCTCTTTTGATAAATTCAGATTTTTAAGTGCGCCTTATAATAAATTGTCGTTTTTTAATTTAATAAATTTATATAGATATATTCGTAATTGATTATTTATTTTATATAGAGTGTTATTTTGTTTATATTAAATCGTGCGGCAGTTGTCGCACTTTGACCGTGATCAAGCATTAAAACTCGTGTGCATGCTTCGAGATTCGTGCAAATTGTAAGGCGACGGTGGCCTCGTCATGGATTTAATGCTTCACCTTCTCGCCCACGCGAACACGATCCAAGCGGAGAAATGGCGTCGTCGTCCTCGTCGCGAACTCTGCTCACTGAGCGGCGCCTTCCTCTCCTCCTCAGCTTCTTCCTCCTCGTCCTCGCGATCCTGCTCCTTATTTTCTCCTCCTCCAGTTCGTTCAATTACTTCCCCTCCGCCAAGGATCTCCTTCCTTCCCCCTCCCGATCGTCCCCTCTCCCGCCGATCTCGAAGCCGGAGCTCCCATCGAATCCTACCTCCGTCGCGGACTTTGATGAAACGGAGGCGGACCGCGACAATGGAGATGCGGCCGACGAGGAGGATGTCGGAGGCGGCGGGGGCGAAGAGGAAGTGAATATCAAATGGGAGGTTTGTAAGGGTGGTAAGACGTTCCAAGCGGCCGATTACATTCCGTGCCTGGATAATTGGAATGCCATCAAGAAGCTCAAGTCACGGCGACACATGGAGCACCGGGAGCGGCATTGCCCCAAGCCCAGCCTCAGGTGTCTTGTGCCGCTGCCGTCGAGGTACAAGGTGCCGGTTCCATGGCCCAAGAGCAGAGACATGGTGAGATTGATTTTTGGGTAAGCCGGCTATGGTTGTCTTTTCCCCAATTCTCTCATTGATGGTCGCAATGTATTTGATTACCCCCTGACGACTTTCCTAGCTAGTTTCTCCTTGCTTCCGATTCCCGTGTTGGCTCGAACTGATCTGTAAAGAAGGAAAGTGTTACCACTTTGAGAAGAATATGGTATGATAAGTTAGCATCTGCCTAGAATGATTATTTCACATTGTTTCTTCTAGATACGTTGTGTGTACCTCGGTAGTTGATTTCTTATTTTCCTTGTTACTGCTCTTCAGCAATAGTACATTAGTATTCACCTTGCTCTCTTTAAATTTTCCATTAATTTTTTTTTAAATATTCAGTCTCGAAGTTTGATCTAATTGGAAGCTTTTTTGGACTTCGTGTAATCGTGTTGACTCAGTATTTTAGAGATCACATGCAAGGAACTTTGATAAGTGTGAAAATAGAAGAAAAATGGCGGAAGTATTCTACTTGCTATCAGATGATATTTTGGTTGCTTGGAGCTTAACTTGTCATTCATTGAGTCTTCCTAATTAAATTCTCTATTTTGCTGTCAACAGATTTGGTATGATAATGTTCCTCACGCCAAACTCGTTGAATATAAGAAAGACCAAAACTGAGTACGGAGGTGATTACTTGGTTTTCCTTTTTAGTGGAACTCAATTTAAAGATGGTGTTTCTAAATACATTGAGTTCATCGAGCAAGTAAGCAAGTATTCTCAGCTATTTTGATATTCTGTTGTTGATTTCAACCAAAGAAATTGCTGGACATGCCTGTATTAGAGGCCAAGATGCTATTCCTTCTATAATTATGGGTTTCTCGTTTGATTATTTTTTTCTCTAGAGTCAGTGGAATTTTGCTTTTAATTGGTTCAATTAGCACTTATGACCTAAGGCTTACCTTTTGATATTATTGAGTAATGAACATGAATGCATGCCCTGTTCCATTCTGTTTCTGTTACTTTCTTTAAAATGTACAATGCTCTTTATTAATTCCAAATTTTTGATAAATTTTCGTTGCAAGATTATCCATTGTTGATTGTCCTGTGGAATACATTCTAGTGCCTTGTCTTTTTTTAAAATTAACATCACTCATTGGAATGACTCATTTGAGGTGAACACTATCTTCATTGAATCGACCCCTATTGGGAATGATAAATTTTCATTGCAAGAAACCCATTGTATGAATATCCTTGGGAATACATGGCAACATCATGTACTATTAATATTATGTCTTCACTCTTCTCCAATGACTCATTTGAGATGAACTCCATTTTCATTAAACATTTTGTCCAATTTTAGTCAGTATTGGATATCAACATTCAGTGGTAGCAACAAACCTTGTTTTGCCCCCAAGGCAATGGTGCAACGCTCAAGCATCTAAGGCTCGAGTTCTAGATTCGATGAATTAACCGATGAATTTTCCTTAATTGGCGGTTGCCTTAAGAATACTAGGTTGATGGGCCTCCCACTGCGAGTGCTTTTCGATTTACTGTAGTGATTGATGAGAAACTTCCGTGGAGCTGGGCTAGTCACTCCAGGATTAATCGGAGTAAGCTAGATATCTGATGCCAACTAAAAAAAACTTTGTAATTGGTGGATGAAAAGGATATATTTGTTATCCTTGCATGGGTATATTAATTTATTTTCTTCTCTTTTATAATTTTCCTCTTCACTTAAACCCTAGATTTCCCTATTATGCATGAATATTATGTTTTTAGTCTATTCCACTGAGTTCCTCATATAATGCATGCGACTTTTGGAAATTGAATCCACATTTCTTTATATGAATAGGGGTTGCTTCCTCTTCTATGCAGGATTTGGTGCTGAGACCAACCTAATACAAGGCTTTATACGCTCTACATAAACATAATCATCATCCTCAGATATTTTTCGTTTGTATGTCAATAATGCAACAAATGAATGACAAACAGATTTAATGCCATCACTAAATCATCATAGCTTTGGAAAACCATTTCTGAAAATGTGCAATGATCTGTTGTAAAACTACATTCAAGTTAAAACTTTTTCTATTTCAGTTTATGTTTGATTTTTAATCATTTTTGAAAGAAGTTCTCAAATTGTAATAAGAATATATGGCAGTTTGATTTTCTCAAACCGATTTTTGTTGGGATTCTCAATCTGATAATTGATAAATTTGTCTAAACTAGTAATACTTCTTTTCTCAATTTGACCAGAATCTTCCAGCTATCAATTGGGGAGGGCACACAAGGGTTGTCCTTGATGTTGGCTGCGGTGTTGCAAGCTTTGGTGGATATTTAATGGATAGGAATGTTATTACTATGTCTTTTGCGCCAAAAGACGAGCACGAAGCTCAGATACAATTTGCATTAGAGCGTGGGATTCCAGCCTTTTTATCAGTAATTGGAACTCAGAAGCTGCCATTTCCTGACAATGTATTTGATTTGATTCATTGTTCACGCTGTAGAGTCCACTGGGATGGAGATGGTACCTGCTATATTTTGGTCGATTCTTTTACTTTTGTAGACTAATGTTTATCCTCAATTTTATATCTGAACTATGTTAATGCAGGTGGGAAGCCACTGTTGGAGCTCAATAGGATTCTTAGACCTGGAGGTTTTTTTGTTTGGTCTGCAACACCTGTTTACCGTGATAATGCGAGGGACCAAACCGTCTGGAAGTGTAGTGACATTTGCCAACTTCTTTAAATTTCATGACCTCTTTTGTCATCAACATCCTTTATATGGGAGGGGGTGACCTCTGTGCTTAATGTCATTGAACTTATACTCTCTAATTCAAAAATTACGAGATTATGTAGACAATATAGGACACTAGGGTCGAACATATGGAACTTGCAAGAATTAAACATATCTATTGTTGTAATCAAACAGGAGAAATCTATGATTACCAACATATACCATTTTCGATAGTTTCAAATAGTTTTTATCCAAGGAAGCATCTTAAACATGGAATTTTTTTTATGGTTTACTGTTGTTTTGGCTTAAAAAATACCATTTATTTCTTTCAGCAATGGTAGCATTGACAGAGTCTATTTGCTGGAAGACAGTCAAGAAATCCATGTATTCTTTGGGTATTGGAGCTGTAATATATCAGAAACCAATCTCAAATTCTTGCTATGAGAAGCGAGTTGAAAACAATCCACCTTTATGTAATGAGAAAAATAGAGCTGGTATTTCATGGTATATGGGCATGCTACTTTTCCATGTTCTTTAATACCACACATTCTTTAAAGATCTCTATATCTCTAAGTCTTGTCCTTGCAGGTATGCTCCCCTTGATAGTTGTCTTCCCCGCATATCAGTTGGGAGAACAGACATACAAAACAGTTGGCCTGCCTCCTGGCCTGACAGACTCAACGTTGGCTCAAGCATATCAGAAGAAAATGCCACTCTTGACACAAAGCACTGGGAAAAGATTGTAAATAATAGATATTTGCAAGATCTTGCTATCGACTGGTCCAACATACGAAACGTGATGGATATGAATGCTGGTTATGGGGGGTATCACTTTAACCCACTAATATTGCTAAACTTAGTTCGACATCTGTGTTTTTTGTTGGCTCTTATCTTTGGTAATTGCTTTTTTATATTAACCCAAAACATATTGTGCGTAACTGTATCCATTCCAATCTGCGCGTTTGTTTTTTGACATGCAGAGTGTAGACTATATAATCCTCCCAATCGATACATTTGCATTTAGATATACATATAATTATAGTCTAGGATTAAGTAACTACCTGTTTAGTATTTTTCATGGTTGGGGCATGCTGAGATATTAAGTCTTGTGTGTAGATTTGCAGCAGCACTAGTTAACCAGCCTCTTTGGGTGATGAACATTGTACCTGCAAATGGTCCAGACACTCTGGGGATTATCTTCGATAGAGGACTTATTGGAGTTTATCATGACTGGTGTGAATCTTTGGATACATATCCTAGGACATATGATCTGCTACACTCAGCATTTTTATTTGAGAATCTGAAAAAGAGGTATCACAAAACTCCTTCAATTGATGAACATTTGCAACAACTAAGACCACATCTCATGCCATTCTATCTTCAGGTGTGATATCCTAGATGTTGCTGTCGAAATGGATCGTATATTGAGACCTGGTGGATGGGTCTTGATTCAGGATACTGCAGCGATGATCAAAAAGATGCGTCCCATACTGCACTCTCTTCATTGGATCACCACCCTTCACAAAAAGCAGATTCTTGTTGGCAAAAAAAGTTTCTGGCGCCCAAATGAAACATCTACCTAATAACCTTGAGATCCTTAATCATATCAAATCTCTCTGTCAGATTTGTATTTTCAGCAGCATCCTGCAAAGGTAAATGCTCTCCCTCGTAGTTAAATATGTCTTTATAGGTGTTTCAATTAGCCGCCAAATGACTAATTGTATGATAACTATGGTCAGGCAACAATCGGAACTCCTAGGTGCTTCCTGTTGCAGAGCATCATTTGGTGCTTCCTGTTGCAGAGCATCATTTGGATCGACCTGTCAATATATTTTCTAGAACATGAAATTGTATTTGGTTGAGGTGATTTCTTTCCCATATTTTTTTTTTCTTTCTTTAGCTAACTACAAACTTAAAATTATGAGTTGCTAGTTAGTTGTTGGATCTTTCCATGTTAATAATTTTTGTTGGCACTATATTTGCTTAGTTTTGAATGGCACGGAACATTATTAGTGATACTACTTTGCATATTAAACTTAAATCAAGTTTATCGACAAGATAAGATCCACATAGCTAATTCTAAATAGTTACGAGACGAGAGCTATATCAGTTTGACGATGATCCAATAAACCACTTGGATTTAGCAAAGTTTTTTTTTTAAAAAATAAATCCCATTCATTATCCTTTGAACTCTTGGATAACAATTGTGGTACTCTAAGCCTATTATTTTGATGCTGAAGAAACATCCATGTTGACTAATCAATGAGAAGTCAACGTAGACATGAACTTTTTAAAATCTACTTCAACCATCCCTTTCATTTAGTTATTATCATCCATTTGAAAGATCAGTTCAAGGAAATGTAACTACAATTTTTCTAAGACAAATAATTGAAGGCAAATTCATGTTGCTTCTCAACATCAACTCATTTAGTTACTGCCATCCATTTTCTTCTACAAAAGTCTAAAGATGTCTACTTCCAGACACTGATAATTTAGTTAAAATCCACATGGGATGCTTTCAAAGTTGAATTAGATTAGTTGAATTGGGAATTCTAAATTAACTTGGCTAGTTGTATCAAGGAACATGCTATGAATATGATCGAATTTTAATTTGTATTTGATGCATCTGATAAAGACTAAAAACATTTAGCTTGATGAAGCAATCCACTAGCTCATGAGAGCACGCGGCTGACAAAACAATTTTTTATTTTTTATATTTTATTTTTAAAATATGATGACCAATTCCTGCTCCAGACTCCACCCTCTCATTCCAAAATAGCAATTTAAATAATGGAAAAAATAGCGGCGACTAGAAATATCCCTAGTAAACGACACGTTTCGTCAACAACAGTTCAATCTTTATTCCCCCACAACCCTTCCAATTCCTCCGCATTCCAGTTTCCAATTCCTACTTCGGGCACCTGGATACCCATGAAAAGAATGATCCTTGGGTCATATTTCCGGATTGTAGAAGGAAAAGCTTCGACCTTTAGGCGAAGTGGCTTCCAAAGTCACGATATTTAGCTATGAGGTGGAGTTCAGCGAACAAAAGTGGTCTTTTTGGTTGAATCCCCTAAGAGAAAGAGACGCAGCAGATGAAGAAAGGGGAATTTGGAGCCGTCATCTCCTCATTCTTGTGGATTTGTTTGGTTTGCCAGAGGTGTGAGCTCTGTGATTCCATCAACGATGAAGGTGCTTTTAGTTGATCGATTAATGTTGATTTTGAGTCAGCCAATGGATGATGACTTTTTGTTCTCGGTGTTTCTAAATGCAGGGAGGGCCCTGCTGGCATTCAAAGGAAGAGTAGAAGTTGATCCTTATGGTGCTTTGGCGAATTGGGATGAGGAAGAGGATCACCCTTGCTCCTGGTTTGGGGTTCAGTGCTCCGCTGACGGAAGAGTCTTGGTTCTGTGAGTATCTTAAGTTCAATATCAGTTATGATTTCATTATTTTTAATTTGTATTTCTTGTGATAGGTCAGAGTGCTTGATTCATCTACTTGTTTGATTGTTCTTCTTTGTCAACAAAAAAATTGTTTTTGTAGTTAAGTACCAACAAAGTAATCATAATACAAGAGTATTCCCTCCAAACCATATTTATCCGTACCATTTTAGAAAGCAACGTTCTTACATAAATAGTGTTTTGGGACACACACTATCTGTGTTATGATTATTTTCTCCCTACACACATGTTAGGATCTTAATCACTACTTTGTTTTTGGAAATTTCTAGTCTTCAGTTGAATTCAATGTACAGTTTGATGTGATCGTCTTCACCAAAACTGCAGCAAACCTAATTATGTTCGGGTATATTTTGGTAATAATAACATTCAGATGAAAGGGAGAGTTGAAAGCCCAATAATGTTCCATATGTTCATCCTTTGTTTAGTTTTCTTTACCACAGTCATTATTAGTTCCTCCCCGATCTGCGAGAGGAGGGATTACAAAACAGTGCTTTCAACAGGCAAATCTGTTGTAAATTCCTCCTTTGCCCCCAACCAAGCTTACTAATTATGTCTAAATCCTCAAGGTGATATCATCCTTCACATTTAAGGAAGTGTGGAAGAACTTTTATTCGGCTATTGCTTTCATTGCATGCATCCAAATTGGATCAGGAGAAATATAAACTACTTAGGTGATTAGATAATTCTCAACGAACATATGTAATTTTTATTACATGCCACTATCCTACCACGTGCTTTTTTTCACATATTAACTGGAACCTATATTCGTCACTTCTGTTGTGCTACCATTGAATCAAGGCATCAACCTTTTTTTTATAATGATATGGCACTTATTCAACTAGAATTTTATCTAGTTGAGTGTTATCTATAATTTTTTTTTTCTAGGTACTTGAAGGATCTTTCTCTAGTGGGTACATTATCACCAGATATCTGCAAACTCAAACACTTGACTGCTTTGTGAGCATTGCTAACTTATGAATCCTTGTTAATTGTTTAACTGATGTGACAATTCTGCTATCTCCGTTAATCTTTTCTTTGCCAATAAAATATGTAGTGCTCTCAAGAGGGTGATCTGAAAATTTAATTGCAAAAAACATCCATCCCTTCATGAATAACTTATTCCAGTTTAACTTGCAATATCTTTATTGCCATCAAAAATTTTATTTCATGAGAATCTATGCAAAATGGCTGCAAATCTTTGATATCATCATCTTCTTGGTTTTATGCAAAATGACTGCAAAGTTCTATGACAATGATAATTCTTTTTATGAGTTGAGCAACCCATGGAACAGAGATCAAGTGCATCACTGATGGTTAATTATACCAAGATGAATTATGATAAACATGAATAGCAATAAGAGCCAGAGA
This sequence comes from Zingiber officinale, assembly GCF_018446385.1. Taxonomy (NCBI): domain Eukaryota; kingdom Viridiplantae; phylum Streptophyta; class Magnoliopsida; order Zingiberales; family Zingiberaceae; genus Zingiber; species Zingiber officinale. Next base: position 93,983,638 of record NC_056002.1, on the reverse strand, counting down.
AAAGGGAGCTCAAAGTTTGTTTCTTCGGAGGGAAGTGGGACTAGAGGAAACATGGAGGATTGAAATGTTGACTATTCCCTTGTTTAACTTTTTGTTTTTATATTCTCCTTATTTTCATGCTTCCTTTTCTCTTCAAGCATACAGCCCTTAGGAGGAAGAAGTAAAATAATAAAGAAGCTTAAGCACAACTTCTGATTGGCAAACAAATACTGACAATGACTAATTGCATCCACTTTTTGATTTTTTTTTTTCCAACGCTATCCTTGTGTGCAGCTCATATACAAAGGAGCTAGTGTTCTGAGAATCATTGTGTTCTTATTCTGTAGAATTTTACATAACAATTCCCTTTATGGAGTTGTTCCTATCAGCGTTGGGCAATTACAAAAGCTGGAGGTACTGGATTTAGGACACAATAAATTCAGTGGACTACTTCCACCCAATCTTAGAGATATCTTGTCTCTCAAAAGACTGTAAGTAAATGATATGCATATGACATCAGCTATTGTTTTTTCCTTAAAAAAATTGTATAGCTCCTAATTGAGCATGCTTGAATGCAGCATTCTAGGAAGCAACAATTTTTCTGGTAATTTATCACCGGCAATGCATAAGTTCAGGATTCTCTCAAGTCAGGATGCTGTAGAAGCTCCGTCATTGAACAGGGAATTTCTTAGAACATTGAGGTTTTTTGCTAAATGATTTTTTGCTACTTATTGCTTACAGAAGAAAATGGCCATGATCTAAACCTTTTGTCATGAATCATATTACTGACCTGTCCTATCAGCTAAGTTGTCTGTCTATCATACAACAGATCAATACCTTCTTCCTAGACTAAACATTAATTTGATTAATTTCATGAAGTTTTGTATGATTTGGCTAATTCCATTTTTCAGATATTTCTGTGATACCATACAGTTTATACTTCATCTTGAAATGGAACTCATTATAATTTCATGCACCTAAATACCAAATACCTTATGCTATATTAGGTAGGCTATCTATTACCACAAATTTTTGATGTTCAACAAGAATGCTTTGCTATGCACAATCAATCAGTCTCACAAATTAATTCCATATCAAGGCAAAAAAAAAAAAAAAAAAAAAAAATCCAACTAGTTTGATTTAATGAATGATTTAATATAGAGGGAAGATAGTCAATTATGTACATAAAAGAATTACAAAAGTTTATTAATGATGATTATATGCACTGTTCTTTTAGAACATATTAAAACTAGATTGATTAGTAATATGCCTGTTGGAAATACTAGCTATAAATATTAATAACAAAAAATTTCAATATGGGGATTGAAAAACCAGCATCAATAACTCAAATGACTTAGCATAACGAGAATGTGTCTGGGTCTATAAGAATATCTGAGATCAGAAATGCATAAATAGCAATTCACCTGCAGTAGCACAACATGTTTTGTTTATACAATAAGATAATCTATACATTTGACCTTTCTAAGTTATAGTTTAACAATGAAAAATAAATTATTAGAACAACAGGAAGTTTGTCGCATAATCTTTTATCATTGATTTGATTGGAAAGAAACTTTTGAAGTGACTTTTCAATTGCATAAATAGACTTCAGCATCTATATCAATCTATTGTAGGGATGTGACTCCAAGAAAGTGGAGGTCTGTAGCAGCAAATTCTAAAGAACATGCTCCTCATAAATCACCCCCCGAGGATCCAGCAAAGCCTCCTCAACCACCTTATTTTCCACCAGCTTCTCGATTATCTTCTCCTCCTCTGCCGGCTTCTAGCCAGCCCCATTCAACTTCTCCTGTGGTTATCTGTTTGTCGATTGTAGGATCAGTTTGTTTTCTGATTGCTCTTTCTCTTATATATTGGTATTCCAACCGTTCCAAAAAGGTCACATCGATGCCCTTGATGATGGGGTTAACTGGTCTATTGACAAAAGAACCAATACCTCCTGTTAGAGGTATGCTTATCTAAAATATGTGTATTTTCTGCGATTTGTTTGCTGCATTCATGAATATGTGCTTCCTGGCAGAGCTCCTTGCATTGGGACGATTGGATCTTGAAGCAGCTTGTGAGGGATTCAACAATATTGTTGGATCCTTTTCCGATTTTACATTATACAAGGGAACACTTTCAAGTGGAGCTGAAGTAGCAGTTATGTCCACTGTCATCACATCCACAAAAGATTGGTCAGCTCAAGATGAGGCTGAATTTAGGAAGAAGGTCTCCACTAATTATCTTTTTTCCCCTGTTCATACAATTGGCACATGTTCTTTTTCCATGCTTACTATGTTTTGTTTTCAGGTATCAGTGTTGTCCAAATTCAATCACAACAACTTCATGAACCTTCTTGGCTATTGCAAGGAAAAAGAACCATTTACCAGGATGTTGGCATTTGAGTATGCATCAAATGGGACGCTTTTTGAGCATTTGCACAGTGAGTACCTAAGAAATTTTGCAAGCTGTATATTTTAGCTGCCCAGTAGATGTCTTTCTTACTTTGTTGCAATTGACCTGTGTCATTCTTTAAGTTGGCATGAAACATGACATCACATCCCTAGATGCATTGTTCTTTAAAACTATGTTGTGTTCCATGCTAGTTGGTGCAGCCCAAACTTTATCATTCTTCCGACTGTGAGCCAGACTTCCACAAGTGACAGTAGAGAGCTTCTACATTCCACAAGTGACCGTGAGGTCTATGCTTCCAGAAGCAACCTTGGCCAAGCTTCTGCAAGCATGAGGCCCAGTTTTCTGCTGTTTTGTCAATGGGATCTGCACAGCAAGGTTAACCGCAACTAGGGACCTTCTGCAAGTGCTCCCCCTCTTCTGAATCATCTTCATCTTCTTGCCTTCCTCCTCTTCTTCCTGATTCCTTCTGCTTGGTGCGTCCGGCATTGCTTGATAGCACGTCCAACACAACTCTGGCACCATATTGTTCTAGTCAAGGGACAAATGCTAGGCTTGGATTTCCAAACTGTGCTCGTATTCTAGATCAGTTTTGAAGAATTAGTTTTTCGATAAGTTTATTTGGTAGAACAATGAAGCAAATTGCTTGAGATATCTGTTATTGAAAATCCGAAGCATGATAGTTTGGTTTCATTTTCTCTAAACTTCTAGGAACAAAGGTTTTCAGTGAAAATTTCAGTCTTTTCTTTCATGTTAAAGCATTCTAACACAAGCAAGCAAAAATTCCCAGATACCATGCCTCAAAATAAAGCTAAGATTCTTTCTCATAATTTCAACTAAGAATTCTAGTTTTTAGCTTTTGATTCATATATATGTATATATGTTGCCTGGTCTTGCATTTAGAACTGATTCTAGTGATTGATTCATATAATCTTTGCTCTTGCAGTTAAGGAAGTAGAGCAATTGAACTGGAGTGCACGATTACGCATAGCTGCTGGAGTCGCATACTGTCTCGAGCAAATGATAAAGCTTAACCCTCCTCTACTGACAAATCTGAACTCTTCTTCCATTTACCTTACTGAAGATTATGCAGCCAAGGTTTCTGATCTAGAGTTCTGGAATATGCCACCGGAAGCAGACTCGACATCTAAGTACTCGAGTAAATGCAGCATCGTCTATAAGTTTGGGATAGTTCTGCTGGAGATCATTTCGGGAAGGCTTCCCTACTCAGAAGACGATGGCCTGCTTGTGCTCTGGGCTTCAAGCTACTTAAGAGGGAGTCGACCAATCAAAGATATGATAGATGAAACCCTCGAATCAGTGCCCGAGGAAGATATCATCGGACTGACAGAGGTGATCAAATCCTGCATAAATGATGACCCAGAGAAACAAGCTACTATGACGGAAGTCGCTTCCCGTATGAGGCTGATCACAGGGATTACACCAGAGGTAGCCAGTCCAAAGTTATCACCATTGTGGTGGGCAGAGAGTCAAATTATATCTTCAGAAGTTTAGCTAGTGACAAAATTTTCACAGCAAATCTTCTTTTCTTTCTGTTATCGCGATCAACCTTTTCTTCGCCTTTCTTTGTATTCATTCGCAGGAGAAAAGGAAGTTGTTTGTGGCCTATAATTGGACAAACATGACCATGACGATGATTGTGGAGAGAAATTGTGTTGATTGTCATCCTCGAGAGAACTTAAATCTTGCATTGTTGTATATATTTGTGATGAAAGTGGTCATTTGTCCAGTGAAAGGAGGAACTCGATTTATAATTTCCTTGAACAAGATATGTTTCAACAGAAGATACAAAAACAGCAATATTGCAGCTAGTAAAAATCACTAAGATGGGAGTAAGTTTCTGTACCATAATAATTATTATACATTGCTAATTCACTTATAAAACAAGTGAAAATAAATAATTATTTTTTTTATAAAAAAAATACATTCATAGTTAATGGAGATGACTATATCACAATATATTTATTAAAAATATTTTAGGCATTTTTTCTCTAATAGGGTGCGATATGATATTCCCATTATTAAAAGGGTGGTTTTGATAAAATGCTCTCAACGCTTAAAAGAGACTTGTACAGTCGATCGATCCAGCATCCAGCGAATTCCTCTCTCTCTCTCTCTCATGGCGACGGACCCCAACACTGAAGGCGGCGTGAACCCTAAACCCGCCGAGGAAAGACTCCGACACTACGTCGGATCGGAGATCGAGGATATTGCCGATGCCCGAGACGGCGAAGAGGAGGAGGATGAGGAGGAGGAGGAGGAAGAAGAAGAGGAGGAGGCGCGGGAAGTAGGGATGCGCTCCGCCCCAAGGAAGGAGAAGCTCAAACGCGCCTTTCGGCGCCTTTCGCAGGGTCCGGTGCGCATCCGCGTCCACGATGTCATCATCCGAGGCAACGCCAAGACCAAGGACGCCCTCATCGAGGCCGAGGTCTTCGACGCCTTCCGATCCGCTTCCACCATGCAGGAGCTTCTCCAGGCTGCTAACTTCGCCAACACCCGCCTCCGCCGGTTAGATATCTTCGATTCCGTCTCCATCACGCTCGATTCGGGCCCCTCTGAGCTTCCTGGCACTGCCAATGTCGTCATCGATATCGTCGAGGTCAAGAACCCGCTCACGGGTGATCTTGGGGTGTACACAAAGCCGGAGGTACACTTGTCTTTTTAAACCATATCTTTTCGACGGATAGTTGCGAACGAATGTATGCTACAATTGCTTTGTCCTACAAATTTGCAATCATTTTTAGTTTCAAAAAACAATTGGAGCATTACTTGAATTCCCTGCAATTGATGTCGGATTGGATAAGTTCAATGTTACCTCCCTAGTCCCGATTATCCACGATGCTGATAATTACCGGACTAGACTAATTGAACCTGTAAGCATTAAGATGTAATACTTGTTATAATTGTAAAATCACATATGCTATAATCTGAGCTTAAAATATGTAATCCACGGCCTAGAACAGACTGTAAACTGTAAAGAGAATGCATAATAAAAACTCATACCTACTGCAGTTCGCATGTAGTTGTCCAGAGAATTTGGATACATGATTTAGTTTACGAAAGTGGTAAATTCTTAGTCTTCTAGGTTTTCTGTTGTGAGGTTTGGCTACTTCTAAATTTTGTTGCACCTCTTTTTTATGTAGTGTAAATATGAACTTGCCTCCGCCGTTTAAAAATCCGGTTTGAAATAACTATGGTATTTTGTCGAGATGTTTTATGTCATTTGTAGCATGAATGACCTTGGCTAGTAGTCACAGATAGATCAATCAAGTGGAACAACAAATCCTTATATAGAGTTCATTGTTATATGTTCTTACATCTGAATTATGCTGTCCTTTGGTTTATCTTCTATTGTACATCTTTTACATGGGAAATAGATTTTAAGATGATGAAAAGGATCATATAAATTTTATGGATGTCTCATTTCATTTTACTTGAGACAAACAAATGTCTGATTGGAGTACCACTCATGCTTTAAATTTTGCAGGCTAGATCTTGGTCACTTGAAGGGTCACTGAAGCTTAAGAACCTGTTAGGCTATGGAGATATTTGGGATGCTTCTGGGGCTTATGGTTTTGATCAAACATCAGAGATTAGTGTTGGAGTGGCCTTACCCAGATTTAAAGCAATTTCAACTCCCATCACAACTCGAATTTCATTACTTTCTCAAGATTGGCTGAAATTTTCTTCATACAAGGAACATCTGCTAGGCCTCTCTGTTGGTCTAATATCAACTAAAAAGCATGACCTTGCTTACAGTCTCACATGGCGTAATTTACTTGACCCATCACGCATGTCATCAAAGGCAATTCGGAGCCAATTAGGGCATAGTCTTCTCTCTTCCATTAAATACACATACAAAATTGATCACAGAGATTCAAATGTGAGGCCAACACGTGGGTATGCTTTCCAGTCATCGTCTCACATTGCTGGTCTTGGACCAGATAGTAAACTTCTTCGATTTTTTAGGCAGGTAATTACTTTCATGTTTTCCTTTTTTTTTTTGAGGAAAAAAATCACGATTATGCAATATACTGTTCCATGTTATGTTTTACTGCCAGTTGATTTTGTAAAACTTTTCTTGTTATTCTAGCAATGCTTCCAAAATATATAGTGATCTGTAAATTCTAATATGCTGGTCATGCTCTAGATTTTTCACTAATTTTAGTTGGAATCGTCTAATAAAATAAGGCTCAAGATTTGTTATCTCTAAATTAACTGTGCCAAACTGTTTATCTACCTGATTACATCTAATTACTTAAAAATTGTGAATTGGTCGATTGGTATATAAATGTTAATTAGTTCCTATGTTCTACCAGGAGTTTGATCTCAGAGGTGCAATTCCTTTAGGATTCTACAACACTGCACTCAATTTTGGAGTTGCAGCAGGTGCCATATTGCCATGGGTGGGGTATACGAATTCAACTACGCCATTGCCCGAGCGGTTCTATATGGGTGGTCATTCGTCTCCTATCTGTGGTCTGGGTGGACCTACTTCTCTGTTGGGTTTCAAACAAAGAGGCTTAGGCCCAATGGATCTGCGACGAGTACTTTCACCTAAACAGAGTCAAGATGAAGCTACAGCCTCTTCCGGTGGGGGTGATGATGCTTCAGGAAGCATTGCCTCTCCAGGCCGAGATGCCATTGGAGGTGATCTGGCAGTCACTGCCTTTGCTGATCTTTCATTCGATCTGCCTCTAAAGGTCTTCCAAGATGCAGGAGTTCATGGTCACGTATTTGTAAATGCTGGGAACCTAGTTATGTTATCCGAGGAATTGACAAATTTCTCCTTCCAGAGATTCTTGCATACCTTTCGGAGCTCTGCTGGGTTTGGCATAATCTTCCCTACTAGATTTTTTCGCATGGAGGTTCGTTTTCTTTAAAAATGTACTAACGCAGAAAATCACTATCTTCTGTTTTCTAACGCAATCTAATAATTTGTATTCACAGATCAACTACTGTTACATACTGAAACAGTTCCAACATGATCACGGGAAGACAGGCATACAGTTCAGTTTCTCCACTTAATAGGCTCCACCTTTGTCATTTTTGTGCGTTTTTCAAGGCAAGAACCAAAATATGGTTGATGAATAACTAACATTTCTCTTACTGTTCCACCAATTTACTTGCATCGACATCACTTCCATAACTTGTATTTCTTGATTCCTCAATTTTCTAAATGGATCTGCTTTGGCAGTTGCTTTAATTTATACTCGAGAAACTTCACTTTGTTAGTTCATTTAGCTTGTATCCCCACCTATGATCCAAATCCATTCTGTGGATTTTAGTATTCACATTAATACATGGATCATTGCTGTCTCGGTGTGCTTTTTCTTGTCTTGCAGATAATTTCATAAAGTTATTTAATTAAAATTTCAATGATTTGTTAAGGCACTTGTTTATGCATCTCTTTAACATGCTTGTCAAGCAAATCTGCTATATAGGTGAATGGTTGATTCCTTATTATGTTTTATTTCAAGATTTGGACGGACAATTTAATGGAATGATTATATACGATTCATGATAAGTAAATCTGATGGACATACAGTTCAAGCTTGCCTGGACTTGGGTGGCAGACTAAACGAGTCAAATAGGAAAGACAAGTAGCTTGAGAGGATCAAACAAGATGGCCTATGTAGTCAGACCAAGCAGGACGAATGAGTTTGGTTGGATAAGTCAGTGGAGCAAAGTGAATAGGTCTGATAAATTAGATAATAGTGAGTGTTGGAGATAGTTAAACTTTGGGGGATATTTTAAGACCCTTTGTATGGGGAAGAGATAATAGTGATTGTCGGACAAACTAGGTGCATTGATATTTTCGAGCTTGGTATTGAAATTCAATTTGAATTTTGAAAATATTGTTTGAGTCTTTATTCAAGTAAAGATGAATTATAATTCAAAATAATTTAAATTATTCAACTGATTTAATTTAAATATATTTAAATTAAAATTATGTAAATAAAATAATTTGAATTTCACTTACAAGCAATTTATGAATAATTAAATAAAGTATTATAAATTTAAATTTGACTAAAAAAAAATTACAAATTTGATAAATTTAAATACAAATCAAATGTTTTTTTGAACCTGACTCAAAAAGCTCACAGATATCTTGATTCGTTTACACCTCTAGAACAAACCATAAGAACCCAACAAATTAGGTGAATGGCTGGCCTTGAAAATGACATTTTGATATTTCATTAATGCGGCTCTTGCATTCCATCATAAAAACGAGAAGATACAAACGATTTTTCTTCCAAAGTTTCTCTTCTCAGCAAAATCATCTCCTCACGCGAGTCTTTCCCTCAATTTATTTTACAAGAAGCCATTTTTATACACTATATTAAAAGAATTTGTATCAAGATTTTCAGAACCTGATTTGGATTATTTGCTAAAAAGAAAAACTGTAAATAATTGATCGAAATTAATGAACAATGTTTAATTCCAAAAAATTATTGAACAATGAAACATAAAGCAATCTTAAAAAAGAAAACTGAAATAATTGAGAAAATGAAGTCTAAAAATGAGCCTCAATGGCTCCTTCATCAAGCTCCCTCAATTTTGGCTGCAAGCTGCCACAAGTCATGTTTCTGTTCTTAATCTTCCACACATGACGTTTGAAGCAAGATCATCCACCAGACTTGATATAATTGTCACAACTGCTAGATCATCCAAATCAGAGAATGATGAGGATATAAATTGAACACAATCACAATTATCATCAAAGTACACACAAAAAAGAAACTGTGGAAAGAAAAAACCACCAAAAAGCTGGTCTACCTCAATATTCTTGCACCTTCTCTCCACCTATGTTTCACAGGAACAATTCAATGGCACAGTAATCCCGAAGACAGATTTGGTGGCAAATTACAATACAGAAAGGAGTGCCAATCAAATAAGATTTGACTATAGTAAGCAAAAAGAGAGGATTGAAGGTTCAAGGCTGATTGTGGGAAATAAGCACAAAAAATAGGACGAGTGCATCCATTATTTAGTAAAAGCAAATAGCATAAGGTGACCACTTGTAGTAAGAAGATCTCATAAGAACCATGGTAATCCATAACACTGCAGCACACCAAAAAAAACATAACAGAAGAGCTCAAAATACTTGGAACCCCACCAAGCAGATTGCAAATAGTCAGTTAAGGGTCAAAGTTAGTTAGAACACATTTTGAAAATGTCGAGACAGGATTGAAGGAAAAGAAAAGACAACTAGTGGCATTTTGTTTCAAAACTGAAGTGGAACATTAGCGTACATCAGGGAAAAGTGCATAGAAACAAGATGTTATTTTGGAACAAAATAAAGGACTCCATAACATGTACATGATTTGAAGGAAAATCTAAATGCCAACTATCAGATTTGACATTTGTTTGGAGTAGACAATGTTGACTACAAGTTTTACAAATAGTTAACTAGAAAATGAAAAAACACATTATTTTCCAGTCAGATAAGTAGCCAATACTAGTTTAGGCAACTGTGAAAAGACAAAACCAATAAAAGAGTGGTCCATCTCGATAGGTTGCCCTTTTGTTCTTGTAATTTCTCTCAACCAATGTTTCATACTTTCATCTCACAGTTCGATGACATGATAACCCCAAAACAGAAGACCAACAAGAGAGTAGTGATACTTGTATCTAGTGGTTGCAAATTGCAACAAAAAGGAGATGTGGATTGCAGGCATGAGAAAACAAGATGCTCTTTTGGAACAAAATAAAAGACTCCATAACATGTACATGATTTGGAGAAAAAAAAATCAAAATGTCAGCCCTTCAGCTTTGACAATTCTTTTTTTTTTTTTTTGAATACTCAATGTTGACTACGAATATTACAAATAATTAACTGGAAATTGGAAAATACCATTAGTTTCCAGTCAGATAAGTAGCCAATACTAATTTAGGCAACTGTGAAAAGACAAAACCAATTAAAAAATGGTCCATCTCGATAGGTTGCCCTTCTGTTCTTGAAATTCTCTTGGCCTATGATTCATCTCTGAGTTCCATACAAGATAACCCAAAAACAGAAAACCAACAAGAGAATAGAATTTGAATATGATAGTGATATAATAATAATTTTAAAAACCACAGAAGATTGAGAGCAGGATAGTTCAAAAAAAAGGAGATGAAGATTCCAGACAAGGTTAGAGTTTTGCTACCTATGTTAAAACTGATACCCATACAGAAAATAATAAGGAAACATGCCAAGTGTGCTGATATCTATGTAGTCCCACATGATGAATAAACAGAAGGAAGATTGTTGCATATCAATTAAGCAAAGACTGATACAAAGAAAGATTTTGATTATCAAGGCAGAAGTCCCAAAACAAACATTTGTTCTCTTAAGAATAGTCATGCCAACATATACATATTCACACACATGCTACTATCATGGTATTTTTATTCGGTCATCAATTTGAGCAAGGTTACATTGAAGAATAATCATAACATCTCCTTCATATTGTAAAACTCCTTTGAAACAGTTTTGGGAAAGCAGCCAAAATTGAGATGGCATATTGCTGACTGCAATCTATAAAACTGTCTTTAGTACCAAAATCTACCGATTGTCAAATGTTGATTTTTGGAAACGAAAATATAGAAAAACTCTATCTTTAGTACAAACCTCACAACCCTCTGGTGACATCTGTGTTGAATTGGCAGAAGCAGCAACAATATCCACTTCAAAACCATATGAATATGAGCCGTTACTGGATAACCCACCAACATAAGCCCCAAATCACTGAATCACAGAGAACAAACGGGACAGACAGACACTGGGATGCCCAACTACTACTAATCACGAAGAGCAAAGTGAAGAGAGAGATCTAATGATCAAGATAGCACATATGCTTTGACATTGCCATCATCTTCAAGCACGGTCTAATCAGGTCCAAATGGTGAGAATGGCACATGGTGTTACTAACAGAGGTGAAGTTCTACGACAATGTTTATCCAAGTTCTTAGCTAGAAAGACTAGACTTTTAACAAATGGATAAACGTAGAAAGACGCCATTTACTAATTCAAAATCTCGTCTTTTCCGGGAACACTTACAGTATCCGACTCGTGCTTGTACTGCAACACCACCGGGCCTTTGCGCGGCACAAAAGAAACTATTTTGCTTCAGATCCAACATAAAACAGAAAAAAAAGAGCAGGCTGCCAGCATTACCACTTACGTTCCAGTTCTTGATGATGGCATCGGAGGAAGAGAAATCTGATTTCTTCATCTCCCTGGTATTCGTCGAACAGCATCTCGCCGACTCTGCAACTTTACGACGGAACGCAAGGCAGTAGCAATGCTGCTGCGTTCATAGTAACTGGTTCGGACGACGACCATTGGCGATTTACTCGGCGTCGCTTCTATTTGAAGAGGAGGAGGAAATAAATAGCAGAGAAGCGACTAGGGTTAGAAGATGCTCCGATTCCAAATGCGGCGGCGGTTTGGGCTTGGTTTGGTACAATAAATTAAAATTTTAAACTAAAGGGGCATTATTGCATATATCAGCAAAGGGCCGCTGACGAGTTTATTTATTTTCGGGTGGCAATTTACTAAAACGCACCTAATTTTTTCATATATATAAATTTTGCATCCTACTTTTAGAATTAGCATCCATCCGCAAAATCCCTGAAATATCCAAAAATCTAGCCCAAAGGTAAGTCGAACTGGTTCCAATTTATATATTTAATGAGAAAATTCGATAATAATAATAATAGAAATACAATTATTTTTATTAAAATATTAAATATGATTATATGGGCTCATACCATGCTAGGCCCAACTGGCCTACGACAGCCCAACCCAATTGCCATCTCCAATTCCCATGTTCAATAATGAAAGCAATTAAGAGTCCAGTAGTAGCAGAGCCATGAGCCATGGATACAACAAACAAGTGCACATTTCCTGTAAAAAAAATTTCAAGTTTAAAGCAGACTCCTAACTCAACCCACTCTGGCTAAAACTTGACACTCGAAATCGTCTGATAGGGAGTCGTTAGATGCTGAATCTTCGATTGCAAGAGAGCTCAATGCCGCTACAACGTCGCTCATTAATGGGCGAACCAAAGGCTCTTCTTGGAGACACATTGCAGCAACTGCAACTGCTTGGCTTAGGCCCTTTGCCGGGTAGTTCTCCAGTAGCGGATCAACTATCTCTGGGAACCTCTTCTGATCTCTGAACACCGGCGTTGCCTGGCGAAATGAGAAAAGTGAAAAGGACTTTGAGTAAAGGAAGGCAACAACTTTGACACTAAACTACTTGATGTCGAAGCAATGATTATGTACCCAAGCAATGAGGTTCTGTTCATTTGTTGGCCTAGTTGTGTCGACAATCCTCCTTCCGGTGATTAATTCGAGCATAACCATACCGAAATTGTAGACATCTGACTTCAGAGTAAGCTGACCTGTTTTTGCATATTCAGGTGCACAGTAGCCATAGGTAGCCACCCTTGAGGAGACATGGGCTTTCTCTCCTGTAGGACCTAGCTTTGCGAGCCCAAAATCGGAGAGTTTTGCATCGAAATTTTCATCAAGTAGAATGTTGGATGATTTAAGATCGCGGTATATCACAGGCGGGTTGGCTTTCTCATGCAAATACTCTAGACCTCGAGCGGCACCATGAGCTATTTTCATCCTAGAATGCCAGCTTAGAGGTTTCTGATCAGGTGAGATATCTGCGAGCAACAAAAATTTCATGTTACCGCAAGAAATCTCTTATTGATCGAGTCCAAATAGTTTATCCAAATTTTCACCAATTTACCCTCCTAAACAGAAGGATCTACTGTAAACTATTATTAAATCTGAAAGTCTTAAAAATTGAATTTCAAATTTGCATTATGAATTCAAGATAGGAAGGATAAAATAAGCTATTATAAGACAATACCTAGCACGTGGTCTACCAAGGAGCCCTTAGCCATATGCTCATAAACCAAAAGTCTTTGATCACCATCAGCGCAATATCCGATAAGCTTGACTAGGTTTTCATGACGAAGAAGACTGAGAGTCCGTACTTCAACAAGGAATTCTTGGTGCCCTTCGAAGCCAATCCTGTCTAGCTGCTTTATAGCTACAATCTAATCATCAAATTTCGAGCATATAAGAATCTCCAACTATAAATAACCATAAAAGTCAAGAAAAACCATATACTCAATGTATCACTCCATTACCTGCCCAGTTTTCTCAAGGCAACCCTTGTAGACTCTACCAAACCCTCCGTCGCCCAAAAGATATTCTCGTCTAAAATTCTTGGTAGCTGAAGCAAGTTCAAGGAACATGAAAGTTTCCGCTGCAATGTTTGCATTTCCAATATCATTTTGAATTTTTCCATTAGGAGTTTTCTCTGGGGGGGATTCTGTGCGACACAAATTCAAATAAGCTTATGAGTTGGTATGAGCGACATAGTTATTACAAACATACATAGATTCAGATGAAATCGCTTTCCAGGTAGTGTAATTGACTACTAAATTCAAACTGATTAATACATATAATAGCAAGTGCATCATTGCATACCAGAGAAGATATTTATTCTCTCATTGGCCAAATAAATGCATGCATGGCAAAATTTTTAGCAAGTTTGGAAGAAGACATTGTTCTTATAACTAGTTACTGCAATGTGGATCATGTTAGATAAATCTAGGAGCATTGTCCTACCTTCCCAAATGAGCCTAATTGTTATTTCTGTATCTCCTACTTGAATGTTATGTGAACCATGAAGGTATTGTCTTATTTTCAGGATAATGAGTTAAACAGATTCATGATCCATCTGCTATCAACTGTTAGATTGTGAGCTCAGTGCTCAGATGAAATGTAAGAAACGTTAGTCACTGGTAGAATAGGAGACTTGAGAGAGGGAAACTAAGCGATAATTGAACTAATTGTCCAAGTTGTGCTTGCTCTATGTTTCAGCCATTGCCTAAAGAAGTGACATCAAAGAAACCTTAGTGCTAAAGTTATGCAGATAACAGATGGAAGACCCAATCAGTCACTAATTTTCCATAGAATGTTCTCTGTCAAAAAGTTTGAGCCTAACTCAAGGAACTAAAATAAAAAATACAGAGATTTTCAACTAGTAATCAAACTCGTGAACTTCCATGCAACATCTAGGTCTCCAAACTCTGCAATTTATCTACTAGCTGAAATGAAATATGAGCTATGGTTGTGTCATAAATGTTTTCTTCTAGTGCCGATACAAGTGAAGGGACTTATTCTCAAATTTGCCTACAAAATATAAGCAACTAAGCAGAATAGATGGTGATTACAAAATAAAGTAATTTGCCCTCTTAAAATTTAACTCTCACGTGTGTTGAGTGCTAGAGGTAGAGGGCCTTGGTCTTGGGTTTGAAAGTTGTCTTCACTCAAATGTGAGCGCTTGAGAACTCTCATAGATATCTTTTCCAAAAAAAAAATAAAATAAAAAACCACTTCCATGTGTTGAGTGTTCAGCAATGAAAGATGTCGAAGAATATGCCAGGAAAAAACAAAGTTGCAACTTGATTATACAGAAACCAACATTGAGTGACCAGTATTACAATCTTATGGTTAGCAACAGCATCAACATACAGTAGATTGCTCACCTTCTTATGGTTTTTGCTAACCACAAGATGTTGAAATTAATGATAACTCAAGGTTGCATACGGATCAGCATTGTTTATGCAGAATACTAATCATTTAAGGAAGCAATATTGTTGAGTCATCTAAGAAAAAATAGAAAAACAGATAATATAAGTATGCAAAAATAATCTCAAAATGATGGTTAAAACAATACATTGCTGACAAGATGGAAAATACTAATAGTTAAGGAAGCAAGACTGTGGAGCCAACACCCATGAAAGCAATTAAAAACAGACAATAGAAGTATGCAAAAATAATCTTGAAATAACGGTAAAAGCATTGAAATTCTGACAAGATTGCAACAGAGAATCGAAGTATGCCAAAGCAATCTCAAAATGGTGACGAAAACAGCAAACTGCTAACGAGATTAAATCTTACCATGCCATTTCGTCACTTCATGGATCTTTGAATTGCGTGAAACTGGGCACAACGAGAAACTCTTCTTCAAGGGAAAATGAGGGCGACTCATTTTGAAGTATTTCCACCAATAGGGTTAACTGTCTATTCCCCTCTAATGCCTCAATTCGATCCTTCAAGCCCACGATCGACGAACTTGGAGCGTTTATATGTAAAGATCAAATCTTTCCGGTCCTTGAGCCCCCGAACCACCAACAAAAAAAAAACCCTAACTTTCAATATGGAACTGGAGATTCCGCCGACTGGAGGACACGATAAAATAAGCTCAAAGACAAAGAAAGCTCTCGCTCCTTGATCCCGAAGGCCTAAATGTGGATATTTAGCGCAAATAAAGCCCCGGAAGGCCTTGAATCCCTTCCGGGGAAGAGCGAGATCGACGGAAACGAAGCTGGTGTAAACCAGGAAAAGCACAAGCTTGCCGGAGCGACCAGCAGGCAAAGAAGGGAAGGAAGGTGGCGACTTTTCTGGGGGCGATGGCACCGATGGCTCCTCCATAAGCGGCCGATGGGGATTTGAGGCCATAAACGAAAGCGCCGAGGACCAAACGTGGATCCAAATTCGCGGCGAAGATTGATGATTCTTATACGACGAACAGATGAACGCCAAGTGGCGTTCACCATTTGTCCGAAGTTTCAGTCTCACCCGCATTTGTCTTGAATTTACAGTTTGACCCCTCACTTTGTATATTTTCTGCATTTTTATTTTATTATTAAATGAATAGATATTTTTACCAGATTGTTATATTTTTATTAATCAAAATGCTGACGTGGCAACCATCCCAATCAGCTCGTCGGATGCCAGCGTGACAACGGCCGGAGCGCCGCTTCTCTACATCTCCAGCGGCTTCTCCTCCGCCGCCCCTGGCCGCGGTGCTTTTCCTCCTCTTTCTCCTACCCGGAGCAGCAAGAGTCCGAGTCTTCCGCCGCCGCTACTATCTCCAGCTGGTCGCCCCTCACCCAGGCGGCAGCGATCGATCTAGTTCAACCCAATCTAAGCCGGTCCGGTAAATAAACCGGATGATAAAATTCTCCCGCTCGAATCCGCTTTGAATTTCCTCGCATTAAAGAAAAGGAAAGGAATAAAAGCAGGTAAACTAAGACGAGGAAGGCGGCCACAGTCGCCGCCGCATCGAGATCGCCTCTCGGAGCCGGAGACCAGATGGGATCGCTATTGAACCCTCCCGATCTACCCTTTACAGCCGCGGAGGAAGACGTCGAGTCCTCACTGCCGCCGCCCGTGGCGAACCCTAGCTCATCTTCAGGTGAGTTCCCGTTAGTCACTTTTCAAAAATTAGGGTTTTCTTATCCTGATTTCGTTTGGTTTTCTGCTATCGGGATTCTAGATGTTAAATTCGTAGCTTTACGGCGATTTTTCCATCTACATTTAGTGAAAGGGTGACTACTGAGGTTGCTTATGTAGTCCGGAAAAAAAAAAAATCCCTTTTTGCCGAAATGGTTAGTCTCTTTGTTTATATCTCTAGATGTTCTGCGTGTAATCTGTCACTATAATCAAAAAGTTTCGTTAAGTTTTTCCTACCTTCTGACTAATACGCTTGGAGTTTGTGGTCACTTTGGATAATCCCGTTTTAGGCTTCTGTTTCATACTTGCTGGATTTGTTTTTATCAGGTATTAAATGTGGCACTTGGGATAATTAACTGCTCATGATTTTCATACCTGCTTTATGCCCACTCTGGTTGCTCTGTTTCCCCTTTTAAGATAATGGGTATGCGATGAACTTTGAATTTTGTTTGTGACTTCATCTTATTAGATGCAAGATTAGTGGATTATAAGATTGATCTAAACCACTGTTGTCAATCACCTAATCCTTTGGAGGAGGAGAGTTTGCCCACTATTGAAGAAGATGGCTTGGATATGCCAACCTTTTCTAAATCGGGAACAACACAGAAGAAGAGCAAAATGGCTAATGGTGTTAACTTGAGGAAAAGCTTAGCTTGGAACTCAGCATTTTTCACTGAAGAAGGTACTTTATTTATCACAATCCTCCGAAAAGCTATTTATCAAAATCCCTAAACAATTCACTCTATTAATAGGTGTGCTCAATCCATTGGAGTTGTCTGTTCTTGGTGGATCTTCCTTGAGGTCGAAGGAGAAGATTCTTTCTCTGGTTAATGGACAGATGTCACCACTACTAGGACTCCATGAAAGAAGTCCAGCTGTTGGCCACCAGAAGTCTTATGGCAAAATGGTTGCACTTTCTGCAAGCAAAGACAACAAAAATTTTAAGGAAGAAAATCTACTTAGCAAGTTAAATGCTTCAATTCCGGAAGAACAGCAAGAGGTAAAGGTTATTGTTTTAAGTTGCATTTTACTCCTAATACTGTGTGTGCTCAACTCCCTCTATACCATTAATTTCCCTAAGAAATGTTCTCATGGAATTTTGTAATGACTAGGGTGAAGGAATCAAATACTCAAGCAAGAACATTGGAAAAGTTGCATCTAGATTAGCAACTCCATCTTCATATCCTTTGCCACTTTCTTACAAGAAGGTTTGAGGTGCATATAAATTTGTGGCCAAGCCTTGATGCAAAGATAAGATTGATTCTCTGTGACCTGGAAATCCAAGGTTTCGGTCATACACTGAGATCTCTACTAGAATATCTCCATTAGTCATATTTTTATAAAATTGAATAAGCAGTCACTTTAATGTAGACTTAACTTTGTTTTACTCAAAAGAGAACTGCAAACACAAATGCTGCAAATCGTACATCCAAAATCCCAAAGTTCATGCCTGCAAAGTCACATACTGCTTCTATTCCAAGGGACACTAGGGATGCCATCCCTTGTGTGAGGAACTTAAAGTCCAATACAAGTGCCACTGCAGGTACTCTTACTCTTTTGTGTTCGTGCCTTTTTTTCCTTTTTTTTTGTTGAGAAGATATTGTAAAGTTAGTTTTGTAGGATAATCTAACTGTTGACCTTGCTTAACGTTCTATGATAAAATTTGCAGTTGACATGGAACACACTCTTCAAAAAAGATGTTTTCAATCAAACATAAGAAACCAATCTGCCTGTCCTCAATCAATGAAACCTTCTGCAATTTATCTTTCTAGGCCGCTGGTGAGGAACTAGATATTTCAACTGCCCTTTTTGACATTATATCCTGAGACCAAGTTACAGCATAATCCTAGCGATAGTTTTATCTCCATTAAAATTATCTTTGTTATGCATTCATCAAAGTGTATATCCTTCGAGACAAGATTTGTTTACTTTTCAGGTTCCGCTAATTGATAAAGGTACAACTGAAAATTTATCAGTTCCTAAAGTGGTGAAGCGAACATCCATTTCTTCTATCACAGTTAATGGATCTTCACCACTCCCTAAGAAAGTCCATGGAGATGCTATTGCACATGCCAAACCATCTGGGTTGCGAATGCCTTCTCCATCACTAGGATTTTTTCAGCAGGTATAATATATAACTAATATTGAAGTTGCTAAGAAATTTGGAATAATAGATTATGGATACATGAATGCTTGAAATGCTCTAGAACACTCTAATTTCTAATTAGGGTGCCATTTTGTAATTGGATCGTAGGATTAGTCATGCTTGCTTGAATGGAAAACGATTATAGACCAAGAAAGTTCCCATTCCCGTTGTGTTTTTTGAGTTTGTGTATTTTGATACTTATCTATTGATGGTTCCAAATACATCAAAAGGGAGTCAAGGAGTGTGATTTTTATATTTTGCCTATTGTTGGTTCCCAGCTCATAGAAAAGGAGTTTTATTGAGTGTACTTGATATTCTGATATCACTAGTATATTCTCTGTTCTCCGAGCTGAATAATGTATAGTTTTATAGTTTACATTTTGCAGGGTAAGCTTCCTCCAACTGGTATCCAGTCTCAAAGAAGTGTTCATCTGTGCCGACCTACTATTCCACTTGGAAAAACAATGGGCGTTACACCAGCAGGTGAATCAAAGGCTTCACTTGCTTCTACTAGGGAAAAAACAATTAATGGTCCTGTTGCCCCAAAATATTTTGCTAGGACGACAACATCAACTAAAATGGAGAACTCTTTGAAACCTAGTTCTTTATCCGCATTTAATGGAAATGTGGCGCATCCATCAAGTGGTGAAAATGCTTCCACGATTCAGCTGGGTATAGATAAGGAAGTGCCTTATGCAAGCAACTCAATGCTGCAGATTGGTGACAAGGCATGCTCTCTTGGGGAATTAAATGAGACTTGGATAGATGAACGCCCTTCTTCAGAGGATAACAGTGCCAAGCAATCACCACCATCATATAGGGGATTTGCTACAGATGCTATTTCAGGACAGGATGAACAGGCAACTGGGAATTTACAAGTAAATCCAGATGCAGAGTTTGTCCTCTCAGATCTAGTAGATGATTTTTCTTCTTTGCCTGCAGCTAAATCATCCTTGAGTTTGTCTAAACATGGAGTTGATAGTTCTATTGCTTTTAGCAGTCTTGAAGAAGATTGTTCTTTAGCTGTAGAAGCAGGCACTGAGGATGAAAACAACTCATATCTAAGGTCCAGCACTGAGCACAACTCTGATACTAATTTCATTAGCAATTCAGAAATCGTGAATCCTCCATCTGAAAAGCCTGGCATATCTGCTAAAACAGTATATTATGGAACAAACTACTCGCCTGTGAGATTGACTAGTGTTTTGGAGGATTCTCTAACTTCACCTTCGGCAAACTGTCAAATAAAAGATCATACGTTGGAGTGTGTTAATGAAGATCATATCAACTCAAAAGAAGAGGAATACTTGTTGCAAGAGTAAGTATTATTCCATAAAGCTAGGTTCCTTGTTGCTTGTTTCAATGTACATGGATTAAAAGAAGCACCATTATTTGTCTAAAATCTGTACAGTGGCAGCGAGAATGAACAGAAGGAAAAAGTGAAGCAAGATATCCACCGTCTCAAACTGAATGCAGTCCCATTTAGCGAGGAGTGGTTAGCTGCAATTGAGACATTTGGAGAGGTGATATCATTTTTTTAATGTGTTCTCCACTCTATAAAATCAATACTCCTAACTTCTATCTGAATACGTATTTGAAATATACAATACACTGTATATCATTTCTTTCTGCATGATATGTGCTGTCTCATCTTTCTATAGAAAAGAAAATAATTTGTGTTAGCAGAGATGCTTAATTTACCTTCAGAACCGAGCTGTATGCAGGATATAGTTTGAGATAGCTGTTGTTATGTTATATTAAGTCTATTTCTGATTTATTCAAAAATTTTCTTTTCTGCACTAACCTATCAATATCAACAGGATATATTAGAGTTGAAGACAGGTCCTGTACAAAATTCTCCAACTGACAAGACTCTTCCTGAACCAGGTCCATGGTCACCGGTATGTCACCTTTTCTCCTTATTTCAGTATCGAACCGTCTGGTGAATATAGGTTATCCACTTCAGCTCACTCAATGTCATGTTTTTAATTATCTATATCTAATCAGTAACTAGCTAATTTCATGGTTTCTCAGTTAGTTCACTCCCACTCCACTATTAAATAAAGCCATGATATTTATATGAAGAGGGGAAATATTCATAGGTGAGATAACATAAAATGAAAGATGTGAAGGGTAGGTTGGGGTCATCAAATTTAAAATATTTAGTCAGATATAATAATAAAAAATTAATTAACATGAATAGCTTGAATAGAGCTCATGGAGGAATATGGTTTATATAACTGATCTGAAATTTAGAACATAATACTTTTACACTTTATTAATCATTTGTTTATAGGATGAAAGAGTATTTCCTTCCACCGTTTATAATGACAAAAAGAAAAAGAAAAAGAAAAACAAACTTCTTTAATTCAATGAGACAACTCCTTCGAGTTGACTAAGTGGGTGGATTTGTTCAAGGCAAGAAGTATTCATGAATCTTTACAATCGCACCTCATGTTTTGTTTTCTTTTAAAAAATGTTTCCAGCTCCCCATTTTAGTATGCTTTTATTTTTATTCTTTCATACAACTTATGATTTTGCCTTAGGCGATCCATATTCTTTCCAATCAATCGTTTCTGTTTTGGCTTTCCACAGATGAAACGCAAAGCTCAAGACGTAGGACCATTCGATTGCACAAAACACTCTACAAAACTCTCTGAACCCACCTCATAGGTGGAGCTGCAATTTGCTGTATCAACAGAGTTCTTGGTGAAACTAAAGGCATAATTGCTCGTCCTGTTAATTGTTATCAACATCATTTCATTTGTTGTAATGGAAGGCTTATGTCAAACACAAACTTTGTAGCATCTGGAGAATAAAAATGGCAGTTCCACGCCTCTTGTTTTTGTTCCATGTTTTGGTAGAATGGCACATGCAGCAAAACACCAAAATAAATATAGAAGAGGTTCATGTTGAGAGCACCCTGTTGTTTCAACTGGCATCTAAATCACTTTGATTTTGTTGAACAAAAGTTCTCAGTCATAGTTCATGATTTATTTCATCCCTTTTCATGTTTCAACAGTGCTTGAGTTTGTTGAACACTACTTGAAACTTGGCTGTCTTTTCTTTGCTCAAGATAGGGCAATTAGAGAATTCATTGCTATAATAACAAGAGGAAGGAATGAGCAAATGCGGCCACAAGCAATTGCCACTACTCGAAGAGAACTCCCTTGACAACACACCACAGCATGTTGTGCAAGTTAATTGTTGAGGAAATAATTCTCATCTTACTGGTCAAGTGTTGAGATATCAAAGATCACCAGTTCTAGGAAAGTTACATGCGGTAACGAGGAGATAGGGGCCTATCTTGAAACTTGGGATCTTCAATATGCAAATGCAATTACTGAGAAAAAGATACTGTCATGAAAAAGCTGTGAAGTTTCTCAATGGTAGATATAGAAAAAGACCCCAGGAACAAATCCTTTAAAAGGTTTCCAGTATCAGTTTACACTCTGCTTTCAAGACACCATGATAACATAAGTTGAAACATATTAAACAGGTTTTGAAATATAGGTTTCTCTGCTGAACTGATTGATACTATCAAGGCTACTGAAAGTTGTTTTTTCAAGTTTTCATGCAAACTGAAGATACTGGATATGCCAAGCACCAATATCATTCAGCATAATGTTAATATTTAGTAGTAGAGATAGATAAGCCTAATTTAGCAACAAGTACTCTAGAACAAATTAAAACTATGCATTGCATCAAAAATAAAGGTCACTGATATTAACAAAAACTCTAAAAAAAATTTTTTTTTTAAAAAGGAAAGAAATCAGCTCATATTTGGTCGTTCAGCAAACAAGCCTTTTCTAATAGAATGTGGATGGGGCTGAGACATTGCTCATGACGTTTGCTGTGATCCATCATCATGCACACCTCGATGAACTTTAGCTTTTTTGCTGCCATCAGATTCAATCAAGTCAAAAGGCCGTTTTCTGGAGGACTCATGTTGAGAAGCAAGACAAGCCAAAATGCCTGATCTCCGAGATTTAGGCATGCCCCTTATTAATCTGTTAAATGCCTTGTTCACTTGGGTATCATCTTTCATAGGCTCTGGAGCTGTTTGGTTGCCAACAGGCTGGTATGTTTGCTCATTCGCGGCCTTGCATTCCTCTGCTGGAGGTAAGTCATCCTTCTCATCTTCTGTAGGATGACAAAAACGGAAATTGTAAGAAAGCAAAAAAGTGTATAACAGCGCAAGTAATATAGTTGATTCAAAGCATACCTGTGATTTCATCTTCAGACAAATCATCCAGATCCTGGACGGACATGGACCATCCGGCAGATTTTATTGGAGGTCGATCATCACCACCAACAGAATTCTCTCCCCCCTTCATCTTGCTTTGGAGTGTCAGATGTGTAACAAATTTGTCTGATAGAATCTTCTCAGCATTGCCACAATTTGGTACCACAGGGTTAGTTTCTATATGGCCTACTAGAGATACATTGTTGCTGGAACCAAAACTTATCAGGCCATCAGGAGATTCTCTCAAACTACTGAAACAATCTTCGCTGTTTGTAGGAGAGGAAAGATACCTTTCGTGACCATTAAGCACAGATATTGGAGAAGTGCCATTCATATCATCCTCAATATGTTTCTTCTTTGTGTCCATAAAGTTTGAGAACCAACATGATGTACCTTTCTTAACATAAAAGAGTACATAGGCTTCTTGTTCTAGAACATATGCCTCGGAAACTCTAGTCACCTACAAATAACAACAATGTTAGAACCAGTATCATGACTGTAACAAAAGTTCAACACAATAGATGTAAAAATTTACCTTATGGTCATCAATCTGATACCATGTGCTTGGAGAGGATCGAACAAAGCAATAGTAATGCCCAGAATATGGTGAGCCAATGTGCACCAGAACCGTAGAAAGATTATACTTACATTGGACCTGCACTAATCATTAAGAATGAGAACTTAATTTTCTTACAATCATACAACCAACAAAAAGCACAACTTAAGCAAACCTCATCTACAGGACAACTCAAGAATGAGCTCAAGTCTAGTTCCAAAGGAAATTCCACTGAATCATAGATCTTGTAGCATGTATTTCCAACATTCTTAAATCTCTTCAAGTGTAGTGCAAGTACTTCTGGTGCTAAGTCCAACTTGAGCTGCTTCTCCATTATGACTTGCGACTTACATCCATTGCAATTTAATTTGATTTCAGAATCATCAATTTTTTCTAACCTGGTGAAGGATGCTAGGGCATTAACAACACTGTCCACATTATCAATCTCCAAGCTAAGATCCAGATGTGGTTCGAAGGAGTTAGAGAGGTGGCCACAACCACAACAACGTAGCTGAAACAACAAAAATATATCATATAAATATAAGAGGGAAAAAAAGAAAGGGCAAATCAAACATAAATCCATATTAACAAAGATGTACATAGAATTACCTGACTTCTAAGACGCCCTCCAAATACTTGTGTAACAAAGCTATCTTTATCTAGCGAAGACTTCCAATCCTCAGATTTGCTAACAAGACAGCAAGAATGGATTCTATCCAACAATGATTGGAAGAATTCATGAGCATCTTCTTGCTGACCTAATTGGAAATAAGGTGATATTTCTATAAATCAAAAGGTTAAGGACTCCATGCTTCACTAGGTTGCTCTCTCCATAAAAAAAACATTTTATTTATTTGTACTAGCATATAAAGATAGGGATACTAGCAATTTCTATCAAAGTTCACAATGCCAAATTAGTCATGCCAAATACTACAAAACAGCAAATCAAGCAAGTAATAGATAAGATTAGCAACTTCAAGCTAGTACTATACTGGAAGATAGAATATCACCTAGATTTAACATCAATAAAATAGGAAGTTAGACATCAACTTGATAGACTTTATTGCCCATAACAGTTCTCTCATGACATAAGAATTTTCTTCAAGATGGTTAGTTCAAAATAAAAGTATCCATATATTCTCTGTAGACTTGCCTGATAGATACTGCATCAGAAGTTACCATTATTATATCGCTGTTACTCATCAACTCGTTCAGTTAATGCACATACAAAATAAAACTAGCAACTTTGAGCTATTACTACATCAGCAGCTAGAAAACTTTATTTAACTAATGGTCAAAACAAAACATAACATAACATAACATTTGTTTTTGGTCAACAATAAATTGAACGATGCATGAATTAGTGACGAATATCACCTAGATGATAATAGGTCAAATATATTGCCTAGACGAATAGGAAAATTCCACATACATCCCAGATCAGATATTAGGCACCGTAACAAATAAAAAAAACCAAGATACATGAGTTTTGATTGCATATTAAATTCCACAATTTTGATTGCATATGACTAACTAAAAAACAAAAATTAAATCTGGTTAGACAAGGGAAATATGTATTCTCGACAAATCATTAGTTGTTAAACTTGAAGTTTCATGCCAGTACTAAAATCAGAAGTTGTTAAACTTTATCAAACTAGCTTATGTTCATGTGGAGATGCATGGAAATATATAATGGCAAAATAAATAAACTACTGAAGAGATCCAAGGTAGAAAATCAATTCGATGAAGATATTTCATGCAGCTAAACAAGCAGATATTAAGCACAGAAAAAAAAACAAGCCCAGAACAATATTATCTGAAATGACATAGGAATGAGGATACTGCTTAAGTTTTCAGCAAAATTTACTGGTGAGATAACAAATCCGGGCAACAACAAACAACTGTTGATGTGCTGTTTCAGAGCACATAATGAGCAGAAATCCCCATTAGCACCTGCATGTTCACCAACAGCAATGCACTGATGTCAGAGATAAGTCAAAATGAAAGAGCAGTCGGCGGACCAAAGGCAGTCCAGTCTCATACCACGGAAGCAAGGAGAGTGACCCGTCATGCGAATCTTCTGCACAAAGGGTACCGTATGCGTAAGGCACTGCAGAACCGCATTAAGAAAGCACGTATTCCCCAAGTTCTTGAGGCCAGCACCCTGAACCCATCAATATCACACCAAGATGGAAACTTTATAAAAAAAACAGCTATTAAACTACCGGATAAGACCATGAGGCCGAAATCTCACCACCAGACGGGTTCGTTCACACACAGGAGAAGGGGAAAAGAAAGAACTTCGTCCGCCCATCGGATCGAGCGCCTAAATAAGACGCAGGAGACAACAATTTGGCGGCTATAATTGGGTGAAACGCGAGGTAGAAACAGCGAGAAAACACGAGCAAACCCTAGAAAGCATCGAAACTAGAACTTACCGTGAATTTAGGATCGCCAGAAAGGAGAGGATCTGCGGCCATGCCGAGAGATTTTTTGAGGAGGAAACGGACGCGGATTGAGATCGAGGTTTCCAGGAATTGCCAAAATGGTCTTACAAATAAGATCATACGAAGGAGGGAGGGAAATGGCGGACCTTTGAAAGCAGGCGCAGCGCCGCGCCACGCCCAGCCCAATTCAAGAACTGGGTAGGGAGCTTCTCGCGAATTAAGAGATGGCATAGCAATTTCTACACTTGAATATACCCGGTGTTTTATTTGATGATGGGAGGCAAATGGGTGGTTATATTTGGGTTATGATTATCTCCAATTTTAACTCCGCTAAAGTATATCCTTAATTGACAACCTCCAAAGTTTTTATTTTTACTGGGGGCGCTTTTGAGATATTTCAATAAAAGGGAAGTTTATGATAACAAAAATAAAACTATTAAAATACTTAATATCAACAAAAATTTAAAAAGCATTTTTTTTAAAAAAAAACACAGACATTATCGGGAAATCTTATCTTTAAAAAATTCTTTTAAATTTTATGCTATAGAAACATTTATTTTATGATTGTTCACCTTGCTTAATATTATATTATTGTAAACTATTTATGATAGATTTTCTATCCAATTAACTATAATAGTGAAATGCAAGTATCACCATTTATATGCATCGGAGCATGGAGAACATTACTAAACCATAATAATAATTATGGGAACATTATAAATAGTATTACAATTCAAGTTACATCTCCATAAAATATACATACATATAAAGTTGGTATTTATTTTCCATATTGCTAATTCATCAAGCAAACCATCAATACCAAGTATGGGAAATTATGTCCACTTAGGAGTATTTTGGTAATATCACTTATGAGATCATGGGTGGTTATTTCCATAATCTTATTTCTCCATGATTCCCACTACAAGGTAATGGGAGAAATGGGTAAGGTAAATGTGCACTATATAAAGAGCATATTTCAGAAAGAAAGACAAGGGAGGATAGACTTTTAACACTTTCTTCTTGAATCATCAGACTCTGAATTGAGATGTTGTGGATTCGTGGTGATATTTCATTCGTAATTATCATCCTAACTATGAGTTTGATTCGAGCAGTTTTTCGTAGTTCCCAGATTCGAGGAGTTTTTCGTGGTTCATAGATCTTCGATATTCATTCGCTGAGGTAAATTTTGAAAACTCAATCTTATTTATTTTTCGAAAAACTAGAGATGTCACGCTTTCGCATTGTGATATAATAAATCTAACATTGGTATCATAGCCAGGTTAGAGCAAGTTTAGATTTATTAACTAATTTTTCAAAAATCTTTTTTTAGGAAATAAAATAGGGTATTAAATTTTAGAATTCGGATCACGGATGAGTTTCATGAATGTGACTATACCACGAAGTTACCCATGACTTGTAGAGCATAGAAATAATTTTCATTGAATTTTTGAGCATGTTTAGGTTGTGAAAACCGAGGTTGAACCTCGTGGCCATGAAAGTCAATCGAGAATATTTTCTTGGTTTTGGACTAAGTTTTAGCAAGTGTTGATACATATAAATGGTCTAGTAATGTTCTGCATGCTCTGATGCATAAAATGTATATGTCAATTGTAAGAAACGATTGTCGTTTGCCAGCAAACTGAAATCGACCGAGAAGGGTCGTGAGAAAATTTTGAAATGCCGAGTCCAATGCTTCAATCTTTCCAAAATCGATTTAGGATTGTCGGGAAAAAAGAAATCATGAAAAATAGTCGAAAAATAAAATAAAATTGGGGTGGTCGGAAATGAGTTTTCCCGTTATCGGGTCATAGAGACCTCAGACTCCAATCGAGTCTATCCAGACTCGAATCTGGATCCACGTCCTAACCTGGTTCACGACCCGATTGTCCCAGTCATCGCACGTGGAGGTGTGTGGCTGGATCCACTAAACGTTCGAAGCGTGGTCGGATGTCTTGTCGGCGCATGCAAGCGCGTGGGAGGTTCTCCGACCGTTGGTGATAGTGATTTTTCTTCCTGTTTTAATATTCACACTATGCTGATGATTTTTATGATATTTTATGTGACTATTGTGGGGGGTTTTTTGTGTGTCCCGAATCCAAGTCTGGATGGTAAGATGTGATCCCGGGTCGTGGTGTATGGTATCCGTTGACTCATATGCTCGCTTTGGAATTTATATTCAAACCATTTGAGACTTATTGATTCGTGGGGTACACAAAAAGATGAGAATTAGCATCACACGTCAATAATGTCTCTCGTTATATGTAACAGAGACTATGGCTGGATCAAACACTGTCGTAATTGATCTCGTCAAAGGAGAGAAGCTGAATGATGACAGTTATGGGATTTGACACCTGAAGATTTAGCTACTCTTCGAGGATCAAGAACTAACTGAGGTTCTGAAGGACGAGATGCAAGACCCCGAGGAGGGTAATGTTGGAATCCCAATGTTGTTTTGGTGTGATCAACAAGTTAAGTTAGGTCCTATGTGTTTTTAATTTAGTGTCTAAGTGTGCAGGAGCTTAGGAGCACAGGTACTCGAGCGGAAGATGCAGCTAGCGAGAAGGATGGCATGCGGTGCATCTGAGGGACGAGGCGCTGTGGAAGAGTACACCGACAGACGAGAAGGAAGTGTGCGATGGTTCCGAGGGACGAGAAGCCGGAGCGGAAGACTGCTCGAGGAGCAAGAGACGCAGCTAGCGAGAAGGTCGGCACGGGGTGCGACTGAGGGACGAAGACTGCGAATGAGTATGCTGGTGGACGAGAAGGAAGCACGCGGCGATTCTGAGGGACGAGAAGCCGGAGCGGAAGCCCGCTCGAAAAGGCCAGAAGTTGGGTTTTGGTGAGCCCTTTTCTGGATGACCGAGATCACCCAAGCTAGCGGAGCCAGAGTGAAAGACCCAAACCGAGACGAGTTAAACTGGAGCAGAGGTCCGGGACTTAGAAAAGTCAACTCTATTGACTTTCCTGGTCAGGGTGCCCGGAATGCTTCCGAGCGCCTGGATCAGTCTGGGGCGCTCGGAATGTTTTCGGGCGCCCGGACCCGACTTTTTGATCGAATCAAGTTTTGACGATCTGAACGTTAGGGGATAAAGTTTATCCCCCCCAAGGTGCCCGGAACCCTTTGAGGCACTCCGACCAAGGCTATAAATAAAACCTTGGCCCAGAAACTTTTCATCGATCACAAGCAATTCATTTCCATCACTTGTAGGCTTTGATTTAGAGTTGAGCTTCTATTTTCTATGTTTCATTGTTGTACGAGGCTTCTCCGCCTGAATGAGTTTTTAGTGCGATCATTTTCCTTGGATTAACAACCTCCCCGGTTGTAACCAAGTAAATCGTGGTGTGCCTTGTCCTTTACGTTTTTTTTTGTTTAAGTTATAATTTATGCAAGTGTACTGTTGAAAGATCGAGAAGGGTTGTGTTTTTATTTTTGTAGGCTATTCAACCCCCCTTCTAGTCGACCTAGCGATCCAACAAGTGGTATCAGAGCCGAGGCGCTTCAGGAGGACTAATCGCAGAACGAAGCAACGAGATGGTCAGAGCTAACATCTACCCACCAACTTTCGAGGGGGAGTTTGCTTTTTGGAAGCGATGAATGCAGGTTTATTTTAAAACTGATTTTAGTATTTTTATTAATTATAAAATATGGTTAGGAAGAACCGAAGAACACGAACGGAGAAGAAATCGAAAAACGAGCCTTAAATTGAGCCAAAAAATGAGCTCTAAAAAGAGTCAAAAAACGAGTTCTAAAACGAACCTTAAAACGAGTTTTAAAACGAGCCAAAAAAACGAGCTCTAAAATTATCCCAAAAATGAGCCCGAGCTCACTTAACAAATTAGGCTCGTTAACTATGATAATCGAGCTAATAACGAGCCGAGCTCGAACTGTTCGCGAGCTTGATAATTCCAAATCGAGCCAAGCTCGAGGCTTGTAATAAAAATTCGATTCGAGCTCGAGCCGAGCTCGAGTCCGAATATAACTTAAACGAGTTGAGCTCGAGCCTAATACTATTCGACTCGGTTCGACTCGTTTACATCCCTATCTCTCTTACACGAGTGACCACCCCTAGCTATGAGTGAGCAGGGATGAGACAGTTTCTAGCTATAAGAAGTTTTGATAGTAGCCCTGTTAGAACATAAGTCACCTTAATATGTGTTCAAGATGAGGTCATATGCGAAATAACCGACATGGATATACTCACATTCATGTTGCCTGTAAGTAGCCAGGTATGAGATCTTAGATGTCACCTGCGATTAGTGATATCGTTTCTGAGGTACTCTCCCTGAGATCGCTGGGTAAAGTTTTACTATAGATTAAGTCCCAAACCTGCACAATGTTAGATAAATCTCACATATGCCCTATTGAGAGATGGGGGAATAACACTATGGCTCGTGTTTCATACCACGTGTGATAAAACGACTAAGGATAGTGGGAGTCACTTTATTTGAAACAATTAAATTATTAATCCCCGTATTCCACTGTGTGAGATCCGAGATCCATTGGGTGGGATCTCTGGTGCCCTTATTACTTTCGGCTGATTGTTGAAGTCTTGGATCAGTGTTGCTACTTTAGTCTGTTTACCTATGACCCGGAATATAAATTGAGATATGTGAGGCAGGTCTAAGAAAGTAGTTGAATTAAGACTGATAGATTCATGTTTGGGAAAAGGAAGGCCAATCAACATTACATCATTGAGTAGTATTCACTGATCGGTTTGTTATGTTAATCCAAGTTGGGATTTGAGCATAATAGTGAATACACAATTGAGCAAATTTATAGGGGATCACTTTCGATGAGGAAGGTGGCTCGATGGGTGTAAATACATTGGATCTAGGGTACAACAAGATCTTTTAGTACTATCGGTGACCTCATGATCATCCTAACAGGTGTATTGAGAGATCTTTGCTTGCAGGTGTACTCACTAGTCGCATGACGTCCAATTTGTTGGATTGAGAAGCGCTAGAGTTGGGGGGGGGGGGTGAATAGTGAGTGACGCTCACTTGGTTACCAGGATTCATAAACTCTAGTACTATCGGTGACCTCATGATCATCCTAACAGGTGTATTGAGAGATCTTTGCTTGCAGGTGTACTCACTAGTCGCATGATGTCCAATTTGTTGGATTGAGAAGCGCTAGAGTTGGGGGGGGGGGTGAATAGTGAGTGACGCTCACTTGGTTACCAGGATTCATAAACTCTAGTACTTATCCTGGAGGTCTAGAGTTCGAATCCTGGGGAAGGCAAAAATCCACTGACCAGGGGTGGGAAGTCCTTGTGAGTAACGACACGACCGAGGGTCGTCGGTCGACGACATAAGGGATCGCCAATTTGGGCCGCCAGTTGGGCCGCCCAAGGGACCGCCAAGGGGTCGCCAGTTGGGCCGCCCAAGGGGCCGAGGGGCCGGGTCGTTACAATAAAAAGGCGCCTTTTTATTGTAACTGTTGGTGCGGTTAGCATTAACGGTCCAACTCAGGTTTTGATGAATGACAAATCAGGTTAAGTTAGGTTTGTCATGATCTAACACTCTGATCGAGTGTGCAGGCTAAGTCCAGACAGGTCGACGGGCTGATCGGATGTCTAGCACGAAGTCCAAGCGGGTCGATGGGCTGACCGGACACTTGGCGAGAAGTCTAGCTAGGTCAACGGGCTGACCGGATAGCTGGCGAGAAGTCTAAGCGGGTCGACGAGCTGACCGGACGCTTGGCGAGAAGTCCAGCTAGGTCGACGGGCTGACCGGATAGCTGGCGAGAAGTCCAGACGGGTCGAAGGGCTGACCGGACGTCTGGCAGGTGAGTAAAGGTAAGTCACTGGAAGGGAGTAACTATGAGGACACGTTCCCGGGAAGGGAACATGAGACGTTGATCCGGCTTAGATCCATTTCGGATATCTAAGTCGAGATCGTGACTAGATTCCGGTCTCGGAAAGACGGAATCTAAGTCATACTCTTTTTGTCAAACTATAAACTGAACTAACACTCTGTTTTGCAGGTTATAAATTATATATTTGCTTCGGACTAATCTTGTCTTGCAGGAGAAGAAGTCTTCTGGAGAAAGGAGGTCCGGGCGCCCGGAGGGGATCCAGGTGCCCGGGAGGCAACTTTTATCCAAACGCATCGTCGCCACGTGGAGCTCACTGGTTGGACCTGCCACGTCCCACCAGGGCGCCCGGAAGAGATCCGGGGCGCCTCGAGCTTCATATAAAAGAAGGAGCAGGGGTGGAGCTTCAATAACAACTCAGAACTCTCTGCTCTACTGTGCTCCTGCGATGCCTTGAGGCTACTCCGACAAAACGCTGTATTCAGTTTACTTCTTTTCAGTTTGTCGGTATTATTTTTTATTAGCATTCCTGTAATTTTTAATTGTAACACTCTTCAAATTTCTAGTGAATTGCCCAACGAAAGCACCCTTGTGTGCGGACCTTGGAGTAGGAGTCGCCAAAGGCTCCGAACCAAGTAAAATTGGTTCTTGTGTTAGCATTGCATTGTCTTAATTTTTCCGCTGCGTTTAACTCTCTTATCGACGAACGTTCTTCGATATTCACCCCCCCCTCTCTATCAAACGTCTACGATCCAACAAGTGGTATCAGAGCAGGTACCGCTCTGATTTGGTGCAACCACCAATCAGACAAGGGGGGTGATTTGCTTTTTATTTTTTTCGGATTTCAGTTTTTTCGTAAAGATCTAAACTGGTATTATTACCCTTTTGGAAAAAATTTTTCGTCGTAATTAAATCTAAATTGGTGCAACACCAATTTAGTTATTTCTATTTAATTCTTCCCGCACTACTAATCCAAGACCAAGTCTTGGAACCTCTCTATATTTTTTTTGTGTGCAGATAAAAAATGTCACAGATCGAGGGCTTCAGCACAGTGCGATCTCCCCTCTTCAACGGGGATGATTTCCCGTACTAGAAGAAGAGGATGGAAGTATATCTAAAGACAGACTTTGACTAGTGGCTGAGCATCACAAGACCCTACAAAATACCAGTAGATAGTTCCGGGAATCTACTGGATCCAGAAGATTGGACAACAGACCTAAAGAAGAAGGCATCAACAGAGAACAAGGCAATCAACACCTTACAGTGCGGATTGACTAGAGAAGAACTGAACCGGGTCGGACCACATAAGAACGCTAAAGAGCTGTGGGACAAACTGATCGAGCTGCACGAAGGAACGAGCGACGCTAAGGTAACAAAACGAGACTTGCTCTTAAATAGAATTTTTAACATAAAAATGCAGGAAGGAGAAACGGCCAGCTAACTCCACGCAAGAATCAAAGACATTCTCAACGGACTCCACTCAATAGGGCACCAAATGGAGAACCAGGACTTAATAAGGTATGCCCTAAACGCTTTTCCATGCAACAGCTTGTGGGCATCTATCGTAGATGCCTACAAGATCTCTAAAAATTTATCTAAATTAAAATTAGATGAGCTTTTCTGTGAATTAGAACTGCATGAGCAAACTAATGCCGGGGTCGAGAAAGGTGTAGCTTTATTTGCAGGTTCCTCAAAAGAAAAAAAAAAACAAGTCTGAACCGGAAGAAGATTCTGACCAGAACTCTGAAGATGAAGAACACCTGGTGAACCTGGTAAGGAAGATGTTCACCAGGAGGAAAAGAAGCTTCAGCAAGAAGGACCTTCAAAAGATCAATTCTCCAACCAATTCGAGGGGTGTGACGTGCTTCGGATGCAACAAGAAGGGCCACTACAAAAACGAGTGCCCGAGATTGAAGATCGACAAACCGAAGCCGACCAAAAAGAAGGCCTCAAAGCGACGTGGGGCGACTCCTCCTCGGAAGAATTGGAAGCAGAAGATCAGAAGCACTAGAGCCACTTCGCGCTGATGGCTCACGAAGCAGAGTCGGAAGATGAATCGGAAGATGGGTCCGAACCTGAATCGAGCCACGAGTCTGTACTCGTTTCCGAAGGTTCCGAAAAGGTATTCCCAAACTTAAACCGAAATTTTTTTAAAATTATTTCATGCTTAAATAATAAATTAGTTAAATTAAAAAATGAAAACAAATTGCTCCTCGAGGAAAATCAAATCCTCAAGGAACAAGTTGTAAATAATAAACCAACTCAAGATCTAACACTTGAGGAGGAGAATTCATCAATAAAATTAGAAATTAACAATTTAAAAAATATGTTAGAAAAATTTACTATTAGATCAAAAAATTTAGACTTAATTCTAAATAATCAAAAAGCATGTTATAACAAAACCGGACTCGGATATAAGTCGAACTCAAATAAAACGTTTAAATCATTAATAACCCAATACAAATCAACGAACAAAGCCTGGGTTCCGAAAGCGTGTTTGGCCACGCAAATAGGAGCTAACCAATATTATATCCCTAAAGATAAAATATATTATATAAAGTCAAATAAACCAAATAAAAAACCAGAATACAAACCTGAACCAAAAAATTTAAAATCTAAACATATTAAAACTCAACAAAATGTAAACTATCACCAAGTAAAATATAATTATAAAAGAAATAGATATAAACCGAGAACAAAATTAAATTAAATGGCCATTAATTCAGGGGGAGACTCCAGAATAGCTGGCACCTCCAAAACCAACCTACCCGATAGGGTAATTAGAATTAGTTAAAAAGGGTTCAAGTTTAACTTGAAAAATGGTACTGGTGAAATTTTGGATGATAGTACATTAGGGAAGCTTAGTCTATACATGTCTAGGAAGATATGGCTTCGACCTGGTGCATTTGGCTAAGTGGAACTGACCGAAGCAACCCTTTATGGATCCTAACCAGTTAGACCAAGGTTTGTACTAAGTCTAGTGGATAGGACTATTTGGAAAACCTCGAAGGCATGCATGGTTACTTTAATGATGCCCGAGTGACTCACCATAGCCCAGAAGTTTATCCAGAGAACGTCTATTTGTTGAACCCAAAGCTAAACCTGAATCTAACACAAGTTAAAAATAAACTCTAAAATTGAATCTAATTCATCTCACAAAATTATAGGATTCCCTGATTGAAAACATAGATCAGGTGAGATGACTAAGGAAATTAAATTAAAATTAAATTTAAATTAAAACTAAATTAAATTAAAATTAAAATTAAAATTAAAATCAAATTAAAATTAAAATAAAATTAAATTAAAATTAATCGTAAATTTTTTTAAACTTATTTTTTTTAACTTAAAAATTTATTTTAAAATTAAAACTTAGATTTAAAAAAATTATTTCAAATTTTAAAATTAATTTTTAACTTAAAAATTATTTTAAAAATTAAACTTAATTATTTTAAACTTATTATTTTAACTTAAAAATTGTTTTAATTTTTTTTTTAACTTAAAAATTATTTTTAAAAAAAATTTTAACTTAAAAAATTTATTTTAAAATTAAAACTTATTTTTTAAAAAAAAAACTTAAAAATTTATTATAAACTTAAAAATTTATTTTAAACTTAAAAATTTTCTTTAAAACTTAATTTTTTAAAAAAAACTTAAATTTTTTTAACTTAAAAATTATTTTAAATTAAAACTTAAATTTTTTAACTTAAAAATTTATTTTAAAAAATTAAAACTTAATTTTTTTTTAAAAAAAATTATTTTAAAAATTAAACTTCATTCTTTTAAAACTTAAATTCTTGTAAACTTAAAAATTTATTAAAACTTAAAAATTTATTTTAAAACTTAATTTGTTTAAACTTAAAAATTTATTTTAAAACTTAATTTTTTTTTAAAAAATTTATTTTAAAACTAAACTTAAATTCTTGTAACTTAAAAATTATTTTAAAACTTAAACTTAATTTTTTTTCTTCTTAAAAATCATCCTTAAAATTAAAATTAAATTCTTTTTCTAATTTCTATTTAAAAAAAAAAAAAATCAAAACTGGAGTAAAAAACCAGGAGCGGACGCCCCTGGTATACGGACCCGGGGCGCCCCACCCCACTTGACCCCGGGCGCCCGGAATAGGTCCGGGCGCCCGGAGTCCCCTATATATAGGGGGGCAGGGGCGCCCCCTACACTTGCACCTCCTCTTCCAAGCTTTCGTTCAAGCTTTTTCCAAGCTTTACTACGAAAGCATTCAAAATTAAATTTTTTTTCTCGTTTTACGGTTAATACATGGTCGCAAATCAACCGAGGTCATCAGTTCTAAAAAGATTTTAGCAATGGCTCCTCGGTAAAATTCTTGTCTTCTGGTTAAAATTTTAGAATATTGTTGCATGTTTGTTTTCTTTAATTAGTATAATTTTGTTTTATAATTTAGGAAACATTCTAAATCTGGTGCTAGGCCCTCTACCCCTAGTGTTGACCCTAGGTTTCCCACTGATGAGCTTAGGATTAAGTTTGAGTCAACTATCTACATGGCCATTAGGACCAAATGTATAGATAGAGCGTTCTTTTTACGCTCTTGCGTTCCAGCTATAGAGGCTATAAACCACTATAACCTTCAGAATCTTGTTGAATGTACTAGCCCAGTAAACATAAGTTTGTGTGCAGAGTTTTATAACAACCTAGTAAAAGTAGACGACTTTACCTATACTACTAGGGCAGCTGGGACTGATATCACGCTATCCCCTACTGCCATCCGTGACTTTTTGGAGTTACGGGAGTCTACCTGTCCCTTTCAGTGCTATCCTCCCAGGGAGCTACCCTTGGAGATCCATACTCGCATATTACTCTTGATACGATTTATTCGTATTTTTTTGGGGGAGAGTGAGTACCCACAGTGACCCAGTTTAGGTCAGTTACCCTTCGAGTTCAGGACTACGCCATTTATAGGGTCTTAGTCTTTTGCATTCTACCACTGAGCACTCACGACATCGCGATGATGCACCCATTCCTTTCTCCTCTATGCCCTGTGTCATAGGCTAGATATTGACATTAGCCTACATATCTTTTACACCATTATTTACTCGGCCGGATACGTGACGAGTGGGCGAGTTCATATGCCCTACTGTCACATTCTGACATCATATATGTCCTCTTTGGGCATTGATGTCACCAGAGGTGACATCCGCTATATGACCGAGTTTGACATTATAGGAGCTAGGAACTTTTCCCTAGCTAGTATTCATATAGATGGTGAGGGTATCATGACTTGGCAGAGGGGGGCACAACATTAGCCTGACCCAGATGCCCAGCAGGAGGAGGCAGAGCAGGATGAGTTCTTTCTCGCACTGTTTCCTGACGAGGCCGCTCCTGCCCCAGCACCAGCTCGAGCCCCACGTCCCGCTCCTCGCACTCTAGCCGATCGAGTATCTGGACTAGAGAGGGCTATGTCGAGCCTCCAGCAGGAGTCCTCCGAGTTTCACCGAGACAAACGGCGAGAGGTCTCCGATCTCTGACGAGAGGTGCGATAGGAGGTCTCCGATTTGCGATGAGATGTGTGGCAGGAGATCTCCGACCTGTGACGAGACCTACGAGAGGACGACCGGACTCGTCACACTGAGCTATTGGCACTGCTTCGGTCGTTGGGTTCCGGACCACCTCCTTCATCGTCTCAGTAGTCGTGATTGTCACATATCACTGTTATGACACTATTACAGCTCTTGTAGTACATGTTGTTCTATTGATTTTCATTTCAGATCTGATTGGTTATACTCTAATTTAATAGACTAGGACCTTTTAAAATTCAAAGCTATTTTTCAAAAATAATTGTTTTAAATTCTAGGTTAAAATTGTTTTATTCTTTTTTTTTAAAACCTTCCTACTTTTAGAATTTCAAAATAATTTTAGCCTTAGACTAGAAAAATCCCTTTAGAAATCATGTTTCCCCAGGACTAGTATTTGAGCATCTCACCAACACCCTAGGTTTACTTTGCTTGTGATTGACATACATAGAAAGGGGTGAGATGTATAGGCCAATTGCCTGGACTTAAGATGCTTATGTCAGTGCATCAATATAAGTCTGGGCGTTAAATACCAAACATATATTAATCAAGTTAAGTTATTCAGTTGAGTCAACCGTTAACGGATTACAATGAACTTATCTTGAATAACCAAGTGAAAGCTGCTATCTTCTGATAGTTAGTAAGTATCTAATTGGTTAGACAACTATTTTAGATGTCAGGTTTAGGGGGAGGATTAAATCAACAATTAACACCAAAATTATTTTCTCCACCTTAAACATAATATCTTTTCTAAGTTTCTTTTCAGTTTTGAGATTAAAATTTCAGTTTTCAAATTTAAAGTTTTTACAAACTTAATAAGTTTTAAAAAGTAAATATCTTTTAAAACTTAGCTATGAAATCCTTAATCTTGAAAACTTATGTGTTAAATTTTCTAAACTAGCTTTTATAAAACTATATTCTTCAATTAGATTTTATAAACTAAGATTTTGAATCTATTGCAAACTTAGTTTAGTTTGGAAAAGTAAATATCTTTTAAAACTCAGCTTTAAAATCTTTGATCTTTCAGGTTTGAAAAGTGTTTCAAAATTAAACTTATGTTTGAAATTTTTTTTGATAAATCTAGTTTTGAAAACTTAGCCTTAAAATTTTGATTTTGAAAACTTATATTTGAAAATACTTCAAAATTGAAAATGCATTTTGAAACTTGATCCTAAAATTTGAAACTTATACACTTATACTGGAAAATTAACTTTTCAAATTTCTGATTAGAAAATTCTCTTTGAGTTTGCAAAGTCATTTTTGAAAATTTGATTAATCTTGCAAAAATGATCCCTAAAAATTAGCTACTTTTTCAAAACTTAGCTATTTTCTAAAAACTAAAGCTAATCAAATCTTCAAAAGTCTAAACTCCCCAAGTTAACTTGACATCATTCTTTACATTTTAACTTGATCTGTATTCTCTATTTTTGAGTGCTTAACTTATTGTTGGTGCGGGAAGCATCCGACGATCGAATCTATCTTTTGATTATGTCAAAGGGTTCAAAGTTAAGGTGTTTTGGTTTCTAATATATTGAACAAGTTTGCAGGAAAGTCCTAAGGTTTCTTAGGCAAAAGTCCTAGTTGCGGTTAGGCAGGTGGAAAACCCTAGGGGGTGGTAACCCTAGGTCATAGGGGGTGGTAACCCTATGCGGAAAGTCTTGGCGGGTCGAGAGCTTCAGGAAAAAGTCCTAGGGGGGGGGGGGGGTAACCCTAGGTGGAAAGTCCTGGTGTCGCGAACCAGGTGAAAGACTGGACCAGCTGGGAAGCGGAAGTCCAGAAGAAAGTCCGAAAGCTTCGAACACAGAGCAAAAATCCAGTCGATCTGGAGCATCGCACTGGCAATAGGTAAATCTCCTGAGTGGAGTAGGTGAGGGTGCGTTCCCCGTAGAGGGAACAGTAGGCGTCGGGTCGACCTAGGGTTTCCGGTTGGAAATCTGAAGTCAGACCCGGACAGTCCGATGACTGTCAAGTATATCTATCATATTGTTTCTGTGCTAATTTTGTTTTGCAGGGTTTGTGTTTGAGACTAACACAATTTGCAGGAACAAAGGAGCAACTTAGACCTCGGATGAACAATGTCCGAGGCGCCTCCATGGGGCTTGGAGGCGCCTCGGGTGCTAGCTGAAGCCAGCTGTCCAGAGACGCTGGAGGCACCTCGGAGGTCACTGGAGGCGCCTTGGACCAGGCGTTGGAGGCGCCTTGGAGCAGCTTGGAGGCGCCTTCAGTGGGATAAGGTGCGACCAGATCAGAGCTGATCCACGCATGCAACTCGGCGGCCTGGAGGGGCCTCGGACAGGCTTGGAGGCGCCTCCAGCACTGTATAAAAGGGGTCTTCAAGCAGCAGCTTAAAACATCAGTTCTAACACAATCTTTCATCAACATACTGCTCAAAAGACACCCTGAAGTGTTGTTGCAAGTCCCCGACGACCCGAAGCTCCGAGACTCCCATTATTGTCGTCGGTATATTTTTATTGTTATTGCACTTATTGTAACATATACTTGTAATCTCTTTGAGCGAAATAGTGAATTGCCCACAGTAATCGCTTAACGAGCGAGGGCCTTGGAGTAGGAGTCGCCCAAGGCTCCGAACCAAGTAAAACTACTTGGGTCTTTTTGCGTTGTTATTTTCCGCTGCTTTAAACTCAAGTTTTACGAATCGAACGAAATAGCCACGAGCGCTATTCACCCCCCCTCTAGCGCTTTCGATCCAACAATTGGTATCAGAGCGGGGTTGCTCTGAATTGGTATAACTACCGTTCAAGCACTTTTTTCGTCGCTTTCTCATTCATATAGGGTAAAAATAAAACTAAATTGGTACGCCTTTCGTTTTTCCCTCCAAAACTGTTTTCAAAAAACTCATTCTCATCTTTTCACCATTAGTCAGCATTAGCGAAATATCGCAATTTTAAAAATTTGAAATAATAATTTTTAATTTTTTTAATAATATTGTATTATTATTTTATTATTTTTTTTTC
Organism: Zingiber officinale; assembly: GCF_018446385.1. NCBI lineage: Eukaryota > Viridiplantae > Streptophyta > Magnoliopsida > Zingiberales > Zingiberaceae > Zingiber > Zingiber officinale. Next base: position 93,943,181 of record NC_056002.1, on the reverse strand, counting down.
AAAAATTCGTGAATTTCTATTTCTATCCTTCCATACCGTACTTCTAATCCAGGATCAAGTCCTGGTACATTTTTATTATTTTTTGTGTGCAAGGTTCTTTTAAAATGACATTCCAAGAAGAATTTTGCACCGTCCGACCGCCACTCTTTTCTGGCGAGAACTTTGGATATTGGAAGAACGGGATGGAATACCACCTCAAGACGCAAGTCGAGATGTGGGTCATTATCCATACCAGACTCGAACTTCCACGTGACGACACTGGAAAACTTATCTCATGCATCAACTGGGATTCTAGCACAATGAAAAAAGTTGAAGCCGATGCCAAAGTGACCTGCATGCTACAATGTGGCCTAACCAATGAAGAACTGAACCGCATTGGCCCCTTCGCAAATGCAAAAGAGTTGTGGCAAAAGATGATTGAACTACACGAGGGAACTTCTGACGCTCAAGTAAGTAAGCATAATTTAATAAATGATTTATTTGAATTAGATGAACAGAATGATACTACTTCGGCTGAGGAAGGTATTACGATGGTTGCAGGTACAAGTAAGACAGAGGAACAGATGTTGAAGGTGACATGGTTCGAGTCTTCAGATGAATCCGGGTCCGACGAAGAAGAACCGACAGGCTTCCTCACATTTCCAGTACAAGTAAACCTTGATGAAACCGAAAGTGAATCAGACACTGAGTCCGAGCGAAGCCACAGATCCGCATCCATTTCCGAAGGACCAAAACCCACAGTAAGTGCTTTAATGTATAGTATTAACTTAGATGACTCAGAAAATTTAATTCCGTACTTGCTTAAAAAGTTGGGTAAATCCAACGTCCAGGTTAAGTCGCTCCAAAAGGAGGTAACAACCCTTAAGGAAGCGACTGACTCGAGTTCTTTAACTGAGTCAGTTCAAATTGGAAGTTCAACTCAAGTCCAACAACTTGAGGAAGAAAATTCCAATTTAAAAGCTCAAATTAAAGAACTCAAGAACACATTGGAATGGTTCATCTTAGGTTCCAAGAATTTGGATCTGATTCTTGGAAAACAGCGAGCCGTTTACAATAAATCCGGACTTGGATTTAGAACTTACAGAAAATATAAATCATATCTATCTCTAGTTAATAGAAATAATAAAAACACAATCCAAGCATGGGTACCTAAGTCCAACCTGATCAATCAAGTTGGACTTGATCAATATTGGGTCCCCAAGGATCAAGTCTATTACCTTGATAGACCATATCGAGGCTATGATCCAAGGGAGCCAGAAGAAAAACTGCCTTAATAAAAAGATAAACCATTAAAAGAATATAATTAAAATTAATTAAAAATTAAATTAAATTAAACTAAATGAAATTAAATTAAAATTTAAATCAAATTTATTCTTATAAAATCTTAAAAATCCAAGGGTAGGCTCCAGAATAGCTGGCACATCCAAAACTTAATCTAGCCGACAAGGGTAACCAAGAGTAGACTATCCGACAGGGTAATTAAGGTTAGAATAAAAAGGGGCTAAGTTTAACTTGACTCACGGTACTGGTGAAGTATTGGATGATAGTACGTTGGGAAAACTTAGTCATCGCATGTCTAGGAAGATATGGCTTTGACCTGGTGCATTTGGCTAAGTGAAACTGACCGAAGCTACCCTTTATGGATCATAACCAGTTAGACCAAGGTTTTGTACTAAGTTCAATGGGTAGGACTATTTGGAAAACCTCGAAGGCATGGTTACTTTAATGATGCCCTCGTGACTCACCATAACCCAGAAGTTTATCCAAAGAATGCCTATTTGTTAAACCCAAAACTAAACCTGAATCTAACACAAAGTTAAACCAAATTCTATAAATGAACCTAATTCATCTCACAAAATTATAGGATTCCCTGATTTGAAATTTAGATTGGGTGAGATGACTAAGGATTAAAATTAATTAAAATTAAAAATCCTTGAAAAATTATTTAAAAAATGTTTTAAAAATTCTTTAAAAAATAATTAAAAAAATCTTTTAAAACTCAATTTCAAAATTATTTAAAAATATTTTAAAACATATTTTCAAAACTATTTAAAAATCTTTTAAAAATCAATTTCAAAATCTTTTAAAACCTATTTTCAAAATTATTTGAAAAATCTTTTAACAAACAATTTCAAAATTATTTGAAAAATCTTTAAACATCATTTTAAAAATATTTTAAAACTTAATTTCAAAATTATTTGAAAATATTTTAAAAACCATTTTAAAAATCTTTTAAAAATTAATTTCAAAATTTTTTAAAAAATCATTTTAAAATTCTTTTAAAACTTAATTTCAAAATTATTTGAAAAATCTTTTAAAACTTATTTTCAAAATTATTTAAAAACCATTTAAAAACATTTCAAATTAATTTCAAAACCTTTGAAAGATTAATTTCAAAATTACTTAAAATGGTTAATTAATTTCAAAATATTATTCAATTAATCTCAAAATCTTAATCAGTTTAAAGGGATTTAAAATATCTTTAATTCCCAAGTCATATCATCAAATTATGATTGCATATGTTAACTCCAATTAATTTTTAATATATTCTCAAAAGTTTAAAATTTACTCATTTGAAATTCAAACTTATATTCTTAATATTTTTTTGACAAAGTTAACTTTATCTCACTCATAAGATGAACATACCTGAAAACCTAGAATATGTGAGATTGAAAATTAGGAAAAATATATAAGACCTATTATATTCTATACATGCTTGGACTCTAGGACCCTAGGGAGTCATGTTTGCATTAATTAAGGGGGAGTGAGCGGAGTCAAACTAATTATCAAGTAACATTTGAAAAGATTTTCAAACTTGGATAAGTTTTTTTTAAACTTAGCTTTTCAAATTTAATTAAATATCTTTCGAAAAACTTTTCAAATTTAACTTAGTATTAAATGGTCTTTCAAAACCACATCAAATTTGACTAAGTTTTCTTTGAAAAATCAAGTTAAAATACTTTTGAAAATATTGTGACTATGTTATCTATCCTTAACTGAAGTATTTCTCAAACTTAATCAAGTTTTCTTATAAAATTATGTTCTAAACTTAGCTATCTGGCAAAGTGCTTTTTTCAACACAATCATTTTAAAATCTAAAAATATAGCTAAGTTGATTTCTTTTCGAAAAATATGTGCTACCCTTCAGGGGGAGTTTAAAATCGAATATTTGTTTTTTCTCTTTTCCTAGTATTCTTTTTGATTTATGTCAAAGGGGGAGAGAGAAAAGTTAAGTAAAGAGTAAACTTAAACATAATCAAAGAGGAAGCATAACATTTTTTTTTGTTATTTATGCTCATGTTTAAGTTTCTGTACTTACTGTCATATTTATTTTTTTACTTAACTTTGAACCGTATTGCCATAATCAAAAAGGGGGAGATTGTTGGTGCGGGAAGCATCTGACGATCGAATCTATGTTTTGATTATGTCAAAGGGTTCAAAGTTAAGGTGTTTTGGTTTCTAATATGTTGAACAAGTTTGCAAGAAAGTTCTAAGGTTTCTTAGGCAAAAGTCCTAGCTGTGGTTAGGCAGGTGAAAAACCCTAGGGGGTGGTAACCCTAGGTCATAGGGGGTGGTAACCCTATGCGGAAAGTCTTGGCGGGTCGAGAGCTTCAGGCAAAAGTCCTAGGGGGTAACCCTAGGTGGAAAGTCCTGGTGTCGCGAACCAGGTGAAAGACTGGACCAGCCGGGAAGCGGAAGTCCAGCAGAAAGTCCGGAAGCTTCAAATGCTGAGCAAAAGTCCAGTCGATCTGGAGGATCGCACTGGCAACATGTAAATCTCCTGAGTGGAGTAGGTGAGGGCGCGTTCCTCGTAGAGGGAACAGTAGGCGTCGAGTCGACCTAGGGTTTCCGGTTGGAAATCCGAAGTCAGACCCGGACAGTCTGACGACTGTCAAGTATATCTATCATATTGTTTCTGTGCTAACTTTATTTTGTAAGGTTTGTGTTTGGGACTAACACAATTTGCAGGAACAAAGGAGAAACTTAGACCTCAGATGAACAGTGTCCGAGGCGCCTCCATGGGGCTTGGAGGCGCCTCGGGTGCTAGCCGAAGCCAGCTGTCCAGAGACGCTAGAGGCGCCTCGGAGGTCACTGGAGGCGCCTTGGACCAGGCGTTGGAGGCGCCTTGGAGCAGCTTGGAGGTGCCTTCAGTGGGATAAGGTGCGACCAGATCAGAGTTGATCCACGCGTGCCTCGGACAGGCTTGGAGGCGCCTCCAGCACTGTATAAAAGGGGTCTTCGAGCAGCAGCTTAAAACATCAGTTCTAACGCAATCTTTCATCAACTACTGCTCAAAAGACGCCCTAAAGTGTTATTGCAAGTCCCCGACGACCCGAAGCTCCGAGACTCCCATTATTGTCGTTGGTATATTTTTATTGTTATTGCACTTATTGTAACATATACTTGTAATCTCTTTGCGTGAAATAGTGAATTGCCCATAGTAATCGCTCAACGAGTGAGGGCCTTGGAGTAGAAGTCACCCAAGGCTCCGAACTAAGTAAAACTACTTGGGTCTTTTTGTGTTGTTATTTTTCGTTAATTTAAACTCAAGTTTTACGAATCGAATGAAATAGCCACGAGCACTATTCCCCCCCTCTAGCGCTTTCGATCCAACACTTATGTCCTTATTTGATGAATTCCAAAGGGGGAGGGATAGGTGGTTAAGTTAGAGAAACAAAATGTCAAAGTTAAAAGCTAACTTAAACCTCATGCTGGTTCTTACTAGCATATTTTTCACCAATTTAACCAGGTTGTCATTCCAACAAAAAGGGGGAGATTGTTGGTGCGTTTAGCACTAACGGTCTAACTCAGGTTTTGATGAATGACAAATCAGGTTAAGTTAGGTTTGTCATGATCTAACACTCTGATCGAGTGTGTAGGCTAAGTCCAAAAAGGTCGACGGGCTGACCGGATGTCTGGCACGAAGTCCAAGCGAGTCGATGGGCTGACCCAACGCTTGGCGAGAAGTCCAGCTTGGTCGACGGGCTGATCGGAAAGCTGGCGAGAAGTCCAAGCGGGTCAACGGGCTGACCGGACGCTTGGTGAGTGTTAGAGTGTATACTGAAAGCCTAAGCTTTTGTAAACATTTATTATGAATAAAGAATCACATTTGGTCAAATTATCTACATGTGTTTGTAGTTGTTCAATTAATTTATATTGTAGATAACATAGTATGTGGTGTCACATACAGAAGATGATGTTATCAACACCTTATAAATTATAAACAGTAGCTCACGACCAAAATGGAAAGGAACAAACCATTGGAAGGTCGTAGTGTAATTAGGGATTAGTTTATCTTAACTATATAATTACACTAGTACACTTAGAGTGTATTGAGTAGGACAATTAGAGGTCGTTTCTTTTATACTGACTTTATAAAGGAACAAAAATCTCAGTTATTATGGAAGTGTGTGCTCTTAATCCTAATATAATAACAAGCACATATATTTGATATTTATTTCTTTAAATTATCAATGGGTGAGATTTAGTTCGATAAATCAATAAGCCCGATAAGTTAGGAAATGATATCACTTATAGTGTGTGTTGTTGATTATAGAAGGAAACTGTGTCCTAGTGATCTAGGTTGATAATGTCCCCAAGAAGAGCTCATAAGGATTGTCATGTTAAACCCTGCAGGTGGACTTAGTCCGACATGACGATAAGGTTGAGTGGTTCTATTCTTGGACTAAGATATTAATTAAATGAGTTGTCAGTAACTCACTTAATTAGTGGACATTCGACATCTTAAACACATGGAGACTAACACACTCATAATAAGAAGGAGCCCAAAAATGTAATTTGGGATTGGTGCGGTAGTTCAATAATAGTTCTCTAGTGGAATGAATTATTATTGATAAAATTAAGTTGTGTGTTCGGGGCGAACACGGGATGCTTAATTTTATCGGGAGACCAAAATCAATTCCTCCTCTCGGTCCCTATCGTAGCCTCTTATTTATAGAGTACTATACCCACCTATACCCACCTTCATACCCATGGTGTAGGGGCCGACCAAGCTAGCTTGTGGATCAAGTTAGGGCCGGCCAAACCATTGGTTCATGGGTGGTCGGCCCTAGCTTGAACCCAAGCTTAGGTGGCCGACCCTATTTAATTAAAAAAGAATTTTAATTTTAAAATTTTATTATGTGAAAGATATAATTTATTGGAGAGATTAAAAATTAAAACATCTCTTTTATAAGGTTCTACAAAAGATTAAAGAAAGAGATTAAATCTCTTTCCTTATTTGTAGATTGGAAAGATATTTTATTTTTCTTCTTTATAAATTATTCACATGTTGAAAAATTAAAATTATAGAAATTTCTTTTTATCAACCATGAAGAGATTTTAAAGGGAAATTTTATTTTTTAAAATTTCCGAAGACAAATAAGGAATTTTTAATTGTTGATTGAAAATTGTCTTGTTTGCTCTTCATGAGGTGGCCGGCCATGACATGAGGGATTAGGAAATTTTGTTTAATTTTTCTTAATTAATTCATGTCAAGGAAAGTTAAGGAAATTGTATTGTAATTAAATTTCCTTATTTGCCAAAGCTAAGGATTATAAAAGAGGGGGTTTTGGGAGCCTTCAAGGTGAACAACCTCTATTATTTTCTCCCTCTTTTCTTCCTTGGTGTGGCCGGCACTTCTCTTTCTCTTCTCTCCATCCTTGTGGCCGAACCTCTCTTCTTCCTTGGAGATCTTGTGGTGGCCGGATTTTAGCTTGGAGAAGAAGGAGAGAAAGCTTACATCCCTTGGAGCTTGGGTGGTGGAAAAAGATCTTCATCTTTTGGAAGCATTGTGCTTGGCCGAAACTTGAAGAAAGGAGAAGAAGGTGTAACACCCACTAAACTTTTAAGATAAATAAGAGAATGATGAATTTTGCCTTAGAAAAATAATAAGAAGTGAGTTGAAGCAAAAAGAAATAAAATGAAATAAAAAGAAGAGGAGGTCAAGGATTGAACCTTGAACCTCTTATATTATAATTTATAGAATTAATTAGTAGAAACCAATTGGGATAGAGAGAAGATATTGATAGCAAGGAAAGAGAATGCATGATAAAGATAGGAGTAAAGATCTAAGAAGAGAAAGCAAGAAAAGAGCAAGAGAAAGGCAATTTGCCTTCCTCCCTTTCTCTCTCTTTTCCCTCTCTTGCCGTGACATTAAATGGAGAATGAAGGGGATTCATTCCCCCTTGTTCTCATCATAAATGATGAGAATAAATTAGAAAATAAAATAAATAAAAGAAAATAGAAAATGGGTTAAAGGAGAAGGAAAGTAAAAAAAACCAATTTTGCTACCTCTTCCCCCTTAATATATAAAAAAAAAATGATGTAAAGGGAAAATTCTATTTTTCTCTCATTTTCCCTCATCCTCCCTCTCCCTCACCGAACCCTCAGTCCCCTCTCCTCCATCTTCGGCCCAAGCCAAGGTTTTCTCCTAAGAAAGCCTAAGATACAAGGAGGACTTAGCAAGGAATCAAGGGAAGGGAACTAGAAGAAGAGGCTACTTCTTCCATCACCACACCTTAGATCCACAAGCGAAAAGGAAGTAAGCTTCCCCTCACCTGTGGTACAAGGCGTTTTATGTGCTTTTCGGATTTTATGAGGATTAGAAAACCTAGAATAGAATTTAAGAAAAATTCGGCCAAAGAAGAGTTTTCAAATCTAGGAAGGTTTAAACAAGTCCTCATTTCATGATATTTTTCTATGCTATGTAGGAAGGTTTTGTTAGGACCAAAAGTAGCTAGAGGGGGGGGGTGAATAGCTCGTCGCGTTCGCTCGGTGCTTGGCGTTGCTCGGCGTTGCTTGTTTCTTCAAGAATATGCAGCGGAAAATACAGAAACAAATACACCCACGCTAACACTAGGATTTTACTTGGTATCCACCTCCAAAGGAGGTGACTAATCCAAGGATCCACACCACGCACGCACCCTCCACTATGAAACACTCCTTTTCGGTAACTACCGAGGGCAGAGAAGCCCTACAAGACTCTCGGTACAAGAAGAAGGAAAGGGAAACAAAATACAAGCACAAAGCTTACAATGAATGCAGAAAACCCTAACCCTAGCTTCTCTTCTTGCCTTTGATCCGCCTCTTGACTCGGAGAGCTTCCAAGAACCTTCAAGAACTGGCGATCACGAGCTTTGAGAGTGCTGTGGAGGAGCTGGCGAAGATCTGAGATGAAACCGTGAAGAGATGCCGCAGCCATCACACGCCTGCAGCTATAAACGACGCCAACGGTCGGATCCCGATCGATTCGAATATTCCCAATCGATCGGGGAGGCTTTGGATCGATCCACGGATCGATCCAGAGTGCCTCTGTGGGAAGTGCGGATCGATCCACGGATCGATCCGGCGCTTATCGCTGGGAACCCCCAATCGATCCATCGATCGATTGGGACCTCTGATCGATCCACTGATCGATTGATAGTCCGGATCGATCCACCGATCGATCAGAGCCCGGATCGATCCATCGATCGATCCAACACTTGATTTTGTCCAAAACCAAGTCCCAAACCTCCCAAACCAACATCCGTCAACCTTGACCTGTTGGTATGTCATGCCTAGCATTTAGTCACTCCCTTGACCGCTAGGACTCCTTACCAAGTGTCCGGTCAACCTTTGACCCACTTGACTTTTCTCTGTGCCAAGTATCCGGTCAATCCTTTGACCTACTTGGACTTTTCTTTCATGCCAAGTATCCAATCAATCCTTTGACCTACTTGACTTCCCAACACCAGATGTCCAATCATCCTTGATCCATCCGGATTTTCCTTGCCTGGCTTCACTCACGGGACTTTCACCTAGCTTCACTCACTAGGGTTTTCCATCCGCCTAGCTTCACTCACTAGGACTTTCACCGGCTTCACTCACCAGGATTTCCATCCGCCTAGCTTCACTCACTAGGACTTCCTTCCGCCTGGCTTCACTCACCGGATTTTCCATCCGCCTAGCTTCACCACTAGGACTTCCTTCCGCTTGGCTTCACTCACGGGACTTTCACCTGCCCTTTCCAGACTCCTTGGCTTCACTCACCAGGACTTTCATACGCCTAGCTTCACTCACTAGGTCTTTCATTTTGCCTAACATCCCAGTTAGACTCAAGTATCCGGCCAACCTTGACCTACTTGACTCTTCTTCAATCAATATCTTATTGTCAAACATCTAAACCCAAGCGAAGACTCGGCTTGGTTACCTAGGTCAACCTTGACCTGAGGGATATTGCACCAACAATCTCCCCCTTTTTGATGTTTGACAATACCACAATAACACTTACAATCCCATATGTAAGTTAGGCTAATCCCATAGCCTCCTTCTTCATGCCACTAGGTAATGAAAGCATAAATTAAGCTCTTCATTCTCCCCCTAAGAGGGCAAACTCCCTCTAGGTAATGAAAGCCTAACTTACTCCCTTTCATGAGTCCTTTCATTCTCCCCCTATGACCTTCCCATAGGTAATGAAGGCCTAAGCTTAACCATACATTCTCCCCCTATTGGCACACATCAACCCATCGTTGGACACACATCAACCTATGCTCCAATTCTGGGCACACTTCAACAAATCCATTTGTTGAAGACTCTCCCCCTGAAGAGTTGCTCATCGTGATCACAACTTCACTCATTGTGATCACCCGATAATGAGATCCCATACCCGTCATTATTACCTTAACTTCTCCCTCAATGTTGACAAATACCCAACCTTGAGCATTTTCAACCACTTGAGTGTCCACTTGAAATAATGAGGATATCCACTCCCCATTTCTCCCCATTTCAAGTTTAAATGCTCAACCTTGAGCAAGTTCATAACAGAAGGTTAACCACCTTCCAAGGTTCATGAAAAATAATTTTCATGTCTTTAAAGAGTCCCTCCCCCTAAAGACATGGTGGTAACTTCTGTCATTGCACCAACAATGACTTGGAATCCCTAAAACATTAGGAAACCCAAATTTAGAAGTTTTGAGGTTCAAATATTCAAAATTTGAAACAACCTCAACCTAAACTTCTACTTAGTCTTCGTTAACCAATCCATCCTTGTTTTCAACATGAAAACACCCTTTGTATGTATACAAATGTATTTTAGGGGTTTGGAATGGTTACCTAGACTCAAATAGGTTCAAAGATGCTGAAATCAGGCCTTCCCAGCCAAAACCAGCAACTTGGATCGATTGAAGTTGGGTTCCAATCGATTGAACCTTGCTGAATCGATCCACTGATCGATTCAGACTCCCTGGATCGATCGGCTGATCGATCCAGCGAGCTTCTGCTCGCGGGAATTGCCGTTTGAATCGATCCATAGATCGATTCAGGAGCTCCAATCGATCCATGGATCGATCGGAGCTCTGATAGTTGCTGAAATTCCATTTCAGTCAACTTCAGAAACCCCTAGAAAATTCTACAAAAATCCAAAAATTATGAAATTTCATGTAGACATTATTTAGGGCGTTTACTATCACGGAAAAATAGTTTTCTATGAAAATACTTCATATTTTCAAAGATTGACACAAACTTGAAAACTTGCAAAGACTTTAGTGTTTCTCTTCAAGTTTGTGTCTAACTATTCAATGGTGATTACTATCAAAAGATAGCCTTCACCAAGGTTTTCCAAAAACATTTTAAAAATATTTTCAAAACCAATATCCCATCACATTCCTTGGGCTTAATGCACATGACTTGTACATTATCTTTCCCAATGATGGGAAAACACATAACTATGTGTTTTGATGAACCTAAAACTCAAAAGAATGCACTAAATCAACATCTTGAGTTTTGTTCATCTTCCTAACATCTCACTTGTATCTATTGTGGACAAAACACATACAAGTCATCTTAGAGGTCTTTGTGAGATGTAAAATTTGGTTTTGCCCTATTCTAGGGATCATGCATATCTATCTAGGCATTTTAGAGATATTAGACATCCACCCAGGATGTCACTTGTCAATAAGTGTCGTTAAATGCCATTCGTACTTAATTACAAGGAATTAAACTTAATGCATGATTATGTTATGGCATACATCAAAAGAAAATAATTTTCAAAAGAAAATATCCTATTACTACATGATGTATGAATGTCATGACATGATATTTTTGGATTTTTCATAATAAAACATGAATGCAAAACTAGACATGATGTCATGGCATATGATGGGCAAACAATCATGGCAAGATTTAGCATAAATAAAATATACCTAGATTAACTATCTAAGTATCCTTAAAGTCTTAGCTAAACTTACAACTTAAACCTAGATTGCCCTAAAGTGCTACAAGAGAATGCCAAAGCCTAAATTTGGCATTTCTAATTTCCTTGATTTAATGTATGCCAATTGAAAATAAACATGTCCTCAAATGTTGGCATATTCCATTTTTCCTCAAGAGTAGCACTTTTAAATTAAGGCCCGGATTGCCTTAAATTGCCTAAGAACATACCAAAATCCCAACTTGATAGTTCTTATGAATTTCCCAATATGTGCCATTTAAGATTAAAATCAATTCTTCCACCATTAGGCACATTTTACTCTTTCAATGAGTAAACAATAATTCCATTTCATTTTCAAAGGTTAACTAAAACCTTGAAAATGCTCCTTGAGTGTCAATTTCCTCAAAGTTGGGTTAACTACCCTTCTAATCGGAGTTGACACTCTCTAACCCATCTATGGGGTAGAGAAGATGCTCCTAGGAACCCAACACCTATTGGTGCTCCTTGGATGCTCTAGGTACTCACTAGGGATAACTTCCCTAGATACCTTCCTAGTGACCTTGTTGGGCTTCTTAGAAGCCTTGGTCACATTTTCTAGGTCAACTCTAGGGATAGCTTCCCTTGTAACCTTCTTTGTGACTTTCTTAGACTTCTTAGAAGTCTTAGTCACATTTATTGCAAAAATACTCTTAGGGATGACTTCCCTAGTATTCTTGGCTTGACCACTAGACATAGGGTTTGTTCCATAACTATATGGAACTCTATGGTAAGAGGGCATATCCTTCTTAGCCTTTGGTTTGTATCCCAAACCTCTATGGCCATTAGATGACCTTTGTGCTCCTAGACCTAGGCTATGCTCATTTTGCCCTTTTAGGATATTTTCCATCCTTTTTAGGGTCCTTTCCATTTTATCAAGCCTTGACCTCAAGACTTGATTTTCTATCACTAAGTCCTTAGTTTTAGATTTTTCATTTGATTCATGAGCATATTTGTTCTTGGGCTTGTATCTAAAATCCTTAGAGTTCTTGCCCAAGTGTCTATCTACCTTCCTAACCTTAGGTTGGGTAGTTTTGGCATGTAGGGCCACATGTTTTTCCTTAAAGCCCTCATGCTTTCTATTCTTATGGTAAATTGCATTAAAATGATAAAAGTTAGAACTATCATGCTTTTCACCATAATGTAAGGGGGTAGGCTCAATAAATGTTACCTTCTTCTTTACCTTGGAGGCTCCCCCTTGACGAATGCCTCCTTGAGCCTTGACCATCTTCTTCCCCTTGGGGCATTGACTTCGGTAATGCCCTTTTTGATTGCAAGAGAAGCACACAATGTGCTCCTTGCTCTTCTTTGTTCCGGGGATGGTCTCCTTGGGCTTCGCCTTGCCCTTTTGTGCCACTTGGCCCTTCTTCTTGGTCAATTTAGGGCACTTGCTCTTGTAGTGCCCATGCTCCCTACACTCAAAGCATATAATATGATTTTTATTTTTAATTGAAATATTTATACCTTTGCTTGTAGGGGTGGCATCTTTCCCTTTGGATCCGGAGGTAGAAGCTTCCTCTAGATCAGACCTTGATTCTCCTCCATTTGATTTTTCTTGACTTGTGGAGGTAGAAGCTTCTTCAATCTCTTCATCTCTTGACCCGGATGTAGAAGCTTCTCCTTCTTCTTGATCCGGTGTCACCAAGGATTGCTCCCCCTCAATCCTAGAGGTGGAGGCTTCATCATCTTGAATATGAAACAAGGAGTATGCTCCCTCCTTGTTCCCTTCGTTGCATTCCCTTGAGGATGAAGCTTCTTGGATTTCCTCTTCTTCGGAGGTTGAGCATCTCTCAACCTCGGAGTCCTCCTCTTGGTCTTGCTCCAAAGAGTCACCCTCTTTGGATTCTTCATGATCTTGTACAGTGGAGGGGATCTCTTCATGAAGCATAGCCAATTTGCTCCAAAGTTCCTTTGCATCTTCAAATTCTCCAATTTTGCAAAGAATGGTGCTTGGCAATAAATTGACCAAAAGCTTGGTCACTTTGTCATTTGCCTCGCACCTTTGGACTTGCTCCGGGCTCCATTTGCTCCTTTTGAGTACTTTGCCCTTGGAATTTGTGGGAGCTTCAAAACCTTCCATGAGAGCAAACCATTGCTCTATCTCCATTATAAGAAAATTTTCGATTCTTGATTTCCAAGAATCGAAGCTTGTAGATGAATATGGTGGAGCCACCCTTGTGTCAAATCCAAGTCCATCTTGGAATTGCATCTTGAAGTTGAGCTTGATAAAATCTTGAACTTGAAGAATTTGCTCCAACTTCTTCACCCCTCTAGCTTTTCTTGTTATGCTTGACCCTTCCGGCGATGATTCCGGTGAAGAGCGGCCTTGCTCTGATACCACTTGTTAGGACCAAAAGTAGCTAGAGGGGGGGTGAATAGCTCGTCGCGTTCGCTCGGTGCTTGGCGTTGCTCGGCGTTGCTTGTTTCTTCAAGAATATGCAGCGGAAAATACAGAAACAAATACACCCACGCTAACACTAGGATTTTACTTGGTATCCACCTCCAAAGGAGGTGACTAATCCAAGGATCCACACCACGCACGCACCCTCCACTATGAAACACTCCTTTTCGGTAACTACCGAGGGCGGAGAAGCCCTACAAGACTCTCGGTACAAGAAGAAGGAAAGGGAAACAAAATACAAGCACAAAGCTTACAATGAATGCAGAAAACCCTAACCCTAGCTTCTCTTCTTGCCTTTGATCCGCCTCTTGACTCGGAGAGCTTCCAAGAACCTTCAAGAACTGGCGATCACGAGCTTTGAGAGTGCTGTGGAGGAGCTGGCGAAGATCTGAGATGAAACCGTGAAGAGATTGCCGCAGCCATCACACGCCTGCAGCTATAAACGACGCCAACGGTCGGATCCCGATCGATTCGAATATTCCCAATCGATCGGGGAGGCTTTGGATCGATCCACGGATCGATCCGGCCCTTAGTACTAGGCCTCGATCAAGCGCTTATCGCACGAACCAGCCGCGTCCCAAACGATCCACTGATCGATTGGGACCTCTGGATCGATCCACGGATCGATCCAGAGGCTCTCTGTTCGCTGGGACAGGTCTGGATCGATCCATTGATCGATCCAGCACTTGATTTTTGTCCAAAACCAAGTCCCAAACCTCCCAAACCAACATCCGGTCAACCTTGACCTGTTGGTATGTCATGCCTAGCATCTAGTCACTCCCTTGACCTGCTAGGACTCCCTTACCAAGTGTCCGGTCAATCCCTTTGACCCACTTGGACTTTTCTCTGTGCCAAGTATCCGGTCAATCCCTTTGACCTACTTGGACTTTTCTTTCATGCCAAGTATCCAGTCAATCCTTTGACCTACTTGGACTTCCCAACACCAGATGTCCAATCATCCTTGATCCATCTGGATTTTCCCTTGCCTGGCTTCACTCACCAGGACTTTCACCTAGCTTCACTCACTAGGGTTTTCCATCTGCCTAGCTTCACTCACTAGGACTTTCACCTGGCTTCACTCACCAGGATTTCCATCTGCCTAGCTTCACTCACTAGGACTTCCTTCTGCCTGGCTTCACTCACCAGGATTTTCCATCTGCCTAGCTTCACTCACTAGGACTTCCTTCTGCCTGGCTTCACTCACCAGGACTTTTCTTCTGCCTGGCTTCACTTACCAGGACTTTCCTTCTGCCTGGCTTCACTCACCAGGACTTTCATACTGCCTAGCTTCACTCACTAGGTCTTTCATTTTGCCTAACATCCCAGTTAGGACTTCCCAGTCAAGTATCCGGTCAACCTTGACCTACTTGACTCTTCTTCAATCAATATCTTATTGTCAAACATCTAAACCCAAACCAAGACTCAGCTTGGTTACCCAGGTCAACCTTGACCTGAGGGATATTGCACCAACAGGTTTTCCTTCATGTTTTTATACCTATATAATGCTTGGTCAGAGGAGTACCTAACCTTAGAATTTCGGCCAAAAATATTTTAAAGAGGTTAGGGAAATCATTGTTTAACCAAACTAGTACAAGATTCCCTCCATGAATTACTAAGGGTCTTTTGTTGGTTTTTCTTGCTTAAAAGTTACTTGGAACCAAAAGAAATCCACTCATATGTTTCGGCCAAGAAAAGAGCTTAGGGTTAGGAAGACCTTTAAATTTAAGTAACCATGTTTATATGATAGAATATAGAGTTCTCTTAAAGAATTGCATGTTGAATATTGCTAGAAATTCATGAACTCTTCATTAAGATTTTCGGCCATGATAAGATGGATAGCTTAGAAAAGCTTAAACAAAATTTTAACATGCTCAAGACCTCTGTGATATTAAGATATGAAAGTTGTTTAAATGTTCTCATGCTTAATTAGGGTATAGAGAATTTAGTTACATGATATATGACATGTAAGATCACAAGGGTCCTAGCTTGTTTATGAACCAAATTTGTATATGATGTTCTTAGTAATTTTTGCCATGAAACTTACTTAGGTTTTCCATGCTTTAGGCCACTTAAAACCTAGTTTAGAGATTGGTAGGTTTCGGCCATGAGGAAAAATAAAAGAAAAAGGAAAGAAACCTAGGAAGCCTAAGACACAATTCACATGTATGTTTATTATGCTTGTCTTTATACATGCTATGAAACTTGTATGACTTCCTATGCTTTTAGGCTATTTGAAGCAAATTTAAACACTGATGAGTCTCGGCCAAGTAGGGTTTAAATGACCTAGAGGCCTTAGAATTGAAACCAATTGTGTTAAAAATGCTTCTTATGGAAATATGATAATATGTTGATTGAGTCACATGCTTGTATAATTTTTCCATGACCTAAATGGACCATTGTATGTTTCGGCCATGAAGGGATAGATGCCCTAGAAACCCTAGAACAAAAATTAAATATGCTCATGTCACTCTACATGAAATATGATAAGTAGAAAGCCAAAGTTCTCATGCTATATGTTGTTTAATGACCTAAAATGAGGCTAGGGTAAGTTTCGGCCATACCCATTGTATGATGCCTTATTATAAATTTATACATGATGTTAGTTCAAGTTCACATGCTTGTATGCTTGCTTTTAGCCCTTATGAATACTTGTTAAATTTCGGCCATGACATATGTTAAGGGCTTGAAGAACTTAGGAACTAGCTCAAATATGCTTACTATGTTACTTGAAAAAAAATGCTATAAATATGGCTTAAGGTTTCCATGCTTTCATGACATTTGGGACCTTGTTTCACACCTGATAGGATTCGGCCACATGAAGTTTAGGGACTTGGAGAACTTAGAAACCAAGTTAATCATGCTTATAATGCTTCCTATGAAATTGATGTGATGATAATTTAGGTTCCACATGCTTGGAGGTTGTTTTTACCTAAATTGAGATCTAAGGGGGTTCGGCCATGATAAGAACCCAAGGGATTAGGAAGCTTAGAACCCAAGCTAACTATGTTACCATGTTTCTTATGATAGTATAATCACATGATACACCCTTATGCTTAAACATGTATGCTTGTGATTTATACTTTCCATGATATGATATGTGCTTAGAAATATGCATGCTTTGATGATATGCTATGTGCTTAAAATATGCATGCTTTCATGATATGCTATGTGGATAGAAATATGCATGCTTGGATGATATGCTATGTGCTTAAAATATGCATGCTTTCATGATATGCTATGTGGATAGAAATATGCATGCTTTGATGATATGCTATGTGCTTAAAATATGCATGTTTTCATGATATGCTATGTGGATAGAAATATGCATGCTTTGATGATATGCTATGTGCTTAAAATATGCATGCTTTCATGATATGCTAGGTGGATAGAAATATGCATGCTTGGATGATATGCTATGTGCTTAAAATATGCATGCTTTCATGATATGCTATGTGGATAGAAATATGCATGCTTTGATGATATGCTATGTGCCTAAAATATGCATGCTCTCATGATATGCTATGTGGTGAAAATATGCATGCTTTTATGACATGATGTATGCCTAAGTGATGCATACTTTTTATGACATGATGTATGCCTAAGTGATGCATACTTTTTATGATATGATGTATGCCTAAGTGATGCATACTATTTATGATATGATGTATGCCTAAGTGATGTATACTTTTATGACATAATGTATGCCTAAGTGATGTATACTTCTATGATATGCTATGTGACTAAATTATGCATTTTTATACATGCTACTTTACTTTGTAAGGCTTGTACCAAGGGTGAGCTCCTAATCAGCCCCTAGGCCTTTGGTTGTGTGATCCAGGCTAGTAAAAATAAAGGGATGGGCTCCTTAGTACGCCCCTAGGTCTATGGCTGTGTGATCCGGACCTAGTTCCTAGTATGATTCAAGACTTGCTACCTTGGATATACTTAGGAAGCGCGCATATCTACGTGATTCATCTATGTGTGGTACAAGCCGGGGCCCTGATTATGTTGATATTATGTTCAAGTATATATGTAAGAAGAAATGGTTTTAAAGATCATGAGACATACACATGTTTTTCGGATACATGTTTTCAAAATCATATTGCATATACCTTATGATCATGTTGTGATGATGCTATGATTTATGATATGTCATGATTAGATATGATTATGTTATGTTTCATGCTATGCTTTAAGAGCTTGATATGCCATGCCACCTTATGATGATACTATGATATGCCATGATTAGATATGATTATGTTATGTTTCATGCTATGCTTTAAGAGATGATATGCCATGACTAGTTATGATTTTGTTATGTTGCATGATATGCTTAAAGAGTATGATATGTTATGTCATGACTAGTTGAGATCATGTTATGTTGAGACATTCTTTGATCATGTGATGATTTTCGGTTTTAGTGAGTAGGAAAGGAACTTACTGAGCCATGAGTGCTCATAGCTTACTTTCCTTGTACCACAGATAAAGGAAAAAGCTGGATGAGCTAAAGGAGCAGCAGGAGAGGCAAGGAGATGTGTGTGGCAGTGGCTAGGCAACCAAATAAGAACCTGATTTAAAAACTTTTAAAGAACTATGCTTTGGTATCATGAATTGTAGTACCGTATGTGTGACTTGATGTTATGTTTCTACTAATTTTGATATCATGTTATTGATGCCATGATAGTGTAGTTCAGATTTGATGAAAAGAAAAACAAAAGAAAAGTTTTTATTAAACTAAGAAAATTATTTTAAGTCTTCCGCTGTTTTAAAAAGAAAAATTTGTACATGGAGTATCGTAGCCCCGTCCCTTAGGGTTAGCAGGGAGGGCGGGCGTTACAGAAGGTGCTTTGGTAGTTTCTCATGTCGGAAGATCGTTGCCCACACAATGTCTGAGGTTAGAAGAGGAATACAGTAGAAGACTTAGAGGTTTTTGCTTGCAAAAGAAAAGGTATACTAGTATTTAATTTCCGCATCATACTAGTTTTATTTCTTTGTAAAAATACCAAATACAAGAGGCATGCGATTCTAGTATTTCGAATTTGTTTTCGATGTTGTGTTCTTTTGTTTTTCTTTTCCTTGTGATTTGATTGTTCTTTTCGGTTGACCTAAAGTTATTTAAGGAAATTAAATATTAGCTTTCCTTAAAAGGCTTTGTCTAGGCGGTGGTGGTTTTTCCCATATCCAAGAAGGCCATGTGCCTCGCCATGCAGTCTTGGAAGCCAATTTTGGAAATTAATATTTAATGAAATGAATAACCTAGGTGATTTGGATCGAACGTGTTAAGTTCCGCAGGAGATCCAAGTCTAAACCTAAAAGAACAAATAGATTAAACTTTGGATCAAACGTGTTAAGTTCCGCAGGCGATCCAAGTTTAATTTAAAAGAACACATGGTAGCTAGGAAAAGGTTCAGACCTTTGTACAAAATTTTTGTACAGTGGAACCATTAGGTTTTCCGAGTAGCAACCAACAATTGGTATCAGAGCTAGTGTAATGACCCAATTTTCCCTATTTCATGTTCTAAAAGTCCATAAAAATATTTGAAAATACTTTTAAAATAATCTAGAGATTTTTAGGAATTTTTAGAGTATTTTTACGTAATTTTTGGAGGTCGTTTAGTATGTTTACAAAAAAGAAAGAAGTTTTGATAAAACATCGTTGAAGGTGAGACTTGAACCCAAGACCCCCGGTCGAACCCAACCGTAACTAAACCAGCCAGCTAACTGGTCTGCGGGAGTTTTGTTAAATAAATACGGAACAAAATATAGTTAAGCTGAAGTTGGAACCGGAAATAACTTAAGGGATAAGTTGATGTTTTCTTTTCCCGTGACCTAAAAACTCCCGATTCCTCTCCTCTTCTCACGCGACGGCGCGACATCTCTGCTGTTTGGGTGAAAATGAAGACGACAAACCCTAGTTTTGTATCCGGCGCCGGCGAAAGGTTTTTCCAGCCAGTTTTCACCCGTGCGTGACCACCTCGACGAGGGGAGCTCGGAAACGGGAAGAAGAGCCGAGATCTCAAGTTTCACTCGAACCGTAGATCTCTTCCTTCCGGTTGTAAGTCCTAAAAGCAAGGGTAAGTACTACTCACCTGTGGTAGGAGTTGCTTCGAGCTTCGATTTGCTTTCCTTGCTTTCGGATTTTACTGTGCCGAGTAGGATTGTATGCTAGGGTTTTCCTTTCTTTGCTCTGTTTGTTAAGCCGAATAGCTATATCTATTGGCGTGAGAATTCTGAGTTTTTGTGATTGACATGCTTCAATTGTAACAGTTCGAACAACCTCTGATTCTAGCACCTAGTTCACGTTTTAAGCATGCTTCAATTGTAACAGCCGAACAACCCCCTAATTCCAGCATGTAGTTCATGTTTTAAGCATGCCTGTAGCATTTTAGTGTTGTATCCTTGTACATCTACCTACTGCCCATAAATTCCGGCAAGTTGTTTTCCTTTTTGGGCCACGCAGATGGGCATAAACAGCCCTTGATCTTTAGCATTTCAAGTTAGGTAATCTTGGTTAATTAGTAGGCATGATCAGCAGGTTATCTAAGTGACAATCACTACAAGAAAAACCCTCATAGACATCGGTGGAACAACAACAGTTTTAAGCAAAAACCGATGTCTTTGAGTATTTTACATTGGTTTTTTCAAAAACCGGTGTCTATGAGCGCAGATTTTCGCTCATAGACATCGGTTTTTTAGCCGATGTCTATGAGCGCCATTTTTTTCGTTAATAGACACTAGTTTTAACAGCGGTTTTTAAAATCCGGTGTTAATGAACCAAAATAAAATATTTTAATTTTTCCACTAGCCAAAATTTGCAACACTACACAAAGTTCCCTCCAAACCTAAACCTATATCGCGCCCCTTCCTCCGACCATCTCTCTCAGCCTAAACCTAAACCTAAACTGACCATCTCTCTCAACCTCATCTCCCTCTTCCCCTTCCTAGATCGACGCCCCTTCCTTCTCCATTCAACCACACCGCATCTCCTCCAACTCCGGTGAGAAGAGGAGACCTTCTTCTCATTCTGTAGCTTTTCCTTCCCCATCTCCCACACATTCCCTTTCCCAATCCACACCCATGCCCTATCCTCTTCCTCGGCGTACCATCCTCAGCGAGGACGGCTCCGATTCGTCGCCACCGCCGCGAAGAAGAAGAAGAACCCTTGGCTCGACCCCTTCGACTGCGGAGAGGACCCCGACATCGAGTACGGATCCCTCTTCGCCGACGGAAAGCAAGAGGAGGACCCTCGCCCTCCCGACAACCCCTCCAGCCCCTATAACTTCCTCAAGTTTCCCATGGGATTCAACGTCGAGCTCGCCTCGCTCGCCTCCAAGGTCCGCGGCGACATGCGCCTCTGCTGCTGCGTCATCTTCGACGGAGTCTACGAGAACCTCCTCTTCTTCCCCGTGATCCAGCTCATCAAGGATAGGTATTTTTCTGGTCCAGAGCAGCAAAACACGGTTTCTAGTGGCTTAGGGACCAACTCAAATACTGCAAACTTCAAGAAACACGTTGACAACAAAGATCTTATTCTTTCTTCACCAAAACCGGTAGGTTCTGGTTCAGGAAAATATTCTGTATTTGAAGATGAGAGTACGATATTGATAGCATGGGATTGTCTTTTTTCTTTGTTGAGGAAAGCTGAAGCCAACCAACAAGCATTTCGAGCATCTAATGGGGTCAGCATCATTCTACCATTCCTGATATCTGATCACCATCGAGCTGGTGTTCTTCGGCTGTTATCTTGTTTGATCATTGAAGATGTTCTTCAGGTATGTATTAGTATCTGATTCTTCTTTAAAGGATGAATCTTTCCATGTGGAACTTAATTACCCTATTCTTTACAGAAGTTTGGAATATTACCCAAATTGATTCTTTCATCTCATAAGTTGAAGTTTATATCTTACCAGGTTCATCCAGAAGAGCTAGGCGCACTAATTGAGATTCTCAAGAGTGATATGATAACAAGTGTTTCTGGATCTTAATACAAACTTCAAAATGATGCGAAATGTGATATGTTAGGTTCACTTTGGTGTATCCTTGGAGCAAATAATGCAGCACAATGAGTATTTGGAGATGCCACTGGATTTTCATTATTATTGACCACACTACATAACTTTCAGAGTAGTGAGCTTCCAGATGTTCTGCAATACTTTTTTTTTTTTGTGTTATGCACAATTTGTGAATTAATCTTACTTTTGGTTGGAGAATTACCTAGGATGCACTGCTCTCTTGCTTGAGACAATCAGCCCATTTCTTTCCCCTTGGGCTTCCCTGCATCAGCAAATCAGCTAGTGCTGCAACAGCACCATGCTCATCCACAATCATCTTCTTGAAGTCATGGACAGCAGAGAGGCTGAACAATGTAGCAGCTGCATTCTCCCTTGCCTCAGTAGTTAACCTATATCTCAGAACATATACTATTAATTCCAAACAACCATTCTCCTCCATAATCTTTCTCTTGTTTTCATCATGAATAGATATGTTCAATATTGCAGTCAGGGCATTCTCTTGAGCAACTGGATTTGTAGACCGGAAAAGCCGGTAGAGAGCTGGGATTGTTCCACCCTCTGCAATGAAAGACCTATTCTCCTTCCTGATTTTTGCCATTAATCGGAGTTCACGGGCTGCAACAGCCTTCACTTCTTGCGAACCAGCTGATAATTGTTCTACTAGCATTAACACTGTGATTCGGTTAGCTTTGATTGCTGTGATTCGGTTAGCTGCTAATGATGTTGGGAGTCTAAACAAGGCCTTGATGTTTGAAGTCTTGATTGAGTTGCTTCTTTTTTGGAAGACAAATGGTTTATTGCCATTCTTCATTGTTTTAGTAGGTCTTGTGGATGCAGGTTGATAGAGTATAAATATGAACTATTGTGACATCTTTGACTTGAGGAATCATATAATAGTTTTTGGTAGGATGTTGTGTGGTATTTATGCGCTAAAAAAGCATGGTTAATTTGTTGTTAACTGTGGATATTGTAGATTTTTGAAGTACATGATGATTTGTTATTGACTTGCATACAAAAGAAGAGAAGTTTATTTACTATGTGTAGTTCTTGTTTGTGTGAACTCTTAATCATTTTCTATTTATTTCAGGTTCTTCATAACATTACTGTTGCAGAATACTTTCACTGGAATATGCTACGTGATTCAATAACTCCTATTTTTCTACTGGACTGTTAATCTCTTTTTGATTTTATGGATAACTTTGCTGCAAACTATGCTCTGAAGAGAGTTTATTATGTCACTATGCATTGGGGATATCTGGACGCAGGAAACCTTGCTGGCATCTATTATGAACAAAGTCAACTTGACATGACAATTCTGCATTACAAGCAAGCTATCAACTGTGATTCTACCTTTATTGAAGCTTACAATAATCTGGTAAGTTGATAATGGTCTAATATGTCAAAATGTGGTATCCTTCTTGATGGTGAGCCAGGTTAGTTAATGATCGACTTTCTTGCACATTAAAAGGGGAATGCTCTCAAAGACGTTGGACATGCTCTCAAAGACGCTGGACATTATAGGGTGACTTTTTAATTTGGAGATTTTTATTCTCTTAAGTTTTTTTTCCTTGTTGAATAACTTCATTTTAATAATTTTTCCCAAGTCATGCTTTGCTTTACAACCTAACCATCCACAAGCATTGTCAAGCCTTGGCAGCATATACATGGATTGGTAAGCTTTAGAAATGTTTGATGGCAATTGTGCGGATAGTTTATTTTTGTTCCTTAATGAAACTTCTCTTCATGCAGCAACATGATGAGTGTTCCTGCATCATTCTATAAGGTAACTTTAGCAGTTACAACAGGGATATCTGCGCCCTTCAACAACTTGGCTATTATATACAAGCAACAGGTAGAGTACTATATCTGTCTTTTTCATTGCAATCATGTACTAACAACATGTTCATTGCCATCACGCCCTCGCAATCATGCTTGGTTTTTTGTCAAAAAGTTGGCTACAGCACGTTTATGTTTAACAGGATATAGTTAGAATGCCATCTAGACTGCTATGAGATTGAAGTGAGAAGGATCATCAGTGATGGATGGTCGTTGACCATTTAGTGCAACTACCTTTTATTTTAGTGGGGAAGCATCTGCATTGGCTTTGACAAATACAGTTTAAAATATTTTATTGGATCAAACTTTTCTTAGGGATATGAATTCCAGTTTACTATGTGGAATTTTTGTAAAAATCACTTCTCGATTTTATTTCTTCCTTATTCAATCATGAGATTTTTGTCTGTTTATATTGGCAAGATACTTCGGCTAATTTTGTTAATTTGGTAGATACTAGGTAGCACCTACACAGCTACACTGCTAGTTCAACCTTTGCTTCTTGTGTGGATATTCAATCATGAGAATTGCTGCTTTCTGCTAGTTCTTCGCAGACTGCTGCTGATGGTCTTGTCAATAGAGGGAACACATTTAAGGAGATTGGTAGAGTTACTGAAGCAATTCAGGATTATATACGTGCTGTGAATATCAGACCAACTATGCCTGAAGCCCATGCAAATTTGGCTTCAGCTTATAAAGATAGGTAATTTCTTCTTTGAATTTGTGCCGGTGTTGGACTATATCAGTATCTTACATCTATGATTCTTCTTTCTATTTATTTGTGGTTGAGATAATTGATGAATGTTTCTCTTTTTAAGCATTCCAATTACTCATCTTGTTACCTGGTGCTCTTACTGCTTTTTCAACTATGATTTTTGGTCTTGATTTACTAATATATTATTTATGTATTTTTACAGTTTACAAATCTCAAGTACTCCAGAGTTGAAATTGATGAAGTGCGGTTCGAGTGGGCTGAATGTATGCTAGATTACATTTGAAGTGCGGTTCTACCTTGATGTGTTAAAAGAATGTTCTACCTTGATTTTGATATCTATTAGCTAGCTTTTCATGTAAAAAGAATGTTTGGGTATTTTATGGATACTGTTGTAAGAAGATTATTTATATAATTTGTGAATATTTGTGTATTTTATGGATATTGTTGAATGAAGAATATTTGTATAATTTGCGAATATTTGTGTATTTTTTTTTTATTATTGTCGGTTTTTCATTGTTTCGGAAATCAAATTTGTGCTGTTAAAAAATATACATATTACATCAGTTTTCCACCGCTGCAAAATCGGTGTTATTAACATACAATATTACATCGATTTTACACCGTTGATGAAACGGTGTCGTTAAGTGATACTACACCGGTTAATAACCGATTCGAAGACCGGTGTCGTTAAGTGATACTACACCGGTTTTAACCCGATGTCTAAAATGACAGACTTTTAACATCGGCTTCATAGACATCGGTCGAAAATGAAATAGACACTGGTGGAAAACCGATGCCTATGAGGGGTTTTGTTGTAGTGAATATTAGTTTTAGTGCTATTCTTGAATACGAACAACCCTATTTCTTTCCGGCATTACAATTCTGAAGTCTTTTCCATTAGATGAGCATGAACAGTTCCTTTGTTTTGCTGCCCACAAGCATGAGCAGTACTAGTTCTTAATTCTGTTTCACTTGCAGTATTAGAATAACATGAGCAGTATTAGTTCTTAATTCCGTTTCACTTGCAGTATTAGTATAGCATGACTAGTAAGCTCAAAGTTGCTTTCTTTTGCTCTATTTTATAGCATGATTAGTAAGTTCAAAGTTGCTTTCTTTTGCTCTATTTTATAGCATGATTAGTAAGCTCAAAGTTGCTTTCTTTTGCTCTATTTTATAGCATGATTAGTAAGCTCAAAGTTACTTTCTTTTGCTCTATTTTATAGCATGATTAGTAAGTTCAGATTTGCTTTCCTTTGCTTTGTTTTATAACATGCTTAGAGAGTTCAGATATGCTTCCCTTATGTTATTTTTATATAGCATGCTTGGTTAGTTGTAATCCTACACTTGTTAGATATATCTACAGGATTCTAATATGCTCTAATCAAGGAGTATGAGAAGTATGAGTAAAGAAAAGACTAGAGTTTAGTTAAAAAGAAATAACTAGTAAATTAAAGTAAGAGGCTAGTACCCGACTTCCAAGGTTGTCGTTAAATAAATCCAGGTGACCAATTCCAAGGTCTTGGCCCTGGTAAGACCAAGGTCTTTACCACATAGGACTAGAGGCTCGCTACCTCAGTCACTATTAGAGAGCGCGTAAAACAAAGATAGTACTAAGCCTGGGCCCAAAGAAGAAGAAAAGAAAAGAAAAAGAAGAAGAAAGTGAAAGAGAAATTAAAAGATTAATTTCTAGTATAAAGATGTAAGAAAATGAAACGAGTATTATGCTTAGAATCAATAGAAGTTTAGTTCTTTAATTCTAAGCCTACAGTAGTAGTTTCATTATTTTCTTGTCAGTTAGTGAGCATGTTTAGTATTCAGCTTTATTTCTGTATACCATGAGTACATGCAGCTTTCCTTTTAGCATTTCAGATTTAGTATTGTTGCATTACTTTTATGCACTTCGAGTTTTTGTGAGATAGATTAGTACTTACTAAGCGTTTCGCTTATAGTTTTATTTTCTTTTCTCCTACTGCAGATAAAGGAAAAGCTAAGATATGAAAGGGAGGCGACAAGGTGGTGGTGGTGATGAAGGTGTGTGATGACTGGACTGTGGAGAGATCCAGAATTAGCTGGCAAAATTGTCAAGACTTTATGTTTAATTCTTTTAGTTTTCTTAAGTGTTATTATGAGTTGAGACTGTAGTTAAGTTTATTCCACACTTTACTTTTATTATTTGTGGAGTGATGTAGTTGGTTGCTTTTGCTAGAGTAGTTGCTTTGGTTATAGTGTGATTTTGTTACTGCGTGGTTGTGAAAAATGTGTTCCAGCCACCTGTGGCTGCGTATATATTATTTGTATTATGGATTTGGTCACCGGTATAGGGGAGACTTTGCCGAAATTTTCGGTAGGAATTCCTCTGGGCCGTGATAAATCTAACTGATGCTAATAACAGCATCAGTGACACTAGTAAGTAGAGTGATAGATAGGTAACAACCGCCCTTAGAGAGTAGTAGTAAGAAGGGTGGTTGTTACAGCTAGGGTTTTGCCTCTGTGTATTTGGTATTAGTTTAATTATGCACATATCATACATAATTTAGGCAGGTTAATAGTAGGATGTGCTAACTTTGTGGATGCAGGATCCAACTATTATGGCTTTTAGTTATTATGTGTGTGATTGGACCCTTGGACATGTCAAGGGCATTTATTGTGTGTGCATGATTGTATTATAAAATACAGCAGGAGCTGTATTTAGTTTTATTAGGATTTTATTTTTGATCTAGTTACATGTACATTCCTTTTATGGAATATAGGATCGATGGATGTAAATTTTATTTTATGTTCGATCTAGTTTACATGTACATTCCTTCGAGGAATATAGGATCGAAAATGAAAAATTCTATTTATGTTGCGGATCGAATCTTGCAAGGCGTGGAACCTTTTGAGGACCAGAGGCGCAACGGAACAATGAGCAAGATGGATGCGACAACTAGACCCGGTGGCAGTGGCCAAAGATGGCAGCAGCTAGGGATGATGGCACACGGAGGACAACAATAGATAAAAGCCATAATAGTTGAAAATTAGTTTTTCTATTTATTGCTTTTATATTGTGCTGTGTGTGCATGTTAGTATACATGTTTAGTAGACTAGCATAGTGAAAATTCCTCACTTTAAATAACTAAGTGGGAGAGGGATTTTAAATAAATTCCACGGTCTCCATTACTGGTTTGTAAGTGATGCAAACAAGCTTGCGCGTTGGCTCTGAGTGCATTCCTCCATATCGGATGAGCTTGTTTGTGGATCACTAGAACAAACTTCTATTTTGGATGACTATAGGAAATTAATTAAGAGCGTGTGATCTTCCCCATCGGAAGGGGCACAATCGTATTAATGGACTTAGTGTCAAGTAATGGTATACACTTAGGCACGTCTAATAGTATCCTCCCCATCGGAGTCACTGCTATTATTCATGTGACCAAAGGAAACCAACTATTAATTTTATTTGTCAAAAAGTTAGGTTGACAAGATTGTTGATACAGTCTAACCTGGCTGTTGTTTTGATGTTGACACTGATTTAAGTTTTTATCAGATATTAATTAAACTCAGATTGATTACTGATCAAGGTTGATCAGGTGGAAGGGAAAAGTCCAAGTATGGAAACTTGGCACGCGAAGTCGGAGAGGGCTCGGTAGCTCGTTCTCCGGACTAGGTCAGAGAGGGCTCGGTAGCTCGTTCTCTGGACCGGACGAAGTCGGAGAGGGCTCGGTAGCTCGTTCTAAGGACTAGGTCAGAGAGGGCTCGGTAGCTCGTTCTCTGGACCAGACGAAGTCGGAGAGGGCTCGGTAGCTCGTTCTCCGGACTAGGTCAGAGAGGGCTCGGTAGCTCGTTCTCTGGACCGGACGAAGTCGGAGAGGGCTCGGTAGCTCGTTCTTCGGACTAGGTCAGAGAAGGCTCGGTAGCTCGTTCTCCGGACTAGGTCAGAGAGAGCTCGGTAGCTCGTTCTATGGACCGGACGAAGTCAGAGAGGGCTCGGTAGCTCGTTCTCCGGACTAGGTCAGAGAGGGCTCGGTAGCTCGTTCTCTGGATTAGGTCAGAGAGGGCTCGGTAGCTCGTTCTCTAGACCAGGAAGGCTTTAGGGTTTAGGGCTGGGAAGCTCTAAACCTACATAGGCATTGGATCGGTCTGTTGACCGATCCAGTGATACTATGGTTATCTGATCGGTCACCAGACCGATCAGTAACCAATCAGTAACTCTCTGTAAACTCACCGAGAATTACTGATCGGTCTGTAGATCGATCAGGAGGCAACAGAGTTCGAGAGAAAGGATAGGGGGATCGGTCTGTGGACCGATCCACCTATAGCCTGATCGGTCCACAGACCGATCAAAGCCCTCCTGGACCGATCATGCTGTAGCCTGATTGGTTAAAGAGGCTGTGGACCAGTCTGCTGACTGATCCACAATAATGGTCTGTAGTTTTTGCTGTTTCTCTGCAACTTCTGATTCGTCTGATTTAACCATCTGCTGTGAGCTTTTTAAATCTGCAGGTTGTAGGTATCATGCCAATGCTTAAATTCAAATCAAGCTCCATTATAAGAATAAGACAAAGTGTTCTTTCTATTGCGTTTCGCTGCAAATGGTGCAATTGGAGCATCAACATTTACTGGCTGCGATCAGCTTGCAATCAGCTTGACTCCTGTTTATTGGTTCGAGCTCAGAGACACCTGTGAAGACCATGGGTTCTATTGGTGTGAGTTCAGAGAACCAGATGAGGAGGAAGAGTGATTGGCGACGCCTTAGCTTGCAGCAGCGATTCGGTGCAGGTTGACAACGATTCGATACAGGCTGAACGCAGTGGAAAAGTAGAGGCATAAGAAGAAGGATGAAGAGATTTTTCGTAGAAGTAACTAAGAAAGAAAAACTCTCTGTCAATCAAGCGAGTGTGCTAAGCTTTGAGCTCTTGGCTGAGAAGCTGCTTCCTTCTTGCGCTCTGCTTTCACTGTCGTCTTCACGTGGCTGTGAGCATATTCTTCATTCTCTTTAGCCACTAATCATTGTAAGTCTTGTGCTTTATTTACATATCTTCTGAGACTTTGTGGAGAGGTTACTCCACCGATAAGGAGGAAATCTTTAGCCGGAATCTATCCGGGGTGTGATCTACCGAAAGATCAAGGAATCGTCCACCTTACGGACACGCCGAGGAGTAGGGGCAAGTTATCCCCGAACCTCGTACATACTGGTGTTAGTGGTGTTTGTCTCTTTTTCTTGTATTATCTTTTCGTTTGCATATTTCCGCTGTGCTAACGATTTGTAGGAAGAAATTCTTTAAGCTTTTAGAGGAGGCTATTCACACCCCCCCTCTCTAGCCATCCGAAGATCCTAACAAGTGGTATCAGAGCCGAGGTTCTCTTCATCCGGATTAACACCCTAAAGAGCAAGAAGATGGCTATGAAGGAAGGGTTTAGCACCAATCGTCCACCCTACTTCGACGGAGCGGACTTTCAATATTGGAAGAGCGGCATGGAATATTATCTCAAGACCGACATCTCAATGTGGTTCTCCGTCAAGGAAGGGTTTACACCTCCGAAGGACGAAGAAGGTAAGGAACTAGACTCATCAAGGTGGTCCGCCGAGCAAACTCGCAAAGGACAAGCCGATGCCAAGGCAGTGGTCACTCTACAATGTGGGATAGCCAAGGATCAACTCGTCAAGGTAGGTCCATTCATGAGCGCAAAAGACTTGTGGAACAAGCTCATCGAGCTCCAAGAAGGAACTCGAGACTCTCGGATCGCCAAGAGAGATTTACTCTTAAATCAATTACAAAACCTCACCATGAAGGAGAACGAGACGGTAAGTGAACTACACGGAAGGTTCAAAGAAATTATCAATGGTCTTCATTCCGTAGATGAACGCGTAGAGAATCGCGATCTTATAAGGTATGCTCTCAAAGCCTTTCCGAGGAATGCCTTGTGGTCATCTATGGTAGATGCCTACAAGGTCTCCAAGGACCTTTCAATTGTTAAATTAGATGATTTTTTTTTTTGAAATGGAACTCCATGATTTGCTAACAAGGGTCAAAAAGAGAAAGGTATTGCCTTAGTTGCAGGAGAAAAGAGCAAAGATGGAAGAAGGAAGAAAGAAAAGAAGAAGGAAAAAGAGATTCCTTCATCCTCATCCTCCTCCGAGTCCGATAATGAAGGTGGATCATCATCAAGTGAGATGGCCAACTTTGTAAGGAGAATCATGAGAAGGAGCCGGAGATACAAAGGGAAAGGTAAATCTATCGATCAAAATGTTGATAAAACTAATGTCACTTGTTTTGAGTGTAGCAAGAAAGGACACTATCGGAGTGAGTGTCCAAAACTCAAGAAGAAGGAGGAAAGGGTCAAGAAGAAGAAAGCTCTCAAAGTTACTTGGGATGAATCCTCCTCAAACTCATCGGAGGAAGAGAAGAAGGAGAAAAGCACACGTCAATTAGCGTTCATGGCAAGGGAGGAATCGGATTCCGGGAGTGATGGTGACACGAGTGATACCTCAACCGCGACTTCATCATCTTCGGATGATGAAGAGGTAACTTCTCCTCATTTAGAAAAATGTTATAAAACCATTGCACATTTATCTACTTTACTTAAGAAATCAAAAACTCAAATTAAATCATTAAAAGATGAAGTTGAGCACTTGAGGGCCCTTAGGGAAGATGAGGTTGATGACCTACATCAAGAGGCCCTTGAGGATGAAAACAAAGCCTTAAAGGGTGAAGTTGAGAAACTCAAGAAAATGCTTGAAAAATTCTCAACTAGCTCTAAGACCTTAGATATGATTCTAAATGCCCAAAGGGTGGTCTACAACAAGGCTGGGTTAGGATATCAACCTAAGGAGTCTAGTTTCATTTCGCTAGTGTCTAGAACCCAATTTCATAGATCACATGCTTCTAGGGTTCATAAGACTAGGAAGGTTGTGACCAAGGCATGGGTTCCTAGGTCGTTCATTGTAGATGCATTAGGTCCCAAGATTTGGGTACCTAAAACGTCTATCTTTCGTGTCTTGTAGGCATTGGTCAAGGGGGAGCATCTATCAACTTGGTTTGTTGATAGTGGATGCTCCAAGCACATGACCGGGGACAAGTCACTCTTTACTACCCTTCAAAACAAAAATAGAGGTAATGTGTCGTTTGGTAATAATGGTAGCCTTAAGGTTATAGGAGTTGGAGACATTCATATATCCGAATGTCTCCAAATCAAGAATGCCCTTCTAGTCAAGGGGATGACCTTTAATCTCCTAAGTGTCAGCCAATTGTGTGATACGGGTTACACAATTGAGTTTCATTCAAGTCAATGTCTGGTCAAACACATTGACACACTTGACACGGTACTAGTAGGCACAAGGGTAGATAACATTTATCAAGTATCTTTTAAAAGTGCTATTAATGCCTCTGCTAAGTGTTTCATGTCAAAAGAAGAAGAATCATGGCTTTGGCATAGGAGGTTGGCCCATGTGAACATGAAGAATATTCGAAAGCTGACCAACAAAGGATTAGTGCGAGGCCTACCAAGCATCAAGTACCAAAAGATAAAATTATGTGATGCATGTCAAAAGGGTAAGCAAACAAAAGCGACTCATAAAGGTAAAAGCACTGTAAGTACATCTAATGCTTTAGATTTATTGCATATGCATTTATTTGATTGCAATAATGTCATTTCATTGAATGGAAGTAGATACTTCTTAGTGATCATTGATGATTTTACTACATATACATGGACTTTCTGTTTGAAAAATAAGGATCAAACCATAGATATTTTTGTTTCTTTTTGTTGAAGAACTGAAAATGAAAAATCAACAACAATTAAAACAATCAGAAGTGATCATGGTGGAGAATTTCAAAACCATAGATTTTTAGAATTTTGTCAAGAAAAAGGATATAGGCATGAGTTCTCTACTCCAAGGACCCCACAGCAAAATGGGGTTGTGGAGAGAAAGAACCGAGTCTTGCAAGAGGCTGCACGAAGCATGCTCAATGAGTACTCACTACCGAGCTACCTATGGGCTGAAGCTGTAAATACAGCCTGCTATGTGTAAAACCGAGTCTTGATACATAGGTTTTTAGGAAAGACTCCCCATGAACTTTTGTTTGGGAAACCCCCTACAATTAAACATCTTAGGGTGTTTGGTTGTAAGGTGTTTATCTTGAACACCAAGGATCATCTTGGAAAGTTCACAGCTAAGGCTGATAAAGGGATACTGGTCGGGTATTCTCTCATTAGCAAAGCCTATCGAGTCTACAACAATAGGACTAAATTGATTGAAGAGTTCTCGGATGTAGCATTTGAAGAAATCCCTAAATCAAATGATCAATCGAGGGATGTAGGAAAAATTCAATTTGAACTTAGAAGTCTAAGTTTGAATGATCAAAACATAGAAAGAGTCGAAGTTGACTTCGATTATGATGAGCAAAGGCAACAAAGGGCTCAGGCTGATCCTTTGCCTGATACTGAGTCCTTGCCTGTGCCTAGTGAGACCACTCAAGACACCGCCAACACCAAGACAATCTAGGATAGCCTCTAGTCATCCCCAAGACCAGATTGTTGGAGACATCCAACAAGGGGTTAGGACTAGATCATTCTTTAGAAATGAGTCTAATGAGGTCGCCTTGATCTCAGAAATCGAACCAAAATTAGTTTGTGAGGCATTGCACGATCCTGACTGGATCATAGCTATGCAAGATGAGTTAGGTCAATTTGAAAGGAGCCAAGTGTGGGACTTAGTTCCTAGACCTAAGAAGACCACCATTATTGGAACCAAATGGGTCTTCAAAAATAAGTTAAATCAAAAGGGAGAAGTCGTAAGAAACAAGGCAAGACTTGTAGCCAAGGGCTATAGTCAAGTCGAAGGCCTCGATTATGATGAGACTTATGCTCCCGTGGCCCGATTAGAGTCCATTCGTTTAATGCTAGCTTTTGCTGCACATAGAGGCTTCAAGCTCTATCAAATAGACGTTAAATCGGTTTTCTTAAACGGTTTCATTAAAGAAGAGGTCTTTGTTGAACAACCACCGGGGTTTGTGAATACCGAAGCTCCAAACCACGTGTACAAGCTCAAGAAAGCTCTTTATGGGCTTAAACAAGCACCTCGAGCTTGGTACGAAAGGTTGTCAACTTACTTACTAGAAAAGGGTTTTGTAAGAGGTCAAATAGATCCAATACTATTTCTGCGTAGAGATGGTGAAAACATATTTGTAGCCCAGGTGTATGTCGATGACATAATTTGTGGCTCAAATAACAAAGGCTATTTGAATGAATTTATCACTCACATGGAAAGTGAGTTTGAGATGAGTCTGGTGGGAGAATTTACATTCTTCCTTGGACTTGAAATCAAACAAACTCGAGATGGCATTTATGTCCATCAGACAAAATACACTCAAGAGATGCTCAAGAAATTCAAAATGAGTGACTCTAAGGAAGTATCCACTCCAATGGCGACAAACACTCGCCTTGACAATGATGAGAATGGAAAACCAGTTAATCTAATGTAATATAGAAGCATGATCGGTAGTCTTCTATATCTCACAGCTAGTCGACCGGACATACTTTTCGTTGTGGGCATGTGCACTAGATATTAAGTATATGCCAAGGAATCTCATTTAATTGTTGTTAAGAGAATCCTGAGATACCTTAAGGGCACAATTAGAGTAGGTCTCTGGTATCCTCGTACTGAGTCTTTTGATTTGATAGGTTATACCGACTCCGATTATGCTGGGTGCAAATTGGATCGGAAAAGCACTAGTGGGGGTTGCCAATTTTTAGGTTCATCATTGGTTAGTTGGTCAAGTCGGAAGCAACATTGCGTTGCTCTCTCCACGACCGAGGCTGAATACATTGCCATGGGAGAGAGTGTATCACAATTGTTGTGGATGATCCACACCCTAGAAGATTATGGGCTTTCGTATAAGGGAGTGCAAGTGTTGTGTGACAACATTAGCACAATAAACCTTACGAAAAATCCAGTCCATCATTCAAGGACCAAACACATTGAAGTGCGTCATCACTTCATTAGAGATCACGTAGCTAGGGGAGACATTGCGCTCACATATGTTGAGTCAAAATCAAACCTAGCTGATATTTTCACCAAACCCCTTCCGGAAAATGAATTTAGTCATTTAAGGAGAGAATTGGGAATGTGTTTGGCTCAATAGGCCATTAGGACTTCATCATGATCAATAAGGACAATTAAAACGACAAGAGAAATTGGGAAAGTAATTTGGGCAACTTGGGGACATCTCACACAAACTATAAGGTTTAATAAATTATTTTTGTTTGCTAGAAATGGGGTGAGATGCTAGGATCAGCCAAATTATTCAAAATGTATCATGCATCCCTTGAATAATTAGGTTGAAGAGACATAAATCGTGTAACGCCCCGCCCCTCCTGCTAAGGCGACGGGGGTTACTTACACATACATACCTACTTATTACAGCGGAAGTCTTATTTATAGAAGTTAAAAACTTTTCTTTTCTTTAAAATCAACATGACTAATCCCCTGGACATATAAAACCACATAGCATACTTAACATGATTTGTAAGTTATAATGCCCAAACACAAAATTAAATGTCATGGAGTCATAAAGCAGTAACATAACTAGGCATAGTTCTTATTAAACAAAAAGCAGGTCTTTCTCCTTTAGCCAAGGCACTACCACACACATCCTTCTAGCCCCTCCTGCTGCTCCCCTAGTTCATCCATTCCTTGCCTTTATCTGTGGTACAAGAAAGTAAGCTGTGAGCACTCATGGCTCAGTAAGTTCCTTTCCTACTCACAAAAAAAACGTATACCATATCAAAATCACAAGATATAATACATGGAGGCAATTCATCATATCATGCAGCATATCATGGCATATCGTAACATAAGCGTAAGGTATCATGGCATAACATAACATAATCATCAATTGCAACCTGACATATCATAACATCATCATAAATATCATGGCATAATCATAAGGTATATGCAAGGTGAATTCCTAAACATGTATCATGAAAACATATGCAATATGTCCTTTGAAAACTTATAATATACATACTTAAACATAATCTTAACATGATTAGGGCCCTGTCTTGTACCACATACATAAATGCGCGCGTCCTATGTAGGTCCAAGGTAACAAGTCTTGAACCCTACAAGGCATACATACTAGGCCCGTTTCTTAGTCCATCGACCTAGGGGCACTTAGGAGCCCATCCCTAACGAGGCCCGTTTCTTAGTCCATCGACCCCGGGGCGCTTATGGAGCCCACCCTTGGTACAAGTCATACATAAAGTAAAATAGCATGTTTTTACATATCATGGTTCTTATCTTTTCTTGTACATCGTGTCACTTATCATATCATACCATATAGACTTTTGGGCACACAACTCATCATAATGGTATGTAAAGATTTGGGCACACAGCACATCATATATTTTATGCATAAATTGGGCACACAGCACATCATATATTTCATGCATAAATTGGGCACACAGCTCATCACATATATCATGGATAAATTTGCACATAGCTTCATCATACATAATACACACCATAGCATAAGGGTCTCCATCATGTATAGATCATAAGTGTGCATAATTAAACATAGAAGGATAGAAATCTCATAATCATGACATATGAGATACATGGAAAACATAATTCGATTTCTAACCCTAATGTCTTTTAGCGGCCGAACCATATAGGTTGGGTTTTTTTTTTTTGTAAAACTTCATACCAACATGTGAACCCTAAGTAAGCATCATTTCTTATACCATAAGAACTATCATGAGCAAGTTTAGATAGAGTTCTAGGTCACTTAAGCTTACAACTTATCATGGCCGAAACTTATCAAGCATACATTGGGTTAAAAACTATCATTCAAGCTTATGAACCCTAAACAAACTTCATAGCAAACATTTCAAGGAATAACATGAGCATGGTTGAGTTAAGTTCTAAGTTTCCTAAGTCCTACATCATGTAATGGCTGAATGTTATAGGACTAAACTTTTAGGTTCAAGTGTCCTAAGAGCATGAGAACCTTAAACAACCTTCATAGCAAATATATCAAGGAATAACATGAGCATAGTTGAGTTGGGTTCTAAGTTTCCTAAGCCCTAAATCATGAAGTGACCGAAACTTGTAGGGCTTAAAATTAGGGTTCAAGTGCCCTAAAAACATGAGAACCTTAAGCAACTTTCATAGCAAATATATCAAGGAATAACATGAGCATGGTTGAGTTATGTTTCTAAGTTTCCTAAGTCCTACATCATGTAATGGCCGAATGTTATAGGACTTAAAATTTAGGTTCAAGTGTCCTAAAAGCATGAGAACCTTAAACAACCTTCATAGCAAATATATCAAGGAATAACATGAGCATAGTTGAGTTAGGTTCTAAGTTTCCTAAGCCCTAAATCTTGAAGTGGCCGAAACTTGTAGGGCTTAAAATTAGGGTTCAAGTGCCCTAAAAACATGAGAACCTTAAGCAACTTTCATAGCAAATATATTAAGGAATAACATGAGCATGGTTGAGTTAGGTTTCTAAGTTTCCTAAGTCCTACATCATGTAATGGCCGAATGTTATAGGACTTAAAATTTAGGTTCAAGTGTCCTAAAAGCATGAGAACCTTAAACAACCTTCATAGCAAATATATCAAGGAATAACATGAGCATAGTTGAGTTAGGTTCTAAGTTTCCTAAGCCCTAAATCTTGAAGTGGCCGAAACTTGTAGGGCTTAAAATTAGGGTTCAAGTGCCCTAAAAACATGAGAACCTTAAACAACTTTCTTAGCAAACATTTCAAGGAATAACATGAGCATGATTTAGTTAGGTTCTAAGTTTCCTAAGTCCTAAATCATGAAGCGGTCGAATGTTATATAGCATGAATTTAATTTCCATACAACAATAAACATAAGCACATTAGATTAGCTACATAACATTTCATCAAGGAGATCATGAGCATCTTAGATTTGCTTTAAATTCTCCTAGGTTTTTTAAGAAAAAATCCAAACATAGCCGAACCTTCATGGACATGAAATAGAGTTCAACTTAACATATAATCATGGGCATATCATAATAGTTTCATATCTTATCTTAAGGAGATCTTGGCATACTTAGTTTTAAATTAAAGCTCTCCTAGGCCCTTAGTTCTACCATGGCCGAATACTCATGAATCTAAGTTCTACCAAACATTTTAACATAGATAAATCCTTACCATAAAATACATGCTACAAGAGAAATATCAAGCATATAAATTTTAGATCCTTTCATTCTCTAGGTCCTTCCTTTGGTCTTATCTTGGTTAGAATTTATTCTTGATGTTTTCTTAACTTTTTCATGTGACCGAATCTTCATAGAAAATAAGAGCTATTGTACCACAGGTGAGGGGAACTTACATCCTTTCGCTTGTGGTTTTCCTTAGAGAGAAAAGTGTTCTAGGTGATAAGGAAGGTGGAAGCTTCTTCTTCTTGTACCTCCTTTTGTTTCCTTTGCTTGTAAGGGCTAGAACTTGAAGTTTTCTTCTCGGAAATTAGCCTTCTTGGAGAAGAACTTAACTTAGAAATTGGTATGAGGAGAGGAAAGGGGTTTCTTGGTTCGGTGAGAATGAAGAAGGGAGAAGGAGGAAGAAGAAAATGAATTAAATCCTTTGTTTTTCTTCTCTAACCCTATTTATCCCTTTGCCAAATGAAACATGTCCCCATTCATTCCCTCAACTCCTCTTTTCCCTCACTCCTTTAATTCCCACGAAAATAGAGAGAGGGAGGGGAGTAGACAATCCCTCTTTTGCTTGCTCCCTTTTCTTAACCAAGAGGGAAAAGAAGGTAAGCAACTTGGTTTTCTCTTGTTCTTTTTGCTTAGTTTTCTTTTCTCCTTTAACTAAATTTTTCATTCCTTTCTATCCAATCATTTCTCCTTATCCTAATGGTTATCATTCACAAATTTATCTCCATTTATTGTGGGAGGTTCAAGGTGCAATCCTTGACCTCACCTCTTCTTATTCTATATTTTCTTTTGTTTTTATTTTCCTTTTTCTCCTATTCTTTTCATTTCTATGCTTTAAGGAAAATAATATTCCTATACCTATAATTTTGTGGGTGTTACAAATTGAGTATGGGGAAGACCATTACATAATTCATGTGTATTTGGTTCCTAGATCTTACTCATATATTCCAACCAAGGAAACTTGGTTGGACCTTTACCTAGAAATTATCTAACTTTGGTTGATGTGTTGATTGATACCTTTCATGATTTTGATTGAAAATAGGACAAGTTGTTGAAGTAATGATAGCAATTTGGATATATTTTAACAAACTCGAAACTGATCATAGCAAGGATGTGTTTTGAACCAGGTAATAAATAGCTTGAGTCTTGATTAATACCTTGGTTCACTATAGATCATAGTTTCAGATGTTTTTCTGGTTTTGAAACCTTAAAGTTCAAAACGTCTGAACTCTATGCGTTTGGAGTTGGTCTGAGTTTTTTTTTTGTTTGGAACCTTCCAGTTCTGAACAATTTCAGACCGTAAGAGCTCATCTTTCGGAAATATTTATGTTTGTAGATTCTTCAGGTTCTAGGTTCTGAATTTGGAAGTTTCTGAACTTCTTGAGTTCTGAATCTTCAGAATTTTTGATAGAAAACTTCTACGAATTTCAGTTACTGAATGGAGAATCTTCAATTTGTCAGACACTGATCTGTCTACAGCCCGATCAGGAGAGGCTGGATCGGTCTGTCGACCGATCCATAACTCTCTGTTTATTTACTGATCGGTCCAGGGACCGATCAGGAGGTTCCCTGATCGGTCCACCGACCGATCAGGGTATTCCCTGATCGATCAGGAGGTTCCCTGATTGGTCAGGATCTCTCCTGATCGGATAGCCGTCCGATCATATCAACACCTGGATCGATCACCCATCCCTCTTAACTCTTCTCGGTCCTTTCTCTTCCCATTGCACGCCGAAGCCCTAGCCGACACCCTCCTACGCCTCAACTCTTCTCTCCTTTATCCGAAAGATACATAAATGGCACCAAGGTAACTCCATTCTCCCCGAGCTCTACTCATTTTGGCACTTCATTTTCATTTCTCACCGTATCTTTGCAATTGGCTTGGTTCTCAGTTGTTGGTGGCTTCCGTGCTCACCTATTTGCCCCGTTCGTGTCACATTTTTAGCCTTTAGGAAGAAACAAGTTAGTGAGGGAACCTCTAAGTCGTCAACTGAGAAATCTAAATCTAAGGCTCCCTCCTGACCTCAACCATCTGTTTCTGGAAGATTTCCAAACCATCACTTTGAACAAGCTTTTCAACAAAGAACCTTCAAACTGCTTCCTTGTAGGTCTGTGGATCAAAAATTCATGGATGAATTTTGTCCATCTGTGCCAGAAATACTTTCCTATTACAAACTTGATTCTCTAGTCTATTTAGAACGGGACATCAATTACGACTTAGTATCTGAGTTTTATAATAATCTTCATCAAACTAATGATGTTAATTATAGAACTAGAGTTGCTAAGCAAACTATTGATTTCTCTTTCTCGGCCTTCTTTGATTATATAGCTTGCCGGAGGTGTTCAGGAAATGTCTTTTCCATATATCCTAATTTACCAGACCCCTTACCTTCTCCCTTTGATGTCTCATTTGACTCCATTTATGAGTATTTCTTCGGACATCCTAGACCAGGTGGACAAGATGAGTTAGATGTTGATTTTCCTACGATCTGCCCCAGATTACATTCTCTTTAAGATTGTCACAAATTGTCTTCTGCCAATCACATCTAAACCCTTGTCAGAGATCCGACCATATCACTGCCTGATGCTTTATGGATTGTGTCAGCGTCTTGATTTTGACATAATGTCGAGCATTTATTTGTCTATCATCTCCTATAGTGAGCCTAACAGCTTCACCGTTTATATACCTTTTGGGCATATAATTACGGATTGGCTCGAGACCCTACAGATTGATGTCTCCAAAGGAAGGATAGTCAAGATGGTGAGGCAGGACTGCAGACTTGGAAAACGTCCATTTTCCAAGTCTGGCATCATAGGAGAGTATGGGGCGGTTCGTTGGAAGGACGGGAGAGCACTGGGTGAGTTACCACGGGCACCTCCACGACAGGTTGATGCTGCTCCTGTTGCTGCTCCTCCTCCTGTTGCTGATGAGTATGGAGAGGCAGACCCTGATCTGCGCTGGCAGATCGCTGAGCTGGAGAGCCGCATCGATCAGCACGATGAGCTGCTGGCTACTAAGCTCCATGGGCTGCGCGTTCGGATTGACCAGCGTTACGATGATCTACGCAGTCAGCATTTGGTGACGCAGCAGGTGCTTCTGGGATGGATGGCCAGCTACCCACCTCCACAGTATTACTCGTGCTATCCACCCTCGAGCAGCAGCATGCCACCTCAGGGACTCATTCCTCCAGCTGATGATGATGATGCTCCTCATATTGAGGATGTTGATTGATACACCTTGTTTTATGTTGGTCATTTTGATTGCCTATGTTTCGGATACTGTTTGATAGATACATGTGTCTAACCTGGATATTAGCTGTTTTCATATATTTATGCTACTCGTTTTTCTATTACTTGCTTCTCTTAATGTTTCAGTTCTTATTGGCTATTTATATGCTTTTCATATGCCATATCTTGATTGTCTCTTATTTACTGTCTGATAATACACTTAGAGGGAATTCTATGTGGATTAAGACAGAGACAGTATGGGTTAAGGGGGAGTCCTTTAAGTCTTATTACCTAATTCTCACCTTTTCGGTGTTTGACAAAGGGGGAGAAGATGACTAAGTTTAGAGATGAATGAAGTTTTGATTTTAGGGGAGAGGATAATCTTGAGGATTATTGACTTCCTTACATAGTGTTGTATCTGTCTTAGGGGGAGGATCTTGATTCTCCTAAAATTATTGAAATATGAGCATTTCTGATCTAAACTTGAATCATGTTGTCAAACAACAAAAAGGGGGAGATTGTTGATACAGTCTGACCTAGCTGTTGTTTTGATGTTGACACTGATTTAAGTTTGTATCAGATATTAATTAAACTCAGATTGATTATTGATCAAGGTTGATCAGCTGGAAGGGAAAAGTCCAAGTATGGAAACTTGGCACGCAAAGTCGGAGAGGGCTCGGTAGCTCGTTCTCCGGACTAGGTCAAAGAGGGCTCGGTAGCTCATTCTCTGGACCGGATGAAGTCGGAGAGGGCTCGGTAGCTCATTCTCCGGACTAGGTCAGAGAGGGCTCGGTAGCTCGTTCTCTGGACCGGACGAAGTCGGAGAGGGCTCGGTAGCTCGTTCTCCGGACTAGGTCAGAGAGGGCTCGGTAGCTCGT
This sequence comes from Zingiber officinale, assembly GCF_018446385.1. NCBI lineage: Eukaryota > Viridiplantae > Streptophyta > Magnoliopsida > Zingiberales > Zingiberaceae > Zingiber > Zingiber officinale. The sequence goes on along the minus strand of NC_056002.1, from coordinate 93,901,719 downwards.
TCTCCGGACTAGGTCAGAGAGGGCTCGGTAGCTCGTTCTCTGGACCGGACGAAGTCGGAGAGGGCTCGGTAGCTCGTTCTCCGGACTAGGTCAGAGAGGGCTCGGTAGCTCGTTCTCCGGACTAGGTCAGAGAGGGCTCGGTAGCTCGTTCTCTAGACCAGGAAGGCTTTAGGGTTTAGGGCTGGGAAGCTCTAAACCTACATAGGCATTGGATCGGTCTGTTGACCGATCCAGTGATACTATGGTTATCTGATCGGTCACCAGACCGATCAGTAACCAATCAGTAACTCTCTGTGAACTCACCGAGAATTACTGATCGGTCTGTAGATCGATCAGGAGGCAACAGAGTTCGGGAGAAAGGATAGGGGGATCGGTCTGTGGACCGATCCACCTATAGCCTGATCGATCCACAGACTGATCAGAGCCCTCCTGGACCGATCAGGCTGTAGCCTGATTGGTCAAAGAGGCTGTGGATCGGTCTGCTGACCGATCCACAATAATGGTCTATAGTTTCTACTGTTTCTCTGCAACTTCTGATTCGTCTGATTTAACTATCTGCTGTGAGCTTTTTAAATCTGCAGGTTGCAGGTATCATGCCAATGCTTAAATCAAATCAAGCTCCATCAGAAAATTAAGACAAAGTGTTCTTTCTACTGTGTTTCGCTGCAAATGGTGCAATTGGAGCATCAACGTTTACTGGCTGCGATCAGCTGGCAATCAGCTTGACTCCTGTTTATTGGTTCGAGCTCAGAGACACCTGTGAAGACCATGGGTTCTATTGGTGTGAGTTCAGAGAACCAGATGAGGAGGAAGAGTGATTGGCGACGCCTTAGCTTGCAGCAGTGATTCGGTGCAGGTTGACAACGATTCGATACAGGCTGAACGCAGTGGAAAAGCAGAGGCATAAGAAGAAGGATGAAGAGATTTTTCGTAGAAGTAACTAAGAAAGAAAAACTCTCTGTCAATCAAGCGAGTGTGCTAAGCTTTGAGCTCTTGGCTGAGAAGCTGCTTCCTTCTTGCGCTCTGCTTTCACTGTCGTCTTCGCGTGGCTGTGAGCATATTCTTCATTCTCTTTAGCCACTGATCATTGTAAGTCTTGTGCTTTATTTACATATCTTCTGAGACTTTGTGGAGAGGTTACTCCACCGAGAAGGAGGAAATCTTTAGCCGGAATCTATCCGGGGTGTGATCTACCGAAAGATCAAGGAATCGTCCACCTTACGGACATGCCGAGGAGTTGGGGCAAGTTATCCCTGAACCTCGTACATACTGGTGTTAGTGGTGTTTGTCTCTTTTTCTTGTATTATCTTTTCATTTGCATATTTCCGTTGCGCTAACGATTTGTAGGAAGAAATTCTTTAAGCTTTTAGAGGAGGCTATTCACACCCCCCTCTCTAGCCATCCGAAGATCCTAACAAAGATAATAAAATTAATGGGTTAAACCCTCCTTTTATAAATGTTGAATTTGTATACGTCCACACTATCATGGCATACAAAATTCACGGTGTTTTGAGGTGTTGGTTAATTTAAAATAGTATTGTTTGAGGAATCAATATTATTCTAAATTTAGAGTTCTCACCAAAAGTTATTTGTGATTCTTAGGATGACTTTCAACCCACTGGCCATCATACTAAAAGAGAACATACTTACTGGTCCTAACTACATAGATTGGAAAAGGAACCTGGACATTGTTCTTACTGCTGAAAGGTATAATGAGAAAGATAATGACGGCCACCATGCAAGAGGGTACTCCCATGAGGGATCATATCCTAAAGATGATGGCTTATCTAAATGAAATACAAATTCTTGGAGGAGAAATTGATGGGGAAACCCAGATCGATATGATCCTCCAAATGCTACCTAGAAGTTTTGAGCAATTCCGCCTGAATTACAACATGAATAAAAGGGTATATTCATTGGCGGAACTACTGACAGAACTTCAGGCAGCAGAAGGTTTGTTCCGTCATAATTCTCATATTCACTATGCTGAAAATGGTTCTACTTCTAAACCGAAAGGAAAGAAGAAGAAGAAACAAGTTAGCTCAGCAAAGAAAGTGAATAAATCTCAGAGTACAGGACCTAAAGTTGGAATGAAGAAGCCGAAGGGCAAGTGCTTCATCTGCAAGCAGTCAGGGCATTGGAAGGCGGACTATCCTCGTAGGAATCAAAACAACAAAGGTATATCTCATGCTCTAGTTGTTGAAACATATTTAGCAGTGTTATCTACCAACACATGGTGTGTAGATACGGGAGCCACTGATCATGTCTGCAATTCCTTGCAGGGGTTCCAGGAAACCCAATGACTAACCGAAGGAGAGATTACCGTCTACATGGGCAATGCTACTAAGGTGGCGGCTGTTGCAATGGGAGACGTCTACTTATCTTTTAATAGGAATAGAAATTTGGTTTTAAGAAATTGTCTTTATGTACCCAGTTTTAGAAAGAATTTAATTTCAGTTTCTAAGTTGTTTTTGGATGGATATTCAGTTTCCTTTAGTAACGATGTGGTTATTAAGAGAAATAAAGTGATTATCTGTTCTGGTGCATTGGTTGGTAATTTATATACTTTAAATCCAATTTCTCCCACAAAGCAAAATATGAAAATTAATAACACATCTTCTAACTCAAATAAGAGAAAAGAACCTTCGGAAATGAACCAAGCATATCTTTGGCATCTAAGGCTTGGTCATATTAACTTAAGTAGGATTCAAAGGCTTATAGCCGATGGACTCTTGGGTTCATTAGAGTTGGAAAATTTTCCAACCTGTGAATCTTGCTTGGAAGATAAAATGACCAAGAGGCCTTTTAAGGCCAAGGGGTATAGAGCCAAAGAAGTGTTAGAATTGGTTCATTCTGATTTGTGTGGTCCTATGTCTATCCAGGCGAGAGGTGGTTTTGAATATTTTGTCTCTTTTATAGATGATTATTCAAGATACGGATACATTTACCTAATGCGCCATAAGTCCGAGTGCTTTGATAAGTTCAAAGAGTACAAGGCTGATGTGGAGAAACGATTAGGTAAAAGTATCAGACACTACGGTCTGATCGTGGTGGCGAATACCTCTTAGGAGAGTTTAGGAATTACTTATCAGAGGCCGGGATTCAATCCCAATTGTCTGTACCTGGTACATCCCAACAGAATGGTGTGGCAGAACGAAGGAATAGGACTCTTATGGAAATAGTTAGATCGATGATGAGTTATTCAGAATTACCAAATTCGTTTTGGGGATACGCTCTGGAAATGGCAGCGCACATTCTGAACTTAGTACCTTCTAAATCAGTTTCTTCTACTCCCACAGAATTGTGGAATGGGCGAAAACCCAGTCTAAGACATATTCGGATTTGGGGTAGTCCAGCACATGTGCTGAAACCAGATGTTGATAAGTTAGAATTTCGTACAGAAGTTTGCGTGTTTGTGGGTTATCCCAGAGGAACGAAAGGTGGGTTATTTTATAGTCCTAAAGACCAGAAGGTCATTGTTAGCACCAATACCCAGTTTTTAGAAGAAGACTATATAATGGATCACAAACCTAGTAGCAAAGTTATTCTAGAAGAACTTAGAGAGGTCACGTCTACTTTAGTACCAACAGTACAAGATGAAGTACCACAAGAGACTGCAACACATGTTACACCTGATACACAACCACAGACGGTGTCTCGTCGTAGTGGGAGAGTTGTGAGGGAACCTGAGAGATTCATGTTTTTGGGAGAGTCTTCGGACTTGATCCCGGGTAAACATGAACCTGATCCCCGAACATATGACGAAGCACTCCAAGATATAGATGCAGCATCTTGGCAAAAGGCAATGAATTCTGAAATAGAGTCTATGTACTCTAATAAGGTCTGGGAGCTTGTAGAACCACTCGATGGTATAAAATCCATTGGATGCAAGTGGATCTACAAAAGGAAAAGAGGGACAGACGGGAAGGTAGAAACCTTCAAAGCTAGGCTTGTTGCGAAAGGGTACACTCAGAAAGAGGGAATCGATTATGAGGAGACCTTTTCACCTGTAGCCATGCTTAAGTCTATCCGGATACTCTTATCCATTGCTGCTCATATGGATTATGAGATTTGGCAAATGGATGTCAAGACAGCTTTCCTTAAAGGAAGTCTTGAAGAGAACATCCATATGAAGCAACCAGAAGGGTTCATTGAAAAAGGCAAAGGACATCTAGTATGCAAGCTCAATCGGTCTATTTATGGACTGAAGCAAGCTTCAAGGTCTTGGAACATCCGGTTTAATGAAGTAATCCAGTCATATGAATTTATTCAGTGTCCGGATGAGTCTTGTGTATACAAGAAGTGTAACGGAAATGTGGTGGTATTTCTTGTACTATACGTAGATGATATTTTGTTAATTGGCAACAATGTCAAGGTATTATCGGACGTAAGGGTATGGTTGTCCAAACAATTTGATATGAAGGATTTAGGAGATTGTGCACACATTCTTGGGATCAAAGTTATAAGGGATCGCAAGAAAAGAATGTTGTGTCTGTCCCAAGCTTCATATATAGATACAATCCTTGCTCGTTTTAGCATGCAAGATTCCAAGAAAGGTTTCTTACCTTTTAGGCATGGAGTAGCTCTATCTAAAGAGATGTCTCCGAAGACATCAAAAGAGATAGAGGACATGAAAGCAGTTCCTTATGCCTCGGCTATAGGAAGCCTTATGTATGCAATGCTATGTACGAGACCTGATATCTGTTTTGCCGTGGGCATAGTTAGCAGATATCAGAGTAACCCTGGACAAGGACATTGGACTGCAGTAAAGCATATATTAAAGTACCTGAGAAGGACTAGAGATTATATGCTAGTTTACCAAGCAGACGATTTGCTCCTTGTGGGTTACACGGATTCAGATTTCCAATCAGATAGGGACAATAGTAAGTCTACATCAGGCTATGTGTTTACTTTAGGAGGTGGAGCTATTGCATGGAGGAGTGTTAAGAAGAAATGTGTTTCAGACTCAACCATGGAAGCTGAGTATGTAGCAGCCTCTGAGGCAGCTAAAGAAGCAGTATGGCTCAGGAACTTTCTAATGGACTTAGATGTGATTCCTGGTTTGCCCAAAATCATCACAATTTATTGTGATAATAGCGGTGCAGTTGCAAACTCGAAGGAACCACGAGCCCATAAGGCAAGTAAACATATAAAGCGCAGTACCACCTGATACGAGATATCGTGAAGCGAGGAGAAGTTGTCATCGCCAAGATTGCATCAGCAGATAATATGACAAATCCTTTCACTAAGGCCCTTCCGACAAAATCTTTTGATCGGCATGTGGAGGGAATGAGAATCAGATGTATGGCAGAAGATATGACAGCTTAGTCATTAGTATAAGTGGGAGATTGTTAGAGTGTATACTAAAAGCCTAAACTTTTGTTAACATTTATTATGAATAAAGAATCACATTTGGTCAAATTATCTACATTTGTTTGTAGTTGTTCAATTAATTTATATTGTAAATAACATAGTATATGGTGTCACATACAGAAGATGATGTTATCAGTACCTTATAAATTATAAACAGTAGCTCACGACCAAAATGGAAAGGAACAAACCATTGGAAGGTCGTAGTGTAATTAGGGATTAGTTTATCTTAACTATATAATTACACTAGTACACTTAGAGTGTATTGAGTAGGACCATTAAAGGTCGTTTCTTTTATACTGACTTTATAAAGGAACAAAGACCTCAGTTATTATGGAAGTGTGTGCTCTTAATCCTAATATAATAACAAGCATATATATTTGATATTTATTTCTTTAAATTATCAATGGGTGAGATTTAGTTCGATAAATCAATAAGCCCGATAAGTTGGGAAATGATATCACTTATAGTGTGTGTTGTTGATTATAGAGGGAAATTGTGTCCTAGTGATCTAGGTTGATAATGCCCCCAAGAAGAGCTCATAAGGATTGTCATGTTAAACCTTGCAGGTGGACTTAGTCCGACATGACGATAAGGTTGAGTGGTACTATTCTTGGACTAAGATATTAATTAAATGAGTTGTCAGTAACTCACTTAATTAGTGGACATTCGACATCTTAAACACAGGGAGACTAACACACTCATAATAAGAAGGAGCCCAAAAATGTAATTTGGGATTGGTGCGGTAGTTCAATAATAGTTCTCTAGTGGAATGAATTATTATTGATAAAATTAGGTTGTGTGTTCGGGGCGAACACGGGATGCTTAATTTTATCGGGAGACCAAAATCAATTCTCCTCTCGGTCCCTATCGTAGCATATTATTTATAGAGTACTATACCTACCTATACCCACCTTCATACCCATGGTGTAGGGGTCGGCCAAGCTAGCTTGTGGATCAAGCTAGGGCCGGCCAAACCATTGGTTCATGGGTGGCCGACCCTAGCTTGAACCCAAGCTTAGGTGGTCGACCCTATTTAATTAAAAAGAATTTTAATTTTAAAATTTTCTTATGTGAAAGATATAATTTATTGGAGAGATTAAAAATTAAAATATCTCTTTTATAAGGTTCTACAAAAGATTAAAGAAAGAGATTAAATCTCTTTCCTTATTTGTAGATTGGAAAGATATTTTATTTTTCTTCTTTATAAATTATTCACATGTTGAAAAATTAAAATTATAGAAATTTCTTTTTATCAACCATGAAGGGATTTTAAAGGGAAATTTTATTTTTTTAAATTTTTGAAGACAAATAAGGAATTTTTAATTGTTGATTGAAAATTGTCTTGTTTGCTCTTCATGAGGTGGCCGACCATGACATGAGGGATTAGGAAATTTTGTTTAATTTTTCTTAATTAATTCATGTCAAAGTTAAGGAAATTTTATTGTAATTAAATTTCCTTATTTGCCAAAGCTAAGGATTATAAAAGAGGGGGTTTTGGGAGCCTTCAAGGTGAACAACCTCTATTATTTTCTTCCTCTTTTCTTCCTTGGTCTGGCCGACACTTCTCTTTCTTTTCTCTCCATCCTTGTGGCCGAATCTCTCTTCTTCCTTGGAGATCTTGTGGTGGTCAGATTTTAGCTTGGAGAAGAAGGAGAGAAAGCTTACATCACTTGGAGCTTGGTTGGTGGAAAAAGATCTTCATCTTTTGGAAGCATTGTGCTTGGCCGAAACTTGAAGAAAGGAGAAGAAGGTGCTTTGGTGGTTTCTCATCTCGGAAGATTGTTGCCCACACAACGTCCGAGGTTAGAAGAGGAATACGGTAGAAGACTTAGAGGTTTTTGCTTACAAAAGAAAAGGTATACTAGTATTTAATTTCTGCATCATACTAGTTTTATTTCTTTGTAAAAATACCAAATACAAGAGGCATGCGATTTTAGTATTTCGAATTTGTTTTCGATGTTGTGTTCTTTTTTTTTTCTTTTCCTTGTGATTTGATTGTTCTTTTCGGTTGACCTAAAGTTATTTAAGGAAATTAAATATTAGCTTTCCTTAAAAGGCATTGTCTAGGCGGTGGTGGTTGTTCCCATATCCAAGAAGGCCATGTGCCTCGCCATGCAGTCCTGGAAGCCAATTTTGGAAATTAATATTTAATGAAATTAATAACCTAGGTGATTTTGATCGAACGTGTTAAGTTCCGCAGGAGATCCAAGTCTAAACCTAAAAGAACAAATAGATTAAACTTTGGATCAAACGTGTTAAGTTCCGCAGGCGATCCAAGTTTAATTTAAAAGAACACATGGTAGCTAGGAAAAGGTTCAGACCTTTGTACAAAATTTTTATACAGTGGAACCATTAGGTTTTCCGAGTAGCAACTAACAGCGAGAAGTCCAGCTAGGTCGACGGGCTGACCGGATAGCTGGCGAGAAGTCCAGACGGATTGAAGGGCTGACCGGATGTCTGACAGGTGAGTAAAGGTAAGTCACTGGAAGGGAGTGACTGTGAGGACGCGTTCCTGGGAAGGGAACATTAGGCGTCGATCCGGCTTAGATCCATTTCGGATATCTAAGTCGAGATCGTGACTAGATTCTGGTCTCGGAAAGACGGAATCTAAGTCATACTATTTTTGTCAAACTATAAACTGAACTAACACTCTGTTTTGCAGGTTATAAATTATATATTTGCCTCGGACTAATCTTATATTGTAGGAGAAGAAGTCTTCTGGAGAAAGGAGGTCCGGGCGCCCGGAGGGGATCCGGGCGCTCGGAGGAGGCCCGGGCGCCCGGAAGGGATCCTGGCGCCCGGGAGGTAACTTTTATCCAAACGTGTTGTCGCCACGTAGAGCTCACTAGTTGGACCTGCCACGTCCCACCAGGGCGCCCAGAAGGGATCCGGGGCGCCTCGAGCTTCATATAAACGAAGGAGCAGGGGTGGAGTTTCAATAACAACTCAGAACTCTCTACTCTACTGTGCTCCTGCGACGCCTTGAGGCTACTCCGACAAAACGCTGTCTTCAGTTTACTTCTTTTTAGTTTGTCCGTATTATTTTTTATTAGCATTCCTGTAATATTTAATTGTAACACTCTTCGAATTGCTAGTGAATTGCCCAACGAAAGCACCCTTGTGTGCAGACCTTGGAGTAGAAGTCGCCAAAGGCTCCGAACCAAGTAAAATTGGTTCTTGTGTTAGCATTGCATTGTCTTAATTTTCCGCTGCGTTTAACTCTCTTATCGACGAACGTTCTTCGATATTCACCCCCCCTCTATCGAACGTCTACGATCCAACAGCAACGACCCGACCCCTCGGCCCCTTGGGCGGCCCAACTAGCGGCCCAACCTTGGTCCCTTGGGCGGCCACAATGGTGGCCCAACTGGCGACCCCTTATGTCGTCAACCGACGACCCTTGGTCGTGCTGTTACTCTCAAGGACTTCCCACCCCTGGCCAGTGGATTTTTGCCTTCCCCAGGATTCGAACTCTAGACCTCCAGGCTATGTACTAGAGTTTATGAATCCTGATAGCCAAGTGAGCGCCTCAACCGGAGATACTAATTTCTTAACCTTACTCATCTATTTACCTATTTATTGCATGCTTATTATTTTCGTGCAATTTTACTACTGTTAGTGCTCTCTTTATACAACAATTTTAGAGAATTTATTGTAAGCATCAATAGACATGATAAATGATAGGGTAACGGGGTCTGATGAGGCTAGTGCTAGACCCGAAAGATTTTTCGGGCAAAACTTCAGACGTTGGCAACAACGGATGAAATTTTGGCTTACTACACTAGGGCTATTCTCCGTTATAGAAACAGATCCTCCTTCACCTGATGAAGAGGAACCTGCCTATAGTGCTGCCTTACAGAGGTTTAAGCAAAGGGATTACCTCTGCCATGGGAGGATCCTGTCTGCCCTCTCAGACGTACTATTTGATATATACTGCTCAACATCTTCGGCTAAAGAGCTGTGGAAATCTTTAGATAAAAAATATAACTCCGAAGATTCTGGTTTAGAAAAGTATACTGTGAAAAAATTCCTAAACTTCAAAATGGTAGAAGGCAAATCTGTGGTTGAGCAGACACATGAATTCCAAGTTCAAATTCATGGTCTTGCTGAAGGAGATATGCCATTACCTAAAAAATTTCAGGTCTTATCTATCATCGAAAAATTGCCTCCGAGTTGGGAAGATTTTGACATGACTCTTAAGCATAGGAGAGGTAAAATCTCTCTAGAAGATTTGATGATTGCATTAAATATCGAAGAAGAACATCAGAAACAACATAAAGATGATGATAAAAGAATGCCTATGGATTTTATTCCAAAGGCAAACGTAGTAGTCTCATCTGACAAGAAAAAAATTCAAAAATCAGAAAATGAAGAACAAGATGAAACCCAAACCAAAGATTCAAAAGAAAAATGGAACCAAGCCGTGCTGGGCATGTGGACAAGTTGGACATTATGCCAAATTCTGCCCTAAGAAGAAAAACCAGAGCAATATGTCCAACACCAAGTCACAAGCAAATGTCGTGACTGCTAGTGACGACACCAGCAATAGGTTTGTTATCTTCAAACCCGAACTAAATGTAACGACTCGCCTTCTACTGGCTATTATGTAAGGCCGGGGTTACAATATGTTGTGCTAATCTATATCCATGACCATCACTAAGTCTAGGTGCAGAAAGTTGTACCAATTAAAATCTTTGCTAACTGCTACTAAATTCGGAATTTTATTATCAGACATATGCTAAGGAGTGTAATCTAAGATATACATGTCATCTATTACATCCCCTATGGTCAAGGAATCTAAATAGGGGTTTGCAGCTGATATCAGGCCTCCCAATCGGTCAGTGGATCGATTGGAATGGCCTGATCGATCCACTGATCGATTCAGGTGGCTACTGTATACAAAAACTTTGTTTGGATCGATCAGTTGATCGATCCAGACTTGTTGATCGATCCAGTGATCGATTCGGCACGCTACTGTGCATGAAGGAATTTCTGGATCAATCGGCTGATTGATCCAGACTTACAAATCGATCGGAGGGTCGATTCAGCAAGGTTCTGTTCACTGGAATCAGGCCCGATCGATCGGCTATTCGATTGAACTGAATCAATCGATCAGCTGATCGATCCTGAGACCTTCTGTTTGCGAATAACATCTACCCAATCGATTGGTAAGCCTCCAATCGATCGACTGATCGATTGGGGGTTTCTGATTTCGCAGCTGAACTCTGATTTTAGCACTGATTCGTGCCTAAATCACATACATCAACTCTATAAGCATGAGATAAAACTACTAGGCATGACATTACTCATGGAGTGCTATCTAATATCAAACTGAATGCATACTACACAATTCATACTACTCAAACAGTCTAAAGGTAGAGAAGTAACTAAAATTAGAAATGCTAAGTTTCAAGTTCGCTAGTTTCCAAGCATCTTTATTCCAAATTCCTTATTCCACACACATCTTCATCGCATTGTCCTCCAGCCTCCGCTAGTCCATCTTTCCTTTACCCTTATCTGCAGTATAAGGAAAATAAGTATCTGTAAGCTTTCGCTTAGTAAGAAACCATCTACCTCACAAAACATGCATAAGATGAAAATCATACTTTTAAAACATGCTATTTGAAATACATGCTGACATGCTGAAATATAAATACTGAAGTTATTAGTCATATATACTAAAACATGACATCAAAACTAGTCATGGAATATCAAGAGCTAAGCATGAAACTATCACATGTATCGATGGAAAGAAGCTAAACTGATATAACACTGAGCTGAACTAAACTAAGCTAATGCTGAATTTAAATCATGTTCACATAACTGATTGTGAGATTTTGTAAAACTATTTATAATAATAGATCAAAATACTAATCATGCTGCTGATGGGCCCGACAACCGTACTTGCTATGCGCGCATCCCTAACTAGACCCGGGGCTGCAAATCCCGAATCTAGTAGGGTTTACTAGGTTATCTAAACCTAGGGACGACAATAGGAGCCCAACCCAATGGACATCTAGTCCAGTACAGTGCCACTGATAAAGTAAAATACTGGTATAGCTGAATTTTCTTATCTTGCTATTTCTAGGTTATCTGAACCTAGAGCTAGGTTGTCTGAACCTAGAGGCGACTGTGGGAGCCCACCCATTGGACCATAGTCTCATAAAAGTTGTATTAAAACTGAACATGCTGTAAAAATGCTTCTATTGCATTTACTGAGCTATTAAAATGCCTATGGTGGCATTTAACTGAGCTACACATTTTATCAAACATATGGTGTGCGCTAGTCCACACCCTACGTACTAAAATTCTGCATACAACTAAACTAATGCGTAAAACCTCGAAAAGGCTACTTATACTGCAGGTGAGGGGTTTCTTACCTCCTGCTCGAAGTTTCTTACAAATCTAAACGCTAGGTTTCCGGTGGAGAAGATCCCTTCGGCGGTCTCCTGGCGTCTACGTGTTCCTCTCGCGAAGAGGAGCGTCCTCGTATCTGAGATGTCACCGGAAGGTGTTCTTGGAGCCCTTGGGACGGAACCCTAGCCCTTGGGGCTTGGTGCGCCGAGAGGATGAGGGAGAGAAGAGGGTTCGGCGGGATTAGGTTGAGGGGAGGAAAAATCACGATCCAAAATAACTCCTCACTTAATTATTTTCCCTATTTATATTAAGTGGTTAACTCGCCCAACTTAAGTATAAATATAATTGATTCTCTCTTCTTTCAGCACGACCCTGCTGGGTTCACCTGGTTACTAGAGTTCACCATAAGTTGTAGGACCCAATAGGTCCTGGGTTCAATTCCCGCGTAGGCTATTTTACGATTCTATTTATTTTTGCTACTTCTGCTACTCTAAAAATTCTGTAAAAATATCCTAAAATTCCAAAAAATTACTAGGATATTTCTAATAATTATTTTGAGAATTTTCGGGTGTTACACTAAATTTGATCTATCAACCCAATGAATGGTTAGTTGATACAGGTGCTAATGTGCACCGTTGTGCTGATCGCTCTGCCTTCCTTACTTATCAGGTAATTGAAGGTACTTCCGTGGCCATGGGGAACCATTCTGCAGCCAGGGTGTTTGGGATAGGACAAGTTGACCTGAGGTTCACCTCTGGAAAAGTCCTATTACTGCATGAGGTGCATCATGTTCCAACGGTCCGTCGGAATTTGATTAGCGGGTCAAAGTTAGTCCGCGCTGGTTATGAGTTGAACTTTAAATGTAATAAAGTTGTAATATTACATTTAGGAACCTTTATTGGAAAAGGTTACCTTAATGAAGGTTTATTTAAACTCAATGTAGAAAATGCTACCTTAAATAAATCTACTGATATTGGTTGTTCATATAACATTGAGTCTTATGATATATGGCATGACAGATTAGGACATGTCAATTTTAATACCGTAAAAAGGATGATGAATCTAGACATGATTCCTAAGCATGCTATAAATGATAAGAAAAAATGTGAAGTTTGTGTGCAATATAAACAACCCCGTAAACCCTTCAAATCAGTTGATAGAAATCCTGATATTTTAGAATTGATTCATACTGACTGTTGTGAGTTTAACGGTGTAATAACGAGAGACCATAAACGGTATTTCATTACCTTCATTGATGATTATTCTCGTTATTGTTATGTTTATTTGCTGAAAACTAAGGATGAAGCTTTAGATAAATTTATGATTTTTAAATCTGAAGCTGAGAATCAAACAAATAAAACTATTAAGAGGTTAAGGTCTGATAGGGGTGAGAGTTTACCTCGAACTTGTTTCAAAAAGTTTATCAAGATGTAGGTATAATTCACGAGGTAACTGCTTCATATAGTCCTCAATCCAACTGTATAGCAGAACGAAAAAATTGAACCCTTGAAGATATGATTAATTCCATGTTAGGTAGTTCTGGGTTACCCAACTACATGTGGGGGGAAGCTCTATACACTGCATGCCATGTGTTAAATAGAGTCTCCATGAGGTCAAGGGATAAAAGCCCATATGAGCTTTGGAAAGGCTAGAGGACAAGTTTGAAATACCTTAAAGTGTGGGGGTGCCTTGCAAAGGTACTAGTACCTGAACACAGAAGGAAAAAACTTAGTCCAAAGACCGTAGATGGTATCTTCTTGGGTTATGCTCAAAATAGTATTGCATATAGGTTTCTGATTATTAAATCTGAAATTTCTGGAATAGATGCAAATACTATTGTAGAACTTCGTGATGCTACATTTTTTGAGGATATATTTCCTATGAAGACGAGAATACCTTAGTCTATATCTAGTATTCCTATTAGAGATATGCCTGCTTCCATAGAGACCCCATTATCTGTAGAAGGTACACCTTCCTCAAGTCATTCTAGATTAGATGAATCTAATGAGCATACAGAACTGAGAAGGAGCAAGAGGCAACGTGTGTCTATGGATTTAGGCCAAGACTTTATCACCTATAATATAGAAGGTGACCCTGTGACATATAGAGATGTTATGACTTCTCCTGAAGCTAAGCACTGGAAAGAGGTTATTAAAAGTGAAATGGACTCTATTATCTCTAATGCCACTTGGGAGTTGGTAGATTTACCTCCTGGGTGTACCACTATAGGATGTAAATGGGTGTTTAAGAGAAAACTAAAACCTGATGGGTCAGTAGATAAATTCAAAGCTCGCCTAGTTGCTAAGGGATTCAAATAGAAAGAAGGGATTGACTATTTTGACACTTATTCTCCTGTTACCAGAATTACTACAATCCGAGTGTTAATAGCATTGACATCCATATATCATCTTGAGGTCCATCAAATGGATGTCAAAATGACATTCTTAAATGGAGATCTTGAAGAAGAGATATATATGGATCAGCATGAGGGACATGCAGTTTCTGGATATGAGAATAAATTCTGTAGGTTAGTCAAATCTTTTTATGGTTTGAAGCAAGCCCCAAAGCAGTGGTACGAAAAATTTGATAGTGCTATGCTATCGTTTGGCTTTGAAATGAATGACTCTGATAAATGTGTGTATGCTAAAATGAAAGGTGATAATTGTATTATCTTATGTTTATATGTAGATGATATTCTACTTTTTGGTTCTAATCTTTCTATTATTAATTAGACTAAGACCCTCTTAAGTGGTAAGTTTGATATGAAGGATATGAGTTATGCTGATATGATTTTAGGGCTGAAGTTGACTCGATCAACTGATGGAATAGTAATTTCTCAGTCACTCTATGTTGAGAGAGTATTAGAGAAATATGACTATAGCCAAGTTAAATCTGTCGTCACACCCTATGATCCTTCAAAAACTCTCCACAAGAATAAGAGTGGTATGACAGTGTCTCAATTAAGATACTCACACATAATAGGTAGTCTAATGTATTTAACAAATTGTTCTAGACCTGATATTTCTTTTGCTGTAACGAAATTGAGCAGGTTTACCAGCTGTCCGGACAGAACGCATTGGGATGCATTAGACAGAGTACTCAGATACCTAAAAGGACTATATCCTTGGGCTTGTGGTATGGGAGATTCCCTGCAGTCCTGGAGGGATATAGTGATGCTAGTTGGATTGCTGACACTGCTGAGTGTAAAGGCGTTACTGGTTATGTCTTTACACTTGGAGGCAGTGTAGTTGCTTGGAGGTCTGTTAAACAGACGATTATAACCCGTTCTACATCTGAGGCAGAATTGTGTACTTTGGATACCACAGTAACTGAAGCTGGTTGGCTTAAGGGTCTTCTTTCTGAAATTCCCTTGATGATGAAGCCAATACCTTCTATTTCAGTACACTGTGATAATCAAACAACAATAGCTCAGATTAGAAGCTCCAAGTATAACCAGAAATAGAAGAGACATGTACGAATAAGATTAAAGTATATTCGTGAGTTAGTGTCTCTTGGAGTGGTGTCATTGGACTTTGTAAGTTCAAAGGATAATATTGCTGATCCATTCACTAACGGACTTGATTCTGAGAGAATCAAGAGATCCAGTAAGGGAATGAGACTGAGGCCTATCCTGGTTTCATCTATAGCGGCAACCGAACCTATCTGATTGGAGATCCCAAGAAGTAGGTTCAATGTGGTATAAACAAGCTATAAGGGTGAACCGTAAGCATCAAATTGATTGAGATGTAATCTCATAGTCTCTTCCCTGGATAGATGCTTGACTGCTAGTAAGGATGAGCTTAGGAGCTCTTAATGAGTTCAAGGTCTTAATGAGAGGATGCTCGCAGTACATCCTTGGAGAACTCACCAATGTAAGTGTAACTGTGTGGCCGCAGTGTGGGGGGGTCTAGGCAACTCTCCTTAGCACTTATGAAACAAGATTCGGTGGCATGGCCGTAATGCACCAACCCAGAAGGATTCAACCGTCGCCCGTGATGAGTTGTTACCAATTGATTTTCATATATAAAAGGTTTAAGATCAAGACTGAGTTATCTTCAAACCTATGTGAATAAGATTGGTGTACTTAGGTAAAAATTCAAACCGGAATGTATTTTCACTAAAAGCTCATTGCAACCAAGCCTCAGAACATATCTTTATTTTCGACCAAAATAATTTGAATTAGTGGGAGATTGTTGAGTTTTAATTCAAAGTATTCTTTTTGTTTTTTGGTAATGCATATGTGTATGCATTTAGTCCCACATTGCTAAGCCAAGAAGGTTGGAAGAGCTTATATATGGAGCCCTTCTATCCTTGCTTAGCAATGTTAAGGGTGCCTACACGCATGCACGGGTCGAGCCCAAATTAGGTGGTTTCAGGGGGTTCGAGCTGGAAATCCATAAACCGGGCGCGACGCACGCGATCATCGCACGCAGAGGGGGGGGGTGCAAATCCCCAGCTCGTGGGCCTCACACTTGCAAGCGGCCTGGTTCATTTTTGCCAGTCTCTGGTTTGGTCTGGTTCATTTTTGCCAGTCTTTGATTTGGTCCGTGCACGCGAAGCGACGCACCTGCCCTTGTCGGAAGCGACGCAACTGCCCCTGCCAAGCGACGCACCTGCCCGGTTCACTGGCAAAGCACTGCTTCAGAGTGTATAAATACACTGCCTCGGTTCCTCGTGTTGGTATTAAATTGTTCGATGCACAACGGAAGGTGTGAAAAATAGATTAAACGCCTTTTAAAATTTTTTACAACAAAACAATTTTGTTTAGATCGAACAAAAGATCTTGTTTAATTATAAAATCTCTTATAATTCAACATGCAAACATTATAATATTTTATTTATAATTCTACAAAATACAATCTTTACCTTGAGTTCATGCCTAAGATTCGCAGGTCGCCGGAGTTCTTCACAGGTTGCCGGAGTTCTTCCAATGCCACGATCTTCCTCTCCAATTCTTCGAATCAACGGATGGACAAAAGTGTGGGCTAACTCTTTTAACTTTTCTCACAAAATGAACTATAGAATTTTTCACCAAAAATTCTCTTTTTCATTCTTTCTTCGTTCGAGAGAGAAAGAGAGATGTATAATATAGTAAGGAGAGAGGGGAACGTGTATTATGAACATGGGAGAGAAAGAGGGAAACATGTATTATCGAGTGGGAGAGAAAAGAGAGGAACATGTATACAAAAGTGGAAGAGAAAAAATGAGAACGTGTATTATAAAGTGAGAGAGAAAATTTATAATATTCGCAAATATTGATTTCTCTCTTTTATATTTTATTCGTAATTAAATTATAAATAGAATATCTAAATACTTGATTTTTCTCTTATATATATTTTATTTGTAATCAAATTACAAATAGAATATCCAAATATTTGATTTCTCTCTTTTATATTTTATTCGTAATCAAATTACAAATATAATATCTGAATATTTGATTTCTCTCTCTTTTATATTTTATTCGTAATCAAATTACAAATAGAATATCTGAATATTTGATTTCTCTCTCTTTTATATTTTATTCGTAATCAAATTACAAATAGAATATCTCCTTTTAGTAAAAATAATAAACAATTTATTAGTTAATAAATTTTGTGAGAATAAATAATTAATCAAATTAATTATTTAAGAGTATCCATCATGATTATACGAAGATGGTTTGGGGACCATGGACCCATAATTTCAAGCTCCAATAAATTTAGATACAATTAATTAAAGCTCTTTAACTAATTATCTAATTTATTAATTCCGAGATTATTCCACTAAAATCTGGAATTGCACTCTTGAGAATTATGAAACATATTTACTCAAAATATTTGAACAGTCCATTGATATAATCATTACATGTCGATCAACCTTCCGTTCATGGTTCACAAATAGAGCTAGGCGAAATTACTGTTTTACCTCTCTATTTGTATCTAAAACCTTAAGTGCCATTGATTCACTAGTGAATAGTTAATTCATAATCTAATTATGAATTAGAGCGCTCAAACTATTCAGTGCTAGAATCAACACTCAAGAGAACCATTTTGGCATACTTTCGGAAGTTACGGATTTCGTATCTATAAATCATATTCAGCTGAATGTATAACTGAGTCTCTAAAATGTAAGTGTTACACCTATTATTTAAAATAGATTTTAACAAACAAATCAAGAGACTTGTTAATACAAACAAGGAGTCTATGACAACTCAGGATTTAGATTGATCTACATATGATCATCTTAGCGATGTTGATTCGAGTCTTTGTAACGGTACTTAAACATAGACACTTAAATCACATCTGGTCCTTGTCCTATATAATTATATTATATAAAATGCCTCTGCTTAGTGTCATTACACTGATTGTCCGGATAAGACTATCATATTCATAATGTCAACAAACTGCATTCATGATTTCCAATTAAAGATCCATACTTTAATCAATCATGGACATTTTAAATATATTATCTATGATTTTAATCCTCTTGTATATAACAATCTTATATACTAAAATCATAGTTACATCAATATATTATGGATTTTATACAGATATTCATTTTTATACAAATAAGCATCAAACAATCAAACAATAAAATAAATGCTTCTTTTATTTAATTCAGCAATTAATAATAAATATCTGTTTTATGGGCATATTCCCAACAAACTCCCACTTGACCTAAAACAGATGAGACATATCTCTAAGACCCATTCCCTCTAAGTGACCTATGAACATTTTTCAGGTAATGTCTTGGTGAACGGATCTGCAAGGTTCTCTTTCGACGCTATCTTCATAATGTCGACATCTCCTCGACGTACAATCTCCCTAAGGAGATGATACTTTCTTTCTATGTGATTGCTTCTTTTATGACTCCGTGGTTCTTTTGAATTTGCCACAGCCCCACTGTTGTCACAATACAGGGTTAATGGTTTATCTATATCTGGAACTATTTCCATATCAGAGTAGAACTTTTTCAGCCAAACTGATTCCTTAGCGGCTTCACAAGCTGCTATATTTTGCTTCCATGGTAGAATCTGCTATGCTGGATTGTTTAATGCTTCTCCAAACAACTGCTCCTCCACCAAGAATAAATATTGATCCAGACGTCGACTTTTGAGAGTCCTTATCTGACTGGAAATCAGAATCAGTATATCCCAAGGGGTTCAGGACTCCTCCTGAATAGACAAGCATATAGTTTCTTGTTCTTCGCAGGTACTTGAGAATATGTTTTACTGCAACCCAATGATCTAATCCTGGGTTTGACTGGTACTGACTAACCATTCCCACTGCATAGCAAATATCAGGCCTAGTGCACAACATAGCATACATAAGGCTCCCCACTGCTGATGCATATGGGATACGTCTCATATGCTCTTCCTCTTGCAATATTTTGGGACATTGTGCCTTCAAAAGAGTAATTCCATGTCGGGTTGGTAAGAGACCTTTCTTGGAATTTTGCATCGAAAAACATGTGAGCACCTTATCAATATAAGTTGCTTGAGATAATGCTAGGAGTTTATTCTTCCTATCCCGAATAATCTGGATCCCAAGAACATAACTTGCTTCTCCTAAATCTTTCATTTAGAATTGCTCAGTCAACCAAGTCTTTACATGAGATAACACTATTATATCATTCCCAATGAGTAAAATGTCATCTACGTAAAGGGCTAAGAAAACCACACTTTTAGCATTGATGAGCTTGTAAACACAAGGTTCAGCAATATTTTGTTGGAATCCATAGGTCTTAATAATCTCATCAAACCTAAGATTCCATGATCTGGATGCTTGCTTAAGTCCGTAAATGGACCTTTGTAGCTTGCAAACTTTCTGCTCATGATCTTTAACTACGAACCCTTCTGGTTGCACCATTATAGATGCTTTCTTCAAGATGACCATTCAAAAAGGTTGTCTTGACATCCATTTGCCAAATCTCATAGTCAAGACAAGTGGCAATGGACAAGAGAATGCAAATAGACTTTATCATGGCAACCAGAGAAAAAGTTTCTTCATAATCAACTCTTTCCTTTTGGGTATAACCCTTTGCCACTAGTCTAGCTTTGAAAGTCTCTACTTCTCCATTCACACCTCTCTTTTTCTTGAAGATCCATTTACATCCTATGGGCCTGACATCTTCAGGTGGATCTACAAGTTCCCAGACCGAATTAGAGTACATTGACTCTATTTCTTGGTTCATGGCTTCTTGCCATTTTTCCTTATCAAGATCATTCATTGCATGTTGATATGATGATGGATCATCATCATTGGTATCGGCTACAACAATATTTGTTTCATCGTCCTATCTGTAGCGGGCAGGAGTTCTAACAACTCTCCCACTTCGTCTAGGTACCAAACTTTCCTAATTAGGAATAGTGGTTTCTTTTTCTTTCCTATTATCTTCAATAATCATCGGTTGTGAAATGATCTGATCATTTAGCAATTCCTCGAGTACAACTTTACTTCGAGGTTTGAAGTTTGTCATATAGTCGTTCTCAAGGAAAGTAGCTTGTGTTGATACAAATACTTTCTTTTCTTGTGGGCTAAAAAACAAACCTCCTCTCGTGCCTATTGGGTAGCCAACAAACAAACACACTTCTGTTCGTGGTTCCAATTTCCCAGATTTCCCTTTTAGTACATGTGCTGGACATCCCCAAATTCTAAAATGGCGCAAACTAGGTTTACACTCATTCCACATTTCTATTGGGGTCTTAGGGACTGATTTTGATGGTACCACATTCAAAATATAGACCGCTGTTTGTAAAGTGTATCCCCAAAAAGATGTAGGTAACGAGGCATAACTCATCATGGATCTAACCATATCTAACAAAGTTTGATTCCTTCTTTCGGCAACACCATTTTGTTGCGGAGTTCTAGGAGCCGAGAGATGGGATATAATCCCTTTCTCAATTAGGTGATTCTTGAACTTGGTATCAAGGTACTCACCTCCTCGATTTGATCGAAGTATTTTTAATGATTTACCTAATTGATTTTCAGCTTTAGCTAGAAACTCCTTAAACTTTCCAAAAGTTTCTGATTTCCTTTGCATTAGGTAAATATATCCATATCTCGAATAATCATCTATAAATGTGACGAAATATTCATAACCTCCTCGTGCGTGGACATTCAATGGTCCACACACATCAGTATGCACTAACTCAAGTGGTTCTTTGGCCCTTTCGCCCTTCGAAAAGAAAGGTCTTTTAGTCATTTTCCCTTCTAGACAAGATTCACAAACTGGTAGAGTGTTAACAACTAACTCTCTCAAAGGACCATCCTTTGTTAGTCTATTTAGCTTATCTAAATTGATATGACCTAACCTAAGGTGCCATAGATATGTTTCATCACTATTTGTAAGTTTTTTCCTTTTGTTAGATTTTGGATAAGCTACTTTGAATAGTTCAATATTTAATGATAAATTTTCACAAGGCTTAAGGATATATAACCCGTTTTTCATACCTGCATGACAAATTTCAAGACCATTTCTTGAAATAGAAATTCCATTTTCATAAAAGCAAATACCAAATAATTGTTCATGCAATTTTGAAAAAGAAATCAAATTCCTACAAAATCCAGGAATAAAATAAACATCATTCAACACTAAATATTTATTTTTAAAATTTAAACAGGTGACTCCCACTGCCTTGACTGAAACTAATGCCTCATTGCCAACTCTAAGTGTCAACTCCCCATCTACAAGCTCCCTTAAAGAACTAAGTAACTGTATAGAAGAACAAACATGATTAGTGGCTCCTGAATCAAGTATCCAGAAGGAGGAGTCATCCTCTACTAAACAAGCTTCTAAGACAAGTAAATCAAATTTACCTTTCTTCTTCTCCTTCAACTCTGCGAGGTATTTTGGACAGTTCCTTTTCCAGTGTCCATCTACACCGCAGTGGAAACATTTTCCTTTAAGTTTCTTCTCGGCCTTCTTGCATCTGGTTTTGTTGTTCTTAGACCCATCCTTTGTCTTTTTGAATTTACCACTAGATTTACCACCTTTAGCCATTTTTCTCTTCAAACCTTTTGAAGAATTGGGTTTATTAACAATATTTGCTTTAGCCTTGTTCTTCACAAGCCCTAAGATAGCTTCAAAGGTTTGTAGTTCATTCAGTAGCTGAGTCATCCCATAATTCAGCTTATTCATAATATAGTTGCTGGTGAACGGGATGAAGTCACTAGAGAGCGAATTCAAAATTATGCTCACTTGTGTACCCTCATCAATTACAACCCCATGCATCTCAGCCTCAGAAAAATAATTTATCATCTGCATGACATGATCACGAACATGAGTGCCAAGAATCATTCTAGCATTTGTGTACTTTCTTGTGGCCTCATGACGAGCTTGCTCAGATTGTTGCCCAAACATTTCTTGTAGAGATTCCATGATCTCAAAAGCACTCTTTGGGCTCCATCTTGCTTTTTAGTGCATCAGACATGCTCGCAAGCATATATGCCTTAGCCTTATTGTTGGACGCAATCCAACGATCATACAGTTCTCTAACAACACGAGTGGCATTTGCAGGTGGTACTGGTGGACATTCCTCTGTAAGAACAAACCTATTGTTCTCACTGACCAATACGATATTAATATTGCTTTTCCACTTAGGAAAGTTTTCCCCAGTCAAAGTATTGTTTGCGAATAAAGACATAATTGGATTTCCCATTGACATTATTGCTGAATTCAAATAAATAGCATGATTAAATTGGTTGAAAAAAAAATATTCATATGTATATATTTAGGAATAGTAAACATGATGTAAGAATGCAAGGATAAAATAAAAAATCTCATATACTATTCCTTCGATAATTCAACTATCCACGAAGAATGATGCCATCGTTGGGAAGGTCACATTGCTTGCTTAGTCAAACCAAGACTCTTCTTGATTAACATATGTGTACCAAAATAACTTTTATTCACATACATATTAACTACCGGGAAAAAAAATTTTGGTCAAAGATATAATCAACAATTTTGATCTCATATCTTTATGAGTAAAAACCTTCGTTTCAAATTTTAGACTTAACTCAAGAGTGCCGCCGTAAGGGCGGGTCAAACTTAAAATATATTAAAAATTCTATCATCAGAGATCTAGCCTTGATATTGAATCAAAACGTACACCACCCGTAGGGTAACGAAATCAAAGCGTTAAGAGGCGCCACTCTAACTCTCACGGTGCTAGACCAATGAAGGAGACCAATAAATAATTACTCATTATTTAATTTCTTAGATAACTAATTATCCACTAATCCTAGATTTTAATAATCATATTATTAATTAGACATCTCATGTCATAATTACCTAGGTCTATAGAATTCTCAATAATTCTAATTAATTGTAACATAAACAATTTACGAATTACAATTATACATGATGTTTGCAACATGCAACATGCGATATGCTATAATGCACAGAATAGACCCATCTAATTCTAAATGACATATTGCTATTATGAACATAAAACATCATTGAATAATATATGGAATTGAGTTAAAATTGTAATCTTTAATTGCCTCTAATTAAAAGTTCATGACCTTGAACTATTTTGTCAAAATTATAAAATTAACTAATTGAATTAATTTTATCAACTTTTGAATCCAATTATTTAACTTTCAATAATTACATTAATTATCAAAACTATTAAATAAATTAATTATTTCGAATAAAATAATTATATTCCTTCTGGTTTGATGATTATATTAATTATCAAAACTATATCTCACTTTTGATAGTTATATTAATTATCAAAACTATTAAATATTTAAAAATGGATAATTCAATTTTGTCCACTAAAGTAATCGAAATATTTAACTTTTGATAATTACATTAATTATCAAAACTATTAAACATATCAACTAGTTTAAATAAAACAATTTTATACTAGAACAGTGGATCTTTTAGGCTAATAAGTGTACGGTGGAATTAGAAAACTACCCATCCATAAAATCCAAACTCTTTGGTAATTAAAGAAAATAATTTTAGCCTGATCTTAATAATAAAATCAGAAACAAACGGAGTCATAAAATTAGCCAATCACTATCATGCATTAAAAAATATATAATACATGACATTCAATCAAATATCGGACAAATCATGTGATCATTCATATAAATAAAATATCATAATGTTTTTCAATAACCTCGCTCTGATACCATATATTGGTATTAAATAATTCGATGCACAACGGAAGGTGTGAAAAATAGATTAAACGCCTTTTAAAATTTTTCACAACAAAATAATTTTGTTTTGATCGAACAAAAGATCTTGTTTAATTATAAAATCTCTTATAATTCAACATGCAAACATTATAATATTTTCTTTATAATTCTACAAAATAGAATCTTTACCTTGAGTTCGCGCCTAAGATTCGCAGGTCGCCGGAGTTCTTCACAAGTTGCCGGAGTTCTTCCAATGCCACGATCTTCCTCTCCAATTCTTCGAATCAACAGATGGACAAAAGTGTGGGCTAACTCTTTTAACTTTTCTCACAAAATGAACTATAGAATTTTTCACCAAAAATTCTCTTTTTCATTCTTTCTTCTTTCGAGAGAGAAAGAGAGATGTATAATATAGTAAGGAGAGAGGGGAACGTGTATTATGAACATGGGAGAGAAAGAGGGAAACGTGTATTATTGAGTGGGAGAGAAAAGAGGGGAATATGTATACAAAAGTAGAAGAGAAAAAATGGGAACGCGTATTATAAAGTGAGAGAGAAAATTTATAATATTCGCAAATATTGATTTCTCTCTTTTATATTTTATTCGTAATTAAATTACAAATAGAATATCTAAATACTTGATTTTTCTCTTATATATATTTTATTTGTAATCAAATTACAAATAAAATATCCAAATATTTGATTTCTCTCTTTTATATTTTATTCGTAATCAAATTACAAATAGAATATCTGAATATTTGATTTCTCTCTCTTTTATATTTTATTTGTAATCAAATTACAAATAGGATATCTATATATTTTGATTTATCTCTCTTTTATATTTTATTCGTAATCAAATTACAAATAGAATATCTGAATATTTGATTTCTCTCTCTTTTATATTTTATTCGTAATTAAATTACAAATAGAATATCTCCTTTTAGTAAAAATAATAAACAATTTATTAGTTAATAAATTTTGTGAGAATAAATAATTAATCAAATTAATTATTTAAGAGTATCCATCATGATTATACGAAGATGGTTTGGGGACCATGGACCCATAATTTCAAGCTCCAATAAATTTAGATACAATTAATTAAAGCTCGTTAACTAATTATCTAATTTATTAATTCCAAGATTATTCCACTAAAATCCGGAATTGAACTCTCACTACAAAAAAACCTGCAAATACCGACGACATTCCCGACTGAATAAAATTCAGTCGGGAAATACCGACTGAAATTTAATTCAATCGGTGTTTACCGACTGAACTTAATTCAGCCGGGATTTACCGGCTGAATTAAATTCAGTCGGTAATATTCCGACTGAATATATATTTCAGTTGGTATTTACTGACTGAATATAATATTCAGTCGGCAAATCCTTTAACGGGTTTGGGTATTGATGTTTCCGACGAAATGTTAATTCTGTCGGTAAATACCAGTATTCGGCCGCTCCAATTAGTGGGGGGGAGGGGGGGGGCCGGCGACGGCGTCGCGAGAGGGAGCTGGCGGCGGAGAAGAAAACACGCACCCTCCTCCGCTACAGTGCTCCTTTTCCTCTCTTAAAGCCCTAACCCACAAAAAGACCAAAATGCCCTCCCTTTCTCCCCTAATTTCTTCTCTACCCTTCTCCCCATATCTGTATCACAAGCCTCTCCCTCAAGTCTAGTCAAAGGAGGTGCAAGTCTGACTGACTAGACCCATCCAAATGAAACACAGAATCACTACTGAATGCCGAGTCTTATCGCGGGTCTGTCACATAACGTCGAACGAGTAGCTGTGGACAACGAGTACCTGGGCAAGCGACGAAAAGAATAAGCGCCGACCGAGTGAATGCCGACCGAGCGATAGTGAATCACGACCGGGCGATAGAGAGAATAATGGACGAGCGAAGCCGTGAGCGCGAACGAGAGAATACCGACCGAGCGATAGTGAATCGCGACACGACGATAGAGAGCGAGACCGAGCGAGTGCCGACCGAGCAATAGTAAATCGCGACCTGGCAATAAAAAGAATGATGGATGAGCAAAGCCATGATCGCGACCAGGAGAGGATGTCGACTGAGCGATAGTGAATTGCGACCTAACAATAGAGAGACTGATCGACGAGCGAAGCCGTAAGCATGATCGGGAAGGTGCCGATGGAGATACGATAAATCATGACCGGGAAAGTAGAGAGAATGATGGACGCACCAAGGCGTGAGCGCAACTAAGAAAACCCTTAAGCGATAGGCCGATCAGTATAAAGCGAGTAGCCGAGTGGTACCAGCGAGTGATCGAGCAAACGAACAAGCAACAACGATGAGCGAAACGTGAATGACGAGGATCGGGCAACAACGATGAACAAAATGTGGATGATAAGTGCTGAGCAGAGCGGTGAGTATGATGAGTGTCGAGCAGAGCGGAGAGCGGGGCGAGTATGATGAGTGCCGGGCAGAACGGCAAGTGAGCGGTGAGTATGATGGGTGCCGGGCAGGGCGGCAAGTGAGCGATGAGTATGATGGGTGTCGGGCAGGGCGGCAAGTGAGTGGTGAGTGCCGACCGAGCAACAGCGGTGAGCAAAACTCAAATGCTGAGTGTCGGGTATAGAGGCGAGTGAAGCGATGAATGCCGACCGAGCAACAACGGTGAGTGAAACGCGAATGCTGAGTGCTGGGAAAGAGTGGCGAGTGAAGCGAATATGATGGGTGTCGGGCAGAGTGGCGAATGGAGTAGTGAGTGTCGGCCGGGCAACAGCGATGAGCGATCGGGCGACAGCGATGAGCGAAACAAGGATGATAAGTACCGGGCAGAGCGGCAAGCGGGGTGTGTGATAAGTGATGGACAGAGTAGAGAATGAGTGATGAGCTCCGACCGAGAAGTCGTTGGGTGTGAGAGCATGCTCACTTATAACTCGCACTGGGCGAGAGTCTAGGATCCGACTGGGAAGGTCGTTGGGTGTGAGAGCCTTGCTCACTTATAACTCACACTGGGGCGAGAGTCTGGGACAGTCGACTTGGAAAGGTCATGGGGGGTTGGGCGTGAGAGCCTTACTCACTTATAACTCGCACTGGGGCAAGAGTCTGGGACCCGACTGGGAAGGTCGTTGGGCGTGAGAGTCTTGCTCACTTATAACTTGCACTGGGGCGAGAGTCTGGGATAGCTGACCTGGAAAGGTCGTTGGGTGTGAGAGCCTTGCTCACTTATAACTCGCACTGGGGCGAGAGTCTGGGACCCGACCGGGAAGGTCATTAGGCGTGAGAGCCTTGCTCACTTATAACTCGCACTGGGGCGAGAGTCTGGGACCCGACCGGGAGGTAGTTTGGCGTGAGAGCCTTGCTCACTTATAACTCGCACTGAGGTGAGAGTCTGGGACCCGACCGGGGAGGTTGTTGGGCGTGAGAGCCTTGCTCACTTATAACTCGCACTGAGGCGAGAGTCTAGAACCCGACCGAAAGGTCGTTAGCGATACTCTGGTCCGAGACCAGTGGAGATACTCCAGTCCGAGACTGGTGGCGATACTCTGGTCCGAGACCGGTGGCGATACTCTGGTCCGAGACCGGTGGCGATACTCTGGTCCGAGACCAGTGGCGATACTCCAGTCCAAGATTGGTGGCGATACTCCTATCCGAGACCGGTGGCAATACTCTGGTCCGAGACCAGTGGTGATACTCCAGTCCGAGACTGGTGGCGATACTCTGGTCCGAGACCAGTGGCGATACTCTGGTCCGAGACCAGTGGAGATACTCCAGTCCGAGACCGGTGGCGATACTCTGGTCTGAGACCAGTGGCGATACTCCAGTCCGAGACTGGTGGCAATACTCTGGTCTGAGACCAGTGGCGATACTCCAGTCCGAGACCGGTGGCGATACTTCGGTCCGAGACCGGTGGCGATACTCTGGTCCGAGACCAGTGGCGATTTTCTCAACCCCGAACGGGGGAGGTAAAAGATGACATACTTCTGTCTGAGACTGGTGGAGACTATCTCAACCCCAAACGGGGGAGATAAGAGATGATATATTCCAGTCCTAGACCGGTGGCGAATATCTCAACCCCGAACGGGGGAGGTAAGAAATCTGATAAGCTGGTCCGAGACCAGTGAAGACCGCCCGACCCCGAACGGGGGAGATAAGCCTTAAAGCCCGTAGAAGTAAAGCCCGTAGCAATATGAAGGAGCAAAAGTCCGCAGCAATAGAAAGAAACAAAGCACCGCATGTGAAGGGAGTAGTACCTGTAGATGTAAGAGGACGCAAAACAAGTAGAGGATATAGAACATATAGTAAAGCGCCTATAGCAGTAAGAGGATGCAGAGCCCATGGAGAAGGATACAGAGCCTGTGGCAGTAAAAGGACGCAGACCCTCATGGTAAAGGGTGCAGAGCCTGTAGTACACCTGATCGAGGAACTGGGCCCTTGGTCCCTAATTGGAGAGTAAGGCTCCTAGCCTGTAATCAAAGAGCGCGGTCCCGAGATCCTGATCTGGAAGTCGTACTACGAGTCAATGATTGGGGAGCTGTGTCCCTAGTGTAAGAGCGGGGAGCTATGTCCCAAGTGTATGTGCGGGGAGCTGGGCCCCTAGTGTCCGATCAAAAATCGAAGGCCCTAGTCTTTGACCAAGGAACTAGGATTTTACTCTCTTATCAGGGAGCTATATCAGTTCCTATAATTGTAAAAAGGGAGCAGAGCTTGTAGCGTACCTGATCGGAAATCCGTGCCAACCGGCTAAGGGTTTGTCTCGGTCCCTTAACTCCTGAATACCCGTGGAGTCAGGGAAAAACATAACGAAAAAACTAACCTGTCAACCAATTGAAGTTCCACTCGATCCCTCGACTCCCGAATACCGGTGGAGTGAGGATAGAAAATAATATATGCATCGAGATCCTCCGGGATTGTGATAATAGCATAGAACCTCCCGACGTCGTCCATCTTCACGTTCCAGAACAGGTGAAGGATGTTCCCACAGACGACGCCAAATTGATCCCGTCCGGACACTACAACAAATATAGCTTTTCACGGCTCAGCATCAACGGCACACATTTAAAGCACGCCGCCAATGTTAGTATTTACGGTGCGCTCATCGATGTGTGCTGTTAATATTATAACAACTTATACAAAAAACGACATGCAAAAAATGCATGCCGTAAATAGTTATTTCAACAGCAAACTATATGTATGCTGTTAAAATTAAATATTTACGGCGTACATTGCACGCTGTTAATAGTGTTACAATAAATTTTTTAATTTATAATAAAATGTAATATTTACAGCGCTCAAATCACGTTGTTATTCCTTAAAGATTACAAATATATTAATATAACAAACCGCCAAATCCCTAAAATCCCCAAATCTCTCGCGCCATCCTCTTAGCGCCGATTCTTTTTCTCTTCGTGCACGCCTTTTTTCTCCCCTTCAGCAGCGAAGATTTCTCGTGCTTGTTCTCTCCTTCAGCAGCAACAGGTTTCTGCCGCTCTTGTTCTCTCCTTCGGCGGCAACAAATTTCTTGCGCTCATCTTTGTTCTCCCCTCCAGCAGCGACAGATTTCTCGCGCTCTTGTTCTCTCCTTCAGCGACAACAGATTTCTTGCTATTCTCTCCAGCGGCGGTAGATTTCTCTACATCTAAAGCATTCTTTGTTCTTATTTTCCTTTTTCTAGCAAGGAGATTTGTGTCATGGTTTCAGATTTATACTGCGCTTCTCATCTCATGTAAACCCCCTGTTTCAGAATTCTTTCATTCTTATTTTCCTTCTAGGGTTTCTTGAAATAATAACACTCCATAGCTGGAGACCCTATGAAGCCTCAATATTTTTGAACTCTATAGAAAATATGAACGTTTTTATAAGCTTCAAAGAAAACAAGTCATTTAGGGATTTCCAGATATGGATACTTCACAGAAAGAGGCTGATGAGCCATAAGAGGGAGTTAGAGAAGAAACATTAGCCTTGGAGTCCATTTGTTTGCCATTCAATTTTAATTTCCCTTACTAGGCATGTAACTACTGGTTTGAATTGGTCCGATTTTCATTAATGCAGAACTGGTCCAATCCAGATTTTTACCAGATTAGACTAGTTCCATTTTAACCGGCTAGTTACAAAAACAATGCCAATTCATAACAATGCAAGTTAGATTTACTCAATATGTGTTTAGGCTATACAAACTCATTGCTTCATCCCAATCTTGACTTAAGATTTGTGGTTCATGAATTTATTTAAGTATAGATTTGCATGCTGCTTGATACTCATCTTTGCTACATTTCTCATATATTTAGAGAAGGCAATTTTATGGTAGACATTGTGGCACGTGAAGCTCACTCTCATAGAACTTCTAAACTTTTTAATGCTCAAATGTTACTAAGCAGACTTAAGCTATGCTTTTCTTTTCATATTTTGTTTTTTGCTACTTTGTAACTTTGAAAATGTAACTACTGCTTTAGTTCATTTTAGCTTTTACTTGATTTGATTCTAAAAGATGTAATCAAATTTTTTATTCATACACATTCTTTATTCATCCAATATCTTGTTTCAACTCTATTGTGCTCGGTGGTGTTAATTCTCTTGGATTTGTCTATTAATTACTTTAGATTCTAAAAGGTTTATTATTCATACAATGATCATGTTGTTAATTCTCTTGGATTTGTCTATTAACCAGACAACGATTATGTTGTTAATTCTCTTGGATTTGATTCTAAAAGGTCTATTATTCATACAAATTTGTCTATTGTGCTCGGTGGTGATCATTTTTAGATTTTAAATATTTGTATAGTTATTGTTTTGAGATTGATTTCAAACATCCATATGTTATTTTTTCAATGTTCATGAAAAATAGGTGTTATGTTATCTTTTTTATGTATTCATAAACATAATTAAGATATTGGATGTGAATTTATACTTTGATTTACAACCTTTGGAAGTTGAACACAATTGGTTGATTTAGTATAAAATTTATTTACTAGGTTGCTGATACTTTTATTTATGTTTTTGAGTTGAGTAATATATGTAAGTTGATAATACTCAGATATAATTTTTTTGTTCTATTGTATATCATTTTTTTATAAGTCTATCTTTTCCTAAAATTTGATGGATTAAATATCATAACACTAAAATTATTTATAAAAATAGGATAATTTCCTTTTATTTATTTTTTCAGATTATTTTATTAGTATCAAGGACCATTTTTTACAAAATGGATAAGGAATGGATCCATCTTCCTTCAAGGCTTGTACCCGAGTATGAAGAAGGGGTTCAAAAATTTCTTACACAAGCTCGAAACTATGCCAAAACACGTGAAGTAATCTTATGTCCTTGCAAACATTGCAAAAATAAGAAGTATATGAAATTTGACCAAGTGTACGATCACTTAATTATTAACGGATTCAATCCTTCTTACACAATTTGGGTCTTCCATGGTGAAACTTATACTCCAAATTTTCAAGGTCAAAGTAGTTCAAGAGGAGTTCAGGAAGAGGAGGATGAAACTAGAGAGGCATATAACTTATATAAAGATGCCTTTGCCTCTGATGAAAGCGTTGACCACACTATGTCTGAGGCAAGAGATTATGAATTTGCTGATTTATTAGTAGATGCAGAAACTCCTCTCTTCCCTGGTTGTACAACTTACACGAAGTTGTCAGCAATCGTTACATTATACAATTTCAAGTCTACAAATGGTCACACTGACAATAGTTTCAATGAGCTCCTTAAGATCTTAGGTGACATGCTTCCAGAAAAAAACACACTTCCAAAGGATGTTTACTCAATGAGAAAGTTGTTAAAACCATTTGATTTAGGATATGAGAAGATTCATGCATGCCCAAATGACTGTTGTCTATTTAGAAAGGAGCTTAAAGATTTGGACTCATGTCCAAAGTGTGGTTCTTCAAGATGGAAGGTAGACAAAGTCACCACCAAAGTTTGTAAAGGAGTTCCTGAAAAGGTGCTACGGTATTTTCCTGTGATACCAAGATTGAAAAGGATGTTTAAATCAGAACAAAAGGCTGAAGACTTGATTTGGCATTCCAACCATAAAAGTCATGATCATATGATGCGTCATCCAGTTGATTCAATAGCTTGGGATACGATAAATCATAAGTGGCCAGCTTTTGCATCAGATCCTAGAAATCTCCGGCTTGGTCTTGCAACAGATGGATTCAACCCTTTTGGTGATCTTAGTTCTAGATATAGTTGTTGGCCAGTTATTTTAGTAAATTACAACCTTCCTCCGTTGATGTGCATGGCGAAGGAAAATCTTATGTTGACATTATTGATTCCAGGCCCGAAGCAACCAGGAAATGATATAGATGTATACTTGGAACCCCTAGTGGAGGATTTGAAGGAGTTATGGGACATTGGTGTGGAGACGTATGATGCATTTAGCAAGTCAGTGTTCAATATGAAAGCTATTTTGATGTGGACAATCAATGATTTTCCAGCTTATGGAAACTTAGCTGGATGTGCCACAAAAGGGAAACTTGGTTGTCCAATATGTGGTGAAGGCATATCTTCTATGTGGCTTAAGTATAGTAGAAAGTTTGCATATTTAGGGCATAGGAGATTTCTTGCTCCTAATCATCCATTCCGTCAGAAGAAGAAGTGGTTTGATGGGAATAAAGAGACAAAAGGAAAACCTAGGCCTCTGAATGGATTAGAAATTCTTAATGTATTGAAAGACATTGAAAATGACTGGGGTAAAAAGAAAATGGGTAAAGATATCAATAATACAAAGAAAAAGAGGAAGGAGCGTGATGGTTCAAAAAAAGTTCAAAAACCAGTTCAAATGTGGAAGAAGAAGTCAATATTTTTCAATTTGCCATACTGGAGTGTAAGTTATTTTGCACTCTATTAATTGTATTTTATAAATTTTTTATATTTTATGCACAATTTATTTTGAATCTTGAACTAATATATGAAATGTGTTGATGGTTAAACTTGTAGGGGCTCCTGCTACGTCATAACTTAGATGTTATGCATGTTGAAAAGAATGTTTGCGAGAATATCATAGGTACAATGTTAAACTTAAAGAAAAAATCAAAAGATGGTGTTAACGCTCGCAAAGATTTGAGGCACTTAAATATTAGAAAAGAATTACATCCTCAAGAAAAAGGAGAAAACATGTATCACTTGCCGGCTGCACCTTACACATTGTCTAAAAAAGAAATGGACGTATTTTGTTCTAGGTTGAAGAAAATAAAGTTACCTGATGGTTATAGCTCAAATATTGGTAACTGTGTTTCTTTAGAAGAACGAAAGCTTATTGGGTTGAAATCTCATGATTGTCATGTTCTTATGCAACAATTGCTTTCAGTAGCATTGAGAAGTCTTTTACCAAAAGGTCCACGTAATGCTATATTTTTGCTTTGTGCATTTTACAATGAGTTATGTCAAAGAGTGTTAGATAGGAACCGTCTAGAACAACTCGAAGAGAATATTGCTGAAACTTTATGCATGTTGGAGAGGTACTTTCCACCAGCTTTCTTTACCATCTCTGTTCATTTGACAATTCATTTAGCAAGAGAGGCTCGCCTGTGTGGGCCAGTTCAATTCCCCTGGATGTATCCATTTGAAAGGTAATAGATAATAATCTATCTTTTTACTACTTTAATATCATACAACAACTTAGATTTTTCTATCAACATTTATTTCATGTGATTTTTAATTATTTAGATTTATGAAAATGCTTAAAGGCTATGTGAAGAACCGAGCAAGGCCAGAGGGTTGCATAGCTGAGTGTTACCTTGCAGAAGAACGAATGCGATTTTGTAGTGCTTATATAAAAAAAGCTGCTTGTATTGGTCTCCGATCTAATCGGAATGACGATTTGGAAAATGGAGTAGTGGAAGGTCGCCCCATTTCTCAAGGAAAAGAAATTATTTTAGAAGAACATTTGTTACAAGCAGCACATCGATATGTGTTGTTCAATACTGCAGAAATTGATCCTTACATACAGTGAGTATTAAATTGCAACCGTAATATTCTTGGTGTATTGCATGATTCATATATTTTAACAATCACTTTTCAATGATTTTAAATAGGATGCACATTGAGGAGCTTAAACAAACAGATCGTCGTTTCTCAAGTAATGAAACACTGTTACAAAAACGACATATGGAAACATTTGCTCAATGGTTATCAAAACATGTTCTTGATAACTCTTCAGATCGGATTCAATGGCTAGCACATGGTCCAAGAAAGCATGTTATATCATATACAGGTTATATTATAAATGGACATCGGTTCCACACAATTGATGTTGGAAGGTCGACACAAGATACTGGTGTTTCAGTTGAAGCTGATACTATTTGGCAATCTAGTTCTACTGATTCACATACAGTAGGAAGACAATCGTACTATGGGGTTATACGAGATATTGTGTTACTAGACTATTATTTTTTCAAAGTACCTGTTTTTAGGTGTGATTGGGCTAATCCTGGAACTGGTATCAAAATGGATGATGGTTTTACACTTGTCAACTTACACCAAGGACTAAGGACTTTTGAAAATGATCCTTTCATTTTAGCATCACAAGCAAAGCAAGTTTTCTATTCTAGGGAAAATGATGAATCAAATTGGTATGTGTTGCTAAAAGCACCACCTCGAGGTATTCATAACATGGATTTGCTTGAAGAGGATGCATATACATCATCAAAACCTCTTGATGTGTCTAGACTTGAGATTAACATTACTGAGAAAGAACCATATTCCAGAAATGAGTGTGAGGGAATTGATGTTATTGATATCCCATGACTGAACTTTTCAGATGTAGATTTATAGTTATTTATTTCAACAAATAAATGTTCTTTTCAAACTCCACTACTCTTTATTTACTTTTGCAATATATTTTTGTTCTAGTTTACAATATTTCAGTGGTGCATCATGTCATATTACATATTTTATCAGGTCATTATTTAGCATTCAAATGATGAAAAAAATGGGCAAAAAACGCACTAGAGAATCTATAGTTGAAGTTCAGGTGATATATTGTAATCCTTTTTTAATTCTTGGTTTATTTTAATAAGTACACTTATGCATTTCAACATCTCTTTATGCTATTTTGTAGGAAAAAATTGTTAATCAACTATCGAGAATGGACTCTAACACTGCCTCTGATTCTTCACAACCTTTGCATGGTAAAGAGTCGGTTGATGACAGTAAAATTGATGGGAAAAAGGGACGAGGTCCATCAAAGTTGATGTTGGTTAGTGGCCAACAAAATCCCAAAGTGCTAGAGCGTAATGAGTTCGGACAACCAATTGGAGATAATTCGGTGAAGTATGCATCTTTTCTTGGTTGTATGGTAAAAGAATTTGTTCCATATACATTGGATGGATGGAATGACGTAAATGAAGATTTGAAAAGTAAAATGTGGAGTTGTCTTCAGGTAATGTCATCTATCACTGAATTATTATTTTCCAATTCTATAACAAAATTTAGTCATATATTCATGCTTTATATTTTACAGCTACATTTTAATGTTGAGGAGTGGGAAAAGAAAACAATCTTTCAAAAGTTGGGTAAGTTGTGGCGTGATAGAAAGTCCAGGCTGCAGATACTTATACGAGAAGTTAATACTGGCCAAGCAGCTTCACGAGATCTTAGCCTTTTGAAGCCCGAATTTATGGACCAAAATCAGTGGGACATTTTTGTAAAGAAGACACTGTCACTTTCCTTTCAAGTAAGTATTAATTCACTGTTGTGGACCAAAATCAGTAAGTAGTATCATATGCTCACTCACTTTAATCAGTTGTAGTAATTTTGGTTAATTATATATTCTAACCTCTCTTCCATTTGTAGTAATTCCGTTATGAATTTGATTTTGTCCATCTTTAGTACCAGATTAGATATTGGTAGTCCGATATTATTTGGCAATCGGTATTAGCTTTAGTATCAACTTTAGTGTGACAATCTAATCTGGTATTAGCAATCAGCTTTAGTAATATCTGATTGCCACAGTAGTATGTGTTTGCAATCTAATCTGGTAAAGATATTGGTAGTCTTTAGTAATTCCATTAGTGTGACAATCTAATCTGGTGCCATCTTTAGTGCACGGTGCATATACTACAAGCATGGTTTATTTCAAGCATGGTGTATATATTGGAAGGTTACAGCCTAAGAAGATTTGCAAACTACAATACTGCAGCAAGCTTACAGCCTAAGAAGATTTGCCTCACTTGTAGCTGCTCAAGCTTTTCTTGGCCTGGTGGTAGCCAGCTGGGCCTCAGGCTGCAGCAGAAAACTGCACGCTTTTTTTTTGGCTTGGTGGTAGCCAGCTGGGCCTCAGTTTTCTGCACGCTTTTTTTTCTTGTAAAATAGCGTGCAGCAAAATTGAAGAGTGAAATGAAGATAGAGATTTGTCAAGAATTAACAAACAGAATGCTAGAATTTTTTCTTAGATTTTTGAATATCTTAGAATCTGTATCCTTACTATGAATTTTTTCTTAGATTGTTACTGCTCATGATTGTATTTTTTCTTGTTGGTTATCTTTTAATTCTCAGGAGAAGAGCGCCAAATTTAGAGAAATGAGGGTAAAACAAGACCATAATCATACAATGAGCCGGAGAGGTTATGCCCGTTTAGCCAACATGATGGTAAATATTATTATTTATACAACTTTATGGATAGTTTGTTTTAAAGTTTTCTTATTTAAGCAATGATACATCTTTTAAATTTCTTTTCTAATGATTTTTTTATATATTCTATATGTTCCATACTTAAGGAAAAAAAAAGTCCTGCAGATACACCAATTACAAGATCAAAAGTTTGGATTGAGGCTCACAAGAAAAAAAATGGGCAACCTAGTAGTGAAGCTGTTGGAGAGAAAATGGTAATAAAACTATCTTTTTGAATTTTGTAAAATGTTAGAAAAATTTGTTATTTACTAAAAAATTATTTGTTTGTTCTATTTGATAGAGAAAAATAGAAGAATGCCCACCTGAATCTTTAAATACAACTAGCATTGCCGATGACGCAATTAGCATTGTATTTGGCAAGGAAGCTCGAGGTAGAGTGCGTGGGTTGGGCTTTGGAATTACACCATCAAAAACTGGAGCTTGCATTCAACAAAATGAAACTATTAAGCAACTTCAAAGTATGATGAATAACTTTCAACAAGAAATGCAAGAAATGAGGTCCATGTTTCTCCAAAGTATGAGGCAACGAAATGATGAAGAACAGGTTAGTAAATTAACCATCATTAGATAAAATAAGTTAAGTATGTATAGTTAAATTATTGGATTTAATTACATGATGACATTACTTGACATAATTTGTGTGTCAAATTAGGTTGCTAGTGGTGGCATTAGTAGCGGTATTGGGAATGATATTGATATCAATGGTGCAAAACAATTTCAGGTAATTATATTCAAATTGTATGCCTTATAAACCAAAAGTTCATTGTTTAAGCATCATGTCATATTAATAATTTTATATTGTTTAACTATATGCAGGCAAAGCTGAAGAATGTGAATAGTGAAGTTGTCCATGATAATCATAAATGTAAGTTACTTCATTGGTGTGGTGAGGGAGTTGTTGCAGAAG
Source organism: Zingiber officinale (assembly GCF_018446385.1). Lineage (NCBI taxonomy): Eukaryota > Viridiplantae > Streptophyta > Magnoliopsida > Zingiberales > Zingiberaceae > Zingiber > Zingiber officinale. The sequence goes on along the minus strand of NC_056002.1, from coordinate 93,864,350 downwards.
GTCGAGTTGCATCCACAGATCCAAAAGCAAAAGTGCATCACATTCCTCTCGGAGGATCTTGTTGGAAGGTTTGGGTTGATAAAGTTCTGGTGGAGAAGGTAGACTTGATACGACCAAATGATGAAATGTTTTATCTCGACGATGCACTAGGAAGCACAGTAGCATGGTTGTCTAAACTTGTAGTTTTGTGTGAGTGAGATAGATTCTACTTATTTGAAAGTCATACATTTTTGTTGGATCCAAATCATGTTACTAAGTGAACTCTTGCTATGTTATGTTAAGTGTGGTGCATTTTATGTTTCTGCAAGTTGTGTTTGTTTCTGCATTTTGTGTGTCGACATTTTATGTTTTTTGCACATTATGTTTCTGTGTTTTGTGTGTATTATTGTATGTTGTTGATAACTCTAACGGCAGCATGCATTGCATGCCGTGAATATACAGCAAGTTGCGGCGTGCGTTGCATGTCGTTGACAATCCTAACAACAGCTTGCAATGCATGCCGTGAATACTTCAATTGTAAATTGATAACACTAATGACAGCATGAATTGCACGCCGCGAATAATTGAATTGCAGCGTTTATTGCACGCCATTTATTACCCTAACAATAGCACGCATTGTCCGCCGCGAATTCTTCAATTGCAGCGTTTATTGTATGCCATTGATGGCACTAACAACAGCATGCATTGCACGCCGCGATTACGTCAATTACAGCGTTTATTGCACGCCGTGGATATCTTTAGACTTTCAACAGCTTATCATTGTACAGGACGCAATGCACGCCGTGGATAGCATATTTGCGCGCTGTAAAAAGCTATATTTGTTGTAGTGGGAAGCTGAGTCAGACAGACCGCCGGGTGAGGTGGATGGAATATTGACCGAGTCGTGGTGTCCCGGAAGGGGGGTGTGCTGAGATGGCCTCTGTGTTGACCAAGTCTTCAAAAATCCTCTGGTCAACTCTACCTGCAGCCAGCGACCGGGTTGACCCGGCCCCCGGTACCCCGATGCTCGAGGCAGATCCAATGAATATATGAGTACAAGATTAAGCCATAAAATTATGAAATGCGTATGGAATATGAACGGAAAACGTACCCTGGCCCAGGGGGCGCCCTCGGATGGGACGCGACTCGAGTTGTCATGACCCGGAAGAGTAGCCGACTCCTGATCAGGATGGAAAGCTGGATCTGACGACGAGAAGCTGAACGAGGCCCGGACTCGGAAGACGAGCTGCAGGTCGGGATATAATACCAGCACGCAGACCGGGATAAGGCACCGACACGCAGACCGGGATACGATACCGGCATGCATGCCGAGACCCGAGATCGGCACATAGGCCGGGAAACGAGATCGGCGCGCAGGCCGGGACTTGACTTTGGCACGCAGGCCGAGAAATAATGGCAACCCCAAGGCTATACACAACGTAGATAGTCTAGAAGACAACCGCGGCTCACAAACCGGGATACCAAGACAACCACACACACAGATCAGGATTCAACCACATATCGAAGGCCGAAACGTAAGAGCTATGTGCGCTACGATTGTAGCTCGGGATATGATGCACGGCTGGATCGGCACAGGGGTCGTCATACAATAGCGATATAGAATAGGAACCGAGGCGGAGTCACCGCAGAGATCACCGACGTAGGGACTGCCGGTGTGTGGCAGCTGCTGGCTACGGAGCTGCTGGCGAAGGGGCTGCCATGTATGGAAGCGGCCGACGCGAAGGGGCTGTCGTGCGTGGAAAGCGAGGTGGGGAGCAGTGCTATGTTAGCCGTCGTGGTGATGGTGACTGGTCACTGCCAGGGGGAAGAAGAAGTGGCTGTCGTAGTCAGCGGCGTTCGTCGTGGCATCGAGCTGCGTCCACCGGCGGGGGCGTGCGTGTGAGGGCTCGAGAGAGGGAGAAGATGAGGAAGCTGTCCGGAGAGAATGGGAGCAGCGACTGGTCTGTTCGGCGGTGGCAGCGTGAGGAGGAGGGAGAGAGAAGGAGTTCGTCGCCAACGTCGAGAATAGAAGAAAGAAGAAGAGGAAGATCGTCGTCGGCAGCTGTGGCTCGAGGACGGCGCCGAGGGAGGAGAAGCTCTCCCTATTTCTGCTGGCAGTTGTAGTGAGAAGGAGAGGGAGAGGAGAAAGGGGGGGTGGCCGGCGTCGGCTCCGGCGACGACGTCACGAGAGGGAGCTAGTGGTGGAGAAGAAAACACGCACCCTCCTCCGCTACAGTGCTCCTTTTCCTCTCTTAAAGCCCTAACACACAAAAAGACCAAAATGCCCTCCCTTTCTCCCCTAATTTCTTCTCTACCCTTCTCCCCATATCCGTATCAGATATGTATGCTAGACGCCTACCAAGGGTATCATCAGATACCTTTAGCAAGGGAGGATCAAGAAAAGGTTAGCTTTATTACGGTTGACGGTATTTTTTGTTATACTATCATGCCCTTTGGTCTCAGGAACGCCAGAGTCACATACCAACGAATAATGGATAAAATCTTTCGGGAGCAGATCGGGCGAAATGTGGAGGTCTATGTAGATGATATACTCATCAAATCCCCGTTGGCCGTGAACTTGATCAAAGATGTGGAAGAAACATGCAGGACTCTCCGACAATATGGGCTGAAGCTGAATCCCTTGAAATGCTTATTTGGAGCTAAAGGAGGAAAATTCTTGGGTTACCTGGTGATTGAGCGAGGAATAGAAGCCAATCCTGAAAAAGTTCAAGCGCTAAAGGATATGCAGCCTCCTCAGAATTTAAAAGAAACCCAGAAGCTGGTCGATAAAATAACAGCGCTGTCAAGATTTATTTCCCGATCTGCAGACCGAGTTGCTCCTTTCTTCAAGGTGCTAAGGAAGGCCTCCAAATTCCAATGGGACGAAGAATGCACCAGAGCTTTCGAAGAGCTGAAGAAGTATTTGGAGACTCTCCCCTCTCTCTTTAAGCCAGTTGTAGGAGAACCTTTATGGGTCTACTTGTCGGCTACCCCTGAGGCTGTAGGGGTCGTGCTCGTTAAAGAACATGATAATGTACAACGACCAGTGTATTTCTTCAGCCATTTATTGAAAGGAGCCGAGTCTCGATACACGACCCTAGAGAAGTTGGTTTATGAATTGGTCCTTATGGCTCGGCGGTTAAGACCCTATTTCTTATCGCATCCTATCACAGTCCTAACCAATAGCACCATGGGAAGAGCACTAACTAATGTAGAAGTTGTGGGTCGGCTTATCAAATGGGCAACGGAGTTAGGAGAATATGACATACAGTATCAGTCGCGCACCTCCATTAAGGTGCAGGCCTTGGCAGGTTTCTTAACAGAAGTTCATCATACTAACTCTGAAGAAACCTGGAAGATCTACGTGGATGGGTCTGCTAATCACCAGGGAAGCGGGGTTGGAGTCTTGGTAATATCTCCTCAAGGAGATATACTCTAATTGGTGGTTCGATTGAATTTCCGAGCCACGAACAATGAATTAAAATACGAGGCTTTGTTGGCAGGACTGCAAGCAGCCCGGCACGTAGGGGCAGCCCGGGTAATCATTTATTCAGATTCGCAGTTGGTAACTCAGCAAGTGACAGGCAACTTTATGATAAATTGCAAGTGTACCAGGAAGCTTATGAGAAGATGAAGGAAGAATTTACAGAGGTCACTGTAACCAAGATACTCAGGTCGAAAAATGAGAGGGCAGATGAGTTAGCAAAGATGACCAGTTCCTTAACTACTTGGGTGTTGGATCAATCAACGGCACAAACTTTTCTGATAGCTCAGATAGATCTGCAAAACAATAGAGAAGCAACTATTGATTGGCGGGCGCCCATGATCAACTATCTCAGGCAGGGTATCTTACCAACCGATCCAGAAGAGTCACGGCTGATCAGGAAGCAAGTTCATGCTTATGTCATGATTGGAGATCAGCTCTACAAGAGGTCCTTCTCTCGACCTTTACTCAAATGTTTGGGGGTAGAGGAAGCCGACCAGGCCTTGCGAGAAATACACCTGGGATGCTGTGACAATCATGTTGGCAGTCAGACATTATCTCGCAAGGTACTCCTGGCCGGGTATTTCTGGCCTACTTTACAGAAGGATGCTCACAAGTTGGTGAATACATATTTGTCCTGTCAGAAACATCAAAATTTGACACATCGACCTACGACCCTTTTGAGAACGTCTATAGTTTCATGTCCTTTTGATCAATGGGGCATGGATATCGTGGGACCATTTCCGATGGCGCCTGGTCAGAGGCATTTTTTATTGGTGGCAGTGGACTATTTTTCTAAGTAGGTAGAAGCAGAAGCCTTGGCCCGGATCACAGAAGATGCCGTCATTCAATTCCTATGGAAGAACATTCTTTGCAGATTTGGTATTCCTCACAAGCTGGTGTCTGACAATGGAAGGCAATTTCAAGGACAAAGAATCCAGGACTGGTGTAAGGGATTTGGCATAACCAAGCCTTCACTTCAGTAGCATATCCACAAAGCAATGGTCAGACTGAGGTAATCAACAGAGAAATAGTACGGGGGTCTAAAGGTGAAGCTGGATCATGTCGGAGGAAATTGGGTGAAAGAGCTGCCAAGCATTCTGTGGGCCTATCGTACAACACCTCGGGAAAGTACAGGCCTGACACCATTCCACCTGGTTTATGGTAATGAAGCGGTCGTACCCATAGAGATTGGAGTGCCATCGGTCAGGAGGACCTTATATGATGAAGAAAACACGGAACGGAGGTTGGCCGAGCTAGATCTTATTAGTGAAACTCGGGATAGAACGGCGGCGCGGCTGGAGGCTTATCGACAAAGAATGAGACAAAATTATAACAGAAGAGTGATCCCTCAATTCTTTGGAGAAGGAGATCTGGTCTGGAAGCAAATTAAGCCAGTGGAGGACGTGACTAAGCTAGCACCTCAATGGGACGGGCCTTACAAAGTCATTAAAAAGTTAGCGTCCGGAGCTTACTATTTACAAGATGAACGGGGCAAGAGGCTAGATCGACCCTGGAGCGCTAATTACCTGCGACCTTATCGAGTTTAAAGAAGCAGGCCTAGAAGTGTAAGCTGGGTGGTAAGTCGGGCTGTCACTTATCCAACAAACCAGGATAGCAGACCAGGGAAAAGTAGATCGGAAAGAGCAGAAGAATATGTGAAAGCAGAAGTTGTATGTCCTAATACTTTTTATGGCAAAGCTAAGCAATTTTAGTAAAAGCGAGCCTTAGAATGCAAATGAAGAAGTAAAAAAGTACTTTACAAGAAATTGTCAAGTCATTATATACAAGTAGCCAAGAAATATCACTTGAAAGGAGCAAAAATTTCATCCGAGATCTCTTTAAGAATCCAGTCATGGTCTAAAAATTCAGGAGACGGAATTGACTTTAAATAGGCTTGCTCATAAAGTTGGCGCAGAGCCCCGCCCGCCCCATAGATAACAGACGTGGAGAAACGCTGTCCAGCCTGTACACAAAATTCCGGAGAACGCAGATACAGAGCACGGTTCTATAGACAGCGATTGTTCTCTCCATCTTTGTAAATAGCTAGAGCTGTTGATACGCCCTCTGTGGTAGCCCGAGCCTGAGCCAGTTCATTCTGGGCAGAGAGGCCAATTCTGCTGCTTGGGAGGTCAATTGGGCCTCCTGAGATTTCAACTTCTTGTCTTGCTCCTGCGCTAGAGTCTCGGCAACACGCAGCTTCTGAGCCAATTGGTCCATAGCTCGTTGATGCTCTAAAGCTTGTTGATTTATACTTTCCTGGTGCACAATATCGACTCGGCTTTACTTTTCCTGGAGATCTTTAAGTTCATGGTTGGCCAGCGCTAGGGATACTTCCAGACTGTTCTTCTTTTTGGTCAAATCTTTTATTTCGGCCCGCAAAGCATGGCTAGCTTGGGCAGGATCATTCAATTACAGTTCCAGTTTAGCAACCTGGTCCCGCAGCACCTTATTCTGATAATGAATAGCGTGGAAGGAATTGTTCACTGTCAGAGACTCTGCACAAGCCTGGGGCATGCAGGAAATATCTGATAAGAGTGAGAAAAACAACAATTGGGAAATCTTCAAAGTTTACCTTGATATACAACTCTGCAAATTTGTCTATCTAGGCCAGGGGAGGCAAGGAGTCCATGTGCTGTATGCTTTCTTCCCATAAAGTGGCTGGACGACCTTTTATCTTGAGGGAGCTGGTGGGAACATCTGCTCGTGACCATAACCTCTCCTCAGAAGGGATAGTAGTACAGTAACAGTGATGAGTAAGCGGGGGTGGTTCTGAGGGCCCCGCGGCTGAGCCAAGAGGAACTGATGGCTCAGCAGTTGAGCCAGAAGGAGCTGAAGAAGGCCCTTGAGGAGGTGCTACAGGTGGGGTAAATGAAGGGCATTCTGAGGGGCCAACTTCACTGCCCTGAGGTTGTTGCGATGTGGAAGGTTGAGCCAATGGAGGCTCGACCTGAATATCGGACGGAGTAGGGTGATCATTTACCTGGCTCAGGATTGGAGGCGGAGTCACAATGGGAGGTGGAGGAGAGGCAGCTGTGGCTGGAGGAGGAGAAGGGATAGACGACGGGCCTGAGTCGGACACCGGACGAGGGGCTTGGCGTCGATGTCTCTGAGCCAGCGGCTGGCCATCCAAATTAGAATCATCGGAAGGTGATCGAGCCCTGCGTCTAGAGGGAGAAGGAGCATCCTGGCTCAGGCGGTCATTTGTGGAGCGGGCCCGACGAGCTGCTTGAGAAGCTTCTCTGAAAGCAGGGCTGGCGAAGGAAACATTGCCTGATCTTCCACCAAGACCCAGACGTCTTCCACCAAGGCCCAGATCAGGGATATAAGTGGCTCTGGGAGGACTAACCGATTGGAGGGGTGTTGGGCTAGTAGGCCGAGCTGTATGTGGGGCCCGGGGGCGAACAGGAGTAGCCGGCTGAGGTGGACGCGCAGCCCGGGGGCGAGCAGGGATAGCCGATCGGGGTGGATGCGCAGTCCGGGGGCGAGTAGGGCTAGCCAAGGGAGCAGGTCGGACACCAGAAGACCCTCGTCGAGCAGGTCGGGGTGGAGGATTGGCCGGGGAAGCCCACCGATTGAAGTCGAAGATGAGTGGGGGAGTGCTCTCCTCTGTAGGATAACTCGGCCATGCCTCATTATTTCCATATCGCTCAGAGGAAGGGGCTGAACCTCCAAAGCGTGGGTTAAGACTTCGGCTGCACAAGATAAAGTGAACCATTAGTTGCCGCAAAGAAAATAAAGTACCTATGAAGGGATAACAAAACGGAAAGAAAGACTCACCCAGGGAACGGGGCGTCTCGAGAGTCAGATAACTCAGGAGAAAATAGGACAACAATTCCTCCTCAAATAATAGACGCGTTAAGTTCAACTGCCAGCCGGCCAAGCGAGACGAGGCTTCTATCTAAGAAGAATCAAGATGAAATTCCCCTAGTTCGAGAGATGGAGGAAGTGATTGTTGCCATCGCAGGGGCCACTCCACCTCGTGAGAAAAGCTAATGAAGAAAAATTTATTCCTCCAGCTCGGGTCAGAAGGCGGTAGGGATGAGAAAAAAGTAGTTCGAAGACGGGGTTGAAAACGGAATGTGCCCTCTTCCTGGAGCCGAAGGGTGAAGAAGCAATGAAATAAGTGGGCAGACCAGGATAGTTCACACACATCACATAACACTATAAAGCCACAGAGGATCCTTATGGAGTTGGGTGTTAGTTGTCCCAGGGGAATCCGGAAGTAGCGGCATATGTCGGAAAAGAAAGGGTGGAGAGAAATACGAAGGTCAGCCACAAATTGCTCTTTAAAGAAAGTGCAATATCCACGGGGAGGATCAAAAAATCGATGTATCTCGATAGGAATGACTACATGCGCATTATCCTCGACTCCGTAAGTATAGCACAAGTCATCTCGATCCAATTCATCGAAAGTGGATGAGCCAGGATAGTACACCGCCACCAAAGAAGGAAGAAAGGAGGGGGAAGCCATGAGAAAAAGAAACAAAAGGAAGAAAGATCAAGCGGAAAGCTATCGGCGCAAAAGCAGGAGGATCCGAAGTAAGGAGGGATTCAAGCAAAAGGAAGAAGAAAAGGACATGAAACGCTTGAAGTCGAAAGCGAGGAGAATATTTATAGCCGCCGAGCAAAGGGGCAATTTCGTCAGACTATCATCCATCGGAACAAAATAATGAGTGGGAACAAAGAGAACCGAAGGATCTTCCTTGGAAATAACGCCCAAGGGCATATTTGGAAAAGTACCGGTGCTAAGTACGAAGAGGCAGATCTCGGGAAAAGATATGAACAACTATCTTAGAAAAGTGCCCTCATTTTCCCGGGCTGGGATTTAACTTTTAATTCCCCGGTCTTTATCTTTCCAGACATGGATCACGAGGGAACCCTATCTGGGCTTAACCGTTAATTCATTTCCCGATCTGAAGTTATCCTGATCTGGTTACAGATTACCGAGCAGGGGCTAGAAAATACGACCGAGCCGGGGCTGTAAGAAAAGAAGAGCAAGTTGAACAGGTCGGGATATAAATGCAGATCGGGCAAGTGGTTAAGCTAAGTGGTCCATAAAAGAGAGTAAGGAAAATAGGTCGAGGTAAAAAGGGAGGTTCCAGACCTGAGTCAAAGAGGACCAGATAGAAAGCCAAAGCACATGTTCGCATGATTACGGATCGTATCGTTCAAAAGATATACGACGCAACCAATAAAAACGTTAACCTAACATACCATCAGAGAAAATAAAGGAACAAAGGCCATGCTATGTCACAGGAAGGGCAAATAGTGAAAAGAAAAGGCAAGTCCATGATTACACCGCAACAAGTTCAAGTTAAAGTTTAACAGCTTCAGGTGTACATTAAAAAATTCAACATCAAGAACCACATCCTGGATCATCGTTAGTAGGAGGCTCAGGGAGGCAAGGCGTAGAATCAGTAGGAGGCGTAGAGAGGCTAGGCTCAACATCAATAGGAGGTTCAGGGAGGAGAAACAAGTCATCATCATCTTTGAAAGAAGGGAATGACCCATCAGGAATCTCGTTCATGATGCGACCTATATCTAAGAAATCTTCTGAAGGGGCGGCCCGAAGCAAATTCTGTTCAAACATTTGACGAGCTCTTCCACCCGTGCCACAGCATACCATGAAACTCATCAGATCTCCCATTTTCCTCATGAAGAAAGGGGAGGTAACGTAGGCTCGCCTGTAGGCTCTCAGATGACCCACTTCCCCTGCCTGGTAATCTATCAGCTTAGTCTCGGCCTTCTCCTTGTCAGCGTGGGCCAAAGTCAAGGCTTGTTGACTTTGAGAAGCGTTCTCTTGAGCTTTCAGAAGGCCGACCTGCATAGATTTAAGAGTCGCTTGGCTGGCCTCCCACTGGCTTTGAAGGGTTTTCTCCCGGTCGGCGCTGGAAGCCAATTGACCCTGGACTTCTGTTATAGACTTCCGAAGAGTCTCCCGTGTTTCCTACAGGCTCGCCAACTGAGCATCCTTTTTATCCAGCTCAGCTGCTAGCGCCCGATGCCTCTCCACTTCGGAAGCCAATTTGGACTCACTTGTCTGCAGAGCCGCTTCCAAAGCCTTTATCTTGTCAAAAGCCGCATGAGAAATATTGCGGGCAGACTCCCCAATCAAGCGAAGATAATGCGCTAGGTCTCCAGGAGTCGGATTAAGGGGATCGCGGGGAGTTAGTGGCAACTCTAACTCCTCAAGACGAGCCTTTAATACTTCATTCTCCCTCTGTAAGCTGCAGGCGTACTGAACGACACTTAGGTTGGCGGAGCAGGCCTGTGTTAGATATAGGGAGAAAAATTATAAAAGATTTCAGCAGAAGAATATAGAGATAAGAAGACTTACAGAAATCATCTGGCAAGCCGCTTGATCTAGCCCCATCATCGGGGGATTCTTCCAAAACTTCCGATTACCGGAGTACCAGGAAGCCGCTAAGTCGCCCTCTAATTCAACCAGGGCAATTGATGGAGGAGTCTCTTCTGCAGTTCCTTCGGCGGCACCAGGCTCTGTGGAAGAAGGCAGGCGTCAAGAGTCAGTAAACGAATACTTCTTCCGGATCTTCCTTCGAGAGCGAGAAGTAGAGGCTGGAGTGGTTATTGGGAGGTCAGCAACTAAAGGGGCAGAACCCTCGGGCGGGGTAGTGGCTGGAAGAGGGGCCTGCCCAGAAGAGGGAGCAGAAAGGAGGGTTTGCCCGGAAGCTTGATCAAGACCGGGGATCAGGGCAGATATCTGGGGCGACCTAACAGGAACTTCTGACCCCATATTAATCTCCCGGTTGGGAGTAGCAGCCCTGGTTTCCAAGATTTCTAAAGAACGAAGGGCAGCAAATGAGTGACGGCTGGAAGGAAGAGGTGGAGGTGACGCCTGAATAGCTGGAGTAACCTTCTTCCTCTTGCGCTGAAGTTTCAGGCGTTTGGCTGGCCAGGGGGATGCAGATCGCTTTTCCTCGACCTGCTCTTCAGTGGCTTCCCCGACCTGCTCTTCAGCGGCCTCCTCGATCTGCTCTTCAGTGGGCAGATCGACCTGTCCTACAGCGGCCGGGTCTTCCCCTGGAGCCACATCCATGGAAATGGCCGAAGAAGCTTCCTCCTGGGTCGGCGCCGGTGGGATAGGTGGTGGAGCGGAAGGAGTGGACTGTGAAGCAGAAGGGCCAGATCGGGAAGAAGCTGCCAAACCTTGCTGAAGCTCCTCACTTAAAGTTTTCAAATAGGAGACAGATCAGCGCTTAACATCGGAGGAGTACGCTCGGAACATGGCAGCCTCTGCAATAAGAAAGAAAGATACCTCAATTAGCGAAGAGTAGCAGAGAGGAAAATGAGGTCTTACCAAACGGAGCCCCTATTTCTGCCTGAACGGGGCTGAGCCCAAACAAATACAGAAAGCCTTCCAACAGTAATATAGAAAAGATAATGATCACGCCTTGAAGTTTCTCTGAGGCAGAGTTACAAGAAGGCTGGTGTTGATGTATAGGGAGGTTGGCAGGGATATCAGAGCGCCACTGTGTAAGCCCGACCAGCGGTCCGAGGAGTCTAACAAAGAAGAAACGAGATTTCCACCCCTTGTTCGAAGAAGGCATGTCAGAAAAAAACTTATAGCCAGGCCTACCCTGTACCATAAACACTCCTGGCTCTGAGCGTTTGAAAGAATAAAAATAGTGAAAGAGCTGAACAGTCAGGGGAAGTTGGTATACGCGACAAAGAATAACAGTGTCGCAAACTGCTCTAAAGAAGTTAGGAGCAAATTGAGAAATGCAGATGCCGAAGTAGTCGCTCAGGGAAGAAATAAAAGGATGGATGGGAAAGCGAATGCCTCCTAAAAGCTGGTCTCTAAAAACGGTTATGAAGCCTGCCGGAGGGTTAGCAGGGTGTTCATGGGGCGTAGGAGCTCTGAGTTCGTAATCGTTACTAAATCGGAGGCCCGATCGAATCACAGATAGGTCGTGATCGTCTATATCTGAAATGAAGCACGAATACCAAAGAGTGGTCTTACCGTTAACCATTATCAAGGTAAGGAAGGTTGGAGAAGAGATTAGTTGAGAGGAAGAGGAGCACCAAGCGGGAGGAGTCTGGAAGGGGAAGAGCAAAGACGATGGAGAAGTCGAACAACAGGGAGAAGGCAGTCAAAATGCGCAAGGCAATGACTGCGGACAACCTTTAGGGTTTATAAAGGGAGTTCTCTTAGGGAATATCGAAAAGAGATGTCGAGTATCTTTTTGGGTGAAGCGCCTAAAGTCGTCCGATTGTCGAGGGATATGTTCTTATGGGAAAGCGTGTACAAAAAGGAGTGGCGTGGGCGGCGTCATCCTGCATAAGCAATAAAGGCATGGGACAAGTGTTGATCCCCTAGGAGCCGTATTAATGATGGACGTGATAAGGAAATCATGAGATGAAGCGGGAGTACGGAAACGCTTACCACGCGATTTTCTCGGGAACCGGCAAAGAAAAGTAGCGGGAAAGAAATTCAAATGCGGCGAGGCCAAGGCTGAGTAAGATTCTAATATGGTTATCCTCACAACACCACTAATGGTATATTTCTTGATGACAGACGAAGTCGAAGATTTTCAATCAATTCCTGGTTGGGAGATCGACCCCCAGGTCAGCAGCATCTATCCTGGTCAGGAGATTGACTCCCAGGTCGGCAACATCTATCTGGGTCGAGAGATCAACCTCCAGGTCGAGAGATTAACCTCCAGGTCAGCAGCATCTATCCTGGTCGGAAGATTGACCCCCAGGTCGGCAACATCTATCTGGGTCGGGAGATCACTCTCCAAGTGTGCAACGTATATCTTGGTCGGGATATACTTTCCCGGTCAGCTGTTCCAGACTCTCGCCCAGTGCGAGTTATAAGTGAACAAGGCTCTCACGCCCAACGACCTTCTAGGTCGGCTGTCCCAGACTCCCGCCCCAGTGCGAGTTATAAGTGAGCAAGGCTCTCACGCCTAACGACCTTCCAGGTCGGCTGTCCCAGACTCTCGCCCGAGTGCGAGTTATAAGTGAGCAAGACTCTCACGCCCAATGACCTTCCAGGTCGGCTGTTCCAGACTCTCGCCCCAGTGCGAGTTATAAGTGAGCAAGGCTCTCACGCCCAACGACCTTCCAACTCTAGCCCCAGCACGAGTTATAAGTGAGCAAGACTCTCATGCCCAACGACCTTCGGTCGGTTGTCCCGAACTCTCGCCCGGTCACGAGTTATAAGTGAGCAAGACTCTCATGCCCAACGACCTTCGCGGGCTGCCCCAGACTCTCGCCCCGTCACGAGTTATAAGTGAGCATGACTCTCGCCAACGACCTTCAGTCAGGTTTCCAAACTCTCGCCCCAGTGCGAGTTATAAGTGAGCAAGGCTCTCACGCCCAACGACCTTTCGGCCGGTGTCCTGACTCTTGCCCTAGTGTGAGTTATAAGTGAGCAAGGCTCACACGTAACGACCTTCGGTCAGTGCACTCTCGCCCGGTCACGAGTTATATGAGCATGGCTCATGCCCAGACCTTCCAGTCGGTGTTCAGAACTCTCGCCCGGTCACGAGTTATAAGTGAGCAAGGCTCTCACGCCCAATGACCTTCCGATCGGATGTCCCGGACTCTCGCTCCGGTCGAGTTATAAGTGCAAGGCTCTCACGCAACGACCTTCCGGTCAACCGCCCGCACTCTCGCCCGGTGTGAGTTATAAGTCGCATGGCTCTCACAAGCGACCTTCGGTCGGTGTCCGCACTCTCAGCGAGTTATAAGTGAGCAAGGCTCTCACGCCCAACGACCTTCCAAGTCGGCTGTCCCAGACTCTCGTCCCAGTGCGAGTTATAAGTGAGCAAGGCTCTCACGCCCAACGACCTTTCAGGTCGGCTGTCCTAGACTCTCTCCCAAGTGCGAGTTATAAGTGAGCAAGGCTCTCACGCCCAACGACCTTCCAGGTCGGCTGCACCAGACTCTCACCCCAGTGCACCAGACTCTCACCCCAGTGCACCAGACTCTCACGCCCAACGACCTTCCAGGTCGGCTGTTCCAGACTCTCGCCCCAGTGCAAGTTATAAGTGAGCAAGGCTCTCACGCCCAACTACCTTCCAGGTCGGATGTCCCAGACACTCGCCCCAATGCGAGTTATAAGTGAGCAGGGCTCTCACGACCAACGACCTTCTCGGTCGGGCAATGATTTTCTCGAGCAGTATGTCTTATATTCGCCGACACACCAAGCCGCAAGCTAAGTTATCGCGTGGCTGGTCAATAAGCAATATTCAAGGGTTCTGATTACATAGGGAATCTTGCAGGCCTATACTCAACTGGTTCATTGGCTTTGGTCAAAAGTTCATATGGCATGAGGTAACATCGGGTAAGCAATCTACTTTTATTACTGTTATTCTTGTTAGAAATATTAGACAGACATAGGTGTTCTATAAAAACATGATGATATCCGAAGCAAAGTGTGGAGCTACAATAGGAGGGGAATACAAAAAACAACTGTTGTTCCGTTAAAAGCATAGGGGCATTCTTTAAGGATTTATATGGCTACCAGAGCTAGACGCTTGAGCCTGCTTAGTCAGATGAGCTCGGACCTTAATTAGATCTTATGTAATAAGGTCGATGGTACGCTTCAGTTGCCCAATGGTTTTATCTTTGATCCGTCCTTCCTCTTTTAAAAGAACCACTTCATCTTTATGCTTCCTCTTTAAATAAATGATATACTGCCCCTGACTCTGAAAGTCCGATTGAGCTTTATGTTTAAGAGTGATTTTGGCTCGGGTCCTAGATTTGGCGGCCAGCCAGAGGCTCTCCATCTCATGGGTAAGGGAAGCTTGAAGGTCTCTGCTCGTGGTCATTTCCTGTAGGATGCCTTCCTTTTGAGCCAGCAACTCCGTCAAAGTGGCAATTTTCTGGAGCGAGGCTTCTTCTTTTTGTGCTGATAACTCCAACAGATGGGAAGTTTGTCGAAGCAAAGAAGCAAGTTCACTAGGTTCTTTGGTAAGTTCCATGGAAACAAGGTACTGTATTAACAAGAGGATAGCTGGAAACATTGGGCGTTCATATCTTTTATAAGGAAGGAGAAGGTGAAGGGATTTCCTCGGAACTTGGGGCGGTACTCGGAAAATAGCATAACATTTATAGGAAGAAAGTGCGCCCAGAAGTTGAGGAGTCCTCATAAGTTCAGAAGGAGATCGTTCATTTCTCAAGATGGAGGGAAATTTTGCAGTAAACGGATAAAAGACAGGTCAACAAAGGAAGCGGGAAACAGGTCAGGCAACACAGAGATTGGGGTCTAGTCAGTCAGACTAGAACCTCCTTCGACTAGACTTGAGGGGGAGGCTTGTGATACGGTGCATGTTTTGTGGGGTCAGCATGATGATGTGGTTATAAGTCAATACCACAAGAGGGTCAGAAGTCAAGCTGACATGGAGGTCAGGAAGGTCAGAAGTCAAGCCTCTGTGGTTGGTCAGCAGTCAAACTGAGGTGGAGAGCAGGGAGGTCAAAAGTCAAGTTTACGTGGTCGAAGTCAAAGTCTCAGCTGACGGGGCGGTCAAAGGAGGGGAGTATAAGACCAGCCCTGATAGTGGGCAATAAACGGGCTCGCGGGCCAGAAATAGCTGAGGACTAAGATTACAAGTTAATTAAAGGTCGGGTTACAGACCTGGCGAGTAGGTCGGGACGCACAAGCCAGGGAGAATAACAGATAGAGGCAGGTCGGGCGAGCAGGTCGGAACGTACAAGCCAAGAATTGCAGGCATACAAGCAGGTCTAGGCACAGACCTGGCGAGTAGGTCGGGACGCACAAGCCATGGAGAATAACAGATAGAAGCAAATCGGGCGAGCAGGTCGGAACGTACAAGCCAAGGATTGCAGGCGTACAAGCAGGTATAGGCACAGGCCTGGCTAGCAGGTCGGGACGCATAAGCCAGGGAGAATAACAGATAGAGGCAGGTCGGACGAGCAGGTCGGAATGTACAAGCCAAGGATTGCAGGCGTACAAGCAGATCTAGGCACAGACCTGGCGAGCAGGTCGGGATGCACAAGCCATGAATAATAACAGATAGGAGCAGGTCGGGAGAGCAGGTCGTAACGTACAAGCCAAGGATTACAGGCGTACAAGCAGGTCTAGGCACAGACCTGGTGAGCAGATCGGGATGCACAAGCCATGGATAATAACAGATAGAAGCAGGTCGGGCGAGCAGGTCGGAACGCACAAGCCATGAATGGTAGGCATACAAGCAGGTCTGGACATAGACCTGACGCGCAGGTCGGGACGCACAGGCCATGGATAATAACAAATAGAATCAGGTCGGGGTACAGATCTTGAACCACAGGCTCGTCGTCCAAACGCTATAAGATAAATAAGCCAAAGAATCGTAACCGCTTGTCAGAGAATGCCAGGGAATAATCAGCCTGTCAAGAAATATTCTCACAGTTAGAGCTCACTACCCCTTTTGATTCCATCGTCGGCCTATGAAAAGAGGCCACTTGTTATCCACCTCCAGACATCACCTGACAGCCGACATTCCTTGACACCCGTCAGACTAAGAAACTTCCGTTGCAGTATAAAAAGGGATGTCTTGTCCCTTATGCAGGTACGCTCACTCGTCATTTCTCACTAGTCTTTACTTTTCGTCCTTTCTCTGTGATTTCTGGAGAAAAAGTACCTGATTTGAGCGTCGAAGGACCTGACTCAGGGACTTTTTCCCTGGTCTCTGATCTCTAACGACTGGTGGATTGGTCTGAGTGTACGCAGAGCAACAGTGTCATCGTCCTGGTCATTTATCGCCTTCGGTCGCCCGTGTGAACTTTTCCAGGAGGGTACCCTGTAGATCCAGTGCTTCAACGACTTTCCGTCAACTTTCAACACAACAAGGTCCGCCTTCATCCGACTCAGTTTCCGGACGGGTTCAAAGTATATTATGAGGTTTGACATCAAAGGGTAGAATTAAGTAATCGATAATCGTGCAATGCCAATTGCTATTTGAATAAGTTTTTCTGAGGTGAAAAAATGACCATTGGTTCCATTGAGAGCAAAAAATACTTGTCAAGTGAGCCATTAGGCATGTACTCATAAACCAAAGCTCTCTTTGATCCGTCAGAGCAATATCCAACTAGCCGCACGACATGATGAATCCTACCTATTGTAGAAACTTCATTGATGAAGTCATCACCATTGCATTTGGAGTTGACTAACATTTTAACTGCAACAAAATGACCCCCTGTAAGTTCCCCTTTGAAGACTGAACCAAAGCCTCCTTGGCCGAGCTTATCTTTAAAATGCCTTGCGATTGCTATGAGTTCAGAGTAGGCATATCTCGTTGGCATCAGCGTTTGCTGGCGTCGAAGAAACTTTTCCACAAGGTCAACTGAAACTCGCCTATTCCATAGTCTGTAACCAAGCGAGAACAAAACTATCATAGGCGCTATGACTGATCGGCCCAGTATCAAGTAAACTGCGTAAATAAAAAAAAAACAAGTGTTATTTTCAGATACATGGACTGGGTTGGAGAGAGGGTCATAAATGTACCTAGAAAGGACTGCACAATCTGGATTAATACCACCACAGCAATTGTTAATCGAGTAGTCAAAATGTTTTCGTTTTTCTCTCCTATGCAAGATGCAAAGTCTATCTCACTTCTGACGAGGGAGAAAACTCGCAAGAGGATGTGTTTGCTTCTTATTCGTTCAAAGAACTGTCTACATGAGATTAGTTAAAATATGGGGTCAGATAGCTGTATGCAATTTGAAAAAGAGAAACCAACAAGGTGATGTTTCTATAGTCTATCCAATATTCATAATGAAAGACATTTTTTTGCATATCTGTTTAGTAAAGGAAAACAATAAAAATAGCATTCTCAGAGCTTAAATTTTTCGTCCCAAGAGTTGTACAGCTAGCTACGAAAGGGCTCTGTTTTAGCCTTTTAAGCAATTCTAAGTTTCGTGGATGGTCACTTGTTGACTAGCAATTTGGAATGGAAATATCCGAATGACAAGCCATTCAATTACGTTTTGAATCGACTCAGACATTCGCTGAATATTGCAGGTAAATTATATGATATGACGTGTAATGGTAGAGTCCTGAGCATGTTAGTTGGAGCCCTAGAATCAATTATATGATGATTGTTGCATGAACTCATTATATCATATTCCTATGTATATAAAGATATTTATTTTGGTTATTATACTTATTTGTATTGGTGTCAAATAACTAAATATAATAGCGTCCTTGAGTAGAAGGTTCTTATCTATATCAACCGATTGATTGAATCGATAGTGAGATGATATAGAGAACACTACTCTTAATCATTCCTACTCAAGTATTAACATTCAGGGACAATATTAATGCGACGATACTAGCATGTAGGTCAACTCGATGACTTGATCTCACAAGTCATGGATATAGAGATATCAAGTTGACACATGAGTATGCATTGGAGAATGTATACTGAATGACCCACCATGAGAAAGTATCATGGATCGTTATATGAGTGTCATATACTTTCTCATGTGGCTATTAGTATGACTATTAGTCCTTGGACCTGAAGTCACCATGCTTCCCTACATAAGGAGTTACATACTTTGGCTTTGTCAAACGTCACCCGTAACTGGGTGGACTATAAAGGCGATTACTGGGTATATAACAAATTATGCGGAGGGATGTGAGTGATGTAGATGGGATCTATCCCTCCTATATGACGAGAGTGACATCGATATTCTTGATAGAGTGAGACCACTAAGTACATGACTATGCCCAAGTGAGTCAATATGAGATATTGAGCTCATTTGATTGAGTGAGTCAACTTGGAGTTCAAGATTTAGATTGATTAGAGGATGACACGGTCTATGCCTCATATTGATCAATTTAGATGTCTAGGATAGAAGGGCAATGTCATATATTGTGAGGAGTCACAATTAGTAGTCACAAGGTGATGTTGGATCTCAACATTCTTGTAACTTGGGTAGTAATGATGTGTTGCTAGATACCGCTCATTACTTATGCTTCTAAATGAGTTTAGGAGTGATACGGTTAGTGATGGAGGGGCCCAAGAGGAAAGGATTAGAAAAGTCCAGGCTATGTGGCGGTCAAAAGTCACGAGGAGGTGGCGGTCAATAGTCATGGCGACTTGGCGGTCAAAAAGGCAGGCTGACAGGCGGTCAAAGGCAAGCATAGGGGGTAGGCAGAGATCAGGCAGACTGGTCGATCAAGGGGGCGAAGCCGGAAAGACATAGGCAGATGTCAGGCAGAACACCAGCCCGAACAACAGACCTGCGGTTGAGGGCCAGGAAGTACAAAGTGCAGGATGCAAGTCGGTGTCGGCAGAGCTAAGCGAGGCCAAGAACTGGAAGTATAGGCCAATGGGTAAGCGGCAGAGCTGATCGAGCAGCCGAACCACGGACCTGCGGTTGAGGGCAGGAAGCAAGTCGGGATCGGCAGAGCTAAGGCCAAGAACTGGAAGTATAGGCCAATGGGTCGGAAGCGGCAAAGCTGATCAGAAGCAGCCCGAGCTATAGACCTGCGGTTGAGGGCCAGGAAGTACAAAGCGCAGGATGCGGGTTGAAGATCAGCGTAGCTATGTCTAGACAGTTAGGGCTGCAGGTCTGCGAGTGGGAGGCACGGAAATGCGAACCACAGGTGCAGGCTGGTGCGGGGCACATGAATCGGAGGAGCTAAGTAATACGGGAGCGGAGAATCTCAGCGGTCCGTCAGGGGTAATCATTACATACCAACAATGCGGCGAAGGCGAAGGTTCCTGAAACGAAAAGATGCCCTCGTAGCGTAGTAGCCTGCCAGCTATCTCTCACTACAGGACAAGGCGAAGGTTCCTAAACAGAAAGATGCTTTCACAACAAATAGGCGGACGGTGTCCATGACTAGAGGACAAGGCGTCAACATTTCAGCGGGAGGCGGGTTCTAGCGGAGGAGCGGATAAAGGGAGAAATCCCTCGTCAGTGCACTGCACACACTCTCGTCACTTCTTTCCTAGCTTTTTCCCTACGCTTCTCTGTTCTTTACGGGAAAAAGGACTGACTTGAGTCGGAGGGCTGATCCGGGACTTTCCACAGGTTTGGTCCCTAACGTGAGAGGAGATCGTCGAGTGTCTGTGAGGTCTGGCGTCGACCACCGTGGGCTGCATCGCGACTTCCGTCAGCCTTGATCCACCGCGACGCCTCTGTCAGGCTCGGTTTCGGACGGGATCAAATTTGGCGCCGTCTGTGGGAACACAAGAGCCTGTTCCGGAGCGTGAAGATGGAGGACTCCGGTCGAAGCTCTAGCCGGAGGATCAACGTGACTATGACTGCGGGGGAATACGAGCTTTTCAAGGAGGTTAGGAAGCAAGCCGCCTCCGAAAGACAAGGCACAGTTTCACGACCCCGCCTAGCCCCTGAGGCATCCAAAGAACTAGCTCCCGCTTCCGACAGGAGCTCAAAGAGGAAGCAGCCGGAAGAACTTCCACGTGCTTCATTCCGCGAGCCCAAGAAGGAGGAGCCGCCAGCCTCAGTGGCGGAAAGCTCTCTACACCCGCCTCGGGATTCAGGAAAGGGGAAGGTCGTGATCCTGGCTGAAGACCTGCCCGAAGATCCTGACGATAAGGTACCTTTCTCTGACCAGATCTTAAAAGAAAGCTTGCCGAGGGGTTACCGAGCCCCAAACATTGGAGAATATGATGGGAGCAAGGACCCAGAAGAGCATCTGAGAAAGTTCAAGAACGCGGCTATATTGTATCAATATAGCGATGCCGTCAAATGCCGAGTCTTCCTGCACACTCTGTCTGGATCGGCGCAAAAGTGGTTCGATGGATTGCCCCCAGAATCCATCAGTTGCTTCAGGGACTTCAAAACGGCCTTCCTACGCCGTTTCGCCAGCAGTCGTAAGTACCAGAAAACCGACCATTGTCTTTTTGCTCTCAAGCAGGAGTCAACTGAGCCCCTGCGAAGCTACATCAATCGATTCAGTCAGGTAGCCAACGACGTCCCCTCTGCCACCTCTGAGATACTGATGAGCGCCTTCTCCCACGGATTGCGAGAAGGGGAATTCTTCAGAGATCTCATCAAAAACCCCGCCCGGAGTTTTGACGACATGGTAGAGAAAGCCTCGTGCTACATCAAAGTGGAGGAAGCGCAGGCCGCCAGGCGGAAAGCCGAGAAGACGATGGCATCAGGCAACCGACCTGAAAGAAGAGCACCCCAGCCACCCCAGCCCTTCCAGCGCATTCAGCCAAGGCCTGCCCCCCAGCCCGCGCAGGGAGCCAGACCAGCTCCGCGAGTCGCCGCCATACAAGCGCCCAGGCCTGGACCAAGGGGAGCACCATATTGCACATATCTGTTAGAGTGTATACTAAAAGCCTAGCTTTTGGTATAAACATTTATCTAGAAATAAGAAAGGCCCGGCCCGACCTAACTGGCCCATCTAACCAAGTTGGCCCCGACGAAGACCGAAGAGAAGCCGGAGAACTTGATAATCGGGGCAACGTGGCTGTGCGAGAGATCGGTATGATCTCAGGAGGGCCCACTGACGGGGACTCAGGCCGGGCTCGTAAAGCACATCGCCGGCGACTATATGTGGGGGTCGTGGGATGCAGCTACGAGCAGGCATCTGGTCCTGTCCTCGGCTTCGGGCCCCAAGACTTGGAGGGTTTAGAGCTGCCCCACGATGGCGCCCTCATAATCAGGGCCGTTATTGCTAATAGCCGAGTGGCTCGGGTCTTTGTGGATCTGGGGCTCGGTCAACATTTATTCAATTGCGTTTGAGGAGATGCGGATCGGCCTTGCTGAGCTCGACCTGTAACCACTTCCTTATGCGGGTTCACGGTAATGAAGTCAAGCCATGGGTCAGATCAGGTGGCCATTTCCATGGGCACTGAGCCGATGTCTGCAGCGGAGGAGCACTTTCATTGTGGTGGATTCGCCTTCTTCCTAGCGTTATCACAGGAAGGCCACGCATGAGTTCAGGCTGCCGTTTCCACGTTCACGGAAGATCAAGTTCGGTCGTGAGCGGTCGGGAGGTCAAGGGCGAAAGCGTCTAAGTAGCCTACATAGACATGGTCAGTAGCGCAAAAGCGGAGGACGCAAGATGGGGAATACGCTATCCAAGAGGAACCGCTACCTATCCTTTGAAGAACCGATTTCTTGGGAGGAGGTTCAGCTACACATTGCATCAGGAGGCATCACTCGCTGCGATGACTTACCTCGGAGCTTAAGGAGGGCTAATCTGATGTCTGCGTCATGGCAAGGCGTCTTTGCTTGGTCACGGAGGAGTTGCAGGGGTCGAGACCGAGTAGCCTAGCACAAAGTGCATATTATGCGAGGCTAAGCCGGTCAAGCGGAAGAAGAGAAACTTCCTGTGGCAGAATAAAATTATCCGTGAGTAGAGCGGCTCCACGAAGGTTAGACACGTCAGGAGTCAGTTCCCGTCCTGGCTCTCTAACGTCGTGTTGGTAAAGAAGCCAAACAACAAGTGGAGGGTGTGCATAGACTTTCGCGACCTCAACAAGGTCACTCCAAAAGACTGTTATCCGCTCCCGCGTATCGATCAGGTAGTGGACTCATCAGCTGGTTGTGAAAGGATATGCATGATGGACGCTTATCAGGGATATCATCAAATACCCTTAGCCCAGGAAGACCAGGAGAAGGTCAACTTCATAACGGCTGACGGTACTTTCTGCTATACCGTCATACCATTCGGACTCCGGAACGCTGGGGCTACCTACCAAAGGATGATGGACAAAGTCTTTCGGGCTCAGATCGGGCGGAATGTAGAGGTTTATGTTGATGACATCCTGATCAAGTCCCCTCTGGCGTCCAGTCTGATAAAGGATATAGAAGAAACTTGTGGGACTCTGAGGCAATATGGGGTGAAGCTGAATCCCTTGAAATGTCTGTTCGGGGCCAAAGGAGGGAAGTTCCTGGGTTATCTGGTGACCGAACGAGGGATAGAGGCCAACCCTGAGAAAGTGCAAGCCCTTCGGAACATGCAGGTCCCTCAAAATCTGAAGGAGACGCAGAAGCTGGTCGGCAGGATAACAGCCCTGTCCCGATTTATCTCCAAATCCGCAGATAGAGCGGCGCCCTTTTTCAAAGTGCTCAGGAAAGCGGCCAAGTTTCAGTGGACGGAAGAATGCACACAGGCCTTTGAAGAGCTGAAGCAGTACCTGGAGTCTTTGCCATCGCTGTTTAAGCCTATTGTGGGAGAACCTCTTTGGGTCTACTTGTCAGCTACCCCCGAGGCCGTGGGGGCGGTACTGGTTAAAGAGCAGGACAATATACAACGGCCAGTGTATTTTTTCAGTCATCTATTGAAGGGGGCTGAGTCTCGGTATACGGCCCTGGAGAAGTTGGTCTATGGACTTGTTCTCATGGCTCGGCGTCTCCGACCGTATTTCTTGGCGCACCCCATTACCGTCTTGACGAACAGTACAATGGGCCGAGCTCTCACCAAGGTAGAAGTGGCGGGCCAGCTTATCAAGTGGGCAACTGAGCTAGGGGAGTATGACATACAATATCAGCCTCGAACCGCAATCAAAGCACAGGCTCTGGCGGATTTCCTGACAGAAGTATACCCAGCGGACTCAGAAGAGGTCTGGAAAATCTACGTGGACGGGTCGGCTAACCATTGTGGGAGTGGTGTAGGAGCACTACTCATATCCCCACAAGGAGATATCATGCAGTTGGTCGTGCGGTTAAGTTTCAGAGCTACCAACAATGAGGCAGAATATGAAGCTCTACTAACAGGCCTGCAAGCGGCTCGGCATGTGGGGGCGAGTCGAGTCATCATACATTCCGATTCCCAGCTGGTAACTCAGCAGACAACCGGGCAATTTGGGGTGAATAGCGAGAGGATGCAAGTTTATAAGGAGGCTTATGAAAAGATGAAGGGAGAATTCAAGGAGATCACAGTCACAAAGATTCCTAGAACTGAAAATGAAAGAGCGGATGAGTTGGCTAAAATGGCTAGTTCCCTGAGTACATGGACGATCGACCGATCTATAGCGCAGACCTTCCTTGTAGCCCAGATAGATTTACAGAATAACGTGGGAGAAGTAATTGATTGGAGGGCGCCCATAATGAGCTTTCTTCAACAAGGAGCCCTACCCACCAGCCCTGAAGAAGCGCGTATGATCAGGAGGCAAGCCCACTCTTATGCAATGATTGGGGATCAGCTGTACAAAAGGTCTTTCTCCAGGCCTCTACTCAAGTGCCTGAATATGGAGGAAGCGGACCAGGCCTTGCGAGAGATACATTCGGGGTGCTGTGGTAATCACGCCGGGGGAAGAACGCTGGCTCGGAAGGTATTGCTAGCTGGTTATTTCTGGCCTACCTTGCAGAAGGACGCACAGAGGTTGGTGAATACTTGTCTATCATGCCAGAAGTACCAGAGCCTGACGCACAGGCCTACAGAGCTGCTGAGAACTTCTACAGTATCCTGCCCTTTCGACCAATGGGGTATGGATATCGTGGGGCCTTTCCCGATGGCTACCGGCAGAGGCGCTTCTTGTTGGTAGCAGTAGACTACTTCTCTAAGTGGGTAGAAGCAGAAGCTTTAGCCAGAATCACTGAAGATGCGGTGATCCAGTTCCTATGGAAAAATATCTTTTGCAGATTTGGCTTACCTCACAAGTTGGTATCGGATAATGGCCGACAATTCCAGGGACACAGGATACAGAATTGGTGCAAGGGGTTCGGCATAACTCAGGCCTTCACCTCAGTGGCTCATCCTCAAAGTAATGGTCAGACCGAGGTGGTCAATCGGGAGATAGTACGCGGGCTTAAAGTCAAGCTGGATCACATGGGAGGCAGCTGGGTAGATGAGCTCCCAGGCATTTTGTGGGCCTACCATACGACGCCCCGAGAGAGCACAGGTCTGACACCCTTCCATCTGGTCTATGGTAATGAAGCGGAGGTTCCTCTGGAGGTCGGGATACCTTCTGTAAGAAGGATGATGTACGATGGAGAAAACACCGAGCGGCGGCTGGCTGAACTGGATTTCATCAGCGAAATTCGTGAGCAAGCAGCTGCCAGGTTGGAAGCCTACAGACAGAGGATGAGACAGAACTATAATAGGAAGGTGATCCCTCGATTCTTCGGAGAAGGTGATCTGGTCTGGAAGCAGATAAAGCCCTTAGGGGAAGTAACGAAGTTGGCTCCTCAATGGGATGGACCATACAAGGTTATCAAGAAATTGGCATCAGGAGACTATTATTTACAAGATGCTCAAGGAAGGAAGTTGGATCGACCTTGGAGTGCTAATTACCTACGGCCCTATCAAGTTTGAAGGGGCTGGCTTTGTGGGCGTAGGCTGGATCAAACGAGGGGCGTAGAAGCAGTAAGATAGTCAAATGAAAACTCGAAAAGACATATGTACATGTAACGAGTTCCCAGTTTAAGTGGCTAGTACAGATCATTTGAAAGGAGCAAAAATCTCATCCGGAAGGCCTTGAATAATTAGGTTATGATTCAAGAAATCTGCCGCGGGGATGGAGCTCAAGAAGCCCTGCGCGTTCAGTTGCCTGATAACTCCCGCCGCCGTGTATGGCACGGTCATGGCAAAGCGTGCCCCAGCCTGGGATAGAAATTCGGGGGAAGTCAGATACGACGTTCGACTTCGCAGGCAACGAGCTTCTTCTCCCTCCTGATAGGTTGACAAAGCGGTAGACACTCCCGCTAGAGTCGCCCGAGACTGGGACAGTTCCTCCCTTAGGGCCTGCAGCTCTGCTTCCTGGGCTGTCAACTTAGCTGCCTGAGCCTCCAGCTTATTGTCCTTCTCCCGAAGCAGGGTATCTCTGGACTGAATCTCCCCAACCTGGTGGGCGAGCTGTTGCTGATATCCCGCCTCTTGTGCAGCTTTTTCTTCACACGCAGCTCGGAGTTCATCTCTGACCTGCATCAGAGCCCCTTTTTGCCGCTCAGTCTGGTTGGTTAGAGCTCGAATCTCGGCACGTAGGGCGTGGCTGGCTTGATCAGGATCATTCAGTTGTAGCTCTAGTTCAGAGACTTTGTCCCGGAGGTCTTTGCTCTCATGATGGAGGGTGTGGAAGGATTGATTCAACACCAGGGACTCTGCGTGAGTCTGGACCACGAATAAGGACCCTCAATTAAAACAAACTCGCGTTCAGGAAAAGGAACAAGGTACTTACTTTAGCCCAAGACTTCGAGAACCTATCCATTTGAGCTAAGGGCGACAAACTACCCATTTGATTCATGCTCTCTGCCCAGCCTTTCATCGCCAAGACGCTAGTAGAGACATCATGTCGTCGAGCCTGAGCTGCTTCAGAGGGATAGTGGTCCTATAACAATGGCGGGCGGTGGAGAAGGGCGGCAGGGTTGAGAAGGGCTGCGTCCAGGAGGAGGGAGGCGACTCGGGAGTGGGCTCTCTCGCAGTAGCTCGTCGCTCACGCCAGGGCTGCATCTCCTCTGAGGAATGGGGCGGACAGGTGAGACTCTTGCCAAAGCAGGGGCGGGGTAGGGGTAGCCTCCTCTCCAAGATTACTCGGCCACGCCGCATTATCTCCAGATCGTCTAGGGGCGGGAACCTCGGAGGCACGATGGGGCCTCCAAGCGTCGACACGGTTATCTTGCAGATAAAACAAGCGTAGCAGGAGAGAAGAGCCAAGTGGGTTTACAATAATGGCGCCCAGAGAAGGAGGGATTCGACGGAAGAAAGCATATCTCGAGGCACAGCGTCTCGTCGGATCCGCAAAGCTCCATTCTTGTCGCATGACTGCGGCATAGGAGGTCCATATGATACTCTTCCCAAGGCGGGGAAGTTCAGTACAACACATAGGCCGACTGTCTCTTGAGAAACAGAAAAAAATTTTTCCTCCGGTTGGCGAGGAGGAAGGGAGACGGGAGAAAAGGCGTTTGTGCGAGCTTGAAATTCAAAAGACCACGTGGGGAGAGGCGGGAGAGAGCAAACCCTGCATCCGGGCCACATAGAATCTTTATGGGTCGAGAGTTAAGCGACCTAAGGGATGTGGAAGTAGCGGCACACTCGGATAGGAAAGGATGTGGAGGTAGACGAAGGCCAGACACAAATTGCTCAGTGAAGAAAGTACACGAGGAGGGGAGTACAAATTTCATTGATGGGATGGATGAGGCGGAAGCTTCTGTTCTTATATGTAGTGATCATCCCAATCTAACTCGGCAAAGTTTGAAACGCCTGGGAAATGCTCAGCCAACAGAGAGGCCCAGGAAGGAGAGGCCATGGAGGAAGATAACACCTTAGAGGATGGTGAAGCCAATCGCAAAGGAAAGCCAAGGGAGAAGGGACGGATCACAGCAAGGTCTCGGAGGAAATTAGTCGGCGGCGGCGGCGTTTGAGTGCTCTACTGTGATGGTGAAAGAAAGAGTCAGATGATACTTATAGGTATGGTGGGTGTGGGACATTTTCGTAAGTCCGCAACGGACGGTAGATGCAGGGTTTGGAGTAGACAAGGAACGCTCGGCGATGAGCTTCGAGAAGATAGCCAGGGGGCATTAAGGGAAAGGCATGGGCTCGATATACAAAGCGCTTCCCTAGGAAATTGTTTCAAACAGGACAAAAGTGTATGGAAGGGTCCCCAGAAGGCGGATAAGTCAAATCATCGAATGGCACAGACACGGGGGGTGACCTTTAGCCCAGACCGTCGCAGTAGAAGGGCAGCGATGGGGGGAGAAGCCACGTAGTGAAGGGAAGTAGACAAGGGAAGTCTGATCAGCGGAGCACGGTGGAAACCAACAATTAATTGGCCACAGAAAACAAGCTACAAGTACGCGAAGGGGGCGCGACACAATTGTTGAATTGCAGAGGAAATCGGAGATAAACAAGCCGAGGTTAGTATGATTACACAAATACCACCAAGGAAGGGCCGGTAGCAACGCATCAAAAAGCAAGCGGCATAACATGGTTCTAGTTACATTACATTCGGAGAAGGAGGAGACAGGTTGTCAGGAACCAACCGAGGAGAAGCCGGGCCGGTTGGTTCATCGGGAGGAGGGGCAAGGGCTTGAAGCTTCGGGGATGGCGGCAAGAAGATCTGGGGAGACACCTCTCAGGTGAGGGGAGCGGGAGGAGGAGACTGGAAGAAGCGTCATCCGCCTCGAAGGAAGGTGTCTGGCAACTCCGGGCGAGGCGGCATGTCAAGAAAGTGGCGGGGCGCCGTGTAAACCTTTATTCGTT
This sequence comes from Zingiber officinale, assembly GCF_018446385.1. Lineage (NCBI taxonomy): Eukaryota > Viridiplantae > Streptophyta > Magnoliopsida > Zingiberales > Zingiberaceae > Zingiber > Zingiber officinale. The sequence goes on along the minus strand of NC_056002.1, from coordinate 93,836,784 downwards.
CACTTGTCTCACCACCCGCCTGAACTCCAAGCGGACCATCCGCCAACCCTGAAGGAAAAAGGAAGAACGAATAGGCTTAATCAGGCCTTGACCCGCAGCTCTCTGCCAGTGTACTCTGAGGGCGTCCTTGTCTGGGTAGCCTCACATGCGTGCCGCTGGTCACTCCGCCTGAGACCACCTGGGCCGCTTGAAAGCTCACTGCAAAGATTGAAGCTGGACTTGGGAACTTGAGCTGGTGGTTCACACACTGGGCCGCACGGGCTGAGTTTGGGCCTCATCCAGTCCCATCTGTGAGGAGCTCCGACCTTCAGCCAATTCTGGCCCAGGCAAGCGGCTCGCCTCTCGGTCTTTCGATTCAGAGGAGTCGCCGCGGTGTTCCACTTGAAGCAAAGAGGACTCACTGCGCCTTTAAGCGCCTCAATGCCGCTTGATTTGTTAAGTCGAAAGAGCTGACAGGCGGAGGATTCCCCGCAGCGGGCGGACAGAGCGAGTCCGAGCCTTCGTGAGGGCTCAAGAAGAGCTGTGGAAGATAAAGGGTTCCAGTTCGAAGACGGGCCTTGAGTGCCGCATTCTCCCGTTCTAGCTCGGTAGCTGGACTACGCTCGACTACCGAACAGGCGCAAGTGCCCATGGGAGGAAAGGAGGTTATGGAAACACACGCATGCCGAGAAAAAGGAAAGGAGGAAAAAGGACTCACCGCGACCGAGAGCAAGCAGTGGGCTCTTCCGGAGGGTATTCACTTTCCCAGGCTCGGCCGCCGGTGCAGGGCGAGGGCCCGTCGACCCAGCAAAAAAAGGGGATGAGGGTGGCGGTAGGCACGTGGGTCGGATCGCCGAAGGAAGCTTCGGAGGGCCCTAAAGGCCCATCAGGAGTCGATTAGAATGGGCACGACACAAGCTAGTTGGCATCGGGAGAGAGGAGGCCGGAGGAGCAGATCGTGAATCAGGGGTTGGCATCGGGTGAAGGTGGGGTGGGTATCACGCTCGGGTGGCGCGCGATGAAGTCGATGGCGAGCCTACCTCTAAGTCATAGGCTGTTCTGGCCCAAACTTGGCTCTGAGCCAAGCTCGTGCCAAGACTTGGAGGGGAAGAAAGAACCCGCAGCTGGCAGGTGGAGGAGAAGTGGCGGGGACTGGCCGTCCTGCTATGGTAGCGTCTGCGGCGACCCAGCATGGGACGCGAGCGGAGGAGGACTGTCTGCTAGTGGGCGAGAAGCGGTCGCGATTGATCGGAGGTGGGACAATCTTTGGAGTCTCGTGACTGGGAAGGTATGGCGAAGCGGGGACAATCACAACATCGGAGGTCGGGTGCGAAATTGAGGACCGAGGCGGGTGGATCGAGGAAGGTGGCCGTGTCGCCTCGATCACGAGGGGCTTCAAGGGCAGACAATCAGGCGCTCTTGGCGAGCGAAGGAGCGGAGGATAGCGGCGGCTACAAGAATAAAAGAAAAGACACCTCGGTTAGCGAGCGTGCAAGAATAGACAACTTACCAAAGGGAGCGCCGATTTCTGCAGGGACGGGACTAAGACCGAAGGTGTATAAGATGCCTTCCAGCATCAACACAGACAAGCGAACCAGAACACCGGTCAACTTGTCCGCAGCTGCAAAGCAGGCAGATTCGTGAACATGTGGGGGAAAAGCCGGGAGGGGGCGCCACTGAGAAGGCCCGGCTAAGGGGGGAGGCGGTTTAAGAAAGAAAAAGCGGGACCTCCAGCCCTTATTGGAAGAAGGTAGGCCGTCAAAGAACTTAAAGCCTGGCTTGGCCTGAACGTTGAATATCCACGCCTCGGCTCGCCGGAAAGAGTAGAAGTGCTGGAATAGGTGAGGCGTCAAGGGAATCCGATAGATACGGCATAAGATGACGGTTCCACAGATAGCTCGAAATACATTGGGGGCAAATTGGGAGACGCCGATGCCACAATACTGGCATAAGTCTGAAATAAAGGGATGCAAAGGAAAGCGAAGACCGCCCATAATCTGATCTTTAAAGACAGTGATACAGCCTTCAGGAGGGGACGAAGGATGTTCATTGGGTGATGGGAGTCGAAGCTCATAGGATGAATCCAATCGCAGAAGGGATTGTAATACCGACAGGGCATGGTGGTCTAAATCCGAAAGATAGCATGAATACCAGGGGAGGTCCTTACCATCCATCGTCGCGGGGAAGAAGCAAGCAAGAAGAGTGGAGGCGAGAAGGATCATAGGCCAGGAACGATCAGAAGGGCGGAGTCGGCGAGCTCGGAGGCGGGAAGATGGCAAGTCTGCAGCGACAAGGACGGGAGGAGGAGGGGAACGCGTTGGAAAGGCATCGGCGATGACCTTTAGGGTTTACCCATTCAGCCCGGGCCTAGGAGCATCGAGAATCGGGGTATCTTTTGGGTAACTTGCCAGTCTAAGGGAAGTGAGCCAGGGCGTCTAAAGGTATGCCGGCGGAAGGCGTGGACCATCAAGGCAGCAAGGTGTCGGCATAAGAATAAACCTATTAAAGATGAGCGGAGTGGTAATCATGACAAGGTGTGGCTCTAAAAATCGGGGAACAGCGGGATATTTCTGCGTCGGATAATCTAGTAGAGGTGTGAGGCAGATCAGTGAGAGTTAGAAGGGGTTGGCGACGAGAGCGCCTGCTCACTTTCGGTAGTGGGCAAGCATCTCGGTGGAGAGGAGCCGCGTTTCACCACACCATGCAAAGGAAGCTCCCACTAGCGTTGCGTGCCAGGCCGAATAAGGTTCATGTTCCCTCTCCTCACATCCTATACTATCGTGATATGCTTGCAGGAAGGCGAGGGACACGGCAGAACGAGCGCAAACAACGCCCGGCCCGGTAGAAGCAATTAAGGCGGTTCGGGTGGGGCAAATGGAGGATGAAGAGCATCACATGTGTTGGGCGGGCGGCCAGTCACTGACCGGCTCCACTCGCCATCAGCGCCACCGTGTCCTCGAGGTCTCGGACCGCCATCGTGCCATCATTGCACCTCGAGTACCGAGTGCGAAGCCTGCTATAAGTCTGCTCGCTCCACGACTTTTAGGTCGGCTCTGAGAATTAGAATTAAAAGTAGGCCAGCCTCCAACCCAACACCTTTACAGGTTAGTCCAGACTCTCGCCCGGTCACGGGTTATAAGTGAGCTCTGTCCTCCGCGACACGTTGGTCATCATGATTAAAAGTGGCCCGCGTCAAGCGACAACCACTTAGGTCGGTATCGACTCTCGCCCAAGTGCGGAGGTTATAAGTGAGCTCAGCTCTCCGTCCAACGACCTTTTGGGTCGGCTCCCATGAATTAAAGAAAGTGAGCCAGTGCTCACGTGTTGGTTAGTCCTCTCGCCCGGTGTGAGTTATAAGTGAGCTGCATCCTCCCTTCTTAGGTCGGGCTCCTCGAGAATTAAAGTGAGCCCAGCTCGCCGCCCAACGACACCTGGTCGGTGAGTCGAACTCTCACCCCGGTCGAGGTTATAAGTGAGCCTCTGTCCATGCGACCCTGGTCGGCCATCATGAATCAAAGTGAGCTCTGTCCTACGCAGACGACCTTCTTGGGTCGGGCTCCCATCTCGAGAATCAAAGTGAGCTCTGTCCTCACGACCAACAACCTTGTCGGTCCGCCCCACGATCAAAATCAGCCCCTCTGCGAAATCATAAGCGAACCTGGTGCATATGCCTAACTACCTTTCCGAGATGTGCCTCACCTTGAGCGGCATTTTCCATAATCGGGTCAGCTATATTTGGATTTATGTTATGCAAATTGTAAATATGCGAAGAAACACGCAGCAAGGGTGTGAAAGGTCATCTACCCTTCTCCTACAGGCCAATATTAACTACAAAATAAGGTTTTACACGTTCATCTCGTTGCGTTTTCAAGCACTACATTGACTTTATTATCCGAAATACATGCATGAAAAGAAATCATGAAGCGACTCTAGGCTCTTACCCAAGGGCCAATTTCTAAAAATATGTTTGTTAGATGAGAATTGAGCGGAGGAGAGGGCCAAAAGGAGACGACGGTGGCCAGCGGCAAGGGAGGGATAAGGATCTGACTAGGCCCAATTTAGGAAATTTGGCAAAGCGAGCTACTATTCCCAGACGCTTTTACTCGTGGAAAGAATTGGCCGGGAATGAACACTCCAGGGAAGACTGTTGGGGATTCGGGAGCGTTCCTGAGCCGGCGCGTCAAAGATCGATGACCGCTTCTTGAGTGATAGTCGTTGCTTATCCTCAAGGCTCGCGGAGGAGGAGGCGCTTGTTCATGCTCTTGACCACAGTTCCTCGGATACTGGCGTCGCAGTTAGCCTGCAGCACCTGCCCTTCCTCGTCCTCTCCACATCCACGCAGTACTTTGCAAGGCGGCACTGGTCTTCCATGGAACGCAGAGCAGCTACCTGGCGATCTCGATCCTGAGACACGCGATTCAGCTCACGCTCTTTTGAGACAAGTAGCGTGGTGAGTTCGTTTACCATCACTCGGGAGGGTGGTTGGTCAACTTCCTGAGAAGGAGGAGGAGAATGCATCGTGTGGAGGAGCGGTTGGCGGAACGCAGGAAAGACAGCGTAAAAAAGAAGCGATAGCACGGAGAAGCAACCTTAAGGCTCCTTATAAAGAGGAATGGCAGCTGAATCCAAGCAACTAAGTGGGCGCGGCGCCCCAAGCGGCTGGCGACACAGTAAAGGAGGCATGATATCCCAAGCAACGTGACACAAAAGCTGATGCGTGACGCAGGAAGCAAGGTGCGCAGAGATATGCTGAGATCATAGAGATACGCTGAGGTAGATACACAGAGATCTGCTGAAGTCACAAAGATAGGCCGAAGTCACAGAAATGTGCAGAGGTCTAGTCAGTCAGACTGTCGTCCTCCTTCGACTAGACTTGTGGGGGAGGCTTGTGATACGGTTAGTGATGGAGGGGCCCAAGAGGAAAGGATTAGAAAAGTCCAGGCTATGTGGCGGTCAAAAGTCACGAGGAGGTGGCGGTCAATAGTCATGGCGACTTGGCGGTCAAAAAGGCGGGGCAGCCGAGCGTCGGCTGGCTCGGCTGGCGTAAGTAAGCGGAGCCAGCAGAGGCGGAGTCACTGGAAATGAGGCAGTGAGAGGGGAGATTCAGAAGTCCGGTCGATGGCGGGCCGCACGAGACAGACTGCTGAGGGCCGGAAGTCAAAGTGCAAGATACAAGTCGGCGGCTCAATGGCAGAGGCCAAGAACGGAGTATAGGCCAATGGGTCAAGAGGGTGAGTGAGCAGAGGCCCAGACAACCACCTGCGGTTGAGGGCAGAGGCTAGTCTGGTACAGCGACTAAGAGCGGACGAGCATGACAGGCAGAGGCTGAGGTAGGGCCAATGGGTCAGAAGTTCGGGCCGGCGGGGAACTCTGCTACTGATTGAGGCGCAGAGTACAAAGTGCGGGATGGTTGAACGGATGCATGTTGAAGATCGCGTAGCTATGTCTAGACAAAGGGCTGCAGTCTGCAAGTGGGAGGCACAAATGGGAACCACAGGGGTGCGGTAACGGTGAATCCGAGGGGCTAAGTCGGAGCGCGGAAGAATCTCAACGGGGGTAATCATTACATACCAACAATCACGACAGGCAAGTTCCCTGAAGCGAAAGATGCCCTCGTAGCGTGTAGCAGTAGCTGCCTCTCTCTCACTGTGGCAAAACCCAGTGCGAGGTTTCTAAGCAGAAGATGCTTTCACAACAAATGCGCATGCGAGTGTCCATGACTAGAGGACAAAGCAGGCGCCAACGCTCTACCAGGCAGGGGTTCTAGCGGAGAGGCGGATAAAGGGAGAAATCCCACGCTGTGCACGCGCACACACTCTCTCGTCACTTCTTTCCAACTTGTCCTTCGCCTCTTCTCTCTTTCCGGGGAAAAAGGACCTGACTTGCGTCGAGGGCCTGATCCGGACTTTTCCAGGTTTGTCCCCTAACATGAGGGGAGATCGTCCGAGTGTGCTGAGGGTCTTAGCGGCGTCGACCACCCGTGGGGAGCATCGCCAGCGACTTCCCAGATCCACCACGACGGCCTCGGTCCGACTCGCGACGGGATCGTGGGCAATTGGGAGAGCAGCCGATACAACACTGCATAAGTCTGAAATAAAGGGATGCAAAGGAAAGCGAAGACCGCCCATAATCTGATCTTTAAAGACAGTGATACAGCCTTCAGGAGGGGACGAAGGATGTTCATTGGGTGATGGGAGTCGAAGCTCATAGGAGGAATCCAATCGCAGAAGGGATTGTAATACCGACAGGTCATGGTGGTCTAAATCCGAAAGATAGCATGAATACCAGGGGAGGTCCTTACCATCCATCGTCGTGGGGAAGAAGCAAGCAAGAAGAGTGGAGGCGAGAAGGATCACAGGCCAGGAACGATCAGAAGGGCGGAGGGGTCGCGAGCTCAGGCCGAAAGATGGCAAGTTGCACTGACAAGGACGAGCACGGAGGAGGAGAGGGGGAGAATGAAGCGTTGGAAAGACATCGGCAGATGACCTTTAGGGTTTATAAAGCCCATTCAGGCCTAGGAAGCATCGAGAATCGGGCCGAGTATCTTTTTGGGTAACTCGCCCCGCGCCGTCTAAGGGGAAGTGAGCACGGAGGTGTACGAAAAAGGTATGGAAACTGACGTCAGGAAGCGTGGACCATAAAGGCAACGGACAGGTGTCAGCATAAGAATAAACCTATTAAAGATGAGCGCGGCGGGGTAATCATGACAAGGTGTGGCTCTAAAAAAGAAGCATCCCTCGGTAGGGGCAAGCGGGATATTTTACAGAGCTGCAAAAGCCGGGTAATCCAGTAGAGGTCGCGTAGGGAACAGGGCTGATCAGCGAAAGTTAGGAAGGCAGGGGTTGGCGACCAGGAGAGCTGCTCACTCGAAGTAGCTAGGCAAGCATCTCGGTGGAGACAGCCCCCGGGCCGGTTCATTAACCACACCAGCATGCAAAGGCACGCGAAGCTCCCACAAGCTAGAGGAGCGTTGCGTACCCAGGGCCGAATAAGGTTCATGTTCCCTCTCTCCCGCCCACATCCTATACTATGCGTGATATGCTTGCAGGAAGACCAGGGACACGGCAGAGCGAATGCAAAACTGGCAAACAACGCCCGGCCCGGTAGAAGCAATTAAGGCGGTTCGGGTGGGGCAAATGGAGGATGAAGAGAACATCACATGTGTTACGGGCGAGGAGGGTCCAGCGGGTCTCGGACCAGCGCCATCGCCACCGGTCTTGGACCGGAGTGTCATTACTGGTCTCGAACCAGCGCCATCGCCACCGGTCTCGGACCGAGTACAGTCTCGCCTAGTGCTGAGCTCTGCTCCCATCACCACCTTTGTCGGCTCCCCACGAAAATTAAAGTGAGCCCCCAGCTCTGTCCCCTTGTGAGCCCCACGCCCAACGACCTTTAGGCCCAGAAGTCCTGCACTCTCGCGGTCACGAGTTATAAGTGAGCTCGTCCTCACGCCCAACGACCTTCTTAGGTCGGCTCCCATCGAGAATTAAAGTGATCCCACGCCCAACTCTTTAGGTCGGTAGTCCTGCACTCTCGCCCGGTCACGAGTTATAAGTGAGCCCCACCTCCACGCCCAACGACCTTTAGGTCGGTAGTCCCAGACTCTTATAAGTGAGCATGCTCTCACGCCCAACGACCTTCTTAGGTCGGCTCCCATGGAATTAAAAGTGAGCCCCGCCACGCCCAACCACCTTTCGGTGGTCCCAGCACTCTAGGTGAGTTATAAGTGAGCTCTGTCCTCACGCCCAACGACCTTCTTAGGTCGGCTCCCATGCGAGAATTAAAAGTGAGCCCCACGCCCAACCACCTTTAGGTCAGACTCTCGCCTCAGTCCGAGTTATAAGTGAGCTCTGCCCTCACGCCCAACGACCTTCTTAGGTCGGCTCCCATGAGAGAATTAAAAGTGAGCCCACTCACGCCCAACACCTTTAGGTCGGTGGTCCTGCACTCGCCCAGTCACGAGTTATAAGTGAGCTCTGTCCTCACGCCCAACGACCTTCTTAGGTCGGCTCCCATGCGAGAATTAAAGTGTGCTCACGCCCAACGACCTTTTAGGTCGGTAGTCCTGCACTCTCGCCCCGGCACGAGTTATAAGTGAGCTCTGTCCTCACGCCCAACGACCTTCTTAGGTCGGCTCCCATGCGAGAATTAAAAGTGAGCCCCGCGCTCACGCCCAACGACCTTTTAGGTCGGTAGTCCCAGACTCTCGCGCCATGCGAGTCATAAGTGAGCTCTGTCCTCACGCCCAACGACCTTCTTAGGTCGGCTCCCATGCGAGAATCAAAAAGTGAGCTCTGTCCTCACGCCCAACGACCTTCTTAGGTCGGCTCCCATGCGAGAATCAAAGGTGAGCTCTGTCCTCACGCCCAACGACCTTCTTAGGTCGGCTTCCATGCGAGAATCAAAAGTGAGCTCTGTCCTCACGACCAACAACCTTTCAGGTCGGCCCCATGCGGGAATCAAAAATCAGCCCCTCTGCGAAAATCATAAGCGAACTCGGTGCATATGCCTAACTACCTTTCCGAGAGATGTGCCTCACCTTGAGCAGAGCGTTTTCCATAATCTGGTCAGCTATATTTGGATTTATTTTATGCAAATTGCAAATATGCAGCAAACACGCAGAGCAAGGGGTGTGAAAGGTCATCTACCCTTCTCCTACAGCGCCAATATTAACTACAAAATCAGGTTTTACACGTTCATCTCAGTTGCAGTTTTCAAGCACTACATTGACTTTATTATCTGAAATACATGCATGAAAAGAAATCATGAAGCGACTCTAGGCTCTTACCCAAGGGCCAATTTCTATAAATATGTTTGTTAGATGAGAATTGAGCAGGAGAAGCTGGGCCAAAAGGGGACGGATCGACGAGCGTAGCAACGCCGTTCAGCAAGGGAGGGATACAGCCTAGGCCACAAGCAGAAGCGCCGTTTGGCAAAGGAGCCACTAAGACAACTATTCCCCAGACCAGCTTTTACTCGTGGAAAGAATTGGCCCGGGGGAATGAACACTTCCGCGGGAAGACCTGTTGGGGGATTCGGGAGCGTTCACAGCTTGAGCCAGCTCCGCGCGCAAAGATCTGATGACTGCTTGCTGCTGAGTGATAGTACGTTGCTTATCCTCAAGGCCTGCGCGGAGGAGGGAGAGCGCTTGTTCATGCTCTTGACGCAACTGTTCCTGGATACCGAGTTGACGCTGCAGGCTATCCTGGCACTGCTCCTTCCTCGTCCTCTCCACATCCACGCAGTACTTCGCAAGGCGGTACTGGTCTTCCATGGAACGCAGAGCAGCTACCTGGCGATCTCGATCCTGAGACACGCGATTCAGCTCACTCTCTTTTGAGACAAGTAGCGTGGTGAGTTCGTTTACCATCACTCGGGAGGGTGGTTGGTCAACTTCCTGAGAAGGAGGAGGAGAATGCATCGTGTGGAGGAGCGGTTGGCGGAACGCAGGAAAGACAGCGTAAAAAAGAAGCGATAGCACGGAGAAGCAACCTTAAGGCTCCTTATAAAGAGGAATGGCAGCTGAATCCAAGCAACTAAGTGGGCGCGGCGCCCCAAGCGGCTGGCGACACAGTAAAGGAGGCATGATATCCCAAGCAACGTGACACAAAAGCTTATGCGTGACGCAGGAAGCAAGGTGCGCAGAGATATGCTGAGATCATAGAGATACGCTGAGGTAGATACACAGAGATCTGCTGAAGTCACAAAGATAGGCCGAAGTCACAGAAATGTGCAGAGGTCTAGTCAGTCAGACTGTCGTCCTCCTTCGACTAGACTTATGGGGGAGGCTTGTGATACGGTTAGTGATGGAGGGGCCCAAGAGGAAAGGATTAGAAAAGTCCAGGCTATGTGGCGGTCAAAAGTCACGAGGAGGTGGCGGTCAATAGTCATGGCGACTTGGTCAAAAAGCGCGATCTGTGGCTCAAAGATGTAAGGTGTTGGGAGGCAGAGTGAGAGGAGTCACTTGATCCACAGCTCGCAAAGAGGGCCCAGAAACAGAGCACATAGGCCGCTCAGTTCGGGCAGAGCTGAGCGGAGTCACCAACCACAGACTGCGGTTGAGGGCCGAAGTACAAAGTGCAGGATGCAAGTCGGCAGAGCAGGAGGCCAAGAACCGAAGTATAGGCCAATGGGCTCAAGCGCAGAGTGATCGGCGCCAACCCACGACTGCGGCTGAGGGCCGAAGTACAAAATGCGGACGCAAGGCAAGACGGCAGAGCTAAGCAGAGGCCAAGAACCGGAAGTATGGGCCAATGGGTTTGAAGCAGAGAGCTGTCGAGCGACAGACCGCGGCTGAGGGCCGAAGTACAAAGCGCAGATGCAGTTGAAGATCGGTAGAGCTATGTCTAGACAGCTAGGGGCAGTCTGCGAGTGGGAGGCCGAAATGCGAACCGAGTGCGGGGCACAACGAATCTGGAGGGCTAAGTAATACGGGAGCGGAGAATCTCAACGGTCCGTCAGGGGTAATCATTACATACCAACAATGCGAGCGAAGGCGAAGGTTCCTGAAACGAAAAGATGCCCTCGTAGCCAGTAGTAGCCGGCCAACTGTCTCTCACTACAGGGCAAAACCCAAGTGCGAAGGCGGAGGTTTCTAAACAGAAAGATGCTTTCACAACAAATAGAAGCGCGACAGGTGTCCATGACTAGAGGACAAAGCCGGGCGTCCAACGTTTTCTGACAGGAGGGCAGGTTCTAGCAGGAGGACGGATAAAAGGGGAGAAATCCCTCGTACGCAGGTACGCGCACACACTCTCTCGTCACTTCTTTCCACAACTGTTTTTCCCTTCTGCTTCTCTCTGTTCTTTCTGGGGAAAAAGGACCTGACTTGAGCGTCGGAGGGCCTGATCCGGGGACTTTTTCCCTGGGTTTCGGTCCCTAACGTGAGAGGGGAGATCGTCTGAGTGTGCGCAGGGTCCTGTAGCGGCGTCAGCCACCCGTGGGGAGCCTGCATCGCCCGCGACTTCCCGTCAACGCCCAGTCCACCGCGACCGGCCTCTGTCCGACTCAGCTTCCGGACGGGATCAAGGAGCATTGCCAATGTTACAAGAACCTATAGGGTCACACACAAAGGGCAATTAGATGGAGATTTCATTTGATGAACCAAGAGGATTAGATTCATATGATGAACCAAATTGGATTAAAAGTAATCCAAATTAGACTAATTGAGTTGGACTCAATTTGATTCATGTGTCTAATGAGTCTAATTTAGATTATGGCTCATTGAATCAATTTAATTTAATGGATAGAGATTCACTAAATTAAATTGACTTGAATCAAAAGTTGGATTTGATCAACCATGGGAGAATTTAAGTTAAGTTTGACTTGACTTGAGAGGGGAGATGAAGAGTCAAGTTTGACTTGACCTTGACTAGACCAAATGCCATGTCATTGTGACTTGGCATAGGGCCTGCCAATATTGATGTGCCACATCATCAAAGGTTACATGAGTGTGTGCCACCTCATGAGGGAGACCAAGAGTTATGACCCTTGGTATTCCATGGAGGTTTATAACCTCTCATGAGGTGGCCGTCCACATTTAGTGGTGAATGAATTTTCATTCACGTCTTCTTCTTCTTGCTCTCCCTCTCTTCCTCCTTGGCCGAACACCTTTAGAGTGCTAGCTGTAACGCCCGAAAATTCTCAAAATAATTATTAGAAATATCCTAGTATTTTTATGGAATTTTAGGATATTTTTATGTAATTTTTAGAGTAGCAGAAGTAGCAAAAATAAATAGAAAACGAAAATAGCTTACGCGGGAATTGAACCCGAGACCTATGGGTCCTATGACTTAGGGTGAACCTTAGTAACCAAGTGAACCCAGCAGGGCCGTGCTGAAAGAAAAGGGAATCAATTAGATTTATATTTGAGTTGGGTGAATCTACCACTTAATATAAATAGGGAGGAATTAAGTGAAGAGTTATTTCTTTTAACGTAACTTGTCTTCTCCTCAACCTAATTCCGCAGACCCCTCTCCCTTCCTCTTCTTCTCTCGGCGCCAACCACAGGCAAGGCTAGGGTTCCGTCCCCAAGGGCACTTTCCGGCGACGACTTCGACACGAGGACGCTTCCCTCCGCGAGAGGAACGCATAGACGCGAGAAGATTGTCGAAAGGATCGTCTCCTCTGGAAATCTAGCGATTAGAATCGTAAGAAAATCCGAACAGGAGGTAAGAAACCCCTCACCTACAGTATAAGTAGCTTCCGTGTGAATTCCATGTTTTAGATAGTAGTATATAGCTTTTCGGCACAAAGGATGCGAATTAGCGCATACCAAGTGTTCGATTAAATTACTAGCACAGTTAAAATGCAACTTAGGCATTTTAATAGCTTAGTTAAATGCAATAGAAGTATTTCACAGCTCATATAGTCTTGCTACAGCTTTTACAGGACTAGATGTCCAACGGGTCGGCTCCCACAGTCGCCTCTAGGTTTAGATAATCTAGTTCTGGGTTTAGACAACCTAGTAAAAGCAAGACAGGAATTTATTAGCTTATGTTCAGTATTTTACTTTCTCAGTGGCACTGTACTGGATTAGATATCCATTGGGTTGAGCTCCCACAGTCGTCCCTAGGTTTAGATAACCTAGTAACCCTACTAAATTCGGGACTTGCACCCGGGTCTAGTTAGGGATGCGCGCACAGCACGTACAACTGCCGGGCCCAAACAGCAGCATGATTAGTATTTTCATCTATTATATATGTAGTTTTAAACTCTCACAAAATAGTTAGGTGAAATCAGTATAACTTTAGCATTTGCTAGAATTAGCTCAGTTCATGCTTCAGTTCAGCTAACTCTTATGATTATGTATGATAGCTCTATGTTCAGTTTTATACACATGCTTTAGATGATAGTATGCCTTGACTAGCTTTGATTTCTATGTATGATAGCATGCCATGTTTTAGTCTAAACAGTACATATTTCAAATAGCATGTTTTAAAAGCATATTGCATCAAAAGCATGTTTTTGTGAGGTAGATGGTTTCTTACTAAGCTCTCAAGCTTACAGATACTATTTTCCTTATACTGCAGATAAAGGTAAAGGGAAGATGGACTAGTGGAGGCTGGAGGTCAATGTAGTGATGAAGATGTGTGTGGATGGAACTTGGAACAAAGATCTTAGGGATTTTAGCAAGTTTAACTATTAGGACTTTGTTATTTTAGTTTTTGTCGTTCAGTTTGCTTAAATGTTATGAATTAGTGGATTATGCACCATGACATGTGTAGAATTCTAGATAATTGATGTTAGGAGGCATTTCATTTAGTTTGGAATTGATATGAGTGATTTTGGCACGAAACAGTGCTAAAATCAAGCTTCTGGTGTGAAATCAGAAACCCCAATCGATCGACTGATCGATTGGGGCTTCTCAATCGATCAACCAATCGATTGAGAAGTTCGCACCGCGAACAGTAAGCTCCTGGATCGATCAGCCGATCGATCCGGATGCCTTCTGTCGCGAACAGAAAGCCCTGGGATCGATCACTGGATCGATTGGCCAGTCTGGATCGATCAGCCGATCGATCCAGAATATTGCCCGGAGCACAGTAGCGTGCTGAATCGATCACTAGATCGATCCAACCTAAGTTCCGTATACAGTAGCCACCTGGATCGATCAATGGATCGATCCGGCCATTCCAATCAATCCGTGGATCGATTGGGAGGCCTGATATCAGCAAGAAACTCTTAGTTAAGTTCCTTGACCATTGGGAGATGTAATATATGTCATGAATAGTTTAGATTACACCCCTTAGCACATGTAGAACCAAGAAATGATAATAGTTTAGCAAAATTTTAATTAGTACAGCTTCCGCACTTAGATTTAATGATGGTCATGGAATAGTTAGCACAGCATAATGTGACGGTTCGGCCTTACAGCCTAGTCAGTAGAAGGCGGGTCGTTACAGAGTGGTATCAGAGCCAAGTTCCATACCTCCTTCACACACATCAGCATTGAACCTGCAGCTTCCAAGTAAGAATACCTCTCACTTTGTTATGTTTATTGCTTTCCTGTTTGTAGATAACTAAAGTATGCTTATCTGTGGTAGTAACTAACATGATAGTATTAGCTATGTAAACATGATGCTTTAGTTATGTATGTCCTCTCTTTCTTTAGAAATGGCAAGAGGACGCCCAGCTAGAAGGGCACCAGCTACTGAGCCCCAGCACGAGGCAGGCAGTTCAGTGCCTCCCCCAGACCTTACAGCATTAGTGGCTCAGTTACAGCAGCAGCTAGCTGAACAACAACAGGAGATAGCCACCTTAAAGGCTAATCAGCAGAATACCCTCACAGTCACCCCGGAACCAAACCTAGCAACGCCAGTAGTCTTAGAGGTTCCACCAGTCCAGCCTACAGCACCAGTAGCCCCAGCAACAGAGGCAAGAAGAGAAGCCTATCTGATCCAGTGGCAGAGAGTCAAGCCAGAGAATTTCTCAGGCACTAGTGAACCATGGGATGCTCAGGCCTAGTTCAAAACACTGGAGAGTACGATGGAGCTTCTGGACTGGCCAGAACATGAGAAGGTGAAGTACGCCTCCTTCTGCTTGACAGGAGATGCATGTATGTGGTGGGAGAGAATTAGAGCGAAGCGCCCAGTAAACCAGATGACATGGGCCGACTTCGAGAAAGAATTCTTCGAGTTCTTTCACATGCGGGTCACGAACCGCCACTACGACGAGTTCACAGAGTTTCGCCAGGGCAACCTTTCAGTGGAGGAAGCCGTGAAGAAATTCAACAGATTGGCTCGTCTATGCCTGAACTAGTCAGCACAGAAAAAGAACGAGTTCGGTTGATGCTCAAGATGCTGAGGCCGGAAATAGCAATGAACGTGGCTGGCGACGTTCATAGGCTGCAAACCACCGAAGAACTAGTCAGCAGTGCTCTAACCACCGAGCACTACCAGAATAATATCAAGCAGCAGAAGCAAGTCCTCTCAGAGTCTAAAGGGCAAGGAGGCTCAGGTACTCAGAAACAACAGGGCCACAGCTCTAACTGGAAAGGGAACTCCAGCAACAAGCGCAAACCAGGGAGTTACCCAAAGGGAGGACCAGCCAGCAAACAGCCTAGTTATCCCAAGTGTGCTACTTGTGGGAAATTTCACCCAGGAGTTTGTCGCAAGGGCACACGAGGATGCTTTGAATGTGGACAAGAAGGGCATATGGCTAAGCAATGCCCGAACAAGACTAGTCTTCCTCAACCACAGCCGATTCAGTATGGAGGCCAGCCAGCTCAGTTACATCAGATGCAGGCCACTTTAGATGGTCCACAGATCAGCCAGGGTAGACTAAAAGCCCCTCCAGCTACGACCAATGCGAGGATCTACTCACTGACCAGAGAGGACGTAGCAAATGCCTCGACAGTTGTTATAGGTCAGATTAGTATTTTACAGCAAAGTACAATTGTCTTATTCGATACTGGGGCAACCCATTCTTATATATCTAGGGCATTTGCAAAGAAGTTAGCGATACCCCCAGAGGTACTCAGTAGTCAGTTTCTGACGACATTACCTTCGGGAGAAATTATGGCATCCACGCACTGGCTCAGAGCAGTGCCAGTCATCATAGCAGACAGAGAACTCTTTTGTGATCTGATAGTGCTAGACATGACTGATTACGATGTCATTTTTGGGATGGACTTCCTGATCAGATGCGGTGCCTCTATAGAGTGCCGTAAACAGAAAGTCGTATTCCAACCGGAAGCAGAAGCACAGTTCGAGTTCATCGGGGAACCCAAGAGAAAAGCCAAGAAATTTCTCTCAGCTATGAAGGCACAGAGATTAATGGATTCAGGGTGTACGGGATTTTTAGCACATGTAGTCAGTACCGGTCAGGACAAGGACCAACAGCTAGCAGAGGTCCGAGTCGTATGTGACTACTCAGCAGTCTTCCCTGAAGAGTTACCAGGCTTAGCACCAGACAGGGAGATTGAATTCGAGATAGAACTCATTCCCGGTACAAATCCTATCTCCAAAGCGCCTTACCGCATGGCTCCAGCAGAACTGAAGGAACTTCATGAGCAACTACAGGAGCTGCTTGACAAATGCTTCATACGCCCTAGTCACTCACCATGAGGAGCGCCTGTATTGTTCGTGAAGAAGAAGGACGGGAGCATGCGCCTGTGTATAGATTACCGGGCACTGAACCAAGTTACCATCAAGAACAGGTATCCTCTTCCCATAATAGATGACCTGTTCGATCAGCTAAGGGGAGCAGCAGTGTTCTCTAAGATAGACCTCTGATCAGGTTATCATCAGGTGAAAGTTAAAGAAGGGGATATACCCAAGACAACATTCAGGACTAGATACGGACACTACGAGTTCGTAGTCATGCCCTTTGGCGTGACAAATGCTCCAGCTACTTTCATGGACCTCATAAACAGGGTATTCAGAGAATACTTAGATAAGTTCGTTATCGTATTCATCGATGACATTCTTATCTATTCAGAAACTCAGGAAGAACACGCAGAACACTTGAAAATAGTATTGCAGACCCTTCGGCAGAACCAGCTGTATACCAAGTTCACGAAGTGTGAATTTTGCTTAGATCAGGTGTCCTTCCTGGGTCACATCATCTCAAAGGATGGTATCATGGTAGATCCCAGTAAGATAGAAGCTGTGAGTAGTTGGGAAAGATCCAAGAACGCTAGTGAGATCAGAAGCTTTCTGGAATTAGCAGGTTATTACAAGAAGTTCGTAGAAGATTTCTCCAGGATAGCCTCCCCACTGACAGCTCTTACCAGAAAGAACAGAAGATTTCAGTGGACTGAGGACTGTGAGAACAGCTTTAGCGAGCTAAAGAGGAGATTGACTAGTGCACCTATTCTGACTCTACCAGAAAACACAGGCAGCTTTGATATATATAGTGATGCCTCTAAGTTGGGACTAGGAGCAGTGCTGATGCAAAATGGCAAGGTGATCGCCTATGCCTCCAGACAACTCAAGGATTATGAGAGGAATTACCCTACTCATGACATTGAGCTTGCAGCAGTGGTGTTCGCTCTCAAGATTTGGAGACATTACTTGTATGGAGCTCAGTGCAGAGTGTATACAGATCATCAGAGTCTAAAGTACTTCTTCACTCAGAAGGATCTGAATATGCGACAGCGCAGATGACTAGAGCTGGTTAAAGACTACGACATAGACATCCTCTACCACCCAGGAATAACAAATAGGGTAGCAGACGCACTTAGCAGAAAGTCCAGTGCTACCTTATTATCTCTAGCAGCCATGTCACCACCCCTACAGAAAGAGATCACAGATTTTGGTCTCGAACTTATAGTTGGACAGCTCTCTACTATGACATTAGAGTCTACCTTGCTTGGTGACATCCAGACAGCTTAGGAGCAGGATCTTAATATTCAGAAAATCAAGTAAGGATTAGCAGAATCAAAAAGTGGAGAATTCAGAGTGTCCGCTAGCGGGGTGTTGTGTTTTGGTGACAGACTATGTGTTCCAGATTAGGAGGAACTACGAAGAAAGATTTTAGATGAGGCTCACAAGACTCCCTATGCGATGCATCCTAGCTCCACCAAAATGTATCAGGACTTGAAGAAACGTTTTTGGTGGCCTGAGATGAAGAGAGACATCGCTCGATATGTCAGCACCTGCCTAACCTGTCAGAGGGTTAAGGTAGAACATCAGAGACCAGGAGGAGTTTTACAGCCCATTCAGATTCCAGAATGGAAGTGGGAAGATATTTCTATGGATTTCATAGTGGGACTACCCAGAACCACGAATGGTTTTGATACTATTTGGGTAATAGTCGACAGGTTGACTAAATCAGCCCACTTCTTAGCTATCAGGATATCATACTCCATGGAACAGCTAGCACAGTTGTATCTCAAGGAGATCGTTAGACTACATGGAGTCCCACGAACCATTATTTCAGACAGGGACAGTAGGTTCACATCACACTTCTGGGAGTGTGTACAGTCAGCTTTGGGCACGAAGCTAAAGTTCAGCACAGCCTTCCATCCTCAGACAGATGGACAGACGGAGCGAGTAAATCAGGTACTCGAAGATATGCTCCGAGCATGTGCCCTAGATTTCAAAGGAAGTTGGTGCAAATATCTGAGCTTAGCAGAATTTGCATACAACAACAGCTATCAGGCCACTATCGGCATGACACCTTACGAGGCTCTCTATGGGCGGAGGTGTAGATCTCCAATCTGCTGGTATGAGAGTGGTGAACAGAAAGAACTAGAACACCAGACAGATCTAGTAGCAGATACCACAGCAGCTATACAGCAGATCCGCCAGAGGATAGAGACAGCTCAGAGCCGCTAGAAAAGCTATGCTGATACACGGCGCAGACCTTTAGAGTTTTCAGTTGGGGATTCAGTGTTCCTCATAGTAGCTCCCATGAAGGGAGTAATGCGTTTTGGGAAGAAGGGCAAGCTAAGTCCCAGATATGTGGGACCATACCTTATCAGCAGAAGAGTTGGCAAGGTAGCATATGAGCTAGAGCTACCACAAGAGATGTCAGCCATCCATAATGTATTTCATGTCTCTATGCTGAAGAAGCATATCCCAGATGCCACCCAGGTGATTGAGCCCCAGTCGGTACCAGTCCGCGAAGACCTCAGCTATGATAGTCGGCCTATTCAGATAATAGACCGAGCAGTTAAGAAATTGCGGAACAAGGAGGTACCATTAGTAAAAGTCATTTGGCAAAATCACTCAGCAAAAGAGGCAACTTGGGAGACAGAAGCTAGTATGAGGCAGAAGTACCCAGAGTTATTCTAAGTTCGAGGACGAACTTTTTATAAGGTATGGGGGATTGTAACGCCCGAAAATTCTCAAAATAATTATTAGAAATATCCTAGTATTTTTCTGGAATTTTAGGATATTTTTATGGAATTTTTAGAGTAGCAGAAGTAGCAAAAATAAATAGAAAACGAAAATAGCTTACGCGGGAATTGAACCCGAGACCTATGGGTCCTATGACTTAGGGTGAACCTTAGTAACCAAGTGAACCCAGCAGGGTCGTGCTGAAAGAAAAGGGAATCAATTAGATTTATATTTGAGTTGGGTGAATCTACCACTTAATATAAATAGGGAGGAATTAAGTGAAGAGTTATTTCTTTTAACGTAACTTGTCTTCTCCTCAACCTAATTCCGCCGACCCCTCTCCCTTCCTCTTCTTCTCTTGGCGCCAACCACAAGCAAGGCTAGGGTTCCGTCCCCAAGGGCACTTTCCGGCGACGACTTCGACACGAGGACGCTTCCCTCCGCGAGAGGAACGCATAGACGCGAGAAGATTGTCGAAAGGATCGTCTCCTCCAGAAATCTAGCGGTTAGAATCGTAAGAAAATCCGAACAGGAAGTAAGAAACCCCTCACCTGCAGTATAAGTAGCTTCCGTGTGAATTCCATGTTTTAGATAGTAGTATATAGCTTTTCGGCACAAAGGATGCGAATTAGCGCATACCAAGTGTTCGATTAAATTACTAGCATAGTTAAAATGCAACTTAGGCATTTTAATAGCTTAGTTAAATGCAATAAAAGCATTTCACAGCTCATATAGTCTTGCTACAGCTTTTACAAGACTAGATGTCCAACGGGTGGGCTCCCACAGTCGCCTCTAGGTTTAGATAACCTAGTTCTGGGTTTAGACAACCTAGTAAAAGCAAGACAGGAATTTATTAGCTTATGTTCAGTATTTTACTTTCTCAGTGGCACTGTACTGGATTAGATATCCATTGGGTTGGGCTCCCACAGTCGTCCCTAGATTCAGATAACCTAGTAACCCTACTAAATTCGGGACTTACAAACCCGGGTCTAGTTAGGGATGCGCGCACAGCACGTACAATTGCCGGGCCCAAACAACAGCATGATTAGTATTTTCATCTATTATATATGTAGTTTTAAACTCTCACAAAATAGTTAGGTGAAATCAGTATAGCTTTAGCATTTGCTAGAATTAGCTCAGTTCATGCTTCAGTTCAGCTAACTCTTATGATTATGTATGATAGCTCTATGTTCAGTTTTATACACATGCTTTAGATGATAGTATGCCTTGACTAGCTTTGATTTCTATGTATGATAGCATGCCATGTTTTAGTCTAAACAGTACATATTTCAAATAGCATGTTTTAAAAGCATATTGCATCAAAAGCATGTTTTTGTGAGGTAGATGGTTTCTTACTAAGCTCTCAAGCTTACAGATACTATTTTCCTTATACTGCAGATAAAGGTAAAGGGAAGATGGACTAGTGGAGGCTGGAGGTCAATGCAGTGATGAAGATGTGTGTGGATGGAACTTGGAACAAAGATCTTAGGGATTTTAGCAAGTTTAACTATTAGAACTTTGTTATTTTAGTTTTTGCCGTTCAGTTTGCTTAAATGTTATGAATTAGTGGATTATGCACCATGACATGTGTAGAATGCTAGATAATTGATGTTAGGAGGCATTTCATTTAGTTTGGAATTGATATGAGTGATTTTGGCACGAAACAGTGCTGAAATCAGAGCTTAGGTGTGAAATCAGAAACCCAAATCGATCGGCCGATCGATTGGGGGTTCTCAATCGATCAACCGATCGATCGAGAAGTTCGCACCGCGAACAGTAGACTTCTGGATCGATCAGCCGATCGATCCGTTGCTTTCACGAACAGAAAGCCCTGGGATCGATCACTGGATCGATTGGCCAGTCTGGATCGATCAGCCGATCGATCCAGAATATTGCCCGGAGCACAGTAGCGTGCTGAATCGATCACTAGATCGATCCAACCTAAGTTCCGTATACAGTAGCCACCTGGATCGATCAATGGATCGATCCGGCCATTCCAATCAATCCGTGGATCGATTGGGAGGCCTGATATCAGCAAGAAACTCTTAGTTAAGTTCCTTGACCATTGGGGGATGTAATATATGTCATGAATAGTTTAGATTACACCCCTTAGCACATGTAGAATCAAGAAATGATAATAGTTTAGCAAAATTTTAATTAGTACAACTTCCGCACTTAGATTTAATGATGGTCATGGAATAGTTAGCACAGCATAATGTGACGGTCTGGCCTTACAGCCTAGTCAATAGAAGGCGGGTCGTTACACTAGCACACTCTAAGTGTTTTCTCCATCTCTATTGTTCGTGTGGATACACATAGAGGGGTGTTCACTTGACACCCTTGAGATCCGGCATCTTCTTGGACGAGCGAGATAAGCGAAGGGCTTCGCTACAAAGGTATATCTCTCTTTCATGTAGATCTAGAGTAGATCTAGGATTAGAAAAAACATGTACACGAAAATTTTATCTTTGCACGGATCCGGTGGCATGAGACTTCGGGGTTTCCGCAACGCAAAAAGCGGTTTTTGCGGCTCGAAAGTCCCAACAGAGCAGTCAGAAGTTAAGGGGACGTGACAGTCAGAAGTCAAGAGAATGTGTGTTGGTTGCTACTCGGAATACCGTCCTAGTTCCCTTGTACAAAAATTTGTACAGACATAGAACTATCCTAGATACCCATGTGTTCTACTAAAGTTAAATTTGGATTGCAAACGATGCTTAATATTATTAATCCAAATTTTTCCTTTAGAAGTTAAACTTGAATTGGGAACGAAACTTAACATTCTTACTTTAAGTTCAACCGATGTGATCTTCCTAAGTTAAACCATATTACAAAAATTAACAAATATCTATTTCAAAGATCGGCTCCCAGGTCAAACATGGCGAGACACTAGGCCTTCTTGGGTATAGGATCATCCACCACTGCCTCGACAAAGTCTTTCAAAGAAATCGGATATTTAACTTCTTATAGCAAACAAGGTTTAACAATAAAGATCTCAATAGAAACACATTATCAAAACATGAAATCGAAACGAAAATCGATAACAAAAATGATAATTAAAATTGATAACATCTTGTGTTTGGTTTTACAAGATCTATACAAAAGGATGCACTAGTTATGATGCGGAAACTTATAATTAGTTATACCTCTTGTAACTTATAGACCTCTTGATCTTCTATTATATTTCTCTTCTTATCTCGGACGTCGTGTGGGCGACGATCTACCAAGACGAGAATCCACCCAAGCCTTCTCTTCCTTCCAAGTTTCGACCACCAACTTTCTCCAAGAGATGAAGAACTTCGGCCACTAACCAAGCTCCAAGGGATGCTAAGAAATAAAACCTCCTTTCTCTACTTCTTCTCCAAGCTAAATCCGGCCACCAAAATCTCCCCAAGAGTTGATGCCGCCGGCCACCAAAGAAGAAGAGAAAAGGAGAAGAGGAAGGATGAGGGTCGACCACCACCAAGGAAGAGAGGAGAGGAATAATAGATGTGTTGTGAGGTGAGGCATCTCTACCCTCTCTTTTATATTCCTTTGTTTTGGCAAATAAGGAAAGTTTTAAACATAATTAAAACTTCCTTATATTCTTTACCAATGTCTAAGAAGGAAAATTTTATTAAAACTTCCTTATAAACCTTTAATGGTCGGCCCCTACCTAGTCCTCCAAATAAGGAAAGTTTTAAACAAAAAATTAAAACTTCCTTAATTGTTTCCGGTAAGAAATTTTAATTAAAAAATTTATTTCTTTAAATCCCTTCATAGTTGGTTATAAAAGGAAAGTTTTATAAATTAAAATCTCTCTTTTAAAACATGTGGATGGTTACAAAAAGAAAAGTTTTATCAAAAATTAAAATCTTCCTTTAAGTTACAAATAAGGAAAGGTATCAAATATTTCTCTTAATCTTTTATAGAAAGGTATAAAAGAAAAGATTTATAATTTTAAAACACTCTTTTAAAATCATGGCTTCCACATAAGGTAAGATTTAAAATTTATCAAAAAATTAAAATCTTCCTTTTAACTACAAATAAGGAACGATATCAAACTTTACTCTTAATCCTTTGTAGAAAGCTACAAAAGGAAATATTTATAATTTTAAACTCCCTTTCAATGTGAATGTGGCCGACCACCTTTGCTTGGGCTCCAAGCTAGGGCCGGCCACAACTTGAACCCATCTAACCTTGGTTTGGCCGGCCTTAGCTTGGGCTCCAAGTTTGACTTGGCCGGCCACCTTAAGGTGGGTAAGAAGTTGGGTTTGGTGGATATAAGACTTTATAAATAAGAGGCTACAATAGGGACAGAGAGGAGGAATTGATTTTGATCTCTCGATGAGCTTGAGCTTCCCGTGTTCACCCCGAACACCCAACTCAAGTTTATCAATAATAACTCATACCACTAAAGAGTTATTATTGCACTACCGCACCAATCCCATATTACTATATGGGCTTCTTCTTATCATGAGTGTATTAGTTTCTCTGTGTTTAAGATATCGAATGTCCATTAATTAAATGAGTTACTGACAACTAACTTAATTAATATTTAGCTCCAAGAGTAGTACCACTCAACTTCATTGTCATGCCGGAGTAGGTTCACCTGCAGAGTTTACATGACAATCCTTATGAGCTCCTCAAGGGGACATCATCAATCTAGATTACTAGGACACAGTTTCATTCTATAGTCAACAACACACCATATAAATAATATCATTTCCTAACTTATCGGGCCTATTGATTTAACGAGCTAAATCACACCCTTTGATAAATTAAAAAAATAAATATTAAGTATATGTACTTGTTATTATATCATGATTACGAGTACATACTTTCATAATAACAGAGATATTATTCTTTTATATAGTCAGTATAAAAAGAAACTACCTCAAATGATCTTGCTCAATACACTCATAGTGTACTAGTGTAATTTATTAGTCAAGATAAACTAATACCTAATTACACTACAACTACTCCAATGGTTTGTCCCATTCCATCTTTGTCGTGAGCAACTGTTTATAATTTATAAGGAACTGATATCATGAACTTCTGTGTGTGTCACCACACACCATGTTATCTATAATATAAATTAATTGAACAATTACACTTAACATATAAATGTAGACATTTGACCAATGTGATTTTTATTTCTAAATAAATGTTTATACAAAAGCTAGGCTTTTAGTATATATTCCAACAACGTGATAATCGGAAGTTAAGGAGATGTGACAGTTGGAAGTAAAGGTGACGTGACAGTTAGCAGTTGGAGAAAGAAGAGGTAGGACCGTCTGACGACATTAGCAGCATGGTTCCCTGTCAGGTTCTCACAGGCTGAGATACCCAGGTCTGAGACATGGGGACAATCAGGGTGATACCTGACCGGCTCCGACTGGTCAGGCTTCCACGGCTCGATTATATTCAGGCATGGTTCTCTCAGTAGGCCAACTCCTGACCATCCTGAGCTTCTTCTAGTCATATCCGGGTGAGACAGAAGACACTAAACGACAACAATGTCAGAAATCACAATTGCTTGTCAGAAAATAATTGTTGTATATCAGGGAATATTCTAAGGATCAACTATTACCTGCGAGTGGAACCTTCTTCCCGCCCATAAAAGGATGTCACGTGTAGATAAGTTCTGACACTCAAAATTTTTGACATTGCTCAGGCTCCAGAAGTATGCACAGTCATATAAAAAGGGAGGTCTTTTCCCTTGCGCAGGTACGCTTTCTCGCACATTCGCACTTATCTTTTACTTTTCTTTCTCCTTCGTACACTGTTCTTATGAGGAAAAAGGACCTAACTTGAGCGTCGGAGGGTCTGCTCCGGGGACTTTTTCCATGATTTCTGGCTTCTAACGTTCCGTGTGCTTGTCTAAGTGTGCGCAGAGCTCAAGTACTACTGGCTCAGTCATCGTTGTCCGTCAGCACTACGTGGGGATCTGTTCTTGTGGGCGCATACGAGAAGGATGTCCCAGTCACCTCTCCATTAACGCCAGCAATAGCTCATCTGATTTTCATCTGACTCAGATTTCAAACTGGATCACTATACATCGATAATGGCAAATCAAATCCCTCTTACAGAATGTGGAATGCATCCCTCATTGAGAATTCAGCATCTATCGCTGGAATCATGGACACAAAATGACAACACGGATAAAGGTACGACAAACTATATCCGTCAGATGCAAAAACGACATAGACAAAAGTGTTGTTGTTGCTGAAGCAAGGAACAACAACAAGCCGATACCAACTCTGGTCCTCGATTCTTCTCGTGCAGTTCATGAAACTTGCCCACATACTATATTCGTTACTATAGGAATCAGGGTCTGAAAAATGGGAGGGTGACAAAGATTGGGAAGGGAGACCATAGCTTCCACTTGCAAAGTTCGGATCCACCAAGCGGATTGTGTAGTTTACGTACGATATCTGAGTGATCAAGTAGTGTGTGGAGCCGATGGACAATGGACATGGTGGTTTTGTTGCCGTCACAGGTGAGCTCGAACTCCGATCCCCGCACTGACGCGGATTAGTTGTTCGACGAAATGGGTAGCTGATGTTGTGGAACATACCACAAGAGAAGGGAGCACAAGCTCCCTGGTTCCCCTGCTGCTGTTGTTGCCCCGTAGTTGTAACAACATTCTGGGACAGGAGGAAGAAGAGCAGCGGCAGAAGCAGAGCGGAGGAGCTGCGCCATGAATCTAATGATGCTTTGGAGGCCATGGCCATGCAAAGGAGCATTGTCCATTCTTAAGATCTGATCCTTAAATACTTCGAAAATCTAAATTTCTATGGACCATGTCGGTAAAGTTTTAAAATTACTAAATTGTGTATTCATTTTTTATTTTATCTTAGTTTTTAAATCAATTCGATTAAAAAATAAAAATCAGTCAATGGATTTTTTTTTAACCGAATCGATTTCTTTCTTTTCAAAAAATTCATCAACTGATTTTGATCAAAATCGGTTGATGAATCTAAAGAGTTCAGAATGATACGAAATTAGTTTCTATATATTCATCTAGTTCTCTTAATTGTAAAAATACTATCAAATATCAATTTGACTCATTATATGATGTAATGATTTTTTTAACACGAATTAATTTTTTAAATATATTTATGTTTAAAAAATCACTGCTCTTAACATATTTGGTCAAATTGATATTTGATAGTATTTTTATAATCAAAAGAATTAGATGAACATATATAAATTAATTTCATGTCATTATAAAATTTCTAAATCTATCAATCAATTTTGATCGAAATTAGTTGATATATTTTTTGAATACATGAAAAATCAATTAGATTGGAGTCGAACCAGGATAAAATGAAAAGTGGATACTTAATTTAATAATTTTAAAATTACAGCTTTTTATTGAGCCACATATATATAAATTTGCAAACTACCCATTTCATGTAGGGAAGTTTTAAAATGATCAAATCACATACTTATTTTTAATTTTATCTTTATCAGTCGACTCGTATTATGGAACAATCAAATTGATTTGGTTTTGTATCGAAATATCAAATTTTTAATCAAATCAATGAGTTTTGAAATCAGTCGAACTGATTTAATTAATTTATTTTTTTTATTTTTTAAAATCAAAATCGATTTTAGATTAAATCTGTTGATAAACCAAACGATCTTGGATTGATATGAAACTAATTCTTATGTGTTCGTCTATCTCTCTTAATTATATCCATGTCCTCAAATATCAATTTGACATTTCGTACATCGGTCGATTTTGTCCAAAATTGGCTAATGGACCAAATCATCTCGGATTGACATGAAACACGTTCTTATATGTTCGTCTACCTCTCCTGATTATATCTATACTCTCAAACTTTAATTTGACCAAATATATTAAGAGTAATAATTTTTTGAACACGAATATATTTAAAAAATTCAATTCATGTTAAAAAATATTATTTTCGATATATTTAGTCAAATTGAAGTTTTAGGGTGCATAGATATAATCAAGAGAGGTAGACGAATATATAAGAACATGTATAATATCAATCCGAGATCATTTAATCTACCAATAGGTAAATCTAAGATCATTTAGACTATCAATCGATTTAATCTAAAATTAAATTTGATTTTTTAAAAAAATAAAAAAGTTCGACTAATTTAAAAATTTATTCGATTGATTGGATTAAAAATTTAACGTTTCGTTACAAAATCAAATCTATAATTTTAGTTGACTGATAAGTTAAAATCGAAAATACATATCATCATTTTTAAATTTTTTTAAATAAAATGGATATTTTATAAATTTAAATACGTGGTTCAATAAAAACAGTGGTTAATTAAATTATATCCATTATTTATTTTTGCGATCTTAATTTGTACTAAAAACAATTAACTGAAATGTCAAACTCATCGACACATGCCCATTTACTCATCTTCTTCTTTGTTTTTCCATTGGAATACAGTTCTAAAGTTTTCCAGTGAAAATTTTAGCTTTCGAGAGAGGATGTTGAGGGAGCAAATTCACATGAAAGTCGAGACTTTGCTTCATTATTTTTTCCGAGCAATATCAACCAAAAAATCATTCACAGATTTATATTTGGTCTAAATAGCATCCATCCAAATCAGGCGATTGTCATTTTTCATAATTTGAAGGAGTTAAAATCATATTTTCTACCCTTCGTACTCCCATATCTCTGTTAGCTTCTCTGTTGTCACCGTAAAAGTTTTATGTTAAAAAAAAAAAAAAATTATATTAAATTATATCTGTTATTTACTAAGATATATATTTTTTTCGCAATCTTAATTTGTAACTTTAGGATCTTTCTATTATTCTATAAGCTTTTTGGGAATCCAAGCTAGAATAAGGAAGCCTAAAAGTCAGGTTGAATCATCAGGAAGATGAGTATTATGTTTCACCTTGGAAAAGAAGTCTCTCAATTTGGGGATAGGCTCACATTCATCGACAATTTTAGTATTAATGAATCAAAAATTCAAAAGGAATTTTGGCATTATCACCATTTCACCCCAATAATCATCGAGCATTACTAAATAAATGTCAATACAATACCTTTCTTACATTATTTGAGAAGAAGATTCAGTGTATAATTAGTCAATTCTTGAAATTTAATTACCACTTGAAAATCAAAGTCCTTTTGTCAACCCAAGCTTCCTGAAATTTACAAGCAGCAGAAATTTCCACAATGGTAAAGACAATGCGTGTGGAAAATTAAATCTCAATTAATTATGAGACAAAGTCATTGTTGACCTTGACTTCTACACACAAGTTGCATATTTCCTCTTTAAGTCCCAACTGCAATGGGATGCTTTTCACCTCCCCTATCCTCCCTTAATCAAATTTCACCGGCCATGAATGGCCTACTGATCTACCCATTTCCACTATGCCTTCTCCTACTGCTACATCTCCATGCTAATTCCAAAGCCATTAATATCTTGTCTCATGGTAATAGATGATGATAAAAGATGAATATGTTCATCTCTAACATCCCCGTCAATTTGTCCCAGGACTAATACAGAGGAAGTAAATCATGAACGGCTACTAATATTTGGAATAATGACTAACACATCAGGGAGACATTTACCTCGGCTTTATCGAGATTCGAACCCCAAACCTTATGGTGACAACACCTCATGCGCTAGCTACTAGACCCATTCGAGGGGACATAAACTAAGGCAGGGTAAACTTTTTAACGTAACTGGGCCCACCGTTTCACGGCTCCATACCCTAAAAACTCCTGAAGGGATTTTTTGGGGAGCCTCATACCACGTATCCGACGGATAAAGAGTTGATAAGAGGACTCGAACTCGGCACCTCAGTCAACATTGCCCCAAATTGGGAACTTTTAATTGATAAGAGCCTGCGTAGGTGGGGGCTTGAACCTGACACCTGAGTGAATGGATAACAACATCATAACCAGAGCACCCCTAGTTCAGTTGTAAAAACTAAGGTAGGGTAAACTTTTTATAGTGACTGGGTCCACCGCTTCGCGGCCCCATACCCCAGAAACCCCCAAAGGGATTTTTTAGGGAGCCTCAGTACCACTTGGTTGATAAGAGCGTTCCACCGCTAAAGCGGTGACCTCAGTCAACAGGCCCCAAATTGGGGACTTTTAATTGATAAGAGCCTGCGCAGGTGGGTGTTGGATGCTACTCGGAATTCCATTCTGTTTTCCTTGTACAAAAATTTGTACAAGCACAGAACTTTTCCTAGCAACCCATGTGCTTTTCATAAGTTAAACTTAGATTACAAACGAAACTTAACATTATTAATCCAAGTTCATCCCATGTGATCTTCAAAAGTTAAACTTGGATTGCAAACGAAACTTAATATTATTAATCCAAGTTCAACTCATGTGTTCATCAGAAGTTAAACCATATTATTAAATATCTATTTCAAGGATTGACTTTCAGGTCATTGGCGAGACACTCGACCTTCTTGGTTATAGGACCATCCACCACTTCATAGACAAAGCCTTTCAAAGAAATTGAATATTTAAACTCCTCACAGTAAACCCTAGGTTTAACTAAAGAGACCTCAATCGAAGCACAAAATCGAAACACAAAATTGTTAGCCTCTTGTGTTGGTATTTCGGGATCCATACAAAGAAAAACTAAACTAGTTTCGCTGCGGAATAAAGAACTAGTTATACCTTTCTTCATAGACAAAGATCTCTTGATCTTCTGCTGTATTCCTCTCCTCTTCTTGGACGTCATATGAGCGACGATCTACCAAGACGACACCACCCAAGCTCCTTCTTTGCCTACAAGTTTCTGCCACCAAGGAAACAAAGAGCCGCCGGCCACCAAGGATATATAAGGTAGAATCCCTCCTTCTCTTCTTCTTCTCCTTCAAGCAACCGACCACCAATGAATCAAAGAGGCGCCGACCCTAAGTTTGAAGAGGTAAAGAGAAGAGCCGACCACCAAGGATAGAACAAGAGAGGAATTATGTAGATCATTATTATTCCTCTAAGGCACCATCTATCCTCTTTTATAATCCTTGGTAATGGTTAAAAAGGAAAGATTTTAACAACAATTAAAATCTCTCTTTTAAATTTCCTATTGTGGATGGCTACAAAAGGAAAATTTTAAAATTAAAAATTTCTCTTTTAAACATTGTAGATGGCTAAAAAAAAGGAAAGATTTTTAAAATTAAAATTTTCTTTTGAATCCCTTGTGGATGTCTTCAAAAAAGAAAAGTTTTAAAATCTCTCTTTTAAATCCCTTGGAGGATAGCTATAAAAGAAAAGATTTTAAAATTAAAATGTCTCTTTTAAATCCCTTTGTGGCTATAAAAGGAAAGTTTTAAAATTAAAATTTCTTTTTTAAAAAATTATAGATGACTACAAAAAAGAAAATATTTTAAAATTAAAACTCTATTTTAATTCCTTGTGGGCGGCCCCTTGCTTGGGCACCAAGCAAGGCTTGGCCGGCCACCCCTTGGGCTCCAAGTAAAGCTTGGCCGACCCCTTGCTTGGGCACCAAGCAAGGATGTGGCCGACCCATTACTTGGGTAAGGAGTGGGGCTTGGGTGGATGCGAGACTTTATACATTGAGGCTACAACAGGGACCTAGAGGAGGAATTGGTTTTGGCCTCCTGATGAGCTTGAGCTTCCTGTGTTCGACTCGAACACCCAACTCAAGTTCATCAATGATAACTCATACCACTAAAGAGTTATTATTGAACTACCGCACCAATCCCATATTACATTATGAGCTCCTTCTTATCATGAGTGCGTTAATCTCCCTGTGTTTAAGATATCGAATGTCCATTAATTAAATGAGTTACTGACAACTCACTTAATTAACATCTAGCTCCAGGAATAGTACCACTCAACTTTATTGTCATGTCAGAACTAAGTCCATCTGTAGGGTTTACATGACAATCCTTATGAGCTCCTCAAGGGGACATTATCATCCTAATAAATAGGACACAATTTTCTTCTATAATCAACAACACACCATATAAATAATATTATTTCTCAACTTATCGGGCCTATTGATTTAACGAATAAATCTCACCCATTGATAAATTAAAGAAATAAATACTAAGTATATGTGATTGTTATTATATCGGGATTAAGAGTACGCGCATCCATAATAACAGAGGTTGTGTTCTTTTATGCAGTTAGTATAAAAAGAACAACCTCAAATGGTCCTGCTTAATACACATATAGTGTACTAGTGTAATTTTATAGTCAAGATAAACTAATATCAAATTATACTACAACCATTCCAATGGTTTGTCCCAATCCATCTTGGTTGTGAGCTACTATTTATAATTTATAAGGAACTGATAACATGATCTTCTGTGTAACATCACACACCATGTTATCTACAATATAAATTAAATGGACAACTACATTTAACTAAATGCAGACATTTGATCAATGTGATTCTTATTTCAAAATAAATGTTTATACAAAAAGCTAGGCTTTTAGTATACATTCTAACAGTGGGGGCTCAAACCTGGCACCTTAGTCAATGGGTAACAACGTCATAACCAGAGCACCCCTAGTTCAGTTGCTAAAACTAAGGTAGGGTAAACTTTTTAACATGATTAGACCCACCGCTTCCCGGCCCCATACCCCAGAAAACCCCGAAGAGATTTTTTGGGGAGCCTCAGTACCATGTATCCAACGGATAAAGAGTTGATAAGAGGGTTTGAACTCGGGATCTCGAGGGGGAGGGGAGAGAGGCGTTTATCAAGGATTGCCAAATTAATTCCATCTACGGAGAAATATTAGGAAATAATTATTTTTAGTAAATACTTATTTGTTTCCTAATTATTAGAGAATAATTATGAAAATACTTATTTGTTTTATAATATTTTATATGTTTTCCTATTTTATGTGTTTTCCTATTTTTAACTTTATAATAATATTTATATATCACATATTATCATTAATAAAGTGTATGAATTCTATCGTTAACATGGTATCAGAATGCTAAGCTTAACAACAATCTTTTTTTCTTTTCTCCACAATATCCACCAACCGCCTTCTACAATGGTTACTGTCGACGACATCACTCGCTGACTATCTCTCACAAATACTTCCGATTCACCTTCCGCCCTTGTGGTTCTCAACGTCAATGCTCAAGCACCGTTGAAACTCACTACCTCTAATTATTCTGCCTGGCGCTTGCAATTCACGTCTCTTCTATTCGGATATGACTTACTGGTTTTGTTGATGACTCACGTCCTTGCCCCCCCCCTGCGTAGATAACGCCTACAGACGCCACACTCCCTCAGGTGAATCCTAATCATATTCTCTGGCTCCGTCAGGATCAACTTCTCCTCAACGCTATTATAGGTTCGATGTCTCCTACTCTTGTGTAGTTTATTTCTTCATCAACTTCATCTAGAGACGCATGACAGATGCAGGAGAGAACCTATGCTGCTCCCTCATGTGGTAGGATTATGACTCATCGTCAAAATCTTGTCAGCCCTCAACAGGATAACAGATCTATCACTGATTATATACAGGATATCAAAAGAAATATTGACGCTCTTGCCCTTATGAATGTCAAAGTTGATTTTGATGAGCTCTTCATTCGTGTCCTGAATGGTCTTAGCCAAGATTATTGCAATATCTCACATGCTCTGCAAGTTCGTGACGCCCCTATTACCTTTGATGAGCTATTCGAGCAACTCCTTAGCTATGAAGCCCAATTAAAGTCTCGACACCATCTCCATCTTTAACACCAATGACTGCTCTTATGGCTCTAGTAGGGAATTCTCGTAATCGGTATTCAAACTATCGTGATGGTCACTAGCAGGTTCCGTCGATGTCCCATCAGCCGTGCCTATCTACTCCTGGGTTGTCTGCGCATCCTCCTGCACATCCAGTCGTGTCCAGTCTCAATTGTTATCTTGGGCGCTGTCAAATATGTGGTGTTCAAGGTCACTCTGCTCGCCAGTGTGGTCATATGACTGCCTCGATGCTTGCTCTGCTTCCGCTGACTCCTTCGCGTGCTCCACATTCAATGTATAGTGCACCGTTTGCACACACTGCTGTTCATTTTACACCTCCATCCAATTCTCGAAAATGGGTGGTCGACTCTGACGCCTCTCATCATGTCACCACTGATCTCGCTACTCTCTACACTACAACAAATATAGCTTTTCACGGCTCAGCATCAACGGCACACATTTAAAGCACGCCGCCAATGTTAGTATTTACGGTGCGCTCATCGATGTGTGCTGTTAATATTATAACAACTTATACAAAAAACGACATGCAAAAAATGCATGCCGTAAATAGTTATTTCAACAGCAAACTATATGTATGCTGTTAAAATTAAATATTTACGGCGTACATTGCACGCTGTTAATAGTGTTACAATAAATTTTTTAATTTATAATAAAATGTAATATTTACAGCGCTCAAATCACGTTGTTATTCCTTAAAGATTACAAATATATTAATATAACAAACCGCCAAATCCCTAAAATCCCCAAATCTCTCGCGCCATCCTCTTAGCGCCGATTCTTTTTCTCTTCGTGCACGCCTTTTTTCTCCCCTTCAGCAGCGAAGATTTCTCGTGCTTGTTCTCTCCTTCAGCAGCAACAGGTTTCTGCCGCTCTTGTTCTCTCCTTCGGCGGCAACAAATTTCTTGCGCTCATCTTTGTTCTCCCCTCCAGCAGCGACAGATTTCTCGCGCTCTTGTTCTCTCCTTCAGCGACAACAGATTTCTTGCTATTCTCTCCAGCGGCGGTAGATTTCTCTACATCTAAAGCATTCTTTGTTCTTATTTTCCTTTTTCTAGCAAGGAGATTTGTGTCATGGTTTCAGATTTATACTGCGCTTCTCATCTCATGTAAACCCCCTGTTTCAGAATTCTTTCATTCTTATTTTCCTTCTAGGGTTTCTTGAAATAATAACACTCCATAGCTGGAGACCCTATGAAGCCTCAATATTTTTGAACTCTATAGAAAATATGAACGTTTTTATAAGCTTCAAAGAAAACAAGTCATTTAGGGATTTCCAGATATGGATACTTCACAGAAAGAGGCTGATGAGCCATAAGAGGGAGTTAGAGAAGAAACATTAGCCTTGGAGTCCATTTGTTTGCCATTCAATTTTAATTTCCCTTACTAGGCATGTAACTACTGGTTTGAATTGGTCCGATTTTCATTAATGCAGAACTGGTCCAATCCAGATTTTTACCAAATTAGATTAGTTCCATTTTAACCGGCTAGTTACAAAAACAATGCCAATTCATAACAATGCAAGTTAGATTTACTCAATATGTGTTTAGGCTATACAAACTCATTGCTTCATCCCAATCTTGACTTAAGATTTGTGGTTCATGAATTTATTTAAGTATAGATTTGCATGTCGCTTGATACTCATCTTTGCTACATTTCTCATATATTTAGAGAAGGCAATTTTATGGTAGACATTGTGGCACGTGAAGCTCACTCTCATAGAACTTCTAAACTTTTTAATGCTCAAATGTTACTAAGCAGACTTAAGCTATGCTTTTCTTTTCATATTTTGTTTTTTGCTACTTTGTAACTTTGAAAATGTAACTACTGTTTTAGTTCATTTTAGCTTTTACTTGTTTTGATTCTAAAAGATGTTATCAAATTTTTTATTCATACACATTCTTTATTCATCCAATATCTTGTTTCAACTCTATTGTGCTCGGTGGTGTTAATTCTCTTGGATTTGTCTATTAATTACTTTAGATTCTAAAAGGTTTATTATTCATACAATGATCATGTTGTTAATTCTCTTGGATTTGTCTATTAACCAGACAACGATTATGTTGTTAATTCTCTTGGATTTGATTCTAAAAGGTCTATTATTCATACAAATTTGTCTATTGTGCTCGGTGGTGATCATTTTTAGATTTTAAATATTTGTATAGTTATTGTTTTGAGATTGATTTCAAACATCCATATGTTATTTTTTCAATGTTCATGAAAAATAGGTGTTATGTTATCTTTTTTATGTATTCATAAACATAATTAAGATATTGGATGTGAATTTATACTTTGATTTACAACCTTTGGAAGTTGAACACAATTGGTTGATTTAGTATAAAATTTATTTACTAGGTTGCTGATACTTTTATTTATGTTTTTGAGTTGAGTAATATATGTAAGTTGATAATACTCAGATATAATTTTTTTGTTCTATTGTATATCATTTTTTTATAAGTCTATCTTTTCCTAAAATTTGATGGATTAAATATCATAACACTAAAATTATTTATAAAAATAGGATAATTTCCTTTTATTTATTTTTTTCAGATTATTTTATTAGTATCAAGGACCATTTTTTACAAAATGGATAAGGAATGGATCCATCTTCCTTCAAGGCTTGTACCCGAGTATGAAGAAGGGGTTCAAAAATTTCTTACACAAGCTCGAAACTATGCCAAAACACGTGAAGTAATCTTATGTCCTTGCAAACATTGCAAAAATAAGAAGTATATGAAATTTGACCAAGTGTACGATCACTTAATTATTAACGGATTCAATCCTTCTTACACAATTTGGGTCTTCCATGGTGAAACTTATACTCCAAATTTTCAAGGTCAAAGTAGTTCAAGAGGAGTTCAGGAAGAGGAGGATGAAACTAGAGAGGCATATAACTTATATAAAGATGCCTTTGCCTCTGATGAAAGCGTTGACCACACTATGTCTGAGGCAAGAGATTATGAATTTGCTGATTTATTAGTAGATGCAGAAACTCCTCTCTTCCCTGGTTGTACAACTTACACGAAGTTGTCAGCAATCGTTACATTATACAATTTCAAGTCTACAAATGGTCACACTGACAATAGTTTCAATGAGCTCCTTAAGATCTTAGGTGACATGCTTCCAGAAAAAAACACACTTCCAAAGGATGTTTACTCAATGAGAAAGTTGTTAAAACCATTTGATTTAGGATATGAGAAGATTCATGCATGCCCAAATGACTGTTGTCTATTTAGAAAGGAGCTTAAAGATTTGGACTCATGTCCAAAGTGTGGTTCTTCAAGATGGAAGGTAGACAAAGTCACCACCAAAGTTTGTAAAGGAGTTCCTGAAAAGGTGCTACGGTATTTTCCTGTGATACCAAGATTGAAAAGGATGTTTAAATCAGAACAAAAGGCTGAAGACTTGATTTGGCATTCCAACCATAAAAGTCATGATCATATGATGCGTCATCCAGTTGATTCAATAGCTTGGGATACGATAAATCATAAGTGGCCAGCTTTTGCATCAGATCCTAGAAATCTCCGGCTTGGTCTTGCAACAGATGGATTCAACCCTTTTGGTGATCTTAGTTCTAGATATAGTTGTTGGCCAGTTATTTTAGTAAATTACAACCTTCCTCCGTTGATGTGCATGGCGAAGGAAAATCTTATGTTGACATTATTGATTCCAGGCCCGAAGCAACCAGGAAATGATATAGATGTATACTTGGAACCCCTAGTGGAGGATTTGAAGGAGTTATGGGACATTGGTGTGGAGACGTATGATGCATTTAGCAAGTCAGTGTTCAATATGAAAGCTATTTTGATGTGGACAATCAATGATTTTCCAGCTTATGGAAACTTAGCTGGATGTGCCACAAAAGGGAAACTTGGTTGCCCAATATGTGGTGAAGGCATATCTTCTATGTGGCTTAAGTATAGTAGAAAGTTTGCATATTTAGGGCATAGGAGATTTCTTGCTCCTAATCATCTATTCCGTTAGAAGAAGAAGTGGTTTGATGGGAATAAAGAGATAAAAGGAAAACCTAGTCCTCTGAATGGATTAGAAATTCTTAATATATTGAAAGACATTGAAAATGACTGGGGTAAAAAGAAAATGGGTAAAGATATCAATAATACAAAGAAAAAGAGGAAGGAGCGTGATGGTTCAAAAAAAGTTCAAAAACCAGTTCAAATGTGGAAGAAGAAGTCAATATTTTTCAATTTGCCATACTGGAGTGTAAGTTATTTTGCACTCTATTAATTGTATTTTATAAATTTTTTATATTTTATGCACAATTTATTTTGAATCTTGAACTAATATATGAAATGTGTTGATGGTTAAACTTGTAGGGGCTCCTGCTACGTCATAACTTAGATGTTATGCATGTTGAAAAGAATGTTTGCGAGAATATCATAGGTACAATGTTAAACTTAAAGAAAAAATCAAAAGATGGTGTTAACGCTCGCAAAGATTTGAGGCACTTAAATATTAGAAAAGAATTACATCCTCAAGAAAAAGGAGAAAACATGTATCACTTGCCGGCTGCACCTTACACATTGTCTAAAAAAGAAATGGACGTATTTTGTTCTAGGTTGAAGAAAATAAAGTTACCTGATGGTTATAGCTCAAATATTGGTAACTGTGTTTCTTTAGAAGAACGAAAGCTTATTGGGTTGAAATCTCATGATTGTCATGTTCTTATGCAACAATTGCTTTCAGTAGCATTGAGAAGTCTTTTACCAAAAGGTCCACGTAATGCTATATTTTTGCTTTGTGCATTTTACAATGAGTTATGTCAAAGAGTGTTAGATAGGAACCGTCTAGAACAACTCGAAGAGAATATTGCTGAAACTTTATGCATGTTGGAGAGGTACTTTCCACCAGCTTTCTTTACCATCTCTGTTCATTTGACAATTCATTTAGCAAGAGAGGCTCGCCTATGTGGGCCAGTTCAATTCCGCTGGATGTATCCATTTGAAAGGTAATAAATAATAATCTATCTTTTTACTACTTTAATATCATACAACAACTTAGATTTTTCTATCAACATTTATTTCATGTGATTTTTAATTATTTAGATTTATGAAAATGCTGAAAGGCTATGTGAAGAACCGAGCAAGGCCAGAGGGTTGCATAGCTGAGTGTTACCTTGCAGAAGAACGAATGCGATTTTGTAGTGCTTATATAAAAAAAGCTGCTTGTATTGGTCTCCGATCTAATCGGAATGACGATTTGGAAAATGGAGTAGTGGAAGGTCGCCCCATTTCTCAAGGAAAAGAAATTATTTTAGAAGAACATTTGTTACAAGCAGCACATCGATATGTGTTGTTCAATACTGCAGAAATTGATCCTTACATACAGTGAGTATTAAATTGCAACCGTAATATTCTTGGTGTATTGCATGATTCATATATTTTAACAATCACTTTTCAATGATTTTAAATAGGATGCACATTGAGGAGCTTAAACAAACAGATCGTCGTTTCTCAAGTAATGAAACACTGTTACAAAAACGACATATGGAAACATTTGCTCAATGGTTATCAAAACATGTTCTTGATAACTCTTCAGATCGGATTCAATGGCTAGCACATGGTCCAAGAAAGCATGTTATATCATATACAGGTTATATTATAAATGGACATCGGTTCCACACAATTGATGTTGGAAGGTCGACACAAGATACTGGTGTTTCAGTTGAAGCTGATACTATTTGGCAATCTAGTTCTACTGATTCACATACAGTAGGAAGACAATCGTACTATGGGGTTATACGAGATATTGTGTTACTAGACTATTATTTTTTCAAAGTACCTGTTTTTAGGTGTGATTGGGCTAATCCTGGAACTGGTATCAAAATGGATGATGGTTTTACACTTGTCAACTTACACCAAGGACTAAGGACTTTTGAAAATGATCCTTTCATTTTAGCATCACAAGCAAAGCAAGTTTTCTATTCTAGGGAAAATGATGAATCAAATTGGTATGTGTTGCTAAAAGCACCACCTCGAGGTATTCATAACATGGATTTGCTTGAAGAGGATGCATATACATCATCAAAACCTCTTGATGTGTCTAGACTTGAGATTAACATTACTGAGAAAGAACCATATTCCAGAAATGAGTGTGAGGGAATTGATGTTATTGATATCCCATGACTGAACTTTTCAGATGTAGATTTATAGTTATTTATTTCAACAAATAAATGTTCTTTTCAAACTCCACTACTCTTTATTTACTTTTGCAATATATTTTTGTTCTAGTTTACAATATTTCAGTGGTGCATCATGTCATATTACATATTTTATCAGGTCATTATTTAGCATTCAAATGATGAAAAAAATGGGCAAAAAACGCACTAGAGAATCTATAGTTGAAGTTCAGGTGATATATTGTAATCCTTTTTTAATTCTTGGTTTATTTTAATAAGTACACTTATGCATTTCAACATCTCTTTATGCTATTTTGTAGGAAAAAATTGTTAATCAACTATCGAGAATGGACTCTAACACTGCCTCTGATTCTTCACAACCTTTGCATGGTAAAGAGTCGGTTGATGACAGTAAAATTGATGGGAAAAAGGGACGAGGTCCATCAAAGTTGATGTTGGTTAGTGGCCAACAAAATCCCAAAGTGCTAGAGCGTAATGAGTTCGGACAACCAATTGGAGATAATTCGGTGAAGTATGCATCTTTTCTTGGTTGTATGGTAAAAGAATTTGTTCCATATACATTGGATGGATGGAATGACGTAAATGAAGATTTGAAAAGTAAAATGTGGAGTTGTCTTCAGGTAATGTCATCTATCACTGAATTATTATTTTCCAATTCTATAACAAAATTTAGTCATATATTCATGCTTTATATTTTACAGCTACATTTTAATGTTGAGGAGTGGGAAAAGAAAACAATCTTTCAAAAGTTGGGTAAGTTGTGGCGTGATAGAAAGTCCAGGCTGCAGATACTTATACGAGAAGTTAATACTGGCCAAGCAGCTTCACGAGATCTTAGCCTTTTGAAGCCCGAATTTATGGACCAAAATCAGTGGGACATTTTTGTAAAGAAGACACTGTCACTTTCCTTTCAAGTAAGTATTAATTCACTGTTGTGGACCAAAATCAGTAAGTAGTATCATATGCTCACTCACTTTAATCAGTTGTAGTAATTTTGGTTAATTATATATTCTAACCTCTCTTCCATTTGTAGTAATTCCGTTACGAATTTGATTTTGTCCATCTTTAGCACCAGATTAGATATTGGTAGTCTGATATTATTTGGCAATCGGTATTAGCTTTAGTATCAACTTTAGTGTGACAATCTAATCTGGTATTAGCAATCAGCTTTAGTAATATCTGATTGCCACAGTAGTATGTGTTTGCAATCTAATCTGGTAAAGATATTGGTAGTCTTTAGTAATTCCATTAGTGTGACAATCTAATCTGGTGCCATCTTTAGTGCACGGTGCATATACTACAAGCATGGTTTATTTCAAGCAATTTGCCTCACTTATACAGCAAGCATGGTTTATTTCAAGCATGGTGTATATATTGGAAGGTTACAGCCTAAGAAGATTTGCAAACTACAATACTGCAGCAAGCTTACAGCCTAAGAAGATTTGCCTCACTTGTAGCTGCTCAAGCTTTTCTTGGCCTGGTGGTAGCCAGCTGGGCCTCAGGCTGCAGCAGAAAACTGCACGCTTTTTTTTTGGCTTGGTGGTAGCCAGCTGGGCCTCAGTTTTCTGCACGCTTTTTTTTCTTGTAAAATAGCGTGCAGCAAAATTGAAGAGTGAAATGAAGATAGAGATTTGTCAAGAATTAACAAACAGAATGCTAGAATTTTTTCTTAGATTTTTGAATATCTTAGAATCTGTATCCTTACTATGAATTTTTTCTTAGATTGTTACTGCTCATGATTGTATTTTTTCTTGTTGGTTATCTTTTAATTCTCAGGAGAAGAGCGCCAAATTTAGAGAAATGAGGGTAAAACAAGACCATAATCATACAATGAGCCGGAGAGGTTATGCCCGTTTAGCCAACATGATGGTAAATATTATTATTTATACAACTTTATGGATAGTTTGTTTTAAAGTTTTCTTATTTAAGCAATGATACATCTTTTAAATTTCTTTTCTAATGATTTTTTTATATATTCTATATGTTCCATACTTAAGGGAAAAAAAAGTCCTGCAGATACACCAATTACAAGATCAAAAGTTTGGATTGAGGCTCACAAGAAAAAAAATGGGCAACCTAGTAGTGAAGCTGTTGGAGAGAAAATGGTAATAAAACTATCTTTTTGAATTTTGTAAAATGTTAGAAAAATTTGTTATTTACTAAAAAATTATTTGTTTGTTCTATTTGATAGAGAAAAATAGAAGAATGCCCACCTGAATCTTTAAATACAACTAGCATTGCCGATGACGCAATTAGCATTGTATTTGGCAAGGAAGCTCGAGGTAGAGTGCGTGGGTTGGGCTTTGGAATTACACCATCAAAAACTGGAGCTTGCATTCAACAAAATGAAACTATTAAGCAACTTCAAAGTATGATGAATAACTTTCAACAAGAAATGCAAGAAATGAGGTCCATGTTTCTCCAAAGTATGAGGCAACGAAATGATGAAGAACAGGTTAGTAAATTAACCATCATTAGATAAAATAAGTTAAGTATGTATAGTTAAATTATTGGATTTAATTACATGATGACATTACTTGACATAATTTGTGTGTCAAATTAGGTTGCTAGTGGTGGCATTAGTAGCGGTATTGGGAATGATATTGATATCAATGGTGCAAAACAATTTCAGGTAATTATATTCAAATTGTATGCCTTATAAACCAAAAGTTCATTGTTTAAGCATCATGTCATATTAATAATTTTATATTGTTTAACTATATGCAGGCAAAGCTGAAGAATGTGAATAGTGAAGTTGTCCATGATAATCATAAATGTAAGTTACTTCATTGGTGTGGTGAGGGAGTTGTTGCAGAAGGTCGAGTTGCATCCACAGATCCAAAAGCAAAAGTGCATCACATTCCTCTTGGAGGATCTTGTTGGAAGGTTTGGGTTGATAAAGTTCTGGTGGAGAAGGTAGACTTGATACGACCAAATGATGAAATGTTTTATCTCGACGATGCACTAGGAAGCACAGTAGCATGGTTGTCTAAACTTGTAGTTTTGTGTGAGTGAGATAGATTCTACTTATTTGAAAGTCATACATTTTTGTTGGATCCAAATCATGTTACTAAGTGAACTCTTGCTATGTTATGTTAAGTGTGGTGCATTTTATGTTTCTGCAAGTTGTGTTTGTTTCTGCATTTTGTGTGTCGACATTTTATGTTTTTTGCACATTATGTTTCTGTGTTTTGTGTGTATTATTGTATGTTGTTGATAACTCTAACGGCAGCATGCATTGCATGCCGTGAATATACAGCAAGTTGCGGCGTGCGTTGCATGTCGTTGACAATCCTAACAACAGCTTGCAATGCATGCCGTGAATACTTCAATTGTAAATTGATAACACTAATGACAGCATGAATTGCACGCCGCGAATAATTGAATTGCAGCGTTTATTGCACGCCATTTATTACCCTAACAATAGCACGCATTGTCCGCCGCGAATTCTTCAATTGCAGCGTTTATTGTATGCCATTGATGGCACTAACAACAGCATGCATTGCACGCCGCGATTACGTCAATTACAGCGTTTATTGCACGCCGTGGATATCTTTAGACTTTCAACAGCTTATCATTGTACAGGACGCAATGCACGCCGTGGATAGCATATTTGCGCGCTGTAAAAAGCTATATTTGTTGTAGTGCTAATTGCATGAGCCTTACTCTGGGAATGATAGTGTCGTCATTGATGATGGTTCTAGATTACCCATTACACACACTGGTTCTTTCTCTTTCTCCACTCCATCTTTCCCTTTAGTTTTCTCTTATGTTTTATTTGTGCCACTTATGCCAAAAAATTTGATTTCTATCGCTGCACTTTGTGCTACTAATCCTATTATATTTATTTTCTTTGATTCCTATTTTTAGGTGTTGGATCGTCGTACGGGAGCGACACTGCAGGTTAGCAGGGTCCATAGAGATGGTGTGGCCAAAATTTGCGTCTCCGCTATCATCCCCTTCTGCCTTTTCTGTGCTTGTCTCGTCATCTATTTCCTTATGACATAGTCGTTTAGGTCATCCATTATTAGATGTTTTGCAACATTTTTTGTTATTCTTGGGTCTTTCGTTTCTTACGGGTACTTTGTCTTATTTTTCATGTATTTCGTGCAATATTAATAAGGGTAATAAATTACCCTTTCATAAATCTAGCATTTCGTCTCGTGCTCCTTTGGATATTATCTTTTCTGATGTTTCGACATCTCCTATATCATCATTTGATGGACTCAAGTATTATGTTATCTTTGTTGATCATTTTACAAAATATATATGGCTTTATCCCTTACGCAAAAAATCAGATGTATACTCTACCTTTATTACATTTAAAAATCTTGTTGAAAATCAATTCTCGATGACTATCAAAATACTCTTCACTGACAATGGAGGTGAATTCTTAGTTCTTCGCTCTTTTCTTACTACTTATGGTATCAGTCACCTTACCACTCCTCCACATACTCCTGAACACAATAGATACTCTGAACACCGTCATTGTCATATTGTCGAAACTGGTCTCACTTTACTGCACAAAGCGTCTATTCCACTCATTTTCTGGCCTTATGCCATTGCTGCGACTGTTTATTTGATTAATTGCATGCCTAAGGTCGGGTTTTCCCACATGTCCTCTTTTGAAAAATTGTTCATCACTGTTCCTGATCATTCTAAGCTTTGAGTTTTTGGGTGTCTATGCTTTCCATGGCTGCACCCTACTCTCACCACAAGCTTGATCCCAAGTCAACCTCTTGTGTCTTCCTTGGCTATTCTCTCACCCAGAGTGCCTTCCTGTGTTATGATGTCACTCTCAAAAGAGTTTTTGTATCTCGTCATGTTAAGTTTGTGGAGCATGTTTTTCCATTTTCCATCACCTCCTCCTAGGATTCCACAGTAATAGACATTGATTTTGAGCTTTCTATTGCACCAGTCCTCTCGTGGGACCTTCTGTCATCGGTTCCGCAACCTGCCACTAGCCGTAGCTGCCCATAACCGACTTCTTCACCGCTATCATCGCCGTCGCCATCATCGCCTCTTGTTGTCGGGCCATCCACGTTGCCTAGTGGCGACCGACCCTCTAGCCCACCGCCTCTTTATCCCCCTCTCGCTTCTCAAAACTAACATCCCATGCAAACTCGCTCCAAAAATGTCATATACAAACCCAATCCAAAGTATCTTTTTCATACCAGCCTTCCACAACCCTGTGAACCCTCCTCTTGTTGGAATGTATACTAAAAGCCTAGCTTTTTGTATAAACATATATTTAGAAATAAGAATCACATTGGTTAATATCTACATTTATATGCTAAGTGTAGTTGTTCAATTAATTTATATTGTAGATAACATGGTGTGTGGTGTCACACACAGAAGATCATGTTATCAATTCCTTATAAATTATAAATAGTAGCTCACGACTGAGATGGAAAGGAACAAACCATTGGAATAGTCGTAGTGTAATTAAGTATTAGTTTATCTTGACTGATAAATTACACT
Organism: Zingiber officinale; assembly: GCF_018446385.1. Lineage (NCBI taxonomy): Eukaryota > Viridiplantae > Streptophyta > Magnoliopsida > Zingiberales > Zingiberaceae > Zingiber > Zingiber officinale. The sequence goes on along the minus strand of NC_056002.1, from coordinate 93,792,698 downwards.
AGTACACTATGAGTGCATTGAGCAGGACCATTTGAGGTAGTTTTTTTTATACTGACTAAATAAAAGAACGATACCTCTGTTATTATAGAAGTGTGTGCTCTTAATCCTAATATAATAACAAGCACATATACTTAATATTTATTCCTTTGATTTATCAAAGGGTGTGATTTAGTTCGATAAATCAATAAGCCCGATAAGTTAGGAAATGATATTATTTATAGTGTGTGTTGTTGATTATAGAAGAAAACTGTGTCCTAGTAATTTAGGTTGATAATGTCCCCAAGAGGAGCTCATAAGGATTGCCATGTAAACCCTGCAGGTGGACTTAGTCTGATATGATGATAAGGTTGAGTGGTACTACTCTTGGAATAAGATATTAATTAAAGAGAGTTGTCAGTAACTCATTTAATTAGTGGACATCCGACATCTTAAACACAGGAAGATTAACACACTCATAATAAGAAGGAGCCCAAAACGTAATTTGGGATTGATGCAGTAGTTCAATAATAATTCTTTAGTGGAATGAATTATTATTGATGAACTTGAGTTGGGTGTTCGGGGTGAACACAGGAAGCTCAAGCTCATCGGGAGACCAAAACCAATTCCTCTTCTCGGTCCCTATTGTAGCCTCTTATATAAACCCTAGTATCCACCTAAGCCCAGCTTCTTACCCAAGTAAAGGGGGCCGACCTAGCCCATCTTGGTGTCCAAGATGTGGCCGATCACATGAGTTACTTGGTGCCTAAGGATGGGCCGGCCAAGCTTGGTGTCCAAGCTAAGATGACCGACTACATAAGACTTAAAAGGAAGTTTTAAAAATCTTTTTTGTAGCCATGTACAATGGTTTGAAAGAAAGATTTTAATTTGTCAAAACTTTCCTTTTTTAGCCATCCAAGTAAAGAAGAAAAAGGAAGTTTTATTTTATTTAAAATCTTTCCTTTTATAACCATCTGCAAAAAGATTAAAAAGAGAGATTTTAATTATAGAACTTTCCTTTTTTAGATCGATCACAAAAGGAAATAAAATAGAGTTTTATTTTGTTAAAACTTTCTTTTTATGATTCATCCACATGGTTTTAAAAGAGAGTTTTAAATTTTAAAATCTTTCCTTTTATAGCTTTCTACAAAAGATTAAAGAGAGATTTGAAATCTTTCCTTATTTGTAGTTATCTATAATGTGAAAGAAAGATTTTAATTTTTGATAAAACCTTCCTTTTTTGAAACCATGAATTAAAAGAGATGTTTTATTTTAAAATCTTTTCTTTATAGATATCCATAAAAGGATTTAAAAGAGAGATTTTAATTTATAAAACATATCTTTTATAGCTTTCCACAAAAGGGATTTTTAAAAGAGAAGATTTTAATTTTTGATTGAAATCTTTCCTTGATTGGTGCTTGATAGGGTGGCCGACCATGACATGGAGAAAAGGGAGTTGTAATTTTTCCTTTTTAGCCATGTTAAATAAATAAAAGGAAGTTTTAATTTTTGTTATAAAACTTTTCTTTTTTGGATTCACCAAGATTTATAAAAGAGAGGTGTTGGATCGAGAAGCGCTAGAGGGGGGGGGGGGTGAATAGCGCTCGTGGCTATTTCGTTTTGTATTCGTAAAATACTAATCGAGTTTAAAGCAGCGGAAATAAAAGATAACAAACGCGAACACAAGTATTTACTTGGTTCGGAGCCTGTGACGACTCCTACTCCAAGGCCCACGCTCGTTGAGCGTTTACTTTGGGCAACAACTATAATCGTTAAAAGTTTTACAGAAATAAAATACAAATAAAATAATCGTAATCTTATACCGACAACAAAGAAAAGTAGAATTGCAGCTTCTGGTTATCGGGGTGTCGCTTCAGCACTTCTGGGTCATCTTTTGAGCAGCAAATAGTCGAAGGATCGCTTGAGAATGGTTGTTCAAAGCTGCTGCTCGAACCCTCCTTATAAATAGTGCTGGAGGCGCCTCCAAGCCTGTCCGAGGCGCCTCCAGGCCACCGAGCCGCACACGTGGATCAACTCTGATTTGGTCGACCCTTATCCCACTGAAGGCACCTCCAAGCTGCTCCAAGACGCCTCTAACGCCTGATCCAAGGCACCTCCAGTGACCTCCGAGGCGCCTCCAAGCCCCATGGAGGCGCCTCGGACACTGTTCATCCGAGGCTAAGTGTGCTTCTTTGATCCTGCAAAATGTGTCAGTCCCAAACACAATCCCTGCAAAACAAAGTTAGCACAGAAACAATATGATAGATATAATTGACAGTCATCAGACTATTCAGGTCTGACTTCGGATTTCGAACCGAAAACCCTAGGTCGACCCGACGCCTACTGTTCCCTCTACGGGGAACGCGTCCTCACCTACTCCACTCAGGAGATTTACCTGTTGTCAGTGCGATCCTCCAGATCGACTGGACTTTTGCTCAACTTTCGAAGCTTCCGGACTTTCTGCTGGACTTCCGCTTCCCACCTCCTCCAGTCTTTCACCTGGTTCGCGACACCAGGACTTTCCACCTAGGGTTACCCCCCTAGGACTTTTGCCTGAAGCTTTCGACCCGCCAAGACTTTCCGCATAGGGTTATCACCCCCTATGACCTAGGGTTACCACCCCCTAGGGTTTCTACCTGCCTAACCGCAGCTAGGACTTTCCTGAAACACTCAATTAAGTACGTTAGATCACAAAACAACTTAACTTTGAATTCCTTTGCCATTATCAAAACAATAGTTGATCGTCGGATGCTTCCCGCACCAACAATCTCCCCCTTTTTGATTATGACAACTAAAATTCAAAGCTAAGTAACATAGATGCATAAAGTTTAAGTTAGCAAGCTTAATAAATTTTGAATGCACGCATGGTTAAGCTAAAACTTAAACATTGTCAGGCTCCCCCTTAATAAAGACATTCTTTGCTTTTGAATGAATTTTGAATTTCTCTACTCTCCCCCTTAATAAAGGCATTCTTTGCTTTTGAATGAATTTTGAATTTCTCTACTCTCCCCCTTTGCCATTTATCAAAAAGAATGAACACATTTGAAAAAATCGTAACTTTTCACAAAGATTTTAGGACAATGGTAAGAGGAAAAAGACTAAGGAATCTTTAAGACACTTTGTTTAAAAAGCGATATTTCTTGTAAATCAAATCGCTAAGTAAAATAGCTTGAGCTCGAAGTTAGTTTTCTAAAACTTTATCAATTAATTTTGCTAGAGAAAGATTTTTCTTTTGTAGCATAGTAAAAGCAACTTTAGTTTTAAACAACTTAGTCAAAATTTTGAAACCTTAGGCTTTTAAAGAGGAAAAAATATTTTGGTAACACTTAGCTTTTTATAATTAATATTCTTAGCTAAGTGAAATCAAGGTCTAAAGAGCAATTTTTCTTTCAACTGAGTTAAAAAGGCTAATAAAAATTTGACTTTGAAATATAGCTTTAACGATTTGAAAAACTTTGTTAACAATTATTTCAAAAAGACTTTTAAGAACGGCTAAGGCTAACAAAATAATTTTTGAAAATATTTTGCTTTACTTGGCTAGAATTTTGAAAGCTTAGTCTAAAAAGTTAAAGTTTTGAAAACTTAGCTAAATTTGAAAGGATTTTTCTTTTAGACGAATAATCAATTTAAAACTTTTGAGGGCAAGGGAGGAGCTTAAATCCTTAATGTCCAAGCATGAGTTGAGTTAGATTGATTCTAAATTAGCTAATTTCTCTTTAAGTAAGGTATCAGAGCCCTAATGTTCATGTCTGAGTGAACTCAAAAATTTAAAAATCAATCACTTAGGTTTTTTGCCACATGTCTAACCACTCTAGCTACTAGCTGATTACCTATAGGACAACATCTTTCACTTGGTTAGTCAAGTTAAGTCAATAGATCCAGTTAGATTTGACTATGGCTAGATGACTTGACTTGATTACTGTTAATTAGGTGTTTAACGCCCAGACTCATATTGATGCACAGATATAAGCATTCTTGAGTCCAGGATGTACCCTATGCATCTCACGTCGTTCTATGTTTTTCAAACACAAGCAAGGTAAGCCTAGGTGTTTGTGAGATGCTCTGGCTGAATTCTAGGGGAACATGATTTCTAAGGTAGAGTCTAGGCTAAGTCCAAATTTGAAAATCTAACAGAGTTGGGATTTTGAAAACAACAATTTTTCTAAGAATTTTAAAAGATGATTTTAAAAACAAGTAAAACATTTAAGAGTCAAGATGGAAAACTGATTTGAAAATCAATGCCTATTCTACCCAACACATTCCTATTTGCCTTCTAAGTGCACTGAACTCAAGTTCAGGTAAGAGTTTTGTGAAAATGTCAGCTAGGTTTGATTTGGACTGAACATAGTTGAGTACAATTTCACCCTTGGCTACATGATCCCTTACAAAATGGTATTTTACCTCTATGTGTTTAGTTCTTGAGTGATGAATTGGATTTTTGGTTAGATTAATTGAACTCATATTGTCGATTAAAATTTTTATATTTTTGTATTCTAGTTGATAGTCTTTTAATGTATGCATCATCCACAGGAGTTGAGATGCACACTCTCCTAGGGCTATGTATTCAGCTTCAGTAGTGGATAGAGCAACATAGTGTTGCTTTCTGCTTGACCAACTTACTAGGCATTGACTTAGAATTTGGTAGCTACTACTTGTGTTTTCCTTTTTTTGTTTTTGTTTTTGGTTAACTTATGTTAAAGGTTGGGTTTAAGTTTTGAGGAGTATTAGGTTGATTTAATTCATTTTAATTTTAAGTTGATTTTAAAATTTTTTTTAAGTTAATTAAATTGAGAAATAATTAAGTTGAAAAATTATTTTAAGTTAATTGAATTTTTGAAAAATGTTTTAAGTTAATTAAATTTTTGAAAAATGTTTTAAGTTAATTAATAATTAAAATTTTGAAAATATTTTAAGTTAATTAAATTTTTGAAAAATATTTAAGTTAATTTCATTTTTAAAAAATATTTAAGTTAATTTAAATTTGAAAAGTATTTAAGTTAATTTAATTTTGAAAAATATTTAAGTTAATTTAATTTTTGAAAAATATTTAAGTTAATTAAATTTTTGGATAAACTTCTGGGCAATGGTGAGTCACAAGGACATCATTAAAGTAATCATACCTTCGAGGTTTTCCAAATAGTCCTATCCATTGAACTTAGTACAAAACCTTGGTCTAACTGGTTAGGATCCATAAAGGGTAGCTTCGGTCAGTTCCACTTAGCCAAATGCACCAGGTCAAAGCCATATCTTCCTAGACATGCGATGACTAAGCTTCCCCAATGTACTATCATCCAATACTTCACCAGTACCGTGATTCAAGTTAACCTTAACCCGTTTTTATTCTAACCTTAATTACCCTGCCGGGTAGTTTACTCTTGGTTACCTTTCTCGGGTGAATTAAGTTTGGAGGTGCCAGCTATTCTGGAGCCTTCCCTTGGAAATTTTAATTTTAATTTTAATTTTTGAATTTTAATTTTTAATTTTTATTTTAATTTCGAATTTTAATTTTTTAATGTTTAATTTAATTTTTATTTTAATTTCGAATTTTAATTTTTAATGTTTAATTTAATTTTTATTTTAATTTCGAATTTTTATTTTTATTTTTATTTATTTTTTATTTTAATTTCGAATTTTATTTTTAAATGTTTAATTTAATTTTTATTTTAATTTCGAATTTTAATTTTTAATTTTATTTTAATTTCTTATTTTCGAATTTTAATTTTAAATTTTTAATTTAATTTTTTTTTAGTACAGTTTTTCTTCTGGCTCCCCCTGGATCATAGCCTCGATATGGTCTATCGAGGTAATATATTTGATCCTTGGGAACCCAATATTGACCAAGTCCAACCTGATTGATCAGGTGGGACTTGGATACCCATGCTTGGACTGATTTATGATTTTGTCTATTTACTAAGGACAGGTAAGATCTATATTTTCTTTTAGTTTTATAACCTAGCCCAGTTTTATTGTAAACAACTCTTTGTGTCCCAAGAATTAGGTCAAGATTCTTGGAGTCCAAAGAGAATCGTTCTAATGTATTTTTTAAATCCTCAACCTGAGTTTTCAGACTGGAGTTTTCATCCTCAAGTTTTTGAACTTGAGTTGAATTTCCAGTCTGACTTGAGTCAGGCAAGGTTTTGGGGTTAGTCACTTCTTTGAGGACTCCTACTTCCTTTAGAAGTGACTTAACTTTAAGATTTGACTTTGCTAATTTGCGTAATAAGTAATTGACTAAATTATTAAGTCAAGGAATCCTTACAGCGGGGTCTGGCCCTTCGGAAACGGATACGGATCCGTGGCTTCGCTCGGACTCGGCTTCCGACTCGCTCTCGCTCTCGGACAGTTCAATCTGGTCCCGGGCCATCAGCGCAAGTAGACTTGTCTGATCGAGTTCATCGTCGTCGTCTTTTGAGGAGGATTCGTCCCATGTTGCCTTTAGCACCTTCTTTTTCCTCTGCTTCTTTGCATCCTTCTGATTAGGGCAGTTGGCCTTGATGTGCCCTTTCTGGTTGCATCAGTAGCAGATCACTTCGAGATTGACTTTTGAACTAGATTGAACCTCCTTCGATTGTATTGCCTTCTTTAGATCTCTTTTGTTGAAGCCTTTCTTTTTCTTGTAAAGTTTCTTCACTAGGTTCACGAGCTTGGAGGTTAAGTCGTCGTCTTCATCGTCTGAGTCGGGTTCGTCTTCCTCCTCCGGTTCAGTTCTTCGTCGTGATCTTGGTTCGCGTGTTCGACTGGTACCTGCAACCAAAGCAATACCCTTCTCGGTTGACAGTGTATTAGTTTGTTCATGCAGTTCAAATTCTGAAAACAATTCATCTAATCTAATGGAAGATAAGTCCTTGGAGACTTTGTAGGCATCTACCATCGATGCCCATAATGTGCTCCTCGGAAAAGCGTTTAGAGCGTACCTTATGATATCCCGATTCTCGACTCTTTGCCCGATCGCATGGAGGGAGTTGAGAATGTCTTGTATGCGAGCGTGGAGTTGACTTGCTGTCTCTCCATCCTGCATTTTCAGATTATACAATTTATTAAACAAAAGATCTCTTTTACTTACCTTGGTATCGGAGGTGCCCTTGTGGAGTTCGATCAGCTTCTCCCAAAGCTCTTTTGTGCTGGAGAACAGTCTAACTCTGTTGAGTTCTTCCTTGGTCAGTCCGCACTGGAGGGTGCAGGTTGCTCTGGCATCGGCTTCCACTTTCTTGATTAGTGATGGTTCCCATTTTTCGCAGGGTGTAGGCTTGCCATCTTCGTCGGTTGGTAGTTGCAAGCCCGTCTTGATGATCATCCATGTGTCGAACTGAATTTTGAGGAAGGTTTCTATTCGCCCCTTCCAGTACCCGAAGTCTTCTCCGGATAAGAGCGGGGGATGAATGGTGCTGAATCCTTCTTGTTGGACCATAATATGCAAAAATAAAAGAAAAATAGAAATGTCCCAAGACTAGGTCTTGGATTAGCAGTGCGGGAAATAACATTAAGAAATAACGAACTCGAGTGGTGTTGCACCAGCCTCGAACAGAAACCGATTCGAAAACATAATTAGAATATAGCTATTAAGCTAATTCTAATTGACTCCGTAAAACTGAAATATACCACGAAAAAATTGCGTGATCGGTGGTTGCACCAGATCAACGCGTTCCCGCTCTGATACCAAATGTTGGATCGAGAAGCGCTAGAGAGGGGGGGGTGAATAGCGCTAGTGGCTATTTCGTTTCGTATTCGTAAAACACTAATCGAGTTTAAAGCAGCGGAAATAAAAGATAACAAACGCGAACACAAGTATTTACTTGGTTCGGAACCTGTGGCGACTCCTACTCCAAGGCCCACGCTCGTTGAGCGTTTACTTTGGGCAACAACTATAATCGTTAAAAGTTTTACAGAAATGCAATACAAATAAAACAATCGTAATCTTATACCGACAATAGAGAAAAGTAGAATTGCATCTTCTGGTTGTCGGGGTGTCGCTTCAGCACTTCTGGGTCGTCTTTTGAGTAGTAAATAGTCGAAGGATCGCTTGAGAATGGTTGCTCAAAGCTGCTGCTCGAACCCTCCTTATAAACAGTGCTGGAGGCGCCTCCAAGCCTATCCGAGGCACCTCCAGGCCACCGAGTCGCACGAGTGGATCAGCTCTGATCTGGTCGCGCCTTATCCCACTGAAGGCGCCTCCAGTGACCTCCGAGGCGCCTCCAGCATCTCTGGACAGCTGGCTTCGGCTAGCACCCGAGGCGCCTCCAAGCCCCATGGAGGCGCCTCGGACACTGTTCATCCGTGGCTAAGTGTGCTTCTTTGATCCTACAAAATGTGTTAGTCGCAAACACAATCCCTGCAAAACAAAGTTAGCATAGAAACAATATGATAGATATAATTGACAGTCATCGGACTGTCCGGGTCTGACTTCGAATTTCCAACCGTAAACCCTAGGTCAACCCGGCGCCTACTGTCCCCTCTACAGGGAACGCGTCCTCACCTACTCCACCCAGGAGATTTACCTGTTGCCAGTGTGATTCTCCAGATCGACTGGACTTTTGCTCAGTGTTCGAAGCTTCCGGACTTTCTATTGGACTTCCGCTTCCCGGCTCGTCCAGTCTTTCACCTAGTTCATGACACCAGGACTTTATGTTGGATGATCGGCGGCCGGCTTGAAGGGGGGTTGGATAGACGGCGCCCCCAAATACTCGCTTTCACCCTACACTTGTTAGTGCGCAACGGAAATACAAACTAATACAAACAAGTAGAAAGCTAAACACTACAAGAAAGAGCAAGGAAACCGCTAACACGTTCGTTTAACGTGGTTCAGAGATTAGGGCTCCTACTCCACGGCTTGTCCTTGAGGTGGACGATCCCTATCCGTCGGTGGATTAGCCCCCGGAAACTCCGGCTAGCTCAAACCTCCTTGTGGGTGGAGAAACCTCACCACAAACTCACCAAGACCTCTTGGACACAAGGGAAACCTTGAGCACTTTTGTAACTACTAATTAGGCTTTAACCAAGTCTAATTTCGTCACCTTGGCCGGCCATACCAAGCTCCTTCTTATAGAGCTTTGAACAAATCAGAACCTGATTTGCCCGTTACCAATCGACTGGTCCTTGCACCAGTCGACTGATGCCAGCCCAACGGCTCTCTCAACGGCTATGCTACAGTGCATCAGTCGACAGATCCATCACCAGTCGACTACTACAGTGCGCTATAGTAACTGCTACAGTAACTGCTACAGTGCCGCTACAGTAAACCCCTAAAACTAGGATTTTACTCCGAGTACAATCTCTCATGCACTCGTACCCTCACCCTTATGACTCATTTGATACTTCCTTTGCAGCTTTGACCTCTTGCCTTCAAGCCTACTTCCTTTGCTTCTCGTCCCTCGGATGCATCCAAGCCCGCGGCTTGTCTCCAATGCCATCCTTCGCGTATGCCTCGAAGTCGCTTCCCTCGGCCATTGTCCTTGCTGCCTTGTCCATGGTCCCTCGGATGCTCCATCCTTCACCGGACCCGAAGCTGTCAACCGGAGTCACATGTGTCACCTGCAGTCCTGCATAACTCAAGTACACATATCAAATAACAAGGGTAAACCTAACTTAAACCCTTTGCCCAAACACCAAAACACATGATCCCGCAGACCATTGGGATTGCTCCAACAATCTCCCCCTTTTTGGTGTTTGGCAATACGTTTAAGTTAGGGAAAACAAATAGAAAATAAACATGCTAATACAATGGACTTACGATGCCAAGGCTACACGCTTGGACTTACTCCGCCGAATGGACTTACGTTGCCAAGGCTACACACTTGGCAACCACCGAATGTACTTACGTTGCCAAGGCTACACACTTGGACTTACATCGCCAAAACAAAATGCATCATGTATTGGAACCTATCCTAAGGCTCCCCCTACACCTATGCTCCCCCAATGAGCTAGGATTTTTACAACGGGCTTTTTAAGAACCTATCCCAAGGCTCCCTCTACCCAAAAGGACTAAGGTTTTCCCAACTAAACCTTACTTCTCCCCCTTTGCCTAACATCCAAAAAGTTCTCCAACAATATCCCAATTGTTGAAAACTTATCATCCAAACTGACCCTAAACTCATGTATTAATTCCCCTTGGATCCCATACATCTAAGCGAGTTGACATGATCACAAACCAATGCTGAAAGCAATTTCAGACTGGTATCAGTCGACTGCCCCCTTCGACACAACCTTACAGAAGCATTCTGTGGTTGAAATCTACTGTTACCAGTCGACTGATATCATCACCAGTCGACTGGTATCGACAAAATGAGCTTACAGAGACATTCTATGCTCAAAAACACTGTTACCAGTCGACTGGTATCTGTACCAGTCGACTGGTACCATATTTCTGAAAAAATCAACCTTTTCAGGCCAACTTCAGAAATGCACCAGAAATTCCACAGACCTCCAAAAATTCCCAAATTTTGTGGAGAGGTCTATTGTACCCTTGTCTACTTGGGAAAAGTACATTACAAAATGTATCTATCACAAATTCCAAGATTGACACAAAATCCAAAACTAGCTAAATTGTTCAATTGAACCTTGACCTAAAGTCCTAGTTTTGACTTCCTCTTGATGTATTTGCCCATACCAACCCACAATGCATCCCTAGCATTGGTTTATATGGCATCTATACATCCAAAACCAATTATCATGTCATATGACCCCCAAATGTCATATTTCTTGCATGAAACACAATCCATGTGTGCCAAATCCCTAGGTTTAAGACTTAAGTCCGTCTCCAAACCATTTGGCACACTCCATGGCTCCTCTAGACTCCCAAGTAGTACCCACTTGAGATCCATTGGCCATGGGTCCCAATTTGACTCTTTGAGCTTCCCCTAGAGCTCTTAGCCTTAACCATCTTCTTAGATACTTTCTCCATTATGGCTAAACCACAATGGTGCACCTTGGACACATCATCCTTGCCATAATCATATGCAACCCTAGCATATTTCTTTTTATTGGTCTTGGATGACTCTCCGTTGCCCTTATCATGTGCCACCCTAGCACATGGTCTCCTTTTGACCTTGGAGGGACTAGATCGGTATCCCAAGCCCGATCTATCATTGTTGGGTCTTTGACTACCCAACACCATATTTAATCCCTTAGATCCAATAGTGAATCTCTTAAGGAATTTCTCCAAATTATCAAGCTTTGACTTCAAAGCTTGATTTTCCCTTTCTAGGTTCCTAACCCTAGAGTCAACATGTCCACCTTGGACATTCCTAGACTTACCCTTTCTAGGCATATGTCTCCCCATCTTGGGATTAATGCCTTGGGTCTCCTTAGGTCTATCATTTCTAAATTTATCATGCATAGATTTCCTAGGGTTATGATCCACATTTACCCTACTCCTATCATGATATCTAAATCCAAAATTTTTCATTGCTACATAATGATAATCATTATTTCTCCTAGCATGCATGGGAACATAAGAATTTGAATTTGAATTACACTTCAAATTAGGGTATACCTCCCTTACCCTTGAAGCTCCCCCTTGACTTGAGCTCCTCTTCTTTTTCTTCTCTTTCTCCCATTTCTTTAATTGCGCAAGCTTCTTAATTTCCCCCTTTTGGGGGCATTTGGTGTGGTAGTGACCATTCTCTCCACACGTGAAGCATATGATGCGCATCTTCTTCTTTTGGACTTCTTCATTCCTACAACCCACATTAGAATTTAAAATAACTTGATTGGGTTTAGGATTTACCTTCTTCTTACCCATAGGACACCTATTCTTGTAGTGTCCCTTCTCATTGCACCCGAAGCATATTATATGATCTTTTGACTTCACTTCGGTGGAGGTGCTCACTAGGTTGACCTCCAAGACCTCTTCTTCATCCGTCTTGGATTCTTCTTCCACCCTTGAGGATGTTGATGATGCTTCATCTTCCTTCTCCTCCTCAAATGTTGAGTGTGACTCAACTTCCATTTGCTCCACCTCCTCTTCTTGAGCTACTAAGCCCATCTCCTTGGGCTCCACATCCGATTGGTCCTTCTTCTCCTCTTGGACCACTTCATCACTTTCTTCAGATTTTCTTTCTTCTTGTGTAGGCATGAATTCCTCCCATGGAAATTTCTTCACTTTGCTCCACAACTCATGGGCATTCTCGTATTCACCTACACACCTCATCACATTAGAAGGCAACATATCAATTAAAATTGATATTACCTTATTGTTTGCCTCCGATCGTGAGGTTTGATCCTCCGTCCAATGACGCGGTCGGAGTTTCTTCCCTTTCTTGTCCTTCGGGACTTCAAATGGCTCTTTTACCACCATCATGGTGTCCCAATCCGTATTGAAGAACACCTCCATTTTCACCATCCAATACGTGATGTCCCATAAGCCTCTACCTTCAAGCTTTGGCGGTTCAATCAAGCCGGTCATCTTGTGCTTCCTTGGCGGTTAATCCAACGGAGAGCAACCTGGCTCTGATACCACTTATTGGATGATCGGCGGTCGGCTTGAAGGGGGGTTGGATAGACGGCGCCCCCAAATACTCGCTTTCACCCTACACTTGTTAGTGCGCAACGGAAATACAAACTAATACAAACAAGTAGAAAGCTAAATACTACAAGAAAGAGCAAGCAAACCGCTAACACGTTCGTTTAACGTGGTTCGGAGATTAGGGCTCCTACTCCACGGCTTGTCCTTGAGGTGGACGATCCCTATCCGTTGGTGGATTAGCCCCCCGGAAACTCCGGCTAGCTCAAACCTCCTTGTGGGTGGAGAAACCTCACCACAAACTCACCAAGACCTCTTGGACACAAGGGAAACCTTGAGCACTTTTGTAACTACTAATTAGGCTTTAACCAAGTCTAATTTCGTCACCTTGGCCGGCCATACCAAGCTCCTTCTTATAGAGCTTTGAACAAATCAGAACCTGATTTGCCCGTTACCAATCGACTGGTCCTTGCACCAGTCGACTGATGCCAGCCCAACGGCTCTCTCAACGGCTATGCTACAGTGCATCAGTCGACAGATCCATCACCAGTCGACTACTACAGTGCGCTATAGTAACTGCTACAGTACGCTACAGTAACTGCTACAGTGCCGCTACAGTAAACCCCTAAAACTAGGATTTTACTCCGAGTACAATCTCTCATGCACTCGTACCCTCACCCTTATGACTCATTTGATACTTCCTTTGCAGCTTTGACCTCTTGCCTTCAAGCCTACTTCCTTTGCTTCTCGTCCCTCGGATGCATCCAAGCCCGCGGCTTGTCTCCAATGCCATCCTTCGCGTATGCCTCGAAGTCGCTTCCCTCGGCCATTGTCCTTGCTGCCTTGTCCATGGTCCCTCGGATGCTCCATCCTTCACCGGACCCGAAGCTGTCAACCGGAGTCACATGTGTCACCTGCAGTCCTGCACAACTCAAGTACACATATCAAATAACAAGGGTAAACCTAACTTAAACTCTTTTCCCAAACACCAAAACACATGATCCCACAGACCATTGGGATTGCTCCAACACTTTCCACCTAGGGTTACCCCCCTAGGACTTTTGCCTGAAGCTCTCGACCCTCCAAGACTTTCCGCATATGGTTACCGCCCCCTATGACTTAGGGTTATTACCCCCTAAGGTTTTCTACCTGCCTAACCGCAGCTAGGACTTTCCTGAAACACTCAATTAAGTACGTTAGATCACAAAATAACTTAACTTTGAATTCCTTTGCCATTATCAAAATAACGGTGGATCGTCGGATGTTTCCCGCACCAACAAGAGGTAGAGGGTGCCTTCATGGGACACAACCTATTTTATTCCTCTCTTCTATCCTTGGTGGTCGACCCTTTCTCTTTTCCTTCTTTCTTCTTGTGGCCAACAACATTGATCCTTGGAGAGGCATTGGTGGTCGGTTTTGCTTGAAGGAGGAGTGAAGGAGGTATTGCACCCTAGCATCCCTTGGAGGTGGAAGGTGGCCGAAACTTGGATTGTATAGGAAGAAGGCTCGGGTGGCTTTGCATCTTGGAAGATCATCACCCACACGATGTCCAAGAGGTAAAGAGGAATACAATAGAAGATCAAGAGGTTGTTGCTTACAAAGAAAGGTATAACTAGTAATTCTATTCCGCATAATACTAGTTTTATTTGTATAGTTTTTGAAATACCAAACACAAGAGGCTAGAGATTCTAGATTTTCGGATTTGTAATTCGAAGTTGTGTTTCTTTTATTTTATTTGTCTATCTTGTGATTCTATTGTTTCTTTTGGTTAAACCTAGAGTTATATAAGGAAATTAAATATTGAATTTCGTTAAGAGGCTTTGTTGAGGCAGTGGTGGATGTTCCCATACCCAAGAAGGCCAAGTGTCTCGCCATGTTTGACCTGGGAGCCGATTTCCGAAATAAATATTTAATTAAATTTGTAACCTAGGTGGATTTGGATCTATAATGTTAAGTATTGTTTGCGATCCAAGTCTAACCCACTAAGAACAGATAAGTTAAATTTGGAATCAATAATGTTAAGTTCCATTTGCGATTCCGAATTTAATTTCTAAAGAACACAATAGGTTGTTTAAAGGTTCAACACTTGTACAAAATTTTTGTACACTGGAACCGGTACGATCTTCCTAGGACCAACCAACACCTCTGTCACGCAGGCGCTCAAAAATCTGAATTGGGTACATGCCATGCACAAAGAGTATGATGCTCTTCTTCGTATTCAGACTTGGACACTTGCCCCGCCTTCGCCAAACCAAAATCTTGTGGGCAACAGGTGGGTGTTTTGCATTAAGTGTAATTCTGATGGCTCAATTGATCGGTATAAGGCTCGCCTTGTTTCTAAGGGGTTTCATCAACGTCCTGGTGTTGACTTTCATGATACATTCAGCCTTGTTATTAATCAAGTAACAATGTGCATTGTTTTTAGTCTGCCTGTGAATCGGGGGTGGTGTCTTTGCCAACTTGATGTCAACAATGCATTTCTTAATGGTCACCTTGAAGAGGAGGTTTATATGGTGTAACCTTTGGGTATGCACAGTGCTGAGTTTCTGGATCATGTGTGTCATTTGCATAAGGCGCTTTATGGCCTGAAGCAAGCTCCGCGTGCTTGGTATTTGGAGCTTCGCGCTTTCTTGGTCTCTCTTGGCTTTGTTGTATCTCGGGCTGACACCTTCTTATTTGTTTATTTTCGGGATGATACTCTTACCTATTTCCTTGTATATGTTGATGATCTAATCATTACAGGGAGTGATGCTTCTTCTGTTGACATCATCGTATGTAATATTCATGCAAAATTTGCAATTAAGGATCTTGGGGCTTTCCCTCTTCTGCGGTGTTGAGGTTCGTCCAACATCAAATTGTCTTCTCTTGTCTCAACAAAAGTATGTCATTGATCTTCTCTCCAAACACCACATGCTTGACTCTAAGCCGGTGTCCACTGTAAAATACGATGTCCAAAATTATAAGTAAATAATAAGGTTATTTAACAAATAATCTTATTGGATTTTTCAGGAATTTTTAGGAATTTTCTGAGAATTTTTCAGAGCCCGGTTGGCGTATTTTAAGGGGATCAATTATATGTTTGGGAAAAGACCTGTTTGGAGCACCATTTAAGTGGGAGTGATTGAGGAGTTAACTTAGGTTTTAATGAATTTAAAACCTAAGTACAAATTTCCCGATTCTTTTCTTTCCTTCTCCCTCACTGCCGCACGCCTTCTCACCCAATCCCCATTCTCATCTTCTTCACTCGTGCCCTAGCCTCCATCTCTTCTCACCGACGCCGACTGCCCAAGCCTCAATCCAGCCATTGTTCTTTCATCCCTAGCCGCGGATACTCGCCGGAAAACCAGGCACAGCAAGCTCTCGATCCGCCATCGTCGACAGTCGAGCGGTGTTCTTTGTACCTCTTGGTGCTGAGCCCTCACGACTCCACCGCACGTTGATGTCGTTGCCGATCTTGTGTTCCGATTTCCACTCTACCTCATTCTCCTCTTCCGACTCGAGCCACTTGCGGAGTGATCCCGGTGTCCCGGTCCAGTGCTAGACCTCTCCCTCGCGCGTCTCTGCCGACTTCATTGCTGCAAGCTCTGCTGGGTTGTGCCCTAGCTTTGGTTAACTCCGTGTCGCTACAACCACCAGTCCGGTGAAGGTAGTAGTTGTATTTCTCTGCCATGGCTATGATTCAGAGGTATCTATCATCACCACTCTTGTATCGACGTATTACTCATTTGGTCATGTGATGATGCAGATCATATGTTCGATGAAACGCTTAATTCCTCTTGCTGTCGCTGTTCGTGTCGTCAATGCTGTCAATGGCCTCCACTTCAGTGAGTAGTTGTTGGATTGATGAACAACCTTGGAGAAGAAGATGGAGCCATAGGTAACAAATTACTTGATCTAAGTTTGGTTGATTTGTGTTAGATATTCAGATATGATATGTTGAATAGAGGTTAGTTAGCAATTGATTTGGATTAATTTTCGTATGTTTGATTAGGAGGGACAGTGATTTCATCTTCGCTAGCAGAGAGTTATACCAGCTATAAGTCATTGGCGGAGCCATCAGTTCTGGTGAGTGGTTAGCATTGATATATGTGTAGTTGAATCTATTGGATTATAGACTACTTTATATGAGTATTTAAGCTTGAAATTGATTAGTCTAGAGGATGAATGATTTAGTCATGGATTAGCTTATTTGGATTGAGCTACAGATTGGGTTATGGAATGATAAGAGTTTATTGATTCTTGATCAGATTGATGTTAAGGTGGTTATTTGGTTCATGATGGATTCAACTAACTAGTTCCTATTTGACTAGTTACGTTATGCGTATTGTGATCACAAGACTTGGATTTCGGGACAAACGTCTTGACATGGGAATACTGGACATGGTCTACATATAAAGGCGGGTATTTCTTACTTTATCTCTTTAGCACATTGATTTTAGTGCATGAGCTAGATGTTCAGATAGTTATTGTGTTTATCTTGACTCCACTCATATTTTTCTTGCGTTTGATACTTCCACTCAATCTTTGAGCTACTCATTTCTATATCTATACAGTCTCTCGTTGCTATTCATGATATTTAGCAGATACCGGACACCATATACTAGTTACTAGATACTGGATATATAAATACCAGATACCATGTTTACTTGCTTAGACTGCTATTTATTCATGTTTTTTATTGAGCATGCTGGCTTCATGTAGCATACCTGTTTCTGTTTATATATATATGATGACTGCTGCATGGTTCACATCATGTCATTGCATGCATTGCCGGCGACTTTGGCTCCCTTGTGGTTGAGACGGTCGTTGGCTTGGGCCGCACGCTCGGCCACTCATGGGTAGTGGTAGCTGGAGCGTGCCGCTTGTCTTGTCGTGCCCCTCACTCACACACTCATGGGTAGTGATAGTTGGAGTCGCGGGCAACAGGGACCCCCGTCACAGATGTAGCTATTCATCTACTATGCACCTGTCCATCCGGTCACTCGAGAGTAGTGGCGGCCTTTGGGTGGTACAGTTGTCATCGATCCGGCCTCTCGACCATACAGGGGTCATGGTGCAGAGAGGTGGGCGGGGTGACCATCCGTGCATACGATGTTATTATTATATCCGTTGGTTGCTTGTTTATGCTGCTGTTATTGCTAGTTTATGCTGTTGTTGTTTATGTTGTTATGCTTACATATGTTGAGATATACATCAGTTGTTTGTGTTTTAGACACTGACTCACTTATTGGTATTATGTATATACCTCACATGCTATCCCTGTAGTATGAGCAGTACGGTAGCAGATCTTTGCTACTTGTGACCTATTACTAGCCTAGGATATGGTTTCAGGTATGGACACTTATTATGATATCACTGTAGTATCTGCTATTTCCATACGAGACTGTATACCTTTGCATCTCTAGTTCTTTACTATACTCATGCACTATCTGTCTATTATCCGCTGAGTCTTTATACTCACCACCCCGTATATTGGTAATTTCGCCAGGTAGCAGGTAAAGGATTTATGGAGTCGCCTGGAGATCCTGTCCGCCAGTCCCACGTCACATTCGAGGACGACATTATGGTTTTTGTATACCGTACGTTATTTGTGTTTGTGTTCTGGTTTTGTTTCTTGTTCTTGTGTTTGTGTATCTTGTATTTGGTTTGATATTATTGTGTCAAGTCGAGCCGGCTCGCAGTTAGTTGCTTTGTGTTTTGTGATCGTTGTTTGTGATTTTCGCTGTGTTGATTTTAGTACAGCCGTGTGGCCTGATTAATATATTTATATAACTGCGTGGTTGTGTTTATTTCTGTTCCAGCCGAGTGGGCTGATTATATAACTGCGTGGTTGTGTAAATATATTCTAGTCGTATGTGGCTGATGTATTTTTGTATGTATGTATGCCTCAGATTGTCACCCATACAGGGGAGATGCTGCCGAAATTTTTTCGGTAAGGACTCCTCTGGGGGCGTGACATCCACTCCTATTGCTACTGGCTCTCGTCTTACTTTACATGATGGATCTTTGTTTTTTTATGTGACTAAGTTCTGACAAGTGGTTGGGAGTTTACAACATCTCCATATGACTCGTCCTGATATTTTCTTTACGGTCAATAAGCTCTCACAGTTTATGCATGCTCCTTTAGAGACGCATTGGGGCGCTATGAAATGTCTACTTCGATATCTCAATGGTACTAGGGATCTTGACATTCGTCTTCTTGCGGATACACCTCTTACTCTTCATGGGTTCTCCGATGCAGACTGGGCAAGAGATCCAAATGATTGGTGTTTTACGGGTGTATTTATTATTTTTCTGGGTGCTAATCCGATTTCCTGGAAATCTACCAAACAGCGCACAGTTGCGCGCTCTTCGACTGAGGCTGAATATCGCATCATTGCCTCTGCGACATCTGAGATCCAATGGATTGTCACTTTTGACATACCTGCTTCTTTCGGTTACCACGCCTACTGTGCTCTTCACTGATAATTTGGGTGCCACCTATCTTTCAACTAATCCTATTTTTCACTCTCGGATGAAGCATTTGGCTATTGACTATCACTTTGTTCGTGATATGGAGCATACCTCTGAACTACGAGTTACTCTTCTTGCTTAGGATTAGTTGAATGATGCACTTACCAAGTCACTTTCTCGACCTCGACTGTTTACTATTTGCAACAAAATTGATATCATTTCTGGGACACCATCTTGAGAGGGCGTATTAGGAAATAATTATTATTAGTAAATACTTATTTATTTCTTAATTATTAGAAAATAATTATTATTAGGAAATACTTATTTATTTTATAGTATTTTATATATTTTCTTATTTTATATGTTTTTTTATTTTTCACTTTATAATAATACTAAATATTATCATTAATAAAATATATAAATCCTATCGTCAACAAATAATACATATAGTTAAATGCTCTAGTGTACCGCGGCGTTCAGGGCTTGGAGGTCTCATGCTCGAAAACTACCGGTGACGCCATCATCACGCTTCCTCGTTTAGGGCCCTGCAAGATCATCAAATTCGACACTGATTCAGTTAGAATCAAGGTAGAAGGCGATGAATGGGCTCGGTGTCCACTGCAGAAGCTCAGCTCCACCAATCTCACCGGCTCAATTTACCACGACTACGGCTACGATTATATGCTGGTGAATTGCTCGAGTGAAATAGCAACAGATCCGGATTGGATCACCGGACCTATCTCGTGCCTTCGCGATGGGAGTGAAGGGCAGTTGGTTTATGCAGCGGATGCTTCGGCTTCCATGGACCAGCTCCCATCAGGATGCGTGACCACTGGAATCGGTGGTCCAATCGGATATGTAGACGGACGAAAGTTTGGAGATCAGTTTCAGGGATTCAATCAAACTCTACAGATGGATGTATCTCTTAATATTCCAGAATGGGAGATGTGCAGAGACTGCCAGATAGAAGGAAAGCAATGTGGATTTAGCCGCAGAAGAAACCAAACTGCCTGCTTAGCGAGGCGCCATGGTAATCTTCGTTCCAATGTTCTCACGTTCTTTTATATTCTCTTGTTCAAAAACATGACAAATTTTTATTAAGGTAACCTTGTCATTTTTCATTTTTAATAATTACATTTTACTTTTTCAACAAATTGATCGTTACGGAAATTAACATTGCAAAAGGTATTTTACTATTCTGTCTTTGCCATGCTATATCGATTTGGAGTTACCCAACTGGAATTTTAAACCAATTTAAAGAAAAAAAAATTAACTTCAAAAGTAGCACATCGATCTTTAGATAAAACAGAGAACTCAGATCGGTCTTTAGATAAAACAGAGAACTCTTTGCTGCGTTCGTGATGTAATAATATTTGGATGAAAAAAAAATTAAATCATTACTAATTGTTTGCTTTCTTTATTTACAGGAACAACAAACATTGGGCTCATAGTTGGTGAGTCCTTGTACCACTTTAATATGTATTCTTGAGCAAACAATTATTTGAGAAAATAAATTCTACATAGTCAATTCATTAGAACTAAATATAAATTTTATAATATTACTAGTTCAATCTCTTTATTGATTCTTTCTATTCTAAAAAAAATCTTTTGAAGGATTCGTTTCTATGCAGGAACATGTATAGGTGGTCTTGTAATTGCATTAGCATCTCTTATTATATTGTACATATTAAAGACGTCCGAAAGGGATCAAGAAATTCGTATCAAGGTAGAACAATTTCTCGCAACATATGGTGATGCAAAACCAACTCGATACTCTTTTTCTGATATTAAAAAGATCACAATAAGATTCAAGAATAAGTTGGGACAAGGTGGATATGGAAGTGTGTACAAAGGGGAGCTATCGAACGGTATTCCGGTAGCAGTTAAGATGCTCGAGAGTTCAAAAGGGGAGGGCCAAGAATTCACAAATGAAGTTGCAACCATTGGAAGGATTCATCATATTAACATTACTCGTTTGTTGGGATTTTGCTCAGAACGATCAACTCGTGCTCTCGTCTATGAGTTCATGCCAAATGAGTCCTTGGAGAAGTATATTTTCTCAAGACAAGACAAAGGAAGCAAAAAATCATTGAGCATGGAGAAATTGTTGAACATTGCAATAGGCATTGCTCGAGGCATTGAGTATTTACATCAAGGATGTGAACAACGTATTTTGCATTTTGATATTAAGCCACATAATATTCTATTGGATTATGATTTAAATCCAAAGATTTCAGACTTTGGACTAGCAAAGCTTTGCTCAAGGGATATTAGTATCGTGACAATGACTGCAATGAGAGGCACAATGGGATATATTGCTCCTGAGATGTATTGTAAGAATTTCGGGATCGTGTCATATAAATATGATGTCTATAGTTTTGGTATGTTGTTGTTGGAGATGATAGGAGATCGAAAAAATCATAATCCCGAAATAGGAAGGGAGAGTGAGATTTATTATCTAGAATGAGTGTATAATCGATTAGTTGAAAGACAAGATTTGGTATTCCAATGGTGATGGAGCAAAATGATGGAGAAATATTACAAAAGCTCTCTAATGTAACTTTATGGTGTATTCAATGAAGTCCAACTGAAATACCTACCAACCATGACTAGAGTTCTTCATATGTGATCCCGTCCGGAAATTGAGTCAGAAGGATCGTCGGGTGAGGTGGTGAGAATGTTGACTGAGTCGCGATGTCCCGGAGAGGGGGTGTGCTGAGATGGTTTCTGTGTTGACCAAGTCTTCAGAAGTCCTCTGGTCAAAGCTATCCTGCAGCCAACGACCGGGTTGACCTGGCGCCCGGTACCCCGATGCTCGAGGCAGATCCAACGAATATATGAATACAAGATTAAGCCATAAAATAATAAAATATGCATAGAATATGAACGGAGAACGTACCCTGGCCTAGGGGGGCGCCCTCGGATGGGACGCGGTGCGAGTTGATGGGACCCGGAAGAGTAGGCGACGTCCGATCAAGGTGGAGAGCTGGATCTGACGACGAGAAGCTGAACGAAGCACAGACCCGGAGGACGAGTTGTAGGTCGGGATAAAACATTGGCACGCAGACCGGGATAAGACACCGACACGCAGACCGGGATAAGATGCCAGCACGTAGGCCGGGACATAAGATCGGCGCGCAAACCGAGAGGTACTAGCGGCACGCAGGCCGAGACACGAAATCAGCACAGACCGGGACACGAGATCGGCATGTAGATCGAAAAACTAGATTGGCACGCAGGCCGGGATATAGCATCAGTACACAGACAAGAATATAAAATAAGCACACAAGTCGAAATATAACGACTGCTCGAAGGACGAAATACGATGATGGCACGAAGGCCCGATCAGTGCCGAAAGTGCACAGCGGCGTGGATCGAATACCGGATCGATGTCAAAATTGTACGGCAATGTGGATCGGAGTTCATCTACGACGATGGGGAATGGCTGCGGCTCGGGGAGTGTCCACTGTGAGGCTCACGGTGAGGCTGCGGCGAACCTTCCGGCGGGGCAGCGCCGAACATATAAAGGAGAACCTCTTCGGCAGAGTCAAGGCGGAGAAAGGAGACGGTCGTGCGTGCTGAGTGGGTGGTCCGGCGAGCAGCGAAGGTGATCTGATGTGCAGCGAAGGCAGCAAATCAAAGAGGAGGAGATGGTGGCTAGAGGCGGCACGAGGGGAAGTGGCTCCCTGCGGCGTTAGCGATCGGCGTGGAGAGGAGGTGGTGGAGTCGGTAGCCGGCAACGACGAGGGTGGCGTGGCCAGCCCCTTGGCGGCGACGGAGGACTTGTGGAAGACCTCCTGTGCGCGAGGCGACGGAGAAGAGGGAGAGCAGAGGGAAAGGTGGGCTGCTGAGTCCGTTCGGCGGCAGCGTTGCAAGGAGGAAGAGAAGGCTTCCAGCGGCGACATCGCGAGGAGGAGGAGGGGATTCATGGCCGACGTCGAGAGTAGAGGTGGTGGCACGGTGAGGAGAGGGAGATGAGAAGGGGTGGTGGCCAGCGATGGCTCCGGCGACAGCGTCGCGAGAAGAAGGAAGAAAAAGGGTCGTTGGCGGCGGAGAGAAAACGCACCAAAAAAACCCCCCCTCTACAGAAACCTCCACTCACCTTAAAACCCTCCCCAGTGAAAAGACCACTTTGCCCCTCTTCTTTCCTTTAACTTCTCCCACACCCCTCAAGCCCTATCCGTATCACAAGCCTCCCCTTCAAATCTAGTCGAAGGAGGAGCCAGGCCGACTGACTAGACCAAGTTCAGAACGAAATCACTACTGAACGCGGAATCAGATCGTTGGGCTCGTCTTAACACGTCGCACAAGTAGTTGTGGCGCTACCGAGCAAGTGACTCAAATAGTATCGAGCGACCAAAAATAATGTGAAGCGCATGCCGAGCAAGAAATCGAGAAGACGCTCAAGTGATACTGATCTGAGTGATCAAGAGATTACGCAAATGACAAGTAAAAAACAAGTGCCGACTGGGAGACGAATGCGGGGCAAAGCGATAAGTGAAACACGAGCAGCAGGTGCATGGCAGATCGACGAAAAGAATAAGTGTCGACCGTGCGGCAAAAGCGATACCGAACGAATGTCGATAGAGAAATCTAACAAATGTCGAGCGATATTAAGCAGACGGTCGAGGGATGCTGAGTAAAACGATCGAACTTCAATCAATATCGGGCAACCAAAAAGTGTCGACCGAGTGATCGAGAATGCTGAGCGAGCAGTGTCAAACGTGCGATCGAGCGACAATAAATCATGACCGGGCAATAAATAGAATGATGGATGCACAAAGTTCTGAGCACGACCGAGAAAATACTGACCCAGCGATAGTAAAATCGCGACCGGGCAATCGAACAATGTCGATTTGGCAATCGAAGGATACTGAGCGGGTCGAAAGACAATGGACGAGCAGAACCGTGAGCGCAACCAAGGAAATACTGACCGAGCGTCAATAAATCTCGCGACCAGGCAATACAAAGAGTGATGAACGAGCAAAGCTATGAGCGCAGCCGAGCAAGCGTGGTCCGAGCTATGATAAATCACGACTGGGCAAATAGAGAGAATGATGGCCGCATAAAGTTGTGAGCGCGACCGAGCGAGCATGGTCCGAGCTATGATAAATCACGACCGGGCAAAGAGAGAGAATGATGGCAGCATAAAGTCGTGAGCGCGACCGAGAAGGTGCTGACCGAGAGACGATAAATCGCGACCGGACAATATAAAGAATGATCGACCAGGAAGCAGAATGAGAACGGGCGAGCGATGTCGAGCACACGACCGAGAAAATACCGACCAGGCGACTGTAAATCATGACCAAGCAATAAAGAAAATGATGGACGAGTGAAGTCTTGATCGTGACCGAGCGAATGCCGACCGAGCGACAATAAATCGCAACCAGGACAAGTAAATCCATAAGCGCGACCGGGAGAGCGCCGACCGAGCAACAACAGTGAGCGAAAATGTGAGGTGAGAGTGCCGGGCAGAGCGGCAAGTAAATCAAATGTGATGAGTGTCGGGCAGAGCGGTAAGTGAGTGGTGAGTGCCGACCGGGCAACAGCAATGAGCGAAACGTGGATGATAAGTGCCGAGCAGAGCGGCGAGTGAAGCGGTGAGCGCCGACCGGGCAAGAGCGATGAGCAAAAAGCAAATAATATGTGCCGAGCAGAGCGGCGAGTGAGGAGTGAGTGCCGATCGAGCAATAGCAGTGAGCGAAAACGTGAGCTGAGTGCCGGGCAGAGCGGCAAGTGAATCAAGTGTGATGCGTGCCGGGCAGAGCGGCGAGTGAGTCAGTGCCGACCAAGAGGTTGTTGAGCGTGAGAGCATGATCACTTATAACTCGCACTGGGTGAGAGTCTAGGACCCAACCGGGAAGGTCATTGGGCGTGAGAGCCTAGCTCACTTATAACTCGCACTGGGGCGAGAGTTTGGGACAGCCGACCTGGAAAGGTTGTTGGGCGTGAGAGTCTTGCTCACTTATAACTTGCACTGGGGCGAGAGTCTGGGACCCGACCGGGAAGGTCGTTGGGCATGAGAGCCTTGCTCACTTATAACTCGCACTGGGGCGAGAGTCTGAGACCCGACCGGGGAGGTTGTTGGGCGTGAGAGCCTTGCTCACTTATAACTCGCACTGGGGTGAGAGTCTAGGACAGCCGACCTGGAAAGGTCGTTGGGCGTGAGAGCCTTGATCACTTATAACTCGCACTGGGGCGAGAGTCTGGGACCTGACCGGGAAGGTCATTGGGCGTGAGAGCCTTGCTCACTTATAACTCGCACTGGGGCGAGAGTCTGGGACCCGACCGGGAAGGTCGTTGGGCATGAGAGCCTTGCTCACTTATAACTCGCACTGGGGCGAGAGTCTGGGACATACGACCTGGAAAGGTCGTTGAGCGTGAGAGCCTTGCTCACTTATAACTCGCACTGGGGCGAGAGTCTGGGACCTGACCCGGAAGGTCGTTGGGCGTGAGAGCCTTGCTCACTTATAACTCGCACTGGGGAGAGTCTGGGACCCGACCGGGAAGGTCGTTGGGCATGAGAGCCTTGCTCACTTATAACTCGCACTAGGGCGAGAGTCTGAGACAAGCGACCTGGAAAGGTCGTTGGGCGTTAGAGCCTTGCTCGCTTATAACTCTCACTAGGGCGAGAGTCTGGAACCCAACCGGGAAGGTCGTTGGGCGTGAGAGCCTTGTTCACTTATAAATCGCACTGGGGCGAGAGTCTGGGACCCGACCAGGAAGGTCATTGGGCGTGAGAGCCTTGCTCACTTGTAACTCGCACTGGGGCGAGAGTCTGGGACCCGACCGGGAAGGTCGTTGGGCGTAAGAGCCTTGCTCACTTATAACTCGCACTGGGACGAGAGTCTGGGACCCGACCGGGAAGGTCGTTGGGCGTGAGAGCCTTGCTCACTTATAACTCGTACTAGGGCGAGAGTCTGGGACAACCGACCTGGAAAGGTTGTTAGGCGTGAGAGTCTTGCTCACTTATAACTCGCACTGGAGATGTTGGTTGCTACTCGAAAAATCAAATGGTTCCACTGTACAAAAATTTTGTACAAAGGTCTGAACCTTTTCCTAGCTACCATGTGTTCTTTTAAATTAAACTTGGATCGCCTGCGGAACTTAACACGTTTGATCCTAAGTTTAATTTATTTGTTCTTTTAGGTTTAGACTTGGATCTCCTGCGGAACTTAACACGTTCGATCCAAATCACCTAGATTATTAATTCCATTAAATATTAATTTATAAAATTGGCTTCCAGGACTGCATGGCGAGGCACATGACCTTCTTGGATATGGGAACAACTACCACCGCCTAGACAAAGCCTTTTAAGGAAAGCTAATATTTAATTTCCTTAAATAACTTTAGGTCAACCAAAAAGAACAATCAAATCACAAGGAAAAGAAAAACAAAAGAACACAACATCGAAAACAAATTCGAAATACTAGAATCACATGTCTCTTGTATTTGGTATTTTTACAAAGAAATAAAACTAGTATGATGCGGAAATTAAATGCTAGTATACCTTTTCTTTTGCAAACAAAAACCTCTAGGTCTTCTACCGTATTCCTCTTCTAATCCCGGACGTTGTGTGGGCAACGATCTTCTGAGACGAGAACCACCAAGACACCTTCTTCTTCTTTGCAAGGTTAGGCCACCACATGACTCCAAGAAAGGATGAGGTTCGACCACCACCACCAAGCTCCAAGGGATGCAAGAGCGAAGCCTCCTTTCTCTCCTTTTCTCCAAGCTAGATCCGGCCACCACAAGGACTCCAAGAGAACAAAATGGTTCGGCCACAAGAAGGAGAAGAGAGAAGAGGAAGAGGTCGGCCACTAAGGAAGAGAGGGAGGAAAAGAATAATAGAGTCGTTCACCATGAAGACACCTCTACCCCCTCTTTTATAATCCTTGGTCTTGGCAAATAAGGAAATTTAAATAAAAACTTCCTTAATTCTTTTGCCATGAAAAAGGAAAATTTATTTAATTAAAAATAATTTTCTCTTCTCCAATTTATTTGGCAGCCCACTCTTCTCCCCAAATCAAGGAATGTTTTAAAACAAAAATTAAAATTTCCTAATTTGTTTCCAGAAATTTATAAAATTTCTCAATAATTTAATACCTTCATGATTGGTTAATAAAAAAGAAATTTTATAAATTAAAATATTTCTTTTAAATATGTGGATAAAAAGAAAGTTATCTTTAAAAATTAAAATCTCTTTTAATCTACAAATAAGGAAAGACTAGCACCTAGCGATAGTTGTGCATGTGGCATGCAATTAACGGAAAGATAATCTTTTCTTAATCTTTTGTAGAAACTTATAAAAGAGAATATTTAATTTTTTAAACTCTATTTTAAATCTTGAACATGGTTAAAAAAGAAAAGTTTTCTTAAAATTTAAAATCCACCTTTTAATCAACAAATAAGGAAAGATTTCAAATTTTAAACTCTCTTTTAAACATGTAGATGATTTATAAATAAGGAAAGTTTTTACCAAAAATTAAAACCATCCTTTTAATCTACAAATAAGGAAAGAGATTAATCTCTTCTCTTAATCTTTTGTAGAATGCTATAAAAGGATATTTTTAATTTTTAAACTCTCTTTTAAAACCATGATATCCACATAAGAAATAATTTTAATAAAAATCCTTTTTAATATTCTAGTGGCCGGCCACCTAAGCTTGGGACCCAAGCTTTGGCCGGCCACCAACTTGGCTCATCCATTTGGTCTTGGCCGGCCCTAGCTTGGGTCCAAGCTAGCTTGGCCGACCCCATTGGATGGGTAAGAAGGTGGGTATGTGGTGGGTATAAATCTCTATATACAAGAGACTACGATAGGGACCGAGAGGAGGAATTGGTTTTGGTCTCTCGATGAAATTAAGCTTCCCGTGTTCGCCCCGAACACACAACTTATTTTCATCAATAATAATTAATTCCACTAAAGAACTATTATTGAACTACCGCACCAATCTCAAATTACATTTTGGGCTCCTTCTTATTATGAGTGTGTCAGTCTCCCTGTGTTTAAGATGTCGAATGTCCACTAATTAAGTGAGTTACTGACAACTCATTTAATTAATATCTTAGTCCAAGAGTAGTACTACTCAACCTTATCGTCATGTCGGACTAAGTCCACCTGCAGGGTTTAACATGACAATCCTTATGAGCTCCTCTTGGGGACATTCTCAACCTAGATTACTAGGACACAGTTTCCTTCTATAATCAACAACACACACTATAAGTGATATCATTTCCCAACTTATCGGGTTTATTGATTTATCGAACTAAATCTCACCCATTGATAAATTAAAGAAATAAATATCAAATATATGTGCTTGTTATTATATTAGGATTAAGAGCACACACTTCCATAATAACTGAGGTCTTTGTTCCTTTATAAAGTCAGTATAAAAGAACGATCTCTAATGGTCCTACTCAATACACTCTAAGTGTACTAGTGTAATTATATAGTTAAGATAAACTAATACCTAATTACACTACGACCTTCCAATGGTTTGTTCCTTTCCATCTTGGTCGTGAGCTACTGTTTATAATTTATAAGGTACTATAACATGATCTTCTGTGTGTGACACCACACACCATGTTATCTACAATATAAATTAATTGAACAACTACATTTATCATAAATGTAGACATTTGACCAATGTGATTCTTATTTCTAGATAAATGTTTATACCAAAAGCTAGGCTTTTAGTATACATCCTAACAGGGGCGAGAGTCTGGGACCCGACCGGGAAGGTCGTTGGGCGTGAGGGACCCTACCAGGAAGGTCGTTGGGCGTGAAGGACCCTACCGGGAAGGTCGTTGGATGTGAAAGCCTTACTCACTTATAACTCGCACTGGGGCGAGAGTCTGGGACCCGACCGGGAAGGTCGTTGGGCGTGAGAGCCTTGCTCACTTATAACTCGCACTGGGGCGAGAGTCTGGGACCCGACCGGGAAGGTCGTTGGGCGTGAGAGCCTTGCTCACTTATAACTCGCACTGGGGCGAGACTCTGGGACCCGACCGGGGAGGTCGTTGGGCGTGAGAGCCTTGCTCACTTATAACTCGCACTGAGGCGAGAGTCTGGAACTCGACCGAGAGGTCGTTGGCGATACTCTGGTCCGAGACCAGTGACGATATTCCAATCCGAGACTAGTGGCGATACTCTGGTCTGAGACCAGTGGCGATACTCCAGTCTAAGACTGGTGGCGATACTCCGGTCCAAGATCGGTGGCGATACTCTGGTCCGAGACCAGTGGCGATACTCCAGTCCGAGACTGGTGGCGATACTCCGGTCCGAGACCGGTGGCGATACTCTGGTCCGAGACCAGTGGCGATACTCCAGTTCGAGACTAGTGGCGATACTCCGGTCCGAGGCCGGTGGCGATACTCTGGTCCGAGACCAGTGGCGATACTCCTGTCCGAGGCCGGTGGCGATACTCTGGTCCGAGACCAGTGGCGATACTCCAGTCCGAGACTGGTGGCGATACTCTGGTCCGAGACCAGTGGCGATACTCCAGTCCGAGACTGGTGGTGATACTCCGGTCCGAGACCTGTGGCGATACTCTGGTCCGAGACCGGTGGTGATACTCTGGTCCAAGACCAGTGGCGATTTTCTCGACCCCTAACGGGGGAGGTAAAAGATGACATACTTCGGTCTGAGACCGGTGGAGACTATCTCAGCCCCGAACGGGGGAGGTAAGAGATGATATATTTCGGTCCTAGATCGATGGTGACTATCTCAACCCCAAACGGGGGAGGTAAGAAATCTGATAAGCTAGCTCGAGACCAGTGAAGACCGCCCGACCCCGAACAAGGGAGATAAGCCTTAAAGCCTGTAGAATCAAAACCCGTAGCAATATGAGGGAGCAAAGCCCGCAGCAATAGAAAGAAACAAAGCACCGCATGTAAAGGGAGTAGTACCTGTAGATGTAAGAGGACGCAAAACAAGTAGAGGATATAGAACATATAGTAGCCATAGAGTAAAGCGCCTATAGCAGTAAGAGGATGCAGAGCCCATGGTGAAGGATGCAGAGCCTGTGGGAGTAAAAGGATGCAGACCCTTATGGTAAAGGGTGCAGAGCCTATAGTACACCTGATCGGGGAACTGAGCCCTTGGTCCCTGATTGGAGAGTAAGGCTCCTAGCCTGTAATCAAAGAGCGCGGTCCCGAGATCCTGATCGGGAAGTTGTATTATGAGTCAATGATTGGGGAGTTGTGTCCCTAGTGTAAGAGCGGGGAGCTATGTCCCAAGTGTATGTGCGGGGAGCTGGGTCCCTAGTGTCCGATCAAAAATCGAAGGCCCTAGTCTTTGACCAAGGAACTAGGATTTTACTCTCTTATCAGGGAGCTATATCAGTTCCTATAATCGTAAAAAGGGAGCAGAGCTTGTAGCATACCTGATCGATCGGGAAGTCGTGCCAATCAGCTAAGGGTTTGTCTCGGTCCCTTAACTCCCGAATACCTGTGGAGTCAGGGAAAAAACATAACGGAAAAACTAACTTGTTAGCCAACTGAAGCTCCACTCGATCCCTCGACTCCCGAATACCGGTGGAGTGAGGATAGAAAATAATATGTGCATCAAGATCCTCCGGGATTGTGATAATAGCAGAGAACCTCCCGACGTCGTCCATCTTCACGTTCCAGAACAGGTGAAGGATGTTCCCACAGACGGTGTCAAATTGATCCCGTCCGGAAGCTGAGTCAGACTGACCGTCGGGTGAGGTGGTGAGAATGTTGATTGAGTCGCGATGTCCCGGAGAGGGGGTGTGCTGAGATGGCTTCTGTGTTGACCAAGTTTTCAGAAGTCCTCTGGTCAACGCTACCCTGCAGCCAACGACCGGGTTGACCCGGCCCCAGGTACCCCGATGCTCGAGGCAGATCCAACGAATATATGAGTATAAGATTAAGCCATAAAATAATAAAATATGCATAGAATATGAACGGAGAACGTACCCTGGCCCAGGGGGGTGCCCTCGGATGGGACGGGGTGCGAGTTGATGGGACCCGGAAGAGTAGGCGACGTCCGATCAGGGTGGAGAGCTGGATCTGACGACGAGAAGCTGAACGATGCACGGACCCAGAGGACGAGCTGCAGGTTGGGATAAAACATCGGCACGTAGACCGAGATAAGACACCGACACGTAGGCCGGGATAAGATGCCAGCACGCAGGCTGGGACATATGATCGACGTGCAGGCCGAGAGGTACTAGCGGCACGCAGGCCGAGACACAAAATCAGCACAGACCGGGACACGAGATCGGCACGCAGGCCGGAAAACTAGATTGGCACGCAAGTCGGGATATAGCATCAGTACACAAATAAGAATACAAAATAAGCACACAAGTCGAAATATAACGACTGCTCGAAGGACGAAATACGATGATGGCACGAAGGCCCGATCAATGCCGAAAGTGCACAGCGGCGTGGATCGAATACCGGATCGATGTCAAAATTGTACGACAACATGGATCAGAGTTCATCTACGACGATGGGGAATGGCTGCGGCTCGGGGAAAGTCCACTGTGAGGCTCACGGTGAGGCTGTGGCGAACCTTCCGGCGAGGCAGCGTCGAACATATAAGGGAGAACCTCTTCGGCAGAGTCAAGGCAGAGAAAGGAGACGGTCGTGCGTGCTGAGTGGGTGGTCCGGCGAGCGGCGAAGGCGATCTGATGTGCAGCGAAGGCAGCGAACCAAAGAGGAGGAGATGGTGGCTAGAGGCAGCGCGAGGGGAAGTGGCTCCTTGCGGTGTTAGCGATCGGCGTGGAGAGGAGGTGGTGGAGTCGGTAGCCGGCAGCGAGGAGGGCGGCGTGGCCAGCCCCCTGGCGGCGACGGAGGACTTGTGGAAGACCTCCTGTGCACGAGGCAGGGGAGAAGAGGGAGAGCAGAGGGAGAGGTGGGCTGCCGAGTCCGTTCGGCGACAGCGTTGCAAGGAGGAAGAGAAGGCTTCCAGCGGCGACATCGCGAGGAGGAGGAGGGGATTCGTGGCCGACGTTGAGAGGAGAGGTGGCGGCACGGTGAGGAGAGGGAGATGAGAAGGGGTGGTGGCCAGCGATGGCTCCGGCGACGACGTCGCGAGAAGAAGGAAGAAAAAGAGTCGTCCTACGCTCACCTTAAAACCCTTCCCGTTGAAAAGATCACTTTGCCCCTCTTCTTTCCTTTAACTTCTCCCATACCCCTCAAGCCCTATCCATATCAATATGCTTATAAGAAGCTCAGAAGAAATGTACATGCCTCCTAAACCATTTGTCTCCCAATACTAATCATGATTATGCTAATTAATAAATACGTCAAATATGTAAGTTCTCTCCTCTTGTGTGTAAGCTCTTAGTGACATATATAGTACACATGTAATTTGATTAAGTTTAAATTCAACTGTAACACTACTATCTTTCATATGGTAGTGAATATTATATTATATGTTGAAGTAGAGGAGAGAATTGGACAAGAAGAGAACTCTTTATTTTCCATTTTCTATTCTTGCATATAAAGCATGACATTATGACTTATTTATACTGCTCCATAACTACATAATTTGTAGGCTTTTAAAGCTAACAGATAGCTAGTATTCATTGCCTCGTTGATTAATCTGTTTTTGTTGTAGCTTTTCCTCGAGATGCATATGTTCTGCATTGCCCAGTGAGCGATGGAATTAGCTTTTCTTTTAATTTTTTACCCAAAAGCAACTTCTACTCCATAATCATTCGGTGATCTTTGTAATACTACTGTTCTCAAAGAGATTAACAGGAGAAAATAAAGTCTGAAGACTAACAACTCATGCTATTTGTAGATACTGAAAACGTCAATGATGTATTATATTCTTTGGTAAGTTAAATAGAGTAAATTAGGCATCTTTCAGAAAAAATAGCTATTTTTCATAATTAGAAAATCATTGTAATTCAATGAAAACTAGTTCACTTTTATAGCCAAACACAAAATACTTATTTCATTTCATGAGAATTTAAAAGTCATGGAATAACCATATATATATATATATATATATATATATATATATATATTAAATCCAATGAATTAGTTTTCTTATCTATTATCTCCATTACATTGATATAAAAAAAATATATTCAATCCTATGAATTAGTTTTCATATTTATTATCTACCATTACATTGAGATGTATACTAACATGATAACAGAGATATTTATTGATACTAGGAATGAACTGTATTTAGTAGTCATTGTTTAAGAGAAAATATTTTTATTTCTATTATTTTATAAATTAAGATTTTTTTCTTTTCTTAAGTTTTCATAAATTTAAAACAAATTATTTAGAATACTTTGTCAAAAATGTCTCAGGAAGTTTTGGTTTAAAAATAGAGAATCTTTGCTTACCATTTTTTTAATATAATTTTTACATATATCTTATACAGAATGAGGAACTCAGATAAGAAAAGAAGAAAATATTGCTTGGAATTAAGGTTTGTCAAAATATTCACATAGGTTAATCTTGTTACTGAACATATCCCAAACCTCAAGATCTTTCTGTAAGCTATTTGAGATTCCAAGCTAGAATTTGGGAGCCAAAAAGAAATGCTGATTTCAATCATCAAGAAGATGAATATCAGGTTTCACCATGGAAAAAAGTCTAAGTAGCCTCTCTTCCCAATTATTCTTTGTTTCGTTTTCCGAAAAAATTTATTCTTAGAAGGGGAGCCTTGACGCAATGATAAAATTATTACTTTGTGATCAAAAGATCACGGGGTCGAATCCTGAAAATAATCTCTTGCAAAAAAAACAGAGTAAGACTGCGTACAATGGATCATTTCCTGGGACCCTACATAACGGAAGCTTTGTATACCAGGCTATTTTTTTTTTTTAAATTTTCGGAAAAAGAATAGTGGAATAAAAAATTTGTATTAACATCATGTCACTCAATAATCGAGTATGAGAAATCAAATACCAATGCAATACCTTTCTTACATTATTTGAGAAAAATATTCAACCTACTGTGAAGGTGTGGAAGACATGTAAGTCAATTCTTGAAATTTGGCTTTTGAAAATCATAAAGTCCTCGTAAACTCAAGCTTCTTGAAATTTACATGTAGCAGAAATTTCCACGATGATAAAGACAAGGCGTGTGGAAATGTTCCAAAAATATCTTTCAATGCTAGAATTTGAATTGATAGTGTTTAATTCAATCTCGCGTGGGCTTATATGTTATTTTGTAATATACGGATTAATGCTATTAAGGACAAACTCATGAAATTATCTAATTAATTGCGAGTTTGTATTGTTGGATGTGTTGGCGCAGCGGGCCGATAAGAGGACACAATGTTTGTTAAAAGAATAAAACAAAACCCTTCTCTATTTTTCCAACTAAGATTAGTAGTACTATCACAATAATTATAAACTCAAATGAACAACTAATACAATTAAAAGAGGCTAACAGATTTAATTTAGTTACAACCTAGGTAGTTGTTAATTCAAGGCGGTTGCAAAGCTCCACTAGAAATATCTCCTTCGTGTAGGCGGAGAAGTCTCTTACAATCTATGAAAAGCTCAGAAAAGACTAGGAAATTGATTACAATAGTTATTGTCTTATTTCGTAACTCCAGAGGGCTTTTTATAACTCCTAGAAATCCTATCCGTAACTTGAGGGTGCCTCCCAAGGACTTGGAGGACACCTCCAGCGAGGCGCCAAAGGATAAAACTTTATCCTTTGGCAACGACTAGAAATCTGGTCGAGGACGCCTCCCATAAGCATGGAAGGCGCCTTCCATGCTTATGGAGGGTGCTCTCCATGCTTATAGAGGGTGCCTTCCGTTTGAAGGTGGTGGAGGTGTGGGAGCGCCTTGGAGGTGTCTTCAACCCTTGTTGAGGGCACCTCTAGCAATCTTTACAGTCTCTCTCTGCTCCGTTGCTGCTCCGATCGTCTGGATGATTACGACCAATCGAAATAGGGCTCACCCGAACATAATTTTCGGCCTTCTCCTCGAGCAGGCTTCTGCTCCGGCTTCTCGTCTCTTGAACGTCGCATACATTCTTCTAGTCCACCGGTATACTCTTCCGTAGCACTTCATCTCTCGGATGTACCAAGCCCGTCGACTGCCTTCCCGTACCATCCTTCTTGCTAGTTGCGTCTTCCGCTCAACACAAAACAGGACATAACTTAACTTGGTTGATCATATCAAAACAACCACGGGATCCAATAGGATGTAGGTTTATATGTGTAGAACTTGTTAACCCATATTTTGTTATATAAGGTGTGCCCTCCTTAGGATAGGGTAACCCAAGATCTCTTTACTTTCCATTGGTGAGGAGAGTATGACATTGTTACCCCAATCCCTATAAAAGATTTGTTTCTTGTTTCTTCTTCCTAGGATTAGGATTTCGTGGAGGACGCTGAGATGATGGCAAATATGTTACATTCAGGTTCATCATCATTATTTCATCTAATTTAATTTGTGAGGTAAAATTCGATTCTACTAGATCTTGTGCATGATTCTTTCAAGTTCATATGATTGCTAGAATTTTGATTTAAGATCCATGATTAAGAAAACATCTGTCAAGTGGTATTAGAGCCATAGATCATTTTCATCAATTTTGTAGTATAAGGCTAGGATTTTCGACAATTTTTTATTGTTTTAGGTTTGTTTTTTGATCTATTGGCATAAAATGATATTTATTTGTTGAGATTTGGTATAAGAAAAATTTCAAGTTCTTCATGGATAACATAAATATTTGATCCATAAAAATGTAATAAAACAGTTATCAGTTGATTGTTTATGCATCAACAATCAACTGTTGCGCCTAAAATAGCAAACAAAAATATTTTGATTCGATTGTGGGACTCAATTGGTTGTATTAGTCGATTGTCATATAGTGACAGTCGACTGTTGTACATAAAATCGGATACAAAAAGTTTTTTAGTCGATTTGGGTACTTGATTAACTTCATTAATAGACTGTCATACAATAGCAATCACTGTTGTATTTGAGGTCATGTACAAATCTTTTTTGGAACGACTAGTGCACTCGATTGCTGCAATCAATCAATTGGTATTTACAATCAATCGACTGCTGGTTATAGAGTTGGGTACAAAAGGTTTTTCAATCATTGACTGAGGCACAATAGCTTATAATTAAGCATCAGTTGACTAATGTAGGTGAACCTGAGCATAGTAGATTTTTTTAGTCGATCAACTCACTAGACTGTTGATAACAGTTGAATTCAACAATCGACTTTTAAAGATTAAGTCGATCATAATAGCCTCATATTCGATTGTTGTGCAATGACTAGTTGACTGTTGGGCTAGCACTTGACTATCATTAGGGATCAGTCGATTACTTCTATTCAGTTATATTTTCTAGGGTTTTCTTGAATATATTTGTATATATGTTACTAAATCGAACCAATATTATTATCAAAGTGAAAATTATTATGTATATTTAGTGTATTTTATGTTGATAGATGTATATCTATGCTCAGAGATGGATTATACTATGGGTCATACTGGACTGTAGCTGAGCCCTATTTCTCAACCTTTTTTAAAAAGGTTTTAGATTTTTTTTTCTTTCTCTCGTGCGACAACAATCTCCACTGTGACAAGGCGACAACGATCTCCATGGCAACGAGTCTCGAATCTTAGGTACTTCTTCAGTTCTTCTCTTCTTTTTGTCTAGCCTGTTGAGATCACCTCTCTTATCGCGTCAGTCGGCGTCGCGCGGTTGCTGCTGCTCATGAGACCTACTCGCCCCTGCTTGCCTTGCCCTTGTCGCACGATGCTTTGTCCACGGCTTCTACCGCACTTGCGGCCATGGGAGGCTCCTACTTTTCCATGATCATGGCACGACCACTGCTGCAACCAAATCATCTCACGACAGGAGCTACTACAGTGCACTTGATGAAAGCATCGCACGATGTCGATAGGAGTTGCTTCTATTCCGCTTCTAGTTTCTACTAGATTGAATTATTTATGTATGTTTGATTCTTAAAACACATTCATGCCCATCGCTAGATCTTAGCATCCATAGGGATAAGGCTGGATAATTTATAGCTAGCTTAATCCTTTTTTTTTTTCTTTTTTCACTTTTACCAATATGTGAAACAACATTTTTTAGTGAGTGGTTTGTTTGGTAATCTATTAATCAAATAGGAGATGCTGTCAATTTTTTTTTTACTGTACTTGTTGGAGAATGGAGACGTAGCCAAAAGAAAAAGGAAAATAAATTGAAATTATTATTATGTCGGATTATCCACACTTGAATTTTTGTTTGTTACACTCTTTTTTATCTCTTGCACTCTAGGCTTAAAATTATGAATGCGGGCGTCATCTTAGTTGGCCATCAAAGCTTTCTTACTTTGGATTTTAACCTCATAAAGAAAGTTCTTTTATATCTATTCACTCATTGTCTGTAATTTTATTATTTTCTAGTATGAGTTGTGATCAATTATTATTTTAAAGTTGCTCTCTTTGTAAGTTATGTTATTTTTTGAGTTCGGTAACTTTTAGGGTTTTGTTTTCAAATAAGATTGTAATTTATATTTTATATTAAGATATTCTCATATAATTTATTGTGCTTTTGAGCCATTGATTGACTATTACTAATTTATGTATATGACTATTATTTTATTATTTATTTATGGATATAACTTGAACTATTTCAAAATAGAACATCAATCTACTGCAAAGAAAAGAAAGATTCCTATTTTTTTTTAAGAAGAGAGATCGTTAAACTTGTGAAAACATTTCAATTTCTATCATCCCTACACTGCAACATCAATCTAGTAAAAGTTTTCCAATTCCTACTATTTCCTCTCCTAGTAATAACCATCAGTTATCTTCTAGATCCAGAAAAAAGAAAATAGATATGTGAATATCATGTTAATGTACGAGATAAGATAAGATGTTCATATCTAAATATGAGCCCTTATTAACTAGATATGTTGGAGTATCGGCTACAAAATTTGGAAGTAAATTTCATTGTTTGGAGTATTCACCTTTAACAAATAAGGTAGGTATATTTCTTTTATTGTTTTCTTTTTTTGAATGAGGTTAATTCATCTAATATCTCGGCATTGATCAATGAATGATTTGACAATTGGAAAAGGGTAAATCAAGGAAAAAATGTGCATTTCTTGTGCATATTGGTTTTGCAGCCTCTTCGCCTCATACTATATATGAGAGATAGGCTAAAAATTTGATGAAGCCTTCACAACATATTGATAATGTGATGTATGCCCAATCTCAAGAGGAAGAGAAGAAAAATCATTTTGCGGAGCTCAATTGTAACTGTTCGCTAGCTAGTACTTCAAGATTGTGCCTTTAGAGGTAACAATGAATCTCTATCTTTATCTAATTGTGGAAATTTTTTTGAATTAGTAAAGACTTTTGTAAAAATGAGTACACAAATTGATGAAGTTGTACTTGATAATGCTCCAAAAATGTCCAATATATCACTCCAAAAATTTAAAAAAGATTTTATATATTAGACCAATAGAGTACAAAAGATAGTTGACGAAGAAGTTGAAGATAAATGCTTCTTTATTCTTGTTTTTAAAACATAAGATACATCTGTTGGATCGAAAGCGCTAGAGGGGGGGGGGGGTGAATAGCTTGTGGCTTTCACTTTCGTTTCGAAAACCTTAACGAGTAAACGCAGCGGAATAATAACATAAACACACAGAAAAGATACTAAGAGTTTTTTTACTTGGTTCAGAGCCTGGGGCGACTCCTACTCCAAGACCCACGCTCGTTGAGCATTTACTTTGGGCAATCACTATAAGTTCACAAAATATTACAAAGAAGGTACAATAATTCAAGTGCAATAAGAAAATATACCAACAACTTTAAGAATAGTAAATTTGAAGCTTCAGGTCGTCAGTGTCTTGCTATAGCTTTATCGGATGGTCCTTTGAGCAGTGCACGGAAGAGGGATCACATTTTCATTATCATTCCTTGCTACTGCTTGAGACCTGCTTATAAACCTCGTGGAGGGTGCCTCCAACACCATGGAGGGTGCCCTCATCTGCGCTGAATCCGCAGCGTGGATGAGCTCTGAAGAAGTCACCTCTTATTCGCCTGAGGGTGCCCTCAACCTCCATGAGGGCGTCCTCATGCCAAGATCCAGGGCACCCTCAAGCTCCATGAGGGCGCCCTCGTGCCAGTGTCCAGGGTGCCCTCAAGCTCCATGAGGGCGCCCTCGCGCCTTGCTGCGAGATGGTTTCTTCCTGCAAAATAGGTTAGTCCAACCAACATACCCTGCAAAACAAAGTTAACATATAGATATGTAATATTAAAGTATTTGACAATCTTCGGACTGTCCAGTTCTGACTTCAGATTCCTGACCGGAAACCTTAGGTCGAACCGACGCCTACTGTTTCCTCACGGGGGAACGCGTCCTCACCTACTCCACTCAGGAGAGTTTACCTGTTGCTAGTTGATCCTCCAGACCAACTGGACTTTTGCTCAGCGCCCGAGGCTCCAGGACTTTCTGCTAGACATCCGCTCCACGACTGGTCCAGTCTTTCACCTAGTTCGCGACACCAGGACTTTCCACCTAGAGTCCTCGACTCTAGGACTTTTGCCCGAAGCCCTCGACCCGCCAAGACTTCCTGCCTAGGGTTACCACCCCCTACGATTTTTCACCTGCCTAACTACAGCTAGGACTTTTGCCTAAGTACACTTAGGATTTTTCTGCAAGCTCATTCAAACACGTTAGATAATAAATAGCCTTAACTTTGAACCCTTTACCATTATCAAAACTTAGGTTCGATCGTCGGATACTTTCTGCACCAATAATCTCTCCCTTTTTTATTATGACAATAAAATTCAAAGTTAAGTAAATCAAAAGTACTCAAAAAGTATAAATGCAGTATTAAGAATCGAGTAATTGCAACTAGAACATGTTAAGTAACTGTAGCAAATTGAAAAATGAAAATGTTCTGGTTGTTTTAGTTTTTGCTTTTATTTACTTTCACTTTTCCTCTCCCCCTTTGCCATATATCAAAAATATAAAAAAAAGGGATGAAAGGAAATGATAGTTTGCTCCCCCTGAAAGGAAGCATTTGTTGTTTGAAACTAGTAGTTCCAGACTTAAAGTAATAGCTTAGCAAATATTATCTACTTAAATTAAATTCAGGATTTAAAACCAAGTTAATTTAAATTGAAGTTTTAGTGAGAATTAAAAAACATATTAAAAACTACTAGGCTCATACTTTTAATTCATACTTCAATTCAAAATAATTTATTCAAATCCTTAAAAAATTATTTTTATTATTTCAAAGAAAAAAAAAAGATTTTCAGACTTAAAAATAATTTAGAATTAAAAATGATTTTATTTTATACCCAAGAAAAATAATTTTTCATCTAAAAAAATTTTAAATTCAAGTCAATAAACAATTTTTAAGTCAAAATAATTCTTAAGTCCAAGTAAAAATAATTTTTAAATCCAAGTAAAGTAATTTTTTAAGTCATAAAAAAATCAAAAGTGATTTTCAAGTCAAAATAATTTTGTTTTAAAATCAAGTAAAAGATAATTTTATTTAAATACAAGAAATTACTCCTCCTTAATTCATGTCAGCCAATTAAAAATTTAAAGTCCTATAGTCCAAGCATGAGTAGCTAAATTATTTACTAACAACCAACTATCCAACCTTTAGTTACTAGCTGTTTACCAAAAGGTAGTAACTTTCACTTGGTTAGTCAAGCTAAGTAAGTGTTCCAGTTAGTTTTGATTAAGCATGAATCACTTAACTTGATTAATATGATTTTGGTATTTAACGCTCAGACTTATATCGATGCACAGACATAAGCATTCTTAAATACAGGCAGTACCCTATGCATCTCACACCATTCTAAATTTTTCATACACAAGCAAGGTAATCCTAGTATGCTTGTGAGATGCTCTGGCTGAAACTAGGGGTACATGCTTTTTACGGGGTAATTTCCTAGGATAAATCCAAAATTTTGAAAAATTAATAAAATTGGGATTTTGAAAATTATTTTTCTTAGAATTTGAAATCAAAGGATTTTGAAATTGCACACGAAGAATCAATTTTAAAAAGCAACCTTTATTCTACTAAGCACA
Source organism: Zingiber officinale (assembly GCF_018446385.1). NCBI lineage: Eukaryota > Viridiplantae > Streptophyta > Magnoliopsida > Zingiberales > Zingiberaceae > Zingiber > Zingiber officinale. The sequence goes on along the minus strand of NC_056002.1, from coordinate 93,751,779 downwards.
TCCCTATTTGCCTTCTAAGTGCACTGAACTCGAGTTCAGGTAAGAGTTTTGTGAAAATGTCAGCCAGGTATGACTTGGACTTAATGTAGTTAAGCACGATGTCACCCTTAGCTACATGATCCCTTACAAAGTGGTGTTTAACTTCTATGTACTTAGTCCTTGAGTGGTGAATTAGATTCTTGGTTAAGTTAATTGAACTTATATTATCAATGAAAATTTTTATGTTTTTATACTCTAGTTGATAATCCTTTAAGGTATGCATCATCTATAATAGTTGAGATGCACATTCCCCTAGGGCTATGTACTAAGCTTCAGTAGTGGATAAAGCAACACAGTGTTGCTTTCTACTCGACCAACTTACTAGGCACTGACCTAGAAACTGGCAGCTACCACTTGTGCTTTTTCTATCTAATTTTCACCCGACATAGTCTGAATCAAAGTAGCCGATTAGGTCAAAGGTGCAAGTTCTAGGGTACTAAAGTCCTACATTTAGGGTTCCCTTAATATACCTAAGTATTCTTTTAACATTTGTTAGGTGTGACTCTTTTGCACAAGATTGGTATCTTACACACATACTCACTGCAAATAGGATGTTCGGTCGACTTGCAGTTAGGTAGAGTAGACTTCGTATCACACTTCGATAGTATTTTAAGTCTACTGGTTTTTCTTCTAAGTTAGAGTCAATTTTAACATTTGTAGCCATTGGAGTACTTATATTTTTTGAATTTTCCATTCCAAATTTTCTAATTAATTCCTTGGCATATTTTGTTTGAAAGATGTAAATTTCATCTTTGGTTTGTTTAATTTGTAAGCCTAAGAAAAAGTTAAGTTCTCCTACTAGGCTCATTTCAGATTCACTCTCCATTAATTTGATAAATTCTTTTAGAAATTTAGTGTTGGTTGAACCAAAAATTATATCATCTATGTAGATTTGGGCTATAAAAATATCTTTTTCTAAGGTTTTTACAAATAAGATTTGATCTATTTGACCTTGTTTAAAACCTTTATATATTAGATAATTTGATAGTCGTTCATACCAATCCCTAGGTGCTTGTTTTAGTCCATATAGGGTCTTTTTTAGCCTAAAGATATGGTTCGGGTGATCCAAGTCCTCAAATCCTGGGGGTTGACTTACATATACCTCTTCTTTGATAAATCCATTTAAAAAGGAAGATTTTACGTCCATTTGGAATAACTTGAATCTTTTGTGTGCTGTATAGGCCAACAGCATCGTAATGGATTCAAGTCTGGCTACGGGGGTATAGGTCTCATCATAGTCTAACCCTTCTATTTGATTGAACCTTTTAGCTACTAACCAAGCTTTATTTCTTACAATTTCACTGTTATCATCGAATTTATTTCTAAATACCCATTTGGTGTCAACTATGATTTTGTTATTGGGTTTGGGTACTAGTTCCCAGACCTGATTTCTTTCAAATTGGGCTAACTCCTCTTGCATTGCTAATATCCAGTCTGAGTTAGGTAGGGCTTCTTCTATAGTTTTGGGTTTAATTTTTGAAATGAGAGCTATCTGACTTAGGTTCCTGTAAGATGATCTAGTTCGAACTCCTAAGGTTGGGTCACCCAAAATTTGGTCAGATGGATGATTGATAGTTGTTCTTGATGGTCTTATGTTAGAGTCAATAATTGGTTCTTGTGATTAACTAGATTTTATTTGAATATCTTCATCATCTTCTATGTTTCTTGAATCGATATTTTCTGTGTTTTGATTAATATTTTCATTTATTAAGTTAGGTAAGTTATTTTCTTCATCAAAAACTTGCATTAGTTGTTTCTTCAACTTTTAAGATATTTTTGTTATAAACTCTATAGGCCCTACTAGTTGTGGAATATCCTAAAAAGATTCCTGGAATTGATTTTGATGTGAATTTTCCTAAGTAGTCCTTAGTGTTTAATATATGAACTTTACATCCAAAAACTTTTAAATAACTTAAGTTAGGAATTTTGTTGTAATATAATTCATATGGAGTTTTATTTTATATTTTATTAATTAAAATTCTATTTTGAATGTAACCGGCTGTGTTAATTACCTCAACCCAGAATTGATTATTTAAGTTATACTCATTTAACATGGTTCTAACGGCTTCTTGTAGGGTTCTATTTTTTCTTTCTACTAGACCATTTTGTTGGGGGGTTCTAGGGCATGAATATTCATGTTTATATCTATTAATCTCACAAAATTCAATAAATTTTAGGTTTTCAAATCCCCCCATGGTCACTTCTAATCCTTTTAATTTTAGTATATTTTTCATTTTCTACCAAGTTACAAAAAGTTTTAAAGATTTCATAGGTTTCATCTTTAGATTTTAGAAATTTTACCCAAGTAAACCTTTAGTAATCATCAATTATTACTAAGTAATATTGATTTTTTACTTAGTGACTTAGCCCCATGTGAATCAAACAGGTCTAAGTGTAGAAGTTCAAATATTGAGTTAGTTCTACTTAAATTGGTTGATTTATGGATTGACTTGGTTTGTTTACCTTGTTGACATGCATTGCAAATTGAATTTTCGATAAAATTTAATTTGGGCAAGCCTCTAACTAAGACATTTTAACTCATTTTTGAAATGAGCCTGGTATGAGTGTGGCCCAGTGTTCGGTGCCACAACTTAGTTTTTTCTTCTTGTGTCAATAGACACTTAAGTGAGGAGGTTGGTAGATCAATTGAGTAGATATTCTTTTTCCTAATTCCTTTAAATATGATGTTAAGATTTTCAATATTTTTAATTAAGTATTCAGATTTTGAAAATGTGACTAAGTACCCTGAGTCACATAATTGGCTAATACTTAATAAATTAAAATTCAATCGATCAACCAATAAAACTTTTCGAATATAGAAATCGGAACTTAGTTGGATATTACTTGTTCTAATTACCTTGAGTGTTCCATCGTTGCTGAATACGACGGACCCTAGGTTTTTGAATTTCAGCTTAGTGAATTTCAATCTATCTCCAGTCATGTGCCTAGAGCATCCACTAATCCATTGATCCAAATCTTTATGTTCCTATATATTAAGTATTTGATTTGGTTCAATTTGACAGATAGAAAGATAGTTTGATTAAAATTAACTTTTAATGTTTCATCTCACCCAGGCTAGGTTATCAAACATGATATCCCTATTGGTGATTGTGAGATGGTTTTATTGAGTTAAACAGTTTTTAGTTCAGAATTAGTTAGATTAGATTAATTGATTAGTTGACTTAATAATTAAGATGAAATTGATTTAATTAAATTAAAATTGATTTATAAATTTAAAATTGATTTAATTAAGTTAAAATGGATTTATTTTAAAATGGAATTGATTTAATTAAAATTAATTTATTTAAGATGAAATTGATTTAATTAAGTTAAAATTAATTTATTTAAAATGAAATTGATTTAATTAAATTAAAATTGATTTATTTATTTTAAAATTAATTTGTTAATTTATAATTATGTTAATTCAATTCTAAATTTTACCTAGCCCCATCTCACCCATTTCTAAATTATCAATCAGGGAACCTTAATGATTTTGTGAGATGGTTAATTTTATCTTTGATTTAAGTTATGTCTAAGGATTAATTTACATTTGGATTAGACTCAGGTTTTTCAATTGGTCAATTAAATACACATTTTAAAGATTAGCTTCCTGGCTGTGGTGAGGCACTAGGTCTTCTTAGGTATGAAATCATCCACCACTTCTAGACAAAGCCTCTCAAAGAAATTGGATATTTAATTTTCCTTTTGAAATCCCTAGGTCTAACTAGCCAGATGTAAATTACGCCTAGGTCCTTAACTAGCCTAATCTAGGCATGTATAATAAAAGTAAAAAGAAAAAATGCAATCATCAAACAATTCTAAAAATGGTCTTCTTATTGGCTCCCCCTGGATCATAGTCTCGATATGGTCTAACAAGGTAATGGATTTGATCCTTGGGGATCCAATATTGTCCAAGTCCAACTTGATTAACCAAGTTCGACTTGGGGACCCATGCTTGGACTAATTTGCCATTATTTCTATTAACGAGGGATAAATACGACTTGTATTTTCTTTTAGCCTTGAATCCAAGTCCGGATTTGTTGTAAACAACTCGCTATTTTCCAAGAATTAGATCAAGATTCTTAGAACCCAGAGTAAATCATTCCAATGTGTTCTTTAGTTCCTTGACTTGATTTTTTAGGCTAGAATTCTCTTCCTTAAGCTTTTGGACTTGAGTTGAGGTTCCAATCTGATCAAGATTAGTCAATGAGCTAGGGTTAGTCACTTCTTTAAGGGTTGTTACCTCCTTTTGAAGTGACTTAACCCAGACATTCGATTTAGCTAGCTTACGTAACAAATAATTAACTAAACTATATAATTTATTTAATTGACAAGTACTTATAGTGGGTTTTGGCCTTTCGGAAACGGATACGGATCTGTGGCTTTACTCGGACTCAACTTCCGATTCACTCTCGGTCTCCAATTCGTCAATGTATTCCCAGGCCGTCAGTGCAAGAAAGCTCGTCTGCTCGAGCTCTTCGTTGAAATCTTCTGAGGAGGACTCGTCCCATGTGGCTTGTAGTGCCTTCTTCTTCTTCTTCTTCTCCTGCTTCTTTGCTTCTTTTAGGTTGGGATAATTGACCTTGACGTGTCCCTTTTTGGACTGAACCACCTTCTTGATATCCTTCTTTGTGAGCCCCTTTTTCTTTCTGTAGAGCTTGCATACTAGGTTGACGAGCTCGGCTTCTATCTCGTTGTCATCATTATCCGAGTCTGGTTCTTCTTCAGACTCGGGTTCGATCTGACGCTTCTTCATTGCTTCCTTTGTCTTGCTTGTACCTGCAAATAATGTAACACCTTTCTTGACCGGTCGAGCATTAGTCTGTTCATGTAATTCGAATTCAGAAAATAACTCATCTAATTTAATTAAAGATAAATCCTTATAAACTTTGTAGGCATCGACCATGGACACCCACAAGGTGTTCCTCGGAAAGGTATTAAGTGCGTACCTTATAACGTTGTGGTTCTCCACTTTATGTCCAATCGCGTGAAGCCCGTTTAGTAGATCTTGAATTCGTGCGTGGAGCTAGCTAGATGTCTCTTCTTCCTGCATTTTGATGTTATACAATTTATTAAAAAGTAAGTCACGCTTACTTACCTTTGTGTCTGACGTGCCCTCGTGCAGCTCGATTAATTTCTCCCACAATTCTTTCGCGCTTGAGAATGGGCCAACTCGGTTCAGCGCCTCCTTTGTAAGGCCGCATTAGAGGATACAGGTTGCTTTAGCATTGGCCTCAACTTTCTTGATTATGCTTGCGTCCCAATTCTCGCATGCTACCGGTTTTCCTAAGCCGTCGAGTGGAAGTGCAATCCCAGTATTGATGATCATCCACATCTCGAACTAAGTTTGGAGGGATGAATCTATTCGACCCTTCCAATAGCTGAAGTCCTCACCGGTGAAGAGTGGAGGGCGGGTTGTGCTGTAGCCTTCTTGATGGGCCATTACAGCAAGGGGAGATCTCGCACACAAGAAAAATAAAAACTTGTTCCAACACTTAGTCTTGGATTAGTAGTGCGGGATAAGGAAAAAATAAAATCGGAACTCGAGTGGTGTTGCACTAGCTTCGAGCAAAAAACTTTGTTGTGAAAAATAGATCAGAAGGTGGTAATTATACTGATTCTGATCGACTCTAAAAAATCAAAAAATTACCATAAAAAATATTACTTGAATGATGGTTGCACTAATTCGAAGTGACCCCACTCTGATACCAATTGTTGGATCAAAAGCACTAAAAGGGAGGGGGGGTGAATAGTGCTCATGACTTTCACTTTCGTTTCAAAAACCTTAACGAGTAAACATAGTGGAATAATAACACAAACACACAGAAAAGACACCAAGGATTTTTTACTTGGTTCGGAGCCTAGGGCGACTCATACTCCAAGGCCCACACTCGTTGAGCATTTACTTTGGGCAATCACTATAAGTTGGCAAAGTATTACAAAGAAGGTACAATAATTCAAATGCAATAAGAAAATATACCAACAACTTTAAGAACAGTAAATTTGAAGCTTCAGGTTGTCGGTGTCTTGCTATAGCTTTATCGGATGGTCCTTTGAGCAGTACACGGAAGATGGATCGCGTTTTCGTTATCATTCCTTGCTGCTGCTCGAGACCTGCTTATAAAGCTCATGGAGGGCGCCTCCAACACCATGGAGGGTGTCCTCATCCATGCCGAATCCGCAACGTGGATGAGCTCTGAAGAAGTCACCTCTTATCCGCCTGAGGGCGGGCTCACGCCAAGATCCAGGGCACCCTCGCGCCAGTGTCCAGGGTGCCCTCAAGCTCCATGAGGGCACCCTCTGTTCAGCCTCCAAGTCACCCTCAAGCTCCATGAGGGTGCCCTCGCGCCTTGCTACGAGAGGGTTTCTTCCTACAAAATAGGTTACTCCAACCAACATACCATGCAAAACAAAATTAATATATAGATATGTATTATTAAAGTATTTGACGATCTCCGAACTGTCCAGTTCTAACTTCAGATTCCTAATCGAAAATCCTAGGTTGAACCGACGCCTATTGTTCCCTCACGGGGGAACGCGTCCTCACCTACTCCACTCAAGAGAGTTTACTTGTTGCCAGTTGATCCTCTAGACCAATTGGACTTTTGCTTAGTGCCCGAGGCTCTAGGAATTTCTGCTAGACATCCGCTTCATGACCCGTCCAGTCTTTCACCTGGTTCATGACACCAGGACTTTTTACCTAGAGTTCTCAACTCTAGGACTTTTGCCCAAAACCCTCGACCCGCCAAGACTTCCCGCCTAGGGTTACCACCCCTAGGACCTAGGGTTACCACCCCTAGGACCTAGGGTTACCACCCCCTAGGGTTTTCAACCTGCCTAACTGCAGCTAGGACTTTTGCCTAAGTACACTTAGGACTTTTCTGCAAGCTCATTCAAACATGTTATATAACAAATAACCTTAACTTTGAACTCTTTGCCATTATTAAAACTTAGGTTCGATCGTCGGATGCTTTTTGGACTAACAACATCTAAATGGGAGCAAATAACCATTATCTTGAGGTTTGTGAACAATTATGTGATTTTGATAGAAATATTTTTTTGCCATCAAAAGTGTTAGTGATACTACCTCATTGTATCAAAAAAAAGAGATATCGAATGTTCTTGTTCATTATGACCTCTATGTTAAGAAAATTAAAGGTCAAGAATATGATGGTGCTAGTAATATGTATGACATATGAAATGGACTTCAGACATTATTTCTTTGAGATTGCCCTTATGCATACTATGTCCATTGTTTTTCCCATCGATTACAATTGACATTAGTTTATGTAGCTAAGAATATCAGTGTTATTTGGGAATTCTTTTCTCATTTGGATGATATTATTAATATTATCACTGTTGGGGATAGGACGGCCGGTTTGAAGGGGGGTTGGATAGACGGCACCCCCAAATACTCGCTTCTTTCTACAACGTTAGTTTGCGCAGCGGAAATACAAACAAAACAAACAAGCTTAAAGATAAAGGCAAGAAAGAAATGCAAACCAAGCTACACGATCGTTTAACGTGGTTCGGAGATTAGGGCTCCTACTCCACGGCTGTCCGTAAGGTGGACGATCCCGATCCTTCGGTGGATTACTCCCCGGCAAACTCCGGCTAGCTCACGTAGCTCCTTGTGGGTGGAGAAACCTCACCACAACCCTCACAAGAACTCTTTTGACGCTAGGGCACAAGTAGACTACTAATAGAGATTAACCACCTCTATTTCGTCAACTCTAACCAAGCTCCCAAGCTTTGGTTATATAGGCCACGGGTTGGAAAACCCCGCCTACCAGTCGACTGCCCTCGATGGAAATTCGACCGTTACATCCCAACAGCTCGATTCCACACATTCACTGCACCAGTCGACTGCTAAAACATGCAGTCGACTGCTACAATACTGCTACAGAGCGCTACAGTACTGCTCATCGCTACAGTAAACCCTAAAACTAGGACTTTACTCCGAGTACAATCTCTCATGCACTCGTACCCTCACTCTTATGACTCATTTGACGCTTCCTTTGCAGCTTTGACCTTTTGCCTTCAAGCCTACTTCCTTTGGCTCTCGTCCCTCGGATGCATTCAAGCCCTCGGCTCGTCCCCAATGTCATCCTTTGCGTATGCCTCGAAGTCGCTTCCCTCGGCCCTTGTCCTCACTGCCTTGTCCACGGTCCCTCGGATGCTCCATCCTTCACCAGACCCGAAGCCATCAACCTGAGTCACATGTGTATCCTGCAAACCTGCACAACTCAAATACACATATCAAATACAAGGGTGAACCTAACTTAAACCCTTTGCCCAAACACCAAAACACATGGTCGCACGGACCATTGGGATTGCTCCAACAATCTCCCCCTTTTTGGTGTTTGGCAATACGTTTAAGTTAGGGAAAACAAATAGCAAATAAACATGCTAATACATACAATGGACTTACGATGCCAAGGCTACACACTTGGACTTACTCCGCCGAATGGTCTTACGATGCCAAGGCTACACACTTGGACTTACAACGCCGAATGGACTTACGTTGCCAAGGTTACACACTTGGCAACCGCCGTAACAATGCATCATGCATTTGAACCTATCCCAAGGCTCTCCCTACACCTATGCTCCCCATGAGCTAGGATTTTTACAACGGGCTTTTTAAGAACCTATCCCAAGGCTCCCCCTACGCAAAGGCACTTTCAGGTTTTCCCAACTAAACCTTACTTCTCCCCCTTTGCCTAACATCCAAAAGGTCCTCCAACAATATCCCAATTGTTGAAAACTTGTCATTCCAATTGACCCTAAACTCGTGTGTTTATCTCCCATGGATTTCATACACTTGTATGAGTTGACTTGGTCAAAATCCAGTGCTGAAAACAATTTCAGACTGGTATCAGTCGACTGCAATAAGTGCCAGTCGACTGGTCGCTACTGGTTGAGCGAACAGAATGCTTCTGTTTCCATCCAGTCGACTGCTAGTTTTAGCAGTCGACTGGTGCAGTCGACTGCTAAAACTAGCAGTCGACTGGCACAGTTTTTCAGCCTTTTTCAGCATTTCTGACCCAATTTCAGAAATACCCCAATAATTCCACAGACCTCCAAAAATTCCCAAATTTTGTGGAGAGGTTTGTTTTACCCATGTCTACTTGGGAAAAATATATTCAAAAATGTATCTATTACCAATCCCAAGATTGACACAAAACTCAAAACTAACTAAAAAGTTCAATTGAACTTTGACCTAAAGTCCTAGTTTTAGCTTCCTCTTGATGTATTTGTCCATATTAACCCACAATGCATCCCTAGCATTGGTTTATATGGCATTTATACATCCAAAACCAATTTTCATGCTATATGACCCCAATTGTCATATTTCTTGCATGAAACATAAACTAATTGTGCCAAAACCCTAGGTTTGAGACTCAAGTCCGTCTCCAAACCACTTGGCACATTCCATGGCTTGTCTAGACTCCCAAGTAAAACTCCCTTGAGATCCATTGGTCATGGGTCCCAAATTGACTCTTTGAACTCCCCCTAGAGCTCTTAACCTTAGTCACCTCCCTAGGTGACTCATCCACAATGGCTAGGCCACATCGGTCCACCCCCGGTGAAACTTGGCCTACAAATCTAACTTTCTTAACCTTGGACACTTTGTCCTTGGTTAATTTCTTCTTACCATTAAATGATTTTCCCTTGCCATTTATTGGCTTCTCCTTGCTATAGTCATATGCAACCCTAGCATAAGACTTTCCCTTAGCTTTGGAGGACTCTCTCTTGCCATGATCATGTGCCACCCTAGCACATGGTCTCTTTTTGACCTTGGAGGGACTAGATTGGTATCCCAAACCCGATCTATCATTATTGGGTCTTTGACTACCCAACACCATATTTAATCCTTTAGATCCAATAGTGAATCTCTTAAGGAATTTCTCCAAATTATCAAGCTTTAACTTCAAAGCTTGATTCTCCCTCTCTAGGTTCCTAACCCTAGAGTCAACATGTCCACCATGGACATTCCTAGACCTACCCTTTCTAGGCATGTGTCTCCCCTTCTTGGGATTAATGCCTTGGGTCTCCTTAGGTCTATCATTTCTAAATTTATCATGCATAGATTTCCTAGGGTTATGATCCACATTTACCCTACTCCTATCATGATATCTAAATCCAAAATTTTTCATTGCTACATAATGATAATCATTATTTCTCCTAGCATGCATGGGAAGATAAGAATTTGAATTTGAATTACACTTCAAATTAGGGTATACCTCCCTTACCCTTGAAGCTCCCCCTTGACTTGAGCTCCTCTTCTTCTTCTCCCACTTCTTTAGATGCTCCAACTTCTTGAACTCTCCCTTCCTTGAGCATCTTGTGTGGTAGTGTCCAAGTTCTCCACACGTGAAGCATCTAATGTGCTTCTTCTCCTTCTTCTTCCTACAACTCAAATTAGATTCTAAAGGAATTGAATTGAGTTTAGGAGATACCTTCTTCCTACTCATTGGACACCTACTCTTGTAGTGTCCCTTCTCATTACATCCGAAGCAAATTATGTTGTTCTTTGACTTCACTTCGATGGAGGTGCTTGCTATGTTTACTTCCAAGACATCATCTTCTTCACTTGTCTTGGAATCTTCTTCAATTCTTGAGGATGTAGATGATACCTCATCTTCCTTTTCCTCCTCGGATATTGAGCGTGACTCAACTTCCGTTTGCTCCACCTCCTCTTCTTGAGCTACTAAACCCAACTCCTTGGGCTCCACATCCGATTGGTCCTTCTTCTCCTCTTGGACCACTTCATTACTTTCTTCGGATTTTTCTTCTTCTTCTTGTGTAGGCAAAAATTCCTCCCATGGAAATTTCTTCACTTTACTCCACAATTCATGGGCGTTCTCATATTTACCTACACCACTTATCACATTAGGAGGCAATAAATCAATTAAAATTGCTATAACCTTTGAGTTTGCCTCCGATCGTGAGGTTTGCTCCTCCGTCCAATGTCGTGTTCGGAGCTTCTTCCCTTTCTTGTATTTAGGGACTTCAAATGGCTCTTCCACCACCATCATTGTGTCCCAATCCGTCTCGAAGAAGTTCTTCATCTTCACCATCCAAAAGGTGATATCCCATAAGCTTCCTCCTTCGAACTTTGGCGGATCTATCAAGCCGGTCATCTTTGCTTCCTCGGCGGTTAGTCCGACGGAGAGCGGCCTTGCTCTGATACCACTTGTTGGGGATAGGACGGTCGGCTTGAAGGGGGGTTGGATAGACGGCACCCCCAAATACTCGCTTCTTTCTACAACGTTAGTTTGCGCAGCGGAAATACAAACAAAACAAACAAGCTTAAAGATAAAGGCAAGAAAGAAATGCAAACCAAGCTACACGATCATTTAACGTGGTTCGGAGATTAGGGCTCCTACTCCACGGCTGTCCGTAAGGTGGACGATCCCGATCCTTCGGTGGATTACTCCCCGGCAAACTCTGGCTAGCTCACGTAGCTCCTTGTGGGTGGAGAAACCTCACCACAACCCACACAAGAACTCTTTTGACGCTAGGGCACAAGTAGACTACTAATAGAGATTAACCACCTCTATTTCGTCAACTCTAACCAAGCTCCCAAGCTTTGGTTATATAGGCCACGGGTTGGAAAACCCCGCCTACCAGTCGACTGCCAAAACATGCAGTCAACTGCCCTCAGTGGAAATTCGACCGTTGCATCCCAACGGCTCGATTCCATACGAACAGAGACATTCTGTTCGCTACGAGTCGACTGCCCCAGTCGACTGCACCAGTCGACTGCTAAAACATGCAGTCGACTGCTACAGTATTGCTACAGTAGCGCTACCGTACTGCTACAGTAGCGCTTCAGTACTGCTACAGTAAACCCCTAAAAACTAGGATTTTACTCCGAGTACAATCTCTCGTGCACTCGTACCCTCACCCTTATGACTCACTTGATGCTTCCTTTGCAGCTTTGACCTTTTACCTTCAAGCCTACTTCCTTTGGCTCTCGTCCCTCGGATGCATTCAAGCCCGCGGCTCGTCCCCAATGCCATCCTTCGCGTATGCCTCGAAGTCGCTTCCCTCGGCCCTTGTCCTCGCTGCCTTGTCCATGGTCCCTCAGATGCTCCATCCTTCACCAGACCCGAAGCCATCAACCTGAGTCACATGTGTATCCTGCAAACCTGCACAACTCAAATACACATATCAAATACAAGGGTGAACCTAACTTAAACCCTTTGCCCAAACACCAAAACACATGGTCGCACGGACCATTGGGATTGCTCCAACAATCACCTCTTCTACTAAGTGTATTGTTGAGTTACATGCTGCACATAGAAATGAAATTGAGTATATATTGTCAATTGAAGAATGTGATTATGGAAGTGGAGCCAATCAGATTGGTAATTTGTAACGAGCAGGAACTACTCATTGGAGTTCTCACTATGACTTAGTAAAAAACTTGATAGGTAAGTATCCTGCAACTTGTAAAGTTGTTGAAGTTCTTGGTGACTATTCTCCAAATGGAAGAGTTAAGGTTGAAGTTTGGAGAATTTACAAAAACATGGCAAGCTTTGAATTTGTGTTTATTTTGCACTTAATGCATACAATTATGAGAACAATAGATAATCTTTATCAAATTATTCAAATAAAATCTTAATAGATTTTAACTATTATCACATTTGTCTCTACTACCAAAACTATCTTTCAAGTTGTCAAAAGGCAACTATGGTCGCCTCTAACGCCCCCGCCAATCCGTCCCAGGGCAAACACAGAAGAGGTAAATCACGAGTGGTTACTAGCGCTTAGAATAATGACCCAAAACTATCTTTCAAGAACTTAGAGAATGTAGGTGGGAAGAAGTTATTTATGAAGTGAAAGTTTTTTTGTTTGATAAATGTAATTGATGTGCCATATATGATTAGTCATTTTCGTTAGCAAACTATAGTTGCGCATCATTACCACTTTGATGTTTTTAATGTAGCAATATATTTCATCTTGATGGAGTTAAATACTCAATTCAATGAGTCATCAGTGGAACTTCTTTCTCTTAGTACAACTTTAGATCATAAAAATTCATTTGACTCGATTAACAGTGATGATATTTGCAAGCTTGCAAACAAATTTTATCTAGAAGATTTCATAGATTAAAACATAGATGCTTTGGAGTATGAATTGGACATTATAAACTTGATGTGATGAAGAATTTGAAGGTTTCTACACTTGTTGAGTTATGTCAGCAATTGACTAAAAGTGGACAGTCAAAGGTTTATTGAGGAGATAATGTTCAACCTTCTTTACAGAGTCAGATGACACATTAGGAGGCTCAATAACTTATTCGGGAAACTCAAGTAGCAGGATTTTTCTATCCTAGACAATTACCGGATTTGATCCTTGGTTCAATGATTGCCAAAAAATTTCAACGAAGTAGCACATCATATATGAGGGCACTATGAGAGCACATCACATATGTGGAGTTGGTCAACGAGCTACTTTGTCAAGTAGACCATCTAGATGACATTGTACCACCTTCTCGAGAGGATCCTAGCCTACTTGAGTTTAGTACCCCTATTGAGCCTAGAGAGACATGAGTTGTGTTAGTTGCTACTATACTAGTGTTAGTCCTAGTAGGAGTAGTAATGACCTATCTATTTTCTTAGAGTTTTTTATGTTACTATCATTATGTTAATTTGCACTAGTGTTTGAACTTTGTACTTTATTGTCTTTTGAATATATGATATGGAAAGACATTCTTGTTGAACAACATGTTTATTATAAATGATTTATTCATTTTTTATAATTTTGATGGGTTGTTTGTAATATGATTGAACAATGTTGGTTAGCTTTGACCATACGAATAATGAGTGGAAATATTGTTACCACTTGATTTTGTAAATCAAATCAAATTAACATTGAATATATATGGATAATGAATTATATTGAATTACTAAACAATATGTTTAAATTAAATTATGGCTTCTAAGAATATCATAGATGAGCTTAATAAAGAAGAAAAATTAAATGTAGATAACTACAAAATATAGTACCTCAAGATGTGATATGTACTCGAGGAATATGAAGTTCTTGAGACTATCAATCAAGTTATGGAAACACTTGCTAATAGTTCTACAATACAACATATGTGTGATCTTGATGCCTATAAGACATGGAAGAAGGATTATACTACTAAGAGAGTCTTGATCAGTTTTATGGATGATGACCTGATTTGTGAGTGTAAGCAGTTATCAACAACTCATGCTGCTTGGGTTTCCCTTAGAGAGAAATACAATGAAGTGAGCCCGAGTAAGCTTCGATAGCTGACTATTAAGTTTGACAACTACAAGAAGTGCTTGAATGCCAAATTACGGAAGACACAGATGATGAGAAGGATGACATGGGAAAAGAGCCGACGAGCTCGGTGCATCCGAGAAATTAGGAGTTCCGGAAGAGTACAACGATGGATGAGAAGGACGTGTATGATGTTCAAGGGATGAGAAGCCGGGGAGGAAGCTTTCTCTAGGAGAAGGTTGGAGTTGGGTTGGGGTGAGCTCAACTTCGGTTAAGTGGAACATCACCCACGCAAAGAAGACAAGTAAGGAGTTGATCTGCCTCAGGGAAGGTGCCTTCAATGGCTTGGAAGGTGCCTTCCACGAATAGTGTCAAAGGCACCTTCCAGCCTGTTGAAGGTGCCTTCAGATGATTGTTAGTCGAAGATAAAGTTTTATCTTCAGCAATAAAACTTGTCTCGTTGAATGCGCCTTGAAACACCTTGAAGGTGCCTTTAAACTTCGGATACCATTTTCTAGGAACTATAAAAAGACCCCTGGAGCTAAGAATTAAAAGACAACTTGAACAACAACTACTGTAATCTTTCCTAGTCTTTTTCTTGAGCTATCAACGTTTATAAGAGTCTACTCCGCCTTCAACGAAGAAGTATTTCTAGTAGATCTTTTCAACACCTTGGATTAACAACCACTTAGATTGTAACTAAGTAAATCCAGCCTTCTTACTTTCTTTCTTTAGTTTTTCATTTTTATGCACTTCATTTTTTCTTAAATTAATTGTGCTATCTAACTAAGTCGAAAGATCAAGAAAGGGATTATTTTTATTTTGAAGGTAATTCCCCCCCCCCCCCCCCCCTCTCTTACGAGCCGCACCGATACCAATAAGTGGTATCAAAGCCAAGTTGCTTTAGAAAGACTAACTGCCTCTAAAGCAACAAGATGATGACTGGTTCAAGTATTCATCCACCGAAGTTCGAGGGAGATTTAGTGCAATGGAAGTGCTAGATAGAGGCATTTTTTAAAATGGACTTTAAAATACTGTTAATTATAAAATATGGTTTGTATCCCCCAAGGACTAATAAGGATCTAAAAAAGAAGAGTACTCATTGGACAAAATAAGAACAAGCCGATTTCGTGGCGAACAGCAAAGTAGAGTTCCATATACTGAACGTTCTTCTACCCCAAGACGTCAATCGGATCAGCAGCTACAACTCTGCCAAAGAGATATGGGAGAAATTTCTGGAACTACATGAAGGTACTTTAGAAGCCAAGTTAGCAAGATGGGATATCCTCCGAACCCAGCTAACGAACCTTCGGATGAACAAAGGAGAGAAGGTAGCTCAACTCCAATTAAGGATCAAAGAACTCATCACTCAGCTCAACAATCTCATAGAATCATTAATGAACAATGATTCTATCCGGTACGCACTCAATGCTTTTCTAAGAACTCTTGAATAGTCATGCATAGTAGATGCATATTACATCTCTAAGAATTTCGCTATAAGTACACTACAAAACTTGTTTTCAACTTTCGAACTTCATGAAATTCGATGTGTAGATCCCAAAGAAATAGAGAAGTCAAACGACAACCTTGCCCTGAAAGCCTAGAAGGACGAACAAGACTCTGAAGTGTCAATCGATGAAGAAGAAGTGACCCTAATGGTAAGAAAATTTAGTAAGTTTATTAAATCTAATAAATTTAAAAAGTCGTAGGTGAAGAAATACTTTTGGAGCAAAAGGAAGGTCCAATACTACAACTGCCAAGAAGAAGGGCACATCAAGGATGACTGCTCCAAACTAAAGAAAAAGGAGAAAGACAAGGGCAAAAACCAACAAGAACAAAGCATAACAAACTTGAAGGTGACTTGGGACAAATCTTCGTCATCAGAGTCAAAACTAGAAGAGTATATTGGATTAGCCTTGATGGTAGACCACCAGAGAAACTCCAAAAGTTCCTTAGAGATGAGCATCGACGAAAGGAAAGGATCTTCAGAAGAAAGTAGCGATGAAGGGGGAGGATAAACTACAATGTAAGTGAGGTATACACACTATCTCCTAAGCAGTCTTTTGAATTTATTAAAATACTGTCTAAAAATGTGCTAAAATTAGAAAATGAAAATACTAAGCTTAAATTATACTTAATATTTTTTTGCCTCTTAATTATGTATGATAATTTAAAAATAGAAAATGAAAACCTAAAAACAAAAATAAAGAAAATGGAAAATGACCATGTTCAAACAATTTACAAAAATCAAAATTTAGAAATTATGGTAGAATCAAATAGTATATATGAAATCACAAGGAATAGATCAGAAAAATCCTTAGGGATTATGTACCATCAAAATTTTTAGTAAATTTAATAAGAAGGAACCTATATTGGGTTTCAAAATCTATTTTAGATTAAATTTCTTAATTTTTAATTTATTAGGATAGAATTGTTTTAAATAGAAAAATAATTTTTCAATAATTTTTATGTTTGTATTCTTTGTTCAAAATTTTATTTGTGCAAAATGGAAGTATTATCTACTAACAGAAAAATTTTTGAATTTTTTTCTATTAAGTTATTTTCTATGAATTTTCTTAATGAAAATTATATTTTGAAAACTAAAAACATTTTGCAGACTCATTTTTCAAAACTCTTTATTTTTTTACGATAAAATATGATATTCTCTATCATAATAAAAAATTTTAATTTTTTTAAAAATATTATATGAATTATTAGGAGTTATTTTTTTTTGAAAAGTTAATTTGTAATATTAAAAGTTTAAGAAAATAAAAATTTGGAAACTTTGATTTTTTTTTTTTTTGGCATTAAACAATTTGTCTTACATGTCCAGAAAAATTAGCATAATTTTTAGATTTGAAAATATATTTTTCAAGATTTATTTTCAAAAATTAGGCTGCTTTACTTAAATAAATCAATTATGTTAGATTAAATAATGTTTTACTGTGAAAATTTTTCTACTTATATAGATTATATTGTTTAAGTTTGACAAAACTTTTTAGATTTTTTTAAAAATAGAAAAGTAATTTTAAAATTATTTTTGTCAAAATAGATGATTAATTAGTAAAAATAGAGTATTTTTAAAAATTATTTCTAAAAACTATTAGCCTACTAGTAATTCTTATTATGTACTCTTAGAAAAATATTTCAAACTTTTCTAATTGTTTATTTTATTTTTTCAAATTTTTTGATGTGATCAAAGGGGGAGAAATATATACAAGTTAAGGGGGAGTTGATATTTTTAGAATTTAGAATTTTTATCCTTATACTTATTTTGTAAAATTCTTTAAATTCATAAATTCATTGTATTGTAATTTTTTGTTATAATTGCAATCTACTTTACTTAATTATGTTATTACATTTTGGTTTAACTCTAACTTTAATTTGGGTTGATGCACATCAAAAATAGAGAGATTGTAAGTATGCCGTGGTAGTTTTGATGTCGTTAACCAAGTTAAGTTAGGTACTGTTTGTAACGCCCACCCTCCTAGTGCTCTCTAGGGTGAACGATACTTATCTATGAACTTTACTTAACTAGTGTTGCTTACGCTAATGATAGTAGTACATAAAATTTTCTAAACTTAAATGCTGAACTTTTCCACTAATTTGGTTCTTACAGTGAGCGACATCATAACATGCAGTTAAGTAGCATAAGTACCACTAGCTTCTTAATGCATTCTTACGAAACATGCAACACATAAAGGAACATAAATGATTCATTTCAACACTCAACTCATAATTCTAAAGTAGTTAAAACATTTCTAACTATAATTGCATGCGAAGGATCATAATGAATTTCTTGCACTCTTTAAAACTAATATACATACAATGTATCAAATAGTATACTTCATGTGCCCAAAAGCATCCATCTCAGAAAAATATGGAATCATATTATCTAGCAAGCATCCACCAAAACTAGTCTATTCAATCATTAATAATAGAAATACTAGATGACACTCGACCCATGTAAAACTAACAATTTATGACATCCTCTTAACAATAATTAGAAAGTAAAATCTCTAAAATTTTAGTAGCAATTTAAAAAGAAATCTTAATATGCTCCCAACAAATTCCCAAGGCTTTCCATAATCCAAGCATCACACACACACACCATCACGCATCCCCTTGTCGCCTTCCTTCACTATTGTTTTCCTTTTTCTTTATCTACAGTAAGAGGAAATGCAACTAGTAAGCAACAAGGCTTAGTAAATACTATCTAGCTCACAAAAATCTCGAAATGTGCAAACATACTTTTAAAATACTTTTCATGCCAGAATCTTTACTATTACTTACACTAATAGTACAGATAAACATGCATAAATACTTTTGTACTAATAGAGGAACAAAAACATGTTTAACTCAAGGCAACAAGCATATGCAAGCATTTAACTTTCTTAAACTTGCTTTTTCTTATCTTATCTTGAAACTTGGAAATTCTTTAAACTTGAAAAACTTTGCTAAAGCATATACTTGAAAATAAATAGCTTCACTTGGGATCCCTAAGGCGTAAGTACCATCTTATGCGGGTTCCCTAATAGATTAGGGTAGCGAGCCACCAATCCTAAAAGAGCATACCTTGGTCTACCAGGGCCAAGACCTCGGAATTGGACACCTGGATTTATTTACGACAACCTTGGAAGTCGGGTACTAGTCTTTCAAAGTAAAATATCTTAATTACTTCTTCTTTAAATGCCTTGGCATTTTAACAAGCACCTTGTGCGTAAAAATCCCTAAAGTCTTGACTTTGGGATCTACTTAAGGCCTTGGCCTTTTTTTTTCTTTTCTTTATCTTTCTTATACTTTTCTTAAACTCAAAATACTGATAGGGTATTTTTCCATATGCATCTATAAGTGAAACTAACTAGGTAACACATAATCATGCATAGAACACAAAAGAAATTTGCACATACAATATTTCTACGACGAGAAATCAACGGAAAACACCTCTTACTGCAGGTGAGCAGTACTTACCGTATTATCTTGAACTTACTAACATGAAACCTCTCTAGGATTCCAGTGAAACTTGAGATCCTCTCGCTTTGCTTACGTCCACGCGTTCCTCTAGTCGAGACTAGTCGGAAAATATCCAAAAGCTCCCTCGAAACTTGTCCTAGCCGGCCACCACAAGAAGCCCTAGGCTTCTTTTGTTTTTCGCCCAAACCCAGGAGAAATTCAGCACACAAAAGAAAGAGGAGGAATTAGGTCGAGAATCCCCTTATTTCACTTAAGTTCTTCTATTTATACCTAAGGGTATTTATTAACTTTTCTTTGCATAAAATTATTCTGCTCTCTTTTCTTTCAACACACCCCTACTGGGGCTCCTGGTTATTTTGACATTCTTAAGATATTGCGTACTAAGAGGTTCTGAGGTCAAATCTCGTCTCAGTAACTTTTTGTCGCAACTTTATTTCTTTTCGTAAAAATATCAAACGACCTCCGAAAATTCTATAAAAATACTTTAAAAATTTCTAAAAATCTCTAGAATATTTCTAAAACATTTCTAAATATTTATAAGCACTTTTAGAACTCAAAATAAGGAAATTTGGGGTGTTACAATTCCCCATACCTTATAAAAGTTCGTCCTCGAACTTAGAATAATTCTGGATATTTTTGTCTCATACTGTCCTCACGCTCCCAAGTAGCTTCCTCATGCTTCTGATTTTACCAAATAACCTTCACTAGTGGTACTTCTTTGTTTCTGAGTCTCTTAACTTCTCTGTCCACTATCTGTATAGGTCTGCTCTCATAGCTAAGATCCTCCTGGATCTGCACTGACTAAGGCTGAATCACTTGGCTGGGGTCATGGATGCACTTCTTTAGCGTGGAGACATGAAATACATTGTGCATTGCTGACATGTCTTGTGGTAAGTCTAGCTTGTAAGCTACTTTCCCAATCCTCTCTGTAATCAGGTAGGGTCCTACGTAGTGAGGAATTAACTTGCCCTTTTTGCCAAATCTCATCACTCCCTTCATTGGAGCGACCTTGAGAAAGACTGAATCCCCTACTCGGAATTCAAGTGTCCTACGGCGTGTGTCAGCATAGCTTTTCTGCCTACTCTGGGTAGTCTCGATTCTCTGTCTGATCTTCTGGATAGCCTGAGTGGTCTCATCTATCATCTCAGTCTGAATGCCCAGCTCTATTTCCATTTCTTTCTTTTCACCTGCTTCTTGCCAGCAGATGGGTGATCTGCACTTCCTATCATACAACACTTCATACGGTGTCATCTTAATAGTGGTCTGATAGCTATTGTTGTAGGCGAATTTAGCTAAGTACAGATACTTGCACCAACTGCCCTTAAAATATAATGCACAAGCCCTGAGAATATCTTCTAAAATCTGATTTACTCGCTCTGTCTATCCATCAGTCTGAGGATGGAAGGCTGTGCTGAACTTGAGTTTAGTGCCTAGTGCATTCTGAACACACTCCCAAAAATGAGAGGTGAAGCGCCCATCTCTATCAGAAATGATAGATTTCGGAACTCCATGAAGTCTGATCACTTTCTTAACATATAGATGTGCCAACTGCTCTATAGAGTAGGACACTTTGATGGCTAGAAAATGGGTAGACTTGGTCAGTCTGTCCACTATCACCCATATTGCATCATATCCATTAGTGGTTCTTGGAAGACCCGTTATAAAGTCCATGTATATTTCCTCCCACTTCCACTCCGGTATTGGAAGGGGTTGTAGGACTCCTCCTGGTCTCTGGTGCTCCGCTTTGACTCTCTGGCATGTTAGGCATGTACTGACATATTTAGCAACATCTCTCTTGAGTCTAGACCACCAGAATCTTTGTTTCAAATCATAATACATCTTGGTGGAACCAGGATGCATGGAGTAAGGTGTACTATGAGCATCTTTTAGAATCTTCTTTCTCAGTTCCTCATCATTGGGGACACAAAGACGGCTTCCCAGATAGAGACTTCCACTGTTTGAGACTCGAAACCCTAAATTTTCTTATTTTTGTATCCCTTGCTTGATCTTTTGGATATCTGGATTCTCACTTTGCTTTCTCTGTATATCCTCAAGTAGGGTTGACTCTAAGGTCAATGCAGAGAGTTGCCCATAAATAACTTCAACTCTAAAGTCTAACAATTCCTTCTGCAGTGGCAGTGCTAATGATGACAAGGACATCAGGGGTGCACTGGATTTTCGGCTTAGTGCATCCGCTACTTTGTTAGCTTTACCTGGGTGGTAGTTAATTTCACAGTCATAATCTTTAACCAACTCTAGCCACCTACGCTGCCTCATGTTTAAGTCTTTCTGGGTAAAAATATACTTCAAACTCTGATGGTCTGTGAAGATTCTGCACTGAACTCCATACAAATAATGTCACCAGAGTTTTAGTGCAAAGACCACAACTGCCAGCTCAAGATCATGAGTGGGGTAGTTCTTCTCATAGTCTTTGAGTTGTCTGGAAGCATAAGCTATAACCTTCCCCTCTTGCATGAGTACAACCCCCAGGTCCATCTTGGAAGCATCACTGTATATATCAAAACTCTTGTCACTCTCTGGAACAGTCAGAATGGGGGTACTGGTCAGTCTTTTCTTCAGCTCTAGAAAACTGTGCTCGCACTTATTTGACCACTCAAACTTCTTGTTCTTTCTGGTCAAGGTTGTAAGTGGAGAGGCTATCCGGGAAAAATCCTCCATGAACTTTCTGTAATACCCTGCCAGGCCTAAGAAACTTCTAATTTCTCTGGCATTTTTGGGTCTACACCAGTTGCTGATTGCCTCTATCTTGGCAGGATCTACCTTGATGCCCTCTTTAGAGATGACGTGGCCTAAGAATGCTACTTGGTCTAACCAGAACTCACACTTTGAGAATTTTGCATAGAGCTATTTCTACTGAAGGATCTGCAGCACTATTCTCAAGTGGGTAGCATGGTCCTCTGGAGTTCGTGAATATATCAGAATATCATCGATGAACACAATCAAGAATTTATCTAGATATTCCCTGAAGACATGATTCATTAGTTCCATAAAGACTGCTGGAGCATTGGTCACTCCAAACGGCATCACTACAAATTCATAGTGACCATATCTCGTTCTGAATGCTGTTCTTGGTATGCCACTTTCTTTAACCTTCAGTTGGTGATATCCCGAGCGTAAATCTATCTTCGAGAAAACTATGGCCCCTCTTAGCTGATCAAAGAGATCATCTATTCTGGGAAGAGGGTACTTGTTCTTAACTGTTATTTTATTCAGTGCTCTATAATCTATGCACATCCGCATAGATCCATCTTTCTTCTTAACGAACAACACTGGAGCTCCCCATGGTGAATGACTGGGGCGGATGAAACCTTTGTCAAGCAACTCCTGAAGTTGTTCTTGTAACTATTTCAGCTCTGCTGGAGACATCCGGTACGGAGCTTTTGAAATTGGACCGGTACCAGGAACCAACTCAATTTCAAACTCCACTTCTCTGTTGGGAGGTAGTCCATGTAGCTCTTCTGGAAATACCTTTGGATACTCACAAACTACCCGAATATCCTCTTGCTTGAGTCCCTTCTTTTCTTCTGCATTCACAATGTATGCAAGAAAACTAACACACCCTTTAGCTAACATCTGGTGAGCTATTTTTTCTTTCCTTTTAATTGTGGCTGGCCGCCTTGCTTAGTGCCCAAGCAAGGGGCTGGCCAATCATCATCCAATCAATCCATGATTTGGTGATTGATTCAATCAAGAGGAAAGAAAAGAAAAAAATAAAAAGGGAAAAGGAAAAACTAGAGGAAGATTTTAATTTTTGTAAAAAGTTTTTCCTTATATTCCTTGGGCAAGTAATATAAAAGAAGGGGTGAGGAGGCCTCATGAGACACAATTCTTATTCTCTTGCTTGGAGAACCTCAAGTGGTCGACCCCTCTCTCCCCTCTTCTCTTCCCTTTGCTCTCTTCTCCTTGGTGGTGGTGGTGGCTGGATTTTAGAGGAAGAGGAATAAAGCATTTGGGTGGTGTTCATCTTGGAGGATCATCGCCCACACGACGTCCAAGGCGAGGCGAGGAATACGGCAGAAGATCTCGAGGCCATTAGCTTACAAAGAGAAGGTATAACTAGTAATTTTCTTCCGCATCATACTAGTTATTTTTTTTGTAAGAATTCCAAACACAAGAGGCAATTAGATCTAGTTTTTCAAATTAGTAATTCGTGTTTGTATTTTCTTTGTTTTTCGAATTTGTGATTCAATTGTTCTTTTTGGTTAAACCTAGAGTTATTTAAGGAAATTAAATATTAGCTTTTCTTAAAAGGCTTTGTCTAGGCGGTGGTGGTTGCTCCCATATCCAAGAAGGCCATGTGCCTCACTATGCAGTCCTGGAAGCCAATTTTAGAAATTAATATTTAATGGAATTAATAACATAGGTGGATTTGGATCAATAGTGTTAAGTTCCGCTTACGATCTAATCTAAACCATCAAGAACAGATAAGTTAAATTTAGAATCAATGATGTTAAGTTCCGTCTGCGATTACTAATTGAACTTCTAAAGAACACAATACGTTATTTAGGAAAGGTTCGACACTTGTACAAAATTTTTGTATAGTGGAACCGGTACGACCTTCCTAGGACTAACCAACAAACTTTTGATCGCGCTGAGATCTACTGACACATCAAAGGCTTGTTCCTTTCACGCAACAAAGGTAATAATTTGATCAAAACATGTATTTTACATTCTCTTGAATCTCTAGAGGGATCAATTTTTTCACTACGTATATATATTGTTTTTCATAAAAGATCCCTAATACGATGAGATTAGTATATAGGTCAATTGATGACTTAGGGGGTGCTTGGTAGGATGGAATGAGAGTAAGGAATGGGAAAGGGATTGAAAGTGGGTGTTTGGTTTGGGAGATTAGTGGTGGGTCCCATGGATTCATTATCCTAAACATGGGAATGAGTCATTCCCTAGTAAAAGGAGGGGAATGGGAAAGCCCCCATTTCCATTCCCTACTTCTATCAATCCCATTCTTATTCTCATTCCTTTCAATGAACCAAGCACCCCCTTAATATTACAAGTCATGGATATAATATATCAAGTTGACACATGGGTATATATTAGAGAATATATACTGAATTGACCTTCCATAAGAATGTTTAATGAATCGTTATATGAGTGTCATAAACATTCTAATAGTGACTATTAGTATAAATAGTCTTTAGACTTAAAGTCGTTACGGTTCCCTACATAAAGAGTTGTCTACTTTGGTATCGACAAACATCACATGTAACAAGGTGGATTATAAAATCGATCACTAGGCATGTAATAAGTTATGCGGAGGAATGTGAGTGATGTAGATGAGATATATCCATTTCATATGACGGAAGTGATATTTGTGGGCCCCTTGATTAAGTGAAATCCCCTGTACGCTTGAAGGTTGGAGGTTAAAAAGTTTTAAATTGAATAAAAAAAATTAAAATTTGGCCATTTGCACGAAGAAACGGTCGTTTGCACGAAGAAAGGGCTTACCTCTGGGGTGCCTTATAGGCATGTCCGGGCGCCTAGATTAAGAGGCAAGGCGGGATGCTTGGACAGGGTCAAGGTGCCCGGACCCCAATACTAGGGGAGCCCAACAAAATCGTGGGCTAGTTTTGTTGAGGTGGGGTGGGGCGCCTAGGCCCTGCCCAGACGCTCAGGTTTGGACGAACAACCTGTTTTTTTTTTAATGAAGGTTAAATTAAGTTTAATTAATTTTAACTTAAGTTTTAAGTTAAATTTTAATTAAGTTTAATTTGATTAAGGTTAGATTAGGTTTTAAATTATATTGAAGTTTTAATTAAGTTGAATTGAGTTTAAAGATTAGTTAGTGTTTAACTTAAGTTTTTAATTAAATTGAAGTTTCAATTAATGTTTAATTTTGGTTTTAAATTTTAATTATTTTTTAAATCAAGTTTTAAATTTTAATTAACTTAAGTTTAAGTTTGCAATGTAAATTAAGGTTTAACTTAAGTTTAAAATTTTAATTTTAATTAAGTTAAATTTAAATTTTAAATTTAATTTAAGTTTAGCTTAAGTTAAATTTAAGTTTGAAATTTAAATTAAGGTTTGACTTAAGTTTTAAATTTGAATTTGAATTTAAATTTTAAATTTAATTTATGTTTAGCTTAAGTTTTAAATTTTAATTAAGTTAAATTTAAGTTTAAAATTTAAATTAAGGTTTAACTTAAGTTTAAAAGTTTAATTTTAATTAAGTTGAATTTAAATTTTAAATTTAATTTAGGTTTAGCTTAAGTGTTAAATTTTAATTAAGTTAAATTTAAGTTTGAAATTTAAATTAAGGTTTAACTTAAGGTATAACACAATTTGTACTTTCATTTTGTAATTCTGTTTTTGTTGTTCTACACTTTCAACGTCTGTAAAGAAGATGCTCCGCCTATTTCAAAGAAGATCTTTTTATTAGAGCTTTCACAATCTTGGATTAGTAGCAACCTCTTCGGTTGCAAACCAAGTAAATCTTTGTATCTTCCTTTATTTAATGTTTTTATTGTTTTTAATTAATTAAGTGTGTCATTGCTAAAATCGATAGCAAGAGAAGTGCTCTAACTTTATTTGCAGGCTATTCACCCCCTTCTAACATGCCAACCTAAACCTTCACCTCCTTCTTCTTCTTTATGAAATTAATCTAAATCTTGCATTTTTTTTTTTGCTAGTGTCTCATTTTGCCACAGTGGTGATATGGACCCTTTGGAACCGATTCATTGACTTGGCCTTCTTCTTCCCTTTAGCTTAATGCTTTGACTTCCACTTGGAACCTTTCTTTAAGAAGTCAACTAACATCACTGTCTTATGTTCCTTCTTAATAGATAACTCCACTTCTTTGAGCATGTTGATCATCTCTAGAATTGTGGATTCAATATGGTTCATCTAATAGTTTATCACAAACTATGAATAACTATCAAGTAAATTGTGCATAATTAAGTCAATACTTAATTCATGATACATCACAAATCCAAGTTATCCCAACCGCTCAATGTGGCTATTCATCTTCAGTACATGTTGCACCACGAATGAACTCTCTTGCATCTATGAGCTAAAGAGAAGCTTGGTGACCTTGAACTTCGAATATATCTTACTCATGAAATATCTCACGAAGATGATAAACAATTATATGGGCATCCATATGCTCATGTTGTTTATGTAACTCAAGAGATACTAAGGCCAAAATGATGCAGCTGGAAAGCTCATAATTAGCCATATGCTTTTGATGGGGCAACATTTGGTCCGATGTTGCATCATCTATTAGAGGTTTGGGAAGTGGTACTTCGAGGACATACACTAGTTTTTTAGCCTTGAGAACAATTCTCAGGTTTTGAAATTAGTCCAAGAAGTTCGGTCTAGTCAATTTATTCGTGTCCAAAATGAAACACAAATTTAAAGATGTCATGATAAAACGATTAACCTAGAAATATAAATTCTAGAAAATAGGAGAGAGATGATTTTTTTTACAATGTAAATGTAACCAATTTACAAGCATTTAAGAATGTCATTTATTTATCGAATTCAAGAGCCCTTACTTTGAATTTAGGATATCATAGGCTTTATCTAAATGGGTTAATATCCACTATAGATAAGAACAACCTTAGAATAAATCCAACAAGTCATACTTAGCTAAGTGGTAGGTATGACATATACCGATTATGTTTCACTTATATATAACTATCACATTATGCTATCAACTAATTGAATATTCGTATAAATATCGGGTTGTTAACACATTAACATGTATATCACCAAACTTCATCCCTATCCACATTAACCTTGGAGTGAGTCCAACAAGCTAATACTTCAAGTTAAAGTTGACCCGTTAATCGCGAGATCGTATCTCAATGGTTCGAACATATCTAAATATAGGTTGAGTTTAGAGTGAGTCCAACAACCCAAATAAGAAATCAGACTCTAGTTCTTACCATATTAATGGAGTGTGTAGACTTTTATCTTTAACATAATAGATTTAGGTTTCATTGTCATCATACAAATGTACTATATACATGACATCAGAAGCATGACATAAATGATGACATGTCGCATCACACGGATGGTATATATAATGATAGAACACATCGCAGCATGACTTAAATAATGTATATATCTAATGTATCTACATGACATACATATATGACATGACATGACATAAATAATATCATAGTTGTCATAATTTTATTTAGAAATAAAATGTCTTAAGGATTTAAGTTATATAAATCAAAATCCTAATTAGATTAAGAAACCATTTCCAAATCTAATTGCATATTTTATTAAGAATTAATTCTAATCAAGAATGAATTCCTTAATTAAATTTGAAATTAATTTTAAATTTAATTAATTATGAAATAATTTAATAATTAGAATTGTTCTTAATTACAATTTCTTTAATAATTTCATAAATATTTCAAAATTAAAATCTCCTAACAAATAAGAAAAATTTTTAAAATTAAAATTAAGAACAATCAGTGGACAAGACAATCCACAGTCTAATACCATGGACGCAAGGAGAGTGACCCGTCATGCGAATCTTCTGCACAAATAAGGGTACAATATGCATAAGGCACTACAGAACGGCATTAAGAAAGCACTTATTCCCCAAGTTCTTGAGGCCAACACCCTGAACCATTAATATCACACCAAGATGGAAACTTTATATATACTAGCGATCGTACATCCGTCTTACGTGAGCTAGACCCTTTATACTAGGTGGAGCAATGCAGGAAGAGATCTGAGGGAAGAAGAATTGGCTACAAAAAATAGTTTTAATTTTTTTAGTATTGTCCATACTTTTATTTTTTTTAATAGGGCAAGACTAATATTTTTATAATTTTATACACCTCTAAGGGTACTTACAAAAAATTAAGGTGGAGCAACTGCCCCACCAAAGCTATATGTGGCTCCTCCCCTAGTTGAGTGTATAATATAATACATGAATGAGTGAGGATAACAGACTCTTTTTTATAAAAAAAAAATAATTTAATTAGGTGCGCTAGACCAATGTAATAGTGCAATGCTAGGGTGACGCTCAAGAATCCCAACAGCAAGCTACTGTAACGAACTTCCCCTTATAAAAAAATTAGTTTAATATCATAGTTGATCTTAGCCAAAAAAAAATTGAGAAAAGTATGCTTTCTAACATCGCCGACCCTAGGTATTTATAGAAGCTTCTCTTCTCGTAGTGTTATCAATTCTAAGATGTGAGACTAAAGAGAACTCTAGATTTCTAATTGATTAAAGGAAAAATTCTCAATAATATACTGTAGCTGAGTCTTGAACTCTAGATCTCTGATTGATGCATTTGTGAAAATTACTAATAAACTTTGAAATTATTTTCAGTGTAAAAAGGAAAAAAGGACATTAACATAATTTTATTTTGGGTTTCATTAAAATTAGTAAAGAAGGTAGATTCTTAATACAATAGTAAGATCTTCTGTTGTGACTTCATCCAAACTTGACTCAAGGCGCCTAGAATTTATCCAGGTACCCGTATGGGACATGGTCCAGGTGCCTGGAGTCATTCAATATTTTTATTTTATTTTAAGGTATATTATATGTATTTAGGGTTAAAGATTTTAGGATTTAGAAGTTAGGTTATAATGGGTTTAAGCCAATAAGATTTTTCTTCTAAAGTTCAAGCTTTTCTCTTGGGCTATAGTGTTCAAGATTAAAAAGTTTAGATTCTCATATATATATATATATATATATATATATATATATATATATATATACAGATTTGATATGCTAAGCGACACTTTATGCACGACCGTGAGCGAAAACCGACGTGGACTATCTGACGCAGACAAAACCCAATTTTTTTAATCTCTCTCATCTGCATGCAACAACTATAAAATTTTTTAAATTTCTCTCTCATCTGCATGCAACAACTTTTCTCTCTTTCTTTTTAAATTAAAATGATATTTTATCTTCTCTCTCCTATTATTACATGCAAAAAATTATTGTGGTAGTGATACAATGTTGTGGCAGCTACTATGCGGTAGCTGCTACAACTTATAGCAGTTACTATGCAATAGCTGTTACAACTTGTAGCAGTTAGTATGTAATAGCTGCTACAACAATACAGTAGCTGCTACAAAGGTGCAGAAGTTGCTACAAAGGTGCAGAAGTGGCTACAATGGTGTAGTAGCTGCTACAACGATGCAGTATCTGCTACAATGGTGTAGTGGCTGCTACAATGGTGCAGAAGCTGCTACAACGGTGCAGTAGCTGCTACAATGGCGCAGTTGCTGCTACAATGGTGTAGTAGCTTCTACAAAGGTGCAGAAGCTGCTACAATGGTGCAGAAGTTGTTACAACGGTGCAGTAGCCGCTATAACGGTGCAGTTGCTGCTACAACGATGCAATAGCTGCTACAACGATGCAGTAGCTGCTACAACATAGTAGTTACACAATAATATTGCTACACGTTATAACAACTACTATATAGAAGCTGCTACAACATGTAGCAGTTATTGTGTAGTAGCTGCTACATCACCTTTAAAAATTAGCA
This sequence comes from Zingiber officinale, assembly GCF_018446385.1. Classification (NCBI taxonomy): domain Eukaryota; kingdom Viridiplantae; phylum Streptophyta; class Magnoliopsida; order Zingiberales; family Zingiberaceae; genus Zingiber; species Zingiber officinale. Next base: position 93,722,000 of record NC_056002.1, on the reverse strand, counting down.
GCACAGTGATTGTTGCATGCAATCAGTTGAGAGAGAGATTAAAAAATTTTATAATTACATGCAGATGAGTGAGAAAAGTTATTGCATGCATATGAGAGAGAGATTAAAAAAATTATATTTTGGTCACATCAGATAGCCCACGTCGGATTTCGATCACGATCTCGCACAAAGTGTCGCTTAGCATATCAATATATATATATATATATATATATATATATACATATATATATGAGATTCGATAGAGGGGGGTGAATATCGATAAAAAATTGTTCGAGTATAAACACAGCGAAAATAAAAGGACAATGCTAACACAAGCTGGTTTTACTTGGTTCGGAGCCTGTGTCGACTCCTACTCCAAGGCCCGCACACAAGGGTGCTTTCGGTGGGCAATCACTAGCAGTTCGAAGATTATTAAAAATTAAAGTACAGGAATGCTAATGAAAATACGGACAAGAATTTAATAAAAAGGAAAGGAGCGTATTGTCGGAGCTTTGTTAGCGTCGCAGGAGCGCAGAGCAGTAGAGCAAGCAGTAGAAGACTTTCTTTTCGTTGTTGTTATGAAGCTCCCCTCTGACCCTCCTTTTATATGAGGCTCGGGGCGCCCCGGATCCCTTCCGGGCGCCCTGGTGGGACGTGGCAGGTCCAACCAACAAGTTCCACGTGGCGACGCACGAGTTTGGATAAAACTTACCTCCGGGCACCCGGATCACTTCCGGGCGCCTGGACCTCCGGGCGTCCGGATCCCTTCCGGGCGCCCGGACCTCCTATTTCCAGGAACTCCTTCTCCTGCAAAATAGAGTTAGTCCGAGGCAAATATATATCCTGTAAAACAGATTGTTAGCATAATTAAAGTTCAACAAAGTAATAGAAAAGAGTATGACTTAGATTCCGTCTTTCCGAGACCGGAATCTAGTCACGATGTAACGACCCACCTCCTACTAACTAGACTGTGAGGCCGATCATCACATTATGCTGTGCTAACTAATCCATGACCATCATTAAATCTAGATGTGGAAGCTGTACTAATCAAAATTTTGCTAAACTATTGTCATTTCTTTATTCTGCATGCACTAAGGGGTGTAATCTAAGCTATTCATGACATATATTACATCCCCCAATGGTCAAGGAACTTAACTAAGGGTTTCTAGCTAATATTAGGCCTCCCAATCGATCCACGGATCGATTGGAATGGTTGAATCGATCCAGTGATTGATTCAGCAGGCTACTGTGCTCGGCCGATATTCTGGATCGATCGGCTGATCGATCCAGACTGGTCAATCGATCCAGTGATCGATCCCAGGGCCTTCTGTTCACGACAGAGAGCGTCCGGATCGATCGGCTGATCGATCCAGAGGGCTACTGTTCGCAAGATGAATTGCCCAGTCGATCCTTCGATCGATTGGAAACCCTCGAATCGATCAGCTGATCGATTCGAGTTTCTGATTTCGTGCCAATTGTCTGATTTCAGCACTTGTTCGTGCCAAAACTACTTATAACATTTCTAAACTAAATGCCAAACATTCTAACATCACAAAAATAGTATTTTAAACATGATAGGATGCTTGATTAACTAATTCATAACATTTAACATGCTAAGGTGCAAAATAACAAAATGCTAAAAGGTTCTAGTGCCTAAATAAGCTTGCTGAAATTCCCTAAGATCTCTATTCCAAGTTCCATCCACACACATCTTCGTAGCATTGCCCTCCAGCCTCCGCTAGTCCATCTTTCCTTTACCTTTATCTGCAGTATAAGGAAAAGAAAGTATCTGTAAGCTTTCGCTTAGTAAGAAACTATCTACCTCACTAAAACATGCAATCGATGCAAATCATGCTTTGAAAACATGCTATTTAAAACATGTACTGATTGAACTAAAACATGGCATGCTATCATACAATACATAGCAATCAAAAGCTAGTCATGGCATACTATCGTCTAAAGCATGTGTAACATGAACTGAACATAGAGTTATCATACATAATCATAAGAGTGAGCTGAGCTGAAGCATGAACTGAGCTAAACTAAACTAAGCTAGTACTGAATTTAAACTGTATACACAACTGATTTATGAGAGTTTAAAAACTATACATATAATAGATAAAAATATATAATCATGCTGCTAATGGGCTCGGCAACTGTACGTGCTATGCATGCATCCCTAACTAGACCCGGGTTTGCAAGTTCCGAATTTAGTAGGACTACTAGGTTATCTGAACCTAGGGATGACTGTGGGAGCCCAACCCAATGGATATCTAATCCAGTACAGTGCCAGTGAAAAGTAAAATACTGAACATAAGCTAATAAATTCTTGTCTTGCTTTTACTAGGTTGTCTAAATCTAGAACTAGGTTATCTAAACCTAGAGGCGACTGTGGGAGCCCACCCATGGGACATCTAGCCATGTAAAAGATGGAGCAAGGCTAAATAAGCTATAAAATGCTTCTATTGCATTTATCTAAGTTACTAAAATGCCTAAGTTGCATTTTTCTGTGCTAAACATTTAATCGAACACTTGGTATGCGCTAAGTCGCATCCTTTGTGTCGATAGTCTACATATTACTAAACTAAGACATGGAATTCACACGAAAGCTACTTATACTGCAGGTGAGGGGTTTCTTACCTCCTGTTCGGATTTTCTTACGATTCTAATCGCTAGATTTTCGGAGGAGACGATCCTTTCGATGATCTTCTCACGTCTATGCGTTCCTCTCGCGGAGGGGAGCGTCCTCGTGTCGAAGTCATCGCCGGAAAGTGCCCTTGGGCGGAACCCTAGCCTTCCTTGTGGTTGGCGCCGAGAAAGGAAGAAAAGAGAGGTGGGCGGCGGTGAGGTTTTGAGGAGAGGAAAAATCACGATCCAAATAACCCTTCACTTAATTATTTCTTATTTATATTAAGTGGAAATTTCTAGCCCAACTTGAATATAAATTTAATTGTCTCCTTTTCCTTTCAGCACGGCCCTGCTGGGTTCACTTGGTTACCATGGTTCACCATAAGTCGTAGGACCCAATAGATCTCGGGTTCAATTCCCGCGTAGGCTATTTTACGGTCCTATTTATTTTTGCTACTTCCGCTACTCTAAAAATTCCATAAAAATATTCTAAAATTCCAGAAAAATCATAGAATATTTCTAAAAATAATTTTGAGAATTTTCGGGCGTTACAATCCCCCATACCTTATAAAAAGTTCATCCTCGAACTTAGAATAACTCTGAGTACTTCTGCCTCATACTGGCTTCTGTCTCCCAAGTTGCCTCTTATACTGTGTGATTGTGCCAAATAACTTTTACTAATGGTACTTCCTTGTTCCACAATTTCTTAACTGCTCGGTCTATTATCTGAATAGGCCGACTGTCATAACTGAGGTCTTCGCAGACTTGTACCAACTGGGGCTCAATCACCTGGGTGGCATCTGGGATATGCTTCTTCAGCATAGAGACATGAAATACATTGTGAACAGCTGACATTTCCTGAGGTAGCTCTAGCTCATATGCTACCTTGCCAACTCTTTTGCTGATAAGGTATGGTCCCACATATCTGGGACTTAACTTGCCATTCTTCCCAAAACGCATTACTCCCTTCATGGGAGCTACTCTGAGGAACACTGAATCCCCAACTGAAAACTCTAAAGGTCTGCGCCGTGTATCAGCATAGCTTTTCTGGCGGCTCTGAGCTGTCTCTATCCTCTGGCGGATTTGCTGTATAGTTGCTGTGGTATCTGCTACTAGATCTGTCTGGAGTTCTAGTTCTTTCTGTTCACCACTCTCATACCAGCAGATTGGAGATCTACACCTCCGCCCATAGAGAGCCTCGTAAGGTGTCATACCGATAGTGGCCTGATAGCTGTTGTTGTATGCAAATTCTGCTAGACTCAGATATTTGCACCAACTTCCTTTGAAATCTAGGGCACATGCTCGGAGCATATCTTCGAGTACCTGATTTACTCGCTCCGTCTGTCCATCTGTCTATGGATGGAAAGCTGTGCTAAACTTTAACTTCGTGCCCAAAGCTGACTGTACACACTCCCAGAAGTGTGATGTGAACCTACTGTCCCTTGTCTGAGATAATGGTTCGTGGGACTCCATGTAATCTAACGATCTCCTTGAGATACAACTGTGCTACCTGTTCTATGGAGTAGGATATCCTGATAGCTAAGAAGTGGGTTGATTTAGTCAACCTGTCGACTATTACCCAGATGGTATCAAAACCATTCGTGGTTCTGGGTAGTCCCACTATAAAGTCCATGGAAATATCCTCCCATTTCCATTCTCGGATCTGAATAGGCTGCAAAACTCCCCCTGGTCTCTGATGCTCTGCCTTAACCCTCTGACAGGTTAAGCAGGTGCTGACGTATCGAGCGATGTCTCTCTTCATCCCAGGCCACCAAAAACGTTTCTTCAAGTCCTGATACATTTTGGTGGAACCAGGATGCATCGTATAGGGAGTCTTGTGAGCCTCATCTAAGATCTTTCTTCGTAGTTCCTCCTGATCTGGAACACATAATCTGTCGCCAAAATACAACACCCCGCTAGTGGACACTCTAAATTCTCCACCTTCTGATTCTGCTATCCCTTGCTTGATTTTCTGAATTTCAGGATCCTGCTCCTGAGCTGTCTAGATGTCACCAAGCAGGGTCGACTCTAGTGTCATAGTAGAGAGCTGTCCAACTATGAGTTCGAGACCGAAATCTGTGATCTCTTTCTGTAGGGGCGGTGATATGGCTGCTAGAGATAATAAGGTAGCACTGGACTTTCTGCTAAGTGCATCTGCTACCCTATTTGCTTTTCCTGGGTGGTAGAGGATGTCTATATTGTAGTCTTTGACCAGCTCTAGCCATCTGCGCTGTCGCATATTCAGATCCTTCTGAGTAAAGAAGTACTTCAGACTCTGATGATCTGTATACACTCTGCACTGAGCTCCATATAAGTAATGTCTCCAAATCTTGAGAGCGAACACCACTGCTACAAGCTCAAGGTCATGAGTGGATAGGCGATCACCTTACCATTTTGCATCAGCACTGCTCCTAGTCCCAACTTCGAGGCATCACTATATATATCGAAGCTGTCTGTATTTTCTGGTAGAGTCAGAATAGGTGCGCTGGTCAATCTCCTTTTTAGCTCGCTGAAGCTGTTCTCACAGTCCTCTGTCCACTGAAATTTTCTGTTCTTTCTGGTAAGAGCTGTCAGTGGAGAGGCTATTCTGGAGAAATCCTCTACGAATTTTCTGTAATAACCTGCTAATCCCAGAAAGCTTCTGATCTCACTAGCGTTCTTAGGTCTCTTCCAGTTACTCACAGCTTCTATCTTACTGGGATCTACCATGATACCATCCTTTGAGATGATGTGACCCAGGAAGGACACCTGATCTATCCAAAATTCACATTTCGTGAACTTGGCGTACAGCTGGTTCTGCTGAAGAGTCTGTAATACTATTTTTAGGTGCTCTGCGTGTTCTTCCTGAGTTCCTGAATAGATCAGAATGTCATCGATAAATACAATAACAAACCTATCTAAGTAGTCCCTGAATACTCTGTTCATGAGGTCCATGAAAGTAGTTGGAGCATTTGTCACGCCAAAGGGCATGACTACGAACTCGTAATGTCCGTGTCTGGTCCTGAATGCTGTCTTGGGTATATCCCCCTCCTTAACTTTCACCTGATGATAACCTGATCTGAGGTCTATCTTAGAGAACACTGCTGCTCCCTTTAGCTGATCGAACAGGTCATCTATTCTGGGAAGAGGATACCTGTTCTTGATGGTGACTTGGTTCAGTGCCCTGTAGTCTATGCACAAGCGCAAGCTCCCGTCCTTCTTCTTCACGAACAATACAGGCGCTCCCCATGGTGAGTGACTAGGGCGTATGAAGCCTTTGTCAAGCAGCTCCTGTAGTTGCTCATGAAGTTCCTTCAGTTCTGCTGGAGCCATGCGGTATGGTGCTTTAGAAATAGGATTGGTACCGGGAATGAGCTCTATCTCGAATTCAATCTCCCTGTCTGGTGCTAAGCCTGGTAACTCTTCAGGGAAGACTGCTGGGTAGTCACATACGACTCGGACCTCTGCTAACTGTTAGTCCTTGTCCTGATTGGTACTGACTACGTGTGCTAAAAATCCCGTACATCCTGAATCCATTAATCTCTGTGCCTTCATAGCTGAGAGAAACTTCTTGGCCTTTCTCTTGGGTTCTCCGATGTACTCAAACTGCACTTCTGCTTCAGGTTGAAATATGACTTTCTGTTTACGACACTCTATGGAAGCACTGTATATGATCAGGAAGTCCATCCCAAAGATAACATCGTAGTCAGTCATATTTAGCACTATCAGATCACAAAAGAGTTCTCTGTCTGCTATAATGACTGGCACTGCTCTGAGCCAGTGCGTGGATGCCATAATTTCTCCTGAAGGTAATGTTGTTAGAAACTGACTGCTGAGTACCTCGGGAGGTATTGCTAACTTCTCAGCAAATGCCCTGGATATATAAGAATGGGTTGCCCCAGTATCGAATAAGACAGTCATACTTTGCTGTAAAATACTAATCTGACCTGTAACAACTGTCGAGGTATTTGCTACGTCCCTCTCGGTGAGTAGATTCGCATTCGCCATAGCCGAGGGGCTTCACCGCCTCGGCCGATGTGTGGACCATCTAAGGCGGCATGCAACTGATGCAACTGTGCTGGCTTGGCTTCATACTGGATCGGCTGTGGTGGAGGAAAGCTGGTCTTGTTCGGACACTGCTTGGTCATATGCCCTTCCTGTCCGCATTCAAAGCATCCTCGTGTGCCCTTACGACAAACTCCAGGATGGAATTTCCCACAAGTAGCACACTTTGGATAACTGGGTTGTTTGCTAGCTGGCCCTCCTTTTGGGTAACTCCCTGGTTTGCGCTTGTTGCTGGAGTTCCCTTTCCAGTTGGAGGTGTGGCCCTGTTGTTTCTGAGTGCCTGAGCCTCCTTGCCCTTTCGACTCTGAGAGAACTTGCTTATGCTGCTTAATACTGCTCTGGTAGTGCTCGGTGGTCAGAGCACTGCTAACTAGTTCTTCAGTGGTTTGCGGCCTATGAATGCCGCCAGCCACGTTCATCGCTATTTCCGGTCTCAGCATCTTGAGCATCAACCGGACTCGTTCTTTCTCTGTGCCGACTAGTTCAGGGCATAGACGAGCCAATCTGTTGAATTTCTTCACGGCTTCCTCAACTGATAGGTTGCCCTGACGAAACTCAGTGAACTCGTCGTAGTGGCGGTTTGTGACCCGCATGTGAAAGAACTCCTCGAAGAATTCTTTCTCGAAGTCAGCCCATGTCATCTGATTGACTGGGCGCTTTGCTCTAATTCTCTCCCACCACATGCGTGCATCTCCTGTCAGACAGAAGGAGGCGCACTTCACCTTCTCATGCTCTGGCCAGTCCAGAAGCTCCATCGTACTCTCCAGTGTTTTGAACCAGGCTTGAGCATCCCATGGTTCACTGGTGCCTGAGAAGTTCTCTAGCTTGACTCTCTGCCACTGGATCAGATAGGCTTCCCTCTGTGTTCCTGTTGCTGGGGCTACTGGTACTGTAGGCTGGACTGGTAGAACCTCTAAGACTACTGGTGTCGCTAAGTTTGGTTCCGGGGTGACTGTGGGAGTATTCTGCTGATTAGCCTTTAAGGTGGCTATTTCCTGTTGTTGTTCGGCTAACTGCTGCTGTAACTGAGCCACTAATACTGTAAGGTCTGGAGGAGGCACTGAATTGTCTGCCTCGTGCTGGGGCTCAGTAGCTGGTGCCCTTCTAGCTGGGCGTCCTCGTGCCATTCTAGAGACATAGAGGCATACATGACTAATACAATCATAATGGAGTAACTATTGTCATCATGTTAACTACTATCATAACAAGCATGCTTTAGTTATATCTAAACATGAAAACAAGAACATAAATACAGTGAGAGATGTTCTTACTTGGAAGCTGCAGGTTCAATGCTGATGTGTGTGTAGGAAGTATGGAAACTACTCTGATACCACTCTATAACGACCCACCTCCTACTAACTAGACTGTGAGGTCGATCATCACATTATGTTGTGCTAACTAATCCATGACCATCATTAAATCTAGATGCGGAAACTGTACTAATCAAAATTTTGCTAAACTATTGTCATTTCTTTATTCTACATGTGCTAAGGGGTGTAATCTAAGCTATTCATGACATATATTACATCCCCCAATGGTCAAAGAACTTAACTAAGGGTTTCTAGCTAATATCAGGCCTCCCAATCGATCCACGGATCGATTGGAATGGTTGAATCGATCCAGTGATCGATTCAGCAGGCTACTGTGCTCGGCCGATATTCTGGATCGATCGGCTGATCGATCCAGACTGGTCAATCGATCCAGTGATCGATCCCAGGGCCTTCTGTTCGCGACAGAGAGCGTCCAGATCGATCGGCTGATCGATCCAGAGGCCTACTGTTCGCAAGACGAATTGCCCAGTCGATCCTTCGATCGATTGGAAACCCTCGAATCGATCAGCTGATCGATTCGAGTTTCTGATTTCATGCCAATTGTCTAATTTCAGCACTTGTTCGTGCCAAAACTACTTATAACATTTCTAAACTAAATGCCAAACATTCTAACATCACAAAAATAGTATTCTAAACATGATAGGATGCTTGATTAACTAATTCATAACATTTAACATGCTAAGGTGCAAAATAACAAAATGCTAAAAGGTTTTAGTGCCTAAACAAGCTTGCTGAAATTCCCTAAGATCTCTATTCCAAGTTCCATCCACACACATCTTCGTAGCATTGCCCTCCAGCCTCCGCTAGTCCATCTTTCCTTTACCTTTATCTGCAGTATAAGGAAAAGAAAGTATCTGTAAGCTTTCGCTTAGTAAGAAACCATCTACCTCACTAAAACATGCAATCGATGCAAATCATGCTTTGAAAACATGCTATTTAAAACATGTATTGATTGAACTAAAACATGGCATGCTATCATACAATACATAGCAATCAAAAGCTAGTCATGACATACTATCATCTAAAGCATGTGTAACATGAACTGAACATAGAGTTATCATACATAATCATAAGAGTGAGCTGAGCTGAAGCATGAACTGAGCTAAACTAAACTAAGCTAGTACTGAATTTAAACTGTATACACAACTGATTTGTGAGAGTTTAAAAACTATACATATAATAGATAAAAATATATAATCATGCTGCTAATGGGCTCGGCAACTGTACGTGCTATGCGCGCATCCCTAACTAGACCCGGGTTTGCAAGTCCCGAATTTAGTAGGGCTACTAGGTTATCTGAACCTAGGGACGACTGTGGGAGCCCAACCCAATGGATATCTAATCCAGTACAGTGCCAGTGAAAAGTAAAATACTGAACATAAGCTAATAAATTCTTGTCTTGCTTTTACTAGGTTGTCTAAACCTAGAACTAAGTTATCTAAACCTTGAGGCGACTGTGGGAGCCCACCCATGGGACATCTAGTCCTGTAAAAGCTGGAGCAAGGCTAAATAAGCTATAAAATGCTTCTATTGCATTTATCTAAGTTACTAAAATGCCTAAGTTGCATTTTTCTGTGCTAAACATTTAATCGAACACTTGGTATGCGCTAAGTCGCATCCTTTGTGTCGATAGTCTACATATTACTAAACTAAGACATGGAATTCACACGAAAGCTACTTATACTGCAGGTGAGGGATTTCTTACCTCCTGTTCGGATTTTCTTACGATTCTAATCGCTAGATTTCCGGAGGAGACGATCCTTTCGACAATCTTCTCGCGTCTATGCGTTCCTCTCGCGGACGGGAGCGTCCTCGTGTAGAAGTCATCGCCGGAAAGTGCCCTTGGGCGGAACCCTAGCCTTCCTTGTGGTTGGCGCCGAGAAAGGAAGAAAAGAGAGGTGGGCGGCGGTGAGGTTTTGAGGAGAGGAAAAATCATGATCCAAATAACCCTTCACTTAATTATTTCTTATTTATATTAAGTGGAAATTTCCGGCCCAACTTGAATATAAGTTTAATTGTCTCCCTTTCCTTTCAGCACGGCCCTGCTGGGTTCACTTGGTTACCATGGTTCACCATAAGTCGTAGGATCCAATAGATCTTGGGTTCAATTCCCGCGTAGGCTATTTTACGGTCCTATTTATTTTTGCTACTTTTGCTACTCTAAAAATTCCATAAAAATATTCTAAAATTCCAGAAAAATCATAGAATATTTCTAAAAAAAATTTTGAGAATTTTCGGGCGTTACACACGATCTCGACTTAGATATCGGAAATGGATCTAAGCCGGATCGACGCCTAATGTTCCCTTCCCGGGAACGCGTCCTCGCAGTCACTCCCCTCCAGTGACTTACCTTACTTACCTGCCAGACGTCCGGTCAGCCCTTCGACCCGTCTGGACTTCTCGCCAGCTATCCGGTCAGCCCGTTGACCTAGCTGGACTTCTCGCCAAGCGTCCGATCAGCCCGTCGACCCACTTGGACTTCTCGCCAGCTATCCGGTCAGCCCGTCGACCTAGCTGGGCTTCGTGCCAGACATCCGGTCAGCCCGTCGACCTGTCTGGACTTTTCCTACACACTCGATCAGAGTGTTAGACAACAACAGACTAACTTAACCTGATTTGTCATTCATCAAAACTTGGGTTAAATCGTTAGTGCTAACCGCACCAACAATCTCCCCCTTTTTGATGGAATGACAACCTGGTTAAGTTAGTAAAAAACATATGTAAGAAAAAAGCAAGCATTTAAAGGGTTTTTAAGTTAGTTTGTGTTTTCAATTCTGGTTTAGCTAACTTAACCACCTAACCCTCCCCCTTTGTCATTCATCAAAAGAGCAAATGTCAAGTAAGCATAACTACAGACTTCAGACAAAGTAAGAAATTATAAGAAAAGATGTCAAGTTAACTTGGGAGAGTTTAAACTTTTGAAAACTTGTTTAAAGCATTAGCTTTTAGCTTTTAGAAAAATAGCTAAGTTTAAATAGTCTACTTTTCAAACATAAGTTTTCAAAACCAAAATTCCAAAACTAAATTTGAGAAATCTATTTTTCAAAACTGATTATTTTTCAACGAAAAGATTCAGTTTTCAAAATTAAGGATAATGATTTTAAGAAACTTAGTTTGTAAACTTAAGTTTTGAAAAAATCTAATTTCCACAATTTTCAATACCAAAGCAATTTTTAAAACTAATTTTTGTAAAATTTAACTTTTAAATCAAATTGTCAACATTAAGTAAAATCAAATTTTAAGAACTAGACAATTTTCAAAGTGAAGTTAGATTAAATTTAAACTTTACTTTTAGTTTTCAAAGGAGTTTGGTAAAAGTAAGATCATATTTTTAAAATGTTTTTGTAAAATTCGTTTTCCAAAATCAAAGTTCAAACGTACTAGTTTCAAAACCAAAAAAAATTAGTTTTTAAAGAGTAAGAGGTAGTGAAAAAAAATTTCACAATTTTAAATAGGTTGACTTTGAAGAATGATTTTTAAGAAAATAAAATTAAGTTGAAAATTCAATTTGAAAAACTAAAGTAGTTTTATTTCTCCCCCTGAACCTGACATTAAATCAAATGTCTAACCAGATAGTTACTGACTGACTATCAGAGGATAGCAGCTTTCACTTGGTTAGTTAAGTTAAGTTCAACCTTAACTTGATTAATGTATGTTTTGTATTTAACGCCAGACTTATATCGATACACTGAAATAAGCATCTTAAGTCTTAGGCAAGTGACCTATGCATCTCACCCCTTTCTATGTTCGTCAAACACAAGCAAGGTAAGCCTAGGGTTTTGGTGAGATGCTCACAAACTAGTCCTATGGGTACATGCTTTCTAAGGATGTTGAACTAGTCTAAGGCCAAAAAAAATATATTTAAAAATCTAAAAATAGGAAAGTTTTGAAAATAAAACATGTTTAACCTATAATTTGAGAACAATCATTTTGAAAATGTTTTTGAAATTCGAAACTCCTAGTCTATTAGGCACATTCCTAGTTTTCTACGCAAATTGCTAAATTCACTTTCAGGGAATGGTTTGGTGAATATGTCAACTAAGTTTGACTTGGACTCAATGTATTTGAGCTCAATGTCACCTTTAGTAACATGATCCCTAGTAAAGTGATGTCTGATTTCAATGTGTTTGGTTCTTGAATGATGCACTGGATTTTTTTTAAATTGATTGAGCTAATATTGTCAATTAAGACTTTTACATTTGTGATTTTTAAGTTGACATCTTTTAAGGTGTGCATCATCCATAATAATTGAGCTACACATTCTCCTATGGCTATGTATTCTGACTCAGTTGTAGATAGTGCAACACAGTGTTGCTTTCTACTAAACCAGCTAACAAGTGATGGGCCTAGTAGTTGGCATCCACCACTTGTGCTTTTGCGGTCTAATTTACATAATCTGAGTCAGAATATCCTATTAATTCAAAGTTATTGGTCCTAGGATACCAAATTCCTACATTTGTTGTTCCCTTAAGATATCTAAAAATTCTTTTGACTTGAGTCAAATGGGATTCTTTAGCACAGGTTTGGTATCTAGCACATATACTAACTGCAAATAAAATATCAAGTCGGCTTGCAGTTAGGTAAAGTAGACTACCTATTGCACTTCTATAATACCTTAGATCCACTGGTTTTCCATTTGGGTCATTGTCTAAGATTGTGTTTACTGCCATAGGTGTTTTTATTTCTTTCGTATTTTCCATTCCGAATTTTTTAAGTAATTCTTTAGTGTATTTGTGTTGATAAATGTAATTTCCTTCATTTGTTTGTTTGATTTGTAATCCTAGGAAATAGGTCAATTTTCCTACTAAGCTTATTTCAAATTCTTGTTCCATTAGGTTAATAAATTCTTCTAAAAAGTCTGAGTTAGTTGAACCAAATATTATATCATCTACATATATTTGTGCTATCAATATGTCATTATTTACTAATTTAACAAACAAGGTTGGGTCAATTTGACCTTGATTGAATCCTTTGGATGTTAAGTAAGATGTTAGCCTTTCATACCATGCCCTGGGTGCTTGTTTAAGGCCATATAATGCTTTCTTTAACTTAAAGACATAATCAGGGTGTTCTAGATTCTCAAACCCAGGAGGCTGACCTACATAAACTTCTTCTTTTATTAGTCCATTGAGAAAGGCTAACTTAACATCCATTTGATATAGCTTGAATCCCTTATGGGCAGCATAACTTAGTAACATTCTAATGGATTCTAATCTAGCTACTGAGGCATAGGTCTCATCGTAGTCAAGTCCTTCAACTTGACTGGACCCTTTAGCAACTAGCCTGGCCTTATTCCTAGTTATTTCGCCAGTTTCACTTAATTTGTTTCTAAATACCCATTTTGTTTCTATTACTTTCTTATCTTTAGGTGGTGGTACTAGATCTCAAACTTCATTACGCTCAAATTGAGCTAGTTCTTCTTGCATGGCTATGATCCAATCTGGATCAAGTAAGGATTCAGCTACAGTTTTGGGTTCAATTTTTGAAATCAGGGAAATTTGACTTAGGTTCCTAAAGGATGATCTGGTCTGAACCCTTAGGTCTGGGTCACCAATTATTTGATCAGTTGGATGGTTAGGGTTGACTCTTATAGTTCTAGGGGGTTGATTTACTTGAGTGTGTTCATCTTCTTCATTGTCTAGGGATTGATTGGTTTCTTCAGAATTATTAATTTCAATAGGTTGAGGTTGAGTTTGCCCTTGGGTTTCTTCAAATTTTACATTTGTGGTTTCCTCAATTTTTAACGTAATTTTATTATATATTCTGTAACCCCTACTATTTAGAGAATATCCTACAAAGATTCCATTTTCTACTTTAGAGGTAAATTTTCCTAAGTGTTCTCTAGTATTTAAGATGAAGGCTGGACATCCAAATACTTTAAAATATTTTATGTTGGGTTGTTTGTTATAAAATATTTCAAAGAAGGTTTTATTATGTCTTTTATTTAATGTTGTTCTATTTTGCACATAGCAGGCTGTACTAACAGCTTCTGTCCAAAAATATTTAGGTAAGTTGTATTCATTTAACATAGTTCTAGATGCTTCCAGTAAGGTTCTATTTTTTCTTTCTACGATTCCATTTTGTTGGGGGGTTTTTGGACAAGAAAATTCGTGATGATAGCCATTATCAAGACAGAATTTGTTAAAATTATGATTTTTAAATTCTCCCCCGTTGTCACTCCTAATTCTTTTAATTTTAAGATCTTTTTCGTTTTCAATTTGTTTGCAGAAGTTTGTAAAGATTTCAAAAGTTTCATCTTTATGTTTTAAGAATTTTACCCAAGTAAACCTAGAATAATCATCTATTATTACTAAACAGTATAAGTTTCCATTTATGGATTTGACTCCATGGGAGTCGAAAAGGTCTAAATGTAGAAGTTCTAAAATCGAGTTGGTTTGTGGCTGATTGGTTGGTTTGTAAGTGGATTTTGTTTGTTTACCTTGTTGACAAGCATTACATATGGTTGAATCTAGGTTATGTAATTTTGGTAAGCCTCTCACTAGTCCATTTAGTTTGCTTATATTTCTAAAGTTGGTGTGAGACATTCTTCTATGCCATAACCAAGTTTCTTCTTTTTGTGTTAAATAACACTTAATTGAGGAAGTGGTTAAGTTGATAGCATAGATGTTGTCTTTTCTAAAACCTTTTAGGCTTATAGTAGGATTATCTAGATGTTTGATTAAACACTCTGTGGATAGAAATTTAACCTTATATCTAGTATCACACAATTGACTTATACTCAGGAGATTGTATTTAAAATTCTCGACAAGTAGAACATTTGTAATTATAAAATCTATTTTTAATTCAATATTACCTATACCAATTACCTTGAGTTTGCCGTTGTTTCCAAAGGCAACTGTTCCTAAGCTTTTGTAAGTGAGTTGAGTGAACTTGGTGTGATCTCTAGTCATATGTTTGGAGCAACCACTGTCCAAAATTCACTTGATTTCCTACAATGAGTAGGAATTAAGGTTAGTCTTTTAATATTATAATTTTTTAAAGTTAATTTAATAATTTTTAAAGTAGTTTTTAAAGTTAATTTACTTTTAAAATAATTTTTAAAGTTAATTTAATAATTTTTAAAATAGTTTTTAAAGTTAATTTAATTTTTAGAGTTAAAAAAAAATTTTAAAGTTGATTTAATTTAAAATTTTTAAAGTTAATTTAAAATTTAACATAAATTAATCGTAGTTCATTTTAGTTATTTAATTCGAAGTTTAATTTAATTAATTTAATTCAAAATTTAATTTAATTAACTTAATTCAAAATTTAATTAATTTAATTCGAAATTTAATTTTGATCTAATTTGAAATTTAATTTAATTAACTTAATTCGAAATTTTAATCCTTAGTCATCTCACCTGATCTAAGTTTTCAATCAGGGAATCCTATAATTTTGTGAGATGAATTAGATTTTAATTATGGAGTTTGGTTTAACTTGTGTTAGATTCAGGTTTAGCTTTGCTCTCAACAAATAGGCATTCTTCGGATAAACTTCTAAGCTTGGTTAGTCACTTGGACGTCATTAGAAGTAACCAACCTTTCGAGGTTTTCCGAATAGTCCTATCCACGGAGCTTAGTACTAAACCTTGGTCTAACTAGTTAGGATCCATTTAAGGGTAGCTTCGGTCAGTTCTACTTGGCCAAATGCACCAGATCGAAGCCATATCTTTCTAGACATGCGATGCCCAAGCTTCCCTAACGTACTATCATCCAAAAACTTCACCAGTACCATGATTCAAGTTAAACTTGGTATCTTTTTAACTAATCCTAATCACCCTGCCGGGTTAGTTTGTTTGGGTTACCCTATCGGGTAAGTTAGTTTTGGAGGTGCCAGCTATTCTGGAGCCTCCCCCTGAATTATTGGCCTTAAATTTTCGTTTTAGGGTTGTGTCTATTTCTTTTATAGTTATAATTAACTTGGTGATAATTTATATTTTGTTGAGTTTTAAAATGTTTAAATTTTGAATTTTTTGATTTAGGTTTGTATTTTGGTTTTTGATTTGGTTTATTCGAGTTTATATAATATATTTTTTCTTTAGGTATATAATATTGATTAAGTCCTACTTGCGTAGTCAAACACGCTTTCGGAACCCAAGCTTGATTAGTTGATTTGTATTGGGTTATTAATGATTTAAAAGTTTTATTTGAGTTCGATTTGTATCCGAGTCCGGTTTTATTATAACACGCCTTTTGATTATTCAAGATTAAGTCTAGATTTTTTTATCTTGTTGTGAATTTTTCTAGCATTTCTTTTAACTTATTAATTTCTAATTTTAATAATGAATTCTCCTCAAGTGTTAGATCTTGAGTTAGATTTGAATTTTTTATTTGTTCCTTGAGGTTTTGATTTTCCTCAAGGAGTGATTTGTTTTCATTTTCTATTTTAATTAACTTACTATTTAAGCAGGAAATAATTTTTAAAAAAAAATTGTTTAAATTGAGATTTACCTCATCTGGGCCTTCGGAAACGAGTACGGACTGGTGGCTTGATTCGGGTTCGGACTCGTCTTCCGATTTATCTCCCGACTCGTCTTCCATTTCAGTTTCATGGGCCATCAGCGCGAGGTGGCTCTGGTGCTTCTGCTCTTCTACCTCTGATTCGTCCGAAGAGGAGTCGTCCCACATTGCTTTGAGGGCCTTCTTTTTGGTCGGCTTCGGTTTGTCGAATTTCAGTCTTGGGCATTCGTTCTTGTAGTGCCCCTTTTTGTTGCATCCGAAGCAAGTCACATTCTTTTGTTCTGCGAGAGAACTGATCTTTTGAAGGTCCTTTTTGCTGAAGCTCTTTTTTCTCCCGGTGAACATTTTTCTTACCAAGTTCACTAAGTATTCTTCGTCTTCGGAATCTTGACCGGAATCTTCTTCAGATTCAGACTTGCTCTTCTTTTCTTTGGATGAGCCTGCAAATAAAGCAATACCTTTCTCGGCTCCAACATTAGTTTGTTCATGTAATTCTAACTCACAAAAAAGCTTGTCTAATTTTAACTTAGATAGATTTTTCGAAATTTTGTAGGCATCTACGATCGATGCCCACAAGCTATTACGAGGAAAGGCATTTAGTGCGTACCTTATTAAATCTTTGTTTTCCATCTAGTGGCCTATCGCGTGGAGTCCGTTGAGGACGTCCTTGATCCTCGCGTGCAGTTGACTTGCCGTTTCCCCTTCCTGCATTTTTATATTAAATATTTTATTTAAAAGTAGGTCTCTTTTTGTTACCTTTGCGTCGCTCGTTCCTTCGTGCAGCTCGATCAGTTTGTCCCATAATTCTTTAACGTTCTGATGCGGGCTGACCCGATTCAGCTCTTCTCATATTAGGCCGTAGTGTAGCGTGTTGATTGCCTTGTTTTCTGTTGATGCCTTTTTCCTCATGTATGGAGTCCACTGTTCCGGGTCTAGTGGATTTCCGGAGTTGTTGACTGGAGTTCGGTACGCCTTTATGACGCTGAATCATTGATCGTAGTCTGTCTTTAGGTACACCTCCATTCTTTTCTTCCAGTACGAGAAGTCATCCCCGTTGAATAGGGGAGGACGTACTGTGCTAAAGCCTTCTAGTTGAGACATCCTGTACACAAGTAAACAACGAAAAAGAATATCCCAAGACTTGGTCTTGGATTAGCAGTGCGGGAAAAAATAATAGGAGTATCTAAATTGGTGTTGCACCAATTTAGATTTAATTGCAACGAAGAAGAAATTTCCAAATTAATAATAATATCATATTAGAACTAAGCGTAAAACTGAAAACAAAAAGACAAAATAAAAGTTAATATTTTCACCCTCTGTCTGATTGGTGGTTGCACCAAATCAGAGCGGTACCTACTCTGATACCACTTGTTGGACCGTGAGATTCGATAAAGGGGGGGGATATCGATAAAAAATTGTTCGAGTATAAACACAGCGGAAATAAAAGGACAATGCTAACACAAGCTGGTTTTACTTGGTTCGGAGCCTGTGTCGACTCCTACTCCAAGGCCCGCACACAAGGGTGCTTTCGGTGGACAATCACTAGCAGTTCGAAGATTCTTACAAATTAAAGTACAGGAATGCTAATGAAAATACCGACAGGAATTTAATAAAAAGGAAAGGAGCGTATTGTCGGAGCTTTGTTAGTGTCGCAGGAGCGCAGAGCAGTAGAGCAAGCAGTAGAAGACTTTCTTTTCGTTGTTGTTATGAAGCTCCCCTCTGACCCTCCTTTTATATGAGGCTCGGGGCGCTCCGGATCCCTTCCGGGCGCCCTGGTGGGACGTGGCAGGTCCAACCAACAAGTTCCACGTGGCTACGCGCGAGTTTGGATAAAACTTACCTCCGGGCGCCCGGATCCCTTCCGGGCGCCCGGATCCCTTCCGGGCGCCCGGACCTCCTATTTCCAGGAACTCCTTCTCCTGCAAAATAGAGTTAGTCCGAGGCAAATATATATCCTGTAAAACAGATTGTTAGCACAATTAAGTTCAACAAAGTAATAGAAAAAAGTATGACTTAGATTCCGTCTTTCCGAGACCGGAATCTAGTCACGATCTCGACTTAGATATCCGAAATGGATCTAAGCCGGATCGACGCCTAATGTTCCCTTCCCGGGAACGCGTCCTCGCAGTCACTCCCCTCCAGTGACTTACCTTACTTACCTGCCAGACGTCCGGTCAGCCCTTCGACTCGTCTGGACTTCTCGCCATCTATCCGGTCAGCTCGTTGACCTAGTTGGACTTCTCGCTAAGCGTCTGGTCAGCCCGTCGACCTACTTGGACTTCTCGCCAGCTATCCGGTCAGCCCGTCGACCTAGTTGGGTTTCGTGCCAGACATCCGGTCAGCCCGTCAACCTGTCTGGACTTCTCCTGCACACTCGATCAGAGTGTTAGACAACAACAGACTAACTTAACCTGATTTGTCATTCATCAAAACCTGGGTTAAATCGTTAGTGCTAATCGCACCAACAATATATATATATATATATATATATATATATATATATATAGAGAGAGAGAGAGAGAGAGAGAGAGAGAGACCATGAGGTCGAAATCTCACCACCAGACGGGGTCATTCACATACACGAGAAGGGGAAACAAAAGAACTTCGTCTGCCCACCAGAGGGGTCGTTCACACACAGCAGCAATTACTTGACTAGCCTCCAAAGTTTTTAGTTTTTATGGAGGGTGCTTTTGAGATATTTTATGATAACAAAAATAAAACTATTGAGATACTTAATATCAACAAAATTTGAAATGCATTTTTTTTTTAAAAAAATAAGACATTAAATCTTGAAATCTTATCTTTATTTTTTTAAAAAAAAATTATATTTATTATTATTGTTGTAATCAAACAAATTAATATGACAATTAGTAAGATCAATTTGAGCTAGAAATATTTATTTTATGGGTTGTTCACCTTGCTTATTATTATATTATTGTAAACTATCTATGGTAGTTTTTCTATCATACTCAATGCTGAAAATCATTTGATTTTTAACATGTAGATAGATTTTAAAAATAAAGAATATGTCAATAATACAAGTATAATTTCTAAAGTAAAATATAATCTACAATAACAATTATCAAAACATTACCCATAGGTACCACAATCCAAGTTACATCTCCATAAATAATGTCCATCAATACCAAATTATTTTCCATATTCTAGTTCTTCAAGCATACCATCAATACTAAGAAATAGCAATGCATAAACAAAATATAGTTATTCACTCTGAAACTATAGATAACTCGGTGGAAATTGAACCTAAATTAGGTTTTGTTATTGTAGCTGAATCCCCTGATGAAAAGAAGGGTCTGGGTGGAATTGGAAGACTATCAACATCATCAACTTCTAACATATCAATAACTTTTGTCATGGTTGGTCTATCAGTTGGTCTTAGTTGAATACACCACAATCCAACTATTGCTAGTTTCTTCTCTAAGTTTTGTATCTCAAACTCATTGTCAATTTCAACCTCTTGCGGTTGAGTTAATTTATCATAAATCCATGATGGATAGTAAACTCGGCTTGAATTCATTGCAAGAGGATCCACATTTCTTCGTCTTCCAGCCATTTCCAATAGTAGCATCCCAAAACTGTAAACATCTGATTTGAATGAGATTTTTCCAAAGCTTCGAGATACTAACTCTGGAGCAATATAGCCGATTGTCCCCCTTGTAGCACTAATGGATACTAGAGCATTTGTCTTTGGGTATAATTTTGCAAGTCCAAAGTCAGAGATTTTTGGAGTGAAATTATGATCTATAAGTATATTATGAGGCTTGATGTCAAAGTGTAGAATCTGCATATCACATCCTTGATGCAAGTAATCGATGCCCCGTGCAATACCAATTGCTATTTGAATGAGTTTTTCCGAGGCAAACAAGTGACCATTGGTTCCATTGGGAGCAAAAATGTACTTGTCAAGTGAGCCATTAGGCATGTACTCGTAAACCAAAGCTCTCTTGGATCCGTCGGAGCAATATCCAACTAGTCGGACGACATTCACATGATGAATCCTACCTATTGTAGAAACTTCATTGATGAAGTCATCACCATTGCATTTGGAGTTGACTAACATTTTAACTGCAACAAAATGACCCCCTATAAGTTCCCCTTTGAAGACTGAACCAAAGCCTCCTTGGCCGAGCTTATCTCTAAAATGCCTTGTGATTGCTATGAGTTCAGAGTAGGCATATCTTGTCGGCATCAGCGTTTGCTGGCGTCGAAGAAACTTTTCTACAAGATCAACTGAGACTTGCCTGTTCCATAGTCTGTAACCAAGCGAGAACAAAACTATCATAGGCGCTATGACTAATCGGCCCAGTATCAAGAAAACTGCGTACAGAAAAAAAAAAACAAGTGTTATTTTCAGATACATGGACTGGGTTGGAGAGAGGGTCATAAATGTACCTAGAAAGGACTGCACAATCTGGATTAATACCACCACAGCAATTGTTAATCGAGTAGTCAAAATGTTTTCGTTTTTCTCTCCTATGCAAGATGCAAAGTCTATCTCACTTCTGACGAGGGAGAAAACTCGCAAGAGGATGTGTTTGCTTCTTATTCGTTCAAAGAACTGTCTGCATGAGATTAGTTAAAAAATGGAGTCAGATAGCTGTATGCAATTTGAAAAAAGAAAAATTAACCCAACAAGGTGATGTTTCTACAGTCTATCCAATATTCATAATGGAAGACATTTTTTTGCATATGTGTTCAGTAAAGGAAAATATAAAAATAGCATTCTCAAAGTTTAAATTTGTCCCAAGAGTTGCACAGCTACGAAAGGTCTCTGTTTTCACCATTTAAGCAATTCTATTGTAGCACAAAGTTTCATGGAAGGGAGTGGATCACTAGTTGATTAGCAACTTGGAATGGAAAGATGAGAATGACAAAGCGTTCATTAAATTACCTTTTGAATCCACTCAGACATCGGCTGAATAATGTGGGTCCGATATAGTTATAGGTCGATGATTCCAAACCTAAATCAAATCCCTCTTTTAGAATGTGAAACGCATCCCTTGCTGTGGATCTTGTCGCTGGAATCATCGACATAAATTGACATGATGGATAGAGGTGTGACAATCTGTATCCGTCAGATGCAAAAACGACGTAGACGAAAAAAGTGTTGTTGTTGCTCAAGCAAGGAACAAGCCGATACAAACTCTGGCCCTCGATTCTTCGCGTACAATTAATGAAACTTGCCCACAAATCATATGGGCCACTATAGCCAGACCTTGAAAAATAGGAGGGCGACAAGGATTGGGAAGGGAGGCCACAGCTTCCATTTGCAAACTTCGGATCCACCAAGCTGATGCGGTGGGATACGTTCGATATCTCAGTGAAGAATTTGTACGATATATCAGTGGCGTTTTCGTACAATACCCGAGTGATCAAGTAGTGAGTGGAGCCAATGGGCATGGTGGATTTGTTGCCGTCGCAGGTGAGCTCGAACCTCCTATCCCCACACTGAGGCGGATCAGTTGTTCGACGATATGGGTAGCTGAAATTGAGGATCAGACCGCAAGAGAATGGAGCACATGTTTCTTGGCTCCGCTGCTGCTGCTGCTGCTGCTGCTGCTGATGCTGCCCCGTAGCTGTAACCGCAGCCTGGGACAGTTGGAGGAAGAGTAGCGGCAGAAGCAGAGCGTAGAAGCTGCGCCATGATGCTTTGCAGGCCATGACAATGCAAAGGGAGCGAGAGCTGTTCTTGGCATATGTCTTCTCCATCTACCTCAAGGGAATCTACAACAATTGGAAGTTGATCTGCAGGCAATCACGTTTACTTGTCAGTCAAAGTCAACTTGTAGCGAATGTTGTCTGCGTGTCGTGCCAGGCACTTCAAGCAAGCGAGGAATCAAGGACAATAATGTCAATGCAATATCCTAGATTCAACCTGCAAGTCCATTTTTGGAATTTAATTACCACTTGAAAATCAAAGTCCTTGTCGACTCAAATTTCTGGGAATTTACAAACAGTGTGAATTTCCACAATGATGATGACAATACGGTGTCGAAAATTAAATCTAAATTAATTATGAGACAAAGTCATTGTTGACCTTGACTTCCCGACACAAGTTGTAAGCTTCCTCTTTTAAGTCCCAACTGGAATGGGATGCTTTTTCAGTTTTCACCTCCCCTATCCTCCCTTAATCTAATTTCACCGGCCATGAATGGCCTACTGATCTACCCATATTCACTCTGCCTTCTCCTACTGCTACTTCTCCATGCTAATTCCAAAGCCATTCATATTTTGCCTCAGGATCTCGAGGGGGAGGAGAGAGAGGAGTTTATCAAAGATTGCCAAACGAATTCCCCCTGCGGAGGAATAGATATCAGATATCCCTTTCGCCTGATCAACTCGACTCCTATGTACTGCGGCGTTCAGGGTTTGGAGGTCTCATGTTCAGCTGCCGGTGATGCCACCATCAAGCTTCCTCGTTTAGGGCCCTGCAAGATCGTCCACTTTGATACTGATTCAGTTAAAATCAAATTATTAGGGGATGAATGGGCTCAGTGTCCGCTGCAAAAGCTCAGCTCCATCATTCCCACCGGCTTATTTTACCATGACTACGAGCATGACAACGGTTATGATTATATGCTGGTGAACTGCTCGAGTGAAACAGCAACAGATCCGGAATGGATCACCGGACCCATCCCGTGCCTCGGCAATGGAAGTCAAGGGGAGTGGATTTATGTAGCGAAGCTTGAGGCTTCCATGGACCAGCTTCCGTCAGGATGCGTGAGCACTGGAATTGGTGGTAATATCGAATATTATGCAGGTGGACCGACGTTTGGAGATCAGGTTCAGGGATTCAATCAAATGCTACAGATGGATGTATCTCTTAATATTCCAGAATGGGAGATGTGCAGAGACTGCCATGAAGAAGGAAAGCAATGTGGATTTAGCCGCAGAAGAAACCAAACTGCCTGCTTAGCGAGGCGCCATGGTAATCTTCGTTCCATTAATGTTCTCACGTTCCTTTTATATTGTCCGACATTTTATTATCAGAGATTTAAAAAAAAAATACTGAATTTATAAACTAAATTAAGATTTATCAGTTAAGCCATACTGCCGACTTTAACAGTCAAGCCGAGCTATTAAGTTATTAGGCATATTGCTACTTCGTATTGCCGAGTCAAAGCAATATTGTGAGAGTCGACAGTCGGAGTCGCTAAGTTGGGAAAGACATTTGCTGAGAGAGATACTGAGACATGTTCTCAATATAGTTTCCTTAAAATATTTTCGTCCGATCTATGGCTGTGCTCGAGATTTTCTCGGGTTGTCTTTTTCCCATAATACAACGGCAGAACCACATACACAACCAAGCACTGGTTATTTATGGTGAATTGAGAATGCATCCGAGTACTATCATGATTAGTTCAATAAAGTAAATGCACGACTAAGAGGAAATAATTGGAACGAAGGTGGAGAAATTTTTTTACATTCGTTTTTGCTTCTCCCCTTCTTGCTTTGCTCACAGCCTACTTTAGCTGTAATGAATGACCGAATTATGACTATTCAATGCTAGCTAGGTTTAATGTCGTCATTATTGTAGAAATATTATGAAATCTTCCTTAATGGATTTAATGCTAGTCATTATTGTCGAGATGTTATGGAATCACCATTAATAGATTTAATGTCAGCCATTAATTTCAGATTAATGCTTCTGTTACACTTTTGAGCAGGTACCAAAAAGATATTCAAATAGCAAAACGTTGGTTCATTCGCTTAGATAAATTTTGCCACCAATCCGGCATTTGACGAACCCAGGTCGTGATTGCACATGAGTTAACTTAGTTCAGTGTAAATCCATACCCTAGATTTATATCCCCCACGCACCCCCGTGTAAGAGAACCTCTTCCCATGCATTTGTAATATCATCAATGCATGTTTAACAATATAAACCAACATAATGCATTGAAACTCCCAATGTGGAACTAAACTATACACAAAGGAGTTTCTTTCTTCCTTTCCATCTCATTTTCCATTCACATTTCTAATAATCTCCCATATGAATGGAAATAGGGTATGTGATAGCATTTAATAGTTGGGTCTAGTATAAGACAGGTAGGTTTTACCTTTTGAACTTTTCCTTGTGAAGATATGTTTGCTTATTGACTGACAATAGACACGATGTTCTTAAACTGTTCTACCGTCTATGTAAGCATTCTCATATCTCACAAGGACTTTCCCTAATACAACTTAGTTCTTATGAGTGTGTTTGTTCTTGGCCATAAATACGTCTGATTTTGTGAGAAACTCTAAGAATTGTATATATAATTCTCTTCGAAGTGACCCAATTTTTTTATCACATAGGTAATTTCTTAAGAGTATTCTATATTACTCTACTGGATCATTAAAAGTCGTGTGTTTAATCTTTATCCTTCATTGATATATTGGGTCATTCCCCCATAGTGAGCAACTTTGTTGGTGCAGTTAGGTTGTCCCTTTGAACCCAATTATTGGGATCTCTAGTTTGTATAGGTTGGATTTTCTTTGCAGCAACATTTTTCATCGGCATCAAGTTTATCCCTCTTGATGAACTTACAACTGACTCTTTGTTTAATCCTTTGGTTAATGGATCTGCTAGGTTATCCTTTGACTTCACATAGTCAACAGTGATAACTCCCGTTGAGAGTAGTTGTCTAATGATATTATATCTATGACGTATATGTCCAGACTTACCATTATACAGATAGCTCTATATATGACTAATTACTGCTTGACTATTGTAATGTATGTAAATTATCGGCACTGGTTTTAGCCATCTAGGAACATCTTCTCAAAATTGTCATACTCATTTAACCTCTTCACCACATTTGTCAAGAGCTACAAATTTAGATTCCATCGTGGATCTAATTATTACCGTTTTCTTAGAAGATTTTTATGAAATAACTACACTTCCCAAACTGAATACATATCTACTAGTAGACTTTGAGCCTTTCATATTGATATCCAATTTACATCATTGTATCCTTCGATCACAACAGGATATCTCGTATAGTGTATTCCATATTCATGAGTATTCCTTAAGTACCTCAATACTCTTGTTATCTCTTTCTAGCACTCAACACGAGATTACTCATATATCTACTCAGTTTACTTACTGCGTAGGCTAAGTTTGATCATGTATGATTCATCAAGTGCATCAGACTTCTAATCACTCAAAAGTACTCTATCTGAGAGATATTTTTTCCTTGATTCTTCGATAGACGTTGACTTGTATCTATCATCGTTTGTGTCAATGCAATATCACCCTTAGTGAATTTTTCAAGAATCTTGTCCACGTATTATGACTGACTAAGAACAAGTCCTTTTGCTATTTTAAGAATTTTGTCTTTTATGTCAAATCTTGAGTTCAACATATCTTTAGTAGATTTAATTATTTTATCATTAATTCCAATGATAAGTATATCATCTACATATAGGCACAAGATGACAAAGTCATTCTCTGTGACTTTCATGTAGACAGATTTATCATATTCATAGATTTTGAATCCACATTCAAAGTTTTAATTCCGTTGCTTCGGTGCTTGTTTCAAGCCATACACCAACTTCACCAATCTATAAACCTTATTTTTCTACCCTGACATAGAAAATCCTTCAAGTTGTTCCAAATAAATTTTCTCTTCTAAATCTTCTTTTAGAAAGACTGTCTTTACATCCATATAATGTATTTCCAGATGTCATAGAGTGACAATAGTCAACAACACTCTAATAGAAATTATTAACGACATCAAAGAATACGTATCAAAGTAATCAAGACATTCTTGTTGTTGATATCATTTGATAACAAATCTGGCATTGCATTTATCAATCGTGTCATCTGATTTAATTTTCTTCTTGAAGATCCACTTGCATCTTAGTGATTTGTTTCCCTGAGAAAGATTCACAAGTTCCCAAGTTTGATTTTGTATGATAGAGTCTATCTCAAATACAATTGCATCTTTCTATTGATGTTCATCAGAAGAGCTTATTGTTTCTGAGTAACTGTGGGGCTTCTTTTCCAATTTGAAAGTGATAAAATTCATTCCATAAATTTTTTCCACTCGAGATCTTTTGCTTCGTCTGAGCTCAACCTCAATTGGTTCATCATCATCTTTTTCTTCTTGTGTTTCATATGCCCATTTTGAGGGGCTAGCTTCCTCTCGGGTCATATACTGAAATACATGCTAAAAAAATGAGACATTTCTTAATTCTATTATTGAATTCTTATGTATATCCAGTATTTGTGATTCATACACAAAAAATTGAAACACACTGCTATTATATGCATATCTAATAAATATTCAATCAACAGTTTTTGGTTCTATCTTAATTCTTTTCGGATCATACACCAAAACTTTTGCAAGGCACCCCTATATTCACAAATATTATAAGATAGTTGTCTTCCATTTTACAACTATAAGGGCTCTTATTTATTTTCTTTTGGGGTATTTTATTTAAAAGGTAATTAGTTGTTAATATGGCTTCCCCCACATAAACTCTGGTAGTCCAGAGCTTAATAGAAGAGCATTCATCATCTGTTTTAGAGTTTGATTCTTTCGTTCAACAACTTTATTTTGCTGAGGAGTATAAGGAGTTGTTGTTTCATGCTTGATTCTATATTTAGTACACAACTCAATCAATGGTAAAACATATTCATCAGCTCGGTCACTTCGAACCACCTTAATCTTTTTATTAAGTTGATTTTCAACCTCATTCTTATAGAGAATAAAATTCTTTATAGTTCAATCCTTACTTTTGAAAAGATACATATAACAGTATTTTGTGTTATCATCTACAAAATTGATGAAGTATTTATTCCCCTCATGTGTTGGTGTACCTTAAAGGTCACACATGTCAGTGTGAATTAAGCCGAGCGGTTCACTGTCCTTTCAACATGATGAAAAAATAACCTTGTTATTTTTACTTCAACACAAATTTCACACTTGTGTTTTGGATTAAGGTGGAATGTTGGCATGCTTTGCATGTTAATTAATCTACGTAACACATCATAGTTAACATATCATAGTCTACTATGCCACAAACACAAAGGCTCAAGGATATAAATGGAAGAATTTGCAATTTTATTAACCTTAGGCGTAATCGCCATTACACTGAACTTAAACAACCCATCGGTTTCATAACCCTTTCCTAAAAATATTTCATTTTTGGATAGAGCAACTCTATTTGATTCAAAAATAATGTGGTAGTCATGCTTGCTTAACAGTGATATGGACACTTGATTCTTCCAAATCTTCGAAACATGCAACACATTTTTGAGATTTAACTCTTTGCCTAAGGTCAGTTTCAGCACCACTTTTTCTCGGCCCATGATGTCAGAGGTTGTTGAGTTCCCTATTAACAATTTCTCTCTATTTTTGATTTCTTCAAAATTGTGGAGTAGCTCCTTGTTGCAGTAGATATGTTTGGTGGCACCGGTATCAATCCACCATTGCTGCAAGTTTTAACCCACTAGGTTCAATTTGGAGATCGCGGTGCAGAGGTTGTTCATATCCAGTCCCTCGTTAAGGTTGACTTCCTGCTTCTTCTTCAATTTTCTATATTTTAAAAATTTATAACCGACTCGGTCATAGTTGAAGCACTTCTCAGAGAACTTTTTTTGCTTATACGTCCTCTAGGTCCCATCTTAAAAGACTTGAGATTCTTTCATTTTGAGTTTTGACCGTGTTCGACCATGTTGGCTTTTACAATAACTTGAGAGAACAACTTTCTCTCTGAACTCTTGTTGTATTCTTCGATGTGAAGTCTAACGACGAGTTCCTCCACATTCATATCATTCCTCTTATGCTTCAAGTAATTCTTGAAGTCCTTTCAATTGGGAGGTAGCTTCTCAATGATTACTGCCACTTGGAAGGTTTCACTTAGAACCATACCTTCCGAGTGAAACTTGTGTAGGATCACCTGAAGTTTCTGGACTTGGTTGACCACTGTATTGAAGTCCACCATCTTGTAGTCCAAGAATCATCCCATAATGAATTTCTTGGCTCCCGCAGCCTTCATCTTGTACTTCTTGTCCAAGGGCTCTCACAACTCTTTAGCCATTCTCTTTGTGCTATACACAACGTATAGCGAGTCCTCAAGGCAGTTGACGATATAGTTTTAGCAAAGAAACTTTGAATGAGTTTATGCCTCTATTGCACTAATGGTTTGAACATCAACATCCTTAGCATGCTTGAGAGGGTCCTCGGTCAAGAACCGAGCCAGATTGAGCGTGATCAAGTAGAAGAGTATCTTCTATTGCTACCTCTTGAAGTTCAATCCAGTGAATTTCTCTGGTCTTTCCCCATAATTGATTGGAACATTTCCAATCGGAGTGGATGGAGCCTTAATGTGATGAATCTATTGCACCTCAATACTTTTTGTGATCATCTCAATTGAAATAAATCTCTTTTAAGATTGTTGGACAATCTTTGCGAGAAATTTTGGAAAAATACTAAATTTACAAATTAAATTTAGACTTATCTGTTGAGATGACTTTAGTAGATAATCTTAGGCTGTCAGCCTTGAAAGTCAGACCGAGCTGCTAGGTTCTCAGGAATATTGTTGTTTCGTATCACTGAGTTTGAAAGCAGAATCACCAAGTTGGGAGTCGGGAGTCGAAATATGAGTTGGGAGTCGGAGCCGTCGAGGCGGGAAAGGAATTTGCCTAGGGAGATGCCGAGGCTTGCGCTCAACTATTCACCCCACCTTTGGCTGTGCTTCGAGGTTCTCTCAGGTCGTCGATTCCCCAGGATACAATGGTAAAACTACTCATACAACCAAGGATTGATTGCTGATGGTGAACTTAGAATGCATCCAAGTACTATCACGAGTATTTTAGCCAATCGAATGCACGAATGAGAGGAAAGAATCAAGAACAAAGGTGGAGGAATTCTTTTGCTTCTCCACTTCCTACTTTTGCTCACGACCTCCTTTTATAAGAGGGCTCACTCATGGTTGTAATGAATAGCTGAGTTATAGTCATTCAATGCTAAGTTTAATGCCAACCATTATTATCGAGATGTTACGGAATCATCATTAATGGATTTAATGCCGACCGTTAATTTCATATTAATGCTTCCGGTACACTCTTAAGCAGGTAGTAAAATGAGATTCAGGTGATAAAATGTTGGTTCATTAGCTTGAACAAATTTTGTCTCGATTTGTTTGACATTTGATGCGCATAGGTCATGCTTGCACATAAGTCAACTTGATTCAGTGTAAATCCGGACTTTGGATTTGTGCTCCCTACACACCAAAGAGAACTTCTCCCTATGCATTTATTCATATCATCAATACATATACAACAATATAAACTAACCATAGTATATTAAAACTTATAATATAGAACTAAACTCGTACACAAAAAAAAACAAGACTTCATCCTTTCGACCTCCTTTTCCATTGCCATTTCTAACATATATTTTGTCAATAACATATCAGAAATATATTAAGGTACCGTTATCATTTAACTTTTTCAACAAATTGATCGAACGTTTTCTTTAATTTCTAGAAAATATTAAGACCATACATCTTCCTGATGATCGTTGCGCAAATTAACATTACAAAAAGGTGTTTTACTATTCTGGTTTTGCCATGTTATTGATTTGGACTAAAATTTTAAACCAATTTAAAGAAAAAAAAATAACTTCAAAAGTAGCACATCTTTAGATAAAACAGAACTCCCTGCCTTCGTTATGTAATACTATTTGGATGAAAAAAATAAATCATTATTAATTGTTTGTTTTCCTTTATTTGACAGAAACAACAAACATTGGGCGCATAGTTGAAGATTTAGTTGGTGAGTCCTTGTGCCACTTTAAAATTATATTCTTGAATAAAAAATTTGAGAAAATAAATTCTACAGTCCATTAGAACTAAATATAGATTTTATAATATTACTAATTCAATCTCTTTATTGATTCTTTCTATAAAAAAAGTCTTTTGAATGATTCGTTTCTATGCAGGAACATTTATAGGTGGTCTTGTAGTTGTAGGTGGTCTTGTAGTGGCATTAACATCTCTTATTATATTGTTTATATTAAAGAAGAAGTCCCAAAAGGATGAAGAAATTCGTTTCAAGGTAGAACATTTTCTTGCAACATATGGTGATGCACAACCAACTCGATACTCTTTTTCTGATATTAGAAAGATCACAATGAGATTCAAGAATAAGTTAGGGCAAGGTGGATATGGAAGTGTGTACAAGGGAGAGCTTTCGAATGGTATTCCGGTAGCAGTTAAGATGCTCGAGAGTTCAAAAGGGGAAGGTCAAGAATTCATAAATGAAGTTGCAACCATTGGAAGGATTCATCATATTAACATTACTCGCTTGTTGGGATTTTGCACTGAACGATCAACTCGTGCTCTCATCTACGAGTTCATGCCAAATGAATCCTTAGAGAAGTATATTTTCTCAAGACAAGACAAAGGAAGCAACAAATCATTGAGCATGGAGAAATTGTTGAACATTGCAATAGGCATTGCTCGAGGCATTGAGTATTTACATCAGGGATGTGAACAACGTATTTTGCATTTTGATATTAAGCCACATAACATTCTATTAGATTATGATTTAAATCCAAAGATTTCAGACTTTGGACTAGCAAAACTTTGCTCAAGGGATATTAGTATCGTGACAATGACGGTTGCTAGAGGCACAATGGGATATATTGCTCCTGAGATGTATTGTAGGAATTTCGGGACGGTGTCATATAAATCTGATGTCTATAGTTTTGGTATGCTGTTGTTGGAGATGATAGGAGGCCGAAAAAATCATGATCCTGAAATAGGAAGAGAGAGTGAGATTTATTATCCAGAATGGGTGTATGATCGACTAGTTGAAAGACAAGACTTGGTAATGACAATGAAAATGGAGCAAAATGATGGAGAAATATTACAAAAACTCTCTAAGGTGGCTTTATGGTGTATTCAATGGAGTCCAACTGAAAGACCTACCATGACTAGAATTCTTCATATGCTTATAGGGAGCTCAGAAGAAGTGCACATGCCTCCTAAGCCATTTGTCTCCCAACACGAATCATGATTATGCTAATTAATAAATGTGTCAAATATGTAAGTTCTCTCCTTTTGTGTGTAAGTTCTAAGTGACTTATGGTACACATGAAATTTGATCATTTCTAAATTCAACTGTAACAATACAATCCTTCATATCGTAGTGAATATATTCTATGTTGAAGTAGAGGAGAGAATTGGCAAGAAGACAACTCTTTATTTGCCTTTTTTCTATTCTTGAAAATAAAGCATGACATTATGACTTATTAATACTTCTCCATAACTACACAATTTGTAGGCTTGTAAAGCTAACATATAGTATTCATTGTCTTGTTGATTAAGCTGTTTGTGTTGTATATAGGTTTTCATGGAGATGCATATGCTTTATCACTTCTTCATGTGTTTGTCTAAATGCATAGATTAGCAAATCTCATTGTTTTTCTACATACAGCAAGGTTATGCCAATTGGTTCACTGCCCACCAAGTTGTCCTCTCCTCATGTAAGAGTTGTGGCTTGTGGCATTCCAATTCCCATATTGGTAGTGGAAAGTGATTTAAGTTGACATTACTTTGAAGAGAGGAGTTAAAGATGAATGAGGGAGAGAACAACAGCCTATCTATTTAAAAGAAGAAAATTTTAATTTGTTCATGGGGTAATGAGTAGGATGTCTTCTCAATTTATCAGATATTTAAATATTGAGTTTTAGTTTTAATAAATTAATAGATGAATTTTCTTTAATAGATGATTGATCAAATAATATTGGTCTGATGGATTATTTACTGTGAGTACATTTTTATTTATCCTTATAGTTAGTAGAAAACTTTTATGGGACCAAATTAATCACTCTCATGATTAATTGGTATAAATTAGATACCTAATACCAACTTTAAAAAAATTAGAATGAAGGAGATTAATTTTACCCTTCTTTCTCTATTTTTTATCCATTTAAAAGTGAGAAAGAAAAAAATATATAAAGCACTACTTTCTACATTGAGTAGATTTAGCAATCAAATTAAAATGCTAGTTACTCGTAATTTTTATTCAATTGAAATAGATATTCCATCTTCTATCAATTTCATTTTTTGAACCCAAAGTATCATTATCTTTTTTGTTTTTCCTTTTAGAGGGTTCCATTCGATAACTACTAAACACCCTAATATAAGATATTTTTAATAAAACGGAAGCTCCTAAAGTATTAATATAGACGATAGAGATATGATATCTTTAATCTAATAATTAAGGATTGATTATAAAAAACTGACGCTCTAAAATTTACATTGGCTGATTCGAGTGACATAATGACCTCGTTAAAAATTTGGATTGAATAATTTCCCCTCTTTTTTTCTCATGTTGCATTGCACACTGAGCGATGGAATGAGTTTTTCCTTTCATTTTTACCCAAAAGCAACTTATACTCCAAAATCATTTGTCATATTTATAATACTGCGGTTTTGAAAGAGATAAATTCACATCAGATTTCTATACGATGGTTAAGATGAGCCTCCCTAAGATAGGTCAAAGTCTTGAGGGCCACTTAATGTGGAAGTTAAAATTAAGAAGCTGTGAGCACCATGAGCCAGGGCGAAAGCTTGTCCGACTAGATCATCTGGTTGGTCGGGCATCAGGCTCTAGAGCCCTTTAGGCACCAATAAGTTGTCACAATGAAAGCTTGTCTGACCAGCCAAATCTTGCCCAACCAGACCATCTGGTTGGTCGGGCATCGGGCTCTGGAGCCATTTAGGCACCAATAAGTTGTCACAATGAAAGCTTGCCCGATCAGACCATTTGGTTGGTAGGGCCTCGGGCTCTAAAGCCTTTCAGTATTCATGCGGTGTTAGACCAGGTAATTAAGTTCGACTGAATAATCTAGCCGATCGGGCATATTGTTCGATTGGACAAACTGGATAGCCGATCCACTCGGGCTCCCTGCCCCAACAAAGAGGCCGAGCGAACACTGAGTTGCCGACTGCTTTCACCAAAGACGACCTGGTGGCTCTTGCAAACGACGACCGGTTGGACTATATGGGGGACTTGGTCGACTCCCCATTGAAGCCTATTGTGGGCCTCGTAACCTAATGGTCTTATATTCTTTTTTTGTAGTTTTGTGCCACGTAGAACAAAGAATATTCTATGCAAATCATACATAATAAGTTTCCAACTTGTCAAATGCACATATTGCGGGTTCATTTTAGGAAAGGTGTCAGAGCCTCTTTATGGTATGTCCTTTTTTAGAAACGCTTTGAGATTCATGTATATACAAACAATAACACTATAAAAAGGGGTCTCCATCTACAGAGGCAAGTATGTGATGCTCCATAATTTTACACACCTGAAGCTACTATTCATTTCATTTCCACTACTCATCATCATCTTAAACTGATCACTGACTTTGAGCGTCCAAGAGCCAATGTCGGGGACCCCTTCCCTGGCTTGACAACTAACACTCTTTTTGACATGCAGGATCGAGGAGTCTTCATTCAGTCAATTGTAGAGCCACGTTCCCTGCCAACCACCTTTATCGTTTTTAGATAGGATTATATTTGACGATATCTGTGAGAACTTTTTCTACATCTGAAGAGTGAAGATGGATGAGACTGGACGACTCACCTCAGTAACCTTCATGTAAGAGGAGTTAGAGATGTTGATAGCTACCTGAGTGGCTAGAATGGTGCAACAACAACAAACAGCAGTCAACGACGTTAGAAAATTGGAAGCAGATAAAGCCGCTCGGCGACATTAGCAAATTGGAGCCATAGTGGGATGGCTAATACTAAATGGTGCAAATTATTATCTCCCGGATGTGGAGGGGAAAACTCTTAATTGACCATGGGGGTGCAAATCATCTACAACTCTATCAGGCTTAAAAGTATGTTTGCATCAAATTCATATAGCCTATAAAAATTTATGCTCAATGAATGCAGGCAAGTTTAAATTTAAAAAGTCCTAGACTCTCATGCCAATTGACCGAGTTATAAGTAAGCTTGCTCTCACGACCAACTCTCAAGCTTTTGTCGGTCGACCAAGTTATAAGTAAGTTTGGTCTCACGACCAAGTCCTAGACTCAGATGTTGATCAGCCGAATTAAAAGTGAGCTTGCTCTCACGAAGAAGTCTTAGACTTTTGCGCCGATCAGCCGAGCTATAAGTGAGCTAGCTTGCTTTCACAACCAAGTCTCAGCCTCTCATGCCACTCGACCTAGTTATAAGTAAGCTTGCTCTCATGACCAACTCTCAGACTCTCGTATTGAGCGACCGAATTATAAGTGAGCTTTCTCTCATGACCAAGACCCAGACTCTGGTGCTGAGCGACCGAGTTATAAGTGAGCTTGCTCTCACGACCAAGTCCCAGACTCTCGCACCGATTAGTCGAGTTATAAGTGAGCTTGCTCTCACGACCAAGTCTTAGATTCTCATGCCAAGCGACTGAGTTATAAGTGAGTTTGCTCTCCGACTAAGTCCCAGACTCTTATGTCGATCGACCAAGTTATAAGTGAGCTTGCTCTCACAACCAACTCCTAGACTTTTGTGCCGAACGACCGAGTTATAAGTGGGCTTGGTCTCATGACCAAATCTCAAAATCTCGTGCCGAACGACTGAGTTATAAGTAAGTTTGATCTCACGAACATGTCCTAGACTCT
The DNA here is from genome assembly GCF_018446385.1 of Zingiber officinale. NCBI lineage: Eukaryota > Viridiplantae > Streptophyta > Magnoliopsida > Zingiberales > Zingiberaceae > Zingiber > Zingiber officinale. The sequence continues at coordinate 93,686,918 of NC_056002.1, read as the reverse complement.
TGCGCTGATCAACCGAGTTATAAGTGAGATTGCTCTTACAACCAAGTCCCAAACTCTTGCTCTGATCGACCGAGTAATAAGTGAGCTTGCTCTTACGACCAAGTCCCAGAGTTTGACACCAATCAGCCGAGTTATAAATGAGTTTGATCTCACAACCGGTCGGGAAATAGGGAGTCTCAGAAACACTGATAGCTAAGTATAATATCCGTTTAAGGCAAATGAACACCCGAGCGGAGGACAAGAAATACAAACAATACTAGAGTTAAGTCAGTCGGACTTGCAGCCTCCTTTGGCTAGACTTGAAGGGGAGACTTGTGATATGACGATTAAGGTGGGGCCTCCCGAGGTGGGTCAAAGTCAAGAAGAAATTAACACCATGAGCCATGGCATTGAAAGCTTGCCCGACCGGACCATCTGGTTAGTCGGGCATCGGGCTTTGGAGCCTTTTAGGCACCAATAAGTTGTCACATTGAAAGCTTGCCCGACTGAACCATTTGGTCGGTCGGGACTCAAGCTTTAAAGCCTTTTAGTATTAATGAGGCACTATACCAAGTCATTAAGCCCGACCGAGTAATCTAGCCGATTGGACGTATTGTCCGATCGGACAGACTGGATACTCTATCCACTCGAGCTCCCTATCCCAACAAAGAGGTCGAGCGAATGTCGGGTTACCGACTGCTTTCACCAAAGCCAACCTGGTGGCTCTTGCAAGTGACAGTCGGTTGGACTATGTGGGGGACTTGGTTGGCTCGCCATGGAAGCCTATTATCATTACCTAACAATCTTATATTCCTTTTTCTTGTTTTGTACCATGTAGGACAAAGAATATTCTTTACAAATCATACATAAGAAGCTTCCAATCTATCAAATGCACATATTATGGGTTCATTTTGGGAAATATATCAAAGTCTCTTTATGGTCTGTCATTTCTTAGAAATGCTTTGAGATTCATGTATATACAAACAATAACACTATAAAAAGGGGTCTCTATCTACAGGCGTAGGTACATGATGCTCCATAATTTTACATACCTGAAGCTACTGTTCATTTCGTTTCCACTACTCATCATCATCTTAAAATGATTACTAACTTGAGCGTCCAAGAGCCAACGCGAGGACCTCTTCCTTGGTCCGATAACTAATGCTCTTTTTGACATGTAGGATCAAGGAGTCTTCATTTGATCAACTCACATTTTCAGCCAACCACCTTTATCATTTTCAAATCGGATCATTTTATCTTAAATTATATATTTTACATAAAAAATCCTATGTATTAGATATCCTATCCATTCTCTAAATTTAACTTTTATAAATAATATTTTATAAATTTAAGAAAGAAAATTTATTTCCTAAATATTAAATTATTATTTTCTCTTATTCTCACGTTCCACGTCTAGGTTTGATATTTCATAAATAATAATAAAAATATATAAAGGAGAGAAATAATAATGTTTGATATTTCATAGTTAATAATAAAAATATATAAAGGAGAGAGAAATAATATTTTAAAAATAAAGATATGATAAATTATAAGAAAATTGATATATTATAAAAACAAATAAATATTTAAATTTATTAAAATAGTTCTTCTCCCTACATTTTAAATTTTAGATAGAAAATAGGGATACTCTAACAGGAGAGCATACAGCCTGAAGACTAACAACTCAGCTGTATGTAGATTCTGAAAACGTCAATGATATAATATTATTTGGTAAGTTAAATAGAGTAAATTAGACACCTTTCAGAAAAAAATGGCTATTTTTTATAATTAGAAAATCATTGTAATTCAATGAAAGCTAGTTTACTTTTATAGCAAAACATAAAATGCTTATTTCATATCATGAGAATTCAAAAGTCACGGAATAACCATTTCTATGAACCAAGTACACTATAATAATAGCCATTGGTATAAAAAGAAGGCACTTTGAAGAATAAAAAAATTATTTAATTCAATGAATTAATTTTTCTTATCTATTATCTATCATTATATTGAGATGTGACATCGGATAAAATAATAATTATTTTACGGACTAACGAAAAAAGAAAAATTGAGAAGAAAATAAGAAGAAATAATTATTGGTACTGGAAGTACTAGCTAATCAAATTTATGTTTTGATATTTGGTAAAGGTTCAAAGTTAAGCTGTGTTGTGATCTAATTAATCTAACTAGTATGTAGGAAAGTCCTAAGTGATCTTAGGCAATATGAAAGTCCTAGTTGTGACTAGGCAATGAAATCCTGATTTGTGGCATTGGGTGAAGTCTTGGCAGGTTGAGGACGTTAGACAAAAAATCGTAGGGTCGAGGACACTAGGTGAAAGTCTTAGAGGTTACAGACACCAGGTGAAAAATCCTAGGGTCGAGAATACTAGGTGAAAGTTCTGAAGTCTCGAATGCTGAGCAAAAGTCTAAATAGTCTGACAGTTTGGCAAAAGGTAAACTCTCCCGAGAGAAGTAGGTGAGAATGCGTTCCTTGTAGAGGGAACAGTAGGTGTCGGTTCAACCTAGAGTTTTAGCTAAACTCAAAGTCAGGACCGGACAGTCTGGAGACTGTCAAATATTATTTTTCTTTACATATTATTACTTGTTGGACTAACCTGTGATGCAGAATAAAGATTGTTGGAAAAGGGCTATCTAGGCACTTGGACTGGGTCGAGGCGCCTGGATCTCCGAGCCCCCGGAGTTGCTCCAGGCTCCCAGGTTAGTGGTCGAGAGGGAAGTGTTGTGAGTGGCTAGCCTTCTTTACCGAGGGCACCTGAACAGTTCGGGCACCCGGACTGGTCCAGGCAGCCTGATCGAGCAAACTTTATCTTCAAGCTACAGTTGTTGGTGCAGGGAGAACCAGACGATCGAACCTGAATTTTGATAATAGAAAAGAGTTCTAAGTTAAGTGTTATTGTTGTTTTAACAAGTTAAACTGAGTATGCAGGAAAGTCCTAACTGATCTTAGGCAAAGTGAAAATCCTAGCTACAGTTAGGCAATGAAGTTCTGGTCTGCGGGACTGTGCAAAGTTTTGGCAAATCGAAGACGTCGGGCAAAATTCTAGGATCATGGATTCTAGATAGAAGTCCTGGAGGTTGCGAACACCATGAGAAAGATTGGATGGGTTGGGGATATGATGTCCAATGGAAAGTCCTAAAGTGTTAGATGCTGAGCAAAAGTTCAGACTATATGGAGGACCGGTCTGGCAAAAGGTAACTCTCCTAAGAGGAGTAGGTGAGGACGTGTTTCCTAATGAGGGAACAGTAGACGCCGGTTATGTTGGGACCTTGACGTCCGCTAGAGGGGCGTGAATAGTGCCTCACCCAAATCATTCGCTTCCTATAATGTTAGTACACAGTGGAATACAAAACAAACTAACAAATAGAAAGATAAACCCAATGACACGTTTGTTTACGTAGTTTAGAGATAAAGCTCTTACTCTATAACTATCTATAAGGTGGACGTCCTAATCCATCGGTGGATGACTCTCCGAAAAACTTTGACTAAATCAAACCTCTTTCTCGATGGAGAAACCTCATCACAACCTTGATCGAAACAACCTTAGATCACAAGAGAAGCTTGGAGCACTTAGGAGACTTCTAATAGACTTTAACTAAGTCGATTTCGTCAACTATGGCCAAGCACCCCGAGTTCTCTTAAATAGAGTTTAGGAGAAAACGCAAGTTGTGTTTTCTGCCACCAGTCGATTGGTAAAAACACCAGTCGACTGGTCGTAAGTGGAATTCGACTGTTACAGGCCAATGGCTCGATACCAGTTGACTGATGAAAACACCAATCGACTGCTACAATATTGCTACAGTAAAACCCTAAACCTTGGATTTTACCCTGAGTACAATCTCTGATACAATCATCCTTGCCGCACAACCTGGACATAGCATTCTAGCCTCCTCCATCAGCCTCGCGTCCCTCGGATGCCTCCCCATCCTTCACGCCTTGCCTTTTGGAGCTTCCATCGGCCTTATCATTGCTGTTGGGTCTTCCTTTGCCAAGATCACACTTGGACTCTCCTTATTGTACCTGTATCCTGCACACTCACAATGCATATCAAATATAACAATAAACTTAATTTAAACCTTTGTCCAAATATTAAAACCTAGGGTACCCAAATTTCTCCAATAATCTCCCATTTTTGATGTTTAGCAACCCGTTTAAGTTAGAGAAATAATATAGCAATACATATGCAAATAAATGTGCAAATCAACTCATACATAAATAATGGAACCTAAATCCTAGGCTCCCCCTTCACCTAAGTTTCCCCTAGAGCTAGGATTTCCTATAAAGATTAACTTCTTTCCCTTTGCCAATAAATTAGTAATTGCTCCCCCTTCACCTAAGCTCTCCCTTGAGCTAGGATTTCCCACAAAAGTGTGTAAGTTTCCCACTTAAACCCAACACTTATCCGCCTTTGCCATACATAAAAAAGAGCTCCAACAATATTCTAATTATTAGACTCTTTGTCTCTAATGACCACAATTATCATGTATTAACCCCCCATAAGGTTACATACATATTCACCATCCTTTTGGTCATTTTCTATTACTGGAAAATACTTCCAGTCTGTATCAGTCGACTGCCATTGACCCCAGTCAACTACCCTCATCAAAATGAGCTTATAGAAATATTCCATGCTAAAAAATACTGTCACCAGTTGATTGGTATCTGCACCAGTCGACTGGTACTCTATTTTAGCAAAAATTAACCTTTTTGATCCACTTTCAGAAATGCACCAAAAAATTTATAGACCTCCAAAAATTCTCAAATTTTTTAGAGAGGTCTATTTTATCAAAGTCGAATTGGAAAAATTATATATTTATCACATATCCTAAGATTGACATAAAATTCAAAACTAGCTTAATTGTTCAATTGAACTTTAACCTAAAGTCTTATTTTTGGCTTCCTCTTGATGTATCTGCCCATACTAAACTATAATGCACTCCTAGCATTAGTTTATATGACATCTATACATAAAAAGCTAATTTTCATGTAATATTAACCCAAATCATATTTTCATGCATGAAACTCAATCCAATTGTGTCAATTCCTTAAGTTTGAGACTCAAGTCCGTCTCCAAAATCCTTTGGCACATTCCATGGCTCTTCTAGACTCCCAAGTAATACCCACTTGAGATTTATTTACCATATATCCCAAAGACTTTGAGCTCCCCCTAGAGCTCTTAACCTTAGCCACCTCCCTAGGTAACTCATCCATTATGACTGGGCCACTTCGGTTCACCTCGGGTGATACTTGACCTACAAAACTTACCTTCTTAACCTTAGACACTTTGTCTTTGGTTGATTTCTTCTTATCTTTAACCTTGAACACTTGATCCTTGCCATAAGCATATGCAACCCTAGCATATTTATTCTCATTGGCTTTGGATGACACTCCCTTATCCTTGGTCACTCCTCCCTTACCAATGTCATGTGCTATCCTAGCACTTGACCTCCTTTTAGTCTTGGGGGGACCCAAATTGATATTTTTGAGTCTTTGACTACCTAAACACATGTCAAGTCCTCTAGATCCAATAATGAACCTATCTAAGACTTTCTCCATTTTCTCAAGTCTTTTCTTCAAGGCCTAATTTTCCAATTCTAGAGTTCTAACCCTAGAATCAATAAGTCCACCTTGGATATTCTTAGACCTACCCTTCCTTGGCATATGTCTCCCCCTCTTGGGATTAATGCCTAGGTTTTCACCGACTTTCATTCCCTTAGGCAAAGTGCTTTGGGTCTTATTAGGTCTACCCATACTAGATTTTGATATCCTAGGGTTATCAACCACATTAACCCTATTCCTATCATTGTACCTAAATCCATAATTATACATGGGTACACAATTTTTAATATTCCTAATAAGCATAAAGGAATTTGAACTTGGATTAAACTTCAAAATAGGGATTACCTTCCCTTTTACCTTTGAAGCTCTCCCTTGACTTGAGCTCCTCTTCTTTTCCCATTTCTTCAAGTGCGCTAATTTCTTGAGCTCTCCTCTCTTTGGGCACTTAGTGTGGTAGTGACCATACTCACCACACGTGAAGCATCTAATATGCTTCTCCTTCTTCTTCCTGCAACTCACATTAGTTAAATCAACCTTAGTGAGTTTAGGGTTTACCTCCCATACCTTTTGGAGTGATGGATACCTACTCTTGTAGTACCCCATCTTACGACACACAAAACATTTGATGTGGCTCTTCCCTCTCTTCTTGGTGGATGAGGTGGAGGGTTGAGCTTCCAAGATCTCTTCTTCCTTGGATGGCGGCTCCTCTTCTTCTTTACTCGAAGATGTGGATGGTTCCATTTCCTCTTCCCTTGAATGTGGATGATACTTCCTCATCTTCCTTCTCCTCCTCTGATGTTGAGCATATGCCAACATCTGATTGGTCATTTCCTTGGACCAATAAACCTTTCTCCTTGGGTTTCTCCACTCTTTGAAGTTGTGTAGTATCTTCATGGAGCGTAATCACCTTGCTCCAGAGCTCATGAGCACTCTTGTACTCACCTACATTCGATACCACATTAGGAGGTAATAAATTAATTAAAATTCTAGTTACCTCCTTATCTGTCTCCGCTTGCTCCCTTTGCTTCTTGGTCCAATACTGAGGTCGGAGACGCTTCCCCTTTGTATCCGTCGAAGCTTCAAACAAAACTTTCAATGCGGCCCAATGGTCCCAATCCATTTGGAACCAAGTCTCCAACCACTTCCTCCAGTATTCTAAATCATCTCAATCGTATGGAGGTGGGATTCGGATATCTCATCCTAGAGGTCCTTCAGACTCCATCTTCCTCTAGCGCTTTGCTCCCTCGACGATTAGTCCATAGAAGAGAGACCCACTTTGATACCACTTATTGAGACCTTAACGTCTGCTAGAGGGGGGTGAATAATGTCTCACCCAAATTGTTCGCTTCCTATAATGTTAGTATATAGTGGAATATAAAACAAACTAACAAATAGAAAGACAAACCCAATGACACATTTGTTTACATAGTTTGGAGATAAAACTCCTACTCCATGGCTATCTGTAAGGTGGACGATCCCGATTCGTCGGTGGATGACTCCCTGAAAAACTCCGGCTAGCTCATTTTGGTACCCTACGGTGGTTTTGATATGATTAACCAAGTTAGGTTAGGTCCTTTTGGTTTTTAACCCTGTGTCTAAGTGTGCAGAAACTTAGGAGCACAGGAAGTTGAGCAAAAGATGCAGCTAGTGAGAAGGACGACACAGGAGAGAGCCAATCGGCTCGGTGCGTCCGAGGGGCGAGATGCTGGGGAAGAGTATGTCGACGGATGAGAAGGGAGCATGTAGTATTTCTGAGGGACGAGAAGCCGGAGCGGAAGGTTGCTCCAGGAGACGAGCAAAAGATGTAGCCGGCAAGAAGGACGACACGGGAGAGAGTCGACGAGCTCGGTGCATCTAAGGGATGAGGCCCTGCGAAAGAGTATGCTGGCGGACAAGAAGGAAGCACGCGGTGATTCCGAGAGACGAGAATCACACGGAGCATAAGACCGAGACTGAAAGTGAATAAAATATTGACTTTTCAGTCTGAAGTGCCCCGACCTAGTCTGGGGTGCTCGGATCGTGATGTTTATCTGGAACACGTCAAACGCAATCCGTTGCGATGGGAATAAAGTTTTATCCCCCTCCAGGCACCTGGAACCCTTCCAGACGCCTCGACCAGGGTTGTAACTACAACCCTGGTCCCAGAAGCTAGAAGAGGACTTGAGAAACACTTGTTCTTGATTCTAGCTTTGTTGTTGTGAGCCATCAACATTGTAAGAGGCTTCTCCACCTGAAAGAGACTTTGATAGTGAACTTTAACTACCTTGGATTAACAACCTCCTTGATTGTAACTGATATGGGTTAGGGTTTGTGGGTCTTCAGATGAGGAAAGAAAAGGAAGAAAAGAGTCAAAGGAGGAAAGCCAATAACGGCCGAAACATACTTTCAGAACAAAGGTAAGCCAATATCGGTCGATACATGCCTGCCGAACGAAGGCAGGCCAATATCGGTCGATACATGCCTGCCGAACGAAGGTAGGCCAATATCGGTCGACACATGCTTTCCGTATGAAGGTAAGCCAATAACGACCGCTACATACTCTGAAGCAAAGATAGACCAATATCGGTCGATACATGCCTGCCGAACGAAGGTAGGCCAATATCGGTCGATACCTGCTTGCCGAACGAAGGTAGGCCAATATCGGTCGATACATGTCTGCCGAACGAAGGTAGGCCAATATCGTCGATACATGCTTGCCGTATGAAGGTAAGTTAATAACGACCGATGCACACTCCAAAGCAAAGATAGACCAATATCGGTCGACACATGCCTGTCGAACGAAGGTAGGCCAATATCGGTCGATACCTGCTTGTCGAACGAAGGTAGGCCAATATCGGTCGATACATGCTTGCCGTATGAAGGTAAGTTAATAACGACCGAAACTTACTTTCAGAACAAAGGTAGTGTTGGAGCAATCCCAATGGTCCGTGCGACCATGTGTTTTGGTGTTTGGGCAAAGGGTTTAAGTTAGGTTCACCCTTGTATTTGATATGTGTATTTGAGTTGTGCAGGTTTGCAGGATACACATGTGACTCAGGTTGATGGCTTCGGGTCTGGTGAAGGATGGAGCATCTGAGGGACCATGGACAAGGCAGCGAGGACAAGGGCCGAGGGAAGCGACTTCGAGGCATACGCGAAGGATGGCATTGGGGACGAGCCGCGGGCTTGAATGCATCCGAGGGACGAGAGCCAAAGGAAGTAGGCTTGAAGGTAAAAGGTCAAAGCTGCAAAGGAAGCATCAAGTGAGTCATAAGGGTGAGGGTACGAGTGCACGAGAGATTGTACTCGGAGTAAAATCCTAGTTTTTAGGGTTTTACTGTAGCAGTACTGTAGCGCTACTGTAGCAGTCGACTGCATGTTTTAGCAGTCGACTGGTGCAGTCGACTGGGGCAGTCGACTGGCAGCGAACAGAATGTGTGGAATCGAGCCGTTGGGATGTAACGGTCGAATTTCCACAGAGGGCAGTCGACTGGTAGGCGGGGTTTTCCAACCCGTGGCCTATAAAACCAAAGCTTGGGAGCTTGGTTTGAGTTGACGAAATAGAGGTGGTTAATCTCTATTAGTAGTCTACTTGTGCCCTAGCGTCAAAAGAGTTCTTGTGAGGGTTGTGGTGAGGTTTCTCCACCCACAAGGAGCGACGTGAGCTAGCCGGAGTTTGCCGAGGAGTAATCCACCGAAGGATCGGGATCGTCCACCTTACGGACAGCCGTGGAGTAGGAGCCCTAATCTCCGAACCACGTTAAACGATCGTGTAGCTTGGTTTGCATTTCTTTCTTGCCTTTATCTTTAAGCTTGTTTGTTTTGTTTGTATTTCCGCTGCGCAAACTAACATTGTAGAAAGAAGCGAGTATTTGGGGGTGCCGTCTATCCAACCCCCCTTCAAGCCGGCCACCGATCCCCAACAAGTGGTATCAGAGCGAGGACGCTCTCCGTTGGACTAACCGCCAAGGAAGCACAAGATGACCGGCTTGATAGAACCGCCAAAGTTTGAAGGAGGAAGCCTTGGGGACATCACATTTTGGATGATGAAGATGGAAGTCTTCTTTGACACGGATTGGGATACAATGATGGTGATTAAGTACCCGTTCGAAGTCCCAAGAGACAAGAAGGGAAAAAGGCTCCGACCACGACATTGGACGGAAGAGCAAACCACACGATCGGAGGCAAATTCAAAGGTAATATATATATTGATTGATATTTTGCCTAATCATGTGATAAATGGTGTAGGTGAGTATAAGAACGCCCACGAGTTGTGGAGCAAGGTGAAGATGGTTCTACAAGAAGAACTTAAACCTACACAAGAGGACGAAGAACCCATTGAGATGGGTCTTGTTGCTCAAGTTGAAGAGGAACAAACGGAAGTTGAATCATGCTCAACTTTCAAGGAGGAGAAGGAGGATGAAGAAGCATCGTCAACATCCTCAAGGGTTGAAGAAGAATCCAAGACGGAGGAAGAAGAGATCTTGGAGGTCAACCTAGTGAGCACCTCCACCGAAGCAAAGTCAAAGGAGCATATCATTTGCTTCGGTTGCAATGAGAAGGGATACTACAAGAGTAGGTGTCCATTGGGTAAGAAGAAGGTAACTCGTGAACCCAATCAAGTTATTTTGAATACTAACATGGGTTGTAGGAATGGAGAAGCCCAAAGGAGGAGAATGTGCATTACATGCTTCACATGTGGGGAGAAGGGCCACTATCACACAAAATGCCCCAAGAAGAGGGAAATCAAGAAGCTTGCGCATCTAAAGAAATGGGAGAAGAAGAAGAGGAGCTCAAATCAAGGGGGAGCTCCAAAGGTAAAGGGTAAGGTAAACCCAAATTTAAATTTGAAATCAAATTTAAATTCCTCCATGCATTATAGGAATAATTGTTATTATTTACCTATGCCAAATTTTGGATTTAGATATCATGATAGGAATAGGGTTAATGTAGATCAAAACCCTAGGAAATCTATGCATGAAAAATCTAGAAACAATAGACCTAGGGAGACCCAAGGCATTAATCCCAAGAAAGAGAGACACATGCCTAGGAAGGGTAGGTCTAGGAATGTCCAATTTGGACAAATTAACTCTAGGGTTAGAAACCTAGAGAAGGAGAATCAAGATTTAAGGGGAAAGCTTGATAAGTTGGAACAATTCCTCAAGAGATTCAATGTTGGATCTAAGGAATTAAGGATGATGTTGGGTAGCCAAAGACCCAACAATGATAGATCGGGCTTGGGATACCAATCTAGTTCCTCTAAGGCTAATGAGAGATCATGTGCTAGGGTGGCAAATGATCATGGCAAGAGAGAGTCCTCCAAAGCTAAGGGAAAGTCTTATGCTAGGGTTGCATATGACTATAGCAAGGAGAAGTCAATAAATGGCAAGGGAAAACCATTTAATGGTAAGGAGAAATTAACCAAGGACAAAGTGTCCAAGGTTAAGAAAGTTAGATTTGTAGGCCAAGTTTCACCGGGGGTGGACCGATGTGGCCTAGCCATTGTGGATGAGTCACCTAGGGAGGTGACTAAGGTTAAGAGCTCTAGGGGGAGCTCAAAGAGTCAATTTGGGACCCATGGCCAATGGATCTCAAGGGGGTTTTACTTGGGAGTCTAGACAAGCCATGGAATGTGCCAAGTGGTTTGGAGACGGACTTGAGTCTCAAACCTAGGGTTTTGGCACAATTAGTTTATGTTTCATGCAAGAAATATGACAATTGGGGTCATATAGCATGAAAATTGGTTTTGGATGTATAAATGCCATATAAACCAATGCTAGGGATGCATTGTGGGTTAATATGGACAAATACATCAAGAGGAAGCTAAAACTAGGACTTTAGGTCAAGGTTCAATTGAACTTTTTAGCTAGTTTTGAGTTTTGTGTCAATCTTGGGATTGGTGATAGATACATTTTTGAATGTATTTTTCCCAAGTAGACATGGGTAAAACAGACCTCTCCACAAAATTTGGGGATTTTTGGAGTTCTGTGGAATTATTGGTGCATTTCTGAAATTGGGTCAGAAATGCTGAAAAAGGCTGAAAAACTATGCCAGTCGACTGCTAGTTTTAGCAGTCGACTGCACCAGTCGACTGCTAAAACTAGCAGTCGACTGGCTGGAAACAGAAGCATTCTGTTCGCTCAACCAGTAGCGACCAGTCGACTGGCACTTCTTGCAGTCTACTGATACCAGTCTGAAATTATTTTCAGCACTGGATTTTGACCAAGTCAACTCATACAAGTGTATGAAATCCATGGGGGATAAACACACAAGTTTAGGGTCAATTGGAATGACAAGTTTTTAACAATTGGGATATTGTTGGAGGACCTTTTGGATGTTAGGCAAAGGGGGAGAAGTAAGGTTTTGTTAGGAAAACCTGAAAGTACCTTTGTGTAGGGGGAGCCTTGGGATAGGTTCTTAAAAAGCCCATTGTAAAAATCCTAGCTCATGGGGAGCGTAGGTGTAGGGGGAGCTTTGGGATAGGTTCAAATGCATGATGCATTGATACCGCGGTTGCCAAGTGTGTAACCTTGGCAACGTAAGTCCATTCGGCGTTGTAAGTCCAAGTGTGTAGCCTTGGCATCGTAAGACCATTCGGCGGAGTAAGTCCAAGTGTGTAGCCTTGGCATCGTAAGTCCATTGTATGTATTAGCATGTTTATTTGCTATTTGTTTTCCCTAACTTAAACGTGTTGGTGCAGTGAGCACCAGATGATCGAACCTGAGTTTTGATTATGGCAAAGGGCTCAAAGTTAAGTGGTGGTGTTATCTAACAAAGTTCATGGAGCTTGCAGGAAAGTCCTAAGTGATACTTAGGCAAAAGTCCTAGCTACGGTTAGGCAGGTAAAAACCCTAGGGGGTGGTAACCCTAGGTCATAGGGGGTGGTAACCCTATGCGGGAAGTCTTGGCAGGTCGATGGCTTCAGGCAAAAGTCCTAGGGGGTGGTAACCCTAGGTGAAAAATCCTGTGAAAGTCTGGACTAGCGGAAGCGGATGTCCAGCAGAAGTCCGAAGCGTCAAATGCCGAGCAAAAGTCGATCCGAGGATCGATCGCAATGTAAATCTCCCAGTGGAGTAGGTGAGGACCCCCGTAAAGGGAGCAAGAGGAAGTCGACCTAAGGTTTCCTGGAAACCCAAGTCGACTTTCAAGAGATCTAAATATTTCAATAGTTATATCATTGTTTTGTGCTAACTTTGTGCTGCAGGTATTTTTGGGATTAACATATCTTAGAGGGACCAAAGTACAAAAAGACCTCTGGATGATAAGGCCGAGGCGCCCCATGGAGCTTGAGGCGCGGGTCTGTGAAAAGGCCAACAAGAAGATCGGAGGCGCCTTGAATGGAGTTCAAGGCGCCTTGACCGGAGGTTGAAGGCGCCTTGGATAGGTCAAGGCGCCTTGAACCAGATAGAGTTCGACCAGGTCCGTGTTGATCCACGCGGGTGATTCGGCTCGTTCAAGGCGCCTTGGTGAACAGTATAAGGCGCCTTGAACCCCCTTTTCGACAAGCAGCTTCAAACATCTTCTTACAAGCTGCTCACGAGACGATCCCGAAGTGCTGCTACGAGACACCGACGACCCGGAGCTCCGAAATCTTCAGATTACGATATTTTCGTCGGTATAACTGTACTTTTTCATTATACTTAACTGTATTACTTGTACTCTTGTCGAGCTTATAGTTGTTGCCCACGGAAAGCGATCAAGGATCGCGGGCCTTCGAGTAGGAGTCGTCACAGGCTCCGAACGAAGTAAATTCTCTTGTCTTTCTGTGTGTTTGTTTACTTTCCGCTGCGTTACTTCTCCGATAGTTGTTACGATTCCGATAATAGAACGATTTTAGCCACGAGCGCTATTCACCCCCCCTCTAACGCGTCTCGATCCAACAAAACGTATTGCCAAACACCAAAAAGGGGGAGATTGTTGGAGCAATCCCAATGGTCCGTGCGACCATGTGTTTTGGTGTTTGGGCAAAGGGTTTAAGTTAGGTTCACCCTTGTATTTGATATGTGTATTTGAGTTGTGCAGGTTTGCAGGATACACATGTGACTCAGGTTGATGGCTTCGGGTCTGGTGAAGGATGGAGCATCTGAGGGACCATGGACAAGGCAGCGAGGACAAGGGCCGAGGGAAGCGACTTCGAGGCATACGCGAAGGATGACATTGGGGACGAGCCGCGGGCTTGAATGCATCCGAGGGACGAGAGCCAAAGGAAGTAGGCTTGAAGGTAAAAGGTCAAAGCTGCAAAGGAAGCATCAAGTGAGTCATAAGGGTGAGGGTACGAGTGCATGAGAGATTGTACTCGGAGTAAAATCCTAATTTTAGGGTTTTGCTGTAGCAGCACTGTAGCGCTACTGTAGCAGTCGACTGCATGTTTTAGCAGTCGACTGGGGCAGTCGACTGGCAGCGAACAGAATGCGTGGAATCGAGCCGTTGGGATGTAACGGTCGAATTTCCACAGAGGGCAGTCGACTGGTAGGCGGGGTTTTCCAACCCGTGGCCTATAAAACCAAAGCTTGGGAGCTTGGTTTGAGTTGACGAAATAGAGGTGGTTAATCTCTATTAGTAGTCTACTTGTGCCCTAGCGTCAAAAGAGTTCTTGTGAGGGTTGTGGTGAGGTTTCTCCACCCACAAGGAGCTACGTGAGCTAGCCGGAGTTTGCCGAGGAGTAATCCACCGAAGGATCAGGATCGTCCACCTTACGGACAGTCGTGGAGTAGGAGCCCTAATCTCCGAACCACGTTAAACGATCGTGTAGCTTGGTTTGCATTTCTTTCTTGCCTTTATCTTTAAGCTTGTTTGTTTTGTTTGTATTTCTGCTGCGCAAACTAACGTTGTAGAAAGAAGCGAGTATTTGGGGGTGCCGTCTATCCAACCCCCCTTCAAGCCGGCCACTGATCCCCAACAAGTGGTATCAGAGCGAGGACGCTCTCCGTTGGACTAACCGCCAAGGAAGCACAAGATGACCGACTTGATAGAACCGCCAAAGTTTGAAGGAGGAAGCCTTGGGGACATCACATTTTGGATGATGAAGATGGAAGTCTTCTTTGACACGGATTGGGATACAATGATGGTGATCAAGTACCCGTTCGAAGTCCCAAGAGACAAGAAGGGAAAAAGGTTCCGACCACGACATTGGACGGAAGAGCAAACCACACGATCGGAGGCAAATTCAAAGGTAATATCTATATTGATTGATATTTTGCCTAATCATGTGATAAATGGTGTAGGTGAGTATAAGAACGCCCACGAGTTGTGGAGCAAGGTGAAGATGGTTCTACAAGAAGAACCTAAACCTACACAAGAGAACAAGAACCCATTGAGATGGGTCTTGTTGCTCAAGTTGAAGAGGAACAAACGGAAGTTGAATCATGCTCAACTTCCAAGGAGGAGGATGATGAAGAAGCATCGTCAACATCCTCAAGGGTTGAAGAAGAATCCAAGACGGAGGAAGAAGAGATCTTGGAGGTCAACCTAGTGAGCACCTCCACCGAAGCAAAGTCAAAGGAGCATATCATTTGCTTCGGTTGCAATGAGAAGGGACACTACAAGAGTAGGTGTCCATTGGGTAAGAAGAAGGTAACTCCTGAACCCAATCAAGTTATTTTGAATACTAACATGGGTTGTAGGAATGAAGAAGCCCAAAGGAGGAGAATGTGCATTACATGCTTCACGTGTGGGGAGAAGGGCCACTATCACACAAAATGCCCCAAGAAGAGGGAAATCAAGAAGCTTGCGCATCTAAAGAAATGGGAGAAGAAGAAGAGGAGCTCAAATCAAGGGGGAGCTCCAAAGGTAAAGGGTAAGGTAAACCCAAATTTAAATTTGAAATCAAATTTAAATTCCTCCATGCATTATAGGAATAATTGTTATTATTTACCTATGCCAAATTTTGGATTTAGATATCATGATAGGAATAGGGTTAATGTAGATCAAAACCCTAGGAAATCTATGCATGAAAAATCTAGAAACAATAGACCTAGGGAGACCCAAGGCATTAATCCCAAGAAAGAGAGACACATGCCTAGGAAGGGTAGGTCTAGGAATGTCCAATTTGGACAAATTAACTCTAGGGTTAGAAACCTAGAGAAGGAGAATCAAGCTTTAAGGGGAAAGCTTGATAAGTTGGAACAATTCCTCAAGAGATTCAATGTTGGATCTAAGGAATTAAGGATGATGTTGGGTAGCCAAAGACCCAACAATGATAGATCGGGCTTGGGATACCAATCTAGTTCCTCTAAGGCTAATGAGAGATCATGTGCTAGGGTGGCAAATGATCATGGCAAGAGAGAGTCCTCCAAAGCTAAGGGAAAGTCTTATGCTAGGGTTGCATATGACTATAGCAAGGAGAAGTCAATAAATGGCAAGGGAAAACCATTTAATGGTAAGGAGAAATTAACCAAGGACAAAGTGTCCAAGGTTAAGAAAGTTAGATTTGTAGGCCAAGTTTCACCGGGGGTGGACCGATGTGGCCTAGCCATTGTGGATGAGTCACCTAGGGAGGTGACTAAGGTTAAGAGCTCTAGGGGGAGCTCAAAGAGTCAATTTGGGACCCATGGCTAATGGATCTCAAGGGGGTTTTACTTGGGAGTCTAGACAAGCCATGGAATGTGCCAAGTGGTTTGGAGACGGACTTGAGTCTCAAACCTAGGGTTTTGACACAATTAGTTTATGTTTCATGCAAGAAATATGACAATTGGGGTCATATAGCATGAAAATTGGTTTTGGATGTATAAATGTCATATAAACCAATGCTAGGGATGCATTGTGGGTTAATATGGACAAATACATCAAGAGGAAGCTAAAACTAGGACTTTAGGTCAAGGTTCAATTGAACTTTTTAGCTAGTTTTGAGTTTTGTGTCAATCTTGGGATTGGTGATAGATACATTTTTGAATGTATTTTTCCCAAGTAGACATGGGTAAAACAGACCTCTCCACAAAATTTGGGGATTTTTGGAGGTCTGTGGAATTATTGGTGCATTTCTGAAATTGGGTAAATGTCAAAAGGTCGAAAATCAGGTTACCGATCATCGCTAGTTTTAGCGATCGCATTGCAATGATCGCTAAAACTAGCAGCTTGATCGCGGAAACGAAGCATTCTGTCGCAACTATTATCAATGACCGGCACTTGCCGATCGATACCAACGAAATTGTTTTCAAGATCGGATTTACCAAGTCAACTCATACAAGTGTATGAAATCCATGGGGGATAAACACACAAGTTTAGGGTCAATTGGAATGACAAGTTTTCAACAATTGGGATATTGTTGGAGGACCTTTTGGATGTTAGGCAAAGGGGGAGAAGTAAGGTTTAGTTAGGAAAACCTGAAAGTACCTTTGTGTAGGGGGAGCCTTGGGATAGGTTCTTAAAAAGCCCATTGTAAAAATCCTAGCTCACGGGGAGCGTAGGTGTAGGGGGAGCTTTGGGATAGGTTCAAATGCATGATGCATTGATACGGCGATTGCCAAGTGTGTAACCTTGGCAACGTAAGTCCATTCGGCGTTGTAAGTCCAAGTGTGTAGCCTTGGCATCGTAAGACCATTCGGCGGAGTAAGTCCAAGTGTGTAGCCTTGGCATCGTAAGTCCATTGTATGTATTAGCATGTTTATTTGCTATTTATTTTCCCTAACTTAAACGTATTGCCAAACACCAAAAAGAGAGAGATTGTTGGAGCAATCCCAATGGTCCGTGCGACCATGTGTTTTGGTGTTTGGGCAAAGGGTTTAAGTTAGGTTCATCCTTGTATTTGATATGTGTATTTGTGTTGTGCAGGTTTGCAGGATACACATGTGACTCAGGTTGATGGCTTCGGGTCTGGTGAAGGATGGAGCATCTGAGGGACCATGGACAAGGCAGCGAGGACAAGGGCCGAGGGAAGCGACTTCGAGGCATACACGAAGGATGGCATTGGGGACGAGCCGCGGGCTTGAATGCATCCGAGGGACGAGAGCCAAAGGAAGTAGGCTTGAAGGTAAAAGGTCAAAGCTGCAAAGGAAGCATCAAGTGAGTCATAAGGGTGAGGGTACGAGTGCACGAGAGATTGTACTCGGAGTAAAATCCTAGTTTTTAGGGTTTTGCTGTAGCAGTACTGTAGCGCCAATGTAGCAGTACTGTAGCAGTCGACTGCATGTTTTAGCAGTCGACTGGTGCAGTCGACTGGGGCAGTTGACTGGCAGCGAACAGAATGTGTGGAATCGAGCCGTTGGGATGTAATGGTCGAATTTCCACAGAGGGCAGTCGACTGCATGTTTTAGCAGTCGACTGGTAGGCGGGGTTTTCCAACCCGTGGCCTATAAAACCAAAGCTTGGGAGCTTGGTTTGAGTTGACGAAATAGAGGTGGTTAATCTCTATTAGTAGTCTACTTGTGCCCTAGCGTCAAAAGAGTTCTTGTGAGGGTTATGGTGAGGTTTCTCCACCCACAAGGAGCTACGTGAGCTAGCCGGAGTTTTCCGAGGAGTAATCCACCGAAGGATCGGGATCGTCCACCTTACAAACAGCCATGGAGTAGGAGCCCTAATCTCCGAACCACGTTAAACGATCGTGTAGCTTGGTTTGCATTTCTTTCTTGCCTTTATCTTTAAGCTTGTTTGTTTTGTTTGTATTTCCGCTGCGCAAACTAACGTTGTAGAAAGAAGCGAGTATTTGGGGGTGCCGTCTATCCAACCCCCTTTCAAGCCGGCCACCGATCCCCAACAGGTAGGTCAATATCGGTCGATACATGCCTGCCGAACGAAGGTAGGCCAATATCAGTCGATACATGCCTGCCGAACGAAGGTAGGCCAATATCGGTCGACACATGCTTGCCGTATGAAGGTAAGCCAATAACGACCGCTGCATACTCTGAAGCAAAAATAGACCAATATCGGTCAAGAGGGTTCTTTCGAGCAAAGAACCCGCATAGTTCCTTCAATGAATACCTTAGAAACATGTTGAATAAAATGTTATTTTTTAACATAACAAAAATACAAACAGAAGGCACATGAAGGAGAATCATACATGAATATACCGAATAGAATAATTCATGATAGAGAATATATATTTTGGCGGGAAATATGCTTTCAGCTTGTCTTGCAGGCGCTAAACGACAAAGAAGGTATATCTGGGGTACAAAAAAGATTCCTTAAAAATCATCTTCCCCAAGTACGCAGCTGATGTCATAATGAACTCTAACAAACCGGGGTCCACTTCATGACTACGGAAGTTATATGAAGTGGTATAAAAGGGGGAATCCTCTCCGTTGGCTGGGTAAGTTCACATCTCTAATTCTGGGGCTACTGTTCATCTTCTTTCTTCTTCTTTCCTCGGCATCAAGAGAGATCATTAACTTGAGCGTCGGAGGGCCTAGCCAGGGATTCCCACTCCGGTCTTAGGTCACTGACGATAGTGTTGGTTGGTCTCTTGTGCGCAGGGAGCCTCGGGAGCTTGAAGGTTCGGCTTTCTCCTATTTGGACGGGGATTTCTTCCTACTTATCAGATTTCCTTCGGTGACTCGGGTTTTCTTCCGATCCGCTTTGGGTTTCTCGGGTCGAGGTTTCACCGGCATTATTCTTCGTCATTACAGTGGGTCTCCTTCTTCCGGATCTCCTTCACGGTCAGCTTCTCAAACAGGATCAAATTTGGCGCCATCTGTGGGAAACTTCGCCTGAATCTGAGACTACGTGATGGAAGAGGCTAGGAAGTCGAACCTACTTACTATCAGTCGCGAAGATTTGGATCTCCTCATTAATTCTCATGTTCAGAAAGCCCTACAACAACAGCAGCAACAACTGCAAGCTCATACTGGGGCCACCTTGCCGACGGCTCATCATCCGGCGATATCAACTACTGAGCATCGGAAAGGAAAGGAGATGGAAGAAGAAGAACCTTTGTATTTTCCTCCAGCTACTGTTTCTCCAACCAGGCGTCCACGAGCTTTCCTTCGCACTCCCTTGGATCCAGGGGGTAAGAGGCCTGTGTTCCAAGAGTCCTCTGGTAAGGCGCCGGACAGAGAGAAGCGTAAGATTAAAATGATAACTAGTGATAGTTCACCGGAAAAGGTCATCTCCTCATTTTCACAAAGTGTATTAGATGACTCACTTCCTAAGCGATATCAGAATCTGCAAATTGGAGAATATACCGGAACCACAGATCCGGAAGATCACTTGTTAAAATTTGAGAATGTAGCCTTGTTGCAACAATTCTCCGATGGGGTGAAGTGTCGGATGTTTTTCACTACTCTTGGGGGAGCAGCGCAACGCTGGTTCAAGAGATTGCCTGAAAAGTCTATTAGAAAATTTAAAGATTTCAAGAAAGTCTTTCTACATCATTTCTCCAGCAATAAAAGGTATCATAAGACCCCGTGGAGCCTATTTTCAATTAAGCAGACGTCTAAAGAATCCATCCGGGCATATATTAAAAGGTTCAATCAGGTAGCTATAGATGTACCTAATGCTACTACTGAAATATTAGTAAGTGCTTTCTCTCAGGGCCTAAATGATAATGATTTCTTTAAAGATCTGGTAAGAAATCCCTAATTCTGATTCGATTTCGCCCAAGCACAGAACGAGAGACGCTCGAAGTCGGGAGGGAGAAGGTATTCCCTCTTCTCCTACTCATGCGAAGGAGAAGGCTCCAACCCCGGTACCCCCACCAAGAGGACCTAGAACTAATCCACCTCATCGGCAACCAGATTATCATCCACAAGCTGTACAGCATGTAGAGATGCAGCCGGAGGCACCGAGGAGATGGTGTACTTATCATAAAACTAGCAGTCATCACTCTGATGACTGTTTTGTTTTGAGAAATAAAAGAGTCAATAAAGAGCGCTATCAGAAGCAGAACTATTACCGGCAACAATACCCCAGGCAGCAAAGTCCACTCAAACCGGAATATCACCCGGATGGAACCCGGCAAGAAGCAATGCCGGTCCCAGCTGGTACCAGCCAAGTATCAGATAAAGCACCTTCCGAAGCCACAATGACTCGTCAGGAAGAGAACAGAAACAATGCTGCTCGGGGCAATATTAACATGATTACGGGCGGACCCACTGATGGGGATTCTAACAGAGCCAGAAAAGCACATGCCCGAAGGTTGGAGATTCATGCAGTAGGATGCAGCATGGAACGAGCAGCCGGTCCTGAAATAAGCTTCGGGCCCAAGGATCTTGAGGGGGTAGAGATACCTCATGATGACGCATTAATCATCAAAGTTGTGATAGCTAACTACGCCATCGCCCGTACCTTCATAGACACTGGCAGCTCAGTCAACATTATATTCAAAAAGGCTTTTGATCAGCTACAAGTTGACCCCAGTGAACTTCAACCGATTGCAACTCCTCTGTATGGATTCACAGGCAATGAAGTGCAACCTTTGGGTCAAATAAAATTGGCCATTTCTCTGGGAGAGGAACCCCTGATGAGAACCAGGAGATCCTACTTTATGGTAGTAGATGCTCCATCTTCTTATAATGTGATATTGGGTCGGCCTGCCCTGAATGAGTTTAGGGCGGTCGTTTCTACTTTCTGTCAGAAGATTAAGTTTCCTGTGGAGGATCAGGTCAGAGAAGTATGGGGTGATCAAAAGACAGCCCGAAAATGTTACGTAGAAATCATTCGGACTGAGGCTAACACCGCCCGGAAGATTCAAAGAATGGAAGTTAATGCCATTCGCGAAAAGCAGCCCGTCCTGGTTTATGAAGAAAAGGAAGAAGTTCAAATCCAAACTGGGCGGCCAGAAGCTACCACCTACGTTGCAGCCGATCTTGATCCTGATCTTAAAGCTGAGTTGGTGCAATGTTTGAAGAAGAATAATGATGTATTTGCCTGGACTCCCAAAGAAGTTTCGGGCATTTCTCCTGCTGTTATGGAACATTCCTTGCATGTCTTTCCGGATGCCCGCCCGGTCATGCAAAGGAAGAGGAGTTTCAGTATGGAGCAAAACCAGATTATCAAGGAAGAAATAACCAAGCATATGGAGGCCGGATACATTAGGGAAGTGCAATTCCCAAGCTGGTTGGCTAATGTGGTGTTAGTCTCTAAACTTGGGAACAAATGGCGAGTGTGCATTGACTTTCGAGATCTCAACAAAGCTTGCCCGAAGGATTACTATCCATTACCTAGGATTGATCAACTAGTTGATTCTACTGCCGGATGCGAATATATTTCCATGCTGGATGCATATCAAGGTTATCATCAAGTCCCCTTGGCCAAAGAGGATCAAGAAAAGGTTAGTTTTATAATATCTGAAGGCACTTATTGTTATAATGTTATGCCCTTTGGACTAAAGAATGCAGGAGCAACCTATCAAAGGCTTATGAATAAGGTCTTTCAGAAGCAGATTGGTAGGAATATGGAAGTATATGTTGATGACATCTTAATTAAGTCTCTTCAAGCTGCTGATCTGTGCAGGGATATAGAGGAGACTTGCAAGACATTAAGACAGTATGGGCTCAAGTTGAACCCAAGCAAATGCTTGTTCGGCGCGAAGGGAGGAAAATTTCTGGGATATATGGTGTCCGAACGGGGGATAGAGGCCAACCCGAGCAAGGTCAAGGCATTGCAGAGCATGGAGCCACCCCGCAGCCTGAGAGAAGCTCAAAGATTGACAGGCCGAATCACAGCCTTGTCTAGATTTATTTCCAGATCAGCCGATCGCAGTTTTCATTTCTTTAAAATACTCAGAAAGGCTACTAAGTTTCAATGGAATGAAGAATGCGATAAGGCTTTTCAGGAGTTGAAAGATTATTTAGCTACCCTCCCTGTGTTGGCTAAACCTATGGCAGGAGAGACTTTGTGGGTGTATTTGTCGGCTAATGAAAACGTCGTAGGCTCTGTATTAGTCAGACAGGAAGGAAAAGAGCAACAACCTGTATATTTTTCTAGTCATTTATTAAAAGGAGCGGAGTGTAGATACACTACACTAGAAAAACTGGCTTATGCTCTGATATTGACTGCTCGGAGGTTGCGCCCATATTTCTTAGCACATGAGATTATTGTCTTAACCAATAGCACTCTCGGACGGGTATTGCTCAACCCAGAAGCATCAGGATGGTTAGTCAAATGGACGACCAAGCTTGGGGAATATGACATCCAATATCAACCCCGCTCGGCCATCAAGGCACAAGCTCTAGCAGATTTCATCATAGAGGTTCAAGGCCCAGAAGAAGAAGATACCTGGAAAATTTATGTGGATGGCTCTCAACTAGACAAGGCAGTGGATTGGTATTCTTCTTATATCCCCAAAAGAAGACAGACTTCAACTCTCTATTAGATTAAATTACAGAGCCACCAACAATGAGGTGAATATGAAGCTCTCATAGCTGGCTTACAAGTCGCTCGGC
Source organism: Zingiber officinale (assembly GCF_018446385.1). Taxonomy (NCBI): domain Eukaryota; kingdom Viridiplantae; phylum Streptophyta; class Magnoliopsida; order Zingiberales; family Zingiberaceae; genus Zingiber; species Zingiber officinale. The sequence goes on along the minus strand of NC_056002.1, from coordinate 93,664,067 downwards.
ATGTAGGAGCAGTTCGAGTCCTTATATATTCTGATTCTCAGCTAGCAGCTCAACAATTATCAGGTAATTTTGAAATCAATAATGACAGGCTTAAGTTATATGCAGAGGCATTCGATAAGTTGAAGTCTCAATTTCAAGATGTGAGCATACAAAAAATTCCTCGATCAGAGAATCAAGTGGCAGATGAATTAGCTAAGCTAGCCTCTGCTGTAGTACCATGGAGTCTTGATCGACCAGTGGAACAGACCCTATTAATTTCCTGTATTGAAAGACAGACTGATATAGAAATTCAAGGTGATTGGCGAGCTCAAATTATATTATATTTACAACAAGGTCTTCTTCCGAGAGATACAGAACAAGCCAGGGTATTTAAGAAACGAGCTGCTCAATATACTATGGTGGGGGAGCAATTATATAAAAGGGCTTTTTCCAGACCTTTGCTCAAGTGTGTAGGCACAGAAGACACACAATTTATTTTACAGGAGGTGCATCAGGGCTCTTGTGGTAGTCATATAGGAGGAAGATCTTTGGCTCGTAAAATCCTCCTAGCGGGATATTTCTGGCCTACTCTACATGAAGATGCCGCTAAATTGGTAAGAACTTGTATTTCTTGTCAAAAGCATCAGAATATATTACATCACCCTACCCAGTTATTAAGAACCTCTATAGTCTCGTGTCCCTTTGATCAATGGGGTATGGACATAGTGGGTCCATTTCCTATGGCTGCTGCACAGAGGAGGTTCTTGCTGGTGGCTGTGGATTATTTCTCTAAATGGGTGGAAGCAGAACCACTTGCTAGAATTACAGAAGACGCGGTCATTAAATTCTTATGGAAAAATATAATCTGTAGGTTTGGCATTCCTCATAAGTTGGTCTCTGATAATGGAAGGCAGTTTCAAGGTGATAGAATCCTAGACTGGTGTCAGAGTTATGGGATTACCCAGGCCTTCACCTCTGTAGCTTACCCGTAGAGCAATGGTCAAGCAGAAATAACTAATAGGGAGATTATTAGAGGACTAAAAACTAAGCTAGATCATGTTGGAGGTAGCTGGGTAGATGAGTTACCCAGTGTTCTCTGGGCATATCGTACTACACCTCGTGAAGCTACAGGAATCACTCATTTCCAATTAGTCTATGGAGGAGAAGCAGTAATCCCCATTGAGGTAGGAGTAAAGTCTAACAGAAGACAATTGTATGATGAAGATAATAGAGACCGACGACTTATGGAGCTGGACTTAATCGAGGAAATAAGGGATAAAGTTGCTACTCGTCTTATATCATATCGACAAAGGATGAGACAGAATTATAACAAAAGGGTCATCCCCAGATTCTTCCAAGTAGGGGATTTGGTATGGAAACGAGTTAAGCCTGTGGGAGATGTCAGCAAGTTGGCACCACAATGGGGAGGGCCTTATAAAGTGATAGAAAAGCTCGCGTCAGGCTCATACTATCTCCAAGATGCCGAAGGAAGAATGTTGGAATGCCCTTGGAGCGCTAATCATTTGCAACCCTATCGAGCCTGATTTGATCATATTACTTTAAATATGTTCACAGTTATTGGAATTCCCAGGCGAGTTGAGATACTTGCAGTTTATGTACTTTGTTTCTTTGATGAAAGTCAAGCAAGATAAATATTGACACAGGAGATAAATATGGTTCATACAAATTGATAAATATCAGGAGAAGCCTCCTTTCTATTTTTCAAGCAGTAAAATAAGGGGAAATCATAAAGGCCTATTCAGCTCCCCTCAAGGAATTACAGGCCAACACGAGGTTAGCCCAAGTATTATACTTTCGTACAGATCAAAGTCGATCGAGAAAATCCTATGAAGTAACCTGGTCGGGCATTCATAGGAATGCTCGGAGACTATAAACCAAAGTCGATCGAGAAAATCCTATGGAGTAACCCGGTCGGGCCTTCATAGGAATACTCGGAGACTATAAACCAAAGTCGATCGGGAAGATTCTATGAAGTAACCCGGCAGGCCTTCATAGGAAAAACCGGAGACTATAAACTGAGACAGATCAAAGTCGATCGAGAAAATCCTATGAAGTAACCCGGTCGGGCATTCATAGGAAGACTCGGAGACTATAAACCAAAGTCGATCGGGAAGATTCTATGAAGTAACCCGGCAGGCCTTCATAGGAAAAACCGGAGACTATAAACTGAGACACAACAAAGTCGATCGAGAAAATCCTATGAAGTAACCTGGTCGGGTTTTCATAGGAAGACTCGGAGACTATAAACCAAAGTCGATCGGGAAGATTCTATGAAGTAACCCGGCAGACCTTCATAGGAAAAACTGGAGACTATAAACTGAGACAAAGCAAAGTCGATCGAGAAAATCCTATGGAGTAACCCGGTCGGGACTTCATAGGAATACTCGGAGACTATAAACCAAAGTCGATCGGGAAGATTCTATGAAGTAACCCGGCAGACCTTTATAGGAAAAACCGGAGACTATAAACTAAGACAGATCAAAGTCGATCGAGAAAATCCTATGAAGTAACCCGGTCGGGCATGCATAGGAAGACTCGGAGACTATAAACCAAAGTCGATCGGGAAGATTCTATGAAGTAACCCGACAGGCCTTCATAGGAAAAATCGGAGACTATAAACTGAGACACAGCAAAGTCGATCGAGAAAATCCTATGAAGTAACCCGGTCGGGTTTTCATAGGAAGACTCGGAGACTATAAACCAAAGTCGATCGGGAAGATTCTATGAAGTAACCTGGCAGGCCTTCATAGGAAAAACCGGAGACTATAAACTGAGACAAAGCAAAGTCGATCGAGAAAATCCTATGAAGTAACCCGGTCGGGTTTTCATAGGAAGACTCGGAGACTATAAACCAAAGTCGATCGGGAAGATTCTATGAAGTAACCCGGCAGGCCTTCATAGGAAAAACCGGAGACTATAAACTGAGACAAAGCAAAGTCGATCGAGAAAATCCTATGAAGTAACCCGGTCGGGTTTTCATAGGAAGACTCGGAGACTATAAACCAAAGTCGATCGGGAAGATTCTATGAAGTAACCCGGCAGGCCTTCATGGAAAAGACCGGAGACTATAAACTAAGACAAAGCAAAGTCGATCGAGAAAATCCTATGAAGTAACCCGGTCGGGTTTTCATAGGAAGACTCGGAGACTATAAACCAAAGTCGATCGGGAAGATTCTATGAAGTAACCCGGCAGGCCTTCATAGGAAAAACCGGAGACTATAAACTGAGACAAAGCAAAGTCGATCGAGAAAATCCTATGAAGTAACCCGGTCGGGTTTTCATAGGAAGACTCGGAGACTATAAACCAAAGTCGATCGAGAAAATCCTATGAAGTAACCCGTTCGGGCATTCATAGGAATACTCGGAGACTATAAACCAAAGTCGATCGGGAAGATTCTATGAAGTAATCCGGTCGGGCTTTCATAGGAAGACTTGGAGACTATAAACCAAAGTCGATAGGGAAATTCTATGAAATACATCAGGCAAGATTTCACGGATGAAATCAGAGATTTCGAACTGACACAAGGTATAATTAATCAGGGAATCTCCGGGCTTCGAAGCCTAATTAAGCAGGAATTGAGAAGGGATTCTATATGGGAGCTCAGATATATGAAAGTCTTTATTCAAAATCTGGTTGGGATATTATACTTAACCTGAAGATCAATAATACAATTCCGTATCCAGTCTCAACTAAGATCATTCATCCTCGGGGAGATACAAAGCATACCGGATGTTACTTAAGGAAGAATCCATCAAGATAAGGTTTAACTCTGAAAGATGAACAAGGGATTTTTCCAATAAAGTTTATACTTAGCAATCAAAAGCATGTCAGGAAGGGGTATTCTTGAACTAGCATAAAGGAGAAGCAAGTAAGTGTTAAAGTTTTTCTTACACCTTGCCAGTACTTAATTACTTAGTATCAAATGCACTTTTTCTACTGTCAGTTCTTACTTTACAAAGTTTTATGAATAATTTCCTTAGACATTAGGAAAATGGCCTTTCAAATATGAGGGTAGTTCTTCATTAAGCCTGCGGCGATTTATGAAAGATAGGGGAGGTTCTTTGGGTAGATATCCACCCTCTTTTAACTGTCGTAGAACTCCCGATACGGAATGATTTAGCGCACCCACTATCCTGCGAACAAATTCCCGGGCAAATGACGGGGACTGTAAGTAAACTTGCCGCCATTCTTCCCACCGACCCTTTTCCTGCTCCTTATAATTTTGGAAATCAGCTTGTAGCTTTGTGTTTTGTTCTTTTAAAACATCTTTCTCCGATCTTAGCTGTTCCAATTCCTTCTGGAGCAGTGATAATTCGTTATCTTGAGCTTTCCTCAGCTCTTGTTCCTGTAGAATAGTGAAATCATGAGAAGCCAGGTCCTGAGCTTGGTCAGAAAGACAGGCATTATGAAGCTTCTCTACTTTCTCTAAGATAAGACTTTTCTGAGAAGCATCTAAGAGAGCTTTCTCTTTTAGAGCGATCTCCAAACGAAGACCGGAATGCAGTCGATCCACCTGTAATTCTAAGGTTTTTCTAGCCAGCTCTTTGTCTTTTAATAGTTGCTGGCATTCTTCCAACTCTTGTTTTAGGATCCCCAACTGTTGATCCTGCAAGGCCACCTTCTCCTGCAATTGAGTCGGGTCGCTAGTGGAAGAAGGAGACGCGGCCCTCAATGTTTCCAATTGAGCTTTCAATTTAGTGTTCTCATGATCTTTAGCTGTGAGTAGCTGATCGATATGCAGACTTGTGGCTAGAAACTAAATAAAAGGATAATGTCAGTTAGAGATAAAGTTACAAAGCTAATAAACACATAACTAGGAATACTTACAGCCACTGCCTGACGACTATAGCGATCCGCTCGATGTGGGAGACTAAGCCCTCGTAATTGTTCATAACCTTGCGACCAAGATTCAGCCAATAAACCTTGCAGTTGCAAAGTGCCATAGCCAGGAGGACTAGAAGGCTGTCCCAATTGAGAAGGTAAGCCCGCAGCCACTCTAAATAAAGGAGGGGGATGAGAGGAAGCCGGAGATGGAGAAGAAGAGGAGGCAATCTGAGGAAAAGGGATAGTAAAAGCAGGAGGAGCAGAGTGGGAGCTAGAGGGAATAGTGTTGGATCGAGATCGCGCTAGAGGGGGGGGTGAATAGCGCTCGCGGCTATTTTGTTCGACTATCGGAATTGTAAAACGTTCGTAGAGTAATTAAAGCAGCGGAATAAAAGAAACAAACACAAGAACACAGTCGTTTACTTCGTTCGGAGCCTAGGTCGACTCCTACTCGAAGGCCCGCGATCCTTGATCGCTTTCCGTGGGCAACAACTATAATTTCGTATGGATATTACAGATGAATTACAAAATGTAACTATAATTAAAATTATACCGACAACAGTAGTAGAAAGGTAATCTGAGCTCCGGGTCGTCGGAATATTGCAACAGCACTTCGGAAGCAGCACTAGAGCAGACCACAGCAGAATGGAAGCTTGTGAATTATTGTTCAGAGCTGCTGGTCGAGACCTCTTATAAAGAGGGTTCAAGGCGCCTTACACTGTTCATCAAGGCGCCTTGAACGAGCCGAGTCACCCGCGTGGATCAGCACTGACCTGGTCGAACTCTATCTGGTTCAAGGCGCCTTCATCCTATCCAAGGCGCCTCCAACCTCCGGTCCAAGGCGCCTTGAACTCCATCCAAGGCGCCTCCAGTCAGCTGCGCTGGCCTTTTCCTGGCTCGCACCCGAGGCGCCTCCAAGCTCCATGGAGGCGCCTCGGACACTGTTCATCCGAGTTGTAACTTGCTCCTTTGTTCCTGCAAAATGTGTTAGTCCCAAAACACATACCGCAAAACAAAGTTAGCATAGCACATATAAATAAAGTATAGACAGCCTCCTGACCGTCTGAGTCTAACTGGGTTTCGACCGGAAACCCTAGGTCGACCTGACGCCTACTGCTCTCTACGGGAACGCGGCCTCACCTACTCCACTCGGAGATTTACATGCCAAGACGATCCTCCATCGACCGGACTTTGCTCAAGACTGACTGCTTCCGGACTTTCTGCTGAACATCCGCTTCACCGGCCAGTTCAGACTTTCACCTGGTTCGCGACACCAGGACTTTCCACCTAGGGTTACCACCCCCTAGGACTTTTGCCTGAAGCCATCGACCTGCCAAGACTTTCCGCATAGGGTTACCACCCCCTATGACCTAGGGTTACCACCCCCTAGGGTTTTACCTTGCCTAACAACAGTTAGGACTTTCCTGAAACACTCAGCAAAAGCTGTCAGATAACAACGCACCTTAACTTTGAATCCTTTGCCATTATCAAAACTTAGGTTCGATCGTCGGATGCTTCCCGCACCAACAATCTCCCCCTTTTTGATTATGGCAACACGTAATTCAAAGTTAAGAAAAATAAGATATGTAATAACTGCATAAAGTTAACCAAGCTTAAATAAACTTCAAATGTAATAACAGTTAAGCTGGAAACTTTTAACTTTGTAATATTAGACTCCCCCTTAATAAAAGCCCTCCTTTTATTAAATACTTTGAATTTTCCTTTAACTTTAATTACCTACTCTCCCCCTTTGCCATATATCAAAAATAAACCAGTTTGAGAGTAGACAGGGAAAATATTCAAAGAGGGAAAAAGATAAGTTTTCTTCTTAGCAAAACTACTTAGCCTTTTGAATTTTGGATTTCGCCAAATTTGAAAATAGTTAGCTATATTTTTAGCTTTGAAATGATTTGTCTTGAGAAAATGTTTTGCCAAATAGCTAAGTTTAGAGTACAATATAACTAAGTCTAGTTAAAATAGTCTTTTAAAAAAATAGGAGTATTTGAATTTTCAATAAAAGGATTTGTTTAGAAGTTATAAAATATGAAGTCACTTAATAAAAACTTTTAAACGGTTACAAAAAGTTGACTAGATTTGAAAATAATTGAATATTCACTACATAGATAAGTTTTCTTAAAAATTGTAATTAAGTTTTGAATACCCATTTTGAAGAACATTTGATACTAAGGAAATATTTAGTTTTAGGACAAAGGGAGTAGCAGTAGTTTGTTTTCTAATCCAAGCATGAGTCAAATTAAATTATTGAGTTTAATTTGATTAAGTATCAGAGCCTTTAAAATAATCAGGTAACGTAATTTGATTAGAACCTTAAGTACTATCATGCTTGACCAAAATTAAAACATACTTTTCCCAATTGTCTAACCTTTAGCTACTAGCTGATTGCCTAGAGGGCAGTAGCTTTCACATGGTTAGTCAAGTTAAGTCCTTTTGGTCCAGTTAGAATTGGCTAGAGCTGGAAGACTTGACTTGATTACTCTTTATGATGTGTTTAACGCCCAGACTCATATTGATGCACAAATATAAGCATTCCTGAGTCTAGGCTGTACCCTATGCATCTCACGCCTTTCTAAGTTTTTCAAACACAAGCAAGGTAGACCTAGGTGTTTGTGAGATGCTCTGGTTTTAATCTAGGGGTACATGATGTCTAGGGGGAATACCTAAGCTAAATCCAAATTGAAAAAATCTAACAAAATTGGAGTTTTGAAAACTGTTTCTCCTAGAATTTGAAAAGCAAATGATAACTGAACATTGTCTATTCTACCCAACACATTCCTATTTGTCTTCTAAGTGAGCTAAACTCAAGTTCAGGTAAGGGCTTTGTGAAGATGTCAGCTAGATTGGATTTTGACTCAACATAGTTGAGTGTAATATCACCCTTAGCTACATGATCCCTTACAAAATGGTGCTTCACTTCTATATATTTAGTCCTTGAGTGATGAATTGGATTTTTCGTTAAATTTATGGAACTTATATTATCAATCGAGATTTTTGTGTTATGATAGTTCAGTTGATAGTCTTTAAGAGTGTGCATCATCCAAAGTAATTGAGATGTGCATTCACCTAAGGCTATATATTCAGCTTCAGTGGTAGATAAAGCAACACAATGTTGCTTTCTACTTGACCAGCTTACTAGGCACTGTCCTAGAAATTGACAACTTCCACTTGTGCTTTTTCTATCTAACTTGCATCCGGCGTAATCCGAGTCAGAATAGCCAAGAAGGTCAAAGGTGCAAGTTCTAGGGTACCAGAGTCCTATGTTTAGAGTACCTTTAATATACCTAAGTATTCTTTTAACATAGGTTAAATGTGACTCTTTTGCACAAGATTGGTATCTTGCGCACATACCAACTGCAAATAATATGTCGGGTCGGCTTGCAGTTAGGTAAAGCAAGCTTCCTATGGCACTCCTATAGTACTTTGGATCTACTGGTTTTCCCTCAGGGTCAGAGTCTATGTTAATGTTGGTTGCCATTGGAGTATTTATTATTTTTGAATTTTCCATGCAGAATTTTTTAATTAATTCCTTTGCATATTTAGTTTGATAAATGTATATTCCATCTCTAGTTTGTTTGATTTGTAAACCTAAGAAAAAATTAAGTTCACCAACCATACTCATTTCGAATTCATTTTCCATTAATCTAATAAATTCTTTTAAAAATTTAGAGTTATTTGATCCAAAAATTATATCATCTACATAGATTTGAGCTATGAAGATGTCTTTTTCTACAGTTTTTACAAATAGAGTTGGATCTATTTGACCTTGTTTGAAACCTTTGGATATTAAGTGATTTGATAATCGTTCATACCATGCCCTAGGGGCTTGTTTAAGTCCGTACAAGGCCTTTTTTAACTTAAATACATGATTAGGATATCCTAAGTCCTCAAATCCTGGGGGTTGGCTTACATATACTTCCTCCTTAATAAATCCATTTAAGAATGCTGACTTGACATCCATTTGGTATAGTTTAAATCCTTTGTTTGCTGCATAGGCTAACAACATTCTAATGGATTCGAGTCTAGCTACTGGGGCATAGGTTTCATCATAATCCAAACCTTCAACTTGGCTAAATCCTTTAGCTACAAGCCTAGCCTTATTTCTAATTATTTCGCCTTGATCATCTAGCTTGTTTCTAAATACCCATTTTGTATCGATTATTGATTTATTTGAGGGTTTAGATACAAGTTCCCAGACTTGATTTCTCTCAAATTGGGCTAACTCTTCCTGCATAGCTATGATCCAGTCCGGGTCAGGTAGTGCTTCTTCTATTGTTTTTGGTTCGATTTTAGAGATCAGGGCAATCTGACTGTGGATTCTATAGGAGGATCTAGTTCTGACTCCTAGATTTGGATCACCCAAAATTTGATCAGATGGGTGAGAGGTACTGGCCCTAGTTGGTCTTATAGATGGGTCAGGGGCTGGTTCCTCTGGTTTATTAAGATTTGGTTGAGTTTCATCATCTTCTATATTTCTTGGATCAATATCAACATTCTCATTTATATTTGGTAGCTTATTTTCTTCATCAAATATTATATTAGTTGTTTCTTCAACTTTTAGGGTGTTCTGATTGTAGACTCTATAGGCTCGACTATTTGAGGAGTATCCTAAAAATATTCCTTTGTTAGATTTGGGTGTGAATTTTCTTAAATAATCTTTAGTATTTAAAATGTGAACTTTACATCCAAATATTTTTAAATAATTTAAGTTAGGAATTTTATGATAATATAGTTCATAAGGGGTTTTCTTGTGAAATTTGTTGATCAAAATTCGGTTTTGAATATGATTTGCAGTATTTATTGCTTCTGCCCAAAATTGGTGATTCAAATTATATTCATTTAACATGGTTCTAGCGGCTTCTTGTAGAGTTCTATTTTTACGTTCCACCAGACCATTTTGTTGAGGGGTTCTAGGACATGAAAATTCATGTTGGTATCCATTTATTTTACAAAATTGGGTAAATTTATGATTTTCAAATTCCCCTCCGTGATCACTTCTTATTCTTTTAATTTTAGTATCTTTTTCATTTTCTATTAATTTACAAAAGTTACTAAATATTTCATAGGTTTCATCTTTGGTCTTTAGGAATTTTACCCATGAAAATCTAGAATAGTCATCAATTATTACTAAGCAATACTGGTTCTTGCTTAGTGACTTAGCTCCATGTGAATCAAATAAGTCAAGGTGAAGGAGCTCAAGTAAGGAACTGGTTCTTTCGAGATTTGTTGGTTTGTGTGTTGACTTAGTTTGTTTTCCCTGTTGACAAGCATTACAGATTGAATTTTCAATGAATTTTAGTTTTGGTAAACCTCTAACTAGACCATTATGACTCATTTTTGAAATGAGTCTAGTGTGAGTGTGACATAATCTTCTGTGCCACAAATCAGTTTCCTCTTCTTGTGTTAGAAAGCACTTTGTTGAGGATGTCGGTAGATTAATTGAATACATATTATTTGTCCTAGGTCCCTTAAGTAAGATTTCAGGATTTTCAATGTTTTTAACTAAACACCTGGTTTTGTCAAAAGTTACTAAGTATCCGCTATCACACAATTGACTTATACTTAGTAAATTAAACTTGAAATTTTCAACTAAAAGGACTTTTCGAATAATAAAATCGGAGTTGAGTTCGATATTACCTCTTCCGATTACCTTAAGTTGACCTTCGTTACCGAATGCAACTGATCCTAAGTTCTTGTACGTGAGTTTAGTAAACTTCGACTTATCTCCAGTCATGTGTCTGGAGCAGCCACTATCCAACATCCATTGATCCAATTCCTACATAGGAAGTGGTTGAATTGTTTTAATGGATTGAAGTAAACTTGTTAGAGATAGATTTGCAAGAGTTTTGAATTTTGAAATAATTTTGAGTTTAAAAATAATTTTGAATTTGAGTTTTTAAAATTAAGTTTTAAAATAATTTAAGTTTTTTTTTTTTTAAATAATTTTGAAATTGAGTTTTAAAATTAAGTTTTAAAATAATTTTGAAATTAAGTTTTAAAATTAAGTTTTAAAATTAAGTTTTAAAATAATTTTGAAATTGAGTTTTAAAATAAGTTTTAAAATAATTTTGAAATTGAGTTTTAAAATAAGTTTTAAGATAATTTTGAAATTAAGTTTTAAAATTAAGTTTTAAAATAATTTTGAAATTAAGTTTTAAAATTAAGTTTTAAAATAATTTTGAAATTAAGTTTTAAAATAATTTTGAAATTGAGTTTTAAAATTAAGTTTTAAAATAATTTTGAAATTAAGTTTTAAAATAATTTTGAAATTAAGTTTTAAAATTAAGTTTTAAAATAATTTTGAAATTGAGTTTTAAAATTAAGTTTTAAAATAATTTTGAAATTGAGTTTTTTTTTTTAAATAATTTACTAATGAATGTTATTACTTAGTCATCTCACCCGATCTAAATTTTCAATCAGGGAATCCTATGATTGATGTGAGATGATTTATTGTTGAATTCAGGATTTTGGTTTAACTTGTGTTAGATTCAGGTTTAGCTTTGGGTTCAACAATAAACTTCTGGGCTATGGTGAGTCACAAGGAGCTCATTAAAGTAACCATGCCTTCGAGGTTTTCCAAATAGTCCTACCCATTGAATTTAATACCAATCCTTGGTCTAACTAGTCAGGATCCATTTAGGGGTAGCTTCGGTCAGTTCCACTTGGCCAAATGCACCAGGTCGAAGCCATATCTTCCTAGACATGCGATGCCCAAGCTTCCCTAACGTACTATCATCCAAAAATTTCACCAGTATCTAACCTTAATTACCCTGCCGGGTAATCTACTCTTGTTTTACCCATTTCGGGTAGATTAGGTTCAGTTACCCTGCCGGGTAGTTTAGTTGGGGGTGCCAGCGAGTCTGGATCCCTCATCTTTATTTTGAGTTTTACTTTCGAATTTTGAATTTAATTTTGAATTTTGAATTTTGAATTTAATTTTAATTTTGAATTTAAATTTAATTTAATTTTAATTTCGAGTTTTTAAATTTAATTTAATTTTAATTTCAAATTTTAAATTTAATTTAATTTTAATTTCAAATTTTAATTTAATTTAATTTTAATTTCAAATTTTAATTTAATTTAATTTTAATTTTAAATTTTAATTTAAATTCTTAGGATTGTTTTTCTTTTTGCTCCCCCTGGATCATGGCCTCGATATGGTTTATCGAGGTAGTATATTTGATCCTTTGGAACCCAGTATTGTCCAAGTCCAACTTGATTAACCAAGTTAGACTTGGAGACCCATGCTTGGACTGTTTTATTACTTTGTTTGTTTATTAATGATATATAAGATTTATATTTACTTTTGTAACCCAGCCCAGTTCTGTTGTAGATGACTCTTTGTGTCCCAAGAATCAAGTCCAAATTCTTGGAGCCCAAAGTAAACCGTTCTAAGGTATTTTCTAAATCTTTAACCCGATGTGTTAGACTTGAATTTTCTTCCTCAAGTTTTTGAACTTGAGTTGGAAATTCAGTCTGACTCTGGTCAGGTAAGGGTTTGGTGTTAGCCACTTCTTTAAGGACACTTACTTCCTTTAGAAGTGACTTAACCTTCAGGTTTGACTTAGCTAATTTGCGCAATAAATAGCTAACTAAAATGTTCAACCGGGAGATACTTACAGCGGGGTCTGGACCTTCGGAAACGGATTCGGATCCGTGGCTTTGCTCGGACTCTGCCTCAGACTCGCTCTCGCATCCGGATTCGACGACTTGGTCCCGGGCCATTAATGCAAGTAGACTCGTTTGTTCGAGCTCGTCGTCGTCGTCCTCCGATGTAGATTCGTCCCATGTTGCCTTAAGGACCTTTTTCCTTCTTTGCTTTTTGACCTCCTTCAGGTTAGGGCAGTTGGTTTTGATGTGCCCTTTTTGGTTACACCCGTAGCATGTAACTTCAAACTTCATCTTTGTATTTTGTGGGCCTTCCTTTGATTTTACTGCCTTCTTCAGATCTCTTTTGTCGAATCCTTTCGTCTTGTAGAGCTTCTTCATGAGGTTTACCAGCTCGGTTGTAATGTCACCTCCTTCATCCTCAGAGTCTGGTTCAGTTTCCGATGCTGGTTCGGATCTCCGTCGTGGTTTTGGTTCCCGGGTTCGGCTTGTACCTGCAACCAACGCAATACCTTTCTCGGTTGGCTGTGCATTAGTCTGCTCATGAAGTTCAAATTCACTAAAAAGTTCATCTAGTTTTAAAGAGGATAGATCCTTGGAAACTTTGTAGGCATCTACCATTGATGCCCACAATGTATTCCTTGGAAACGAGTTTAGGGCATACCTTATTACGTCCCGATTTTCTATCTTCTGGCCAATTCCGTGAAGAGAGTTAAGGATGTCTTGTATTCTTGCGTGAAGAGAACTCGCCGTTTCGCCTTCCTGCATTTTTAGATTATATAATTTATTAAGTAAAAGATCTCTTTTACTTACCTTGGTGTCATCAGTGCCTTCGTGGAGTTCGATGAGCTTTTCCCAGAGCTCCTTTGCAGAGGCAAACGGGCCAACTCTGTTGAGTTCTTCCTTGGTAAGACCACACTGAAGGGTGCAGGTAGCTTTGGCGTCGGCTTCTACTTTTTTTATTATAGGAGCGTCCCACTTCTCGCAGGGTGTGGTTTTGCCGTCGTCATCGACTGGCAGTTTCAGTCCCGTCTTTATGATCATCCATGTTTCAAATTGTATCTTTAGATACGTTTCCATTCTTCCCTTCCAGTAGCCAAAATCCTCTCCGGAGAATAGCGGGGGGCGTACAGTGCTGAAACCCTCTTGTTGGGCCATTTATAATATGTAACAACAAAGAAAGACAGAATATGTTCCAAGACTAAGTCTTGGATTAGTAGTGCTGGAATAAGGAATAATAAAGACGAACTCGAGTGGTGTTGCACCTACTTCGAGCAAAAGTCGATTCGAGGGAAACAAAAAATTAGAATATAGCTATAAGGCTAAATTCTAATTCGACTCCGAAAACAAAAAAAACTGCGAAAAATTTGTTTTGAAAGGTGGTTGCACCAATTCAAAACGACCCCGCTCTGATACCAATTGTTGGATCGAGATCGCGCTAGAGGGGGGGGTGAATAGCGCTCGCGGCTATTTTGTTCGACTATCGGAATTGTAAAACGTTCGTAGAGTAATTAAAGCAGCGGAATAAAAGAAACAAACACAAGAACACAGTCGTTTACTTCGTTCGGAGCCTAGGTCGACTCCTACTCGAAGGCCCGCGATCCTTGATCGCTTTCCGTGGGCAACAACTATAATTTCGTATGGATATTACAGATGAATTACAAAATGTAACTATAATTAAAATTATACCGACAACAGTAGTAGAAAGGTAATCTGAGCTCCGGGTCGTCGGAATATTGCAACAGCACTTCGGAAGCAGCACTAGAGCAGACCACAGCAGAATGGAAGCTTGTGAATTATTGTTCAGAGCTGCTGGTCGAGACCTCTTATAAAGAGGGTTCAAGGCGCCTTACACTGTTCATCAAGGCGCCTTGAACGAGCCGAGTCACCCGCGTGGATCAGCACTGACCTGGTCGAACTCTATCTGGTTCAAGGCGCCTTCATCCTATCCAAGGCGCCTCCAACCTCCGGTCCAAGGCGCCTTGAACTCCATCCAAGGCGCCTCCAGTCAGCTGCGCTGGCCTTTTCCTGACCCGAGGCGCCTAAGCTCCATGGAGGCGCCTCGGACTCATCCAAGTTGTAACTTGCTCCTTTGTTCCTGCAAAACGTGTTAGTCCCACAACACATACCGCAAAACAAAGTTAGCATAGTACACATAAAATAAAGTATAGACAGCCTCCGGACCGTCTGAATCTGACTTGTTCTCGACCGAAACCCTAGGTCGACTCGACGCCTACTGCCTCTACGGGAACGCGCCTCACCTACTCCACTGTGAGATTTACAGCCGACGATCCTCGATCGACCGACTTTGCTCGGCACTCGATGCTTCCTTTCTGAACATCCGCTCACGCGGCCTCAGACTTTCACCGGTTCATGACACGGATTTTCCACCTAGGGTTACCACCCCTAGGACTTTTGCCCGAAGCCATCGACCGCCAAGACTTTCCGTGACAGGGTTACCACCCCCTATGACCTAGGGTTACCACCCCCTAGGGTTTTACCTTGCCTAACAACAGTTAGGACTTTCCTGAAACACTCAGCAAAAGCTGTCAGATAACAACGCACCTTAACTTTGAATCCTTTGCCATTATCAAAACTTAGGTTCGATCGTCGGATGCTTCCCGCACCAACAAATAGAAGGTAGTAGTGCAGGAGGGGTTGTTACAATTGTGGAAACACTAGCGGTTGAAGGGCTGACAATGGGAGAAGATCTCCGGCAAGGTGTTCATTTCGCTCGAGGCCTATAAGCCAAGGGAGGCAAGGCCAATGCCAAGGATGTAGAAGGCACAGGAGAGATAGCGGCCATCTCAGAAGCAGGAGCAGGAGAAGCTGAAACAGTAGAAGAAGAAGAGATAAGCAGACCAGGCCTCATCATTCGAAGAGCAGGATTGGAGATGATATTGGTGGGAGTCATCGGTGCTTTACCTCTTTCAAAATAAATAGGCGCCGGAACAAGAGGAGTTTGTACAAAGGTACCAAAGAAATCACCAAAGGGAGAATCCTTGGTAAGATTTGGCTTTTTAACTAAAGTGACAAAAGGCTCTTCTTCTTCCTCTTCCATGAGTGCGACACCCTCTGCTTGTTGTTCTTCTTCAGAAATCAAGCCCAAGGTAGAGGGATTGGGATCAGATTGGCGAGCCAGTAACCATTGTTCTCCAAGATTATTGATAAAGGACTTGGTCATAGCAGAATTCCTGTACATAAGAGCCGGAAGAATAGCGTCACCTGAAAAACAGAGTATAAACATCACGGTTATAGAGATATACTAATCAGCAAAGGCGAAGTAAAATAATTATACTCACCAAAGGAACTATCCAAAGGAGTATTAATGTTGCCTATCCCAAAGGGAAACATTAAGCCCTCTTCAATTAGATGCGGTAAACTGAATTTCGCTCCCCACAGTTTAGGCAAGGCAGAGGCCACAGAAGGATCATTGAGAAGACCTTGAGTGTCAAGAAGCGAGGGCAGATCATGTATCCAATAAATAGGAAAAGTAGGAAGGAGATTAAACTCTCTAACATCGGGTAAGGGAGGCAAGAAAGACTTCCAAGCATGAGACCAAGGAATAGGTCCCGGAAACTTTAAAAAGAAAAAACGAGATTTCCAGGCTTTGAGAGACGATGACATATCTCCAAAAAGGACCATTTTAGTTCTCGATTGGAATAAGAAGACATCAGGTTCCGAAAGCTTGGGGTAGGAAAATATGAAGAAATTTTGAGGAGTAGGGGGAATATCTTGTAGACGAAACAACATATAAGTGCCGCATAGATAACGAAAGGCATTTGGAGCAAATTGTTGCAAAGGAATATCAAAATATCGACTTATTTCAATTAAGAAAGGAGGAATGGGGAACCTTAAGCCCCCTATCAACTGATCCCTGAAAAAAGTCACGCAGTTATCAGGGGGATGATGAGGTCGATCAGTCGGTGCTGGGAGTATGATTTTATATTCCTTAGGAATTTCATATTGACGACGGATGGATAATCTAGCATTCTTATCAAAGATAGAAGACATATGGACATACCAAGGAGCAATCGCTTCTTCAGCCATGGACAAAGGTATGGGCTAGAGCAATAAAAGTATTACTTACTGAAGACAAGAAAAGGGATTGTCGTGCAACGACGAGCATGAAGACTGGTTGAAGACAGCAACAGGAAAAGAGCTTTAGAGAAGGAAAAAGGAAGGACGAGGTTTAAAGAGGAGACGAAAGGTTTAGGGTTTGGAAAATTCCAGATGGTCGTCAGATTAGGACGTTGGTAGCTCAGCAGACGCTGAGGATCGCAATAGAAGGACAAAAGGCCTATGTGACGTGGTGATCAGAAAAGGCATGTGTCAGGTCATCATAAAAAAGGGAGGGGCATTTATATCAGACGTGACGAATCGGATCGCGATGGGGGTTGGTAGTGCCTCGAACATTCTCTCACCCGAAGGAGAGCCAATCACCAGTTCAGAAACCTCGAAAGAAAATGTGATCGACTGGGCATAATAAAATAAAAAGGACTAAACTTTTTGACCCTACCCAGGCTAAAGACAAGAATATTTTAAGAGTAAAAGTTTAGAAGAGTGACAAATGTTAATCTGTCAGTGCAGAATATGACTTAGTATTTATTGAAAATATTTTTATTAACGAGGGCAAGTGTGGCTATGTTGGATAAACATGATATTGACTTCAGTCAATAAGACAACATCAGTTGATATAACATTGGTTATAATATCAAACTATACAAATAGTTAAAATAACCTTAGCTATGATAAATGATATATAGGATACATGAAGAAATGATGAACACAACACCACATTGTAAATGATAGAAGGATTCCATAAAAGCCTTTGATTAGATACAAAATTTGTCTTTACACTTAGAATCTGATCAAATACATAGCGTCACATTTCCTTAGGAACAGCCAACCTCAAATAGATAACAAATATTACAAACATAAACTCTTAGGGCACTTAGAAAATTTTAGTCCCACTGGATTCAAACTTACCATGGAGCAGAGATAGAAATAGCCCACTTCGTCCGAGCTTGTCAAGGCTCAAAAGAGGCAATATTTTGCCCAAGACGAAGAAAGCAATAAAAAACAAAAGCTCAAGGGCAACGAGACAGGGAAACATTGATTCATTCCATGATGGAAAAGTAAATGTGAAAACCACTTCCCTTCTCGAGCCGTATGAGCTCAACAAGTGAAGCAACCAATTTTAGCCCAAGGGTAACATGTGTTGTGCCCTTCACACAACACCCCTGGGTCATTTGGCTGCCCCTCTATAAGTAGGAAAAATTTCTCTGAAGTTTCTTGGGTCCTTCAGAGTACCTGCATCTTTGGATAGAAGATTTCCAATGCCGCTGATCATGTCTGCAAGATACGGGAGCCACTGATCATGTCTGTAATTCCCTACGAGGACAGTCCGCCTTCCAATGCCCTGACTGCATCTTTGGATGCAAGATTTCCAATGCCGCTGATCATGTCTGCAATTTCTCGTAGGCAAGTGCTTCACCTGCACCTGCGTCGGGTTTCCTGGAACCCCTGCAGGGAATTGCAGACATGATCAGTGGCTCCCGTATCTACACAGCAGGTGCTGGTAGATAACACCGCTAAACATGTTTCAACAACTAGAGCATGAGATATACCTTTGTTGTTCTGATTCCTACGAGGACAGTCCGCCTTCCAATGCCCTGACTGCTTGCAGATGAAGCACTTGCCCTTCGGCTTCTTCACTCCAGCTTGAGATCATTTACTTCTTTGCTGAACCAGCTTGTTTCTTCTTCTTCTTTCCTCTCGGTTTAGAAGTAGAACCATTTTCAGCATAGTGAATTTGAGAATTGTGACGAAATAATCCTTCTGCCGCTTGAAGTTCTGTCAATAGTTCCCCTAATGAATAAATCCTCTTATTCATATTATAGTTCAGGCGGAACTGCTCAAAACTTCTAGGTAGCGTTTGGAGGATCATATCGATCTGGGTTTCCCCATCAATTTCTCCTCCAAGGATCTGTATCTTGTTCAGATAAGCCATCATCTTTAGGATATGATCCCTTACAGGAGTACCCTCTTGCATGGTGGCTGTCATTATCTTTCTCATAGCTTCTTGTCTAGAAGCCCTATCCTGATGACCAAAGAGTTCCTTGAGATTGTTCATAATATCATAAGCTGTTGGTAAATCTTTATGTTGATGTTGCAATACATTTGACATTGAAGCCAAAATGTAACACCGCGCCATCTCATCTGCCTTTACCCATCTCTTATGATATTCAATCTCCTCTTGGGTAGATTCACCAGTGGGTGCATCAGGACAAGGTTCAGTCAGTACAAATTTATAGCTTTCAGCAGTAAGGACAATGTCCAGGTTCCTTTTCCAATCTATTTTAATTAGGTCCAGTAAGTCTATTCTGTTGTAGTATGATGGACAGTGGGTTGAAAGTCATCCTAAGAATCACAAATAACTTTTGGTCAGAACTCTAAATTTAGAATAATATTGATTCCTCAAACAATACTATTTTAAATTAACCAACACCTCAAAACACCGTGAATTTTGTATGCCACGTTAGTGTGGACGTATACAAATTCAACATTTGTAAAAGAAGGGTTTTCACCCATTAATTTTATTATCTTGTCAACCTAACTTTTGACAAATAAAATTAATAGTTGGTATCATTTGGTCACATAAATAATAGCAGTGACTCCGATGGGGAGGATACTATTAGATGTGTCTAAGTGTATACCATTACTTGACACTAAGTCCATTAATAAGATTATGCCCCTTCCGTTGGGGAAGATCACACGCTCTTAATTAACTTCCTATAGTCATCCAAAAATAGAAGTTTGTTCTAGTGATTCGCAAACAAGCTCATCCGTTATGGAGGAAGGCACTCAGAGCCAACGCGCAAGTTTGTTTGCATCACTTACAAACCAGTAATGGAGACCATGAGATTTATTGAAAAATCCCTCTCCCACTTAGTTATCTATAAATGAGGAATTTTAACTATGCTAGCCTAATAAACTTGTAAACTAACATGAACACACAGCACAATATAAAAGCAATAAATAGAAAATCTAATTTTCAACTATTATGGCTTTTATATCTAGTTGTCCTCCGTGTGTTGTCATCCCAAGCTGCTGCCATATTTGGCCACCGCTACCGGGTCTAGCTGTCGCATCCATCTTGCTCCTAGTGTTCCGCTGCGCCTCTGGTCCTTAGAAGGTTCCACGCTTTGCAAGATTTGATCCGCGACATAAATAGAATTTTACATTTTTGATCCTATATTCCATAAAAGGAATGTACATGTATCTAGATCAAAAATAAAATCCTAATAAAACTAAATACAGCTCAGTATTTTAATACAATCATGCACACACATATAAATGCCCTTGACATGTCCAAGGGTCCAATCACACACATAATAACTAAAAGCCATAATAGTTGGATCCTGCATCCACAAAGTTAGCACATCCTACTATTAACCTGCCTAAATTATGTATGACATGTGCATAATTAACCTAATACCAAATACACAGAGGCAAAACCCTAGCTCTGATACCAATTGTTGGTTGCTACTCGGAAAACCTAGAGGTTCCACTGTACAAAAATTTTGTACAAAGGTCTGAACCTTTTCCTAGCTACCATGTGTTCTTTTAAATTAAATTTTGGATCGCCTGCGGAACTTAACACTTTTGATCCAAAATTTAATCTATTTGTTCTTTTAGGTTTTGACTTGGATCTCCTGCGGAACTTAACACGTTCGACCTAAATCACCTTAAGTTATTAATTCCATTAAATATTAATTTCCATAATTGGTTCCCAGTACTGACGTGGCGAGGCACACGGCCTTCTTGGATATGGGAGCAACCACCACCGACTAGACAAAACCTTTTATAGAAATCTAATATTTAATTTCCTAAAATAACTTTAGGTTAACCAAAAAGAACAATCAAATCACAAGGAAAATAAAAACAAAAGAACACTATATCGAAAACAAATTCGAAACACTAGAATCGTAAGCCTCTTGTATTTGGTATTATTTCCATAAATAACTAGTATGATGTGG
The DNA here is from genome assembly GCF_018446385.1 of Zingiber officinale. NCBI lineage: Eukaryota > Viridiplantae > Streptophyta > Magnoliopsida > Zingiberales > Zingiberaceae > Zingiber > Zingiber officinale. The sequence goes on along the minus strand of NC_056002.1, from coordinate 93,643,577 downwards.
AAAGAAAAATTACTAGTTATACCTTGTAGAAAAACCTCTTGATCTTCTACCGTATTCCTCTTCTAACCTCGGACGTTGTGTGGGCAATGATCTTCCGAGACGAGAAACCACCAATCACCTTCTTCTCCTCCTAGCTAGGTTCGGCCAACAAAGAGGAAGCTTCACCAAGGAAGAAAATCAAAACACTAACCAAGCTCCAAGAGATGCTAGCTTTCTCTCCTTCTTCTTCTTCTTCTCCGGGTAGTATCCGGCCACCACAAGAGCTCCAATGGAAGAGGGAGATTCGGCCACCACAAGAGGAAGAGAGGGAGAGGATGGCCGGCCACACCAAGGAACAAAAGAGGGAGAGAAATAATAGATGTTGTATCTCATGAAGGCACCCTCACCCCTTCTTTTATATTCCTTGGCCTAGGCAAATTAGGAAATTTAATTACAATAAAATTTCCTCAATTTCCTTGACATGATTTAATTGAGAAAAATAAAATAAAATTTCCCAATTAAATCTACATTGGCCGGCCACATCATTGGAGAACAAATTGGACAAGTTTCAATCAACAATTAAAACTTCCTAATTTGTTTCCGGAAATTTTAAAATTAAAATTTCTCTTCAAAAATCTCTTCATGGTTGTTAAAAGGAAATTTCTATAATTTTAATTTTATCAACATGTGAATAATTTTAAAGGGAAAATAAAATATCTCACCAATCTACAAATAAGGAAAGAGATCTAATCTCTTTCTTTAATCTTTTGTAGATTTTTTATAAGAGAGATATTTTAATTTAAATTCTCTTTAATAAATTATTTCTTCCACATAATAAAAATTAAAATTAAAATTCCTTTTAATTTATTTTGGCCGGCCCCACTAGCTTGGGTTCAAGCTAGGGTCGACCACCCAATCTTATACCTAGGCCGGCCCTAGCTTGTTTCCCAAGCTAGCTTGGCCGGCCCCTATTGGGTGGGTATAGAAGGTGGGTATAGAACTCTATAAATAAGAGGCTACGATAGGGACCGAGAGGAGGAATTGGTTTTGGTCTCCCGATAAAATTAAGCATCCCGTGTTCACCCCGAACACACAACTTAATTTTATCAATAATAATTCATTCCACTAGAGAACTATCATTGAACTACCGCACCAATCCCAAATTATATTTTTGGGCTCCTTCTTATTATGAGCGTGTTAGTCTCCCTGTGTTTAAGATATCGAATGCCCACTAATTAAGTGAGTTACTGACAACTCATTTAATTAATATCTAAGTCCAAGAGTAGTACCACTCAACCTTATCGTCATGTCGGACTAAGTCCACCTGCAGGGTTTAACATGACAATCCTTATGAGCTCCTCTTGGGGACATTATCAACCTAGTATCTCTAGGACACAGTTTCCTTCTATAATCAACAACACACACTATAAGTGATATCATTTCCCAACTTATCAGGCTTATTGATTCATCGAACTAAATCTCACCCTTTGATAAATTAAAGAAATAAATATCAAATATATATGCTTGTTATTAAATTAGGATTAAAAGCACACACTTCCATAATAACTGAGGTCTTTGTTCTTTATAAAGTCAGTATAAAAGAAACGACCTCAAATGGTCCTACTCAATACACTCTAAGTGTACTAGTGTAATTATACAGTCAAGATAAACTGATACCTAATTACACTACGACTTTCTAATGATTTGTTCCTTTCCATTTTGGTCGTGAGCTACTGTTTATAATTTATAAGGTACTGATAACATTATCTTCTGCATGTGACACCACATGCTATGTTATCTTCAATATAAATTAATTGAACAACTACAAACAAACGTAGATAATTTGACCAAATGTGATTCTTTATTCAAAACAAATGTTTACAAAAGCTTAGGCTTTCAGTATACACTCCAACAATCTCCCACTTATACTAATGACTAAGCTGCCATATCTTCTACCATACATCTGATTCCCATTCCCTCCACATGCCGATCGAAAGCTTTCGCCGGAAGGGCCTTAGTGAAAGGATCTGCCAGGTTATCTGCTGATGCAATCTTGGCGATGACAACTTCTCATCGCTTCACGATATCTCGTATCAGGTGGTACTTGCGCTCTATATGTTTACTTGCCTTATAAGCACGTGGTTCCTTCGAGTTTGCAACTGTACCGCTATTATCACAATAAATTGTGATGATTTTGGTCAAACCAGGAATCACATCTAAGTCCATTAGAAAGTTCTTGAGCCATACTGCTTTTTTAGCTGCCTTAGAGGCTGCTACATACTCAGCTTCCATGATTGAGTCAGAAACGCATTTATGCTTAACACTCCTCCATGAAATGGCTCTACCTCCTAAAGTAAACACATAGCCTGATGTAGACTTACTGTTATCCCTATCTGATTGGAAATCTGAATCCGTGTAACACATCGTCCGCTTGGTAAACTAGCATATAATCTCTAGTCCTTCTCAGGTACTTTAATATATGCTTTACCGCAGTCCAATGTCCTTGTCCAGGGTTACTCTGATATCTGCTGACCATGCCCACGGCAAAACAGATATCAGGTCTCGTACATAACATTGCATACATTAGGCTTCCTACAGCCGAAGCATAAGGAACTGATTTCATGTCCTCTATCTCTTTTGATGCCTTTGGAGACATCTCTTTAGATAGAGCTACTCCATGTCTAAAAGGTAAGAAACCTTTCTTGGAATTCTGCATGCTAAAACGAGCAAGTATTGTATCTATATATGAAGCTTGGGACAGACACAACATTCTTTTCTTACGATCCCTTATAACTTTGATCCCAAGAATGTGTGCATAATCTCCTAAGTCCTTCATATCAAATTGTTTAGACTACCATACCCTTACGTCTAATAATACCTTGACATTGTTGCCAATTAACAAAATATCATCTACGTATAGTACAAGAAATATCACCACGTTTTCGTTACACTTCTTATATACACAAGACTCATCCGGACTTTGAATAAATCCATATGACTGGATTACTTCATTAAACCGGATGTTCCAAGATCTTGAAGCTTGCTTTAGTCCATAAATGGACCGATTGAGCTTGCACACTAGATGCTCTTTGCCTTTTTCAATGAACCCTTCTGGTTGCTTCATATGGATGTTCTCTTCAAGACTTCCATTAAGGAAAGCTGTCTTGACATCCATTTGCCAAATCTCATAATCCATATGAGCAGCAATGGATAAAAGTATCCAGATAGACTTAAGCATGGCTACCGGTGAAAAGGTTTCCTCATAATCGATTCCCTCTTTCTGAGTGTACCCTTTCGCAACAAGCCTAGCTTTGAAAGTTTCTACCTTCCCGTCTGTCCCTCTTTTCCTTTTGTAGATCCACTTGCATCCAACGGCTTTTACACCATCAGGTGGTTCTACAAGCTCCCAGACCTTATTAGAGTACATAGACTCTATTTCAGAATTCATTGCCTTTTGCCAAGATGCTACATCTATATCTTGGAGTGCTTCGTCATATGTTCGTGGATCAGGTTCATGTTTACCCGAGATCAAGTTCGAAGACTCCCCAAAAAACATGAATCTTTCAGGCTGCCTTACAACCCTCCCACTACGACGAGACACTGTCTGTGGTTGTGTATCATGTGTGACACGTGTTGCAGTCTCTTGTGGTACTTCATCTTGTACTGTTGGTACTGAAGTAGACGTGTCCTCTCTAAGTTCTTCTAAAATAATTTTACTATCGGGCTTGTGATCCATTATATAGTCTTCTTCTAAAACCGAGCATTGGTGCTAACAATGACCTTCGGTCTTTAGGACTATAAAATAAACCACCTTTCGCCTTTGGGATATCCTACAAACACGCGAACTTCAGTACGAGATTCTAACTTATCAACATCTGGTTTCAGACATGTGCCGGACTACCCCAAATCCGAATATGTCTTAGACTGGATTTTCGCCCATTCCACAATTCTATGGGAGTAGAAGAGACCGATTTAGAAGGTACTAAGTTCAGAACGTATATTGTCATTTTCAGAGCATATCCCCAAAACGAATTGGTAATTCTCGAATAACTCATCATCGATCTAACCATCTCCATAAGAGTCCTATTCCTTCGTTCTTCTACACCATTCTGTTGGGGTGTTCCAGGTGCAGTAATTGGGATTGAATCCCACCTCGATAAGTAATTCCTAAACTCTCCTAAGAGGTATTCGTCACCACGATCAGATCGTAGTGTCTTGATACTTTTTCCTAATCGTTTCTCCACATCAGCCTTGTATTCTTTGAACTTATCAAAGCACTCGGACTTGCGGCGCATTAGGTAAATGTATCCGTATCTTGAATAATCGTCTATGAAAGAGACAAAATATTTAAAACCTCCTCTTGCTTGGACAGACATAGGACCACACAAATCAGAGTGAACCAATTATAACACTTCTTTGGCTCTATACCCCTTGGCCTTGAACGGCCTCTTGGTCATTTTTCCTTCTAAGCAGGATTCACAAGTTGGAAAATTTTCCAACTCTAATGAACTCAAAAGTCCATCGGCTATAAGCCTCTGAATCCTATTTAAGTTAATATGACCAAGCCTTAGATGCCAAAGATATGCTTGGTTCATTTCCGAAATTAGAAGATGAGTTATAAATTTTCATGTTTTGCTTTGTGGAAGAAATTGGATTTAAAGTATACAAATTGCCAACTAATGCACCAGAACAGATAATCACTTTATTTCTTTTAACAACTACATCGTTATTGAAAGAAACTGAATATCCATCTAAAAACAGTTTAGAAACTGAAATTAAATTCTTTCTAAAACTGGGTACATAAAGACAATTTCTTAAAATCAAATTTCTATTTCTACTAAAAGATAAGTAGACGTCTCCCACTGCAACAGCCGCCACCTTAGTAGCATTGCCCATGTAGACGGTAATCTCACCTTCAGTTAGTCGTCGGGTTTCCTGGAACCCCTGCAGACATGATTAGTGGCTCCCGTATCTACACACCAGGTGCTGGTAGATAACACCGCTAAACATGTTTCAACAACTAGAGCATGAGATATACCTTTGTTGTTCTGATTCCTACGAGGACAGTCCGCCTTCCAATGCCCTGACTGCTTGCAGATGAAGCACTTGCCCTTCGGCTTCTTCACTCCCGCTTTAAGTCACTTTCTTTGCTGAACCAACTTGTTTCTTCTTCTTCTTTCCTCTCGGTTTAGAAGTAGAACCATTTTCAAGATAGTGAATTTGAGAATTGTGACGAAACAATCCTTCGCGCTTGAAGTTCTGTCAGTAGTTCCCCTAATGAATAAATCCTCTTATTCATATTATAGTTCAGGCGGAACTGCTTGGAGGATCATATCGATCTGGGTTTCCCCATCAATTTCTCCTCCAAGGATCTGTATCTCGTTCAGATAAGCCATCATCTTTAGGATATGATCCCTTACAGGAGTACCCTCTTGCATGGTGGCTGTCATTATCTTTCTCATAGCTTCTTATCTAGAAGCCCTATCCTGATGACCAAAGAGTTCCTTGAGATTGTTCATAATATCATAAGCTGTTGGTAAATCTTTATGTTGATGTTGCAATACATTTGACATTGAAGCCAAAATGCAACACCGCGCCATCTCATCTGCCTTTACCCATCTCTTATGATATTCAATCTCCTCTTGGGTAGATTCACCAGTGGGTGCATCAGGACAAGGTTCAGTCAGTACAAATTTATAGCTTTCAGCAGTAAGGACAATGTCCAGGTTTCTTTTCCAATCTATGTAATTAGGTACAGTAAGTCTATTCTGTTGTAGTATGATGGACAGTGGGTTGAAAGTCATCCTAAGAATCACAAATAACTTTTGGTCAGAACTCTAAATTTAGAATAATATTGATTCCTCAAACAATACTATTTTAAATTAACCAACACCTCAAAACACCGTGAATTTTGTATGTCACGTTAGTGTGGACGTATACAAATTCAACATTTGTAAAAGAAGGATTTTCACCCATTAATTTTATTATCTTGTCAACCTAACTTTTGACAAATAAAATTAATAGTTGGTATCATTTGGTCACATAAATAATAGCAGTGACTCCGATGGGGAGGATACTATTAGATGTGTCTAAGTGTATACCATTACTTGACACTAAGTCCATTAATAAGATTATGCCCCTTCCGTTGGGGAAGATCACACGCTCTTAATTAACTTCCTATAGTCATCCAAAAATGGAAGTTTGTTCTAGTGATCCGCAAATAAGCTCATCCGTTATGGAGGAAGGCACTCAGAGCCAACGCGCAAGCTTGTTTGCATCACTTACAAACCAGTAATGGAGACCATGGGATTTATTGAAAAATCCCTCTCCCACTTAGTTATTTATAAATGAGGAATTTTAACTATGCTAGCTGTTGGAGTGTATACTGAAAGCCTAAGATTTGTAAACATTCATTATGAATAAAGAATCACATTTGGTCAAATTATCTACATTTGTTTGTAGTTGTTCAATTAATTTATATTGAAGATAACATAGCATGTGGTGTCACATGCAGAAGATAATGTTATCAGTACCATATAAATTATAAACAGTAGCTCACGACCAAAATGGAAAAGAACAAATCATTAGAAGGTCGTAGTGTAATTAGGTATCAGTTTATCTTGACTGTATAATTACACTAGTACACTTAGAGTGTATTGAGTAGGACCATTTGAGGTCGTTTCTTTTATACTGACTTTATAAAGAAACAAAGACCTCAGTTATTATGGAAGTGTGTGCTCTTAATCCTAATATAATAACAAGCATATATATTTGATATTTATTTCTTTAATTTATCAAAGGGTGAGATTTAGTTCGATGAATCAATAAGCCTGATAAGTTGGGAAATGATATCACTTATAGTGTGTGTTGTTGATTATAGAAGGAAACTGTGTCCTAGAGATACTAGGTTGATAATGTCCCCAAGAGGAGCTCATAAGGATTGTCATGTTAAACCCTGCAGGTGGACTTAGTCCGACATGACGATAAGGTTGAGTGGTACTACTCTTGGACTTAGATATTAATTAAATGAGTTGTCAGTAACTCACTTAATTAGTGGACATTCGATATCTTAAACACAGGGAGACTAACATGCTCATAATAAGAAGGAGCCCAAAAATGTAATTTGGGATTGGTGCGGTAGTTCAATAATAGTTCTCTAGTGGAATGAATTATTATTGATAAAATTAAGTTGTGTGTTCGGGGCGAACACGGGATGCTTAATTTTATCGGGAGACCAAAACCAATTCCTCCTCTCGGTCCCTATCGTAGCCTCTTATTTATAGAGTACTATACCCACCTATACCCACCTTCTATACTCACCTAAAGGGGGCCGGCCAAGCTAGCTTGGGAACAAGCTAGGGCCGGCCTAGGTATAAGATTGGGTGGCCGTCCCTAGCTTGAACCCAAGCTAGTAGGGCCGGCCAAAAATAAATTAAAAAGAATTTTATTTTTAATTTTTATTGTGTGGAAGAAATAATTTATTAAAGAGAATTTAAATTAAATTATCTCTCTTGTAAAATTTACAAAAGATTAAAGAAAGAGATTAGATCTCTTTCCTTATTTGTAGATTGGTGAGATATTTTATTTTCTCTTTAAAAATTATTCACATATTGATAAAATTAAAATTATAGAAATTTCTTTTATTAACCATGTAGAGATTTTTAAAGAGAAATTTTAATTTTAAAATTTCCGAAAATAAATTAGAAAGTTTTAATTGTTGATTGAAACTTGTCCAATTTGTTCTCCAATGATGTGGCCGGCCAATGTAGATTTAATTGGGAAATTTTATTTTATTTTTCTCAATTAAATCATGTCAAGGAAATTGAGGAAATTTTATTGTAATTAAATTTCCTAATTTGCCTAGGCCAAGGAATATAAAAGAAGGGGTGAGGGTGCCTTCATGAGATACAACATCTATTATTTCTCTCCTCTTTGTTCCTTGGTGTGGTCGGCCATCCTCTCCCTCTCTTCCTCTTGTGGTGGCCGAACCTCTCTTTCTTGGAGCTCTTGTGGTGGCGGATACTACTTGGAGAAGAAGAAGAAGAAGGAGAAAGCTAGTCTCTTGGAGCTTGGTTAGTATTTTGGTTTTTCTCCTTGGTGAAGTTTTCTGGGCGAACCTTGCTTGGAGGAGAAGAAGGTGGTTGGTGGTATCTCATCTCGCTCACACAACGTCCGAGATTAGAAGAGGAATACGTAGAAGATCAAGAGGTTTTCTACAAAGTATAACTAGTAATTTTTATTTCCGCATCATGCTAGTTATTTATGGAAATAATACCAAATACAAGAGGCTTACGTTCTAGAATTTCGAATATATTTTTTCGATCTTGTGTTCTTTTGTTTTTTCTTTTCCTTGTGATTTGATTGTTCTCTTTGGTTAACCTAAAGTTATTTTAGGAAATTAAATATTAGCTTTCTATAAAAGGTTTTGTCTAGTCGGCGGTGGTTGCTCCCATATCCAAGAAGGCCATGTGCCTCGCCACGTCAGTACTGGGAACCAATTATGGAAATTAATATTTAATGGAATTAATAACTTAAGGAGACTTGGGTCGAACGTGTAAAGTTCCGCAGGAGATCCAAGTCAAAACCTAAAAGAACAAATAGATTAAGTTTTGGATCAAACGTGTTAAGTTCCGCAGGCGATCCAAAATTTAATTTAAAAGAACACATGGTAGCTAGGAAAAGGTTCAGACCTTTGTACAAAATTTTGTACAGTGGAACCTATAGGTTTTCCGAGTAGCAACCAACACTAGCCTAATAAACTTGTAAACTAACATGCACACACAGCACAATATATAAGCAATAAATAGAAAATCTAATTTTCAACTATTATGGCTTTTATATCTAGTTTTCCTCCGTGTGTTGTCATCCCAAGCTGCTGCCATATTTGGCCACCGCTACCGGGTCTAGCTGTCGCATCCATCTTGCTCCTTGTTCCGCTGCGCCTCTGGTCTTTAGAAGGTTCCACGCTTTGCAAGATTTGATCCGCGACATAAATAGAATTTTACATTTTTGATCCTATATTCCATAAAAGGAATGTACATGTATCTAGATCAAAAATAAAATCCTAATAAAACTAAATACAGCTCCTGCTGTATTTTAATACAATCATGCACACACATATAAATGCCCTTGACATGTCCAAGGGTCCAATCACACACATAATAACTAAAAGCCATAATAGTTGGATCCTGCATCCACAAAGTTAGCACATCCTACTATTAACCTGCCTAAATTATGTATGACATATGCATAATTAACCTAATACCAAATACACAGAGGCAAAACCCTAGCTCTGATACCAATTGTTGGTTGCTACTCGGAAAACCTAGAGGTTCCACTGTACAAAAATTTTGTACAAAGGTCTGAACCTTTTCCTAGCTACCATGTGTTCTTTTAAATTAAATTTTGGATCGCCTGCGGAACTTAACACTTTTGATCCAAAACTTAATCTATTTGTTCTTTTAGGTTTTGACTTGGATCTCCTGCGGAACTTAACACGTTCGACCTAAATCACCTTAAGTTATTAATTCCATTAAATATTAATTTCCATAATTGGTTCCCAGTACTGACGTGGCGAGGCACACGGCCTTCTTGGATATGGGAGCAACCACCACCGACTAGACAAAACCATTTATAGAAATCTAATATTTAATTTCCTAAAATAACTTTAGGTTAACCAAAAAGAACAATCAAATCACAAGGAAAATAAAAACAAAAGAACACTATATCGAAAACAAATTCGAAACACTAGAATCGTAAGCCTCTTGTATTTGGTATTATTTCCATAAATAACTAGTATGATGCGGAAAGAAAAATTACTAGTTATACCTTGTAGAAAAACCTCTTGATCTTCTACCGTATTCCTCTTCTAACCTCGGACGTTGTGTGGGCAACGATCTTCCGAGACGAGAAACCACCAATCACCTTCTTCTCCTCCTAGCTAGGTTCGGCCAACAAAGAGGAAGCTTCACCAAGGAAGAAAATCAAAACACTAACCAAGCTCCAAGAGATGCTAGCTTTCTCTCCTTCTTCTTCTTCTTCTCCGAGTAGTATCCGGCCACCACAAGAGCTCCAATAGAAGAGGGAGATTCGGCCACCACAAGAGGAAGAGAGGGAGAGGATGGCCGGCCACACCAAGGAACAAAAGAGGGAGAGAAATAATAGATGTTGTATCTCATGAAGGCACCCTCACCCCTTCTTTTATATTCCTTGGCCTAGGCAAATTAAGAAATTTAATTACAATAAAATTTCCTCAATTTCCTTGACATGATTTAATTGAGAAAAATAAAATAAAATTTCCCAATTAAATCTACATTGGCCGGCCACATCATTGGAGTACAAATTGGACAAGTTTCAATCAACAATTAAAACTTCCTAATTTGTTTCCGGAAATTTTAAAATTAAAATTTCTCTTCAAAAATCTCTTTATGGTTGATAAAAAGAAATTTCTATAATTTTAATTTTATCAACATGTGAATAATTTTAAAGAGAAAATAAAATATCTCACCAATCTACAAATAAGGAAAGAGATCTAATCTCTTTCTTTAATCTTTTGTAGATCTTTTATAAGAGAGATATTTTAATTTAAATTCTCTTTAATAAATTATTTCTTCCACATAATAAAAATTAAAATTAAAATTCCTTTTAATTTATTTTGGCCGGCCCCACTACCTTGGGTTCAAGCTAGGGTCGGCCACCCAATCTTATACCTAGGCCGGCCCTAGCTTGTTTCCCAAGCTAGCTTGGCCGGCCCCTATTGGGTGTGTATAGAAGGTGGGTATAGGTGGGTATAGAACTCTATAAATAAGAGGCTACGATAGGGATCGAGAGGATGAATTGGTTTTGGTCTCCCGATAAAATTAAGCATCCCGTGTTCGCCCCGAACACACAACTTAATTTTATCAATGATAATTCATTCCACTAGAGAACTATCATTGAACTACCGCACCAATCCCAAATTACATTTTTGGACTCCTTCTTATTTTGAGCGTGTTAGTCTCCCTGTGTTTAAGATATCGAATGTCCACTAATTAAGTGAGTTACTGACAACTCATTTAATTAATATCTAAGTCCAAGAGTAGTACCACTCAACCTTATCGTCATGTCGGAATAAGTCCACCTGCAGGGTTTAACATGACAATCCTTATGAGCTCCTCTTGGGGACATTATCAACCTAGTATCTCTAGGACACAGTTTCCTTCTATAATCAACAACACACACTATAAGTGATATTATTTCCCAACTTATCAGGCTTATTGATTCATCGAACTAAATCTCACCCTTTGATAAATTAAAGAAATAAATATCAAATATATATGCTTGTTATTATATTAGGATTAAGAGCACACACTTCCATAATAACTGAGGTCTTTGTTCCTTTATAAAGTCAGTATAAAAGAAACGACCTCAAATGGTCCTACTCAATACACTCTAAGTGTACTAGTGTAATTATACAGTCAAGATAAACTGATACCTAATTACACTACGACTTTCTAATGATTTGTTCCTTTCCATTTTGGTCGTGAGCTACTGTTTATAATTTATAAGGTACTGATAACATTATCTTCTGCATGTGACACCACATGCTATGTTATCTTCAATATAAATTAATTGAACAACTACAAACAAACGTAGATAATTTGACCAAATGTGATTCTTTATTCAAAACAAATGTTTACAAAAGCTTAGGCTTTCAGTATACACTCCAACAGGAGAATCATACATGAATATACCGAATAGAATAATTCATGATAGAGAATATATATTTTGGCGGGAAATATGCTTTCAACTTGTCTTGCAGGCGCTAAACGACAAAGAAGGTACATCTGGGGTACAAAAAAGATTCCTTAAAAATCATCTTCCCCAAGTACGCAGCTGATGTCATAACGAACTCTAACAAACCGGGGTCCACTTCATGACTACGGAGGTTATATGAAGTGGTATAAAAGGGGGAATCCTCTCCGTTGGCTAGGTAAGTTCACATCTCTAATTCTGGGGCTACTGTTCATCTTCTTTCTTCTTCTTTCCTCGGCATCAAGAGAGATCACTAACTTGAGCGTCGGAGGGCCTAGCCAGGGATTTCCACCCCGGTCTTAGGTCACTGACGATAGTGTTGATTGGTCTCTTGTGCGCAGGGAGCATCGGGAGCTTGAAGGTTCGACTTTCTCCTATTTGGACGGGGATTTCTTCCTACTTATCAGATTTCCTTCGGTGACTCGGGTTTTCTTCCGATCCGCTTTGGGTTTCTCGGGTCGAGGTTTCACCGGCATTATTCTTCGTCATTACAGTGGGTCTCCTTCTTCCGGATCTCCTTCACGGTCAGCTTCTCAGACAGGATCAGTAACAAAGTAAATCATTTGTGCCTCTTCTTTATTTTAGTCTCTTATTTATTATATGCAAGTGTTAGTTTAATTTAGCTTGTAAAGTCCGAGAAAGGTTGTTTTAATTTTACAGTGTTATTCAACCCCCTCTAGCCGGCCGCCCAAGGGTCCTAACAAGTGGTATCAGAGCAAGGTCGTCTCAGAAGGACTAACCGCCGACTGAAGCAAACAACAAATGGTCGGAGTTACTAGCATCTACCCACCAATGTTTGAGGGGGAGTTCATGTTTTGGAAGTGACGAATGGAGGTATTTCTTAAAACAGATTTTAATATTTTATTAATAATGAAATATGGTTACGAAGCACCGAAGACCACAAACGGAGAAGAAATCGAAAAACTCCTTTGGACTAAAAAGCAGTGCGATGATTTTACATCAAATGGTAAGGCTGAATTTCATCTTTTAAGCATACTACCGGTTGAAGATCTCGAAAAAATTGACGACTACTAAAGTGCAAAAGAACTTTGGGAAAAGTTCTTGAAGCTCCATAAAGAACCAAAAGAAGCTGAATCCAACTCCTCGATGGACACTAAGTCATCATCAGAAGAATTTGAAACCAAGGAAATTGCCAGAACAACTCTAATAACCGAGTACCTACCAGAAGATGAAGCAAGCTCATCCTCAATAAACAACAAAAGCATCGATGAAGAGGGAGCATTGTTAGAGGAAAACATTACTATAGGGGGAGCATCAGAAATCAATACGGTAACTCAGGTAAGTAAACTTCCTCCAGAGAAATTATATAAATTTGTGTAAATGCTAAGTAAATCATTGTATAAGAAGAGAACAAAGTATATCAAATCAAAGAAAGAATTTGCATGTCTAAAAGAAGAATTTGAGAAATTAATAGATGAAAATTCAAAATTAAAAGATAAAATAGAAATATTAGAAAAGGATAATTCATGCATAAATGTTTCTCTTGCTCCAGAAAGAAATTTCAAATATCATCAAAAACTGAATTGGTATTATAAATTTCACAAGAGGCAACTTACAAAATTGTCTAGAAAACATGTTCCTAAAAAATTCTTGATAAATTCAGTAGGTAGGAACCTATATTGTGTTCCAAAATCATATTTAAATTAAATATCTTTGCATAATTTATGTTAAAAATCAATTAGAACTTAATTTTTTAGAAAGAAAACTTTTTTGAACTTTTTGTTGGTGAATTTTCTATAAACTCTTGAAAAGTCAATTATTAAAATTTTATATTTCTACAAAGTCACTTGCTATTATATATTCTTAGAAAATATCTCAAATATTTTTAATAACTATGCTTAAGCATTTTTAAATCTGACTTTATGTAGAACAGAAGTTATTTTTGTTGAGCATTGTATATTTTTTACTGCTCTACTGTTATAAAAATTTTCAGAATTTTTTTCAAGTTTAAAAATTTAGATTTTCAACTGCTTAAACTTTTTGATTTTTTTTTCAGATGTTTTTAAACCCTTAGACATTTTAGACCTTCCAAGTAATATGTTTAACATACTCCACTTTTAATGTGATCAAAAGGGAGAGTAGTAAAGATTAAGTCTAGGGGGAGGATAGTACAAAATTTGAAAATTTTAATTTTTGCACTTAATTTTTTATAAAATATAATTTGTTTACCCTAACTTAACTTGGATTTGATCACATTAAAAAGGAGGAGATTGTTGGTACCCCAAAGTGGTTTTGAGGTGATCAACCAAGTCAAGTTAGGTCCTGTTGGTTTTCAACCATGTGTTTAAGTGTATAGGAACTTAGGAGCATAGGAAGTCGAGCAAAAGATGCAGCTAGTGAGAAGGACGAAACGGGAGAGAGCCGACAGACTCAATGCGTCAGGGGGATGAGATGCTGCGAAAGAGTACGCGGGCGGACGAGAATGGAGCGTGCAGTGTTTCTGAGGGACGAGAAGCCGAAGCGGAAGTTTGCTCGAGGAGACGAGAAAAAGACGCAGCCAGCAAGAAGGATGGCACGGGAGAGAGCCAACGAGCTCTGTGTGTTCGAGGGGCGAGGTGTTGCAGAAGAGTACGCTGGTGGATGAGAAGAAAGCACGCGGCGATTCTGAGGGACGAGAAGCACACGAAGCGGAAGACCGAGACTAAAGTCAACAAAATGTTGACTTTTTGGTTCGAGGTGCCCGGACCAGTCCAGAGAGCTCGGAACCCTTCCGGGCGCCAGGACCATGATGTTTATCTGGAACGCATCAAACGTAATTTGTTGCGACGGGGATAAAATTTTATCCCCCTCTAAGTGCCTGAAACCTTTCCAGGCACCCCGACTAAGGCTATAAATATAGCCCTGGTCCCAGAAGCTAGAAGAGAACTTGAGAAACACTTGTAATTGATTTTACTTGATTCTAACTTTGTTATTGTGAGCTATCAATGTTGTAAGAGGCTTCTCCGCCTGAAGGAGACTTTGATAGTGAGCTTCAACTGTCTTAGATTAACAACCTCCCCGGTTATAACCAAGTAAATCGTTTGTGCCTCTTCTTACTTTTAGTCTCCTATTTATTATATGCAAGTGTTAGTTTAATTTAGCTTGTAAAGTCCGAGAAAGGTTGTTTTAATTTTGCAGGGCTATTCACCTCCCTCTAGCTGACCGCCCAAGGGTCCTAACAGCTCAAACCTCCTTCTCAGTAGAGAAACCTCACCACTGTTGGTGCAGTTATCACTAACAATCTAACTTAGGTTTTGATGAATGATAAAGTAGGTTAAGTTAGTTTTGTTATGATCTAATACTTTGACTGAGTGTACAGGAGAAATCCATCTAGGTCAACGGGCCGATCAGATAGCTAGTGGGAAGCCTAGCTAGGTCGATAGGCTGACCGAATAGTTGTCACGAAGTCTTGATAGGTCGACGGGCTGATCGAATATTTAGAACGAAGCCAAGCTAGGTCAACGGGCCGACCGGATAGCCAGCACGAAGTCCAGCAAGGTCAACGGGTCAACCGGATAGTTGGCATGAAGTCCAGACTGGTCGACGGGCTGACCGGATGTCTGGAAAAAGGTAAGTAAAGGTGAAGGAGAGTGACTGTGAGGACGCGTCCCAATTAAAGAACAGTAGGTGTTGGTCTAGTTTAGGTCCATTTGGGATCCCTAAACTGAGACCTTAACTAGTTCCTGCCCTTGGGAGGTCAAGAACTAATTACTATATTTTTTATATATATTGTGCTAACACTTGCCTTGCAGGGTATTGTGGACTAACACATTTGTTGCAGGGCAAGAAAGCAAGCAAAGAAACAAAGCTACCTTCGGGCGAACAGTACCTGAAGGCGCCTTCCATGGCTTTGGAAGGCGACTCGGTACTGTTCATAAAAGGCGCCTTCCATGGCTATAGAAGGCGCCTTCCACTAGATGAAATTTGGCCGAAGTCTTAGATAAGCACCAATCACTTCGAGATTAATTTTGCCTCATTAAAGGCGCCTTCCAAGCATTATATAAGGCAGTTTCGAGGAGACATTTGAAAAACACCTACATACGAGCTACTGCGCGCACATTTGAGCCTCCGACTGCTCCCAGTTCCTGCTGCAACTCTACTATGAGGCTGCTGAGCCCGACAACTACTCAGAGGAGTTTTGATCATGCCTAGCAGATAGACATCAACACGAAATACCTCATTTCAATACTTAAAGAGTGTTGGTAACATTTTTTTTCTATACTTAATCTTTATAAAAGGGAAAGTGCAGTTTGTTGCACTTGACTTGATTCTTTTGTACTCGATTCTCTCTTCCAAGGGTTACCGGAAGAGGTTTTTAGTGGATTGACGATCGATAGGTTCGCGGGACCTAGGCCTTGGAGTAGGAGTCATCGAAGGCTCCGAACCAAGTAAAAACCGCTCATGTTTTTCTGTTGTTTTCTTATTTACTTTCCATTGTCTACTCTGCTTTTTTTAAAAAAAAAGAAACAAGTTTTTAAAACCCACGTGATTCACCTTCCTCTCACGTGCGTCATGATCCAAAAAGTGGTATCAGAGCGAGGTTCACTCTGATTTGGTGCAACCACCAATCAGGCAAAGGGGGTGTTTTTTTTTCTTTCATTTTTGAGCTTTTCGACATAATCCAAATTGGTATGATTATGTCACGCCCCCAAAGGATTCTCTACCGAAAAATTTCGACAGCATCTCCCTTGTACTGGTGACAATCTGAAACATGCATACATGCAAAATACATCAGCCACATGCGGCTGTAATATATACACAACCACGTAGTTTATATTCAGCCCACTCGACTGGAACATAATAAAACATAACCACGCAGTTATATATATACAATGAACAGCCCACTCGGCTGCATTAAAAACCAACACAGCAGAAAAACAATAACGAAAAGCCCAACACAACACAAATCAACACACTGCTAGCCAACTAGGCTTTATACAACAACCACAACAATAAATACAACAACACACCAAATACAACAAATACCAAATACAAATAAAACATATACAAAACCCGAAACAGTCTTTGGATGTGACGTAGGACCCAGCAAATAGGATACTCCAAGCGACACTCCAACCATTTATTGGTGCAATCGACCTAGGTTTTGATCGGTACGATCATAGTTTTGATGTGTGTGTCAAAGAGTTTAAGTTAGGTTCACCCTTGTATTTGATATGTGTATTTGAGTTGTGCAGGTTTGTAGGATATACATGCGACTCAGGTTGATGGCTTCGGGTCCGGTGAAGGATGAAGCATCTGAGGGACCGTGGACAAGGCAGCGAGGACAAGGGCCGAGGGAAGCGACTTTGAGACATACGCGAAGGATGACATTAGGGACGAGCCGCGGTCTTGAATGCATCCGAGGGACGAGAGCCAAAGGAAGTAGGCTTGAAGGCAAGATGTTAAAGCAGCAAAGGAAGCGTCAAATAAGTCGTAAGGGTGCGGGTGCGAGTACATGAGAAATTGTACTCGGAGTAAAATCCTAGTTTTAGGGTTTTACTGTAGCAGTACTGTAGCAGTTGACTGCATGGTTTAGCAGTCGACTGGTGCAGTCGATCGCACAGTCGACTGGTTGCAAACAGAATGATTCTGTTCGTTCGGTCAGTGTGGATCAGTCGATTGCATGTTTTAGCAGTCGACTGCACCAGTCAACTGCATGTTTTAACAGTTGATTGGTAAATGACCGTTGGCATACTGTTGGTGCTGCGAAGTAGCCGTTGGCTACCTCCAACGATAACACCAGTTGACTGATGGTTTTGCCAGTCGACTGATGCCGAGATGAGTTGATATGATGATCAACTCTCTCCTCTTATTTAAGGGAAGGTTTGGGGCTTGAAGGAGGTTACTCATGCTTGTTCAATAACTCTTTAGCAATTGTCCAAAGCTTCCAAGCCTACTCTCTTCCTCCTAATCTAAGTCTTCATCTTATAAGAGGAAGAGAACCTTGTGAGAGATTGTACTCCACCGAGAAGGAGTAAGAGCTCGCCGGAGATTGCCGGAGATTGATCCATCGAAGGATCAAGGGTTCGTCCACCTCAAGGACACGCCGTGGAGTAGGAGCAAGCAATCTCCGAACCACGTAAAGGATTTGTGTTAGCGTTTGCTCTTACTTGTTTATTTTCATTGCTTTAGTTTTTGTATTCTGCTGCACAAGTTAACAAGTGTAGGAAGAAGCGATCATTTCGGGGTGTCGTCTATCCAACCCCCTTCAAGCAGGCCACCGATCCCCCTACACCATCTACCTGAAAACATAAGATATATATGCGGTGGTGAGTATAGGTAACTCAGCGGGTAATAGACATGATAGTGCATGGTCTATAAATAAATATAGAGATCAAAGTATACAGTCTCAGTAGAGAATAAAGAACATGATCATACTAACATATCCAATAAACACAACTACCAGTACCAGTCTATCTCACATGGTATAACGATCATAACTGACATACAAAAAATGTACATACTACAACTGACAAGATGATGAACACATACCCAATCTGGAAACGACACATGGTGCAATGATCAGTAAACTCACCGGATCTGCAACAAACCCACTCATGACACCTATGCAATATAAATACAACTGCATATACATGTAAAATAAATGACATGTATGCAGCATGGCAACCATATGCAACAAGCATATCTCAAACAAGTGCAACAACCACAATCACATGCTACTAGTATATACTAGGCATGTATGCAAATATATCTCCATAGATGCACCGCGCATCATATGTAAAAATGTGTATGCATGCTCCATGGTCACCCCCGTCACCTCTCTAGACACCACGACCCCTGTATAGCCGAGAGGCTTGGGTCCGTGACAAACCGTACTAGCCTCCAGTACATGGACCGCTATAGGCGGCCGAAGCGGACGGTCAGCTAAGTAGTTATCTAACTACATAGCTAAGGGTCCCTGACCACTTACATCTCTAATCCTCTGACTACTGTACCCTCAAGACTCACTACTCCAGAGTGATCGAGGCTGACAGAACACTGAGCGGTCGAGTAAGCGCGACAGGACATAGCTCTACTCCTAGCTACCACTCTCCATCAGTGGCCGAATGGACAACTATAAAAGACTAACAACCCTCTCAACCACAAGGGAGACAATAGTCGTCAGTATGCAATGAATGATGAACATGATATATATATATAATCATGAAACGGACAACGTTATCATCCATGCAACGCCCAAATCCACATAAGTACCTCACAACATGAATATAATCATAATGATATATCCACATATCCCACCAAACACATGTACACCACTACACATGTATAATCACCCAAAAATCTCCAATAATCTCTCTAGACACAGATACACAGAACATCGGTACAATCAACATGTATCCTTCAGTAAAAACACATCAGTCACGTGTATATACAACAAAAATACAATCAACACAACTCCTCCAAAAGTGCATAACCAACACGTGTGTACATACAACATGCAAATGTACGGTCAATATGATGACTCCTATAGCACATACCAACCTACGTACAATACATGTTATATGCACAATCAGCATGGTAATATAAACAACCCGACAATTCCTACAATACATACTCTACACGTGTGAACATAGCAGAGTAGATATCAAGAGTAGAGACTGTATTAAGCATCAAGCATGATAGTAACAAACGAACATGATATAAGGTAAAACAGCCTAATCCATCGAATAATAACCGTGCACTAAGCTTAAAAAAATCCACATGGAGGCCAAGGAAGAAATAACCGTCTTAAAATGTAGATCATGTTAAGAAATCCCGCGTCGAGACGCTCGTCCCGAATCCAAGTCCTGCATCAACATATATATATATATATATATATATATATATATATATATATATATATATATATATATATATATATATTATTTAACTAAATTCATATGAATTAAATAACTAAATAAAATCTCTAACCCAATTAGGATCACTTCAATCAAATCTTATCTCTGATTAATCCCTCAAATAATCCTTAATCATACAATCTTATTAGAATAGATTTATATATTAATTATCTCTAAAACTCCCCAAATCAATAATCTAATTTTTATCCAACATCTTAACAATACCTCCCAATTCAATAATCATCCAGTCAACCAATCAACCAAATCATCAAACCACAATCATTCACAAACTCCAACATGATTCACCTTTAAATTCTCACCCATATCCATAGTTTCTAATCCCAAATCCCTAATCTAATATCAACATGGATTCAACAATACTTGCTAATATATGTAAGCAAGAACAAAACCCTACAACCCATAAAAACCTAATTGTGTAACATACTACTAAGAATCAAAAGTGTATCACTGAAATACACTTACCTTGAGATAGGGCAGCCAATTCCAGTACCTAATAGCGTTACACTCCACTATCCGAAAACTACACAAGAACACCCACACACCAAATCTTCCAAGAATCAGTCTAGAACTGATCCATAAAGCAGTACATTGCTAAACCCTAATAAACAGGATAATACTTACCTCAATCGAACCCCTACCTGTTCACCCGTGACCTCCACAGCTTCAAGGAGTGAAGAAACAGTGATTGACAGTAGGGAAATCCACCAATATGCTGATCAAATGCCTCCTCCTAGTCTGGATCAGAAAGAGCATCACAAAGGGGAAACAAATTATAAAAGATCTTTGAATTTACAAGGCTCCAGATACAACTTACCTAGATTGGTTGCCCCTAGATAATGATGCTCGCTTCAATCCAACTGGTGAGGAGATACAAATCACTCTTCAGTGATCAACTCGAGGGGAAGGAATGAGAAGGTCGATCGGTTGGGGACGATGCAAGGCGAGTCCACCGTGATGCCCTAGGCGTCGAGCTGCTGCCAATCACGCTCAAGAACATCCACAGAGATGTCCACTCAACTGGAGATCGTAGGTACTGTTGAGATCCGGTGACGCCTCCTTAGGCGACGCGGTGAGAACGAGATCGCTGGGGAAGAAATCGTCTCCATCGGCATCGGGTGTGTCGGGTCATTCGCGAGAGAGGGAGACAGAAGAGAGGATCATAAGAGGAAGAGTGTCAACTGCCCTCTCATAGCCCATGAAGTTGTTGCCCTAGCCTCCACGCGAAGGAAGATGGTCGGCGATCGCGAGCTTGGCGTCGGTGAGGCGAGAAATCGCCGGAGAAAGGTTTCGGGCAGAGAGAATTGGGGAGAAAGAATAAGGATCGGGGAAAAATTAAGGGAATCAGAATTTAAACCTAGGTTAGATTTACTAAAGTCTAAGTCCATTCCCAAATCAACTCCCACGTATTCCAAACCGGCTTCCACTGTACCCTTAATCCATCCCCTTAAAATGAGTCATACAGACTCTGTTTAAATCTCGAAAATTTTTTAAAAATTCCCGAAAAATCTAAGAAGATTTTTCGTCCAATAACATTTATTATTTAAATTTTGTAGTATTTTACAGATTACCTCTTTGGAAAATTCTTTTTCGAAGTAAATTAATTTAAATTGGTGCAACACCAATTCAATCATAATATTTTTTCTTTCTCCCGTACTACTAATCCAAGACCAAGTCTTACCCTCTCTCTCTCTTCTCTCTTTGTGTGCAGAATTCATGGCCCAGACCAAGGGTTATAGCACCGTCCGACCTCCCCTATTCAATGGCGACGACTTCCTATACTGGAAGAAGCGAATGGAAGTCTACTTGAAGACAGACTTCGATCAATGGTTCAGCATCACGAGAGGCTACAAGGCTCCAGTCGACAACTCCGAAAATCCAATGGACTCGGAACATTGGAACCCAGAGATGAAGAAGAAAGCCCATACGGATTTCAAAGACCTCAACATACTACAATGCGGGCTAACGAAGGAAGAGCTGAACCGAGTGGGCCCACACGAAAATGCGAAGGAACTGTGGGACAAGCTCATCAAACTGCACGAAGGAACTAGCCATGCTAAGGCAACTAAACGAGATCTTTATTTAAATAAATTATTTAATATAAAAATGTAAGAAGGAGAATCGGTGAGTCAACTCCACGCGAGGATAAAGGATATCCTCAATGGGCTTCACACCATCAACCACCAAATGGAGAACCATGACTTAATAAGGTACGCCCTAAACGCATTTCCTCAAAATGCACTGTGGGCATCCATTGTGAATGCCTACAAAATTTTGAAGAATCTTTCAAAATTAAAGTTAGACGAATTGTTTTGTGAACTTGAGCTACATGAGCAAACTAACGCTAGAACTGAGAAAGGTGTTGCCCTTTTTGCAAGTTCCTCTAAGGAAAAGTCAAGAACTAAGCCTGAATCTGAAGGTGAATCTGACCAAGACTCAGAAGACGAAGAACACCTGGTGAACTTGGTAAGAAAAATGTTCACCAGAAAAAAGAAGAACTTCAGGAGAAAAGACCTACAGAAGATCAACTCCACTATCGAACCAAAGAATATGACCTGCTTCGGATGCAACAAGAAGGGTCACTACAAGAATGAGTGTCCAAAGCTGAAGAACGACAAAACCAAGACAACTAAAAAGAAGGTACTCAAAGCAACGTGGGACAAATCGTCTTCAAAGGAATCGAAAGCCGAAGATCAGAAGCACCGAAGCTACCTCGCGCTAATGGCCCGTAAATCAGAATCGGAGGATGAATTGGAAGACGGGTCCGAACTCAAATCGAGCCACGAGTATGTACTTGTTTCCGAAGGTTCTGATGAGGTAAACTTTAATTTAAGCAAAAAGTTTTTTAAAGTCATTTCTTGTTTAAATAGAAAATTAACTGAACAAGAAAATCAAAATAAAATACTCCTTGAGGAAAACCAACAACTCAAGGAACAAATTGAAAAATCTAATCCAAGTCAAGTAGTAAAACTTGAGGAGGAAAATTCAACACTAAAAATTGAAATGAACAAATTTAAAGGTTTGTTAGAAAATTTGCAACTAAATCTAAAACTCGAATCTAATTTTAAATAATCAAAAAGCAGTATACAACAAATCTAGGCTTGGTTACAAGCTAAATTCAACTAATAAATCATTTATATCACTAGTAACTCAATCTAAAACACAAACCAAAGCTTGAGTTCCAAAAGCGTGCCTAACCACGCAAGTAGGAATAAACCAATACTACATACCTAAAAATAAAATATATTATGTAAAATCAAATAACCATCCAAAATATAAAACTAAATCAACTAAACCAAGATCAAATAATAACTACAGAACCAAATTAAACTCAAACTATCATCAAGTCTACTACAATTATAAAAGTAATCGACATAAACCCAAAACTAAAACTTAAAACTTCTGATCAATAATTCAGGGGGAGTCTCCAAACTAGTTGGAACATCCAAAACTAACTTACCCGGTAGGGTAATTAGGATTAGCTTAAAAAGGGGCAAATTTTAACTTGACATATAGTACTAGTGAAGTTTTGGATGATAGTAGGTTAGGGAAGCTCTGTCTATACATGTCTAGGAAGATATAACTTTGACCTGGTGCATTTGACTTGGTGGAACTAACTGAAGCCACCCTTTACGGATTCTAACAAGTTAGACTAAGGTTTTGTAATAAGTTAAGTGGATGTGACTATTTGGAAAACCTCGAAGGCATGATTACTCTAATGATGTCCAGATGACTCACCATACCCTAAAGTTTATCCAAAGAATGTCTGTTTGTTGAACCCAAAGCTAACCCTAAATCTAACACAAAGTTAAACCAAATCCTAAAATTGAACGTAACTCATCTAACAAAAATTATAGGATTCCCTGATTGAAAATATAGATTGGATGAGATCACTAAGAAATTAAATTTAAATTAAGATTAAATTAAATTAAACTAAATCAAATTAAATTTAGAATTTAAATTAAAAATTTAATTTCAAATTATTTTAAAATTTATTTTAAATTAAAAAATTATTTTAACTTAAAAATTATTTTAACTTAAAAATTATTTTAAAAATTATTTTAACTTAAAATTATTTTAACTTAAAAAAAATATTTTAACTTAAAAATTATTTTAACTCAAAAAATATTATTTGAAATTAAAAATTATTTTAACTTAAAAATTATCTTAAAAATTATTTTAACTTAAAAAAATTATTTTAACTTAAAAATTATTTTAACATACAAATTATTTTAACTAAAAAAATTATTTTAACTTAAAAATTATTTTTAAAATTATGTTAAAAAAATTATTTTAACTTAAAAATTATATTAAAAATTATTTTAACTTAAAAATTATTTTTAAAATTTATTTTAATTTAAAAATTATCTTGAAAATTATTTTAACTTAAAAATTATTTTAAAAATTATTTGAACCTAGAAATTGAAAATTAAACTTAAAAATTATATTAAAAACTAACTTAAAATGAACTCTAAATTTTTAAAATCTAGGAACTTCAACATTCAAACTGATCTTAACTTCTACATGTTGTAGGAATCCAAGTAGATTTTGGATACTGGTTACTCCAAATACATGACTGGCGATCACACCAAATTCACTTAACTAACCTACAAAAGCCTAGGAACAGTTCCCTTTGGAAACAATGACAAACTCAAGGTAATCGAGATAGGTAATATTGAACTCAAAACTAACTTTATTATTAAAAAAAATATTACTTGTCAAAAATTTCAAGTACAACGTTGTAACGACCCAATTTTTATATTTTCAGTTCTAAATGTCCTTAAAAATATTTGAAAATGCTTTTAAAGTATTCTAGAGATTTTTAGGAATTTTTAGAATATTTTTATGGAATTTTCTGAGGTCGTTTGGTATTTTTACTAAACGAGAGAAATTTGGACAAAAATAATATCCAAACCGAGATTCGAGCCGTGGACCTCGGACTTGAACCGAGTCTTAACCGAACTCAGTCAACCAACTAGTCTGCGAATATTTTGTTAATCAAGAAGGGAATAAAATGTATATAAGGTAGAAGTTAGTAACAGAGAATAAGAGGAAAAAGGGGTGCAGCGAGGATCGAACCTGTGATCTGTGGCTTCGAGCAAAACTCGCTTGACCGGCTGCGCCCACGGGCTGTGTTAACCTAAGAGGGAGACAAAAAATATTTAAGTTATAGGTGGAACCGAGAATAACTTAAGGGATAAGTTTATATTTCTCTTCCCGTGACCTAACTTCTCGATCCCTCTCCTCTTCTCCTCACACATGACGCCGCGCGACTCTTCTGCTTGGGTGAAACAAAGCCGTGTTAGGGATTTGTCTCTGGCTCCAGCCAGAGTTTCCGAGAGGTTTTCTTCACCTCCTTGAGGTCGGTTCGTCGAGGGGAGCACGCGGGCACAGAAGGATCGCCGGATTTGAAGCTTCACCCGAACCCTAGATTTCTCCTTTTCGGTTGTAAGTCCAAGAACAGTGAGGTAAGTTGCTTACTCACCTGCGGTAAGAGTAGTTCCGGGATTTCCTTTATTTTCTGCCATATGTTGAGGTTTCGGATTCTTGTTTCCTTTTGGATTTCAAAGCATGTTTTAAGGGGGTTTTGTTTTGATGCTTACTGCCGTGAACCCTAAAGAAAGGAAGGGAAGGATTAGTTCAGTCCAAGCATGTGGAATTGTTAGATTCGGAAGTTAACAGATTGTTTAGTCTGTGGTTGCTCATTTCGGATTTTTGTGTTCTTGAATTTGAAGCATGATGTAAAGTCTGAAGCTTTTGATTTTGTATTGCTGCCGTGAGGTTGTTCTGGTGCCAGGTAGTGCTATTTGGTTTTATTAGTTTCTATTGAAGAATTTATGGAAATGACATGGTGTTTGTGAATTGGTTTCAACAACTTGATTACCATCTTCTAATGGCTGGATCTACTGGGGCAGGTCCATTTGGTTCGGACTTGACATTTATACAGTAGTTGCCTTTTCATTTCTGCTTCAAGCGCTTAGGTTGATTATATTCTCGAATCGATTGAGGATCGACCTCCATGCTTAAGAATTAGTTTGCAATGTGGAATCTGATACGATTTAATTAAGACCAATGCCTAAGTGTAAGGAATGTGAAGTCAAAAAGAGTTTCAAGTGAGCTTCAATAAGCAGCAATTGTTAATATTGGAAGGAATGATATATTTTGTGATGTTGCTTGAAAGACTGATAGGGAGTATGCAACAATTTATTTGCACTGGTCAGGAATTAAATATTATACAGGAGTAATTGTTGTGAAGGGGGTTCTTCCACATTACAAGGGAATTGGTTATTAAGGAAGGTTAAAGGTTCTTGGTTGCAGAATGATTCAATTCCTAGTTTTCTTTAAATAAAATAAAAAGGAGAAACAAGAATGACCTTCACTAGTAAAAATTTATGTTCATCATTAACAATATAATCTCAATTTGAATCTCAGGATGAACATTGTGGTCAACAAAGAAAAGACTTATGATTTAATATATCTGGATAATGCTTGAAGAAAGGAACTGCATGATGTAGATTAGTAATTTAGTATAGATTTCTGTTAAGCATTAGTGCAGATTTATGTTAAGTCTTAGTGCAGATTTTTAATAAGCAGATTTTTATAAGTATGACATGCAGATTTTGATAAGTATTGCTTGCAGAACTCCAATCTTAGAATAGATTTTTATTAAGCTTAATATGCAGAATTTTAGTAGCATAGTATGCAGATTTTTGGTTTAAGCATTCCGATGTTAGAAGTTGTTTAAACATTTCAGTTTTTAAGGAAGCATTCTTCTATTAGAAGTATTAACAAGTATATATAAGAAAGATAAAGAAAAGAAAGAAAAAGGCCAAAGCCTTAAGTAGATCCTAAAGTCAAAACTTTCGGGATTTTAGCACACAAGGTGCTCAAGAAAATGTCGAGACATTATATATTAGAAGTATTAAAAGATAACAGGTATTTTACTTTTATCAGTGGCACTGTACTGGACTCTCAGTTGTCCTTGGGCTAGGCTCCCATAGTCGTCCCTAGGTTTAGATAACCTAGTAGTAACGGCACGACCGACGGTCGACGGTCGACGATCCGAGGGTCGTCAAATGGGCCGCCAAATGGGTCAGGTCGTTACAAAAGTAAAAGCAAGTACGGTTGTCGGGCCCAAGAAGAAGTTGATTATTATTTTGAAATATTATAAGTATAAGTTTTTGAACAAGTAAAACGAGTTTTACATAAACATAAAGTATTAAAGATTAAGTTTAGAACAAATGAAATAAGGTTCATATAGTTCTAAAAAAATCAGTAAGTTTAGTTCTTTATTCTACCATGTTTATCTAGTAGATGAGTAGTTTTTCATGTTTACCTATTAGATGAGCAGCATGATTAGCTATTAGAATTACATGAGTAGATTCCTTAGTTTTTCTTTGCAATTAGTTTGACATGAGCAGTTATGTTTATGCTTTATTTTTTTTAGAGCATATAGTTTCTAGTTCTTTTCGTATACATGCATATTCATGATTTTGTGAATTAGATAGCGCTTACTAAGCAAATTTTTCTTATAGATTGCATTCCCTCTTACTGCAGATACAGGAAAGGAAAAGATATAGAAAGGAAGGTGACAAGGAGGTATTCGAAGGATGTGTGATGCCAGGACTATGGAAGCCTTGGGACTAAGAAAGAAGTTTTATTTTAGTTTCCATTGTCTTTTGCTATGTTAGGAGTATTTGAGATAGTATTTGTTATTTTGATATGATTAGGACATAGTAGAAGAATTGTAATCTTGTGTGATGATTTCTGGTGTTGTTCTCTTTTGTTTTGGATTTATTAAACTGCGTGAGAGTCTGTTACATGTTCCAGCCGCCTGTGGCTGTGTATATTATGTATGTATGTCAGTTTAAGGTCACCGGTACAGGGGAGATTCTGTCGAAATTTTTCGGTAGGGTTTCCTTGTGATTTTAATCATACCGGTTAAGTAGAGTTAGTAGTTAAGTAACGGTCACTCTTAGGTAGTAGTAGTAGTAAGAAGGGTAGTCGTTACAAACGTTCTTAGCATTAGTCAATTGTGTGATTCTGGATATAAGGTTAGGTTCCTATCCTCGGAATGCTTAATTAAGCACCTAGATAACCCTACTATAAATTTAAAAGGATTTAGAAAAGACAATATTTATGCAATTAACCTAACTTCTTCTTCACTTAAGTGTTTTTTAACATAAAAAGAAGAAACCTGGTTATGACATAGAAGAATATCACACACCAACTTTAGAAATATAAGTAAATTAAATGGATTAGTTAGAGGCTTATCAAAATTACCCAACTTAGACTTAACCATATGTAATGCTTGTCAAGGAAAACAAACAAAATTCACTCACAAACCAACTAATCAACTTCAAACAAATTCAATACTAGAACTATTACACTTAGACTTATTTGATTCTCATGGGGTCAAATCAATAAATGGAAGTCTATATTGTCTAGTAATAATAGATGACTACTCTAGATTTACCTGGGTAAAATTCTTAAAAAGTAAAGATAAAACATTTGAAATCTTCACTAATTTTTGCAAACAAGTTGAAAATGAAAAAGACCTAAAAATTAAAAGAATTAGAAGTGACAACGGAGAAGAATTTAAAAATCACAACTTTAACCAATTTTATCTTGAAAACGGTTACCATCATGAATTTTCATATCCTAAAACACCTCAACAAAATGGAATAGTAGAAAGAAAAAATAGAACTCTACTTGAAGCCTCTAGGACAATGCTGAATGAATATAACTTACCAAAATACTTTTGGCCAGAAGCTGTTAGCACGACTTGTTATATACAAAACTGAACTACAATAAATAAAACTCACAATAAAACCTTATTTGAATTATATTATAATAAACAACCTAATATTAAATATTTTAAAGTATTTGGATGCCTAGTCTACATACCAAATACAAGAGAACACTTAGGAAAATTTACCTCAAAAATAGAAAATGGAATATTTGTAGGATATTCGTTAAACAGCAGAGGTTATAGATTATATAATAAAGTCACCCTGAAAATTGATGAAACCATTAATGTGAAATTTGAAGAGACCAACCAAAACTTAGAACAAACCCAAATTCAACCAATTAATTTTATTCAAGGTAACACTAGTCAAGGGGGAGCCGATGAAAACCTAATTCATGAAGAAGAAGATCAGCCTCAAGTAAATGACCCTCCCTAAACCCTAAGAGTCAACCCAGATCATCCAATTGACCAAATAATTGGTGACCCAGACCTAAGGGTTCAGACTAGGTCATCCTTCAGGAATTTAAGTCAAATATCCCTAATTTCAAAGATTGAACCCAAAACAATAGTTGAATACATACTCAACCCAGACTAGATCATAGCTATGCAAGAAGAGTTAGCCTAATTTGAAAGAAACCAAGTCTGGGACTTAGTACCACCACCTAAAAATAAAAAGATAATCGAAACAAAATGGATATTCAGGAATAAATTAAGTGAAAATGGAGAGATTATCAGAAACAAAGCTAGACTAGTTGCTAAAGGGTTTAGTCAAGTAGAGGGGCTTGATTATGATGAAAGTTATGCTCCAGTAGCTAGACTAGAGTCCATCAAAATGTTACTTATCTATGCAACCCATAAAGGATTCAAACTTTATCAAATGGATGTTAAATTCGCATTCTTAAATGGGTTAATCAAAGAAGAAGTTTATGTAGGTCAGCCACCTGGGTTTGAGAGTTTAGAACATCCTGATCATGTATTTAAACTTAAAAAATCCCTATATGGACTTAAACAAGCACCTAAGGCATGCTTTGAAAGATTAACCTCCCACCTAATCTCTAAAGAATTCAACCAAGGATAAATTGACCCAATCCTATTTGTCAAATCAATCAACCAAGATATTTTTATAGCCCAAGTCTATGTAGACGATATAATCTTTGGGTCAACTAATTCAAAACTTTTACAAGAATTTATAATCCTAATGGAATATGAATTTGAAATGAGCCTAGTAGGTAAACTAACTTACTTTTTAAGACTACAAATTAAACAAACAAATGAGGGAAATTACATTTATCAACAAAAATATGTTAACGAATTACTTACAAAATTTGGAATGGAAAACACAAAGGAAATAAAGATACCTATGGCAACTAACACAACCTTAGATGAGGACCCAAATGGAAAACCAGTTGACTTAAAATACTATAGGAGTGCCATAGGTAGCCTTCTATACTTAACTGCAAGTCGACCTGATATTTTATTTGCAGTTAGTATGTGTGCTAGATACCAAACCTGTGTTAAAGAATCACATTTGAATCAAGTTAAAAGAATCTTTAGATATCTTAAAAGAACATCAAATGTAGGAATTTGGTATCCTAGAACAACCAATTTAAAACTAAAAGGTTATTCTGACTCAGATTACGCTGGCTGTAAATTATATCATAAAAGTACAAGTGGTGGATGTCAGCTACTGGGCCCATCACTTGTTAGCTGGTTTAGTAGAAAGCAACACTGTGTTGCCTTATCTACTACTAAGTCAGAATATATAGCTATAGGAGAGTGTGTCACACAATTATTATGGATGATGCACACCTTAAAAGATTTTAATTTAAACTTTACAAATATAAAAGTACTAATTGATAATGTCAGTTCAATTAATTTAATAAAAAATCTTGTGCATCATTCAAGAACTAAACATATTGAAATTAGACACCACTTTATTAGGGATCGTCACTAAAGGAGATATTGAACTCAAATACATTGAGTCCAAGTCTAACTTAGCTGACATATTCACCAAATCCCTCCCTAAATGTGAATTTAGTAATTTACGCCATAAATTAGGAATGTGCTTAATAGACTAGGACCTTTACTTTCAAAATTATTTTCAAAATTTTTTAAAATTCTAGGATAAAACTTTTTTATTCATATTTCTCAAAATTCCCTATTTTTAAAATTTTCAAAATCAGTTTTAGCCTTAGTGTAGATCAAATCCCTAGAATGCATGCTCCTATAGGTCTATGACTTGAGTATCTCACCAACACATTAGGATTACCTTGTTTGTGTATTGCTAAATTTAGAAAGGAGTGAGATGCATAGGTAGATTGTCTGGACTTAAAGATGCTTATATCAGTGTATCAATACAAGTCTGGGCATTAAAAACTAAACTTACAGTAATCAGGTTAAGTTGTTCAGATTAGTCAAACACTGACTGAATAAACTAAATTTAACCTGACTAACCAAGTGAAAGCTGCTATATTCTGATAGTAAGTAACTAATGGTTAGACAGTTAAGAATGCTTTCTAGTTATTTTATTTTAAAGTGATGTCAGATTTAGGGGGAGAATTATTGTTTAACATATTTTGCAAAATTGTGTTTAAATTTTTAACCTTTTCAAAAGTTCTTTTAAAATTAAAACAATAAGTTTTAAAAATAGCTTTAAAAAAACAATTTTTTTTTAAGATTTCAAAATCTTACTTAAAGTTTTACTATTTGAATTTTGAAAACTTTCCTTTATATCTTTTCAAAAATTCATTTTTGAAACCCAACTAGGTCATCACTTTAAAGCCCAACTAGGTCAACGGGCCAATCGGATAGTTGGGAATAGTGAAAACTTTCCTTTATGACATTGACCTAGCTGGGTATCAGATATCTGGCACGATATTGACCTAGCTGGGTATTCATTTTTGAAAACTTTCCTTTATATCTTTAACGACATCGTTTCATCAACGGTGTAAAACCGATGTAATATTATATGTTAATAACACCAGTTTTGGCAGCGGTGGAAAACTGATGTAATATCAATATTGTTTAACGACGCCGATTCGATTTTCGAAATAGTGAAAAACCGATGTTATACAACATTTTAATAGTACAAAGTTTAGTTAATATTATTATACATCGGTGTATCTAAACACACCAAGTAAATATCCATGTTACCAATACATAATATTATTCTTACAATATAAAAAGATAATAGATATTGTACACATCAAGTCCGTATCCACAAATTACACAAATATTTCTCTTACAACATCAAAAGATAATTAACTATGACGCCTAAATCGCATTGGCTGATGAAAAATCAACGACAGGGGCTAAATCACCTTGAAAAATTATATCAAGCTTACAGTTGCAGGAAGCAGTGTTGCCATTTTCAGTCAACTTCTGTAAAAATCTTCTACCATTGTTGAATTTATGTTAATAGCTGATGCCAAACGCATTTCATCAATTTCTATTATAAGCAAGGCGTCGCATACAACCCAGCCAACTTGGAGAATTTTTGGGCAACCTGATAGGATGTAGCTGTAATGAGCAAAAAGATCAACAACGAAAGTTCAATTGCAATAGATCGGGCACTTACCTGCAACTGGGCATCGAGGATGTGGTTTCTTTGTGCTTATGTAGTGGATTGCTGGTTCCTTCTCATAAATATGCTTGCAGCCCATCCTGCTTGATGAAGAACAACAGATAGAAAGAACATGGTTTATGACTTTAATAATAATAATAACATACCTTTTGTTTGAGAAACAAAAAAAATATGTGAAATAGACTAGTCATAAGCTTCTTCATCACTTGATAAATAAATATACATTAAGCATTGTTCAAGGAACATGAATAATTGAATCAACAGAATCTGTTAAAAGGTTTTTTTGAGTTGTTAGAATGAATAGAAAGCTATGGAATGTTGTCTACGACATTAACATATCTCACATTGCATTCTACAAAGCACACAAATTCATAGTTCGCAACTAATCAAATAAGAACTCATGCCAAATTGAATATGGTTCAAGAAGGAACATGATTTCCAAGGAAACCAAGTTCTTCATTTTAAGAAAGAAGTTTACTTAAAATAGTTGTTTTTAGTTAACTTGTGAACCGTTTAATATTTGTTCATTCACAAAGAAAAAAAATGGCTTTGTACATATGAAACAATCTCACTTGACCGTTATGTTTTCAACGAGATATCCAGATTGGCCCGTTGACCTAGCTGGGTATTCATTTTTGAAAACTTTCCTTTATATCTTTAACGACATCGTTTCATCAACGGTGTAAAACTGATGTAATATTATATGTTAATAACACCAGTTTTGGCAGCGGTGGAAAATTGATGTAATATCAATATTGTTTAACGACGCCGATTCGATTTCTGAAATAGTGAAAAAGCGATGTTATACAACATTTTAATAGTACAAAGTTTAGTTAATATTATTATACATCGGTGTATCTAAACACACCAAGTAAATATCCATGTTACCAATACATAATATTATTCTTACAATATAAAAAGATAATAGATATTGTACATATAGTCCGTATCCACAAATTACACAAATATTCCTCTTACAACATCAAAAGATAATTAACTATGATGCCTAAATCGCATTGGCTGATGACAAATCAACGATAGGGGCTAAATCACCTTGAAAAATTATATCAAGCTTACAGTTGCAGGGAGCAGTGTTGCCATTTTCAGTCAACTTCTGTAAAAATATTCTACCATCACTACAACAAAAACCCTCATAGACATCAGTGGAACAATAACGGTTTTAAGCAAAAATCAATATCTTTGAGTATTTTACACCGATTTTTCCAAAAATCGGTGTCTATGAGCGCAGATTTTAGCTCATAGACATCAGTTTTTTAGGCGATGTCTATGAGCGCCCTTTTTTTCGTTAATAGACACCGATTTTAACATCGGTTTTATAAAACCCGGTGTTAATGAACCAAAATAAAATATTTTAATTTTCCACTAGCCAAAATTTGCAACAATCTGAAGTTCCCTCCAAACCTAAATCTATATCGCGCCCCTTCCTCTGCGCGACCATCTCTCTCGCCTAAACCTAAACCTAAACCTCCGACCATCCGACCATCTCTCTCAGCTTAAACCTAAACCTCCGACCATCTCTCTCAACCTCATCTCCCTCTTCCCCCTTCCTAGATCGACGCCCCTTCCTCTCCCGATTAGGATCAAGACACGACGCCCTTACTTCTCCGTCCAACCACACCACATCTCCTCCAACTCCTTCATTTGGTTGAGAAGAGGAGGCCTGGTATCTCCTCCAACCACACCGCATCCTTTTTTGACTTTATCTTTTCCGAGATCTGGTATCTATTTGGTCTTTGTTCTCTGGAAATGAAAAATGTAGCTACGATGTGTTTTTGTGCTGGGGTTTTAGGAAGCTGCGCTGCAGTCTAAGGTGACCACCAAAGTCTACTTCGACATCAGCATCGGTAACCCGATGGGGAAGGATGTGGGCAGGATTGTGATAGGGTTGTACGGGGTTGATGTCCCTCAAACCGCAGAAAATTTTCGTGCTCTTTGCACAGGTACTTCATCTTCTCTTTTGTTTCTTTTGATTTTGTTCTTGATTTTTTTTCTCCGCCCGACAGATTTCTGTTTCGTTTGATTGGTGAAAGTATTGCATTATGTGACTATTTTGATCAAGTGAGAAAGGCTTGGGTTACAAAGGATCTGCATTTCATCATGTGATCAAGGATTTCATGATCCAAGGAGGAGACTTTGACAAGGGAAAAAAAATAAGAACCCTCTGTAACCCTAACCTAACTTTATTACTATTTTATTCTCCAAATTCTTAACTAAGGTTAAATTTTGAACAAATGTGTGATTTGCCCCTTTTTGTAAATTTTAGGCAATTCATATAAATAAGGAGAATTCTAATAAAATATGAAATAGTAGCTTCTATCAATGATTAAATAAAAAAATGTTTTTTTTAATTATTTTTTGTTATCTGGAATCTTGATCCTTCCCTCGACAGTCAAATGAAGTCGAGAGGTTATCACATTTCTGTAGTCATAGTAGTTTGCATGCCATTGGCGATCAATTTATCAGAGTACCTAAACTTGATTCTATTTAAAATTTTTTTCTTCACTACTGTGTTTTCACCTAATGCCTGAGTAGTTCAATATTTGAGATCTCGAATTCCTTTGAGGTGCATCTTCAATTGGCCTTCCTATTTAGCAAATGATTTCCAGGTTATAACTGCATGACGAAAGCACTCGACGTTATGTTAGCTCGATCTTGGGCTAACATAAGTTCTTTTACTTGGACGCAGGTGGAGACATGGAGCTGTCAGAATGGTGCAAACTTCTGCCCAAGATCGAGCTCCATGCCCACCTCAATGGCTCCGTCAGAGATTCAACCCTGCTGTGAGATCTCGCCCATCTCTTTCCCTACTAACTAACTCATCTATCCATACGTAGGGATCTGCCATTGAAACGTCCGTGCTATCATTTCATACTCTCTCTGTATCACTCACTGTATGCCGTGGGACTTGTCGATGTACAAGTATTTCATCATCGGTCACCCATCGTTGAAACGATTCTAATTCCTTGTGCCTGTCGAACCGATATGTATGACTTTGATGAGTTTTTAGGTTCTTCTACAAGTCTGAAAAATGTTTCCTTTATACCATGGAATTTGAGGAGTAATATTGAATACTTGAGGTGGACATTATTTGGAAATTCTTCAAGGCAGATTATGTCCGCCGGAATGGCTGCCTGCGAAAACCTAGCCATGGCTTGGATAATTCCCTATTTCACATAGCATTGTGCATTTGCCTTTTTTTAATTACTGAATTAGTGATAATGAGCATTTTGCATACTGTGGGAGTTCACCTGAAAAAGAAACTATATTTAACTAACGGATGAAGACAAGAAAAAAAAACAGTTATGACAAACTTGCCAGATAATATGGTAGGGTGTTTAGATGATGTTTCTCATAAGATGCATTCATGGAGTTTATACTATGGTGGCTGCGCTAATCTCATTTCTTTAATATACAATGTGGCATTGACCCATACATACATTGAAAAAAATAGGTTGACTTCTCTATTTGATGGTTTAACTTAAGAATTTGTTCTTTATGTACGTTTTTTTTACAACTGTGGCTTTTGGTATGATGCAGAGATGAATGTTTAAATACAATAATTTAATAGCCCAATATATTAATAGTTGTGGGTTATGCTTGCATCAAGATGCATTAAATGATGAATCCAATTATTCAATTAAACACAATGTAAGCAAAGGTAATAGCCTTCATGGGGTGGCATTATCCTACTCAGTGATGCTGTTAGAAGAACACTTTGAGTTACCCTATTTAATCTTATCTGTGTCTTTTCTCTAACTTCTACAGAGAGCTTGCAAAAGTATTGGGAGATGAAGGTGTCATTAATTTTGAAGATGTAGTACATGTTATCATGAAAAGTAAGTGATACTGAAGTATTCTGGTTTTCCTTGATTCAGTTATTCTTTTGGAGATAAATTGAACTATTGTTTAGAATCTCAATATTTCCTGTTAATTTTTTTGACAAAACACAACTTTCATATTTCTGTCTAACAATTATATTTCTATAAATTGAACTATTGCTTCAGTTGATATGGGTTAGTGCATGAGATGGAATTTCTACAACAAACTTAAGCAATGCTAATGTAGAATGGGGAAGGATTAAATACCAGGTTTAACATGAAAACAAGATAGATACCGTTCCATTGGACCTGTGGAGAACTTTGCACTTAATCTGGTTAAAGATGCCCAAAAGTAAGTGTTTTCTGTAAAGAGATCATCTTCTTCTCTTCAGCTGCAACAAAATTGGCCTTAGATGAGCATATCAAAATCACTGTGCTTCTGTTGTAATATTATAGCTACTTGAGATTGATACTCAATTTGCATCATTTAGCCAAGCATAAATAAATTCATTTGAAGTTACAATAACCTAAACAATATGTACTGAAAGCCACAAGATGCACAATTTTGTTAGCATTCTCAAAGCTTGCTATAGCAATCAAAATACGAATGTTTTATTTTAGTTTCTTTTGTTTAAGAGAGGAATAGATTTAAACTCAAGGCTTTGACGACTTCTATGGCTCAGATGGACTAGGCTAGTTGACACCTTTAAACTTTTCACTGTATATTTGATAGATTTTCTTATCTAGTTCAGAAGTTATCCATTGTAATCTCTTTCCTTCTGATTTGGGTATCCGACTATATCTTCAATCTATTGTATGTGCGAAGCTCGTGAGTAATGTAGCACATTAGGAATATTACATCACATCTGCTTGTTCTAGCCCATGCATATCTTTGTCTTCTTTCTTCTTTCTCCTTGCGAGTTAGTATTTCTTGACCCTCTTTCTTCCCTAGATCTCTTCAATAGACCTCTTTCTTCCCACGAGGTTCAGATTGTCGTAGGTCCTTGGGAGTGTTTGGCGAGCTAACTTACATTCACTGCATGAAGGAGTACTGCAACGATGAGAGATGATGATCCAAAGAAAAGCAAGGTTTTTTTTTTTTGCAAGATGAAAAAATAATATATTTCTCTTCTTTAGTTCTGTTTTCTTCATCTCTAAGATGGTTGATTTGGGCATGCTTTGTTCCCTCAGTTTCTTGGGAGCAGCTGTCTTGGTCCAAGCCCTTTGTTAAAAAATGGTTCAACGTCAAGAGCAAAGGTCAGGATAACCATGTCGATGAGATTGCTAGCAAAGGTGTGCCTGATCTCTTCTTCTTATTCAATTCCAGTTTATTTTAATTTTAATACAGTTAGAATATTTTTTTCTAGATTGATTGTTTTTGTTGGGCATCGTATTCTATTGTTGTTATGTGTTTGGTGCTTTATGATTTGTTTGTTTATGATTGTGAACTTGTTTTAATTGATTAAGGGTACAATTGTTATATATACGTATTGAGAAAATTAGATATTCATTAAACTATTCCATCCTATAAATACTCCCTCGGAGCCTCGTCCTCTACCGCATCCGTGTCTGAAGATCGCGACGATCTCTCTCTTTCCGATCCCGATCACTACGCCCTCATCGCTTTCGATTCCTTCGTCAAGGTAAAAGCATCACACTCTCGGTTCCGGTTCCTACTTTAATCTCTTTTAGTCTTGATTTTGATCATTTACTTGCATTGAAATCATTAAACTATTCATGAATTATCGATCTGCTGTAGTAATGTTGGTGAACTTGATGAAGGACTTGTTTTTATGAGGTCTTGTTAAGTGATGAAACCTTCTACATTGCTTTAAATGCAAGCAGTTGGTTGATTATCCAATTAGTGCCCTGTAATTTGTATACGGTTCATTAGTACCACAATGATTATGCGAGCATAAAAATGAAACAATAACATATTTTCCAACTTGTCCAGTAATTTTTCATTCTTTAATTTGTTGGATACAAGTTCAATTGTTAATTAACTTCCATAATAGGGGAACAAATGGCCATCTTTTGGATTTGCAACTCTATTTGACGTCAGCTATCATATTACTAAACTTTCATTCTGATAATGCCAAGGCGCAAAACTTCCAGATTGCTAGTTTTTTGTTTTCTCTCTATATATTTTTTTCATGGATCATGAGTTACCTTGGACTTTTGTTATCAATAAACTCTTGCAATCTCCTCAAATACTCCTTATTATGTTGTTATGTATGTAGAAATAAGAGCGGACAACAGGAGAACGTTGCAGCTCCAAAGTTGAATGAAAGGATATTGTCATCATTGTCCAAGAGATCAGTGGCTGCCCATCCTTGGCATGATCTTGAAACAGGTAACCGAAAACGAAAGAAACAGTTCCACTAATATTTACACATCTATTAATTTGATTTGTCTCAGTATCTGTTTCTGAACATGAATTTGTCTCCGGGTAAAGAGGCCCCTGTTGTGTTCAATGTGGTAAGTGTACTTTTTCCCTTTTAACTGATAAAATGTACAAAATAAAGTATCAGAAGTGATATTATTTTTTACAAATGCAAACTAATTTTGAGTAAATCATCTTTTTGCTCATTTATCAAATTAGATTGCCTCCCAAAAGGATGCAAGGGTTAGATTTGAACCTGTTATTCATAGATCTATCACTATATGATGTGGTTGAGATAATTGATGAATGCTTATCTTTTTAAGCATTCCAATTAGTCATCTTGTTACCTGGTGCTCTTATTGCATTTTCAACTATGATCTTTGGTCTTGGTTTACTAATATATTATTTATGTGTTTTTACAGTTTACAAATTGAAATTGATGAAGTGCGGTTCGAGTGGGCTGAATGCATGCTAGATTACATTTGAAGTGCGGATCTACCTTGATGTGTTAAAAGAATGTTCTACCTTGATTTTGATATCTATTAGCTAGTTTTTGATGTAAAAAGAATGTTTGGGTATTTTATGGATACTGTTGTAAGAAGATTATTTATATAATTTGTGAATATTTGTGTATTTTATGGATATTGTTGAATGAAGAATATTTGTACAATTTGTGAATATTTGTGTTTTTTTTATTATTGTCGGTTTTTCATTATTTCGGAAATCAAATTTATGTTGTTAAAAAATATACATATTACATCAATTTTCCACCGTTGCAAAATCGGTGTTATTAACTAATATTACATCAGTCATTTACCGCTGCCAAAACTGGTGTTATTAACATACAATATTACATTAGTTTTACACTGTTGATGAAACAGTGTCGTTAAGTGATACTACACCGGTTAATAACCGATTCGAAGACCGGTCTCGTTAAGTGATACTACATCGATTTTAACCCGATGTCTAAAATGACAGACTTTTAACATCGGCTTCATAGACATCGGTCGAAAATGAAATAGACACCGGTGGAAAACCGATGTCTATGAGGGTTTTTGTTGTAGTGCATTGTTGAATTTATGTTTATAGCTGATGCCAAACGCATTTCATCAATTTCTATTATAAGCAAAGCGTCGCATACAACCCGTCCAACTTGGAGAATTTTTGGGCAACCTGATAGGATGTAGCTGTAATGAGCAAAAAGATCAACAACGAAAGTTCAATTGCAATAGATCGGGCACTTACCTGCAACTGGGCATCGAGGATGTGGTTTCTTTGTGCTTATGTAGTGGATTACTGGTTCCTTCTCATAAATATGCTTGCAGCCCATCCTGCTTGATGAAGAACAACAGATAGAAAGAACACGGTTTATGACTTTAATAATAATAATAACACACCTTTTGTTTGAGAAACAAAAAAAATATGTGAAATAGACTAGTCATAAGCTTCTTCATCACTTGATAAATAAATATACATTAAGCATTGTTCATGGAACATGAACAATTGAATCAACAGAATATGTTAAAAGGTTTTTTTGAGTTGTTAGAATGAAATATAAATGGAAAGCTATGGAATGTTGTCTACGACATTAACATATCTCACATTGCATTCTACAAAGCACACAAATTCATAGTTCGCAACTAATCAAATAAGGACTCATTCCAAATTGAATATGGTTCAAGAAGGAACATGATTTCCAAGGAAACCAAGTTCTGCATTTTAAGAAAGAAGTTTACTTAAAATAGTTGTTTTTAGTTAACTTGTGAACCGTTTAATATTTGTTCATTCACAAAGAAAAAAAATGGCTTTGTACATATGAAACAATCTCACTTGACCGTTATGTTTTCATCTTTCATTACTAACAAACAAAATATTAGGAAATTTTAATTTATATTGGATAAAAACATAACTACAAAACTTTGGTAAAGAGTGAAGCACTACTTTACCAGCGGACAGGATTTTGCAATTCTGTAACAGGCTTTCCTGTCAAAGGGCACTTCATATTTAATAAGTTATTCTGGGTACTGGTTATGACTATATCTTCTTGCTCCTCACCAGGCATTGGTTGACCAGCATGGTGAACATTCTGCAATAAATTATGTAATAATTTAACAATGTCACAATACTTTTCGACCAAATGCATGCTAAAATAAAATTGAAGAATACATGTTCCTCTTATCTGCATACCCTCACATCACTAATAAAGACAATATATACATGGCTCTTGAATAACAGAAACTAAAGAAAAGAGGATTTTTTTTTCACAATTAAACATGCTTAATTCATACATAAAACTGAGAAATGACAAAAACCAAAATTCATAGACTAATTAAACATGCTTAATTAAACATGATTTTCTTAGCTATAATAGTCTTCACATTCCCTTTTGAGATGACCCATGATTTAATTTTCTACATGGAATTGGAACCATGGACAAAATTCTTTGGCATGACGTTGACATGGTGTTACTGAGGGTACTAACTGAGTCAACAGTGAGCTGGTAAAATATCCCATTAACTTGAGAAATTTCATTTTGTCAAGACTCTTCCATAACACACCTATAAGCTTTCTTTAAACCCTCCCAGTTTCAACTATCTAATTAATTAAATATAAGGAAAAATGTACTCCAACAAAAAATATGGAAGATGCGGAAGCTGTTTAAATGTTAAGCAAAAAATTGAATACCTTCAATCCAACATAATCAAGATCATCTGAAACAAGAAGTGACTCGAGTGTCTGTGACTCAAGTCTAGCCTTTACTTTTTCTGACAACTCATGCAACTTCTCCTGAGAAAACGGGAATGCTTCCCATGCCTCAAATTCATACTCTTTAATAAGTTCATTAAATCTACATTCATAGTTTTCCCATCCGATCCAATCAAGATGACAGTAGAGCATTTATATTCCTGGAGACCAAAATAGCAAAAAAGCTTATCGCAGCTTTTGTCATTGAAAGGAAATGCAAGCCAGGGCATGTTTTCTATGGCTTCATCGTAATAGGATTTGTCGTCTTCCAAGGACACTAGCACAACCTCAAAGCTCTCTCCAATTCCTTGAGCTTCTTATAGATTTGTGCGAGTATTGGAGAGAACTCACTGCAATAATCCCTATTGCATGAGATGTACAAAGCCACTATTTTTCCTTTGAGATTTGAAACAGAAACCTGTATCAAAATCAGCATATATCAGTAAAAAAATTAACTAATGCACAATAATTATAGATACAAGTGATTAAGCATTTAGTATATGTTGAGGCATTTAGTGTATTAGTTAACAGAAACTTTAAACATCTCAAACAACTACTGGTACATTTGAATCACCTTAGATCTATCATTTGTGATCAAGTAGTCACGGGAAGATGAAACTAAGATACTTCGAAGAGTTTGATCCTTCTTAGCATTCTCCACTTCCTCTCTCAATTTACAGATCTTTTCGCAATAAATGGATAGGCCTCTGTACCACAAAAACTACTATTTGCATATGAAATTATATTAGGGGCAAACTAGAATTGATACCACAAGTGACAGTAACTAGCATTTACCACTCAAGAGAATCATGCAAACAAAAATGATAAAATCAAGTCAGGATAGTGTTTGAGGAAATTCATCAAACACATTGCATGCATCAATCAATTAATACTTGCAATCAAGATATCAAGTAGATGAAACTGTCGAAGATGAGGAAGGACTTCAGTAGCCTGTGATCATTTACCAAGAGATAAATCATTTTAGTTTAATTGTTTAATTTTTTTTCTACTTAAATTTGCATAGGCATCACAAACACTAAGACACGTTCTATGTTTGCTACTATTCCTTGAAAACACTTGTCACTCTGACAA
This sequence comes from Zingiber officinale, assembly GCF_018446385.1. Classification (NCBI taxonomy): domain Eukaryota; kingdom Viridiplantae; phylum Streptophyta; class Magnoliopsida; order Zingiberales; family Zingiberaceae; genus Zingiber; species Zingiber officinale. Next base: position 93,601,537 of record NC_056002.1, on the reverse strand, counting down.
AAGGAGCATGAAAATAGAGTGAGCACTGCAGAAGATCACATAATTTCAAACAATAAGAAAGCCATAACTTTGCTGAGAAATTGGAAGATCATTTTCTACTTACAAAATGCCAAGACTTCCAGAGTCGGCAATGAAGAGATGGCCATGAAACAGATCATATCAGCTAAGGTTAACATTCAAACCCACAGAAGGTCCCCTCTCAGCAATAAGTTCGAACAAAAATGAAAAATATGCATTTAACTCCTGATCAAGCTCAAATTGGTCAAGTATGGAAGCACTGGTACTTTCATTTCGGATGAAAGATAAAAATACTTGACATTTGTTACCCAGTTCACAAATCGATAACCATAAGGAGTACTTGGGGAATACTTGACATTTGGTGCTCGGCATCGCAGAGCACGGAGAGCTCAAAGGCCTTCTTCAGAAGGCCTCTCCGGTGCTTGGAAAAGGTCACCTGCCGGCTGGCCAGGTTCTCTATCCTCCTCATCTGCGTCTCCCCCTCACCATGTCGATAGATTAGTCGATAACACGCCTGGAGGCAACACCGAATCCTACCGCGAGCAGCAAAATCAGCGAGCAAGGAGCTCCGATCAGTCCTGGCCACGCGAGGATCGACGAGGAGGGATCAAATCAGAAGAAGGAGATGAGGAATCGAGGTTACCAGATATGGGATCGAGAAAGAGTGGAGGAGGGCGACTTCTAGCGACCCAGCAACGACTCCAAGCCACACAGGCAGCCTCTTCTCACCCAAAGGGAGGAGTTGGAGGAGATGCGGTGTGATTGGACGGAGAAGCAAGGACGTCCTGTGTTGATCCTGATCGGGAGAGGAAAGGGCGTCGATCTAGGAAGGGGAAGAGGGAGATGCGGTGACGATATATGATGGACGGTGCAATATAGGTTTAGGTTTAGAGGAAAGAGTGAAGTGTTGCAAATTTCGGCTAAGTATTAGTGGAAAAATTATATTATTTTATTTTATCATAGACACCGGGTTTTAAAAATCGCTGTTAAAATCGGTGTCTATTAACGAAAAAAAGGCGCTCATAGACATCGGCTTAAAAACCGATGTCTTTGAGCGAAAATCTGCGCTTATAAACACCGGTTTTTGGAAAAACCGGTGTAAAATACTTAAAGACATCGGTTTTTGCTTAAAACCGTTGTTGTTCCATCAATGTCTATGAGGGTTTTTCTTGTAGTGGAGACTCTGACTGCTCCCGGTTCCTACTGCAACTCTATTGTGAAATTGCTGAGCCCGACGACTGCTCCGAGGAGTTTTGATCATGCCGGAAGACATACATCAACATGAAGTACCTCATTTCAATACCTAAAGAGTGTTGGTAACATTTGTTTTTTGTACTTAATCTTTATAAAAGGGGAAGTGCAATTTATTGCACTTGACCTAATTCTTTGGTACTCAATTCTCTCTTTCGGGGCGGGGCGGGGGGGGGGGGGGGGGGTACCGGAAGAGGTTTTTAGTGGCTTGCCCATCGATAGGTCCACGGGACTTGGGCCTTGGAGTAGGAGTCACCGAAGGCTCCGAACCAAGTAAAAACCGCTCGTGTTTTTATATTACTTTCTTATTTACTTTCCGCTGCGTACTCTTCTTTTAAATTTGGAAAGTTTTAAAACCTTGATTCACCTCCTTTTCATACAAATCAACACCACAACCTTAAGCCAAACAACCTTAGATCACAAGAGAAGCTTGGAGCACGTATGAGACTTCTAATAGACTTTAACCAATTCTATTTCACCAACCATGGCCAAGCACCCCAAGCTCTCTTAAATAGAGTTCAGGAGAAAACACAAGTTGTGTTTCTCACCATCAGTCGACTGGTAAAAACATGAGTTGGCTGGTTATAGGTGGAATTCGACTGTTATAGGCCAACGACTCGATACCAGTCGATTGATGAAAACACCAGTCGACTGATCCACATGGGTTGAGCGAATAGAGGTATTCTGTTCGCTACCAGTCGACTGATGAAAATACCAGCTGACTACTACAGTAACTGCTATAGTAAATCCTAAACCTAGGATTTTATCTTGAGTACAATCTCTCATGCACTCATCCTTGCCCGCACAACCTAGATCTAGCCTTCTAGTCTCCTCCATCAGCCTCGCATCCCTCAGATACCTCCCCATCCTTCATGCCTTGTCTTATGGAGCTTCCATCGGCCTTGTCATTGTTGTCAGGCCTTCCTTTGCCAATCTTACACTTGGACTCTCCTTGTTGTACCTATATCCTATACACTCACAATACATATCAAATATAACACTAAACCTAACTTAAACCTTTGCCCAAATATCAAAACCTAGAGTACCCAGATTGCTCCAACAGGTTCGACCTAGGGTATCCGAGAAATTTGAAAGTCAGGACCGGACAGCTCGGAGGCTGTCAAAGTTACTTTTTATATACTGTTTGCCTATTATTCTAACTCTGTTTTGCAGGTTAGGATTTTACCTTGTTCAGTCTACCGAACGTTGGGATCAGTTGACCAAACCCAGAGATTTTGCCTAGATCGGTCGATCGAACATTCAGATTAGTTGACCAAACCCCCAAGAAAAAAAGATCAAATTTCAGCTCGTGATGAGGTTTGACCGAGGGCGGTCGACCAAATAGGGAGGCTTAGTCAATCAAACGATGGATAAGCAACTAGTTGATTGGACCAGATAAGCTAGCGAGGATAGCGGGATCAGTCGACCGATTGGCGGGATAGGTTGACCGAATGAAGACTTCTATCCGAAGCGGCAACATCTGAATGGAAAGTTGGCAAGATTTAGAAGGATCAATCTACCAATCAGGGAGGATCGGTCGATTGATTAATGTTGAGTCAAATAGTGATCCCACCATTAGTGGATCGGATTAGGTTCTACTCGGCTATAAAAAGGGTTCGACCAACATCTTTGAAGAGACATCATTCAGAACAACTTCCTCTCTTGTGCACTGCTCCGGAACGATTCAACAATGCCCAAACGCTGCTTCGACAATCACCAAACAACTTCTAATTCTCTTGTTGTCAGTAACTAAATTTTTATAGCTATTGTACTTCAAATTGTAATCTTATTCGAGCTATTAGTGATTGCCCAACGAAAGCAATCAACAATCGCAAGCCTTGGAGTAGGAGTAGTCAAAGGCTTCGAACTAAATAAAGTGTTAGCACTGCTTTTATTTTCTTTTATTTATTTCACTGCGTTTTACTCTGACTATTTTCTGAAGACGTGAAAAAGCCATGAGCGTTATTCACTCCTCTCTAGTGCTTTCAGTCCTATAATTGGTATCAGAGCGGGGCCGCTTCAAATCGATGAAACCATTATTCAAGTAATTTTTTTCGTGGTATTATTTTTAAATTTTTTAGGAGTCGATGGGAACCAGTACGATTGCCCCTTTCGATCATTTTTCTTTTTTGCAATCAAGTTTTTTTATTTTTTGAAGTTGGTGCAACACCACTCGAGTTCTTTAGTTTTTCATAAGCCCTTTATACCGCACTGCTAATCTAAGACTAAGTCTTGGGACAAGTCTCCTTATTTTATTATGTGCAAGATTTTTTTTTTAAATGGCATACCAAGAAGGCAACAACATTACACGCCCACCACTATTCTCCAACTAAGATTTCGGTTACTAGAAGAGTCGGATTGAGTATCACCTCAAAACTCTAATCGAAATGTGGATCATCATTCAAATCGGCTTCTCACTTCCACTCGACGGTACCAGAAAACCAGTATCATGCGAAAACTGGGACCAAAGCATAATGAAAAATATTGAAGCCGATGCAAAGGCAACCCAAACCTTCCAATGTGGCTTAACCAAAGAACAATTGAACTGGGTCAGCCCCTTTAACAATGCCAAGCAGTTATGGGAAGAGCAAATTAAGCTGCACGAGGGTACCTCCAACACCAAGGTAAGCAAATGAGACTTAATTTCAAACAAATTATATAATATAAAAATGTAGGAGGGTGAGACGATGAGCCAACTACACGCACGCATCCAAGACCTTCTCAACAGTCTCCATGCAATTAGTTAGTGATCCTATCCGAATGCTGAGTCGATGGATGCTGGGCACGTGACGCTCTCCGAACTGATGATGTGGATCTTTGACCGACCGTATGGATCTCCGGCGAACCTACAAGGAAGTCGAGCCGGGAAGGGGTTCCCGGCGACGACCCTCCGACGCTCAAGTCAGGCAAGAGGAAAACGATGAAATGGCTCCAAAGGTGAGAGATCGCGTACCTCCGGCGAAATCTGAGGGCTCTTATATAGAGCTGTGGGGAGGCTTATGCACACCTACCGAGGCGTACACGTGTCCTTTACCATACCTTAGTATGGGCTTACCAGAGGAGCATACCTGACACCATACTGCTACAGTTCGAGCACCTTTTTGATGGGACGGCAGAACCTTCCGTCGTAGGATTCTGCGTATGGCTTGGTCGTCAAACATGCCTGTTGTCAGAAGATGTTCCCCAATGTCCTCTTGTCCTGTTGTCTCTTCTCTCCCCGCGCTGAGAGTCCAGCTGCTCGGCAGACACATCACTTCCGACCGGACATAGGTATTGGTCCGACCGGGAAGATTCCCGGTCGCGTGCTTGGCTGAGACTGTTCCTTCACAGCATTGTTGCTTTATGCCTCGGCCGAGCAGGCTACCCGCTTGGCCCGGCGACCCTGTTCACCATGAGCGTCGGAAACCCAACTCCCCGTCGGGTTGTCTTTGATTCCGCTCAGACCCGTTCGGCCGATTGACCCGACCCTTCTCCGATCGGCTGGCCCTCAGGTTGACCCTTTTGACTTTTGACCTCTACGTGTCATTGACTCCCCTCAAAGGGGGTCCCCCGTCCTTACTGTCGGATCACTTGCCTCCCCTTCAAGTCTAGTCGAAGGAAGCGATTAGTTCGACTGATTGGACCGCCAGTTATGCCGAGCAGCGTCTCTGTGAAACTATCCTCTGCTCGACCCCCACGGGGGTAGCTATGACGTCAGTCAACGCCAACATTCCTCGGATCTCTTCGAAATTTGCGCCAATCTTTGACATTAAGGCCGGGCATGCGCTCTGTGCCTTGTGAAGTCGCTCATGAAATGCACTCCAGAGGCCGAATGCCACGTGACACTGCTGCCGTCATCATACGGCGGCGGCGTCACGAGCGACGAGACCGAGGCGGTTTGAAATGGACGACCCGATAGAGTCCTTGGTTTTTGCGACCTGCATCCGACGGCTGAGGCCGTTCGGGCCCAACCCTATAAAGCTCTCGCCTTCTTCCTCCGCCGCATTCCTGCTTTCGCGTGCCCAGAAGTTTTCCCTGCCGTTCCTGCTCCGGTGATCTTGCTGTTGCTTCCTTCGGCGACCTCTCGCATTCTTCCTTCGATCTTCGTCTGCTTCCGTAAGGTCCTTCTGCCATCTTCTTTTCATTTCTTGTTTTTCCTCGTGCTTTCTTCTTCTCTTCGCGTTCTCGTCTCCTAGTTACGATTCGGTCCCCTCTCTTAAGCTTTTTTCCCTTTCGTCCATCTCTTGCTCCTTTTCCCGCTCGGCTTATGGCCAGCTCTTCTCAACCTCAAGACCCAGCCCTCGGCCCGTGGTATACCACCATGGAGTCGCGCTTCGATCGCAGCGACGCCGAGATTCTGATGGACAATTTTGACATCCCCTATGACTTTGAACTTATCTTACCCTCCCCCTCCGTTCGGCCACACAAACTGCCGCGCGGAGCTATCTGTTTTTTCCGCGACCAGTTCATAGCCGATCTGCGCTTTCCACTCCATCCCTTTATCATAGAAGTCTGTAATTTTTTCGGCATTCCGCTCGGAAGCTTAGTCCCTAACACTTTCCGCCTTCTATGTAGCGTTGTTGTCTTGTTCAGAATCCACAACATTCCCCTCTGACCGGAGGTCTTCTACTATTTTTATTATCCTAAACAGTCCGAGCTGGGTACTCACATGTTCCAGGCTCGGCCCGGTTTAGTCTTCTTTAATAAACTGCCCTCATCCAATAAGCATTGGAAAGAGTACTACTTCTATCTTCGTCTTCCCGAATGGGCCCCTTTCCGAACCTAGTGGCAGGTCGGACCGCCAACCTCCCCTGAGCTAAAGAGGTTCAAGACCCGACCGGACTATCTTCACGCCGCCAACATGCTAGCCGGTCTGAAGTTTGACATTAACAAGTTCTTACCTGAAGGGGTGATGTACATATTTGGCCTGAGTCCGATCTGGATTCCGTTCCTGAGCAGCTTCGGTAAGAATTTTACTTGCGCATTCGCCTTGATTGCTAACTGATTTTCTCCTTTTTCCTTTATAGCGGACATTGTCATGGAGTCCGTGATGGCCGGGATTTTGAAGAGGAAAGCGGCGGCGCTCGAGGCCGCAGCTGCCAAGGAGATGGAGTTGCGTGGCATTGAGCCGGTCGGCTCACACGAAGGAGAGAGCGAAACGAATGCGGGGGAGTCAACCGCTTAGGCTTCTCTCCCGGAGCCAGCGGTTGGCGCAACTTCTAGCCGAGGGCCTTCCGTTCGGGAGGAAGGTTCAATTCAGGAGGAAGAGCGCTCGCTTAGGCAAAAAAGACGCTAGCCGGAAACTCCCCCACGATCAGCCACTTCCACGATCCAGGCGCCTGAGCGAGAGGGAAACGCTTCTCGTGGCAAAGGCCCAGCGATTGAGGCGATCTCATCCGATCGGACCCCCTCTCACCTGGACCTACCCGCGGGTCCCATCAAGGCGGTGCCGGTCAGCTCAATTCCTCCTATGCCTCGCCGAGTTCACCGCTCGACTATTTTATCCAAGTTCTCCACTCCGGCCTCCGATCGTTCTGCGTCTGCTTACACAACTCCAAGCCGGAGTCGTACGATTAGGGCCACGCTGCATCTCCCTACCGAGGAGCTTATGGCCAAGTCCGCTCGGCCAATTGTGCCCGAGCACATGATTACTATGAAGGGGCCCCTTGCCGAGATGTGGGCCGATGCTAGGGCTCGGGTTGCCTTGATTCCGCTCGGCAACTTGGCCAACAGCCATATGCAGCAGGCCACTGGGGTAAGTGTGTTTTCGTCCAAAGTTTTTTATGCCGTAATTCCGATCGGCTATTAATATTCTTATTCATGCCAGAGATAGGTGGAGGAGATCGCTGTCTCCAACCATTTGGCTATGGCGGAAGAAGATATAAAGAGGCTGAAGGCTTCGGGCGGCCCGTCTGGCTCCCAAGGCCCCTCATATGCCGAGCTGCAGAAAGAGCTCAAGAAGACCCAAGATTTGTTGGTGGCTGAGCAAAAGAAGACGGCCGACCAGGCCCATACTTTGGCCGAACTCGAATGACAGGTCAAATCACTGGACCGAAAAATAAGCCTGACAACCGATCGGAAGAAAATGGCTATTGCCGATCTGGAAAAGAAAAACGTCGAGGCTCGAGGCCTGGAGCAATAGGTTAAGGAGTTGACGGAGCAGCTAGCCGGCGAGAAGGCGGCTCGATCGGATGAGGTGACGAAGCTCGAGGCTGCCTTGCAAGAACACCAGGCAGCCGCCGATGCTTCCCGAGCGGCCCTCAAGGAATACCAGGAAGCTGAGCCAGGCCGGGTCGCCGCCTTGAGTCTAAATTACATCCGTTCGGACGAATTCTCAGAGAAAGTCTGCGAACGGATGTATACTGCCTTTGAGCTTGCTATGACTGCCACAACAACCTATCTGAAGTCCAAGGGTCAGCTTCCCGACTCCGTCCTCATCCCGGCCCAAGACCAAGCGACGCTCCTCATCACCATCCCAAAGGACCTTTATGATTTCCTAGAATGAAGGCATTTTGTAACCACTCTGATCGGCCTTAACGACCTCTAATGATATGCTATCCTCTTGCTTGCTTTTTCTTTTGCTAATCAATACGCGTGTTGTCCGCTCGGCTCACCAACTACCGTCGTTCACGTTCCTTCACTTCTCCTCATTATTTGCCTCTCATCCCGCCCCTCTTGTGTTTGAACGGAATTTTTCACGAAGTATTTTGTAGAGCTAGGTCGCTCGGTTGAATATATCTCGTCTCGCAAATGGGATTTTCGCTAGGTGTTTATGGGGTACTCTTGGTAACCCGCCCGCTTGCACACTTGGTCAGCCGGACCCGCTTAGTTGAATACATGCATAGCTTTAACTGGAATTACCGCTAAATAGCATTACTTCCGACCGGAGGGTTTATAGTCGCCGGTCTGACTCTCGATATTTAACGTCGGAGCTCGACGGTCTTCCGGCCGGGGGGTTTATAGTCGCCGGTCCGACTCTCGATATTTAACGTCGGAGCTCAACGGTCTTCCGGCCGAAGGGTTTATAGTCGCCGGTCCGACTCTCGATTTTTAACGTCGGAGCTCGACGGTCTTCCGGCCGGAGGGTTTATAGTCGCTAGTGCGACTCTCGATATTTAACGTCGGAGCTCGACGGTCTTCCGGTTGGGGGGTTTATAGTCGCTGGTCCAACTCTTGATATTTAATGTCGGTGCTCGACGGTCTTCCGGCCGGAGGGTTTATAGTCGCCGGTCCGACTCTCGATATTTAACGTCGGAGCTCGACGGTCTTCCGGTCGGAAGGTTTATAGTCACCGGTCCGACTCTCGATATTTAACGTCGGAGCTCGACGGTCTTCCGGATGAAGGGTTTATAGTCGCCGGTCCGACTCTCGATATTTAACATCGGAGCTCGACGGTCTTCCGGCCGGAGGGTTTATAGTCACCGGTCCAACTCTCGATATTTAACGTCGGAGCTCGACGGTCTTATGGCCGGAGGGTTTATAGTCGCCGGTCCGACTCTCGATATTTAACGTCGGAGCTCGACGGTCTTTCGGCCGGGGGGTTTATAATCACCGGTCCGACTCTCGATATTTAACGTCGGAGCTTGACGGTCTTCCGACCGGAGGGTTTATAGTCGCCGGTTTGACTCTCGATATTTAACGTCAGAGCTCGACGGCCTTCAAGGCTAATTTCAACACGGATGATATACACCCTGCCGAGCGGCACGGGGTCTTTGTGTAGTCGGTCGTTCGGCGAATAATGCCAAATGTGTTTTATCACTTTGCTTCCTGCATTAAAAGGACACAAGCGACCAAGACATTCATAAAATGAATTACATCAGCGCACCTCTCACCCAGCTCGGTACGGCTGGAGATGATTTGCGCTCCATGGTCAATCCAGCTGTCGTCCGTGTTCATCCTCCAAATAATAGGCACCCGAGCGGAGCTTTTCGATGGTCGTCCGGGTCGGTGGTTCCGTTGTATTCCCCGATTGTCGGGGGCACATAATGCTTTGGCAGAGGGTCCCGCAGGATGGCCTCTGAAAACTGTCGGTTGATCCGCTCAGGGGAGGCGTCCGTTCGGGGAGCCTTGTCTTTTCTGTAGTCTCGCCTGGGCGCCTTGTCGGATGAAGATCCTCGATCAAGGTTAGCTGGTGTGACTTCAAGAGGCGTACGGAATAGGGCCCGATGTAATGGAATCGAGGCAGGCGGTGCTTCTCCTTGAATGCCGATCGAATCCTTATCTCGGCCCCATGCTGAGACATTCTCCGGTCGGAACTCTGCTGCCGCTCGGCCTCCTAACGCTGACGTCGCTTGTTGCTCCAGTCGCTCGGCTCGCGCCTTCTGTTTCTGTTGCTCCACGAGCTTAGCTGCTCTTGCCTCGATTAGAGTGCCAAGCTCCTCCTGGGAGAGCATCACGGTGTGAGGTCATCCAGCTTCGTCCATCTCTTCTGCTCGGATGCAGGTGCGTTCCCACAGACGACGCCAATTTGATCTTGTTCGAATGCTGAGTCGATGGACGCTGGGTACGTGGCGCTCTTCGAACTGATGATGTGGATCTCTGACCGGTCGTATGGATCTTCGATGAATCTGCAAGGAAGTCGAGCCGGGAAGGGGTTCCCGGCGACAACCCTCCGATGCTCAAGTCAGGCAAGAGGAAAATGATGAAGTGGCTCCAAAGGTGAGAGATCGCGTACCTCTGGCGAAGTCTGAGGGCTCTTATATAGAGCTGTGGGGAGGCTTATGCACACCTACCGAGGCGTACACGTGTCCTTTACCATACCTTAGTAGGGCTTACCAGAGGAGCATGCCTGACACCATACTACTACAGTCCGAGCACCTTTTTGATGGGACGGTAGAATCTTCCCTCGTAGGATTCTGCGTATGGCTTGGTCGTCGAACATGTCTGTTGTCAGAAGATGTTCCCCAATGTCCTCTTGTCCTGTTGTCTCTTCTCTCCCCGCGCCGAGCGTCCAGCCGCTCGGCAAACACATCACTTCCGACCGAACATAGGTATTGGTCCGACCGGGAAGATTCCCGGTCGCGTGCTCGGCTGAGACTGTTCCTTCACAGCATTGCTGCTTTATGCCTCGGCCGAGCGGGCTACCCGCTCGGCCCGGCGACCCTGTTCACCATGAGCGTCGGAAACCCAACTCTCCGTCGGGTTGTCTTTGATTCCGCTCGGACCCGTTCGGCCGGTTGACCGGACCCTTCTCCGATCGGCTGGCCCTCAGGTTGACCCTTTTGACTTTTGACCTCTACGTGACATTGACTCCCCTCAAAGAGGGTCCCCCGTCCTTACTGCCGGATCAGTTAGAATGTGGAAAATCGTGATGCTAAAAGGTATGCCCATAACTCTTTTCCAAGGAACACTTTGTGGGCATCCATGGTGGATGTTTACAAAGTTTCTTTGGATCTCTCTTTAATTAGGTTAAGATAAATTATTTTCTGAATTTGAACTTCATGAATAGACTAATGCACTTTCAGTCGAGAAAGGTATTACGTTTATTGCAGGTACAGGAAAGACAAAGGAGTTCAGGAAGAAGTACCAAATCAAACACAAATCTGAAGGTGGATCTACCTCGTAAGAAGACGACGAAATTACTGTCGAACTCGTGAACATAGTTCGGAAACTATACAAGAAGAAGGGCTTCACAAAATGCAAGATCAAGAAGGTGATCTAGTCAAAGATGGTGCAACCAAGTCTAAACACAAAGGCCAAGTCTGAAGTCACCTGCTACGACTGCAATCAGAAGGGACATATCAAGATGAGCTGTCCAAACCAGAAGGAAATGAAGAAGCAATGAAAGAAGAAGGCGCTACAAGCAATGTGAGATGAATCATCATCAGAAGACTTTGACGAAGATCTCAAACAAACAAGCTTCCTTGTGCTTCCGGCTCAAGAACAAGTCCATGAGTTTGAAACTGAGAGCAAATCAGAAGCCAAGTCTAAGCAAAGCCATTGATCCATATCAGGTTCAGAAGGTTCCCAATCCACTGTAAGTATTTCTTTAATTATATCACATAATTTAATTTCCTACTTGTCTAGAAAGTTGGCTAAATCCAACTTCCGGGTCAAGTCACTCCAAGAGGAGGTCAAACCCCTCAAGGAAAAGACTAACCCAAATTCATTAACTGAGAATACACAAATTGGAACTCCAACTCAAGTTCAATTTGAGGAAGAAAATTCTAATATGACAATTAAAGTTAAAGAACTTAAGGAAACATTAGAATGATTCACTTTGGGTTCCTAGAATCTTGACCTAATCCTTGGGAGGTTGTTTACAACCGATCTAGACTCAGATATAAGGCCAAATTCCAATTCAAATTATACTTATCATGAGTGAATTGAGAAAATAGAAAAGTAGTCTCCTGTATCTACACACCAGGTGCTGGTAGATAACACCGCTAAATATGTTTCAACTACTAGAGAATAAGATATACCTTTATTGTTATCTTTCCTACAAGGACAGTCCACCTTCCAATGTCCAGACTACTTATAGATGAAGCACTTGCCCTTTGGCTTCTTCACTCTAGCTTTTGGTGCAGTACCTAGAGATCTATTCACCTTCTTTTTTGAGCCACCCTGCTTCTTCTTCTTCTTGCCTTTCGACTTAGAAGTAGAAACATTTTCAGCAAAGTGAATTTGAGAATTATGATGAAATAACCATTCTGCTGCCTGAAGTTCTGTCAGTAGTTCCGTCAATGAATAAATCCTTTTATTCATATTATAGTTCAGGCGAAACTGCTCAAAATTTTTGGGTAGTGTTTGGAGAATAATATCGACCTGGGTTTCCCCATCGATTTCAGCTCCAAGGATTTGTATCTCGTTCAAGTAAGCCATCATCTTTAGGATATGATCCCTTACGGGTGTCCCCTTAGACATGGTGTTTGTCATTAATTTTCTCATTGCCTCTTGCCTAGCAGACCGATTCTGGTGTCTGAAGAGTTCTTTGAGATTGTTCATTATGTCATAGGCAGTTAGCAAGTCTTGATGCTGATGTTGCAGCACATTTGACATTGAAGCCAAAATGTAACACCGTGCCATCTCATCTGCCTTTACCCATTTCTTATGATACTCAATCTCCTCTTCACTAGAATCACTATTAGACACATTAGGGCAGACCTCCATCAGTATAAACTTATAGCCTTCAGTAGTTAGGACAATGTCTAGATTTCTTTTCCAATCTATGTAATTGAGACCAGTAAGTTTGTTCTCTTTTAGTATAATAGCCAGTGGGTTGAAAGTTATCCTAAGAATCACAAAATAAGTTTTGGTCAAGACTCTAAATTTAGAATAATACTGATTCCTCAAACAATACTATTTAAATTTACCAACAACTCAAAACATTGTGAATTTTGCATGCCACATTAGTGTGGACGTATACAAATTCAAACATTTGTAAGAGGAGGTTTTACCCATTAATTTTATTATCTTGTCATCCTAATTTTATGATAAATAAAATTAATAGTTGATTTTCCTTTGGTCACGCAAAAAATAGCAGTGACTCTGTTGGGGAGGATACTATTGAATGTGTCTAAATGTATACCATTACTTGATACTTAGTCCATTAAATAGGATTGTGCCCCTTCAGTTGGAGAAGATCACACGCTCCTAAATAATTTCCTATAATCATCCATAAAAGGAAGTTTGATCTAGTGACGTGCAAACAAACTCATCCGTTGTGGAGGAAGGCACTCAGAGCCAACACACAAGTTTGTTTGCATCACTTTCAAACCAGTAATGGAGACCATGGAATTTATTTAAAATCCCTCTCCCACTTAGTTATTTAAGGTGAGGAATTTTATCATGCAAGCACACATCACATGCACACACACATTACAGTAAATAAAAGTAATAAATATGGAAATTAATTTTCCAACTATTATGGCTTCTTCCATCACTATTCTCCATGTGCTGCCAGCCCTAGGGTTCATGTCGTCGGGTCCATCGAGCTTCCTTTTCTGCTGCGCCTCTGGTCCTCCAATAGTACCACTCCTTGCAAGGATATGATCTGCGACAAAAATAGAATTTTACATATATCGATCCTATATTCCACAAGGGAATATACATGAAGTCTAGATTGAACAAATATGTAAAATCCTAGGGCTAATATAGCTCCTGCTGTATTTAATAAATACAATCATGCACACATATAAAATGCACTTGACATGCCCAAGGGTCCAATCACACACAATCATAATAAGTCATAATAGTTGGAGCCTGCAACCACAGAGTTAGCATATCCTACTATTATCCTACCTAAATTATGTATGACATGTGCATAATTAAACTAAAAAACCAAACACACAGAGGCAAAATCCTAGCTTTGATACCAATTGATGGTTGCTACTTGGAATATCGTACTAGTTCTCCTGTACAAAAATTTTGTACAAGCCCCAAACCTTTCCTAACAACCTATTGTGTTCTTTAGAAATTAAATTTGGAATCACAAACAGAACTTAACATTATTTATTCCAAATTCAACTTATCTGTTCTAAGAGGTTTAGACTTGGATCGTAAATGATGCTTAACATTATTAATCCAAATCTACCCATGTTACAAATTTGATTAAATATTTATTTCAGAGATCATTTTCCAAGTTAAACATGGCGAGGCCTAGGCCTTCTTGGGTATGGGATCATCCACCGCTTCCTAGACAAAGCCTTTCAATGAAATTCAATATTTAATCTCCTTATAGTAACCCTAGGTTTAACCACTAAGAACAATCAAATAACAAGATCGAAAAACAAAAGAAACACAAAATCGAAACATAAATTCCATAGCCTAGAATTGTTGGCCTCTTGTGTTTGGTATTTCAAGATCTAACTAAAAGAATGAACTAGTTATGATGCGGAAACTAAAAACTAGTTATACCTTTTGTAGTTTATAGACTCACGATCTTCTGTCGTATTCCTCTTCTTATCTCGGACGTCGTGTGGGCTTACGATCTACCAAGATGAGAATCCACCCAAGCCTCCTTCTTCTCCTTGCAAGTTTCGGTCACCAACTTTCTTCAAGGGAAGCTTTCTTTCTCTTCTTCTTCTCCACAAGCAATCGGCCACCAAGATGAAATAAAACCTCCAAGTGTCGCCAGCCTCAACAAAAGGAGAAGAGAGAAAGAAGAGAGGAGAGGGTTGACCACCACCAAGGAAAAGAGAGGAGATAAAATAATAGATGTGTTGTAAGATGAGACACCTCTACCCTCTTTTTTATATTCCTTGGTCTTGGCAAATAAGAAAAGTTTTAAAACATAATTAAAATTTCCTTATTTTCCTTGCCAATGTCTAAGAAGGAAAATTTAATTAAAACTTCCTTATAAACCTTTAATGGCCGACCCCTACCTTGTCCTCCAAACAAGGAAAGTTTTAAACACAAAATTAAAATTTCCTTATTTGTTTTCAGAAATTTTTAAAATAAAATTTTCTCTTTTAAAATTTCCTTTATGGTTGGTTATTAAAGGAAACTTTTATAAATTAAAATTTCTCTTTTAAAACATGTGGATGGTTACAAAAAAGGAAAGTTTTCTCCAAAATTAAAATCTTCCTTTTCAACTACAAATAAAGAACGATATCAAATCTTTCTTTTAATCTTTTGTAGAAAGCTATAAAAGAAAAGATTAAATTTTAAACTCTCATTTAAAATCATTGCTTCCACATAAGGAAAGATTTTAAAATTAAAATCCCCTTTTAATTTATTGTGGTCGGCCACCTAAGCTTGGGCTCCAAGCTAGGGCCGACCACCACTTGAACCCATCTAGCTTTGGTTTGGCCGGCCCTAGCTTGGGCTCCAAGCTAGGCTTGGCCGGCCACCTTAAGGTGGGTAAGAAGTTGGGTTTGGGTGGGTATAAAACTTTATAAATAAGAGGCTACGACAGGGACCGAGAGGAGAAATTGGTTTTGGTCTCCCGATGAACTTGAGCTTTCCGTGTTCACCCCGAACACCCAACTCAAGTTCACCAATAATAACTCATACCATTAAAGAGTTATTATTGAACTATCGCACCAATCCCATATTACTATATGGGCTCCTTGTTACCATGAGTGTGTTAATCTCCCTGTGTTTAAGATATCGAATGTCCACTAATTAAATGAGTTACTGACAACTCACTTAATTAATATCTAGCTCCAAGAGTAATACCACTCAACCTTATTGTCATGTCGAACTAAGTCCACCTGCAGGGTTTACATGACAATCCTTATGAGCTTCTCAAGGGGGCATCATCAACTTAGATTATTAGGATACAGTTTCATTCTATAATCAACAACACATCATATAAATAATATCATTTCCCAACTTATCGAACCTATTGATTTATTGAACTAAATCGCACCCTTTGATAAATTAAAGAAATAAATATTAAGTATACGTGTTTGTTATTATATCATGATTAAGAGTACACACTTCCATAATAATAGAGGTATTGTTCTTTTAAAGAGTCAGTATAGAAAGAAACTACCTCAAATGGTCCTGCTCAATACACTGAGAGTGTACTAGTGTAATTTTATAGTCAAGATAAACTAATACCAAATTACACTACGACTATTCCAATGGTTTGTTCCTATTCATCTTAGTTGTAAGCTACTATTTATAACTTAATTATAAGGAACTGATAATATGATCTTTTGTGTGTAACACCACACACCATGTTATCTATAATATAAATTAATTGAACAACTACACTTAGCATATAAATGTAGACATTTGACCAATGTGATTTTTTATTTCAAAGTAAATGTTTACAAAAAGCTAAGCTTTTAAGATACACTCTAACAGTTAGTTTGTCTCAATCTTTTTAATTTTTTTTTTAGGTTTTGTGCGGCCTCCATAGCTGGCCATGATCATCTCATGGGCGTGGAGGCATCGACAAAGTTAAAGAGGAGAAAAATCAACACTTATACACCTCAAAAAACCGGTCGTGTGACCTCACATGGCTGTGTGAAACAAGCTGAGAGGGTAAAGGACTAGGTCGTGTCATTTGAAACGGCCATGTGGTCTTAACAAAGAGGAAGAAGAGGGTGATCGTTTCAATCTACATGGCCATGTGACCCCAGCCGACAGGAAGCCAACCCAGGTTATGTCAATTGACATGGCCGTGTGACCCCAGCCGAGAGGAAGGCGACCCAGGCAATGTCAATCAACACGACATGTGAACCCAACCAAGAGGAAGAAAAACTAGGTCGTGTCAATGAACATGGTTGTGTGAAGAAGCCCTTGACCCGACCGTGTCTTAAAGACACAGCCGTGTCATACCCGTGTCTGCCGCTATTTCCACCCAAACTCCACTATTTCCACCCCTTCTTCTCCTAAATCCTTCTTCATTCACCTCATAATTTCTTCACTAAGGATTCTTTGATCTCCTTTCTTTAAGATTTAGATCTAGGTTCAGATCTATATTCAAATCTAAGAAACCCTTACTTTCTTCTTCAACCTCAAGCTTCCTTATCTCTCAAGATCTACTTCTTCTTATAAGATCTCTCCTCTTTCATCTCCAATTAACCACTCTCCCTCACTTATCTTCCCATCATGTCTCATCTTTTGAAAAGAATCTGATGTGGGAGTGGCGGATCTAGCGAAGGAAAAGAACTAGGAGGGGACAAAGGTAAAGGGAAAGCAACGTCAAAGGGAAAAGGTAAAAGGAGTGCACGTGACGAAGGTAACGACAATGAGTATCGTATTATTTTTAGAAATGAAGAACAAAAGTCTAGATCTGATTCTCTTGTTGTTAGAAAGATTGTTTACACTAAATATTTAGATCCAACTACAATGGAAGTTTTGGGTATTAAAGATGATATAGATTAGATGATTTGTGCTTTTGATTGGAATGACATGATGTATACACATCAACCTACATGCTCTCGTCTTGTCCTTGAGTTTTTAAGTTCAATAGATGTCCACTACGCTTTCGATGAGGATTATATTGGCAATATCAGTCTTAGGTTAATGAACCAAGAATTTCAGTGGACATTCAGTAATTTTAATAATTATTTTAGCCAACCCACCGGTGGATCTTGCAAATTTAATTCTGAATTTAATTGGAATAGGTTTTGGAATTCTATTATCGAGTTAAAGGACCTGCATGAGCCCTCTAGAGATAAGCCTTCACATATGCAAAACCCCGTGTTCAAATACCTCCACTACATAATGAGCAAAATAATCTTCGGTAGAGGGGATAGTGATGGGGTAGTTAGAAAGGTGGAACTTCATTCTCTTTGGGCAATGCTCAATAAAGTTGACTTTAATACCAATTTTCATTTTTCGTAAAATCTTATGCGAGCCGGGAAAGCAACCTCAGAGTTGATAATTTTTGGCGGATTGATAATATTTAAGTTTTGAATTTTAAAAGATATTTAAGTTTGAATTTTAAAAATTTTTAATTTTTAATTTTTAATTTTTAATTTTTAATTTTGGAATAATTAAGTTTGAGTTTTAAAAATATTTAATTTCTAATTTTGGAATAATTAAGTTTGAGTTTTGAAAGATATTTATGTTTGAATTTTAAATTTTAATTAACTAATTTTAAACCTAAATTGATATTATCCTTTTTCTTGATTATCAATTAGGGAACCTTATCTATTTTGTGAGATGATTAATTTTATCTTAAATTAAAATTAAAATCTAAGAATTGATTTATATTTAAGTTAGACTAAGGTTTAACAATTAGTCAATTAAACATCTATTTCAATAATTGGCTTCCAGACTGTGGCGAGACACTAGACCTTCTTAAGTATTCGAGCAATAACCACTTCTAGACAAAACCTTTTAAATAAATTGAATATTTAATTTTCTTCTGAAAATTCTAGGTCTAACTAGTCAAGTGTCGATCAAACTTAAGTCCTTATCTATCCTAATCTAAGTATAAATAGAGAAAGCAACAAATCAAACATCAAAGAAGTCTATTTAATAATGAAAATAATTTTTTTTATTGACTCCCCTTGGATCATAGCCTTGATAAAGTCTATCAAGGTAATTGATTTGATCATTAGGGATCGAATACTGATTAAGTCTAACTTGAAACCCAAAATGAACCATTCGACGAGTTCCTAAGTTCTTGACTTGATTTTTCAAGTTGAAATTTTTTTCCTCGAGTTGTTGTACTTGAGTTGAGGTTTCAGCTTGAATAGGTACGGTCAAGGAGCTTGGGTTAGTCACTTCCTTGAAGACTTTGACTTCATCTTGGAGTGACTTAACCCTGGAGGTTGGATTTGGTCAACTTTCTAGACAAGTAGGAAATTCTAGACAAGTAGGAAATTAAATTATGTAATCTAATTAAAGAAATACTTATAGTGGATTAGGAACCTTCTGAATCGGATACAAATTTGTGGCTTTGCTCAAACTCAGTTTTAATTCTGTCTCGATTTTTGAACTCGTCGACTTGTGCTTGAACCGGAAGCGCGAGGAAGCTTGTCGGTTCGAGATCTTCGTCAGAATCTTCTAATGAAAATTCATCCCACGTTGCTTGCAGCGCCTTTTTCTTCCTTTGCTTCTTCATTTCCTTCTGATTTGGATAATTTATCTTAATATGTCCCTTCTTATTGCAGCCGTAGCAGGTGACCCCAGACATGACCTTTATGTGTGGACTTGGTTGCATCGTTTTTGACTGGATCATCTTCATGATCTAGCGTCTTGTGATGTGATATACCCATTATATATATATTTAATGTCTAGGAGGAAAAGAGAAACGATTAAAATTTGATCTAATAGAATTTATAATTGAACGTACTGATAAAATAATGAATAATAAATAAGAAATAAATATAAAAGAGTATAAGTGAATTTTTAGATTTATGAGGATTTTTTTTTAAAAATTTTTAGATTTTAAATTGAAGTTTAAATTATTTTATGGGGATAAATTTATTGGGCTTTTAAAAAACAAAGGCATATTTGATTAACCCATTTAAAGAGGAGTTAATAAATAAGATAAATCTAAGTACCTTTTAATTGCCCGAGCACTAAAATTTCCGCCGCACCCTCTCTGCCTCGCGTTTGCGACGCACGCCGCGCCACCCTCCGCGTGGCGCCGCCGTCACCGGCATGCCACCCTCTGCCCGACGCCTTTGTCGCTGCACCGCCCTTGGAATCCCTCCCCATCTCGGAAGGGGCTACAGCCGTCGGATAGCTGGGGCGTCGCCGAAGAATAGGGTTGCTGCCCTCTTTCTGGCTGGCGGATCACGAGAAGCAACTGCTGCTACCATAGTGCGGTCGCCGCCTCCTTAACCAACCGACACTGTTGCCTTCGTCGGCCGCTGTGAATCGCTGCCGAAGCAGAGAATCAGTCGTAAGGTAATAAACTTCTTTACCTAAGTTTATTCGTGCAATTTAATTGATCAAACTTGTTAGCCATCATTGACAATAGGGTTAACTTGTTAATCCCACTAGATGAATCAAATCTGGTTATTATCTTTGGGGTTGAGTAACTCTGTTAACGGTGAGGTTGATGAGTTAACTTTCATTCAATAAATTATCACATGCTAATCATGGGGTAAGGTTGGTTAAACCCTATTACTAATTAGTTTGATTAGGTAATAAGCTTGTGATTTAATTGATTTAATTACAAATTTATCAGATTATAGAATGATAAATGGATTGTCATGGATCTATTAACTAAAGGACCAGCAAGCAATTAAGAAATTATTATGACTAATACTATAGAATGGGGGAATAAATTCTTTATATGCCGTCATTATTGGTAATAGCTTAATTCTTAAATAGCTTTTGCATTTCTATTTTTAGAATTCGAGCTCCAGATAGAGCATCGGATTAAAGACGACTAGGACGTTTAACATTTGAGGTGGGTAGTTTCCTCTTGTTCTTTTTTAGATCCTTGGTACTTGGTGCATGATTTTATTTCATTGTTATAGTAGTATACGTAGCTTGCCTTGACTATTGATTCTTGATATTGATATTTGTTCTGCTTGCCCTTATGCTATTCCATTAGACACCTATGGAGTCTCCTTGTTACTATGTTTGATTGTTTATACACGTAAAATACCTTTAGATGGTGGTATAGCTAGTGGTGTGTACTTTAGTACATGATGATGCTTGTTTCTTGTTCTTATTGGTTGGGTACTTATAGACGTTTACTGCCCACAGGACCATCTGTGATAGCGTGTTGTCCTCAATCCGTAGCGAGATAGCTATGTTCATGCTCTGTCTGCCCACAGGATCATCCGTGGTAGAGTGTTCTCCTGCAAGCAGTGACCATGAGTCTACCCACGGGATAATTTGTCACGCTCCGAAGATAAGGTTGTCCACAAAAATTGGATAGTATCTCCCCTATAATAGTCACAAATAAAACTTGTATACAATGCCACAAGGTTATTCACAAGCTATCAACAACCCCTACAGCTGGATGTAAACACAATCACGCAGTTTATAAGCAGCTCACACGGTTGAAAGTAAACACAACCACGCAAGTTAATATACAGTCTATACGGTTGAAACAAAATACATCGAAAGTCACAAAATAATGAACACAAAATCACAAAACAATTAAATGCGAGCCGGCCCGGCTTGACATAACTAGTACATAACCAAATAAAAGGGCGCCACAAGTCCAAATATCCACTCAAAGGATACATATTACAAGTATACGAACAAAACTAACAATGGGAGAGGAAGCAACAACGAAAGAATCCGCTTAATGTGACTTGGGACTAGCGGACAGGATCTTCAGGCGACTCCATAAATCCTCTACCTACTCCCTGGTGAAAGAAAAACCAGTTTAAGGGTGGTAAGTGCTAATGACTCAGTGGGTAATAGACAGATAGCGCATGAACATAATATATAATTAAAGATTCAAAGGTATACAATCTCATAGGGAAATATAACATGAACTACTATGATATTGGATAGTGGATAAAGTTATATGACCCGCAATGATGTGGAAAAGGGTGGTGTTGGTTGATTAACACCTATGAAATCTAACTGTTACTAAGTGGAAAAATCAGAAGATGAGCTTTAAGGAGTAGAGTGTCGATTAATAGTTATTTCGATTAGCTATTTTGTAATAGTGCTCCTCTACCCTTGTGTATATAACTCGTATCCCGGACCAGAATTTCATTACCTGATCGCAGCTAGGACTTTCCACCTGCCCAGCCTCAACTAGGACTTTCTTTTATCTAAGATCACTTAGGACTTTCCTGCACACTCAGTTCAACTTATTAGACAAACAATACAATTTAACTTTGAACCTTTGCCAATATCAAAACATAAGTTTCATTAGCTAGTGCTTCCAGCACCAACATAAATTGTTTTAGATAATACTTTGAATGACAAATGGATTAAAGTTCGGTGTTGTGTGATCTAACCTTTCTACCAAGTGTGCAGGACTTGACGAGTTTGACATTAGGCTAAAATCTAATTAGGTCTGGAGCACCTGATAGCTGGTTTATAAGTCTAGATAGGTTAAGGAGTGATCCGATATATGGCGAAAAGTCCGACTGGGTCCACAGGACTTGATAGCTGGCTGAAGTCCAATTGGATTTACGAATTTGACAACTAGCGGAAAGACCTAGGGGGCCAAAATGGAGTCAAGCAATTCTACATGGTAAGTAAGATAAATCAATGAAGGAGAGTGTTCCAGTGAGGACAAGCCCCAATTAAGGACTTTAGACACAGGTCCAATTTAGGTTTAATTTGGAAACCTAAACTGAGACCATGACTAAATCCTGGTCTCGGTAAGATAGGATCTAACTCATAAATTTATATAAACTATTCATGCATATGTTTTTTCTAACTCTATTTTGTAGAGACAAATGTAGAACTTTGAATTTTGCATGCGTGACAACTGACAGAATTTGATTCCAAGTTCAGAGTCAAAAGATATGGCCTCCGGAAGATTACTATGTCAAACCAGCAGATTGGAAGCACCTCGAATGGGTTGGAGGCACCTCGAATGGGTTGGAGGCGCCTCGGATGGATGGGAGGCTTCTTGGAGAGCTCTGGAGGTGCCTTGGATGGATGGAAGGCACCTTGGAGAGCTCTGGAGGCACCTCAGATAGATAGGAGGTTCCTTGGAAAGCACTGGAGGTGCCTTAGAGACCACTGGAGGCACCTTAGAGAGCATGAAAGATGCCTTCAAGTGGATAGAAGCCGCAGTTTGCGCACCTTATCGTGATTGAAGCTGAAGGGATTAGTTTTTACAATTGGAGGCGCCTTCAAGGGGGTTGGAGGCACCCTCAACAACCTATAAATGCCATGTTCGACTAGCAGCAAGGGATTAACTAATTTTCGAGCTACTATGACTTTTCTGTTGTGTCGAATACGCTGTATTACTACTGCACTACTACTTCGAGACATCCGATCCCTGCCAACAGATTGACGTCAACACATGATTGATAGTCTAAGTGTTGGTAAATTTAATTAAAATCATTTACATTAATCTAAGGTCATTTGGTCTATCAGCTGATTTTGGGTTAAATTGGTTGATAGACCAGATGACCTCAGATTGACATGAAACTTATTCTTATATGTTCATCTACTTCTTTTGATTAATACCATGCCCTCAAATATCAATTTGACCCAATGTATTGAGAGTAATAATTTTTAAACACTAATTAAAATTTTCAAACATATTAGTGTTAAAAAAATCATGACTATCAATATATTAAGTTAAATTGATGTTTCAGGGCATGAATATAATAAGAAGAGGCAGTGAAACGCATAGAAACTAGTTTCATGTCAATCCGATGTCATTTGGTCTATCAGCTAATTTTGGGCAAAAAAGACTGATGGATCAAAGACCTCAGATTAACATGAAACTAGTTCTTATGTGTTCGTCTACTTCTCTTGAATCTTGATTAAATCTATGCCCTCAAATACTAATTTGATACAATATATTGATAGCAATGATTTTTTGAACACAAATTGAATTTTTCAAACTTTTCATGTTCAAAAATCATTGCTCTCAATATATTGGATAAAATTGATGTTTGAGAGTATGGATATAATCAGGAGAGATAGATGAATATATATGAACTAGTTTCATATAAATCTGAGGTCATTTGGTCCATCAGTCAGTTTTGGGCAAAATCGGCTAATGGACCATAAGACCTCGGATTGACATAAAACTAATTCTTATGTGTTCATTTACCTTTTCTGATTATTTTCATGCCCTCAATATCAATTTGACCCAATATATTGAGAGCAATGATTTTTTGAATAAGAATTTAATTTTTTTTAAATACATTCGTGTTCAAAAAATCACTGTTTTTAATATATTTAGACAAATAGACATTTAAATGTATAGATATAATTAGGAGAGGTAGCCGAACAAATATGAACTAGTTTCATATCAATCCTAGATCGTTTTGTCTATCAACCGATTTCATTTAAAATTGACTTTGATAAAAAAAATAAATCAGTCGACTTATTTGAAAATTAGTCAATTGATTTGTTTAAAATCTTGACATTTATGCATAGAGCAAAATTAATTCGAATAAAAAAATCAATTGACTGATAGGAATAAAATAGAAAATGGGTACATAATTTTAAAAATTTACCTACATGATTTGGTAAAAAGTTATTTTATTTTTCCTTAGGGTGCTTTTAAGATATTTCAATTAAAAAATGATAATAAAATTAAAACTATTAAAATATTTAATATCAATAAAATATTGAAAATATTTTTTTTAAAAAAATCATTAAATCTTGAATTTTTTTTTAAAAATGTTTTAAATTGTATATGTATTTATGTTGTAATCAAATGAATTAGTATGACAACTAGTAATATCAATTTGAGCTAGAAACATTTATTTGATAGTTGTTCCACCTAGAGCTGTTAGACGGGCTAACCCGTGGCGGGGCGGGTCGGTCCATGGCGGGCTAATCATTTGGCGGGGCGGGGCGGGCCAACCCGCCAACTTGGCGGGTTGGGAAATTTCCAACCCAACCCATTCTAAGGCAGGTTGCGGGTTTGGCAGGCCAACCCGCGGGTTCATCAAAATTTTTTAAAAAAATTAAAAATATTTCATATCTTCAACATTTTACTTCGAAAAAGTTTTCTACAATTAAATGTATACATAAACATGTATTTTAAATATAAATGAACACAAACAAGTATTTATGTTGGATGAAAAGTACTATTTTTATTTCAAAATTATAACAAAGAATGATAATAAATTGACCTAAAACTTAGCTTACATGTGTTTTTCAACCCGCGAGCCAACCCAAGCCCGAGCGGGCCGACCCGCGCGGGTCACGGGCCTAGGCGGGTTGGCCCACGGTGGACTTGGGTTGATAAAATTCCAACCCAACCCGCTTAAATTGTTTGGTGGGGCGGGCCAATCCGACGGGCCCAACCCAAATTGACGGCTCTAGTTCCACCTTGCTTATTATTGTAAACTATCTATGGTAATTTTTCTATCAAACTCTAACGATAAAAGTCATTTGTGATGATTTTCAACTCGGAGATTGATTTTAAAAATAAAGAATATATTTTTATTTGCAAAGATATAGTATACATTTCATGTCTACCTATAATACAATCCACAATAACAATTATCAAAACATTGTAAATACCTACTACAATTCAAGTTACATCACTCAATAAAATAATATATATACATAGAAAGTCCATCGATACTTAGTTATTTTTCATATTACTATTTCGTCAAGCATACCATCGATACCAAGAAATAACAATATAACATGCGTAAACAAAATATGACATTACAGTCACTCTGAAACCATAGATAATTCACTACTAGCAACTGAACCTAAATTAGGTTTTGTTATTGCAGCTGAATCTCCAGAGCAAAAGAAGGGTTTTGGTGGAATTGGAAGACTATCAACATCGTCAACTTCTAACATGTCAATAACTTTTGTCATGGTTGGCCTATCAAATGGCCTTAGTTGAATACACCACAATCCAATTATTGCAAGTTTTTTCTCTAAGTTTTGTATCTCAAACTCATTATCAATTTTGACCTCTTGCGGTTGAGTGAACTTTTCATAAATCCATGATGGATACTAAACTCGGCTTGAATTCCCTATAAGATGATCTACATTTCTTCGCCTTCCGGCCATTTCAATTAGTAACATCCCGAATCTGTAAACATCTGATTTGGAAGAGATTTTTCCAAAGCTTCGAGATACTAACTCTGGTGCAATATAGCCTATTGTCCCCCTTGCAGCACTAATAGATACTAGAGCATTAGTCTTGGGTACAATTTTGCAAGTCCAAAGTCAGAGATTTTGGGAGTGAAATTATTATATTATGAGGCTTGATATCAAAGTGTAAAATCTGCATATCACATCCTTGATGTAAGTAATCAATACCCCGTGCAATGCCAATTGCTATTTGAATGAGTTTTTCTGAGGTGAAAAAGTGATCATCGGTTCCATGGGGAGTAAAAATATACTTGTCAAGTGAGCCATTAGGCATGTACTCGTAAACCGATGCTCTCTTTGATCCGTCGGAGCAGTATCCAACTAGCCGCACGACATTCACATGATGAATCCTACCTATCGTAGAAACTTCGTTGATGAAGTCATCGCCATTGCATTTGGAGTTGACTAACATTTTAACAGCAACAAAACGACCCCCTAGAAGTTCCCCTTTGAAGACTGAGCCAAAGCCTCCTTGGCCGAGCTTCTCTCTAAAATGCCTTGTGATGGCTATGAGTTCAGAGTAGGCATATCTGGTCGGCATCAGCATTTGCTGGCGCCGAAGAAACTTCTCTATAAGGTCAACTGAGACTCGCCTGTTCCATAGTTTGTAACAAAGCAAAAACCAAACTACCATAGGCGCAAGGACAATTAGGCCCAGAATCAATAAAACTGCATGAAGAAAAACGAGAGTTAATTTCCAATACATGGATTGGATTGGATGGAGGCTAACAGCTAATAAGAGGATCATGCGTTCCTGCTAAGAGCTGTACAATATGGATGAATACCACCACGGCAATTGTTAATCGATTAGTCAAAATGTTTTCGTAATTGTCCTCTGCTATGCAAGATGCAAAGTTTGTCTCACTGACGGCGAGGGAGAAAACTTTCGTGAGGATGTGTTTGCTTCTTAGTTTTTCAAATAACTGTCTGCATGAGATTAGTTTAAAAATCGAGTCAGACAGCGGCATGCAATTTGAAAATGAAAAATTAATCCAAGAAGGGGATTTTTTGGGCAATTTACAGATTTTTCTATAGTTTATCCAACATTCATAATGGAAGACATGTTTTTTGCAGATCTGTTTTAGCAAAGGGAAAAAAAACTAAAGGGCTTAAATTTAAATGTTGTGCGGCTACGAAAGGGGTCTGTTTTCGCCTTCTAAGCAAATTCAGAACGACAAGGCATTCATACACTCATACATCGGCTGAATAATGTGGGTTCCCTCTCGGTCCAAAATGGAAAACGAAATCCCTCTTGTAGAATGTGGAATGCATCCCTCGTTGAGGATTCGGCATCTATCATTGGAATCGTCAACACAAAATGACATGATGGATAAAGGTATGACAAAAGTGTTGTTGTTGCTGCTGCTGCTCAAGCAAGGAACGGGCTGATACAAACCCTGGCCCTCGATTCTTCTCGTACAACTCATGAAACTTGCCCACCAACCATTTTGGTAATGGTCGAAGCCAGAGCTTGAAAGATCGGAGGGTGACAAAGATTGGGAAGGGAGGCCACAGCTTCCACTTGCAAACTTCGGATCCACCAAGCGGATCGTGCCGTTTTTGTAAGATAGTTGAGTGATCAAGTAGTGTGTGGAGCCGATGGAGATGTTGATTTGTTGCCGTCGCAGGTGAGCTCGTACCTCCGATCCCCGCACTGAGGCGGATCAGTTGTTCGACGAAATGGGTGTCTGATGTCGTGGAACAGACCACAAGAGAAGGGAGCACAAGCTTCTTGTCTCCACTGCTGTTGCTGTTGTTGCTGCTGCTGCATCTGCCCCGTAGCTGTAACCGCAGCCTGGGACAGGAGGAGGAAGAGTAGCGGAGCACAGAAGCTGTCACGTTGACTTGTCAGCCAACGTTGACTTGTAGTCGGAAACGACTTTAGTGAATGTTGATTGCGGACAGGAATTGTAATGAGTGCAATCGAAGTTCTCTAGGTCCATCAGTGGATTTTGACCGAAATCCACTGATCTACCTAGAGATCTCAGATTGCAGTCATTTCATATCCTATAGATTTCTAAAATTGGAAGAAGTCCAAATATGCTCTCCATTATTATTTTTGATATTTTTAGTGGTGGACCAAATGTTTTGAAAAACTTAAATCTCTCTTTTTTTTATTTATTTATTTTCTTTTTTTTTTGTTATTAGGTCTGATATCTCCCATATCATGCCCACGTTGGGCCTGATGTGGGGAGATATCAGGCCCACATGGGCTTGATATGAAGAGATATTAGACCCAACGTGAGCCTGATATCTCTTCATATTAGGCCTAATCACAAAAAAAAGAAAAAAAAAGAAAGAGAGATTTAGGTTTTTCAAAACCTCTGGTCCACCACTAGGAATGTTGAAAATAATAATGAAGAGCATATTTGGACTCCTTGCAATTTTAGAAATTCACAAAAACTGAAATAGGTGCAATCCAAAATCCACTGATGGACTTAGAGAGCTCCGATTGCACCCATTTCGATTTCCGTGGATTTCTAATCTTGCAAGGAATGTTGAAAATAATAATGAAGAGCATATTTGGACTCCTTGCAATTTTAGAAATCCACAGAAACTGAAATAGGTACAATCCAAAATCCACTGATGGACCTAAAGAGCTCTGATTGCACCCATTTTGATTTTTGTGGATTTCTAATCTTGCAAGGAGTTCAAATATGCTCTCCATTGTTATTTTTGGCATTCCTAGTGGTGGACTAATGATTTTGAAAAACCTAAAATGTATGAGGATTGTTTTGCTGATTCTTTCTTATTATATTTTAACATCTTTTAGAAGTTGAAATAAATAATAGATAGCATATTTTAACTCCTTACAACATTAGAATTTCACAGAAACTGAAATGGGTGCAATTGGAACTCTCTAAGTCCATCAGTAGGTTTTGACCAAAACCCACTAATCGACTTAGAGACCTCAGATTGCAGTCATTTCAGGTCCTATGGATTTCTAAAATTGAAATGAGTTCAAATATGCTCTCCATTATTATTTTTGACATTCCTAGTGGTGGACTAGAGGTTTTGAAAAACCTAAATCTCTTTTTTTTTTTTGTTATTAGGCCTGATATCTCCCATATCAGGCCCACGTTGAGCCTGATATGAGGAGATATCAGACCCACATTGAACTTGATATGAAGAGATTTCAGGGCCAACGTGGACCTGATATGTCTTCATATCAGGCCTAATAACAAAAAAAAAAAAAAAAAGAGAGAGAGAGAAAGAGAGATTTAGACCAAGAGAGCTCTGATTGTACCCATTTCAGTTTCTTTGAATTTTTAATGTTGCAAGGAGTTCAAATATGCTCTCCATTGTTATTTTTGGCATTTCTAGTGGTGGACCAGAGGTTTTGAAAAACCTAAAATGTATGGGGATTGTTTTACTGATTCTTTCTTATTATATTTTAACATCTTTTAGAAGTTGAAATAAATAATAGATAGCATATTTTAGCTCTTTGCAGTATTAAAAATCCACAAACTGAAATGGGTGTAATCGGAGGTCTCTAGGTCCATTAGTGAATTTTGATCAAAATCCACTGATCGACCAAGAGAACTCAGATTGCAGTCATTTCAGGTCCTATGGATTTATAAAATTGAAATGAGTTCAAATATGCTCTTCATTATTATTTTTGGCATTCCTATTGGTAGACTAGAGGTTTTGAAAAACCTAAATAGCTCTTTCTTTCTTTTTTATTTTATTTTATTTTTATTATTAGGCCTGATATCTTCCATATCAAGCTCACGTTGAGCCTGATATCTTCTCATATCAGGCCTAATAAAAAAAAAAAAGAAAAGAAAAAGAAAAAAGAAAGAAAGAGAGATTTAAGTTTTTCAAAACCTCTGGTCCACAACTAGGAATGTCGAAAATAATATAAAGAGCATATTTGGACTCCTTGTAATTTTAGAAATCCACAGGAACTGAAATGAGTGCAATCGGAGCTCTCTAGGTCCATCAGTGGGTTTCGGTCAAAAACTACTGATCGACTTAGAGACCTCAGATTGCAATCATTTCAGGTGCTGTAGATTTTTAAAATTGCAAGGAGTCTAAATATATTCTCTATTGTTATTTTCGACATTTCTGGTTATAGACCAAAGGTGTTGAAAAATTTAAATCTTTTTTTTTTTTCCCCTGTTGTTAGGCCTGATATCTCTCCATATCAGACCCACATTGGGCCTGATATGGTGAGATATCAAGTCCAATGTTAGTTTGATCTCTTATAACATGTTTGAGAAAAAATATTGAAAAAAAAAAAGAAAAACAATGAGAAGATAAAAAAAGAAGACAGGAAAGAGAAGACATATTGCATGCATAGTAGGAAAGAGAAGAGAGAGAAATAATAAAAAAAAGAAAAAGAAAATTAGTTAAATTTGTCAGGAGTATAGAATAAGAAGATCACTATGAAAAAATGCGTCATTTAATAAATGTTAAAGCAGTATATATCTTTTATAAATTTAAAATCTAACTATGCCTTTTGATAAATTGTCATATATTATTTTAGAAGAAGATTCAACTTGCAAGGTGGCATTTACCATTTGAAAATCATAGTCCGTAAAAGCTTCCAGGGTTTTACCAGCAGCACAAATGTCCAAATGATAAAGACAATGCGTGTGGAAAATTAAATCTAAATTAATTATGAGACCAGTCATTGTTGACCTTACTTCCACAGACAAGTTGCTTTGCATGCTTCATCTTTTAAGTCCCAACTGGAGTGGGAAGCTTTTCACCTACCCTCTCCTCCCTTAATCAAATTTCACCGGGGCCTTAATTGCAAGATCATCAAATTCGACACTTATTCGGTTAGAATCAAGGTAGAAGGCAATGAATGGGCTCGGTGTCCACTGCAGAAGCACAGCTCCATCAAGAAATTCGTATCAAGTTAGAACAATTTCTTGTAATATATGGTGATGGAAAACCAGCTCGATACTCTTTTTTTGATATTAAAAAGATCACAATGAGGTTCAAGAATAAATTGGGGCTAAGATG
The DNA here is from genome assembly GCF_018446385.1 of Zingiber officinale. NCBI lineage: Eukaryota > Viridiplantae > Streptophyta > Magnoliopsida > Zingiberales > Zingiberaceae > Zingiber > Zingiber officinale. The sequence continues at coordinate 93,571,225 of NC_056002.1, read as the reverse complement.
GATATGGAAGTGTGTACAAAGGGGAGCTACCAAATGATATTCAGGTAGCAGTTAAGATGCTCGAAAGTTCAAAAGGGGAGGGCCAAGAATTCACAAATGAAGTGGCAACCATTGGAAGGATTCATCATATTAACATTACTCGTTTATTGGGATTTTGCTTAGAACGATCAACTCGTGCTCTCGTCTATGAGTTTATGCCAAATGAGTCCTTGGAGAAGTAGATTTTCTCAAGACAAGAAAAAGGAAGCAAGAAACCATTAAGCATGGAGAAATTGTCGAACATTGCAATAGGCATTGCTCGAGGCATTGAGTATTTACATCAAGATGTGAACAACGTATTTTGCATTTCGATATTAAGCCACATAACATTCTATTGGATTATGATTTAAATCCAAAGATTTCAGACTTTGGACTAGCAAAACTTTGCTCAAGGGATATTAGTATTGTGACAATAATTGCTGCAAGAGGCACAATGAGATATATTGCTTCTAAGATGTATTGTAGGAATTTTGGGACCATGTCATAAGTTGGATCGGGGAAGAGGAAGTCGCTTGGGGGGGGGGGGGGGGGTAACAGCAATCGAAAAATTATTGTATCGAGAGTGTTGGCTTAGAAACTGTTGGTATCACACCCAAAGACACGTACACACACTGTGTGAAAAAATGAATAGAGCAAGGAGGAAAATAACTACAAGAATACTTTCTTACATAGGAAAGATGATTGAATGAATGATGCACTACACATCTCTAGGACTCTTTAAATACACCACAAAATTAACTCATGAAAAAAAAAGAAAAGACTAATTCCACTAATTTATCCCATGAAAATAGGAAATCTTATCATCACTGATGTAAGGAAAAGAAAACGTGACCACTACTTATCATGTCTGGATTAATAGGCTCACATTACCTCTCTTAATCCTGACATAGCTCTAAATCACGGGCGCTGAGTTGTTTTTGCATGACAGCTAACTTCACTCCTGGCAATGCTTTAGTTAATACATCGGCTCGCTGTTCTCCGGTATTAACGAACTCAACCACAATCTGTTTCTTCTCAATACATTCTCTAATAAAATGGAACCTTGTATCTATATGCTTGCTATGACCATGAAATATCAGATTCTTCATGAGAGCTATGGCAGATTTGTTGTCAACAAACAGAGTTACCAGCTTTGGCTCTACACCGGTTAATTCGCTGGCAAGGCTCCTTAACTACAAAGCATGACAGGCTGAAGTTGTGGCTGCCATGAACTGCCTCACAAGATGAAAGTGCCATTGTCTTATGCTTCTGTGAATTCCAGGACACCAAACTTTCATTAAAATAGAAAGTCATTCCACTTGTGCTTTTCCTCCCATCTAGATTGCCGGCTAGATCACTGTCCGAGTAGTCGAATATACCAATTTCCTCGGGTCCCTTCATGTAAACAAGTCCAAAGTGAATTGTACCTTTCAAATACCCGAGAATCTATTTGACCACCTTGTGATGCATGATTGTAGGCCTCTCCATGTATATGATAGGTCAGGCCGTGTGTGTAGCAAATATCTCAGACAACCAATGATGTGCTTGTACTCCGTGGTGTTAACTGGAGTCCCTTCCAAGTCTTTATGCAACTGTGTCTTGGGTTCCATCCGATGCTTTGTGGCATTACAATCTTCCATCTTGAATTGAGACAGGATTTTCTTGGCATAAGTTGATTGCCTAAGTAAAATTCAGTTCTTCTATTGTTCTACTTCAATTCCCAAGTAGTAGGAGAGAAGACCCAAATTACTCATCTCAAATTTTGTCATCATTTGTTGTTTAAATTTGTTGATTTCTTCTGTAATACTTCCTGTCATGATCGTCGACATACACTCCAACAAATATACTCGCTTCTCCTTCACCTCTTGTACACTGCATGTTCTTGAGTATATTTTTTGAAACCAAGCTCTTCTAGACTCCTGTTCAGTCGCATGTTCCAAGCTCGTGGAGCTTGCCACAGTCCATAGAGGGCTTTGGACAACCTGTACACCTTGTGTTTCTGATTTTGTACCTCATGTTGGACCCTATGATTATTTTGATATGACCAACCAAGTTAGATTAGATCTTGTTTGGTTTTGATCCCTGTGTCTAAGTGTGCAGGAACTTAGGAGCGCAGGAAGTCGAGCGGAAGACGCAGCTAGCAAGAAGGACGACACGGGAAGGGAGCCGATGGGCTCGGTGCATCAGAAGGACGAAAAAGCTGCGGAAGAGTACACCGGTGGATAAGAAGAACGTGTGCGATGTTCGAGATATGAGAAGACAGGGTGGAAGCTTGCTCGAGGAGAAGGTCGAAAATTGAGTTTGAGTGAGTCCTATTTCGATTGTCCGCAATCACCTAAGCTATTGGGACTTTGGAAGTTAAATTGAAGGTGAAGAAGTGCTGGTAAAACTGATGGAGGCACCCTCAACAACAGTTAAGGTGCCTCCACCCTCATCAGTGTGAGGGCACCCTGAACAACATAGAGGGCACCCTCAATGTTCTTGGAGGCACCCTCATCTGAATCAAACTGCCCGTTGCCGAGCAGATAAAGTTTTATCAGCTTATCCCCTTGGAGGCGCCCTCAACCCCTTTGGAGGCGCCCTCAAGACTCGAGGTAGGATTTCCAGGAGCTATATAATGATCCCTGGAGCTAGAAAATTATTCATTCAACTCTTTATTCAATTCCTAGTAGCATCTGAGTTTTCTTAGTGTGTAAAAAGGCTTCTCCGCCTACAGTGAAGGAGACATTTCTAGTGGAGTTGTTCAACCGCCTTGGATTAACAACCACCTAGGTTGTAACCAAGTCCAAACCTTGAGTCTTCTTTCTTTCCTTTATGTTATTTTGTTTTTATTTTATTGTTGCTATTTTAGAGTTGAAAGAACGAGGAGGGTATTTTCTTATTGCAGGAAATTCAACCCTCCCCTCTTGTCGGCTCCGCTACACCAACAAGTGGTATCAGAGTCAGATCGCTTCAGAAGGACTGATCACCGACTGAAGCATTAAGATCAAGACGATGGCCAGCGCAAGTATTCATCCCCCAAAATTCGACGGAGACTTTGCTACATGGAACCGCTGAATGGAGGTATTCTTCAAAACAGAATTTGATATCCTTTTAATTATGAAATATGATTTTGCAGTCCCTAAAGATAAGGAAGAATACAACTAGACAAAAAAGGAACAAGCTAATTTTATCTCCAACGGAAACACAGAGTTCCATCTGCTCAGCGTTCTGCCGCCCTAGGAGGTAAGTCGGATCAAAAGCTACGACTCCGCCAAAGACATCTGGGAAAAATTCCTAGAACTCCACGAAGGCACTTCAGAACCGAAATTAGCAAGGTGCGACATCCTCTGGACTCAGCTTACAAATCTCCGGATGAACAATGGCGAGAAGGTAGTGTAACTCCAAGCAAGAATCAAGAAGCTAATAACTCAACTGAACAACCTCAGAGAATCAGTAACAAACCGAGACTCGATCTGGTATGCGCTCAACGTCTTTCCAAGAACTTCAGAATGAGTGTCCTTAGTAGATGCATACTACATCTCTAAGGACTTTGAGGTAAGTACATTAGAAAATTTATTTTCTACATTCGAATTTCACGAATCTCGAATTGCAGAACCTAAACAAATAGAGAAGTCAAATCTCATTGTTGCCCTATAAGCCGAGATAGATGATCTCGACTCTGAAGCGTCAATCGACGAAACTGAAGCGGTGTTATTGGTAAGAAAGTTAAATAAGTTTATTAAGACTAATAAATTTAGATCGCAGTTGAGAAAACATCAACGCAACAAAAGGACGGTCCATTGCTATAATTGCAATGAAGAAGGGCACATTAAGGATGACTACCCAAAAATAAAGAAAAAGGACAAAGAGAAGTCTCAAAGACCGACACCCTTTAAACGCAAGAGTCTGAAGACTACATGGGATGAATCATCATCCTCCGAATCTGAAGTCGAAGCCTACGCTGGACTCACTCAAACAGCAATCCACCAAGAAGAAGATGAGACTAGCTCAGAAATGAGCATAGATGAAGGGGGAGGATCATCAGAAGAAGAAAGTTACGATGAAGAGGGAGCATCAGAAATTGAGGTAAGTAAGGTGCGTGCTCTAACTCTCAAGTAGTCCTTTCAGTTCATTAAAGTGCTTACTAAAGATTTAGTTAAATTAGAAAAAGAAAATAATGAGTTAAAATTAAACTTAGCAAAGACATGTCCTCTAGAAATGTACGATAATCTAAAATTAGAGAATGAAAAATAAAAAATTTAAATTGAAAAATTTAAAAATTGAAAAATGATCATGCATGCTTAAATAAATTTCAAAAATCAAAACTTAGAATTTATGATAAATTAAATTGGTATATTAAACATCACCAAGGTCAACTTAGAAGAATACCTAAAGGATATGTACCCCCTAAGTTTTTGATTAATCCAGTAGGAAGAAACCTATACTGAGTTCCAAAATCTTTTCTAGATTAAATTTTTGTAAGTTAGCGCTTTCAGCAAGAAAAATTAAACAGTTAATTTCTTTATAAGGCTTTGTTTAAAAAAGTGATTGTTGCTCCAATAACCAAGAAGGTCTGGTGCCTCACCACTGGTTGGAAGCCAAAATAAATGAAATAAAATATTTATTTAACTTACTGATAAAGCATGAAAATAGAAATTAGATAATATTTTAACAAGTTTTTTTTAACATTTTTGGAAATTTCGCAAAAATATTTTGTTTAACTTGCCTACAAGTTAGAGTTGTTCTTAACTTAGAATTTATTTTGAAAAATTTTCTACCTCAATTTTTACTGTGATCAAAGGGGGAGAGATAGGTACAAGTTTAGGGGGAGTTAATATTTTTTTAATTTTCTTTTAATTTAATTTTACTTAGTGCTGCAAATTCTATTATTGCAATCTTTATGCTTAAAATGTTAGTTTAATAATTTCTTAAAATTACTACTTGTCTGTTTTTACCCTAACTTGAATTTGGGTTGATGCACATAAAAAAGGAGTTGATTGTTGGACCCTGTGATTATTTTGATGTAATCAACCAAGTTAGGTTAGGTCCTGTTTGGTTTTGATCCTTTTGTCTAAGTGTGTAGGAGATTAGGAGCGCAGGAAGTCGAGCGGAAGACATAGCTAGCGAGAAGGACAACACGGGAAGGGAGCCGACAAGCTCAGTGCATCCGAAGGACGAAAGAGCTGCGGAAGAGTACACCGGTGGACGAGAAGAACCTTCGCGAAGTTTAAGGGTCGAGAATTCGGTGCGGAAGCTTGTTCGAGGAGAAGGCCAAAAATTATGTTCGGGTGAGCCCTATTTCGATTAGCCACAATCACCCAAGCTATCAGGACTTCAGAAGTTAAATTGAAGGTGAAGAAGTGCTGGAAAAACAACTGGAGGCGCCCTCAACAATTATTGAGGCGCCTCCGCCCTCATCATAGTGAGGGCGCCCTCAACAACATTGAGGGCACCCTCAATGTCCTTGGAGGCACCCTCAACTGAGTCAAACTGGCCGTTGGCGAGCGGATAAAGTTTTATCTGCTTATCCCCTTGGAGAAGCCTTCAACCCCTTTGGAGGCACCCTCAAGACTCAAGATAGGATTTTCAGGAGCTATATAATGACTCCTTGAGCTAGGAAATTATTCATTCAACTCTGTATTCAATTCCTAGCAACATCTGAGCTTTCTTAGTGTGTAAAAAGGCTTCTCCGCCTACAGTGAAGGAGACATTTCTAGTGGAGTTGTCCAACCGCCTTGGATTAACAACCATCTGGTTGTAACCAAGTCAAAACCCTGAGTCTTCTTTCTTTCCTTTCTATTATTTTGTTTTTATTTTATTTTTGCTATTTTGGAGTTGAAAGAACGAGGAGGGTATTTTCTTATTGCAGGCAATTCACCCCTCTACTCTTGTCGGCCCTGCTGCACCAACACCTTAAACCCTTCCGGTTGAGTGACATATATTTCTTATTTTAACTCTCCGTTAAGAAGCAGACTTCACATCTAGATGGTGTACCTCCCAACTTTGATTTGCCGCAAACGCAAGAATGACTCAAACACTATCAAGTCTAGCGACAGGTGCAAACACCTCTTCAAAGTCTATCCCTTGTCTTTGTACATAGCCTTTAGCCATTAATCTTGCTTTATGCTTAATGACTTTCCCCGTTGAATCTTTCTTCAGTTTGAACACCCACTTTAGGCCGATAGGTTTGTAGCCTAATGGGAGCTCAGTTAAGGTCCAGGTCTTGTTCATCTCAATAGATCTCAGCTCTTTCTCCATTGCTTTGTACTAGTAATCCTCAGTCGCAACCTCTTGGTAACATGTCGGCTCTTTAGACATCACCATCATCACCTTATTCTCTTCTTCGTCAACACCAACCACTTCCTCAGTGTTGGCATAGATATCGACAATGGATCTAAAATGGATTGACCCTTCATGAGACTCGGGTGTGTTTGTTACTGGAGGCGAGGTAACTGCATGGGTGTTCGATGGTGGTGTAGATGGACTTGACGCTCTTAGCATGGGTACTACGGTTGTTGTCGGTGGTGTGACATGTTCCGCCCCTACCTCAACGTCTGCTGTAACAATCACCTCGTCAGTGTCGAATGCATCCACCTCCATAAACTCCGGTAAATTTTCGTCATTGTTAGCACCTGCATTCCATGTCCATTCATAATTTGCTTGAAACACTACATCTCTACTTACTTGTAGCTTGTCATGTCTTGGATCAAATACACGATGAGCTTTGCAACCTTCCTCGACACCCAAGTATACCATGGGTGAGCTTCTGTCGTTAAGTTTCTTAAGATGAGGGGTTTTATTTTTCACATATGCAACACAACCGAATACTCTCAAGTGGGCGAGATGTGGCTTTCTCCCTATCCAAGCTTCAAATAGGATACGTTCTCCCAGCTCCTTAGTTGGGAGACAGTTTAGCAGATAGATAGCATGCCTAACCGCCTCTCCTCAGAACCTTGCCGGCATGTGTGTACCCTTGAGGAGAGATCTTGCCATAGCCATCATGGTGCAGTTCTGGCGCTCCACAACACCATTCTGTTGGGGTGTGTAGGGAGCCATGAGGTGTCGTTCAATTCCTTCATTTTTACAAAACTGAATGAATTTCGTGGATAGAAACTCGTCGCCCCAGTCTGTTCGGAGTGTTCTGATCTTGTGCTCAGTCTTGTTATCCGTCAAGAATTTGAACTTCTTGAATGCTTGGAAAGCATCATTCTTTGTGGCAAGTGTACATAGTGTGATTGGCTCGCAAATATCAGCATGGAGAAGTTCCAATGGCTTCTCCGCTCTAAAGTTTGCTTGGCACGGGAATGGTGACCTCGCATGCTTAGTGATCACACACACCTCGCAAAGCTTGTTCAGCTGGAGCAATAGTGGCACATCAACCGCCAATTTCTACTCTCCTAATAGCTTCAAGTCATGGAAATTGCCATGTCCGAGCCTTGCATGCCATAACCAGGTTGGGTCTTCTAGTCTTGCTAGGAGACAGACTTGCTTGAATATCTTCAAGGTTATTTTGTACAAGCAATTCTGTGTTCGCTTTACCAACATCAAAAGCTTCCCGCTCCTATCAATCACCTTCATGGTATCTCCTTCCATATGCACTTCATTCCCAGCTTCTGTCAATTGACCAAGACTTATGATATTAATATAAAGTTTTGGAATGTAGTATACCTCATGGAGAGCCTTCTGATCGCCATTCTTGCATTCGAACACAACTGTCCCCTTGCCAATGATCTCAATGGTTGATCCATCGCCAAACCTCACCCTCCTGGTGATGGTTTCATCTAGTTCTTGAAACTTCTCACGATGGCCAGTCATGTGGTTGCTAGCACCGTTGTCAAGGTACTAGACGTCTTTATCTCCTTTCTTAATGTCGCGGTTCATCTCCGGTAGAAACCTATATTCACTAAGCAAAATGGTATCCTGCTGCTCACGCCTAGTGTGAGACTCCTCATGGGGCACTGCCTTCATCAGTGTTGGCTCTTCATTGGTGGTGCAAGTGAGGTGAGTCTCATCATCACGACGCTTGTTGTAGCATTCGAACGCATAATGCCTCATTTTCTCATAATTAAAACACTTTAAATGGCTCTTGTCACGAGTGCCTCCTACACTATCTTGGCGTGGTGTACTACAGCCACAACCGCGCCATCGCCCATGCCCACACTATTTTCCACGACCAAGACTCCTGGACCCACGCCCCTTGCCTCCTAATGAAATGTCCTCGTTGCTCCCCTTCTGTCACATTTACCATGTGGCATGAGTAAGTAAGAGCTCACCTTCAGTGCTATTGGTATTACCGCGTAATCGTAGTGTTCATTCCTTGTACGCCTTCAGTCGTCCTATAGTCTCCTCAAATGATATTGTCACAAGGTCATGGAACTATTTAATACCAGCAACAATAGGAAAGAATTTATCAGGGACAGAATCAAGCAACTTTTTTACCAAAGAGCAGTCTTCAAGCGTGACACCAAGAGTGGAGAACTTGCTGCTCATAGCACTGAGTTTGCTAGCAAACTCATCAATCGTCTTGGTCTCTTTCATCCGAAGGGCGTCGAACTTGCTCTTCAACATCTGTAACCATGCCTTCTTCACCCGATCACTACCAAGATACCTCATCTTGAGGTTGTCCCAGACTTCCTTCGTCATCTTTTTTTTTTTTTTGCTATCTAGAGAAGAATGTCTCTAGGGACACACTGTAAGATGTATGCACGTGCCTTTTTGTCCTTCTTTGCATCCACCTGGGCTCCTTCCGCTTGCTCCACCGCCTCCCAGACTCCCTGGGCATCAAGAATCGCTTATGTCTTGATTGTCCACACAGTATAATTGTGAGGACTTAGTGTTGGAAAGGGAAATGACACTGCGTCGTTCTCCTTCACAACAGCTTGTGGGACACCCGACATTATTATGGAATCGTTGGATTCTTGGGTGTTCTATACTAACTTGGGAGTTCTATACTAACCGGGCTCTAATACCAGATGTTGGCTTAGAAACTGTTGGTATTACACCCAAAGACACATACACACGCTAATGTGAAAAAAATGAATAGAGCGAGGAGGAAAATAACTGCCAGAATACTTTCTTACAGTGGAAAGATGCACTACATATCTCTAGGACTCTTTAAATACACCACAAAACTAACTCATGAAAAATAGAAAAGACTAATTCCACTAATTTATCCCATGAAAATAGGAAGACTAATTTCACTAATTTATCCCATGAAAATAGAAAATCTTATCACCACTAATGCAAGGAAAAGAAAATGTGGCCACTACTTATCATGTCTGGATTAATATGCTCACAGAGAGTACGTAGCTGAAGAGAAAAAGAATAAAACAATGCTAACACAAACCAATTTACTTGGTTCGGAGCCTTCGTCGATTCCTACTCCAAGGCCCTGATGTGAGCCAAGAAGAGGAATTGAAGAGAAATGGAGGACCCATGACGAGGTCCAAGACTAAGTGAATGAAGCTGTAGGACCGTTGGGCCGGCTGGAAGGGGGGTTGTTGGATATCCTTCAAAATAAAAAACAAACGAACAACCCTTCCTCGAACTCTTTAAGATAACACTTGTAAAATAAACAAAGCAGATAAATAAAACATTAAAAAGACGAGGCACAAGATTTACTTGGTTACAACCGATGTGGTTGTTAATCTAAGGAAGGTTAAGCGCACTAGAATACTCCTTCAGGCGGAGAAGCCTCTTACAACGTTGAAGCACAGAAACAGAAGCTTAACTCTAAATCACACAAGCGTAGGAATTACAAGTAATGAGTTCGTTGAAAAGCTTCTGGACCAAGGCTATATTTATAGCCTTGGTCGGGGCGCCTCGAAGGGTTCCGGGCGCCCTGGGGGGATAAAACTTTATCTCCCAATGTTCAGAATGTGTTAGACGCGTTCTGGTCAAACATCCTGGTCCGGGTGCCCCGGACCAGTAAAGTCAACCCGTGTTGACTTTTTCATCTGGGACCACTACTCTGGTTCGGTTCGGCTCGGTCCGGGTCTTCTATTCCGGATCCGCTTGCTTGGGTGATCTCTGCCATCCGGAAAAGGGCTCACCCGAACCAAACTTTCGGTCTTCTCAAGCAGGCTTCCCTTCGGCTTCTCGTCCCTCGGAATCGCCGCGTGCTTCCTTCTCGTCCACCAGCGTACTCATCCGTAGTCTTCATCCCTCAGTCGCACCCCGTGCCGACCTTCTTGCTAGTTGCGTCTCTTGCTCCCTGAGAAATCTTCCGCTCCGACTTTTGTCCCTCGAAACCACCGCACGCTTCCTTCTCGTCCGCCAATGTACTCTTCTGCAGCACCTTATCCCTTGGACGCACCGCGTGCCATCCTTCTCGCTAGCTGCGTCTTCCGCTTGAGTACCTGTGCTCCTAAGTTTCTACACACTTAGACACAAGGTTAGAAACAACACAGGACCTAACTTAACTTGTTGATCACACCAAAACAACCTTGGGATTCCAACAATCTCCCCCTTTTTGATGTGATCAACCCAAGTTAAGTTAGGGTCAAAAATAGACATGAATAATGAAATAATTTATATTGCAATAACATACAATAAGATAGAAAAAATTAAATTTCAAAAAATTCAAAATTTCTACCTCCCCCTAGACTTATACTTCTTCTTATGCCCCTTTGATCACATAAAAAATTGGGGTTGCAAGAAAAATCAAAGGGTTGACACTTAGAAAATTTATAAAGATCTATTTCAATGATTTTCTGGAAAATATTTCTAAATCAAGGAAAATTTCTAAGTCAAGTAAAATTTCTAAGTCATTAATAACTTTTTTAGAAAATTTTGAGAACTTTAAAAATTTTACAATAATTTCCACAAAAAGCAATCTCAAAACATTAGAGAAAATTTCTATGCATTTATTTTTAATTTTATTTTATTTTATTTTTTGCTTTTATCAGAAAGTTTTAAATTTCCATTTTAACTTATTACAATTTCTCAAATTTAAAGTAAGAAGATTTGAACATGCAAAGAATTGTATCATGTTAATATCTATTAATAGTTTATCGAGATACTTTAATCGACAGGATATTTCTTTCAGCTTTAAAGCAACAAATATTAAACATGCAAGAAATTGTATTGACAAAATAATTGATAAAATTTCATTTGACAATTTTTCTAATTTGCAAGATTCATTCGACAAAATATTTTGTAGCTTACAAGAATCTTTTGGTAATATTTCTGATTTGCAAAATTCTTTTGACAAAATAATTTGTAATTTGCAAGAATCCTTCGTCAAAATATTTTGTAATTCGAAAAATTCTTTCGATAATATTCTTAATTTGCAAGAAGTGTTCGGTAGTTGATTTTCTAATCCGAAAAACTCTTTTGATGATTCAATTTTTAATTCGCAAAAATCTTCAAGTAATTTTTCGATTAATTGAACCATTTGTTCAGAAGGTGGAGGTTATACCTGACTTACCTCGTCAGTTGTTGATTCTCCCCCTGTCGAGTTGCTCATCTGGGATGAGCTTTTTGTGGCTTCGGGATGGAATTCGACTATTGAGATTGTTGTGACACTTATCTCGGTTTCGGACTCTTCAGATGACGGATCGGTGTTGGATTCAACCTCGACTTGTTCTTCATAGAGTTTCAAGAACTTTTCAAAAAGTTATTTCGCGCTTTTATATTCTCCGACTCTGTCAAAATCTTCATGTGGTATTGCGCTTAGAATGTGAAAGTCTGCCTGAGCGTTTGCCATAGACTTGTCATGTAGCTTCTCGGTCCAGAGGCATATGTCGATTTTTTCTCCATTTGTGTTCTTCGGTGCTTCATAACCAAATTTCATTATTGAAAAAAATACCAGAATCAGAGTTTAGATATACCTCAATTTGTTGCTTCCATAAAGAGAGCTCCCCCTCGAATGCTGGTGGGTAGCTGCTAGCTCCGACCATCGTTTTGTTGCTTCAGACGGCGGTTAGTCCTTCTGAGGCGTCTCGGCTCTGATACCACTTGTAGGACCGTTGGGCCAACTGGAAGGGGGGTTGTTGGATATCCTGCAAAATAAAAAACAAACGAACAACCCTTCCTCGAACTCTTTAAGCTAACACTTGTAAAATAAACAAAGCAGATAAATAAAACATTAAAAAGACGAGGCACAAGATTTACTTGGTTACAATCGATGTGGTTGTTAATCCAAGGAAGGTTAAGCGCACTAGAATACTCCTTCAGGCGGAGAAGCCTCTTACAACGTTGAAGCACAGAAACAGAAGCTTAACTCTAAAGCACACAAGCGTAGAAATTACAAGTAATGAATTCGTTGAAAAGCTTCTTGATTAAGGCTATATTTATAGCCTTGGTCGGGGCGCCCCAAAGGATTCTGGGCGCCCTGGGGGGATAGAACTTTATCCCCCAATGTTCATAACGCGTTTGACGCGTTCTGGTCAAACATCCTGGCCCGGGCGCTAGGAGGGGTTCCGGGCACCTCGGGCTGGTCTGGGCACCCCGGACTGTTCCAGGTGCCGCGGACCAGTAAAGTCAACCCATGTTGACTTTTTCATCTGGGACCACTGCTCTGGTTCGGTTCGGCTCGATCCGGGTCTTCTACTCCAGATCCGCTCGCTTGGGTGATCTCTGCCATCCGGAAAAGGGCTCACCCGAACCCAACTTCCGGTCTTCTCGAGCAGGCTTCCCTTCGGCTTCTCATCCCTCGGAATCGCCGCGTGCTTCCTTCTCGTCCACCAGCGTACTCATCTGCAGTTTTCGTCCCTCAGTCGCACCCCGTGCCGACCTTCTCGCTAGCTGCGTCTCTTGCTCCCCGAGCAATCTTCCGCTCCGACTTTTGCCCCTCGGAACCACCGCACACTTCCTTCTAGTCCGCCGATGTACTCTTCCGCAGCACCTCGTCCCTCAGACGCACTGCGTGCCGTCCTTTTTGCTAGCTGTGTCTTCCGCTCGAGTACCTGTGCTCCTAAGCTCCTGCACACTTAGACACAAGGTTAGAAACAATACAGGACCTAACTTAACTTGTTGATCACACCAAAACAACCTTGGGGTTCTAATAGAAGCAAGCTTTGGAAGGCTTAATAATGGGGCTCAAGGAAAAGGAGGATCAATGCACAATGGAGGCAACAACTAAATGGATCACATTCCTTTAAATTGAAAGTGAAATTGGACCAGCATGAGGACCATTTTCGTATGCATTTTTGGAGGTTTTTTTCTAAAGTGACTTTTGATATCCTTTGTGGGTTTTAATGCATTTTTGAGAGTTCCTAAGCTAGCATAATAAATACCATGCATGCATGGTTGCATTAAGCTAGTATTAGGGATTAGTGGTTGCATTAGTGGATAATAAGTACCATGCATGCAAGCATGATATTTATTGCATAATTAGTGCATAGTGGATCTTAAGGTATGTTAAATAGGAGAACTCTTGTATGGAAAATCAAGTAAGTTTGAATGAAAATTTTAGTTTCTCTTTGGTGAGAGCTTTCTTCTAGTTCTTTGGCAAAGAACTAATTCCGATCTTATCAAGGCAACTTGTGGTGATCAAACCCCATGACTTATCACTCACCTTCTCATCTTGCTTGAGTGTGGTGTCAATACCCTTCCCCAAGCTGAATTTCAGGGCGATCCATTTACAAGGTTCCTTATCATTTGGTATCAGAGCCTTGGCTCCTTGATTTTCAGGTTTGTGTCTTATTTTTATCTTTGTTCTTGTCCATCTTTGTTGATCTCTCCATCCCTATCTATCATAAATTTCTGTTCGCTATTTGGGTCCTCAAGTAAAAAAAAAAAAGGAATCATTGAGTCATTAGTTTCTGATTGAAAAAAAAAAGAAAAAGAAAAAAATAGGAGGAGGATTTGTGAATTGAAAGGACTCAATATTCTTTCTTTGTGAAATCTAAATCCAAAGATATATTCCTTTTATTGTTCTTGATCATTGCTGAATTTCTTGTTTTATCCATTTATTTCTCTTGTTCTTCTCATATTTCTTTTGTTGGTTTCTTATTCACTTGATTGTCTACTTGTTGTCTTGAGAAAGATATTGATAAGGTTCTTTCCTTAAGAGCTTATAAAGGAAGCTGAGTGGATAAATTTGGGTGCAACCACGTGAATAGATTGGTGAGGTCCGCCTAACATTTCTTTTGTAATTTTCCTTGTCATGTTATTATTATTATTATTTTTTTTGCAAGCATGAGTGGGGAAAAATCACCTCATTCCCCTAGGCGAGATCTTAATAGGCTTCAAATGGAGGCACTTACTCAACAACTTGAGAGAATGCTTCAAAGCCAACTTGAAGAAATACATGAAAGGATGGACCGACTTGAAGGAGAAAAAGTTTCCAACCGTGAGGGCAATTCTAATCATGAAGAATCTCGTCAAAGTGACCCATTCTATGATTCACCAAGAGAAAGAAGGAGGCATGAAGGGGGAAGAAGACGTGAAAGAGGAGGTAGAAACCATAGATGAGAAGATGATCTAGGAGGTGTGAAAGTCCAGATACCTTCCTTTCAAGGGAGGAATGACCCCGAAATATATCTTGAGTGGGAGATGAAAATAGAGCAAATCTTCTCATGCCACAATTACAATGATGCAAAGAAAGTAAAGGTGGTTGCCCTTGAGTTCACCGATTATGCCTTAATTTGGTGGGATCAATTACAAAAGGAGAGAAGAAGGTATGGAGAGCATCCTATCAACACTTGGGACGAAATGAAGACTTTGATGAGAAGGAGATTTGTGCCTTCCCACTACCACAAGGAATTGCACAACAAATTGTAAAGACTCACCCAAGGGAGTAAGAGTGTGGATGATTACTACAAGGAGATGGAGATGGCTTTGATTAGAGCCAATATTGTGGAGGATAGGGAAGCTACCATGGCTCGGTTTCTCCATGGCCTAAACCGAGATATTGGAGACATTGTGGAGTTACAACATTATGTGGAGCTTGACGACTTAGTGCATCAAGCAATAAAAGTAGAGCAACAATTAAAGAGAAAGGACATTATGAAGAAATCATCTTCTCCAAACTACTCTTCAAGTTGGAAGGACAAGCCAAAGAAGGAGGGTTCTTCTTCAAATTCTAAGGAGGCAGCAAGCACTAAGAAGCCTATTCCTACTACCTCTTCTTCCACTTCTAAGAGTAGGGATATCAAGTGTTTTAGGTGTTTGGGAAAAGGCTATATTGCATCCGAATGCCCGAATAAGAAGACTATGGTGGTGAGAGATAATGGGAGTATCTCTAGTGAAGAAATTACTTCTCATTCCTCTTCCTCAAGTGATGAGGAAAATGATGGAGCAACTATGCGCAAGATGGAGATCTCTTGGTGGTTAGGAGATTATTAGGAAGCTAAGCCAAGGAGCATAAGGAGGACCAAAGAGAAAATATTTTTCATACCCGCTGCCTTATTCAAGATAAGACATGCTCTATGATCATTGATGGTGGAAGTTGTACCAATGTGGCAAGCACTAGGTTGGCCATCAAACTCAACCTCAAGACTACACCACATGCAAGCCCATATAAACTTCAATGGCTAAGTAATAGTGGTGAATTGGTAGTGAACTAGCAAGTGTTGATTAATTTCTCCATTGGCAAATATGAAGATCAAGTTCTATGTGATATTGTGCCTATGGAGGCAAGCCACATTCTTCTTGAAAGACCTTGGCAGTTTGATAGGCGAGCTCACCATGATGGATTCTCCAACAAGTTCTCTTTTGTCCACAATTCTCGCAAAGTCACACTTGTACAGTTATCACTTAGGGAGGTTTGTGAGGATCAAATAAAAATGAGAGAGAAAAGAGAAAAAGAAGAGCGAGAGCTTAAGAAAAAGAAAGAGTGTGTGAAAAAGAAAATACTTGATTTTGAGGACAAAATTCAAAAGAAAAGAGAGAATGAGGAAAAGAAAGAGAGAAAAATAGGAAATTTGTTTACAAGAGGAAGTGAGGCGAAGAAAACTTATTTGACAAGACAACCTATATTTCTTCTTTTATGCAAGAAAACTTGCTTGGAATCTAATACTAACTCCTTGCCTAGTGATGTTGTTGTTATTTTGCAGGATTTTGAGGATGTGTTTCCCAAGGAAGTACCTCACGGTTTGCCTCCAATGAGGGGGATTGAACACCAAATAGACCTTATTCCTAGCGCTTCTCTGCCCAATAGGCTAGCTTATAGGAGCAACCCTCAAGAAACAAAGGAGATACAAAATCAAGTGGAGGAGTTATTGCAAAAAGGATGGGTTAGAGAAAGTTTAAGTCCTTGTGCTATAGCCGTAATTTTGGTGGCCAAAAAGGATGGATCATGGAGGATATGCACTGACTGTAGAGCCATCAACAACATCACAATTCGGTATAGACATCCTATCCCTAGACTTGATGATTTGCTTGATGAATTGCATGGTGCTTGCTTTTTTTCTAAAATTGATTTGAAAAGTGGGTACCGTCAAATTAGGATAAGGGAAGGGGATGAATGGAAAACAACTTTCAAAATCAAATATGGATTGTATGAATGGTTGGTAATATCTTTTGGGTTAACTAATGCACCAAGTACTTTTATGAGGCTTATGAACCATGTCTTACGAGAATTTCTTGGAAAATTTGTGGTAGTATACTTTGATGATATTTTGGTATATTCCAAGAGTTTTGTTGAGCATATTGCACATCTCTAATCTGTCTTGCATGTCCTTAGAAAGGAAAAATTATATGCTAACTTGGAAAAGTGTTCTTTTTGCACTAATCATGTGATTTTTCTTGGTTTTGTCATAAGTTCTAAAAGAGTGCAGGTTGATGAAGGGAAAGTTAAGGCCATTAGAGATTGGCCAACTTCTAAAACTGTGAGTGAGGTTAGGAGCTTCCATGGGTTGGCAAGTTTCTATGGGAGGTTTGTGAAGGACTTCAGCACAGTGGCAGCACCCCTAAATGAAATTGTTAAGAAAAACATGGGTTTTAGATGGGGAGAGAATCAATAAAATGCGTTTCAAACACTTAAGGATAAACTCACACATGCACCCATTCTTGCTTTACCTGATTTTTCCAAATCATTTGAAATTGAATGTGATGCATCTCATGTGGGTATTGGGGTTGTTTTACTTCAAGATGGTCATTCCATTGCATATTTTAGTGAGAAACTAAGTGGCGCCACTCTCAACTATTCCACTTATGATATAGAATTGTATGCACTTATTAGAGCATTGTAAACATGGCAGCATTATCTTTTGCCTAAAGAATTTGTTATTCATAGTGATCATGAATCTTTGAAGTATTTGAAAGGGCAAGGGAAGCTCAAAAAAAGGCATGCCAAATGGGTCGAATTTCTTGAACAATTTACTTATGTGATTAAGAATAAGCAAGGAAAGGTAAATGTTGTAGTAGATGCACTTTCAAGAAGGTATAACTTGCTAGCTACACTTGAAACTAAATTGGTTGGCTTTGAACATATTAAGGAATTGTATGTACATGATAATGAGATTTCCCAATTATATGTTGCGTGTGAAAAGAAATCACAAAATGGATTTGTTAGGCATGACAACTACTTGTTTAAGAATAACAGACTTTGTGTGCCTAGAGGATCTATGCGTAAATTGCTAGTTAGGGAAGCACATGAGGAGGGTTTAATGGGACACTTTGGGGTTCAAAAGACCTTAGAAATGCTGCTTGAACATTTTCATTGGCCACACATGAAACACGATGTGCAGAAATTTTGTGCACAGTGCATTGTGTGTAGAGAAGAAAAATCTAGGACATTACCTCATGGACTTTACACGCCTTTGCCTATTCCTAATTTTCCTTGGACTGACTTGTCTATGGATTTTGTTTTAGGGCTACCACGTACTCAAAAAGGTAAGGACTCCATTTTTGTGGTAGTTGATAGATTCTCCAACATGACACACTTCATACCTTGCCACAAAGTGGATGATGCAACTCATGTGGCAGATTTGTTTTTCAAAGAGGTGGTAAGACTTCATGACATGCCTAGGAGCATTGTTTCAGATCGTGACACCAAATTTTTAAGCCATTTTTGGAGGACCTTATGGAACAAGTTGGGAACAAAGCTTCTTTTCTCCACCACATGCCACCCACAAACTGACGGTCAGACTGAGGTGGTAAATAGGACACTTTCCACTCTTCTTAGAGTAATTATTAAGAAGAACATTAAATCTTGGGAAGAATGTTTACCTCATGTTGAATTTGCTTATAATAGGGCGGTCCATTCTACTACTCAATTTTCTCCTTTTGAGATTGACACCTCTTGATTTGCTTCCTTTACCTAAAACTTCTTCTTTAGTTCACAAGGATGGCAAAAAAAAGGCAGAATATGTGAAGAAGCTTCATGAGAAAGTTAAAGCTCAAATTTGGAAGAAAATGAAGTAATATGCAAATCGAGCCAATAAAGGGAGAAAAAGAGTTGTCCTTGAATCCGGTGATTGGGTGTGAGTTCATATGAGGAAGGAACGGTTTCCTACCCAAAGGAAATCAAATCTTCAACCAAGAGGAGATGGACCATTCCAAGTGTTGGAAAGAATTAATGACAATGCTTACAAAATTGATTTACCCGGTGAGTATGGTGTTAGTGCAACGTTTAATGTGACTGATTTAAGTCCTTTTGATGTAGGTGATGATGACCTAAATTTGAGGACGAATTTACCTAAAGAAGGAGGGAATGATGTGAGCCAAGAAGAGGCATTGAAGGGAATTGGGGGACCTATGACGAGGTCCAAGACTAAGAGAATGAAGCAAGCTTTGGAAGACTTAATATGGGGCTCAAGGAAAAGGAGGATCAATGCACAATGGAGGCAACAACTAAATGGATCACATTCCTTCAAATTAAAAGTGAAATTGGACCAACATGAGGACCATTTTCGTATGCATTTTTGGGGATTTTTTTTCTAAAGTGACTTTTGATGTGTTTTAATGCATTTTTGAGAGTTCCTAAGCTAGTATAATAAATACCATGCATGCATAGTTGCATTAAGCTAGTATTAGGGATTAGTGGTTGCATTAGTGGATAATAAATACCATGCATGCAAGCATGATATTTATTGCATAATTAGTGCATAGTGGATCTTATGGGATGTTAAATAGGAGGACACTTGTATGGAAAATCAAGTAAGTTTGAATGAAAATTTTAGTTTCTCTTTGGTGAGAGCTTCCTTCTAGTTCTTAGGCAAAGAACTAATTCCGATCTTATCAAGGCAACTTGTGGCGATTAAACCCCATGACTTATCACTCACCTTCTCATCTTGCTTCAGTGTGGTTTCAATACCCTTCCCCAAGCTGAATTTCAGGGTGATCCATTTACAAGGTTCCTTATCAGGCCCGCACTCGTCGAGTGCTTTCGTTGGGCAATACACTAGCACTTCGAAAAAGATATTAAAAATGAAAGTATAGGAATGCTAAGAAATGAAATACCGACAACAATTAAGAAAAGAGAAAACAACACGTTGTCGGAGAAGCTTCGTACCATCGCAGGAGTACAACGCAGTAGAGCAAGCATTGGAAGACGTTGTTGTGAGTTGTGTTTTGCTCCAGGGCTCACCCTCCTTTTATAGGATGCTCTGGGCGCCCGGATCCCTTCCGGGAGCCTGGACTCTGATGTAGCCCAGCCAACCAGACAGCTCCACGTGGCGAAGCGGCGAGGAGATAAGATTTGAATTCCGGGCGACCGGACACCTTCCAGGCGCCCAGACCTTAGCTATCTGTAAGAAAATGTTAGTCCGAGGCAAAATGCAAATTATACTACTCTGCAAAATAAAGTGTTAGCACAGTTATAGAAAAAGAGTAGTAATTAGATTCCGTCTCACTGAGATCGGAATCTAGTCAAGATTTCAACTTAGATTTCTAAAATGGTTCTAAGTTGGATCGATGCCTAAGTTCCCTTCCCGGGAACGCGTCCTCACAGTCACTCCCCTCTAATGACTTACCTTAACTTACCTACTAGACATCCGGTCAGCTTGTCGACCCGTCTGGACTTCGTGCCAGCCATCAGGTCAGCCCGTCGACCTAACTGTACTTCGTGCCAGACATCCGGTCAGCCCGTCGACCTGTCTGGACTTCGTGCTAGCTATTCGGTCGGCCCGTCGACCTAACTGGGCTTCGTACCAGACATCTAGTCAGCTCGTCGACCTGTCTGGGCTTCGTGCCAGCTATCCGGTCAGCTCGTCGACCTGTCTGGGCTTCGTGCTAGCTATCTGGTCAGCTCGTCAACCTAGCTGGGCTTCTCCTGCATATTTGGTCAAAGTGTTAGATCATAATGAAACTAACTTAACCTACTTTGTCATTCATCAAAACCTGAGTTAGACCGTTAGTGCTAACCGCACCAACAATCTCCCCCTTTTTAATGAAATGACAACCTGATTAAGTTAGTGAAAAATATGTAATAAATAAACACTTACAAGCAATGATATAGTTTTTAAGTTAGTCTTGTTTTATTTTGGATAATTTTGTTGCTAACTAACTTAAACCATCTTACCCTTCCCCTTTGACATTCATCAAAAATTAATATAGAATAATTAAAAATAAATGGTTAAGGAAAACAACGCAATAGAGAATTAGAACTAAGATCAGATCGATTTGGGGGAGTAGAAAACATAGAATATTTTCCTTTAAACTTTATATTTTAGCTTTTTCAAAAATTGCTAAATTTAAAAAATAGCTAACTTTAGAAAGATAACTTACTAACTTTGTAAAATTTAAAGTAATTTTTAAAGACAAATTTTGCAAAATTAACTTAACTTTCAAAATGAGCTTGCAGACATAGAGCAAATTTAAATAATTTTCAAACATATGTTTTATAAGGCTAATGTTTAAAAAGTAAGATTAACAAAACCAATTTTATAAAGTCTAAATTTTAAAGCTAAGTTTGTAAAATCCAAAAAGCTAATTTTTAAATTTATAGCAATTTTCAAGTATAAGTTTGAAAGAGTTAGTTTTACTAAAGTAAGTTTATATGAATTTTCAAAAGTAAGTTTCTATAAAATTCATCTTTAGATTATAAAAAGTAAGTTTACAAACTCTAATTTTTAAAGTTAATAAAATTCAATTTTCAAAGTTTATATAAAATATAACTTTTAAACAAGAGTTTATATACAAGCCAATTTTACAAAACATAAATTTATAAAAATCTAATTTTCAAAGACTTAGTTTATAAAATCTAATTTTCAAAATTAAGTTTGTAAAATCCAATTTTAAGAAACTTAGTTTATAAAAGCTAGTTTTCAAAAGTGGATGTATCAAATTAGATTTATAAAAATAAGTTTATAAGATCAGATTTAAAAAAAATATTTTTCAAAACTAATTTTACAAAATATTTTCAATAAAGGGGAACTAAATATGAAAATAATTTGAATTAATTCTCCCCCTGAACCTGACATAAAAAAATAACTGTCTAACCAATTAGTTACTTACTGACTATTAGAGGATAACATCTTTCACTTGGTTAGTCAGGTTAAGTCAATCGTAATCCGTTATTGTTTGACTAAGATGAATAACTTAACCTGATTGATGTATGTTTTGTATTTAACGCCCAGACTTATGTCGATGCACTGAAATAAGCATCTTAAGTCTAGACAATCTGCCCATACATCTCACCCCTTTCTATGTTCAACAATCACAAACAAGATAGTCCTAGTGTGTTGGTGAGATGCACAAGTACTTATCACGCCCCAGAGGAGTCCCTATCAAAAAATTTCGACAACACCTCCCCTGTACCGGTGACAATTAGAACCAATATACATACACACACAGCATAATAACATATTCAACATCCCACACAACTGGATATAAGCACAACCACATAGTATAATAAGCCCACACGGCTGAAAGTAAACACAGCGGAAATTCACAAAATAATATGAATGTAGGACCAACAATGTCACTAACTAAAATACATGTAACCACCAGACTAGACTCCAAAATCCACATCGACTTATTGAAAAGCAAAACACGCAAAATTAACATACTACCCAAATAGTAACAAAACCACAAAACCAAAAAGAAGACTATCCTCGAGTGTGACGTGGGACTGGCAGTCGGGACTCTCCAAGCATCTATGACTCATCTACCTGCTATCTGATGAAAGAAAAAAACCAGTTTGTAGGGTAGTGAGTGTTGGGACTCAGCGGGTATAATAAAGATAGTACATGGACTTAACATACTATATAAATAGAGAGTGAGCCAAAGATATAATCTCATAAGAGGAATAGCAGATACTAAAATAAAATCATAGATAAATGCTCATACCTGAAACCATATCCTAGGCTAGTAATAGAAGGTCAGGAGTAATACTAATCTGTTATAGTACTGCTCATAACTACAGAGGTAATATGTAAGGTATATTAACATTTCCAATAAATAAACCAATGTCTAAACACCTAAAATGAAAGTATATCTCAACATAAGTAAGCATATCAGCATATGTGAGCAACATCAGTAAGTAAGCAATAATAACATCTGTAAAATAGCAGCAGCCAAAGTAAGTATAATAAACAACAGCGTATGCACGGATGGTCACTCCCGCCCACCTCTCTGCACCATGACCCCTGCATGGTCGAGAGGCAGGGTCAGTGACAGACTGTAAACCACTCCAGTTACCACTCTCTCGAGTGGCAGAGAAGATAGTTGCATAGTAGCTAACTAGCTATGTCTGCAACGGGAGTCCCTACTGCTCGCAAATCTAGCTATCACTACCTATGAGTGACCGAGTAGAAGCACGACAAGACAAGCGACATCTGCTCCCACTACCACTCTCTCGAGTGGACGAGCGTGCGACCCTAGTCAACAACTCTCTCGACCACAAGCGAGAATTTGTCGTTGACATGCATGCAATGATATGATGCACAAGATGCAATAGTCATCATATAAATATAAGCAGAAATTAGGTATGCTACATGAAGCCAACATGCTCAATACGGTACATAAATAAACGACAGTCATCATACCAATACAAGCAAAAATTACGTATGCTACATGAAGTCAGCATGCTCAATACGGTACATAAATAAATTACAGTCAAAGCATACTACCGTGGTATCTAGTATCTGCTACCTATCATGGACAACAATGAGAGACTGTACAGATATGTAAACAAATTTCTCAAAGATCGCGTGGAAGTATCAAGTGCAGGAAAAATAAGAGTGGAGTCAAGGTAACAATAATTTCTATCCAAAGATAGCTCATACACTAAGTTCAAAGAACTACAGAATCAAGGTAAGAAGTACATGCCTCAAATGTGAAGTCTGAACCAAATCACGCCCCGTTACGTCAACCGTCTTAATCAACGTCCTACACCAGCGCACACAAATTAGCCATCTTCATATGAATCAAATAACTAATACCAATTGTCAAACCATATCCACCCCAATCCTAGAACAATTGGCAGTCTACCCAATATGTTGCCGGAAAATCAAAAGAAACATTACGAGAAAGAAGTGCATATTAGGAATCAATCGAGTCTCCTTAGAACTTGCTGCAGGAACCAACGCCAAATGCATGGACCTTATTGATATCATTTACAACCTTCTAATTAAGTCCACTATATTGTAGCTAGCTTGGAGAAACCAAAATCTCAACAGATCCCAACCAAAAGCACAATGAAAAGCCATTTTAAACACAATTTTAACTCGGTCTAGATCCGAAACTATCACAAGAATAGAAATCATTAGAACCTCACTACAACCTATTAAATCTGTCCCAGTTCACTATCAAAAGAGTTTAACATCAACTACAGACTCCCAATTCTCAAATCAAATCTGTCCAGTAACGTTCCGATTCTATATCAATAGGCAAGAACACATCCAATACAAGAAACGATGAAATCATCTAGAAGAAACATCCTTCCTACATCTAAAAAATTTGGAATAGAGAAAAGGGAAAAAGAAAGGCTAGATCAAAATAAGAAATCAAGCACACCCTCTTGCCCCAAATCAAGGTCAACATCGGATTTGATTCACAAGCAAAAAAGATGAACCACACATCCCATATCTACTAGGGGAAATCTACCTGCCGAAACAGTTAGGGCACAACTTGAAGAGAGGAGATCGGCGACTGCCGTGGTGCTCATGCGAGGAAGAGAGGAGACCACGAGAGGGGAAGTCGCGTGAGGGCTCAGGGAAGAGAATCACCAGCTGTGGTTTGTTCTGCTCGTGTGAGGAAGAAAGATTGGCTGCTGTGATGCTCGTGTGAGGCTCAGACAGGTTGGTTGCACTCAGACAGGTCCACGTACTTCTAGGTCATCTGGTCGACCCCAGAAGTCAGGACGATCTTCATCAGGACATTTTCGGTCTTCTCAGCAGAACCGGAAACTATCCACCAGTGGCTCTCACTGCACCCGATGTGGATCTTGAGATCACATCACCTCTGTATGCATTCTGGAACAATCAATTTTCTATTATTGCAAACTGCCTGGGCACATGAGCCGAAACTGTTCCCTGAAGGCTCAGCATGTAGTTTCCGGGATTTATGTTCCGGGATGACAGTTTGGTCAGTCCGGGACTCAATGTGGCGGGCCGAAAGCCTAATCTTCGTATCGTCTACAGAGGACAGCTCCCCTTGCAACAGCTGCATATGGCATGCACGAGCAAGAGCATTTCGATGTCCTTGTGGAGAACCCTATGGTATTCCGCCTTAGTGTTCTCCTGTACTATTCATCAAGAAGAAGGATGATACTCTGAGGTTGTGCATCGATTATAGGCAACTGAATGCAGTGACTATCAGAAATAAGTACCCCTTGCCATGAATTGAGGATTTATTTGATCAGCTTAGAGATACATTAGTGTATTCTAAGATTGATCTGCGGTCTGGATATCATCAGCTGAGAGTCAAAGATTATGATATTCAGAAGACAGCATTTCGCACCAGATACGGACATTATAAGTTTTTGGTAATGCCATTTGGGCTTACCAATGCTCCTGCAGTATTTATGGATCTGATGAACCGTATCTTTTTGGAGTATCTGGATCAGTTTGTGATTGTATTTATCGATGACATATTGATCTATTCACGTTCCGAGGAGGAACATGCGCATCACCTTTGCATAGTCTTGGAGACTCTTCGACGACATCATCTGTATGCGAAGTTCAGCAAGTGTGTATTTTGGCTTCCCTCAGTTGGTTTTCTAGGACATGTGGTTTCTAGTCGAGGTATCTCAGTAGATCCTCAGAAGATCGAGGCTATCACTAGCTGGGAGCAGCTAAAGTCAGTCCAGGAGATCCGTAGTTTCTTGAGATTGGCTGGATATTATAGACGATTTGTTGAGGGTTTCTCCAGTATTGCTATGCCGTTGACACGTCTGACTAGGAAAGGCGTGAAGTTCACATGGTCAGAGGCTTGGGAGACCAGCTTCCTATTACGCTCTGCAAGTGTACGGAAATGTCGCAAGTAATATAAAAGATTATCGTATCCACAGGGACTGGAATAAGCACTAGAAATGTCTCAATGCGAATTAGCTAAACAACTATCCAATTGTTTCAAATGCAAAGTGAAGGTAAACAAATCTAATATTAAAGATCAACAAACAAGAGTTTAGTGTTTTGGGTTATGATAAAGGGAGATTCTAGGAGTTTCGGTTTCTTTGTAAGATTTCTTGAATGTAAATGGTTCACCAATTCTTATCCCTCAATTGCCAAACACTTATAGAAAGTTGTCGGTTCTCTCTTGCAATAGATAACCGGCTAAGAACTGAGAAATGTATCTAAATATGATCAATTAGATGTAAACCTACGTTGTCCTTACACAGAAGCGCACCTATTACTATGCCTTCCTCGGATATCAACATAGAAGCCCACAACTTATTAATCTATCAAGATACAAGAAACTAATCATAAGATCCATCCTACTCTCTTGAATATTCCTATTTCCTCTTCAAGATTATCTCTCAAACGTCCTTACACGGGCTTTCACCTGTCACGTGGATCCCTCGGATGATCGAGTGAGAGTTTATCTTTACAAAGTCCACAAGAAATCCAAACAATCAATCAAGAATGAGAATTAAGCACAAATCACCATTAATCATTCAAGATCTAATTGATACAAGAAAGACAATGTCATTGAAACAAGAAAATGGCAAATCCATAAGAGATTACATCAATCCATCATACAAATACTCCCTTAATCCCAGAATACAAGATCTACTCCATGAATCGAGGAAGAATACCCGAAGAAATAAAGATTACAAGCATTTCTTAAATCCCTAATCCAAGAAACCAAGAAAAGGGGGAAAGAGAAAACTTATCTACGAAGAAGCCTCGTCTTCGGATCCAATCCTCGCTCCGGAGTCGAAATCATCAAGAACTCCCCTCGAATCACCCAGAAAATCCTCCCAAGAATGGGAGGAAACCACCAAATCTTGCCTTCTCCCAAAGGGGAAGAGATCCCCTTTCAATTCATGAAGGAGGGTTTAAATAGAGGAGGAAATCGGGCGCCACACGGCCCCATGACACGGCCGTGTGAGATTCACACGGCCCCATGACACGGCCGTGTGAGATTCACACGGCCATGTCCAGTTCCTTCTCTGCCAAAGCTGCACGGCCGTGTGACTCACACAGCCAGGACCCTTCTGTTCTCTGGAAATGCTACACGGCCGTGTGGTGCACACGGCCACCACCTGCTTGGCCTTTGGAAATCTCACACGGCCGTGTAGATCTACACGGCCATGTAAGGCATCTGCTCTAATTTCTTCAAATCAA
Organism: Zingiber officinale; assembly: GCF_018446385.1. NCBI lineage: Eukaryota > Viridiplantae > Streptophyta > Magnoliopsida > Zingiberales > Zingiberaceae > Zingiber > Zingiber officinale. The sequence goes on along the minus strand of NC_056002.1, from coordinate 93,544,604 downwards.
GACACGGCCGTGTGAGATTCACACGGCCATGTCCTCTTCCCTTCCTGTTAAAACTACACGGCCGTGTGTGGTACATGGCCTGATGCTCTCTCCCTTCAATTCCTTCCAAGCTTGCCCGAGGATGCATAATCTTCACCAATTTCGACTCCTGTGTACAGAAAATGCACAAAAAGCAGATCTCCGAACCAAAAGAGTAAATATGCTAAAAGGAAAGCTGGAAGTATAAAAGTGCATAGATCAAGCATGCTCAAAGTATGTAAATGTGCGTAAAAACATGCATAAAAGAGTATATAATCTACGCACATCACACCCCCAGACTTAAACCTTTGCTTGTCCTCAAGCAAAATGCTGCAGTCTAAATTCATATGTTCTACAACACATTCATAAAACCTAGTGCACTTTCCTAACTCTATCAAAAAGTTTCATTAACAAGCGTGATCATGGAAACAAGTAAAGTATGGTTCAAGCATAAGAATCTTGTGCACAGTGTAAAAGTAACTCAACACCCTTCAAGTTTCAATCCATGTCCTAGTCAAGTCGTCATCAAATTTGAATTCCTAGTGTTTCCAGTGAAAGACAAGTAACCAGTGATAGGCACTTACTCACCATTCACTTGGTTCATATTTCTCAACTAACCCAAGGTCTCAAAGGTGTGCTCAATCTCAAGGGAAGCTAAGCAGTCATTTTCCCAGTAACCTAACTCGGTCTCAAAGGGGTGACTTGCTAGATTCCACTCATGACAACTGTTTTTTATATCCCTTATTTTTTATTTTTATTTATAAGTGTTTGCATTGTGCAAAACTTATTCACAAATGTACTTTTAGCACACATGTTGGGATATTTTGATTTTTCCAAAATGAGCTTTAATGATTTGAGCCTCATCCAGTAACCAAAATGAAAGTTGAGAAATCACCATGGAAACCAAGTACTAAGCAAACAAGATGAATCATGACTATTTCAATGACATCAACTATTCAAGCATCAAGCACAAGTGTAGTGAAGATAAAATCCTTAAGGTTGAACCAAAACTAAAACTCATCACCATAAGATTTTTAGCTTATTAATGCTTCCCAAGATAGAAAAAAGAACTACACAAAGTTTACTACTAGCATCATTCGAACATCATGAATCAAGACAATAATCGTGCTAACATTTCACTTGAATCCAAGAAAGCATATAAGTGAAGATTTGATGTTCTCAAAATTGCCATGATTATTTCAAAAACAAGCAAAATAAAGCAACAAGCAATGAAAATAAGAACCAACATGAAAAACTAACAAAAACTAAAAACTAAACTAAACAGTACATGACACCCCCCCAGACTTAAACTTTTCATCGTCCCGATGAAATCAATATGGTGGAGGAGGTGGAGGTGGACGAGGGAAAGGAGGTCTACGACGTGGTTAGCCAATAGGAAAACTAGGAAAACATGGAATCTCACCCAAGGATCTATGATACTCATATAAAGCATCTACTTGTTGGCTAGAAAGCATCATGCTCTGCATAAAATCTCTCATCCGAGCCTGATCAGTATCATAATTGATCCTGCCCGAATGCCGAATCAACGGACGCTGGGCACGTGGCGCTTCCGGCTACTGGCGTGGATCTTCGACTGGCGGCACAAAGCTCCGGCAAACCTACACAGAAGTCGGGCCGGGAAGGGATTCCCGGCGGCGACCCTCCGACGCTCAAGTCAGGCGAAGCTCAAGAAAGAAACAGTGGCTTTAAAACTCGTAGAATGCGTACCTCCGACGAAAAATGAGGGCCTTTATATAGGGCAGCGAAGAAGTGAGTGTACACTTACCGAGGTGTACACGTGTCCATGGTCCATACTCCAGTAAGGACTTGTTAGTGAGCTTCCCTAACCCATACTGATACAGTCTTAGCATGTCCTCGATGGGACAGCGGAATCCCCTGTCACAAGATTTGGAGCATGGCCCACACGTGAAACATACCTGCTGTCAGAAAAATACGTTCCTTGTCCTTTTCCCCTTTGCTCCAAATCTGGCTTCCGGGCGGACAGCTCCCTCAACATCCGGCCGGACATATGCGGTGGTTTACTTGGGGAGATCCTCCATCACGTGCTTTATGGGGACTATTAGCAGTGTTACCTTATGGCTTTGGCCAAGAGTGAGGCCCGCTCAGCCCAGCGACCTTTTCCACTGAGCGCCGGAACCCTGATTTCGACAGGGCGCCTTTAACCATCAGCCGAATATCGCCCGGTCGGCATGCCGATCGGACCCATCCCTCTCCGGGCGTTCGATTCCATCGGCCGGCCGGCCGTCCGATCGGACCCGGCCCTCTACGACCGTCCGGTCGGACCTCGTCCTCTCCGGATGGACAACTGCCACTGTGACTTCCACGTGGCGTTGACTACACAGGGCGGGGTCCCCTGTTCTTACTACCGGATCACTTGCCTCCCCTTCAAGTCTAGTCGAAGGAGGCGAATAGTCCGACTGACTGGACTAAGAATCCGGCCGAGCGGTTCCTCCATGCTTGTATCATCCGCTTGGCCAACCATAGAGGTAGCCTTAAATCAACAATGGCATTCACCGGATCTCCTTGTGTTCTGCGCCAATCTTCGACATTAAGATTGAGCATGCTTTCATTAAATGCTCCGAATGATTGAATGCCACGTGGAGCACTGCCATCGGCGTACGGCGGCGGTGGAGTGGTGTTTTGATGTGATCGAAGCGATTTGAAATAGATGGCTCGATGCATGCTTTGATTCCCGTGACCTGGATCCAACGGTGGAGGCCGCCCGGCCTTCACCCTATAAATTCTTCGTTTCCTTCTCTTCCTCACCTGCCTCCGCGATTTCGACCATTGCCTCCTGCGCTTCGGAGCTCCGGCGATCCTGTTTCTGCTCTCCGACGCTTTCCAGCGCCTTTTCCTTGATCCCTTTCCCCGCAGCAAGGTTTTATATCTTTCCTTCCTCCTTTCCGGCGTTTCCTCCGCATTTCTTTCTCAGTTTCGATCCTTGAAACTTCCTTTCGTTTGCTGTTGTTTTGCTCCTACCTTTTTGCCTTTTGACTCCTCCCGATCGGCCCATGGCTAGCTCTTCCAATCCAAGATCGCCGCCGCCCATGGTACACACCATGCGCCCCGCTCAACAATGGACTTGATATTTTGCCGACAATTTTGAAATCCCAGGATTTCAAATTTGCTTACTGTCCTTCCGCCTCGGCCTCACTGGAGCTTTTGTGTCTTCCGAGACCGCCACGGTCTTCGTTTTCCTGACACCTGCTCATCATAGATGTCTCAGAATTTTTCGTGTGCCGCGCTTAGTACCCAATACCTTCCGTCTCCTCTGCGGTGTTGTCGTTTTGTTTAAGATTCACAACATCCCCCTCCGACCGGAGGTCTTCTTTTATTTCTATTACCCCAAGCAAGCCGAGCCGGGCACCTTCATGTTACAAGCTCGGCCCGGCTTGGTCTTTTTCAACAAACTTCCTACTTCCAATAAACATTGGAAGGATTATTTTTTCTACATCCGTATGCCCAGTCAGGCAAACTTCCCGACCCAGTGGCAGGTCAATCTTCCCCCCACTCCCGAGTTGAAGAAGTTCAAGACCCGACCGGACTACCTCCACGCTGCAAATATACTAGCCGGTCTGCGACTTGACATCAACAAACTTCTCCACGAGGGAGTGATGTACATCTTCGGGCTGAGTCCTATACGGACCCCTCTTCCGGCCGGCTTCGGTAAGAACTTTGGTTGGGCATTTGCTTTGATTGCTAACTGATTTCTTTTCCTTTCTTTGCAGCGGACATCGTTATGGATTCGGTCATGGCCGGTGTTTTGAAGAGGAAGGCGGCCGCTCTGGAAGCCGCGGCGGCCAAAGAAATGGAAGCTTTGGGTATCCAGCCGGTCGGATCCCACGAAGGAGAGAGCGGGACTCAGGCTGAGTCGACCGCTCCCGCTTCTCAGCAAAACATGGCCAGCGGAGCCACTCCTCCTGGAGAACCAACTGCCCCCGAGGAGGGTTCCGCTTGGGAGGAGGAGCAGCCCTTACAAAAGAGGCGTCGAGTGGAGACTCCCCTGCGGTCGACAACCTCCGCGGTCCAACCATCCGAGCGGGTCACTGCAACCGCTCGAGGCAAGGCGCCAGTGCTTGAAACCATCTCGTCCAACCGGACGCCTTCGGATTGGGACGAGCCAGCTGCTCCAGTGGAGGCTATTCCAATCAGCACCCTTTCGCCCGCTCGCCATTCAGTCCAGCGCTCGACCATTCATTCCCAGTTTTCTACGCCGGCTTCTGATTCCCTTCCGACCGCCGGTCGGACGACCCCCGGTCATGGCCGCACGATTTGGGTCACTCTTCATCTTCCGACTGAAGAGCTGATTCCAGAAGCCGACTGTCCATCTGCTCCCGAGCACACCATCACCTTGAAAGGGCCCCTAGCTGAGATGTGGGCCGATGCTCGAGCTCGCACTGCGCTGATACCCCTCGGAAATTTGGCTAACAACCATATACAACAGGCCACGGGGGTAAGTTTGTAATCTACCAACTTTGGTGTTCATTCTTTCCGATCGGCCGCTAATAACTATAACTTTCTTTTGCCAGAGATGGGTGGAGGAAATTGCGGTTTCCAACCGCTTGGCCTTGGTGGATGAAGAGCTACGGCAACTGAAGGCCGCAGTTGGTCCGTCCGGCCTTCAGGGCCCTCCCTATTCCGAGCTGCAAAAGGAGCTGAAGAAAGCTCAAACTCTGCTGACGGCCGAACAGAAGAAGACAGCCAACCAGGCCCATGCCTTGGCTGAGTCCGAGCGACAAGTCAAGTCGCTTGACACGAAAATAGCCCTGGCCACCACTCGGAAGAATACAGCTATCTTCGATCTGGAGAAGAAGAACGTTGAGGCTCGGGGCCTAGAGCTGAAGATAAAGGAGTTGACAGAGCAGCTCGACAGGGAGAAGGTGGGCCGCTCAGCCGACGCAGAAAAGCTTAAGAATCTGAACGAGGCCCTCACTGACTCCCAGGCGGCTTTCAAAGAATATCAGGATGCCGAGCCGAGCCGAGTCGCCGCTCTACGACAGAGCTACATCCGATCGCCCGAATTCTTGGAGAAAATCTGCGAGCGGATGTACACAGCCTTCGACTTGGCCATGACTGCCACTATGACCTATCTGAAGTCGAAGGGCCTTCTTTCGGAGTCCACCAATATTCCGGCCGGTGATCAGGTGGCGCTCTTAGATACCATCCCCAAGACACTATACGATTATATCGAGTAATTTTTGTAATTTGGCCGCTCGGCTAAATATTATCCTTTTTGTACTTAGGTCGCCCGGCCTGAGATTTTATTTTTAATGCAATGCTTTCCTTTCGCGCACTCTATCTTCTTGCACTTTGTCCTTTTGCCAATTAATATGTGTGTTGCCCGCTCGCCTATTATCACACCTCTGGTATTCGAAAGGCATTTTTGCGAAGTACTTGGCGATGCCCTTCCGCTCGGGCAAATATTCCAGACGCGTAACATTCCGCTTTGCTAGCAAGGATCGCTCGCTATAAGCCGACAAGAACCTTTGGGCCCTGAGCCGAGCGGAACGTAGAGTCGGTCGAACGATATTGGCAGCGAACTCGGACACTTGCAGTCTTTTTTTTTCCCGCTCGGAATATTTATAGACGCCGGCTCGTCTCTCGATATTTAACGTCGGAGCTCGACGGTCTTCCGCTTGGAGGGTTTATAGACACCGGCTCGTCTCTCGATATTTAACGTCGGAGCTCGACGATCTTCCGCTCGGACATTTATAGACGCTGGCTCGTCTCTCGATATTTAACGTCGGAGCTCGACGGTCTTCCGTTCGCACGTTTATAGACGCCGGCTCGTCTCTCGATATTTAACGTCGGAGCTCGACGGTCTTCCGCTCGGACGTTTATAGACGCCGGCTCGTCTCTTGATATTTAACGTCGGAGCTCGACGGTCTTCCGCTCGGATGATTTATAGACGCCGACTCGTCTCTCGATATTTAACGTCGGAGCTCGACGGTCTTCCGCTCGGATGATTTATAGACGCCGGCTCGTCTCTCGATATTTAATGTCGGAGCTCGACGGTCTTCCGCTCGGATGATTTATAGACGCCGGCTCGTCTCTCGATATTTAACGTCGGAGCTCGACGGTCTTCCGCTCGGATGATTTATAGACGCCGGCTCGTCTCTCGATATTTAACGTCGAAGCTCGACGACCTTTACGGCTAATTTCGACACTGCCGATCGGCAGAACCCTTGGCCATCCTTTGAATTAATTTTGCTTCCTGCATTACAAGGACACGGCGACTAACATATACAAAAATGATTTACATTCGTGCACCTTTCACCCCGCTCGATAAGGCTGGAGATGATTTGCACTCCACGGTCGATCCAGCTGCCGCCCGTCTTCATCCTCCAAATAATAGGCTCCCGAGCGGAGTTTTTCAATAACCTTGAAGGGGCCTGCCCAAGGAGCTTCAAGTTTGCCGACGTCGCCGACCGGCTTGACTTTCTTCCATACAAGATCACCGACCTGGAATGATCTGGGGATTACACGGCGGTTGTAATTTTGCTTCATCCGCTGCCGGTACGCCATCAGCCGAACGGACGCCTTGGCTCGCTCCTCGTCGACCAAATCTAGCTCCATGTTCCTCCGTTCGGCGTTGTCATCATCATAGCTCTGGATTCGGGCGGACTCGACGCCGACTTCAACCGAATAACCGCCTCGCCGCCGTACACCAAATGGAACGGTGTGACGCCCGTCCCTTCCTTCGGAGTCGTTCGGATGGCCCATAAGACGCCCGACACTTCATCCGGCCAATTTCCTCCCAAATGGTCGAGCCGAGCGCGCAGAATACGAAGAATTTCCCGATTGGCTACTTCGGCTTGACCGTTGCTTTGGGGATAAGCCACGGACGTGAAGTGTTGCTCGATGCCGTAGCTTTTGCACCAATCCTCTAGCACCTTCCCTGTGAATTGCCGCCCGTTGTCGGAAACCAATCGACGAGGGATGCCGAACCGATAGATGATGTGTTGCCAGATGAATTTTTTGACCATCTGTTCGGTGATCTTTGCCAGCGGCTCGACCTCCACCCACTTGGAAAAATAATCCACCGCCACTAGCAAAAATTTCCTCTGCCCGGTCGCCATCGAAAATGGACTGACAATATCCATTCCCCATTGGTCGAACGGACATGAAACGGTTGATGCCTTCATTTCCTCGGCCGGTCGGTGGGAGAAGTTATGGTACTTCTGGCACGAAAGGCACGTAGATACTATCCGAGCGGCGTCTGCTTGTAAGGTCGGCCAAAAGTATCCGGCTAGCAGGATCTTCTTAGCTAGTGATCGTCCGCCCGGATGTCCTCCGCACGATCCTTGATGTACCTCTTGGAGGATGTAAGCCGAGTCTTCCGAGCTCACGCATTTCAACAGCGGGCGTGAGAAAGCCTTCTTATAAAGCTGATCGCCGATGAGTGTGAACCGACCGACCCTCCTTCTTAACAGCTGGGCTTCGTTCCGGTCGGACGGCGTGGCTCCCGAGCGGAGGAACTCTATGATGGGTGTTCGCCAGTCGCTTGGAAATGTGAGGCCTTCCATCCGGTCGACGTGCGCCACCAACAGTACTTTTTCAATTGATTGCTGAATGGCGACCGACGTTATTGAGCTCGCGAGTTTGGCTAACTCATCGGCTGCTTGATTTTCTGCTCTGGGTATCTTCTGGACAATAACTTCTCTAAAATCAGCTTTGAGCTTCTCGAAGGCTTCAGCGTAGAGCTTGAGCCGAGCACTATTGATTTCGAAGGTACCAGAGAGCTGCTGAGTGGCCAACTGCGAATCCGAGTGAAGCGTTGCCGAGCTGCCTGCAAGCCGGCTATGAGGGCCTCATACTCTGCTTCATTGTTGGTAGCTTTATAATCCAGCCGGACGGATAAGTGAATCTTCTCTTCTTGAGGGGAGAGTAACAATATTCCAATCCCGCTTCCGAGCCGAGTGGACGACCCATCCACATATATTCTCCACATAGCTTCCAACTCCGGCCTTTGCACCTCAGTCACAAAATCGGCCAAGGATTGTGCTTTGATCGCCGAGCGGGGCTGGTATTGGATATCAAATTCACTTAACTCCGTCGTCCACTTGATGAGCCGTTCGGATGCCTCTGGATTTAGTAGAACACGTCCGAGCGGGCTATTGGTTTTGACAATGATCGTATGCGCCAGGAAGTATGGACGAAGGCGCCGAGCGGCAAGGACCAGAGCGAAAGCCAGCTTCTCGAGCCCAGTGTAGCGAGATTCAGCATCTTTTAAAATGTGACTAAGGAAATACACAAGCTCTTCTCCGCTCGACCTCACTAAAGCTGAGCCGATTGCGTGCTCGGTTGAAGACAAGTACATATGAAGTGGCTCACCCGCAGTCGGCTTGGCTAATACCGGGAGAGAGTTCAGAAATGCCTTCAAATCTTCGAACGCCCGGTCGCATTCTTCGTCCCAGTGAAATTTTGTAGCTTTGCGTAAGATCTTGAAAAAAGGAAGGCTCCGGTCGGCGGTTTTGGAGATGAACCTGGACAGAGCGGTTATCCGACCGGTCAAACGCTGCACTTCCCTTGTATTTCTTGGAGGCGGCATATCTTGTAGAGCTTTCACCTTGCTGGGATTTGCTTCGATTCCCCGCTCGGTCACTATGTACCCCAGAAAACGCCCTCCTTTTGCTCCGAACAGGCACTTCTGGGGATTTAGCTTGACTCCATATTTGCGCAGCGTTCGGAAGGTTTCTTCCATATCCTTGAAGAGATCGGCCGCTCGGACGGATTTAATGAGAATGTCGTCAACATAAACTTCTAGATTCCGCCCGATCTGCTCTCTGAATACTTTATTCATCAAGCGCTGATATGTGGCCCTCGCATTCTTTAATCTGAACGGCATCACATTATAGCAATATGTGCCGTCGGCCGTCACGAAGCTGACTTTTTCTTGATCTTCACGGGCGAGTGGCACTTGGTGATAGCCCTGGTAGGCGTCAAGCATACAGATTAATTCGCAGCCAGCCGTAGAGTCCACCAGCTGATCTTTCCGGGGCAGAGGATAAAAATCTTTCGGGCAAGCTTTGTTGAGATCCCGAAAGTCTATGCACACTCTCCACTTGTTGCCTGGCTTGGAGACTAATACTACGTTAGCCAACCAGCTCGGGAACTGCACCTCGCGTATATGGCCGGCCTCCAGAAGTTTTTCCACCTCCGCTCGGATGATGGAATTCTGCTCGGCGCTGAAGTCCCTTTTTCTTTGCTTTACTGGCCGTGCGTCCGGTCGGACATGTAGCTCGTGCTGCGCTATGCTCGGCAAAATTCCGGGCAGCTCATGTGTCGACCAGACGAAGACATCATGATTTCTTCGGAGGCATTGGATCAGTTCTCCTTTCTGCTTCTCCGCCAGATCGGACGCTATAAAGGTTGTGGCCTCCGATCGGGTTGGGTGAATCTGCACTTCCTCTTTTTCTTCATAAATTAAAGAGGGTGGCTTTTCGGTGATGGTGTTTACCTCGATCCGGGGCGCCTTCCGAGCGGAATTGGCTTCTGCTCGGACCATCTCGATGTAGCATCGCCGAGCTGCTAGCTGATCTCCCCGTACTTCTCCCAATTTGTCCTCCACGGGGAACTTGATCTTCTGATGGAAGGTTGAGACGACCGCTCGGAATTCGCTGAGAGCCGGTTGTCCCAAAATGACGTTGTAGGACGAAGGAGAGTCGACCACCACGAAGTTTGTTGTCCTTGTCCTCCTGAGCGGGTCTTCTCCCAGCGAGGTAGCCAGCCGGATCTGTCCGACCGGCTGAACTTCGTTACCCGTAAACCCGTAGAGCGGAGTTGTCATGTGCAACAGCTCGGCTCGATCAATTTGCAGCTGATCGAACGCCTTTTTGAATATGATGTTGACTGAGCTCCCTGTGTCAACAAATACGCGGTGAATAGTGTAATTTGCTATTACCGCTTTGATGAGCAGAGCATCGTTGTGGGGTACTTCCACTCCCTCCAAGTCCCCGGGCCCGAAAGTAATTTCGGGTCCTTCTGCTCGTTCTCGGCTACAGCCGACTGCATGAATCTGGAGCTGCCGGACGCTCGCCTTTCTAGTTCGGTTGGAGTCTCCTCCAGTCGGCCCGCCAGCAATAACGTTGATCTCGCCTCGGGAAGTATTGCTTCTATTTTCCTCTTCCCGAGCGGACGGTCGAGACCGTTCTCTGGACGCCCAACGATTCCCCTGCCTTGGAGAACGATACCGGTCGGGAGTTTGTGGCTGTCGCCTATTAGCTCGCGTCCGATCGGCTTCATTAGTTCTCTGTCGCCTGTCGACTAGGGGAGACCGTCGTCCGGCATTCCGGGGCACGGGATGAGTCACGAAGGGAAGACTTCGGCAATCCCTTGTGTTGTGCGTATCCGTCCGGTGGAAGGAGCAGAACATCGGGGTCTATTTCTTCTTTGGCTTGGGCCGGGCGGCGGCTACCTCTTGCACGTGGGGCCTGGCATGGGGGGATCGGATTGCTTCGGCCCTTGGTCCTCTAGGCGGCTGATGTGTGGCGTGTGGTTTCCGCTCGGCCGGAGGAGCCCTCTCGGTTGGAGTTTCTTTTTTCCTAGCCGCTTGTGCCTCTTCCACGTTGATGTATTCGTTCGCCCGGTGTAGCATGTGATCATAGTCTCGGGGCGGCTTTCGGATGAGCGATCGGAAGAAATCCCCATCCACTAGGCCTTGTGTGAAGGCATTCATCATGGTTTCCGAGGTGGCCGTTGGAATGTCCATCGCCACTTGGTTGAACCGCTGGATGTAAGCTCGAAGCGATTCACGGGCTTCTTGCTTGATGGCGAACAGGCTCACGCTCGTTTTTTGATAGCGCCGACTGCTTGCAAAATGATGGAGGAAGGCCGTTCGGAAGTCCTTGAAGCTTGTGATGGATCCGTCCGGCAGCCTCCGGAACCACCGTTGAGCCGATCCCGAGAGAGTGGTAAGAAAAACTCGGCACTTTACTCCATCTGTGTATTGATGGAGAGTGGCTGTGTTATCGAGCTTACCCAGATGATCATCCGGGTCGGTTGTCCCATTGTACTCGTTGATCGTCGGAGGCACATAGTGCTTGGGCAGAGGGTCTTGCAGAATAGCCTCCGAAAATTGGCGATTGATCCGCTCGGGAGATGAGTCGCTCGGGGGGCTTTCCCTTTTCTGTTATCTCTTCTAGGCATCTCATCCGAAGAAGATCCCTTATCTCTATGAGCTGGTACGACTTCAGGGGTGCGGAATAGGGCTCGATGAAATGCGACGGTGGCCGGCGGTGCTTCCGCTCGACCTCCAGACGCTGACGTTGCTTGCTGCTCGGGCCGCTCGGCTGTGGCTTTCTGTTTTTGCTCCACCAGCTTGGCGGCTCTTATCTCTATCAGAGCGTCGAGTTCCTCGTTCGAAAGCGTCACCATGTGTTGTCGTCCAGCTTCGTCCATTATTTCCGCTTGGATACAGGAACGTTCCCACAGACGGTGCCAAATTGATCCTGTCCGAATGCCGAATCAATGGACGCTGGGCACGTGGCGCTTCCGGCTACTGGCGTGGATCTTCGACTGGCGGCACAAAGCTCCGGCAAACCTGCACAGAAGTCGGGCCGGGAAGGGATTCCCGGCGGCGACCCTCCGACGCTCAAGTCAGGCGAAGCTCAAGAAAGAAACAGTGGCTTTAAAACTCGTAGAATGCGTACCTCCGGCGAAGAATGAGGGCCTTTATATAGGGCAGCGAAGAAGTGAGTGTACACTTACCGAGGTGTACACGTGTCCATGGCCCATACTCCAGTAAGGACTTGTCAGTGAGCTTCCCTAACCCATACTGCTACAGTCTTAGCATGTCCTCGATGGGACAGCGGAATCCCCTGTCACAAGATTTGGAGCATGGCCCACACGTGAAACATACCTGCTGTCAGAAAAAGACGTTCCTTGTCCTTTTCCCCTTTGCTCCAAATCTGGCTTCCGGGCGGACAGCTCCCTCAACATCCGGCCGGACATATGCGGTGGTTTACTTGGGGAGATCCTCCATCACGTGCTTTATGGGGACTATTAGCAGTGTTACCTTATGGCTTTGGCCGAGCGTGAGGCCCACTCGGCCTAGCGACCTTTTCCACTGAGCGCCGGAACCCTGATTTCGATAGGGCGCCTTTAACGATCAGCCGAATATCGTCCGGTCGGCAAGCCGATCGGACCCATCCCTCTCCGGGCGTTCGATTCCATCGGCCGGCCGTCCGGTCGGACCCAGCCCTCTCCGGCCGTCCGGTCGGACCCGGCCCTCTCCGGCCGTCCGGTCGGACCCAGCCCTCTCCGGCCGTCCGGTCGGACCCGGCCCTCTCCGGCCGTCCGGTCGGACCCGGTCCTCTCTGGATGGACAACTGCCACTATGACTTCCACGTGGCGTTGACTCCACAGGGCGGGGTCCCCTATTCTTACTACCAGATCAATAATCCTGCACAAACTCAGCCACTTGACCTTGAAAATTCCTCGTAAACTGAAAATGATTTTGTACCTCCCTAAACTGATCATCAGATAAAGAGAAGCGCCCCTCCAACATTTTTCGTTGGGCATCTTGCTTCTCATGAAGTGATTCTAGAGACGTATGAAAATTTGAAAAATCAAACCTAGAAGATCCCGTGCCATATGCAAAAGAATGCCTAGCAGGCTCCATAAAACTAGAAGGCTGCGGGTGTCTAGATGACGAGGGCTCATGATGTGGCTCAGTGTCTCCAGGTATAGAAGGGTTATCCTCAAAATCTAACTCAGAAATTACCCAATTAGCCGGGTTACGAATAGTAGTTCGTTCAGGAAAAGGAAGGGGTAAAGGAGAACCACTCCTCCTAGGAAACGCGAAACCATTCTCATCCCGAACGATCATTTTCATAGCAAGACATGTATCAATGTCAATCATGTCATTACCATGAATTATTTCCAACCCATCAACATCAAGATTTAAATTATAAGCTATTCGGGTAATCAAACCACCAAAAACAATTGATCCCGATGATGCCCTAGCAGATCTTAATAAGGTTTGAACAAAATGAAAACCAGAATCAAATTCAACCTTATAAAGCATAGCCCATAAAGCATAAAGCTCTATCTTTTTAACCACCCCATCACTCTCTCCCCTACCAAAAATAGTTTTACCCATGACTCTATGTAGATACCTAAAGATGGGGTTTTGCATATGGGAGGCCTTAGCTCTTGAAGGCTCATAAGGTTGATCTAACCCAGTTATTGCATTCCAAAAATGATTCCAATTAAACCTTGGATCAAACCTACGAGGGCTACCGGTGGTTAATCCAAAACAAGAATTAAAGTTACTAAATGCCCATAGAAATTCTTGATTCATTAGTCTAAATGAGATTTTTCCAAAATAATCATCTTCATTAGTAAAATGGACATCCAATGAACTTAAAAATTCCAAAACAAGACGAGGATATGTAGGCAAATGTGTGTACATAATATCACTCCAATCCAAAAACCCAATCATCAAATCTACATCCTCCCTAATTCCAAGCATATCAAGAACAGTTGGGTCCATATATCTAGTACACACTATCTTTCTATTGACAAGAATTGCAAATCTAGTTACTTGATCATCATTTCTAAACACAATATTGAATTCATTGTCATTACCTTCGTTGCGTGAAGTCCTTTTGCCTTTGCCCTTCACTGGTTGTTTTCCTTTGTCCCTTGATGGCTCCTTCTCTTTGTCTCCACTGGATCCACCACCTCCTTTGCGAAGTCTCTTCAAAATGTTGGACATCTTGATGAGTTTAGATAGGGGAAGAATTATCTAGGGTTGGAAAAATGGAACTCAAAGAACAAAACTTCAAAGAGCAAAGATCTTAGGTTAGGAGAACAAAAAGTCCAAGTCTTAGAGAGGAGGAGAATCCGGATCTAAGAGATCTTGAGAGATTAGGGAGGAGTTTTTAAGAGATTGGGAGAGAAAGAGATGTTTTGGAGAGTTGGGGGTGTGCGGAACACGGCCAAGATCTGGCCGTGTAAGGTAAAAAGAAGACTTTAATAACTCTCCTACACGGGCCGTGCAGATCCACATGACCTCCCCCTCTTCCTTCTCTGGATTCTTCGCACGGCCGTGTCTGGGACACGACCTCTCCATCTTTCTTCTCGGGATTCCAGACACGGGCCATGTCTAGGACACGGCCTCTCCATCTTTCTTCTCGGAATTCTTTACACGACCGTGTTTGGGACACGGCTCAGACCTTTTTCTCCTCGGGATTCTTTACACGGCCGTGTTTGAGACACGGCCTAGACCTTTTTCTCCTCGGGAGATCCTACACGGCCGTGTCTGGATGACACGGCCCAAGCACTTCCCTTCTCTGCAACCTTTGCCTGGCCGTGTATAGCACACGGCCGGGCTCTGTTTTGCACCTAACCTGAAAACAAAATCAAAATAATGCATCAAACTAAAAGAAATTAAAATACAAATCAAAACTAACTAAAAGAACCCTTGGGTTGCCTCCCAAGAAACGCTTGTTTAAGGTCTTTAGCTCGACCAAACTTGATCATTCACATCTTTTCCTTGCCCTTGGAGGACAGATATACTTTTCATTTTTGTTGGGAGATCTTCTCCCAACATCTTCCACCACATTGTCTCCTTCGTTTGGTGGCCTTCCATGAGGATGGAAATTCCATTCCTCAAGTTTATAAATGCTTGTCCTGCTATAAGCATTTAAAAGAGACGAGACATGGTTAGAGATATTAGATAAATCATATTCCAACCTTTCCTTACCAATTACCAAAGAAAGTTTATGATTTTTGACATCAATTATAGCTCCAGCTGTAGCAAGGAAAGGTCTTCCTAATATGATAGGAATCCTGGGATCCTCTTCCATGTCCAACATGACAAAATCTGTGGGAATAACATTCCCATCCACCTCTACTGGCACATCTTCTATAATACCCAAAGGGTACCTGCAGGAATGATCGGCAAGTTGAAGTGCCATAGTAGTAAGTTTAATGTTTTTGAGACATAATTTATTACAAATTGAATAGGGAATGAGGCTAACGCTTGCCCCCAAATCACAAAAAGCTTTTTCAAAAAATTCTTTTCCTATGTTGCAAGGAATATAAAAGCTCCCTGGGTCCTTTAGTTTTGGGGAAGTGTTCTTCTCCAAAATAGCACTACATTCCTCACTAAGCGCAATGGTCTCAACCTCTCCTCTTCTTCTCTTGTTTGACATGAGATCCTTCAGGAATTTGGCAAATCTAGGCATTTAAAGAATAGCATCAATAAGAGGTACCTCTACACAAATTTCCTTAACTTTTTCTAAAAACTTGCCAAATTCTTCATCTTTCTTGAGCATTGTAAGTCTCTGAGGAAAAGGGACAGCTTTGCTCTGATGGTTCAGTGGAAGAGTCTCTTCAACCTCAATGGTACTCTCCTCATTAGCTTGAATCTGATTTGGTATAAGAGGAGAGAGCTCTTCTTCTTTTTGTATCCCTTTTGAAGCAGTCACTTGGGAGTCTCCCAAGGTCCGTCCGCTCCTAAGCTCAATTCTATTGCAATGCTCCATAGGATTCACATCAGGTTTTCCTGGAAGTTGTCCTGGTGCTCTGGATGATGAGGAAGCTAGTTGGGCAATTTGACTATCCTGGATCTTTTGATGCTTTTCAGAATTATCCATTCTCTGAATGAGCTTTGCTAAATCTTGCTTCATTTCATTCTGACTTGAGATAATTTCTTCAAGCATCTTTTCAATATTTGACTTTGGTAAGCCTTGAGAAGATAGATGTTGAAAATTTTGTTGCCCAGCTTGAAAATTTGGTTTTGCCCCCATAGATGGTCCTTGATCTTGATTATTTCTGTAAGAAAAATTGGGATGGCTCTTCCATCCAGGGTTATAAGTATTTGAGTATGGGTTGTTCTGCCTTTGATTGTAACTCATGATTGCATCACATTGTTCCAGTTGATTGATTTGTGCAGTGATAGCTCCCAATGGACATGAGTCATTTGAGTGCTCTGAACTCCCACATACTTCACAAGATGTACTAATAGCATTGACCATATTAGCACTAGTCCCCATATTCTCGAATTTCTTTGTAAGAGCGTCCAATTTTGCAGACAAAAGAGTGACTGCATCTACATCAAACTTCCCTGATGCTTTAATTGTTGGGTTTACAGAAGAATAGTCACCACTTCTTTCATTTGCCCATTGATGATGATTTTGTGCTACACTGTCAATACTTTCTTCAGCTTCATCTAAACTTTTATTCATAAGTGCCCCTCCAGCAGCTGAATCAAGGGACACTTTAGTATGATAGTTGATACCATTATAAAAAGTGTGCAACACTAACCATCTTTCCAACCCATGATGTGGGCATTGTCTGAGCATACTATTATATCAATCTCATGCTTCAAAAAGAGATTCTGAGTCAATTTGCTTGAAGCTTGCAATTAAATTCCTCATATGAGCGGTTTTGCTTGGTGGATAGAATTTATCAAGAAACTGTTGCTCACACTGCTCCCAAGTGGTGATGCTATTAGGGGCCAAAGAATTCAGCCATTGCTTTGCCCTATCTCTTAAAGAAAACCAAAATAATAATAATCTAACTGCTTCTGAAGGAACTCCATTCATTTTCATGGTACCACATATTTCATAAAAGACCTCTAAGTGTTGATTGGGGTCTTCATGAGGTCCTCCACCAAATTGGTTCTGCTGCACCATAGATATAATTGTGGGTTTGATCTCAAAGTTATTAGCTTCCACTGAAGGTCTTGAAATACTAGATCGAAAACCTCTGGCATAAGGTGCTGCATAATCCTTGAGTGGTCTATTCGCCATGTTCAAATGTTCCTGTTCTTCAATTTGCCTTTGCAGAATTCTTCTTTTATGGAAAGTTCTGTCAATCTCAGGGTCAAAAGGAAAGAATTCCCCTGCAAAGTTAGATCTTCGCATACACAAGAACAAGATAGCAAATGACAATTCAACAGAAAAAGAAAAAAAAATAAAAGAATCAAAAATGCAGAATTGAATTTGTACAAAATGAATTAACAAGAAGTAAAAGTTATACAAGAAAGTAAAAACAGAAATCTAATGATTAGTTACAACTATGCAATATGAAAGGAAAACAAATGTTATGTTTAGTCTAACTCAATTGATAATTCCTAATGTTATAGCGCAATCCCCGGTAACGGCGCCAAAAACTTGTTACGCTCCGCAAGTGTACGAAAATGTCGCAAGTAATATAAAAGATTATTGTATCCACAGGGACTGGAATAAGCACTAGAAATGTCTCAATGCGAATTAGCTAAACAACTATCCAATTGTTTCAAATGCAAAGTGAAGGTAAACAAATCTAATATTAAAGATCAACAAACAAGAGTTTAGTGTTTTGGGTTATGATAAAGGGAGATTCTAGGAGTTTCGGTTTCTTTGTAAGATTTCTTGAATGTAAATGGTTCACCAATTCTTATCCCTCAATTGCCAAACACTTATAGAAAGTTGCCGGTTCTCTCTTGCATTAGATAACCGGCTAAGGACTGAGAAATGTATCTAAATATGATCAATTAGATGTGAACCTACATTGTCCTTACACAGAAGCGCACCTATTACTATGCCTTCCTCGGATATCAACATAGAAGCCCACAACTTATTAATCTATCAAGATACAAGAAACTAATAATAAGATCCATCCTACTCTCTTGAATATTCCTATTTCCTCTTCAAGATTATCTCTCAAACGTCCTTACACGGGCTTGCACCTGTCACGTGGATCCCTCGGATGATCGAGTGAGAGTTTATCTTTACAAAGTCCACAAGAAATCCAAACAATCAATCAAGAATGAGAATTAAGAACAAATCACCATTAATCATTCAAGATCTAATTGATACAAGAAAGACAATGTCATTGAAACAAGAAAATGGCAAATCCATAAGAGATTACATCAATCCATCATACAAATACTCCCTTAATCCTAGAATACAAGATTTACTCCATGAATCGAGGAAGAATACCCGAAGAAATAAAGATTACAAGCATTTCTTAAATCCCCAATCCAAGAAACCAAGAAAAGGGGGAAAGAGAAAACTTATCTACGAAGAAACCTCGTCTTCGGATCCAATCCTCGCTCCGGAGTCGAAATCGTCAAGAACTCCCCTCGAATCACCCAGAAAATCCTCCCAAGAATGGGAGGAAACTACCAAATCTTGCCTTCTCCCAAAGGGGAAGAGATCCCCTTTCAATTCATGAAGGAGGGTTTAAATAGAGGAGGAAATCGGGCGCCACACGGCCCCATGACACGGCCGTGTGAGATTCACACGGCCATGTCCAGCTTCCTTCTCGCCTACACTACTGCAGTGTGACTCACACGCCAGACCCTTCGCTCGAATGCTACACTACCGCGGTGGTGCACACGACCACCACCTGCTTGGCCTCTAGAAATCTCACACGGCCGTGTAGATCTACACGGCCATGTAAGACATCTGCTTTAATTTCTTCAAATCAAGACACGGCCGTGTGAGATTCACACGACCATGTCCTCTTCCCTTCCTGTTAAAACTACACGGCCGTGTGTGGTACATGGCCTGATGCTCTCTCCCTTCAATTCCTTCCAAGCTTGCCCGAGGACGCATAATCTTCACCAATTTCGACTCCTGTGTACAGAAAATGCACAAAAAGCAGATCTCCGAACCAAAAGAGTAAATATGCTAAAAGGAAAGCTGGAAGTATAAAAGTGCATAGATCAAGCATGCTCAAAGTATGTAAATGTGCGTAAAAACATGCATAAAAGAGTATATAATCTACGCACATCACTTCCAGGAGCTGAAGCGGAGATTAGTATCAGCACCAGTTTTGGTTTTACCTTCTAGTGATGATGGATTCGTACTTTACACAGATGCATCTCTTCAGGGCTTGGGCACTGTATTGATGCAGCACGGTAGGGTAGTCTCCTATGCTTCTCGTCAGTTGAAAGAGCATGAGAAGGGCTACCCAGTACATGATTTAGAGCTAGCCGCTATTATCTTTGCTTTGAAGATTTGGCGACATCATCTTTATGGTATTACTTTTGAGATTCTTACTGATCATAAGAGTCTCAAATATATTTTCACACAGAAGGAACTCAATCTCCGACAGGGGAGATGGATGGAGTTTCTGAAGGATTATGATGGTACTATTAGCTACCATCCGGGTAAAGCTAATGTGGTTGCTGATGCACTTAGCAGGAAGTCCAGAGGGACTTTAGCTTGTCACCGAGTTTTAGTCACGGACTTGATTCAGGGATTCTCCGAGTTGGGCCTTGAGGAGCAGGGACTGACAGAGCAGGGTATTCTTGTTACCATGGTTGCTCAGTCGTCGATCAGGATGAGGATTCGAGAGGCCCAGGCCGGAGATCAGCATTTACAGTTCATTAGCAGGCAGATAGCTTCCGGACAGTAGACCGAGTTTACACGAGATGATGAGGGGATTGTTTATTTCCGAGGTAGATTGTGTGTACCTCAGTCTCACCCGGTTATGGAGGAGTTACTTCAGGAGGCTCATCGTTCTAGATTTGCTATCCACCCAGGTGGGACCCGTATATATCGCGATTTGAGACGTTCCTATTGGTGGAACGACATGAAGAAAGACATCGCAGATTTTGTAGCTAGATGGCTTGTCTATCAGCAGGTGAAGGTTGAGCACCAGAGACCTGCTGGTTTACTTCAGAGGATCCCTATTCCAGAGTGGAAGTGGGAGCATATTACTATGGATTTTGTGGTAGGATTGCCTAGGACTCGACGAGGCCATGATGCGATTTGGGTAATCGTTGACCGATTAACCAAATCCACACATTTTATAGCGATCCGGAAGACTGATTCTCTGGATCGATTAGCAGAGTTATACTGTCGAGAGATTATCAGGTTGCATGGTGTTCCTTTGAGTATTATATCAGATAGAGACCCACGATTCACGTCCCGGTTCTGGCAGAGTCTGCAGCAGGTCTTGGGCACACAGCTCCGTTTCAGTACGAAATTCCATCCGCAGACAGATGGACAATCAGAGCGGACCATTCAGACTTTGGAGGACTTGCTGTGGTCTTGTGTTATGGATTTCGGAGGCAGTTGGGAGGACCACTTACCCTTGGTGGAGTTCGCCTACAATAACAGCTATCATTCGACTATCTAGATGACATCGTTTGAGGCGTTGTATGGTAGACCATGTCGGACACCCATCCTCTGGGATGAGGTTGGGGAGGCCCAGCTGTTAGGACCTCAGAGAGCTCAGCAGGAGGTAGAGTTAGTTTACACTATCAGACGGAGGATGTCAGAGGCTCAGGACCGTCAGAAGAGTTATGCAGATCGACGACGGAGACCCCTGGAGTTCTCTACTGGTGATCATGTATTTTTGAGAGTTTCACCCACGAAAGGGGTGAAGAGATTTGGTCTCCGAGGTAAGCTAGCTCCCCGATATATTGGGTCATTCCAGATCTTGGAAAGGATTAGAGCAGTAGCTTACCGTTTGGCGCTACCACCATCTCTAGCAGGCATTCACGATGTATTCCATGTATCTATGCTGAGGAGATACGTATCCGATCCGGCACATGTTCTGTCAGATATATCTGTTCCTATTCAGCCTGATGTTACTTACGAGGAGGTTCCGGTGCGATTTTTGGACCACAGAGAGCGTCAGCTGCGGAACAAGACGATCCGACTAGTTAAAGTCGGATGACAGTATCATTCTGACGAGGAGGCTACTTGAGAGTTGGAGGATACGATCTGAGCTCGATACCCCCATCTTTTTACTTGAGGTATGTGGGTTAGAGTTCCTTCCAGTATTTATATTGTTTGGTTATATTCTGGTGTTTGCTGTTGGTTATAGCAAAATTTAGGGACCAAATTTTTATTAGTAGGGAAGGATGTGAGATATCGGAAAATTTAATATATAGAGTTATTTCAGAAATAGCCCTATAGAATTTTTCTGGAATTTTTAGAAATTTTCTGGGAATTTTTCGGAGCTCGTACGGACAGGTTTTGAGGGGATCAATTTCGGGTTCAGATAAAGCCTGTTTGGAATACCCGTTTAAGTGAGGAAAAGTTTTAAAATAAATACTTTTCTTTTCTTATTTCTTTTCCCTAAACCTATCGCCGAGCCAGAGCTTCTGTTCTTCCCCGATCTCCCCTCTCTTCCTTCTCTGTTCTCTCGTGGACGAGTCAAAGCCGACGGGCCTTCGACGATCGTCGACGTCGCCTGAGCTCAGATCCGGCTGACGCCTTTCGTCTCCGGCCTCCTTCATTCTCCGGCTTCGTTCTTCTCTTCGGTCTCGGCAAGCAGCAGGATCTCGTCTCCTTGTGCCGATCGTCGACAGCGAGTGGCAGCGGCGATCTTACCATAAACACCACCAATCCGTGCCCTAGCTATGAACGCGAAGGTAAGGCATTATATTCGGTTGATTGTTGAGGATTGTGGGACGATTCTTGATCCTTCTTCACAGGATTTTCGCCGAACCGTGCCCTAGGTCCATCGCCGGTGCTTTGCCCTTTGGATCGTTGCTTCGTGAGAGCAGATCGCTGATCAAGAAGGGAGGTCTTAGCCCTAGCCTCGACCTTTCCTCTTCATCGCCGGCTTGGATCTACTGTCTTGGGTTCTAGCTTCCATTTCGCACATGGTAAGCTTCTCAATTAGGTTTTTCTTTAGGTTGCCTTGATGAATTTGGATCTTCTGTTCTTGATTCAAGCCGTAAGATGGTTTCCAGTAGGTTGTGCTGTTCTGGTGGTGGACAGTAGCTCGATCCAGGCAGAGAGGAGGCTCTGTTCCTTTTGATTGAGTGCTGTGGATTAATATGCATGGTTGTGAGCTAGAGGTACTATCTTGTGGATGTGATCTTAGGTTCCAATAGCAACTACACTAACCGGCAGCTACATCTTTGGTGGTGATCTACTAGTGATCACCTTGGATTTGGGTAAGTTTTTGGAGGTCAATTGTTACTTTGTTTTAATGATACGAAATAGGGTTATATTTAGTTTTTTATGTGTAGAATTATTCAGTGCTGAATTAATCTAATGGAATGATTAGGGTTAAGGTAATTAACCCTAGTCAACCGTTGGAGTTTTAATCTAATTGGTGATTAGGGATTAGGTAACTAACCCTAATTGACCGTTAGATTTAATTAGGTAGATTGAGGTTGTGTTGATTAGGGTTTTGCCCTAATTTATTTTTAGGGATTTTTATTTAGCTATTCATTTGGATTTAGCTAAATAAAATATATATATTGTTTGTTGACACAGGACTCTGATTCGAGATGGATGTCTCGACCTTGGATTGCTTGACAGTACCTTCTATTTGAGGCGGGTACCCTTTGACTTATCTTTTTGATAATGTCTTATGATATGTGTAGTTTATATATAACTACTAGTGGTAGATGGTAGATTATCTCTTCCCTGGTCTTAGCTTAGTTGATACCTATCACATGCTTCTACTGTTAGATGCTTTACATTAGTCTGGTTTACTTTTATCTCTTGCCATGTGTATATGTGTTCATGGTTATGGTTACTTATAGTGCTTATCTACCCCTGATTAGTTGCTGGAGATACTTGTTATATATTGTTGGATTCATGTTGTTTATATCTCTGTTATATATATGCGTTTACCTTTTTAGCACCTACGCATATGGAGGAGGATATGTTCAGGTATGACATTCTATAGCCGCATGCACCATATCTCATGATTGCATGCTGGGCGATTGACGACTCCATTATTGTTGAGCTCGTCGGCCGGCTACATGAGGGCCTGCACACAACGTGTCCACTGCATGGGTAGTGGCACAGCACTCAGGGTGTGTATGGTAGGTTGCTTTGTCGAGGGCTCCGCTGGTACACTCATGGGTTAGTGTTACGCAGCGTGGTAGCAGGACAGGGATCCCTCCCCGTCATCGCGTACCGGGAGATGAGAGCATTGCGCTCCCTCACTATGTTTGAGGTAGGAGGATAGGTGTACTCCGACAGCATCCCGTCCACTCGGTCACTCATCAGGAGTAGTGATGGCAGAGTGCACGGTGTCACAACCCTACCCACTCGGTCTCACCATTGCATGTGAGATGGCAGACTGGCGTCAGGGGTGACCAGGGCATGTCATTTGCATCATTTGCACAGATTGCATTCCTTGTGATGATGCATTTTGGTGATTGCATATGATTGACATGCATACAGGATACATGCTTTTGCTCTGACTATGTTTATTTGTGTATGTTCACAGTCAGTTGCCCAAGCCTCGCAGGTGAGTACAGTTTATTTCAGTTATGCATTTCTTATTATTCTTGCTGTAAATTGTATTACATGCTTCTTGTTACTCATTACAGTTTATTCAGCTATGCATACCTGTTATATTGTTAGGAAACTGTACTGTAGGTTCTATGGTTTAGGAGACTGTACTGTAGGTTCTATGGTTTAGGAGACTGTACCTTAGGATATGACTGGTAGTTATATGTTGCTGTACATATCTATTAGATTACCTGCTGAGTTCTTTGAACTCACCCCGTTACTATTTTTCAGGTTGAGGCCGTCGGGAGATATTCCAGTCGCTAGCCCCATTATCGCGAGGATTTTCTTTGTCGGATTATATTTTGCTTTTGCATCTTATATACTTGTATTGTGGGTTTGTATTGTGGACATTGAACATTCGGGTTTGCTACTTTTGTTTTCCGCTGCGGATTTTCTCACTACTTCGTGGATTTGTTTTCTTCGTTGTAGTGGAGTAGGATGTTTACATATATCTTCGAGGATTCTATATCGTTCTTCCTTATTAAGCTGCGTGGATTGATTATATGTTGAGCTGTGTGGAATGTTGATATAAACTGCGTGGTTTGTTTCTTATTTGTATTGTATTGTTCCGGCCGTGTGTGGCCGAGGTATAGATATATGTATTCTGAATTTATATTGTCACCCGTACAGGGGAGATGCTGCTGAAATTTCTTCGGACAGGGACTACCTGGGGCGTGACATCAACAAGTAAGCATTCTTTGGATAAACTTCTGGGCTATGGTGAGTCACAAGGAACTCATTAAATTAACCATGCCTTCGAGGTTTCCCAAATAGTCCTACCCATTGAACTTAATACTAAACTTTGGTCTAACTAGTTAGGATCCATTTAAGGGTAGCTTCGGTCAGTTCCACTTGGCCAAATGCACCAGGTCGAAGCCATATCTTCCTAGACATGCGATGCCCAAGCTTCCCTAACGTACTATCATCCAAAAACTTCACCAGTACCGTTGGTTAAGTTAAACCTAATCCATTTTAATCTAACCTTAATTACCCTGCCGGGTAATCTACTCTTGTTTACCCTTATCGGGTGGATTAATTTCGGAGGTGCCAGTTATTCTGGAGCCTCCTCCTATGTTATTGATTTACGTTTTATTAAGTTAAGTAAATAAAAGGTACTTGATTATAACTTGGTTTGTACTGTTTAAGTTTTACTTTAGATTTATAACCCAAGTCTAGATTTCGTGATTTGACTAAATTATTAACAATCTTCTCTAATTTATCATTTTAGCTTTTAAAATATTATTTTGTATTTCTACTTTTCTAAGAGTTAATTTCTTATTTTTATTTGAATTAATTTTGTTCATTACATTATTAGCATGCATATCTAATTTTGAAGAGAAATCTATACTAGAGCAAGCATGATTAGTTAAGCTAGTGCGATCATGTGTTGCAAAAACTGGATTTTCATATAATGTAAATGTACTAACCTTGATTTCTCCCTCTGGATTCTTGGGTCTTCTTTCTGGGCATTGTCTTTTGCAGTGACCCATTAGTTTGCATTTGGAGCATTTGATGTATTTCTTCCCTCTCCTGATCATTTTCTCCTTCTCCTCCGATTGTGCCGGTCGAGTCTTACGAGTGGGGCAGTCGTTTCTATAGTGCCCTCTCTCCCTACACTTAAAACAGATTATGAGAGATTTACAATTTGAATTTACAATTTTACCTTTTAGATCCGTGATAGGATCCTCCCCCTTGACTGTTGCCATTTCAAATTCTGACTCAGATTCAGATATTTCGTCTTTGGCCATCAGTGCTATGATATCGGTTTGCTCTAATTCTTCTGAGTCTAGTTCGAAGGTTGACTCTGAGGATTCAATTTCAAATTCGGACTCAGGTTCTATTCGATCTTCTAACTCTGAAGGGATCTCATAAAGCTTGAGCACTTTCTCCCAAAGCTCCTTAGCATTGTTGAACTTTCCAACTCGATCAAGATCTGAATTTGTTAGTCCGCATAGGAGAATGTAAGTTGCTTTTGCATTTGCCTCAAATGTCCTTATTGTTTGTGCATCCCACTTGTCACAGGTGATGAGTACATCTTCTTTGGTGGGGAGAGTGAATCCAATATGGACTATGGTCCATATTTCTGCTTCGGTCTTTAATTGATGCTCCACCTGATCTTTCCAGTATCTGAAGTTCTCGTCAGATAGCAGTGGTAGGCATGTGGAGTTGTACCCATCTTTGTAGGCCATTAGAAGGAATCTCGTAAAATAAACACAAAAAAACTTGTTTCAAGACTTAGTCTTGGATTAGTAGTGCGGGAGAGAAATAAAGATAGTAATTCAGGAATTTCAAAAAAAATAATAAAATATTATTAAAATAACATTAAAAAAAATATTACCATAAATTTTTGAAAACGCAATATTTCGCTAATTCCAATCAATGGTGAAAAGATGAAAATTAATTTTTCAAAAGCAATTTTGGAGGGAAAAAAAATGAAAGGCGTAAGGTTTTATTTTTAACCTATACAAACGACAAAGCCACGAAAAAAAAAAAATGCTTGAATGGTTGTTGCACCAGTTCAAAGCGACCCCGCTCTGATACCAATTGTTGGATCGAGACCGCGCTAGAGGGGGGGTGAATAGTGCTCGTGGCTAAATTTTACGTTTATCGGAATCGTGAAAATATCGGAGTTAAAACACGCAGCGGAAAGTAAACAAACACACAAAGAGACAAGCTTTTTTACTTCGTTCGGAGCCTACGGCGACTCCTACTCGAAGGCCTGCGATCCTTGATCGCTTCTGGTGGGCAACAACTATAATCACGATAGAAATTACAAATTACACTGAAAGTATTGAAATAAACTTGTACCGACAACTTAAGAAAGAAGAAGATTGAAGCTCCGGGTCGTCGGAATGTCGCAGCAGCACTTCGGAATGACTTTGTTAGCAGCACGTTGAAGAAGGAAAGCTCAGAACTTGATGATTTGAAGTGCTGGTCGAAACCCCCTTATAAAGGGTGTTCAAGGCGCCTCCATGCTGCCGAGTCCTCCGCGTGGATCGAGCTTGAACTGGTCGAAGTTCATCTGCTTAAGGCGCCTTAAACCTCACTCAAGGCGCCTTCTAAGGCGCCTTCTGCCTTCTTCAAGGCGCCTCCAATGATGCTTCGCAGCCAGCTCTAGCTTTGCACCCGAGGCGCCTCCAAGCTCCATGGAGGCGCCTCGGACACTGTTCATCTGAGGCTTTAGGTTGCTCCTTTGCACCTGCAAGATACGTTAGTCCCAAACACTATCCTGAAACACAAAGTTAGCACAATAAATATGATAAATGAAGTATAGACAGTCTCCGGACTGTCCGAGTCTGACTTCGGGTTTCCAACCGGAAACCCTAGGTCGACCCGACGCCTACTGTTCCCTCTACGGGGAACGCGTCCTCACCTACTCCCCTCAGGAGAGATTACCTGATGCCAGTCCGGTCCTCCAAACCGACTGGACTTTCCACCTAGGGTTACCACCCCCTAGGACCTAGGGTTACCGCCCCCTAGGGTTTTTCTCCACCTAGGGTTACCACCCCCTAGGACCTAAGGTTGCCGCCCCTTAGGGTTTTCCTCCACCTAGGGTTATCGCCCCCTAGGACCTAAGGTTGCCGCCCCTTAGGGTTTTCCTCCACCTAGGGTTACCGTCCCCTAGGACCTAAGGTTGCCCCCCCCTTAGGATTTTCCTTCACCTAAGGTTACCGCCCCCTAGGACCTAAGGTTATCCCCCCTTAGGATTTTCCTTCACCTAGGGTTACCACCCCCTTGGACCTAAGGTTACCCCCCCTTAGGATTTTCCCTTACCTAACCGCAGTTAGGACTTTCCTGAAACCTTATTTAACCACGTTAGATAACAAGGAATCTTAACTTTGAATCCCTTTACCATTATCAAAACTGAGGTTCGATCGTTGGATGCTTACTGCACCAACACATCTAACATCATATGGTGAATACATAGCATCATAACATATTGTCTCATAAAGAACATCATGCTATATCATATCATATATTATCATGTCATATAAATCATAAGGGCATAGCATGTCATATCATAAATCATAAAGAACATCATGCTATATCATATCATAAATCACCATGTCATATAAATCATAAGGGCATAGCATGTCATATCGTAAGTCATATCATGCAAGATGTCTTTTAAAACATGTGTTATGTCATATGCAAGATGT
The DNA here is from genome assembly GCF_018446385.1 of Zingiber officinale. Taxonomy (NCBI): domain Eukaryota; kingdom Viridiplantae; phylum Streptophyta; class Magnoliopsida; order Zingiberales; family Zingiberaceae; genus Zingiber; species Zingiber officinale. The sequence goes on along the minus strand of NC_056002.1, from coordinate 93,517,189 downwards.
CTTAAAACATATCATATAGTACTTGAACATAATATCATCATGAGGGCCCGGCTTGTACCACATACATACATAAATGCGCGCAATCCCTAGGACAGGGTAGCTAGCCCCGAACCTACTAGGGATCTAGGTACATACTACGATCGTCGACCTAGGTGCGTACTAAGGAGCCCATCCCTTTACTAGACCCGTTCATAGTCCGTCGGCCTAGGGGCGCTTATGAAGCCCACCCTTGGTACAAGCCATACAAAGTAAAATAGCATATCATGGTTCATGTCATAACATAGCATATCGTATCTTATCATATTATGAAGAGTGCTCTTAGTCCCCAAAGGGAAGCAACTCTTAGGCCTTCACTTATCATGTCATAAAGAGTGCTCTTAATCCCAACAAGAAGGGAAGCAACTCTTAGGTCTTTGCTTATCATATCATAAAGCATGCATATTTGGGCACATAGCACATCATAAGAGACATTATTATGCATGGATCATAAGCATACATAAAGGAGCATATTATTTGTCATATCATAAAGCATGCATACTTGGGCACATAGCACATCATAAGAGACATTATCATGCATGGTTCATAGATATACATAAATGAACACATCACCTATCATAGAAAAGACATAATCATGCATGGAATCATTAAATAACATCTCTTAATTCATAATGTAGCATGTGAGGCACATCTAGGCTCCTAAACCCATTATGGCCGAAAGTTCAAGTGTATGAACTTAAACTCTAAACAACATACAAGCATAGGAATCTCATGTTAACTTCATATTATATCATAAGGAAGGTCATAAGCATGTTAATCCAATTTTTAAGCTTTCTAGGTCTTGATCCTTATCATGGCTAAAAGTTCATGAAGAAAGAAAATAAACGCCAAACAACATACAAGCATGAATATCAAGCTAACTTCATACCATATCATAAGGAGATTCATGAGCATGCTAGATTAAATTTTTAGCTTCCTTGAACCCTAAAATGGATCATGGCCGAAAGTCTCATGAAGAGGAAACCAAGCTCTAAGCAACATGCAAGCATAAATATCTATCTAAATTCATATCATATCATAAGGAGATTCATGAGCATGCTAGGTTAAATTTTTAGCATCCTTGAACCCTAAATTTGGATGATGGCCGAAAGTCTTATGAAGAGGAAAATAAACTCTAGACAACATAAAAGCATGAATATCAAGCTAACTCCATATCATATCATAAAGGAAATCATGAGCATGCTAGATTTAGTTTAAAGCTTTCTTAGACAACAAAATTCTCCATGGCCGAACCATAAAGAACCATGTGTCTAGATTTCAAGTAACATCAAAACATGATAACCCTAAGTTAGCTTTATATTATATCCTAAGGAGAGACATGAACATGTTAGACTAAGTTTTAGGCTCTCCTAGGTCTTTCATTCACATCATGGCCGAAACCCTATAGTGTAATACCACTAGGTTCCAACACATACAAGCATGCAAACACTTAGAATCTTTCATACCATTTCATAAAGAAGATCATGAGCATGATAACCTAAATTTTTAACCTCTCCTAATCCATTATTTCAAGTCTTGGCCGAACACTTTATGAGTATGGCATTAAGTTTTAAGCAACATACAAGCATAAGAACACCAAACCAATCTCTTATCATAGCATACATATCTTAAGGACATAGTGAACATGGTTAGTTTAGGTCTTAAGCTTTCCTAGGTCTTTCATCTACACTTGGCCAAAAGTTCACAATTATAGATCTAGGTTTTAAGTAAGCATACAACATAAGAACATTAACTAGCTTCTTATACTAGGGTACTTATCATAAGAACATAATGAACATGCTTATTTAGGTCTTGAACTTCCCTAAACCTTTTATTCATGTCTTGGCCGAACACCTTAGGAGCATGGAATTAAGTTTTAAGCATTCTAATCTTGTGGAAAACATAAGCAACTTGTACCACAGGTGAGGGGATACTTACATCCTTTTGCTTGTTGTTCCTAAAGAAAGTGGTACCCTTGTGAGGAGGAGCTTCTCTTCCTAGTTCTCCCTTTTGCTTTCTCTTTCTTGTAAGGAGTAAACCTTGAGACTCCTTCTTAGGAATTAGTTTTCTTAGAGAGAAAACCTTAGCTTGGATTTTAGAAATGAGCGAGAGAGAGCTCTATGTCTCGGTGGAGAAGGAAGAAGGAGAAAAAAGGAGGAGGAAGAAGGAGGAAGAATTAACAACTTTTCTTTCTCTTTTCTTCTCTCAATCCTATTTATTCCTCATGTAAATGAAACATGTCCTCATTCATCCCCTTAACCCCTATATCTCTACCCTCTCTTAATTCCCACAAAATTAGAGAAAAAGGAGGAAGGAAAGCAACTTGGCTTTTGCTTGCTTCTTTCCTTAACCAAGAGGAAGAGGAGGTAAGCTACTTGGTTTTCTCTTGTTCCTTTACTTAACTATCTTCTTACTTTTAACTACAATTTCCATTCTTTTCTATTCATCTATTATTCATTACTCTAGTGGTTACCATACACTAATTTAACTCTATTATTTGTGGGAGGTTCAAGGTTCAAACCTTAACCTCACTTTCTTTTTATTTCATTTTGGTTTCTATTTCCATTTCTCTTTTTCTTTTATTCTTAAAGGAAGAATACTCATAGGTATAGCTTATCATTTCGTGGGTGTTACAGCTAGAACCACAAAATCTATCTTTTGCCATGTTGTCGGGATCCATTGTCTATGGATACAACTTTATCTACACCTAGGCACTCGGAACCCTTCCAAGCGCCCAGATTAGAGCCATAAATATAGTGTTGATCCCAGTAGTTTAGAATCACTTGTACACAATTTTCTTTACTATTCTACTACTTTGATTGTGTGCTTCCAATGCTTGTAAGAGGCTTCTCTGCCTACGACAAAAGGATAATTTGATTAGTGCTTCAAAGTATTGGATTAACAGACTTTCCTGTTGTAACCAAATAAAATTGGTAGCCTCTTTCTTTTAATTAGTTTATCAATTCTTTTTATACAAGTGCTTTAATATTTCAAAAGATCAAGAAAGGTTTTATTTTCTTTTTGAAGGGTAATTCACCTCCTCTTGTCGATCGCACGGGTCCTAACAAGTGGTATCAGAGCCAAGTTTACTTTAGAAGGGCTAATCGCCATCCGAAGTAAAAGAAATGGTCGGGTCCAGCATCTATCCACCGAAATTTGAGGGAGACTTTGCAACGTGGAAGAAGCGCATGAAGGTATTCTTCAAAACCTACTTTGAAATTCTATTAATTATAAAATATGATTTTGTAGCTTCTATGGATCAGCATGGAGCCAAGAAAGAAGAGTACACATGGATGAAGAAGGAGCAAGCCGACTTCATGAAAAGCATAGTTCCATCTGCTTAGTGTTCTTCCACCCCAGGAGGTCAGCCAGATCAAAAGCTACAACTCCACAAAAGATCTCTCGGAGAAATTCCTAGAGCTTCATGAAGGTACTTCAGAAGCTAAATTGGCAAAGCGAGACATCCTCTGAATCCAACTAACGAACCTCCGAATGAACAAGGGAGAGAAGGTAGCCCAACTCCATGCAAGGATTAAAGACCTGATCACCCAGCTCAATAACCTCATAGAAAAGGTAAGAAATCATGACTCCTTAAGGTATGCACTGTAACGACCACCCTTCTTACTACTACTATTCTCTAAGGATGACCGTTACTTAACTACTAACTCTACTTAACCGGTATGATTAAAAATCACATGGAAACCCTACCGAAAAATTTCGACAGAATCTCCCCTGTACCGGTGACCTTAAACTGACATACATAACATAATATACACAGCCACAGGCGGCTGGAACACATATCACACACACAAAAGGAATAACATCACCACGCAGTTTAATGAAATCAAATCATGCAAGTAATGAATAGAGGAAACAAAATAAAATCATACAATTAACTAACAGCGGAAAACTAAATGACTCATCTAATACATTCTTAATAAATAGCAATCTTAATAAATTCTTAAACTAATTCCCAAGGCTTCCATAGTCCTGGCATCACACACCATCCGCGCCACCTTGTCACCTTCCTTGCTAAATCTTTTCTTTTCCTTTATCTGCAGTAAGAGGAAATGTAGTCTATAAGTAAAATTTGCTTAGTAAGCGCTATCTAACTCACAAAATCACGAATGTGCATGTATACGAAAAGAACTGGAAACTATATGCTCTAAAAAGAAATAAAGCATAAACATAACTGCTCATGTCAAACTAATAGCAAGGAAAAGCTAAGGAATCTACTCATGTAATTCAAATGGCTAATCATGCTACTCATCTAATAGGTAAACATGAAATCTACTCATCTACTAGATAAACATGGTAGAATAAAGAACTAAACTTACTAATTTTTAGAACTATATGAAACTTATTTCATTGTTCTAAACTTATTCTTTAATACTTTATGTTTATGTAAAACTCGTTTTACTTGCTCAAAAACTTATATTTATAATACTTCAAAATAATAATCAACTTCTCTTGGGCCCGGCAACTGTGCTTTTACTTTTGTAACGACTCGACCCATTTGGCGGCCCATTTGGCGACCCTATGGTCGTCGACCGTCGACCGTCGGCCGAGCCGTTACTACTAGGTTATCTAAACCTAGGGACAACTATGGGAGCCTAGCCCAAGGACAACTGAAAGTCCAGCACAGTGCCACTGATAAAAGTAAAATACTTATTATCTTTTAATACTTCTATATAATGCCTCGGCATTTTCTTTAGCACCTTGTGTGCCAAAATCCCTAAAGTCTTGACTTTGGGATCTACTTAAGGCCTTGGCCTTTTTCTTTCTTTTCTTCATCTGGCTTAAACTTGCTAGCACTTCTAATAAAAGAATGTCTCATATAAAACTGAGATATCAAAACTACATGCTTATAAATAAAACCGTTCATGCATATTGAGGTAACAAGAGACTTAATTCTGAATGCTTGAAATAAATAACATATATGTATAGCTTCTCATGTTATTCTAATAGCAAGGAATCTAGAAAATCTGCTCATGTTATTCTAGTAGCAAGGAATCTAGGAAATCTAAACCACATAATACTAGTCCAAGAGAACCTCTCTAAACCCATACATTCAGCACCTATATCTAATCACGAGCACAACAAATTTAAAATACAACCCATATCAATCTAAGCTTAAACATAATAGCAATATACTGGTCATGGAAAAATCCCAACAATGCACAAGTGATCATGATGAAATTCCAGCACTACCTAAAGTTGTTCACAAAAAATTCTAGCATACATAAATCTGAACACTAGATTTCAGCGAGCATAAACATGTTCCTAAAGGAAATTCTAGTAATACTAAGTTTTGCTCATAACTCACATGTTTCGAAAACCAAATCTGCATTAGATAGGTAAGGAACCTAATATCAAATTTGTATCCATGTTAAACATAACCATCCCCAAACTAACTGATCATGCTAGTAAACCACACGGCTGAACCCTCTGTTAAGCGTGCTATAACAGAAATTTAGAACTACCTATCTATCCAAGATTCCGCATCCAATGCACGAAGTAACAACACAATGAACAGTCATGTTAAACACTATCTGAACCCATCCAATTCTAAAAAAAAGGACTCAAGAGCAGGGACATGGAATGAAATCAAACTCTACTACAAATCTGTCCAGCATTGCACAACCAATACGGAAAAGGAAGAACAATGAGAAGTCATCTTAAAATGCTTCAATTCTATCCAGTATTACCACAGATAGAACATGAAGAAATAATCACAACAATAAATCACTTTAATCATAACAATTCATCCCTTACCTCCCTTTGAGATTCACGGCAGAACATCAAAACAAAAAGGAAATCTTACAACATACTTCGAAATCTAGGAGAAAACAAGAATCCGAAACCACAATTCATGGCAACAAGTAAAGGAAATCCCGGAACTACTCTTACCACAGGTGAGCAAGCGACTTACCGTGCGTTCTTGGGCTCACTACCGAAAGAGAAAGCCTTCTAGGGTTCGGACAGCTTGAGATTTCTAGCCTCCTCTTGTGCTCACCGACCCTCCTCGACGAGAGGATCACCACTGCGTGAAGAGCCCCTCGGAGAAACCCTCGCTGGCCGCCGAAAGAACCCTAGCTCCTAGCCGCGTCTTCGCCCGAGAGGAGAATCGCCGACGCTCGCGTGAGGTGAGGAAAGGAGAGGGGAAAGGGTTTTCGGTTTGGGAATTTACCACCTCAACTTATCCCTTTTTATAATCTCCATATTCTGTTAACTTGTTAAATAATTTTCCTACCTTTTCTAAATAGAACCGACGGCTGGATCACCTGGTTAGTCGGGTTTTGACCAATTCTAAGGTCACGGCTTCGATTCCTCAGCCGTGCACTTTTTGTTTTGATTTATTTCCAATGTTCCTAACTATACCTTATATACATTTTATTCCATATATAATTAACAAAACATTTGCAGACCAGTTGGTTGGCTGAGTTCGTTAAAATCTGGTTCGGGTCTGAGCTCTGGGGTTCAAAACCCAGCTTTAACACTTATATATATATATATATATTTTTTTAAACTTCTTTCTCTTGGTAAAAATACCAAACGAACTCCAAAAATTACGTAAAAATACTCTAAAAATTTCTAAAAATCTATAGAATTTTTCTATAGCATTTCTAGATTTTAATAAGGTCTTTTGGGACTCCAAATCATGAAATTTGGGGTGTTACATGCACCTAATGCTTTTCTGAGAACACAAGAGTTATTTACCTTAGCAGATGCTTACTACATCTCTAAGGACCTCGAGGCAAGTACTCTTGAAAATTTATTTTCATCTTTTGAACTTCATGAATCTCACTGTATAGATTCTCAGGAAGTATAAAAATCAAACAATATTGCTCTAAAAGACAAAAAGGACGAATCAAACGCTAACACTTCCCTCGACGATGATGAAATATCATATATGGTAAGAAAATTTAAGAAAGTTTTTAGAACTAATAAGTCTGATCAAGTATAGGCAAAGAAAAGAAGAGTAAGGAAGATAAGATTCCTGTAATGAAGAAGGACACATCAAGGAGGACTGCCCTAAAATGAAAATGAAGGACAACAAGAAAGGACCAAGTATAACAATAAAGTACAAAAACCTAAAGGCGACTTGGGATGAGTTATCATCAGAATTTAATTTGGAGGAGTACGCTGAACTTGCACTGATGGCAAGTCACCAAGATGAAAGCATAGATGAAGGGGGAGGCTCCTCAAAATAAAGTTGCAGTGAGGAGGAGGAAACAAATTTCAGAGCAAATCTAGTAAGGTATGTTTACTATCTCTGACCAGTTATATTCAGGTATTAAATATATGAGTAGATCATTATATAAGATAAAAAAAAAAATTTAAAAAAGGAATTTTTTGAATTAAAAACAATCTTATCAAGTACATGCGCCTTAGAAATGTATGATAAATTAAAAGATGAAAATGAAAAATTAAAGGACCAAATTAAAAAATCAAGAAACTTTGCACGTGATAATCAAAATACCTAGAAAAATTATAGAAGCCTAAATTGGTATCTTAAATATCATAAGGGTTAAATCAGAAAAGTGTCACAAAAATATGTACCCAAAAAATTTCTTATTAATCCAGTAGGTAAAAATTTATTTTGGGTCTCCAGATCTTGCTTAGTCTAAAATAAATAATTATGCATATTTTATATTTAGAAACATGAATTATAATTTCAAAATTAAGTTTATATATTTATTTTTAATATTTATCTTTCAAAATTTTTCTTCTATTGCTAGAATGAAAAATCTCTTAGTATTATTTTTTTAGAATTTTTCTTCGATTAAAAATTATTTTATGAATTTTTGATTGAAAAGTCATAATTTAAAATTTAAAATATTTTGGAGGTGTATTTTGATAAACCTAATTTTTCTGAGAATTACCGTAATATTTTAAATAAATACAAAAAAATTAGCATGATTTTTAGATGAACAACCCTATTTTTAAATATTTGTTTTCCACAAGAATCATATCAGTTTGAAACATTTTTTTGTATAATTCTTCTTTTCAAACTCCTTATCCAAATTTTTTACAGTGATAGATACCTTGAAATTCTATTTAAAAATATTTTTTATAAATTTTTGATAAATAATAAATTTTCTATGGATTAATTACCGAAAACCTTATTTTTAAAGCTAAAAAAATCTTGAAAACTTATCTTTGAAATTTTTGATTTTTTTAATGGTTGTGCATTCTATTCTCAATACTTATAAAATTTTTATAAATTTATTTATATAAAAATCTAATTCTAAAATTTAACTTGCAACAACTACGGTTCTACACAAAATAATCACGCAAAATAATCTTGGAAAATTCAGATTTGTTAAAATATTATTTTTTAAATGTTTTTTTTCTTTGACATCTATTTTCTTCACACTTAGAAAAAGGTGCAAATTTTTTCTAACATAGTTTTTTCCCAACTGTAGTTTTGTTATGATCAAAGGGGGAGAATGAGAAATCAAAGCTTAAGTATAGGGAGAGGTTAATTTTGTAAACTACAAAATTCTAGTTTTAAATGTTATTTTATTACCTTTATGTTTTTCCCTAACTCTAACTCGGGTTGATGAAAATCAAAAAGAGGAAGATTTTCACTACCCCGAGATAGTTTTGATGTGGTCAGCCGAGTTAAGTTAGGTCCTGTATTTGTTTGATGCCTTGTGTCTAAGTGTACAGGAACTTAGGAGCACAAGAAATCAAACGAAAGACGCAGCTAGCGAGAAGGACAGCATGAGAGAGAGTCGACGGGCTCAATGCGTCCGAGGGATGAAGCGCTGCGGAAGAGTATGCTAGCAGACAAGAAGGAGGCACACGATATTTTCGAGGGACGAGAAGTTAGAGTAGAAGACTGCTCGAGAAGGCCGGAAAATGGGTTTGAGTGAGACCTATTCTAGATGGCCGAAATCACCGAAGCAAGTAGAGATGGAGCAAGAACCCAAACCAAAAAGTCAACATTTTTGTTGACACTCATCCGGCCACCCTGAGCTAACGCCCTAGTCGAGCTGGATCAGCCCGGTCCAGGCACTCGGACCTGCTCTAGGCACCCAGACCATAAAATCTATCTGTTATCATGTTGTTGTTAGAATGTATACTAAAAGTCTAGCTTTTGTAAACATTTATTATGAAATAAGAATCACATTGGTCAAATGTTTACATTTATATGCTAAATGTAATTGTTCATTTAATTTATATTGAAGATAACATAGTGTGTGTTGTCACACAGAAGATCATGTTATTAGTTTCTTATAAATTATAAATAGTAGCTCACAACCAAGATGAAATAAGACAAACCATCGGAATGGTTGTAGTGTAATTAGGTATTAGTTTATCTTGACTATATAATTACACTAGTACACTATGTATGTATTGAGTAGGACCATTTGAGGTAGTTTCTTTTTATACTGATTGTATAAAAGAACAAGACCTCTATTATTATAGAAGTGCATACTCTTAATCCCAATATAATAACAAGCACATATACTTAGTATTTATTTTTTAATTTATTAATGGGTGAGATTTAGTTCGTTAAATCAAAAGGCCCGATAAGTTGGGAAATAATATTATTTATAGTGTGTGTTGTTGATTATAGAAGAAAATTATGTCCTAGTGATCTAGGTTGATGATGTCCCCAGGAGGAGCTCATAAGGATTGACATGTAAACCCTGCAGGTGGACTTAGTCGACATGATAATAAGATTGAGTGGTACTACTCTTGAAGCTAGAAATTAATTAAGTGAGTTGTTAGTAGCTCATTTAATTAATGGACATTCGATATCTTAAACACAGGGAGATTAGCGCACTCATGATAAGAAGGAGCCCATATTGTAATATGGGATTGGTGTGGTAGTTCAAAAATAACTCTTTAGTGGTATGAGTTATTATTGATGAACTTGAGTTGGGTGTTCGGGGTGAACATGGGAAGCTCAAGCTCATCGGGAGACCAAAATCAATTCCTCCTCTTGGTCCCTATTGTAGCCTCTTATTTATAAAGTCTTATATCCACCTAAAACCCAACTTCTTACCCATCTCAATGTGGCCGGCCAAGCCAAGCTTGGAGCCCAAGCTAGGGCCGGCCAAGACATTGAAAAAAGGGCTAAGATGTGGCCGGCCAAGCTTGGAGCCCAAGCTAGGTGGCCGGCCACAATAAATTAAAAGGGAGTTTTAATTTTTAAATTTTTCCTTTTTTGGAAGACATGATTTTAAAAGAGAGTTTTTAAAATTTTAAAATCTTTCCTTTTATAGATTTCTACAAAAGATTGAAAGAAAGATTTAATATCTTTCCTTATTTATAGTTATCTATAATGTTTAAAAGAAAGATTTTAATTTTTGGATAAAATTTTTCTTTTTTGTAATCATCCACATGTTTTAAAAGAGAGATTGTAATTTATAAAAATTTCCTTTTATAACTGATCCTGTCTGAGAAGCTGAATAAGACGGAGATCCGGAAGAAGGAAACCCACTACGCTGATGAAGAATAATACTCGTAGAACACTGATCTGAGAAACCCAAAGCGGATCGGGAAAAAATAGAGTCACCGAAGGTCCTCCTACACGAAGACTCGATGACGAAGAGGAAATCCCAATCTGAAGAGAAAAAACCCAGATCCGAAGATTCCAAGACTTCCTGCGCACAAGAGACCAACCAACACTACCGTCAGTGACCTAAGACCAGGGTGGGAAGCCTTGGCTAGGCCCTCCGACGCTCAAGTCAGTGATCTCTCTCGGTGTGGAAGAAGGAGGAAGAAGATGAACAGTGGTTGAAGAATTAGGGTTATGAATGTGCACTATGATGTGAACTTACCTTGCCAACCGAGAGGATTCCCCTTTTTATACCACTTCATATAACCTCCGTAGTCATGAAGTGGACCCTGGTTTGTTAGAGTTTGTTATAAGATGACGTAAGCTGTATACTTGTGATAAATGACTTTTAAGGAATCTTTATTTTACCCCAGATGTACCTCCTTTGTCTTTTAGCACCTGCAAAATAATCTAAAAGCACATTTCCCGCCGAAATATATAACACCTGTCATGTGGTTACATATTGCAGATATCCTCATTAATTATCTTATTTGAAATATTTATCTTTATCCTTCCTCATGAGGCTTCTGTTCGCGCCCTTCTATGTTAATTATCCTAACTAGCAATAGACCATATCTTATCAAGTATTTTTCCAAGGTGTTGGTCGACCTGGCTGATATTAACATTCCTTCTTCAGGGAATGTCTCGGTCGATACTATTCTACATGCTTCAGAAGTATCTCCCGGCCGATATTAGCCTACTTCCTTTGAGGTATACGGCAAGTGACATGAATCTTTCCCCCTTGAAGGCATATCCCGGCCGATATTAGCCTACCTCCTTTGAGGTATATAGATCTTCCTCCTGGGAAGCATATTTCGGTCGATATAAACTTACCTCCTTTGGAGGTATATCCCGGCCGATATTAGCCTACTTCTTTTGAGGTATACGCCAAGTGATATGGATCTTTCCCCCTTGAAGGCATATCCCGGCCGATATTAGCCTACCTCCTTTGAGGTATATAGATCTTCCTCCTAGGAAGCATATTTCGGTCGATATAGACTTACCTCCTATTGAGGTATGTCCCGACCGATATTAGCCTACCTCCTTTGTGGTATACGCCAGGTGATATGGATCTTTCCCCCTTGAAGGCATATCCCGGCCGATATTAGCCTACCTCCTTTGAGGTATATAGATCTTCCTCCTGGGAAGCATATTTTGGTCGATATAAACTTACCTCCTTTGGAGGTATATCCCGGCCGATATTAGCCTACCTCCTTTGAGGTATATGCCAATTAATGCGAATCTTCCTCCTGGGAAGTATATTTCGGTCGATATAAACTTACCTCCTTTGGAGGTATATCTCGGCCGATATTATTCTATCTCCTTGGTTTTATTACTTCCTTTCCTTTCCTTATCGGGGACCCACGAAACCTAACCCATATCACTAGCCTTCCCTTCAAGTCTAGTCGAAGGAGGTGTAGACGACTGACTAGACATAAGTCTAGTTTTGTCTTTTCCTACCCGTGACTCTGCTCCAGATATTGAAATGACCTCACAGATTTTGTGTACAACTATCTCATTAAACCAAGTATAGTGATCTTGTGAGCCTTTTGATCCTTTAAATATGGCTACAACTTTCTCTTCATCCACCACCCATCTCAGTTCTTTTCCTTCCTTGCCACCTTTCACTGCTAAGGTTATGGTCTCGGATCCTCTTCTTTGGGGGCAAATTTTGTCGGACAAGGTGAGATCTATATATGAGTTTATTGGGATTTTTGCTCCGGCTACCTCTAGGGTTCAAGGGATTGTCTTAAGAGATGAAGCTTCACAGTCCAGACTTTTTATCCAAAGGTGTCCAGTTTCTGAAGGCTTGAGGGACTTCAGAAGGATTCTCACTACTTATGGAGAGCCGACTCAATAGCCCATGGATGTTGTGAGAAGGGCACAACACATGTTACCCCTGGGCTGAGCTTGGTTGCTTCACTTGCAGAGCTCTAGGGCTTGAGAGGGGAAGTGGTTTTTACATTTACTTTTCCATCATGGTCTGAATAGACCCATCCCCTTCCCCTTGCCCTTGAGTCTTTTTGCGTCATTGTTTCCTTCGTCCAGGGCAAAATATTGCCACTTATGTGCCTTGACAAGCCTGGACGAGGTACAATGTTTCCATCTCTGCTCCATGATAAGTTTGAATCCAGTGGGACTGAGATATTCCAAGTGTCTCAAGAGCTTATGTCTGTAATTTTTGTTATCTGTCTGAGGCTTACTGTTTTGAAGGGAAATGTAATATTGTATGAAAACAACCTCTTGTACTGAATTAAGTGATTCTATTGAATCCTCTTGATTTATAAGAATAAATGTGATGTTGTGCTTATTACCTCTCCTTATGTTTTATGTGTCGTTTGTCATGGCCGGGGCTATCTTAACTGTTGGAATACTTCTATATTACAGCTAATATTATGCCAGCCAATATTGTTTCACTGATTGAAATCAATATTATACTTACCTAGCATAACCAAAGTTATATCGGCTAATATAAAATTATTTTGATCAATATTAGTTTGCATTTCATAAGGACGTTAATTCAAAATCTGTTATTCGCCTAAATCTCCATCCTTAAAAGTTTTTGTCCTTAGCTTGGACTTAGTCAAGAAAATCAGTCCTTTCTACTTTATTATATCCATCTAATTACGTTTTCTTTCGAAGCTTCCTAGCTGGTGATTGGCTCTTCTTTGGGTGAGAGAATGTTAGAAGCGTACCCCGAGGCGTTACCAACCCCAGCGTGATCCGATCCGTCACATCCAATATAAATGTTTTTTATGATGGTATGACACATAACTTTTTCTGACCGCCACGTCACGTGGGCCTCTCGCCTTTCTCTTGCGATTCTCAACGTCTTCTGAGATAAAAAAGATTTTGATCTGACGATGGTTGTGTGCTTTTCAAACCCTAAACCCTTCGTCTCCTTTTAAACTTTGTCCCTTCTTTTCTCTTCTCTAGAGTTCTTTTCTTGTTGCAGTCTTCAACCAACCCCGTGCTCACCATTTCTTGGCGATCTTCTTTCTTGTCTTCAGTAAGTAATCTATTGTTTCACTAGCCTATACTTTTGTCCATGGCTGAGGAAGCAATTGCCTCGTGGTATGTCCATATGTCTTCTTCCTTTGATAAAATTGCTAGGCTGACTATCCGTCGCCAGTATGAGATTCCTCGAGAGTATGGCATCATAATCCCAAAACTGGATGATCGCCCTCATCGTCCCCTTGCTAATTGTGTAACCTTTTTCAAGGATCAGTTGATAGGGGGTTTAAGGTTTCCTATCTCTCCTTTCTTGATTGAAATAAGCTAGTATTTTGATATTCCTTTACAACAATTTGCCCCCAACGCATTCCGTTATCTGTGTGGTACTTACATGCTGTTTCGCTTGCAGGACATTCCTCCTACTCCTCAAAATTTTTTCATGTTCTCTTAACCCAATTGTTCGAAACCTGGTGTCTTCCTGTTTCATTTGCGGACTAAAATGGTTCTTTTTGGGGATATGCCCTCGTCCCTCAAAGCTTGGAAATCCTATTTTTTCTTCTTAAAGTTTCCAGGACCCATTCCTTGGTCTCATGCTTGGAAATCGTTCTTGCCCCCCTTGCCCGACGTCAAGGAGTTTCATCTTCATCCTTCTTTCCCTATCTATTGTGATAAATTGTTAAATCATCGACTTTCTATTTTTAAGTGGCTACAGGTTGATCTCCTATACCTGTTTGGCTTAAGCCCTGTCAAACCCGATACTCGAGTTCCTCTAGGTAACACCTTGTTTCTTTCTTCTTGCTTTTAACTAACTAAACTATTCTCTTTTCTATGCAGTGGAAAGCTTTTATGACGCTCTGATTAATGAAGAATTACGTCTGGAAGAGGATGTCATTCGCGCCAAAGAAGCCGAACTTCTGGCTGCTATTGTTCTTCCCCCTCCAATCGAGGAACCAGCCCCTTTAGCTGAAGTACCCAGTTCTTTGGGCGTTCTTGAAGCTCTTGAAGCTCCTGAAGGTCCTTCTGCAGAGATCCTTGTCAGTTCTTTACCCGCTGTTACTTCACCAGTGGCTGCTGCTGTCTCCTCATCTGCCCCTCTTCCCCTCATTGAGCTCACGTCTCCTGATAGCTCTAGTAAATCGATAACTGAACTTTCTAAGGGTAAACGCCCAGGGCGCAAACTTACCAGAGCTCCTCCATCAAAAAGTAGGCTCATCCTCCCTGTTGACGAGCTAGTTTCAGAAGGTTTTGCTTCAGCTGACCGTCCTTCTAATGAACCGACGTTGGCGAAACTCTATCCTTCCCTTAGTTTTCCTGCCTCGCCCTTCTCTAATGCCAGTGCTTCTGGTGATGTATCTTTCACTTTTCCCCTATCTATTCCGACTTCTGGGTCTTTACCTTCCTCACCTTCTTCTTATTTAGTCTTTGCTCCTCCATCTATTCCTACTTGTTGGTTGCTACTCGAAAAACCTAGAGGTTCTACTGTACAAAAATTTTATACAAAAGTCTGAACCTTTTCCTAGCTACCATGTGTTCTTTTAAATTAAATTTTGGATCGCCTGCGGAACTTAACACGTTTGATCCAAAACTTAATCTATTTGTTCTTTTAGGTTTTGACTTGGATCTCCTGCAGAACTTAACACGTTCGACCCAAATCACCTTAAGTTATTAATTCCATTAAATATTAATTTCCATAATTGGTTCCCAGTACTGACGTGGCAAGGCACATGACCTTCTTGGATATGGGAGCAACCACCACCGACTAGACAAAACCTTTTATGGAAAGCTAATATTTAATTTCCTAAAATAACTTTAGGTTAACCGAAAAGAACAATCAAATCACAAGGAAAAATAAAACAAAAGAACACATCATCGAAAAACATATTCGAAATACTAGAATCGTAAGCCTCTTGTATTTGGTATTATTTCCATAAATAACTAGCATGATGCGGAAAGGAAAAATTACTAGTTATACCTTCTAGAAAGACCTCTTAATCTTCTACCGTATTCCTCTTCTAACCTCAGATGTTGTGTGGGCAACGTTCTTCCGAGATGAGAAACCACCAATCACCTTCTTCTTCCTTGCATGTTTCGGCCATCAAAACATCTTCTAGGATGAAGAGGTTCGGCCATCACCACCATGCTCCAAGGGATGCTAGAAACGAGGCTTGCTTTCTCTCCTTCTTCTCCTTCCTTGATCCGGCCACTAACAAAAGCTCCGCCAAGAGATAAGTTTTGTCCAACAAGAGGAGATGAGAGAAATAGGGCCGGCCACACCACCAAGGAAAAGAGGGAGAAAAATAGAATAGAGTCGTTAGCCTTGAAGCCTCCTCTATCCTCTCTTTTATAATCCTTGATCCTGGCAAATAAGGAAAATTTAATAAAAATTTCCTTAATTCTTTTTCCATTGAAAAGGAAAAATTATTTAATTAAAATAATTTTCTTTCTCAATTTTATTTGGCCGGCTACATAAAAGCTACAAACAAGGAGAGTTTTAATTAATTAAAACTTCCTAATTTGTCTCCAGAAATTTATAAAATTTCTCCAATAATTTAATCCCTTCATGATTGGTTTATAAAAAGGAAATTTAATAAATTAAAATCTTTCTTTTAAACATGTGGATAAAAAGAAAATTATCTCTAAAAATTAAAATCTCTTTTAATCTACAAATAAGGAAAGATATCAAATCTTTTCTCAATCTTTTGTAGAAACTAATAAAAGAGAATTATTAATTTTTAAACTTTCTTTTAAATCATGAACATGGTTAAAAAGGAAAGTTTTCTTAAAATTTAAAATCCTCCTTTAATCAACAAATAAGGAAAGATTTCAAATTTTAAACTCTCTTTTAAACATGTAGATGATTTACAAATAAGGAAAGTTTTTACCAAAAATTAAAACCATCCTTTTAAACTACAAATAAGGAAAGAGATTAATCTCTTCTCTTAATCTTTTGTAGAAAACTATAAAAGGAAATTTTTAATTTTTAAACTCTCTTTTAAAATCATGATATCCACATAAGAAATAATTTTAATAAAAATCCTTTTTAATATTCTAGTGGCCGGCCACCTAAGCTTGGGACCCAAGCTTTGGCCGGCCACCTACATGGCTCATCCACTTGGTCTTGGCCGGCCTTAGCTTGAGTTCCAAGCTAGCTTGGCCGGCCCATTGGATGGGTAAGAAGGTGGGTATGCGGTGGGTATGAATCTCTATATACTAGAGGCTACGATAGGGACCGAGAGGAGGAATTGGTTTTGGTCTCCCGATGAAATTAAGCATCCCGTGTTCGCCCCGAGCACACAACTTAATTTCATCAATAATAATTCATTCCACTAAAGAACTATTATTGAACTACCGCACCAATCCCAAATTACATTTTGGGCTCCTTCTTATTATGAGTGTGTTAGTCTCTCTGTGTTTAAGATAACAAATGTCCACTAATTAAGTAAGTTATTGATAACTCGCTTAATTAATATCTAGCTCCAAGAGTAGTACCACTCAACTTCATCGTCATGTCGGACTAAGTCCACCTGCAGGGTTTAACATGACAATCCTTATGAGCTCCTCTTGGGGATATTCTCAACCTAGATCACTAGGACACAGTTTCCTTCTATAATCAACAACACACACTATAAGTGATATCATTTCCCAACTTATCGGGCTTATTGATTTATCAAACTAAATCTCACCCATTAATAAATTAAAGAAATAAATATCAAATATATGTGCTTGTTATTATATTAGGATTAAGAGCACACACTTCCATAATAACTGAGGTCTTTGTTCCTTTATAAAGTCAGTATAAAAGAAATGACCTCAAATAGTCCTACTCAATACACTCTAAGTGTACTAGTGTAATTATATAATTAAGATAAACTAATACCTAATTACACTACAACCTTCCAATGGTTTGTTCCTTTCCATCTTGGTCGTGAGCTACTGTTTATAATTTATAAGGAACCGATAACATGATCTTCTGTGTGTGACACCACACACCATGTTATCTACAATATAAATTAATTGAGCAACTACATTTATCATAAATGTAGACATTTGACCAATGTGATTCTTATTTCTAGATAAATGTTTATACCAAAAGCTAGGCTTTTAGTATACACTCTAACACTACTTCCTCTTTTTTTGCCGGTTCTTCTACTATTCCTGTTCTCCCCATACTTCTAGGAGGTTCCTTTGCTGGCACTTGGGATAAAGTTCGTCCCATTTTTGAAGAACTTAATACTTCTGAAGCAATTAACTGTTTCTCTCATAAGGAGAATCAGGTATGTCTACTAACGTCTACTTTCTATTTTTTAGCAATTATCTTATGGCCCTTTATTATATCTCTAGCGATGGATAGAGAACATGGGTTTATCCCGACTGATGCACAATTTATACAACGAGAACAAGAGATTAAGATCTGAGAATGACAGGCTGAGACAGGAGGTTACTGAGTTATCTTCTGCTATGTTTTCTGCTGCTGCCAAGAAACAACTCGAAGCGCAAATTGAAAGTCTTCAAGCACAATTTAAATCGGTTACGGACCTTAACCAAGAATTGACATCCAAACTTGGTGAACTAAAGGATAATTATGAGGCAGAATTGACTGAAAAACTCAAAGACCTGCAGCTGAAGGAAGATGAAATAACTTCCTTGAACACCTCCCTTAACTCAGTTAAGACCGAGGTTTCTCCCAAAGAAGCTGAATTGAAGACTTCCCAAATGGCTTTGGTGGTTTACAAGGATAACGAAGATACTCGTTACAGGGAGCGGGCCACTGCCATGATTGAATCTCCCGAATTCAACAGGCCGATCGTGAAGTCCATCTTGTTAACCTTTACTGCGGGAGCTCAAGGGGCGATTCAGAAATTAAGAGAGGAGAGCTACTTATCTAGTGACCCTCCCCCTAATTTCTTAAATCGTAGCAGACTTATTGAGAACAAACCCCCTGATCTGTACCCTAAGCTGACTTTGACTTAAACTTAAATTCTTGTAAAGAGGAGGGCAGAAACTCTGTAATGGCGATCTCACGTAACGCTGATTATTCCCTTTTTGTTGTTAATTTTACTCTTTCTCATGATAGTTATCTATTTTATATAAATGTGTCCAACGTTGTTTGGTTTGTCACCATACAACCTTTCCCAACAGATTGTCACGTCTTAGATCATTTCCTCATGACCGGACGGTATATATCAAGATTGATAAATATCGCCCGATATTTCATAGCATAGTTATGTCTCACCTTATTTGACACAGTTCTATCATGATGTCCCTAATATTGGTCGATTTATTTTACTTGATCAGTTTACCCCTATGTCTTCATATGTCCTTTTCACGTATTAATCGAGTCTCATATGGTTTTATCATAGTGTATATTATTTGACTCATTATGATAAGCTTTTTGTCGACATACTAGCGTGCTCTTTGTCTTGGCCGATCCATCAGAACCGCCCGCTTCGTATTTACAGACCGTATTGAGTAATCTCTAACTAAGTCTTGCCTGCTACTTTGCGCTTAACTTCTCCTTATTTTATTACACCTATAACCTGAACCTATAATTACTGGATTAATTTTTCTTTATATCCTCCAAGCTTTCTCAAGAATTGTTTCTAGGGAAACTTTGCACATTTTCCGAGGAAGGTTACTTAACCTTACCTCTTTCTTTTGATTTTATCACTCATTTATGATGGTTGGAATTTCTAAATATCTTTTCTTTTCTTCTTTTCTCCTGCTGTTTCTATTTGAGGGTTTTAGCGTAGGGTCGAAGGAAAAACAAGGGTTTACGAAGTTTTCTTCCGCTTTCCTCCATCTCTTTTCCTCTTCCTTGATTCCTCTTTCTTTTATCGTCTCTCTATGGCAGCTTCTCCTCCTGCATGGTTTCTCTCGTGTGTTTCCAACCTTATAGATACAGAAGAAGTGGACTTACAGGCGACCTATGGCTTTCCTTCTTATATAATCCGTCCCGCTTCTCATGAGGGTCCGCATCTTCCTCCTTTAGGGTGTATATCTATCTTCCGAGACCAAGTCCTACAAGGTTTTCGCTTCCCTCTTCACCCTTTTTTCTGTAATGTTAGCCGTTATTTTGATATCCCACTCAACCAGTTTGTCCCTCAATCCTTTTCCATTCTTATGGGTTTTATTGGGGTATCTAAACTGTTAGATTTCCCCTTGTCTCCACGTCTTTTTCATCACTTCTTCATTCCTCGTCGAGTGGATGTTGGTGTTTTTAAATTCCAAACTCGTCCCAAGGCTATTTTGTTCAACCGCATTCCTCCTCAGGGGGAATGGTATCACAAATTTTTCTATATGCGTCTTCCTTCTCCCCCTCTGTTTCCTATCCAATGGATACATGATTTACCTCCACTTCCTAGCACCCATGATCTTCTTAATGATCCCTCTATTGCTTCTGCTCTACCTAAACTGAGAGGAGCAAAATTCAGCTTGCCGCATCTGATTGTGGAGGGTTTAATGTTTCCTTTCGGGATAAACAAGATTGACACCCCTTTGGATAGTTCTTTTGGTATGTATGACCATTTCACTTCTCATTTACTGATTAGTATGTCTCTTTTATAATGGTGTTTATTTCCTATATTTCAGCTGATGCTCTTCTTCCAGCCTTTATGTACAAGAATCCTGCTATGACTAAGTCCTTTGTCAATAATCTTGGGGAAGAATGGTTGCGTGACCGCCGATCGAATCCTAATTTTTCCACCTTGGGTTTACTATCTGAAGAAGAATGATGGGCAGAGGCTGTCGCACTCATGGAAGAGGAAGAAGAAGAGCCTTTTGTTACCTTAGTTAAAAAGTCAAATCTTACTGAGGCTTCTCCCTTTAGTGATTTATTTGGTACTTTTGTGCAAGCTCCTCTTGTCCCGGCGCCCATTTCTCTCGAGAGAGGTAAGACACCGATAACTCCCACCCACATTATCTCTAATCCTTTTCTTAGGATGACGAGACCCAGTCTACTCATCCCCTCTTCTTCTATTATTTCAGCTCCTTCTTCTTCTGCTTCTGAGGTGGTCGTTATCCCTTCTGTGCCTTCTGCACCTCTCACATTAGCCCTGCCTCCCTTGGCTTCTGGGCATCAAGCAAAACGAACACCTTGCAGGAGATCTTCTCTAAGTGCTATTCTTTCAACCATTAGTGTTCCCATGACTGAATCAACTTCCCCTATACTGCCACCTATTCCATCTACTTCTTCTTCTGCTCCTTTTGTTTCTACTATTTCTTTTCCTCCCATTGCGTCTTCTTCTTCTTCTCTACCTCCTATTTCCTCCATTCCCCGACCTTTATTTAAACAGGCTGTGGGTCTACCCTCTCAATTGGGACGATCCTCTGACCCATCTAGGTATGGCTCGTTGCAACTACAAGGCCTATTATCCAAATCTTGGCTACAAGGTCAAGAATAACTAAGAGGCCTTAGTCTTCCATATCGAGCTGATCACCACAGTCGTCAGGCAGTAGCTGTAAGTATTTCTAGTTATATGTTGTCAACTTCGTGTCCTCATTTCTGACTATATTATCCTTTTGTTTAGTTCCTTGCCTCAAGTCTACACATCGACCAGCTACTTACGGCTAAGGATTAGGAGAATCAAAAATTAAAAACTCAACTGGACACATTGAGGGCTACTTCTCCTTCTTCTAATAGCGACTTGGCTCAGTTGCAAGAGAAAGTGGTCCTACAAAATCAACAACTGGGGGCCTTGAAACAAGAATTGGAGGAGTGTCAGCAATTATTGAAAGATAAAGAGCTCGCCAGAAGAACTTTGGAATTACAGGTGGATCGACTATATTCTGGTCTTCGACTAGAGATTGCTTTAAAAGAGAAAGCTCTCTCAGATGCTTCTCATAAAAGTCTCATTTTAGAGAAAGTAAAGAAGCTTCATAATGCTTGTCTTTATGACCAAGCTCAAGACCTAGCCTCTCATGATTTCACTATCCTATAGGAACAAGAACAAAGGAAAGCTTAAGATGTTGAATTGTCACTGCTTCAGAAGGAATTGGAAAACTTAAATCAGAAAAGGATGCTTTGAAAGATCAAAACACAAAACTACAGGTTGATTTCCAAAGCTATAAGGAGCAAGAGAAGAGTCGATGGGAGGAGTGGCGCCTGGCTTACTTAAAGTCTCCATTGTTTGCCCAAGAATTCGTTCGTAGGATAGTAGGTGCTTTAAATCATTCTGTATCAGGAGTTCTTCAATAATTACGAGAGGGTGGCTATTTACCCAAGGAACCCCCCCTTTCTTTCATAAATCATCGTAGACTTAACGAAGAACTACCCCCAGATCTAAAAGGTCCTTTTCTAGATGTTTAAAGAGGTTATTCAGAAAAGGCTTGTAAATGCAGAACCGGTAATGAAAAGAAGTATAACCAAAGTTTGGCAATTAAGTGATCGTGCTGTATAGGAAATTTTTAAATACTTACCTGTTTTTCTATTGTGCTGATTTGAGAATGCCTCTCTTGAAATGCTTCTGAACCTTAAATATAAGCTTTATTCTAGAATTCCTTGCTCATCTTTTGAAGTTAAGCCTTGTCTTGATGAATCCTTTTGCAGATAATATCCAGTGTGCTACATATTCCCAAAAGAATAAATAATCCCAAGTGATCTTAGATAAGGAATCTGTATAAAACTCCTGAGTTCCGAGCTGAGTATACTACTCCAGGCGATTTTTAAGTAAAGACTTCCAGATAGATGGGCTTCCAAATGAATAATGTATCATACGCATAGAATCCCCTTTTGAATCCTGGCTTCATGTCCGTATAACCCCGGTCGATTAGGCTTTGAAATCGTGAGATTACTGGATCAATTGTGTTCTGCGATGGTTTAAAGTCTCCGGTTCCTCCCATGAAGACCCGTCCGAGTTACTTCATGGGACTTCCCGATCGACTTATGTTCTGTGATGGTTTAGAGTCTCCGGTTCCTTCCATGAAGACCCATCCGAGTTACTTCATGGGATTTCCCAATCGACTTATGTATTGTGATGGTTTAGAGTCTCCGGTTCCTTCCATGAAGACCCATCCGAGTTACTTCATGGGATTTCCCGATCGACTTATGTTCTGTAATGGTTTAGAGTCTCCGGTTCCTTCCATGAAGACCCATCCGAGTTACTTCATGAGATTTCCAGATCAACTTATGTTCTGTGATGGTTTAGAGTCTCCGGTTCCTTCCATGAAGACCCGTCCGAGTTACTTCATGGTATTTCCCGATCGACTTATGTTCTGTGATGGTTTAGAGTCTCCGGTTCCTTCCCTGAAGACCCGTCCGAGTTACTTCATGGGATTTCCCGATCGACTTATGTTCTGTGATGGTTTAGAGTCTCCGATTCCCCCCATGAAGACCCGTCCGAGTTACTTCATGGGATTTCCCGATCGACTTATGTTCTGTGATAGTTTAGAGTCTCCGGTTCCTTCCATGAAGACCCGTCCGAGTTACTTCTTGGGATTTCCCGATCGACTTATGTTCTGTGATGGTTTAGAGTCTCTGGTTCCTTCCATGAAGACCCGTCCGAGTTACTTCATGGGATTTCCCGATCGACTTATGTCCTGTGATGGTTTAGAGTCTCCGGTTCCCCCCATGAAGACCCGTCCGAGTTACTTCATGGGATTTCCTGATCGACTTATGTTCTGTGATGGTTTAGAGTCTCCGGTTCCTTCCATGAAGACCCATCCGAGTTACATCATGGGATTTCCCGATCGACTTATGTTCTGTGATGGTTTAAAGTCTCCAGTTCCTTCCATGAAGACCCGTCCGAGTTACTTCATGGGATTTCCCGATTGACTTATGCTCTGTGATGGTTTAGAGTCTCCAGTTCCTTCCCTGAAGACCCGTCCGAGTTACTTCATGGGATTTCCCGATCGACTTATGTTCTGTGATGGTTTAGAGTCTTCGGTTCCCCCCATGAAGACCCGTCCGAGTTACTTCATGGGATTTCCCGATCGACTTATGTTCTGTGATGGTTTAGAGTCTCCGGTTCCTTCCATGAAGACCCGTCCAAGTTACTTCATGGGATTTCCCGATCGACTTTTGTTCTGTGATGGTTTAGAGTCTCCGGTTCCTTCCATGAAGACCCGTCCGAGTTACTTCATTGGATTTCCCGATCGACATATGTTCTGTGATGGTTTAGAGTCTCCGGTTCCCCCCATGATGACCCGTCCAAGTTACTTCATGGGATTTCCCGATCGACTTATGTTCTGTGATGGTTTAGAGTCTCCCGTTCCTTCCATGAAGACTCGTCCGAGTTACTTCATGGGATTTCCCGATCGACTTATGTTTTGTGATGGTTTAGAGTCTCCGGTTCCCCCCATGAAGACCCGTCAGAGTTACTTCATGGGATTTCCCGATCGACTTATGTTCTGTGATGGTTTAGAGTCTCCGGTTCCCCCCATGAAGACCCTTCCGAGTTACTTCATGAGATTTCCCGATCATCTTATGTTCTGTGATGGTTTAGAGTCTCTGGTTCCCCCCATGAAGACCCGTCCGAGTTACTTCATGGGATTTCCCGATCGACGACTTATGTTCTGTGATGGTTTAGACTCTCCGGTTCCTTCCATGAAGACCCGTCCGAGTTACGTAATGGGCTTTCCCGATCGACTTCATTCTATGTAAACATATGATGTTTGTACTAACCTTGTGGCAGTTTTTAAAGTGTCTGGGTTCTTGAGGGGAGCTGAATAGGCCTTTAGGGTTCCCCCCTTGTAAATTGCTCGAAATAGATAATGAAAGTCCTCTCGATATTTATCAATCTGTACGAATCATACTTATTTCCATGGTGATATTTGTCTTGCTCGGCTTTTATTAAAAGAAGTAGAGTACATAAACTGTAGGTATACTTGTCCTCAGTCACCGAGGACTTCAAATAATTGTGATTTGTTTCTCCAGACACATTCTTGAGTAGTATGATATAGTTAGGTTCGATAAGGCTGTAAGTGATTTGCACTCTAGGGACGCTCTAGAATTTTCCCTTCAGTATCTTGGAGATAATATGAACCGGATGTGAGTTTTTCTACCACTTTGTAAGGTCCTCCCCATTGTGGTGCCAACTTACTGACATCTTCGACAGGTTTAATTCGCTTCCATACCGAGTCTCCTACTTGGGAAAATCTGGGGATGACTCTTTTGTTATAGTTTTGTCTCATCCGTTGTCAATATGATGCCAGACGAGTAGCAGCTTTATCTTTAATCTCCTCTATCAAGTCTAGCTCCATGAGTCGTCGACCTTCATTGTCCCCATCATATAATTGTCTTCTGTCAGATTCTACTCCCACCTCGATGGGAATTATTTCTTCTCCTCCGTAAACTAATTGAAAGGGAGTGATTCCTGTAGCTTCTTAAGGCGTAGTACGATATGCCCAAAGAACGCTGGGTAATTCATTTACCCAGCTACCTTCGACATGATCCAGTTTGGTCTTTAAACCTCTTATGATTTCCCTATTGGTTACTTCTGTCTGACCATTACTTTGCGGATAAGCTACAGAGGTGAAGGCCTGAGTAATGCCGTAACTGTTGCACCAGTCTAAGATCCTATCCCCTTGGAATTGTCTTCCATTATCAGAGACTAATTTATGAGAAATGTCAAATCTGCAGATTATATTTTTCCATAAAAATTTAATAACTGCATCTTCAATAATCCGAGCAAGTGATTCTGCTTCCACACATTTAGAAAAATAATCCACCGCTACCAATAAGAACCTTCTCTGTGTAGCTGCCATAGGAAATGGACCTACTATGTCCATGCCCCATTGATCAAAGGGACATGAAACTATAGAAGTTCTCAATAACTGTGTAGGATGATGTAAGATATTTTGATGTTTTTGACAAGAAATACAAGTTCTTACCAACTTGTTGGCATCTTCATGTAGAGTAGGCCAGAAATATCCTGCCAACAGAATTTTGCGAGATCTCCCTCCTATATGACTACCACATGAACCTTGATGGACTTCTCGTAAAATAAACTGTATATCTTCTGTGCCAATACACTTGAGCAAAAGTTTGGAAAAAGCTCTTTTATATAAATGTTCTCCTACCATGGTGTACTGGGCAGCTTTCTTCTTAAATACCCTCGCTTGTTCCTTATCACTTGGAAGAATACCTTGTTGTAGATACAATATAATTTGAGCTCTCCAGTCACCTTGAATTTCTACGTCAGCTTGTCTTTCGATACAAGATACTAGCAGAGTTTGTTCTACTGGCCGATCTAAGCTCCACGGTACTATGGCAGAGGCCAGCTTAGCTAATTCATCTGCTACTTGATTCTCAGATCGAGGAATTTTTTGTATATTCGCTTCTTGAAACTGGGACTTCAACTTATCAAATGCTTCAGCATATAACTTAAGCCTGTCATTATTAATTTCAAAATTACCTGATAGTTGTTGAGCTGCTAACTGAGAATCAGAATAGATAAGGACTCGAGCCGCCCCTATATGCCGAGCGGCCTGCAATCCTGCTATCAGGGCTTCATATTCTGCTTCATTGTTGGTAGCTCTGTAATTCAATCTGATGGAGAGTTGAAGTCTGTCTTCCCTTAGAGATATAAGAAGAACACCAATTCCGCTGCCTTGTCTAGTTGAAGAGCCATCTACATAAACTTTCCAAATGTTTCTTCCTCAGGGCCTTGAACTTCTATGATGAAGTCTGCTAGAGCTTGTGCTTTGATGGCCGAGCGAGGTTGATATTGAATGTCATATTCCCCAAGTTTAGTTGTCCATTTGATCAGCCGACCTGATGCCTCTGGGTTGAGTAACACCCATCCAAGACTACTGTTGGTTAATACAATAATCTCACGTGCTAAGAAATATGGGCGCAACCTTTGAGCAGTCAATACTAGGGCATAAGCTAATTTTTCTAGTGTAGTGTATCTACACTCAGCTCCTTTTAATAAATGGCTAGAAAAATATACAGGTTGTCGTTCCTTTCCTTCTTGTCTGACTAATACAGAGCCTACAGCGTTTTCATTAGCCGACAAATATACCCAAAGAGTCTCTTCTACTATAGGTTTAGCCAATACGGGGAGAGTAGACAAATAATCTTTCAATTCTTGGAAAGCTTTATCACATTCTTCATTCCACTGAAATTTATTGGCCTTTCTAAGTATTTTAAAGAAATGGAAGCTACGATCGGCCGACCTAGAAATGAATCTAGACAAGGCTGTAATCTGGCCTGTCAGTCTCTGAGCTTCTCTCATGTTGCGTGGTGGCTCCATGTTCTGCAGCGCCTTGACCTTGCTCGGGTTGGCCTCTATCCCTCGTTCGGACACCATATATCCCAGGAACTTCCCCCCTTTCACGTCGAATAAACATTTGCTCGGATTTAATTTGAGCCCATATTGCTTCAATGTCTTGCAGGTCTCTTCTACGTCCCTGCATAGATCAGAAGCTTGAAGAGACTTAATTAAGATGTCATCAACATATACTTCCATATTTCTACCAATCTGCTTCTGGAAGACCTTATTCATAAGCCTTTGATAGGTTGTTCCTGCATTTTTTAGTCCGAAAGACATAACATTATAATAATAAGTACCTTCAGATGTTATAAAACTGACCTTTTCTTGATCTTCTTTAGCTAAGGGAACCTTGTTAGGACCTTCGGATGGCTAGAGAGGGGAGGTGTGAATAGCCTCCTTTAAAAATCCAGTCAATTTCCTCACAAGAGTTTGTTAGCACAGCGGAAACAAGTAAATTGAAAACTGATGCAAGGAAAAGAACAAACCACCACTAACAAAACGATGTACGAGGTTCGGGGATAACTTGGCCCTACTCCTCGGCGTGTCCGTAAGGTGGACGATCCCTTGATCTTTCGGTAGATCACACCCCGGACAAAATCCGGCTAAGTGTTTCTCCTTCTCGGTGGAGTAACCTCTCCACAAAAGTCACAGAATAGATTTGAAAACAAAGCACAATAACTTACAGAGTTTTGTGGCTAACGGAATGAACAAATGAAACTTACAGCCATGAAGCAAAACACACGCAAAGACAGAAGGAAGTCTTCAGTCAAGAGCTCAACAACACAGCCTCTTGATCGACAGAGAATTTTTCCAGAACCTTAGCAAACCTCTCTTCTTCCTTCTTCTTATTATGCTTTCTCACTGTCCCGAATCACTGTCACCTGTGTCGAATCACTGCAACCAACTCAGGCGTCGCCAATCACTCTTCCTTCTTATCTGGTTCTCTGAACTCACACCAATACCATCCATGGTCTTCACTGGTGTCTCTGAGCTCGAACCAATGAGCAAGAGTCCAACTGATCGCGGCCAGTGAACGTTGAAGCTCGAATTGCATCACTTGCAGTGAAATACAGCATAAAGGGCACTTGTTCTTATTCTTCTGATGGAGCTTCATTTGAAATTAACCAATGGCACGATACCTGCAACCTGTAACTTAAAAATCTCACAGCAGATGATTTGATCAGGTGAATCAGAAAATCAGAGAAGCAGCAGAAATAAACGACATGTTGTGGATCGGTCAGCAGGCGAT
This sequence comes from Zingiber officinale, assembly GCF_018446385.1. NCBI lineage: Eukaryota > Viridiplantae > Streptophyta > Magnoliopsida > Zingiberales > Zingiberaceae > Zingiber > Zingiber officinale. The sequence goes on along the minus strand of NC_056002.1, from coordinate 93,489,162 downwards.
CCATAGCTCTGGACCGATCGGGACTCATCACGATCGGTGCGAAATCGATCGATGCGTGGACGATCGACTTATGGTGGATCGGTCCGGGCCGATCCCCTATCGCTTTGAGTCCCATTTTCGATCGCTTCTTTCCGATCGTGCGTGGTGATCGAGATAACCCGAGAATGTTTACGTGTGGTTATTGATTGGTCCCAAACCGATCGGATAACACCGAAGACTTTACGTGTGGTCCGATCGATCACGAGATCGATCGGTGACTAATGTATCCGGATCGATGCCGACCGATCGGACAACAGTATCACTAGATCGGTCAACGGACCGATCCATATCCCTGTGTTAGTTTTAGAGCCTCCCAGCCCTAAACCCGGTCCAGAGAACGAGCTACCAAGCCCTCTCTGACCTAGTCCAGAGAACGAGCTGCCGAGCCCTCTCCGACTTTGTCCGGTTCAGAGAACGAGCTACCGAGCCCTCTCTGACCTAGTCCGGAGAACGAGCTACCGAGCCCTCTCTAACTTCGTCCGGTCCAGAGAACGAGCTACCAAGCCCTCTCTGACCTAGTCCGGAGAACGAGCTGCCGAGCCCTCTCCGACTTTGTCCGGTCTAGAGAACGAGCTACCGAGCCCTGTCTGACCTAGTCCGGAGAACAAGCTGCTGAGCCCTCTCTGACTCTGTCCGGTCCAGAGAACGAGCTACTGAGCCCTCTCTGACCTAGTCTAGAGAACGAGCTGCTGAGCCCTTTCCGACTTTGTCCGGTCCAGAGAACGAGCTACCGAGTGTGCCAAGTATCCGTACTTGGATTTTTCCTCTCCAAATGATCAACCTTGATCATTAATCAGTCTGAGTTTAATTAATATCTGATACAAACTTAAATCAGTGTCAACATCAAAACAGCAGCCAGGTCAGACTGTATCAACAATCTCCCCCTTTTTGTTGTTTGACAACACGATTTAAGTTTAGATCAGAAATGTTCATATTTCCCTAATTTTAGGGGAATCAAGATCCTCCCCCTAAGACAATACAAGATATGTAGGGATAGGGGAATCAAGGTCCTTCCCCTAAAGCCAAACTTCCATTTATCTCTAAACTTAGTTATTTTCTCCCCCTTTGTCAAACACCGAAAAGGTGCGAATTAGGTAAGAAAACGTTAAAGGACTCCCCCTTAATCCATACTGTCTTTTTCTTAATTCACCTAGAATACCCTCTAAGTGTATTATAAGACAGTGATAAAGAAATAAGAGACATACAAGACATGGCATATGAACATCATATTAAAAACCAATAAGGAGTGAAACATAAAGAAAGAAAATAAACAGCATAAATAGAAGAAATCAGTAAGTATCCAGGACAGACATACATATCCAACAACCAACATCTAAAACATAGACAGTCAAAATGACATCATAGAATAATGTATATCAATCAGCCTGCTCATCATGAGGAACATCAGCATCATCAATGGGAGGAGTGGGTCCCTGAGGTGGCATGCCGCTGCTTGAGGATGGATAGCCCGGGAAATCCTGCAGAGGTGGGTATCTGGCCATCCATCCCATAATCGCCTGATGTGTCGCCAACTGCTGACTGCGTAACTCATCGTAGCGCTGGTCAATCCGGACATGCATCCCGTGGAGCTCAGCGACTAGCAGCTCATCGTGCCGATCAAAACGACTCTCCAGCTCAACGATCTGCCAGCGCAGATCAGGGTCTGCCTCTCCATCGTTAGCAGCAACAGCAGGAGGAGCAACAGGAGCAGCCATAACCTGTCGTGGAGGTCCCCGTGGTAACTCACCTAGAGCTCTCCCATCCTTCCACCGAACATCCCCATTTTGTCCTATGATGCCAGACTTGGAAAATGCCCGTTTCCCAAGTCTGCAATCCTGCCTGACCATCTTGACTATTCTACCCTTAGAGACATCAATCTGAAGGGTCTCGAGCCAATCTGTAATTATATGCCCATAAGGCATATAAACAGTGTAGCCGCTCGGCTCACTATAAGAGATGATCGAAGAGTAGATGCTAGACATGATGTCAAAGTCTAGACGCCGACGCAATCCATAAAGCATCAGGCAATGATATGGTCGGATCTCAGACAATGGTTTAGATGTGATAGGCAGAAGGTAGTTTGTGACAATTTTAAAAAGAATGTAGTCTTGAGGAGATAATCTCAAGGCTGCAAAAGTAGGGAAGTCAACATCTAGCTCATCAAGGCCACCCGGTCTAGGATGTCTGAAGAAGTACTCATAAATATCGTCAGATGAGATATCAAAGGGTGGAGGTAAAGGATCTGGTAAGTCAGGATATATCAAAAAGACATTACCGGAACACCTCCGACAACCGAGATAGTCAAAGAAGGATGAGAAACTAAAATCAAGAGTCTACTTAGCAACTTTTGTTTTATAACTTACATCATTAGTCTGATAAAGGTTGTTATAAAACTCAGAGACCAAGTCATAGTTGATATCCCGTTCTAAGTAGACAAGTGAGTCAAGTTTATAGTAGGTAATGATTTCTGACACAGTTAGACAAAATTCGTCCATGAATTTAGGATCTACAGACCTACAAGGAAGTAATTTAAAGGTCCGTTGTTTAAAAGCTTGTTCAAAATGGTGGTTAGGGAATCTCCCCGAGACAGATGGTGGAGGACGAGAGGGAGCCTTAGACTTAGACTTCTCAGGTGACTTAGAGGTCCCCTCACCCACTTGTTTCTTCCTAAGATTTAACAATGGGATACAATGGGAAGTAAATGAGCACCGGAGCCACCAACACCCGAACCAAAAAGCACAAATATGGTGAGAAATGAAATCGAAATGCTAAGTTCTAGAGAAGTAAGGAGTTACCTTGGTGCCATAGAGCTTTGGCTAGGGCTTCGGCTAGGATTCCGGCGTGCAAAGAGAAGAGAAGAGGTGAGGTGTAGGGAAGAGTCGGCTAGGGCTTCTGCGTGAAAGAAGGAAAGAAAAGATCGGGAAGATTTAAGGGTTTCTGATGGGTGTACAGTTGATGAAATGATCGGACGGTTGTCTGATCAGAGGTATCAAGAGCCTCCTGATCGATCCCTGGACCGATCCAGAAACATCCTGATCGGTCTGCAGACCGATCAGGAGACGATTAGTACTGGCTGATCGGTCCCTGGACCGATCAGGGAACTCCCTGATCGGTTTGTAGACCGATCAGAACATGATCAGTGGCCTTGCGTACCGGATTGATCTGATCGGTCTCCGGACCGATCAGGGAACTCCCTGATCGGTCTGTAGACCGATCAGAAAGTGATCAGTAGCGGGCTCTACGTACCAGGCTGACCTGATCGGTCCATAGACCGATCAGTGTCTGATACTTAGATCTCTCCAGTAATTTCAGTAATTGAAATTCATAAAGATGTTTGATAATTCGTGGAAGTTTCTCTAGGAAAATTTCCAAGTTCAGAACCTAGAACCTGGAGGATCTACAAGCATAACTATTACCTAAAAATTATTGTTTGAACTTGTTTATAGCCCTAAAGTTGCAGACATTTAGAAAACAGACAACTTAAGGCCTGAAAACTGAAATTTTCGACCTTTGTTATGTTTAGTTTCAAGTTTGTCAAAATATAACCAGCTTGCTATCATTCTTTCAAGGACTTGTCCTAGTATCAATCAAAATCATGAAAAGCATCGTTCAAATGTATCAAACAGTCCATCAACCAAAGTTACATAATTTCTAGGTAAAGGTCCAACCAAGTTTCCTTGGTTGGCATATATGAGTAAGATCTAGGAACCAACTACACATGAATTATGTAATGGTCTTCCCCATACTCAATTTATGTCTCTTCAACCTAATTATTCAAGGGATGCATGATATATTTTGAATAATTCGGCTGATCCTAGCATCTCACCCCATTTCTAGCAAACAAAAATCATTTGTTAAACCTTATGGTTTGTGTGAGATGTTCCCAAGTTGCCCAAATTAATTTCCCTATTTCTCTTGTTGTTTTAATTGTCCTTATTGATCATGATGGGATCCTAATGGCCTATTGAGCCAAACGCATTCCCAATTCTCTCCTCAAATGACTAAATTCATTTTCCGGAAGAGGTTTGGTGAAAATATCGGCTAGGTTTGACTTTGACTCAACATAGGTGAGTGCAATGTCTCCCCTAGCTACGTGATCTCTAATGAAGTGGTGACGCACTTCAATATGTTTGGTCCTTGAATGATGGACTGGGTTTTTTGTTAGGTTTATTGTGATGATGTTGTCACACAACACTTGCACTCCCTTATACGAAAGCCCATAATCCTCTAGAGTGTGGATCATCCACAACAATTGTGATATACTCTCTCCCATGGCAATGTATTCAGCCTCGGTCGTGGAGAGAGCAACACAATGTTGCTTCCAACTTGACCAACTAACCAATGATGAACCTAAAAATTGTAAACCCCCACTAGTGCTTTTCCGATCCAATTTGCACCCAGCGTAATCAGAGTCGGTATAACCTATCAAGTCAAAAGACTTCGTGCGAGGGTACCATAGACCTACTCTAATTGTGCCCTTAAGGTATCTCAGAATCCTCTTAACTGCAATTAAATGAGATTCCTTGGCATAGACTTGATATCTAGCGCACATGCCCACAGCAAAAAGTATGTCCGGCCTACTAGCTGTGAGATATAGAAGACTACCGATCATGCTTCTATATTGCGTTAGATCAACTGGTTTTCCATTCTCATCATTGTCAAGGCGAGTGTTTGTCGCCATTAGAGTGGATACTTCCTTAGAGTCACTCATTTTGAATTTCTTGAGCATCTCTTGAGTGTATTTTGTTTGATGGACATAAATGTCATCTTGAGTTTGTTTGATTTCAAGTCCAAGGAAGAATGTCAATTCTCCCACCAGACTCATTTCAAACTCACTTTCCATGTGAGTGATAAATTCATTCAAATAACCTTTGTTATTTGAGCCACAAATTATGTCATCGACATACACCTGGGCTACAAATATGTTTTCACCATCTCTACGCAGAAATAGTGTTGAGTCTATTTGACCTCTCACAAAACCCTTTTCTAATAGGTAAGTTGACAACCTTTCGTACCAAGCTCGAGGTGCTTGTTTAAGCCCATAAAGAGCTTTCTTGAGCTTGTACACGTGGTTTGGAGCTTCGGTATTCACAAACCCCAGTGGTTGTTCAACATAGACCTCTTCTTTAATGAAACCATTTAAGAAGGCCGATTTAACGTCCATTTGATAGAGCTTGAAGCCTCTATGTGCAGCAAAAGCTAGCATTAAGCGAATGGATTCTAATCGAGCCATAGGAGCATAAGTCTCATCATAATCGAGGCCTTCTACTTGACTATAGCCCTTGGCTACAAGTCTTGCCTTGTTTCTTACTACTTCTCCCTTTTGGTTTAACTTATTTTTGAAGACCCATTTGGTTCCAATAATGGTGGTCTTCTTAGGTCTAGGAACTAAGTCCCACACTTGGCTCCTTTCAAATTGACCTAACTCATCTTGCATAGCTATGATCCAATTAGGATCGTGCAATGCCTCATCAACTAATTTTGGTTCGATTTCTGAGATCAAGGCGACCTCATTAGACTCATTTCTAAAGAATGACCTAGTCCTAACCCCTTGTTGAATGTCTCCCACTATCTGGTCTTGGGGATGACTAGAGGCTATCCTAGATTGCCTTGGTGTTGGCGGTGCCTCATGAATGGTCTCACTAGACACAGGCAAGGGCTCAGTATCAGGTAAAGGATCAGACTGAGTCCTCTCTTGCCTCTGCTCATCGTCATCGGAGTCAACTTCGACTCTTTCTATGTTTTGATCATTTAAACTTAGATTTCTAAGTTCAAATTGAATTTCTCCTACATCCCTTGATTGATCATTTGATTTAGGGATTTCTTCAAATGCTACATCAGAGGACTATTCAATCAATTTAGTCCTATTGTTGTAGACTCGATAGGCTTTGCTGGTGAGAGAGTACCCGACTAGTATCCCTTCGTCAGCCTTAGCCGTGAACTTTCCAAGATGATCCTTGGTGTTCAAGATAAACACCTTACAATTAAACACCCTAAGATGTTTAATTGTAGGGGGCTTCCCAAACCAAAGTTCATGGGGAGTCTTTCCTAAAAACCTATGTATCAAAACTCGGTTTTGCACATAGCAAGCGGTATTTACCGCTTCAGCCTATAAGTAGCTCGGTAGTGAGTACTCATTGAGCATGCTTCGTGCAGCCTCTTGCAGGACTCGGTTCTTTCTCTCCACAACCCCATTTTGTTGTGGGGTCCTTGGAGTAGAGAACTCATGCCTATATCCTTTTTCTTGACAAAATTCTAAAAATCTATGGTTTTGAAATTCTCCACCATGATCACTTCTAATTGTTGTTGATTTTTCATTTTCAGTTCTTCTACAAAAAGAAACAAAAACATCTATGGTTTGATCCTTATTTTTCAAAAAGAAAGTCCATGTATATCTAGTAAAATCATCAATTATCACTAAACAGTATCTACTCCCATTCAATGAAATAACATTACTGCAATCAAACAAATCCATATGCAATAGATCTAAAGCAGTAGATGTACTTACAGCGCTTTTACCTTTATGAGCCGCTTTTGTTTGCTTACCCTTTTGACATACATCACATAATTTTGTCTTTTGATACTTGATACTTGGTAAGTCTCGCACTAGTCCTTTGTTGACAAGCTTTCGAATATTCTTCATGTTTATGTGGGCCAATCTTGTATGCCACAACCATGATTCTTCTTCTTTTGACATGAGACACTTAGCAGAGGCATTAATAGCACTTTTAAAGGATATTTGGTAAATGTTATCTACCCTTGTGCCTACTAGTACCGTGTCAAGTGTGTCAATGTGTTTGACCAGACATTGACTTGAATGAAACTCAATTATGTAACCCGTATCACACAATTGGCTGACACTTAGGAGATTAAAAGTCATCCCCTTGACTAGAAGGACATTTTTGATTTGAAGACATTCGGATATTTGAATATCTCCAACTCCTATAACCTTAAGGCTACCATTATTACCAAAGGACATATTACCTCTATTTTTGTTTTGAAGGGTAGTAAAGAGTGACTTGTCCCCGGTCATGTGCTTGGAGCATCCACTATCAACAAACCAAGTTGATAGATGCTCCCCCTTAACAAATGCCTACAAGACACGAAAGATAGATGTTTTAGGTACCCAAATCTTGGGACCTAATGCATATATAATGAAAGACCTAGGAACCCATGCCTTGGTCACACCCTTCCTAGTCTCATGAACCCTAGAAGCATGTGATCTATGAAATTGGGTTCTAGACACTAAGGAAATGAAACTAGACTCCTTAGGTTGGTATCCTAATCCAGCCTTGTTGTAGACTACCCTTTGGGCATTTAGAATCATATCTAAGGTCTTAGAGCTAGTTGAGAATTTCTCAAGCATTTTCTTGAGTTTCTCAACTTCACTCTTTAGGGCATTATTTTCATCCTCAAGAAGCTCTTGATGAAGGTCATCAACCTCATCTTCCCTAAGAGTCTTCAAGTGTTCTACTTCTTCTTTTAATAATTTGATTTCAATTTTTGATTTCTTAAGCAGTGTAGATAAATGAGCAATAGTCTTATAGCATTTTTCTAAATGTGGAGAGGTTACCTCTTCATCATCCGAAGATGATGAAGCCGCGGCTGATGTATCACTTCCGGAGTCCGATTCCTCCCTTGCCATGAGTGCTAATTGACGAGTGCTTTTCTCCTTCTCTTCCTCCGATGAGCTTGAGGAGGATTCATCCCAAGAAGCTTTGAGAGCTTTCTTCTTCTTGGCCCTTTCTTCCTTCTTCTTGAGTTTCTGACACTCGCTCCGATAGTGTCCTTTCTTGCTACACTCATAACAAGTAACGTTAATCTTATCAATATTTTGATCAATAGACTTACCTTTCCCTTTGTATCTTCGGCTCCTTCTCATGATTCTTCTCACGAAGTTGGCCATCTCGCTTGATGATGATCCTCCTTCATCATCGGACTCGGAGGAGGATGAGGATGTAGGAATTTCTTTCTCCTTCTTCTTTTCTTTCTTCCTTCTTCCATCCTTGCTCTTTTCTCCTGCAACTAAAGCAATGCCTTTCTCTTTTTGACCCTTGTTAGCAAGCTCATGAAGTTCCATTTCACAAAAGAATTCATCTAACTTAACAATTGAGAGGTCCTTGGAGACCTTGTAGGCATCTACCATAGATGACGACAAGGCATTCCTTGGAAAAGCTTTGAGAGCGTACCTTACGAGATTGCGATTTCCTACGCGTTCATCCACGGAATGAAGACCATTGATGATCTCCTTGAACCTTCCGTGTAGTTCACTTACCGTTTCGCTCTCCTTCATGGTGAGATTTTGTAGTTGGTTTAGGAACAAGTCTCTCTTAGCGATCCGAGAGTCTCGAGTTGCTTCTTGGAGCTCGATGAGCTTGTTCCACAAATCCTTTGCACTCACGAATGGACCTACCTTGACAAGCTGATCTTTGGCTATTCCACATTGTAGTATGACCACCGCCTTGGCATCAGCTTGTCCTTTGCGAGTTTGCTCGGCGGACCACCTTGACGACTCTAGTTCCTTACCTTCTTCATCCTTCGGAGGTGTGAAACCTTCCTTGACCGAGAACCACATGGAGATGTTGGTCTTGAGATAATACTCCATACGACTCTTCCAATATTGGAAATCTGCTCCATCGAAGTAGGGTGGGCGATTGGTACTGAAACCTTCCTTCATAGCCATCTTCTTGCTCTTTAGGGTGTTAATCCGGATGAAGAGCGCCTCGCTCTGATACCACTTGTTAGGACCTTCGGATGGCTAGAGAGGGGGGGGTGTGAATAGCCTCCTTTAAAAATCCAATCAATTTCCTCACAAGAGTTTGTTAGCACAGCGGAAATAAGTAAAATGAAAACTGATGCAAGGAAAATAACAAACCACCACTAACAAAACGATGTACGAGGTTCGGGGATAAATTGCCCCTACTCCTCGGCGTGTCCGTAAGGTGGACGATCCCTTGATCTTTCGGTAGATCACACCCCGGACAAAATCCGGCTAAGTGTTTCTCCTTCTCGGTGGAGTAACCTCTCCACAAAAGTCACAGAATAGATTTGAAAACAAAGCACAATAACTTACAGAGTTTTGTGGCTAATGGAATGAACAAATGAAACTTACAGCCACGAAGCAAAACACACGCAAAGACAGAAGGAAGTCTTCAGTCAAGAGCTCAACAACACCGCCTCTTGATCGACAGAGAGTTTTTCCAGAACCTTAGCAAACCTCTCTTCTTCCTTCTTCTTATTATGCTTTCTCACTGTCCCGAATCACTGTCACCTGTGTCAAATCACTGCAACCAACTCAGGCGTCGCCAATCACTCTTCCTTCTCATCTGGTTCTCTGAACTCACACCAATACCATCCATGGTCTTCACTGGTGTCTCTGAGCTCGAACCAATGAGCAAGAGTCCAACTGATCGCGGCCAGTGAACGTTGAAGCTCGAATTGCATCACTTGCAGTGAAATACAGCATAAAGGGCACTTGTTCTTATTCTTCTGATGGAGCTTCATTTGAAATTAACCAATGGCACGATACCTGCAACCTGTAACTTAAAAATCTCACAGCAGATGATTTGATCAGGTGAATCAGAAGTGAATCAGAAATATCAGAGAAGCAGCAGAAACAAACGACATGTTGTGGATCGGTCAACAGACCGATCCATAGCTCTCTGGACCGATCAGGACTCATCCTGATCGGTCTGGGAAGAGTCTGATCGGTCTGTGGACCGATCAGCTTATGGGTGGATCGGTCCACAGACCGATCCCCCTATCGCTTTGAGTCCCAGCATTTTTCTGATCGCTTCTTTCTGATCGGTCTGTAGACTGATCAGATAACCCACAGAATGTTTCTGTGTGGTTATTGATTGGTCCCCAAACCGATCAGATAACACACAGAGACTTTCTGTGTGGTCACTGATCGGTCACGAGATCGATCAGGTGACTAATGTATCACTGGATCGTGGCCGTCGAAATCCACATGAGCATTGGATCGGTTAACAGACCGATCCAATGTCCTTGTGTTAGTTTTAGAGCCTCCCAGTCCTAAACCCTAACGTCTTCCTGGTCCAGAGAACGAGCTACCAAGCCCTCTCTGACCTAGTCCGGAGAACGAGCTGCCGAGCCCTCTTCGACTTTGTCCGGTTCAGAGAACGACCACCGAGCCCTCTCTGACCTAGTCCGGAGAACAAGCTACCGAGCCCTCTCCGACTTCGTCCAGTCCAGAGAACGAGCTACCGAGCCCTTTCTGACCTAGTCCGGAGAACGAGTTGCCGAGCCCTCTCCGACTTTGTCCGGTCCAGAGAACGAGCTACCGAGCCCTGTCTGACCTAGTCCGGAGAACGAGCTGCCGAGCCCTCTCCGACTCTGTCCGGTCCAAAGAACGAGCTACCGAGCCCTCTCTGACCTAATCCGGAGAACGAGCTGCCGAGCCCTCTCCGACTTTGTCCGGTCCAGAGAACGAGCTACCGAGCGTGCCAAGTATCCGTACTTGGATTTTTCCTCTCCACATGATCAACCTTGATCATTAATCAGTCTGAGTTTAATTAATATCTGATACAAACTTAAATCGGTGTCAACATCAAAACAGCAGCCAGGTCAGACTGTATCAACAAACCTGATGATAGCCCTGATAAGTGTCTAGCATAGAGATGTATTCGCATCCCGCAGTGGAGTCTACCAATTGATCGATCCTGGGTAATGGATAATAGTCTTTTGGGCAAGCTCTGTTGAGATCCCGGAAATCAATGCATACTCGCCATTTGTTTCCAGGCTTAGAGACTAACACCACATTAGCTAGCCAGCTTGGAAATTGTACTTCCCTGATGTAACCGGCTTCCATAAGTTTAGTTATTTCTTCTTTGATGACCTGGTTTTGTTCCGCGCTAAAACTCCTTTTTCTTTGCATGACCGGGCGGGCATTTGGGAAGACATGCAAGGAATGCTCCATGACTGTAGGAGAAACACCCGAGACATCTTTGGGCGTCCAGGCAAATACATCATTATTCTTCTTCAGGCATTGCACCAATTCGGCTTTCAGAGCAGGATCAAGATCAGCCGTAATATATGTAGTAGCTTCAGGCCGACCGGCCTGGATCTGAACTTCTTCCTTCTCTTCATAAACCAGGACGGGCTACTTCTCCTGAATGGCATTAACCTCCATTCTCTGGATCTTTGGGCGGTGTTAGCTTCAGTTCGAATTATTTCTACATAACATTTTCAGGCTGTCTTCTGATCACCTCACACCTCCCTGACTTGGTCATCCACAGGAAATTTAATCTTCTGACAAAAAGTAGAAACGATCGCCCTAAACTCGTTTAAGGCGGGTCGACCCAGTATGACGTTATAAGAGGATGGAGCATCTACTACCATAAAATAAGATCTTCTTGTTCTCATCAGAGGCTCTTCTCCCAGAGATATGGCCAACTTTATTTGACCTAACGGTTGTACTTCATTGCCTGTGAATCCATATAGAGGAGTAATGATCTGTTGAAGTTCACTCGGATCAATTTACAGTTGATCGAAAGCCTAATTGAATATAATATTGGCAGAACTGCCCGTGTCTATGAAGGTACGAGCAATGGCATAGTTGGCTATCATAGCTTTGATGATCAGGGCATCATCATGGGGTATTTCTACCCCCTCGAGATCTCTGGGCCCAAAGCTTATTTCAGGACCGGCCGCTCGTTCCATGCTACATCCCACGGCATGAATTTCCAGTCTTCGGGCATGTGCTTTTCTGGCTCTATTAGAATCCCCATCAGTGGGTCCTCCCGTAATCATATTGATATTGCCCCGAGCAGCATTGCTCCTATTTTCTTCCTGCCGAGTCGTCATAGCTTCAGAAGGTGCTTTCTCTGACACTTGGCTAATACCGGCCGGGACTGGTATTGCCTCCTGCCAAGGCTCGATCGGGCGATATTCCAGTTTGAGTGGACTTTGTTGCTTGGGGTACTGCTGTCTATAATAGTTCTGCCTCTGATAACGCTCTCTATTAGCTCGTTTATTTCTTAAAACAAAACAGTCTTCAGTATGATGACTGCTAGTTTTATGATAAGTGCACCATATCCTTGGTGCCTCCGGCTGTATCTCCACATGTTGTACAGCTTGTGGACGATACTCTGGTTGTCGATGGGGTGGATGAGTTATTCTAGGACCTCTTGGTGGAGGCACAGGGGCTGGAGCTTTCTCCTTAACCTGGGTAGGAGAAGAGGTGACACCCTCCTTTCTACGAGCAGCTTGAGCTTCTTCCACATTAATGAACTCGGTGGCACGCTCAATCAAGGAATCAAAATTAACAGGAGGATTCCTTACTAAATCTTTAAAGAAATCATTATCATTTAAACCTTGAGAGAAAGCGCTAACTAATATTTCAGTGGTAGCATTAGGTATATCAATAGCTACCTGATTGAATCTTTTGATGTATGCTCGGATGGACTCTTTAGATGCTTGCTTAATTGAAAACAGGCTCCAAGGAGTCTTATGATACCTTTTGTTGCTGGAGAAATGGTGTAGAAAGACTTTCTTGAAATCCTTAAATTTCCGAATAGACCTCTCTGGCAATCTCTTGAACCAGCGCTGTGCAGCTCCTCCGAGGGTAGTGAGAAACATCCGACACTTCACCCCGTCAGAGAATTGTTGTAATAAAGCTACGTTCTCGAATTTCAACAGATGATCTTATGGATCTGTTGTTCCAGCGTATTCTCCGATCTGAAGATTTTGATACCGCTTAGGAAGCGGATCATCTAGTACACTTTGAGAGAATGGGGAGATGACTTTCTCTGGTGAGCTATCACTGATTATCATTTTGATCTTATGCTTTTCTTTATCTGGTGCTTCACCAGAGGACTCTTGGAACACGGGCCTCCTGCCCCCTTGATCCATGGGAGTGCGAAGAAAGGCTCGTGGACGTCTTGTTGGAGAAACAGCAGCTGGAGGAAAATACACATGTTCTTCTTCTTCCAGCTCCTTTCCTTTCCGATGCTCGGTAGTTGATATTGCTGGATTATGAGTTGTTGGTAGAGTAGCTCCGGTGTGAGCTTGAAGTTGTTGTTGCTGCTGTTGTAAGGCTTTCTAAACGTGAGAATTGATGAGAAAATCCAAATCCTCAAGACTGATAGTGAGTAGGTTTGATTTTCCGGCTTCTTCCATCCTGTAGTCTCATATTCAGGTGAATTTCCCACAGACGACGCCAAATTTGATTCTGTCTGAGAAGCTGAACAAGACGGAGATACGGAAGAAGGAAACCCACTACGCTGATGAAGAATAATACTCGTAGAACGCCGATCTGAGAAACCCAAAGCGGATCGGGAAAAAATAGAGTCACCGAAGGTCCTCCTCCATGAAGACTCGATGATGAAGAGGAAATCCCAATCTGAAGAGAAAAAACCCAGATACGAAGCTTCCAAGACTTCCTGCGCACAAGAGACCAACCAACACTACTGTCAGTGACCTAAGACCAGGGTGGGAATCCCTGGCTAGGCCATTCGACGCTCAAGTCGGTGATCTCTCTCGGTGTGGAAGAAGGAGGAAGAAGATGAACAGTGGTTGAAGAATTAGGGTTATGAATGTGCACTATGATGTGAACTTACCTTGCCAACGGAGAGGATTCCTCTTTTTATACCACTTCATATAACCTCCGTAGTCATGAAGTAGACCCCGGTTTGTTAGAGTTTGTTATAAGATGACGTATGCTGCGTACTTGTGATAAATGACTTTTAAGGAATCTTTCTTGTACCCGAGATGTACCTCCTTTGTCTTTTAGCACCTGTAAAATAATCTAAAAGCACATTTTCCGCCGAAATATATAACACCTGTCATGTGGTTACATATTGCAGATATCCTCATTAATTATCTTATTTGAAATATTTATCTTTATCCTTCCTCATGAGGCTTCTGTTCGCGCCCTTCTATATTAATTATCCTAACTAGCAATAGGTTATATCTTATCAAGTATTTTTCCAAGGTGTTGGTCGGCCTGGCTGATATTAACATTCCTTCTTTAGGGAATGTCTCGGTCGATACTATTCTACATGCTTCAGAAGTATCTCCCGGCTGATATCAGCCTACTTCCTTTAAGGTATACGCCAAGTGATATGGATCTTTCCCCCTTGAAGGCATATCCCGGCCGATATTAGCCTACCTCCTTTGAGGTATATAGATCTTCCTCCTGGGAAGCATATTTCGGTCGATATAAACTTACCTCCTTTGGAGGTATATCCCGGCCGATATTAGCCTACTTCCTTTGAGGTATACGCCAAGTGATATGGATCTTTCCCCCTTGAAGGCATATCCCGGCCGATATTAGCCTACCTCCTTTGAGGTATATAGATCTTCCTCCTGGGAAGCATATTTCGGTCGATATAGACTTACCTCCTATTGAGGTATGTCCCGACCGATATTAGCCTACCTCCTTTGAGGTATACGCCAGGTGATATGGATCTTTCCCCCTTGAAGGCATATCCCAGCTGATATTAGCCTACCTCCTTTGAGGTATATAGATCTTCCTCCTGGGAAGCATATTTCGGTCGATATAAACTTACCTCCTTTGGAGGTATATCCCGGCCGATATTAGCCTACCTCCTTTGAGTATATGCCAATTAATGCGAATCTTCCTCCTGGGAAGTATATTTCGGTCGATATAAACTTACCTCATTTGGAGGTATATCTCGGCCGATATTATTCTATCTCCTTAGTTTTATTACTTCCTTTCCTTTCCTTATCAGGGACCCACAAAACCTAACCCATATCAATAACCAACCATGAAGGGAATTAAAAGAGAGATTTTATTTTAAAATTTCTTACCAGAAACAAATTAGGAAATTTTAATTTTATGTTTAAAACTTTCCTTGTTTGGAGGACTTGATGTGGTCGGCCATAAGAAGGTTTATAAGGAAGTTTCAATTAAACCTTCCTTTTTAGACATTGGCAAGGAAAATAAGGAAATTTTAATTATGTTTTAAAACTTTCCTTATTTTCCATGACCAAGGAATATAAAAGAGAGGGTAGGTGTGCCTCATGAGATACAACACATCTTCTAATCCTCCTCTCTTATTCCTTGTGGCCAGCCCTTCCTCTTCTCTTTTTCTTCTTCTTGTGGCCGAATCTCATCAATCTCTAGGAGCTTATTTGGTGGTCGGATCTTGCTTAAGGAAGAAGAAGAGAAAGGAGACATTGTTTCCTAACATCCCTTGGAGTTTGGTTGGCAGTCAAAGTTCATCATCTCTAGGAGATTGTTGGTGGCCGAAACTTGGAAGCAAGAAGAAGAAGGCTTGGGTGGATTCTCATCTTGGTAGATTGTCACCCACACGACATTCCAGATAAGAAGAGGAATACAATAGAAGATCAAGAGGTCTATAAGCTAAAAAAGGTATAACTAGTTATTTGTTTCCGCATCATAACTAGTTCATCTTTTTATATAGATCATGAAATATCAAACACAAGAGGCTATCGATTTTAAGTTATCGTTTTGTTATCAATTTTATGTCTTCGATTTCATGTTTTGATATTGTGCTTCTATTGAGGTCTCTATAGTTAAATCTAGTTTACTGTAAGAAATTAAATATCTGTTTTCTTTGAGAGACTTTGTCTAGGCAGTGGTGGATGATCCTATACCCAAGAAGGCCTAGTGCCTCGCCACGTTTGACCTGGAAGCCGATCTTTGAAATAGATATTTAATTAGGTTCTGTAATATGATTTAACTTATGAAGAACACATCGTTTAAATTTGGAGTAAGAATGTTAAGTATCGTTCTCAATCCAAATTTAACTTCTGAAGGACAACTTGGATTAATAATGTAAATTATCATTTGCAATCCAGGTTTGGACATCAGTAGAGCACAAGGGTAGCAAGGAAAGTTCTATGCTTGTACAAAATTTTTGTACAGGGGAATAGAACGGTATCTAGGTGTAGCAACCAACAACTGGTATCAGAGCTAGGGTTTGTCTCTGTGTGTTTGGTTTTCAGTTTAATTATGCACATGTCATATATAATTTAGGCATGATAATAGTAGGATGTGCAAATAGATTAACTCTGTGGTTGCAGGTTCCAACTATTATGACTTATTGTGATTGTGTGCGATTGGACCCTCAGACATGTCGAGTGTATTTTATTATGTGTGCATGATTATATTTATTAAATACAGCAGGAGCTATATTAGACTTAGGATTTTATATTTTGTTCGATCTAGACTTTATATACATTCCCTTGTGGAATATAGGAACGATATATGTAAAATTTTATTTTTGTCGCGGATCGTATCCTTACAAAGCATGGTGCTATTTGAGGTCTAGAGGCGCAAAGGAAAAGGAAGCTCGATAGACCTGACGACATGAACCCTAGGTCTGGCAGCACACGGAGGACAGTGATGGAAGAAGCCATAATAGTTGGAAAATTAATTTCCATATTTATTGCTTATATTTGCTATGATGTGTGTGATGTGTGCTTGCATGTTAAAATTCCTCACCTTAAATAACTAAGTGGGAGAGGGATTTTTTAAAATAAATTCCACAGTCTCCATTACTGGTTTATAAGTGATGTAAACAAACTTGCGCGTTGGCTCTAAGTGCCTTCCTCCACATCGGATGAGTTTGTTTGCAGATCACTAGATCAAACTTCCTTAATGGATGATTATAGGAAATTATTTAGGAGCGTGTGATCTTCTCCATCTGAAGGGGCACAATCCTATTTAATAGACTAAGTATCAATTAATGGTATACACTTAGGCGCATTTAATAGTATTCTCCCCATCGGAGTCACTGTTATTATTTGTGTGACCGAAGGAATACCAACTATTAATTTTATTTGTCATAAAGTTAGGTTGACAAGAATAAAATTAATGGGTAAAACCTCCTCTTACAAATGTTTGAATTTGTATACGTTCACACTATCGTGGCATACAAAATTCACGGTGTTTTAAAGTGTTGGTGAATTTAAATAATATTGTTTGAGGAATCAATATTATTCTAAATTCTTATGTTTGACCAAAATTTATTTTGTGATTCTTAGGATAGCTTTCAACCCACTTGTTATTATTCTCAAAGAGAATAAACTTACTGGTCCCAATTACATAGATTAGAAACGAAACCTAGACATTGTCCTAACTGTTGAAGGCTATAAGTTTGTACTGTTAGAGGCCTGCCCTAATGTGCCTAATAACGATTCTAGTGAAGAGGAGATTGAGTATCATAGGAAATGAGTGTAGGCAGATGAGATGATGCGGTGTTACATTTTGGCTTCCATGTCAAATGTATTACAACATCAGCCTCAGACTATGCCCATAGCCTATGACATGACATACAATCTTAAAGAACTCTTCGGACACCAGATTCGGCCTGCTAGTCAAGAGGCAATGAGAAACTTGATAACAGCCACCATGTCTGAGGGGACACCCGTAAGGGATCATATCCTCAAAATGATGGCTTACTTGAATGAAATACAAATCCTTGGAGCTGAAATCGATGGGGAAACTCAGGTCGATATTATTCTCCAAACACTACCCAAAAGTTTTGAGTGGTTCTGCCTGAACTACAATATGAATAAAAGGAATTATTCATTGGCAGAACTACTGACAGAACTTTAAGCAGCAGAAGGGATATTTCGTCATAATTCTCAAATTCACTTTGCTAAAAATGTTCCTATTTCTAAGTCGAAAGGCAAGAAGAAGAAGAAGAAACAGGCTGGCTAAGCAAAGAAAGTGAATTGATCTCTAGGTACTGGACAGAAAATAGGAGTGAAGAAGTCGAAGGGCAAGTGCTTCATTTGCAAGCAGTCTGGATATTACAAGGCAGACTCTCCTCGTAGGAAAGGTAACAATAAAGGTATATCTTATTCTCTAGTAGTTGAAACATGTTTAGCAGTGTTATTTACTAGTACCTGGTGTGTAGATATAGGAGCCACTGATCATGTCTACAATTCATTGCAGGGGTTCCAGGAAATCGGACGACTATATGAAGGAGAGATAACTGTCTACATGGACAATGCTACGAAAGTGGTGGCTGTTGCAGTGGGAGACGTTTACTTATCATTTGTGTAACAACCACCCTTCTTACTACTACTCTCTAATGGTGATCGTTACCTAACTACTACTCTACTCACTAGTGTCACTTATGCTATTATTAGCGACACTTAGATTTATCACGGCCCTAGAGGAATTCCTACCGAAAAATTTTGGCAGAGCCTCCCCTGTACCGGTGACCAAATCAACAATACAAACACTATATACACAGCCACAGGCGGCTGGAACATATTTTTCCACACCCACGCAATAATAATAACACAGTAAGTAAGCGAAAACTATTTTAGCAATAGTAAACAAATATCTAACTCTAACAATAGGACATATCAAGCTAAAAGTATGGAATAAACTCAATTACAATCCCAACTTCATAATAGTATTTAAACTAAAAGAACTCTAAATAGGAAAGTCTTGATAATTCCTTAACAAACTCTTGATCTCCCCATAGTCCAGCCATCACACACCTTCATAACCACCACCTTTGTAACGACCCGCCTTCTACTACTAGGCTGTAAGGTCGAATCGCTACAGTTATGCTGTGCTATACTGTGCGGAAAGCTGGGCTAATTAAAATTTTACTAATTATCTGATTAATGTTAATTCAGACACTAACATTCCGGTGTACCTTGGAGTTGTACATATGCTAGGGGAGGTATTTATAACTGGTAACACCCTCCGGATCGATCCACAGACCGATCTACTGATACGGGTACGTCACAAGACCCTGGATCGGTCGGTTGTCCGATCCCGAAGCTACATCGCTTCTGTCCCCAGCTGGATCGGTCTACCGACCGATCCAGGTATGTCTGGATCGGTCGGCTGACCGATCCAGGCACTTGGAAATCGGGGACTCGCTACTGTGTTGTACTGGATCGGTCGGCTGACCGATCCAGGAAGATACAGTAGCATACTGTATCTGGCTGGATCGGTCGGCTGACCAAACCAGTGACACAGCCAGGCCCTGATCGGTCGGGAGACCGATCAGAGTCTGATTTCACCCGGGGAACTCTGATTTCAGCACTTTGGCGTGCCAAAACCCCACCTAACATCTAACTAATGCATCATAAACTATTCTAACCACATGTAATAACATTCTAACGACATAAACTAGTAATCTAACTTAACATATGGCATAGTTTAGAAATTCATGGCAACACACAACTAAAAGTGCCTAGAACATGAAAACCAAAACCAATAAATAAAATGCTAAAGTAAATGCTAAAGAGTCTAATGCTCAATTTGCTACGTCCCCTAAGGACCTTTGATTCCGGTTCCATACACACCCACCATCTTTGCATTGCCCTCCAGCTTCCTCTGCTAGTCCATTTTCCTTTTACCTGTATCTGCAGTATAAGGAAAATAGTATTTGTAAACCAAAAATCTTAGTAAGAAACCATCTACCTCACAAAATCATGCATTCGATGCAGTATGCTTTTAAATCATGCTATTGGAAAATATGCACTGAACTTACTAAGACATGGTATACTGAAATCATAAGGCATAACATATGAGCATGGCATAAGCACTGAATCATGGCAAAGCAACCAAATGAACACTGAACTGAATATAGGCTAAACTAAACTAAATCAGAACTGGAAACAAACTCAACTAGCATAACTGATTTTGAGTTTTGAAATCTAATACATAATAAGTGAAAATACTAAACATCTTGTTGGGCCCGGCAATTGTACTTCCCTACTAGACCCGGGGTTGCAAGTCCCGAATTTAGCGAGGTTGTCTAGGCTATATGAACCTAGGGACGACTGTGGGAGTCCAACCCAATGGATATCTAATCCAATGCAGTGCCACTGAAAATGATATCTATAGCTAACTGCTATAACATGTTGTTTCTAGGTTATCTGAACCTAGAGCTAGGTTGTCTGAACCTAGAGGCGACTGTGGGAGCCCACCCATTGGACCGTAGTCCCATACAGCTAAAATAAACTGATTTACTGTTTTAAACGCTTCTAATGCATTTAACTGTAGTATTAAAATGCCTAAGTTGCATTTTACGGATCTAGTTATTTTATCGAACACTTAATGTGCCCCAACTCTCCTCTTTATTAGGGAGACCACTTTTAGGCACCCGACAACGTCTACAACCCCAACTGAAGAGGATAGGCGTGTCCGGCCCATCTAAAGGTGCTCAACTAAATCCCTAAATCTGAGAGGAGGGTTAAAACACCCTACATGTCAACAAAACCTGCATATTACTAATCTAATGCATAGAAAATCCAAACGGAGCTATTATACTGCAGGTGAGGGGTTTCTTACCTCTTGATCGTAATTTCTTACGATTCTATTCGCTAGAGTTCCGGTGGAGATGATCCTCTCGACGATCCGATCACGTCTTCGCGTTCCTCTCGCGGAGAAGAACCTCTTTCGTGTTGGAGTCGTCGCCGGAAGATGAACCTATGGACCCTTGCCTTGGTGTGCCGTGCGTGAGGAAGAGGAGAAGGAGGGAGAGGCGGCGGTGAGGTTTTGGAAGGGAAAAGTGGCGTGAGGTGAGGAGGTGCCGAACCAATCCTAAAATAAACCAACCCAACTTAAGTTCTTCTATTTATATTGAGTGGGTAACTAGGCCCAATTCTAATATAAATATAACTGATTCCTCTTTCTTTCAGCACGGCCCTGCTGGGTTCACCGGTTACTAAACTTATCCGTAAACCATAGGTCTCGGGTTCGATTCCCGCCTAAGCTATTTTACGGTTCTAATTATTTTTGCTACTTCCGCTACTCGGAAAATTCCGGAATAATATCTAAAAATTCCAGAAAAATCATACTATATTTCTAAAATAGTTTTGAGAATTTTCGGGCTTTACAATCCCCCATACCTTATAAAAAGTTCATCCCCGAACTTAAAACAATTCTGCGTACTTCTGTCTCATGCTGGCCTCTGTCTCCCAAGTCGCCTCTGCTGCTGTGTGATTTTGCCAGCTGACTTTGACTAATGGTACTTCCTTGTTCCGTAATTTCTTTACTGCTCGGTCTATTATCTGAATAGGCCGACTGTCATAGCTGAGATCATCACGGACCTGTACCAACTGGGGCTCAATCACCTGGGTGGCGTCGGGAATATGCTTCTTCAGCATGGAGACATGAAATACGTTGTGGACGGCTGACATCTCCTGAGGTAGCTCTAGCTCATATGCTACCTTGCCCACTCTCTTCGTGATAAGGTATGGTCCCACATATCCGGGAGCTAGCTTGCCCTTCTTCCCAAAGCATGACTCCTTCATGGGAGCTACTCGGAGAAAACTGTATCCCTGAAAACTCTAGGGGTCTGCGTCGTGTATCGGCATAGCTTTTCTAGCGGCTCTGTCTTGTCTCTATCCTCTGGCGAATCTCTTGTATGGGCTGTGGTATCGCCACTAGATCCGTCTGAGCTCTAGTTCCTTCATTCACCACTCTCATACCAGCAGATTGGTGATCCGCACCTCCGCCCATAGAGTGCCTCATAAGGTGCCATGCCGATAGTGACACGATAACTGTTGTTGTAATTCTGCTAAGCTCGGATATTTACACCAACTTCCCTTGAAGTCTAGGGCACACGCTCGCATATCTTGAGTACCGATTTACTCGCTCCATTTGACCATCTGTCTGAGGATGGAAGGCTGTCTTGAATTTCAATTTGGTGCCCAATGTTGACTACACACTCCCGGAAGTGTGATGTGAATCTACTGTCCGAAATGATGGTTCGTGGGACTCCATGTAGTCGGACGATCTCCTGGAGATACAACTGCGCTAGCTTCTCCATGGAGTAGGATATCTTGATAGCTAAAAAGTGGGCTGATTTAGTCAACATGTCGATTACCCAGATGGCATCAAAACCATTCGTGGTTCGGTAGCCCCACTATGAAGTCCATCGAGATATCCTCCACTTCCATTCTGAATCATGTGCAGAACTCCTCACAGTCGATGTTAGCCTTGACCCTCTGACAGGTGAGGCGGATGCTAACATATCTGGCAATGTCTCGCTTCATCCGGGCCACCAAAAGCGTTTCTTGGTCTTGATACATTTTGGTAGAGCCTGGATGCATCGCATAAGGAGTCCTGTGAGCCTCATCTAAAATCTAGCTCCTCCTGATCTGGAACACGGAGTCTATCACCAAAATACAACACCCTCTGGGACACTCAATTCTCTATTTTACGATTACATTAGTCCTTGCTTGATTTTACGAATTTGAGGTCTGGTCTGGTGGTGAATATCACCAAGCAAGGTAGACTCTAAGGTCATAGTAGAGGCTGTCCAACGATGAGTTCGAGACCGAAATCCGCGATCTCCTTCTGTAGGGGGTGACATGGCTGCTAGAGATAATAAGGTAGCGCTGGATTTTCTGCTAAGTGCATCTGCCACCCTATTGGCTTTCCCCGGGTGGTAGAGGATGTCTATGTCATAATCTTTGACTAGCTCTAGCCACTGCGCTGTCACATATTCAGATCCTTCGAGTGAAGAAGTACTTCAGACTGATGATCTGTATACACCACTGAGCTCCATACAAGTAATGTCTCCAAATTTTGAGGGCGAACACTACTGCTGCAAGCTCAAGATCATGAGTAGGGTAGTTCTTCTCATAATCCTTGAGTTGTCTGGAGGCATAGGCGATTACCTTGCCATCTTGCATCAGACCGCTCCTAATCCCAATTTAGAGGTGTCACTATATATATCGAAGTGTCTATATTTCTAGCAGTGTCGAATAGGTGCACTAGTCAATCTCCTCTTGAGTTATTTGTTCATGATCCTCATCCTTTGAAATTTCTTGTTCTTTACGGTGAGTCGGCTGGGAGGCTATCTGGAGAAGTCCTCTACAAACTTTCTGTAATATCCTGCTAATCCCAGAAAGCTCCTGATCTCGCTGGCGTTCCTAGGTCTCCTCCAGTTACTTACTGCTTCTATCTTGCTGGGATCTACCATAATACCATCCTTTGAGATTACGTGACCCAGGAAGGACACCTGATTTAGCCAAAACTCACATTTCGTGAACTTGGCGTATAGCTGGTTCTGCTGAAGGGTCTGCAATACTAGTTTCAGGTGCTCTGAGTGTTCTTCCTGAGTTCCTGAGTAGATAAGAATGTCATTGATAAACACAATAACAAACTTATCTAAATACTCCCTGAATACCCTATTCATGAGATCCATGAATGTAGCTGGAGCATTTGTCATGCCAAAAGGCATGACTACGAACTCGTAATGTCCGTATCTGGTCCTGAATGCTGTCTTCGGTATATCACCCTCCTTGACTCTGACTTGGTGATATCCTGATCTGAGGTCAATTTTTGAGAACACTGCTGCTCCCTTTAATTGGTCGAACAGGTCATCTATTCTGGGAAGAGGATACCTGTTCTTGATCGTGACCTGATTCTGTGCTCTGTAGTCTATACATAGCCGCATGCTTCCATCCTTCTTCTTCACGAATAGCACAGGCGCTCCCCATGGTGAGTGACTAGGGCGTATGAAGCCCTTGTCAAGCAGCTCCTGTAGTTGCTCCTGAAGTTCTTTCAGTTCTGCTGGAGCCATGCGATATGGCGCTTTGGAGATAGGATTTGTACCGGGAATGAGCTCTATCTCAAAGTCGATCTCCCTGTCTGGTGCTAAGCCTGGTAACTCTTCAGGGAAGACTGCTGGGTAGTCACATACAACTCGGACCTCGGCTAGCTGTTGGTTCCTGTCCTGGCTGGTATTGACTACATGTGCTAGGTACCCCGTACATCCTGAATCCATCAACTTCTGTGCCTTCATAGCTAAGAGAAATTTTCTGGCTTTTCTCTTTGGTTCTCCGAGGTACTCGGCGTATACTTGGGTTGGAACCGACTTTCATTTCGACACTCTATGGAAGCACCGTATCGATCGGAAATCCATTCCAAGGATGGCGTCGTAGTCGATCATTTCTAGCGAGGATCGGATCACGAAGAGTTCACTGCTGCTATAATGGGCCTTTGCGAGCGTGCGTGGATGCCATGACCTCTCCCGAAGGTAGTGACGTCAGGACCACTGAGTACCTCGGGGGTATTTCTAATTTCTCGGAGAACACCGGCTATATATGAATGGGTTGCCCCGGTATCAAATAGCACTATACTTTAAAATGCTAATCGACCTGTGACGATTGTCGAGGCATTTGCTACGTCCTCTCCGGTGAGTGAGTGGATCCTCGCGTTTGCCATAGCTAGAGGGCTTCTAATCGCCTGGCTGATAAGTGGACCTTCTAGAGCGGCCTGCATCTGATGTAACTGAGCTGGTGGCCTGCATACTGGATCTGCTGTGGTGAGGAAGACCGGTCTTGTTCGGGCCTTGCTTGGCCATGTGCCCTTCTTGTCCACATTCAAAGCATCCTCGTGTGCCCTTGCGACAAACCCCTGGGTGGAATTTCCCACAAGTGGCACACTTTGGATAACTGGGTCGCTTGCTAGATGGTCCTCCTTTTGAGTCACTCCCTGATTTGCGCTTGCTGTTGGAGTTTCCTTTCCAATTGGAGCTGTGGCCTTGCTGTTTTTGAGTGTGAGAGTTTCGTTGGCCCTTGGACTCTGAGGAGGCTTGCTTCTGCTGCTTCATGCTGTTCTGGTAATGCTCTGTGGTCAAGGCACTGCTCACTAACTCCTCTGTGGTTTGTGGCCTATGTATGCCACCAGCCACGTTCACTGCTATCTCTGGCCTCAGCATCTTGAGCATCAACCTGATCCGTTCCTTTTCCGTGCTGACTAGCTCTGGGCATAGACGAGCCAACCTGTTGAATTTCTTCACGGCTTCCTCAACTGAGAGGTTGCCCTGCCGAAACTCAGTGAACTCGTCATAGTGGCGGTTTGTAACCCGCATATGAAAGAACTCCTCAAAGAATTCTTTCTCAAAGTCGGCCCATGTCATCTGATTCATTGGGCGCTTCGTTCTGATTCTTTCCCACCACATGCGTGCGTCTCCTGTCAGGCAGAAGGAGGCACACTTCACCTTCTCGTGTTCTGGCCAGTCCAGAAGCTCCATCGTGCTCTCCAGTGTTTTGAACCAGGCTTGTGCATCCCATGGTTCACTAGCGCCTGAGAAGTTCTCTGGCTTGACTCGCTGCCACTGGATCAGATAGGCTTCCTTTCTTGGCTCAGCTGCTGGGACTGCTGGTGCTGGTACCGGTGCTGGTGTTGGCGCTGTAGGCTGAGCTGGTGGAACCTCTAAGACTTCTGGAGTCGTCAGGTTCGGTTCCGGGGTGACTGTGGGGGTACTCTGCTGATTAGCCTTTAAGGTGGCTATTTCCTGTTGCTGTTCAGCTAGTTGCTGCTGTAACTGAGCCACTAATGCTGTAAGGTCTGGAGGAGGCACTGAACTGCCTGCCTCTTGCTGGGGCTCAGTAGCTAGTGCCCTTCTCGCTGGGCGTCCTCGTGCCATTTCTAAAGACATAGAGAACATAGGTATAACTAACACTATCACAGTTATCTAACTACTGATATCATGTTTAAACTATCACATACTAACAAGCAGTAGGTATATAAACATGAACTGTAATAATAAACAAGAAGCATAAATAAAGTAGAGGTGTTCTTACTTGGAAGCTGCAGGTACAATGCTGATGTGTGTGTAGGAAGTATGGAACACTGCTCTGATACCACTCTGTAACGACCCGCCTTCTACTACTAGGTGTAAGGTCGAATCGCTACGGTGTTGCTGTGCTATACTGTGCAGAAAGCTGGGCTAATTAAAATTTTACTAATTATCTGATTAATGTTAATTCGGACACTAACATTCCGGTGTACCTTGGAGTTGTACATATGCTAGGGGAGGTATTTATAACTGGTAACACCCTCCGGATCGATCCACAGACCGATCTACTGATACGGGTACGTCACAAGACCCTGGATCGGTCGGTTGTCCGATCCCGAAGCTACATCGCTTCTGTCCCCAGCTGGATCGGTCTACCGACCGATCCAGGTATGTCTGGATCGGTCGGCTGACCGATCCAGGCACTTGGAAATCGGGGACTCGCTACTGTGTTGTACTGGATCGGTCGGCTGACCGATCCAGGTACCTGGAAATCAGAGTTCCCCGGGTGAAATCAGACTCTGATCGGTCTCCCGACCGATCAGGGCCTGGCTGTGTCACTGGATCGGTCAGCCGACCGATCCAGCCAGATACAGTATGCTACTGTATCTTCCTGGATCGGTCAGCCGATCGATCTATCGATAGCGAGTCCGGTTCCGGTACGGATCGGTCGACCGGCCGATCGATTACAACTGATAGCGAGTCGGTTTCCAAGTGCGGATCGGTCGGACCGATCCAGATCGGTCGGTAGACCGATCGGTGAGCCGCCGTGCATGCTGCGATCGGGACGCAGCCGGATCGGTCTATCGTGCGATAAGCGATGGATCGATGCGTGGATCGATCCAGGGTGTTACCAGTTATAAATACCTCCCCAGCATATGTACAACTCTAACCGGAATGTGTTAACGTGTCGAATAATTAGTAAATTTTAATTAGACTTTTGATATAATGAGCGATCATTCTCTTGTAGTAGAAGGCGGGTCGTTACAACCTTGTCGCCTTCCTTTCATACTTTAGCTTTTCCTTTATCTGCAGTAGGAGGAAAAAGAAATCTATAAGCGAAATGCTTTGTAAGTATTAAACTATCTCACAAAAACTCGAAGTGCATAAAAATGCAAATGATACTGAAACTGAAATGCTAAAAGAAAAGCTATATGTACTCATCTAATAGCAAAGTACTCAAATAAACTGCATACTCATGATATACCAGAATAAAGCTGAATACTGGAAATAAACTAAACATGCTCACTAAACTGATAAGAAAAGTAATGAAACTCATGCTGTATACTTAGAATTAAAGGAACTAAACTTCTGTTGATTCTAAACATAGGTGGTACTTGTTTCATTTACTTATAGCTTTATACTTGAAATTAATCTTTTAATTTCTTTTACTTTTACTTTTCTTTCTTCTTCTTTTTCTTTTTCTTTCTTCTTCTTTTTCTTTCTTCTTCTTTTTCTTTTGCTTTTTCTTTTGGGCCCAGGCTTAGTACCATCTTATGCGCGCTGTCTAATAGTGACTGGGGTAGCGAGCCTTCAGTCCTATGAGGATAAAGACCTCGGTCTTACCAGGGCCAAGACCTCGGAATTGGTCATCTGAATTTGTTTAACGACAACCTCGGAAGACGGGTACTAGCCTCTTACTTTAATTTACTTGTTATCTTTTCTAACTAGACCTTGGTCTTTTTCTTACTTGTAGTTACCCATAATCCTCAAAAGGTTTAATAGGGCACATAATCATTCCACTAAAATACATGGCTATTCATCTTATTAAAATAGCAAAAACAACTAACTATATGCTTTAGATTAAAGAGCAATTAAAAGCTATCTAACACATATATATGCATATGTATCAAAACAGGAAACTAGAAACTGAATTATAATTCGATACTGCTCATGCTATTCGAATACTGCAAGTGTATCTAACAAGTAGAGAATTGCAACTAACTGAGCATGCTATAAAAATAAAGCAAGCAAATCAAACTACAAGATAAGCTTAATAGCTGTTCATGTTCAAGAAAACCAATAGACTAACCCTACATGCTTTAAATAAAGGCTGTCCTTGGATAAGAAATTACTTAAGCTTACTTATGAAACTTTCATGCTTAAAAACAAAGCCATGAAATTCTGAATTTCAGATTGAAATGCTAAGGAACTAAGCAACTGAAATGCCAAGCAACCAAATACTAGAATGCTAGAAAAATAGCACAACAAGCTAACTCCAAATCATAAAAACAAGGTTGTTCATGTTAAACTAAAACTAAACTTGACATGAAACAAATTCTAAAGGAATAGAGTACTGCCCGATATATGAAATCTGCACTTAATAGGTCTACACTCCTAAGTTATTTCCTACAAAGCAAAAACATAAGGAAAGGATGATTTCTGCTGTAATCAAAAGTTAACACATGATATACTAAAGCATATGCTGTTCATGTCCAGTTAATAGCATAGATCAACCAATTCCTAATGGTCACTGTAAAGAGCTTCTACTGTAAACCCAAGCCACAATTGCTCTTCACGCAATGTGCCATGACAACAGAAGGAAACAAGAAGAACAATGTTAGCTTCCATACAACCCGAACATGTTATCTAAAATACTAAGTGCAAGCCTGAGGAACAATTCCTCATGCTCTACACGAAGCTTTACATGTAATGTAAAACTTAAACTGTAAAAATTCGAAACCATAACACTCTGCACGAAACAGAGCATGATCATCAAGGTCACAATCTAAAAACAAATACTTCTTAAACATGCTGTGAAAATCAAACAATTACAACTACTTGACATGCTGTGCAAGTAAGCACAATTTCAAAGGAAATCTGAACTACACTCATAAACTAAGGCCCCTTTCAAACTCAGAACTATCAAGGAGAAATCCACACTAGAAAAATCAACTACTTGAATCATGCTCATTAACTACACGGCTAAATCCGAAACAGAAACAAGAAGCATGCTGTGGATGGTAAGAAAAACCCTAGCATGGCAATTCGGCACAGCAACTCAACCTTAGAAATTCGGCCAGATAAACAAAGCAAAGAAAGGAAAAGCTCTAGCATACAATACTACTGGGCACTGTGAAATCCGGAAGCAAGGAAGAAACCCTAGCATGTATTTCTACTTGGCACTGTGAAATCCAGAAGCAAGGAAGAAAATCGAAGCTCGGAGCAACTCTTACCACAGGTGAGTAGTACTTACATCGCTGTTCTTGGACTTACAAGCGGAAAATTGCTTCTAGGGTTCGGAGAAGCTCACGGTCTCGGCGTCTCCTTCGGTTCCGCGTGCTTTCCACGACGAGAGGGTCACGGTTGGGTGGAGACCTATTGAAAAACCCTTCGCCGGCGCCGGAGATCAAACCCTAACGCGCTGCTGCGTTTTCGTCCGAGAACAGGGGACACCGTCCGGAGAGAAAGATAGGCAGATAGGGTTTTCGGCGAGAAAGGGAAAACTTAATCCCTTTATAACTAGGTTTAATTCTGTTCCAATTACAACTTAAATATATCTCGCTACATACTTGGTTAACAAATCACGCGCAGCCCAGTTGGTTGGCTGTGTTTGGTTAGGTCGGGTTCGGTCGGAGGTCTTGGGTTCGAGTCTCACCTTCAACATTTTTGGTCAAAACTTCTTTCTTTTTGTATCATACTAAACGACCTCCAAAAATTACGTAAAAATACTCTAAAAATTCCTAAAAATCTCTAGAATATTTTAAAAGTATTTCCAAATATTTGTATGGACTTTTAGAACTTGAAATAGGAAAAATTGGGTCGTTACAATTTGATAGGAATAGAACTTTGATTTTGATAAATTATCTTTATCTAACAAGTTTTAGAAAGAATTTAATTTCAGTTTCTAAACTGTTTTTGGATGGATATTTTGTTTCTTTTGATGACAAAATGGTCATCAAGAAAAATAGGGTTGTTATCTGTTCTGGTACATTAATTGGCAATTTATACTCTAAATCTAATTACTCCCAGAAAGCAACAAATGGAAATTAATAACACATCTTCTAATTCTAATAAGAGAAAGGAACCTTCGAAAATGAACCAAACATATCTTTGACATCTAAGGCTTGGTCATATTAACTTGAGAAGGATTCAAAGGTTAATAGCCGATGAACTTTTGGGTTCTTTGGTGGTGGAAAACTTTCCAACCTGCGAATCTTGCTTGGAAGGTAAAATGACCAAGAGACCTTTTAAGTCCAAGGGGTATAGAGCCAAAGATGTGTTGGAATTGGTTCATTCTGATTTATGTGGACCTATGACTATCCAGGCAAGATGTGGTTTCGAATACTGTGTCTCTTTTATAGATGACTATTCGAGATATGGGTACATTTACTTGATGCGCTGCAAGTTTGAGTGCTTTGATAAGTTCAAAGAGTACAAGGCTGATGTGGAGAAATGTCATGGTAAAAGTATCAAGACACTACGGTCTGATCGTGGTGGCGAGTACCTCTTTGGAGAGATTAGGAGTTACTTATCAGATGTTGGGATTCAATCCCAATTGTCTGCACCTAGTACGCCCCAACAGAATGGTGTGGCAGAACGAAGGAATAAGACTCTTATGGAAATGGTTAGACCGATGATGAGTTATTTAGAATTATCAAATTCATTTTGGGGATATGCACTTGAAACGGCAGTGTACATTCTGAACTTGGTACCTTCTAAATCAGTACCCTTTACTCCCACAGAATAGTGGAATAGGCGAAAGCCTAGTCTAAGATATATTCGGATTTGGGGTAGTCCAGCACATATGCTGAAGGGAGATGCTGATAAGTTGGAATTTCGTACAGAAGTTCGCCTGTTTGTGGGATATCCTAAAGGAGCAAAAGGTAGTTTGTTTTATAGTCCTAAGGATCATAAGGTCATTGTTAGCACCAATGCCCAATTTTTAGAAGAAGACTATGTAATTAACCACAAATCCATGAGTGAAATTGTTCTATAAGAAATGAAAGAGGGCACGTCTACTTTAGTACCAATAGTGTAAGATGAAATACCACAAGAAACTGCAACACGTGTCATAAATGATACACAATTACAGACAGTGTCTCGTCATAGTGGGAGGGTTGTTAGGCAACCTAAAAGATTCATATTTTTGGGAGAGTCTTCGGACTTGATCCTTGGTGAACATGAACCTGATCCCCAGATATATGACGAAGCACTCCAAGATAAAGATGCAGCATCTTGGTAAAGAGCAATGAACTCAGAAATAGAGTCTATGTATTCTAATAAACTTTGGGAGCTAGTAGAACCACCAAATGATGTAAAATTCATTGGATGTAAATGAGTCTATAAAAGGAAAAGAGGGGCAAACAAGAAGGTGGAAACCTTCAAAGCGAGACTTGTTCCGAAGGGGTATACTCAGAAAGAGGGAATCGATTATGAGAAAACCTTTTCGCCAGTAGCCATGCTTAAGTCTATCCAGATTCTTTTATCTATTCCTGCTCATATGGATTATGAGGTATGACAAATGGATGTCAAGATAACTTTTCTTAACGGAAGTCTTGAAGAAAACATCTATATGAAGCAACAAGAGGGGTTTATTGCAAAGGGCAAAGAGCATCTTGTATGTAAGCTCAATCAGTCTATTTATGGACTGAAGCAAGCTTCAAGATCTTGGAACATCCGGTTTAATGAAGTAATCTAGTCCTATGGATTTATTCAGTCTCCGGATGAGTCTTGTGTATACAAGAAGTGTAACGAAAATGTGGTGGTTTTTTTTTTGGACTATACGTAGATGACATTTTGTTAATTGACAACAATGTCAAAGTGTTGTCGGAAGTAAGGGTATGGTTGTCCAAGCAATTCGATATGAAAGACTTGGGAGAATGCGGATATATTCTTGGGATCAAAGTAATAAGGGATTGCAAGAAAAACATGTTGTGCTTATCCCAAGCCTCATATATCAATACTATCCTTGCTCGTTTTAGCATGCAAAACTCTAAGAAAAGTTTTCTAACTTTTCGGCATGGAGTAGCTTTATCTAAAGAGATGTCTCCGAAGACATCAAAGGAGATAGAGGACATGAAGGCAGTTTCTTATGCTTCCGCTGTCAGAAGCCTAATGTATGCAATGTTGTGTATGAGACTAGATATCTATTTTGCCATGGGAATGATTAGCAGATATCAAAGTAACCCAAGACATGGACATTGGACTGCAGTAAAGCATATATTAAAGTACCTGAGAAGGACTAGAGATTAAATGCTAGTTTACCAGTCAGATGACTTGCTCCCTGTGGGTTACACGAATTCTGACTTCCAATCAGATAGGGGCAATAGTAAGTCTACCTCAGGTTATGTGTTTACTTTAGGAGGTGGAGCCATAACATGGAGGAGTATTAAGCAGAAGTGCATTTCAGACTCCACCATGGAAGCTGAGTATGTGGCAGCCTCTGAGGCAGCCAAAGAAATTATATGGCTTAGGAACTTCTTGATGGACTTAGATGTGATTCCTAGTTTACCCAAAATTATCACAGTATATTGTGATAATAGTGGTGTAGTATCAAACTCGAAGGAACCGTGAGCTCATATGGCAAGTAAACACATTGAGCGCAAATACCACCTGATATGAGACATCGTAAAGCAAGGAGAAGTTGATGTCGCCAAGATTACATTAGTAGATAACCTGGCTGATCCTTTCACAAAGGCTCTTCCGACGAAAGCTTTTGATCAGCATGTTGAGGGGATGAGAATCAGATGTATAGCAGCATAGATGACTGCATAGTCTTTTAGTATAAGTGGGAGATTGTTAGAATGTATACTAAAAGTCTAACTTTTTGTAAACATTTATTATGAAATAAGAATCACATTGGTCAAATGTTTACATTTATATGCTAAATGAAATTTTTCATTTACTTTATATTGAAGATAACATGGTGTGTGATGTCACACAGAATATCATGTTATCAGTTTCTTATAAATTATAAATAGTAGCTCGCAACCAAGATGGAATGGGATAAACCATCAGAATGGTTATAGTATAATTAGGTATTAGTTTATCTTGACTATATAATTACATTAGTACACTGTGTGTGTATTGAGCAGGACCATTTAAGGTAGTTTCTTTTTATACTGATTGCATAAAAGAACAACCTCTGTTATTATAGAAGTGTATACTCTTAATCCTGATATAATAACAAGCACATATACTTAGTATTTATTTCTTTAATTTATCAATGGGTGAGATTTAGTTCGTTAAATCAAAAGGTCCGATAAGTTAGAAAATAATATTATTTAAAGTGTGTGTTATTGATTATAAAAGAAAACTGTGTCCTAGTGATCTAGGTTGATGATGTCCCCAAGAGGAGCTCATAAGGATTGTCATGTAAATCTTGCAGGTGGACTTAGTCCGACATGATAATAAGGTTGAGTGGTACTACTCTTGGAGCTAAAATTAATTAAGTGAGTTGTCAATAGCTCATTTAATTAATGATCATTCGATATCGTAAACACAGGGAGATTAACACACTCATGATAAGAAGGAGCCTATATTATAATATGGGATTGGTGCGATAGTTCAATAATAACTCTTTAATGGTATGAGTTTTTATTGATGAAATTGAGTTGGGTGTTCGGGGTGAACATGGGAAGCTCAAGCTCATCAGGAGACCAAAACCAATTCCTCCTCTTGGTCCCTATTGTAGCCTCTTATTTATAGTCTTATATCCACCTAAAACTTAACTTCTTACCCATCTCAATGTGGCCGGCCAAGCCAAGCTTGGAGCCCAAGCTAGGGTCGGCCAAGCCATTGAAAAAAGGGCTAAGATGTGGTCGGCCAAGCTTGGAGCCCAAGCTAGGTGACCGGCCACAATAAATTAAAAGGGAGTTTTAATTCTAAAATCTTTCCTTTTGTGGAAGTCATGATTTTAAAAGAGAGTTTTTAAAATTTTAAAATCTTTCCTTTTATAGATTTCTACAAAATATTGAAAGAAATATTTAATATCTTTCCTTATTTGTAGTTATCTATAATGTTTAAAAGAAAGATTTTAATTTTTAGATAAAACTTTCCTTTTTTAATCATCCACATGTTTTAAAAGAGAGAATTTAATTTATAAAAGTTTCCTTTTATAACCAACCATGAAGAAAATTAAAAGAGAGATTTTATTTTAAACTCTTACTGGAAATAAATTATGAAGTTTTAATTTTATGTTTAAAACTTTCCTTGTTTGGAGGACTTGATGTGGCTGGCCATAAGAAGGTTTATAAGGAAGTTTCAATTAAACTTTCCTTCTTAGATATTGGCAAGGAAAATAAGGAAATTTTAATTATGTTTTAAAACTTTCCTTATTTGCCATGACCATGGAATATAAAAGAGAGGGAAGGGGTGCCTCATGAGATACAACACATCTTCTAATCCTCCTCTATTATTCCTTGTGGTCGGCCCTCCCTCTTCTCTTTTTCTTCTTCTTGTGGCCGAACCTCATCAATCTCTAGGAGCTTATTTGGTGGTCGAATCTTGCTTAAGGAAGAAGAAGAGAAAGGAGACATTGTTTCCTAGCATCCCTTGGAGTTTGGTTGGTGGCCAAGGTTCATCATCTCTATGAGATTGTTGGTGGCCGAAACTTGAAAGTAAGAAGAAGAAGGCTTGGGTGGATTCTCATCTTGATAGATCGTCACCCACATGATGTCCGAGATAAGATGAGGAATACAATAGAAGATTAAGAGGTCTATAAGCTAAAAAAAGGTATAACTAGTTATTTGTTTTCTCATCATAACTAGTTCATCTTTTTATATAGATCCTGAAATACCAAACACAAGAGGCTATCGATTTTAAGTTATCATTTTGTTATCCATTTTATGTCTTCGATTTCATGTTTCAATATTATGCTTCTTTTGAGATCTCTATAGTTAAACCTAGTTTACTGTATGAAATTAAATATCCATTTTCTTTGACAGGCTTTGTCTAGGCGATAGTGGATGATCTCATACCCAAGAAGGCCTAGTGCCTTGCCACGTTTGACCTGGAAAGCCGATCTTTGAAATAGATATTTAATTAGCTTCTGTAATATGGTCTAACTTATAAAGAGCACATCGGTTAAATTTGGAGTAAGAATGTTAAGTATCGTTCCCAATCCAAATTTAACTTTTGAAAGACAACTTGGATCAATAATGTAAAGTATCATTTGCAATCCAAGTTTGGACTTCAGTAGAGCACAAGGGTAGCTTGGAAAGTTCTATTCTTGTATAAAATTTTCGTATAGGGGAATACAACGGTATCCTGGTGTAGCAACCAACAGTTGTCACTATCCGTTGTGCCATGGGTAAAACTTTATCTACAACCAAGTATCTGGAGCCCTTCTAGGCACCCGAATCAGGGCTATAAATACAGCGTTGATTCTAGTAGTTCAAAATCACTTGTACACGAGTTTCTTTACTATTCTACTACTTTGATTGTGTTCTTCCAACGCTTGTAAGAAGTTTCTCCGCCTATGACAAAAGGAGAATTTGATTAGTGTTTCAAAGTCTTGGATTAACAACCTTCCCGGTTGTAACCAAGTAAAATTAGTAGCCTCTTTCTTTTAATTAGTTTATCAATTCTTGTTTACAAGTGCTTTAATATTTCAAAAGATCGAGAAATGTTTCATTTTCTTTTTAAAGGGTAATTCATCCCCTCTTGTCAGTCGCACGGGTCCTAACATAACAAATCAGGACTACACCCACTATGTGCTTAACGCATTTCCTAGAACTCCAGAGTGGACCTCAATAATATATGCCTATTACATCTCTATAGACCTAGAGGTAAGTACCTTAGAAGAACTCTTCTCAACATTAGAATTACATAAAATTAGATGTGTAGGTAACAAAAAACTCAAGTCAGAATCTGGCACTGAAAGTCAATAACAAGGATGAACCCAAGTTAGACTCAGATCTGGAAGCAGACCAAGAAGCTTATATGGTAAGGAAGCTTAAAAAAAATAAATCTAATAAGTTTAAAGAAATGTAGACAAAAAAAAATCCAATAAACAAAAAAAATGTTCGATACTACCATTGCCAAAAAGGAAGGACACGTAAAGGAGGGTTGTCCAAAACTCAAGAAGGAAAAAAGAAAAAGGGCCAAGGCGAAACAAAAACAAGAATCTCAAGGCCACTTAGGATGAAAGTTCATCATCCAAGTTTGAAATAGAAGCATATGCTGGACTAGCACTAATGGCTAGTCACGAAGAACAAACAATTCGGAAGCTAGCATTGATGAAGAGGGAACCACATCAGATGAATGCAACAATGCAGGGGGAGAATCTAGCTTCAGATCTGACATAGTAAGTGAGGTATGTCTCTTACCTCTTGATCAATTATATTTTGGTATAAAGTCCATGTCTAAATCAATGTGTAAATTAAAAATAAAAAATTGAAAATTGAAAAAGGAATATTTAGAAATAAAAATTGTAACGACCCGGCCCCTTGGGCGGCCCAACTGGCGGCCCATTTGGTGGCCCCTTGGCGGTCCCTTGGGCGGCCTAACTGGCGACCCCTTATGTCATCGACCGACGACCCTCGGTCGTGTCGTTACTCACAAGGTCTTTCCACCCCTTCCCAATGGATTTTTGCCTTCCCCAGGATTCGAACTCCAGACCTCTAGGTTAAGTACTAGAGTTTATGAATCCTGGTAGCCAAATGAGTGGCACTCACTTGGCTACCAGGATTCATAAACTCTAGTACTTAACTTGGAGGTCTGGAGTTCGAATCCTGAGAAAGGTAAAAATCCACTAGCCAGGGGTGGAAAGACCTTGTGAGTAACGACACACACCCGAGGGTCGTCTTCGATGACATAAGGGGTCGCTAGTTGGGCCACCAGTGGGGCCACCCAAGGGACCGCCAAATGGGTTGCCAGTGTGGCCACCCAAGGGACCGCTAAATGGGTCGCCAGTGTGGCCACCCAAGGGACCGCCAAATGGGTCGCCAGTGTGGCCGCCCAAGGGGCCGAGGGGTCAGGTCATTACAATAAAAAGGGGCCCATTTGGCGGCCCCTTGGCGGTCCCTTGGGCGGCCCAACTAGAGGCCCAATTGGCAACCCCTTATGTCGTCAACTGACGACCCTTGGCTGTGCCGTTACTCACTAGTTCTTTCCACCGTTGGCCAGTGGATTTTTGCCTTCCCCAGGATTCGAACTCTAGACCTCCAGGCTAAGTATATAATCCTGGTAGCCAAGTGAGCACCACTCACTTGGCTACCAAGATTCATAAACTCTGTAACGACCACCCTTCTTACTACTACTACTCTCTAAGGATGACCGTTACTTAACCACTACTCTACTTACTAGTGTCACTGACGCTATTATTAGAGTCAGTTAGATTTTATCACGTTTCAGAGGAATTCCTACCGAAAAATTTCGACAGAGTCTCCCCTGTACCGGTGACCAAATCTATAATACACAAGATATATACGCAGCCACATGCGGCTGGAACACATTTTATTCACAACCACGCAGTAATAAATTCATACTATAACCAAAAGACTAGACTAGCAACAAGAACTAAACATAACTCCCAGAATAGGACATAAATAAGCTACAATACGAATCAAACTCAATCACAATCACATAAACTTCATAACAGTATTTAAAGAAAAGAATTAAAGCATAAACTCTAATCATTAGGTCCTGCAAGTTTACTAGCACTCTCTGGATCTCTCCATAGTCCAATCACCACACACATTCATCATCACCACCACCCTGTCGCCTCCCTTCATATCTTAGCTTTTCCTTTATCTGCAGTAGGAGGAAAGAAAATAGATCTATAAGCGAAACGCTTAGTAAGTACTAATCTATCTCACAAAAACTCGAAGTGCATAAAAAGTAATGCAATAATAATGAAACTAAAATGCTAAAGCAAAGCTGCAAGTACTCATGGTATACAGAAATAAAACTGAATACTAAACATGCTCACTAACTGACAGGAAGGTAATGAAACAACTACTGTAAGCTTAGAATTAAAGAACTAAACTTTTATTGATTCTAAGCATAAACTTGTTTCATTTTCTTATATCTTTACACTAGAAATTAATCTTTTAATTTCTCTTTTACTTTCTTCTTCTTTTTCTTTTTCTTTTCTTATGCTAGAAATTAATCTTTTAATTTCTCTTTTACTTTCTTCTTCTTTTTCTTTTTCTTTTCTTATGCTAGAAATTAATCTTTTAATTTCTCTTTCACTTTCTTCTTCTTGTTCTTCTTTTCTTCTTTGGGCTCAGGCTTAGTACCATCTTTGTTTTGCGCGCTCTCTAATAGTGACTGGGGTAGCGAGCCTCCAGCCCTATGAGGATAAAAGACCTCGGTTTTACCAGGGCCAAGACATCGGAATTGGTCACCTGGATTTGTTTAACGACAACCTCGGAAGTCGGGTACTAGCCTTTTACTTTAATTTACTTGTTATCTTTTTTTAACTAGACTTTAGTCTTTTTCTTTACTCATGCTTCTTATAATCCTTTATTAGAGCCTATTAGAATCCTGTAGATATTTCTAACAAGTATAGGATTACAACTAACCAAGCATGCTATATAAAAATAACACAAGGGAAGCATACCTGAACTCTCTAAGCATGTTATAAAATAAAGCAAAAGAAACCTAATTTGAATTTCCTAAACATGCTGTGATAAAAGCAAAAGAAGCAAATCTGATCTTACTAATCATGCTACAAAATAGAGCAAAAGAGAACTAATTTGAACTATCTAAACATGCTGTGATAAGAGCAAAAGAAGCAAATCTAATCTTACTAATCATGCTACAAAATAGAGCAAAATAGAACTAATTTGAACTATCTAAACATGCTGTAAAATAGGGCAAAAGATAACTAACTTGGACTTTTTAAACATGCTGTGATAAGAGCAAAAGAGAGCTAATTTGGACTTTCTAAACATGCTGTGATAAGAGCAAAAGAAAGCTAACTAATCTTACTAATCATACATCACGTAAGTAAATATAACATGCATTTCTAATTTTAAAGCATGTCGTATTACCAAAGCACCCTAAGGCAACTGAATGATATTGCTAACACTTACAACTAACATTTTTAATCTGTACTAAAGGAACGAATCAACATAATAGTACTAACATTCTCATAAACCCCTAAACAGATCAAATGGGACACTTTACCATTCCATCTACCTACAATTTCTAAGGTTTCATAGCACAACCATGCTCCTTAGGCTATGTTGCAAGGAATAAAACCACTTAAACATGCTGTGAAAGCAAAACTAAGCATACTGTGAAGTTCAAGCTATGAAAGTAAAACAAATTCAACTACTGCTCATGCTTAAATCTGAGAATGGCATCTCAACAAAGCAAGGAAGAAAACCCTAGCATATTATATTCTTCTACTCGACACAACAAGATCCGGAAGTAAGGTAACGAAAACCGAAAGCTCGGAGCAACTCCTACCGCAGGTGAGTAGTACTTACCTAGGGTTTCTTGCACTTACAACCGGAAAGAAGGAAAGGAAGCTTCTAGGGTTCGGGTAGCTACTTTTCCCGACGATCCCTTCGTGCTCCCAAGTTCTCCTCTGTCGAGACAACCACCCGCGGATGAAAACTAGCCGGGAGGAAGCTTCGCCGGCGCCGAAAATTGAAACCCAGACTTTTCTTCACCGTCGCCCGAGCAGGAGCAAATCGCCGTGCCGCGCGTGAGAGGAGAGGAGATTCGGGAGAAAATGTTTGGTTTTTTGGAAAAATCAAAACCTAATTCCCTTTAATATATTAGGGTTAAATCCAAAACTATGCTATAACTTAATTCTTCCCTTATATGGTTAATAAAAATCTTGTAGCTCAGCTGGTCAGGCCAGTTTTGGCTTGGGTCAGTCCGACCCGAGGTCGTGGGTTCGAACCTCGCCTTCCACAGTTTTTGTCAAACTTTCTTTCTTTTTGTAAACATACTAAACGACCTCCAAAAATTACGTAAAAATACTATAAAAATTCCTAAAAATCTCTAGAACATTTTAAAAGTATTTCCAAATATTTTTATGGACTTTTAAAACTCGAAATGGGGAAAATTGGGTCGTTACAATCCCCATACCTTATAAAAAGTTCGTCCTCGAACTTAGAATAGCTCTGGATACTTCTGTCTCATACTGTCCTCCCGCTCCCAAGTGATTTCCTCGTGCTTCTGGTTCTGCCAGACGACCTTCACTAGTGGTACTTCTTTGTTTCTCAATCTCTTGACTACTCTGTCCACTATCTGTGTAGGTCTACTCTTATAACTAAGATCCTCTTGGATCTGCACTGACTGAGGCTGAATCACTTGTCTCGGGTCATGGAGACACTTCTTTAGCATGGAGACATGAAATACATTGTGTATTGCTGACATGTCTTGTGGTAAGTCCAGCCTGTAAGCTACTTTCCCAATCCTCTCTATGATCGGGTAAGGTCCTACATAGCGAGGACTTAATTTGCCCTTCTTGCCAAATCTCATCACTCCCTTCATAGGAGCGACTTTAAGGAAAACTGAATCTCCTACTTGGAATTCCAATGGCCTACGGCGTGTGTCAGCATAACTCTTCTGTCTGCTCTGGGCAGTCTTAATTCTCTGTCTGATTTTCTGGATTGCTTGAGTGGTCTCGTCCATCAGCTCTGTCTGAATACCCAGCTCTAATTCCATTTCTTTTCTCTCTCCTGCTTCTTGCCAGCATATGGGTGATCTGCATTTCCTGCCATATAGTGCCTCATAAGGTGTCATCTTGATGGTGGCCTGATAGCTATTGTTGTAGGCGAATTCAGCTAAGCACAAATACTTGCAACAACTTCCTTTGAAATCCAGTGCACAAGCTCTGAGCATATCTACTAAAATCTGATTCACTCGCTCTGTCTGTCCATCAGTCTGTGGTTGGAAAGCTGTGCTGAACTTGAGTTTGGTGCCTAGTGCATTCTGAACGCACTCCCAAAAGTTTGAGGTGAAGCGCCCATCTCTATCAGAAATGATAGATTTAGGAACTCCATGAAGTCTGACTACCTCTTTAACATATAGCTGGGCCAACTGCTCTATAGAGTGGAACACCTTGATGGCTAGGAAGTGAGCAGACTTGGTCAATCGATCTACTATTACCCATATCGCATCATATCCATTGGTGGTTCTTGGAAGACTGGTTATGAAGTCCATGGATATATCTTCCCATTTCCATTCTGGTATCGGAAGAGGCTGAAGAACTCCTCCTGGTCTCTGGTGTTCTGCTTTGACCCTTTGGCATGTCAAGCAGGCACTGGCATATTTAGCAACGTCTCTTTTGAGTCCTGACCACCAGAACCTCTGTTTCACATCTTGGTACATCTTGGAAGAACCGGGATGCATAGAGTATGGTGTGCTATGAGCTTCTTCTAAGATCTTCTTCCTCAGTTCCTCATCATTGGGCACGCAAATGCGACTCCCCTGATAAAGAATTCCGCTATCTGTTACTCGAGTTGTCTTCTTTCTGTATCCCCTGCTTGATCTTCTGGATGTCCGGATCTTCACTTTGCTTTCTCTGTATCTCCACAAGCAATGTAGACTCTAAGGTCAATGCAGAGAGTTGCCCTTCAATAATTTCAAGTCCAAAATCTGACAACTCCTTCTGCAGTGGCAGGGCTAATGATGACAAAGACATCAGTGATGCACTAGATTTTCTGCTAAGTGCATCTGCCACTTTGTTAGCTTTGCCTGGGTGGTAGAGAATTCCACAGTCGTAATCTTTGACCAACTCCAGCCACCTGCGCTGTCTCATGTTTAAGTCCTTCTGAGTGAAGAAGTACTTAAGACTCTGATGATCTGTGAAGATTCTACACTGAACTCCATACAAATAATGTCGCCAGAGTTTAAGTGCAAAAACCACAGCTGTCAGCTCAAGATCATGAGTAGGGTAGTTCTTCTCATAATCTTTGAGTTGTCTGGAAGCATAAGCTATGACTTTTCCTTCTTGCATGAGTACAGCTCCTAAGCCCATCTTGGAAGCATCACTGTAGATGTCGAAACTCTTGTCGCTCTGTGGAACAGTCAGAATGGGAGCACTGATCAATCTCTTCTTTAGCTCTTGGAAACTCTGCTCACATTTATCTGACCATTCGAATCTCTTGTTCTTTCTGGTGAGGGCTGTTAGTGGAGAGGCTATCCTGGAAAAGTCCTCCATGAACTTCTTGTAGTACCCAGCTAAACCAAGGAAGCTTCTGATCTCTCTGACGTTCTTGGGTCTACTCCAGTTGTTGACCGCTTCCACTTTGGCTGGATCCACTTGAATACCTTCTTTAGAATTAATATGACCTAAAAACGCCACCTGATTTACCCAGAACTCGCACTTTGAGAATTTAGCATAAAGCTGCTTTTGCTGAAGAGTCTGCAGTATCATCCTCAAGTGCGTGTCATGCTCCTCTGGGGTCCTTGAATAGACCAGAATGTCGTCAATGAATACAATGACAAATTTGTCAAGATATTCTCTGAACACTCTGTTCATTAAGTCCATGAAGATCGCAGGTGCATTAGTCACTCCAAAAGGCATTACTACAAACTCGTAGTGCACGTATCTGGTCCTGAACGCCGTTCTGGGTATATCTCTTTCTTTCACCTTCAGCTGATGGTACCCAGAGCGCAGGTTTATCTTTGAGAACACTGTTGCTCCTCTTAAATGATCAAATAAGTCATCGATCCTGGGAAGGGGGTACTTGTCCTTAACTGCTACTTTGCTCAGCGTTCTGAAATCTATGCACATTAGCACGGATCCGTCTTTCTTCATAACAAACAACTCTGGAGCTCCCCGGGGTGAATGACTAGGGCAAATGAAGCCTTTGTCAAGTAACTCCTGTAGTTGTTCTTGTAACTCCTTCAGCTCTGCTGGAGACATGCAACACGGAGCTTTTGAAATTGGATCGGTTCCAGGAACCAATTCAATCTCAAACCCCACCTCTCTGTTGGGAGGTAGTCCAGGTAGATCTGCTGGGAATACTTCAGGATATTCATAGACTACCCGAACCCCCTCTTTCTTACCTTCTTTCTGTTCTTCTGCACTTACTTGACCGGGGCTCCGGGCTCCCTACTGTCTTGTCTTCTATCTTGACTGGCTTAAACTCTATAAACTTCTCATAGTGCTTGTTGGTGATAGAACTCTTCATAGAATTCTAACTGAAAATCTGCTCAGCTCATCAGATCGGATGCTCTCTTGGTCTTTATCCTCTCCCACCACCTACGAGCATCTCCAGACAGGCAGAAAGAGGCACACTTGACCTTCTCGACTTTTGGCCAGTCAAGAAGCTCCATAGTGCTCTCTAGTGTTTTAAACCAAGCCTGGGCATCCCAGGGCTCAGTCGTGCCTGAGAAGCTCTCTGGTTTCAGCTTCAGCCACTGTATAAGACAAGCTTCTGGTCTCTGGGGTGCTGTGACGGCTCCCTGGGTAGCTAGTGGAGTCTCAATTACCACTGGAGCCTCTGCAGTGATAGCTGGAGGAGGGGAAGGAACTGCTGGCTGGTTTGCCATCAGATTGGCAATCACTTGCTGTTATTCTGCTACTTGTCTCTGGAGTTAGGCAACAACTTCAGAGAGATTGGGCTAAGTTGATCTAAGCTCTTCGTTCTCCTAATCTTGGTTCTCAGAACGAACGGTACGGGGGCATCCTTTTTCTTAACATCTAATTATGCAAAGAAAAAGACTTGGTATCCTCTCTCTAACCCTTCTAATCATACATAAATATGA
Source organism: Zingiber officinale (assembly GCF_018446385.1). NCBI lineage: Eukaryota > Viridiplantae > Streptophyta > Magnoliopsida > Zingiberales > Zingiberaceae > Zingiber > Zingiber officinale. Next base: position 93,445,975 of record NC_056002.1, on the reverse strand, counting down.
ATAAAGAAAAGGGAAACTGAATCTTCTATCTTACTTTAGTACTAAAAAAAAAAGTACTCTATACTGCAGTTAATAATAAGGAAAGCAGAATAAAGAAAGGATTTAAATACTTTCTTACTTGGAGACGGCGAGGATGCTGCTGATGTATGTGTGATGCTGGAGAATGGAACACTGCTCTGATGCCAACTGTAACGACCACCCTTCTTACTACTACTACTTTCTAAGGATGACCGTTACTTAACTACTACTCTACTTACTAGTGTCACTGACTCTATTCAGTTAGATTTATCACGGTTCAGAGGAATTCCTACAGAAAAATTTCGACAGAGTCTCCCCTGTACCGGTGACCAAATCTATAATACACAAGATATATACGCAGCCACATGCGGCTGGAACACATTTTATTCACAACCACACAGTAATAAATTCATACTATAACCAAAAGACTAGACTAGCAACAAGAACTAAACATAACTCCCAGAATAGGACATAAATAAGCTACAATACGAATCAAACTCAATCACAATCACATAAACTTCATAACAGTATTTAAAGAAAAGAATTAAAGCATAAACTCTAATCATTAGGTCCTGCAAGTTTGCTAGCACTCTCTGGATCTCTCCATAGTCCAATCACCACACACATTCATCATCACCACCACCCTGTCGCCTCCCTTCATATCTTAGCTTTTCCTTTATCTGCAGTAGGAGGAAAGAAAATAGATCTATAAGCGAAACGCTTAGTAAGTACTAATCTATCTCACAAAAACTCGAAGTGCATAAAAAGTAATGCAATAATAATGAAACTAAAATGCTAAAGCAAAGCTGCAAGTACTCACGGTATACAGAAATAAAACTGAATACTAAACATGCTCACTAACTGACAGGAAGGTAATGAAAAAACTACTGTAAGCTTAGAATTAAAGAACTAAACTTTTATTGATTCTAAGCATAAACTTGTTTCATTTTCTTATATCTTTACACCAGAAATTAATCTTTTAATTTCTCTTTTACTTTCTTCTTCTTTTTCTTTTCTTATGCTAGAAATTAATCTTTTAATTTCTCTTTTACTTTCTTCTTCTTTTTCTTTTTCTTTTCTTATGCTAGAAATTAATCTTTTAATTTCTCTTTCACTTTCTTCTTCTTGTTCTTCTTTTCTTCTTTGGGCCCAGACTTAGTACCATCTTTGTTTTACGCGCTCTCTAATAGTGACTGGGGTAGCGAGCCTCCAGCCCTATGAGGATAAAAGACCTCGGTCTTACCAGGGCCAAGACCTCGGAATTGGTCACCTGGATTTGTTTAACGACAATCTCGGAAGTCGGGTACTAGCCTTTTACTTTAATTTACTTGTTATCTCTTTTTAACTAGACTTTAGTCTTTTTCTTTACTCATGCTTCTTATAATCCTTTATTAGAGCCTATTAGAATCCTGTAGATATTTCTAACAAGTATAGGATTACAACTAACCAAGCATGCTATATAAAAATAACACAAGGGAAGCATACCTGAACTCTCTAAGCATGTTATAAAATAAAGCAAAAGAAACCTAATTTGAATTTCCTAAACATGCTGTGATAAAAGCAAAAGAAGCAAATCTGATCTTACTAATCATGCTACAAAATAGAGCAAAAGAGAACTAATTTGAACTATCTAAACATGCTGTGATAAGAGCAAAAGAAGCAAATCTAATCTAACTAATCATGCTACAAAATAGAGCAAAAGAGAACTAATTTGAACTATCTAAACATGCTGTAAAATAGGGCAAAAGATAACTAACTTGGACTTTTTAAACATGCTGTGATAAGAGCAAAAGAGAGCTAATTTGGACTTTCTAAACATGCTGTGATAAGAGCAAAAGAAAGCTAACTAATCTAACTAATCATACATCATGTAAGTAAATATAACATGCATTTCTAATTTTAAAGCATGTCGTATTACCAAAGCACCCTAAGGCAACTGAATGATATTGCTAACACTTACAACTAACATTTTTAATCTGTACTAAAGGAACGAATCAACATAATAGTACTAACATTCTCATAAACCCCTAAAAAGATCAAATGGGACACTTTACCATTCCATCTACCTACAATTTCTAAGGTTTCATAGCACAACCATGCTCCTTAGGCTATGCTGCAAGGAATAAAACCACTTAAACATGCTGTGAAAGCAAAACTAAGCATACTGTGAAGTTCAAGCTATGAAAGTAAAACAAATTCAACTACTGCTCATGCTTAAATCCGAGAATGGCATCTCAACAAAGCAAGGAAGAAAACCCTAGCATATTATATTCTTCTACTCGGCACAACAAGATCCGGAAGTAAGGTAACGAAAACCGAAAGCTCGGAGCAACTCCTACCGCAGGTGAGTAGTACTTACCTAGGGTTTCTTGCACTTACAACCGGAAAGAAGGAAAGGAAGCTTCTAGGGTTCGGGTAGCTACTTTTCCCGATGATCCCTTCGTGCTCCCAAGTTCTCCTCTGTCGAGACAACCACCCGCGGATGAAAACTAGCCGGGAGGAAGCTTCGCCGGCGCCGGAAATTGAAACCCAGACTTTTCTTTGCCGTCGCCCGAGCAGGAGCAAATCGCCGTGCCGCGCGTGAGAGGAGAGGAGATTCGGGAGAAAATGTTTGGTTTTTTGGAAAAATCAAAACCTAATTCCCTTTAATATATTAGGGTTAAATCCAAAACTATGCTATAACTTAATTCTTCCCTTATATGGTTAATAAAAATCTTGTAGCTCAGCTGGTCAGGCCAGTTTTGGCTTGGGTCAGTCCGACCCGAGGTCGTGGGTTCGAACCTCGCCTTCCATTATTTTTGTCAAACTTTCTTTCTTTTTGTAAACATACTAAACGACCTCCAAAAATTACGTAAAAATACTATAAAAATTCCTAAAAATCTCTAGAACATTTTGAAAGTATTTCCAAATATTTTTATGGACTTTTAAAACTCGAAATGGGGAAAATTGGGTCCTTACAAACTCTAGTATTTAGCCTGGAGATCTAGAGTTCGAATCCTGGGGAAGGCAAAAATCCACTGGCCAGGGGTGGAAAGACCTAGTGAGTAACAGCACGGCTAAGGGTCGTCGGTCGACAACATAAGGGGTTGTCAGTTGGGCCACCCAAGGGACCGCCAAGGGGCCGCCAAATGGGTCGCTGGTTGGGCCGCCCAAGCGGCCGAGGGGTCGGGTCATTACAATATCACTTGGCTACCAGAATTCATAAACTCTACTACTTAGCCTGGAGGTCTAGAGTTCAAATCCTGGGGAAGGTAAAAATCCACTGGCTAGGGGTCGGAAGACCTTGTGAGTAACGACACACGCCCGAGGGTCGTCGGTCGACGACATAAGGGGTTGCCAGTTGGGCCACCATTGTGGCCTCCCAAGGGACCGCCAAGGGGCCGCCATTGTGGCCGCCCAAGAGGCCGAGGGGTCGGGTTGTTACAATAAAAAGATGTCTTTTTATTGTAACTACCCGACCCCTTGGCCTCTTGGGCGGCCCAAATTGGCGACCCCTTATGTCGTCGACCGACGACCCTCAGCCGTGTCGTTACTCACTAGGACTTCCCACCCCTAGCTAGTGGATTTTTACCTTCACCAGGATTCGAACTCTAGACCTCCAGGCTAATTACTAGAGTTTATGAATCCTGGTAGCCAAGTGAGGTCTAGAGTTTGAATCCTGGGGAAGACAAAAATCCACTGGCCAGGGGTGGGAAGTCCTAGTGAGTAACGGCACGGCCGAGGGTCGTCGGTCGACGACATAAGGGGTCGCTAATTTAGGCCGCCAGTTGGGTCGCTCAAGGGACCGCCAAGGGGCAGCCAAATGGGTCGCCAGTTGGGCTTAATAGAGGATTTTGACAAATTGAAAATTGAAAATACTAAGTTGAAAGAACAAATAGAAATTTTGAAAAATTCTGCATGTTTAAATTTTGCTATTTCAAATTTTAGAAATGATCAAGGGCTCAATTGGTATTATTGATTTCATAAGGGTCAAATCAGAAAAGTAACAAGAGAATATATACCAAGAAAATTTCTAATTAATATAATACGTAGGAACCTATATTTAGTTCTAAAATCAGTCTTAGATTAAATTTTCATGCATGTTTTAATTTTTATTTGCTTAAATATTTTCGTTGCATGATTAAAATTATCTAACTTTTTCAACTCCTTTCTATTAGAAATTAATTAGATCTTAATTTTTTTATAAAAAGTATTTTATTAATTAATTATAGGAAAAATTTTGAAATTTTTTGACTGCTACATTATTTTTGATGATTTTTTTAAAAAAAATCATATTTTTGAAATTAAAATTATTTTACAATGCTATTTTTGAAATTTTTATTTTCTGTGATAAAACATCATGTTCTCCTCTATTAAAAGATTTTTTTTTAAAAATTTGTCGACCATTATTTAATTTCCTAAGATTTTTTATCAAAATAGTAATTTTTAATTTTAAAATTTCAATACTTTCTAGTTTATATACTCAGAAAATTTTGTAAGATTTTTCGAATTCAAAATCTATTTTTGAATTTTTTATAAAAATATATCTCTCAGTACAAAATAGTTAATTACTGCTTATTTTAATATTGTTTATTCATACAAATTTTATTTGTTTAACCGTTCCAATAATTTTCTGAATTTTTCAATGATTAAAAATAATTTTAAAATTATTTTCTTAAAAACTGACTTTTAAGTCACAAAAAAATTAGATTTTCAAAAAATACTTTCTAGAATCTTTCTAAGTGTTAGTCGTTATTTGTGTAATCCTTAATATTTTTATTCCCTATTTTTATTATGATCAAAGGGGAAGAATTATAGCTTAAGTCTAAAGAGAGATACATCTTTACATATTAAAGGTACATCTTTACATATTAAATGTTGCAATTTTGCAAATTTATTAATTACATAGCAGGCTTATAAATTGCTTTATTCAATTCATCTCAATTTATTTCAGTTATTTTTTTATATCTATTTAACTCTAACTTTAACTTATGTTGATGTACATAAAAAATAAGGAGATTGTAAATACCTTGTGGTAGTTTCGATATGGTCAACCAAGTTAAGTTAGGTCATGTTGTGTTTGATGTCTTGTGTCTAAGTGTGCAGGAACTTAGGAGCACAAGAAGTCAAGCGGAAGAAACAACAAACGAGAAGGATGGCACAGGAAAGGAGCCGACAGGCTCGGTGTATCCGAGGGATGAGGAGATGCGGAAGAGTACACCGGTGACAAGAAGTGTTGGTGCGGTTAGCACTAACGGTCTAACTCAGGTTTTGATGAATGACAAATTGGATTAAGTTAGGTTTGTCGTTATCTAACACTCTGACTGAGTGTGTAGGCGAAGTCCAAGTGGGTCGACGGGCTGACCGGACGCTTGGCACGAAGTCCAAATGGGTCGACGGGCTGATCGGACATTTGACAAGAAGTCCAAGCGGGTCGACGGGCTGACCGGGCGCTTGGCACGAAGTCCAGCTAGGTCGGCGGGCTGACCGGATAGCTGGCGAGAAGTCTAGACGGGTCGAATGGCTGACCGGACGCCTGGCAGGTGAGTAAAGGTAAGTCACTGGAAGGGAGTGACTGTGAGGACATGTTCTCGGGAAGGGAACATTAGGCGTCGATCCGGCTTAGATCCATTTCAGATATCTGAGTCGAAATCGTGACTAGATTCTGGTTTCGAAAAGACGAAATCTAAGTCATACTCTTTACATTGAACTAATAAACTGTGCTAACACTTTGTTTTGTAGGAAATTCATTATATTTGCCTCGGACTAACTTTGTCTTGCAGGAGAAGGACTCTTTCTGGAGAAAGGTGGTTCAGGCACCCGGAAGGGATCCAGGTGCCCAGAGGCAAATATTATCCATTTCACGGCGTATACACGTGGAGCTCGCTGGTTAGGCCTGCCACGTCACACCAGGGCACCCAGAAGGGATCCGGGGCACCCCGAGCCTCATATAAAAGAAGGGTCAGGGGTGGAGCTTCAACAACAACGAAAATCTCTCAGACTGCTCTATTGTGCTCCTGCAACACCGCGAGGCCACTCCGACAAAGCGCTCTCTTCAATTTAATTCTTTTCATTTTGTCAGTATTTTCTTTTCTATCAATTCTTGTACTAAATTTGTAATTCCATTTTTTGAATTGATAGTGATTGCCCAACGAAAGTACTCAACGAGTACGGGCCTTGGAGTTGGAGTCAACATAGGCTTCGAACCAAGTAAAATTGGTTCTGTGTTAGCATTGTTTTACTTTTCCGCTGCGCTTACTCTCGACAAATTTTTATAATCGATATTCACCCCCCTCTATCGAACGATCACGATCCAACAAGTGGTATCAGAGCAGGTACCACTCTGATTTGGTGCAACTACCAATCAGACAAGGGGGTGATTTGTTTTTAAATTTTTTTATTTTCGGATTTCGATTTTTCGTAAAATTCCAAATTGGTATTATTAGCTTTTTAGAAATCTCCTTCTATCGTAATTAAATCTAAATTGGTGTAACACCAATTTAGTTATTTTTATTTAATTCTTCCCGCACTATTAATCCAATACCAAGTCTTGGAACCTCTCTATTTGTTTTTTTTTTGTGAAGATTAAAAATGTCACAGATCGAGGGCTTCAGCACAGTGTGACCTCCCCTTTTCAACAGGGATGATTTCCCGTACTGGAATAAACGAATGAAGGTGTACCTCAAGACGGACTTCGACCAATGGCTAATCGTCACAAAAACCTACAGACCTCCAGTCGACAACTCCGGGAATCCACTAGATCCGGAATAGTTGTAACGACCCAGCCCTTTGGCCTCTTGGGCAGCCCCTTATCTCGTCGGCCCATTTGGTGACCTCTAATGTAGTCGACCGATGACCCTTGGCCGTGTCGTGAGGGTCGCCCAAGAGGCCAAAGGGCCGGGTCGTTACAACAGTGGACTCCGGACATGAAGAAAAAGGCATCGACGAAGAACAAAGCAGTCAACACTTTGTAATGCGGACTAACAAGAGAAGAACTGAACCGGGTCGGACCGCATCAAAACGCTAAAGTGCTGTGGGATAATCTGATCGAGCTGCACGAAGGAACCAGTGATGCTAAGGTAACAAAAAGGGATTTATTATTAAATAAAATATTTAATATAAAAATGCAGGAAGGAGAAACAGCGAGTCAGCTACACGCAAGGATCAAGGATATCCTCAACGGGCTCCACACAATAGGCCACCAGATGGACAACAGAGACCTTATCAGGTATGCGTTAAACGCATTTCCATATAATAGTTTGTGGGCATCCATAGTGGACGCCTACAAAATTTTTAAGAATTTAACTAAGCTTAAATTAGATGAACTGTTTTGTGAATTGGAATTACATGAGCACACTAACACTGGGGCCAAGAAAGGAATTGCCTTATATGCAGGTTCCTCCAAGAAGAATAAGGCTGAACCTGAAGAAGACTCTGACCAGAACTCTGAAGATGAAGAACACCTGGTGAACCTGGTAAGGAAGATGTTCACCAGGAGGAAGAGAAGCTTCAGCAAGAAAGATCTACAAAAGATTAGTTCGCCAGCCGATTCGAGGAACGTGACATGCTTCGGATGCAACAAAAAAGGGCACTACAAAAACGAGTGCCCAAGACTGGAGATCGACAAACCGAAGGCGACCAAAAAGAAGGCCTTCAAAGCGACGTGGGATGACTCCTCCTCGGATGAATCGGAGGCAAAAGATCAGAAGCACCAGAGCCACCTCGCGCTGATGGCCCGCGAAGCAGAGTCGGAAGACGGGTCCAAACCCGAATCGAGCCACGAGTCCGTACTCGTTTCCGAAGGTTCTGAAGAGGTATTCCTAACCTTAAATCGAAAGTTTTTTAAAATTATTTCTTTCTTAAATAATAAGTTAAATTAGAAAATGAAAACAAATTGCTCCTCGAGGAAAATCAAATCCTCAAGGAACAAGTTGTAAATAATAAACCAACTCAAGATCTAACACTTGAGGAGGATAATTCATCATTAAAATTAGAAATCAGTAATTTAAAAAATATGTTAGAAAAATTTACTACCAGATCAAAAAATTTAGACTTAATCTTAAATAATCAAAAGGCATGTTACAATAAAATTGGACTCGGATATAAGTCGAACTCAAATAAAACCTTTAAATCATTAATAACCCAATACAAACCAACGAATAAAGCCTGGGTTCTGAAAACGTGTTTAACCACGCAAATAGGACCTAACCAATATTATATCCCTAAAGATAAAATATATTACGTAAAGTCAAATAAACCAAATCAAAATCCAGAATACAAACCTAAACAAAAAAATTTAAAATCTAAATATATTAGAACTCATCAAAATTTAAACTATCACCAAGTAAAGTATAATTATAAAAGAAATAGACATAAACCTAGAACTAAAAATTAAATCAACGGCCATTAATTCAGGGGGAGGCTAAAGAATAGCTGACACCTCCAAAACTAACCTACCCGACAGGGTAACCCTAACCAACCAACCCGACAGGGTAATTAGGACTAGTTAAAAAGGGTTCAAGTTTAACTTGAAAAATGGTACTGGTGAAGTTTTGGATGATAGTACGTTAGGGAAGCTTAGTCTATGCATGTCTAGGAAGATATGGCTTCGACCTGGTGCATTTGGCTAAGTGGAACTGACCGAAGCTATCCTTTATGGATCCTAACGAGTTAGACCATGGTTTTATACTAAGTCCAGTGGATAAGACTATTTGAAAAACCTCGAAGGCATGGTTACTCTAATGATGTCCAAGTGACTCACCATATCCCAGAAGTTTATCCAGAGAACGCCTATTTGTTGAACCCAAAGCTAAACCTGAATCTAACACAAGTTAAAAACAAACTCTAAAATTGAATCTAATTCATCTCACAAAATTATAGATTCCCTGATTGAAAACATAGATAAGGTGAGATGACTAAGGACCTAAATGAAATGAATTGAAATAAATTAAATTTAACTTAAATTAAATTAAATTAATTAATTAAATCACTTAAATTTTTTTAACTTAAAAATTATTTTAAAAATTAAACTTAATTTTTTTAACTTAAATTTATTTTAAAAATTAAACTTAAATTTTTTTAACTTAAAAATTATTTTAAAAATTAAACTTAATTTTTTTTTAACTTAAAAAAACTATTTTAAAAATTAAACATAATTTTTTTTTTAACTTAAAAATTTATTTTAAAAATTAAACTTAAATTTTTTTTAACTTAAAAAAAACTATTTTAAAAATTAAACTTAATTTTTTTTTAACTTAAAAAATTTATTTTAAAAATTAAACTTAAAATTTTTTTAACTTAAAAATTTATTTTAAAAATTAAACTTAAATTTTTTTTAACTTAAAAAAAAAAACTATTTTAAAAAATTAAACTTAAATTTTTTTTAACTTAAAAATTTGTTTTAAAAATTAAACTTAATTTTTTTTACTTAAAAAAACTATTTTAAAAATTAAACTTAAATTTTTTTTAACTTAAAAATTATTTTAAAAATTAAACTTAAATTTTTTTTAACTTCAAAATTATTTTAAAAATTAAACTTAAATTTTTTTAACTTAAAAAAACTATTTTAAAAATTAAACTTAATTTTTTTTTAACTTAAAAAATTTATTTGAAAAATTAAACCAAAATTTTTTTAACTTAAAATTATTTTAAAAATTAAACTTAATTTTTTAAAATTTATTTTAAAAATTAAACTAAAATTTTTTTTAACTAAAAAAAAATTCATTCTAATAAATCTTATTCAACTTACTCTCATCAAATCTAAAGAATGACCATAGGTCCAAAATTTAGACTAACCCCAACTCCTACTTATTATAGGAAACTAAGTGGATTTTGGACAGTGGTTGCTCTAAACATATGACTGGAGATCACACAAAATTCACTCAACTCACCTACAAAAGCCTAGGAACAGTTGCCTTTGGAAACAACGACAAATTCAAGGTAATTGGTATAGGTAATATCGAACTACAAATTGACTTTATTATTACAAATGTTTTACTTGTTGAAAATTTCAAATATAATCTTTTAAGTATCAGTCAATTGTGTGATACTAGGTATAAGGTTAGGTTTTTATCTACAAAATGCTTAATCAAACACCTAGAAAACCCTCACATAAGCCTAAAAGGATTTAGAAAAGACAACATCTATGCAATCAACTTAACCACTTCTTCAACTAAGTGTTACTTAACACAAAAAGAAGAAACCTGGTTATGGCATAGAAGAATGTCACACACGAATTTTAGAAATATAAGCAGACTAAATGGATTAGTTAGAGGTCTACCAAAATTACCTAACTTAGATTCAACCATATGTAATTCCTGTCAACAAGGTAAACAAACAAAATCTACCCACAAATCAACTAATCAAATACAAACCAATTCAACATTGGAACTTTTACACTTAGATCTATTTGACTCCCATGGAGTCAAATCAATAAATGGAAGTATATACTGTCTAGTAATAATAAATGACTATTCTAGGTTCACTTGGGTAAAATTCTTAAAAAATAAAGATGAAACCTTTGAAATGTTTACAAATTTCTGTAAACAAATTGAGAATGAAAAAGATATCAAAATTAAAAGACTTAAAAGCGACAATGGGGGAGAATTTAAAAATCACAATTTTAGTAAATTTTGTCTTGAAAACGGATATCATCACGAATTTTCATGTCCAAAAACCCTCCAACAAAATGGAATAGTAGAAAGAAAAAATAGAACTTTACTTGAAGCTTCCAGAATGATGCTAAATGAATATAATCTACCTAAGTACTTTTGAGCAGAAGCTATTAGTACAGCCTGCTATGTACAAAATAGAACAGCACTAAATAAATCGCACAACAAAACCCCTTTTGAAATTTACTATAACAAACAACCCAATATAAAATACTTTAGAGTATTTGAGTGTCCAGTCTTCATCCTAAACACAAGAGAACATTTAGGAAAATTCACCTCTAAAATAGAAAATGGAATTTTTGTAGGTTACTCCCTAAATAGTAGGGGCTATAGAGTTTATAATAAGGTTACCTTAAGGATTAAAGAGACTACCAATGTGAAATTTGAAGAATCCAACGAAAACCTAAGACAAACTCAACCAATTGAATTTATTAAAGAAAACAATTCTGAAGGAACCAACCAACCCCTAAATCATGAAGAAGAAGATGAACCTCAAGAGAATCAACATCCTAGAACTATAAGAGTCAACCCTAACCATCCAATTGATCAAATAATTGGTGACCCAAACCTAAGGGTTCAAACTAGGTCATCCTTTAGAAATCTAAGCCAAATATCATTAATCTCAAAAATTGAACCCAAAACCATAGCTGAATCTCTACTTGACCCAGATTGGGTCATAGTTATGCAAGAAGAACTAGCTCAATTTGAGCATAATGAAGTTTGGGACTTAGTACCACCACCCAAAAATAAGAAAGTAATAGAAACAAAATGGGTATTTAGAAACAAACTAAGTGAAACTGGGGAAATTACTAGAAATAAAGCCAGACTAGTTGCTAAAGGGTTTAGTCAAGTAGAAGGACTTGACTATGATGAAACTTATGCCTCGGTAGCCAGATTAGAGTCCATTAGAATGTTACTTAGCTATGCAGCCCACAAAGGGTTCAGATTATATCAGATGGATGTTAAATCTGCATTCCTAAATGGACTAATAAAAGAAGAAGTCTACATAGGACAACCACCTGAGTTTGAAAATCTAGAACACCCTGACTATGTCTACAAATTAAAAAAGGCTTTATATGGACTTAAACAGGCACCTAGAGCATGGTATGAAAGACTAACTTCTTACCTAATCTCTAAAGGGTTCAACCAAGGTCAAATTGACCCTACCTTATTTGTCAAGTTAATAAAAGAAGATATTTTTATAGCTCAAATCTACGTAGAAGATATAATCTTTGGTTCAACAAATTCAGAATTTTTAGATGAATTTACAAGCCTAATGGAACACGAGTTTGAAATGAGCCTAGTAGGTAAATTAACCTATTTTTTAGGGTTAAATGAATGAAGGAAATTACATTTTTCAACAAAAATACACTAAGGAATTACTTAAGAGATTTGGAATGGAAAATACTAAAGAGATAAAAACACCTATGGCAGTGAACACAATCTTAGATGATGACCCCAATGGAAAACCAGTGGATTTAAAATACTATAGGAGTGTCATAGGTAGTCTACTGTACTTAACTGCAAGTCGACCAGATATTTTATTTGCAATTAGTATGTGTGCTAAATACCAAATATGTGCTAAAGAATCTCATTTGACTCAAGTCAAAAGAATCTTTAGATACCTTAAAGGAACAACAAATGTAGGAATTTGGTATCCCAAAACTAATAACTTTGAATTACTATGATATTCTGACTCTGATTACGCCGGGTGCAAATTAGACCGCAAAAGTACAAGTGGTGGGTGTCAACTACTGGGTCCATCACTTGCCAGCTGGTTTAGTAGAAAGCAACACTATATTGCTCTATCCACAACCGAGTTAGAATATATAGCTATAGGAGAATGCATTGCACAATTATTATGGATGATGCACATCCTAAAAGATTTTAACTTAAACCTTACAAATGTAAAAGTTTTAATTGATAATATTAGTTCAATTAATCTAACAAAAAATCCAGTGCATCATTCCCGAACTAAACACATTGAAATTAGGCATCACTTTATCAGGGATCATGTCACTAAAGGTGACATTGAACTCAAATACATTGAGTCCAAGTCAAATTTAGCAGACATATTCACAAAACCACTCCCTGAAAGTGAATTTAGCAATCTACGTAGAAAATTAGGGATGTGTTTAATAGATTAGGATTTTCAAAATTCAAAACTATTTTCAAAAAATGATTGTTTTAAATCCCAGGTTAAAACTATTTTATTCTTTCAAAACTTTCCTATTTTTAGAAGTTCAAAAAGATTTTTAGCCTTAGACTAAGTCAATCCCTTAGAAATCATGTGCCCCTAGGATTAGCATTTGAGCATCTCACCAACACCCTAGTTTTACCTTGCTTGTGACTGACGAATATAGAAAGGGGTGAGATGCATAGGCCAGTTGCCTGGACTTAAGATGCTTATGTTAGTGCATCAATATAAGTCTGGGTGTTAAATACCAAACATATATTAATCAAGTTAAGTTATTTAGTTCATTCAAACACTAACTGATTACAATGCACTTAACTTGACTAACCAAGTGAAAGTTGTTATCTTCTGATAGTCAATAAGTACCTAATTGGTTAGACAGCTATATTAAATGTCAGGTGTAACAACCCAAATTTCCTCATTTCAAGTCCTAATAGTAATTATAAATATTTATAAATGCTTTAGAAATATTCTAGAGATTTTTAGAATTTTTTAGAGTATTTTTATGTAATTTTCGGAGTTCGTTTGGTATTTTTATCAAGAGAAACAAAGTTGAGGCAAAAAGAGGTTGGGCCGAGGTTCGAACCGGAGACCCCTAGTTAAGCAAAGTCTTAAGTTGTTTCGGATGACCAGAAACCCAGCAGGGTCGTACTAATCAAATAAAGGGCGAAAGAAATTTAAGCAGTAGTAGATAACGGAAAAACCTAAGTATAAGAGGGATAAGTTAAGAGAGGAGTTGAGGTTTTATTTTCGCTTACCTAAACTTCTCCTTCTCCCGACTACATGCGCGTTGTTCCCTACTTGGGCGGAAACGAAGAAGGAAGCTAGGGCTTCATCTCCGGCGGCCGGCCAAGGACCAATCCAAAGGTTTCTTCACATCCTCACGATCCTCTCAGTGAGGAGAATGCGTAGACGCGAGGAGCCGCCAGAAATTTCGAGCTATCCGAAACCCTAGAAGCTGATTTCGGTTGTAGGTTCAAGAACAAAGGTAAGTGCTTCTCACCTGTAGTAGGAGTAGCTCTTGGAGTCTTGTTTCTTTTCGAAGCATGATATAAGGAACGACGCTTTTGAGCTTGCTGCCATGAATCTCAAAGAAAGAAAATGAATGGTATAGGCTAAGCATGTGGGTTGTTTTTCTTCAGGCCTTGTAATTAGAAATGGTTGTTTTTCTTCAGATCTTTCTGTTTGTGATCTTAATGGGCATGATCGGTTCATATGGAGCTTTACAGGTTTTGGATTTTTGTTGCTAGGCAATGAACAAGAAATGGTTTAGTTTTCTTGAGCATGTAGGTTTGGTTTCATGGTTACTGCAATGAACGGCTATGTGTAGCATTTCGGTCTACTTTGTTTTCCTTGCCGTGGCACTGAGCATGAAGAACGGTTATGTTCTTTTTTGTTCCAGTAGCAATTTCTTTACTAGTTGCATTGTGTATAAACTGCTATATATTTTGTGAGTATGCAGTGGGTTTTGCCTTGGTTTTGGGTGCATGTATCATGAACAGATAGCTTTAGTTCTTGGTTTTTAAAGTATAAAACTTAACATTCTGCAGATTTAGTTTCGTGTTGAGTTATTGAGCATGAATAGATTGTATAATTGAGTAATTATAAGTAAGAAAAAACCAATGACTTAGTTAAATCCCAAATTTCAGAAATTGGGATCAAACGTACACCAAGTATTTGAAGAAATGCCGAGGCATTCCATTGTGGGAGTATTTAAAGATAATATGTAATTTATTTGAAAAGGCTAGTACCCGACTTCCGAGGTTGTCGTTAAATAAATCCAGGTGACCAATTTCGAGGTCTTGGCCCTGGTAAGACCAAGGTCTTTACTCTCATAGGACTGGTGGCTCGCTACCTCAGTTTCTATTAGGGAGCACGTAATGGTACTATGTCTGGGCCCAAGAGATTATTACTATTTTGAAGTATAAGAGTATAAGTTTTGGGAACAAATGGAATAAGCTTCACATAGGTTTAAAAATTAGCAAGTTTAGCTCTTTTATCCTAGCATGGTGTTTAGATTCTTCTTACTGTTATTTGCAAGCATGAGCAGCCTTACATGTTTAACATTTCAGTCTGTTTTGATTCCTTTGCTATTAGATGAGCATGAGTAGTTTCTTTTAAAGCATTCAGTTCCTAGATTCCTTCTTATACATATACATATCCGAGTTTTATGAGTTAGATAGCGCTTACTAAGCATTCACTTATAGTTGCATTTCCTCTTACTGCAGATAAAGGAAAAGGAAAGATATAGTGAAGGAAGGCGACAAGGAGGTGTGGGATGGATGTGTGATGTATGGACTATGGAAGCCTTGGGATCTTGCTAAAGAATTTATTAAGATTTGGTATTTAGACTGGTTGTGAAATTTAGGTGGATTAAGTCTCTCTTGCATTGTTGGAACTATTCTTTCGTATTGTTGGTTTGTCCATGGGATGTTTTTATGTTTTAGAATTCTTCCATTTAAATTGCTATGCACATTAGTCTCATTATTTGAGTTTTATCACTGTCGCATGCATGTGCAGATTGATATATTTTAGTTGAGAACAAATGCTTGAGTAGAATTTGAGATGAGTTATTTATGTTTTCATCTGCCACTAAATTGCATGTTTTCGAGTTTTCATAGAGTACTAAGTGTTACTATCAACATGTGAGCAAGATTAGCTAAGTAAAGTTTATAGTTAAGTAACGCCCCACTCCCACAGACTAGCTAAGGGGAGGGTAGGGTCGTTGCATCAGGTTTAGGGAGAGTATTAAATCAACCTACTTTCACACTTAGCACCAAAATTATTTTTCTCCACCTTAAAAATAATGTCTTTTCTAAAATTTTTTTAATCAGTTTCGAGATTGAATTTCGATTTTGAAATTTGAAGTTTTTACAAACTTAGTACTGAAAAATCTTAATCAGTTTTGAAAAGTAGTTTTTTCAAACTTAGTTTTGAAATTTTTGATTTTGAAAACTTATGTTTGAAACTTTTTTTATCTATTTTAGAAAACTAGCTTTTATAAACTAAGTTTTTAAATTGGATTTTATAAACTAAGGTTTTGAAAACTGATTCTTTTACAAACTTATTTTGAAAATTTTTAATTAGTTTTGAAAAAGTAGATTTTTTTCAAACTTAGCTTTGAAATTTTGATTTTAAAAACTCATGTTTGTAAAGCATTCCAAGTTGAAACTTATTTTGAAAATTAGCTTTCTCTTTGAGTTTGCAAATTTCATCTAATTTTGCAAAAATTATCTTTAAAAATTACTCAAAAAATACTAAGTTATGTTGCTAAATTTTTCTAAACTTAGTTATGTTACAAAAGTCAAATTGCTATATGGTGAAATTTAAACTCCCCCAAGTTACCTTGACAACATTTCTTACAACTTTTACTCTGTTTAAATTCTGTATTGCTTAACTTATGTCCTTATTTGATGAATGCCAAAGGGGGAGGGATAGGTGGTTAAGTTAGAAAAACAAAATGTCAAATTTAAAAACAACTAACTTAAACCTTAAAAATCATGCTTAGTTTTTGCATATCTTTTCACTAACTTAACCAGGTTGTCATTCCATCAAAAAGGGGGAGATTGTTGGTGCGGTTAGCACTAATGGTCTAACTCAGGTTTTGATGAATAACAAATTGGGTTAAGTTAGGTTTCTCATTATCTAACACTCTGACCGAGTGGGCAGGCGAAGTCCAAGCGGGTCGAAGGGCTGACCGGACGCTTGGCACGAAGTCCAAATGGGTCGATAGGTTGACCGGACATTTGGCACGAAGTCCAAGCGGGTCGACGGGCTGACCGGACACTTCGCACGAAGTCCAGCTAGGTCGACGGGCTGACCGGATAGCTGGCGAGAAGTCCAGACGGGTCGAAGGGTTGACCGGACATCTGGCAGGTGAGTAAAGGAAAGTCACTGGAAGGAGTGACTTTGAGGACGCATTCCCGGGAAGGGAACATTAGGTTTCGATCCAGCTTAGATCCATTTCGGATATTTGAGTCGAGATCATGACTAGATTCTGGTCTCGGAAAGATGGAATCTAAGTCATACTCTTTACGTTGAACTAATAAACTGTGCTAACACTTTGTTTTACAGGAAATTCATTATATTTGCCTCAGACTAACCTTGTCTTGCAGGAGAAGGACTCTTTCTGGAGAAAGGTGGTCCAGGTGCCTGGAAGGGAGGTCCGGGCGACCGGAGGCAAATATTATCCATTTCGCGGCGTATACACGTGGAGCTCACTGGTTGGGCCTGGCACATCACACCAGGGCGCCCGGAAGGGATCCGGGGCGCCCCGAGCCTCATATAAAGGAAGGGTCAGGGGTGGAGCTTCAATAACAATGAAAATCTCTCAGACTGCTCTACTGTGCTCCTGCAATGCCGCGAGGCCACTCTGACAAAGTGCTCTCTTCAATTTAATTCTTTTCATTTTATCGGTATTTTCTTTTCTATCAATTCTTGTACTAAATTTGTAATTCCATTTTTCGAATTGATAGTGATTGCCCAACGAAAGTACTCAACGAGTACGGGCCTTGGAGAAGGAGTCAACACAAGCTCCGAACTAAGTAAAATTGGCTCTGTGTTAGCATTGTTTTACTTTTCCGCTGCACTTACTCTTGACAAATTTTTATAATCGATATTCACCCCTCCCCCTCTATCGAACGATCACGATCCAACAAGAAGGACATGCATGATATTTGAGAAACAAGAAGTTTGGAAGCAAGCTTGCTTGAGGAGAAGATTGGAGTTGGGTTAGGGTGAGCTAACTCCGGATAATCAGAGCATCACCCACGGGAAGAATACCCGTTGAAGGCTGATCTGCCTTGTGGAAGGGCCTTCCATGGCCTATGGGAGGCGCCTTCCGTGGCTTATAGAAGGCGCCTTCAAGCCTATGGAAGGTGTCTTCACTAGCCGAAGATAAAGTTTTATCTTCGGCGGATAAAACCTATCCTATTCTAGGCACCGTTGACCACTTTGAAGGCACCTTCAAATTACGGATAACATTTTCAGGAGCTACAAAAAGACCCCTGGACCTAGGAATTAGATAACAACTTCTGTATTCAATTCCTAGATAATCTTGAGCTTTTTAAAAAGTATAAAAGGCTTCTCTGCCTTTAACAAAGGAGATATTTTTAGTGGAGCATTGCAACTGTCTTAGATTAACAACCACTTAAGTTGTAACTAAGTAAAAAATCCAGCCTTACTTATAGTTTTTTTAGGTTGTTATTGATTTTGTGTTAATTATTTTGGTAAATTAATTATGTTTACTAATCAATGTCCAAAGAACAAGAAAGAGGTTGTTTGATTTCTTATAGGCAATTCACCCCCCCTCTTACTGGCTGCATAAGGACCTACACCTCCCACACACCCATGTTAATACAGAAAGGTTGTAAAATATCAAAAAATAGGCGAAATGATAAGAGAATTTTCTAGAATTTTTAGAAATTTTTTGAGAATTTTTCGGAGCTCGTATGGACAAGTTAACGGGGATAAAAATGGGGCCCGGAAAAGACTATTTAGGTTACACCGTTTTAGCGAGGAAATATGGATTTTCTTTATTTTATTTTTTTTCTTTTTATTGTCTATTTCTTCATTTTTCCGCCATTTTCCTTTCCTCGCGTGCCCGACGCCATTCCCCACCACTAGCTCCTCCGATTTACCCTAACCGCTGAGGCGGTTTCCTCTCCTCTTTCTTCTCTCCTCTTCCTCCATCCCGAGTTTCCCCAGTCGATTCTTCTCGGATGCCCTCTATCCTAGATTTGGGCCACAGCCGCCGTCACTTTGCCCTAGCCGACGCCACTTCTGCTCAACCCTAGCGTAGACGCATCACTGTTGGTGTTTGTTTCCGGCCAGGAGAAAGGTGTCAGTGGCCTAGTTTTGGTTTCACAGCCGCTGTTGCATCCCTGGACAGTGCCGACGACTACTGGCTTTCCGATCCGAGGTGCCACCTCTACGAGAATTGGGCGTCATCCAGGAGTAAAGGTTCGTGCCCTAGTTTTTCTTCACTGTGGACCCATCTTTGTTGTTGTCGCGCCATAGGTTTTTCCCCTTGCAGGTGAGTGAGGTGAGCAGCTTACCTTTGTTGTTTCTTTGTATTTGATCACTGGTTGGAAGCGGAAACAACTCACAGATATGTTTGATTGATTTCTAGGTTTGGTATCAACGGGATTAAGCTGTTGTTGGAGCTGAGGAATCTGATCATTATTCATACACTTAGGTGAGCATGTTTAGTGACTTTTGTTGGGTTCCTATAGAGGATGTTCCATGCTGTACAAATTTTGTATAGGGTATTAGGTTAGATCTGGGTTGATCTAATTGGAAATCTTCATCGGAACTAGGATTTGAATTGGTTATTAGGATGATACATTGATGGCGGATCCTTAATTTTTATTTCGTATCCTGTTCTTGTAGGACTCGTGCAGAATGAGATTTAGTTATGTATAACATATGTAATGGATAAATTACATATGTGATGTAGGATAGTGATTGGGGGATTTTGTTTGGCTAATTAATTTATACATGATTAGCTAAATCTGTATATCGTATGTTATAGGATTGTGATTCTGGACGGGCATCTCAAGATCAGATTGATTCGATTCGATCTATTGGAGGCGGGTACTTTTGACTTTATGTCTTTGATATGCATAGTAGTGAATTTAACAAATAGCAATAATTATGTTTCTTGTTTGCTTCGGTTAGTCACTACCCGATACGTATTACATGCTTGGTTGATTGCTTGTTTTGCATCTCATGTTATTTCTTACCTGATTATACATGCTTATAGGGGTAGTGATATAACCATACTTCACCATGTTCAGGACCTAGGTGTGATACCTTATCTGATCTGTGTACCCTTGATATGATTTATTGACTATGGTGCACATCATATATGTATATAGATTGGTTCAGTATATTACCATGCTTAGTTTCATGCAGCATTCGCATGATTGCATGCTGTGTGATAGATTGCTCCATTATTGTCGAGCACATCGCCAGTTTCATCACTGTTCAGTGCTCCGTTGTGACGCTCATGGGTAGCATGACGCAGCATGGTAGCACGTCAGTTTGCTCTGTTCGGTGCTCCGTTGGTCCGCTCATGGGTAGTGTGACACGGCGTGGTAGCACGTCAGGGATCCCTCCCCGTCATGGTATACCGGAAGATGAGAGCATTGCGCTCCCCCATTTATGATTTGGGGTAGGAGTATGTGTGTACTCCGACAGCATCCCGTCCACTCGGTCACTCATCAGGAGTAGTTATGCAGAGTGTACGATTGTCACAACCCTACCCACTCGGTTCCACCATTGTGTGTGAGATGACTGACTGGCATCAGGGGTGACCATGACTGCATTGGCATCATACGCATTGATACATTTATTTCTTGTGATTGTGTTTGCTGCATTTATTTGCTGCATATTGGTTGGATGCCCATGCTTGACATGCATGCAGGATTTCTATACCTCTTGGACTGTTTATCCTTGTACCAGGTCCTGGTTAGTACAGTATTCTCCTGGTTATTTCAGTTTGCATTTACCTTCATTACGTCAGGAGACTGTACGCATGATTAGTGTTAGTTGTTATTTCCTTACTATGTATATCAGTTGTACCTGCTGAGTGTTGGACTCACACCCTCCTCCGTTGTTATTTTCAGGCTGATGCTGTCCAAAGAGAGTTCCAGTCGCTAGTTCCCTGCAGTCCACGAGGATGTTTAATTATCTTTTGGTGTTTTATTTTGATACACTTGGATCATATATGGACATTGTCGATGAGTTTTTATTTGGATTTGTTTTACTACATACCTGCCTAGACGGAAGAAGAGGTAAGTGGATCTTATCGTCGGATTTGTGCTTTATGGGTGTAGTGGAGTAGGGTTGTTTTCCGAGTCATCGTACTACTGTTCAGTTTGATTGCTTATTAAACTGCGTGGATGTCTATGTGTTGTGGTTTGTTTATTATTGTTATTATTCCAGCCGCATGTGGCTGAGGTATATGGTGATGTAGTAAGTTTCAGATTGTCCGCTGTACAGGGGAGATGCTGCCGAAATTTCTTCGGACAGGGACTCCTCCGGGGTGTGACAATTTATTTGGTATCAGAGCACAAGTTTTACGATCTTTGTTTTCGTATTTTGGATATTTGGGACAACCTGATACCAATTTATTTGGTATCAGAGCGCCAAGTTGGCGATACTTATTTTGATTTTCGTGTTACGGATTTCGAGATTTAATTGATACCAATTTATTGGTATCAGAGCGGGTTATGATACCTGCTTATGGTGTTCTGGATTTTTGGAGTTAGCCGAGTTTACTAGTAAACTTGGGTATCTATTTCGGATTAGCACGGAATTCCATTATGTTATGTTTTGGACTTCCGTTACGGATTTATGTGGATTTCCGATGATTTTCTCGTTCAGAATTTTGAGGTCAAATTGGGGACTGGACAGCGATGGAACATCTCCAAACGGCAAATAGGTATGATGTTTATTTTATAATTTTTATACTTGTAGTAATATCTGTTATATAACTTAACAGATATGAGGAGATCTACACGTATAGCTGCGAGACGTGGTACTGGACGACCACGTACTAGGCCCTTGGGATCTCTGGATTTGCCAGAGATGCCTACCAGTGTTGAGCCTATCAGTCAGGGACAGACTCAGGATACTGCGGGCGCGTCTGGCTCTCAGACCCCGATGGATCCTATAGAGGTACCTACCTCGGCTGTGCCGAGTGTGCCTATCCCTACTGTATTTCCGACACCACCAGGGGTACCATTGGCATTCCCGACATCTGCTACAGCGCAGCCTATGACGTACTCGGCACCACCGCCACTGGACCTACTATGTACTCGACACCAGTGGCACCTATGCCCCCAGTACCTACTGTATACCCCGCAGCACCTGCACCAGCGATACCAGTTCCTCCACATCCGGTACCACATGGTTATTTTGCATGAATGAAAGAAGCGACCTGTAGAACCCAACTTGATATCTAACCAACTGAGCAACTTAAAGCCTCATCCAAGTTGTGTGAATTTGATTTGATATGCACATCAGAGAGGACCTTGTTTTAACATATCTGACGTGGTTGATCTTACAACCTGATAATTTCATTCCTTTGCTTCCCTATACTTATCTACCTCCAAAAATGTGAAATTAGTTTTCAAAACTTGGTTAGAACATCGTGCATTTATGCGGGAGATTGGTAGATGGTAATATCACAGTAACTGACCGTCTCTCTACCCTCCGGTGACACCATGGACGTCACCCAAGAGGTCAGAGGTTGCCCGTTATATTTTTGCAACCTAATACTTACGGTGGATCTTTTAGTATTGGAAATGGTCGATTTTGATATTATACTTGGCATGGACTGTTTGTCAGCATATCATGCCACAGTTGATTGTCAGACGAGGGTGGTCACATTCCGGCCTCTGAACCAACCCTCGTGGGATTTCACTGGCATTAGAGACGATGGCATATCGATCATTTCGGCGATTCAGGCTCAGAAGCTGCTGTCACATGGCTGTCAGGGTTTTCTGTTATCTTTGATTAGTACTGAGGACAGCAGTAGTTTGCAGCTCTCTGATGTTCCGGTGGTCCAAGAGTACCCAGATGTTTTCCCAGAGGAGCTACCAGGTTTGCCTCCTAGAAGGCAAGTGGAGTTCGCTATTGAGCTGATTCCGGGGACCACACCGGCATCGAAAGCTCCTTATCGTATGGCACCAAAAGAGTTGAACGAGCTGAAGGTTCAACTCCAGGAGCTTCTGGATAGGGGATTTATTCGCCCTAGTGTTTCTCCATGGGGTTCTCCGGTATTATTTGTCAAGAAAAAGGATGGCACTATGAGGCTATGTATTGACTATAGACAGCTGAATGCAGTGACCGTCAGAAATAAATATCCTTTACCACGGATCGAGGATTTGTTTGATCAGCTCAGAGGTACATCAGTGTATTCTAAGATTGATCTGCGGTCTGGATATCATCAGCTGAGAGTACGAGATTCTGATATCCAGAAGACAGCTTTCCGTACCAGGTACGGTCATTATGAGTTTTTGGTAATGCCATTTGGGCTTACCAACGCTTCAGCGGTATTTATGGACTTGATGAACCGCGTCGTCCTGGAGTATCTGGATTAGTTTGTTATCGTTTTCATTGATGACATATTGGTCTACTTGTATTCCGAGGAGGAGCATGCATAGCATCTTCGTATAGTCTTGGAGACTCTTCGATGACATTAGCTGTACGCGAAGTTCAGTAAGTGTGCATTCTAGTTATCCTCAGTCGGTTTTCTAGGACATGTGGTCTCGAGCAAAGGTATTTCAATAGACCCCCAAAAGATCGAGGCTGTCACCAGCTGGGATCAGCCGAAGTCAATGCAGGAGATCCGCGGTTTTTTGGGACTGGTCGGATATTACCGATGTTTTGTCGAGGGTTTCTCATGTATTGCTATGCCGCTGACACGTCTTACTAGGAAAGGCGTTAAGTTCACGTGGTCCGAGGATTGCGAGACCATCTTTCAGGAGCTGAAGCGGAGATCAGTGTCGGCTCCAGTTTTGGTTTTACCTTCCGGAGAGGATGGATTTGTACTCTACACTGACGCGTCTCTTCAGGGTTTGGGCACTGTTCTGATGCAGCACGGTAGGGTGGTCTCCTATGCTTCTCGACAGTTGAAGGAGCATGAGAAGAACTACCCAGTTCATGATCTGGAGCTAGCTGCCATCATCTTTGCTCAGATGCTTTGGCGGCATCATTTGTACGGCATTACATTTGAGATTCTCACTGATCATAAGAGTCTCAAATATATTTTTACTCAGAAGGAGCTTAATCTCTGACAGAGGAGATGGATGGAGTTACTGAAGGATTACGATTGTACCATTAGCTACCACCCGGGGAAAGCTAATGTGGTTGCAGATGCACTCAGCAGGAAGTCCAGAGGAACTTTAGCTTGCCACCGAGTTTTAGTTACAGACTTGGTTCAGGGTTTCTCCGAGTTAGACCTTGAGGAGCAGGGACATACAGAGCAGGGTATTCTTGTTACCCTGGTTGCTCAGTCATCGATCAGGATGAGGATCCAAGAGGCCCAGGCTAGTGATCAGCATTTGCAGTTTATTGGTAGCCAGATAGCTTCCGGGCAGCAGACCGAGTTCACACGAGACGATGAGGGTATTATATACTTCCGAGGCAATACTTCCGAGGCAATACTTCCAGGTATTATGGACTTTGTGGTGGGTTTGCCTAGGACACAACGAGGCCATGACGCGATTTGGATAATCGTTGATCGATTAACCAGATCTGCACACATCTTAGCGATCTGGAGGACTGATCCCCTAGATCGATTGGCAAATCTGTATTGCCGGGAGATCATCAGGCTATATGGTGTCCCTTTGACTATCATTTCGAATAGAGACCCCCGGTTCACGTCTCGTTTCTGGCAGAGTCTGCAGCATGCCTTGGGCACTCAGCTCCGATTTAGTACTGTTGGGTTTTTTTCGGGCCGCGAAAATCGCTTTTCGTGTCGCGGAAACCCCGAATCACCCAAAGCCGTAGATCCGTGCAAAGAAAAACCGAACGAAAATACGAGTACGAGTTTCAAAGACTCTAGATCTACACTAGATGAGAGTTATACCTTCGAAGCGTGCCCTTTCGCGTTCCCGCTCGTCCAAGGAATTGCCGGATTTCTAGAGTATCAAAATAGATACTCCTCTAGAAGTATCCACACAAACATGTAGATGGAGAAAACACACAAAAAGTGTGCTAGCACCTTGTGTGGTCACGGCAAGAGGAGGAGAGGGAGAGAGCTCTCTTGAGGAGGAAGAAGAAGAAGTAATGCCTTGATTGAAAATCAAATTTCATTCACCACTTTTGTGTGGCCGGCCACTCCATGGAGTGTAACTCCCATTCCACATTAATCACAATTAATGTGAAGACATTAAGAGGTGTTGTGTAACTCCTATGATGTGGCACATCATGAAGATGTGGACCATTACCATTGGTCCACATCTTGCCACCTCACAATGATGTGGCAAATGAGTAACCTCCACTCATTTAATGTGGCCAACCCACATTAAATGCAATGGAGGCTTGTAACCTCCATGAGGTGGCAAAGCAAGATGATGTGGAGCAACACTATTGGTCTACATCTTGCCACCTCACTCATGATGTGGTAAAGAGTCAAGTCAAACTTGACTCTTCCTCTTCCTCTCTAGTCAAGTCAAACTTGACTCAATCTCTCTCATGGTTGATCTTATCTAACCATTTGATTCAATCCAACTTAATATAATGAAACCAATTCATTAAATTAAATTGATCTAATGAGTCATAATCTAAATTAGACTCATTAAATACATGAATCAACTTGAGTCTAACTCAATTAGCCCAATTTGGATTACTCTTAATCCAATTTGATTCATCAAATGAATCTAATCCTCTTGATTCATCGTATGAACCAAATCTCCATCTAATTGTCCTTAGTGTGTGACCCTATAGGTTCTTGTAACGTTGGCAATGCCCCTAAACTCATTTAGGAGCATAAGTAATGAGCGGTATCTAGCAACACATCATTACTACCCAAGTTACAAGAATGTTGAGATCCAACATCACCTTGTGACTACTAATTGTGACTCCTCACAATATGTGACATTGTCCTTCTATCCTAGACATCTAGATTGATCAATGTGAGGCATAGACCGTGTCATCCTCTAATCAATCTAAATCTTGAACTCCAAGTAGACTCACTCAATCAAATGAGCTCAACATCTCATGTTGACTCACTTGGGCATGGCCATGCACTTCGTGGTCTAACTCTATCAAGAATATTGATGTCACTCCCGTCATATGGGAGGGATAGATCCCATCTACATCACTCACATCCCTCTGCATAATTTGTTACATACCCAGTAATCGCCTTTATAGTCCACCCTGTTACGGGTGACGTTTGACGAAACCAAAGTACATAACTCCTTATGTAGGGATCCATGGTGACTTCAGGTCAAAGGACTAATAGTCATACTAATAGCCACATGAGAAAGTATATGACACTCATATAACGATCCATGATACTTTCTCATGGCGGGTCATTCAGTATACATTCTCTAATGCATACCCATGTGTCAGCTTGATATCTATCCATGACTTGTGAGATCAAGTCATCGAGCTGACCTACATGCTAGTCTTATTGTATTAACATTGTCCCTGAATGTTAATACTCGACTAGGAATGATTTAGAGTAGTGTTCCCTATATCATCTCACTATCGATTCAACCAATCGATTGATATAGGTAAGAACCTTCTACTCAAGGACGTTACTATACTTATTTTATCTGGCACTAATATAAATAAGCATAATAACCAAAAACCAAATGCCTTAATATATATACAAGAATATGATATATATGAGTTCATACAATCATCAAATGATTGGCTCTAGGGCTCTGACTAACAAGTACAGCTTTCCATCCGTAGACAGATGGACAGTCAGAGCGGACTATTTTGACTCTAGAGGACTTGCTGAGATTGTGTGTATTAGATTTTGGAGGCAGTTGGGAGGACCATTTGCCATTGGTAGAGTTCGCTTACAACAACAGCTTTCATTCAGCTATCCAGATGGCACTGTTTGAAGCGTTGTATGGTAGGCCTTGTCGGACACCCACCCTCTGGGATGAGATTGGAGAGGCCCAGCTGTTGGGACCTCATAGAGTTCAGCAGGAGGTAGAGTTGGTCCGTATTATCAGACGAAGGATGTCAGAGGCGCAAGACCGCCAGAAGAGTTATGCTGATCGGAGACGCAGACCTTTGGAGTTCTCTATTGGTGATCATGTTTTTCTGTTTCACCCACGAAAGGGGGTGAAGAGATTTTTCCTCAAAGGTAAGCTAGCTCCGCGGTACATTGGCCCTTTCCAGATCCTGGAGAGGATTGGAGCAGTAGCTTACCGGCTAGCACTACCACCATCCCTAGCAGGCGTCCACGATGTATTCCATGTATCTATACTGAGGAGATACGTACCTGACCCGATGTATGTGCTGACAGATGTCTCAGTTCCAGTTCAGCCTGACGTCACTTATGAGGAGGTTTCGGTACGGATTCTGGACCGGAAGGAGCGTCAGTTGCGGAACAAGACTATCCGACTGGTTAAAGTAGGATGGCTGCATCATTCGGATAAGGAGGCTACTTGAGAGCTCGAGGATACTATCCGAGCTCGATACCCCCATCTTTTCACTAGAGGTATGTGATTTAATTTACCGTTCAACATTTATACTTTATATCTGTTGTTATTATTTGCTGATGGTAGATAACGAAATTTGGGGACCAAATTTTTATTAGCGGGGGAGAATGTAAAATATCGAAAAATAGGCAAATAATGATAAGGGAATTTTTCGAAATTTTTAGAAATTTTTCGAGAATTTTTCGGAGCTCGTATGGACGAGTTAACGGGGATAAAAACGGGGCCCGGAAAAGCCTGTTTAGGTTACCCCATTTTAGCGAGGAAATGTAGATTTTCTTTATTTTCTTTTCTTTTCTTTTTATTTTCTATTTCTTCATTTTTCCGCCGTTTTCCTTTCCTCGCGTGCCCGACGTCGTTCCCCACCACCAGCTCCTCTGATTTGCCCTAACCGCCGAGGCGGTTTCCTCTCCTCTTTCTTCTCTCCTCTTCCTCCATCCCGAGTTTCCCCAGCTGATTCTTCTCGGACGCCCTCTGCCCTAGATTTGGGCCAAAGCCGCCATCACTTTGCCCTAGTCGACGCCACTTCTGCTCAGCCCTAACGTCGGCGCATCATTGTTGGTGTTTGTTTCCAGCCAGGAGAAAGGTGTCAGTGGCCTAGTTTTGGTTTCACAGCGGCTGTTGCATCCCTTGACAGTGCCGACGACTACTGGCTTTTCGATCTGAGGTGCCACCTCTACGTGAATTGGGCGTCATCCAGGAGTAAAGGTTCGTGCCCTAGTTTTTCTTCATTGTGGACCCATCTTTGTTGTTGTCGTGCCCTAGGTTTTTCCCCTTGCAGGTGAGTGAGGTGAGCAGCTTACCTTTGTTGTTTCTTTGTATTTGATCACTGGTTGGATGCAGAAACAACTCACGGATACGTTTGATTGATTTCTAGGTTTGGTATCAACGGGATTAAGCTGTTGTTGGAGCTGAAGAATCTGATCATTATTCATACACTTAGGTGAGCATGTTTAGTGACTTTTGTTGGGTTCCTATAGAGGATGTTCCATGCTGTACAAATTTTGTATAGGGTATTAGGTTAGATCTGGGTTAATCTAATTGGAAATCTTCATCGGAACTAGGATTTGAATTGGTTATTAGGATGATACATTGATGGTGGATCCTTAATTTTTATTTCGTATCCTGTTCTTGTAGGACTCGTGCAGAATGAGATTTAGTTATGTATAACATATGTAATGGATAAATTACATATGTGATATAGGATAGTGATTGGGGGATTTGGTTTGGCTAATTAATTTATACGTGATTAGCTAAATCTGTATATCGTATGTTACAGGACTGTGATTCAGGACGGGCATCTCGAGATCAGATTGATTCGATTCGATCTATTGGAGGCGGGTACTTTTGACTTTATGTCTTTGATATGCATAGTAGTGAATTTAACAAATAGCAATAATTATGTTTCTTGTTTGCTTCGGTTAGTCACTACCCGATACCTGTTACATGCTTGGTTGATTGCTTGTTTTGCATCTCATGTTATTGCTTACCTGATTATACATGCTTATAGGGGTAGTGATATAACCATACTTCACCATGTTCAGGACCTAGGTGTGATACCTTATCTTATCTGTGTACCCTTGATATGATTTATTGACTATGGTGCACATCATATATGTATATAGATTGGTTCAGTATATTACCATACTTAGTGTCATGCACCATTCGCATAATTGCATGCTGTGTGATAGATTGCTCCATTATTGTCGAGCACATCGTCAGTTTCATCACTGTTCGGTGCTCCGTTGTGATGCACATGGGTAGCATGACGCAGCGTGGTAGCACGTCAGTTTGCTCTGTTCGGTGCTCCGTTGGTCCGCTCATGGGTAGTGTGACGCAGCGTGGTAGCACGTCAGGGATCCCTCCCCGTCATGGTGTATCGGGAGATGAGAGCATTGCGCTCCCCCATTTATGTTTTGGGGTAGGAGTATGTGTGTACTCCGACAGCATCCCGTCCACTCGGTCACTCATCAGGAGTAGTGATGCAGAGTGTACGGTTGTCACAGCCCTACCCACTCGGTTCCACCATTGTGTGTGAGATGGCTGACTGGCGTCAGGGGTGACCATGACTGCATTGGCATCATACGCATTGATACATTTATTTCTTGTGATTGTGTTTGCTACATTTATTTGCTGCATATTGGTTGGATGCCCATGCTTGACATGCAAACAGGATTTCTATACCTCTCGGACTGTTTATCCTTGTACCAGGTCCTGGTTAGTACAGTATTCTCCTGGTTATTTCAGTTTGCATTTACCTTCATTATGTCAGGAGACTATACGCATGATTAGTGTTAGTTGTTATTTTCTTACTATGTATATCAGTTGTACCTGCTCAGTGTTGGACTCACACCCTCCTCCGTTGTTATTTTCAGGTTGATGCTGTCCGGAGAGAGTTCCAGTCGCTAGTTCCTTGCAGTCCACGAGGATGTTTAATTGTCTTTTGGTGTCTTTTACTAGACTATGTTGAGACTTGTTTTATTTTGATACACTTGGATCATATATGGACATTGTCGATGAGTTTTTATTTGGATTTATTTTACTACATACCTGCCTAGACGGAAGAAGAGGTAAGTGGATCTTATCGTCGGATTTGTGCTTTATGGGTGTAGTGGAGTAGGGTTGTTTTCCGAGTCATCGTACTACTGTTCAGTTTGATTGCTTATTAAACTGCGTGGATGTCTATGTGTTGTGGTTTGTTTATTATTGTTATTATTCCAACTGCATGTGGCTGAGGTATATGGTGATGCAGTAAGTTTCAGATTGTCCGCCGTACAGGGGAGATGCTGTCGAAATTTCTTCGGACAGGCACTCCTCCGGGGCGTGACAAAGGTTATCTAGTTACAAAGACCATGTAAGAACATTCAATTCATATTTCAGGGAAAATGGTAATATAAGTCTCTTGAGAAAAACTCAAAAGTCTTTTTGATCGATGTTTCATGATTTTTACTCCTAAGATGCTACAACACTTTAATATGTCTGAACACTGTATCCCAAGACTCCTTAATAAATAGACGAAATGAAGAAAAAAATTATATGCCAGTGCTATTGGTAGTTTAATGTATACTATGTTGTGTGTCCTGATATAAGTTATGATATTGCCTTAGTTAGTCATTTCTAGTTAAATGTAGAATCGAGACACTGGAAAGCAATAAAAAAGATATTTAGATATCCTAAAGGAACAACAGATTGTTGTATCTATTTTTGAGGATCTAAGATGATCTTAAAGGGCTATACAGATGCAAATTGCGCGGGAGACCTTGATGACAGAGAATCCACATCTGAGTTCTTGCTAAATGGTGGCACCATCTCATGGAATAGCAAGAAGTAGGTTTATGTGGCCTTATTGACAATGAAAGTTATGTGGCTTGGCTTGTGTATCCTTGTCAACAATAGAAGATATATGGCTGAGCTTGTGTAGCTTGTCGACAATGAAAACTATGTGGCTTACGCAATGGATATGCAAGAAGTTGTCTAGTTGAAAAGGTCCCTGAAACATTTAAAGATTACTGAGAATAGTGGGAGTCCAGTTACAGTATTCTTTGACAGCCACGTTGCTATAGATTTTTCCAAAGATCCCAAATATCATAGCAAAGACAAGCATATAGAAATTAAGCATAATTTTATAAGGGATATTGTTGACAAGAAATAGAAAATTTTTGAGTATGTCCCTATATGTGTTATGCTTGCAAATTCTTTTACTAAGCCATTGACTAAAGAGTCATTTCAAGAATACGGGAAGTCTTTGTGACTTCATAAAATGTCATGATTTATTCAGCGTATACTTTGTTACATTTGAATAAAGTCTTGATAAGCATGTTGGCAAGTTGAGATTGGTCCACTCATATGGACAATTATCTCTATTTGATAAGTATAAATAGAGGTAAGACTGTTATTTATGGGAAAACTTATATAGCTATGAATAGAGATATATCCATAAGTTAAAGTTGTCTTGATAATTGTGTCAAGATGAGATTATTTATATAATGATTGGAGTAAATGAACCAACCATATACTGAATCTGCTTAAGGACATATTGGAATTCATATATTAAATTCAGGATTAGACAGTAGGTATGTCTAGATCGAAATCTATATGATGTTAAATTTTCATAAAAATATGTGCTCTTTTTAGTAAAAAGAATAGCATCCTAGCATGTGATTCATATATACCACGTGCTATAGCGACAAGAAGGGAAGTAGGAGAATAAATCTCTATTTTTCTATTATGTGAGACCCTTGAGATTATAAATTAATCTCAATCTTACCCTAAGTGACTATTTAGCTGTCTACTTGAAGTTATAGTTAGTGTATGTTACTTTAATATGTTTTCTATTGGCTATGGCTGATTTGGTCTATGGAACATAACTAGAAAAGCGACGGATTAGAATGATAATATTCCTTTATCAACAAATTAGGTATCACGAGAGATGTTTGAATCTAATCAACCTAGTGGGAGTAATTTGTCGATGAATGAGTTAGTTTCTCAACCATCTAACCTACAAAGAAGTAGTTTTTAGATTATTTCTTAGTGTAACGACCACCCTTCTCACTACTCTCTAAAGGTGCCCGTTACATAACTACTATAAACTCTTACTTAACTAGTGTAACAAACTGTACTTAAGTTTTTCCAGAAAACTTAAAATTTTGGCAGAGTATATGCTGTTCGACAGGACTAAAATACAATACAATACTCCAAAATTCAGAACATGCACATATAACTCATAATAGCAGAAACATATGAGACTATATCTTAATGCAAACACAAAAGTATCTACTTACTAAATAGAACTCATCTTAACATGTGTACTAAAACAAGAATAATCTCAATTGTTTCTTAACAACTAAAACACGGAAACTTAATAATGCCCCAAGTCTCTCCCATAGTCCTGACATCACACATCATCGAACACCTCCTTGTCGCCTTCCTTTGCTATAGCTTTTCCTTTCCTTTATCTGCAGTAAGAGGAAATGCAATCTATAAGCAAAATTGCTTAGTAAGCGCTATCTAACTCACAAAACTCGGATATGCATGTATTAAAAAAGAAACTAGAAACTGAATGCTTTAATAGAAAACATATATAGCTGCTCATGTTAATCTAATAGCAAAGGAAAACTAGAAAGTATACCCGTGCATATCTAGTGGCAAAGGAAACTGGTCATGCTCAACTCATAGCAAACAAAACTAGGAAATAAATCTGTTCATGCTTATTCAATAGCAAGAAAAATTACTCATGCTCAACTAATAACGGGGAACTAGAAATAAAGATCAGTACTGCTCATGCTCGAATCAATAGCAAATGGAAATTACTTATCTAATAGCAATAAGAAAACTGCACTGCTAAAGAAAAACTGCACTAGAATTCTGCACTGCTAAAAGTATCAGAACTAGGAGTTAAATGAAAATTAAAAATTATGCAATTCTTCATTTGTGGTGCACGCCTACTGCTACACAAGAACCCCAAGAGCTAAATGCAAACTAAAAATCTGCAATGCTTCATGAAAGTAGCAATCAAACTAAGGTTTGCAGTGCTAAAAGAAAACATCAGTTCTAACTTGCTGAACTTGGGAATAAAGAGGCTAACTTGCTGAATTAAACTTTTATGACACTTGCTTTGCTAGTTCAAATACATACAGTTTAATACTTCAAAATAATAATAAAGCTTCTCTTTGGCCCAGGCTTCGTACCAATGCGCGCTCCCTAATAGAGACTGTGGTAGCTAGTCACCAGTCCTACGAGGGTAAAGACCTTGGTCTTACTAGGGCCAAGACCTTGGAATCGGTCACCTGAATTTGTTTAACGACAACCTTGGAAGTCAGGTACTAGCATTTTAAAAATAAAATACTTGTTATCTTTAATATTCTTATAATAAAATACCTTGGTATTTCTTTGAGCACTTGGTGTGCTGCTGATCCCAATTCTTAAAATTTAGGAATCCTATCGAGACCTTGGTCTTTTCTTACTTATAGCTACTCATAATCCTCAAAAAGGGTTTAATGGAACACATAAACACTCCACCAAAATTCATGGCTATTCATGCTTATTAAATGGCATAGAAAAATCTAGGACTACATGCACAAAATGAGAAGCTGTTCAGGTTCATGGAAGTAGCATAAATTCTGTAATCGCATGCTCTAAAATAAAACTAAAACTACAAGGCCAATTACAGTAACAATTGTTGGTTAGTCCTAAGAAAATCGTATTGGTTCCACTGTACAAAAATTTTTTGTACAAGTGTCGAACCTTTCCTTAAATAACCTATTGTGTTCTTTAGAAGTTAAATTAGGAATCACAGACGGAACTTAACATCATTGATTCCAAATTTAACTTATCTGTTCTTAATGGTTTAGATTTGAATCGCAAGCGGAACTTAACACTATTGATTCAAATCTACCTAAGTTATTAATTCCATAAATATTAATTTCCAAAATTGACTTCCAGGACTGCATGGCAAGGCATATGAACTTCTTGGATATGGGAGCAACCACCACCGCCTAGGCAAAACCTTTGAAGGAAAGCTAATATTTATTTCCTTAAATAACTCTAGGTTAACCAAAAAGAACAATCGAATCATAAATTCGAAAAAGAAGAAAAAACAAACTCGAAAAAACTATTTCGAAAACTCTAGAATCATATGCCTCTTGTGTTTGGTATTTCCATAAATAACTATACAAAGAAAACGAGTATGATGCGGAAAACAATTACTAGTTATACCTTTCTTTGTAAGCAAAATAACCTCTTGATCTTCTACCATATTCCTCTTCTAACCTCGGACGTTGTGTGGGCAACGATCTTCCGAGACGAGAACCACCAAGCACCTTCTTCTTCCTTCTAGGTTTCGGCCACCACAATTCTCCAAGAGAAGTAGAGGTCCGACTACCACCACCAAGCTCCAAGGGATGCAAGAAACAAAACCTCCTTTCTCTCTTTCTTCTCCTAGCTAGAACTGGCCACCATCAAGAGCTCCAAGAGGGGTTGCCGCCGGCCACAAGAAGAAGAGAAGAGGGAGAAGCTAGGGCCGGCCACCAAGGAGCAAAAGAGAGGAGAAGAATAATAGAGTCGTTCTTCCATGAAGGCACCTCTACCTCCTCTTTTATAATCCTTGGTCTTGGCAAATAAGAAAATTTAAATAAAAACTTCCTTAATTCTTTTGTCATGAAAAGGAAAATTTATTTAATTAAAAATAATTTTCTCTTCTCAATTTACAATGGCCGGCCACCTCTTTCCCCAAAACAAGGAGAGTTTTAATTAAAACAAAAATTAAAACTTCCTAATTTGTTTCCAGAAATTTATAAAAAATTTCTCCAATAATTTTTTCTTTCATGGTGGTTTGTAAAAAGGAAATTTTATAAATTAAAATATTTCTTTTAAACATGTGGATAAAAAGAAAGTTATCTCTAAAAATTAAAATATCTTTTAATCTACAAATAAGGAAAGATATCAAATCTTTTCTTAATCTTTTGTAGAAACTTATAAAAGAGAATATTTAATTTTTAAACTCTCTTTTAAATCATGAACATTGTTAAAAAAGGAAAGTTTCCTCAAAATTAAAATCTACCTTTCAATCTACAAATAAGGAAAGATTTCAAATCTTTTCTTAATCTTTTGTAGAAAGCTATAAAAGGAAAGATTAAAATTTTAAACTCTCTTTTAAAACCATGATATCCACATAAGAAATAATTTTAACAAAAAAACCCTTTTTAATATGATGTGGCCGACCACCTAAGCTTGGGCTCCAAGCTATTGGCCAGCCACCTTAAGGCTTAACCTTTAGGCTTGGCCGGTCCTAAGCTTGAGCTTCAAGCTTAGCTTGGCCGACCCCTATAGGTTGGGTAAGAAGGTGGGTATGTGGTGGGTATAAATCTCTATATACAAGAGGCTACGATAGGGACCGAGAGGAGGAATTGGTTTTGGTCTCCCGATGAAATTAAGCTTCCCGTGTTCACCCCGAACACACAACTTAATTCCATCAATAATAATTCATTCCACTAAAGAACTATTATTGAACTACCGCACCAATCCCAAATTACATTTTTAGGGCTCCTTCTTATTATGAGTGTGTTAGTCTCCCTGTGTTTAAGATGTCGGATGTCCACTAATTAAGTGAGTCACTGACAACTCATTTAATTAATATCTTAATCCAAGAGTAGTACCACTCAACCTTATCATCATGTCGGACTAAGTCCACCTGCAGGGTTTAACATGACAATCCTTCTGAGCTCCTCTTGGGGACATTATCAACCTAGATCACTAGGACTGTGAGATATCAAAAAAATTTAAATAATAGGGTTATTTGAGAAATATCCTTGTAAAATTTTTCCAAAATTTTTAGAAATTTTCTGGGAATTTTTCAGAGCTCGTACAGAGGGTTTTTAGGGGATCGATCGGCGGGCGCGGATAAAGCCTGTTTGGGATACCCGTTTAAGTGAGGAAATGTATATTATATAAATTCCTTTTCTTTTATTCATTTTCCCAAAATCGTCGATCCCTAACTTATTCCTTCCCCGATCTCCCCTGCTCAAAGCCGCACCCTTCTTCCCCTCTCTTCTTCCTCTGTTCTCTCTCACGGACAAGCGACGGCGATGGGAGCAAGGCTCTAGCTCCGGCGATCTTCCTTTACAGGCATCGGCGGCCGTTGAGCACAGATCCGGGCAGCGATGTTCCTCTCCGGATCGCAGACATGGCGTCGCATCTCCTCTAGCCGACCTTTCTTCCCCGATCCGACGCCACTGGATCGATCCAGATCCATCCGATTGTCGGCGTGGAAGGGTCTTTAGGGCTCCGAGGGTCACGGATTGGAGATGTTGGGATCATTGAGGTGTCGGACAGGGGCTAGAAGGATTGTTGCTTGATTTGTGATCTACACTGGTTGAGCTCTTCTCTTGATCCGATCAGTGAGGTGAGTTTTGTTTTCTATGAACTGGAATTGTTGAAGTGTTAGCAAGAATTAGGTTTGATTGGAGGTGAAGTAGTGCTCTATGGTATTCTTGTCCAGCAACAAACAACTTTAATCCACTGAAGGAAGGGCTGTGAACTAAGGTAAGGTGTTGAGTTTTTGTTCTTAGTTGTAGATCATGTTTCGAATTTGGATATTTGTTAGATGATCATGTGTTAAATGATTAGGTATGATCTTGATGCCTATTGATAATCTATTCATCGTTAGGTTGTGTAGATTAATTAGGTAGATTGAGGTTGTGTTGATTAGGGTTTTGCCCTAATTTAGTATTAGGGATTTTATTTAGCTATTCATTTGGATTTAGCTAAATAAAACATTTATATGTGTTTGATGCAGGACTCTTATTCGAGACGGGCGTCTTGACTTTGGATTTGGATTGTACCTTCTATTTGAGGCGGGTACCCTTTGACTTATCTTTTTTATATTGTCTTGTGATACATGCAGTTTATATATAATTACTAGTGATTGGTAGATTTATCACTTCCTTGGTTATAGCTTATTCGATACCTGTAGGCGGTTACTAGTGATTGGTAGTTTTAGTACTTCCCCTGGTTTTAGTTTAGTTGATACCTGATACATGGTTCTACTGTTAGCTGCTATACATTAGTGTGCTTTTCTTTCTGGCTATGTTTATCTGTGTTCATAGAGATAGAGGTATTTATTGTGCTTCCCTCTATACTGGATTAGTTGATAGATATGTTGGATTCATGTTGTTTATTATCCTTGTTATATATGTGTTTATCTTTTTAGCACCTACACATATGGAGGATATGTTCAGGTATGACATACTGTAGCCGCATGCACCATATTACATGATTGCATGCTAGTCGATTGACGACTCCATTATTGTTGAGCTCGTCGGCCGGCTACATGGACCTCTGCACACGTGACCACTGCATGGGTAGTGGCACAACACTTAGGGTGTGTATGGTAGGTTGCCCGGTGGTGCTCCGCTAGGACGCTCATGGGTAGCGTGACAGGAGCGTGGTAGCACGCCGGGGTCCCTCCCCGTCATTGCGTACTGGGAGATGAGAGCGTTACGCTCCCTCACTATGTTTGAGGTAGGAGGATAGGTGTACTCTGACAGCATCCCGTCCACTCGGTCACTCATCATGGGTAGTGACGGCAGAATGCACGGTTGTCACAGTCCTACCCACTCGGTCTCACCATTGTGTGTGAGATGGCTGACTGACAGTAGAGGTGACCAGGACATGTCATTTGCATCATATGCACAGATTACATTATTTATGATTGATGCATTTTGGTGATTGCATATGATTGACATGCATACAGGTTATATGCTTTTGCTCTGACTATTTTTATCTGTGTATGTTCACAGTCAGTTGCACAAGCCTCGCAGGTGAGTACAGTTTATTTCAGTTATGCATTTTCTTATTATGCTTGTTATAGACTGTATTTTATGCCTATTGCTGGTTATTACAGTTTATTTCAGCTATGCATATCTGTTATACTGTTAGGAGACTGTACCGTAGGTTGTACTGTTAGGAAACTGTACTGTAGGCTCTATGGTTTAGTGTACTGTACCATAGGATGTTACTGGTGGTTATATGTTGTTGTACATATCTATTGGATTACCTGCTGAGTTCTTTGAACTCACCCCGTTGTTACTACTTTTCAGGTTGATGCCGTCAGGAGATATTCCTGTCGCTAGCCCCTTTATCGCGAGGATTTCATGTTGTCAGGATATGTTTTGCTTATGCATCTTATATACTTGTGTTGTGGGTTTTGTATTGTGGACTTTATGTTGAACCTTTCGGGTTTGCTACTTTTGGTTTTCCGCTGCGAATATTTTCATTCCTTCGTAGATTTGTTTTCTTCGTTGTAGTGGAGTAGGATGTTTACATATATCTTCGAGGATTCTATATCGTCTTTCCTTATTAAACTGCGTGGATTGATTATATGTTCAACTGTGTGGAATGTTGATATAAACTGTGTGGTTTGTTTTTTATTTGTATTGTATTGTTCTGGTCGTGTGGGCCGATGTATAGATATATGTATTCTGGATTCATATTGTCACCTGTACAGGGGAGATGCTGCCGAAATTTCTTCGGACAGGGACTACCTGGGGAGTGACAAGGACGCAGTTTCCTTCTATAATTAACAATACACACTATAAGTGATATTATTTCCCAACTTATCGGGCTTATTGATTTATCGAACTAAATCTCACCCATTGATAAATTAAAGAAATAAATATCAAATATATGTGCTTGTTATTATATTAGGATTAAGAGTACACACTTCCATAATAACTGAGGTCTTTGTTCCTTTATAAAGTCAGTATAAAAAGAAATGACCTCTAATGGTCCTACTCAATACACTCTAAGTGTACTAGTGTAATTATATAGTTAAGATAAACTAATACCTAATTACACTACGACCTTCCAATGGTTTGTTCCTTTCCATCTTGGTCGTGAGCTACTATTTATAATTTATAAAGAACCGATAACACGATCTTCTTTGTGTGACACCACACACTATGTTATCTACAATATAAATTAATTGAACATCTACATTTGGTATATATAAATGTAGACACTTGACCAATGTGATTCTTATAAATGTTTATACAAAAGCTAGGCTTTTAGTATACACACCAACAATCTCCCACTTATACTAAAAGACTATGCTGCCATAAACGCTGCCATACACCTGATTCCCATCCATTTAACATGTCCATCAAAAGCTCTTGCCTTAAGGACCTTAGTGAAAAGATCTATAGGTTATCACTTGATGCAATCTAAGCGGCAACAACTTCTCCTCGTTTATATGATTTCTCGTATTGGGTGGTACTTGCGCTCTATTGTGTTTACTTGCCTTATGGACTCATGGTTTCTTCGAGTTTGCTACTACACCACTATTATTACAATAAATTGTAATAATCTTTGGACAAACTAGAAATCATATAAAAGTCCATCTTGAGGTTACTGAGTCACTCAGCTTCTATGGCTGCCTCTAAGGCTGCCACATACTCAACTTCCATAGTGGAGTCTTAAAAGCACCTATGCTTAACACTCCTCCATAGTTATGGCTTTACCTCCTAAAGTAAACACAAAAACCCCGAGGTCGACTTACTATTGTCCTTATCTTATTGGAGGTCAAAATCCGTGCAACCCACAGGGATCAAATTATCTGCCTTGTAAGCTAGCATATAATCTCTAGTGCCTCTAAGGTACTTTAATATATGCTTTACCGCAGTCCAATGTCCTTGTCCAAGGTTACTTAGATATCTGCTAACTATGCCCTCGACAAAACAGATCTCTGATCTCGTGCATAGCATACATTAAGCTTTCGACAGCCGAAGCATGAGGAACTGCCTTTATTTCCTCTATCTACTTTGATGTCTTCGGAGACATCTCTTT
The DNA here is from genome assembly GCF_018446385.1 of Zingiber officinale. Lineage (NCBI taxonomy): Eukaryota > Viridiplantae > Streptophyta > Magnoliopsida > Zingiberales > Zingiberaceae > Zingiber > Zingiber officinale. The sequence continues at coordinate 93,406,583 of NC_056002.1, read as the reverse complement.
AGATAAAGCTACTCCATGTCTAAAAGGTAAGAAACCTTTTCTTGGAGTTTTGCATGCTAAAACGAGCAAGGATTGTTTCAATATATGAAGCTTGGGATATGTAATGACCACACTTCTTACTACTACTACTCTCTAAGGATGACCGTTACTTAACTACTAACTCTACTTAACCGGTATGATTAAAAATCACATGGAAACCCTACCGAAAAATTCCGACAGAATCTCCCCTGTACCGGTGACCATATGCAATAATACATGCAATATATACTCAGCCACAAGCGGCTGGAACACATATCAATCAACCACGCGGTATAAAAAATCCAAAATAAAGAAAACAACACCAGAAATCATCACACAAGATTACAAATCTTCTACTATGTCCTAATCATATCAAAATAACAAATACTATCTCAAATACTCCTAACATAGCAAAAGACAATAGAAACTAAAATAAAATTTCTTTCCTAGTGCCAAGGCTTCCATAGTCCTGGCATCACACATCCTTAGAACACCTCCTTGTCGCCTTCCTTTCTATATCTTTTCCTTTCCTGTATCTGCAGTAAGAGGAAGTGCAATCTATAAGCAAAATTTGCTTAGTAAGCGCTATCTAACTAACAAAATCACGAATGTGCATGTATACGAAAAGAACTAGAAACTATATGCTCTAAAAAGAAATAAAGCATAAACATAACTGCTCATGTCAAACTAATAGCAAAGAAAAGCTAAGGAATCTACTCATGTAATTCTAATAGCTAATCATGCTACTAATCTAATAGGTAAACATGAAAACTACTCATCCACTAGATAAACATGGTAGAATAAAGAACTAAACTTACTGATTTTTAGAACTATATGAAACTTTATTTCATTTGTTCTAACTTAATTTTGAATACTTTATGTTTATGTAAAACTCATTTTACTTGTTCAAAAACTTATACTTATAATATTTTAAAATAATAATCAACTTCTTCTTGGGCTCGGCAACTGTGCTTTTACTTTTGTAACGACCCGACCCATTCGGCGGCCCATTTAGCGACTCTCGGGTCGTCGACCGTCGACCGTCGGCCGTGCAGTTACTACTAGGTTATCTAAACCTAGGGACGACTATGGGAGCCCAACCCAAGGACAACTGAGAGTCCAGTATAGTGTCACTGATAAAAGTAAAATACTTGTTATCTTTTAATACTTCTAATATATAATGCCTCAGTATTTTCTTTAGCACCTTGTGTGCCAAAATCCCTAAAGTCTTGACTTCGGAATCTACTTAAGGCCTTGGCCTTTTCTTTCTTTTCTTTATCTATCTTATACTTGTTAACACTTCTAAAAGAATTTAATAGAGCTCTTATTCTTCCACTAGAATACATGGCTATTCATGCTTGTTAAAATACTAATCTTAAAGCCAATCATGCTCATGGAGTTAACAAGTAAAAACTAAGCTACAAATTACACCATGCATATTAAGCTTAACTAAAATCTGCATATTAAGCTTATCTAAAATCTGCATACTAAGCTTATCTAAAATCTGCATACTAAGCTTAACAAAATCTGCATCTTAATACTTTATAAAATCTACATTGATCAACATGTAAATCTCTTTTCTCATCTTCTAAACTAAACTTCTATTCTGAACTTATTACTTGCATAACTAAATCACCCACATACTTCTCACCTTTAGACTAAACTAACCTCAATAATCGGTACAGGAATTATCTTCCTAAATATAGAACCCAAACTTACATCAAACTAAATTCATCCAAACCTTTCTAAAATCCCGGAATTATAACCATTCTTGCCCATCTAAACAATTCTTTACAGCAGCCAAAGCATGAGGAAAAACACACAAGGATAACTCATTTAGAACACTACAATTCTGTCCAGAAATAGCTCAGCTAAAACCTCTAGTAACCCCATTAATCTGTACAGCATGTTCTGAAAGCAAGGAAGAGGACCAAATCCCAACAATACTTCAACTTAGCCTTTCTTAGAGCACAACTACTTAAACAATCATGACTTTCCAACATGAACAATACAACTTGAATCCTCAAATCGCAGTTTAATAAAACTCATCAACCCCATAACATTCCAACTAACAATCCCCTTCTATCGCTTAACCTCACTATCTGAATCTGAACAATTTTACTATGAAGTAGGACCAAAATTAGCAAATTTGCTATGAAGTAGGACAACAACTGAGCAACTTTTGTTGTGGCGTTGGGCAATGAAGTGGGGAATGAACTAAAGGGGTTTAAGGAAGGTACAGAATGGTAGCCAGGACTGAACTTGCTAACCTCTATAGTGTCAACACAAGTCATGAAAAAGACACATTGGCCTGGTCAATGTTGAAGCTACAATTTAATCCAGTCTTGATTCCTCAACTGATAATAAGTTGTTAATGAAGTGCCAAACAATATTTGCAACCCCATTTACTCAAAGAAAGGTAAAGGTTTTGTTGATAAGGAATCAAAGTCAGGAAGTAACTCTAAAGATCATCAAAACTGGAAAAATAATCAATAGGCATGATTCTCTTCTCCTGGAATAAAAATAGTATCTGTACATCCTATCACTGTAATATAAAGGGTAAATTCAAGTCGAGAAAGTTACACACAACATGCTGGATCTACAAAAATGCTTGATCTACCAAAACTGGCAGCATGCTTCAAGAAGAAAACTTCTTTACAGAATTCTTCGAAAACCAAAGAAAGAATCAACAAACAGGAATTAAAATACCTAGCAGCAAGCTTCAAAAATTGACACAGCAGCAAACTTCAGAAATCACGAACACAAAGATCCGAAACCTCAATTCACAACTACAAGGGAAGAAAATCTCGGAGCTACTCTTACCGCAGGTGAGTGAGCAACTTACCATGATTCTTAAATTCAAACCGAAGGAGAAAACCTCTAGGGTTCGCGGAGAAACTTCAAATTTCAACCCTTCCTCGTGGCCACGAGCTCTCTTCAACGAGGAGACCTCGAATCTGTGAAGAACCGACGGAGAGAAGTGCTCGCCGACCGCCGGAGACGAAGCCCTAGCTTCGTTTTCGCCCGAGAAGTAATTGGCGCCGCACACGCGTGACGCAGAGGAGAGGAAACAGGATTTAGGGTTCAGGTAAAAGAAATTTGATCATTTTTAAAACTAGGGCTTCGATCATAACTATAGCTTATATATTTGTCGCTGCATGTCTGATTAACACCAACCGCTGGCGCAGTTGGTCTGCTGGGTTTTGCTCGAAGCCACAGGTCTGGGCTTCGATTCTTAGTCGCGCCCCTTTTTCTCCAATTTATTTTAAATGTTCCAACTATAGCTTAAATATATTTCACTCCATATTTGATTAACAAAACTCTCGCAGACCGATTGGTTAGCTGAGTTTGGTTAAAACCTGGTTCGGGTCCGAGGTCCTGGGTTCAAAACCCGGCTTCAACATATATATTTATTATTATTATTTTTTAAACTTCTTCCTCTTGGTAAAAATACCAAACGAACTCCAAAAATAGCATAAAAATACTCTAAAAATTTCTAGAAATCTCTAGAATTTTTCTATAGCATTTCTAAATATTTTTGAATTATTTTTGGGGCTCAAAATGAGGAAATTTGGGTCATTACAATTCCCCATACCTTATAAAAATTCGTCCTCGAACTTAGAATAATTCTAGATCTCTCTGTCTCATACTGTCCTTACGCTCCTAAATAATTTCCTCGTGCTTCTAGTTCCAAATAACTTTCACTAATGGTACTCTTTGTTCCTTAGTCTCTTAACTTCTCGGTCCTCTATCATTCATATTGAATCGTACCTATTAGTGGTCCTTGGAAGGCTTGTTATAAGGTCTCTGAAGACCATAGGTGCATTAGTCACACCAAATGGCATGACTACAAATTTGTAGTGTCCATTTCTGGTCCTGGAAACTGTTCTGGGTGCATCACTTCCTTTCACTTTCAACTGATGGTTCCCCAAAATGCAGGTCTATTTTAGAGAACATTATTGCCCTCTTTAGCTGATCCAATAGATCATCTATTCTGGGAAGAGGGTACTTGTCCTTAACTGCTACTTTGCTCAGCGCTCTAAAATCTATGCACATCCGCATAGATCTGTCTTTCTCCTTAATGAACAACTATGGAGTTCCCCGGGTGAATGACTAGGGCAGATGAAACCCTTATCAAGTAGCTCCTGAATTTGTTCTTGTAACTCTCTTAGCTCTGCTAAAAAAATTTGATACCGAGCTTTTGAAATTGAACTGGTATCAGGAAATAACTCAATTTCAAACTCTACTTCTCTGTTGAAAGGTAGTCCAGGTAGCTCTTCTAGAAATACCTTTGGGTATTCGCAGACTACCCGAATGTCTTCCTGCTTGGGTCTTTCTTGTTATCATTGTCCTTCTAGTTCTAATTACTTAACTGGGGTTTCTGACTCCCCGCTGTCTTGTCTTCTATCTTAACATCTAACTATGCCAAGAATAATACTTGACATCTTCTCTATCCTTTCTAAACAAACTTATGTATATGAACATAATAGAAACAAAACTAAAATTGTCTCTATTCTTTCTAAGCATATGTATCAAAACATAGAAAATCAAAACATGAATTTTCTTCTTTCCTAAGCACATATAAGAAGATTCTCTATACTGCAAATAATAAAGAAAGCATAAAAGAAAATTAAATACTTTCTTACTTGAAGACGGCAAGGATGGTGCTGATGTGTGATGCTGGAGAATGGGAACTGCTCTGATATCAACTGTAACGACCACCCTTCTTACTACTACTACTCTCTAAGGATGACCGTTACTTAACTACTAACTCTACTTAACCGGTATGATTAAAAATCACATGAAAACCCTATCGAAAAATTCCGACAGAGTCTCCCCTGTACCGGTGACCATATTCAACAATACATGCAATATATACTCAACCACAAGCGGCTGGAACACATATCAATCAACCACGCAGTATAATAAATCCAAAATAAAGAAAACAACACCAGAAATCATCACACAAGATTACAAATCTTCTACTATGTCCTAATCATATCAAAATAACAAATACTATCTCAAATACTCCTAACATAGCAAAAGACAATAGAAACTAAAATAAAATTTCTTTCCTAGTCCCAAGGCTTCCATAGTCCTGACATCACACATCCTTCGAACACCTCCTTGTCGCCTTCCTTTCTATATCTTTTCCTTTCCTGTATCTGCAGTAAGAGGAAGTGCAATCTATAAGCAAAATTTGCTTAGTAAGCGCTATCTAACTCACAAAATCACGAATGTGCATGTATACGAAAAGAACTAGAAACTATATGCTCTAAAAAGAAATAAAGCATAAACATAACTGCTCATGTCAAACTAATAGCAAAGAAAACCTAAGGAATCTACTCATGTAATTCTAATAGCTAATTATGCTACTCATCTAATAGGTAAACATGAAAACTACTCATCCACGAGATAAACATGGTAGAATAAAGAACTAAATTTACTGATTTTTAGAACTATATGAAACTTTATTTCATTTGTTCTAACTTAATCTTGAATACTTTATGTTAATGTAAAACTCGTTTTACTTGTTCAAAAACTTATACTTATAATATTTTAAAATAATAATCAACTTCTTCTTGGGCCCGGCAACTGTGATTTTACTTTTGTAACGACCTGACCCATTCGGCGGCCCATTTGGCGACTCTCGGGTCGTCGACCGTCGACCGTCGGCCGTGCCGTTACTACTAGGTTATCTAAACCTAGGGACGACTATGGGAGCCCAACCTAAGGACAACTGAGAGTCCAGTACAGTGCCACTGATAAAAGTAAAATACTTGTTATCTTTTAATACTTCTACTATATAATGCCTCGGCATTTTCTTTAGCACCTTGTGTCCCAAAATCCCTAAAGTCTTGACTTCGGGATCTACTTAAGGCCTTGGCCTTTTCTTTCTTTTCTTTATCTATCTTATACTTGTTAACACTTCTAAAAGAATTTAATAGAGCTCTTATTCTTCCACTAGAATACATGGTTGTTCATGCTTGTTAAAATACTAATCTTAAAGCCAATCATGCTCATGGAGTTAACAAGTAAAAACTAAGCTACAAATTACACCATGCATATTAAGCTTAACTAAAATCTGCATATTAAGCTTATCTAAAATCTGCATACTAAGCTTATCTAAAATCTGCATACTAAGCGTAACAAAATCTGCATCTTAATACTTTATAAAATCTACATTGATCAACATGTAAATCTCTTTTCTCATCTTCTAAATTAAACTTCTATTCTGAACTTATTACTTGCATAACTAAATCACCCACATACTTCTCACCTTTAGACTAAACTAACCTCAATAATCGGTACAGGAATTATCTTCCTAAATATAGAACCCAAACTTACATCAAACCAAATTCATCCAAACCTTTCTAAAATCCCGGAATTATAACCATTCTTGCCCATCTAAACAATTCTTTACAGCAGCCAAAGCATGAGGAAAAACACACAAGGATAACTCATTTAGAACATTACAATTCTATCCAGAAATAGCTCAGCCAAAACCTCTAGTTACCCCATTAATCTGTACAGCATGTTCTGAAAGCAAGGAAGAGGACCAAATCCCAACAATACTTCAACTTAGCCTTTCTTAGAGCACAACTACTTAAACAATCATGACTTTCCAACATGAACAATACAACTTGAATCCTCAAATCGCAGTTTAATAAAACTCATCGACCCCATAACATTCCAACTAACAATCCCCTTCTATCGCTTAACCTCACTATCTGAATCTGAACAACTTTACTATGAAGTAGGACCAAAATTAGCAAATTTGCTATGAAGTAGGACAACAACTGAGCAACTTTTGTTGTGGCGTTGGGCAATGAAGTGGGGAATGAACTAAAGGGGTTTAAGGAAGGTACAGAATGGTAGCCAGGACTGAACTTGCTAACCTCTATAGTGTCAACACAAGTCATGAAAAAGACACATTGGCCTGGTCAACGTTGAAACTACAATTTAATCCAGTCTTGATTCCTCAACTGATAATAAGTTGTTAATGAAGTGCCAAACAATATTTGCAACCCCATTTACTCAAAGAAAGGTAAAGGTTTTGTTGATAAGGAATCAAAGTCAGGAAGTAACTCTAAAGATCATCAAAACTGGAAAAATAATCAATAGGCATGATTCTCTTCTCCTGGAATAAAAATAGGATCTGTACATCCTATCACTGTAATATAAAGGGAAAATTCAAGTCGAGCAAGTTCCACACAACATGCTGGATCTACAAAAATGCTTGATCTACCAAAACTGGCAGCATGCTTCAAGAAGAAAACTTCTTTACAGAATTCTTCGAAAACCAAAGAAAGAATCAACAAACAGGAATTAAAATCCCTAGCAGCAAGCTTCAAAAATCGACACAGCAACAAACTTCGGAAATCATGAACACAAAGATCCGAAACCTCAATTCACAGCTACAAGGGCAGAAAATCTCGGAGCTACTCTTACCGCAGGTGAGTGAGCAACTTACCATGATTCTTAAATTCAAACCAAAGGAGAAAACCTCTAGGGTTCGCGGAGAAACTTCAAATTTCAACCCTTCCTCGTGGCCACGAGCTCTCTTCAACGAGGAGACCTCGAATCTGTGAAGAACCGACGGAGAGAAGTGCTCGCCGACCGCCGGAGACGAAGCCCTAGCTTCGTTTTCGCCCGAGAAGTAATTGGCGCCGCACACGCGTGACGCAGAGGAGAGGAAACAGGATTTAGGGTTCAGGTAAAAGAAATTTGATCCTTTTTAAAACTAGGGCTTCGATCATAACTATAGCTTATATATTTGTCTCTGCATGTCTTATTAACACCAACCGCTGGCGCAGTTGGTCCGCTGGGTTTTGCTCGAAGCCACAGGTCTGGGCTTCGATTCTTAGTCATGCCCCTTTTTCTCCAATTTATTTTAAATGTTCCAACTATAGCTTAAATATATTTCACTCCATATTTGATTAACAAAACTCTCGCAGACCGATTGGTTAGCTGAGTTCGGTTAAAACCTGATTCGGGTCCGAGGTCTTGGGTTCAAAACCCGGCTTCAACATATATATTTATTATTATTATTTTTTAAACTTCTTCCTCTTGGTAAAAATACCAAACGAACTCCAAAAATAGCATAGTAATACTCTAAACATTTCTAAAAATCTCTAGAATTTTTCTATAGCATTTCTAAATATTTTTGAATTATTTTTGGGGCTCAGAATGAGGAAATTTGGGTCGTTACAGGATAAGTAAAATATATTCTTTTCTTGCGATCCCTTTGATCCCAAGAATATATGCATTCTCCCAAGTTCTTCATATCGAATTGTTTGGACAACCATACCCTTACTTCTGACAACACTTTGATATTGTTTCCAACTATCAAAAATGTTATCTACGTATAGTACAAGAAATACCACCACGTTTTCATCACATTTATTGTATACACAAAACTCATTTGGTTATAAAATAAATCCATAGGTCTGGATTACTTTATTAAATCGAATGTACCAAGACCTTGAAGCTTTACTTCAATCCATAGACTGTTTGAGTTTACACACAAGATGCTTTTTGCTCTTTGTAATGAACCCTTCTGGTTGCTTTATATGGATGTTTTCTTCAAGACTTCCATTAAGGAAAGTTGTCTTGACATCCACTTGCTAAATCTCATAGATAAAAGAATCCGGGTAGACTTAAGCATGACTACCGGTAAAAAAGTTTCCTTTTTCAACAAGCCTTGCTTTGAAAGTTTCTACCTTCTTGTCTATCCCTCTTTTCCTATTGTAGACTAATTTTCACCCAATGACTTTTACACCATTTGGTGATTTTATAAGCTCCGAGACTCTATTAGAATACATATATTCTAATTTTGTATTTATTACTCTTTGCAAAGATGCTACATCTTTATCTTCGAGTGCTTCGTCATATGTCCATGGATCAAGTTCATGTCCACCAGCGATCAAGTCCAAAGACTCTCCCAAAACATGAATCTTTTAGGTTGGCAAACAACCCTCCCACTACGACGAGACACTTTCTGCAATTGTGTATCATTTGTGATACGTGTTGAGTTTCTTGTGATATTTCATCTTGTACAGTTGGTACTAGGTTAGACGTGTCCTTTAATTTCCTTAAGAACAATTTTTACTCATGGGCTTGTGGTTCATAGTATTGGGTTTTTAAGGCCGCGAAAACCGTTTTTTCACGTCGCGGAAACCCCGAAACTCCCTAGCCGTGCGAAGAGTATAGAACAAAAATTTTACATGTACAAGTTTACTAACTAGATCTACTCTTAGATCTATATGTTTAGAAAATTACCCTTGATGCATGCCCTTTTCGAATCCCGCTCGTCCAAGGAAGTGCCGGATCTCAAGATTGTCAACATAGACAATCCTCCAGAAGTATCCACACGAACAAGATGTGTTCTCTAACACACAAGGATGGAGAAGAGAACACCACAAGTGTGCTAGCACTTCTTGATGCTCTCGGATGGGATTGGAAGAAGAAGAAAGGAAAAGAAGAGAACACACTCCTCTAAAAAATCTCTATGTGACTTTCACTAACCTTTCTTCTTGGATTAGACTCACTCTCCTTTCTTCTCCCTTGCTTGAAACCCACGACCAAGAGAAGAGAAGGAGCAAAAAGAGAGCTTGAGGAAGAAGATGATGTGAATGTGAGTGAATGAAAAATTCATTCTCATTCAAAACTAAAAAGGTAACCCCCATTCTCATTAAATGTGACCATTAAAGAGAATAGATTTGTAACCCCCATGAGGTGGCACACTTTGATGATGTGGCACATCATCATTAGTCCTCCTAATGTCAAATCACTAATGATGTGGCAAATAGTCAAGTCAAATTTGACTCTTCCTCTTCCTCTCAAGTCAAGTCAAACTTGACTTAATCTCTCTCATGGTTGATCTAATCCAACCATTTAATTCAAGCCAATTTAATATAATGAATCTAATTCATTTAATTAAATTGATTCAATGAGTCATAATCTAAATTAGACTCATTGAACACATGAATCAACTTGAGTCCAACTCAATTAGCCCAATTAGGATTACTCTTAATCCAATTTGATTCATCACATGAATCTAATCCTCTTGGTTCATCATATGAACCTAATCTCCATCCACTTGTTCTTTGTGTGTGACCCAATAGGTTCTTGTAACGTTGGCAATGCTCCTAAACCCATTTAGGACCATAAGTAATGAGCGGTATCTAGCAATACATCATTACTACCCAAGTTACAAGAATGTTGAGATCCAACATTACCTTGTGACTACTAATTGTGACTTCTCACAATATATGACAAGTGTCCATCAATCCTAGACATCTAGATTGATTAATGTGAGGCATACACCGTGTCATCCTCTAATCAATCTAAATCTTGAACTCCAAGTAGACTCACTCAATCAAATGAGCTCAATATCTTATATTGACTCATTTGGGCATGGCCATGCACTTCGTGGTCTCACTCTATCAAGAATATCGATGTCTCTCCCGTCATATAGGAGGGATAGATCCCATTTACATCACTCACATCCCTCTGCATATTTTGTTACATACCCAGTAATCGCCTTTATAGTCCACCCAGTTAAGGGTGACGTTTGACGAAACCAAAGTACATAACTCCTTATGTAGGGAACCATGTGTTGGTGCGGGAAGCATCCGACGATCGAACTCGTGTTTTGATAATGGCAAAGGATTCAAAGTTAAGGTGTTTTGTAATCTAACAAGTCTACTTGAGGATTTCAGGAAAGTCCTAGCTGCGGTTAGGCAAAGGGAAAACCCTAGGGGGTGGTAACCCTAGGTCATAGGGGGTGGTAACCCTATGCAGAAAGTCTTGGCAGGTCGATGGCTTCAGGCAAAAGTCCTAGAGGGTGGTAACCCTAGGTGGAAAGTCCTGGTGTTGCGAACCAGGTGAAAGACTGGATCAGCCGGGAAGCGGAAGTCCAGTAGAAAGTCCGGGAGCTTCGAGTGCCAAGCAAAAGTCCAGTCGATCTGGAGGATCGAACTGGCATTAGGTAATCTCTCCTGAGGGGAGTAGGTGAGGACGCGTTCCCTGTAGAGGGAACAGTAGGCGTCGGGTCGACCTAGGGTTTTCGGTCAGAAACCCGAAGTCAGACTCGGACAGTCCGGAGACTATCTATACTTCAATTATCATATTTATTGTGCTAACTTTGTGTTGCGGGGTAGTGTTTGGGACTAACGTATCTTGCAGGTGCAAAGGAGCAACCTAAAGCCTCGGATGAACAGTGTCTGAGGCGCCTTCATGGAGCTTGGAGGCGCCTCGGGTGCAAGGCAAGAGCTAGCTGTGAGAAGCTGCTCAAGGCGCCTTGATGAACAATGGAAGGCGCCTTGAACAGATGAAGGCACCCTGGTGAACAGTGGAAGGTGCCTTGAATCTGTGATAAGGTTCGACCAGTTCGCCCCTTATCTCCACGACTGACTCGGCTCATTCAAGGCCCCTTGGTGAACAGTAGAAGGCGCCTTGAACAGCCTTTATAAGAGGTCTCGATCAGCAGCTCTCCACATCAATTTTCAAGTCTTTTGTCTCCAACGTGCTGCTCTAAAAGACATCCGGAAGTGCTACTTCAAGTCTCTGACGACCCGAAGCTCCAAGATTCTGTTCTTGTCGTCGGTACCATTAGTTTTTTATTTACTTGTACTTCAAAGTTATAACTCTCTTTCATACTTATAGTTGTTGCCCACGGAAAGCGATCAAGGATCGCGGGCCTTCGAGTAGGAGTCGCCACAGGCTTCGAACGAAGTAAATCGTTCGTGTCTTTGTTTGTACTTGTTTCTATTTCTTTCCGCTGCGCTTATACTCGAACAACTTACTCGATACAATTCCGATAATCGAAAAACGAAATAGCCACGAGCGCTATTCACCCCCCCCCCCTCTAGCGCGTCTCGATCCAACAATTGGTATCAGAGCGGGGTTGTTTTGAATTGGTGCAACCATCATTCAAAACAGTTTTTTTTCGTGGTATTTTGTTTATTTTTCTTTCGGAGTCAATTAGAAATTAGCTAAGTAGCTAAAATTCTAATTCTTTTCAAATCGGTGTTGCTTAAAGTTGGTCAATACCACTTGAGCTCATTATTTTTTCTTCTTCTTCCCGCACTACTAATCCAAGACTCAGTCTTGGAATAGATCCTCTTGTTTGTGTTTTATTTAGATCTAAATGGCCCAACAAGAAGGATATAGCACTGTTCCTCCCCCACTATTTTCCGGAGAAGACTTCGGATATTGGAAGGGGAGAATGGAGATATATCTAAAGATCCAGTTCGACACCTGGATGATAGTTAAGACAGGACTGCAACTACCAACTGATGCAGACGGCAAGCCTACATCCTGTGAGAACTGGGAGCCAGCCTTTATAAAAAAGGTGGAAGCCGACGCCAAAGCCACCTGCACCATCCAGTGCGGTCTTACCAAGGAAGAGCTCAACAGAGTCAGTCCGTTCTCTTCCGCAAAGGAGCTGTGGGAGAAACTGATCGAACTTCACGAAGGCACCTCGGAAACCAAGGTAAGTAAGCGTGATTTATTACTTAATAAACTATACAACTTAAAAATTCAGGAAGGCGAGACGGCAAGCTCGTTACACGCTCGAATTCAAGATATTCTGAACTCTCTTCATGGAATCGGGCAGAAGGTAGAAAATAAGGACATTATAAGGTATGCTCTTAACTCGTTTCCTAGGAGTACATTGTGGGCATCGATGGTAGATGCCTACAAAGTCTCCAAGGATTTGTCTTCCTTAAAATTAGATGAATTATTTAGTGAATTTGAACTTCATGAACAAACTAATGCACAGCCGACCGAGAAGGGTATCGCTTTGGTTGCAGGTACTAGTCGAACACGCGAACCAAGATCCCGATGAAAAGTTGAACCGGAATCAGAAGACGAACCCGACTCAGAAGATTCAGAAGATGAACTGACCAGCGAACTAGTGAATCTTGTGAAGAAGCTCTACAAGAAGAAGAAGGGTTTCAACAAGAAAGACCTGAAGAAGGTAGTTCAATCCAAGGAGGCCCAACCGAACTCGAAGGTAAAGTTTGAAGTCACTTGCTACGGGTGCAACCAGAAGGGGCACATCAAAGCCAACTGCCCCAACCAAAAGGAAGCCAAGAAGCAAAGAAGAAAGAAGGCCCTGAAGGCAACTTGGGATGAATCTTCTTCAGAGGACGATGATGACGAACTCGATTAGATGAGTTTACTCGCACTGATGGCCCGGGACCAAATCATCGAATCCAAGAGCGAGAGCGAGTTAGAGGCCGACTCCGAACAAAACCACGGATCCGCATTCGTTTCTGAAGGGCCAGACTCCGCTGTAAGTATTCTGAGGCTTAATAATTTAGTCAATTATTTACTTCACAAATTAGCTAAGTCAAATCTTAAAATAAAGTCACTTCTAAAGGAAGTAGTTGTCCTTAAAGAAGTAACTAACTCAAAATCCTTACCTGATCAAGTTCAGACTGAAGATTCAACTCAAGTTCAAAAACTTGAGGAAGAAAATTTGAGTTTGAAAAATCAGGTCAAGGATTTAAAAAATACCTTAGAACGGTTTTCTTTGGACTCCAAGAATCTAGACCTAATTCTTGGGACACAAAGAGCCGTCTACAATAGAACTGGGCTAGGATATAAGAGTAAAAAGAAATATAAATCTTATTTATCCCTAATAAACAAACAAAGTGGTAAATCAGTCCAAGCATGGGTCCCCAAGTCCAAGTTGATCAATCAAGTTGGACTTGGCCAATACTGGGTCCCGAAGGATCAAATACACTACCTCGATAGACCATATCGAGGCTATGATCTAGGGGGAGCAAAAAGAAAAATGATCTTAAAAATTTAAACTTTAAAATTCAAAATCAAATTAAAAATTTGAAATTTAATTCAAAATTCAAAATTCAAAATCAAATTAAAAATTCAAAATTAAATTATAAATTCAAAATTCAAAATTTAAAATTCAAAATCAAATTAAAAATTCGAAATTAAATTATAAATTCAAAATTCAAAATTCAAAATCAAATTAAAAATTCGAAATTCAATATAAAATTAAAATTTTGAAATTATAAAAATTCAAATATAGATGGAGGATCCAGACTAGCTGGCACCCCCAACTCAACTACCCGACAGGGTAACTGAACCTAATCTACCCGAAATGGGTAAAACAAGAGTAGATTACCCGGCAGGGTAATTAAGGTTAGATTAAAACGGGCTAGGTTTAACTTCACCCACAGTATTGGTGAAGTTTTTGGATGATAGTACGTTAGGGAAGCTTGGGCATCGCATGTCTAGGAAGATATGGCTTCAACCTGGTGCATTTGGCCAAGTGGAACTGACCGAAGCTACCCTTAAATGAATCCTAACTAGTTAGACCAAGGATTAGTATTAAGTTTAATGGGTAGGACTATTTGGGAAACCTTGAAGGCATGGTTACTTTAATGAGCTCCTTGTGACTCACTATAGCCCAGAAGTTTATCCAAAGAACGCTTACTTGTTGAACCCAAAACTAAACCTGAATCTAACACAAAGTTAAACCAGACCCTTAAAATTCAACAATAAAACATCTCACAACAACTATAGGGTTCCCTGATTGACAATTTAGATCGGGTGAGATGACTAAGAAATTAAACTATGAAAATTGACTTAAATTTAAATTAAGTTAATCAACAATTAAAAACTAAATCATTTTAAAACTAAATTTCAAAATTATTTTAAAAACTAAATTATTTTAAAACTAAATTTCAAAATTATTTCAAAATCATTTTAAAACTAAATTTCAAAATTATTTAAAAAACTAAATCATTTTAAAACTAAATTTCAAAATCATTTTAAAACTAAATTTCAAAATTATTTCAAAACTAAATTTCAAAATTATTTTAAAAACTAAATTATTTTAAAACTAAATTTCAAAATTATTTCAAAATCATTTTAAAACTAAATTTCAAAATTATTTTCAAAACTAAATCATTTTAAAACTAAAATTCAAAATTATTTTAAAAACTAAATTTCAAAATTATTTCAAAATTATTTTAAAACTAAATTTCAAAATTATTTAAAAATCATTTTAAAACTAAATTTCAAAATTATTTTAAAAACTAAATTTCAAAATTATTTTAAAAACTAAATCATTTTAAAACTAAATTTCAAAATTATTTTTAAAACTAAATTTCAAAATTATTTTTAAAACTAAATTTTAAAATTATTTTAAAAACTCAAATTTCAAAATTATTTTAAAAACTCAAATTTCAAAATTATTTTAAAACTCAAATTTCAAAATTATTTTAAAAACTCAAATTTCAAAATTATTTTTAAAACTAAATTTCAAAATTATTTTTAAAACTAAATTTCAAAGTTATTCTAAAAACTCAAATTTCAAAATTATTTTAAAAACTCAAATTTCAAAATTATTTTAAAAACTCAAATTTCAAAATTATTTTAAAAACTCAAATTTCAAAATTATTTTAAAAAACTCAAATTTCAAAATTATTTTTAAAACTAAATTTCAAAATTATTTTTCAAGTTCAAAATTATTTTTAACTCAATTTCAAAAAATTATTTTAAAACTCTTTTCAAATTTAAAAAAAAAAACGCCTCGTGGAGGCGCCTGCCACACGGGAAGGCGCCTCCAAAGTGCGGTGGGAAAATTCCCGCCGCATCACCTTAAGGCGCCTCGGATTGATTCGGGGCGCCTCCAAAAAGCTACTTAAGGCGCCTTAAGATGCTTAAGGCGCCTTCAATTCCCAACTTTAGGAAACGAACAGATTGTTTTTGTTCATTTTCTGCCGACGCCGAGCAAGTCTTCCGCGTGCGGTTTCTAGCAACCAAGGCGCCTTCAACCCGTTTAATCTTCCCTCAACACTTGGCAATGCCTCCTAGGTATAATCCCAATCCTTCCTGATTAAATTTTACGTAAAATTTCTGTTTATTTTTGTCAATTTTTGGTAAAATCGTTGAAAATAGGAAGCGCCGACACGTTGATCCTACTCCAGCTAGACTTCCATCAGCAGATATCAGATTCCCTACTATACATCTTAGGGATACCTTTGCTAATTACACTTTTGAACCTATCAAACCTAGATATGTAAATAGGACCTTTTATACCTAGTTTTTGTCAGCCATCTATCCAAATGATAGAGCACTATCAACTGGACCAACTGGTTTACTACACTGATACAGTAAACCAGGAATTATGTGCACAGTTTTATCACAACCTTGAGAGGGTTGATGATAATAGATACTCCACCAGAGTTGCTGGCGTTGACATTGAGCTTACTCCCACTTTGTTACGCACCACCCTAGGACTTAGGGTTTCAGAGTCTACCTTCTTATGCTACCCCAGTAGGGACCTGCCATTTGGCCATCCTTACTCCCATATTACGTTAGATACTATCTATACATATTTCTTCGGGGAAGAGAGACCTGCTGGCCTGACTGAGTTCAGGTCAGTCTCTTTTCGGGTTCAGGATCATGTGATGCATAGGGTCCTGACAGCATGTATTCTGCCGATCTCATTTCGGGATGTCCCGAAGATGAGAACTTCCCACTCATTTTTCCTGTACGCCCTGTGTCATCGATTAGACATCGATATAGGCTTGCATATATTCCAGAACATTATCTGTGCATCTAGGACAGTCACTTCCAAGATAGTACACATGCCCTATTGTCATATTTTGACACGCTTCTTTTCTACCATAGAGGGTATAGATGTGACCAGGGGAACAGTCATTGTTGGACCCCGTGGTAGTTTTGATGTGATCAACCAAGTTGGTTAGGTCCTGCTGTGTTTGATCCCTGTGTCTGAGTGTGCAGGAGCTTAGGAACACAGGAAGTCGAGCGGAAGACGCAGCTAACGAGAAGGACGACACGAGAAGAGAGCCGAAGGGCTCGGTGCATCCGAAGGACGAGAGAGCTGCGGAAGAGTACTCCAGTGGGCGTGAAGAGTGTGCACGGTGTTTGAGGGACGTTAAGCCGAGACGGAAGGCTACTCGAGGAAGGCCAGAAATTGGGTTCGGGTGAGCCCTATTTCGGTTGGCCGAAATCACCCAAACAAACGGAGCTTCGGAAGACAAAGTGAAGAAGAAAAGGAGTCAAAAGAGGCTGGAAGTTACTGTAGCAGAAAATACTGTAGCAGAAATTACTGTAGCAGGAACCTTGAAGGCTCCTTAAATACATTGAAGGCGCCTTAAACACATTGAAGGCCCCTTGAATGGATTGTTTAAGGCGCCTTGAGCAGGCCAGTTTGACCGTTTGTGCTGCGGATAAAGTTTTTTCCACAGATCGAGTTGGTGGCACCTTGAACCCTGTTGGAGGTACCTTGGACTCTCGGGATAAGATTTCCAAGGCCTATTTAAAGGCCCCTGGAGCTAGGAATTCAATAACAACTCAAGCAATCAACTGTATACTCATTCCTAGCAATAGTTCTAAGCTTCCAAAGTGTAAAAGGCTTCTCCGCCTTCAGCAAAGGAGATTTTTCTACTGAGCCTTTTCTTACTGCCCTGGATTAACAACCTCCTTGGTTGTAACCAGGTTAAATCCTGTCTTCTACTTAATTTCTATTTCCTTGCTTGGTTTAATTTTATTTCTGCCTTTACTTTATTTACTATTGCATTGATTGAGTTGAAATCCGAGGAGGGTAGTTTTATTTTTGTTTACAGCAATTCACCCCCCCTCTTGCCGGTCTCCGCTGCACCAACAGTTGGTATCAGAGCCGGACCGCCTCAGAAGGACTAACCGCCGACTGAAGCACGAAGATCTAGATGATGGCCGGAGCCAGTGACTACCCACCTGCATTCGAGGGGGAGTTTGCTTCATGGAAGCAAAAAATGGAGGTATACCTTAAGTCTGATTTTGGTATTTATTTAATAATGAAATCTGGTTATGAAGCACCAAAGAAAGTAAACGGAGAAGAGCTCGAGAAATACCTCTAGAACGAGAAGCAACGTGATGAGTCGATGGCAAATGCGCGGGCTGAATTTCATCTTCTAACCACAATACCAAATGAAGATCTCGACAAAGTCGGAGAGTACAATAGCGCAAAAGAACTTTGGGAAAAGTTCTTAAAGATCTATGAAGAGTCTGAATCCAAGGTAAATGCCGCAACAGCCCCAACAGCCGAATTCCATCCTGAAGCCACAGAAAGCTCATCCCAGATGAGCATCGATGAAGGGGAAGAGACTTCGGAAGAAAGCAACTCGACAGGGGGAGAATCAACAACTGACAAGGTAAGTCAGGTATGGTCTCCACCTTCTGAACAATTAATTACATTAATCGAGAAGGTACCTGAAAATTTTTGCAAATTAAAAATTAAATCTTCGAAAGAATTTTCTGGATTAGAAAAAATTTTGTCGAACGAATCTTTCCAATTAAAAACACGGGCGAAATATTTTTTACCAACTATTTTGTTGAAAGAATTTCTGAAACTAAAAACATTGCCAAAAGATTCTTGTGAGTTACAAAATAATTTGTCGAACGAATTATCAAAAGATCTTTTATCAATTATTTTGTCAAAACAATTTTTTGCATACTTAATATTGTTTTCCTTAAATCTAAAAAATTATGATAAACTAAAGTGGAAATTTAGATATCATAATAAGGTTAGAGAAATGACAATAACTTGAGAATGAATTTTGTTTTAATAATAATAAAAAAAATTATTATTTTTACCTAAGTTAAAAGCCTTTTCTATAATTCTAAAAAGTAATTTAACTTAGAATTTTTTTTTAAATATTCTTCAGAAAAATTCAAAAATTCATTTTACTAAAATTTTTTAACTTGAAAATTTTTTTTGTGGAAACTTTTTGACTTGCAAAATTTTACCTAGAAAATTTTTCAAAATTTCATTCTTACTTGGAATATTTTTGAACCATTTATTTTACCTAACATATTGTTGGATAATTCTCTCTATTTTTATTAACCCCGTTTTTGCTGTGATCAAAGGGGGAGAGAAAAGTACAAGTTTAGGGGGAGTTAGAAAAAATTTAAAATTTAAATTTCTTTTTCTATTTTTGGTTGCAATTTTACTAATTGCAAAAATTATACTTAACTTGTTAGTTTAGTAATTTTTCTTTAAAATTACTTTTTATATATATTTTAACCCTAACTTGAACTTGGGTTGATGCACATCAAAAAGGGGGAGATTGTTGGACCCCGTGGTAGTTTTGATGTGATCAACCAAGTTGGTTAGGTCCTGCTATGTTTGATCCCTGTGTCTGAGTGTGCAGGAGCTTAGAAACACAGGAAGTCGAGCGGAAAATGCAGCTAGCGAGAAGGACGGCACGGGAAGGGAGCCGATGGGCTCGGTGCGTCCGAAGGACGAGAGAGCTGTGGAAGAGTACTCCGGTGGGCGTGAAGAGCGTGTGCAGCGTTCGAGGGACGTTAAGCCGGGACGGAAGGCTGCTCGAGGAAGGCCGGAAATTGGGTTCGGGTGAGCCCTATTTCGGTTGGCCAAAATCACCCAAACAAACGGAGCTTCGGAAGACAAAGTGAAGAAGAAAAGGAGTCAAAAGAGGCTGGAAGTTACTGCAGCAGGAACCTTGAAGGCGCCTTAAACACATTGAAGGCGCCTTGAATGGATTGTTTAAGGCGCCTTGAGTAGGCCAGTTTTATCCGTAGATCGAGTTGGAGGCGCCTTGAACCCTGTTGGAGGCGCCTTGGACTCTCGGGATAAGATTTCCAGGGCCTATATAAAGGCCCCTGGAGCTAGGAATTCAATAACAACTCAAGCAATCAACTGTATACTCATTCCTAGCAATAGTTCTAAGCTTCCAAAGTGTAAAAGGCTTCTCCGCCTTCAGCAAAGGAGATTTTTCTACTGAGCTTTTTCTTACTACCCTGGATTAACAACCTCCTTGGTTGTAACCAGGTTAAATCCTGTCTTCTACTTAATTTCTATTTCCTTGCTTGGTTTAATTTTATTTCTGCCTTTACTTTATTTACTATTGCATTAATTGAGTTGAAATCAGAGGAGGGTAGTTTTATTTTTGTTTACAGCAATTCACCCCCCCCCCCCTCTTGCCGGTCTCCGCTGCACCAACAGTCATTTCTCTTACTATATATGACGAGCTAGGATCCCGTAGTTGTAGACTAGCCGGTGCTGATATCACAGCTGATGGAGTTCTAGCTTGGACAGGATGACCACAGCCAGTAGCTGCCCCTATCGCTCCAACAGCCGAGGATATACCAGGCGAGGGAGAGGAGTGGGCTGATTTCCTAGCTGAGGATCTTTTCGTGGATCCTTCCCCGTCTTCCGGACCATCCACCTCAGCTGGACCTTCGACCTCTACATCACTCTCCGTCGAGGACAGACTTGCTCGACTCGAGGTCGAGTCCATCCAGACACGACGGATAGTTCTCTCTATTCGGTCCGAGATGGCTGCCGGATTTACGTCCCTTCGTGACGAGATACGACGTCTAGGTCAGCCAGCACCCGAGCAGCCCCATGCACCACCTTCCGCTGATGACCCTCCAGCTGATGCTCCTCGAGTAGATGATCCTGCTATTTGATATGACTATTTTATGCATTATACTATGGATTGTTGTCGATAGACACCCTCACTTCACTACCTATTTATTTTGTTAGACTTCCTTGAAGTGATATATACTTATTTGTATACTTAGTCAGTTTCACAAATTCTGGGTTTATTTATCATCTTTCAAATTCTAGGAAAATAATTTTCAAAATTCCACTTTATTAGACTTTTCAAAAAGTTGGACTTAGCCTAAGCTTTCCCCCTAGAAATCATGTTCCCCTAGAATTAAGCCAGAGCATCTCACAAACACCTAGGTATACCTTGATTGTGTTTGAAAGACTTAGAATGGTGTGAGATGCATAGGGTACAGCCTGGACTCAAGAATGCTTATATCTGTGCATCAATATGAGTCTGGGCGTTAAGCACGCAATACACATTAATCAAGTCAAGTCTTCCAGCTCTAGTCAAATCTAACTGGACCAAATTAACTTAACTTGACTAACCATGTGAAAGTTTTTGCCCTATGGGAAATCAACAAGTAGCTAAAGGTTAGACAGTTGGTAAAGGATACTCAACTTTCTAGTTAAGCATGTTTGATCTTTAGGGCTCTGATACCTAGTAAGTTAATCTATTGAACATGATTCATGTTTGGACTTAAGGACCAACTGACTTTGAATGAATAAACTTAAACCAAATTTTTAGCTACTCTGCTCCTTCCTAGCCCTAAAATTTAATAAGTTTTGTTTAAAATTAAGCTAAGTTTTTTTTAAGCCATAGCCTTCAAATCCAATACTTGCAAAGAACTTAGTTTTACTTTCAAAATTTTAAAACTGAGCTTACTTTAAAATCTAACTTTATAAATTCTTGTTTTCTTAAGTAGAGCAAAGATTACAAAGCTACTTCAAAAATTTCTAAATAAAGATTATTGTTTTACTAGCTTTTTAAACTATCAAAAAGATCCACTTTCTAGAAACTTTTTCTAAGTTTCCAAAAAGCTAACATCATCTAAACTGTTAAATATTTTCTCACTTCGCTAAACTGTTAAATATTTTTCAAAATCTTGTTAAATCAAAAGACTATTTTTATTTTTTTATTTTTTTTGATATATGACAAAGGGGAAGAATAGCAATAAAATTCAAATTTAAAATAATAAAAAAGGGGGAGCAACAGTTAAGGGGGAGCATATAGTTGGTGCTAAACTTTAAATTCGTAGGGTTTACTTTAGCAATTGCTTTGTTAAAAGTGTTCATCTATTCTTAGCAAATTTGCCTGTGTTAAAAGTATTCATCTATTCGTTTATTTACTTAACTTTGAATTTGAGTTGCCATAATAAAAAAGGGGGAGATTGTTGGTGAGGGAAGCATCCGACGATCGAACTCGTGTTTTGATAATGGCAAAGGATTCAAAGTTAAGGTGTTTTGTAATCTAACAAATTTGCTTGAGGATTTCAGGAAAGTTCTAGCTGCGGTTAGGCAAAGGGAAAACCCTAGGGGGTGGTAACCCTAGGTCATAGGGGGTGGTAACCCTATGCGGAAAGTCAAGTACGGTACCCAAAGTCATAGTTAAATAATAAGGTTATGTGCCAAATAATCTGATCAGAAGTCAGCAGAAAGTCCGGGAGCTTCGAGTGACGAGCAAAAGTCCAGTCGATCTGGAGGATCGAACTGGCATCAGGTAATCTCTCCTGAGGGGAGTAGGTGAGGACGCGTTCCTCGTAGAGGGAACATTAGGCGTCGGGTCGACCTAGGATTTCCGGTCAGAAACCCGAAGTCAAACTCGGACAGTCCAGAGACTGTCTATACTTCAATTATCATATTTATTGTGCTAACTTTGTGTTGCAGGGTAGTGTTTGGGACTAATGTATCTTGCAGGTGCAAAGGAGCAACCTAAAGCCTCGGATGAACAGTGTCCGAGGCGCCTTCATAGAGCTTGGAGGCGCCTCGGGTGCAAGGCTGGAGCTGGCTGCGAGAAGCTCCTCAAGGCGCCTTGATGAACAGTGGAAGGCGCCTTGAACAGATGAAAGTGCCCTGGTGAACAGTGGAAGGCGCCTTGAATCTGTGATAAGGTTTGACGAGTTCACCCCTTATCTCTGCGGCTGACTCGCCTCATTCAAGGCGCTTTGGTGAACAGTAGAAGGCGCCTTGAACAGCCTTTATAAGAGGTCTCGACCAGCAGCTCTCCACATCAATTTTCAAGTCTTCTGTCTCCAACGTGCTGCTCTAAAAGACATCCGGAAGTACTACTTCAAGTCTCTGACGACCCGAAGCTCCAAGATTCTATTCTTGTCGTCGGTACCATTAGTTTTTTATTTACTTGTACTTCAAAGCTGTAACTCTCTTTCATACTTATAGTTGTTGCCCACGGAAAGCGATCAAGGATCGCGGGCCTTCGAGTAGGAGTCGCCACAGGCTCCGAACGAAGTAAATCGTTCATGTCTTTGTTTGTACTTGTTTCTATTTCTTTCCACTGCGCTTATACTCGAACGACTTACTCGATACGATTCCGATAATCAAAACACGAAATAGCCACGAGCGCTATTCACCCCCCTCTAGCGCGTCTCGATCCAACACCATGGTGACTTCAGGTCTAAGGACTAATAGTCATACTAATAGCCACATGAGAAAGTATATGACACTCATATAACGATCCATGATACTTTCTCATGGCGGGTCATTCAGTATACATTCTCCAATACATACCCATGTGTCAACTTGATATCTCCATATCCATGACTTGTGAGATCAAGTCATCGAGTTGACCTATATGCTAGCCTTATTGTATTAACATTGTCCCTGAATGATAATACTCAACTAGGAATGATTAAGAGTAGTGTTCCCTATATCATCTCACTATCAATTCAACCAATCGATTGATATAGGTAAGAATCTTTTACTCGAGGACGTTATTATACTTAGTTTATTTGGCACCAATATAAGTAAGTATAATAACCAAAAACCAAATGCCTTTATTTATATAGAATATGATACAACAAGTCCATAATACAATCATCAAATGATTGGCACTAGGGCTCTAGCTAACAATCTCCCACTATCTCTAGTGTCAATCAGTGTAGGCTCTAAGCCCCAATGACCTAGTGTGACCATCATGCTTCCTCTGTGCCAAAGCCTTGGTCAAGGGATCTGTGATGTTAGCCTCTGTGGGAACTCTGGAAATCTTCACATCTCCTCTCTCGATAATCTCTCGAATGAGATGGAAGCGTCGTAGTATGTGTTTGGTCCGCTGGTGTGAGCGAGGTTCCTTCACCTGTGCTATAGCTCCATTGTTGTCACAATAGAGCTCAATAGGGTCAGCAATGCTAGGAACCACCCCAAGTTCAGTGACGAACTTGCGAATCCAAACTGCCTCCTTTGCTGCCTCTGATGCAGCAATATACTCGGCCTCTGTCGTAGAATCAGCTACTGTGTCTTGCTTCAAACTCTTCCAGCTCACAGCACCACCATTTATGCAAACCACGAACCTTGACTGCAATCGATAATAATCCTGGTCGGTCTGGAAGCTAGCATCACTGTAACCCTTTACAGCGAGCTCATCATCGCCTCCATATATCAAGAAATATTCTTTAGTCTTTCTTAAGTACATAAGAATATTCTTGACTGCTATCCAGTGACTTTCACCTGGATCTGACTGATATCTGCTCATCATGCTTAAAGCATACGAGACATCAGGTCGAGTACATAGCATGGCGTACATGATAGATCCTATGGCTGAAGCATAAGGGATCTGATCCATGCAGTCTCTCTCCTCTCTAGAAGAGAGACCTTGAGTCTTCGAAAGACTCACACCATGTGACATCGGCAGAAACCCCTTCTTGGAGTTCTGCATGGCAAACTGAAGGAGTTCCTTGTCAATGTATGTACTCTGACTTAGGCCAAGCAATCTCTTAGATCTATCTCTATAAATTTGTATCCCTAGAATGCGGGATGCCTCACCTAAGTCCTTCATTGAGAAACATGTCCGTAGCCAAGTCTTGGCAGACTGTAGCAAAGGGATGTCTTTCCCAATGAGTAGTATGTCATCCACATACAATATTAGGAAGACAACTATGTCCCCTACAACCTTCTTGTAGACACAAGGTTTATCTTCGTTCTTGATGAAACCAAACTATTTGATTGCATCATCGAATCGAAGATTCCAGCTCCGAGAAACTTGCTTTAGTCCATAAATGGACCTATGCAGCTTGCATACTCTGCTAGTATGCTGTGGATCTACAAAACCCTCAGGTTGTGTCATGTACACATCCTCGAGTAGGTTTCCATTCAGAAACGCAGTTTTTACATCCATATGTCATATCTCATAGTCATGGTAAGCTGCAATAGCAAGCATGATCCGAATGGACTTAAACATCGCTACTGGAGAAAAGGTTTCATCATAGTCAATACCATGAATCTGCTTGAAACCTTTAGCTACCAAGCGACCCTTATAGATAAGTCCATCCATGCCAGTCTTTCTCTTAAAGACTCACTTACACCCTATGAGTTTTACCCCTTCAGGTGGATCAACCAAAGTCCATACTTGGTTGGTGTACATGGATTCCATTTCGGATCTCATGGCCTCTAGCCATTTCTCAGAATCTGGTCTCATCACAGATTCCTGATAGGTGATAGGCTCATCATCTATGAGCACAACGTCATCATGGTCAGACAAGAGAAATGAATATCTCTCAGGCTGACGACGTACCCTATCAGACCTACGAAGAGGTATGTCTACTTGAACTGGTTGTTATTCCTCAACTCTTTGTGGAACAACATCATCCACAACACTTTGTGGTTCCAGTTCAACTTCCATCGAGGCATCAGTGCTATTGTTCGCATCTTGAACTTCTTCAAGATCGAACGTGCTCCCACTAGTCTTTCTAGAAATAAAGTCCCTTTCTAGAAAGACCCCAGTCTTTGCCACAACTACCTTGTGCTGACTGGGAATGTAGAAGTAATACCCCTTAGTTTCCTTGGGATATCCAATAAAGTAGCACTTGTCGGATTTTGGTCCTAACTTGTATGAGACTTGACGTCAAACGTAAACCTCACAATCCCAAATCCTCATGAAAGACGCCTGGGCATCTCTCCCCGTCCATATCCTATATGGTGTCTTTATCACAGCCTTGGATGGAACTCAGTTGAGTATATAAGCTGCCGTGTCTAGAGCATAGCCCTAAAGGTATGTCGGAAGATCTGTGTGACTCATCATAGATCGTACCATATCTAATAGGGTACGATTCCTCCTTTCGGATACATCATTCCACTGTGGTGTTCCAGGAGGAGTGAGTTGGGATAGGATCTCACACTTAGCTAGATAGTCATGAAACTCATGGCTAAGGTATTCTACACCTCGATCTGATCGAAGTATCTTAATACTCTTGTCAAGCTAGTTCTGTACTTCATTCTCTAATTCTTTGAACTTTTCAAAGGATTCAGACTTATGTGTCATCAAGTACACATAGCCATATCTACTGAAGTCATCAGTAAATGTGATGAAGTACCTATAACCGCCTCTAGCAGCGACATTGAAAGGGTCACATACATCACTGTGTATAAGTCCTAACAAATCAGTCGCTCTTTCCTGTGCCCACTAAAAGGTGTCTTGGTCATCTTGCCTAGTAGGCATGACTCGCACGTCTCATAAGATTCAAAATCAAATGAGTCCAGCAAACCATCCTTATGGAGCTGGGATAAGCGCTTGTCATTTATATGACCTAAGCGACAATGCCAGAGATAGGTTTGGATCAGGTCATTTGACTTGAACCTCTTGGTATTTATGTTATAAATAGGGCTTTCAAGATCTAGAATATAGAGTCCGTTTATCAGAGGTGCACTACAATAGAACATATCGTTTAAATAGACGAAACAACATTTGTTCTTTATTGTAAACGAGAAACCTTTCTTGTCCAAACAAGAAACTGATATAATGTTCTTAGTTAATGCAGGCACATAATAACAATCATCTAATTCTAGTACAAGCCTAGAGGGCAAAGATAGATGATAAGTTCCTATAGCAACAGCAGCAACCCGTGCTCCATTGCCTACTCGTAGGTCTATCTCACCCTTCGTCAATGCCCTGCTATTTCTCAGCGCTTGTACATTAGTACAAATGTGCGAAGCACATCCGGTATCTAATACCCACGATGAAGAAATAGAGAGGTTGACTTCTATAACATGCATACCTAAAGTAGAAATCTTATTTCTCTTCTTCTTAAGATCTTCCATGTATTCTTTGGAGGTCCTCTTCCAATGCCTTGCTTGTCCTTGATATAGGTGACAAAGATGTTCAACCATATCATAAGCACTCATCAACTCATGTTGCTTATGAAGCTCAGAGTTCATGGTCGCGAGCATAAGACAAGATACATCTAATGCGTCATCTTGATGTTTCTTATAAGCATCTTTGTCAGCTTGCGTGGCAGTGGTAGGAGGTGCCTCCGGAATGGGCTGCTCCAGAACGTACAGCTTACGTTATTGAGTGAGAACTATTCTCATATTCCTGTACCAGTCCAGGAAATTTGCTCCGTTGAGCTTGTCCTTCTTAAGGACAGAACGCAGAGAGAAGATGTTCGTGTTTGATGTCATGGCAATTCTACAACAGAAAAATACAGAAAATAAATATCATATTCTTTTTAAATCATTTAATTTGGTCTTTAACTAAATGATGCTCCCACTGAATTCTATAATTCATGTGGGACAAGATCCACATCATACTAACCCTTGAGTTAGCTTTGGCTAATACGCCCAAGATTTAGTATGATCGGTAGGTAACGATTACCAATTACATCTCTATGTAACTCTTGTTTATAGGATCAATATCCGCATTTATATTAAAACTCGAGTTAGCTTTGGCTAATACGCCTGAGAGTTAATATAAACGTGATTTTATCCTACCTTTCCAACCGTTGGAAGAATGCCTATAGTTATACTCGATCCAACTGAGTAAACTAGGAATACTCAATCTAATTGAGTTTGTACTCGCCCATGCGTTGATAAGCAGGACCAAGATTGTCCCTCCGTACCTTACCAAGATAATATGTGTTGCTCTGCTTTGGCAGATTCAACAACACATGTGATCGAGGTAGTGATAGGTATCACGGCACGGTAGGCATTAGAGTCGACGTGATTTAGATCTAATCTAATCGATGATGCGTATCATATACTTGATTTAGATCTAATCTAATCGTGGGGTGCATCATGTGCACGATTTAGATCTAATCTAATCGTTAGGTACTAATTAATTACTTAATTAACTAGCATGCATCACATACACACAAAAGAAATTAATTAAATAATTTTGTGATTATGTCATGGCCCTACTATGATCTTCTCAAGCCAATGAGAAGATCGGATGGTCAACCTAAGGTCAACAGCTTCTCAAGCGCCTTCCTTTTGACCACCTTGTGTTGCTCGCGCCTTCCTCGTAACTCCGTCTTGAGTGGACCTTCCACCGCTTCAAAATTTACATTACATTTTGAAACTCAAGTTATATTCGAGTCTAAATCTAATTTACAACCATAATATAAATAGGGAGGCACGACGCGCAGGTCGCGTATCAAATACAGCACACACAAACACATGACGGCACGCAGGCCGTATTATAAATTACAACACATTCCAATCCAATTGGGTCTTTTTGGGCCATGACTATCACAAAAATAATATATAATTCTAAATTATATATTTTCATAATTTTCTGTAATTTTTCATAATTTTTACAATTTTATGAGTAAAATTTTTCGACGATCCCGATTAGTGATTTCGGGCGCAATCGCAGAGCAAATCCCCTTGCGGGGTTAGGGGCAATACCCCTACCTGCGATCTAACCATCGCAAGTTGCTCCTAAGCGATCCAACAGCACCTTAGCCCGCTGTCCCAAAAATGTTTTGGGTCAAAACATTGCCGTTAAGGAAAAATCTTCTCGGTAGTCGAAGCCTACAAGTGTCTAAACACTTGTGCTTCGCTTCTACGAGAAAAATACCCTTTAAAACTATAAAAATCATGAAATTACAGAAATTCACAGAATGTTTATTTTTCATAAAAACCAAAATAAACTTGTACACGCCTTCGCACGTGGCTCTGATACCACTATTGAGTTTTTCAGGCTGCGAAAACCGCTTTTTCGCGTCGCGGAAACCCCGAAACTCCCTAGCCAACGGATCCGTGAGAAGAGTATAGAATAAAAATTGTACATGTACGAGTTTACTAACTAGATCTACTCTTAGATCTATATGTCTAGAAAATTACCCTTGATGCGTGCCCTTTTCGAATCCCGCTCGTCCAAGGAAGTGCCGGATCTCAAGATTGTCAACGTAGACAATCCTCTAGAAGTATCCACACGAACAAGATGTGTTCTCTAACACACAAGGATGGAGAAGAGAACACCACAAGTGTGCTAGCACTTCTTGATGCTCTCGGATAGGATTGGAAGAAGAAGAAAGGAAAAGAAGAGAACACACTCCTCTAAAAAATCTCAATGTGACTTTCACTAACCTTTCTTCTTGGATTAGACTCACTCTCCTTTCTTCTCCCTTGCTTGAAACCCACGACCAAGAGAAGAGAAGGAGCAAAAAGAGAGCTTGAGGAAGAAGATGATGTGAATGTGAGTGAATGAAAAATTCATTCTCATTCAAAACCAAAAAGGTAACCCCCATTCTCATTAAATGTGGCCATTAAAGAGAATAGATTTGTAACCCCCATGAGGTGGCACACTTTGATGATGTGGCACATCATCATTAGTCCTCCTAATGTCAAATCACTAATGATGTGGTAAATAGTCAAGTCAAACTTAACTCTTCCTCTTCCTCTCAAGTCAAGTCAAACTTGACTTAATCTCTCTCATGGTTGATCTAATCCAACCATTTAATTCAAGCCAATTTAATATAATGAATCTAATTCATTTAATTAAATTGATTCAATGAGTCATAATCTAAATTAGACTCATTGAACACATGAATCAACTTGAGTCCAACTCAATTAGCCCAATTAGGATTACTCTTAATCCAATTTGATTCATCACATGAATCTAATCCTCTTGGTTCATCATATGAACCTAATCTCCATCCACTTGTTCTTTGTGTGTGACCCAATAGGTTCTTGTAACGTTGACAATGCTCCTAAACTCATTTAGGACCATAAGTAATGAGCGGTATCTAGCAATACATCATTACTACCCAAGTTACAAGAATGTTGAGATCCAACATCACATTGTGACTACTAATTGTGACTCCTCACAATATATGACAAGTGTCCTTCTATCCTAGACATCTAGATTGATTAATGTGAGGCATTGACCGTGTCATCCTCTAATTAATCTAAATCTTGAACTCCAAGTAGACTCACTCAATCAAATGAGCTCAATATCTCATATTGACTCATTTGGGCATGGCCATGCACTTCGTGGTCTCACTCTATCAAGAATATCGATGTTTCTCCCGTCATATAGGAGGGATAGATCCCATCTACATCACTCACATCCCTCTGCATAATTTGTTACATACCCAGTAATCGCCTTTATAGTCCACCCAATTACGGGTGACGTTTGACGAAACCAAAGTACATAACTCCTTATGTAGGGAACCATGGTGACTTCAAGTCTAAGGTCTAATAGTCATACTAATAGCCACATGATAAAGTATATGACACTCATATAACGATCCATGATACTTTCTCATGGCAGGTCATTCAGTATACATTCTCCAATACATACCCATGTGTCAACTTGATATCTCCATATCCATGACTTGTGAGATCAAGTCATCGAGTTGACCTACATGCTAGCCTTATTGTATTAACATTGTCCCTGAATGATAATACTCAACTAGGAATGATTAAGAGTAGTGTTCCCTATATCATCTCACTATCGATTCAACCAATCGATTGATATAGGTAAGAACCTTCTACTCAAGGATGTTATTATACTTAGTTTATTTGGCACCAATACAAGTAAGTATAATAACCAAAAACCAAATGCCTTTATTTATATAGAATATGATACAACAAGTCCATAATACAATCATCAAATGATTGGCTCTAGGGCTCTAGCTAACACATAGTATAGTCTTTTTCTAAAATTGGGCATTGGTGCCAACAATGACCTTCCGATTTTAAGGACTACAAACCTTTTTCCATTTTTCTAGGATAACTCACAAACAAGTGAACTCATGTCCAATTTTTTAGTGTCTCTCTCATGCTAGACCACACAAATCCGAATATACTTCAGACTAGGCTTACGCCCATTCTGCAATTCTGTAGGAGTAGAGAGTTCTGACTTAGAAGGTACTATGTTCACTTTCGTTTCCAGTGTATATCCTTAAAACGATTTTGGTAATTTTCTAAATAACTCATCATCGATCTAATTATTCCATAAGAGCCTTATACCTTCTTTCTACTACACCATTCTGTTGGGATATATCAAGTGCAGTTAGTTGGGATTGAATCCCTACTTCTGATAAGTAACTCCTAAATTCTCCCAAGAGGTATTTGCTACTACGATCTCACCGTAGTGTCTCAATATTTTTACTTTGACATTTCTCCGCATCAGCCTCGTACTCTTTGAACTAATCAAAGCACTTAGACTTGCGGTGTATCAAGTAAATCTATCTGTGTCTCGAATAGTTGTCTATAAAATAGATGAAATATTCGAAACTACCTCTTTTCTGGATCGTCATAGGACCACACAAATCAGAATGAACCAATTCCATTATATCTTTGGCTCCATACCCCTTAGACTTAAAAGCTTCTCGGTTATTTTTCCTTCCAAGTAAGACTCTCAGGTTGGAAAGATTTCCACTACCAATGAACCCAAAAGTTCATCAGCTACCAATGAATCCTTCTTAAGTTAAAATACCCTAGCCTTTGATGCTAAAGATATAATTGGTTTATTTATGAAGGTTGCTTTCTCTTAATAGTTAGAAGATGTGTTATTAATTTTCATTTATTGCATCGTGGGAGTTATTGGATTTATAAATTGTCAACTAATGTACCAGAACAGATAATTTTCCTATTTTTCTTGATAATAAGTTTGTTATCAAAATAGATAGAATATCTATTCTTTGATAGTTTAGAAATCGAAATCGAATTCTTTCTAAACTTGGTATATATAGACAATTTCTCAAAATTCATTTTTATTCCTATCATAGGATAAACATCTCCCACTGCAACAGCTGCTACTTTTGCAGTAGTGCTCATGCAAACGGTGATTTCTCTTCATATAGTTGTCGGGTTTCCTGGAGCCCCTGCAATGAATTGCAGACATGATAGTGGCTCCCGTATCTACTCACCAGGTACCGGTAGATAACACCACTAAACATGTTTCAACAACTAATGAATCAAATACACCTATATTGTTCTAAGTTCTAAGAGGACAGTCTGCCTTAATGTCCAAGTCTTATTTCCAATTATAATAATTGGGACAACTAAGTCTATTCTATAGTATAACAACTAGGGGATTGACTAACATTTGCAAACCTAAGAATCACAAAAATATTTGGTCAAGACTAACATATCAAAATCCCTGTGAATTTTGTATGCCACGTTAGTGTAGACGTATACAAATTCTAAAAGGATATTTTATCCATTAATTTTATTATCTTGTCAACCTATGACAAATAAAATTAATAGCTGGTCTGTCTTTGATCAAATATTTGGTAAAGACTCTAAATTTAAAATAATATTGATTCCTCAAACAATACTATTTAAATTTACCAACACCTCAAAACACCGTGAGTTTTGCATGCCACGTTAGTGTGGACATATACAAAATCAACATTTGTAAGAGGAGGGTTTTACACATTGACTATCTTGTCAATCTAACTTTTTGACAAATAAAATTACCTCAAATACTATGAAGCTTGTATGCCACGTTTGTGAGATCTCAGAAAATTTAAATAAATAGGGTTATTTGAGAAATAGCCTTATAAAATTTTTCCGAAATTTTTAGAAATTTTCTGGGAATTTTTCCGAGCTCGTAAGACGGGTTTTGAGGGGATCAATTTCAGGTTCGGATTAAAGTCTGTTGGGGATACCCGTTTAAGTGAGGAAATGTTTTATTATTAATTCCATTTCTTTTCACTTTATTTCCCAAACGCCGAACCCGAGCCCTCCTTCCACGATCTCCCCTCTCTTCCCTACTCTCTGTCTCTCTCACGGACAAACCGATGCCGACGGAAATCTCCATCTGGGGGCGTCCACATTGCATCGCCGGAGGACCACGTCGCCGGAGCTCGACGAAGCCGGCAGAGTCCAGTCTATCTTTGGTCCCGTGACTGCTGTTCCGGTGAGTTCTGTGCCGATCCTGGACGGCTAGGGCACGGTGGAGGCTTGGTTCGCGTCATCTCCCAACCTACTGACTTCCTCGTTCCTCTTCCTCGAGTTGTCCCCGGAGCGATCCGTGTCTTCTCTAGCCGGAGCGCCATCGGGAGCTGATCCAGAGAGGAAAGGTTTCATCGGATCTATGTGCTTAACTAGATTAGGGTTCTTCCCAGTTCTTACCCACGCTCTCTCGGATCTATGCTCTAGAACCATCGTCGGAGAGGGATCTTCGCCGTCGGCTATAGGTTCTTGGCCGAGATCACCAAGTGCTCACTGAGAGCAAAGCCGAGCATCTAGTTTCCATTCTGTGGTGTTGAATTCTTGATCCGAATTGTGTAGTGGATCCAGCGAGGTGCTGTTCAGTGGGTTGTCTAGCTCCAGCAACAGCTACCCTTCCTGGCAGCGCCACTTCTTCGTGTGGATCTACAGATCAGAGCTAGGAATTAAGGTAAGATGAATTAGATTGTTGTTGGAATACTTGGTTAAATCCATGATCTCCTTGTGTTTGATCTGAACAGAGGAGTGAATTCCAAATAGGTTCTGTTCTGTCCTGTTTTGTGGATTGGTTGGCTTCAGCAGTAACTCATCTTGGTCTCGGCAGCAACAATCCTCTTGTTCCAACAGCCACAGTAGCTGTGGAATTGAGGTATGGTTTTGATCTTGCTGTAGGTTAGTTAATTTAGGTTGTGTAGATTAATTAGGTTATGTGGATTTAAGTTTAAATTGCTAATCTAATGGTTGATTAGGGATTAGGGAACTATCCCTAATTAACCGTTAGAAATGTTGAAGGATATGGTTTAGGGTTTGTCCCTAAATTTCTATTTAGGATTTATTTAGCTATGTGTTTGTATTCTAGCTAAATAACAGTAGATGTATTTATTTACACAGGACTTCGATTCGAGACGGACGTCTCGACATTGGATTAGGACTGGATTGTACCTTCTATTTGAGGCGGGTACCCTTTGACTTATCTCTTGATAGTGTCTTTTGATATGTGTAGTTTATATATAGTTACTAGTGATTAGTAGATTTAGCACTTCTCTGGTTATAGGTTATTTGATACCTGTAGGCGGTTACTAGTGATTGGTAGTTCAACACTTTCCCTGGATTTAGGTTTGGTTGATACTTGATATATGCTTCTACTGTTATCTGCTATACATTAGGCTGGTATACATTTACTTCTTACCATGTGTATATATGTTCATAGAGATGCATATCTATAGTGCTCTACTCTACTGGATTAGTTGCTTTACATGTGTGATACATGCTCTTGGATTCATGATACTTACATCATTGTTATACGTGATGTCTTTGGATTTATGCTGTTTATATCATGGTTATATATATGCGTTTACCTTTTGGGCACACACATATATGGAGGAGGCTATGTTCAGGTATGACATACTGTAACATCATACACCATCCTGCATGATTGCATGCTGGGCGATTGACGACTCCATTATTGTTGATCTCGTCGGCCGGCTACATAGGCCTGCACACAACATGTTTCACTGCATGGGTAGTGGCACAGCACAGTAGGTTGTGTATGGCAGTAGCTCTGTAGTGCTCCGCTGGTCCGCTCATGGGTAGTGTGACTGCAGCGTGGTAGCAGACAGGGATCCCTCCCCGTCATTGCGTACCGGGAGTTGAAAGCGTTACGCTCCCTCACTATATTTGAGGTAGGAGGATAGGTGTACTCCGACAGCATCCCGTCCATTCGGTCACTCATCAGGGGTAGTGACAGCAGAGTGCACGGTGACACAGCCCTACCTACTCGGTCTCGCCATCGTGTGTGAGACGGCTGACTAGCGTCAGGGGTGACCATGTCATAATGCATCATATGCACATATTGCATTTATTGTGATTGTTGCATATTGGATGATGCACTTGGGTGACTACATATGATTGACATGCATACAGGATACATGCTTATTTGCTCTGACTATCTTTGTCTGTGTATGTCCGCAGTCATTTGCCCAAGCCTCGCAGGTGAGTACAGTTTATTTCAGTTATGCATTTTCTTATTATTCTTGCTATAGACTGTACTTTATGCCTATTTTTGGTTATTACAGTTCATTTCAGCTCTGCATATCTGTTGAACTGTTAGGAGACTATACCGTAGGTTGTATGGTTAGACAATTGTACTATTGATCCTATGGTTTAGGAGACTGTACCTTAGGTTATTACTGGTGGATATATATTGCTGTACATGTCTATTGGTTTACCTGCTGAGTTCTTTGAACTCACCCCGTTGTTACTATTTTTCAGGTTGAGGCCGTCAGGAGAGATTCCAGTCGCTAGCCCCTTGGTCACAAGGATTTCTAGATATCGTTTTCTGTATTTGCTTTTATACGTATACTTCTGATGTGGGTTTGTATTGTGGACTTTATGACGAACATTGGGTTTGCTACCTTTGTTTTCCGCTGCAGATTTTCTCACTACTTCGTGGCTTTGTTTTCTTCGTAGTAGTGGAGTAGGATGTTTACATATATCTTCGAGGATTTTATATCGTTCTTCCTTATTAAACTGCGTGGATTGATTATATGTTGATCTGTGTGGAAATGTTGAATATAACTGCATGGATTGTTTCTTATTTGTATTGTATTATTCTGGCCGTGTGGCCGAGGTATAGAGATATATGTATTCTGGATTCATATTGTCACCCGTACAGGGGAGATGCTGCCGAAATTTCTTCGGACAGGGACTACCTGGGGCGTGACAATATTTTTGGTATCAGAGCGGTTCGGATACTAGTGCTTACGAGTTTTGCGAGCTTATCTGGATATTTTCGGATTGTACGGATTTCCGTCGATTTTATCGTTTCGGAATTCCGAGGTATTTTGACGAGGTTTTATTGGTTCTATTTGGGGCTAAGCAGCGACAGGACATCTCCAAACGGCAAATAGGTAAATGAGGTAACTTTATAGTTTTTTTTCCTGTATTGATATCTGGGTAACATTTTGTTACGGATATGGTACATATACATGTTCCGATACTGAGACGTGGTCATCCACGTAAGAGGCTGATAGATTCTCTTGAGATAGAGTCTTCTGAGAGATCTGCTAGGGTCGAGCTTGTCCGTTAGGGACAAACTCATCAAGATATTATAGGCACGTCGGATTATAAGACTCCGACGGTTCTGACTTCAGAGGTACATACTTCGACTATACCACTAGTGGTATTACCTTCAGTATATCCGGCACCCCCTCCAGTCGTGCCTACTACTGCGTACTTGAGGTACGAGATGAGGCAGAGATCTGGTGGGACACAATGCTCGATTATAGGCTAGCAGCATATTATTTGGGCGAGATTTAGAGAGGCATTCGAGAGTCAGTATTTTCCCCAGGCGTATCAGATGACACGACGGTAGGATTTTCTGAGTCTGCGGCAGAATAACCGCTCAGTGACGGAGTATAATGCCAAATTTAATTGGTTGGCCAGATTCTATCCTGAGTTAGTTGCCGAGAACAAATCTCGTATGCTTCAGTTTATTCAGGGACTGGACGGGCATCTTCAGGTGAAGATTGTCGATTTTTGTCATTCATCATATACAAAGGCACTGGATAGAGCTCTTATGATTGAGTGTGCTCATTATAGAGTGAGTGCAGACAAGAAGAGGAAGCAGACTGATCGGACTTCCAGACAGATCCAGCAGCCACAAACTACTGGGCAGCAGTAGAGCAGTCACACTCAGACGGGTCAGGGTACTTTTGGGTCATTTGGCCGACCCTAGAAGTCCAGACGATCTTCATCAGGACGTTTTCGGTCTTCTCAGCAGAACCGGAAACTGTCCGCCGGTGACTCTCACTGCACCCGATGTGGATCTTGAGATCACAGCACCTCTGCATGCACCCTGGGATAGTCAGTTTGCTATTATTGCAAACTGCCTGGACATTTGAGCTGAGACTGTTCGCTGAAGTCTCAGCATGTAGCTTCTGGAATTTCTGTTCCGGGAGGACAGTTTGGTCAGTCTGGGACTCAGTGAGGCGGGCCGAGAGCCCAATCTTCACATCATCAGCAGAGGACAGCTTCCCCTGCAGCAGTTGCATACGGTATGCACAGGCAGGAGCAATCCAGTGTCCTTGTAGAGAACCCCACGGTATTCCGCCTTAGTGTTCTCCTGTACTATTCGTCAAGAAGAAGGATGATACTCTGAGGTTGTGCATCGATTATAGGCAGCTGAATGCAGTGACTATCAGAAATAAGTACCCTTTTCCACTGATCAAGGATTTATTTGATTAGCTCAGAGATACATCAGTGTATTCTAAGATTGATCTGTGATCTGGATATCATCAGCTGAGAGTCAAAGATTTTGATATTCAGAAGACAGCTTTCCGCACCAGATACGGACATTACGAGTTTTTGGTAATGCCATTTGGGCTTACCAATGCTCCCGTAGTATTCATGGATCTAATGAACCGTATCTTTCTAGAGTATCTAGATCAATTTGTGATTGTATTTATCGATGACATATTGATCTATTCGCGTTCTGAGGAGGAGCACGCACAACATCTTCGCATAGTCTTGGAGACTCTACGACGACATCATCTGTATGCGAAGTTCAGCAAGTGTGCATTTTGGCTATCCTCAGTTGGTTTTTTGGGACATGTGGTGTCAAGCCGAGGTATTTCAGTAGATCCTCAGAAGATCGAGGCTATCATCAGCTGGGAGCAGCCGAAGTCAGTCCAGGAGATCCGCAGTTTCTTGGGATTGGCTGGATATTACCGACGATTCGTTGAGGGTTTCTCCAGCATTGCTATGCCGTTGACACGTCTGACTAGGAAAGGCGTGAAGTTCACATGGTCAGAGGCTTGCGAGACCAACTTCCATGAGCTGAAGCGGAGATTAGTATCAGCACCAGTTTTGGTTTTACCTTCTGGTGATGACGGATTCGTATTTTATACAGACGCATCTCTTCAGGGCTTGGGTGCTGTTTTGATGCAGCACGGTAGGGTAGTCTCCTATGCTTCTCGTCAGTTGAAGGAGCATGAGAAGAACTACCCAGTACATGATTTAGAGCTAGCCGCTATTATCTTTTCTTTGAAGATTTGGCGACATCATCTTTATGGTATTACTTTTGAGATTCTTACTGATCATAAGAGTCTCAAATATATTTTCACCCAGAAGGAACTCAATCTCCGACAGAGGAGATGGATGGAGTTCCTGAAGGATTATGATTGTACTATTAGTTACCATCCAGGTAAAGCTAATGTGGTTGCTGATGCACTTAGTAGGAAATCCAGAGGGACTTTAGCTTGTCATCGAGTTACAGTCACGGACTTGATTCAGGGATTCGCCGAGATTGGCCTTGAGGAGCAGGGACGGACAGAGCAGGGTATTCTTGTTACCATGTTGCTCAGTCGTCGATTAGGATGAGGATTCGAGAGGCTCAGGCCAGAGATCAGCATTTACAGTTCATTAGTAGCCAGATAGCTTCCGGACAGCAGACCGATTTTGCACGAGATGACGAGGGTATTGTTTATTTCCGAGGCAGATTATGTGTGCCTCAGTCTCACCCGGTCATGGAGGAGTTACTCCAGGAGGCTCATCGTTCGAGATTTGCTATCCACCCAGGTGGGACCCGTATGTATCATGATTTGAGGCGTTCCTATTGGTGGAACGGTATGAAGAAAGACATCGCAGATTTTGTAGCTAGATGTCTTGTCTGTCAGCAGGTGAAGGCCGAGCACCAGAGACCTGCTGGGTTACTTCAGAGGATCCCTACTCCAGAGTGGAAGTGGGAGCATATTACTATGGATTTCGTGGTTGGTTTGCCTAGGACTCGTCGAGACCATGATGCGATTTGGGTAATCGTTGACCGATTAACCAAATCCGCACATTTTATAGCGATCCGGAAGACAGATTCTTTGGATCGATTAGCAGAGCTATATTGTCGTGAGATTATTAGATTACATGGTGTTCCTTTGAGTATCATATCAGATAGAGACCCACGGTTCACGTCCCAATTCTGGCGGAGTCTGCAGCAGGCCTTGGGCACACAGCTTCGTTTCAGTACGGCATTCCATCCGCATACGGATGGGCAGTCAGAGCGGACTATTCAGACATTGGAGGACTTACTGAGGTCTTGCGTTATGGATTTCGGTGGTAGTTGGGAGGACCACCTGCCATTAGTGGAGTTCGCCTACAACAACAGCTATCATTCGGCTATCCAGATGGCACCGTTTGAGGCGTTGTATGGTAGGCCTTATCGGACACCCATCCTCTGAGAAAAGGTTGGGGAGGTCTAGTTGGTAGGACCTCAGAGAGCTCAGCAGGATGCAGAGTTAGTTCGCACTATCAGACGGAGGATGTCAGAGGCTCAGGACCGTCAGAAGAGTTATGCTGATCAGAGACGGAGACCCCTGGAGTTCTCCAGTGGTGATCATGTATTTCTTAGAGTTTCACCCACGAAAGGGGTGAAGAGATTTGGTCTCCGAGGTAAGCTAGCTCCCCGATATATTGGACCATTCCAGATCTTGGAGAGGATTGGAGCAGTAGCTTACCGTCTAGCGCTACCACCATCTCTAGCTGGCATTCACGATGTATTCCACGTATCTATGCTGAGGAGATACGTATCCGATCCGGCACATGTTCTGTCAGATATATCTGTTCCTATTCAGCCTGATGTTACTTACGAGGAGGTTCCGGTGCGGATTCTGGACCATAGAGAGCGTCAGCTGCGGAACAAGACTGTCCGATTGGTTAAAGTCGGATGGCAGCATCATTCTGACGAGGAGGCTACATGGCAGCTCGAGGATATGATCCGAGCTCGATACCCTCATCTTTTTACTTGAGGTATGTGGGTTAGAGTTCCTTTCAGTATTTATACCGTTTGATTATACTCTAGTGTTTGCTGTTGGTTGTAGCGAAATTTGGGGACCAAATTTTAATTAGTAGGGGAGGATGTGAGATCTCGAAAAATTTAAATAAATAGGGTTATTTGAGAAATAGCCTTATAAAATTTTTCCGGAATTTTTAAAAATTTTTTGGGAATTTTTCTGAGCTCGTAAGATGGGTTTTGAGGGGATCAATTTCAGGTTCGGATTAAAGTCTGTTGGGGATACCCGTTTAAGTGAGGAAATGTTTTATTATTAATTCCATTTCTTTTCACTTTATTTCCCAAACGCCGAACCGGAGCCCTCCTTCCACGATCTCCCCTCTCTTCCCTACTCTCTGTCTCTCTCGCGGACAAACCGACGCCGACGGAAATCTCCATTTGGGGGGGTCTACATTGCATCGCCGGAGGACCACGTCGCCGGAGCTCGACGAAGCCGGCAGAGTCCAGTCTATCTTTGGTCCCGTGACTGCAGTTCCGGTGAGTTCTGTGCCGATCCTCGACGGCTAGGGCACGGTGGAGGCTTGGTTCGCGTCATCTCCCAACCTACTGACTTCCTCGTTCCTCTTCCTCGAGTTGTCCCCGGAGCGATCCGTGTCTTCTCTAGCCGGAGCGCCATCGGGAGCTGATCCAGAGAGGTAAGGTTTCATCGGATCTATGTGCTTAACTAGATTAGGGTTCTTCCCAGTTCTTACCCACGCTCTCTCGGATCTATGCTCTAGAACCATCGTCGGAGAGGGATCTTCGCCGTCGGCTATAGGTTCTTGGCCGAGATCACCAAGTGCTCACTGAGAGCAAAGCCGAGCATCTGGTTTCCATTCTGTGGTGTTGAATTCTTGATCCGAATTGTGTAGTGGATCCAGCGAGGTGCTGTTCAGTGGGTTGTCTAGCTCCAGCAACAGCTACCCTTCCTGGCAGCGCCACTTCTTCGTGTGGATCTACAGATCAGAGCTAGGAATTAAGGTAAGATGAATTAGATTGTTGTTGGAATACTTGGTTAAATCCATGATCTCCTTGTGTTTGATCCGAACAGAGGAGTGAATTCCAAATAGGTTCTGTTCTGTCCTGTTTTGTGGATTGGTTGGCTTCAGCAGTAACTCATCTAGGTCTCGGCAGCAACAATCCTCTTGTTCCAACAGCCACAGTAGTTGTGGAATTGAGGTATGGTTTTGATCTTGCTGAAGGTTAGTTAATTTAGGTTGTGTAGATTAATTAGGTTATGTGGATTTAAGTTTAAATTGCTAATCTAATGGTTGATTAGGGATTAGGGAACTATCCCTAATTAACCGTTAGAAAGGTTGAAGGATATGGTTTAGGGTTTGTCCCTAAATTTCTATTTAGGATTTATTTAGCTGTGTGTTTGTATTCTAGCTAAATAACAGTAGATGTATTTATTTACACAGGACTTCGATTCGAGACGGACGTCTCGACATTGGATTAGGACTGGATTGTACCTTCTATTTGAGGCGGGTACCCTTTGACTTATCTTTTGATAGTGTCTTTTGATATGTGCAGTTTATATATACTTACTAGTGATTGGTAGATTTAGCACTTCTCTGGTTATAGGTTATTCGATACCTGTAGGCGGTTACTAGTGATTGGTAGTTCAACACTTTCCCTGGATTTAGGTTTGGTTGATACTTGATACATGCTTCTACTGTTATCTGCTATACATTAGGCTGGTAAACATTTACTTCTTACCATGTGTATATATGTTCATAGAGATGCATATCTATAGTGCTCTACTCTATTGGATTAGTTTCTTTACATGTGTGATACATGCTCTTGGATTCATGATACTTACATCATTGTTATACGTGATGTCTTTGGATTTATGCTGTTTATATCATGGTTATATATATGCGTTTACCTTTTGGGCACACACATATATGGAGGAGGCTATGTTCAGGTATGACATACTGTAGCATCATGCACCATCTTGCATGATTGCATGCTGGGCGATTGACGACTCCATTATTGTTGAGCTCGTCGGCCGGCTACATAGGCCTGCACACAACGTGTTTCACTGCATGGGTAGTGGCACAGCACAGTAGGGTGTGTATGGCAGTAGCTCTGTAGTGCTCCGCTGGTCCGCTCATGGGTAGTGTGACTGCAGCGTGGTAGCAGACAGGGATCCCTCCCCGTCATTGCGTACCGGGAGTTGAGAGCGTTACGCTCCCTCACTATATTTGAGGTAGGAGGATAGGTGTACTCCGACAGCATCCCGTCCATTCGGTCACTCATCAGGGGTAGTGACGGCAGAGTGCACGGTGACACAGCCCTACCTACTCGGTCTCGCCATCGCGTGTGAGACGGCTGACTAGCGTCAGGGGTGACCATGTCATAATGCATCATATGCACATATTGCATTTATTGTGATTGTTGCATATTGGATGATGCACTTGGGTGACTACATATGATTGACATGCATACAGGATACATGCTTATTTGCTCTGACTATCTTTGTCTGTGTATGTCCGCAGTCATTTGCCCAAGCCTCGCAGGTGAGTACAGTTTATTTCAGTTATGCATTTTCTTATTATTCTTGCTATAGACTGTACTTTATGCCTATTTTTGGTTATTACAGTTCATTTCAGCTCTGCATATCTGTTGAACTGTTAGGAGACTATACCGTAGGTTGTATGGTTAGACAATTGTACTATTGATCCTATGGTTTAGGAGACTGTACCTTAGGTTATTACTGGTGGATATATATTGCTGTACATGTCTATTGGTTTACCTGCTGAGTTCTTTGAACTCACCCCGTTGTTACTATTTTTCAGGTTGAGGCCGTCAGGAGAGATTCCAGTCGCTAGCCCCTTGGTCACAAGGATTTCTAGATATCGTTTTCTGTATTCGCTTTTATACGTATACTTCTGATGTGGGTTTGTATTGTGGACTTTATGACGAACATTGGGTTTGCTACCTTTGTTTTCCGCTGCAGATTTTCTCACTACTTCGTGGCTTTGTTTTCTTCGTAGTAGTGGAGTAGGATGTTTACATATATCTTCGAGGATTTTATATCGTTCTTCCTTATTAAACTGCGTGGATTGATTATATGTTGATCTGTGTGGAAATGTTGAATATAACTGCATGGATTGTTTCTTATTTGTATTGTATTATTCTGGCCGTGTGGCCGAGGTATAGAGATATATGTATTCTGGATTCATATTGTCACCCGTACAGGGGAGATGCTGCCGAAATTTCTTCGGACAGGGACTACCTGGGGCGTGACAATTCTTTTGGTATCAGAGCAGTTCTGATACTAGTGCTTACGAGTTTTGCGAGCTTATCTGGATATTTTTGAATTGTACGGATTTCCGTCGATTTTATCATTTCAGAATTCCGAGTTATTTTGACGAGGTTTTATTGGTTCTATTTGGGGTAAGCAGCGACAGGACATCTCCAGACGACAAATAGGTAAATGAGGTAATTTTATAGTTTTTATACTTGTAGTGATATCTGGGTAACATTTTGTTTACAGATATGGTACATATACATGTTCCGATATTGAGACGTGGTCATCCACGTAAGAGGTCGATAGATTCTCCGGAGATAGAGTCTTGAGAGATCTGCTAGGGTCGAGCTTGTCCGTTAGGGACAAACTCATCAAGATATTATAGGCACGTCGGATTATAAGACTCCGACGGTTCTGACTTCAGAGGTACATACTTCGACTATACCACTAGTGGTATTACCTTCAGTATATCCGGCACCCCCTCCAGTCGTGCCTACTACTGCGTACTTGAGGTACGAGATGAGGCAGAGATCTGGTGGGACACAATGCTCGATTATAGGCTAGCAGCATATTATTTGGGCGAGATTTAGAGAGGCATTCGAGTGTCAGTATTTTCCCCAGGCGTATCAGATGACACGACGGTAGGATTTTCTGAGTCTGCGGCAGAATAACCGCTCAGTGACGGAGTATAATGCCAAATTTAATTGGTTGACCAGATTCTATCCTGAGTTAGTTGCCGAGAACAAATCTCGTATGCTTCAGTTTATTCAGGGACTGGACGGGCATCTTCAGGTGAAGATTGCCGGTTTTGGTCATTCATCATATACAAAGGTACTGGATAGAGCTCTTATGATTGAGTCTGCTCATCATAGAGTGAGTGCAGATAAGAAGAGGAAGCAGATTGATCGGACTTCGAGACAGATCCAGTAGCCACAGACTACTGGACAGCAGCAGAGCAGTCACACTCAAACGGGTCAGGGTACTTTTGGGTCATTTGGCCGACCCTAGAAGTCCAGACGATCTTCATCAGGACGTTTTCGGTCTTCTCAGCAGAACCGGAAATTGTCCGCCAGTGACTCTCACTGCACCCGATGTGGATCTTGAGATCACAGCACCTCTGCATGCACCCTGGGATAGT
The DNA here is from genome assembly GCF_018446385.1 of Zingiber officinale. Classification (NCBI taxonomy): domain Eukaryota; kingdom Viridiplantae; phylum Streptophyta; class Magnoliopsida; order Zingiberales; family Zingiberaceae; genus Zingiber; species Zingiber officinale. The sequence continues at coordinate 93,362,599 of NC_056002.1, read as the reverse complement.
CAGTTTGCTATTATTGCAAACTGCCTGGACATTTGAGCTGAGACTGTTCGCTGAAGGCTCAGCATGTAGCTTCTGGAATTTCTGTTCCGGGAGGACAGTTTGGTCAGTCTGGGACTCAGTGAGGCGGGCCGAGAGCCCAATCTTCACATCATCAGCAGAGGACAGCTTCCCCTGCAGCAGTTGCATACGGTATGCACGGGCAGGAGCAATCCAGTGTCCTTGTAGAGAACCCCACGGTATTCCGCCTTAGTGTTCTCCTGTACTATTCGTCAAGAAGAAGGATGATACTCTGAGGTTGTGCATCGATTACAGGCAGCTGAATGCAGTGACTATCAGAAATAAGTACCCTTTTCCACTGATCAAGGATTTATTTGATTAGCTCAGAGATACATCAGTGTATTCTAAGATTGATCTGTGATCTGGATATCATCAGCTGAGAGTCAAAGATTTTGATATTCAGAAGACAGCTTTCCGCACCAGATACGGACATTACGAGTTTTTGGTAATGCCATTTGGGCTTACCAATGCTCCCGCAGTATTCATGGATCTGATGAACCGTATCTTTCTAGAGTATCTAGATCAATTTGTGATTGTATTTATCGATGACATATTGATCTATTCGCGTTCTGAGGAGGAGCACGCACAACATCTTCGCATAGTCTTGGAGACTCTGCGACGACATCATCTGTATGCGAAGTTCAGCAAGTGTGCATTTTGGCTATCCTCAGTTGGTTTTTTGGGACATGTGGTGTCAAGCCGAGGTATTTCAGTAGATCCTCAGAAGATCGAGGCTGTCATCAGCTGGGAGCAGCCGAAGTCAGTCCAGGAGATCCGCAGTTTCTTGGGATTGGCTGGATATTACCGACGATTCGTTGAGGGTTTCTCCAGCATTGCTATGCCGTTGACACGTCTGACTAGGAAAGGCGTGAAGTTCACGTGGTCAGAGGCTTGCGAGACCAACTTCCATGAGCTGAAGCGGAGATTAGTATCAGCACCAATTTTGGTTTTACCTTCTGGTGATGACGGATTCGTATTTTATACAGACGCATCTCTTCAGGGCTTGGGTGCTGTTTTGATGCAGCACGGTAGGGTAGTCTCCTATGCTTCTCGTCAGTTGAAGGAGCATGAGAAGAACTACCCAGTACATGATTTAAAGCTAGCCGCTATTATCTTTTCTTTGAAGATTTGGCGACATCATCTTTATGGTATTACTTTTGAGATTCTTACTGATCATAAGAGTCTCAAATATAATTTCAACCAGAAGGAACTCAATCTCCGACAGAGGAGATGGATGGAGTTCCTGAAGGATTATGATTGTACTATTAGTTACCATCCAGGTAAAGCTAATGTGGTTGCTGATGCACTTAGTAGGAAGTCCAGAGGGACTTTAGCTTGTCATCGAGTTACAGTCATGGACTTGATTCAGGGATTCGCCGAGTTGGGCCTTGAGGAGCAGGGACGGACAGAGCAGGATATTCTTGTTACCATGGTTGCTCAGTCGTCGATCAGGATGAGGATTCGAGAGGCTCAGGCCGGAGATCAGCATTTACAGTTCATTAGCAGCCAGATAGCTTCCGGACAGCAGACCGATTTTGCACGAGATGTCCAGGGTATTGTTTATTTCCGAGGCAGATTATGTGTGCCTCAGTCTCACCTGGTCATGGAGGAGTTACTCCAGGAGGCTCATCGTTCGAGATTTGCTATCCACCCAGGTGGGACCCGTATGTATCATGATTTGAGGCGTTCATATTGGTGGAACGGTATGAAGAAAGACATCGCAGATTTTGTAGCTAGATGTCTTGTCTGTCAGCAGGTGAAGGCCGAGCACCAGAGACCTGCTGGGTTACTTCAGAGGATCCCTATTCCAGAGTGGAAGTGGGAGCATATTACTATGGATTTCGTGGTTGGTTTGCCTAGGACTCGTCGAGACCATGATGCGATTTGGGTAATCGTTGACCGATTAACCAAATCCGCACATTTTATAGCGATCCGGAAGACAGATTCTTTGGATCGATTAGCAGAGCTATATTGTCGTGAGATTATTAGATTACATGGTGTTCCTTTGAGTATCATATCAGATAGAGACCCACGGTTCACGTCCCAATTCTGGCGGAGTCTGCAGCAGGCCTTGGGCACACAGCTTCGTTTCAGTACGGCATTCCATCCGCATACGGATGGGCAATCAGAGCGGACTATTCAGACATTGGAGGACTTACTGAGGTCTTGCGTTATGGATTTCGGTGGCAGTTGGGAGGACCACCTGCCATTAGTGGAGTTCGCCTACAACAACAGCTATCATTCGGCTATCCAGATGGCACCGTTTGAGGCGTTGTATGGTAGGCCTTGTCGGACACCCATCCTCTGAGAAAAGGTTGGGGAGGTCTAGTTGGTAGGACCTCAGAGAGCTCAGCAGGATGCAGAGTTAGTTCGCACTATCAGACGGAGGATGTCAGAGGCTCAGGACCGTCAGAAGAGTTATGCTGATCAGAGACGGAGACCCCTGGAGTTCTCCAATGGTGATCATGTATTTCTTAGAGTTTCACCCACGAAAGGGGTGAAGAGATTTGGTCTCCGAGGTAAGCTAGCTCCCCGATATATTGGACCATTCCAGATCTTGGAGAGGATTGGAGCAGTAGCTTACCGTCTAGCGCTACCACCATCTCTAGCTGGCATTCACGATGTATTCCACGTATCTATGCTGAGGAGATACGTATCCGATCCGGCACATGTTCTGTCAGATATATCTGTTCCTATTCAGCCTGATGTTACTTACGAGGAGGTTCCGGTGCGGATTCTGGACCATAGAGAGCGTCAGCTGCGGAACAAGACTGTCCGATTGGTTAAAGTCGGATGGCAGCATCATTCTGACGAGGAGGCTACATGGCAGCTCGAGGATACGATCCGAGCTCGATACCCTCATCTTTTTACTTGAGGTATGTGGGTTAGAGTTCCTTTCAGTATTTATACCGTTTGGTTATACTCTAGTGTTTGCTGTTGGTTGTAGCGAAATTTGGGGACCAAATTTTAATTAGTAGGGGAGGATGTGAGATCTCGAAAAATTTAAATAAATAGGGTTATTTGAGAAATAGCCTTATAAAATTTTTCCGGAATTTTTAAAAATTTTTTGGGAATTTTTCTGAGCTCGTAAGATGGGTTTTGAGGGGATCAATTTCAGGTTCGGATTAAAGTCTGTTGGGGATACCCGTTTAAGTGAGGAAATGTTTTATTATTAATTCCATTTCTTTTCACTTTATTTCCCAAACGCCGAACCGGAGCCCTCCTTCCACGATCTCCCCTCTCTTCCCTACTCTCTGTCTCTCTCGCGGACAAACTGACGCCGACGGAAATCTCCATTTGGGGGGGTCTACATTGCATCGCCGGAGGACCACGTCGCCGGAGCTCGACAAAGCCGGCAGAGTCCAGTCTATCTTTGGTCCCGTGACTGCAGTTCCGGTGAGTTCTGTGCCGATCCTCGACGGCTAGGGCACGGTGGAGGCTTGGTTCGCGTCATCTCCCAACCTACTGACTTCCTCGTTCCTCTTCCTCGAGTTGTCCCCGGAGCGATCCGTGTCTTCTCTAGCCGGAGCGCCATTGGGAGCTGATCCAGAGAGGTAAGGTTTCATCGGATCTATGTGCTTAACTAGATTAGGGTTCTTCCCAGTTCTTACCCACGCTCTCTCGGATCTATGCTCTAGAACCATCGTCGGAGAGGGATCTTCGCCGTCGGCTATAGGTTCTTGGCCGAGATCACCAAGTGCTCACTGAGAGCAAAGCCGAGCATCTGGTTTCCATTCTGTGGTGTTGAATTCTTGATCCAAATTGTGTAGTGGATCCAGCGAGGTGCTGTTCAGTGGGTTGTCTAGCTCCAGCAACAGCTACCCTTCCTGGCAGCGCCACTTCTTCGTGTGGATCTACAGATCAGAGCTAGGAATTAAGGTAAGATGAATTAGATTGTTGTTGGAATACTTGGTTAAATCCATGATCTCCTTGTGTTTGATCTGAATAGAGGAGTGAATTCCAAATAGGTTCTGTTCTGTCCTGTTTTGTGGATTGGTTGGCTTCAGCAGTAACTCATCTTGGTCTCAGCAGCAACAATCCTCTTGTTCCAACAGCCACAGTAGCTGTGGAATTGAGGTATGGTTTTGATCTTGCTGAAGGTTAGTTAATTTAGGTTGTGTAGATTAATTAGGTTATGTGGATTTAAGTTTAAATTGCTAATCTAATGGTTGATTAGGGATTAGGGAACTATCCCTAATTAACCGTTAGAAAGGTTGAAGGATATGGTTTAGGGTTTGTCCCTAAATTTCTATTTAGGATTTATTTAGCTGTGTGTTTGTATTCTAGCTAAATAACAGTAGATGTATTTATTTACACAGGACTTCGATTCGAGACGGACGTCTCGACATTGGATTAGGACTGGATTGTACCTTCTATTTGAGGCGGGTACCCTTTGACTTATCTTTTGATAGTGTCTTTTGATATGTGCAGTTTATATATACTTACTAGTGATTGGTAGATTTAGCACTTCTCTGGTTATAGGTTATTCGATACCTGTAGGCGGTTACTAGTGATTGGTAGTTCAACACTTTCCCTGGATTTAGGTTTGGTTGATACTTGATACATGCTTCTACTATTATCTGCTATACATTAGGCTGGTAAACATTTACTTCTTACCATGTGTATATATGTTCATAGAGATGCATATCTATAGTGCTCTACTCTATTGGATTAGTTTCTTTACATGTGTGATACATGCTCTTGGATTCATGATACTTACATCATTGTTATACGTGATGTCTTTGGATTTATGCTGTTTATATCATGGTTATATATATGCGTTTACCTTTTGGGCACACACATATATGGAGGAGGCTATGTTCAGGTATGACATACTGTAGCATCATGCACCATCTTGCATGATTGCATGCTGGGCGATTGACGACTCCATTATTGTTGAGCTCGTCGGCCGGCTACATAGGCCTGCACACAACGTGTTTCACTGCATGGGTAGTGGCACAGCACAGCAGTGGTGTCTGTATGGCTCTATTGGTCCGCTCATGGGTAGTGTGACGCGGCGTGGTAGCGACAGGGATCCCTCCGTCTGGTCTTGCATGAGAGCGTTACGCTCCCTCACTATATTTGAGGTAGGAGGATAGGTGTACTCCGACAGCATCCCGTCCATTCGGTCACTCATCAGGGGTAGTGACGGCAGAGTGCACGGTGACACAGCCCTACCTACTCGGTCTCGCCATCGCGTGTGAGACGGCTGACTAGCGTCAGGGGTGACCATGTCATAATGCATCATATGCACATATTGCATTTATTGTGATTGTTGCATATTGGATGATGCACTTGGGTGACTACATATGATTGACATGCATACAGGATACATGCTTATTTGCTCTGACTATCTTTGTCTGTGTATGTCCGCAGTCATTTGCCCAAGCCTCGCAGGTGAGTACAGTTTATTTCAGTTATGCATTTTCTTATTATTCTTGCTATAGACTGTACTTTATGCCTATTTTTGGTTATTACAGTTCATTTCAGCTCTGCATATCTGTTGAACTGTTAGGAGACTATACCGTAGGTTGTATGGTTAGAGAACTGTACTATTGATCCTATGGTTTAGGAGACTGTACCTTAGGTTATTACTGGTGGATATATATTGCTGCACATGTCTATTGGTTTACCTGCTGAGTTCTTTGAACTCACCCCGTTGTTACTATTTTTCAGGTTGAGGCCGTCAGGAGAGATTCCAGTCGCTAGCCCCTTGGTCGCGAGGATTTCTAGATATCGTTTTCTATATTCGCTTTTATACGTATACTTGTGATGTGGGTTTGTATTGTGGACTTTATAACAAACATTGGGTTTACTACTTTTGTTTTCCGTTGCGGATTTTCTCACTACTTCGTGGCTTTGTTTTCTTCGTAGTAGTGGAGTAGGATGTTTACATATATCTTCGAGGATTTTATATCGTTCTTCCTTATTAAACTGCGTGGATTGATTATATGTTGATCTGTGTGGAAATGTTGAATATAATTGCGTGGATTGTTTCTTATTTGTATTGTATTATTCCGGTCGTGTGTGGCCTAGGTATAGAGATATATGTATTCTGGATTCATATTGTCACCCGTACAGGGGTGATACTGCCGAAATTTCTTCGGACAGGGACTACCTGGGGCATGACAACGTTAGTGTGGACGTATACAAATTCAAACATTTATAAGAGGGGTTTATTAATTTTATTATCTTGCTAATCTAGTTTTATGACAAATCAATAGTTGGTTTCCCTTTGGACACACAAGTGATAGTAGTGACTCCATTGGGGAGGATACTATTAAATGTGTCTAAGTGTATACCATTACTTGATACTGAGTCCATTAAATAGAATTGTGCCCCTTCAGTTGGAGAAGATCACACACATCCTAAATAACTTCCTATAACCATCCATTAAGGAAGTTTGATCTAGTGATCCGCAAACAAACTCATCCGTTGTGGAGGGAGGCACTCAGAGCCAACACGCAAACTTGTTGCATCACTTACAAACCAGTAATGGAGACCGTGGGATTAATATACTAGTACCTCTCCCACTTATTTATTTAAGGTGAGGAATTTTAACCTATGCTAGCATATATCATACGCACACACATCACAGTAAATATAAGCAATAAATATGGAAATTAATTTTCCAACTATTATGGCCTTTTCTATCACTGTCCTTCGTGTGCTCCAACCCTAGTTGCTGCCATCTTTAGCCACCGCCATTGGGTCGAGTCGTCGCATCTATCTTGCTTCTTATTCCGCTGCGCCTCTGGTCCTCCAATAGCACCACGCCTCGCTAAGATACGATCCGCTACAAATATAGAATTTTACATATATCGATCCTATATTCCATAAATGGAATGTACATATAATCTAGATTGAAAAATAAAATTCTAAAACCTAGGGCTAATATAGCTCCTGCTATATTAGTTACAAACAATCATGCACACACAATAAAATGCCCTTGACATGTCCAATGGTCCAATCACACACAATATCTATATGCCATAATATTTGGAGCCTGCAACCACAAAGTTAGCACATTCTACTATTATCCTGCCTAAATTATGTATGACATGTGCATAACCTAATTTGAAAACCAAACACACAGAGGCAAATCCTAGCTCTGATACCAATTATTGGTTAGTCCTAAGAAAATCGTACCGGTTCCACTGTACAAAATTTTTTTGTACAAGTGTCGAACCTTTCCTTAAATAACCTATTGTGTTCTTTAGAAGTTAAATTAGGAATCACAGACGGAACTTAACATCATTGATTCCAAATTTAACTTATCTGTTCTTAATGGTTTAGATTTGAATTGCAAGCGAAACTTAACACTATTGATTCAAATCTACCTAAGTTATTAATTCCATAAATATTAATTTCCAAAATTAGCTTCCAGGACTGCATGGCGAGGCACATGGCCTTCATGGATATGGGAGCAACCACCACCGCCTAGGCAAAACCTTTTAAGGAAAGCTAATATTTATTTCCTTAAATAACTCTAGGTTAACCAAAAAGAACAATCAAATAACAAATTTTTAAAAAGAAGAAAACACAAACTCAAAAAAACTATTTTGAAAACTCTAGAATCATATGCCTCTTGTGTTTGGTATTTCCATAAATAACTATACAAAGAAAACTAGTATGATGCGGAAAACAATTACTAGTTATACCTTTCTTTGTAAGCAAAATAACCTCTTGATCTTCTACCATATTCCTGTTCTAACCTCGGACATTGTGTGGGCAACGATCTTCCGAGACGAGAACCACCAAGCACCTTCTTCTTCCTTCTAGGTTTCGGCCACCACAATTCTCCAAGGGAAGTAGAGGTCCAGCCACCACCACCAAGCTCCAAGGGATGCAAGAAACAAAACTTCCTTTCTCTCTTTCTTCTCCTAGCTAGAACCAGCCACTATCAAGAGCTCCAAGAGGGGTTGCCGCCAGCCACAAGAAGAAGAGAAGAGGGAGAAGCTAGGGCCGACCACCGAGGAAAAGAGAGGAGAAGAATAATAGAGTCGTTCTTCCATGAAGGCACCTCTACCTCCTCTTTTATAATCCTTGGTCTTAGCAAATTAGAAAATTTAAATAAAAACTTCCTTAATTCTTTTGTCATGAAAAGGAAAATTTATTTAATTAAAAACAATTTTCTCTTCTCAATTTACAATGGTCGGCCACCTCTTTCCCCAAAACAAGGAGAGTTTTAATTAAAACAAAAATTAAAAGTTCCTAATTTGTTTCCAGAAATTTATAAAAAATTTCTCCAATAATTTTTCCTTTCATGGTGGTTTGTAAAAAGGAAATTTTATAAATTAAAATCTTTCTTTTAAACATGTGGATAAAAAGAAAGTTATCTCTAAAAATTAAAATCTCTTTTAATCTACAAATAAGGAAAGATATCAAATCATTTCTTAATCTTTTGTAGAAACTTATAAAAGAGAATATTTAATTTTTAAACTCTCTTTTAAATCATGAACATGGTTAAAAAAGGAAAGTTTCCTCAAAATTAAAATCTACCTTTCAATCTACAAATAAGGAAAGATTTCAAATCTTTTCTTAATTTTTGGTAGAAAGCTATAAAAGGAAAGATTAAAATTTTAAACTCTCTTTTAAAACCATGATATCCACATAAGAAATAATTTTAACAAAAAAATCCTTTTTAATATAATGTGGCTAGCCACCTAAGCTTGGGCTCCAAGCTATTGGCCGACCACCTTAAGGCTCAACCTTTAGGCATGGCCGACCCTAAGCTTGAGCTTCAAGCTTAGCTTGGCTGGCCCCTATAGGTTGGGTAAGAAGGTGGGTATGTGGTGGGTATAAATCTCTATATACAAGAGGCTACGATAGGGACCGAGAGGAGGAATTGGTTTTGGTCTCCCGATAAAATTAAGCTTCCCGTGTTCGCCACGAACACACAACTTAATTCCATCAATAATAATTCATTCCACTAAAAAACTATTATTGAACTACCGCACCAATCCCAAATTACATTTTTGGGCTCCTTCTTATTTTGAGGGTGTTAGTCTCCCTGTATTTAAGATGTCGGATGTCCACTAATTAAGTGAGTCACTGACAACTCATTTAATTAATATCTTAGTCCAAGAGTAGTACTACTCAACCTTATCGTCATGTCGGACTAAGTCCACCTACAGGGTTTAACATGACAATCCTTATGAGCTTCTCTTGGGGACATTATCAACCTAGATCACTAGGACACAGTGTCCTTCTATAATCAACAACACACACTATAAGTGATATCATTTCCCAACTTATCAGGCTTATTGATTTATCGAACTAAATCTCACCCATTGATAAATTAAAGAAATAAATATCAAATATATGTGCTTGTTATTATATTAGGATTAAGAGCACACACTTCCATAATAACTGAGGTCTTTGTTCCTTTATAAAGTCAGTATAAAAAGAAACGACCTCTAATGGTCCTACTCAATACACTCTAAGTGTACTAGTGTAATTATATAGTTAAGATAAACTAATACCTAATTACACTACGACCTTCCAATGGTTTGTTCCCTTCCATCTTGGTCGTGAGCTACTGTTTATAATTTATAAAGAACCGATAACACGATCTTCTTTGTGTGACACCACACACTATGTTATCTACAATATAAATTAATTGAACATCTATATTTGGTATATATAAATGTAGACACTTGACCAATATGATTCTTATAAATGTTTATACAAAAGCTAGGCTTTTAGTATACACACCAACAACAATAAGATGCTACAACTAAGATGCTACAACAGAGATGTTGCGGATCTAAAACTAAGAATTCGAAATGCTGATTACATAACAATGAGATGCTACAGCTGAGATGCTAAAACTGAAATAAGAAGAAAGAAATCAAAGCACGCATGCTACTCTTAACCTCTAACAAATCCTAATTTTGTACACAAACACCCTTCTTTATACCCACCGATCCTAGGGTTTTCATAGAGCATCAAAATCTTCAAACATGCTACAATGGAAACAAAAGAAAGAAATCTAATCTCAGAACTACTCTTACTACAGGTGAGTAAGCAACTTACCCTTCGTGTTCTTGGACTTACAACCGAAGAAGAAAAGGGCTCCTAGGGTTTCGAAGATTGTAAGCTTCGACCTCCTCTTCGTGCTCACGGTTTCCCCTCGACGAGAGGATCACAAGGAGATGAAGAAACCTTCGGATGAGTCCTTGGCCGGCCACCGGAGAGAAGCCCTAACTCAGCTTCATTTTCGCCCAAGCACAGAACACCACTCGAACTCGAGAGAAGGGGAGAGGGAGGTTTTTCGGTCACGGGAAAAAAAGAAAACCTAAGTTCTCTTTTTATAACCCGGTATTCTGTTAATAACTATCACTTAAATAAAATTCCGCTCTTTCCTTAATCAACAACTCCCGCTTGGGCACTTGGTCAGTCGGATTCACTTAAGGTTCGGGTCGGGTCGGAGGTCGCGGGTTCGAACCTCGACCGAACCTCTTTATTTTTGAAACTTCTTCCTTTTGGTAAAAATACCAAACGAACTCCAAAAATTACATAAAAATACTCTAAAAATTTCTAAAAATCTATAGAATATTTCTAAGGCATTTCTAAATATTTTTAATTACTATTAAGACTCGAAATGAGGAAATTTGGGTTGTTACACTTAGAGAAGATTTGACATTGAGAATGAGACATTAATTATTCTCCCAGTTAACGATGAGGAACCTCGAATAGTTGAGGAAGCTTTGAGATGCTTAGTAAAATAAAAATAGAAAATTACAATGGATGGGGAGATGGAGTCTATGGGAAAGAATCAAGTTTAAGATTTAGTCGATTTTCCTCCAAGCTGAAGGGCTATTGGGAATAAGTAGATTCTCAAAATTAAGAGGAAAGAAGATGGATCGATTAATCGATACAAAACTCTTTAGTTGCAAAAGGATATACCCAAATGGAGGGTATTGATTTTGAAGAGACATTCTTCGAGTTGTAAAGTTTGTGTCAATACGTGTCATTCTAGCTATAGTAGCACAATTTGATATATAATTACATCAGATGGATGTAAAAATAGCTTTTCTTAATGGTAATCTTATGAAGAAATCTATATGGCACAACTAGAAAGTTATATTGTTGAAGGCCAAGAGAATAGATGTAAAATATGGTAACAAATAATAATTAAATAATAAGGTTTAATAGGTAAATAGTGTTAACTGAATTTTTAGAAATTTTCAAAAAATTTCTGGGAATTAATCGAAGTTCGTACGATGTATTTAAAGGGGATGCACTTTTGGGCTTGAGGAAAAGTCTGTTTGGAATATCCGGAGGTGGGAGTTGATTGAGAGATTTATCTAGGGTTTAATTTTAAAAGTCCTAAGTTATAAAGTTTGATTCCTGATTTTCCTCTTCCCCACTCGATCGAAGCACACCTCCTCCTCCTTGTGATGGATCGCGCCGATTTCTTCTTCCCCCCGAGCTCTCACCTCGCGACGCCACCCTCTCTATCCTTCCTTCTCTCTCGCGAGTTCCCGGACACCGCCGGCCTCTCCTCCTCACGCCAGCATCAGAGACAAGTCCCAGCCGCTAGTCTCCTCCTATCCTCACGCACGAGCACTGTAGCAGCCAACGATCTTCTTCTTTCACTCACGCAGGCACCAACCGATCTCCCTCTCGTGAGATCTCACAGACCACAACCACCGATCCTCTTCTCTCCGAGTTGTGCCCCAACTGATCTGGCAAGTATACTTCATTATAGGTACGAGTAGGGCTTAAGGTGTTCTTGCTTGTCTGTGATCTACTCGGATGCCTCGGATTTTTGCTGGAGTAAACGATTCTGGGTTTTCTTTGGACTTACTTGTGAGTTATGCGTATGTGTGTATGATTTCCTATAGAGATCAGTTTTGTTGGTCAATTTCTCCTTTGGCTCAGATCTTGGTGGGAAGATTTAGAGATTTGGGGGTTTTCTTGCAATTTCTATTTGGGTGAGCACTGATTTTCTCTTAGGGTTCAATTCATGTTGCTTGATTTTCTTTAATTCGATTAGGAAATGTGGATTTAGTGGATTGAGGCTTTTTAGTGTGTTCGGATTAGTTCTAAGTGTTGGAATCCCAAGATGTGATCAATCAAGTTAAGTTAGGTCCTATCTAGTTTAACCCTTGTGTCTAAGTGTGCAGGAGCTTAGGAGCACAGAAAGTCGAGCTAAAGATGCGGCTAGCGAGTAGGATGGCACAGGGAGAGAGCTGACGGGTCAGTGTTGGATCGTGAAGAATCGATAGAGGGGGGGGTGTAACGACCCAATTTTCCTAATTTCGAGTTCCAAATGTCCATAAAAATATTTGGAAATGCTTTTAAAATATTCTAGAGACTTTTAGAAATTTTTAGAGTATTTTTGCGTAATTTTTGGAGGTCGTTTAGCATTTTTACAAAACCAAAGAAGTTTAGGCAAAAAGCGTTGGAAGTGAGGTTTGAACCTGAGACCTCGGGTCAGACTGACCCAAGCCAAAACCGGCCTGACCAACTAAGCTAGGAGATTTATGTTAACCCTATATGGAAAGAATTAAGGATATAGTATAGTTTGGAATAAAACCCTTATATATAAAAGGGAATTAGGTTTTGGATTTTCCAAAAACCTAACATTTTCTCCCGAAATCTTTCTTCTCCTTCTCCCTCGCGACGGCGCCCTCTCCCTCGGCGGAAACGAAGAAGAAGCTAGGTTTTTGGGTCTCCGGCGCCGGCGAAGCTTTCTTCCGGCCAGCCCTCACCCGTGGGTGGTCATCCCGACAGAGAAGAGCTCACGGGCACAAGAAGAAGCCGGAAAATCTGCAAACCCGAGCCCTCCGAAAACCCTAAGAGCCTTCTCCTTTCTCTTCTCGGTTGTAAGTCCAAGAACGCTCGGTAAGTACTACTCACCTGCGGTAGGAGTTGCTCCGAGCTTCGATTTGCTTTCTTTGCTTTCGGATGGTTGTGTACAGCATGCGTTTTTGGTTGTCTTCTTCCTAAGTGCTGTTGTAACAAGATCTTAGATCCTGTTGTGCTGTAAAGTATAAGTATTGTAGTGTATTTTAGCTTGTTCTCGAATTTTCTGTGAAGATTTGTTGGTAGTGCTTGCTGCCGTGAGTTCTTATAGGAAGATTGAGAAGGGGTTTTAATGGATAGTTAGTTCTAGAAGTGTTCGGATCTCGGTTTTGATCCATTGGGTTGTGTCGTGTAGATAAATTTCAGAATATCCTTTTTCTGAGCATGAAGAGCAATTGTTGTGGCAATTGGTGTCTTTTCTGTCTTCTGGCTGTGGTACTGAACATGGAGAAGATTTAGTTTCAGTTTAAGCTTATGGTTTAAAATTCCAGTGTAGATCATATTGAAGCATGCTGCCAATAGATCAGGCATGTAGTTTAAATTTTGTTACTACCTTAATATGCTGCTTTAGATCTTCTTGGTAGTATTTTCAGGGTGCATTCTTGCAAATCAAAGTGTGTAAACAGTCTCATTAATTAGTATGCAGTTTTTGGTTTTGCTTTGCTACCTCCATGAACATGAACAGTCCTGTTATCCTAGCATACAGTTTAGATTTCTTAGTTGTATGTTTCTTGTGTAGTTGAACAAGCATGAACAACCACTTAAAATGAGTAAGCAGTAACAGAATTTGATTGACATTCAACGAGCATGAAATGGGTTGCATAATGAGCTTGAAGTGGTTCATATTTTGAGTATATTGTTAGTCTTCTTGCTATAGTCTTAGCTGTACGGTTTGATTTAAACTATGTTCCCGTTTAGTGCATGAGCAATTCTGAGGTTAAGCATTTAGTTTTGGATTTCTTGAGTTTCAATGAACATGAACAACCATTAACTTGAGCCCTGCACGGTTAGTTTCCCTTGCCACTAAAAGAGCATGCACGGTTTAGTTTTTCCCTACTACTTAACAAGCATGCACCACTTAGTATACTAGTATGTTGGGATAGATTGTTTATTACTGTTTGAAAGGCAAGAACAACCTCGTTATAACAATTCAGAGTTAGCTTACTTTGCTATCCTACCAAGCATTTTAGTGATTGACTTTGCTTTATCTTACAGCATGTTTAGTAAGTCCAAGTTAGCTATCTTTTGCCTATTTTATAGCATGTTTAGAAAGCTTAAAGTTGCTTTCTTAGCTCTATTCTATAGCATGATTAGTAAGTTCAGATGTGCTTTCTTTTCCTTTGTTTTACAGCATGTTTAGAAAGTTCAGATTTGCTTTTCTGTTGCTTTGTTCTATAACATGCTTAGAGAGAGTTCAGATTGTTTCCTTGTATTGTTTTTATATAGCATGCTTAGTTAATTGTAATCCTACACTTGTTAGGTATATCTAAAGGATTCCAATAAACTCTAATAAAGGATTATGAGAAAACTTAGTAAAAAGAAAAGGACCAAGGTCTAGTTAAAAAGAGATAACAAGTAAACTAAAGTAAGAGGCTAGTACCCGACTTCCAAGGTTGTCGTTAAACAAATCCAGGTGATCAATTCCAAGGTCTTGGCCTTGGTAAGACCAAGGTCTTTACCTCATAGGACTGGAGGCTCGCTACCTCAGTCACTATTAGAGAGCGCGCAAAACAAAGATGGTACTAAGCCTGGGCCCAAAGAAGAGAAGAAAAGAAAAGAAAAGAAGAACAAGAAGAAGAAAGTGAAAGAGAAATTAAAAGATTAATTTCTGGTATAAAGATATAAGAAAATGAAACAAGTTTTTATGCTTAGAATCAATAAAAGTTTAGTTCTTTAATTCTAAGCTTACAGTAGTTGTTTCATTATTATTCTATTAGATAGTGAGCATGTTTAGTATTCAGTTTCATTTTCTGTATACCATGAGCACATGCAGATTTGCTTTAGCATTTCAGTTTCAGTATTATTGCATTTCTTTTATGCGCTTCGAGTTTTTGTGAGATAGATTAGTACTTACTAAGCGTTTTCGCTTATAGATCTTTTGTTTTTTTTTCCTCCTACCGCAGATAAAGGAAAAGCTAAGATATGAAGGGAGACGACAGGATGGTGGTGGTGATGAAGGTGTGTGATGTCTGGACTGTGGAGAGATCCAGAATTAGCTGACAACACTGTTAAGATTGTCTGTTTAATTCTTTTAGATTTCTTTAAGTGTTATTTTGAGTTGAGACTGTATTTAAGTTTATTCCGCACTGGTAAGTAGTTCACTTGTATTATTGGTGGAGTGATGTAGTTGGTTGCTTTGCTAGAGTAGTTTTTTCTTTTACTGTTGATTTATTACTGCGTGGTTGTGAATAAAATGTGTTCCAGCCGCCTGTGGCTGCGTATATATTATTTGTATTGTTGTTTTGGTCACCGGTACAGGGGAGACTCTGCCGAAATTTTTCGGTAGGGATTTCTCGTAGTTAAGTAGCGTACCGGTTAAGTAGAGTTAGTGGTTAAGTAACGGTCACTCTTAGAGAGTAGTAGTAGTAGTAAGAAGGGTGGTCGTTACAGGGGGGGTGAATATCGATTTAAAATTTTCGAGCAAAGTAAATGCAGTGAAAAAGTAAATGCAACACTAACACACACCAATTTTACTTGGTTCGGAGCCTTTGGCGACTCCTACTCCAAGGCCCGCACGCAAGGGTGCTTTCGATGGGCAATTCACTAGCAATTCGAAAGTCTGAATACAAATTAAGTACAAGAATGCTAAGTAAACTAAAAATAATACCGACAACAAAAGAGGAACAATAAAAGTAGCGCGTGGTCAGAGTATCTTCGAAGCGTCGTAAGAGCACAAGTGAGCAGGTTGGTTTTTCTGAGTTCTGTTTTGAGCTCCGCCTTTGACCCTCCTTTTATAGGATGCTCGGGGCGCTTGGATCCCTTCCGGGTGCCCTGGTGTGACATAGCAATCCCAACCAGAGAGCTCCAGGTGTTGACGTCGTGATCAGGAAAAAGTTTGCCTCCGGGCGCCCGGACCTCCGAGCGCCCGGACCACCTTTCTCTAGAAAAGTCCTTCTCCTACAAGACAAGGTTAGTCCGAGACAAATATATAATGAATATCTTTCAACACAACGTATTAGCACAGTTTATAAATTCAATATAAAGAGTATGACTTAGATTCCGTCTTTCCGAGACTGGAATCTAGTCAAGATCTTGACTTAGAGTTCCGAAATGGTTCTAAGTCAGATCGGCGCCTAAGTTCCCTTCCTGGAAATGCGTCCTCACAGTCACTCCCTTCCAGTGACTTACCTTTACTCACCTGCCAGACGTCCGATCAGCCCTTCGACCCATCTGGACTTCTCACCAGCTATCTGGTCAGCCCGTCGACCTAGCTGGACTTCGTGCCAAGCGTCTGGTCAGCCCGTCGACCCGCTTGGACTTCTCGCCGGCTATTCAGTTGGCCCGTTGACCTAGCTGGACTTTGTGCCAGACATCCAGTCAACCCGTCGACCTGTCTGGACTTCGCCTGCACACTCGATCAGAGTGTTAGACAATGACAAACCTAACTTAACCTAATTTGTCATTCATCAAAACCTGAGTTAGACCGTTAGTGCTAACCGCACCAACAATCTCCCCCTTTTGATGGAATGACAACCTGGTTAATTTAGTGAAAAATATGCAAGTAAAAAACCAGCATGATTTTTAAGGTTTAAGTTAGTTTAAAAAATATGCAAGTAAAAAACCAGCATGATTTTTAACGTTTAAGTTAGTTTTTAAATTTGACATTTTATTTCTCTAACATAACCATCTATCCCTCCCCCTTTGACATTCATCAAACAAGGACATAAGTCAAGCAATCAAAAATACAGAATACAGACAAAGTTAAAATGTAAGAAATGATGTCAAGTTAACTTGGGGGAGTTTTAAATTTTAACACATAGTATTTTAGCTTTTATTTCTTAACGTTTGTAAAAATAACTAAGTTTTGAAAGATGGTTAATTTAGCAACATAACTTAGTATTTAGTATATTTTGAGTAATTTTGAAAGATAATAAATTTGCAAATTCAAAAAAAAAAAATTAAAAGCTAATTTTCAAGTATAAGTTTAGATAGTCTAATTTCCAAACATAAGTGTTTAAGTTCCAAAAAAAATTTAAAATTTTCAAAATAAGTTTCAACTTTGAAACACTTTACAAACAAGAGTGTTCAAAACCAAGTTTCAAGATCAAGGTTTAAATTTTTGAAATAAGTTTCAACTTTGAAACAATCAAGAGTTTTCAAAATCAAAATTTTACAACTAAGTTTGAAAAATCTATTTTTCAAAACTAATTAAAACTAAGTTTGCAAGAGATTCAATTTTCAAAAACTTTATTTATAAAATCCAATTTAAAAGCTTAGTTTTATAAAAACTAGTTTTCAAAAATGGATATATTAGGTATTTAAAGAGAAAATAATTTTGGTGCTAAGTGTAAAAAGATGATTTAATCCTCTCCCTAAACTTAACATTCAAAAATAGGTGTCTAACAAATTAGGTACTTGCTGACTATCAGAAGATAGCAGCTTTCACTTGGTTAGTCAAGTTAAGTGCATTGTAATCAGTTAGTGTTTGACTAAACTGAATAACTTAACTTGATCAATGTCTGTTTTCTATTTAATGCCCAGATTTATGTCGATGCACTGATATAAGCATCATAAATCCTGGCAATCTGCCTATGCATCTCACCCCTTTCTATATTTGTCAATCACAAGCAAGGTAAATCTAGGGTGTTGGTGAGATGCTAAGTGCTAGTCCTAAGGGAACATGATTTCTAAGGGATTGACCTAGTCTAAGGCTAAAAATCTTTTTGAAATTCTAAAAATAGGAAAGTTTTGAAAAATAAACAATTTTAACCTAGAGTTTAAAACACTAATTTTGAAAGCAGTTTAAATTTTAATGATCCTAATCTACTAAATTAGAGCAGAACCAATCAAATCTGAAACTATAATCAATAGATCAAGATGTACTACAAAAGCTGTAATAGAGTCATAACAGAACTATATAACAATCACAACTACTGAGATGATGAAGGAGGTGGTCCGGAACCCAAAGAATGAAGTAGTACCAACAGCTCAGTGTGACGGGTCCGGTCATCCTCTCGTAGGTCTCGTCGCAGGTCAGAGATCTCCTGCCGCACATCTCGTCGTAGATCAGAGACCTCTTGTCGCACCTCTCATCATAGGTCGGAGACCTCTCGCCGTATGTCTCGATGAAACTCGGAGGACTCCTGCTGGAGGCTCGACATAGCTCTCTCTAGTCCGGATACTCGATCGGCTAGAGTGTGAGGAGCGGGACGTGGTGCTCGAGCTGGTGGTGGGGCAAGAGCGACCTCGTCAGGAAACAGTGCGAGAAAAAACTCATCCTGCTCTACCTCCTCCTGCAGGGCATCTGGGTTGGGCTGGTGCTGTGCCCCCCTCTGCCAAGACATGATACCCTCATCATCTATATGGACACCAACTAGGGAAAAGTTCCTAGCTCCTATAACGTCAAACTTGGTCATAGGGTGAATGTCACCTCTGGTGTAACGACCCAATTTTCCTTATTTCGAGTTTCAAATGTCCATAAAAATATTTGGAAATACCCTTAAAATATTCTAGAGATTTTTAGAGTATTTTTACGCAATTTTTAGAGGTCGTTTAGTATGTTTACAAAAAGAAAGAAATCTTGACAAAAAACTGTTAAAGACGAGGTTCGAACCCACGACCTCGGGTCGGACTGACCCAAGCAAAACCGGCCCAACCAGCTGAGCTATACGGTTTTGTTAATCCAAATTGGAGAGAATTAGGTTTAAAGCATAGTTATAATTATAACCCGAGTATAAGAAAAGGGATTAGGTTTTTATTTTCCGGAAAACCTAAAGATTTCCTCTCAAAATTCCTCTCCTTCTCCCTCGTGACGACGCCTCCTCTTCCTCGGGCGAAAACCGTAGGCACACCTAGGCGATTTCGGCGGCCGGTCAAAGCTTCCCGAGGGGCTCTCTTCAGCTCCTTAAGGTCACCTTGTCGGGGGAAGCGCGCGAGCACAAAGGAAGCACCGCGAGCTCGGGTTTTCTCCGAACCCTAGACCTCCTTCCTCTTCTCGGTTGTAAGTCCTAGCAATCAAGGGTAAGTACTACTCACTTGCGGTAGGAGTTGTTTCGGGTTTTTCGTTTTGATTTTTCCTTGCTTCCGAGGACTAGCATGAACCCTAGACTTAGTATTTGGGCTGCACAACAAGTTGCCCTTTCCTTTTCATGAGCATAGCATGTTAAGGTCAAGAAATTGTGTTCTTTGTTCATTTTGAATTCAAACACGTTGTAAAGATTTTTTGGTTTCTTTAGTTTTCTGCCGTGAGTTTTCCTTGATTGGATGATTGCTGTGGTGTAGATTTTATTTACATGAATAAAGATGAAACCCTTAGATAAGTGGTTTTCTTTGTTTTAGATGACTGCTGCCATTTTTGTTTTTCTACCGTGAATTGATGGTTAGGTAATTGCTGTCCATGTGTTTCTGTGGGCAGACAGTGAGCACAAAGAAGAGCATGACTAGTTCGTGGGTTCTTTGTGGACACTGCAATGGATAGCAACATGTAGCACTTAGGTCTCTTTCGTTTATTTTCCTGCCGTGCCACTAAACCGAAAGAAACCTTTTAGATTTTGGGTAGCAAATCAAACGTTCTGCGTACTTAGATTTTATGCTACTATTGTGTCTAGTTACACAGTTCTGTTCGAGATTCTTACCACAAATGTTTGGTCACTGATCTAAGGGTTAGGACAATTTCCTGATTTAATTAGGGGCACTTTGACCATGTATAGTTTAGAGTAACAATGTAAATTTAGTAATATGATTAGCAAGATCAAATTAGTTTTCTTTTGCTCCATTTTGTAGCATGATTAGCAAGATCAAATTAGTTTTCTTTTTGCTCTATTTTGTAGCATGATTAGTAAGGTTAGATTAGCTTTCTTTTGCTTTTATCACAGCATGTTTAGGAAATCTAAATAAGCTATCTTTTGCCCTATTTTACAGCATGTTTAGTAAGTCCAAGTTAGCTATCTTTTGCTCTATTTTACAGCATGTTTAGAAAGTCCAAGTTAGCTATCTCTTGCCCTATTTTACAGCATGTTTAGAAAGTCCAAGTTAGCTATCTCTTACCCTATTTTACAGCATGTTTAGAAAGTCCAAGTTAGCTATCTTTAGCTCTATTTTACAGCATGTTCAGAAAGTCCAAGTTAGCTTTCTTTTGCTCTATTTCACAGCATGTTTAGTAAGTCCAAGTTAGCTTTCTTTTGCTCTATTTTACAACATGTGTAGAAAGTCCAAATTAGCTCTCTTTTGCTCTATTTTATAGCATGACTAGCAAGTTTGAATTAGCTTTCTTTTGCTCTATTTTATAGCATGATTAGCAAGTTTGAATTAGCTTTCTTTTGCTCTATTTTATAGCATGATTAGCAAGTTTGAATTAGTTTTCTTTTGCTCTATTTTATAGCATGATTAGTAAGATTAGATTAGCTTTCTTTGCTCTTATCACAGCATGTTTTAAAAGTTCAAACTAGCTCTCTTTTGCTCTATTCTAGAGCATGATTAGTAAGTTCAGATGTGCTTTCTTTTCCTTTGTTTTACAGCATGTTTAGAAAGTTCAGATTTGCTTTTCTGTTGCTTTGATTTATAACATGCTTAGAGAGAGTCTAGATTTGTTTCCCTTGTATTGTTTTTATATAGCATGCTTAGTTAATTGTAATCCTACACTTGTTAGGTATATCTAAAGGATTCCAATAAACTCTAATAAAGGATTATGAGAAAACTGAGTAAAAAGAAAAAGACTAGAGTCTAGTTAAAAAGAGATAACTAGTAAATTAAAGTAAGAGGCTAGTACCCGACTTCCGAGGTTGTCGTTAAACAAATCCAGGTGACCAATTCCGAGGTCTTGGCCCTGGTAAGACCGAGGTCTTTATCCTCATAGGGCTGGAGGCTCGCTACCCCAGTCACTATTAGAGAGCGCGCAAAACAAAGATGGTACTAATCCTGGGCCCAAAGAAAAAGAAGAAGAAAGAAGAAGAAAGAAAAGAAAAAGAAGAAGAGAGTGAAAGAGAAATTGAAAGATTAATTTCTGGTATAAAGATATAAGAAAATGAAACAAGTTTATGCTTAGAATCAATAAAAGTTTAGTTCTTTAATTCTAAGCCTACAGTAGTAGTTTCATTACTTTCCTATCAGTTAGTGAGCATGTTTAGTATTCAGTTTTATTTCTGTATACCATGAGTACATGCAGCTTTGCTTTTAGCATTCCAGTTTTAGTATTGTTGCATTCTTTTTATGTACTTCGAGTTTTTGTGAGATAGATTAGTACTTACTAAGCGTTTCGCTTATAGATCTATTTTCTTTCCTCCTACTTCAGATAAAGGAAAAGCTAAGATATGAAGGGAGACGACAGGATGGTGGTGGTGATGAAGGTGTGTGGTCACTGGACTGTGGAGAGATCCAGAAGTAGCTGGCAAAATTGTCTAGACTTTCTTTTAGTTCTCTGTTAATGTTATATTAAATTTGGGATTGTAGTTGAGTTTATTTCCGCATGTCTAGCTAGTCTCTTTTATTATTTGTGGAGTGTTGTAGTCATTGTTATTGCTAGAATAGTTTCTTTGTTTTTATTGTGATTTTTATTACTGCGTGGTTGTGGAAAATATGTTCCAGCCATCTATGGTTGCGTATACTATGTTTGTATTATAGATTTGGTCACCAGTACAAGGGAGACTCTGCCGAAATTTTTCGGTAGGGTTTCCATGTGATATTTAATCATACCGGTTAAGTAGAGTTAGTAGTTAAGTAACGGTCATCCTTAGAGAGTAGTAGTAGTAAGAAGGGTGGTCGTTACATCTGGTGACATCAATGTCCAAAGAGGACATATATGCTGTCAAAATGTGATAGTAGGGCATATGAACTCGTCCGCTAGTCACATATCCGGCCGAGTAGATAATGGTGGAAAAGATATGTAGGCTAATGTCAATATCTAACCTATGACACAAGGCATAGAGAAGAAAAGAGAGGAATGGACACATCACTGTGATGTCACGAGTGCTCAGTGGTAGAATGCAAAAGACTAAGACCCTATAAAGGGCGTAATCTTAGACTCGAAGTGGGTACTCGCTCACCCTCAAAAAAATACGAATAAATCGTATCAAGAGTAATATGTGAGTAGGGATCTCCAAATGGTAGATCCCTGGGAGGATAGCACTGAAAGAGGCAGGTAGATGGCCGTAACTCCAAAAAGTCCCGGATGGTAGTAGGGGATAGCGTGATATCAGTGCCAACTACCCTAGTAACATAGGTAAGGTCATCTACTTTCACTAGGTTGTTATAAAATTCAACACACAAATCTATGTTTACTGAACTAGTATAATCAACAAGGTTCCGCAAGTTATAGTGGTTTATAACCTCTATAACTGGAACGCAAGAACGTAAAAAGAACACTCTATCTACACATTTAGTCCTAATGGCCATATAAATGGTCGACTCAAACTTAACCCTAAGTTCATTAGTAGCAAACCTAGGGTCAACACTAGCAGTGGAGGGCCTAGCACCAGATTTAGAAAGTTTCCTAAATTAAAAAATATTCTTAAGTAACAAACGAACTAGCATGCAACAAATTAATTATTTAGACAAGGGAAAAGAATTTTACCGAGGAGCCATTGCAAGATATCAGTTAGAAATGACGACCTTGGTTGATTCGCAACAGCGTATGAGCCACGGAGTAAGATAAAACCTTATTTTAATCACTCTCGCAGTAAAGCTCGAAGGAAGCCTTAATGAAAGATTTGAGGTGCAAGTATCGGGGGCTTCGGGCACCCAGACCTGTTTCGGGCGCCCGAGGTCAAGTGGGGTGAGGCGCCCGGAGTCCTTTCCGAGCGCCCCGGGTCTGTATACCAGGGGCGCCCGCCCCTGGTTTTGGATTCCGGTTTTCCCTTTTTTTTTTTGGTAAAATTTTTTAAAGTGAAGTTTTAAGTTAAAAAAAATTAAGTTGATTTTTAAAATAACTTTTTAAGTTAAAAAAAAATTAAGTTTATTTTTAAAATAAATTTTTAAGTTTAAAAAAAATTAAGTTTTAAAATAAATTTTTAATTTAAAGAAATTTTAAGTTTATTTTTAAAATGAATTTTTAAGAAAAAAAATTAAGTTTATTTTTAAAATGAATTTTTAAGAAAAAAAATTAAGTTTATTTTTAAAATAAATTTTTAAGTTAAAAAAAAATAAGTTTATTTTTAAAACAATTTAAATTTAATTTTAAAAATAATTTTTAAGTTAAAAAAATTTAAGTTTATTTTTAAAAGAAATTTTTAAGTTAAAAAAATTTAAGTTTATTTTTAAAATAAATTTTAAGTTAAAAAAATTAAGTTTATTTTTAAAACAATTTAAGTTTTATTTTTAAAATAATTTTTAAGTTAAAAAATTTGAGTTTATATTTTAAAAAAAATTAGTTAAAAAAATTTAAGTTTATTTTTAAAATAAATTTTTTAGTTAAAAGAAATTTAAGTTTATTTTTAAAAGAAATTTTTAAGTTAAAAAAAAATTAAGTTTATTTTTAAAATAAATTTTTAATTTAAAATAAATTTTAAAAAATTTTAAGTTTAATTTTTAAGATAAATTTTTAAGTAAAAAAATTTAAGTTAATTTTTAAAATAAACTTTTAAAAATATAAGTTAATTTTGAAAGTAATTTCTAAAAAAATTAATTTTAAGTTAAAAAAATAATTTTAAAGTTAAATTTTTAAGAATTTAATTTTAATATTAAATTTTTAAGTTAAAAAGGATTTTGTAACGACCACCCTTCTTACTACTACTACTACTCTCTAAGAGTGACCGTTACTTAACTACTAACTCTACTTAACCGGTAGCTACTTAACTACGAGAAATCCCTACCGAAAAATTTCGGCAGAATCTCCCCTGTACCGGTGACCAAATCAGCAATACAAACAAATAATAAACCATCAGCCACATGCGGCTGGTATAAATACTTCACAACCACGCAGTAATAATATCATAATAACTAAAAGGAAACTATTCTAGCAATAGTAAACAAATAGAACTCCAACGATAAGACATACCAAGCTACAAGTGCGGAATAGACTCAATTACAATCTCAACTTCATCATAGCATTAAAAGAGAACTAAAATAACTAAACAGAAAAGTCTTGGCAATTTGCCAGCTCATTCTGGATCTCTCCATAGTCCAGCCATCACACACCTTCATCACCACCACCTTGTCGCCTTCCTTGCTAAATCTTTTCCTTTCCTTTATCTGCAGTAGGAGGAAGTGTAGTCTATAAGCATAAAGCTTAGTGAGCGCTATCTACTCACAAAAACTCGAAATGCATGTATATAAATAAAAACATGCTAAAAATGAATGCTAACATGTAAAACTACTCATGCTCATATATAGCAAAGGAATCATGCTAACTGAAATACTAAACATGTATAATTAATCATGCTCATAAACCAATAAAGGAATCATACTAACTGAAATACTAAACATGTATAGCTAATCGTGCTCATAAGAATGAAACTATAAAAGAAGCATACTAAACATGTAAAACTACTAAACATGTACAGCTACTAAACATGTAAAACTACTAAACATGTAAAACTACTAAACATGTAAAGCTACTAAACATGTAAAACTACTAAACATGTAAAGCTAAACATGCTGAATAATCTAGTAGCAAGGAAACAATTGAAACTACTACTGCATGCTTCAAATAACAAGAAAACTAACTTTCTAATTCTAGATAGATTTGAAGCTCATTTCATTTGTTTCAAAACTTATACTTTAATACTTCAAAATAATAATAAACTTCTTTTGGGCCCGGCATTGTACCACTTTGCGCGCATTCTTAATAAGAATCGAGGTAGCTAATCCCGAAACTACTAAGATACTTCTAGGCCTTGTGCCTAGGGGCAACTTGGAGCCCATCCCTTGGACCATGTGTCCGGTACATGCCCTTTAAAAGTAAAATACTTTATTTTTAACTATAACTTCTTTATACTTGCCCTTACTTGACATTTAAGCAAACACCTTGTGTGCGCTTTTGATATTCAATCTTCTGGAATTGAAATCAAGTCTAGACCTTAGTCTTTCTTGCTTATAGTTCTTAAAGACAGAAACTCATGCTTAGGTAAAAGCAAAGAAACTAATAATTGCATGGATATTCTAACAGCAAAAGAGACTAAAAAGTATCACCGTGCACATCTGATGGCAAAGGGAACTGATCATGCTTAATTAATAGCAAATGAATTCTACTGATGTTCAACTAATAGCACTGAAGACTGTTAAGGCTACTGGTGTTCACACAAAGCTACTGTTAAGATTGTCCATGTTCATTTGATAACAAACTAAGCTACTGTTATTTAGTAATAGCATGGAAGGGCTGTACACATAAATGTGATAACAAATAAAAGCTACTGTTTAAAGACTTAAACTGCAATGCTATATACGTGATTCACGCCTATTGAAATTTAAAAGAAAAGTGCATTCTTAATGAAATAAAACTATTCTGCTAGACATAACTTCCACGTCTACTGCATAAACTAAAAGAGTACATTATTCTAAGCCCCAAATGGAGCTATTCGGCCTGTAGAAATGCAAAGAAATTAGCTGGTATAAGCTCCACAGGAGCTGTCCGTGCCCTGCAGAAATGCAAAGAGGCTAAGACTGTTCTAGGCTCTATTAGAGCTGTCCGAGCTCACTGCAATACAAAAGAAATGGGACTGTTCGCGCCCTTTCTCAGCGCAAAACAAATTAAAACCTGCTGGCATTTAGAACTTATGTAAAACTTGTTCTGTTTGTTCAAAATCTATACTTTATAAAGCTATTAATTTCTCATGCTTATAAACTGCAAGAAACAATAACCATAACTACACTGCATATTCATAACATCTATTCAGATTCTAGAGATTGTATTCTTTACAAATGCGTGTAGATATTGTATTCTTCACAGATTAAGCTACACATCAGGATTTTGTTAAGTTTTTTTTTTTAAAAGTACACGGCAGAAAAAACCTTAACCATCAATCTAATTGTAACACTTTCACAGCTTAACCCTAATTGAATCTCACGGCAGTAACATGGCAACAAGCTTCACAGAAAACTCGAAACAAAGGAGTATGCTATGGATGATAAGGAGTGAAAACAAATTCCGAAATCAAAAGGAAAAGAAGATCAATGTCGCAGAACTACTCCTACAGCAGGTGAGAAGCAACTCACTCTTGTTCTTTTACTTACAACCGAGAAGATGGCTGCTAGGGTTTTGGATAGGTGAAGGTCTCGGCATCTCCTTCGGATCCGCGTGCTCTCCACGACAAGAGGATCACGGTTGGGTGAAGACCGGCCGGAAAGAGCCCTTTTTCCGGCACCGGAGTCGAAGCCCTAACACGACTCTGTTTCGCCCTAGCAGAAGAGGCGCGCGGCGTCGCCGTCACGCAGCCGAGAAGAGAAGGGTTGAGAAAATGTTGATTTTCCGAAAAGAAACCTAAATTCCTTTTCTTATACCAGGGTTTAAACCGAACTATACCTTAAATCAATTTTTTCTCATATCTAGTTAACAAATCGAGCACAGCTCGGTTGGTCGGGCCGAGTTCTGCTTGGGCCGAAGAGCTGGGTTCGAACCCCAGCTTCTACCAACTTATTTTTCTTTTCTTTTATTTTATTTTTTAAAACTTCTTCCTCTGGGTAAAAATACCAAACGAACTCCAAATATTGCATAAAAATACTCTAAAAATTCCTAAAAATCTCTAAAATATTTTAAAAGCATTTCCAAATATTTTTAAGGATATTTAGAACTCAAAATAGGGAAAATTGGATCGTTACAGATTTAATTTTAAAGATTTTTTAAAAAAAAAATAATTTTAATTTTAAAATGTTAATTTAATTTAATAGATTTAATTAATTGATTTAAATTTAATTTAATTTAATTTTAATTAATTTAATTTAATATACTTTAATTTAATTACTTTGATTAATTTCATTTAGGTCCTTAGTCATCTCACCTGATCTATGTTTTCATTCAAAGAATCTTATAATTTTGTGGGATGAATTAGGTTTAATTTTGGGGTTTGTTTTTAACTTGTGTTAGATTCAGGTTTAGCTTTGAGTTCAACAAATAGGCGTTCTCTGAATAAACTTCTGGGCTATGGTGAGTCACTTGGACATCATTAAAGTAACCATGCCTTCGAGGTTTTCCAAATAGCCCTGTCCACTAGACTTAGTACAAAACCTTGGTCTAACTGGTTAGGATCTATAAAAGGTAGCTTCGGTCAGTTCCACTTAGCCAAATGCACCAGGCCGAAGCCATATCTTCCTAGACATGCATAGACTAAGCTTCCCTAACGTACTATCATCCAAAACTTCACCAGTACCAGTTTTCTAGTTAAACTTAAACCCTTTTTAACTAGTCCTAATTACCCTGTCGGGTAGGTTGGTTAGGGTTACCCTATCGGGTAGGTTAGTTTTGGAGGTGCCAGGTATTCTGGAGCCTCCCCTTGAATTATTGGCCGTAACTTTAATTTTTAGTTCTAGGTTTATGTCTATTTCTTTTATAGTTATAATTTACTTGGTGATAGTCTAAGTTTTGGTGAGTATTAAAATATTTAGATTTTGAATTTTTTGGTTTAGGTTTGCATTTTGGGTTTTGATTTAGTTTATTCAGATTTATATAATATATTTTTTCTTTAGGTATATAGTATTGGTTAAGTCCTACTTGCATGATCAAACACGCTTTCGGAACCCAGGCTTTACTCGTAGGTTTGTATTGGGTTATTAATGATTTAAAAGTTTTATTTGAGTTCAACTTATATTCGAGTCCGGTTTTATTATAACATGTTTTTTGATTATTTAGGATTAAGTCTAAATTTTTTTATCTGGTAGTAAATTTTTCTAACATATTTTTTAAATTATTAATTTCTAATTTTAATGATGAATTTTCCTCCTCAAGTGTTAGATCTTGAGTTGGTTTATTATTTACAATTTGTTCCTTGAGGATTTGATTTTCCTCAAGGAGAAATTTGTTTTCATTTTCTAATTTAACTAACTTATTATTTAAGCAAGAAATAATTTTAAAAAACTTTCAGTTTAAGTGTTGGATCGAGAAGCGCTAGGGGGGTGGGGGGTGAATAGCGCTCGTGGCTTTCACTATTTTCGAATTTGTAAATCATATGAGTTTAAGCAGCAGAATAAAGTAAAGAAGACAACGCAACACACAAAGACACGAGGAGTTACTTGGTTTGGAGCCTATGGTGACTCCTACTCCAAGGCCCGCGATCGTTGATCGCTTCCGGTGGGCAACAACTATAAGCTCGAAACAATAGTACAGAATATGAGTTACAATGAGTGCAATAATGAAAATGATAACGAACGACAAAATCTAAAATAGCCGAGCTCCGGGTCATCGAAAACTTGAAACAGCACGTCGAGATCGTTACGTAAGCAGCGCACAGGAGGAATAGCTCTTTGGAATTGTTGGAAAAAGGTGTTGCTCGAATCCCTCTTTTACACAGTGCTGGAGGCGCCTCTGTAACATCCCAAAATTTCACTATTTGAAGTCCTAAAAGACCTTATTAAAATCTAGAAATGCTTTAGAAAACTTCTAAAGATTTTTAGAAATTTTTAGAGTATTTTTATGGAATTTTTGGAGTTCGTTTGGTATTTTTACCAAGAGAAAGAAGTTTTAAAAAGAAAGTGTTGAAGTCGGGTTTTGAACCCAAGACCTCGGACCCGAACCAGATATTAACGAACTCAGCCCAACCATCTGGTCTACGGATGATTTGTTAATTATATATGGAGCGATATATATTTAAGTAGTAGTTAGGAACAGTAAAATAAATTGGAAATAAAAGTGCGCGGCTGAGGAATCGAAGCCGTGACCTGGGATTTGGTTAAAGCCGGGCTGACCAAGTGTGCTAGCGATCATTTCTTATTTAAAAAGGAGAAATATTCTATTTAAGAAGTAGTTAATGAAAAGGAAAAGTATAAGAAGGAAGGCGACAAGGAGATGCTGTGACAGTGTGTGTGATGCCAGGACTATGGAGACATCCAGAGTTCGCTAGCGAATTTTCAGGACCTACCTGTTTAGAGTTTTAGTTTATGTTATTATGAAGTTGAGATTGTAATTGAGTTATTCTGCACTTGTAGCTTGTTATGTCCTATCGTTGGAGTTCTATCTGTTTACTATTGCTAGAATAGTTTTTTTTAGTTGTTGGTCATTATTACTACGTGGTTGATTAATATATAAATGTTCCAGCCGCCTATGGCTGATGTATACATGTTATGTATCCCAGTTTGGGGTCACCGGTACAGGGGAGATGCTGCCAAAATTTTTCGGTAGGGATTCCTCGAAGTTAAGTAGCGTACCGGTTAAGTAGAGTTAGTAGTCAAGTAGCGTCCACCTTTAAAGAATAGTAGTAGTGTAGAAAGGTGGGTCGTTACAGTTGGTATCAGAGCAGTTCCCATTCTCCAGCATCACACACATCAGCATTAGCTTTGCCGTCTTCCAAGTAAGAATACCTCTACCCTATTTATGTTTCTTGCTTTCATGTTTAGGAATAATTATAGCATGCTTATGTGTGATAGCCTCTAACATGTTTATAGTAGCTAGTTAAACGTGATTAGATTAGTTATGTACATCCTCTATGTCTTTAGAAATGGCACGAGGACGCCCAGCTAGAAGGGCACTAGCTACTGAGCCCCAGCAAGAGGCAGGCAGTTCAGTGGCTCCTCCAGACCTTACAGCATTAGTGGCTCAGTTACAGCAGCAGCTAGCTGAACAGCAACAGGAAATAGCCACTACCCCCACAGTCACCCCGGAACTGAATCTGACGACTCCAGAAGTCTTAGAGGTTCCACCAGCCCAGCCTACAGTGCCAACGCTAGCACCAGTACCAGCACCAGCAATCCCGGTAGCTGAGCCAAGAAAGGAAGTCTATCTGATCCAGTGGCAGCGAGTCAAGCCCGAGAACTTCTCAGGCACTAGTGAACCATGGGATGCACAAGCCTGGTTCAAAACACTAGAGAGCATGATGGAGCTTCTGGACTGCCCAGAACACGAGAAGGTGAAGTGTGCCTCCTTCTGCCTGACAGGAGACGCACGCATGTGGTGGGAGAGAGTCAGAGCGAAGCGCCCAGTGAACCAGATGACATGGGCTGACTTCGAGAAAGAATTCTTCGAGGAGTTCTTTCACATGCGGGTCACAAACCGCCACTACGACGAGTTCACGGAGTTTCGTCAGGGCAACCTATCAGTTGAGGAAGCCGTGAAGAAATTCAATAGACTGGCTCGTCTATGTCCCGAGTTAGTCAGCACAGAAAAGGAACGAGTTCGGCTGATGCTCAAAATGTTGAGGCCGGAAATAGTGATAAATGTGGCCGGTGGCATCCATAGGCCACAAACCACAGAAGAACTAGTGAGTAGTGCTCTGATCACCGAGCACTACCAGAACAGCATCAAGCAGCAGAAGCAAACCTCCTCAGATTCCAAAGGCCAAGGAAGTTCAGATACTCAGAAATCTCAAGGCCACAGCTCTAACTGGAGAGGGAACTCCAGCAACAAGCGCAAACCAGAGAATTACCCAAAAGGAGGACCAGCTAGCAAACAGCTAAGTTATCCCAAGTGTGCTACTTGTGGAAAATTCCACCCAGGGGTTTGTCGCAAGGGCACACGAGGATGCTTTGAATGTGGACAAGAGGGGCACATGGCCAAGTAGTGCCCGAACAAGACCGGTCTTCCTCCACCACAGCAGATTCAGTATGCAGGCCAGCCAGCTCAGTTATATCAGATGCAGTCCGCTCTAGAAGGTCCACTTATCAGCCAGGGCAGATTAGAAGGCCCTCCAGCTATGGCGGATGCGAGGATCTACTCACTCACTAGAGAGGACGTAGCCAACGCCTCGACAGTTGTCACAGGTCAGATTAGTATTTTTCAGTATAGTGCTATTGTTCTATTTGATACTGGGGCAACCCATTCTTATATAGCCAGGGCATTCGCCGAAAAGTTAGCAATACCCCAGAGGTACTCAGTAGTCAGTTTCTAACCACATTACCTTCGGGAGAAGTTATGGCATCCACGCACTGGCTCAGAACAGTGCCAGTCATGATAGCAGACAGAGAACTCTTTTGGTGATCTGATAGTGCTAGACATGACTGACTACGATGTCATATTTGGAATGAACTTCCTGATCAGATACGGTGCCTCCATAGAGTGTCGTAAACAGAAAGTCGTATTCCAACCTGAAGCAGAAGCATAGTTCGAGTACATTGGAGAACCCAAGAGAAAAAGGGCAAGTTAAGTCCTCGATACGTAGGACCCTACCCCGATCACAGAGAGAATTGGGAAGGTAGCTTACAAGCTAGACTTACCTCAAGATATGTCAGCAATACACAATGTATTTCATGTCTCCATGCTAAAGAAATGTATTCACGACCTTAGCCAAGTGATTCAGCCTCAGACAATGCAGATCCAAGAGGATCTTAGCTATAAGAGCAGACACAGATAGTGGACAGAGCAGACAAGAGACTAGGAAACAGAGAAGTGTCATTAGTAAAAGTCATCTGGTAGAACCAGAAGCACGAGAAAGTTACTAGGGGAGCGTGGAGACAACATGAGACAGAAATATATCCAGAATTATTCTAAGTTCGAGGATGAACTTTTTATAAGGGAGGGAGAATTGTAACATCCCAAAATTTCACTATTTGAAGTCCTAAAAGACCTTATTAAAATCTAGAAATGCTTTAGAAAATTCTAAAGATTTTTAGAAATTTTTAGAGTATTTTTATGGAATTTTTGGAGTTCGTTTGGTATTTTTACCAAGAGAAAGAAGTTTTAAAAAGAAAGTGTTGAAGTCGGGTTTTGAACCCAAGACCTCGGACCCGAACCAGATATTAACGAACTCAGCCCAACCATCTGGTCTACGGATGATTTGTTAATTATATATGGAGCGATATATATTTAAGTAGTAGTTAGGAACAGTAAAATAAATTGGAAATAAAAGTGCGCAGCTGAGGAATCGAAGCCGTGACCTGGGATTTGGTTAAAGCCGGGCTGACCAAGTGTGCTAGCGATCGTTTCTTATTTAAAAAGGAGAAATATTCTATTTAAGAAGTAGTTAATGAAAAGGAAAAGTATAAGAAGGAAGGCGACAAGGAGATGCTGTGACAGTGTGTGTGATGCCAGGACTATGGAGAGATCCAGAGTTCGCTAGCGAATTTTCAGGACCTACCTGTTTAGAGTTTTAGTTTATGTTATTATGAAGTTGAGATTGTAATTGAGTTATTCCGCACTTGTAGCTTGTTATGTCCTATCGTTGGAGTTCTATCTGTTTACTATTGCTAGAATAGTTTTTTTTAGTTGTTGGTCATTATTACTGCGTGGTTGATTAATATATAAATGTTCCAGCCGCCTGTGGCTGATGTATACATGTTATGTATCCCAGTTTGGGGTCACCGGTACAGGGGAGATGCTGCCAAAATTTTTCGGTAGGGATTCCTCGAAGTTAAGTAGCGTACCGGTTAAGTAGAGTTAGTAGTCAAGTAGCGTCCACCTTTAGAGAATAGTAGTAGTGTAGAAAGGTGGGTCGTTACAGCCTCCAAGCCTGTCCGAGGAACCTCCAAGCCCCGAGTCTGCCGCGGTGATAAGCGCTGATCCGGTAGTGCCTTATCCCTTTGAAGGCGCCTCCAAGCTGCTCCAAGGCACCTCTAATGCCTGGTCCAAGGCGCCTCCAGCGACGTCCAAGGCGCCTCCAACTCTTCTACGCAGACTTCTGCTGGCTCGCACCCGAGGCACCTCCAAGCCCCATGGAGGCGCCTCGGACATTGTTCATCCGAGGCCAAAGTTGCTTCTTTGTTCCTGCAAAATGTGTTAGTCTCAAACACATACCCTGCAATACAAAGTTAGCACAGAAACGATATAACAAATGATAGTCGACAGTCATCGACTGTCCAGGTCTGACTTCGGATTTCCAACCGGAAACCCTAGGTCGACCCAACGTCTAATGTTCCCTCTACGGGGAACGCGTCCTCACCTACTCCACTCAGGAGATTTACCTGTTGCCAGTGTGATCCTCCAGATCAACTAGACTTTTGCTCAGCGTTCGAAGCTTTCAGACTTTCTGCTGGACTTCTGCTTCCCGGCCCATCCAATCATCCACCTGGTTCGTGACACCAGGACTTTCCACCTGGGGTTACCACCCCTAGGACTTTTAACTGAAGCTCTCGGCCCGCCAAGACTTTCTGCATAGGGTTACCACCCCCTATGACCTAGGGTTACCACCCCCTAGGGTTTTCCACGTGCCTAACCGCAGCTAGGACTTTTGCCTAAGTATACTTAGGACTTTTTCTACAAGCTCATTCAAACTGTTAGATCACAAGATGACTTAACTTTAAACCCTTTGCTATTATCAAAACTTGGGTTTGATCATCTGATGCTTCCCACACAAACAATCTCCCCCTTTTTGATTATGGCAACTCAAATTCAAAGTTAAGTAAAACAAAATGCATAAATAAACACAAGCATGCTTTTAAATAAGAAGTTAAGCACAAACGTAAGCATACTTAAGTAACAAGTTAAGTACAAGTTAAAGAAATTTTAAACTTTACGAAAGTTAAGGTAAATTTAAAATTTTCAAAATTAAGACTCTCCCTTAATAAGAGAACTCTTATCCTTAATTTGAATTTTTTTGTCCTACTCTCTCCCTTTGCCATATATCAAAAAACTTTGTAGGAAAAATTTAGTAAAAATGTTGAAGCCCAAAAATAACATTTAAAACACCTGACTTTTAAAACTTTGTAGGGAAAACTTTGTAGGAAAAAGCTTAGTAAAATTTTGCTAAGTGAAAATATTTTAAGTGTAAAACAACTCTGTTTAGCCAAAATTTTGAAAACTTAAGCTTTCAAAGACTTTATTTAAAGATTTTTCATTAAACTTAAAAGTCTTAAAAAGGGATTTTCTTAAGTACGAAAATTGAATTAAGTTTGGGAAAAACTTTTAAAGAAAACACTTAGCTTTAAAGAAATGATATTTGGCTAATTTAAAGAACTTTTCAAACACTTAGCTTTTTATAATTAATTTTCATTGTAAAACTCTTAGCTAAATGTCTAAAGAGATAATTTTCTTTCAACTAAGTTTAAAGAGCTAGTAAAAAATTTACTTTGAAAAATAACTTTAGCCAATTTTGAAACTTAGTTGAAATCTTTGGGAAAAAAAAATTTACAAACTCTGTTAGATAGATTCAAAAAGCTTTGTTGGTAAATATTTTCTTAATTTTGAACAAGCTTTTTGAACAATAACTTGGAGAGAGAAAAAAATAAACTTCACTAAATTTTCAAAAGATTTTGAAAAGTATAAAAAAATATTAAGAAAGTCTAAGACTATTTTTAAAAAATATTTAAACGAATAATGAATTCCAAGACACTTAACGACAAAGGAGGAGCAATGTAACAACCCAAATTTCCTCATTTCAAGTCCTAATAGTACTTAAAAATATTTAGAAATACTTTAGAAAAATTATAGAGTTTTTTAGAAATTTTTAGAGTATTTTTATGAAATTTTTGGAGTTCGTTTGGTATTTTTATCAAAAGAAACAAGTTGCAAAAACTAAAAAAAAAATAGCCAAGATTTGAACCTGCAACCTCCGGCCGAACCAAGCCTTAAGAAAATCCAGCTAACCAAGTAGTCAAGCAAGCAGTTCTATTTAGAAAAGGTAGCAAAATTTATTTAAGATAGTTAACAGAATATTGGATTATAAAAGGGATAAGTTGATGTTGGATTTGTCTGTTTACAAAAGGTAGCGAATTTATTTAAGATAGTTAACAGAATATTGGATTATAAAAGGGATAAGTTGATGTTGGATTTATCTATTTAGAAAAGGTAGCGAATTTATTTAAGATAGTTAACAGAATATTGGATTATAAAAGGGATAAGTTGATGTTGGATTTGTCTGTTTAGAAAATGTAGCGAATTTATTTAAGATAGTTAACAGAAATATTAAGTTATAAAAAGGGAGAACTTAGGGATTATTTTCCAAAACCTAAACCTCTCCTCTCCTTTTCTCTCCCGACGGCACAGCGTCTCCTGTTTAGGCGAAGGAAAAAAGGGGGGGATCTAGGGTTCCTCTCCGGCGATTGGCCAAGGGAGATTTCCGGGAGATCTTCACATGGTTGTGATCCTCTCGTCAAGTGGAAACCGTGAGCACGAAGGAGGGGTCGAAGCTTGCAATTCTCGTAAACCCTAGAAGTTTTCTTTCCGGTTATAAGCCCAAGAACGCAAAGGTAAGTGCTTCTCACCTGCAGTAGGAGTAGTTTCGGACCTTTGCTCTTCTTGAATTCGAAGCATGAGAAGCGCTTATAGTGCAGATTTTAATTAAGCCTATAGCGCATGTAACGACCCAATTTTCCCCATTAGGAGTTCTAAAAGTTCTTAAAAATATTTAGAAATATTTTAGAAATATTCTAGAGATTTTTAGAAATTTTTAGAGTATTTTTATGTAATTTTTGGAGTTAGTTTGGTATTTTTACCAAGAGGAAGAAGTCTTAAAAAAAAAAAAAAGAGAAAAAGAATATGTTGAAGTCGGGTTTTGAACCCAAGATCTCGGACCCAAATCCGAGTCTTAACTGAACTCAGACAACCAGCTGGTCCACGGCTGTTTTGTTATAATTTAAGGGAATTAAATATGATTAAGCAGTCTTAAGAAACGAAATAAAAATTCCGTTTAAAAAGGAGTCGAGGGCGGCTCGAACCCGAGACCTTCGGGAATTCATCTTTCCAGCGGACCAAGCGCGCACGCTGGTATTTCGTAAACAAATTTATAAGGAATTGGTCTTAAGTCATAACTGAATTAGAAAATGCCTAAGTTATAAGAAGAGATTATTTTCCTACCCCGTGACCTAACTTTCCCTTCTCCTCTCCTCGCGTCTCTCTTCTGCGCGCGACGGCCGTGCTCGGGCGGAAGGCAAGGAAGCTTGTGGGCACGAAGAGGAGCCGGATTGTCGAGTTTTCCGCGAGCCCTAGAAGCATTAGAAGCCTTCTTCTCGGCTGTAAGTCCAAGAACGCTAGGTAAGTGCTTCCTCACCTGCAGGAGAGTAGCTCTAGATTCTTGTTTCTTCCTTGTTTCCAAATTTTTTCTGTGGAGATTTCCGATTAGGGCTTGGTGCCGGCTGGTTTTCAATGAAGTTGTTCATTCTTGATGTTCGGCTGGGTTCAATTGGGCTTCGGTGGTTGTTGATGTTTTACGATTTGAACGGTGAAGATTTGGTTCCTTAAGGTTTGCAATCGTCGGATGGTTTTGAATTGGGTTTTTCGATTTAGCAGTGGTTTTGCAGTCATACCTATAGTTGATGTAAGAATTCAGCGGTGATTCCTATTCCCGGTGATGGTAAGAAATCCTTAATTTTTACAGCAGTAAGATTGTGGTTAGATATGATACCCTATTTCCCTTTGTGGACAATAGGGAGCATAGTTAAGTTTTTCTAGCACATAGAATCGTTACCATATCTGGATTGTACATTTTTTTTTTCAGATCAGAAAGCATAGCTGGGTTTCAGTGTTTCGGTTTTGCTCTCTACAGTGGCTTTGTGGAAGTTTTGTTGTGGTTTTATTGTGATCTTGTGGAGGTTGTGGCATTAGTTCGTATAACATGATTCAAGTTCCTATGCTAGTGTAATCCTTGTGTTATGTTCGTTAATTCCTTATGCATTATTTAGGCTCCTGATAGTTTAATTCTTGGGTTATGTTTATTAATTCGTCATACCCGATTTAGGCTCTTGATATTCTAGTGATAAGCATGGATTGTAAATAGAAAGGATATGGTGGATCTGTATGGTTACAGTGTAAATACCAGAGCCTTTCAATTCAAGCATGAAGTAGATGAGTTTTAAGCTTTAATGTGATCTGGTTTTAATTCAAAGCATACAACATAGGTTTTAATTCCAACATGTTTTAGATCTAGTTTAAGCTTGTATGGTATGCTAATTTTGATAGGTATGACATGCATATTTTTAATAAGTTTATAATGTAGATTTTCTTTACCTTTTGTAGTAAGTGCAGATTTTTGTATTTCGTAGCATTGCAGCTATTCCCTTTAGTAGTGTAGATTCTTTGTTTCTTTTAAGAAGCATTCTTCTAGAAGTATTAACAAATATAAGAAAGATAAGGAAGAGAGAGAAAAAAAAAGGCCAAGGCCTTAAGTAAACCCCAAAGTCAAGACTTTAGGGATTTTGGCACGCAAGGTGCTAAAGAAAATGTCGAGGCATTATATAGAAGTATTAAAAGATAACAAGTATTTTACTTTTATCAGTGGCACTGTACTGGACTCTCAGTTGTCCTTGGGTTGGGCTCCCATAGTCGTCCCTAGGTTTAGATAACCTAGTAGTAACGGCACGGCCGACGGTCGACGACCCGAGAGTCGCCAAATGGGTCGGGTCGTTACAAAAGTAAAAGCAAGTACAGTTGCCGGGCCCAAGAAGAAAGTTGATTATTATTTTGAAGTATTATAAGTATAAGTTTTCAAACAAAAGAAATAAGCTTCACATAAGTTTAAAATCAGTAAGTTTAGTTTCCTTTTATGCTAGCATGTTATTTAGGTTAGCTTACTGTTCTTTGCTATTAGAAGAGCATGAGTAGCTTTACATGTTTAGCACTTCAATATGTTTGTTTATTTACTAGTAGATGAGCATGAGTAGTTTCCCCTTTGAGCATTCAGTTTTAGTTTTCAGTATATTCACATGCATATCGAGTTTTTGTGAGTTATATAGCGCTTACTAAGCATTTTGCTTATAGATTGCATTACCTCTTACTGCAGATAAAGGAAGACGACGATGAGGTGCGGATGGTGTGTGATGCCAGGACTATGGAAGAGACTTGGGACCTAGTTTAAAAATTTGTTTAGACTAATTCTTTAATTAGATTGATAAGAAAATTTGGAGTAAGAAGTTGTATTTTATTTTGCTTCCGCTATTCATTACTTGCATGATTTTATTTTATTATACTGTGTGGTGATATTATTTCTTTTATGTATGATATATGTTCCAGCCACCTGTGGCTGATGTATATTATGTTTGTATCTCAGTTTAAGGTCACCGGTACAGGGGAGATTCTGCCTAAATTTTTCGGTAGAGACTCCTCGTGGTTTCGATCATACCGGTTAAGTAGAGTTAGTAGTTAAGTAATGGTCATCCTTAGAGTGTAATAGTATAGATAAGGAGGGTAGTCGTTACAGTGCAGATTTTAATTAAGTTTATAGTGCAGATTTTTATGTAAGCTTATAGTGCAGATTTTAATTAAGCTTATAATGCAGATTTTTATGTAAGCTTATAGTGCAGATTTTTAATTAAGCTTATAGTGCAAATTTTAATTAAGCTTATAGTGCAGATTTTTAATTAAGCTTGTAGTGCAGATTTTAATTAAGCTTATAGTGCAGATTTTAATTAAGCTTATAGTGCAGATTTTTAATTAAGCTTATAGTGCAGATTTTAATTAAGCCTATAGTGCAGATTTTTAATTAAGCTTATAGTACAGATTTTTATGTAAGCTTATAGTGCAGATTTTAATTAAGCTTGTAGTGCAGATTTCTTAGAGCTTAAAATGCAGATTTCTTTAGAGCGGATTTCTTTAGAGCTTGTAGTGCAGATTTCTTAAGAGATTATGGTGCAGATTTCTTTAAAGTTTATAATGCAGATTTTTGGTGGAACTTGTAGTGCAGATTTTTGATGGAATTTATAATGCATATTTTTTGTGGAACTTGTATTGCATATTTTCGGTGGAACTTATAGTGCAGTTTTTAAAGAAAAAGATTATAGTGCAGTTTGGTTAAGTATTATAGTGCAGAATTTATGTTTGCATAGTATGCAGAAATAGTGTGAGATCTCGGAAAATTTAAATAAATAGGGTTATTTCATAAATAGCCTTATAATATTTTTCCGGAATTTTTAGAAATTTTCTGGGAATTTTTCGGAGCTCGTAAGACGGGGTTTGAGGGGATCAACTACGCGTCCGGATAAAGCCTGTTTGGGATACCTGTTTAAGTGAGGAAAAGTTTTAAATATAAATACTTTCCTTTTCTTATTTCTTTTCCCTTAAAACGCCGATCCCGAACCCGAGCTTCCTCCTCACTTCCCCGATCTCCCCTCTTCCTCTCTCTGTTCTCTCGCGGACAAGCAACGCCGACGGAAGCCAGGCTCCAGCTCCGGCGATCTTTCTCCACCGGCATCGACGCCCATTGAGCTCAGGTCCGACCGGTGTCTTCCTCTCTGGGCCGCTTCACAACATCGTGTCTTCTCACGCCTACCTGCCGACGCCACTGGATCGAGCGAGATCCACCCGATCGCCGGTGAGGGTTTTCTTTCGGAGGTTCGAGAGAGGGGCTGGCTTCAGCCGAGCCCTTTCTCCTTGTGCAACTGTGCCCTAGGTCTCTTCGGTTGGCTCCGATCAGACGTCACGGCAACAGAGCCGTGACCTAGCAACGATCCTTAAGGTAAGGTGTTACCAGATTTCGATCGATTGGGTGATGTTCTTCATTGATTCTTCTTGTTGGATTAGAGGAAACATCATACAGCTGTTTTAGGGCTTAGACCTTCTTCTCTATAGACTGATCCTCCTCTGTTCTTGATCCTCCTCTTCTTGAGGTTGATTTAGGTCACGGATTGGGCAATTTCTTTTGGAGACAACCGATTGAGGTAAGGTTAGGTTGTTAATTCGGTTGGTGTTTGGATCTGTGATCTTCTTGTTTGATTCATTGCTTGATCCAACTGATCCGATCCAGTGAGGATTTGTGAAGGCGATCTTGGCTTCCAGCAACTTCATTAGTTTCGACAGAACCTACAAACCAGCAACCTCTCCTTCCGGCAGCAAACCCTTTGATTGTGATCTATTGGTGATCACCTTGGATTTGAGGTAAGGAATAGGATAATTGATCTTGTTGTAGATCATGTTTCGAATTTGAATATTAGTTTGATGATCTTGTTCTAGATGGATTAGGTTAAGTGTGATTGATTAGCCATTTATGTGTAGGAATAAATTGGAGATGATATGTTAGTATATCATTAGTTGATACATGTTGTAATTAGTTGTTAAATTATGTAGATTTAATTGTGTAGAATAAATCTAATGGAATGGTTAGGGTTAGGGTAATTAACCCTAGTCAACCGTTGGACTTATAATCTAATTGGTGATTAGGGATTAGGTAACTAACCCTAATCGACCATTATATTTAAATTGGTAAGTTGAGGTTGTGTTGATTAGGGTTTTGCCCTAATTTAGTTTTAGGAATTTTATTTAGCTATTTCATTTGGATTTAGCTAAATAAAACATATATATATTGTTTGACACAGGACTCTGATTCGAGACGAGCGTCTCGGCTTCGGATTTGGATTGACTGTACCTTCTATTGGAGGCGGGTACCCTTTGACTTATCTTTTGATAATGTCTTATGATATGTTTAGCTTATATATACTTACTAGTGGTAGATAGTAGATTATTCTTTCTCTTGGTCTTAGCTAGTTGATACCTATCACATGCTTCATCTGCTAGTTGCTTTACTTCAGGATTGGATATTTTATCTCTTGCCATGTGTATATATGTTCATAGAGATGCATATCTATAGTGCTCTACTCTACTGGATTAGTTGCTTTACATGTGTGATACATGCTCTTGGATTCATGATACTTACATCATTGTTATATGTGATGTCTTTGGATTTATGCTGTTTATATCATGGTTATATATGTGAGTTTACCTTTTGGGCACACACATATATGGAGGAGGCTATGTTCAGGTATGACATACTGTAGCATCATGCACCATCCTGCATGATTGTATGCTGGGCGATTGACGACTCCATTATTGTTGAGCTCGTCGGCCGGCTACATAGGCCTGCACACAACGTGTTTCACTGCATGGGTAGTGGCACAGCACTCAGGGTGTGTATGGCAGGTTGCTCGGTGGTGCACCGCTGGGGTGCTCATGGGTAGCACGATACAACGGGGTTGCAGCCGGGATCCCTCCCCGTCATCGCGTACCGGGAGTTGAGAGCATTGCGCTCCCTCACTATGTTTGAGGTAGGAGGATAGGTGTACTCCTACAGCATCCCGTCCACTCGGTCACTCATCAGGGGTAGTGTCGGCAGAGTGCACGGTGTCACAGCCCTACCCACTCGGTCTCACCATTGTGTGTGAGATGGCTGACTGGTTGACAGGGGTGACCATGTCATATTGCATCATATGCACGGATTGCATTCGTTATGATTGATGCATTTTGGTGATTGCATATGATTGACATGCATACAGGATACATGCTTTTGCTCTGACTACTTTTATCTCTGTATGTTGACAGTCAGTTGCCCAAGCCTCGCAGGTGAGCACAGTTTATTTCAGTTATGCATTTTCTTATCATTCTTGCTATAGACTGTACTTTATGCCTTTTGCTGGTTATTACAGTTTATTTCAGCTATGCATATCTGTTATACTGTTAGGAGACCGTACCGTAGGTTGTACTGTTAGGAGACTGTACTGTAGGCTCTATGGTTTAGTGTACTGTACCATAGGATGTTGCTAGTAGTTATATGTTGCTGTACATATCTATTGGATTACCTGCTGAGTTCTTTGAACTCACCCCGTTGTTACTATTTTTCAGGTTGAGGCCGTCGGGAGATATTTCAGTCGCTAGCCCCTTTATTGCGAGGATTTGCCTGTTGTCGGGATCTGTTTTGTTTTTGCATCTTATATACTCGTGATGTGGATTTTGTATTGTAGATTTTATGACGCACATTGGGTTTACTACTTTTGTTTTCCGCTGTGAATATTTCATTACTTCGTGGATTTCGTTTCTTCGTTGTAGTGGAGTAGGATGTGTACGTATATCTTCGTTGATTTCTATATCATCTTTTCTGTATATAACTGCGTGGGTTGTTCATATTATATCTGTGTAGAAATATTGAATATAACTGCGTGGATTGTTTTACTATTTTTCTGTATTGTTCCGGCCGAGTGTGGCCGAGGTATTGATATATGTATACTGAGATTCATATTGTCACCCGTACAGGGGAGATGCTGCCGAAATTTCTTCGGACAGGGACTACCTGGGGCGTGATAATTTATTTGGTATCAGAGCGAGGTACACGATACTTGCTCTTCGTTTTGGATTTTCGTGGTTTATCTGATACTAATTTATTTTTGGTATCAGAGCAGGTTACGATACTTGCTTTTTGTTTTAGATTTTGACTTAGTCTGATACCAATTTATTTGGTATCAGAGTGGTTATTCTGGTTCTTACGGGTTTACGTGCTTATCTAGATATGTTTGGATTTTGTGGATTTTCGTCGACTTACTCGTTTCGGAATTTCGAGGTATTTTGACGAGATTTTATTGGTTCTATTTGGGGCTAAGCAGCGACAGGACTTCTCCAGACGGCAAATAGGTAAATGAGGTAATTTTATAGTTCTTATACCTGTAGTGATATCTGAGTAGCATTTTATTACAGATATGATATATACACGTGTTCCGATACTGAGACGTGGTCATCCACGTAAGAGGCCGATAGATTCTCAGGAGATAGAGTCTCCAGAGAGATCTGCTAGGGTCGAGCTTGTCTGTCAGGGACAGACTCGTCAGGATATTATAGGCACGTCGGATTATAAGATCCCGACGGTTCCGACTTCAGAGGTGCATACCTCGACTGTACCACTAGTGGTATCACCTTTAGTATACTCGGCACCCACTCCAGTCGTGCCTACTACTGCGTACTTGAGGTACGAGATGAGGCAGAGATCTGGTGGGACACGCAGCGCTCGATTATCAGCGAGCATCATATTACCTGGACGAGATTTAGGGAGGCATTTGAGAGTCAGTATTTTCCCCGCGTATATCAGATGACACGTCGGTGGAATTTCTTGAGTCTTCGGTAGAATAACCGTTCAGTGATGGAGTATAATGCCGAATTTAATTGGTTGGCTAGATTCTGTCCTGAGTTGGTTACCGAGGATAGATCTCATATGCTTCAATTTGTCCAGGGATTGGACGGGCATCTTCAGGTGAAGATTGCCAGTTTTGGTAGTTCATCATACACAGAGGCACTGGGTAGAGCTCTTATGATTGAGTCTGCTCATCAGAGAGTGAAAGTAGACAAGAAGAGGAAGTAGACTGATCGGACTTTCGGACAGATCTAGCAACCACAGACTACGGGACAGCAGCAGAGCAGTCGCACTTAGATGGGTCAGGGTACTTCAGGGTCATCTGGCCGACCCCAGAAGTCAGGACGATCTTCATCAGGACGTTCCCGGTCTTCTCAGTAGAACCGAAAACTATCCACCGGTGACTCTCACTGCACCCGATGGGGGTCCCAAGATCACATCATCTCTGCATGCATCTTAGGACAGTCAGTTTGCTATTATTGTAAACTGCTTGGGCACTAGAACCGAGACTGTTCGCTGAAGGGTCAGCATGTAGCTTCCAGGGTTTCTGTTTCAGGAGGATAGTTTGGTCAGTCTGGGACTCAGCGAGGCGGATCGAGAGCCAATCTTCGCATCATCAGCAGAGGACAGCTCCCCCTGCAGCAGCTGCTTATGGCATACATGGTCAGGAGCATTTCGGTGTCCTTGTGGAGAACCCCACGGTATTCCGCCCTAGTGTTCTCCAGTACTATTCGTCAAGAAGAAGGATGGTACTCTGAGGTTGTGCATCG
The DNA here is from genome assembly GCF_018446385.1 of Zingiber officinale. Taxonomy (NCBI): domain Eukaryota; kingdom Viridiplantae; phylum Streptophyta; class Magnoliopsida; order Zingiberales; family Zingiberaceae; genus Zingiber; species Zingiber officinale. The sequence continues at coordinate 93,318,972 of NC_056002.1, read as the reverse complement.
ATTACATGCAACTGAATGCAGTGAGTATCAGAAATAAGTACTCCTTGCCACGGATTGAGGATTTATTCGATCAGCTTAGAGATACATCAGTGTATTCTAAAATTGATCTACGGTCTGGATATCATCAGTTGAGAGTCAAAAATTCTGATATTTAGAAGACAGCATTTCACACCAGATACGGACATTACGAGTTTTTGGTAATGCCATTCGAGCTTACCAATGCTCCTGTAGTATTTATGGATCTGATGAACCGTATCTTTCTGGAGTACCTAGATCAGTTTGTTATTGTGTTTATCGATGATATATTGATCTATTCGCGTTCTGAGGAGGAGCACGCACAGCACCTTCGCATAGTCCTGGAGACTCTTCGACGACATCATCTGTATGCGAAGTTTAACAAATGTGCATTTTGGCTATCCTCAGTTGGTTTTCTGGGACATGTGGTGTCTAGCCGAGGTATTTCTGTAGATCCTCAGAAGATCGAGGCTATCACTAGCTGGGAGCAGCCGAAGTCAATCCAGGAGATCCGTAGTTTCTTGGGCTTGGCTGGATATTACCGACGATTCGTTGAGGGTTTCTCCAGCATTGCTATGCCATTGACACGTCTGACTAGGAAAGGCGTGAAGTTCACGTGGTCAGAGGCTTGTGAGACCAGCTTCCAGGAGCTGAAGCGGAGATTAGTATCAGCACCAGTTTTGGTTTTACCTTCTGGTGATGACGGATTCGTACTTTACACAGACGCATCTCTTCAGGGCTTGGGCGCTATTTTGATGCAGCACGGTAGGGTAGTCTCCTATGCTTCTCGTCAATTGAAGGAGCATGAGAAGAACTACCCAGTACATGATTTAGAGCTAGCCGCTATTATCTTTGCTTTGAAGATTTGGCGACATCATCTTTATGGTATTACTTTTGAGATTCTTACTGATCATAAGAGTCTCAAATATATTTTCACCCAGAAAGAACTCAATCTCCAACAGAGGAGATGGATGGAGCTCCTGAAGGATTATGATTGTACTATTAGCTACCATCCGGGTAAAGCTAATGTGGTTGCTGATGCACTGAGCAGGAAGTCCGGAGGGACTTTAGCTTGTCATCGAGTTACAGTCACGGACTTGATTCAGGGATTCGCCGAGTTGGGCCTTGAGGAGCAGGGACGGCCAGAGCAGGGTATTCTTGTTACCATGGTTGCTCAGTCGTCGATCAGGATGAGGATTCGAGAGGCCCAGGCCGGAGATCAGCATTTACAGTTCATTAGCAGCCAGATAGCTTCCGGACAGCAGACTGAGTTTACACGAGACGATGAGGGGATTGTTTATTTCCGAGGCAGATTATGTGTACCTCAGTCTCACCCGGTCATGGAGGAGTTACTTCAGGAGGCTTATCGTTCTAGATTTGCTATCCACCCAGGTGGGACCCGTATGTATCGTGATTTGAGGCGTTCCTATTGGTGGAATGGTATGAAGAAAGACATCGCGGAGTTTGTAGCCAGATGTCTTGTCTGTCAGTAGGTGAAGGCTGAGCACCAGAGACCTGCTGGATTACTTCAGAGGATCCCTATTCCCGAGTGGAAGTGGGAGCACATTACTATGGATTTCGTGGTTGGTTTGCCTAGGACTCGTCGAGGCCATGATGCGATTTGGGTAATCGTTGACCGATTAACCAAATCCGCACACTTTTTAGCGATCTGGAAGACTGATTCTCTGGACCGATTAGCTGAGTTATACTGTCGTGAGATTATTAGATTACATGGAGTTCTGTTGAGCATTATATCTGATAGAGACCCACGGTTCACGTCCCGATTTTGGCAGAGTCTGCAGCAGGCCTTGGGCACAGCTCTGATTCAGCACAGTCCATCCGCAGACAGATGGGCAGTCAGAGCGGACTATTCAGACATTGGAGGACTTGCTGAGGTCTTGCGTCATGGACTTCGGAGGCAGTTGGGAGGACCACCTGCCATTAGTGGAGTTCGCCTACAACAACAGCTATCATTCGGCTATCCAGATGGCACCGTTTGAGGCGTTGTATGGTAGGCCTTGTCGGACACCCATCCTCTGGGAAGAGGTTGGGGAGGCTCAGTTGGTAGGACCTCAGAGAGCTCAGCAGGATGCAGAGTTAGTTCTCACTATCAGGCGGAGGATGTCAGAGGCTCAGGACCGTCAGAAGAGTTATGCTGATCAGAGACGGAGACCCCTGGAGTTCTCCATTGGTGATCATGTATTTCTTAGAGTTTCAGCCACGAAAGGGGTGAAGAGATTTGGTCTTCGAGGTAAGCTAGCTCCACGATATATTGGGTCATTCCAGATCTTGGAGAGGATTGGAGCAGTAGCTTACCGTCTGGCGCTACCACCATCTCTAGCTGGCATTCACGATGTATTCCATGTATCTATGCTGAGGAGATACGTATCCGATCCGGCACATGTTCTGTCAGATATATCTGTTCCTATTCAGGTGGACGTTACCTATGAGGAGGTTTCGGTACAGATTCTGGACCGTAGAGAGCGTCAGCTGCGGAACAAGACGGTCCGACTGCTTAAAGTCGGATGGCAGCATCATTCTGACGAGGAGGCTACGTGGGAGCTGGAGGATACGATCCGAGCTCGATACCCCCATCTTTTTACTTGAGGTATGTGGGTTATAGTTTCTTCAGCATTTATACTACATGGTTATATTTCAGTGTTTGCTATTGGTTATAGCGAAATTTGGGGACCAAATTTTTATTAGTAGGGGAGGATGTGAGATCTCGGAAAATTTAAATAAATAGGGTTATTTCATAAATAGCCTTATAATATTTTTCCGGAATTTTTAGAAATTTTCTGGGAATTTTTCGGAGCTCGTAAGACGGGGTTTGAGGGGATCAACTACGGGTCCGGATAAAGCCTGTTTGGGATACCTGTTTAAGAGAGGAAAAGTTTTAAATATAAATACTTTCCTTTTTCTTATTTCTTTTCCCTTAAAACGCCGATCCCGAACCCTAGCTTCCTCCTCACTTCCCCGATCTCCCCTCTTCCTCTCTCTGTTCTCTCGCGGACAAGCAACGCCGACGGAAGCCAGGCTCCAGCTCCGGCGATCTTTCTCCACCGGCATCGACGCCCATTGAGCTCAGGTCTGACCGGTGTCTTCCTCTCTGGGCCGCTTCACAACATCGCGTCTTCTCACGCCTACCTGCCGACACCACTGGAGCGAGCGAGATCCACCCGATCGCCGGTGAGGGTTTTCTTCCGGAGGTTCGAGAGAGGGGCTGGCTTCACCTGAGCCCTTTCTCCTTGTCCAACTGTGCCCTAGGTCTCTTCGGTTGGCTCCAATCAGACGTTGCGGCAACAGGGCCGTGCCCTAGCAACGATCCTTAAGGTAAGGTGTTACCAGATTTCGATCGATTGGGTGATGTTCTTCATTGATTCTTCTTGTTGTATAAGAGGAAACATCAGACAGCTGTTTTAGGGCTTAGACCTTCTTCTCTATAGACTGATCCTCCTATGTTCTTGATCCTCCTCTTCTTGAGGTTGATTTAGGTCACAGATTGGGCAATTTCTTTTGGAGACAACCGATTGAGGTAAGGTTAGGTTGTTAATTCGGTTGGTGTTTGGATCTGTGATCTTCTTGCTTGATTCATTGCTTGATCCGACTGATCCGATCCAGTGAGGATTTGTGAAGGCGATCTTGGCTTCCAGCAACTTCATTGGTTTCGGCAGAACCTACAAACCAGCAACCTCACCTTCCGGCAGCAACCCCTTTGATTGTGATCTATTGGTGATCACCTTGGATTTGAGGTAAGGAATAGGATAATTGATCTTGTTGTAGATCATGTTTCGAATTTGAATATTAGTTTGATGATCTTGTTCTAGATGGATTAGGTTAAGTGTGATTGATTAGCCATTTATGTGTAGGAATAAATTGGAGATGATATGTTAGTATATCATTAGTTGATACATGTTGTAATTAGTTGTTAAATTATGTAGATTTAATTGTGTAGAATAAATCTAATGGAATGGTTAGGGTTAGGGTAATTAACCCTAGTCAACCGTTGGACTTATAATCTAATTGGTGATTAGGGATTAGGTAACTAACCCTAATCGACCATTAGATTTAAATTGGTAAGTTGAGGTTGTGTTGATTAGGGTTTTGCCCTAATTTAGTTTTAGGAATTTTATTTAGCTATTTCATTTGGATTTAGCTAAATAAAACATATATATATTGTTTAACACAGGACTCTGATTCGAGATGGGCGTCTCGGCTTCGGATTTGGATTGACTGTACCTTCTATTGGAGGCGGGTACCCTTTGACTTATCTTTTGATAATGTCTTATGATATGTTTAGCTTATATATACTTACTAGTGGTAGATAGTAGATTATTCTTTCTCTTGGTCTTAGCTAGTTGATACCTATCACATGCTTCATCTGCTAGTTGCTTTACTTCAGGATTGGATATTTTATCTCTTGCCATGTGTATATATGTTCATAGAGATGCATATCTATAGTGCTCTACTCTACTGGATTAGTTGCTTTACATGTGTGATACATGCTCTTGGATTCATGATACTTACATCATTGTTATATGTGATGTCTTTGGATTTATGCTGTTTATATCATGGTTATATATGTGCGTTTACCTTTTGGGCACACACATATATGGAGGAGGCTATGTTCAGGTATGACATACTGTAGCATCATGCACCATCCTGCATGATTGCATGCTGGGCGATTGACGACTCCATTATTGTTGAGCTCGTCGGCCGGCTACATAGGCCTGCACACAACGTGTTTCACTGCATGGGTAGTGGCACAGCACTCAGGGTGTGTATGGCAGGTTGCTCGGTGGTGCACCGCTGGGGTGCTCATGGGTAGCACGATACAGCGGGGTTGCAGTCGGAATCCCTCCCCGTCATCGCGTACCGGGAGTTGAGAGCATTGCGCTCCCTCACTATGTTTGAGGTAGGAGGATAGGTATACTCCGACAGCATCCCGTCCACTCGGTCACTCATCAGGGGTAGTGTCGGCAGAGTGCACGGTGTCACAGCCCTACCCACTCGGTCTCATGATGTGTGAGATGGCGTCAGGGGTGACCATGTCATATTGCATCATATGCACGGATTGCATTCGTTATGATTGATGCATTTTGGTGATTGCATATGATTGATATGCATACAGGATACATGCTTTTGCTCTGACTACTTTTATCTCTGTATGTTGACAGTCAGTTGCCCAAGCCTCGCAGGTGAGCACAGTTTATTTCAGTTATGCATTTTCTTATCATTCTTGCTATAGACTGTACTTTATGCCTTTTGCTAGTTATTACAGTTTATTTCAGCTATGTATATCTGTTATACTGTTAGGAGACCGTACCGTAGGTTGTACTGTTAGGAGACTGTACTGTAGGCTCTATGGTTTAGTGTACTGTACCATAGGATGTTGCTAGTAGTTATATGTTGCTGTACATATCTATTGGATTACCTGCTGAGTTCTTTAAACTCACCCCGTTGTTACTATTTTTCAGGTTGAGGCCGTCGGGAGATATTCCAGTCGCTAGCCCCTTTATCGCGAGGATTTGCCTGTTGTCGGGATCTGTTTTGTTTTTGCATCTTATATACTCGTGATGTGGATTTTGTATTGTGGATTTTATGACGCACATTGGGTTTACTACTTTTGTTTTCCGCTGCGAATATTTCATTACTTCGTGGATTTCGTTTCTTCGTTGTAGTGGAGTAGGATGTGTACGTATATCTTCGTTGATTTCTATATCATCTTTTCTGTATATAACTGCGTGGGTTGTTCATATTATATCTGTGTAGAAATATTGAATATAACTGCGTGGATTGTTTTACTATTTGTCTGTATTGTTCCGGCCGAGTGTGGCCGAGGTATTGATATATGTATACTGAGATTCATATTGTCACCCGTACAAGGGAGATGCTGCCGAAATTTCTTCGGACAGGGACTACCTAGGGCGTGACAAATAGTGTAGCATAGAATGCAGAATCATGATTAGTATAGTATGCAGAATTTTGATTAGCATAGTATGCAGATTTTTGTTTATGCATTTCAAAGTTAGAATTTGTTTAAACATTTCAGTTTTTAAAGAAACATTCTTTTATTAGAGGTATTAACAAGTATAAGAAAGATAAAGAAAATAAAGAAAAAGGTCAAGGCCTTAAGTAGATCCCAAAGTCAAGACTTTAGGGATTTTGACACACAAGGTGCTCGTTAAAATGCCAAGGCATTTAAAGAAGATGTAATTAAGATAAATCAGCTTATAAATCAGTATTTTACTTTTATCAGTGGCACTGTGCTGGACTCTTAGTTGTCCTTAGGTTGGGCTCCCATAGTCGTCCCTAGGTTTAGATAACCTAGTAAATCCTACTAGATTCAGGACTAGCTATCTCGGGTCTAGTTAGGGATGCGCGCATAGCAAATACAGTTGCCGGGCCCATCAGCAGTTTGATTATTATTTTTATCTATTATGAAAATAGTTTTCAAAACTTCACAAATCAGTTTTAGATTTATTTTATTCACAAGCATATTCGAGTTTTGTGAGTTAGATAGCGCTTACTAAGTAATTTTGCTTATAGTTGCATTTCCTCTTACTGCAGATAAAGGAAAGGAAAAGTTATAGCAAAGGAAGGTGATAAGGAAGTGCGGATGGATGTGTGATGCCTGGACTATAGAAGCCTTGGGATTTAGCATAAGAATTTATTAACAAAGAGTTGAGTAGAATGTATTAAATGAGTCATTTAGTCTTCCGCCGCTAGTTAATTGTATGTTTTGAGTTTTTTTAGAGTTTATGTATTGATCTCCACATGTGAACAACTCTAATTAAGTAAAGTTAGTAGTCCAGTAGCGCTCCGCCCTCACAGTCCAGTAGTGAGGAGGGTGGGTCGTTACAAGCAATTAGTTTAAACCTTAATGTCCAAGCATGAGTCGAGTTAAATTGATTGCAAGTTAACTAAGTTCTTTTAGTAAGGTATCAGAGCCCTAATGTGCAAGTTGAGTAACCCTAAAAATCAAATACTTAATTTCTTGGCCACATGTCTAACCATCTGTTGGTGCGGTTAGCACTAACGGTCTAACTCAGGTTTTGATGAATGACAAATCAGGTTAAGTTAGGTTCATCGTTATCTAACACTCTGATCGAGTGTGCAGGATAAGTCCAGACAGGTCGACGGGCTGACCGGATGTCTAGCACGAAGTCCAAGCGGGTCGACGGGCTGACCAGACGCTTGGTGAGAAGTCCAGCTAGGTCGATGAGCTGACCGGATAGCTGGCAAGAAGTCCAAGCTGGTCGACGGGCTGACCGGACGCTTGGCGAGAAGTCCAGCTAGGTCGACGGGCTGACCGGATAGCTGGCGAGAAGTCCAGACGAGTCGAAGGGCTGACCGGACGTCTGACAGGTAAGTAAGGTAAGTCATTGGAGGGGAATGATTGCGAGGACGCGTTCCCAGGAAGGGAACATTAGGCGTCGATCCGGCTTAGATCCATTTCGGATATCTAAGTCGAGATCGTGACTAGATTCCGGTCTTGGAAAGACGGAATCTAAGTCATACTTTTTCTGTAAATTCATTGTGCTAACAATCTGTGTTGCAGGGTATATTTTGCCTCGGACTAACCTTGTTTTGCGGAGGGGATCCGGGCGCCCGGAGGCAAGTTTTATCCTCTGCGTCGCCTCACCACGTGGAGCATCCTGACTGGACTTGCCACATCGTACCAGGGCGCCCGGAAGGGATCCAAGCGCCCGGAGCAGCATATAAAAGAAGCCCCACGGGTGGAGCTTCTTAAGAACATCTCAGAATTCCCAGATTGCTTTGCTGCTCTGTGCTCCAGCGACGCTAACAAAGCTCCGACAACGCGCCCTTGCTCTTTAAGCTTTCTTTTCTGTCGGTATAGCTTTGTGTTTTGTTTCATTAGCATTTCTTGTACTCTTTTTGTAATCACATTCGAATTGCTAGTGATTGCCCAACGAAAGTGGTCAAGGACCACGGGCCTTCGAGTAGGAGTCGTCACAGGCTTCGAACGAAGTAAAATCAATTGTGTTCATTTACTTTTCCGCTGCGTACTTTTACACTCGAGTTTTCGATTCGATATTCACCCCCCCCTCTATCGAACGATCACGGTCCTACAAGTGGTATCAGAGCAGGTACCGCTCTGATTTGGTGCAACCACCAATCAAGCAAAGGGGGGTCGTTTTAAAGAAAAAATTAGATATTGTTTGTCTTTTAAATAAAACCTTACGCCTTTCGTTTTTTCCCTCCAAAACGGTTTTTGAAAAATACATCGCCATCTTTTCACCATTGTTTAGTATTTAAAAAATATTACATTTTCAAAATTTTGAAATAATATTTTTTTCAAATATTTTATTAATATTTTAATAATATTTTATTATTTTTTCCGAAAATAGTGAAATATTATTTTTTTTCAAAACTACTAATCCAAGACCAAGTCTTGGGATTTTTTTCTGTTTCTCTGTGTGCAAGAATAATGACTCTTCAAGAAGGACGGAACCCCGACGAACCACCACCATACGATCATGAAGACTTCAACTACTGGAAGCGATTAATGGAATGCTTCTTAGGAAGCGTAGACATCGATTATATGTTAATTTTGAGGAAATCTTCTCAAAACTCGGAACTGAACAAAAAGGTAAGTAACATTATTTGTAATGTTTTACCTAACAATATTTTATGCAGATTAGAAAAGTACAAGAATGCACATGAGCTTTGGACCCAATGATCAAACTTCACGAGGAGCTCGAGGATCAAGTAAAAATCGAATCCGAACTCGGGTTAGATCCAATCAAAAAGCCTACTGAATTAGGGGTTGCGCTCAAGGTTAGTGATATTTACCAAAATACCCCTGCTAATAGTAGTTTAGAAAATATGAGCATTGATCTGATTATTTCTGAAAATATATGTGAAAATAATGTAGTTGACAATAATTACAAAAATACCCCTAGGATATTATCTGATAAAACAAATCCAATTAATTTAAAAAATTCAAACTTGAACCTAAACAAATCTGAAAACTCAAATGATAGAGATGACAAGGTGAATATTGATCTAGATAAAATTAATAAATTATTTAATAATCTAGACAATATTAATCTAGAAAATTTTATCCAAACCCAAGATAATTTAATTAATAAAAAATTAAATTTTAACGATAGGAATAATCTAATAAATTCCACTAATTATATCAACTTAAAAAATAAAGAAAATATATCAAACACTTTGATAAAATCAAAACTAAATTTAACAAAATTAAAATTAAATGTTAAAAATAACATATTAGATAAAGATAATCTGAAAAATTCAAAATTAACAATTAATAAAAGGTTAAAAGATAAACCTTTAAGGAAATATAATTCAAACAATTTAATTAATTCAAATTTAAAAATGAAGAAAAACTTAAACTTTAAACATAAGCTATTAAAGAAAGATAATTCAATTAACCTAATAAAAGTGAAATTGAAAGAAAATTTAAATATTAAATACATTCTCTTAAAGAAAGATAATTTGACTAATTTAATTAATTCAAAATTAAAAACTTGAATCTAAATTACAAATTAAATATTAAATTTTAACCAAAATTTAACTATAATAAACCCAGAACTAAAAACTAAATTAATGGTCAATAATTTAGGGGGAGGCTCTAGAATAGCTGGCACCTCCAAAACTAACCTACCCGACAGGGTAACCCTAACCAACCTACCCGAAAAGGGTAATCCCAACCAACCTACTCGACAGGGTAATTAGGACTAGTTAAAGAGGGTTCAAGTTTAACTTGAATCATGGTACTGGTGCAGTTTTTTGATGATAGTACGTTGGGGAAGCTTGGGCATCACATGTCTAGAAAGATATGACTTCAATCTGGTGCATTTGGCCAAGTAGAACCGACCGAAGCTACCTTTAAATGGATCCTAACTAGTTAGACCAAGGTTTAGTACTAAGCTCCGTGGATAGGACTATTTGGAAAACCTCGAAGGCATGGTTACTCTAATGATGTCCAAGTGACTCACCAAGCTTAGAAGCTTATCCGAAAAATGCCTAATTGTTGAGACCAAAGCTAAACCTGAATCTAACACAAGTTAAATCAAATTCTGTAATAAAATCTAATTCATCTCACAAAATTATAGGTTTCCCTGATTGATAATCTAGATCGGGTGAGATGAATAAGGATTAAATTAATTAATTTTCAAACTAAATTAAATTTTGAATTTCAAATTAAAATTAAATTTTGAATTTCAAATTAAAATTAAAATTTGAATTTCAAATTGAAATTAAATTTCGAATTTCAAATTAAAATAAAATAAATTAAAATTTGAATTTCAAATTAAAATTAAATTTTGAATTAAAATTAAATTTTGATTTCAAATTAAAACTAAATTTCGAATTTCAAATTAAAATAAAATTAATTAAAATTTGAATTTCAAATTAAAATTAAATTTTGAATTAAAATTAAATTTTGAATTTCAAATTAAAACTAAATTTCAAATTTCAAATTAAATCAAAACTAATTAAAATTAAATTAAATTAAATTCAAATTAAATTTTTTAAAAATTTATCTTAAAAATTAAACTTAATTTTTTTTAACTTAAAAATTTATTTTAGCATAAATTATTTTAAATTAAAAATTTATTTTAACCTAAAATTATTTTAAATTAAAAATTTATTTTAACCTAAAAATTATTTTAACTTAATTATTTAAAAAAAACATTTTAAAAGAAAAAAAATTCTTTTAAAAATTACTTTAAAAAACTTTTAAAACTTATTTTAAAAATTATTTTAAAAAAAAATTTAAACTTTTAAAAATCATTTTAAAAAATTCTTTAAAAACTATTTTTAAAAAAAAATTCTTTAAAAAACTCTTTTAAAAATTCTTTAAAAAATTATTTTAAAATTCTTTTAAAAACTCTTTTAAAAATTCTTTAAAAAATTATTTCAAAATTCTTTAAAAACTTTTTTAAAAATTCTTTAAAAATTATTTTAAAAATTCTTTAAAAACTCTTTTAAAAATCCTTTAAAAACTCTTTTAAAAATTCTTTAAAAAATTATTTTAAAATTCTTTAAAAACTCTTTTTAAAATTCTTTAAAAATTATTTTAAAAACTCTTTTAAAAATTCTTTAAAAATTATTTTAAAATCCTTTAAAAACTCTTTTAAAAATTCTTTAAAAAAATATTTTAAAATTCTTTATAAACTCTTTTAAAAATTCTTTAAAAATTATTTTAAAAATTCTTTTAAAATTATTTTAAAATTCTTTAAAAACTCTTTTAAAAATTCTTTAAAAACTCTTTTAAAAATTCTTTAAAAACTATAATAAAATTCTATTAACTTAAAAAATAGTAATAATAATAAATTATTTCTATAGATTATTTTCACTTTAAAAATTATTATTTTGACTTTAAACTCATTTTTAATCTTAAACATCATTGTAACCTTAAAATTATTTTTTAACTTAACTTAACTGAAAATTAAATCTTAAATTAAAACTTAATATTGAAATTACAATTAAAATTAAAAATTTTAACTTAAACTTAAATTTTAACTTAAACTTAAATTAACCACTAATATTAATTTAAATCTAAAATCAAAACTGAATCAAACGTATGTTAATTGACATAAAACATATTATAAAAACATTTTAAATTCTTTTTAAATGCTGTTCTAGAAATCCCTTTAAAAAAAATTAATAAATAAATAAAAATAATAATAATAATTATAACTAACACTTTCATTGACCAACTCAATCAGGTAATATGAAATTTAAATTATTTCACTAAGTATTAAATTATTAAATCAAGTAAAAACTAATCAATAAATTATTGATAATGCTTAACTGTTATTGAATTAATAAAATCTTATCTTATTTAACATTAAACTAAAGTTAAGCGTCTGAATCTAAAATTAATTAATAATTGATTAATCAAATTCAAATAAACAGTTATACCAAGGATACAGAGATAATAACATAAGTGTTACTAAATTAGACAAATGTGTTAGGGCTTTGAAATTTAACACAACTAAACCTTAGTATTAACTTAAAGGGGAGATATTAAATTAAGGGGAGTAACAAATTCAGAGGGAGGTTCAATTTTTTCTTTTTATCAAACTTTCTATTTAAATCCCCTAGAAGAATTAATAAATTAAGGGAGAGTAATAAATTAAAGGAGTATCTAATTTAGGGGAGGTTTATTTTGTTAATCTCCTTAAGTGTTATTTTTTTCTCTTTAAAATATCTTTAGAAAATTCTATCCCAATTACTTTGAAAATCTTATATTAAATATTCTTAGCAAATATTTTCAAAAGCTTTATTTTAAATATCAGGTTTAGGGGGAGGATTAAATCAATACTTAGCACCTAAATTATTTTCTCCACCTTAAAATTTTTTTTGTTTTTTTTTAAATTGAATTTCGGTGTTCAAATTTAAAGGTTTTACAAACCTAGTCAGTATTGAAAAGTAGATTTTTTTCAAACTTAGTTTTGAAATCCTTAATCTTGAGAACTTATCTTTATAAACCTATTCTTGAAAACTAGTTTCTCTAAAACTAAATTCTTCAATTTGACTTTATAAACTAAGGTTTTGAAAATTGAATCTTTTGCAAACTCAGTCTTGAAACTTTGATTTTGAAAACTCATGGTTGAAAAGTGTTTCAAAGTTGAAACGTATTTTGAAAATTTAAACCTTGAAATTTTGGTTTTAATAATTCATGTTTGAAAAGCGTTTTAAAAGTTGAAACTTACTTTGAAAATTTGATCTTAAAATTTGTAACTTATAACCCCATGTTTGGAAATTAGAATATCTAAACTTAGCGTTCCGAAACTTAAGCTTGAAAATTAGCTTTCAAAAATTTCTCTTAAATTTACAAAGTCAATTAATTTTGTAGATATTATCTTTCAAAATTACTCAAAATGTACTAAATACTAAGTTATGTTGCTAAATTAGCTATTTTCAAAACTTAGTTATTTTACAAAAGTTAAGAAACAAAAGCTAAATTACTATTTAAACTCCCCCAAGTTACCTTGACATTTTTTTTTTACAAGTTTTACTTTTTCTGCATTCCAAAATTACTTGGCTTATATATGTCCGTATTTGATGAATGCCAAAGGGGGAGAGATATGTGGTTAAGTTAGAGCAACTAAATGCAAACTTGAAAAACTAACTTAAAACCTTAAAAACCTCGAAAATCATGCTTGATTTTTGCATATATTTATCACTAACTTAACCAGGTTGTCATTCAATCAAAAAGGAGGAGAGTATTGGTGCGGTTAGCACTAACGGTCTAACTCAGGTTTTGATGAATGACAAATCAGGTTAAGTTAGGTTCATCGTTATCTAACACTCTGATCGAGTGTGCAGGATAAGTCCAGACAGGTCGACGGGCTGACCGGATGTCTGGCACGAAGTCCAAGCGAGTCGACGGGCTGACCGGACGCTTGGCGAGAAGTCCAGCTAGGTCGATGGGCTGACCGGATAGCTGGCAGGAAGTCCAAGCGGGTCGACGGGCTGACCGGACGCTTGGCGAGAAGTCCAGCTAGGTCGACGGGCTGACCGGATAGCTGGCGAGAAGTCCAGACGGGTCGAAGGGCTGACCGGACGTCTGGCAGGTATGTAAGGTAAGTCACTGGAGGGGAGTGATTGCGAGGACGCGTTCCTGGGAAGGGAACATTAGGCGTCGATCCGGCTTAGATCCATTTCGGATATCTAAGTTGAGATCGTGACTAGATTCCGGTCTCGGAAAGACGGAATCTAAGTCATACTTTTTCTGTAAATTCATTGTGCTAACAATCTGTGTTGCAGGGTATATTTTGCCTTGGACTAACCTTGTTTTGCAGGAGAAGGAATCTCTGAAAAAAGGTGGTCCGGGCGCCCGGAGGGGATCCGGGCGCCCGGAGGCAAGTTTTATCCTCTGCGTCGCCTCACCACGTGGAGCATCCTGACTGGACTTGCCACATCGTACCAGGGCGCTCGGAAGGGATCCAGGCGCCCGGAGCAGCATATAAAAGAAGCCCCAGGGGTGGAGCTTCTTAAGAACATCTCAGAATTCCCAGATTGCTTTGCTGCTCTGTGCTCCAGTGACGCTAACAAAGCTCCGACAACGCGCCCTTTCTCTTTAAGCTTTCTTGTCTGTCGGTATAGCTTTGTGTTTTGTTTCATTAGCATTTCTTGTACTCTTTTTGTAATCACATTCGAATTGCTAGTGATTGCCCAACGAAAGTGGTCAAGGACCACGGGCCTTCGAGTAGGAGTCGTCACAGGCTCCGAACGAAGTAAAATCAATTGTGTTCATTTACTTTTCTGCTGCGTACTTTTACACTCGAGTTTTCGAATCGATATTCCCCCCCCCCCCCCCCCCCCTATCGAACGATCACGGTCCTACACCATCTAGCTACTAGCTGATTGCCTAGAGGGCAGCAACTTTCACTTGGTTAGTCAAGTTAAGTCAATAGATCCAGTTAGATTTGACTAGGGCTAGATGACTTGACTTGATTACTGTAAATTAGGCATTTAACGTCCAGACTCATATTAATGCACAGATATAAGTATTCTTGAGTCCAGGCTGTACCCTATGCATCTCACATCGTTCTAAAGTTTTCAAGCACAATCAAGGTAAGCCTAGGTGTTTGTGAGATGCTCTGGCTGAATTCTAGGAGTACATGGTTTCTAAGGTAGAGCCTAGGCTAAGTCCAAATTTGAAAATCTAGTAAAATTGGAATTTTGAAAACAAAATTTTTCCTAGAATTTTTAAAACACAAGATGATTTTGAAAACAAGTAAAACATTTAAGAATAAAGGTAGGAAATTGATTTGAAAATCAAAATATATTCTACCCAACAAATTCCTATTTGCCTTTTAAGTGCACTGAACTCAAGTTCAGGTAAGGGTTTTGTGAAAATGTCAACTAGGTTTGATTTGGACTCAACATAGTTGAGTACAATTTCACCTTTGGCTACATGATCCCTTACAAAATGGTGTTTTACCTCTATGTGTTTAGTCCTAAAGTGGTGAATTGGATTTTTGGTTAGATTAATTGAGTTCATATTATCAATTAAAATTTTTATATTTTTGTATTCTAGCTGATAGTCTTTTAGTGTATGCATCATCCATAAAAGTTGGGAAGCACATTCTCCTAGGGCTATGTATTCAGCTTCAGTAGTGGATAAAGCAACATAGTGTTGCTTTCTACTTGACCAACTTACTAGGCACTGACCTAGAATTTGGCAGCTACCACTTGTGCTTTTTCTGTCTAGTTTACACCCGGCATAGTCTGAATCAGAATAACCAAAAAGATCAAAGGTTCAAGTTCTAGGGTACCAAAGTTCTACATTTAGGGTACCTTTAATGTACCTAAGTATCCTTTTAACATATGTTAGGTGCGACTCTTTTGCATAAGATTGGTATCTTGCGCACATACCTAATGCAAATAATATATCAGGTCGACTTGCAGTTAGGTAGAGTAAGCTACCTATTGCACTTCTATAGTACTTTGGGTCTACTGGTTTTCCTTCTGGGTCAGAGTCAATGTTGATGTTAGTTGCCATTGGAGTATTTATAATTTTTGAATTTTCCATGCCAATTTTTTTAATTAATTCCTTAGCATATTTAGTTTGATAAATATAGATTCCATCTTTGGTTTGTTTGATTTGTAAGCCTAAAAAAAAGTTAAGTTCCCCAACCAAACTCATTTCAAATTCATTTTCCATTAGTTTAACAAATTCTTTTAAAAGTTTAGAGTTTGTTGAGCCAAAAATTATATTATCAACATAGATTTGGGCTATGAAGATGTCTTTTTCTACAATTTTTACAAATAGGGTCGGATATATTTGACCTTAGTTAAAGCCTTTGGATATCAAGTAATTGGATAACCCTTCATACCATGCCCTAGGTGCTTGCTTTAATCCATATAATGCCTTTTTCAATCTAAATACATGGTTTGGGTTGTCTAAGTCATCAAACCCTGGAGGTTGTGTAAGATATCGAAAAATTTAATTATTAGGGTTATTTGAGAAATAACCTTATAGAATTTTTTCTGGAATTTTTAGAAATTTTCTGAAAATTTTTCGAAACTCGTACGACGGGTTTTGTGGGGACGAATCAACAGGTTTAGATTAGGCCTGTTTGGGATACCCATTTAAGTGAAGAAATGTTTATTATTTATATTTCTTTTCCTTTATTTTTAATCCCCCAAACCTATTACCGATCCGAACTCTCCTCTCCACTAGATCCTGATCCTCTCTTCTCCCCCTTCTCTGTTCTCTCTCGCGGACGAGCGACGACAACAGGAGCAAGGCTCCAGCTCCGGCGATCCTTCCTCTGCCGGCATTGACACACTAAGCTCAAATCCGGTCGGTGTTTCTCCTCTCCAGACTGTCTTCGACCGAGGAGTGGTTGTTCGACAGATTTTGTGGCTGATCGCCGAAGGTGCTGTGGCTAGGGCACGGTGAGGAGCCAGATCTCGCATCATCTCCGACTGGTAGGTCTTCCCTCTCCTCCCCTCGTGCTGCTCACAGAGCGGTCCGTACCTTATTCCACCGCCGTTCACCAAATCTTGGAGGGGATTGGTTGGATCCAACGCCACTAGATCGATCCAGATTCATCGATTGTCGGCATAAAGATGTCTTAGGTGATTCTTCTCCCTTTCTTTCTACATCGTCGGATTCCACTAAATTAGGGCTTGATTTTGGTTGTCTTCAGCCGATTGACCTTCGGTTCCTTCTTCTTGAGTTGTTCACAGAATGATCTGTGTCTCCTCAAATTGGATCAGATTGGGCGATACCTTCTGGAGACAACCGATTGAGGTAAGCTTAGGTTGTTAATTAGGTTGTGTGTTGAGTTCTGATCTCATCTTGATCCGATTAATTCTAGGGAGGTTTGTGTCCTGATGATCTGTTCTGTGGATTGCTTGGTTCCGGCAACACCCCAACCAGCAACTGTCCTGGTTCCAGCATCACCAATGGCTTTGGATCAAGAGTTTGGATTTGAGGTAAGGTGTAAGAATTGTTGTTCGTGTGTAGAGAGATTTAGGTATGATTTGAATTACATGATTACTAGATGATTAGTTGATACATGATGTATTGGTTTAGGGTTAAATTGTATTACTATATGAATTAGGTTTATGTGTAGATAGGATTTCTAATCTAATTGGTGATTAGGGATTAGGTAACTAACCCTAATTGACCGTTAGATTTAATTAGGTAGGTTGAGATTGTGTTGATTAGGGTTTTACCTTAATTTAGTTTTAGGGATTTTATTTAGCTATTCATTTGGATTTAGCTAAATAAAATATATATATATATATATATTGTTTGTTTGATACAGGACTCTGATTCAAGACAGACGTCTCGACTTTGGATTTGGCGTGATAGTACCTTCTATTTAAGGCGGGTACCCTTTGACTTATCTTTTCGATATTGTCTTATGATATGTATAGTTTATATATAATTACTAGTGATTGGTAGTTTAGCACTTTTCCTGGGTTTAGTTTAGTTGATACCTGATACATGCTTCTACTGTTAGCTGCTATACATTAGTCTGGCATGCTTTTCTTTCTGGTTATATTTATCTGTGTTCATAGAGATAGAGGTATTTATTGTGTTTCCCTCTATACTAGATTAGTTGATAGATATGTTGGATATGTGATGTTGGATTCATGTTGTTTATTATTCTTGTTATATATGTATTTATCTTTTTGGCACCTACACATATGGAGGAGGATATGTTCAGATATGACATACTATAGGCGCATGCACTATATTGCATAATTGCATGCTGGGCGATTGACGACTCCATTATTGTTGAGCTCGTCGGCCGGCTACATAGGCCTGCACACAGCGTGTTCACTACATGGGTAGTGGCACAGCACTCAGGGTGTGTATGGTAGGTTGCTCGGTAGTGCTCCACTGGGGTGCTCATGGGTAGTACGATGACAGCGTGGTAGCATGCCGGGGTCCCTCCCCGTCATTGCGTACCGGGAGATGAGAGCATTGTGCTCCCTCACTATGTTTAAGGTAGGAGGATAGGTGTACTCCGACAGCATCCCGTCCACTCGGTTACTCTTCAGGGGTAGTGATGGCAGAGTGCACAGTGTCACAACCCTACCCACTTGGTCTCACCATCGTGTGTGAGATGGCTGACTGACGTTAGGGGTGACCATGTCATTTGCATTATATGCACAGATTGCATTATTTGTGATTGATGCATTTTGATGATTGCATATGATTGACATGCATACAAGTTATATGCTTTTGCTCTAACTATTTTTATCTGTGTATGTTCACAGTCAGTTGCACAAGCCTCGCAGGTGAGTACAGTTTATTTCAGTTATGCATTTCTTATTATTCTTGTAGTAGACTATATTACATGCTTATTGTTAGTTACTGTAGTTTATTCAGTTACGCATACTTGTTATACTGCTAGGAGACTGTACTTTATGTTATACTGTTAGGATATTGTACCGTAGGATTGTTGCTGGTAGTTATATGTTGTTGTACGTATCTATTGGATTACCTGCTGAGTTCTTTGGACTCACACTGTTATCTTACTATTTTTTAAGGTTGAGGCCGTCAGGAGAGATTCCAGTCGCTAGCCACCTTGTCGCGAGGATTTTCTGTAGTCAATCTCTATTTTCGTTACTACATTTTTCCACTTGTGATGTGGGTTTTGTATTGTGGACTTTATGTTGAACCTTTGGGTTTGCTATTTTTGTTTTCCGCTGCGGATATTTTCATTACTTCATGGATTTCGTTTTCTTCATTGTAGTGGAGTAGGATGTTATACATTATCTGCGATGATTTCTATATCTTCTTTTCTTTATATTAAACTGCGTGGATTGTTCATGTTAAACTGTGTCGAATGTTGATATAAACTGCGTGGTTTGATTATTATTTGTATAGTATTGTTCCGGCCGTGTGGGCCGATGTATGGATATATGTATTTTGGATTCATATTGTCACCCGTACAAGGGAGATGTTGCCAAAATTTCTTCTGGCAGGGACTACCTGGGGCGTGACAATATTGGCGCTCACTTGGCTACCAGGATTTATAAACTCTAGTACTTATCCTGGAGGTCTAGAGTTCGAATCCTAGGGAAGGCAAAAATCCACTGGCCAGGGGTGGGAAGACCTTGTGAGTAACAGCACATGCTCGAGGGTCGTCGGTCGACGACATAAGGGGTCGCCAGTTGGGCCGCCATTGTGGCCGCCCAAGGGACCGCTAAGGGTCCTCCAAATGGGCCGCTAGTGGGGCCGGCCAAGGGGTCGAGGGGTCGGGTCATTACAGGTTGACTTACATATACTTCTTCCTTAATAAGCCCGTTCAAAAAGGTTGACTTGACATCCATTTGATATAATCTAAATCCTTTATGTGTTGCATAAGCCAGAAGCATCCTAATGGATTCGAGTCTAGCTACTGGTGCATAGGTTTCGTCATAGTCCAAACCTTCAACCTGGCTGAACCCTTTGGCTACTAGTCTTGCCTTATTTCTCACTAAATTACCCTGATCATCTAATTTGTTCCTAAATACCCATTTGGCATCAATTATGGACTTATCTACGGGTTTAGATACAAGTTCCCAGACTTGGTTTCTATCAAATTGAGCTAATTCTTCCTGCATAACAATGGTCCAGTCTGGGTCAGGTAGGGCTTCTTCAATGGTCTTAGGTTCAACCTTAGAAATAAGGGCAATCTGACTTAGGTTTCTATAGGAAGATCTAGTTCTGACTCCTAGGTTTGGATCACCCAAAATTTGGTGAGGTGGGTAAGAAGTACTTACTCTTGTTGGTCTTATATTTGGGTCAGAAGTTTGTTCCTCTGGTTTATTAGTGTTAGATTGAATTTCATCATCTTCAATAATTCTTGGGTTAAGATTTTCTGTATTATTTTCATTTGTTATTTTATTATCTTCATCAAATATTACATTTATCGTTTCTTCAACTTTTAGAGTATGTTTGTTATACACTCTATATGCCCTACTGGTTGTTGAATACCCTAAAAATATTCCTAGAGTTGTTTTTGATGAAAATTTTCCTAAGTAGTCTTTAGTGTTTAAAATGTGTACTTTACATCCAAAAACGTTTAAATAATTTAGATTAGGGATTTTATTATAATATATTTCATAAGGTGTTTTATTATGTGATTTGTTAATTAAGATTCTATTTTGTACATAACATGCTGTGTTTATCGCTTCAGCCCAGAATTGGTTGGATAGTTTGTATTCATTTAACATAGTCCTAGCAACTTCTTATAGGGTCAGTTTTTACGTTCTACTAGGCCATTTTGTTGGGGGGTCCTAGGGCAAAAGTATTCATATTGATACCCATTAATTTCACAAAATTCAGTAAAGTTGTGATTTTCAAATTCCCCCCGTGATCACTTCTAATTCTTTTTATTTGAGTGTCTTTTTCATTTTCTATTAGTTTACAGAAGATTTTAAATACTTCAAAGGTTTCACTTTTATTTTTTATAAATTTTACCCGAGTAAATCATGAGTAATCGTCGATTATCACTAAGCAATATTGATTTTTACTTAGTGACTTGGCTCCATGTGAATCAAACAAGTCTAGGTGAAGGAGCTCAAGTATTGAGGTTGTTCTATTAAGGTTGGTTAATTTATGGTTTGCCTTAGTTTGTTTGCCTTGTTGACAAGCATTACAGGTTGAGTTTTCAATAAATTTTAATTTAGGCAAACCTCTAACTAGACCATTTTGACTCATTTTTGCAATGAGTCTAGTGTGAGTGTGTCTCAGTCTTCTGTGCCACAACTCAGTTTCCTCTTGTTGTGTTAGAAAACACTTTATTTGTAACAAC
This sequence comes from Zingiber officinale, assembly GCF_018446385.1. NCBI lineage: Eukaryota > Viridiplantae > Streptophyta > Magnoliopsida > Zingiberales > Zingiberaceae > Zingiber > Zingiber officinale. The sequence continues at coordinate 93,298,183 of NC_056002.1, read as the reverse complement.
CCAATTTTCCCTATTTCGAGTTCTAAATGTCCTCAAAAATATCTGGAAATGCTTTTAAAATGTTCTAGAGATTTTTAGAAATTTTTGGAGTATTTTTACGCAATTTTTGGAGCTCGTTTGGTATTTTTACAAAATGAAAGAAGTTTAGCTCAAAAATTATCCAAGCCAAGGTTCGAACGCACAACCTCAACCCGAGCTGAACCTCAGCCGAACCCAGCCAACCAACTGGTCTGCGGTTGTTTTGTAATTAAGAAGGGAAGCGAATTTATATAAGCTATAGTAATTAAATAAAACCCTAGTTTTAAAAAGACCTAATTTCTTTTCCCCGAGACCAAAATCCTTTCCTACCTTTCTCCCGACGCGTGCAACGGCGCTGTGCTTGGGGGTAGACGAAGCCGAGTTAGGGCTCTTCCTCCGGCGGTCGGCCAAAGCTTTCCGAGGGGTTCTCTTCACCTCCTTGAGGTCGCCTTGTCGGGGGGAGCACGCGGGCACAGAAGAAGCACCGCGAGCTCAGGTTTTCTCCGAACCCTAGAAGCCTCCTTCCTCCTTCTCGGTTGTAAGTTCTAAAAGCAAGGGTAAGTACTACTCACCTGTGGTAGGAGTTGTTTTCGATTTTATTTCTTCTTGTTTCGAATCTGCCGTGACCTTCAAAAAAGGAACATGGATGTGTTCAAGTTCTTCTGCCATGCCACCATTCCGGGAAGAATTACTTCAGTTGTGTTATCGAAATTGCACCTGTAGTGAGTTCTGATGTTTAGGGATTCTAGAATAGATCCAAGGTTTTGATTGTTTTCTTGCTAATCTAATGAAGCATGATTTGAGATTTCGGGTTGTATGGTGTTGGTCGCTGCCATGACTATAACTTCCGAATATTCTGGGTTGAATATGATATCACCTCATTATGGAGTAATTTGGGTTTGTAATCTTGCTGTGCCAACCAGTTAGGTGTTAGGAAGATGGGCATAACTAATTTCCTTAAGCTTGCTGTTCGGATTTGAGTTTGTGCCATGAAATGGGTGCAGAATTAGATGTGTTTTTTTACCTTAGCAAATGCAGGTTTTATGGGAACAACAAACCGTTCCATTGGAGCTTAGAACAATGCATTCTATTTAAGTATAGTTTTTAGTTTTTTTGCATTGAATGCAGAATTCTACATTGTAGCTTAGTCCTTCCCTTGCTTTGAGATGCACATGAACGGTTAGAATTTGCATACTGTTCAAGTTTGAGTATACTATACTGCTGGTGCCATTTTAATGTCAACTAGTCACTTATAAGTATACTGCACGGGTATTTTCCCTTGCTATCAACTGTTCATTTTGTAGTATTAGAGTGTATCTCGCTGCCATGTATAAGAATGGGTTCAGCCTTTATTTAAAGTATGTAGTATTAGAATAGCATGACCAGTATTAGTTTTTTTTTTATTCTGTTTCATTTGCAGATTTCTGGTATTCATATATGCAGATTTTTATTAGTCATATATGCATATTTTATTAGTCATATATGCAGATTTTAGTATTCATATATGCAGATTTTTATTAGTCATATATGCTGATTTTATTATTCATATATGCAGATTTTATTAGTCATACCTACAGATTTTCTAGTGTTCATTTGCTAGAAAAAAAAATAAAAGACCAAAGTTTAGTTAGAAAGGATAACAAGTAATTTAAAGTAAGAGGCTAGTACCCGACTTCCAAGGTTGTCGTTAAACAAATCCAAGTGACCAATTCCAAGGTCTTGGCCCTGGTAAGACCAAGGTCTTTACCTCATAGGACTAGAGGCTCGCTACCTCAGTCTCTATTAGAGAGCGCACATTAAATGGTACTAAGCCTGGGCCCAAAGAGAAAGAAAAAGAAGAAGAAAGTAAAAGAGAAATTAAAAGTTTAATTTCTAGTATAAGGCTATAAGAAAATGAAACAAGTACCATCTATGTTTAGAATCAACAGAAGTTTAGTTCCTTTAATTCTAAGCATATATACAGCATTAGTTTCATTATTTTCTTATCAGTTTAGTGAGCATGTGTAGTGTTATTTCCAGTGTTCAGTTTTATTTCTGTACACCATGAGTACTTTGCTATTAGATGAGTACATGCAACTTTTCTTTTAGCATTTCAGTTTTAGTATTGTTGCATTATTTCTATGCACTTCGAGTTTTTGTGAGATAGATTAGTACTTACTAAGCGTTTTGCTTATAGATTTATTTTTCCTCCTACTGCAGATAAAGGAAAAGCTAAAGTATGAAAGGAAGGCGACAAGGTGGTGGTGATGAAGGTGTGTGAAGACTGGACTATGGAGAGATCTAGAGTTTGCTAGCAAATTTTCAGGACCTACCTGTTTAGAGTTTCAGTTTATGTTTTTAGTTTTCTTCTTAAATGCTATTATGAAGTTGAGATTGTAATGGAGTTTAATTCGTATTTGTAGCTTGATATGTCCTACTGTTGGAGTTATGTTTGGTTACTATTGCTAGAATAGCTTTCTTTTAGTTATAGTGTGTATTATTACTGCGTGGTTGTGAAAAATATGTTCCAGCCGCCTGTGGCTGTGTATATAGTGTTTGTATTGTTGATTTGGTCACCGGTACAGGGGAGACTCTGCCGGAATTTTTCGGTAGGAATTCCTCTAGGGTCGTGATAAATCTAAGTGTCGCTAATAATAGCATAAGTGACACTAGTGAGTAGAGTAGTAGTTAGGTAACAGTCACCCTTAGAGAGTAGTAGTAAGAAGGGTGGTCGCTACATTATTGATGATGTTGGTAGGTTAATGGTGTAGACATTATCTCTCCTAGTGCCCTTAAGTATGATTTCAGGATTATCAATATTTTTAACTATACATTCAGATTTTGTAAAGTTAACTGAATAACCACTATCACACAATCGACTTATACTGAGTAAATTAAAGTTAAAGTTTTCAACTAGTAACACTTTTTGAATAATAAAATCGGATTTGAGTTCGATGTTACCTCTTCCGATTACCTTAAGTTTGACGTCGTTGTCGAATGCAACATACCCTAAATTCTTTAATTTGAGCTTTGTGAACTTTAATTTATCTCCAGTCATATGTCTGGAACATCCACTATCCAACATCCACTGATCCAATTCTTTATGGTCCTACACATAAAGTGTTTGAATTGGACTCTATTTGATGAAAAAAAAGTGAAGTGATTAAGTTTGAGTAAGTATTAGGATTTTGAAACAATATTTTAAGTTAATTAAATTTTGAAGAAAATATTAAATTTTTGAAAAACAAATATTTTAAATTAATTAAATTTTGAAAAAATATTTTAGGTTAATTAAATTTTGAAGAAAATATTTTAAGTTAATTAAATTTTGAAGATATTTGAGCTAATTTCAATTTAAAAGTTAATTAATTTTGAAAAATGTTAATTTTTTTTAAAAAAATAAGTTAATTAACTTTGAAAAATAATTAAGTTAAGTAATTTTGAAAATGTTTAAGTTAATTTAATTTGAAAAATAATTAAGTTAATTTAATTTGAAAAATAATTAAGTTAATTAATTTTGAAAATGTTTAAGTTAATTTTAATTTTTAAAAAAAATATTTAAGTTAATTTAATTTATAAAAAAAAAGATTTAAGTTAAAAAAATATTTAAGTTAATTTAATTTTAAAAAGATATTTAAGTTAAGTTAATTAAATTTTAATTTTGATTTATAATTTATTTTAATTTTTAATTTATTTAATTTAATTTTAATTTTAATTTCAATTTGTCCTTAGTCATCTCACCCAATCTAAATTTTCAACCAGGGAATCCTATAATATTGTGAGATGAATTAGGTTCAATTTTAGAGTTTGGTTTAACTCTGTGTTAGATTCAGGTTTAGCTTTGGATTCAACAAATATGCATTCTTTGGATAAACTTCTGGGCTATGGTGAGTCACAAGGACATCATTAAAGTAATCATGCCTTCGATGTTTTCCAAATAGTCCTACCCATTGAACTTAGTACAAAACATTGGTCTAACTGGTTAGGATCCATAAAGGGTAGCTTCGGTCAGTTCCACTTAGCCAAATGCACTAGGTCGAATCCATATCTTCCTAGACATGCGATGATTAAGCTTCCCCAACGTACTATCATCCAATACTTCACCAGTACCGTGAATCAAGTTAACCCAAACCTTTTTTATTCTAACCTTAATTACCCTACCGGGTAGTCTACTCTTGGTTACCCTTGTCGGGTGGATTAAGTTTGGAGGTGTCAGCTATTCTGGAGTCTTCTCTTGGATTTTTAAGATTTTGTAAGAATTTAATTTCTAAATTTGATTTGAATTTTGAATTAATCTAAATTTTTAATATGAATTTAATTTTAATTTGATTTTTGATTTAATTTGAATTTTAAATTGAATTTTAATTTAAATTGAATTTTAATTTAAATTTTAAATTGAATTTTAATTTGAATTTGATTTAATTTGAATTTTAAATTGAATTTTAATTTGAATTTGATTTAATTAAATTCTTTTCATTAATATAGTTTTTCTACTAGCTCCCCCTGGATCATAACCTCGATATGGTCTATCGAGGTAATGTATTTGATCCTTGGGGATCTAATATTGACCAAGTCCAACTTGATTGATCAGGTTGGACTTGGGTACTCATGCATGGACTGATTTACTATTAGGCATGTTTACTAAGGATAGATAAGATCTATATTTTCTTTTGGTTTTATATCCTAGCTCAGTTTTGTTGTAAACGGCTCTTTGTGTCCCAAGAATTAGGTTAAGGTTCTTGGAGCCCAAAGAGAACCGTTCTAAAGTTTTCTCCAAATCCTTGACCTGAGTTTTCATACTAGAATTTTCTTCCTCAAGTTTTTAGACTTGAATTGAACTTCCAGTCTGAAGGTCTTGGAGTTAGCCACTTCTTTAAGAACTGCTACTTCCTTTAGAAGTGACTTGACCCTAAGGTTTGATTTTGATAATTTGCGTAATAAATAATTAACTAAATTATTTAACCGAGGGATACTTACAGCGATATGAGGCCCTTTGGAAACGGATATGGATCTGTGGCTTCGTTCGGACTCGGCTTCTGATTCGTCCCATGTCGCCTTCAGCACCTTCTTTTTCCTCTGCTTCTTGGCATCCTCCTGATTTGGGTAGATGACCATGATGTGCCCTTTCTGGTTGCACCCGTAGCAAGTTACCTCGAACTTGACTTTTGAGCTTGGTTGACTCTCCTTGGATTAGACTACTTTCTTTAGGTCTCTCTTGTTGAATGTAACGCCCGAAAATTCTCAAAGTTATTATTAGAAATATCCTAGTATTATTCTGGAATTTTAGGATATTTTTACAGAATTTTTAGAGTAGCGGAGGTAGCAAAAATGAATAGAATCGTAAAATAGCCTACGCGGGAATTGAACCCGAGACCTATTGGGTCCTACGACTTATGGTGAACTCTAGTAACCAGGTGAACCCAGCAGGGCCGTGCTGAAAGAAAAGAGAATCAATTATATTTATATTTAAGTTGGGCTAATTTACCACTTAATATAAATAGGGAAAGATTAAGTGAAGAGTTATTTTTAACGTAACTCTCCTCACCCTCACCCTAGTCACGCCGCCCCTTTCTTCTCCCTCACCTCTCGGCGCCAACCAAGAGCAAGCCTAGGGTTCCATCCCTAGGGCCATAAGGGCTCATTCCGGTGACATATCGGATACAAGGACGCTCCTCTCCGCGAGAGGAACAAGTAGACGCAAGGAGATCGCCGAAGGGATCTTCTCCACCGGAAACCTAGCGTTTAGATTTGTAAGAAACTTCGAGCAGGAGGTAAGAAACTCCTCACCTACAGTATAAGTTGTTGGAGTGTATACTGAAAGCCTAAGCTTTGTAAACATTCATTATGAATAAAGAATCACATTTGGTCAAATTGTCTACATTTAGTTGTAGTTGTTCAATTAATTTATATTGTAGATAACATAGTATGTGATGTCACATGCAGAAGATGATGTTATCAGTACCTTATAAATTATAAACAGTAGCTCACGACTAAAATGGAAAGGAACAAACCATTAGAAGGTCGTAGTGTAATTAGGTATCAGTTTATCTTGACTGTATAATTACATTAGTACACTTAGAGTGTATTGAGTAGGACCATTTGAGGTCGTTTCTTTTATACTGACTTTATAAAGAAACAAAGACCTCGGTTATTATGGAAGTGTGTGCTCTTAATCCTGATATAATAACAAGCACATATATTTGATATTTATTTCTTTAATTTATCAATGGGTGAGGTTTAGTTCGATGAATCAATAAGCCCGATAAGTTGGGAAATGGTATCATTTATAGTGTGTGTTGTTGATTATAGAAGGAAACTGTGTCCTAGAGATACTAGGTTGATAATTTCCCCAAGAGGAGCTCATAAGGATTGTCATGTTAAACCCTGCAGGTGGACTTAGTCCGACATGACGATAAGGTTGAGTGGTACTACTCTTGGACTAAGATATTAATTAAATGAGTTGTCAGTAACTCACTTAATTAGTGGACATTCGATATCTTAAACACAGGGAGACTAATACACTCATAATAAGAAGGAGCCCAAAAAAATGTAATTTGGGATTGGTGCGGTAGTTCAATAATAGTTCTCTAGTAGAATGAATTATTATTGATAAAATTAAGTTGTGTGTTCGGGGCGAACACGGGATGCTTAATTTTATCGGGAGACCAAAACCAATTCCTCCTCTCGGTCCCTATCGTAGCCTCTTATTTATAGAGTTCTATACCCACCTATACCCACCTTCTATACCCACCCAATAGGGGCCGGCCAAGCTAGCTTGGGAACAAGCTAGGGCCGGCCTAGGTATAAGATTGGGTGGCCGGCCCTAGCTTGAACCCAAGCTAGTAGGGCCGGCCAAAATAAATTAAAAAGAATTTTAATTTTAATTTTTATTATGTGGAAGAAATAATTTATTAAAGGGAATTTAAATTAAATTATCTCTCTTGTAAAATTTACAAAAGATTAAAAAAAGAGATTAGATCTCTTTCCTTATTTGTAGATTGGTGAGATATTTTATTTTCTCTTTAAAAATTATTCACATGTTGAAAAATTAAAATTATAGAAATTTCTTTTATTAACCATGTAGAGATTTTTAAAGAGAAATTTTAATTTTAAAATTTCCGGAAACAAATTAGGAAGTTTTAATTGTTGATTGAAACTTGTCCAATTTGTTCTCCAATGATGTGGCCGGCCAATGTAGATTTAATTGGAAAATTTTATTTTATTTTTCTCAATTAAATCATGTCAAGGAAATTGAGGAAATTTTATTGTAATTAAATTTCCTAATTTGCCTAGGCCAAGGAATATAAAAGAAGGGGTGAGGGTGCCTTCATGAGATAACAACATCTATTATTTCTCTCCCTCTTTTGTTCCTTGGTGTGGCCGGCCATCCTCTCCCTCTCTTCCTCTTGTGGTGGCAGAACCTCTCTCTCTCCCTTGGAGCTCTTGTGGTGGCCGGATACTACTTGGAGAAGAAGAAGAAGAAGGAGAGAAAGCTAGCATCTCTTGGAGCTTGGTTAGTATTTTGGTTTTTCTCCTTGGTGAAGTTTTCCTTTGTGGACGAACCTTGCTTGGAGGAGAAGAAGGTGGTTGGTGGTTTCTCATCTCGGTAGATCGTTTCCCACACAACGTCCGAGGTTAGAAGATGAATACGGTAGAAGATCAAGAGGTTTTTCTATAAGGTATAACTAGTAATTTTTATTTCCGCATCATGCTAGTTATTTATGGAAATAATACCAAATACAAGAGGCTTACGTTCTAGAATTTCGAATATGTTTTTCGATGCTGTGTTCTTTTGTTTTTTCTTTTCCTTGTGATTTGATTGTTCTCTTTGGTTAACCTAAAGTTATTTTAGGAAATTAAATATTAGCTTTCTATAAAAGGTTTTGTCTAGTCGGTGGTGGTTGCTCTCATATCCAAGAAGGTCATGTGCCTCGCCACGTCAGTACTGGGAACCGATTATGGAAATTAATATTTAATGGAATTAATAACTTAAGGTGATTTGGGTCGAACGTGTTAAGTTCCACAGGAGACCCAAGTCAAAACCTAAAAGAACGAATAGATTAAGTTTTGGATCAAACGTGTTAAGTTCCGCAGGCGATCCAAAATTTAATTTAAAAGAACACATGGTAGCTAGGAAAAGGTTCAGACCTTTGTACAAAATTTTTGTACAATGGAACCTATAGGTTAGTAGCAACCAACAATTGGTATCAGAGCTAGGGTTTTGCCTCTGTGTATTTGGTATTTAGTTTAATTATGCACATGTCATACATAATTTAGGCAGGTTAATAGTAGGATGTGCTAACTTTGTGGATGCAGGATCCAACTATTATGGCTTTTAGTTATTATGTGTGTGATTGGACCCTTGGACATGTCAAGGGCATTTATCTGTGTGTGCATGATTGTATTAAAATACAGCAGGAGCTGTATTTAGTTTTATTAGGATTTTATTTTTGATCTAGATACATGTACATTCCTTTTATGGAATATAGGATCAAAATGTAAAATTCTATTTATGTCGCGGATCGAATCTTGCAAAGCGTGGAACCTTCTAAGGACCAGAGGCGCAGCAGAACTAGGAGCAAGATGGATGCGACAACTAGATCCGGTGGCGGTGGCCAAATATGGCAACAGCTTGGGATGACAACACACGGAGGACAATTAGTGATAAAAGCCATAATAGTTGAAAATTAAATTTTCTATTTATTGCTTTTATATTATGCTGTGTGTGTATGTTAGTTTACAAGTTTTAGTAGGCTAGCATAGTTAAAATTCCTCATTTATAAATAACTAAGTGGGAGAGGGATTTTTAAATAAATCCCATGGTCTCCATTACTGATTTGTAAGTGATGCAAACAAGCTTGCGTGTTGGCTCTTAGTGCCTTCCTCCATAACGGATGAGCTTGTTTGTGGATCACTAGAACAGACTTCCATTTTTGGATGACTATAGGAAGTTAATTAAGAGCGTGTGATCTTCCCCAACGGAAGGGGCATAATCTTATTAATGAACTTAGTGTCAAGTAATGGTATACACTTAGATACATCTAATAGTATCCTCCCCATCGGAGTCACTGCTATTATTTGTGTGACCAAAAGACACCAACTATTAATTTTATTTGTCAAAAAGTTAGGTTGACAAGATAATAAAATTAATGGGATAAAACCCTCCTTTTACAAGTGTTGAATTTGTATACATCCACACTAACGTGGCATACAAAATTCACGGTGTTTTGAGGTATTGGTTAATTTAAAATAGTATTATTTGAGGAATCAATATTATTCTAAATTTAGAGTTCTGACCAAAAGTTATTTGTGATTCTTAGGATGTCTTTCAACCCACTGTCCATCATACTTCAACAGAATAGACTTACTGGACCAAACTACATAGATTGGAAAAACCTGGACATTGTTCTTATCACTGAAAGCTATAAATTTATATTGACTGAGCAATGCCCTGATGCACCCATCGGTGAATCTACCCAAGAGGAGATTGAATATCATAGGAAATGGGTAAAAGCAGATGAGATGGCGCGGTGTTACATTTTGGCTTCAATGTCAAATGTATTGCAACATCAGCATCAAGATTTACCAACAGCCTATGATATTATGAACAATCTCAAGGAACTCTTTGGTCATCAGGATAGGGCTTCTAGGCAAGAAGCCATGAGAAAGATAATGGCAGCCACCATGCAAGAGGGTACTCTCGTAAGGGATCATATCCTAAAGATGATGGCTTATCTGAACGAGATACAGATCCTTGGAGGAGAAATTGATGGGGAAACCCAGATCGATATGATCCTCCAAACGCTACCTAGAAGTTTTGAGCAGTTTCCCCTGAACTATAATATGAATAAGAGGGTTTATTCATTAGCGGAACTACTGACAGAACTTTAAGCAGCAGAAGGATTATTTCGTCACAATGCTCAAATTCACTATGCTGAAAATGGTTCTACTTCTAAACCGAAAGGAAAGAAGAAGAAGAAACAAGCTGGTTCAGCAAAGAAAGTGAATAAATCTCAGAGTATGGGATTTAAAGCTGGAATGAAGAAGCCGAAGGGCAAGTGCATCAGGCAGGACATTGGAAGGCGGACTGTCCTCGTAGGAACCAAAACAAAGGTATATCTCATACTCTAGTTGTTGAAACATGTTTAGCGGTGTTATCTACCAGCACCTGGTGTGTAGATACGGGAGCCACTGATCATGTCTGCAATTCCTTGCAGGGGTTCCAGGAAACCCGACAACTATCTGAAGGAGAGATTACCGTCTACATGGGCAATGCTACTAAGGTGGCAGCTGTTGCAGTGGGAGACGTCTACTTATCTTTTAGTAGAAATAGAAATTTGATTTTGAGAAATTGTCTTTATGTACCCAATTTTAGAAAGAATTTAATTTCAGTTTCTAAACTGTTTTTAGATGGATATTCAGTTTCTTTCAATAACGATGTAGTTATTAAAAGAAATAAAGTGATTATCTGTTCTGGTGCATTAGTTGGTAATTTGTATACTTTAAATCCAATTTCTTCCACAAAGCAAAACATGGAAATTTATAACTCATCTTCTAACTCTAATAAGAGAAAAGAACCTTCGGAAATGAACCAAGCATATCTTTGGCATCTAAGGCTTGGTCATATTAACTTAAGTAGGATTCAGAGGCTTATAGCCGATGGACTTTTGAGTTCATTTGAGTTGGAAAATTTTCCAACTTGTGAATCTTGCTTGGAAGGTAAAATGACCAAGAGGCCGTTCAAGGCCAAGGGGTATAGAGCCAAAGAAGTGTTAGAGTTGGTTCACTCTGATTTGTGTGGTCCTATGTCTGTCCAGGCAAGAGGAGGTTTTGAATATTTCGTCTCTTTCATAGACGATTATTCAAGATATGGATACATTTACCTAATGCGCCGCAAGTCCGAGTGCTTTGATAAGTTCAAAGAATACAAGGCTGATGTGGAGAAACGACTAGGTAAAAGTATCAAGACACTACGGTCAGATCGTGGTGGCGAATACCTCTTAGGAGAGTTTAGGAATTACTTATCAGAGGCCGGGATTCAATCCCAATTGTCTGCACCTGGAACACCTCAACAGAATGGTGTAGCAGAACGAAGGAATAGGACTCTTATGGAAATGGTTAGATCGATGATGAGTTATTCAGAATTACCAAATTCGTTTTGGGGTTCTGGAAACAGCAGTATACGTTCTGAACTTAGTACCTTCTAAATCAGTTTCTTCTACTCCCATAGAATTGTGGAATGGGCGAAAGCCCAGTCTAAGACATATTCGGATTTGGGGTAGTCCAGCACATGTGCTGAAACCAGATGCTGATAAGTTAGAATCTCGTACAGAAGTTCGTGTGTTTGTAGGATATCCCAAACGAACGAAAGGTGGTTTATTTTATAGTCCTAAAGACCAGAAGGTCATTGTTAGCACCAATGCCCAGTTTTTAGAAGAAGACTATATAATGGATCACAAGCCCAGTAGCAAAGTTGTTTTAGAAGAACTTAGAGAGGACACGTCTACTTCAGTATCAACAGTACAAGATGAAGTACCACAAGAGACTGCAACACGTGTCACACATGATACACAACCACAGACAGTGCCTCATCATAGTGGGAGGGTTGTAAGGCAACCTGAAAGATTCATGTTTTTGGGAGAGTCTTCGGATTTGATCCCGGGTAAACATGAACCTGATCCCCGGACATATGACGAAGCACTCCAAGATATAGATGCAGCATCTTGGCAAAAGGCGATGAATTCTGAAATAGAGTTTATGTACTCTAATAAGGTCTGGGAGCTTGTAGAACCACCTGATGGTGTAAAAGCCGTTGGATGTAAGTGGATCTACAAAAGGAAAAGAGGGGCAGACGGGAAGGTAGAAACCTTCAAAGCTAGACTTGTTGCGAAAGGGTACACTCAGAAAGAGGGAATCGATTATAAGGAAACCTTTTCACCGGTAGCCATGCTTAAGTCTATCCGAATACTCTTATCCATTGCTGCTCATATGGATTATGAGATTTGGCAAATGGATGTCAAGACAGCTTTCCTTAATGGAAGTCTTGAAGAGAACATCCATATGAAGCAACCAGAAGGGTTCATTGAAAAGGGCAAAGAGCATCTAGTGTGTAAGCTCAATCGGTCTATTTATGGACTGAAGCAAGCTTCAAGATCTTGGAACATCTGGTTTAATGAAGTAATCCAGTCGTATGGATTTATTCAGTGTCCGGATGAGTCTTGTGTATACAAGAAGTGTAACGAAAACATGGTGGTATTTCTTGTACTATACGTAGATGATATTTTGTTAATTGGCAACAATGTCAAGGTATTATCAGACGTAAGGGTATGGTTGTCCAAACAATTTGATATGAAGGACTTAGGAGAGTGTGCACACATTCTTGGGATCAAAGTGATAAGGGATCGCAAGAAAAGAATGTTGTGTCTGTCCCAAGATTCATATATAGATACAATCCTTGCTCGTTTTAGTATGCAAGACTCCAAGAAAGGTTTCTTACCTTTTAGGCATGGAATAGCTCTATCTAAAGAGATGTCTCCGAAGACATCAAAGGAGATAGAAGACATGAAAGCAGTTCCTTATGCTTCGGCTGTAGGAAACCTTATGTATGCAATGCTATGTACGAGACCTGATATTTGTTTTGCCGTGGGCATGGTCAGCAGATATCAGAGTAACCCTGGACAAGGACATTGGACTGCGGTAAAGCATATATTAAAGTACCTGAGAAGGACTAGAGATTATATGCTAATTTACCAAGCAGATGATTTGATCCATGTGGGTTACACAGATTCAGATTTCCAATCAGATAGGGACAATAGTAAGTCTACATCAGGCTATGTGTTTACTTTAGGAGGTGGAGCCATTTCATGGAGGAGTGTTAAGCAGAAATGCGTTTCGGACTCAACCATGGAAGCTGAGTATGTAGCAGCCTCTGAGGCAGCTAAAGAAGCAATATGGCTCAGGAACTTTCTAATGGACTTAGATGTGATTCCTGGTTTGCCCAAAATCATCACAATTTATTGTGATAATAGCGGTGCAGTTGCAAACTCGAAGGAACCACGAGCTCATAAGGCAAGTAAACATATAGAGCGCAAGTACCACCTGATACGAGATATCGTGAAGCGAGGAGAAGTTGTCATCGCCAAGATTGCATCAGCAGATAACCTGGCAGATCCTTTCACTAAGGCCCTTCCGGCAAAAGCTTTTGATCGGCATGTGGAGGGAATGGGAATCAGATGTATGGTAGAAGATATGGCAGCTTAGTCATTAGTATAAGTGGGAGATTGTTGGAGTGTATACTGAAAGCCTAAGCTTTGTAAACATTCATTATGAATAAAGAATCACATTTGGTCAAATTGTCTACATTTAGTTGTAGTTGTTCAATTAATTTATACTGTAGATAACATAGTATGTGGTGTCACATGCAGAAGATGATGTTATCAGTACCTTATAAATTATAAACAGTAGCTCACGACTAAAATGGAAAGGAACAAACCATTAGAAGGTCGTAGTGTAATTAGGTATCAGTTTATCTTGACTGTATAATTACACTAGTACACTTAGAGTGTATTGAGTAGGACCATTTGAGGTCGTTTCTTTTATACTGACTTTATAAAGAAACAAAGACCTCGGTTATTATGGAAGTGTGCTCTTAATCCTGATATAATAACAAGCACATATATTTGATATTTATTTCTTTAATTTATCAATGGGTGAGGTTTAGTTCGATGAATCAATAAGCCCGATAAGTTGGGAAATGGTATCATTTATAGTGTGTGTTGTTGATTATAGAAGGAAACTGTGTCCTAGAGATACTAGGTTGATAATGTCCCCAAGAGGAGCTCATAAGGATTGTCATGTTAAACCCTGCAGGTGGACTTAGTCCGACATGACGATAAGGTTGAGTGGTACTACTCTTGGACTAAGATATTAATTAAATGAGTTGTCAGTAACTCACTTAATTAGTGGACATTCGATATCTTAAACACAGGGAGACTAATACACTCATAATAAGAAGGAGCCCAAAAATGTAATTTGGGATTGGTGCGGTAGTTCAATAATAGTTCTCTAGTGGAATGAATTATTATTGATAAAATTAAGTTGTGTGTTCGGGGCGAACACGGGATGCTTAATTTTATCGGGAGACCAAAACCAATTCCTCCTCTCGGTCCCTATCGTAGCCTCTTATTTATAGAGTTCTATACCCACCTATACCCACCTTCTATACCCACCCAATAGGGGCCAGCCAAGCTAGCTTGGGAACAAGCTAGGGCCGGCCTAGGTATAAATTTGGGTGGCCCCAAGCTAGTAGGGCCGACCAAAATAAATTAAAAAGAATTTTAATTTTAATTTTTATTATGTGGAAGAAATAATTTATTAAAGGGAATTTAAATTAAATTATCTCTCTTGTAAAATTTACAAAAGATTAAAGAAAGAGATTAGATCTCTTTCCTTATTTGTAGATTGGTGAGATATTTTATTTTCTCTTTAAAAATTATTCACATGTTGAAAAATTAAAATTATAGAAATTTCTTTTATTAACCATGTAGAGATTTTTAAAGAGAAATTTTAATTTTAAAATTTCCAGAAATAAATTAGGAAGTTTTAATTGTTGATTGAAACTTGTCCAATTTGTTCTCCAATGATGTGGCCGGACAATGTAGATTTAATTGGGAAATTTTATTTTATTTTTTTCAATTAAATCATGTCAAGGAAATTGAGGAAATTTTATTGTAATTAAATTTCCTAATTTGCCTAGGCCAAGGAATATAAAAGAAGGGGTGAGGGTGCCTTCATGAGATAACAACATCTATTATTTCTCTCCCTCTTTTGTTCCTTGGTGTGGCCGGCCATCCTCTCCCTCTCTTCCTCTTGTGGTGGCCGAACCTCTCTCTCTCCCTTGGAGCTCTTGTGGTGGCCGGATACTACTTGGAGAAGAAGAAGAAGAAGGAGAGAAAACTAGCATCTCTTAGAGCTTGGTTAGTATTTTGGTTTTTCTCCTTGGTGAAGTTTTCCTTTGTGGCCGAACCTTGCTTGGAGGAGAAGAAGGTGGTTGGTGGTTTCTCATCTCGGTAGATCGTTGCCCAGACAACGTCCGAGGTTAGAAGAGGAATACGGTAGAAGATCAAGAGGTTTTTCTATAAGGTATAACTAGTAATTTTTATTTCCGCATCATGCTAGTTATTTATGGAAATAATACCAAATACAAGAGGCTTACGTTCTAGAATTTCGAATATGTTTTTCGATGCTGTGTTCTTTTGTTTTTTCTTTTCCTTGTGATTTGATTGTTCTCTTTGGTTAACCTAAAGTTATTTTAGGAAATTAAATATTAGCTTTCTATAAAAGGTTTTGTCTAGTCGGTGGTGGTTGCTCCCATATCCAAGAAGGCCATGTGCCTCGCCACGTCAGTACTGGGAACCGATTATGGAAATTAATATTTAATGGAATTAATAACTTAAGGTGATTTGGGTCGAACGTGTTAAGTTCCGCAGGAGACCCAAGTCAAAACCTAAAAGAACGAATAGATTAAGTTTTGGATCAAACGTGTTAAGTTCCGCAGGCGATCCAAAATTTAATTTAAAAGAACACATGGTAGCTAGGAAAAGGTTCAGACCTTTGTACAAAATTTTTGTACAATGGAACCTATAGGTTTTCCGAGTAGCAACCAACATAAGTAGCTTCCGTATGAATTTTATGCTTCAGTTTAATAGTATGTAGATTTTCGGCACAAAGGATGCGAATTAGCGCATACCAAGTGTTCGATTAAATTATTAGCATGGTTAAAATGCAACTTAAGCATTTTACTAGCTTAGTTAAATGCAATAGAAGCATTCATTCAGTATGTTTAGCATTAGTACAGCTTATATGGGACTACGGTCCAATGGGTGGTCTCCCATAGTCGCCTCTAGGTTTAGATAACCTAGTTCTGGGTTCAGATAACCTAGAAATAGCAAGAACAGCAAAATTTAGCTATAACCAGTATTTTATTTTATCAGTGGCACTGTACCGGATTAGATATCCATTGGGTTGGGCTCCCATAATCGTCCCTAGGTTCAGCTAACCTAGTAAACCCTACTAGATTCGGAATTTGCAACCCCGAGTTTAGTTAGGGATGCGCGCACAACAAGTACAGTTGTCGGTCTCATCAGCAGCATGATTAGTATTTTCATCTATTATATATATAGTTTTCAAACTCTCACAAGATAGTTATGTGAATTCAGTATAGCTTCAACATTAGTCAAGCACTCGCTTAGCTAAGCTTTTTGTATCAGTTTAGTTTTCCTATTGATACAATGTGATAGTTATGATTAGCTTTATTGTCATGATCAATTTTAATTTCTATGCGTTGTATGCCATGCCATGTTTAGCATATTCAACATGTATTTCAAATAGCATGTTTTCAAAGCATAAATAGCATCGTATGCAAGTTTTGTGAGGTAGATGGTTTCTTACTAAGCTCTCAAGCATACAGATACTATTTTTCCTTATACTGCAGATAAAGGTAAAGGGAAGATGGACTAGCGGAGGCTGGAGGTCAATGTAATGATGAAGATGTGTGTGGGCAGGAACATGGAAGGAAGATGCTTGGGAACTAGCAGACTTGAATTTAGCATTTCTGATTTTAGTTACTTTTCTACATTTTAAAATGTTTGAGTAGCATGAATTGTGTAGTATGCATTAAGTTTGACATTAGATAGCTCCCTATGAGTAATGTCATGCCTAGTAGTTTTATTTTATGCTTATAGAGTTGATACATGTGATTTGGGCACGAAACAATGCTGAAATCAAACTTCTGTCGCGAAATCAGAAACTCCAATCGATCAGCCAATCGATTGGAGGCTCCTCGATCGATCAGCTGATCGATTGAGAGCTGATTCCGCGAACAGTAAGCCTTGGAATCGATCACTGAATCGATTGGGGAAATAGTCTCGCGAACAGAGAGCTCTGGAATCGATCACGGGATCGATTGGAAATCCTGGATCGATCAGCCGATCAATCCAGAGTTTACCCCGTGTACAGTAGCAGGCTGAATCGATCATTGGATCGATCAACCAGTCTGGATCGATCAGCCGATCGATCCAATCAAAGTTCCGCATACAGTATCATGCTGAATCGATCACTGGATCGATCAGACCACTACAATCGATCCACCGATCGATTGGGAGGCCTGATATCAGCTGGAAACCCTTAGTTCAGTTTCCGTGACCATGGGGAATGTAATATATGACATGTATAGATTAGATTACACTCCTTAGCATATGATTGATAAAAAGAATAGTGATTTAAGTATAAATTCTGAATTTAGTAGCAGTTAGCGAAAATCTTAATTAGTACAGCTTCCGCACCTTGACTTAGTGATGGTCATGGTGTAGTTTAGCACAGCATAATGTGACGGTCCGACCTTACAGCTTAGTTAGTAGAAGGCGGGTTGTTACAGAGTGGTATCAGAGCAGTTTCCATACTTCCTACACACACATCAGCATTGAATCTGCAGCTTCCAAGTAAGAACATCTCTCACTTTATATATGTTTCATGTTTTCATGTTAGAGATAACTAAAGTATGTTTATTTATGATAGTATCTAACATGATAACCATAGTTATGCAAATATAATTGTCTTAGTTATGTATGTCCTCTATGTCTCTAGAAATGGCACGAGGACGCCCAGCTAGAAGGGCACCAGCTACTGAACCCCAGCAAGAGGCAGACAGTTTAGTGCCTCCTCCAGACCTTACAGCAATAGTGGCTCAGTTACAACAGCAATTAGCTGAACAGCAACAGGAAATAGCTACTCTAAGGGCTAATCAGCAGAACACTCCCACTGTCACTCCAGAGCCTAACTTGGTAACTCCAGTAGTGATAGAGGTCCCACCAGTCCAACCTGTAGTACCAGTGGCCCCAACAGCAGGAACACAGAGAGAAGCCTATCTGATCCAGTGGCAGAAAGTCAAGCCAGAGAATTTCTCAGGCACCAGTGAACCATGGGATGCTCAAGCCTGGTTCAAAACACTGGAGAGTACGATGGAGCTTCTGGACTGGCCAGAACATGAGAAGGTGAAGTGCGCCTCCTTCTGCCTAGTAGGAGATGCACGCATGTGGTGGGAGAGAATTAGAGCGAAGCGCCCAGTAAACCAGATGACATGGGCTGACTTCGAGAAAGAATTCTTTGAGGAGTTCTTTCACATGCGGGTCACAAACCGTCATTACGACGAGTTCACTGAATTCCGCCAGGGCAACCTTTCAGTTGAGGAGGCCGTGAAGAAATTCAACAGGTTGGCTCGTCTGTGTCCCGAATTAGTCGGCACTGAAAAGGAAAGGGTCCGACTGATGCTTAAGATGCTGAGGCCAGACATAGCACTGAATGTAGCCAGTGGCGTTCATAGGCCACAAACCACAGAAGAACTAGTAAGTAGTGTCCTCATCACGGAGCATTACTAGAATAACATCAAGCAGTAGAAACAATCCTTCTCAGAGTCCAAGGGTCAAGGAGGCTCAGGTACTCAGAAACACCAGGGCCACAGCTCCCACGACTCTAACTAGAAAGGGAACTCTAGCAACAAACGCAAACCAGGAAGTTACCCAAAAGGAGGACCAGCTAGTAAACAACCCAGTTATCCCAAATGTGCTACTTGTGGGAAATTCCACCCTGGAGTTTGTCGTAAGGGCACACGAGGATGCTTTGAGTGTGGACAGGAAGGGCATATGGCTAAGCAGTGCCCAAACAAGACCAGTCTTCCTCAACCGCAGTCGATTCAGTACGGAGGCCGGCCAGCTCAGTAGCATCAGATGCAGGCCGCTTTAGATGGTCCACACATCAGCCAGGGCAGACTAGAAACCCCTCCAGCTACGACCAATGCGAGGATCTACTCACTCACCAGAGAGGACGTAGTGAATGCCTTGACAGTTGTTTCAAGTCAGATTAGTATTTTACAGCAAAATACAACTGTCTTATTCGATACTGGGACAACCCATTCTTATGTATCCAGGGCATTCACCGAAAAGTTGGCAATACCCCCAGAGGTACTCAGCAGTCAATTTTTGACAACGCTACGTTCAGGAGAAATAATGGCGTCCACGAACTGGCTCCGGGCAGTGCCAGTCATTATAGCAGATAGAGAACTCTTTTGTGATATGATAGTGCTAGATATGACCGATTATGATGTCATCTTTGGAATGGACTTCCTGATCAGATACGGTGCCTCTATAGAGTGTCGTAAACAGAAAGTTGTATTCCAACCTGAAGCAGAAGTACAATTCGAGTACATTGGAGAACCAAAGAGAAAAGCTAAGAAATTTCTCTCAGCTCTGAAAGCACAAAAACTAATGGATTCAGGATGTACGGGATTCCTAGTACATGTAGTCAATACCAATCAGAACAAGGATCAACAGCTAGAAGAGGTCCGAGTTGTATGTGACTACCCAGCAGTCTTCCCTGAAGAGTTACCAGGCCTAGCACCAGACAGGGAGATTGAATTTGAGATAGAACTCATTCCCGGTACGAATCCTATCTCCAAAGCGCCTTACCGCATGGCTCCAGCAGAACTGAAAGAACTTCATGAGCAACTACAGGAGCTGCTTGACAAGGGCTTCATATGTCCTAGTAACTCACCATGGGGAGCGCCTGTATTGTTCGTGTAGAAGAAGGACGGGAGCATGCGCCTGTGTATAGACTACCGGGCACTGAACCAAGTCACGATCAAGAACAGGTATCCTCTTCCCAGAATAGATGACCTGTTCGATCAGCTAAAGGGAGCAGCAGTGTTCTCTAAGATAGACCTCAGATCAGGTTATCACCAGGTGAAAGTTAAGGAAGGGGATATACCCAAGACAGCATTCAGGACTAGATACGGACATTATGAGTTCGTAGTCATGCCCTTTGGCGTGACAAATGCTCCAGCTACTTTCATGGACCTCATGAACAGAGTATTCAGGGACTACTTAGATAGATTTGTTATTGTGTTTATCGATGACATTCTTATCTATTCAGGAACTCAGGAAGAACACGCAGAGCACCTGAGAATAGTATTGCAGACCCTTCAGCAGAACCAGCTGTATGCCAAGTTCACGAAATGTGAATTTTGGTTAGATCAAGTGTCCTTCCTGGGTCACATCATCTCAAAGGATGGTATCATGGTAGACCCCAGTAAAATAGAAGCTGTGAGTAACTGGAGGAGACCCAAGAATGCCAGTGAAATCAGAAGCTTTCTGGGATTAGTAGGTTACTACAGAAAATTTGTAGAGAACTTCTCCAGAATAGCCTCCCCACTGATGGCTCTCACCAGGAAGAACAGAAAATTTCAGTGGACGGAGGACTGCGAGAACAGCTTCAGTGAACTAAAGAGGAGGTTGACCAGTGCACCTATTCTGACTCTATCGGAAAACACAGACAGCTTTGATATTTATAGTGATGCCTCTAAATTGGGACTAGGAGCAGTACTGATGCAAGATGGCAAGGTAATTGCCTACGCCTCCAGACAACTCAAAGACTATGAGAGGAACTATCCTACTCATGATCTTGAGCTTGCAGCAGTCGTGTTCGCTCTCAAAATTTGGAGACATTACTTGTATGGAGCTCAGTGTAGAGTGTATACAGATCATCAGAGTCTGAAGTATTTCTTCACTCAGAAGGATCTGAATATGCGACAGCGCAGATGGTTAGAGCTGGTCAAAGACTACGACATAGACATCCTCTACCACCCAGGAAAGGCTAATAAGGTGGCAGACGCACTTAGTAGAAAGTCCAGTGCTACCTTATTATCTCTAGCAGCCATGTCACCGCCCCTACAGAGGGAGATCACAGATTTCAGTCTCGAACTTATAGTAGGACAGCTCTCTACTATGACGTTAGAATCCACCTTGCTTGGTGACATCCAGACAGCTCAGGAGCAGACCCTGAAATTCAGAAAATCAAGCAAGGGTTAGCAGAACCAGGAAGTGGAGAGTTCAGAGTGTTCGAAAGTGGGATACTACATTTTGGTGACAGACTTTATGTTCCAGATCAGGAGGAACTAAAGAGAAAGATTTTAGATGAGGCTCACAGGACTCCCTATGCGATGCATCCGGGCTCCACCAAAATGTACCAAGACCTGAAGAGACGTTTTTGGTGGCCTGGGATGAAGAGGGACATCGCCAGATATGTCAGCACCTGTCTAACCTGTCAGAGGGTCAAGGCAGAACATCAGAAACCAGGAGGAGTTCTGCAGCCTATCCAGACCCCAGAATGGAAGTGGGAAGATATTTCCATGGATTTCATAGTGGGACTACCCAAAACCACGAATGGTTTTGATACCATCTGGGTAATAGTCGACAGGTTGACTAAATCAGCCCACTTCTTAGCTATCAGGATACCATATTCCATGGAACAGCTAGCACAGTTGTATCTCAAGGAGATCGTTAGACTACATGGAGTCCCACGAACCATAATTTCAAACAGAGATAGTAGATTCACGTCACACTTCTGGGAGTGTGTACAGTCAGCATTGAGCACTAAGTTAAAGTTTAGCACAACTTTCCATCCTCAGACAGATGGACAGACGGAGCGGGTAAATCAGGTACTCGAAGATATGCTCCGAGCGTGTGTCCTAGACTTTAAGGAAAGTTGGTGCAAATATATGAGTTTAGCAGAATTTGCATACAACAACAGCTATCAGGCCACTATCGGCATGACACCTTATGAGGCTCTCTACGGGCGGAGGTGTAGATCTCCAATCTGCTGGTATGAAAGTGGTGAACAAAAAGAACTAGAACTTCAGGCAGATCTAGTAGCAGATACCACGGCAGCTATACAGCAGATTCGCCAGAGGATAGAGACAGCTCAGAGCCGCCAGAAAAGCTATGCTGATACACGACGCAGACCTTTAGAGTTTTCAGTTGGGGATTCAGTGTTCCTCAGATTGGCTCCCATGAAGGGAGTAATGCGTTTTGGGAAGAAGGGCAAATTAAGTCCCAGATACGTGGGACCATACCTTATCAGCAGAAGAGTTGGAAAGGTAGCATATGAGCTAGAGCTACCACAGGAGATGTCAGCTATCCATAATGTATTTCATGTCTCTATGCTGAAGAAGCATATCCCAGATGCCACCCAAGTGATTGAGCCCCAGTCGGTACAAGTCCGCGAAGACCTCAGCTATGACAGTCGGCCTATTCAGATAATAGACCGAGCGGTTAAGAAATTGCGGAACAAGGAAGTACCATTAGTAAAAGTCATTTGGCAAAGTCACTCAGCAGAAGAGGAAACTTGGGAGACAGAAGCCAGTATGAGACAGAAGTACCCAGAGTTATTCTAAGTTCGAGGATGAACTTTTTATAAGGTATGGGGGATTGTAACGCCTGAAAATTCTCAAAGTTATTATTAGAAATATCCTAGTATTATTCTGGAATTTTAGGATATTTTTACAGAATTTTTAGAGTAGCGGAGGTAGCAAAAATGAATAGAATCGTAAAATAGCCTACGCGGGAATTGAACCCGAGATCTATTGGGTCTTACGACTTATGGTGAACTCTAGTAACCAGGTGAACCCAGCAGGGCCGTGCTGAAAGAAGAGGGAATCAATTATATTTATATTTAAGTTAGGCGAATTTACCACTTAATATAAATAGCGAAAGATTAAGTGAAGAGTTATTTTTAACGTAACTCTCCTCACCCTCACCCTAGTCACGCCACCCCTTTCTTCTCCCTCACCTCTCGGCGCCAACCATGAGCAAGCCTAGGGTTCCATCCCTAGGGCCATAAGGGCTCATTCCGGCGACATCTCGGATACAAGGACGCTCCTCTCCGCGAGAGGAACAAGTAGACGCAAGGAGATCGCCGAAGGGATCTTCTCCACCGGAAACCTAGCATTTAGATTTGTAAGAAACTTTGAGCAGGAGGTAAGAAACCCCTCACCTGTAGTATAAGTAGCTTCCGTATGAATTCTATGCTTCAGTTTAATAGTATGTAGATTTTCGGCACAAAGGATGCCAATTAGCGCATACCAAGTGTTCGATTAAATTATTAGCACGGTTAAAATGCAACTTAAGCATTTTACTAGCTTAGCTAAATGCAATAGAAGCATTCATTCAGTATGTTTAGCATTAGTACAGCTTATATGGGACTACGGTCCAATGGGTGGGCTCCCATAGTCACCTCTAGGTTCAGATAACCTAGTTCTGGGTTCAGATAACCTAGAAATAGCAAGAACAGCAAAATTCAGCTATAACCAGTATTTTATTTTATCAGTGGCACTGTACCGGATTAGATATCCATTGGGTTGGGCTCCCATAGTCTTCCCTAGGTTCAGCTAACCTAGTAAACGCTACTAGATTCGGAATTTGCAACCCTGGGTTTAGTTAGGGATGCGCGCACAGCAGCATGATTAGTATTTTCATCTATTATATATATAGTTTTCAAACTCTCACAAGATAGTTATGTGAATTCAGTATAGCTTCAGCATTAGTCAAGCACTAGCTTAGCTCAGCTTTTTGTATCGGTTTAGTTTTCCTATTGATACAATGTGATAGTTATGATTAGCTTTATTGCCATGATCAGTTTTGATTTCTATGCGTTGTATGCCATGCCATGTTTAGCATATTCAACATGTATTTTAAACAGCATGTTTTCAAAGCATAAATAGCATCGTATGCAAGTTTTGTGAGGTAGATGGTTTCTTACTAAGCTCTCAAGCTTACAGATACTATTTTTCCTTATACTGTAGATAAAGGTAAAGGGAAGATGGACTAGCGGAGGCTGGAGGTCAATGCAATGATGAAGATGTGTGTGGGCAGGAACATGGAAGGAAGATGCTTGGGAACTAGCAGACTTGAATTTAGCATTTCTGATTTTAGTTACTTTTCTACATTTTAGAATGTTTGAGTAGCATGAATTGTATAGTATGCATTAAGTTTGACATTAGATAGCTCCCTATGAGTAATGTCATGCCTAGTAGTTTTATTTTATGCTTATAGAGTTGATACATGTGATTTGGGCACGAAACAGTGCAGAAATCAGACTTCTGCCGCGAAATCAGAAACTCCAATCGATCAATCGATCGATTGGAGGCTCCTCGATCGATCAGCTGATCGATTGAGAGCTGATTCCATGAACAGTAAGCCTTGGAATTGATCACTGAATCGATCGGGGAAATAGCCTCGCGAACAGAGAGCTCTGGAATCGATGACGGGATCAATTGGAAATTCTGGATCGATTAGTCGATCGATCCAGAGTTTACCCCGTGCACAGTAGCAGGCTGAATCGATCATTGGATCGATCAACCAGTCTGGATCGATCAACCGATCGATCCAATCAAAATTTCGCATACAGTAGCATGCTGAATCGATCACTGGATCGATCAGACCACTACAATCGATCCACCGATCGATTGGGAGGCCTGATATCAGCTGGAAACCCTTAGTTCAGTTTCCGTGACCATGGGGGATATAATATATGACATGTATAGCTTAGATTACACTCCTTAGCATATGATTGATAAAAAGAATAGTGATTTAAGTATAAATTCTGAATTTAATAGCAGTTAGCGAAAATCTTAATTAGTACAGCTTCCGCACCTAGACTTAGTGATGGTCATGGAGTAGTTTAGCACAGCATAATGTGACGGTCCGGCCTTACAGCTTAGTTAGTAGAAGGCGGGTCGTTACATTGAATCTCTTCTTCTTCTTGTAAAGCTTCTTCACAAGATTCACGAGTTCGGAGGTCAATTCGTCATCTTCATCATCTGATTCGGGTTCGTCTTCCGACTCCGGTTCAGTTCTTCGTTGTGATCTTGGTTCGCATGTTCGACTGGTACCTGCAACCAAAGCAATACCCTTCTCGGTTGGCTGTGTATTAGTCTGTTCATGCAGTTCGAATTCAGAAAATAATTCATCTAGTCTAATGGAAGATAAGTCCTTGGAGACTTTGTAGACATCTACCATTGATGCCCTCAATGTACTCCTTGGAAAAGCATTTAGAGCGTACCTTATAATATCCCGATTTTCGATTTTCTGCCCGATCGGATGGAGGGAGTTGAGAATGTCTTGTATGCGAGCATAGAGTTGACTTGCTGTCTCTCCTTCCTACATCTTTAGATTATATAATTTATTAAATAACAAATCCCTCTTACTAACCTTAGTGTCGGAGGTGCCCTCTTGGAGTTCGATCAGCTTCTCCCATAGCTCTTTTGCGCTGGAGAATGGTCCAACTCTGTTGAGCTCTTCCTTGGTCAGTCTACACTGGAGGGTGCAGGTCGCTCTGGCATCGGCTTCCACTTTCTTGATTAGGGATGGTTCCCATTTTTCGCAAGGTGTAGGCTTGCCATCTTCGTCGGTTGGAAGTTGCAGTCTAGTCTTGACGATCATCCATGTCTCGAACTGGATTTTGAGGAACGCTTCCATTCGTCCCTTCCAATACCCGAAATCTTCTCCGGTGAAGAGCTGGGGACGAACGGTGTTGAAACCCTCTTGTTGGGCCATTGATAGTATGCAAAACAAAAAAAATGGAAGAAATGTCCCAAGACTAGGTCTTGGATTAGCAGTGCGGGAAATAAAGTTAAGATTACGAGCTCGAGTGGTGTTGCACCAACTTTGAGCAGAAATTGATTCGTAAAAAGAATTAGAATGTAGCTATTAAGCTAGATTCTAATTGACTCCGTAAAATCGAAAATGCCACGAAAAAGTTTGCGTGATTGGTGGTTGCACCAAATCAACGCGACCCCGCTCTAATACCAATTGTTGGATCGAGAAGCGCTAGAGGGGGGTGAATAGCGCTCGTGGCTTTCACTATTTTCGAATTTGTAAATCATACGAGTTAAAGCAACGGAATAAAGTAAAGAAGACAAAGCAACACACAAAGATACGAGGAGTTATTTGGTTCGGAGCCTGTGGCGACTCCTACTCCAAGGCCCGCGATCGTTGATCGCATCCGGTGGGCAACAACTATAAGCTCAAAACAATAGTACATAATATGAGTTACAATGAGTGCAATAATAAAAATGATACCGAATGACAGAATCTAAAATAGCGGAGCTCCGGGTCGTCGGAAACTTGAAACAACATGTCGAGGTCATTACGTAAGCAGCACACAGGAGGAATAGCTCTTTGGAATTGTTGGAAAAAGGTGCTGCTCAAATCCCTCTTTTATACAGTGCTGGAGACGCCTCCAAGCCTGTCCGAGGTGCCTCCAAGCCCCGAGTCCGCCACGGTGATAAGCGCTGATCCGGTCGCGCCTTATCCCTTTGAAGGCGCCTCCAAGCTGCTCCAAGGCGCCTCCAACGCCTGGTCCAAGGTGCCTCCAGCGACGTCCGAGGTGCCTCCAAGTCTTCTACGCAGACTTCTGCTGGCTCGCACCCGAGGTGCCTCCAAGCTCCATGGAGGCGCCTCGGACACTGTTCATTCGAGGCCAAAGTTGCTTCTTTGTTCCTACAAAATGTGTTAGTCCGAAACACATACCCTGCAAAACAAAGTTAGCATAGAAACGATATAATAAATGATAGTCGACAGTCATCGGACTGTCCAGGTCTGACTTCAGATTTCTAACCGGAAACCCTAGGTCGACCCGATGTCTACTGTTCCCTCTACGAGGAACGCGTCCTCACCTACTCCACTCAGGAGATTTACCTGTAGCCAGTCCGATTCTCCAGATCGACTGGACTTTTGCTCAGCGTTCTAAGATTCTGAACTTTCTACTGGACTTCCGTTTCCCGGCCCATCCAGTCTTCCACCTGGTTCGCGACACTAGGACTTTCCACCTAGGGTTACCACCCCCGAGGACTTTTGCCTAAAGCTCTCAACCCACCAAGACTTTCCGCATAGGGTTACCACCCCCTATGACCTAGGGTTACCACCCCCTAGGGTTTTCCACCTGCCTAACCACAGCTAGGACTTTTGCCTAAGTACACGTAGGACTTTTCCTACAGGCTCATTCAAACTGTTAGATCATAAGACGACTTAACTTTGAACCCTTTGCCATTATCAAAATTTGGGTTCGATCGTATGATGCTTCCCGCACCAATAATAAGTTTAGGTATACCTCTTCGGAACCTTCGAAAATGAGTACGGACTCGTGGCTCGATTCGGGTTCAGACTCGTCTTCTGATTCATCTTCCGACTCTGCTTCGCGGGCCATCAGCACGAGGTGGCACTGATGCTTTTGATCTTCGGCCTCCGATTCGTCCGAGGAGGAGTCGTCCCACGTCGCTTTGAGGGCTTTCTTTTTGGTCGGCTTCGTTTTGTCGATCTTCAGTCTTGGACACTCGTTCTTGTAGTGCCCCTTTTTGTTGCATCTGAAGCATGTTACGTTCCTCGAATCGGCTGATGAACTAATCTTTTGTAGATCCTTCTTGCTGAAGCTTCTCTTCCTCCTGGTGAACATCTTCCTTACCAGGTTCACCAGGTGCTCTTCATCTTCAGAGCTCTGGTCAGAGTCTTCTTCGGGTTCAGGCTTTTTCTTCTTAGAGGAATTTACATATAAAGCAACACCTTTCTCGGCTCCGGCGTTAGTCTGCTCATGTAACTCCAATTCACAAAACAATTCATCTAATTTAAGTTTAGTTAAATTCTTAGAAATTTTGTAGGCATCCACGATGGATGCCCACAGACTATTGCATGGAAACACATTTAATGCATACCTGATTAGGTCTCTGTTGTCCATCTGGTGGCCTATCGCGTGGAGCCCGTTGAGGATATTCTTGATCCTCATGTGCAGCTGACTCGTTGTTTCTCCTTCCTGCATTTTTATATTAAATATTTTATTTAATAATAAATCCCTTTTTGTTACCTTAGCGTCGCTAGTTCCTTCATGCAGCTCGATCAATTTATCCCATAGCTCTTTAGCGTTCTGATGCGGTCCAACCCGGTTCAGTTCTTCTCTTGTTAATCTACATTATAATGCATTGATCGCCTTGTTCTCCGTTGACGCCTTCTTTTTTATGTCTACTGTCCATTGTTCTGGATCAAGCAGATTCCCGGAGTTGTCAACTGGCAGTTTATAGGCTTTTGTGATGCTAAGCCATTGATCGAAGTCTGTCTTTAGATAGACTTCCATCCTTTTCTTCCAGTACGGAAAATCATCCCCGTTGAATAGGGGAGGACACACCGTACTAAAACCTTCAATCTGAGACATCCTGCACACAAGTAAACAACTAGACAAAGTATCCTAAGACTTGGTCTTGGATTTAGTAGTGCGAGAAGAATTAAGATATAATGAAAAAAGAACTAAATTGGTGTTGCACCAATTTAGATTTGATTGCAACGGAAAATTTTCCAAAAAGGTAATAATACCAGTTTAGAATTATATGAAAAACTTAAAACCAAAGACGAAAAAGAAATGAAAATTTAAAACAGATCCCCCCTTTGTCTGATTGGTAGTTGCACCAAATCAGAGCGGTACCTACT
Organism: Zingiber officinale; assembly: GCF_018446385.1. NCBI lineage: Eukaryota > Viridiplantae > Streptophyta > Magnoliopsida > Zingiberales > Zingiberaceae > Zingiber > Zingiber officinale. Next base: position 93,269,825 of record NC_056002.1, on the reverse strand, counting down.
CTGATACCATTTGTTGGATCGTGAAGAATAAATAGAGGGGGGTGAATATCGATTTAAAATTTTCGAACAAAGTAAACGCAGCGGAAAAGTAAATGCTATGCTAACACACACCAACTTTACTTGTTCGGAGCCTTTGGCGACTTCTACTCCAAGGCCTGCACGCAAGGGTGCTTTCAGTGGGAAATTCACTAGCAATTAGAAAGTCTGAATACAAATTGAGTACAAGAATGCTAAGTAAACTAAAAATAATACCGACAACAAAAGAGGAACAACAAAAGTAGCGCGTGGTCGGAGTATCTTCGCAGTGTCGCAAGAGCACAAGTGAGCAAGTTGGTTTTTCTGAGTTCTGTTTTAAGCTCCGCCTTTGACCCTCCTTTTATAGGATGCTCGGGGCGCCTGGATCCCTTCCAGGCACCCTGGTGTGATGTAGCAGTCCCAACCAGCGAGCTCCAGGTGTCGACGCCGCGATCAGGATAAACTTTGCCTTCGGGCACCCGGACCACCTTTCTCCAGAAAAGTCCTTCTCCTGCAAGACAAGGTTAGTTCGAGGCAAATATATAATGAATATCCTGCAACACAACGTATTAGCACAGTTTATAAATTCAACATAAAGAGTATGACTTAGATTCCGTCTTTCCGAGATCGAAATCTAATCAAGATCTCGAATTAGAGTTTCGAAATGGTTCTAAGTATGATCAGGAATGCGTCCTCACAGTCACTCCCTTCTAGTGACTTACCTTTACTCATCTGTCAGACGTCCGGTCAGCCCTTCGACCCGTTTGGACTTCTCGCCAGCTATCTGGTCAGCCCGTCGACATAGCTGGACTTCGTGCCAAGCGTCTCGTCAGCCCGTCGACCCACTTGGACTTCTCGCCATCTATCCGGTCGGCCCGTTGATCTAGCTAGGCTTCGTGCCAGACATCCGGTCAGCCCGTCGACCTGTCTGGACTTCACCTGCACACTCGATCAGAGTGTTGGACAACGACAAACCTAACTTAACCTGATTTGTCATTCATTAAAACCTGAGTTAGACCGTTAGTGCTAACCGCACCAACACTCAGTACATCTGAGGGATGAGGTTCCACGAAAGAGTACACTGGTGGACAAGAAGAACGTACGCAACGTTCGAGGGACGAGAAGCCGAGGAGGAAGATTGCTCAAAGAGAAGGCCGGAACTTGGGTTCGGGTGAGCCATATTCTAGATGGCTGAGTTCACCCAAGCTAGCAGAGCTGGAGCGGAAGATCTAGACCGAGACGAGCTGAACCGGAGCAGAGGAACTAGACCGTAAAAAGTCAACACTGTTGCCCGGGCGCCTAGAGTCAATCCGGTCGCCCGGAGCCTTTTGGGGTCGTGTGCCCAGAACCCAAATTTTATCAACGATGATGTGGACGCTGACCAACGCAGTGGGGGATAGAATTCTATCCCCCTCGAGGAACCATTCCAGGCGCCCCGAACAGTGCTATAAATATAGCACTGATTTCAACAGTTAGAATTACAACTTGTAATCCATTTCATTCAGTTCCACTTTTCTTTCTGTGTTGTTAACGTTGTAAGAGGCTACTCCACCTGAAGGAGATCTTCAGATAGTACACTTTATTCTCCTTGGATAGTAATCTCCTGATTGCAAACAAAGTAACTTCTTTGTGTCTATTTTTAATTAGTCTCTTTATTTTTAATTACAAGTGTTCTTAATTTAGTTGAAAGTCGGAGAAAGGGTTGATTTATTTTTGCAGGACAATTCACCCCTCCCCTCTTGCCGGCCTCCAAGGGAACCAACAAGTGGTATCAGAGCGAGGACGCTTCAGAAGGACTAACCCCTGACCGAAGCAAAGCAACTAATGGTCGGACCAAGCATCGTTCCACCAAAATTTGAGGGAGACTTCGCACACTAGAAACGTCGTATGGAGGTATTTCTGAAAACATACTTTGAAATTCGGTTAATTATAAAATATGGTTCTGTAGCTCCTACGAATCAAAATGGAGAGGAAAAAGAAGAAAGTCTTTGGACGAAGAAAGAACAAAACGATTGTGTAGCAAATAACCAAGAGGAATATCACTTGCTGAGCGTGCTGCCGCCTCAAGAAGTCAACCGCATCGGAAGCTACTCGTCAGCCAAAGAACTCTGGAAAAAATTCTTGGAACTCCACGAAGGCACATCCGAAGCCAAACTCGCAAGAAGAGACGTACTTCGGAACAAACTGACGAATATCCATCTGGAAAAAAGTGAGAAAGTAGTTGATCTACACACGAAGGTAAAAGAACTAATTACCAGACTCAAGAACCTCGATGAAATGGTAACCAGCCGGGACACAATACGCTACACACTCAACGCCTTTCCTAGAACTCCAGAATGGACCTCAATAATTGATGCCTACTACATCTCAAAGGACCTGGAGGTAAGTACCCTAGAAGAACTTTTTTCTACTCTTGAATTACATGAAACCATATGTGCAGGGACATCAAAAGACTCAAGCCAGATTATGGCGCTAAAAGCAACCAAGAAGGATGAACCCGAGTCACACTCAGAAGAAGACCAAGAAGCTTATATGGTAAGGAATTTCAAAAAATTCTTTAGATCTAATAAATTTAAAGAAATATAGAATAAGAAAAATCTAAGAAATAGAAGAAGGGTTTGTTGCTACCAGTGTCAAAAAGAGGATTGCCCAGAACTCAAGAAGGATAAAGTCAAGATACCCAAGAAGCACAAGAATCTAAAAGCTGCTTGGGGTGACAGTTCATCATCTAAGTCTGAAATACAAGAATATGTCGGACTAGCACTGATGGTGAGCTATGAAGGGCAAAGTACATCAGAAGCCAACATCGATGAAGGGGGAGTAACTTCAGATGAAAGCAGTGAAGCAGGGGGAGAGTCAGGCTTCAAGTCTAATATGGTAAGTGAGATATGCCTCTTGCCTCCTAATCAACTTTATTTTGAAATTAAGTCTATGGCAAAATCTATGTACAAATTAAAAAGTAAAAATAATGAATTAAAAAATGAAAACTTAGAAATAAAAAGAATTTTAGCAAAATCATGTCTGATAGAAGATTTTGATAAAATTAAACTTGAAAATGTTAAATTAAAAGAAGAAATAGAAAACTTAAAAAATTCTGTTTGTTCAAATATTTCTACTTTTAGAAATTATAGAGGATTAAACTAATACTATAGGTTTCATAAAAATTATATCAGAAAAATATCAAAAGCCTATATACCTAGAAAATATCTGATTAACCCTGTAGGAAGGAACCTCTATTGGATTCCAAAAACTTGTTTAATTTAAAAGTAAAATTAGACTTAGCACTTTCAGCGAGAAAATTAAACATTTAATTTCTTTATAAGGCTTTGTCTAGAAAGTGGTTGTTGCTCTAATAACTAAGAAGGCCTAGTGCTTCGCCACTGCCTGGAAGCCAAGTATTGAAATAAAAAGTTTAATTGACTAACTGAAAAAGCATTAAATTGAAATTACATAATGTTTTAAAGGGTTACTCAATTTGTTTTAGAAAATTTTTAAAAATATTCATGTTTGCAAAAACTTAGGAAAAAAATTTCTCAATTTTTTTTTTAAAACAATCTTTACCTTAGAATTTTTTTTACTTAGAAATTTTTATTTCACACTTATTAAAATTTCTTATAAAAATTTCACTTAGAAAAATTCAATATTTAAATTTTATTTTTAAACTTAGAAAAATTTCACTTATTAAATTCAATACTCCGTTGCACAAAAAAAAAAATTAACTTAGAAATTTTCTTCCTTAGAAATTTTTCTGTTGTAAATTTTTTTTTATTAAAGTTAACCTTAGACTTGTTAAGAAATCTCATTTTTTATGTGATTAAAGGGGGATAAGAGTGTTAAGTCTAGGAGGAGGTATAATAAAAAGTTTTTCATTGCAAAATCTTATTTGCACTTATTTATAAAATTATTTGTTTTTATATTATGTTTATTTACCCTAGCTTAACTTGGGTTGCTCACATCAAAAAGGGGTAGATTGTTGGAACCCCAAGGTGTTTTGATGTGATCAAACAAGTTAATTAGGTCATGTTTAGTTTAACCCTTATGTCTAAGTGTGCAGGAGCTTAGGAGTACAGGAAGTCGAGCGGAAGATGCGGCTAGCGAGAAGGACGGCACGGGGAGAGAGCCGACTGGCTCGGTGCATCCGAGGGGCGAGGTTCCACGAAAGGGTACACCAGCGGACGAGAAGAACGTACGCGACATTCGAGGGACAAGAAGCCAGGGAGGAAGACTGCTTAAAGAGAAGGTCGAAACTTGGGTTCAAGTGAGCCCTATTCCAGATGGCTGAGATCACCCAAGCTAGCGAAGCCGGAGTGGAAGACCTGAATCGAGACGGGCTGAACCAGAGCAGAGGAACCGGACCATAAAAAGTCAACACTGTTGACTTATGTGGTCCGAGCGCTCGAAGTCAATCCGGGCGCCCGGAGCCTTTTGGGGTCGGGCACCTGAAACCCTTCCGGGCACCCAGAACCCAAATTTTATCATCGATGAATTGGGCATTGTCCGACGCATTGAGGATAGAATTCTAGCCCCCTCGAGGTGCTCGGAACCCTTCCAAGCACCCTGAACAGTGTTATAAATATAGCATTGATTTCAATAGTTAGAATAACAACTTGTAATCAATTTCATTCAGTTCCACTTTTCTTTCTATGTTGTTAACGTTGTAAGAAGCTACTCCATCCGAAGGAGATCTTTAGATAGTGCGCTTTATTCTCTTTGGATTAGCAATCTCCTTATTGTATACCAAGTAACTTCTTTGTGTCTACTTTTAATTAGTCTCTTTATTTTTAATTACAAGTGTTCTTAATTTAGTTGAAAGTTGGAGAAAGGGTTGATTTATTTTTGTAGGGCAATTCACTCCTCCCCTCTTGTCGGCCTCCAAAGGGACCAACACTAAGGAAGATGAAGTTTTGATCGGTGAATAATAGATCATCCATTCTTCTTGATAGCCTGGTGCTAATCGCTTGATTTCGTTCAGATTCGATGAAGTATTTTGTTCAGCTTTCATTTACGGGGACTACAGATTTAGCAATGTTTTAGGTGGTTACTTGATTATTCGATTTAGGCTTTTTATTAGTTTGTGCGATTTGGGAAAATTCGAGTGTGTTTTGTGTTGTCGTGTTTTCCATCACAATCCAAGGGTGAGCTCTTTGAGTTGGTGTTCCTGATCAGAAATTGTGTATTAGGTGTTAGTGTTCATAGTTAAGATAATGTGAGTAGACATTACGTTTGCACTATCTTGGGCATGCACTGCTCGAAGATAGCTAATTTGTGTGAGCTGGTGCAGGACATTGAGTGAGACGGTTGACGTGATGGGGCATGATTTGGTTCAGACTATATATTAAAGGCAGGTACTTCTTACCTTGATTCTATAGTTCTTTAAACTTAGTGCATGAGCTATCTTTGGATAGAAATTACTTTTACCTTGACTCCACTCTTATTTTTCCTTTGCTTAATACTTCCAAGAGATCTTTGAGATATTCGTTTCCATATCTATACAGTCTCTCGTTGTTATCCATGATCGGTAGCAGATACCAGATATCATGGTTATATGCTTTGACTATTGTTTATTAATATACTGTATTGAGCATGTTGGCTTCATGTAGCATACTTAATTTTTGCTTATATTGGTATGATGGTTGTTGTTTATTTATGTACCGTATTGAGCATGTTGGCTTCATATAGCATACTTAATTTTTGCTTATATTTGTATGATGACTGTTGCATTTGGCGCATCATATCTTTGTATACATGTCAACGACAAATTCTCCCTTGTGGTCGAGAGAGTCGTTGACCAGGTCCGTATGCTCGGCCACTCAAGAGAGTGGTAGCTGGAGTAGATGCCGCTTGTCCTGTCATGCTTCTACTCGGTCACTCATAGGTAGTGATAGCTGGAGTTGCAAGCAACAGGAACCCCCGTCGCAGACATAGCTAGTTAGCTACTATGCAACTGTCCCCTCGGCCACTCGAGAGAGTGGTAGCTGGAGTGGTGTATAGTTTGTCACTGACCGGGCCTCTCAACCATACAGGGGTCATGGTGGAGAGAGGTGGGCGGGAGTGACCATCCGTGCATACACTATTATTATACTTGCTTTGGCTGCTGCTGTTTACATATGCTAATATGATTACTTATGTTGAGATATACTCTCATTGTAGGTGTTTAATATGCTTACTTATTAAAAATTTGTATATACCTTACATATTACCTCTATAGTTATGAACAATATTGTAGCAGATTAGTACTACTTCTGACCTTCTATTACAAGCCTAGGATATGGTTTCATGTATGAACACTTATTATGATTTTATTTTAGTATATGCTATTCCTCTTATGAGATTGTATATCTTTGGCTCTTGCTCTATTTATATAGTATGTTTTGTTCATGCACTATCTTTCCTTTATCCGCTGAGTCCCAACACTCACCACTCCACAAACTGGTTTTTCTTTCACTAGGTAGCAGGTAGATGAGTCATGGATGCTTGGAGAGATGCTGCCTGCCAGTCCTACGTCATATCTGAGAAATGATTTTGGTTTTGTTTCTCTTTACTTGCATTTCATATTCGTTGGATTTGGTGCTGTGAGAACTAACTATATTTTGATACTTATTTTGTGGACTTTTTATCTGCGAAGTTTTGTGGACTTTGCATTTGTGGGTTTTCTTTCCATTATTATGCTATGTTTTTAGTGCAGCCGTGTGGGCTGTTGGTGATATAAACTGCGTGGGTGTTATTATTTTATTCCAGCCGAGTAGGTTGTATTATATAAACTGCGTGATTACGTATATTCCAGTCGTGTTGGTTGATAAATATGTTATTATGTTGTTTATGTATATATATTGGTCTCAATTGTCACTGTTACAGGGGAGGTGCTGTTCGATTTTCGATTGGACACCCTTACTCTCGAGGCGTGACAATTTTTGGTATCAGAGCCAGGTTACGAGTCAAATGTGGGATTTTGTGTTATTGGGATTTCGATCTCGTTGTGATTTATGATTTTTTTAGAGTTAATCTGATACCAATTTTTGGTATCAGAGCAAGTATACGATGTCTGTTTTTATTTTTTTTCGTGTTCTAGATTTTTGAGTTAATCTGATACCAATTTTTGGTATCAGAGCAAGGTTTTACGAGGCCTATTTTTCGTATTTTTGGGATTTTCGTGATTTAGTTGCTCGTTGTGACTTTTCTGGTTTTGGGACCAAGTAATGACAGGATATCTCCAAGCTATAGGAGGTATGTTTGTATACTATCATCGTACATATTTATTAGTACTTGGCTAGTTGTTTTACCATGTGTACTTAGTTGTTTATACCATATGTGACGTGTTGGGTCAGTCATTGCTTAGGTCCATCAAACCTTAGTAGAGATCACTGATTACAGACTCGTAGAATTTCCCTACCATACCACCAGTGTAACGACCACCCTTCTTACTACTACTACTACTCTCTAAGAGTGACCGTTACTTATCTACTACTCTACTTAACCGGTTTATTAAAAATCACATGGAAAACCCTATCGAAAAATTTCGACAGAGTCTCCCCTGTACCAGTGACCATTTTCCATAATACAAGCATAATATACTCAGCCACAGGCGGCTAGAAATATATTTCAATCAACCACGCAGTTTAATAAGAAATGAAAACTAACCACAACCACGTAGTTTAATAATTCAAATCATGCAGATAATGAAAAACCGAAAACATAACCTCTTACTACATAATTCTCTTATCAACTTAATAAGAAATTAAACTAAACAAATTCTTAAACTAAATGAGTTCTTTAGCTAAGTCCCAAGGATCTCCATAGTCCACACATCACACACTCCTCTTGCATCTCCTTGTCGCCTTCCTTCACTGTATATTTTCTTTCCCTTTATCTGCAGTAGGAGGAAATGCAGTCTATAAGCATAAAGCTTAGTGAGCGCTATCTACTCACAAAAACTCGATATGCATGTATATAAATAAAAACATGCTAAAACTGAATGCTAACATATAAAACTACTCATGCTCATATATAGCAAAGGAATCATGCTAACTGAAATATTAAACATGTATAGCTAATCATGCTCATAAGAATGGAACTATAAAAGAAGCATACTAAACATGTAAAGCTACTAAACATGTAAAACTTCTAAACATGTAAAACCACTAAACATGTAAAGCTAAACATGTAAAACTACTGAACATGTAAAACTATTAAACATGTAAAGCTAAACATACTGAATAATCTAGTAGCAAGGAAACAATTGAAACTACTACTGCATGCTTCAAACAATAAGAAACTAACTTCCTAATTTTAAACATATTTGAAGCTTGTTTCATTTGTTTCAAAACTTATACTTTAATACTTCAAAATAATAATCAACTTCTCTTGGGCCCGGCATTGTACCACTTTGTGCGCATTCTTAGTAAGAATCGAGGTAGCTAATCCCGAAACTACTAAGATACTTCTAGGCCTTGTGCCTAGGGGCATCTTAGAGCCCATCCCTTGGACCTTGTGTCCGGTACATGCCCTTTAAAAGTAAAATACTTATTATCTTAATTACTTCTTCTTTAAATGCCTTGGCATTTTAATAAGCACCTTGTGTGCCAAAAATCCCTAAAGTCTTGACTTTGGGATCTACTTAAGGCCTTGGCCTTTTTCTTTCTTTTCTTTATCTTTCTTATACTTGTTAATACTTCTAACAGAATACTTCTTTAAAGAGAAACTGAAATGTTTAAGCAAATTCTATCTTTGAAATGCTTAAACTAAAAAAACTGCCTACTATGCTAATAAAATTCCGCATATTAAGCTTAATAAAAATCTGTCCTAAAATTGAAGTTCTGCATGCAATACTTATAAAAATCTGCTTATTAAAAGTCTGCATACTATACTCAACAAATCTGCTCATGCACATCTATTAGCAAAGGAAAAGAAATCTGCTCATGCTCGAATATTAGCAAAATGGTAAACTGATCATGCTTAATTATTAACAAATGGATAATTGCTCATGCTTTACTAACAGCAAGGGAAAAATCTAAACGGCATAGAAAACTTTTAAAACATGCTGTGATAAGAGCAAAGAAAGCTAATCTAATCTTACTAATCATGCTACAAAATAGAGCAAAAAAGAAAACTAATTTGATCTTGCTAAATGACACAAACGTAACAAAAATGCTAATGTTTGCATGCTGGAACTTACGGCTGTTCATGCTCTTGAAATGCCAAGAACTGAATCTGTTCATTAATAAGGAACATAAGGAGACATGCTTGAAGATGTAACTAATCAGGCTCTTCAATGGCAAGGAAATTCAAGCACAAAACATAACTCAAAGAACTAAAACAGCAAGCCAAATGAATGCCTAGAGTTGTCTTGAATCTAATCCGAAGGCTTTTAAGTAAAGATTTCTCTCACAGCAGTATCATAATTCTAAGTGCTACACTTAGGTTCAAAACTGAACAGCAAGGGTTGTTCTTGCCCACTAACAAACTAACAGATCCAAGGATCTCCTAGAACAAGCAAAGCCTCTTTAAACATACTACAACAGAACATAAAGGAGCAAATAGAACTCGAAACTACTAGCAGATTCTGTATAGCTTATTCCGAAAACAAAGAAGGATACTAAAGGCCTAAGAATCATCTTGTACAACATGTTCCGGAATATTAAAGAATCTGTTCATGCTCGGCAAGGAAAAGAAGAAGGCAAAAATCGCGGAACAACTCCTACTGCAGGTGAGTAGCAAATCACCTTGGTTTGCTTGGGCTTACAACCGAGAAAGAGATCTAGGGTTTGGATGAAGTTTCAAATCCGGCGATCCTTCTGCGCCCGCGTGCTCCCCTCGACGAGCCGACCTCAAGGAGGTGAAGAAAACCTCTCGGAAACCTTAGCCGGCACCGGAGACGATCCCTAGTTCCGTCACTTCTTTCGCCCGAGAGCACCGCCGCGCGCCATCGCGAGAAGAGGAGAGGAATCGGGAGTTTTTTTTTTAGGTCACGGGTAAAGAAAACATCAACTTATCCCTTAAGTTATTTCCGGTTCCAACTACAGCTTAACTATATTTTGTTCCGTATTTGTTTAACAAAACTCCCGCAGACTAGTTGGCTGGCTGGTTCAGTTACGGTCGGGTTCGACCGGGGGTCTTGGGTTCAAGTCTCACCTTCAACGATTTTTTGTCAAAACTTCTTTCTTTTTGTAAACATACTAAACGACTTCCAAAAATTACGTAAAAATATTCTAAAAATTCATAAAAATCTCTAGAATATTTTAAAAGTATTTCCAAATATTTTTATGGACTTTTAGAACTTGAAATAGAGAAAATTGGGTTGTTACAACCAGGGTTACTAGTTCTCCTATTGTAAGTTGGATAAGGGATAATATTTCCTAAATATCGTGTTACTTCGATTAGTAGAGGACCGATTGACCTTTGTTAACTTTGACCATTCAGCTCTCTTTTTCACATTTTTGTGAGTTTTGCCACAGCTAACCCTTTTGGAGTATGGAACTTTAATGCCAAATGGTAGATGGACTCCATGACCTTCATCTTGCTAACAATAGGATTGACATGTGATAGTGGGATAAGCTGATGCATGGTACCAACAATGATGCTTTGTTGGTCCCTCCTTGATTACTGCCACTGGTGTAGCGTCGATCCCAGTTGCGCCCGGTGTCCAGTTTCTTCTATCTCAAACATAGGTAGCTCTCTACAACATGTCTTTTCATCCTTTTCAAACACATCATCCTTGTTGATGTTGCCTAAACACAAAACAATCTAAGGTTACAACTCATTTCCGTAATCTCTCAAGACTTTCATGTCTCCAAATCTACCACCTTGTCGATGCTCCATACTCCAAAGTGCGATATGTAGGGGTGAGCATTCGGTTAATTCGGTTAATTTGATATTAATTTTGTATAAATTCTTTTTATTTTTATTTTAAACAAATTTAGTTAATTCGGTGTTAATTGAAATAACAAATTTGATTAATTCAGTTTTAGTAAAATTTTGATTTGATTCGGTTAGCCACACTAAATCGGTTTTCGGTTAATTCGGTTAATTTATGGACCGAATTAACCGAATGCTCACCCCTAGCGATATGAAGCTCGGAGGTAGTTGAGTTACCACAGTTGGCTAGACAACAATGTGGAAGTAGCGGAAGCAAGGTAAGCTCATAACCCACAGAGTCATCCCTTATGGTTGGAGATTTGTGCATTATATTTGTATAGAGTGGTATATGAGTATGTTGCTTAGTTGATACCCTTAAATGAGGATCCTTGGGTTGAGCAATAAATTTAGGGACCAAATTTTTATTAGTGAGGGAGAATATAAAATATGACAACAAATAATAATTAAATAATAAGGTTTAATAGGCAAATAGCGTTAACGGAATTTTTAAAAAATTTTTGGGAATTAATCGGGCTCGTACGACGTATTTAGAGGGGATTCATTTATGGGCTTGAGGAAAAGCCTGTTTGGCATACCCGGAGGTGGGAGTTGATTGAGAGATTTATCTAGGGTTTAATTTTAAAAATCCTAAGTTATAAAGTTTGATTCCCGATTTTCCTCTTCCCCACTCGATCGAAGCACACCTCCTCTTCCTCGTGATCGATCGCGCCGATTTCTTCTTCCACCTGAGCTCTAACCTCGCGACGCCACCCTCTCCATCCTTCCTTCTCTCTTGCAAGTTCCCGGACGTCGCCGACCTCTCCTCCTCATGTCAACACCAGAGACGAGCCCCAACCGCCAGTCTCCTCCCTTCCTCGCGCGCAAGCACCGCAGCAGCCAACGATCTTCTTCTTTCACTCACGCGGGCACCAAGTGATCTCCCTCTCATGAGATCTCACAGACCACAGCCGTCGATCCTCTTCTCTCCGAGCTGTACCCCAATTGATCCGGCAAGTCTACTTCATTATAGGTACGAGTAGGGCTTAAGGTGTTCTTGCTTGTCTATGATATGCTTGGATGCCTCGGATTTTTGTTGGAGTAAACGATTCTGGGTTTTCTTTGGACTTACTTGTGAGTTATGCATATGTGTGTATGATTTCCTATAGAGATCGATTTTGTTGGTCGATTTCCCCCTTTGGCTCAGATCTTGGTGGACAGATTTAGGGATTTGGGGGTTTTCTTGCAATTTCTGTTTGGGTGAGCACTGATTTTCTCTTAGGGTTCAATTCATGTTGCTTGATTTTCTTTGATTCGATCAAGAAATGTGGATTTAGTGGATTGACGCTTTTTAGTGTGTTCGGATCAGTTCTAAGGAAGATGAAGTTTTGATCGGTGAATAATAGATCATCCATTCTTCTTGATAGCCTTGTGCTAATCGCTCGATTTCTTTCAGAGTTGATGAAGTATTTTGTTCAGCTTTTTTTTGCAGGGGCTACAGATTTAGCAATGTTTTAGGTGGTTGCTTGATTATTCGATTCAGGTTTTGTATTAGTTTGTGTGATTTGGGAAAATTTGAGTGTGTTTTGCATTGTCGAGGTTTCCACCACAGTCCGAGGGTGAGCTCTTTGAGTTGGTGTTCCTGATCGAAAATTGTGTATTGGGTGTTGGTGTTCATAGTTAAGATAATGTGAGTAGACATTACGTTTGCACTATCTTGGGCACATACTGCACGAAGATAGCTAATTTGTGTGCGCTGGTGTAGGACGTTGATTGAGACGGTTGACGTGACGGGCCGTGATTTGGTTCAGATTACATATTAAAGGCGGGTACTTCTTACCTTGATTCTATAGTTCTTTGAACTTAGTGCATAAGCTATCTTTGGATAGAAATTAATTTTACCTTGACTCCACTCTTATTTTTTCTGCGCTTGATACTTCCATGAGATCTTTGAGATATTCGTTTCCATATCAATACAATCTCTCGTTGTTGCCCATGATAGGTAGCAGATACTAGATACCATGGTTGTATGCTTTAATTGTTGTTTATTTATGTACTGTATTGCGCATGTTGGCTTCATGTAGCATACCTAATTTTTACTTATATTAGTATGATGACTGTTGTTTAATTATGTATTGTATTGAGCATGCTGGCTTCATGCAGTATACCTAATTTCTACTTATATTTGTATGATGACTGTTGCATTTGGCGCATCATATCATTGCATGCATATCAACAATAAATTCTCCCTTGTGGTCGATAAAGTCGTTAACCAGGGTCACACGCTCGGCCACTCGAGAGAGTGGTAGCTGGAGCAGATGCTTGTCCTGTCGTGCTTCTACTTGGTCAATCATAAGTAGTGATAGTTGGAGTTGCAAGCAACAGGAACCCCCGTCGTAAACGTAGCTAGTTAGCTACTATGCAACAATCCCCTTGGTCACTCGAGAGAGTGGTAGCTGGAGCAGATGTCGCTTGTCCTATTGTGCTTCCACTCGGTCACTCATAGGTAGTGATAATTAGAGTTGCAAGAAATAGAAACCCCCATCGCAGACGTAGCTAGTTAGCTACTATGCAACTGTCCCCTCGGCCACTCGAGAGAGTGGTAGCTGAAGTGGTATACAGTCTGTCACTGACCTGGCTTCTCGACCATACAGGGGTCATGGTATAGAGAGGTGGGCGGGAGTGATCATCCGTGCATACGCTGTTATTATACTTGCTTTGGCTGCTGCTGTTTACATATGCTGATATGCTTACTTATGTTGAGATATGCTCTCATTGTAGGTGTTTAGAGATTGGTTTATTTATTGAAAATTTATATATACCTTACATATTACCTCTGTAGTTATGAACAATACTGTAGAAGATTAGTACTACTTCTGATCTTCTATTACTAGCCTAGGATATAGTTTCAGGTATGAACACTTATTGTGATTTTATTTTAGTATCTGCTATTCCTCTTATGAGACTGTATATCTTTGGCTCACTCTCTATTTATATAGTATGTTTTGTTCATGCACTATCTTTCCTTTACCCGATGAGTCCCAACACTCACCACCCCACAAACTGGTTTTTCTTTCGCCAAGTAGCATGTAGATGAGTCATGGATGCTTGGAGAAATGCTTCTTGCCAGTCCTGCGTCGTATCCGAGGATGATTTTGGTTTTGTTTCTCTTTACTTGCACTATATTTTGATACTTATTTTGTGGACTTTGTATCTGCGAAGTTTTGTGGACTTTGCATTTGTGGGTTTTCTTTCTGTTATTATGCTGTGTTTTCAGTGCAGTCATGTGAGATGTTAGTAATATAAACTGCGTGGGTGTTGTTGTTTTGTTCCAGCCGAGTAGGTTGTATTATATAAACTGCGTGGTTATATATGTTCCAGCCGTGTGGGTTGATGAATATGTTGCTATGTTGTTTGTGTATTTATATTGGTCCCAATTGTCACTGTTACAGGGGAGTTGTTGCCCGATTTTCGATTGGACACCCTTTCTCTCGGGACGTGACAATAGAGTATGTAGACTTAAGAAGTCTATATATAGGCTAAAGTAAGCATCAAGACAATGGAACATAAGATTTAGTGAAGTCATTTTGTCTTATGGTTTTGAAATGATCAATAAGAATCATTGTGTTTACCAAAGAAAGGAAAAAAAAATGAAAGTTTGTCATCTTATCATTATATGTTAATGATATGCTAATAGCTAGAAGTGACATAAAGTGTATGATAAAAGTCAAATTGTGGCTTTCAGCATAATTTGACATAATAGATATGGGAAAAGCTGAGTATATCTTAAGAGTGAAGATTATTAGAGATCGATCGAAAAGTCTTTTGGATTTGTCTCAAGAGGCTTATATTACTAAGATGTTACAACACTTTAGTATGTCCGATTGTAACATTGAACAGTCACCTGTAGTGAGAGGTATTGTTCTGAGCAAAAGTATGTATCCCAAGACTCTTGGAGAAATAGACGAAATGAAGAAAAAAGCATTTGTCAGTGTTATTGATAGTTTAATGTATACTATGTTGTGTACTTATCCTGATATAAGCTATGTTGTTGCCTTAGTTAGTTGTTTATAGTCAAATTCATGATCGAAACACTAGAAAAAGGTAAAGAGGATATTAAGATATCTCAAAGGGATAGCGGATTATTATCTCTGTTTCAAAGAATCAAATATGAGCCCGAGTAGCTACACAAATGCAGATTTGGTAGGGGACCTTGATGACAGAAAATACACATCTGACTATACCTTCTTGCTAAATAGTGGTGTCATCTCATGGAATAGTAAGAAACATGCCGATGTAGCATTATCGACAATAAAAGTTGAGTATGTGGCTTGTGCAGCGGTTGTGCAAGAGGTTGTCTGGTTAAGAAGGTTCGTGAAACATCTGAAAATTGCTGAAGATAATGGGAGTCCTGTTACAATATACTATGATCAGGCTACTATAACTTTTTCCAAAAACTTCACATGTCCTAGAAATGATTCTTTAGTCAATGACTTATTACGTGTAGGGATATATTCAAGGTGGCAAAAGATAACTACGCTCGCCCCCAACGCCCCTGTCAACCCATCCCAAGGTCAACACGGAGGATGTAAGAATATATTTAATAACTATCTTTTTCTTGTCAATAATATCCCTTAATAAGCGAGCTTAATCAAGGAGGCAATGAATACTATCTATTAGCTTTAAAAGCCTACAAATTATGTAGTTATGGAGCTGTATAAATAAGTCATAATTAATGTCATGCTTTATGCATGAGAATAGAAAAAGGCAAATAAAGAGTTGTCTTCTTGTCCAATTCTCTCCTCCACTTCAACTTAGAATATATTCACTACCATATGAACGATTGTATTGTTACAATTGAATTTAAACATGATTAAATTACATGTGTACTATAAGTCACTTAGAGCTTATACACAAAAGGAGAGAACCTACTGATTTAACATATTTATTAATTAGCATAATCATTATTAGTGTTGGGAGACAAATGGTTTAGGAGGTATGTGCACTTCTTCTGAGCTCCCTAGAAGCATATGAAGAACTCTAGTCATGGTAGGCCTTGCAGTTGGACTCCATTGAATGCACCATAAAGCCACCTTAGAGAGCTTCTGTAATATTTCTCCATCATTTTGTTCAATCTCCATTGCCAATACCAAGTCTTGTTTTTCAACTAGTCGATCGTACACCCATTCTGGATAATAAATCTCACTCTCTCTTCCTATTTCGGGATCATGATTTTTTCGACCTCCTATCATCTCCAACAACAACATACCAAAACTATAGACATCAGATTTATATGACACGGTCCCGAAATTCCTACAATACATCTCAGGAGCAATATATCCCATTGTGCCTCTTACTGCAGTCATTGTCACGATACTAATATCCCTTGAGCAAAGCTTTGCTAGTCCAAAGTCTGAAATCTTTGGATTTAAGTCATAATCCAATAGAATGTTGTGTGGCTTAATATCAAAATGCAAAATACGTTGTTCACATCCCTGATGTAAATATTCAATGCCTCGAGCAATGCCTATTGCAATGTTCAACAATTTCTCCATGCTCAATGATTTGTTGCTTCCTTTGTCTTGTCTTGAGAAAATATACTTCTCCAAGGACTCATTTGGCATGAACTCGTAGACGAGAGCACGAGTTGATTGTTCTGAGCAAAATCCCAACAAACGAGTAATGTTAATATGATGAATCCTTCCAATGGTTGCAACTTCATTTGTGAATTCTTGGCCCTGCCCTTTTGAACTTTTGAGCATCTTAACTGCTACTGGAATACCATTCGGTAGCTCCCCTTTGTACACACTTCCATATCCACCTTGCCCCAACTTATTCTTGAATCTTATTGTGATCTTTTTAATATCAGAAAAAGAGTATCGAGTTGGTTTTGCATCACCATATGTTGCGAGAAATTGTTCTACCTTGATACGAATTTCTTGATCCTTTTTAGACGCCTTGAATATGTACAATATAATAAGATATGTTAATACAACTACAAGACCGCTTATACATAATCCTGCATAGCAAAACGAATCATTCAAAAGACTTTTTTAGAATAGAAAGAATCAATAAAGAGATTGAACTAGTAATATTATAAAATTTATATTTTGTTCTAATGAATTGACTATGTAGAATTTATTTTCTCAAATAATTTTTTGCTCAAGAATACATATTAAAGTGGTACAAGGACTCACCAACTATGAGCCCAATGTTTGTTGTTCCTGTAAATAAAGAAAGCAAACAATTAGTAATGATTGAATTTTTTTTCATCCAAATATTATTACATCACGAACGCAGCAAAGAGTTCTCTGTTTTATCTAAAGATCGATGTGCTACTTTTTGAAGTAAAATATTTTTTTTCTTTAAATTGGTTTAAAATTGTAGTTGGGTAACTCCAAATCGATAGCATGGCAAAACCAGAATAGTAAAATACCTTTTGCAATGTTAATTTCCGTAACGATCAATTTGTTGAAAACGTAAAATGTAATTATTAAAAATGAAAAATGACAAGGTTACCTTAATATAAATTTGTCATGTTTTTGAACAAGAGAATATGAAAGAACGTGAGAACATTGGAACGAAGATTACCATGGCGCCTCGCTGCTATAATTAAGCAAGCAGTTTGGTTTCTGCTGAGGCTAAATCCACATTGCTTTCCTTCTATATGGCAGTCACTGCACGTCTCCCATTCCGGAATATTAAGATATACATCCATCTGTAGCGTTTGAATGAATCCCTGAACCAGATCTCCAAACCTTTGTTCGCCTGCATATCCGATCCGACCACCGATTCCAGTGGTCACGCATCTTGACGGGAGCCTGTCCATGGAAGCCGAAGCATCCGCTGCATAAACCAACTGCCCTTCACTTTCATCGCTAAGGCACGGGATAGGTCCCGAAATCCAATGCGGATCTGTTGTTATTTCACTCGAGCAGGCCACCAGCTTATAGTTGTAGTAGCCGTAGTAAGGGTAGTAGCCGTAATAGTGTTCCAGCTGGTAAATTGATCCGGTGAGATTGGTGGAGCTGAGCTTTTGCAGTGGACACCGAGCCCATTCATTGCCTTCTACCTTGATTCTAACCGAGTAAGTGTCGAATTTGATGATCTTGCAGGGCCCTAAATGAGGAAGCGTGATGATGGCGTCACCGGCAGCAGAGCATGAGACCTCCAAGCCCTGAACGCCGCAGTAGGCAGGAGTACTCGAGTTAAGGCGGAAGGGGTATCTGATATCTATTCCTCCGCAGGTGGACTTAGTTTGGCAATCCTCTATAAACTCCTCTCTCTCCTCCCCCTCCAGATCTGGTCCTCGTCCTGTAAATAAAAGAAAGCAAACAATGAGAAGTAATTAGTAATGATTTAAATTCTCAAAGTAGAGCATATAAAGTTGGGTAATTCCATATCGATAACATGGCAAAAACAATTAAAAATAGACCTTTTGCAAAGTTAAATTCATAATAATCATTAGATCTAATCCAAATTGTAATATTAAGAAAATATATATGGTCTTAATTATTTTCTAGAAAGCAAGGTTTCAACCAATCTGTTGAAAAAGTTACATATAGTTATTAAAAATAAAAAATGGCAAAGTTAGCTTAATATTTTATCATGTTATTGACAAAATGCAAAGGAACGTGAGAATGAAGGGCCTCGTACTCGTTAAGCAGTCAGTTTGGTTTCTGCTGCGGCTAAATCCACATTGCTTTCCTTCTTCATGGCAGTCTCTGCACATCTCCCATTCCGGAATATCAAGAGATACATCCATCTCTAGCGTTTGATTGAATCCCTGAACCAGATCTCCAAACGTTCCTCTGTCTGCATATCCGATCCAACCACCAATTCCAGTGCCGACGCATCCTGACGGGAGCTGGTCCATGGAAGCCCAAGCATCCGCTGCATAAACCCACTCCCTTGGACTCTCATTGCCAAGGCACGGAATGGGTCCGGTGATCCAATACGGATCTATTGCAATTTCACTCGAGCACTTCACCAGCGTATAGTTTTTGGAGGAGTAGTCGTTGTAGTAGTAGTAGGATTTCAGCTGGTAAATTGAGCCGGTGAGATTGGTGGAGCTGAGCTTCTGCAGTGGACACCGAGCCCATTCATCGCCTTCTACCTTGATTCTAACTGAATAAGTGTCGAATTTGATGATCTTGCAGGGCCCTAAATGAGGAACCGTGATGATGGCGTCACCGGCAGCGGAGCATGAGACCTCCAAGCCCTGAACGCCGCAGTAGGCAGGGGTCGAGTTGACCAGGCGAAAGGGATATCGGACATCTATTCCTCCGCAGGTGGAATTAGTTTGGCAATCCTTGATAAACTCCTCTCTCTCCTCCCCCTCGAGATCATGAGTCCAAATAGAAATGGCTTTGGAATTAGCATGGAGAAGTAGCAGTAGGAGAAGGCAGCGTGAATATGGGTAGATCAGTAGGCGATTCATGGCCGGTGAAATTAGATTAAGGGAAGGATAGGGGAGGTGAAAAGCTTCCAATTCCAGTTGGGAATTAAAGAGGAAGCATGACAAGTGCATGCAACTTGTGTGTGGAAGTCAAGGTCAACAATGACTTCTGCTGAGGCCAATTTAATTTTAATTTTCCACATGTATTGTCTCTATCATTGTGGAAATTTCTACTGCTTGAAAATTCCATGAAGCTTAGTTGGCAAGGACTTTGATTTTCAAGTAGTAAATTTCAACAATTGACTTGCAAATCTTCCCTACTTTCATTTGACTGTAGGTTGAAACTTCTTCTCAAATAATGTAAGAAAGGTATTGCATTGACAACATGTAGGAGGGGGGAGGTGGCTTCCAATTCGAGTTGGGGATTTAAGTGTGTAAGATGGCGACATGGGTCACCCATGAGGACTGACCCAAGCTTGATCCAAATCAATTCATGCATTTGATTTGAATGCTTGGAGGGAGTAGTTTTTTTTTTCTTCTCTCCGATAACCTCCCTAAAAACTACTTTCACGGAAAGAGGGAGATATAAAAGAAAAAAAAAAAAACAGACTTTACGAGAGTGAGTTCATCCCTTTTTCGATCGTGATCGGGATGAGACCAAGTCATCGCTGGAAGAAAGGTTAATAAATCAACAAGAAAAGATCCTAAATCGAATAGTATTTTTATTCGATTCTTCGAGGTCATTATCCTTCAACGTGGAAGCGTTACCAGTGCTTGGTGTGGAAGAATAAGTCAGCAATGACTTCTCCTGAGGATTAATTTTCCACTTGTATTGTCTTTATCATTGTGGAAATTTTTGCTTCTTGTAAATTCGAAGAAGCTCCAGAAAGAATGAATAGAGTTATGAATTTTATAAGCTAATAATAACTGAAACAATTAAATCAATAGAATAACATATCAGGAAAAAAATAATCTATAATTACCTTAACCAAATATAGCAAAACAGCATACAAAGCACATAAATAGTTAGAATGTAAGTAGTTGATAAATTAAATCAGAAATATATATACATGGAACAATTATAAAAATATGATCCTTAATTTTAAGTTTTCCTTTGCAGAAAGTCTCTAAAGATGAGAAAACTTTATAGAAAAGTATCTTAAAAGTTAAACACAAATATAATAAATATGACAACACAAAAACAAATGAAATGTTATTCTAGCTATTGCCAATCAAAAATAAAGCATGAGTTGCAATGTGTCGTTGTCGCAAAACAGAAAGCATGAGAGCCCAAGAGCACGAGCAGAGATGAAGAGATTGAGAGTGAATTGGATGTCTTCAAGCTTTGCCTCAAGACCCTTTACATAGATTCTGCTTGTTGCTGACATGGCATCCTCTGGTCGCCTGAAAGCTGCTGGCGTGGCTACAACGTTTATCGGTTAGATAACGTTAATTGAGCTCTCCAATCGACAAAAAGCCTCTGGTCGTCTGGACAAGGGTCAACTTTTATCTTGACTCAACTTGCTTAGATTGTTGGATGATCATGTGCGAAAGAGGGAAGTTGGAAAGCTAGGGATGTGGCGGCTTCACTGATTGATTATAGACCTCGCTCCGCTCTTCAAAACAAGTAACGTCCGTGCTGAGCCAGGGAAGAGGTCTCCGACGTTGGTCCTCCGACGCTCAAGTCAGTTACTGGAATATGGAGAAAAGTTGAGCAATTGTAGAACTATGCGCAAACAGTAGATAACACGTACCTCCATCGGTAATGGACCCCATTTATATAGAGTCCTGGTGGATGATATGCACGCTCGTCGAGGTGTGACATGTTCTCCAATATGTCCTATGAAAGGACCTATCAGAAAAATATGTTTGACACTATACCTTAACAAGATATGCATATCCCTAACGAAACAGTGGAAGCTTCCGCCGTACAATCCGCCTGTTGACCATGCCTAGTGTCAACAACACTACCTCCCAAAAGAATGTCGAGAGATACTATAGCGGTCCCGTTGCTTGGCTGAGCAGGGTAGTCACTCGATCGAGACTCCGCTCCGTCCACGGCCAGGTCCCGCTGCTTGGCTGAGCTAGGTAGCCAATTGGCCGGGAGTCTTCGCTCTATCACCCTCAGTCGCTCTTTCGTATGGTGAATGTGTAGTAATATGCCCTCCCCCGTTCAAATAAGCTATCCGATCTCCATCGGTGTCCTATTGCTTTGTATTGAGTGTCGGCTGTCTCACATATCATCCCGAGCCAAACTGGAGGTCTGCTCGGACATGGCTTCCGCCAGTCGGGCCTTGACTGTGTCGATCGACAATTGCAATTGTCCCTCATTCGGCCCCTTGACACTTGGTCATTGACCACCTTGACTTTGACCTCCATCTTAGCAGTTGACCCTGTCCAAGGTGTGCCTCCCCTTATCGCTGCATCACAAGTCTCTCTCTCAAGTCTAGTTGAAAGAAGCTGCCAGTCTGACTGACTAGACAAGTTGTGTCTTCGTTGACTTCAACATCTGATCGAACTATATATGCCCTGAGTTTTTGATAGGCAACTTGTCTATGTTGTTCGGCTTCATTTCGCTGGTCAATTTTTTAGCTACCGCTCGGGCCATATCTCTTATGGCAGACAGTACTTCGGCCCCTCGGTTTTGTGATAATCCATTCTCTGTGCCGATCGGAAAGATGGGCGACAACACTTGGTTTTTACGCCTTCCCTATACTCCCTCGAATGAGTGCAATTATAACTGATGTCACCAAGATTTCTCGAAGACCGTGCTAATCTCCGATCATTATGACCGAGCACGCGACCATACTTTTTAATTAAGCCTCATTTAATGTCGTCCAGTGACAAAACGCCACGTGTCTCACTTTCTACTACCACTCGTTTGACATGATAGGTTGATATCTGATGGCGACGTGACAGGCGCCTTTTCAAATTCAACGGTTGGATCTTCTCTTAGTTTTTTACAACCCTGGATCGGACGGCTCAAGTCGATCAGATGGCTCAGGTCGATCGGCCGCAACATTTATAAACCTCGCATGCATCGCCATCTTCTTCATTTTGCGTGCCTTCATCTTCGAGCTCCTCCACGACGATTCACCTTCTCTTCTTCTCCGACGATCTTCCCTGTAAGCTCCTTCTCTTTTTCTTGTTCGAATCTATTTGTTGTTCTTTGTCAAGTTTGTTTTGGATGGCCAGTTCCTCGTAATCCCCCGTTTCTATCCCTGGACTCTAGTATATTCCACCAAGTCTAGGTTTGACGAAGGTGACACTGAGAGCTTGAAATCTTCTTATGAAATTCCTTGCGGCTACCAAATTGCTCTTCCTTCTCCTTTTGACTGGCCACATGAACCACCACCAGATTGTTATGCTTTTTTAGAGATCAGTTCACCGTGAGTCTACAATTCCCTATCCACCCTTTCTTCTCCACAGTCTATAAATATTTTCATATTTTTCTTAATCAACTAGTGTTGAACTCCTTTCGATTGTTGTGTAGGGTAGTAGTTTTGTTCCGCCTGCGCGATATTCCTTTGACTCCTCTGCTCTTCCATTACTTTTATTATCCGAAATTGTGTGAGCCGAGGACCTTTCTGTTCCAAGCATGAGTGGGCTTAGTCTTCTTTGATAAAATGTTGTCCTCCAACAAATATTAGAGAGACTACAATTTCTTCGTTCACTTTCCTGACTGACCAGATTTTCGAACCAACTGGAAGCTAGAAGTGTCGAACCCTTCGGAGCTTAAGAAGTACAAAAGACGATCAGACTATCTCCAGGTAGCTTCAAGCTTGGCCAGTCAGAAGTACCACATCCATAAGTTGTTACT
Source organism: Zingiber officinale (assembly GCF_018446385.1). Lineage (NCBI taxonomy): Eukaryota > Viridiplantae > Streptophyta > Magnoliopsida > Zingiberales > Zingiberaceae > Zingiber > Zingiber officinale. The sequence goes on along the minus strand of NC_056002.1, from coordinate 93,246,744 downwards.
GGAGGGTGTCCACTATGTGTTCGGCTTGAGTTTGATCCGCACAAAGCTTCCGTCCGGCTTAGGTATGCTCTTTCTTCTCCCAATCTTTGAATCTAATTGATTTTTCCTCCTTTTGTGCAACTTGAATCATGTTGCGAGCGTATCTGGCCAACAAGTGCAAGCTCACGGATGCAAAGATCAATGCTGTGGACGTGGCGAGTTGGAGAGTCGCGGCCTATAACCGGTCTGCTCCTAGGAGTATCCGCTCGACGACGAGGAGGGAACAAAAGCACTAGGGAGCGAAGGGGGAGCCAGCCAGACAGCTGCTAGTGGAGCGACAGCTATAGCAGACCTTCCGCCGGAATGACCGTCGATGATTCCAATCACGAGATCTTCGAAGTCCACTACTTCCGGAGAACCCCTACGATAACGCAAGAGACATCGTGCGGAAGCGTCCTCCCGTTCTGCAACTTCTGCCTTGCAGACCCCAACACCAACCATCTCTCGACCCTCCTCTGAGAGGGGTGGGACCTCCATTCCTCCTCTCGAGTAGGGAGTCGCAGAGCTTCCGACTTCCATATCATCTGATCGGACACCCTCATTGTCTGTGCTGCCTCAGGGGACAATTTGGCATCGTCGATCACCTTGATGCTACCCTTTTTGCCAGCGGTCCAAGTATCTCGCATCCGACCAGTTCTAACATCCCAGTCCTTGGGCAGGGCTACTTCACATCTCTCTGGTCCGAGCAGCCAGAGGTAAATAACGGTGATTATCCATCTGCTGACCGATTAGTACCGCAACATGGACGACCCAACTTCCCACATCCCCGAGCACCAGATTAGGATTCAAGGGTTGCTCGCCTAAATATGGGTCGATTCTTGGGCCCATGCGGTGATCATCTCTCCCAGATAGCTCACCAACAGTCACATCCAGATATCTACTGGGGTATGTATGCTGCTTCTGCACTTACTTTTTATTTGTTCAGCGCTTACCATTTTCTTGTTGCTGCAGTTCTTGGTAGAGAGTCTGGTCATGTGCTACAGGCTCGCCTATTTGGACTACAAAGTCTAGCAGTTACATTCTATAAGCGGCCAATCAGCAACTTCAGAGGTGCACGCAGAGTGACTGACTGCCGAGGGTGCTCAACTGAAGGCCGATCTGCAAAAGAGCGCCGAGCTGCTGGAGGAAGAGAAGGGGAAGAGCGCCAAGCAAGTAACACAACTCGTAAGACTTAACAAGCAATCCACCTCCTTCGAAGCAAAGATCCACTTGGTCAACACCAGGAAGCTCCAAGATATCAAGGATTTGGAAATCAAGAACAAAATGTTTCTGGTGTTGGCTCAGAACCTCAAGGAGGCGGAGGCGGCTTTGAACGCTGAGCGGGAGGGACGATCGGCTAGAAAGGCGGTGGCGTGGGATCAACTAGCTGCTAAGGATGACAAGCTAGCGGCCCTCAGGGCTGAACTTGAGGCCTCCTGATCGACCCTTGAAGTTTATCAAGGTTCCGAGTCAAGCCAGTTTGAGGTGATGAAGTGGCACTATCTCCGCTCGGACCTCTTCAATGACCAGCTTACCAACTGGGTATTTCGCCTCTTCAATCTGACCATCAATGGGACGCTCGACCAGCTGAAGGACGGTGGCTATGTCTCCACCTCGTTGACCTACAAGGTCATCAGTCGAGACAAGTTGATCGAATCGCTGCCCGACGATGTGCTAGAGTACCTCATGTGAACCCACCTGCGAAGCTTGTTTCATTTTATATTGCCCCTTATGAACTTGTAGGAACTTTTCTAAGTGCTAATGGGCAATCGCCCGTTTGGTGAATTTTTACTTATTCGATCGTGTTTCATCACACATCGTCGTTCAGCGTTTCCTTGTTTTATTTTCCAACTTGTTTGTCCCTGCGTTGCCGCTCAGGCTCGAGTAGGACTATGAACCGCTTATCATTTTGTACAAAAAACTTCCAAGTGCGGCTCCATGGCCCACTGGTTGGTGTCGTACTACTCGCTTGGATAGCCACTCAATCAACTCAAGATTACCAAACTGCCACCTTTTAGTAAAAATTGTTGCTTCTTGGAACAGTGTGTTTCCTGGACGATCTTATCTTCGACATATACGTTTTATCGACTTTCTTCATTTGGCATTGCCTTAGCCTTAGAGCGGCTGATAAGCCATTTTTTGTTGTAGTCTCAAGTTTATAACCACCGCTCAGCTATTGAAGACACAGGCCTGAGTTTAAGATCACCGCTCGACCGTTGGTGAAGACTTGGGTTTAAGGTTGCCGTTCGACCGTTAGTAAAGATGAGGGGTTTAACGTCATCGCTCAACAATTGATGAAGACGAGGGTTAATGTCGCTGCTCGAACGTTAATGAAGATGAGGATTTAAGGTTGTCGCTCGACCATTGGTGAAGACAAGAGTTTAACGTAGCCGCTTAACTGTTGATGAAGACGAGGATTTAAGATCACCGCTCGACCGTTGATTTGCGTAGATGTGGGTTTAAGGTTGCCACTTGACCGTTGATTTGTGTAGACATGAGTTTAAGGTCATCACTCGATCGTTAGTGAAGACTGGGGTTTATATGCACCGCTCGACTTTTAATTTTGCTGCCCGGGCCAATGATCGGTCGCGTGAATGACTTCCGCATGAGCCTTAATGTACTTCTTGGAGGATGTACTTCACATCTTTTAATCTTACACACTTAAGCAGTGGTCTCAAGAAAGCCCGCTTATAAAGTTGGTCCTCGATCAACATAAATCATCCGGCCCTCTTTTTTAGTAGGTGAGCTGCTTCCTGATCGTTCGATGTGCTCCCCGATCGAAGGAATTCAATCAGCGGCGTCCTCCAGTTGCTCGGAAAGGCTATTCCCTCCATCCGATCGATATGTGCCACCAGTGAGACCTATTTGACTGACTGTCTTATCATGACCGACGATAATGAACAGGTAATTTAGCCAGTTCATCCGCTACTTGATTGTCTGATCAGGGCATCTTCTATATAATGACCTCTTGGAAATTTGTCCTCAGCTTCTCGAAGGCTTCTGCATATAGCTTGAGTCAAGAGCTGCTTATTTCGAACGTCCCTGATAGTTGCTAAGCGGCTAACTAAGAGTCCGAGTGAATGAGAACTTTTGTAGTTCCGACGTGTTAAGCTGCCTGCAGGCCGATTATCAAGGCTTCATATTCATCTTTGTTATTTGTCACCCGATAGTCAAGCTGAACGGACAGCTACATTCGATCCTCCTATGGTGAGATCAACAGAATGTCGATCTCACTACCTTGCCGAGTGGATGAGCCATCGATGTATATTTTCTAAGTTACATCTGGCTCATTGTTTTGGACCTCTATGATGAAATCAGTCAGGGCCTGAGCTTTGATCACCATCCAAGGTTGATATTGAATGTCGAACTCACTTCACTCGGTCATCCACTTGATCAACCATCCGGACACTTCAAGGTTAAGAAGGACCCTTCCCAGGGCGGTATTGGTTATCATGATGATCAGATGTGCAAGAAGTATGGACGAAATCTCTAAGCAACTAGAACCAAAGCATATGCTAATTTTTCAAGACAGGTGTAGCGAGATCTACATCTTTCAATATATGACTCAAGAAATACACAAGTTGTTGTTCATGGCCACTCTGCTTTACTAATGTCGATCCAACCACACACTCGGTAGATGATAGGTAGATTCAGAGTGGCTCGCCGGCGCTCAACTTGGCCAATACAAGCAAGGATTTGAGGTACTCCTTGAGTTCTTCCAGCACTTTGTCACACTCCGTGTCCCATTAAAATTTTGTAGCTCGGCGCATCACCTTGAAGAATGGATGGCTTCGGTCAGATGACTTGGAGATGAACGTTGGCAATGCGGTGATCCATCCGGTCAGCCGTTGGGCGTCCTTCAAGCTGCGAGGTAGGGGCATATCCTGTAGCGCTTTCACCTTGCTCAGATTCTCCACGATCCCCCATTCGGTGATAATGTATCCGAGGAAGCGGCCACTCTTTGCGTCGGACAGACATTTACTCGGGTTCAGCTTTATCCCATATGCCCTTAAGGTTTGGCATGTTTCTTCGATATCTGCACATAGATCAGCAGCTCGAAGAGATTTTATTAGTATGTCATCAACATATACCTCTATGTTATGTCGATCTGTTGGGTGCTACTCGGAATTCCGTTCTGTTCCCCCTGCAAAAAAATTTGTACAAGTACAGAACTTTTCGTAGCAACCCATGTGTTTTTTAGAAGTTAAACTTGGATTACAAATGAAACTTAACATTATTAATCCAAGTTCAACCCATGTGTTCAACAGAAGTTAAACCATATTATAGAAGTTGATTAATTATCTATTTCAAGGATTGGCTTCCAGGTTGTTGGCCAGACACTCGGCTTTCTTGGGTATGAGATTATCCACCACTTCCTAGACAAAGTCTTTCAAAGAAATTTAATATTTAAACTCCTTACAGTAAATCCTAGGTTTAACTACAGAGACCTCAATCGAAGCACAAGATCGCTAGCCTCTTGTGTTGGTACTTCAGGATCCATACAAAGGAAAAATAAATTAGTACACAGCAGAAACAATTAACTAGTTATACCTTTCTTTGTATCTTAAAGACCTCTTAATCTTCTGCTGTATTCCTCTTCTCCTCTTGGGCGTCATGTGGGCGACGATCTTCTAAGATAATACCACCCGAACCACTTCTCTGCCTCCAAGACTTTCAGCCAGCAAGGGATACTAGAATAGGGAGCCTCCTTCTCTTCTTCTTCTCCTCCAAGTAACCGGCTACAAGAATATGGAGCCTCTTGATGCCGCTGACCCTTGGTAAAGGAAACAAGGGGAGAATAGAAAGGGAAGAGGGTCGGCCAAAACAAGGATTAAAAGAAGAGACTTAAGTTGTGTTATACCATAAGGCACCATCTACCTCTCTTTTATAATCCTTGGTGAATGCAAAAAAGGAAAGATTTAAAATTAAAACATTCCTTTTAATTCCTATTATGTGTGGTCGGCCCTTATTTGGGCAACAATTAAGGAAAAATTTTAAATTCAAATCTCTCTTTTAAACTATTGTGAATGGCTACAAAAAAGGAAAGATTTTAAAATTAAAATATCTCTTTTAAATCCCTTTATGGATGGCTATAAAAGGAAAGTTTTAAAAATTAAAATCTCTCTTTAAATCCCTTGGAGGATGGCTATAAAAGCAAAGATTATAAATTAAAATTCCTCTTTTAAATCTCTTGGAGGATGGCTATAAAAGGAAAGATTTAAAAAAAATTAAAACTCTCTTTTAATTCCTTGTGGTCGACCCCTTGCTTAGGCACCAAGCAAGGCTTGGTCGGCCACCTCTTGGGCTCCAAGCAAAGCTTGGCCGCTTGGGCACCATGCAAGGATGTGGCCGGCCCATTACTTGGGTAAGAAGTGGACTTGGTTGGATACAAGATTTTATACATAGAGCCTACAACAGGGGCCTAGAGAAGGAATTGGCTTTGGCCTCCTGATGAGCTTGAGCTTCCTGTGTTCCACCCGAACACACAACTCAAGTTCATCAATAATAACTCATACCACTAAAGAGTTATTATTGAACTACCGCACCAATCCCATATAACATTATGGGCTCCTTCTTATCATGAGTGCGTTAATCTCCCTATGTTTAGATATCGTATGCTTATTAATTAAATGAGTTACTGACAACTCACTTAATTAACATCTAACTCCAAGAGTAGTACCACTCAACTTCATTGTCATATCGGACTAAGTCTACTTGCAGGGTTTACAAAACAATCCTTATGAGCTCCTCAAGGGGGCATCAGTTGGTTGGTCCTAGGAAGATCATATCGGTTCCACTGTACAAAAATTTGTACAAGTGTCGAACCTTTCCTAAACAACCTATTGTGTTCTTTAGAAGTTAAATTAGGAATCGCAGATGGAACTTAACATCATTGATTCCAAATTTAACTTATCTGTTCTTAATGGTTTAGATTTGAATCGCAAGCAGAACTTAATACTATTCATTCAAATCCACCTATGTTATTAATTCCATTAAATATTAATTTCCAAAATTGGATTCCAGGACTGCATGACGATGCACATGACCTTCTTGGATATAGGAGCAACCACCACCACCTAGACAAAGCCTTTTAAGGAAAGCTAATATTTAATTTCCTTAAATAACTCTAGGTTAACCAAAAACAACAATCGAATCACAAATTTGAAAAATAAAGAAAACACAAACTCAAAAAATAAATTCGAAAAACTAGATCTAATGTCTCTTATGTTTGGAATTCATACAAAGAAAAATAAACTAGCATGATGCGGAAAATAAATACTAGTAATACCTTTCTTTGTGAACTTTAATGACCTCTTGATCTTCTACCGTATTCCTCTTCTAACCTCGGACGTTGTGTGGGAAACAATCTTCCGAGATGAGAACCACCAAGCACCTTCTTCTTACTTCTAGGTTTCGGCCACCAAGAGTCCATCTTGATGGATAGGTTCGACCACCACCAATGCTCCAAGGGATGCTAGAGACTAAGCTTAATCCGGCCACCAAGAGAACTCCACCAATGAAGAAGTTTCAGCCACAATAAGGAGAGGAGAGAAAAAGAGGGGCCGGCCACACCCAAGGAGAAAAAGAGAGGAGAAAAATAGAATAGAGGTTATCTCCCATGAAGGCACCTCTACCCCCTCTTTTATATTCCTTGGTCTTGGCAAATAAGGAAATTTTAATAAAAACTTCCTTAATTCTTTTGCCATGAAAAAAAAAATTAATTGATTTAAAATCAATTTCCTTTTCTCAAACCATATGGCCGACCACTATTCTAATCCCAATCAAGGAAAATTTAATTCACACAAGAATTAAAATTTCCTAATTTGTTTTCGAAAATTTATAAAAAATTTCTCCAATAATTTTTCCCTTCATGGTGGTTTGTAAAAAGGAAATTTTATAAATTAAAATCTTTCTTTTAAACATGTGGATGATTTCCAAAAAGGAAAGTTATCTCTAAAAATTAAAAACTCCTTTTAATCTATAAATAAGGAAAGATATCAAATCTTTTCTTAATCTTTTGTAGAAACTAATAAAAGAGAATGTTTAATTTTTAAACTCTCTTTTAAATCATGAACATAGTTAAAAAAGGAAAGTTTTCTTAAAATTAAAATCTACCTTTCAATCTACAAATAAGGAAAGATTTCAAATCTTTTCTTAATCTTTTGTAGAAAGCTATAAAAGGAAAGATTTAAATTTCTCTCTTTTAAAATCATGGAATTCACATAAGAAAAATTTTAAAAATAAAATTATTTTAATAGGGCCAGCCACCTAAGCTTGGGTTCAAGCTAGGGTCGGCCACCTCATGAACCCATGAACCATGCCTTTGACCGGCCCTAGCTTGGACTCCTAGCTAGCTTGGCCGGTCCCTATAGGATGGGTAAGAAGGTGGGTATAGGTGGGTATAATACTCTATAATTAAAAGGCTACGATAGGGACCGAGAGGAGGAATTGGTTTTGGTCTCCCAATAAAATTAAGCATCCCGTGTTCGCCCTGAACACATAACTTAATTTCATCAATAATAATTCATTCCACTAAAAAACTATTATTGAACTACCGCACCAATCCCAAATTACATTTTGGGCTCATTCTTATTATGAGTGTGTTAGTCTCCCTGTGTTTAAGATATTGAATGTCCATTAATTCAAATGAGTTACTGATAACTCACTTAATTAATATCTAGTTCCAAGAGTAGTACCACTCAACTTTATCGTCATGTCGGACTAAGTCCACCTGCAGGGTTTAACATGACAATCCTTATGAGCTCCTCTTGGGAACATCATCATCCTAACTCTCTAGGACACAGTTTCTTTCTATAATCAACAACACACACTATAAGTAATATTATTTTCAACTTATCGGGCCTATTGATTTATCGAACTAAATCTCACCCATTGATAAATTAAAGAAATAAATATTAAATATATGTGCTTGTTATTATATTAGGATTAAGAGCACACACTTCCATAATAACAGAGGTCTTGTTCTTTTATAAAGTCAGTACAAAAAGAAATTATCTCAAATAGTCCTACTCAATACACTTGGAGTGTATCAGTGTAATTTATTAGTTAAGATAAACTAATACTTAATTACACTATGACTATTTCAACGGTTTGTTCCTTTCCATTTTAGTCACGAGCAACTGTTTATAATTTATAAAGAACTAACAACATGATCTTTTGTGTGTGACACCACACACCATGTTGTCTACTATATAAATTAATTGAACAAAATTACATTTAACAAATAAATATAGATATTTGACCATTGTGATTCTTTATTTCTAAATAAATGTTTATACAAAAGCTAGGCTTTTAGTATACACTCTAACAATCTCCCACTTATACTAAAAGACTATGCTGCCATAAATGCTACCATACATCTGATTCCCAAATCTTCAATATGCCCATCAAAAGCTCTTGCCTTAAGGACCTTAGTGAAAGGATCTATAGGTCATCACCTGATGCAATCTAGGTGACAACAACTTCTCGTTTATACGATTTCTCATATTGGGTGGTACTTACGCTCTATTGTGTTTACTTGCCTTATGGACTTATCGTTTCTTGAAGTTTACTACTGCACCACTATTATTACAATAAATTGTAATAATTTTTTGGGCAAACCAGAAAATATGTCTAAGTCCATCATGAAGTATCTGAGCCATACAGCTTCTATAACTTCCTCAGAGGCTGCCACTTACTCAGCTTCTATGGTGGAGTCTGAAAAAACACCTTTGCTTATCACTCTTCCATAGTTATGACTTCACCTCCTAAAGTAAAAACAAAACCCTGAGGTTGACTTACTATTGCCCCTATCCGATTGGAAGTCAAAATCCCTGCAACCCACAGGGACCAAATTATCTGCCTTGTAAGCTAGCATATAATCTTAAGTGCTTCTAAGATACTTCAATATATGCTTTACCACAGTCTAATGTCCTTGTCCAAGGTTACTTTGATATCTGCTAACTATGCCCTTGGCAAAACATATTTCTGATCTCGTGCATAGCATACATTAGGCTTCCGACAGCCGAAGCATAAGGAACTGCCTTCATTTCGTCTATCTCCTTTGATGTCTTCGGAGACATCTCTTTAGATAAAGCTACTCCATGCTGAAAAGGTAAGAAACCTTTCTTGGAGTTTTGCATGCTCAAAACGAGCAAGGATTGTTTCGATATATGAAGCTTAGGATATGTAAAATATTCTTTTCTTGTGATCCCTTTGATCCCAAGAATATATGCATTCTCCCAAGTCCTTCATATTGAATTGTTTGGATAACCATACCCTTACTTCTGTCAACACTTTGATTTTGTTTCCAACTACCAAAAATATTATCTACGCATAGTACAAGAAATACCACCACGTCTCCATCACACTTCTTGTATACACAAGACTCATTCGGTTATAAAATAAATCCATAGGTCTGGATTATTTTATTAAACTAGATGTTCCAAGACCTTGAAGCTTTACTTCAGTCCATAGATTGATTGAGCTTACACACAAGATGCTCTTTGCTCTTTGCAATGAACCCTTCTAGTTGCTATATATGGATGTTTTCTTCAAGACTTCCATTAAGGAAAGCTGTCTTGACATCCACTTGCTAAATAGATAAAAGAATCCGGATAGACTTAAGCATGGCTACCGGTGAAAAAGTTTCCTTTTTCAACAAACCTTGCTTTGATAGTTTCTACCTTCCCGTCTATCCCTCTTTTTCTATTATGGACCTCTTTACACCTAATAGCTTTTACATCATCTGGTGGTTCTACAAGCTTCCAGACTATATTAGAATACATATATTCTAATTCTGTATTCTTTACAAAGATGCTGCATCTTTTTCTTGGAGTGATTCGTCATATGTCCGGAGATCATGTTCATGTCCACCAGGGATCGTGTAAAATACCAAAAAATGGCGAATAATGATAAGGGAATTTTCTGAGATTTTTAGAAATTTTTCTGAAAATTTTCGGAGACTGTATGGATGAGTTTACGAGGATGAAAACTGGGCCCGGGAAAGTCTGTTTAGGCTACCCCATTTAAACGAGGAAAAGTTAAATTTTCCTTTTTCTTTTCTTTTCTTATTTTTATTTCCTTTTTATTTTCCCTTCTTCCACGTCGTGCCCGATCACTTCCCTAACTTCTCTTCTTTTCTCTTCTCCTCCCCTCACGGTTTCTTCAATTCATTTCTCCATACTATCGCCGCCGCCAACCCGACAATGCTGCCCGTGACACCTTGTCACCTCCTCTCCCTCTGCCCTAGCGACGATAACCGACCGCCTCCTCTGTGTCGAGTTCTTCTCCTCTCCTCTGCGTGGCACCGATGCCAACGCTGATTGTCGACATCGTGCCCTAGCTGACGCCTTCTCCCCTCTGTGCTACCATTGACACCCTACAGCCGAACCCTACGCCGATCGCGATCTCCTCTGCCAACCACCGGAGAACCCCGACGGTTGTCGCAACCGAGGCTGTGCCCTAGCCTCTCCACACATTGACGAGCCCGGAATTTGATTCGCCGGACATCCCTTCCCTCTGTGATGCCGCCAACTTCTCCGACCGCAGACTAGTGCCGAGCTTTATGCTTGATTGATTGTGCCAAGTCGTGCCCTAGCCGGATCTTGGAGGTATAAGCATCCGATTATTACTCTTTTATTGGTTTAGTTTTCCTTTCTAGATTATCCTCTTTAGTCTCATGTTGGATTGTTCTGTTTAAGGGTGCTTGGATTGAAAATTCACTGGCATGTGAAATGTGAAGGTTTTAGATTTGAATTGGAGATTTTGATTCAAGGTAAGCAATGCATAGTGTTTTGGTTGATCTCTTGTTAGTATTAGGTTGATATGGATTGGTAACAGATTCTATTTGAGATGTTAATCTGTGATAACATGACTAATGAGTAATTAGTTATCTTAGGTTGGAATTTCAGATGTGATTGAGGTACGGATTGTGGATGATTTACATTGAGGGCAGTAGCTTCATGGTTGCTCCGACTAGGATTTTCTGACAACCACTTCTCTGACTGCGAGGTGATAAAAGGATACTCACTAATGGGAAAGTTTAGTTTGATTCATGATGATTATTTGGTGGTTGGTTGGTTTAGATGGATGATGGTTGAATTGAGTTGATAAAATGAATTGTATTAGTTGAGATTGTTCTTGAGTTATAACAATTGGGACCACTTGGGATTGATTCAATTTGGGTTTCCTTAATCGGAAAGGAAATAGGTTTATTTAGTTGGTCCTGATATTCAGTTAGCTAAATGATAATTGTTAGAGTAGCTAAATTGAATGTGTATGCAGGACTCTAATTACGAGACGATTATTCTGATGTGAGGATTGTTTAGCACATACTACAGTTAAAGGCGGGTACTTTGACTTTATGTCATTTGATATGCATAGTAATATCTTTAACAAATAGCAATGATTGTATTTTCTTATCTGCTTCGGTTGATCACTACCTGATCTGTTACATGCTTGGTTGTTTATTTGCTATGCACATTATGTTAGTATTTACCTGCTTATAGAGGTAGTGACACAACCATATTATTTATCATGTTCAGGACCTAGGATTTTTGATACCTTATCTGGTCTGTGTACTTTGATTTGATTCATTTTCTAATGGTACACATTTTACATATATATAGATATTGCTATGCTGCTCAATATTTTGCCATGCTTAGTATCATGCACCATTCGCATGATTACATGTTGTGCGATAGTCTGCTCCATTATTGTTGAGCACATCGCCAGTTTCATCACTGTCAGTGCTCCATTGGTCCACTCATGGGTAGCGTGACGCAGTGTGGTAGCACGTCAATTTGGATCTGTTGATGGTCCGTTGGTCCGCTCATGGGTAGTGTGACGCAGCGTGGTAGCACGTCAGGGATCCCTCCCTGTCATGGTGTACCGGGAGATGAGAGCATTATGCTCCCCCATTTATGATTTGGAGTAGGAGGATAGGTGTACTCTAACATTATCCCGTCCACTCAGTCACTCATCAGGAGCAGTGACGTCAGAGTGCACGGTTGGCACAGCCCTACCCACTCGGTCTCACCATTGTGTGTGAGATGACTGACTGGCGTCAGGGGTGATCATGACATTTGCGTCATATACATGATGCATTTATTGTTTGTGTTTGCTGCATTTATATGGATGCATATGATTGACATGCATACAGGATTTATGACACTCTCGGTCTGACGACCCTGTTGTACTTATACCCTGGTCCTGGTTAGTACAGTTTTCTCTTTCTTATTTCAGTCGCATTTACCCTTCTTGTATCAGGAGACTGTACGCATGATTAGTGCTGATTGTTATTTTCTTTATTATGGATATCAGTTGTTACCCGCTGAGTTGTTGAACTCACCCCCGTGAACACTATTTTCAGGTACCCGGTTGTTTACGGAGTCGCTTGGAGCATCCTATCTGTCGGTCCCCACGTCACATCAGAAGACTTACAGTTTCTCTTTATGTTTTATTTGATTTATGTGTCAGTGTATTTAGCTTTTGTGCACCGGTTTTGTTTATGGAGTGTTGTAGTTGTTACGTGGTATTTTGTATTGTTTGTGGGTTGTGTAAGCCTAGTTGGCTAGCAGTCTTATATTTTAGTTTGTATGTATGTCCGTTGTATTTTCGCTGTGTTTTGGTTCCGGTACAGCCGAGTGGGCTGTTAGTTTTATATATAACTGCGTGGTGATGTTTTATTGTATCCACCGAGTAGGCTACATATAAACTGCGTGGTTGTGTGTATATTCTAGCCGCCTGTGGCTGATGTATATTATGCATGTAGAAATGATTCAGATTGTCAGCCGTACAGGGGAGGTGCTGTCAAAATTTCTTCGGACAGGGACTCCCCCGGGGCGTGACAATTTAGTGGTATCAGAACAGGTATACGATACTTGCTATGTGTTCTAGATTTTCGAGATTATCTTATACCAATTTATTGGTATTAGAGCTCGATTTACAAGTCTAATTTCTCGTGTTTCAGATTTCGTGTTTTAGTTTTCTCGATGTGACTTTTTTGGGTTTTGGGACCTGGCAGCAACATGACATCTCCAAGCTATAGGAGATATGTTGGTATACCGTTATCCTACCTTTCTGTTAGTGTATGCATTGTTGACTGTGATAGTTGTGATATATAATAGCACTTTGTATCTGGTATCTGTCTGATGTTGTAGCCATTTTACATGTGATGGGTTAGCCACTGATGATGATCGACCCTATTAGAGATCAAGGATTATAGTTTTTGGTGATTTTTCATATCATACACCAGTAGTTTTTAGCTTCTGTTACTACTAGTTGGTTAGCAAATTGAGGCACATACCAGCCTCTGCTATTATTAGCTGGGTAGTGGATAGTATCTATATCTTCATGTTGACCTAGCCAAGTAATATACCATTTTATCTTAGTTAATTTCATCAGTAAATATTGATTTACTCTTGTTAAATCGATCAGTAGAAGACTGATTTACGTTTGTCGACTTGGGTAGTCGTAGATTGATATACCTTTGTGATTGCGGAGGATTAACGTACATTTGTTAGATTTAGATAGTCGATCACTGATTCATTGTTTTGGTTGGTCCGATCAGCAGGGGATCGACTTACTTTATTTTATAAAAATGATGATCTTTAGGTGATTCGTGCTTAGTTGGATATCTTGAGTATATTGGGTACATGACTTGTACTGACGGGAAGAAGACTAAATTAGTGGTATACCATTATCGGTTTGGTCAGTCTATAGAGGATTGATGTATCCTATTCCATGTGGACTTTCATTTTTGACTGTATGTACCTAGTTGAATAACATAGAAGGTAGCATGGGGAATGCCAGGTTGATTGGATTAAATATGCTGATTCTGCATATCTATGTGGTGTGTATATATGATTATTATGTGTTGTAGGAGTGTTATGATGGACGGTGTAATTGCATGTAGTGGGTGTTAGTTAGAGCCCTAGAGCCAATCATTTGATGATTGTTGTATGGACTCATTGTATCATATTCTTATATATAAATAAAGACATTTGTTTTTGGTTATTATACTTACTTGTATTGGTGCCAAATAACTAAGTATAATAGCGTCCTTGAGTAGAAGGTTCTTACCTATATCAATCGATTGGTTGAATCGATGGTGAGATGATATAGGGAACACTACTCTTAATCATTCCTAGTCGAGTATTAACATTCAGGGACAATGTTAATGTGACGAGACTAGCATGTAGGTCAACTCGATGACTTGATCTCACAAGTCATGGATATGGAGATATCAAGTTGACACATGGGTATGCATTGGAGAATGTATACTGAATGACCCGCCATGAGAAAGTGTCATGGATCGTTATATGAGTGTCATATACTTTCTCATGTGGCTATTAGTATGACTACTAGTCCTTGGACTTGAAGTCACCATGGTTCCCTACATAAGGAGTTACGTACTTTGGCTTCGTCAAACGTCACCTGTAACTGGGTGGACTATAAAGGCCATTACTGGGTATGTAACAAATTATGCGGAGGGATGTGAGTGATGTAGATGGGATCTATCCCTCCTATATGACGGGAGTGACATCGATATTCTTGATAGAGTGAGACCACTAAGTGCATGGCCATGCCCAAATGAGTCAATATGAGATATTGAGCTCATTTGATTGAGTGAGTCTACTTGGAGTTCAAGATTTAGATTGATTAGAGGATGACACTGTCTATGCCTCACATTGATCAATCTAGATGTCAAGGATAGAAGGACACTTGTTATATATTGTGAAGAGTCACAATTAGTAGTCACAAGGTGATGTTGGATCTCAACATTCTTATAACTTGGGTAGTAATGATGTGTTGCAAGATACCGCTCATTACTTATGCTTCTAAATGGGTTTAGGAGCATTGCCAACGTTATAAGAACCTATAGGGTCACACACAAAGGGCAATTAGATGGAGATTAGTTCATTTGATGAACCTAAAGGATTAGGTTCATGTGATGAACCAAATTGGATTAAGAGTAATCCAAATTAGGCTAATTGAGTTGGACTCAATTTGGTTCATGTATTAAATGAGTCTAATTTGGACTTAGACTCATTGAATCAATTTAATTCAATGAATAGGGATTCATTAAATTAAAATTGACTTGAATCAATGGTTAGATTTGATCAACTATGGGAGAGAAGTGGTCAAGTTTGACTTGACTTGAGAAGAAGATGAAGAGTCAAGTTTGACTTGACCATTTGCCACCTCATTGGTGAGTTGGCAAGAAGTGGACCAATGATGTTGCTCCACATCATCATGGTTGCTTAAGTGAGATGCCACCTCATGGGAGTTACCAAGAGTTGTGACTCTTGGCGTCCCATGGAGGTTACATTCTCTCTTAAAGTGGCCGGCCACTTTAGATCAGGGAGTTAGTGCATTTTGTGTGCTTGGTGAGTAACTCCTTCTTCCTCAAGCTCTTCTCTTCTCTCCCTCTCCTCCATCATTACTGATCTTCTAAGGTTGCTAGCACATCCTTAGAGGTTCTCTGCATCGAGTTGTTCTTGTGGATACACATAGAGGAGTATCTACTTTGATACTCTCGAGATCCGGCGACGAACCTTGGACGAGCAGGATTGCAAAGGGCTTCGCATTAAGGGTAACCTTTTTCTTTTGTAGATCTAATGTAGATCTAGGAGTAGAAAACATGTATATGAAAGTTTTACATAATTTTATTTCTTCGCACGGATCCGTGGCATGGGGGTTTCGAGGTTTCGGCATCGCAAAAAGCGGTTTTTGCGGCTCGAAAAATCCAACAGTGGGTGTATACTTTTTCAGTTATGATTGTTGTGGGTTTCTAGTAGATTATACCTGAGTGGTCTGATTGGTTTATTGGAGATATTTTGTCGATTAAATCTATGTTGTGAAATGTGCACATGAGTTTGAGTGTTTTATTGGGGGTATCTTATCGATTTAATCTGAGTTGTGATATGTGCAAATGTGTTTGGTGTAATATTCGAGGTATCTTGTTCATTATATTTGTTCTGTGTGTACTCTCTTGTCGATTATGATTTGTTGGAAGTATTACATTGATTATACTCTTGGCATAGGTGTATATATGTCATGTGAGTGTTGTTTGAGGTGTATTGTCGATTATACCTATGTTGATATATGCACATGGCTTCGGTATGCATTATTGGAGGTATCACGATGATTTATACCTATGTTGTGAGTATGTTTGGTGTGTACTAATTGGAGGATTATGTCGATCATACATATGTTGTGTGTGCACGTGTGCCAGGTGTATGGTTGGTAGCATCATTATGATTCTACCTATGTTGATTGTTATTCCCTAGGCTACCCACAGTGATCTGTGGTAGAGATATCTCGTGCAGTCTCTAGCTAGATAGTTAGGTGCCTTGGGCACTTATGTATTATTTGTGGTGGAGCGTTGCTCCCACACATGTTATGGATTGTTTGTAGTGGAGCGTAGCTCCCACATATTATTGTTGGTTTGTGGTAGAGCGTTGCTCCCACATATTTTTGATTGTCTCTGGTGGAGCGATGCTCCCACATATTGCGGATTGCTTGTAGTGAAGCATTGCTCTCATATTTATTGCAGATACATATTTCGAATTATTTGTGGTAGAGCATTGCTCCCACATATGGAGGATTTCTTGTGGTAGAGCGTTGCTCCCACCTATGTGGTATTTCTTATGATGGAGCGTTGCTCTCACACTGAAGGATCTATTCTTTGGTGATTTATATCGTTGGTGATCAGATTCCTGACTTGTTGTTGGGGATCTTATGGTTAGGAATGTTTATGATACGGACACTATGTGTATTGGTTTTATTATTAGGGCTTGCGGAGCCTTAGATGTTTTCAAGGACTCGATGAATTTAGTATTCCTAGGATGTTTGGATCGGTTTCCATTGTCTTTGTTGACGATGTTGTGATTTATTATGGATCTGAGATGAGACTCGTACACCATCTTCACATAGTTCTAGAGATGTTTCGACGAAAACGTCTATATGTGAAGATCAGTAGTGCGTATTTTGGTTGTCTTCTGTGAGATATTTAAGAAACACGGTCACCAGTAGGAGTATACCGTGGTTCCACAGGAGATAGAGGTTGTTACCGTTGGGAGTAGACGAAGTCTATAGAGGAGGCTCGTAACTTCCTTTGTTTGGCTCGATATTTCCGGAGATACGTTGAGGGTTTCTCTCGGATTGCTATGCCACTTACACGCCTGATCAGAAAAGGCGTGAAGTTCACTTAGACAGAAGACTGCGAGACCAGCTTCCAGGAGCTGAAGCGGAGACTAGTGTCCGCTTCGATTTTGATTTACCTTCTGGAGAGGACAAATTCGTGCTCTATACCGACACATCTCTATAGGGTTTAGACGCTGTTTTGATGCAGCACAACAGGGTAGTCTCCCTTGCTTCTTGACAGTTAAAGGAGTATGAAAAGAACTACCCAGTACATGATTTGTAGCCGACCGCCATTATTTTTGCCTTGAAGACTTGGCGACATCACCTTTATGGTATTACAGTTGAGATTCTCACTGATCATAAGAGTCTCAAATATATTTTCACCCAGAAGAAACTTAATCTCTGACAGAGGAGATGGATGGAGTTCTTGAAGGATTATGATTGTACCATTAGATATCACCCGGGGAAAGCTAATGTGGTTGCCGATGCACTTAGCAGGAAGTCCAGAGGGACTTTGGCTTGCCACCGAGTTTCAATCATAGACTTGGTTCAGGGTTTCTCCGAGTTAGGCCTTCAAGAGTAGGGACAGACAGAGTAGGGTATTCTGGTTACCATGGTTGCTTAGACGTCGATCAGGATGAAGATTTCCGGAGGCCCAGGCCGGTGATCTGCATTTGTTGTTTATTGGTAGCCAGATAGCTTCTGGACAACAGACCGAGTTCACACGAGATGAGGAGGGTATTATATACTTCCGAGACAGATTATGCGTACCTCAGTCTCACCCGATTTTGTCGGAGTTACATCAGGAGGCTCATCGCTCTCGATTGGCGATCCACCCAGGCGGGACCCACATGTATCGAGATTTGAGGTGTTCCTACTAGTGAAACAGTATGAAGAAAGACATCGCGAAATTTGTAATGAGATGTCTGGTCTGTCAGCAGGTGAAGTATGAGCATCAGAGACCTGCCGGCTTACTTCAGCGGATTCTTATTCCTGAGTGGTAATGGGAACATATTACTATGGACTTTGTGGTGGGTTTACCGAGGACACGACGAGGCCATGACGCAATTTGGGTAATCGTTGATCGATTAACCAAATCTGCACACTTTTTAGCGATCCGAAGGACAGATTCCCTGGATCGATTAGTAGATCTATATTGCCGGGAGATCATCAGATTACATGGTGTCCCTTTAACTATCATTTCGGATAGAGACCCCCGGTTCACGTCTCGTTCTGGCAGAGTCTGCAGCAGGCCTTGGGCACGCAGCTCCATTTCAGTACAGCTTTCCATTCACAGACAGATGGACAGTCAGAGCAGACCATTCAGACTTTAGAGGACTTGCTGAGATCTTGTGTATTGGATTTTGGAGGCAGTTGGGAGGACCACTTGCCATTGGTAGAGTTCACCTACAACATCTTTCATTCGGCTATCCTGATGGCACTGTTTGAAGCATTGTATGGTATGCATTGTCAGACACCCACCCTCTGGGATGAGGTTGGGGAGGCCCAGCTGTTGGGACCTCATATAGCTCAACATGAGGCAGAGTTGGTCCATACTATCAGACGGAAGATGTCAGAGGTGTAGGACCGCCAGAAGGGTTATGCTGACCGGAGTCGAAGACCCTTAGAGTTCTCTACAAGCGACCATATATTTCTGCGAGTTTAACCCATGAAAGAGGTGAAGAAATTTGGCCTCAGGAGGTAAGCTAGCTCCGCGATACATTGGACCTTTCCCGATCTTGGAGAGGATTGGAGCGGTAGCTTACCGTCTGACATTACCACCGTCCTTGACAGGTGTTTACGATGTATCCCATGTGTCTATGCTTAGGAGATACATACCCGACCCGACACATGTGCTGACAGATATCTCAGTTCCCCTTCAGTCTGACACTACCTATGAGGTGGTTCTGGTACAAATTCTGGACCGGAAGGAGAGTCAGTTGCGGAACAAGACTATCCGACTGGTTAAAGTCGGATGACAGCATCATATAGACGAGGAGGCTACTTGGGAGCTTGAGAATATGATCTGAGCTCGATATCCCCATCTTTTCATTTGAGGTATGTAGGTTATTACCGTTTAGCATTTATAATCTTTACCTGTTATTATTACTTGCTAATGGTAGATGATGAAATTTGGAGATCAAATTTTTATTAGTGGGGGAGAATGTAAAATACCCAAAAATGGCGAATAATGATAAGGGAATTTTTTGAAATTTTTAAAAATTTTTTTGAAATTTTTGGGAGACTGTATGGACGAGTTTACGGGGATGAAAACTGGGTCCAGGAAAGCATGTTTAGGCTACCCCATCTAAACGAGGAAAAGTTAAATTTTCCTTTTTCTTTTCTTTTCTTATTTCTATTTCCTTTTTATTTTCCCTTCTTCCACGCCGTGCCCGATCACTTCCCTAACTTATCTTCTTTTCTCTTCTCCTCCCCTCACGGTTTCTTCTCTTCATTTCTCCATACCGTCGCCGCCGCCAACCCGACAGCGCCGCCCGTGACACCTTGTCACCTCCTCTCCCTCTGCCCTAGCGACGACAGCCGGCCGCCTCCTCTGTGTCGAGTTCTTCTCCTCTCCTTTGCGTGGTGCCGACGCCAACACTGATCGTCGACGTCGTGAGCTAGCCGACGCTGTCTCCCCTCTGTGCTACCATTGACACCCTACAGCCGAACCCTACGCCAATCACGATCTCCTCTGCCAACCACCAGGGAACCCCGACAGTCGTCGCAACCGAGGTTGTGCCCTAGCCTCTCCGCACATCGCCGAGCCCTGAATTTGATTCGCCAGACATCCCTTCCCTCTATGCTACACCACCTTCTCCGACCACAGACCAGTGCCGAGCTTTATGCTTGATTGATTGTGCCAAGTCGTACCCTAGCCGGATCTTGGAGGTATAAGCATCCGATTATTACTCTTTTATTGGTTTAGTTTTCCTTTCTAAATTATCCTCTTTAGTCTCATGTTGGATTGTTCTGTTTAAGGGTGTTTGGATTGAAAATTCACTGGCATGTGAAATGTGAAGGTTTTAGATTTGAATTGGAGATTTTGATTCAAGGTAAGCTATGTATAGTGTTTTGGTTGATCTCTTGTTAGTATTGTTGGTTGCTACTCGGAAAACCTAGAGGTTCTACTGTACAAAATTTTGTACAAAGGTCTGAACCTTTTCCTAGCTACCATGTGTTCTTTTAAATTAAATTTTGGATCGCCTGCGGAACTTAACACGTTTGATCCAAAACTTAATCTATTCGTTCTTTTAGGTTTTGACTTGGGTCTCCTGCGGAACTTAACACGTTCGACCCAAATCACCTTAAGTTATTAATTCCATTAAATATTAATTTCCATAATTGGTTCCCAGTACTGACGTGGCGAGGCACATGGCCTTCTTGGATATGGGAGCAACCACCACCGACTAGACAAAACCTTTTATGGAAAGCTAATATTTAATTTCCTAAAATAACTTTAGGTTAACCGAAAAGAATAATCAAATCACAAGGGAAAAAAAAACAAAACAAAAGAACACAACATCGAAAAACATATTCGAAATACTAGAATCACATGCCTCTTGTATTTGGTATTATTTCCAAAAATAACTAGTATGATGCGGAAAGAAAAATTACTAGTTATACCTTTTAGAAAGACCTCTTGATCTTCTACCGTATTCCTCTTCTAACCTCGGACGTTGTGTGGGCAACGATCTTCCGAGATGAGAAACCACCAAAGCACCTTCTCCTTTCTTCAAATTTCGGCCAAGCACAAAGCTTCCAAAAAATGAAAATCTTTTCCACCAACCAAGCTCCTAGGGATATAAGCTTTTCTCTCCTTCTTCCTCAAGCTAGATCCGGCCACCAATTAAAACTCCATGAGGATGAAGAGGTTCGGCCACAAAGAGAAGAAGAAGAGAAGAAGGAAGGGCCGGCCACACCACCAAGGAAAAGAGGGAGAAAATAGAATAGAGTCATTAGCCTTGAAGCCTCCTCTACCCCCTCTTTTATAATCCTTGGTCTTGGCAAATAAGGAAATTTAATTAAAAACTTCCTTAATTCTTTTGCCATGAAAAAGAAAACTTAATTTAATTAAAAATAATTTCCTTTTTACAAATACAATGGCCGGCCACACCATTCCACAAATCAAGGAAAGTTTTAATTAAAACAAAAATTAAAACTTCCTAATTTGTTTCTAGAAATTTATAAAAATTTCTCCAATAATTTTATCCCTTCATGATTGGTTAATAAAAAGGAAATTTTATAAATTAAAATTTTCTTTTAAACATGTGGATAAAAAGAAAGTTATCTCTAAAAATTAAAATCTCTTTTAATCTACAAATAAGGAAAGATATCAAATCTTTTCTTAATCTTTTGTAGAAACTTATAAAAGAGAATATTTAATTTTAAACTCTCTTTTAAATCATGAACATGATTAAAAAGGAAAGTTTTCTTAAAATTTAAAATCCACCTTTAATCAACAAATAAGGAAAGATTTCAAATTTTAAACTCTCTTTTAAACATGTAGATGATTTACAAATAAGGAAAGTTTTTACCAAAAATTAAAACCATCCTTTTAAACTACAAATAAGGAAAGAGATTAATCTCTTCTCTTAATCTTTTGTAGAAAGTTATAAAAGGAAATTTTTAATTTTTAAACTTTCTTTTAAAAACATGATATCCACATAAGAAATAATTTTAATAAAAATCCTTTTTAATATTCTAGTGGCCGGCCACCTAAGCTTGGGACCCAAGCTTTGGCCGGCCACCTTCATGGCTCATCCACTTGGTCTTGGCCGGCCCTAGCTTGGGTTCCAAGCTAGCTTGGCCGGCCCCATTGGATGGGTAAGAAGGTGGGTATGCGGTGGGTATAAATCTCTATATACTAGAGGCTACGATAGGGACCGAGAGGAGGAATTGGTTTTGGTCTCCTGATAAAATAAGCATCCCGTGTTCGCCTGAACACACAACTTAATTTTATCAATAATAATTCATTCCACTAGAAAACTATTATTGAACTACCGCACCAATCCCAAATTACATTTGGGCTCCTTCTTATTATGAGTGTGTTAGTCTCCGTGTTTAAGATATCAATGTCCACTAATTAAGTAAGTTACTGACAACTCACTTAATTAATATCTTAGTCCAAGAGTAGTACCACTCAACCTTATCATCATGTCGGACTAGGTCCACCTGCAGGGTTTAACATGACAATCCTTATGAGCTCCTCTTGAGGACATTATCAACCTAGTATCTCTAGGACACAGTTTCCTTCTATAATCAACAACACACACTATAAGTGATACCATTTCCCAACTTATCGGCTTATTGATTCATCGAACTAAATCTCACCCATTGATAAATTAAAGAAATAAATATCAAATATATGTGCTTGTTATTATATTAGGATTAAGAGCACACTTCCATAATAACCGAGGTCTTTGTTTCTTTATAAAATCGGTATAAAAGAAACGACCTCAAATGGTCCTACTCAATACACTCTAAGTGTACTAGTGTAATTATACATCATCAAGATAAACTGATACCTAATTACACTACGACCTTCTAATGGTTTGTTCCTTTCCATTTTGGTCGTGAGCTACTGCTTATAATTTATAAGGTACTGATAACATGATCCTCTGTGTGTGACACCACACACCATGTTATCTACAATATAAATTAATTGAACAACTACATTTATCACAAATGTAGACATTTGACCAATGTGATTCTTATTTCTAGATAAATGTTTATACCTAAAGCTAGGCTTTTAGTATACACTCTAACAATCTCCCACTTATACTAAAAGACTAAGCTGCCATATCTGCTGCCATACATCTGATTCCCATCCCTTCAACATGCCCATCAAAAGCTCTCGCCTTAAGGACCTTAGTGAAAGGATCTATAGGTCATCACCTGATGCAATCTAGGCGGCAACAACTTCTCCTCATTTATACGATTCCTCGTATTGGGTGGTACTTGCGCTCTATTGTGTTTACTTGCCTTATAGACTTATGGTTTCTTCGAGTTTGCTACTACTGCACCAACATTATTACAATAAATTGTAATAATTTTGGACAAACCAAATCATATCTAAGTCTATCTTGAGGTTATTGAGTCATTCAGCTTTTATGGCTACCTCAGAGGCTTGCCATATACTAAGCTTCTATGGTGGAGTTCAGAAAAACACCTATGCTTATCACTCTTCCATAGTTATGACTTTACCTCCTAAAGTAAACACAAAACCCTGAGGTTGACTTATTATTGTCCCTATCCGATTGGAAGTCAAAATCCATGCAACCCACAAGGACTAAATTAACTGCCTTGTAAGCTAGCATATAATCTCTAGTGCCTCTAAGGTACTACAATATATGCTTTACTGCAGTCCACTGTCCTTGTCCAGGCTTACTTTGATATCTGCTAACTATGCCCTCGGCAGAGCTTCCAACAGCCGTAGCATAAAGAACTGCCTTTATTTCCTTTATCTCCTTTGATGTCTACAGAGACATATCTTTAGATAAAGTTACTCCATCCTGAAAAGGTAAGAAACCTTTCTTGGAGTTTTGTATGCTTTAAAACGAGCAAGGATTTTTCCGATGTATGAAGCTTGGGATAAGTAAAATATTCTTTTCTTGCGATCCCTTATTACTTTGATCTCAAGAATATATACATTCTCCCAAGTCCTTTATATTGAATTGTTTGGACAACCATACCCTTACTTCTGACAACATTTTGATATTGTTTCCAACTACCAAAAATGTTATCTAAGTATAGTACAAGAAATATCACCACGTTTCCATCACATCTTTTGTATACACAAGACTTATCCGGTTACTAAATCCATAGATCTGGATTACTTTGATAAACCGGATGTTCCAAGACCTTGAAGCTTTGCCTCAGTCCATAGACTGATTGAGCTTGCACACAAGATGCTCTTAGCCCTTTGCAATGAACCCTTCTGGTTGCTTTATATAGATGTTTTCTTCAAGACTTCCATTAAGGAATGCTGTCTTGACATCCACTTGCCAAATAGATAAAAGAATCCAAATAGACTTAAGCATGACTACTAGTGAAAAAGTTTCCTTTTTCATCAAGCCTTGCTTTGAAAGTTACTACCTTCCTGTCTATCCCTCTTTTCCTATTATAGACCTTTTTACACCCAACGGCTTTTACACCATTTGGTGATTCTACAAGCTTCCAGATTTTATTAGAATACATATATTCTAATTATTTTATTCATTACTCTTTGCCAAGATGCTGCATCTTTATCTTGGAGTGCTTCATCATATGACCGGAGATCAGGTTCATGTCCTCCAGGGATCGAGTCCAAAAAACTCTCCCAAAACATGAACCTATTTAGGTTGCATAACAACCCTCCCACTACAACAAGACACTTTCTGTAATTGTGTATCAATTTGTGATACGTGTTGCAGTTTTCTTGTGGTATCTCATCTTGTACAGTTGGTACTAGGTTAGACATGTCCTTTATTATTTCCTTAAGAACAAATTTACTTATGAGCACGTGGTTCATTATATAGTCCTTTTTCTAAAAATCAGTCATTGATGCTAACAATGACCTTCTGATTTTTAAGACTATAAACCTACTTTTGTTTATCTAGGATAACTTACAAACAAGTGAACTCCTATCCAACTTATCATTGTCTCTCTTTAACATATGTGCTGGATTACCCGAATCCGAATATGCTTCAAAATAGGTTTTCACCTATTCAGCAATTCTATATGAGTAGAGAGTTCTAACTTGGAAGGTACTATGTTCACTTTCGTTATCAGAGTTTATCCTTAAAACAAATTTGGTAATTTTCTGAATAACTCATCATCTATCTAATTATTTCATAAGAGTCCTTTACCTTCTTTCTACTACACCATTCTGTTGGGGTGTACCAGATGCAGTTAGTTGGGATTGAAATCCAACTTCTGATAAGTGACTCCTAAAATCTCTCAAGAGGTACTTGCCACTATGATCTTACCATAGTGACATTTACTTTAACATTTCTCCGCATCAGCCTTGTACTCTTTGAACTAATCAAAGTACTTAGTCTTGCGGTACATTAAGTAAATTTATTTGTATCTTGAATAGTTGTCTATAAAATAGATGAAATATTCAATACTACCTCTTGTCTGGATAGTCATAGGATCACATAAATCAGAATGAACCGATTTCAACATATCTTTGACTCCATACCCCTTGGACTTAAAAGCTTCTTGGTTATTTTCCTTCCAAGTAAGACTCGCAGGTTGGAAAGATTTCCACTACTAATGAACCCAAAAGTTCATCAGCTACCAATGAATCCTACTTAAGTTAATATAACCTAGCCTTAGATGTCAAAGATATAATTGGTTCATTTTGAAGGTTGCTTTCTCTTAAGTTAGAAGATGTGTTATTAATTTCCATTTGTTGCATCATGGGAGTTATTGGATTATAAATTGTCAACCAACATACCGAATAGATAACTTGCATATTTTCTTGATAACAACTTTGTTATCAAAATAGACACAATATCTATTCTATAATAGTTTAGAAACTGAAATCAGGTTCTTTCTAAACTTAGTATGTAAAGACAATTCCTAATAATCCAAATTTTATTTCTATTAGAGAATAAACCTCTCCCACTGTAACAGCTGCTACTTTTGCAGTAGTGCCCATGTGGACGGTGTTTTTTTATTTTCATTTAGTTGTCGGGTTTCCTGGAACCCTGCAATGAATTGCAGACATGATCGATGGCATATCTACACACCAGGTACCGGTAGATAACTCCACTAAACATGTATCAACTAATGAATAAAATACACCTATATTGTTCTTAGTTCTAAGAGGACAGTCTACCTTAATGTCCAAATTCTATTTCCAATCAATTATAATTGGGACCACTAAGTCTATCCTAAAGTATATCAGCTAGGGATTGACCATCTTCCTAAGAATCACAAAAATATTTGGTTAAGACCAACTCCTTAAAAATCCCCATGAATTTTGTATGCCACGTTAGTGTGGACGTATACAAATTCAAAGAGGAAATTTTATCATTTAATTTTATTATCTCGTCAACCTTACTTTATGACGAATAAAATTAATAGTTGGTCTATCTTTAATCAAATATTTGGTCAAGACTCTAAATTTAAAATAATATTGATTCCTCTAACAATACTATTTAAATTTACCAACACCTCAAAACACCGTGAATTTTGCATGCCACGTTAGTGTGGCGGCATACAAAATCAACATTTGTAAGAGGAGGGTTTTACCCATTAACTATCTTGTCAACGTAACTTTATGACAAATAAAATTATCTCAAACACCGTTAATTTTGTATGCCACGTTAGTGTGGATGTATACAAAATCAATCATTTGTAAGAGGGTTTTAACCTTTAATTTTATTATCTTGTCAACCTAGTTTTATGACAAATTAATAGTTGGTTTCATTTGGTCACACAAATAATAGCAATGACTCCGATGGGAGGATACTATTAGATGTGTCTAAGTGTATACCATTACTTGACACTAAGTCCATTAATAAGATTATGCCCTTCCGTTGGGGAAGATCACACGCCTAATTAACTTCCTATAGTCATCCAAAATGGAAGTCTGTTCTAGTGATCCGCAAACAAGCTCATCCGTTATGGAGGAAGGCACTCGAGCCAACGCAAGCTTGTTTGCATCACTTACAAACCAAGAATGGAGACCATGGGATTTACTTAAAATCCTCTCCCACTTAGTTATTTATTAATGAGGAATTTTAACTATGCTAGCCTACTAAACTTGTAAACTAACATGCACACACAACACAATATAAAAGCAATAAATAGAAAATCTAATTTTCAACTATTATGGCTTTTATCTCTAGTTGTCCTCCGTGTGTTGTCATCCCAAGCTGCTGCCATATTTGGCCACCGCCATCGGGTCTAGCTGTCGCATCCATCTTGCTCCTTGTTCCGCTGCGCTTCTGGTCCTTAGAAGGTTCCACGCTTTGCAAGATTCGATCCGCGACATAAATAGAATTTTACAATTTTGATCCTATATTCCATAAAAGAAATGTACATGTATCTAGATCAAAAATAAAATCCTAATAAAACTAAATACAGCTCCTGCTGTATTTTATAATACAATCATGCACACACATATAAATGCCCTTGACATGTCCAAGGGTCCAATCACACACATAAAACTATAAGCCATAATAGTTGGATCCTGCATCCACAAAGTTAGCACATCCTACTATTATCCTGCCTAAATTATGTATGACATGTGCATAATTAAACTAATACCAAATACACAGAGGCAAAACCTAGCTCGATACCAATTGTTGGTTGCTACTCAGAAAACCCTAGAGGTTCCACTGTATAAAATTTTGTACAAAGGTCTGAACCTTTCCTAGCTACCATGTGTTCTTTTAAATTAAATTTTGATCGCCTGCGGAACTTAACACGTTTGATCCAAAACTTAATCTATTCGTTCTTTTAGGTTTTGACTTGGGTCTCCTGCGGAACTTAACACGTTCGACCCAAATCACCTTAAGTTATTAATTCCATTAAATATTAATTTCCATAATTGGTTCCCAGTACTGACGTGGCGAGGCACATGGCCTTCTTGGATATGGGAGCAACCACCACCGACTAGACAAAACCTTTTATGGAAAGCTAATATTTAATTTCCTAAAATAACTTTAGGTTAGCCGAAAAGAATAATCAAATCACAAGGAAAAACAAACGAACACAACATCGAAAAACATATTCGAAATACTAGAATCGCATGCCTCTTGTATTTGGTATTATTTCCAAAAATAACTAGTATGATGCGGAAAGAAAAATTACTAGTTATACCTTCTAAAAAGACCTCTTGATCTTCTACCGTATTCCTCTTCTAACCTCGGACGTTGTGTGGGCAACGATCTTCCAAGATGAGAAACCACCAAAGCACCTTCTCCTTTCTTCAAATTTCGGCCAAGCACAAAGCTTCCAAAAGATGAAGATCTTTTCCACCAACCAAGCTCCAAGGGATATAAGCTTTCTCTCCTTCTTCCTCAAGCTAGATCCGGCCACCAATTAAAACTCCATGAGCATGAAGAGGTTCGGCCACAAAGAGAAGAAGAAGAGAAGAAGGAAGGGCCGGCCACACCACCAAGGAAAAGAGGGAGAAAAATAGAATAGAGACATTAGACTTGAAGCCTCCTCTACCCCTCTTTTATAATCCTTGGTCTTGGCAAATAAGGAAATTTAATTAAAACTTCCTTAATTCTTTTGCCATGAAAAGGAAAAATTAATTTAATTAAAAATAATTTTCCTTTTCATTATTACATGGCCGGCCACTTATTTCCACAAATCAAGGAAAGTTTTAATTAAACAAAAATTAAAACTTCCTAATTTGTTTCTAGAAATTTATAAAAATTTCTCCAATAATTTTATCCCTTCATGATTGGTTAATAAAAAGGAAATTTAATAAATTAAAATCTTTCTTTTAAACATGTGGATAAAAAGAAAGTTATCTCTAAAAATTAAAATCTCTTTTAATCTACAAATAAGGAAAGATATCAAATCTTTTCTTAATCTCTTGTAGAAACTTATAAAAGAGAATATTTAATTTTAAACTCTCTTTTAAATCATGAACATGGTTAAAAAAGAAAGTTTTCTTAAAATTTAAAATCCACCTTTTAATCAACAAATAAGGAAAGATTTCAAATTTTAAACTCTCTTTTAAACATGTAGATGATTTACAAATAAGGAAAGTTTTTACCAAAAATTAAAACCATCCTTTTAATCTACAAATAAGGAAAGAGATTAATCTCTTCTCTTAATCTTTTGTAGAAAGCTATAAAAGGAAATTTTTAATTTTTAAACTCTCTTTTAAAAACATGATATCCACATAAGAAATAATTTTAATAAAAATCCTTTTTAATATTCTAGTGGCCGGCCACCTAAGCTTGGGACCCAAGCTTTGGCCGGCCACCTTCATGGCTCATCCACTTGGTCTTGGCCGGCCCTAGCTTGGGTTCCAAGCTAGCTTGGCCGGCCCCATTGGATGGGTAAGAAGGTGGGTATGCGGTGGGTATAAATCTCTATATACTAGAGGCTACGATAGGGACCGAGAGGAGGAATTGGTTTTGGTCTCCCGATAAAATTAAGCATCCCGTGTTCGCCCCGAACACACAACTTAATTTTATCAATAATAATTCATTCCACTAGAGAACTATTATTGAACTACCGCACCAATCCCAAATTACATTTTGGGCTCCTTCTTATTATGAGTGTGTTAGTCTCCCTGTGTTTAAGATAACAAATGTCCACTAATTAAGTAAGTTACTGACAACTCACTTAATTAATATCTTAGTCCAAGAGTAGTACCACTCAACCTTATCATCATGTCGGACTAGGTCCACCTGCAGGGTTTAACATGACAATCCTTATGAGCTCCTCTTGAGGACATTATCAACCTAGTATCTCTAGGACACAGTTTCCTTCTATAATCAACAACACACACTATAAGTGATACCATTTCCCAACTTATCGGGCTTATTGATTCATCGAACTAAATCTCACCCATTGATAAATTAAAGAAATAAATATCAAATATATGTGCTTGTTATTATATTAGGATTAAGAGCACACACTTCCATAATAACCGAGGTCTTTGTTTCTTTATAAAATCAGTATAAAAGAAACGACCTCAAATGGTCCTACTCAATACACTCTAAGTGTACTAGTGTAATTATACAGTCAAGATAAACTGATACCTAATTACACTACGACCTTCTAATGGTTTGTTCCTTTCCATTTTGGTCGTGAGCTACTGTTTATAATTTATAAGGTACTGATAACATGATCCTCTGTGTGTGACACCACACACCATGTTATCTACAATATAAATTAATTGAACAACTACATTTATCACAAATGTAGACATTTGACCAATGTGATTCTTATTTCTAGATAAATGTTTATACCAAAAGCTAGGCTTTTAGTATACACTCTAACAAGTATTAGGTTGATATGGATTGGTAACAGATTCTATTTGAGATGTTAATCTGTGATAACATGACTAATGAGTAATTAGTTATCTTAGGTTGGAATTTCAGATGTGATTGAGGTGCAGATTGTGGATGATTTACATTGAGGGCAATGGCTTCATGGTTGCTCCGACTAGGATTTTCTAACAACCACTTCTCTGACTGCGAGGTGATAAAAGGATACTCACTATTGGGTAAGTTTAGTTTGATTCATGATGGTTATTTGGTGGTTGGTTGGTTCAGATGGATGATGGTTGAATTGAGTTGATAAAATGAATTGTATTAGTTGAGATTGTTCTTGAGTTATAACAATTGGGACCACTTGGGATTGATTCAATTTGGGTTTCCTTAATTGGAAAGGAAATAGGTTTATTTATTTGGTCCTGATACTCAGTTAGCTAAATGATACTTGTTAGAGTAGCTAAATTGAATATGTGTATGCAAGACCCTGATTACGGGACGATTGTTCTGATGTGAGGATTGTTTAGCACAGACTACAGTTAAAGGCGGGTACTTTGACTTTATGTCATTTGATATGCATAGTAATATCTTTAACAAATAGCAACGATTGTGTTTTCTTATCTACTTCGGTTGATCACTACCTGATCTGTTACATGCTTGGTTGTTTATTTGCTATGCACATCATGTTAGTATTTACCTGCTTATAGGGGTAGTGACACAACCATGTTATTTATCATGTTCAGGACCTAGGGTTTTTGATACCTTATCTGGTCTGTGTACTTTGATTTGATTCATTTTCTGATGGTACACATTTTACATATATATGGATATTGCTATGCTGCTCAGTATTTTGCCATGCTTAGTATCATGCACCATTCGCATGATTGCATGTTGCGCGATAGTCTGCTCCATTATTGTTGAGCACATCTCCAGTTTTATCACTGTCAGTGCTCCGTTGGCCCGCTCATGGGTAGCATGACGCAGCGTGGTAGCACATCAGTTTGGCTCTGTCGGTGCTCCGTTGGTCCGCTCATGGGTAGTGTGACACAGCGTGGTAGCACGTTAGGGATCCCTCCCCGTCATGGTGTACTGGGAGATGAGAGCATTGTGCTCCCCCATTTATGATTTGGGGTAGGAGGACAGGTGTACTCCGACAGCATCCCATCCACTCAGTCACTCATCAGGAGTAGTGACGGTAGAGTGCATGATTGTCACAGCCCTACCCACTCGGTCTCACCATTGTGTGTGAGATGACTGACTGGTGTCAATGGTGACCATGACATTTGCATCATATGCATGATGCATTTATTGTTTGTGTTTGCTGCATTTACTTGCTGCATTTATATGGATGTATATGATTGACATGCATACAGGATTTATGACACTCTCGGTCTGACGACCCTGTTGTACTTATACCCTGGTCCTGATTAGTACAGTTTTCTCTTGCTTATTTCAGTCGCATTTACCCTTCTTGTATCAAGAGATTGTACGTATAATTAGTGTTGATTGTTATTTTCTTTATTATGCATATCAGTTGTTACCCACTGAGTTGTTGAACTCACCCCCGTGGACACTATTTTCAGGTACCAGGTTGTTTACGGAGTCGCTTGGAGCATCCTGTCTGCCAGTCCTCACGTCACATCAGAAGACTTATAGTTTCTCTTTATGTTTTATTTGATTTATGTGTCAGTGTATTTAGCTTTTGAGCACCGGTTTTGTTTCTGGAGTGTTGTAGTTGTTACATGGTATTTTGTATTGTTTGTGGGTTGTGTAAGTCTAGCTGGCTAGCAGTCTTATATTTTAGTTTGTATGTGTATCCGTTGTATTTCCACTGTGTTTTGGTTTCGGTACAGCCGAGTGGGCTGTTAGTTTTACATATAACTGTGTGGTGATGTTTTATTGTATCAGCCAAGTAGGCTGCATATAAACTGCGTGGTTGTGCGTATATTCCAGCTGCCTGTGGCTGATGTATATTGTGCATGTAGAAATGATTCAGATTGTCAGCCGTACAGGGGAGGTGCTGACGAAATTTCTTCAGACAGGGACTCCCCCGGGGCGTGAACGATTGATTCTAAAGACTCTCCCAAAACATGAATCTTTTAGGTTGCCTAACAACCCTCCCACTACGACGAGGCACTTTCTGCAATTGTGTATCATTTGTGATACGTGTTGCAGTTTCTTGTGATATTTCATCTTGTACAGTTGGTACTAGATTAGATGTGTCCTTTGATTTCCTTAAGAATAATTTTTACTCATGGGCTTGTGGTTCATAGTATAGTCCTTTTCTAAAACCGGGCATTTGTGCCAACAATGACCTTCCGATTTTAAGGACTATAAAACTCTTTTCGTTTTTCTAGGATAACTCACAAACAAGTGAACTCATGTCCAACTTATCAGTGTCTCTCACGTGCTAGACCATCCAAATCCGAATATTCTTCAGACTAGGCTTACGCTCATTCTGTAATTCTATGGGAGTAGAGAGTTCTGACTTAGAAGGTACTATGTTCACTTTTGTTTCCAGCGTATATCCTTAAAACGAATTAGGTAATTTTATGAATAACTCATCATCGATCTAATTATTCCATAAGAGCCTTATACCTTCTTTCTACTACACCATTCTGTTGGGGTGTACCAGGTGCAGTTAGTTGGGATTAAATCCCGACTCCTGATAAGTGACTTCTAAACTCTCCTAAGAGGTACTCGTTACTACGATTTCACCGTAGTGTCTTGATTTTTTTACTCCACATCAGCCTTATGCTCTTTGAACTAATCAAAGCACTTAGACTTGTGGTGCGTCAAATAAATGTATCCTTATCTCAAATAGTCGTCTATAAAAGAGACGAAATATTCAAAACAACCTCTTTCCTAGATAGTCAAAGGTTTACACAAATCAGAATGAACCAATTCCAATATATCTTTGGCTCCATACCCCTTAGACTTAAAAGCTTCTTGGTTATTTTTCTTTCCAAGTAAGACTCACAGGTTGAAAAAATTTCCACTACCAATGAAGCCAAAAGTTCATTGTTTATTATCCTTTGAATCCTACTCAAGTTAATATAACCTAGCCTTAGATACCAAAAATATGATTGGTTCATTTCCGAAAGTTGCTTTCTCTTATTAAAGTTAGAAAATGTGTTATTAATTTTCATTTATTGCATCATGGGAGTTATTGGATTATAAATTGTCAACCAACGTACCAGAATAGATAACTTCCCTATTTTTCTTGATTAAAAGTTATCAAAATAGACAGAATATTTATTCTTTCAAAGTTTAGAAACTGAAATCAGGTTCTTTCTAAACTTAGTACGTAAAGACAATTTCTGAAAATCCATATTTTATTCCTATCAGAGAATAAACATCTCCCACTGCAACAGCTGCTACTTTTGCAGTAGTGCCCATATAGACGGTGATTTCCCTTTTATATAGTTGTCAGGTTTCCTGGAACCCCTCCAATGAATTACAGATATGATTAGTGGCATCTGTATCTACACTTCAGGTACTAGTAGATAACACCACTAAACATGTTTAAACAACTAATGAATTATATACACCTATATTATTCTCAGTTCTAAAAGGACAGTCTACCTTAATGTCCAAGTCTTATTTCCAATTATAATTGGGACTACTAAGTCTTTTCTATAGTATAACAACTAGGGGATTGACAAACATTTAAAATCCTAAGAATCACAAAAATATTTGGTCAAGACCAACACTTTAAAATCCCCGTGAATTTTGTATGTCACGATAGTGTGGACGTATACAAATTCAAAAAGGAGATTTTGTCCATTAATTTTATTATCTCGTCATCATAACTTCATGACAAATAAAATTAATAGTTGGTCTATCTTTGATCAAATATTTTGGTCAAAACTTTGAATTTAAAATAACATTATTCCTCAAACAATATTATTTAAATTCACCAACACCTCAAACACCGGAAATTTTGCATGCCACGATAGTGTGGACATATACAAATTCGAACATTTGTAAGAGGAGGGTTTTATCCATTAATTATCTTGTCAATAAATCTTTATGACAAATAAAATTACCTCAAACACCATGAATTTTGTATGCCACGATAGTGTGAATGTATACAAAACCAAACATTTGTAAGAGGAGTTTTTCCCATTAATTTTATTTTTTTGTCATCCTAACAAATAAAATTACCTCATACACCGTGAATTTTGTATGCCATGATAGTGTGGACGTATACAAAAACTCGACATTTGTAAGAGTGGGTTTTAATTTTATTATCTTGTCATCTTATCTTTTTGACAAATTAATAGTTGGTTTTCCTTTGGTCACACAAATAATAGTAGTGACTCCGATGCAGAGGATACTATTAGACGTGTCTAAGTGTATACCATTACTTAACACTAAGTCCATTAATAAGATTGTGCCCCTTCCGATGGGGAAGATCACACGCACTTAATTAATTTCCTATAGTCATCCTAAATGGAAGTTTGATCTAGTGATTCGCAAACAAACTCATCCGATATGGAGGAAGGCACTCAGAGCCAACGCGCAAGTTTGTTTGCATCACTTACAAACCAGTAATGGAGACCGTGGAATTTATTAAAATAAATCTCTCCCCCACTTAGTTATTTAAAGTGAGGAATTTTAAACTATCCTAGCATACATCATATGCATACATACACATCACAGTAAATAAAAGCAATAAATATGGAAATTATTTTTCCAACTATTATGGCCTTTTCCATCACTGTCCTCCGTGTACTCCAACCCTAGCTGGTGCCATCTTTAGCCACCGCCATCGGGTCAAATCATCGCATCCATCTTGCTTCTTATTCCGCTGCGCCTCTGGTGCTCCAAAAGTACCACGCCTCGCAAGCATTCAATCTGTGACAAAAATAGAATTTTACATATATCGATCCTATATTCCTCGAGGGAATGTACATGTAATCTAAATTGAAAATAAAATTCTGAAATCCTAGGACTAATACAGCTCCTGCTGTATTAGTTACATACAATCATGCATACACAAAATAATGCCCTTGACATGTCCAAGGGTCCAATCACACACAACATCTATAAGTCATAATAGTTGGAGCCTGCAACCAAAGAGTTAGCACATCCTACTATTATTCTGCCTAAATTATGTATGACATGTGCATAACCTATTTGAATTCTAAACATACAGAGGCAAACCCTAGCTCTGATACCAATTGTTGGTTGGTCCTAGGAAGATCATACCGGTTCCACTGTACAAAAATTTGTACAAGTGTCGAATCTTTCCTAAACATCCTATTGTGTTCTTTAGAAGTTAAATTAGGAATCGCAGATGGAACTTAACATCATTGATTCCAAATTTAACTTATCTGTTCTTAATGGTTTAGATTTTGAATCGCAAGCAGAACTTAACACTATTGATTCAAATCCACCTATGTTATTAATTCCATTAAATATTAATTTTCAAAATTGGCTTCCAGGACTGCATGGCGAGGTACATGGCCTTCTTGGATATGGGAGCAACTACCACCGCCTAGACAAAGCCTTTTAAGGAAAGATAATATTTAATTTCCTTAAATTACTCTAGGTTAACCAAAAAGAATAATCGAATCACAAATTCGAAAAAAAAAACAAACTCGAAAATTAAATTCAAAAAACTAGATCTAATGCCTCTTGTGTTTGAATTCATACAAAGAAAAATAAACTAGCATGATGCGGAAAATAAATACTAGTAATACCTTTCTTTGTGAACTTTAATGACCTCTTGATCTTCTACCGTATTCCTCTTCTAACCTCGGATGTTGTGTGGGCAACGATCTTCCGAGATGAGAACCACCAAGCACCTTCTTCTTCCTTCTAGGTTTTGGCCACCAAGAGTTCTTCTTGATGGATAGGTTTGGCCACCACCAATGCTCCAAAGGATGCTAGAGACTAGGCTTTCTTTCTCTCCTTCTTCTCCTTGCTTGATCCGGCCACCAAGAGACCTCCACCAATGAAGAAGTTTCGGCCACAATAAGGAGAGGAGAGAAAAAAAGGGGCTGGCCACACCCAAGGAGAAAAAGAGAGGAGAAAATTAGAATAGAGGTTATCTCCCATGAAGGCACCTCTACCCCCTCTTTTATATTCCTTGGTCATGGCAAATAATGAAATTTTAATAAAAACTTCCTTAATTCTTTTGCCATGAAAGAGAAAATTTAATTGATTTATAATCAATTTCCTTTTCTCAAACCATATGGCCGGCCACTATTCTAATCCCAATCAAGGAAAATTTAATTCACACAAGGATTAAAACTTCCTAATTTATTTTCGGAAATTTATAAAAATTTTCTCCAACAATTTTTCCCTTCATGGTGGTTTGTAAAAAGAAAATTTTATAAATTAAAATCTTTCTTTTAAACATGTGGATGATTTCAAAAAAGGAAAGTTATCTCTAAAAATTTAAATCTCCTTTTAATCTACAAATAAGGAAAGATATCAAATCTTTTCTTAATCTTTTGTAGAAACTAATAAAAGAGAATATTTAATTTTTAAACTCTCTTTTAAATCATGAACATGGTTAAAAAAGGAAAGTTTTCTCGAAATTAAAATCTACCTTTCAATCTACAAATAAGGAAAGATTTCAAATCTTTTCTTAATCTTTTGTAGAAAGTTATAAAAGGAAAGATTTAAATTTTAAACTCTCTTTTAAAACCATGGAATCCACATAAGAAAAATTTAATAAATAAAATTACTTTTTATTTTAATAGGGCCAGCCACCTAATCTTGGGTTCAAGCTAGGGACGGCCACCTCATGAACCCATGAACCATGCCTTTGACCGGCCCTAGCTTGGACTCCAAGCTAGCTTGGCCAGCCCCTATAGGATGGGTAAGAAGGTGGGTATAGTACTCTATAATTAAGAGGCTATGATAGGGACCGAGATGAGGAATTGATTTTGGTCTCCCGATAAAATTAAGCATCCCGTGTTCGCCCCGAACACATAACTTAATTTCATCAATAATAATTCATTCCACTAAAGAGCTATTATTGAACTACCGCACCAATCCCATATTATATTTTGGGCTCCTTCTTATTATGAGTGTGTTAGTCTCTCTGTGTTTAAGATATCAAATGTCCATTAATTCAAATGAGTTACTGACAACTCACTTAATTAATATCTAGTTCCAAGAGTAGTACCACTCAACTTTATTGTCATGTCGGACTAAGTCCACCTGCAGGGTTTAACATGACAATCCTTATGAGCTCCTCTTGGGGACATCATCATCCTAACTCTCTAGGACACAGTTTCCTTTTATAATCAACAACATACACTATAAGTAATATTATTTCTCAACTTATCGGGCCTATTGATTTATTGAACTAAATCTCACCCATTGATAAATTAAAGAAATAAATATTAAATATATGTACTTGTTATTATTGTTAGGACCTTCGGACGCGGCTAAAGGGGGGGTGTGAATAGCCGACCCCAAATTCTCGTTTCTTCCTACAATTTGAGTTAGCGCAGTGGAAATAGAAAGTAGAAACGAAAATGGAGAAGATCAAACCTCAAAACATGACGATATAACGAGGTTCGGAGATGATACTCCTACTCCTCGGCGTGTCCGTAAGGTGGACGAATCCTATCAATCCGTCGGTGGATGAGACCCCGGAAAACCGGCTAATAAAAACTCCTTCTGGGTGGAGAAACCTCACCACAATCTCTCTTACAACAGTAAGATCGGAGTACAAAGATAAAGCAAGAAGCCAAGAACAATATGAATGTAAAAACACTAGTTTGCTTGCCTTCTCGTCGACTGGTGATGAAGCAACCACTTCACGAATGCCAACAACAGCAGCAACTGATCAGTTGGAGTCCAGCCGAGGGAAGCTCACACGAAGCTTCAGCAGTGGAGAGTTCAACAAAGCTCAGATCGCAAAGAGGAAGAAGAAGTCTGCTCTTCCCTGTAGTGGCCCTCTTATATGAACCTGCGAAGAAGAAGTCACAGACAGAAATCTAGCCGTGACTCAGCGCTAGACTCGGACCGATCAAGCTCCACCGATCGGTCCAGATGGTCGATTCGTGGACCGATCAGCCCCTAGCGATCGGTCCCAGACGATCCCAACTCTCACAGAGTTGGTTGCGATCTCGATCGGCCTGTGGACCGATCAGCCCTATCGATCGGTCCCCAGACCGATCCCAACTCTCACGAGAGTTGGTTGCGAGCCCTGATCGGTCTGTGGACCAATCAGGCCATTCCTTCTCCCAACTGCTTGGTTACCGACGGTCACGGATCGATTAGATAACCCGACATCGGATCGGCAGATCGATCCAGATACCCATATCACCGGATCCGCCAGACCGATCCAATTTCCCTTAAACCCTAAAGTCTTCCCGATCTAGAGAACGAGCTATCGAGCCCTCTCCGACTTCCACGTCCGGCCCAGAGAACGAGCATCGAGCTCTCTCTCGAGCTCGAACGAGGCCCTCTCGAGCTCGTCCGAGAACGAGCCACCGAGCCCTCTCCAACTTCGTCCGGTCCAGAGAACGAGCTACCGAGCCTTGTCCGGAGAACGAGCTACTGAGCCCTCTCCGACTTCCACGTCCGGTCCAGAGAACGAGCTACCGAGCCCTCTCTGACCTAGTCCAGAGAACGAGCTACCGAGCCCTCTCCGACTCCATCCAGTCCAGAGAACGAGCTACCGAGCCCTCTCCGACTCCATCCAGTCCAGAGAACGAGCTACCGAGCCCTCTCCGACCTCCCATGCCAAGTTTCCATACTTGGACTTTTCCCCGTGCCAAGCTCCCTGCTTGGACTTTTCCCGTGCCAAGCTCCTTGCTTGGACTTTTCCGTGCCAAGTCTCCATACTTGGACTTTTCCCGTGCCAAGCTCCCTGCTTGGACTTTCCCGTGCCAAGTCTCCATACTTGGACTTTTCCCGTGCCAAGCTCCCTGCTTGGACCTTTCCGTGCCAAGTCTCCATACTTGGACTTTTCCCGAATCAGGTCAACACAAGTCGGGTCAACCAGGTCAACCTTGACCAAAGGTTGCACCCACAATCCCCTGAGTTCCTATTCTTGTCAAACATCAAAATATAACTTCTCTATTCTTGTCAAATATCAAAATATACCTCGAGTCAGGTCAACTCGAGTCGGGTCACCCAGGTCAACCTTGACCTAAGGTTGCACCAACAATCTCCCCCTTTTTGATGTTTGACAAAAACCATAATCAAGTTAGGTTAACCCGATAACCTAACTTAGGTTTTCCAATAGTTCTCCAATGTTCTTCCTTGAACATTCTCTGAGCATTCTCCCCAAACTCCAATGTTCTTCCTTGAACATTCTCTGGATATTCTCCCCCTTTTTGACACACATCAAAAAGAGTGAATCAAGGTCAAGAGTTTCTTCTTAATGAAAGTCCCATACCTTTCATTGAAACCCTTAATTTCCCCCTTGATACTAAAATCAATAATCAACTTAGTGATAATCCCATATCACTCATCCTCAAAAATCTTGACGAGTAAAAACTCCCCCTAAAAGTCAACTCCCCCTTGACCAATAGGTAAAACTCCCCCTAAAGATCAACTCCTCCTTGACCATTGCACCAACAATGTCTTGGAGAGTTTCAACCCTTTATAAATCTAAAACACCAACTTCCATAGCTAAAATTTCAGACAACAGTCGAAAATCAGCATTTTGGCACGCTCTGATTGGTCACCAGACCGATCAGGACTCCACTGGATCGGTCATCAGACCGATCCACACTGCCTTGGATCGGTCTAGTGACCGATCCAGACTTCCCTGGACCGATCAGGATCTCCTCTGATCGGTCCACGACTCTCATATCAGAATTTCTGATTTTTCTCCTGAAATTCAAAAACCCCTAAAAAAATTACAGAAAATTCCAAAAATTATAAAATTTTGAGGATACATTCCTCATAACATATATTATCATGGAAAAAATAGTTTTCTATGAAAATAACTCTCATTTTTTAATCTTGATACAAAGTTCGAAAGACTTTGAAATAGCTCAAGGTTAATCCATCTTTGTATCAACTTGCTCAATGATGAATGCTATCACTAGAAAAGCTTCATCAAGGTTTTTCAAATCAATTTTGAAATGATCTTAAACCATTAAATTTAGGACCACAATCTTAGGGCTAAATGTACATGACTTGTACACAAGTTTTCCCTATGATCCTCAAATTCGAATTAGGCTCATCTAGGTGCAAGAACTATGCACCTTGATCCTAACTCATAATCCTAATATCTCACACACATCTAAGGTGTATCAAACACATCCAAGTCAATTTTGATGTGAGATATGGGTTTAGGTCATCTTAAGCTAAGTTCTCATGCATTTTCTAAACAGCAATTTGATCTCCATGTCAAATTGTGTTTCTATCCTTAAATCAAATTAATTGATCATAAATGCAAGAGATGATGACATGGCATAAAATAATATCATAAGTGGAACACATGTGCCAATGTCATGATGTCATGTCATCAAGTATGAAACTTAAATAAGGCATGACATATAACTAACCTTAGAATTATCATGACATTTCAAATGATAATAAAATAAATATGATGTCATAACATGGCATATGACAAACAATGTATGGTAAATAACATATAAAGGTATAGAAAATACCTAATTCTAGCCTTAGTTGCCATTTTTGATAATTTTGATCATTTTACCATAAATTCTATATTCCTAAGTGTAATAGACCTAAAATCATATACTAAAGATTTTTAGATCACTATGTGCCAATTAGATTGACCCTAGAAAACTCCTCAAATGTGGTTGGCACATCCTAATCACCTTAGGAATAATTTTTAATTTCATTTTCAAGACTTGATTATACCTTGAAAATTCCTAAAATGCCACCTTTTGCCATGAGTAGGTTAACTACCTATCCAATTAAGGTTGGCACACCCTAAACCATCTAGCGTGAAGGAATCACGCTCCTAGGAACCCAATACCTATTTGAGCTCATTGGGTTCACTAAATATTCACTAGGGATGACTTCCCTAGCAACCCTCCTAATGACCCTCCTAGGATTTAAAGCCTTGGTCATTTGGGACTCATCAAGATCAACTCTAGGGGTGACTCCCCTTGTGACCTTGGTGATGGTCTTCTTAGCCCTAGGTCTTGTTCCATAATCGAATGGAACATTATGATAAGCGGGCTTGACCACTTGAGACTTAGGTTTGTGACCCAAACCTCTCATGTCCTTGGGCTTTGATTTTTGACCCTTAGATCCTAGAGTTGACTTCTCCAAATTCTTAAGAGCCTTTTCTAAAGTGTCAAGTCTTGACCTCAAGACTTGATTTTCCTTCTTTAATACCTCAAGCTTTAATTTTCCATTTTTCTTTGAGGTATTCCTAGGCATATGTCTAGTTGTTTTGGGATTCCTATCTAGGTTTTCCTTAACCTTGGATGAGTTAACTCTAGGGTTGGCATTTCTAGCATTGTCCTTATCTAGGCTAACATGTTTGGCACCTAAGCACATGTATCAGTTTCTATGGTTATCATGCTTATCATTATTGACAATTGCAATAAAACTACTAGCATGTGTCTTATTAGAATTGCAAGAATGTGCCTTAAAGGATACCTTAGGGTTTGCCTTAGCTCCCCCCATAGATGTGCTTGGTCTCTTGTCCTTGTGAGGTTTCCTCCCCCTTGGACATTGACTCCTATAATGTCCCCTTTGCTTGCATTGGAAGCACACCACGTGCTCCTTGCCCTTGCGTATCGGGACTCCGGCTTCCTTGACTTTTGGTTCCGGTGGAGTCTTCCTAATCCTCTTTGGACATTAACTTTTGTAATGCCCATATTCCCTACACTCAAAGCACATTATATGTAATTTACTTAAGATTAAGTTGCTTGAGTTACCTAGGGTTG
Source organism: Zingiber officinale (assembly GCF_018446385.1). Classification (NCBI taxonomy): domain Eukaryota; kingdom Viridiplantae; phylum Streptophyta; class Magnoliopsida; order Zingiberales; family Zingiberaceae; genus Zingiber; species Zingiber officinale. The sequence goes on along the minus strand of NC_056002.1, from coordinate 93,204,761 downwards.
AGGATGGATATAAGCTCTCTCCTTCATCCCTTCCGGAGGTAGAGGCTTCTTCTTCTTGCTCCAATCTTGAAGAAGAACTCTCCTCCTCTTCTTCCTTAGATGTTGAGTAGCCCTCAACTTCTAATTCCATATCTCCATGATGTGAGCTACTTGGCTCACTTGACTCCTTTTCATGACTTGAATTGGAGCTCTCCTCATGGAACTTAGCCAAGTTGTTACACAACTCCTTGGCATTGTTGTATCCACTTATCTTACACAAGATATCATTAGGTAATGAAAATTCAAAGATTTTCGTTACCTCGTCGTTGATTATGGATTGGTGGATTTGTTCCTTTGTCCACTTCTTCTTCTCGAGAGGTTCTCCTTCTTTATCCACCGGAGGAATAAAACCTACTTGTACACAATTCCAATTTACTAGGTTAGACATAAGAAAAATACTTCATTCTTACCTTCCAATACGCGAAGTCGTCGCGATCGTAGAAGGGTGGAATCGTGACATCTTCTCCAAGTTGATCCATTCTCTAGCTCGTGCTCCCCCGGGTGTTAATCCAACGAAGAGCGACCTTGCTCTGATACCACTTGTTAGGACCTTCGGACGCGGCTAGAGAGGGGGGGTGTGAATAGCCGACCCCAAATTCTCGTTTCTTCCTACAATTTGAGTTAGCGCAGTGGAAATAGAAAGTAGAAACGAAAATGGAGAAGATCAAACCTCAAAACATGATGATATAACGAGGTTCGGAGATGATACTCCTACTCCTCGACGTGTCCGTAAGGTGGATGAATCCTATCAATCCGTCGGTGGATAAGACCCCAGAAAACCGGCTAATAAAAACTCCTTCTGGGTGGAGAAACCTCACCACAATCTCTCTTACAACAACAAGATCGGAGTACAAAGATAAAGCAAGAAGCCAAGAACAATATGAATGTAAAAACACTAGTTTGCTTGCCTTCTCGTCGACTGGTGATGAAGCAACCACTTCACGAATGCCAACAACAGCAGCAACTGATCAGTCTCACACGAAGCTTCAGCAGTGGAGAGCTCAACAAAGCTCGCAAAGAGGAAGAAGATGTCTCTTCCCTAGTGGCCTCTTATATGAACTCGCGAAGAAGAAGACACAGAAATAGCCGCCAGACTCTAGACTCGACCGACCGCCTCCACCCGATCGGTCCAGATGGCTCGATCGGTCAGGACCGATTTAGGCCGATCGGTCCTCAGACGATCCCAACTCTCAGAGTTGGTTGCGATCGGCCGCGGACCGATCAGGCGATCGGTCCCCGATCACAACTCATATCAGAGTTGGTTGCGAGCCCCGATCGGTCTATGGACCGATTAGGCCATTCCTTCTCCCAACTGTTTGGTTACTATCGGTCATCAGATCGATCACTGGATCGGTCAGCAGACCGATCCAGATACCCATAGTATCACTGGATCGGTCAGCAGACCGATCCAATTTCCCAGCCTTAAACCCTAATGTTGGAGTGTATACTAAAAGCCTAGCTTTTGTATATACATTTATAAGAATCACATAGGTCAAGTGTCTACATTTGTATATACCAAATGTAGATGTTCAATTACTTTATATTGTAGATAACATGGTGTGTGGTGTCACACATAGAGGATCATGTTATCAGTACCTTATAAATTATAAACAGTAGCTCACGACCAAGATGGAAAGGAACAAACCATTGGAAGGTCGTAGTGTAATTAGATATTAGTTTATCTTAACTATATAATTACACTAGTACACTTAGAGTGTATTGAGTAGGACCATTAGAGGTCGTTTCTTTTATACTGACTTTATAAAGAAACAAATACCTCAGTTATTATGGAAGTGTGTGCTCTTAATCCTAATATAATAACAAGCACATATATTTGATATTTATTTCTTTAATTTATCAATGGGTGAGATTTAGTTCGATAAATCAATAAGCCCGATAAGTTGGAAAATGATATCACTTATAGTGTGTGTTATTGATTATAGAAGGAAACTGTGTCCTAGTGATCTAGGTTGATAATGTTCCCAAGAGGAGCTCATAAAGATTGTCATGTTAAACCCTGCAGGTGGACTTAGTCCGACATGACGATAAGGTTGAGTGGTACTACTCTTGGAACTAGATATTAATTAAGTGAGCTATCAGTAACTCATTTAATTAATAGACATCTGATATCTTAAACACAGGGAGACTAACACACTCATAATAAGAAGGAGCCCAAAATATAATTTGGGATTGGTGCGGTAGTTCAATAATAGTTCTTTAGTGGAATGAATTATTATTGATGGAATTAAGTTGTGTGTTCGGGGCGAACACGGGAAGCTTAATTTCATCGGGAGACCAAAACCAATTCCTCCTCTCGGTCCCTATCGTAGCCTCTTCTATATAGAGATTTATACCCACCACATACCCACCTTCTTACCCAACCAATAGGGGCCGGCCAAGCTAAGCTTGAAGCTCAAGCTTAGGGCCGGCCAAGTCTAAAGGTTGGCCTTAAGGTGGCCGGCCAATAGCTTGGAGCCCAAGCTTAGGTGGTCGGCCACATCAAATTAAAAAAGATTTTTTATTAAAATTATTTCTTATGTGGATATCAAAGTTTTAAAAGAGAGTTTAAAAATTAAATCTTTCCTTTTAAAGCTTTCTACAAAAGATTAAGAAAAGATTTGAAATCTTTCCTTATTTGTAGATTGAAAGGAGATTTTATTTTTAAGAAAAACTTTCCTTTTTAACCATGATAATAATTTAAAAGAGAAGTTTAAAAATTAAATATTCTCTTTTATTAGTTTCTATAAAAGATTAAGAAAAGATTTGATATCTTTCCTTATTTGTAGATTGAAAAGAGATTTTAATTTTTAGAGATAACTTTCCTTTTGGAAATTATCCACATGTTTAAAAGAATAATTTTAATTTATAAAATTTCCTTTTTATTAACCAATCATGAAGGGATAAAAATTATTAGAGAAATTTTTATAAATTTCTAGAAACAAATTAGGAAGTTTTAATTCTTGTGTGAATTAAATTTTTCTTGTTTTGGAATTAGAAGTGGTCGGCCATTATTTTAATGAGAAGAAAATTATTTTTTAATCAAAATAAATTTTCCTTTTCATGGCAAAAGAATTTAGGAAGTTTTTATTAAAATTTCCTTATTTGCCAAGACCAAGGATTATAAAAGAGGGGGTAGAGGTGCCTTCATGTGTGAACAACTCTATTATTCTTCTCCTCTCTTTTCCTCCTTGGTTGCCGACCCTAGCTTCTTCCTCTTCTCTTCTTCTTATGGCCGGTGGAAACCTCTCTTGGAGCTCTTGATGGTGGCCGGTTCTAGCTAGGAGAAGAAGGAGAGAAAGGTGGTTTTGTTTCTTGCATCCCTTGGAGCTTGGTGGTGGTGGCCGGACCTTTACTTCTCTTGGAGAATTGTGGTGGCCGAAACTTGCAAGGAAGAAGAAGGTGCTTGGTGGTTCTCATCTCGGAAGATCGTTGCCCACACAACATCCGAGGTTAGAAGAGGAATACGGTAGAAGATCAAGAGGTTATTTTTGCTTACAAAGAAAGGTATAACTAGTAACTATTTTCCGCATCATACTAGTTTTTCTTTGTATAGTTATTTATGGAAATACCAAACACAAGAGGCATATGATTCTAGAGTTTTCGAAATAGTTTTCTTTTCGAGTTTGTGTTTTTCTTCTTTTTCGAATTTGTGATTCGATTGTTCTTTTTGGTTAACCTAGAGTTATTTAAGGAAATAAATATTAGCTTTCCTTAAAAGGCTTTGCCTAGGCGGTGGTGGTTGCTCCCATATCCAAGAAGGCCATGTGCCTCGCCATGCAGTCCTGGAAACCAATTTTGGAAATTAATATTTATGGAATTAATAACTTAGGTAGATTTGAATCAATAGTGTTAAGTTCCGCTTGCGATTCAAATCTAAACCATTAAGAACAGATAAGTTAAATTTGGAATCAATGATGTTAAGTTCCGTCTGCGATTTCTAATTTAACTTTTAAAGAACACAATAGGTTATTTAAGGAAAGGTTCGACACTTGTACAAAAAATTTTTGTACAGTGGAACCGATACGTTTTCCTAGGACTAACCAACAATTGGTATCAGAGCTAGGGTTTGCCTCTGTGTGTTTGGTTTTCAAATTAGGTTATGCACATGTCATACATAATTTAGGCCGGATAATAGTAGGATGTGCTAACTTTGTGGTTGCAGGCTCCAACTATTATGGCATATTTTTATTGTGTGTGATTGGACCCTTGGACATGTCAAGGGCATTTAATTGTGTGTGCATGATTGTATGTAACTAATATAGCAGGAGCTGTATTAGCCCTTGGTTTTAGAATTTTATTTTTCGATCTAGATTACATGTACATTCCATTTATGGAATATAGGATCGATATATGTAAAATTCTATATTTGTCGCGGATCGTATCCTTGCGAGGCGTGGTGCTATCGGAAGACCAAAGGCGCAGCGGAATAAGACGCAAGATAGATGCGACAACTTAACCCTATGGCGGTGGCTAAAGATGGCAGCAGCTAGGGTTGGAGCACACGGAGGATAGTGATGAAAATGCCATAATAGTTGGAAAATTAATTTCCATGTTTATTACTTTTATTTACTGTGATGTGTGTATGCATGTGTTATATGCTAGCATAAGTTAAAATTCCTCACCTTAAATAACTAAGTGGGAGAGGGATTAGTATATTAATCCCATAGTCTCCATTACTGGTTTGTAAGTGATGCAACAAGCTTGCGTGTTGGCTTTGAGTGCCTCCCTCCACAACGGATGAGTTTGTTTGCGGATCACTAGATCAAACTTCCTTAATGGATGGTTATAGAAAGTTATTTAGGATGTGTGTGATCTTCTCCAACTGAAGGGGCACAATTCTATTTAATGGACTTAGTATCAAGTAATGGTGTATACTTAGACATATTTAATAGTATCCTCCCCAACGGAGTCACTACTATCACTTGTGTGACCAAAGGGAACTAACTATTGATTTGTCATAAAACTAAATTGGCAAGAAAATAAAATTAATAAACCCCTCTTACAAATGTTTGAATTTATATACGTCCACACTAACGTGGCATACAAGATTCATGGTGTTTGAGGTAATTTTATTTGTCAAAAAGTTATATTGACAAGATAGTCAATGGGTAAAACCCTCCTCTTACAAATGTTGATTTTGTATACGTCCACACTAACGTGGCATGCAAAACTCACGGTGTTTTGAGGTGTTGGTAAATTTAAATAGTATTGTTTGAGGAATCAATATTATTTTAAATTTAGAGTCTTGACTAAATATTTGATCAAAGACAGATCAACCATTAATTTTATTTGTCATAGGTTGACAAGATAATAAAATTAATGGATAAAATCTCCTTTTAGAATTTGTATACGTCCACACTAACGTGACATATAAAATTCACAGGGATTTTTGAGATGTTGGTCTTGACCAAATATTTTTTGTGATTCTTAGGATTTCAAATGTTAGTCAATCCCCTAGTTGTTATACTATAGAATAGACTTAGTAGTCCCAATTGTAATGATTGGAAAACTTGGACATTAAGGTAGACTGTCCTCTCAGAACTGAGAACAATAACGGTGTATTTTGTTAGTTGTTGAAACATATTTAGTGGTGTTATCTACCGGTACCTGGTGTGTAGATACAGGAACCACTGATTATGTCTGCAATTGGTTCCAGAAAATCTGACAACTATATAAATCACCGTCCACATGGGCATTGCTGTAAAAGTAGTAGCTGTTGCAGTGGGAGATGTTTATCCTTTGATAGGAATAAAACATGTATTTTAAGAAATTACTTTTAAGTACCAAGTTTAGAAAGAAATTTATTTCAGTTTCTAAACTATTTAAAAAATAAATATTGTGTCTATTTTGATAACAAAGTTGTTATCGAGAAAATAGGAAAGATATCTATTCTGGTACGTTAGATGGCAATTTATAAATCCAATAACTCCCATAATGCAAATTAAATAACACATCTTCTAACTTTAAGAGAAAGCAACCTTCGGAATTGAACCAATTATATCTTTGGCATCTAAGGCTAGGTTATATTAACTTGAGTAGGATTCAAAGGATAATAACCAATGAACTCTTGGGTTCGTTGGAAGTGGAAATCTTTCCAACCTGCGAGTCTTACTTGGAAGGAAAAATAACTAAGAAGCTTTTAAGTCTAAAGGGTATGGAGCCAAAGATATGTTGGAATTAGTTCATTCTGATTTGTGTGATCCTATGACTATCCAGACAAGAGGTAGTATTGAATATTTCGTCTCTTTTATAGAAAACTATTCGAGATAAAGATACATTTACTTGACTCGCCATAAGTCTTAGTACTTTGATTAGTTCAAAGAATACTAAGCTGATGTGGAGTAACGTCAAAGTAAAAGTATCAAGATACTACGGTAAAATCGTAGTAACAAGTACCTCTTAGGATAGTTTAGGAGTCACTTATCAGAAGTTGGGATTTAATCCCAACTAACTACACCTGGTACACCCCAACAGAATGGTGTAGTAGAAGGTATAAGACTCTTAAGGAAATGAGTAGATTGATGATGAGTTATTCAGAAAATTACCAAATTCATTTTAAGGATATACTCTGGAAACGGAAGTGAACATAGTACCTTCCAAAGTCAGAACTCTCTACTCATATAGAATTGTTGAATAGGCGTAAGCCTATTTTGAAGCATATTCGGATTCGGGTAGTTCATCACATATGCTGAAGAGAGACAATGATATGTTGGAGAGGAATTCACTTGTTTGTAGGTTATCCTAGAGAAATGAAAGTAGGTTTATAGTCTTAAAAAAAACAGAAGGTCATTGTTAGCATCAATGACTGATTTTTAGAAGAGGACTATATAAATGAACCACAAGCCCATAAGTAAATTTGTTCTTAAGAAAATAATAAAGGACACGTCTAATCTAGTACTAACTGTACAAGATGAAATATCACAAGAAACTGCAACACGTATCACAATTGATACACAATTATAGGCAGTGCCTCATCGTAGTGGGAGGGTTGTTAAACAACCTAAAAGATTCATGTTTTGAGAAAGACTTTAGACTTGATCTCAAATGAACATGAGTCTGATCCCCGGACATATGACAAAGCACTCCAAGATAAAGATGCATATCTCGGCCAAGAGCAATGAATACAAAATTAGAATATATGTATTCTAATAAAATCTGGAAGCTTGTAGTACCACCAAGTAGTGTAAAAGCCATAGGGTGAAAATAAGTCTACAATAGAAAAAAAAAGGGGATAGATGGGAAAGTAGAAACTTTCAAAGCAAGGCTTGTTAAAAAAAGGGGAAACCTTTTATCAGTAGCCATGCTTAATTCTATCCAGATTCTTTTATCTATTGCTGCTCATATAGACTATGAGATTAGGCAAATGGATGATAAGACAGCTTTCCTTTATGGAAGTCTTGAAGAATGCATTCATATAAAGCAACCAAAGAGGTTCATTGCAAAGGGCAAAAGAGCATTTTTGTTTGTAAGCTCAATCAGTCTATGGACTGAAGCAAGCTTCAAGGTCTTGGAACATCCGGTTGTAATCCAGTCTTATGGATTTAGTTACCGGATAAGTCTTGTGTATACAAGAATTGTGATGGAAGCGTGGTGGTATTTCTTGTACTATACGTAGATAACATTCTTGGTAGTTGGAAACAATATCAAAGTGTTGTCGGAAGTAAGGGTATGGTTGTCCAAACAATTTGATATGAAGGACTTGGGAGAATGCATATATTCTTGGGATCAATGGGATCGCAAGAAAATAATATATATTTTACTTATCCCAAGCTTCATAAATCGAAACAATCTTAGCTCGTTTTAGCATGCAGAACTCCAAGAAAGGTTTCTTACCTTTTAGGCATGGAGTAACTTTATCTAAAGAGATGTCTTAGAAGACATCAAAGGAAATAAAGGACATGAAGGTAGTTCCTTACGCTTCGGCTGTCGGAAGCCTAATGCATGCTATGAACGAGATCAGAGATCTGTTTTGGGCATAGTTAGCAGATATCTAAGTAACCCTGGACAAGGACATTGGACTGCAGTAAAGCATATATTAGTACCTTAGAGGCACTTGAGATTATATGCTAGTTTATTAGGCAGTTAATTTGGTCCCTGTGGGTTGCATAGATTTTGACTTCCAATCGGATAGGGACAATAGAAAGTCGACCTCGTGGTTTTGTGTTTACTTTAGGAGGTAAAGTCATAACTATGGAAGAGTGATAAGCATAGGTATTTTTCTGGACTCCACCATAGAAACTTAGTATATGGCAAACCTCTGAGGTAGTCATAAAAGTTGAATGACTCAATAACCTCGAGATAGACTTAGATATGATTTCTGGTTTGTCCAAAGATTATTACAATTTATTGTAATAATATTGGTGCAGTAGCAAACTCGAAGAAACCATAAGTCCATAAGGCAAGTAAACACAATAGAGCGCAAGTACCACCCAATACGAGAAATCGTATAAATGAGGAGAAGTTGTTGCCGCCTAGATTGCATCAGGTGATGACCTATAGATCCTTTCACTGAGGTCCTTAAGGCAAAAGCTTTTTAATGGGCATGTTGAAGGGTTGAGAATCAGATGTATGGCAGCATAGTCTTTTAGTATAAGTGGGAGATTGTTGGAGTGTATACTAAAAGCCTAGCTTTTGTATATACATTTATAAGAATCACATTGGTCAAGTGTCTACATTTGTATATACCAAATGTAGATGTTCAATTAATTTATATTGTAGATAACATGGTGTGTGGTATCACACACAGAGGATCATGTTATCAGTACCTTATAAATTATAAACAGTAGCTCACGACCAAGATGGAAAGGAACAAACCATTGGAAGGTCGTAGTGTAATTAGATATTAGTTTATCTTAACTATATAATTACACTAGTATACTTAGAGTGTATTGAGTAGGACCATTAGAGGTCGTTTCTTTTATACTGACTTTATAAAGAAACAAAGACCTCAGTTATTATGGAAGTGTGTGCTCTTAATCCTAATATAATAACAAGCACATATATTTGATATTTATTTCTTTAATTTATCAATGGGTGAGATTTAGTTCGATAAATTAATAAGCCCGATAAGTTGGGAAATGATATCACTTATAGTGTGTGTTGTTGATTATAGAAGGAAACTGTGTCCTAGTGATCTAGGTTGATAATGTTCCCAAGAGGAGCTCATAAAGATTGTCATGTTAAACCCTGCAGGTGGACTTAGTCCGACATGACGATAAGGTTGAGTGGTACAACTCTTGGACTAAGATATTAATTAAATGAGTTGTCAGTAACTCACTTAATTAGTGGACATTTGACATCTTAAACACAGGGAGACTAACACACTCATAATAAGAAGGAGCCCAAAATGTAATTTGGGATTGGTGCGGTAGTTCAATAATAGTTCTTTAGTAGAATGAATTATTATTGATGGAATTAAGTTGTGTGTTCGGGGCGAACACGGGAAGCTTAATTTCATCGGGAGACCAAAACCAATTCCTCCTCTCGGTCCCTATCGTAGCCTCTTGTATATAGAGATTTATACCCACCACATACCCACCTTCTTACCCAACCAATAGGGGTCGGCCAAGCTAACCTTGAAGCTCAAGCTTAGGGCCGGCCAAGCCTAAAGGTTGGCCTTAAGGTGGCCGGCCAATAGCTTGGAGCCCAAGCTTAGGTGGCCGGCCACATCATATTAAAAAGGATTTTTTATTAAAATTATTTCTTATGTGGATATCATAGTTTTAAAAGAGAGTTTAAAAATTAAATCTTTCCTTTTAAAGCTTTCTACAAAAGATTAAGAAAAGATTTGAAATCTTTCCTTATTTGTAGATTGAAAGGAGATTTTATTTTTAAGAAAAACTTTCCTTTTTAACCATGATAATAATTTAAAAGAGAAGTTTAAAAATTAAATATTCTCTTTTATTAGTTTCTACAAAATATTAAGAAAAGATTTGATATCTTTCCTTATTTGTAGATTGAAAAGAGATTTTAATTTTTAGAGATAACTTTCCTTTTGGAAATTATCCACATGTTTAAAAGAATAATTTTAATTTATAAAATTTCCTTTTTATTAACCAATCATGAAGGGATTAAAATTATTGGAGAAATTTTTAGAAGTTTCTGGAAACAAATTAGGAAGTTTTAATTCTTGTGTGAATTAAATTTTCCTTGTTTTGGAATTAGAAGTGGCCGGCCATTATTTTAATGAGAAGAAAATTATTTTTTAATTAAAATAAATTTTCCTTTTCATGGCAAAAGAATTAAGGAAGTTTTTATTAAAATTTCCTTATTTGCCAAGACCAAGGATTATAAAAGAGGGGGTAGAGGTGCCTTCATGTGTGAACAACTCTATTATTCTTCTCCTCTCTTTTCCTCCTTGGTGGCCGGCCCTAGCTTCTTCCTCTTCTCTTCTTCTTATGGCCGGCGGCAACCTCTCTTGGAGCTCTTGATGGTGGCCGGTTCTAGCTAGGAGAAGAAGGAGAGAAAGGTGGTTTTGTTTCTTGCATCCCTTGGAGCTTGGTGGTGGTGGCCGGACCTTTACTTCTCTTGGAGAATTGTGGTGGCCGAAACTTGCAAGGAAGAAGAAGGTGCTTGGTGGTTCTCATCTCGGAAGATCGTTGCCCACACAACGTCCGAGGTTAGAAGAGGAATACGGTAGAAGATCAAGAGGTTATTTTTGCTTACAAAGAAAGGTATAACTAGTAATTATTTTTCGCATCATACTAGTTTTTCTTTGTATAGTTATTTATGGAAATACCAAACACAAGAGGCATATGATTCTAGAGTTTTCGAAATAGTTTTCTTTTCGAGTTTGTGTTTTTCTTCTTTTTCGAATTTGTGATTCGATTGTTCTTTTTGGTTAACCTAGAGTTATTTAAGGAAATAAATATTAGCTTTCCTTAAAAGGCTTTGCCTAGGCGGTGGTGGTTGCTCCCATATCCAAGAAGGCCATGTGCCTCGCCATGCAGTCCTGGAAGCCAATTTTGGAAATTAATATTTATGGAATTAATAACTTAGGTAGATTTGAATCAATAGTGTTAAGTTCCGCTTGCGATTCAAATCTAAACCATTAAGAACAGATAAGTTAAATTTGGAATCAATGATGTTAAGTTCCGTCTGCGATTTCTAATTTAACTTTTAAAGAACACAATAGGTTATTTAAGGAAAGGTTCGACACTTGTACAAAAAAATTTTGTACAGTGGAACCGGTACGTTTTCCTAGGACTAACCAACACCTAAAGCCTTCCTGATCTAGAGAACGAGCTACTGAGCCCTCTCTGACCTAGTCCGGAGAACGAGCTACCGAGCCCTCTCCGACTTCCACGTCCGGTCCAGAGAACGAGCTACCGAGCCCTCTCTGACCTAGTCCAGAGAACGAGCTACCAAGCCCTCTCCAACTTCGTCCGGTACAGAGAACGAGCTACAGAGCCCTCTCTGACCTAGTTCGGAGAACGAGCTACCGAGCCCTCTCCGACTTCCACGTCCGGTCCAGAGAACGAGCTACCGAGCCCTCTCCGACTCCATCCAGTCCAGAGAACGAGCTACCGAGCCCTCTCCGACTCCATCCAGTCCAGAGAACGAGCTACCGAGCCCTCTCCGACCTCCCATGCCAAGCTTCCATACTTGGACTTTTCCTCGTGCCAAGCTCCCTGCTTGGACTTTTCCCGTGCCAAGCTCCTTGCTTGGACTTTTCCGAGCCAAGTCTCCATACTTGGACTTTTCCCGTGCCAAGCTCCCTGCTTGGACTTTCTCGTGCCAAGTCTCCATACTTGGACTTTTCCCGTGCCAAGCTCCCTTCTTGGACCTTTCCGTGCCAAGTCTCCATACTTGGACTTTTCCCGAATCAGGTCAACACAAGTCGGGTCAACCAGGTCAACCTTGACCAAAGGTTGCACCCACAATCCCCCGAGTTCCTATTCTTGTCAAACATCAAAATATAACTTCTCTATTCTTGTCAAACATCAAAATATACCTCGAGTCAGGTCAACTCGAGTCGGGTCACCCAGGTCAACCTTGACCTAAGGTTGCACCAACAATTATATTAGGATTAAGAGCACATACTTCCATAATAACAGAGGTCTTGTTTTTTTATAAAGTCAGTACAAAAAGAAACTACCTCAAATGGTCCTACTCAATACACTTGGAGTGTATCAGTATAATTTATTAGTTAAAATAAACTAATACTTAATTACACAAGGACTACTTCAACGGTTTGTTCCTTTCCATTTTAGTCGCGAGCAACTGTTTATAATTTATAAAGAACTGACAACATAATCTTCTGTGTGTGACACCACACACCATGTTGTCTACTATATAAATTAATTGAACAAAATTACATTTAACAAATAAATATAGATATTTGACCATTGTGATTCTTTATTTCTAAATAAATGTTTATACAAAATCTAGGCTTTTAGTATACACTCTAACAATCTTCCACTTATACTAAAAGACTATGCTGCCATAAATGCTACCATACATCTGATTCCCAACCCTTCAATATGTCCATCAAAAGCTCTTTCCTTAAGGACCTAAGTGAAAGGATCTATAGGTCATCACCTGATGCAATCTAGGCGACAACAACTTCTCCTCGTTTATACAATTTCTCGTATTAGGTGGTACTTGCGCTCTATTGTGTTTACTTGCCTTAGGGACTTATGGTTTCTTCGAGTTTGCTACTGCTTACAATAAATTGTAATAATTATTTGGGCAAATCAGAAAACATGTCTAAGTCCATCATGAAGTATCTGAGTCATACAGCTTCTATGACTGCCTCAGAGGCTGCCACTTACCCAGCTTCTATGGTGGAGTCCGAAAAAACACCTTTGCTTATCACTCTTTCATAGTTATGATTTCACCTCCTAAAGTAAACACAAAACCCCGAGGTCGACTTACTATTGCCCCTATCCGATTGGAAGTCAAAATTCGTGCAACCCACAGCGACCAAATTATCTACCTTGTAAGCTAGCATATAATCTTAAGTGCCTCTAAGATACTTCAGTATATGCTTTACCACAGTCCAATATCCTTGTCCAAGGTTACTTTGATATCTGCTAACTATATCCTTGGCAAAATAGATTTCTGATCTCGTGCATAGCATACATTAGGCTTCCGACAGCCGAAGCATAAGGAACTGCCTTCATTTCCTCTATCTCTTTTGATGTCTTCGGAGACATCTCTTTAGATAAAGCTACTCCATGTTGAAAAGGTAAGAAACCTTTCTTGTAGTTTTGCATGCTCAAAACGAGCAAGGATTGTTTCGATATATGAAGCTTGAGATAAGTAAAATATTCTTTTCTTGTGATCCCTTTGATCCCAAGAATATATGCATTCTCCCAAGTCCTTCATATCGGATTGTTTGGACAACCATATGTTGGTGCAGTGAGCACCAGATAATCGAACTGGAGTTTTGATTATGGCAAAGGTTTCAAAGTTAAGCTGTGGTGTTATCTAATAAGGTTCATGGAGCTTGCAGGAAAGTCCTAAGTGATACTTAGGCAAAAGTCCAAGCTGCAGTTAGGTAAGGTGAAAATCCTAGGGGGTGGTAACCCTAGGTCCTAGGGGGTGGTAACCCTAGGTGACGGGAAAAGCCTAAGGGGGGGGGGGGGGGGGGAAGCTTAGGTCCTAGGGGGTGGTAACCCTAGGTGAAGGGGCGACAACTTTAGGTCCTAGGGGATGATAACCCTAGGTGGAGAAAAACCCTAAGGGGCGGCAACCTTAGGTCCTAGGGGGTGGTAACCCTAGGAGGAGGAAAATCCTACGGGGGGTAACCTTAGGTCCTAGGGGATGGTAACCCTAGGTGGAGAAAAACCCTAGGGGGTGGTAACCCTAGGTCCTAGGGGGTGGTAACCCTAGGCAGAAAGTCCAGTCGGTCTGGAGGACCGGACTGGCACCAGGTAATCTCTCCTGAGGGGAGTAGGTGAGGACGCGTTCCCCATAGAGGGAACAGTAGGCGTCGGGTCGACCTAGGGTTTTCGGTCGGAAATCCGAAGTCAGACCCGGACAGTCCGATGACTGTCAATCACTTGATTTACTATATTTTATATGTGCTAACTTTGTCTTGTAGGGTATGTGTGTGTTTGGTGAACTAACATGCTTTGCAGGGACAAATGAGCAAAGCAAGCCTCGGATGAACAGTGTCCGAGGCGCCTCCATGGAGCTTGGAGGCGCCTCGGGTGCAGAATGTGAGCTGGCCGCGAAGCAGTGCTGGAGGCGCCTTGGACCAAGGCTTGGAGGCGCCTTGGAGTGGCTTGAAGGTGCCTTCAAGCAGATAAGGTGCGACGAGTTCAGCAGTGATCCATGCGGATGACTCGGAGGCCTGGAGGCACCTTGGATGGTCTTGGAGGCGCCTCTAATAGACTTTTAAAGGAGGCTTCGAGCAGTAGGTTGTAATAATCAAGTCAAAAGCTATATTCCTTTGTGTGTTGCTCAAGAAACGACTCGGCGAAACTACGACAAGTCCCCGACGACCCGAAGCTTCGAAGATTTCTACTTTAGTGTTGTCAGTATAATTTTTCTAAGTACTTTTTATTGTAATTTCAAATTGTACTGAATGTATCGACCTAATTTTTCCTATTTCGAGTTCTAAATGTCTTCAAAAACATTTAGAAATACTTTTAAAATATTCTAGAGATTTTTAGGAATTTTTTGAGTATTTTTACGTAATTTTGGATGTCGTTTAGTAAGTTTACAAAAAGAAAGAAGTTTTGACAAAAAATGTGAAAGTTGAGACTCGAACCCAAGACCTCTGGCCAAACCCGACTTAATCGAACGCAACCAACCAACTGAGCTGCGAGTGTTTTGTTAATAAGTATGAAGCGAGAAATATATATGTTATAGTTGATAAATAAAACCCTAGTTTTAAAAAGACCTAATTTCTTTTCCTCGAAATTAGGTCCTTTCCTACCTTTCTCCCGACGAGTGTGACGGCGCTGTGCTTGGGCGAAGACGAAGCCGAGTTAGGGCTCCTCCTCGGGCGGCCGGCGAGGGGGTTTTTCCGAGAATCCTTCTCATCCTCGTGACCTCCTCGACGTGGAGAGCACGTAGACGCGAAGGTGCTGTGATTTTGAGTCTCGCCGAACCCTAGCAGCCCTTTCCTTCGGCTGTAAGTCCAAGAAATCGCTGTAAGTACTACTCACCTGTGGTAGGAGTTGCTCCGAACTTTTGGATTTCATTTCCTTGCTTCCGAATCTTGCTATGCCAAGTAGAAGTATATGCTAGGGTTTGCGGTTGTTGTGCTAAATTGCTGTGTTAAGGTGTGATGTACCGAATTTGCCATGTTAGGGCATTAGGTTTTCGGATTTTTATGCTAGGGCTTCCCTTTTGAGTAAGCTAGGGTTGTTGTGTTGAAATTTATACGTTAGTTTTCCTTTAGAGGTTGCTGTGCAGAATTTACCATGCTAAGTTGTTGTGCCGAAAGTTTCTTGCTTGGGTTGCTGTTGAACAGGATTATAAGCTAGGGTTTTCCCTTTCATTCCTTACCTTCCGTAGCATACATATTAAGCATGCTAATTTATGGTTTGAGTTTAAATGTATAGAAGGAGTTCATTTTAATTCTTAGCAAGTAAGCGCAGTAAGAAATGTTTAGATTACCTGTTATGTTGTTTCCTGCTGTGAGATACAAATCAGTGGCGTAGCTAATCTATAGATGCTAGTTATTGTTGAGTTTAGTTCTTTTCTAGAAGGTTTGCATGATCTAGATTGCAAATCAAAGTGTGTAAACAGGTTCTATTTATGCTTGCTGATTTTTTAGAATTTCGGCTGTTCACTTTGTAGTATTAGTGTTTCATCTCGCTGCCATGTATAAGAATGGGATTAGTATCTTCCTTGCAACTCAAAAAGGCAAGAATAGCCTTTATTTAAAGTATGCAGTATAGAATAGCATGAGCAGTATTAGTTCTTAATTCTGTTTTATTTGCAGATTTTTAATGTTTCACGTGTGCAGATTTTTGTTGTTCACATGTGCAGATTTTTAGTATTCATATGTGCAGATTTTTAGTATCCATATGTGCAGATTTTTATTAGCCATATGTGCATATTCATATATGCAGATTTTTAGTATCCATATGTGCATATTTTTATTAGCCATATGTGCCCTATTAAACCTTTGTAGAGGATTATGAGAAGTTATGAGTAGAGAAAAGACCAAGGTCTAATTAGAAAAGATAACAAGTAATTTAAAGTAAGAGGCTAGTACCCGACTTCCGAGGTTGTCGTTAAACAAATCCATGTGACCAATTCCGAGGTCTTGGCCCTGGTAAGACCGAGGTCTTTACCCTCATAAGACTGGAGGCTCGCTACCTCAGTCTCTATTAGAGAGCGCGCATAAGATGGTACTAAGCCTGAGCCCAAAGAAAAAGAAGAAGAAAGAAAAAGAAAAAGAAGAAGAAAGAAAAGTAAAAGTAAAAGAAATTAAAAGATTAATTTCAAGTATAAAACTATAAGTAAATGAAACAAGTACCACCTATGTTTAGAATCAACAGAAGTTTAGTTCCTTTAATTCTAAGCATACAGCATGAGTTTCATTACTTTTCTTATCAGTTTAGTGAGCATGTTTAGTTTTATTTCCAGTATTCAGCTTTATTCTGGTATATCATGAGTATGCAGTTTATTTGAGTACTTTGCTATTAGATGAGTACATGTAGCTTTTCTTTTAGCATTTCAGTTTCAGTATCGTTTGCATTTTTATGCACTTCAAGTTTTGTGAGATAGTTTAGTACTTACTAAGTGTTTCTCTTATAGATTTCTTTTTCCTCCTACTGCAGATAAAGGAAAAGCTAAAGTATGAAAGGAAGACGACAAGGTGGTGGTGATGAAAGTGTGTGATGGCTGGACTATGGGGAGATCAAGAGTTTGTTAAGGAATTATCAAGACTTTCCTATTTAGAGTTCTTTTAGTTTAAATACTATTATGAAGTTGGGATTGTAATTGAGTTTATTCCGTACTCGTAGCTTGATATGTCCTATTGTTGGAGTTAGATATTTGTTTACTATTGCTAGAATAGTTTTCTTTTACTTACTGTGTTACTATTACTGCGTGGGTGTGGAAAAATATGTTCCAGCCACCTGTGGCTGTGTATATAGTGTTTGTATTATTGATTTGGTCACCGGTATAGGGGAGACTCTGCCGAAATTTTTCGATAGAAATTCCTCTAGGGTCGTGATAAATCTAAGTGTCGCTAATAATAGCATAAGTGACACTAGTGAGTAGAGTAGTAGTTAGGTAATGGTCACCCTTAGAGAGTAGTAGTAAGAATGGTGGTTGTTACACTGAATATTCGAGATTATAGTTGTTGCCCACCGAAAGCGGTCAACGACCGCGGGCCTTCGAGTAGGAGTCGAGATAAGCTCCGAACGAAGTAACCTCCTGTGTTCTTGTGTGTTTTCTTTAGCTTTATTTCTGCGACGTTATAACTCGATAGTTTTACGAATTCGAAAAGCGTGAAAGCCACGAGCGCTATTCACCCCCCCTCTAGCGCTTCTCGATCCAACAATTGGTATCAAAGCAGGGTTGCTCTGAATTGGTACAACTACCGTTCGAGCATTTTTTTTCGTCGCTTTCTCGTTCGTATAGGGTAAAAATAAAACCTTACGCCTAGAAGTTTATCTAAAGAATGTCTATTTGTTGAGCCCAAAGCTAAACCTGAATCTAACACAAAGTTAAACCAAATACTATAATTGAACCTAATTCATCTCACAATATTATAGAATTCCCTGATTTGAAATTTAGATCGGGTGAGATGACTAAGGATTAAATTAAATTAATTCAAATCAAATTAATAATTCAAATCAAATTAATAATCAATAATCTAAATTAAATTAATGATTAAAAATCAGATTAAATTAATAATTAAAAATCAAATTAAATTATTCGAAAAATCTTTTAAAAATCATTTTAAAAAACTTTTAAAACTTAATTTTAAAATCATTTGAAAAATCTTTTAAAAAATCCTTTTAAAAATCTTTTAAAACTTAATTTCAAAATTATTTGAAATTTTTTTTAAAAATCATTTTAAAAATATTTTAAAACTTAATTTTAAAATTATTTGAAAAATCTTTTAAATCATTTTAAAGTCTTTTAAAACATAATATCAAAATTAATTGAAAAATCTTTTAAAAATCATTTTAAAAATCTTTTAAAACTTAATTTCATAACTATTTGAAAAGTCTTTTAAAAATCATTTTAAAAATATTTTGAAACTTAATTTCAAAATCATTTGAAAAATCTTTTAAAAATCTTTTAAAACTTAATTTCAAAATTATTTGAAAAATCTTTTAAAAATCATTTTAAAAATCTTTTAAAACTTAATTTCGAAATTATTTGAAAAATGTTTTAAAAATCATTTTAAAAATATTTTAAAACTTAATTTCAAAATTATTTGAAAAATCTTTTAAAAATCTTTTAAAACTTAATTTCAAAATTATTTGAAAAATGTTTTAAAAATCATTTTAAAAATATTTTAAAACTTAATTTCAAAATTATTTGAAAAATCTTTTAAAAATCATTTTAAAAATCTTTTAAAACTTAATTTCATAACTATTTGAAAAGTCTTTTAAAAAACTTTTAAAACTTAATTTCAAAATTATTTTTAAAATTCCTTAAAAATTATTTTAAAACACCTTTAAAAATTATTTTAAAAAATTCTTTAAAATTATTTTAAAAATCCTTTAAAAAATCTTTTTAAAAATCATTTGAAAATTATTTTTAAAATCCTTTAAAATTATTTTAAAATTCATTAAAAATTATTTTTAAAATCCTTTAAAAAATCTTTTAAAAATATTTTAATAATCCTTTTAAAAAATTATTTTAAAAATGTTTTAAAAATCATTTTAAAAATCATTTAAAAAAATCCTTTAAAAAATCTTTTAAAAATCATTTAAAAATATTTTAAAAATCCTTTTAAAAAATAATATTTTAAAAATCCTTTAAAAAAAAATTATTTTAAAAATAATTTTAAAAATCATTTTAAACCTTTTTAAAAATCCTTTAAAAAAATATTTTAAAAATCCTTTTAAAAATCATTTTTAAAACGTTTTAAAAATCATTTTAAAAATTATTTTAAAAATTTTGAAAATCATTACAAAAATAATTTTAAAATCACTTTAAAAAACATTCTGAAAATAATTTAAAAAAAAAATTTTGAAAAACCTTTAAAAAAAATCTTTAAAAAAATTAAAAAAAAACATTTTGATAATTATTTTCTAAAGACTAATTAATTTCAATCAAAGTATCAATTATTTTTATTTCAAAATTCAAATTCATTATCTACAAAATTTTAATTCTCAAATCATACTTTCAATTTTTGACTGCAAACTCAATTAATTTGTAACATATTTTATAATAAAAAATCACTGAAAATACAAATTTATATGACAATATATTTAAATAGTGATAAAGTTAAATTAATTCCATCTTACACTCACTCATAAACTGAACGTGCTTGATAACCGAGAATGGGTGAGATGGTAAATTAGAAAAATATAAAATAACTATTATTATTTTTTTTAATGCTTGGACTCTAGAACCCTAAGGATTTAATATGACATTAAGTAAGGGGGAGTGAGTGGAATCAAGCTAAGTTTCTTTTAAAATAAATTTTGTGGTTTTAGTTATCTTTAAAAGTTAAACTCTTTGAAAAGTTAAAGTAAATCCAATGTTTTTTAGACTTTAAACTTTTCATCAACTTATACATAACTAAGACTGAATCAATCTCTTTTAAAATCAAGTTGTTTTCAGAAAGCTAAATAAAGGTTTTTTTGGCAATATTTTTTTAGAAAAATTACTAAGTTTTTTTCTTACTTTATCTAAGTACCTTTCAAAACAATCATTTGCAAGACTAAGTCTTTTTTTAAAAAACTTTTTCAAAAATTAACTAAGTATTTTTCGAAAAGGCTCTTCGAGTTTAAAAAGCCTTTCGAATTTAATGAAATACTTTCAACAAAGTTCTCGTATTTTCCTAAAGTATTCTTTTCTCAAAAGCTTTTCCAAATTTAGCTAAGTATTTTTTTAAAAAAAAAAGTCTTTCAAAACTATCTCAAATTTGAATAAGTGCTTCTGTTTGAAAAATTTCTTGTTAAAATTTTTCAATTTTCAAAAACTAACTAAGTTACTTTTCAAAGTCAAAACAATTTTCTCTTAGCTAAAAGCTTTACATGAAAGTTTATTCTAGCAACTTTAGCTTTTCAAATTTGACTAAGTTTTTTTTAAGCAAAGGATTTGACTATGTTTTTATGACAAAATCCTTTTTAAGCTAAGTACTTAAATCAAATTTTTATCAAAATCTAAGTACTTAACTATGCTACCCTTCAGGGGGAGCTTAAAATTAAATAGAATATTTTTTCTCTCTTCTTAATTGTTTTTGATTTATGTCAAAGGGGGAGAGAAAAGTCAAAGTTAAGAAATCAAGAAATTAAACATAATGAAAGGGGGAGCATATGCTTTAAATTTTATTTATGCATTGATGCTCATGGTTAACTTCCGTTATTTATTCCTTTATTTAATGTTATGTTTTTCTTAACTTTGAACCAAGGTTGCCATAATAAAAAAGGGGGAGATTGTTGGTGCAGTGAGCACCAGATAATTGAACCGGAGTTTTGATTATGACAAAGGTTTCAAAGTTAAACTGTGGTGTTATCTAACAAGGTTCATGGAGCTTGTAGGAAAGTCCTAAGTGATACTTAGGCAAAAGTCCTAGCTGCGGTTAGGCAACGTGAAAATCCTAGGGGGTGGTAACCCTAGGTGAAGGAAAAAGCCTAGGGGGGGTAACCTTAGGTCCTAGGGAGTGGTAACCCTATAACCCTAGGAGGAGAAAAACCCTAAGGAGCGGCAACCTTAGGTCCTAGGGGGTGTTAACCTTAGGTGGAGAAAAACCCTAAGGGGTGGCAACCTTAGGTCCTAGGGGATGGTAACCCTAGGTGGAGAAAAACCCTAAGCGGCGGCAACCTTAGGTCCTAGGGGGTGGTAACCCTAGGTGGAGGAAAATCCTAAGGGGGGGGGGGTAATCTTAGGTCCTAGGGGGTGGTAACCCTAGGTGGAGAAAAACTCTAGGGGGTGGTAACCCTAGGTCCTAGGGGGTGGTAACCCTAGGCAGAAAGTCCAGTCGGTCTGGAGGACTGGACTGGCACCAGGTAATCTCTCCTGAAGGGAGTAGGTGAGGACGCGTTCCCCGTAGAGGGAACAGTAGGCGTTGGGTCGACCTAGGGTTTCCGGTCAGAAATTCGAAGTCAGACCCGGACAGTCCGATGACTGTCAATCACTTGATTTACTATATTTTATATGTGCTAACTTTGTCTTGCAGGGTATGTGTGTGTTTGGTGAACTAACATGCTTTGCAGGGACAAATGAGCAAAGCAAGCCTCGGATGAACAATGTCCGAGGCGCCTCCATGGAGCTTGGAGGCGCCTCGGATGCAGAATGTGAGCTGGCCGTGAAGCAGTGCTGGAGGCACCTCGGATGGAGCTGGAGGCACCTTGGACAAAGGCTTGGAGGCGCTTTCAAGCTGATAAGGTGCGACGAGTTTAGTAGTGATCTACGCGGATGACTCAGAGGCCTGGTGTAACGACCCAACTCCTGGGTACTAGGCTGTGAGCCAGATCGCTACATTAACTACTGAAAATGCTGTGCGGAAAACTGAGCAAATTTGAAATTTGCTAAACTAATTACTGTAAAGTCTCAACTTGACATTCTAAGAGTACCTAAGTGTTGTACACATACTAGGAGAGACAATCTATGCCTCTTGAAGGTCCTGCTAGCTGTAATCAGACATTTCAACCGATCCGTAAGTCGATTGAGCCTTCGGAACGATTCACAGATCGTTCCAGCTGATACTGGCACGGAGGCACCCTCTGGATCGGTCGAGAGACCGATCAGTGAGCCTCCGTGCTTCTGCTGCGTTCTGTTCGCATCTGGATCGGTCTACCGACCGATCCAGAAGCACCCTGATCGGTCGGTAGACCGATCAGTGCGCTTCTTATGTTTCTGTTCGCCTCTGGATCGGTCTGTCGACCGATCCAGCTGCTCACTGATCGGTCGGTCGACCGATCAGTGACTGCAGATTTCGTCCCGAACTCTCTGTTCGGTGCTGGATCGATCGGACGACCGATCAGATAGCATACAGTAGTATACTGTATGCCTCTGGATCGGTCGGCTGACCGATCCTGGATCCTGATACTGTAACGGATCGGTCGGCAGACCGATCCAACTCTGATATGAAATCAGAGTTTCTGATTTCAGGACTTTCCGGCACTAAAACGTGCCACAACTCACAGATATGAATTTTAAATACATGAAAAACATTCTAACATGAACCTACATGCATTCTAAACTTGACAAACTGAATAGTGCATAGTTTTATTGGATTAAAACATTTAACGAGCTCAAAAGTGAACATTAAGCAAACTGAAACCTAAATGCTGAAATTTAAGCTGTTTAGATCCCTAGGATCTTTATTCCAACCCCTTGCACACACACACCATCGTAGCATCGCCCTCCAGCTTCCGCTAGACCACTTTTCCTTTACCTGTATCTGCAGTATAAGAAAAAGTAGTACCTGTAAGCTATAAAGCTTAGTAAGAAACCATCTACCTCACTAAATCATGCATACGATGCAAATATGATTTTAAATCATGTTGTTTGAAAAACATACTGAACATGCAAGCATGGCATGGCATATCAAACAAAGCATAAACTGGAACTGCAACATGGCATAACATATAACTGAGCATGAAACTGAACTAGTCATGCATATGTCTAAATCTGTACATGAACTCAAATCATGTAAACTGAACCTAAACTGAACTGGAAGCTAAATTAGTGTTTTCATCACTGGTTTCAAATTTGAAAACTATACATATAATAGATGAAAATACTAAACATGCTGCTGGGCCCTGGCAACTGTGCTTACTGTGCGCGCATCCCTACGAGACCCGGGATTGCAAGTTCCGAATCCAGCAGGGTTACTAGGTTATCTGAACCTAGGGACGACTGTGGGAGTCCAGCCCATGGATATCTGATCCAAGCACGATGCCAACTGAATAAAAGTAAAATACTGAATACTGTTTAATTTTACTTTGCTGTTCTAGGTTATCTGAACCTAGAGCTAGGTTATCTGAACCTAGAGGCTACTGTGGGAGCCCACCCAATGGATATCTGATCCATATAGCTGTAATAACTAATAATAAACTGAATAAAATGTTTCTATTACATTTTATATGCTGTTAGGACGCCTATTGGTACATCCTTCTGAACCGGGCATTCTACCGAATGCTTGGCGTGCACTAAAAGCATGCCCTAAAACTGAAAACTATAAAATTACTGAACTAACGCCATAACTAACAAGCGAGAGCAATTATACTGCAGGTGAGGGGTTTCTTACCTCAATCGTAAGGTTTTCTTACGATTCTATTCGCTAGGTGTTTCCGGAAAATTGTCCGCTCGACGAACCGCTTACGTCTTCGCGTTCCTCTCGCGGAGAAGAACCCCTTTCGTGTTGGAGTCGTCGCCGGAAGATGATCCTATGGACCCTTGCCTTGGTGTGCCGTGCGTGAGGAAGAGGAGAAGAAGGGAGAGGCGGCGGTGAGGTTTTGGAAGAGAAAGTGTCGTGAGGTGAAGAGGTGCCGAACCAAAATAAACCAAACCCCACTTAAGTTTATTATTTATATTAAGTGGTTTAATGAACCCAACTCTAATATAAATATATTTGGTTCTCCTTCCTTTCAGCACGGCCCTGCTGGGTTCAACTGGTTACTAACATTATCCCTTACACCATAGGTCTCGGGTTCGATTCCCGCCTAAGCTATTTTGCGACCTATTTGTTTTTGCTACTCCCGCTACTCGGAAAAATTCCGGAAAAATATCTAATAATTCCAGAAAAATCATAGAATAATTCTAAAATAAATTTGGGAATTTTTCGGGCTTTACACCTGGAGGCACCTTGGATGGTCTTGGAGGCGCCTCCAACAGGCTTTAAAAGGAGGTTTCGAGCAGCAGGTTGTAATAATCAAGTCAAAAGATATATTCCTTCGTGTGCTGCTTAAGAAATGACTCGGCGAAACTACGACAAGTCCCCGATGACCCGAAGCTACGAAGATTTCTACTTTAGTGTTGTCGGTATAATTTTTCTAAGTACTTTTTATTTTAATTTCATATTGTACTGAATATTCGAGATTATAGTTGTTGCCCACCGAAATCGGTCAACGACTGCGGACCTTTGAGTAGAAGTCGAGATAGGCTCCGAACGAAGTAACCGCCCGTGTTCTTGTGTGTTTGCTTTAGCTTTATTTCTGCGGCATTATAACTAGATAGTATTATGAATTCGAAAAGCGTGAAAGCCACGAGCGCTATTCACCCCCCCCTAGCGCTTTTTTCCTTCAACACCATACCCTTACTTCTAACAACACTTTGATTTTGTTTCCAACTACCAAAAATATTATCTATGTATAGTACAAGAAATACCATCACGTCTCCATCACACTTCTTGTATACACGAGACTCATTCGGTTATAAAATAAATCCATAGGTCTGGATTATTTTATTAAACTGGATGTTCCAAGACCTTGAAGTTTTACTCCAGTCCATAGACTGATTGAGCTTACACACAAGATGCTCTTTGCTCTTTATAATGAACCCTTCTGGTTGCTACATATGGATGTTTTCTTCAAGACTTCCATTAAGGAAAGCTGTCTTGACATCCACTTGCTAAATAGATAAAAGAATCCTGATAGACTTAAACATGGCTACCAGTGAAAAAGTTTTCTTTTTCAACAAACCTTGCTTTGATAGTTTCTACCTTCCCGTCTATCCCTCTTTTTCTATTGTGGACCTCTTTACACCATCTGGTGGTTCTACAAGCTCTCAGACTATATTAGAATACATATATTCTAATTCTGTATTCTTTGCAAAGATGTTACATCTTTATCTTGGAGTGCTTCGTCATATGTCCGGAGATCAGGTTCATGTCCACCAGGGATCGAGTCCAAAGACTCTCCCGAAACATGAATCTTTTAGGTTGCCTAACAACCCTCCCACTACGACGAGGCACTTTCTGCAATTGTGTATCATTTGTGATACGTGTTGCAGTTTCTTGTGATATTTCATCTTGTACAGTTGGTATTAGGTTAGATGTGTCCTTTAATTTCCTTAAGAAAATTTTTTTACTATGGGCTTGTGGATCATAGTATAGTCCTTTTCTAAAATCAGGCATTGGTGCCAACAATGACCTTCCGATTTTAAGGACTATAAACCTCTTTTCATTTTTCTAGGATAACTCACAAACAAGCGAACTCATGTCCAACTTATCAGTGTCTCTCACGTGCTAGACCACCCAAATCCGAATATGCTTCAGACTAGGCTTATGCCCATTCTGTAATTCTATGGGAGTAGAGAGTTCTGACTTAGAATGTACTATGTTCACTTCCGTTTCCAGTGTATATCCTTAAAACGAATTTAGTAATTTTCTGAATAACTCATCATCGATCAAATTATTCCATAAGAGCCTTATACCTTCTTTCTACTACACCATTCTATTGGGGTGTACCAGGTGCAGTTAGTTGGGATTAAATCCCGACTTCTGATAAGTGACTCCTAAACTCTCCTAAGAGGTACTCGTTACTACGATTTCACCGTAGTGTCTTGATTTTTTAACTCCACATCAGCCTTATACTCTTTGAACTAATCAAAGCACTTAGACTTGTGGCGCGTCAAGTAAATGTATCCTTATCTCGAATAGTCATCTATAAAAGAGACGAAATATTCAAAACAACCTCTTGCCTGGATAGTCAAAGGTCTACACAAATCAGAATGAACCAATTCTAATATATCTTGGGCTCCATACCCCTTAGACTTAAAAGCTTCTTGGTTATTTTTCCTTCCAAGTAAGACTCGCAGGTTGGAAAGATTTCCACTACCAATGAAGCCAAGAGTTCATTGGTTATTATCCTTTGAATCCTACTCAAGTTAATATAACCTAGCCTTAGATACCAAAAATATGATTGGTTCATTTCCGAAGGTTGCTTTCTCTTATTAAAGTTAGAAAATATGTTATTAATTTCCATTTATTGCATCGTGGAAGTTATTGGATTATAAATTGTCAACCAACGTACCAAAACAGATAACTTCCCTATTTTTCTTGATAACAAGTTATCAAAATAGACAGAATATTCATTCTTTAATAGTTTAGAAACCGAAATCAGGTTCTTTCTAAACTTAGTACGTAAAGATAATTTCTGAAAATCCATATTTTATTCCTATCAGAGAATAAACATCTCCCACTGCAACAGCTGCTACTTTTGCAGTAGTACCCATATAGACGGTGATTTCCCTTTCATATAGTTGTCGGGTTTCCTGGAACCCCTACAATGAATTGCAGACATGATTAGTGGCATCTGTATCTACACTCCGATACTGGTAGATAACACCACTAAATTTGTTTCAACAACTAATGAATTAAATACACCTATATTGTTCTCAGTTCTAAGAGAGCAGTCTACCTTAATGTCCAAGTCCTATTTCCAATCATAATTGGGACTACTATGTCTTTTCTGTAGTATAACAACTAGGGGATTGACAAACATTTAAAATCCTAGGAATCACAAAAATATTTGGTCAAGACCAACACTTTAAAATCCCCGTGAATTTTGTATGCCACGATAGTGTGGACGTATACAAATTCAAAAAGGAGATTTTGTCCATTAATTTTATTATCTTGTCATCCTAACTTCATGACAAATAAATTTAATAGTTGGTCTATCTTTGATCAAATATTTTGGTCAAAACTTTGAATTTAAAATAACATTGATTCCTCAAACAATATTATTTAAATTCACCAACACCTCAAACACCGAGAATTTTGCATGCCACGATAGTGTGGACGTATACAAATTCGAACATTTGTAAGAGGAGGGTTTTACCAATTAATTATCTTGTCAACAAATCTTTATGACAAATAAAATTACCTCAAATACCGTGAATTTTGTATGCCACGATAGTGTGGACGTATACAAAACCAAACATTTGTAAGAGGAGTTTTTCTCATTAATTTTATTTTCTTGTCATCCTAACAAATAAAATTACCTCATACACCGTGAATTTTGTATACCATGAAAGTGTGGACGTATACAAAAACTCGACATTTGTAAGAGGGGGTTTTAATTTTATTATCTTGTCATCTTATCTTTTTGACAAATTAATAGTTGGTTTTTCTTTGGTCACACAAATAATAGCAGTGACTCCGATGGGGAGGATACTATTAGACGTGCCTAAGTGTATACCATTACTTGACACTAAGTCTATTAATAAGATTGTGCCCCATCCGATGGAGAAGATCACACGCTCTTAATTAATTTCCTATAGTCATCCTAAATGAAATTTTGATCTAGTGATCCGCAAACAAACTCATCCGATATGGTGGAAGGTACTCAGAGCCAACGCGCAAGTTTGTTTGCATCAGTTACAAACCAATAATGGAGACCGTGGAATTTATTAAAATAAATCTCTCTCCCATTTAGTTATTTAAAGTGAGGAATTTTAAACTATCCTAGCATACATCACATGCATACATACACATCACAATAAATAAAAGCAATAAATATGGAATTATTTTTTAACTATTATGACCTTTTCCATCACTGCCCTCCGTGTGCACCAACCCTAGCTATTGCCATCTTTAGCCACCGCCATCGGGTCGAATCATCGCATCCATCTTGCTTCTTATTCCACTGCGCCTCTGGTGCTCCAAAAGTACCACGCCTCGCAAGCATCTGATCCGCGACAAAAATAGAATTTTACATATATCGATCCTATATTCCTCGAGGGAATGTACATGTAATCTAAATCGAAAATAAAATTCTAAAATCCTAAGGCTAATACAGCTCCTACTGTATTAGTTACATACAATCATGCACACACAAAATAATGCCCTTGACATATCCAAGGGTCCAATCACACACAACATCTATAAGCCATATGTAACGCCCGCCCTCCCTGCTACTCAAAGGGACGGGGCTACTTACTTACTTAACTATTCCAAGATACATGCATATTTAAAATTTCTTTCTTATAACATAGAGCAGCGGAAATGTCATAGAGTTATCCTGGAATGTAACATAAATACAATGGTTCATGTCAAACATAACAAACATTATAGCAGGTATTATTTGTCTCAGCCGAGCCACTGCCACACACACCTCCTTGCCTCTCCTGTAGCTCCCTTAGGTCATCCATCCCTTGCCTTTATCTGTGGTACAAGGAAGTAAGCTATGAGCACACGAGCTCAGTAAGATTCTTTCCTACTCACAAAAACCATATCTCAAGCATAATCATATAAGCATATCATCATTAAAAACATAATCATCTATCAATATGAAATGTGAGCATAAATTTCTGATCATAACATATCCTTATGAACCATGTTTCTAACATATCACAAATAAAGGAATCATATGAGGAGAGTCATGAGAAGCATAACATATCATCAGATTTCATGAAACATAGAAGAAACATATCATATATGAATGGGTGCATTATGCAAAATGTCCTTTTAAAACATATGTCATGTCGAGTGCAAGATGTCTTTAAACATATCTTTTAATACTTGAACATAATATCATCATCATGAGGGCCCGGCTTGTACCACATACATACATAAATCCGCGCAATCCCTAGGACAGGGTAGCTAGCCCCGAACCTACTAGGGATCTAGACCCGTTCATAGTCCGTCGGCCTAGGGGCGTACTAAGGAGCCCATCCCTTTTTACTAGACCCGTTCATAGTCCGTCGGTCTAGGGACGCTTATGGAGCCCACCCTTGGTACAAGTCATACAAAGTAAAGTACATGTCATGCATATCATATCATCATAACTGTCATATCATATCATCATAGATGTCATGCTCTTGTCTTAACATGAAGAGTGCTCTTAATCCCGACTTAAGGGAAGCAACTCTTTGCCATTTTCTTATCATATCATAAGGCATACATTCTTGGCACATGGCCATCATATAAAACCATTATCATGCTTGGTTCATAAGCTTACATAAATGAGCATGCAACATATTTGAAATCATACATGCTTGAGTACATAGTCATCATAAGAATCATATCATGCATAATTCATAACATACATAATCAAACATGTTACTGGCCTTATCATAAAGCATGCATACTTAAACATAAAACATATCATAAGGGTCATCATCATGCATAATTCATGAGCATCCTTAATTAAGCACATAAATTATCGTAGGCAACCATAATCATACATGGAAAACATTTACTAGCATCTCCTAGTTCATATTCTAGTATGTGAGACACCTAGCAAAGTCATGATTGGGTCTCTAACCCTAGTTTTATATGGTAGCCGAGAGTCACCATGCTATGTTTAGGTTACAACTACATATAAGCATGTGAACCTTAAATCAAATTCATGTCATAAGCTAATAAGAATGTCATGAGCATAGGTAGTAGGTTCTAAGCTTCTTAGCCCTTTTAACTTAGTTGTGGCCGAACCCCTAAGAGTATGGAATTAAGTTCTACATGAGCATAAAACAGCAAACTACCTTCATATCATATCATAAGGAAAGTTCATGGCTTGTTAAGTTTAAGTTTAAACTTTCTTGAATCCTAGGTTATAGTTATGGCCGAGAGTTCATAACAAGAGATAACTTCTAAGCAACATACAACATGAATACTTAGCAAATTTCATAACATATCATAAGAAGTCTATGAACATACTAAATTAGGTTTTGAGTCTCATGAACCCTAAAACCTCATCATAGCCGAAACATCATATAACAAGAAGTAAACTTCTAAGCAACATATGAACATAAATACTTAGCCAATTTGATAACATATCATAAAGAAGTCCTATGAGCATGCTAGATTAGGTTTTGAGCTTTATGAAACCCTAAAACCTTATCATGGCCGAAACTTCATAAGTCAAGAATATAAACTTCTAAGCAACATGTAACATGAACACCTAGCTAATTCCATCATATATCATAAAGAAGTCTATGAGCATACTAAATTAGGTTTGGAGCTTCATGAACCTTAAGAATTCATCATGGCCGAAACTTCATCAAGTAGGAAATGAACTTCTAAGCAACATATAAGCATGAGTTTCTAGCACATTTTATAACATATCATAAAAAGTCTATGAGCATACTAACTTAGGTTTTGAGCTTCATGAACCCTAAAAAGTTATCATGGCCGAAACATCATACAACAAGAAGTAGACTTCTAAGCAACCTTTGAACATGAATACCTAGCCAATTTGATAACATATCACAAGGAAGCCTATGAACATGCTAAATTAGGTTTGGAGCTTTATGAAACCCTAAAATTCTATCATGGCCGAAACTTCATAAGCTAAGAAATAAACTTATAAGCAACATGCAAACATATTTAATCTCTAGCTAATTTCATAACATATCACATGGAGGTCTATGAGCATACTAACTTAGATTTTGAGCTTCATGAACCCTAAAATTTCCATCATGGCCGAAACTTTCTCAAGCAAGATTTAAACTTCTAAACAACATATAAACATGAATCTCTAGCTAATTTCATAACACATCATAAATAAATCCATGAGCATGTTAAATTAAGTTTTAAGCTTCATGAACCCTAAAATTTCATTATGGCCGAAACCTACTCAAGCAAGAAAATAACTTCTAAACAACATATAACATGAATCTCTAGCTAATTTCATAACACATCATAAATAAATCCATGAGCATGTTAAATTAAGTTTTAAGCTTCATGAACCCTAAAATTTCATTATGGCCGAAACCTACTCAAGCAAGAAAATAACTTCTAAACAACATATAAACATGAATCTCTAGCTAATTTCATAACACATCATAAATAAATCCATGAGCATGTTAAATCAAGTTTTAAGCTTCATGAACTCTAAATTTTCATCATGGCCGAACCTTGTAAAAGAAAAGAGAAGGTCAATAAACATATTAATAAGAAGATCAAGCTTAAACATCATACACATAATTTTCTTTTTCTAACTAAATTCATATCATAACCTACTAAGATTCATGAGCATGGTTTCTTCTCTTTTTTTTATTTTTAATTCCAAGAGTTCAAATCTTTCGAAAGTACTGTAAGCGACTTGTACCACAGGTGAGGGAATACTTACTTCCTTGTTTGATTTACTTAAGGGAAATATCTTGCTTGTGGAGCCTTCCTAGAGAGGGCTCCTCCTTTGTTTTTGGATTTCGGCAAGGAGAGGTGAGGAGAGGTCTTGGTCACGGTGAGGAGAAGGAGGGAGGAGGAAGAGGAGAAAATGAGTTTTCCTCTTTAATTTCCCTTTTATTCATCATGAGAGAAGGAAGGGAAAATGTACTTTTCCTTCTCCTTTCTTTTATTTCTCCTTAATGAAAAGAGGAAGCAAGAATCCTCTTTTCTTTTGAGAGGGAGAAGGCAACTCTAACTTCTCTTTCTCAATGAAAAACTCTTCTCTTACTCTTAACTATGTTGTTACTTCTCTCTTTAATAATAACTTCTCTTGGTCTATTGGTTTACACCTACATATATCTAATAAGAGATCCAAGGTTCAAGCCTTGGTCATCTCTTTTTGGTTCTATTTTGTTTTATCATTTTTGCAAATGTACACATAAGGCCTATTTATTTTTATTATGATAAAAATGTATCTAAAATCCTGCTAAGTATTCCATGGGTGTTACACCATAATAGTTGGAGCCTGCAACCAAAGAGTTAGCACATCCTACTATTATCCTGCCTAAATTATGTATGACATGTGCATAACCTATTTGAATTCTAAACACACAGAGGTAAACCCTAGCTCTGATACCAATTGTTGGTTGGTCCTAGGAAGATCGTACCAGTTCCACTGTATAAAAATTTGTACAAGTGTCGAACCTTTACTAAACAAACTATTGTGTTCTTTAGAAGTTAAATTAGGAATCGCAGATGGAACTTAACATCATTGATTCCAAATTTAACTTATCTATTCTTAATGGTTTAGATTTGAATCGCAAACGGAACTTAACACTATTGATTCAAATCCATCTATGTTATTAATTCCATTAAATATTAATTTCCAAAATTATCTTCCAGGACTGCTTGGCGAGGCACATGACCTTCTTGGATATGGGAGCAACCGCCACCGCCTAGACAAAGCCTTTTAAGGAAAGCTAATATTTAATTTCCTTAAATAACTCTAGATTAACCAAAAAGAACAATCGAATCACAAATTCGAAAAGCAAAGAAAACACAAACTCAGAAAATAAATTCGAAAAACTAGATTTAATGCCTCTTATGTTTGGAATTCATACAAAGAAAAATAAACTATCATGATGCGAAAAATAAATACTAGTAATACCTTTCTTTGTGAACTTTAATGACTTCTTGATCTTCTACCGTATTCCTCTTCTAACCTCGGACGTTGTGTGGGCAACGATCTTCCAAGATGAGAACGACCCAGCACCTTCTTCTTCCTTCTAGGTTTCGGCCACCAAGAGTCCTTCTTGATGGATAGGTTCGGCCACCACCAATGCTTCAAGGGATGCTAGAGACTAGGCTTCCTTTCTCTCCTTCTTCTCCTTGCTTGATCCGGCCACCAAGAGAACTCCACCAATGAAGAAGTTTCGGCCACAATAAGGAGAGGAGAGAAAAAGAGGGGCCGACCACACCCAAGGAGAAAAAGAGAGGAGAAAATAGAATAGAGGTTATCTCCCATGAAGGCACCTCTACACCCTCTTTTATATTCCTTGGTCTTGGCAAATAAGGAAATTTTAATAAAAACTTCCTTAATTCTTTTGCCATGAAAAAGAAAATTTAATTGATTTAAAATCAATTTCCTTTTCTCAAACCATATGGCCGGCCACTATTCTAATCCCAATTAAGGAAAATTTAATTCACACAAGAATTAAAACTTCCTAATTTGTTTCCGAAAATTTATAAAAAATTTCTCCAATAATTTTTCCCTTCATGGTGGTTTGTAAAAAGGAAATTTTATAAATTAAAATCTTTCTTTTAAACATGTGGATGATTTCCAAAAAGGAAAGTTATCTCTAAAAATTAAAAACTCCTTTTAATCTACAAATAAGGAAAGATATCAAATCTTTTCTTAATCTTTTGTAGAAACTAATAAAAGAGAATATTTAATTTTTAAACTCTCTTTTAAATCATGAACATGGTTAAAAAAGGAAAGTTTTCTCAAAACTAAAATCTACCTTTCAATCTACAAATAAGGAAATATTTCAAATCTTTTCTTAATCTTTTGTAGAAAGCTATAAAAGGAAATATTTAAATTTTAAACTCTCTTTTAAAACCATGGAATCCACATAAGAAAAATTTTAAAAATAAAATTACTTTTTATTTTAACGGCCACCTAAGCTTGGGTTCAAGCTAGGGCCAGCCACCTCATGAACCCATGAACCATGCCTTTGACCGGCCCTAGCTTGGACTCCAAGCTAGCTTGGCCGGCCCCTATAGAATGGGTAAGAAGGTGGGTATAGGTGGGTATAATACTCTATAATTAAGAGGTTATGATAGGGACTGAGAGGAGGAATTGGTTTTGGTCTCCCGATAAAATTAAGCATCCCGTGTTCGCCCCGAACACATAACTTAATTTCATCAATAATAATTCATTCAACTAAAGAACTGTTATTGAACTACCGCACCAATTCCAAATTACATTTTGGGCTCCTTCTTATTATGAGTGTGTTAGTCTCCCTGTGTTTAAGATATCGAATGTCCATTAATTCAAATGAGTTACTGACAACTCACTTAATTAATATCTAGTTCCAAGAGTAGTACCACTCAACTTTATCATCATGTCGGACTAAGTCCACCTGCAGGATTTAACATGACAATCCTTATGAGCCCTTTTTGGGGGCATCATCATCCTAACTCTCTAGGACACAGTTCCCTTCTATAATCAACAACACACACTATAAGTATATTATTTCTCAACTTATCGGGCCTATTGATTTATCGAACTAAATCTCACCCATTGATAAATTAAAGAAATAAATATTAAATATATGTGCTTGTTATTATATTAGGATTAAGAGCACAAAATTCCATAATAATAGAGGTCTTGTTCTTTTATAAAGTCAATACAAAAAGAAACTACCTCAAATGGTCCTACTCAATACACTTGGAGTGTATCAGTGTAATTTATTAGTTAAGATAAACTAATACTTAATTACACTACGACTACTTCAACGGTTTGTTCCTTTCCATTTTAGTCACGAGCAACTGTTTATAATTTATAAAGAACTAACAACATGATCTTCTGTGTGTGACACCACACACCACGTTGTCTACTATATAAATTAATTGAACAAAATTACATTTAACAAATAAAGTAGATATTTGACCATTGTGATTCTTTATTTCTAAATAAATATTTATACAAAAGCTAGGCTTTTAGTATACACTCTAACAGCATCATCAACCTTGATAACTAGGACACTGTTTCATTTTATAATCAACAACACACCATATAAATAATATTATTTCCCAACTTATCGGACCTATTGATTTAACGAATAAATCTCACCCATTGATAAATTAAAAAAATAAATACTAAGTATATGTGCTTGTTATTATATCGAGATTAAAAGTACGCACATCCATAATAACAGAGGTTCTGTTCTTTTATGTAGTCAGTATAAAAGGAACAACCTCAAATGGTCCTACTCTATACACACATAGTGTACTAGTGTAATTTTATAGTCAAGATAAACTAGTACCAAATTACACTACAACCATTCCAATGGTTTGTCCCAATCTATTTTGGTTGCGAGCTTTTATTTATAATTTATATGGAACTGATAACATGATCTTTTGTGTGACACCACACACCATGTTATCTACAATATAAATTAAATGGACAACTGCATTTAACTAAATGAAGTCATTTGACCAATGTAATTCTCACTTCAAAATAAATATTTATACAAAAAGCTAAACTTTTAGTATACATTCTAACAATCTCCCACTTATACTAAAAGACTATGCTGTCATATATCTGATCCCCATCCCCTCAACATGCCCATCAAAAGCTCTCGCCGGAAGGGCCTTAGTGAAAGGATCTATCAGGTTATCTTCTGATGCAATCTTGGTGACAACAACTTCTTCTCGCTTTACGATGTCTCGTATCAGGTGGTACTTGCGCTCAATCTGTTTACTTGCCTTATGGGCTCGTAGTTTCTTCGAGTTTGCTACTGCACCACTATTATCACAATAAATTGTGATAATTTTGGGCAAACCAGGAATCACATCTAAGTCCATCAAGAAGTTTCTAAGCTATACAGTTTCTTTGGCTGCCTTAGAGGCTGCCACATACTTAGCTTCCATGGTGGAGTCTGAAACACATTTCTGTTTAACACTCTTCCATGCTATGGCTCCACCTCCCAAAGTAAACACATACCCTGAGGTCGACTTACTATTGTCCCTATCTGATTGGAAGTCTGAATCCATGTAACCCACAGGGAGCAAATCATCTGCCTGGTAAACTAGCATATAATCTCTAGTCCTTTTCAGGTACTTAAATATATGCTTTATGGCAGTCCAATGTCCTTGTCCTGGGTTAATTTGATATATGCTAACCATGCACACGGTAAAATAGATATCCGGTCTCGTACATAGCATCACATACATTAGGCTTCCTACAACCGAAGTATAAGGAACTGTCTTTATGTCCTCTATTTTCTTTGATGTTTTAGAAGATATCTCTTTAGATAAAGGTACTCCATGCCGAAAAGGTAGAAAACCTTTCTTAGAGTTTTGCATGCTAAAACGAGCTATAATAGTATCGATGTATGAAGCTTGGGATAAGCACAACATTATTTTCTTGCGATCCCTTATTACTTTGATCCCAAGAATATGTCCACATTCTCTCAAATCCTTCATATCAAACTGCTTAGACAACCATACCCTTACGTTTGACAACACTTTGACATTGTTGCCAATGAGCAAAATGTCATCTACGTATAGTGCAAGAAATACCACCACGTTTTCGTCACTCTTCTTGTATACACAAGACTCATCCGGACAGTACTGAATAAATCCATAAGACTGGATCACTTCATTAAATCGGATGTTCTAAGATCTCAAATCTAGCTTCAGTCCATAGATAGACCGATTGAGCTTACATACAAGATGCTCTTTGCCCTTCACAATGAATCCCTCTAGTTGCTTCATATGGATATTTTTCTTCAAGACTTCCATTAAGGAAAGATGTCTTGACATCCATTTGCCAAATCTCATAATCCATATGAGCGACAATAGATAAAAGAATCTGGATAGACTTAACATGGCTACCGATGAAAAGGTTTCCTCATAATCGATTCCCTCTTTCTGAGTATACCCTTTTGCAACAAGCCTTGCTTTGAAGGTTTCCACCTTCCCGTCTGTCCCTCTTTTTCTTTTGTAGACCCATTTACATCTCATGGCTTTTACATCATTTGGTGGTTCTACAAGCTCCCAGACTTGATTAAAGTACATAGATTCTATTTCAGAGTTCATTGCACTTTGCCAAGATGCTGCATCTTTATCTTGGAGTGCTTCATCATATGTCCAGGGATCAGGTTTATGTTCACCAGGGATCAAGTCTGAAGATTCTCCCAAAAACATGAATCTATCACATTGCCTAACAACCCTCCCACTACGACAAGGCACTACTTGTATTTGTGCATCATTTGTGACACGTGTTACAGTTTCTTGTGATATCTCATCTTGTACCATTGGTACTAAAGTAGACGTGTCTTTTCTTATTTCCTCAAGAACAATTTTACTCATGGCCTTGTGGTTCATTACATAGTCTTCTTCTAAAAATCGGGCATTGGTGCTAACAATGACCTTCTAATCTTTAGGACTATAAAATAAACCACCTTTCGTTCCTTTAGGATAACCCACAAACAAGCGAACTTCTGTACATGATTCCAACTTATCAGCGTCTCTCTTCAGCACATGTGCTAGACTACTCCAAATCCGAATATGTTTCAGGCTAGGCTTACGCCCATTCCACAATTCTATGGGAGTAGAGGTTACTGACTTAGAAGGTACCAAGTTCAGAATGTGCACTGTCGTTTCCAGAGTATATCCCTAAAATGAATTAGATAATTCTTAATAACTCATCATTGATCTAACTATTTCCATAAGAATCCTATTCCTTCATTCTGCCGCACCATTCTGTTGGGGTGTACCAGGTGCAGACATTTAGGATTGAATCTCGGCCTCTGATAAGTAATTCCTAAACTCTCCAAAGAGGTATTCACCACCACGATCAGACCATAGTGTCTTGATACTTTTACCATGACGTTTCTCCACATCAGCCTTGTACTCTTTGAATTTGTCAAAGCATGCAGACTTGCGGCGCATCAAGTAAATGTACCCATATCTCGAATAGTCGTCTATAAAAGAGACAAAATATTCGAAACCACCTCTTGCCTGGATAGATATAGGACCACACAAATAAGAATGAACCAGTTTTAACACATATTTGGCTCTATACCCCTTGGCCTTAAAAGGTCTTTTGGTCATCTTTCCTTCTAAGCAAGACTCGCAGGTTGGAAAGTTTTCCACCACCAATGAACCCAAAAGTTCATCGGCTATTATCCTTTGAATCCTACTCAAGTTAATATGACCTAGCCTTAGATGCCAAAGATATGATTGGTTTATTTCCAAAGGTTACTTTCTCTTATTAGAGTTAGAAGATGTGTTATTAATTTCCATTTGTTACATTGTGGGAGTTTTTGAATTTATATAGATTTTCAACTAACATACCAGAACAGATAACTTCCTTATTTTTTTGATAACAACTTTGTCATCAAAATAGACAGAATATCCATCCTTAAATAGTTTTAGAAACTGAAATCAAGTTCTTTTTAAAACTTGGTACGTAAAGATAATTTCTCAAAATCCATGTTTTATTCCTATCAAAGGATAAACATCTCCCACTGCAATAGCTGCTACTATTGCAGTAGTGCCCATGGTGATTTCCCCTTTATATAGTTGTCGGGTTTCCTGGAACCCCTGCAATGAATTGCATACATGATCAGTGGCTCCCGTATCTACACACCAGGTACCGGTAGATGACACCACTAAACATGTTTTAACAACTAATTAAATACACCTTTATTGTTCTCATTTCTTAAAGGACAATCCACCTTAGTGTCCAAGTTTCCAATCATTATAATTGGGACATTATAAGTGTCCAAGTCTATTCTATAGTATAACAGCTAGGGGATTGACAAACATTTGAAATTCTAAGAATCATAAAAATATTTGGTCAAGACCAACACCTCAAAATCCCCATGAATTTTGTATGTCACGTAAGTGTGGATGTATACAAATTTAAACTTTAAGAGGAGATTTTATCCATTAATTTTATTATCTTGTCAACCTAACTTTATAACAAATAAAATTAACAGTTGGTCTGTCTTTGATCAAATATTTAGTCAAAACTTCAAATTTAAAATAATATTGATTCCTTAAAATAATATCATTTAAATTCACCAACGCCTCAAATACCGTGAATTTTGTATGTCATGTTAGTGTGGACGTATACAAAATCAAGCATTTGTAAGAGGAGGGTTTTACCCATTAATTATCTTGTCAACCTATTCCTATGACAAATAAAATTATCTCAAACACCATGAATTATGTATGTCACGTTAGTGTGGACGTATACAAAATCAAGCATTTGTAAGAGGAGGGTTTTACCCATTTAATTCTATTATCTTGTCATCCTAACTTTATGACAAATTAATAGTTGGTCTTTCTTTGGTCACACAAATAATAGCAGTGACTCCGTTGGGGAGGATACTATTAAGTGTGTCTAAGTGTATACCATTACTTGATTACTTATAGGATTGTGCTCCTTCACCTAGAGAAGATCACACGAACCTAAGCAATTTCCTATAATTACCCATAAAGGAAGTTTGATCTAGTGATCCGCACTCAAACTCATCCGTTGTGGAGGAAGGCACTCAAAGACAACACGCAAGTTTGAATGCATCACCTACAAACCAGTAATTATAAAGGAAGTTTGATCTAGTGATCCGCAAACAAACTCATCCGTTGTGGAGGAAGGCACTCAGAGCCAACACACAAGTTTGAATGCATCACCTACAAACCAGTAATCACTCATAAAGGAAGTTTGATCTAGTGATCCACAAACAAACTCATCTGTTGTGGAGGGAGGCACTCAGAGCCAACACGCGAGTTTGTTTGCATCACTTACAAACCAATAATGGAGACCGTGGAATTTATTTACTAATCCCTCTCTCACTTAGTTATTTAAGGTAAGGAATTTTAACCATGTAAGCACACATCACATTCACACACACACATCACAGTAAATAAAGCAATAAATATGGAAATTAATTTTTCAACTATTATGGCTTCTTCCATCACTGTCCTCCGTGTGCTGCCAACCCTAGTTGCTGCCATCTTTAGCCACCGCAATCGGGTCTAGTCGCCACATCTATCTTGCTTCTTTTTCCACTGCGCCTCTGGTCCACAAATAGTACCACGCCTCGCAAGGATACGATCTGCGACAAAAATAAAATTTTACATATATCGATCCTATATTCCACAAAAGAATGTACATGTAATCTAGATCGAAACAAAAACGTAAAATCCTAAAACTAATACAGCTCCTGTTGTATTTAATACATACAATCATGCACATAAATAAAATACCCTTGACATGTCCAAAGGTCCAATAACACACAATCTCTATAAGTCATAATAGTTGGAGCCTGCAACCACAGAGTTAGCATATCCTACTATTATCCTGCCTAAATTATGTATGACATGTGCATAATTAAACTGAAAACCAAACACACGGAGGCAAACCCTAGCTCTGATACCAATTTTTGGTTGCTACTCGGAATATCGTACTAGTTCCCCTGTACAAAAATTTTGTACAAGTCCTAAACCATTCCTAACAACCTATTGTATTCTTTAGAAATTAAATTTGGAACCGCAAACGAAACTTAACATTATTGATTCCAAAGTCAATTTATCTGTTCTTAGTGGTTTAGACTTGGATCGCAAACGACGCATAACATTATTGATCCAAATCCACCTATGTTACAAATTCAATTAAATATTAATTTCAGAGATCGACTTCCAGGTTAAACATGGCGAGGCACTAGGCCTTCTTGGGTATGGGAGCATCCACCACTTCCTAGACAAAGCCTTTCAACGAAATTTAATATTTAATTTCCTTATAGTAACCCTAGGTTTAACCAAAAAGAACAATCAAATCACAAGTTCGAAAAACAAAAGAAAGACAAAATCGAAAACATAAATTTGATTACCTAAATTAATTAGCCTCTTGTGTTTGGTATTTCAAGATCTAAATAAAAGGATGAACTAGTTATGATGCTGAAAGTAATAACTAATTATACCTTTTATAGCTTATAGACCTCACGATCTTCTGTCGTATTCCTCTTCTTATCTCGGACGTTGTGTGGACGACGATCTACCGAGACGAGAATCCACCCAAGCTTCCTTCTTCTCCAAGCAAGTTTCAGCCACCACAAGAACCCCAAGAGAAGATGAGGTTCGGCCACCACCACCAAGCCCCAAGGGATGCTAGAAACAAAGCCTCTTATCTCTCCTTCTTTCTTTAACAAGATCTGGCCACCACCAAGATCCTTGAGATGAGATGTCGCTGGCCACCAAGGAAGAAGAATAGGAGAAGATGAAGGATGAGAGGGTCGGCCACACCACCAAGGAATAGAAGAGAGGAATACTAGATTATGTGTTGTGAGGTGAGGCACCTCTACCCTCTCTTTTATATTCCTTGGTCTTGACAAATAAGGAAAGTTTTATTAAAACTTCCTTATTCTCTTTGCCAATGAAAGGAAAGTTTAATAAAAATTTCCCTTTTAAACGACACATGGCCGACCACCTTAATCCCTCCAATCAAGGAAAGTTTTAAATATAAAATTAAAATTTTTTAATTTGTTTCTGGAAATTTTTAAAATAAAAATTTCTCTTTAAAAATTCCCTTCATGGTTGGTCATAAAAGGAAACTTTTATAAATTAAAATCTCTCTATTAAAACATGTGGATGATTTACAAAAAGAAATTTTTTTTCTAAAATTAAAATCTTCCTTTCAATCTACAAATAAGGAAAGATATCAAATATTTTCTTAATCTTTTGTAGAAACTATAAAAGGAAAGATTTAAAAATTTAAAACTCTCTTTTAAAATCATGAGGATGGTTAAAAAGGAAAGTTTTATCAAAAATTAAAATCTTCCTTTTAACTACAAATAAGGAAAGATATCTAACCTTTCTCTTAATCTTTTGTAGAAAACTATAAAAGGACAGATTTAAATTTTAAACTCTCTTTTAAAATCATGGCTTCCACATAAGAAAAGATTTTTAAAAAATAAAATCCTTTTATTTTAATTTGGCCGACCAATTAAGCTTGGGTTCAAGCTAGGGTCGGCCACCAACTCACCTTGGTTTGGCTGGCCCTAGCTTGGGCTCCAAGCTAGGCTTTGCTGGCCACCTTAAGATGGGTAAGAAGGTGGGTATGGGTGGGTATAAGACTTTATAAATAAGAGGCTACTACAGGGACCGAAAGGAGGAATTGGTTTTGGTCTCCCGATGAACTTGAGCTTCCCGTGTTCACCCCAAACACCCAACTCGAGTTCATCAATAATATTTCATTCCACTAAAGAATTATTATTGAACTACCGTACCAATCTCATATTACTATATGGGCTCCTTCTTATCATGAGTGTGTTAATCTCCCTATGTTTAAGATATAGAATGTCCACTAATTAAATGAGTTACTGACAACTCACTTAATTAATATCTAGCTCCAAGAGAAGTACCACTCAACTTTATTGTCATGTCGAACTAAGTCCACCTGCAAGGTTTACATGACAATCCTTATGAGCTCCTCTTAAGGATATTATCAACCTAGATTACTATGACACAGTTTCCTTCTATAATCAACAACACACACTATAAATAATATCATTTCCCAACTTATTGGGCCTCTTGATTTATCAAACTAAATTTCACCCATTGATAAGTGAAAGAAATAAATATTAGATATATGTGTTTGTTATTATATCAGGATTAAGAGCACACACTTTCATAATAACAAAGGTCTTGTCCTTTTATTCAGTCAGTATAAAAAGAACTTACCTTAAATGGTCCTGCTCAATACACTCAGAGTGTACTAGTGTAATTTTATAATTAAGATAAACTAATACCAAATTACACTATAACTATTCCAATGGTTTGTTCCTTTCCATCTTAGTAGTGAGCTACTATTTATAATTTATAAGGAATTGATAACATGATCTTCTGTGTGTGACACCACACACCATGTTATCTACAATATAAATTAATTGAACAACTACACTTAGCATATAAATGTAGACATTTTACCAATGTGATTCTTTATTTCAAAAATAAATGTTTACAAAAAGCTAGACTTTTAGTATACACTCTAACAGTCATGTCATGTCTATCTTGCTTCCTTTTTCGCTGCGCCTCTGGTCCTCAAATAGCACCACGTCTCGCAAGGATATGATCCGCGACAAAAATAAAATTTTACATTTATCGATCCTATATTCCACAAGGGAATGTGTATGTAATCTAGATCGAACAGAATGTAAAATCTTAAAACTAATACAGCTCCTGCTATATTTAATAATTACAATCATGCACACACAAAAATTGCCCTCAACATGCCCGAGGGTTCAAATCACACACAAACACAATAGAGTCATAATAGTTGGAACTTGGATGCCTGCAACCAAAGAGTTAATCTATTTGCACATCCTACTATTATCCTGCCTAAATTTATGTATGAAAAGTGATGTATGCCCAAGGGCTGAAGATAGGAGAGATCAGTTATCACTTCCGGAAGACCCAATTACAAGACTGCGGGCAAAGCGTTTCAAGGAAGCACTAAATGGGCTAATCAAAAAATATTGGGAGGACTATGAGCAAGGAGAGACCAAGATAATCCCAACTGCTAGTCGTGGCCTAATCCACGTAATCGGACATAACCATCCATGACTGGCCGTGCTTAACGGAAGAACGCTAATAAGCATGGGAGCTCGTTCATGCATGAAGACTAAAGTATTTTAGATTATTTAATGAAGCATGTGACTTGGGACTCTAATTGTGCATGCATTTATTTTGTTTGGGTTCCTAGATTGCTTGCATGATATATGCAACATTGGGACTCTAATTGTGAATGCACTTATCTTGTACTTTTCCTTGTTCACTCCCATTATATAAGGGAGGGATATCTTAGTATGAAGCAACTTAGTTTTTGGTGAGATTGTGTTCTCTCTTAGTTCTTGAAAGAACTTGCTGAACTTATCGAGTCTACTCTCGTGGCGTTCAACCCATCGAAACTTATCACCCTAGGTGTGGCGTTTCTTTCCTTCGTAGGCTTGGTTCGTGCAAATTCTTGGTTACGGGTCAAGGCTCACACTCTTGTCGTTTAGTTCTTGGGGTTCTATCCACCTTTGTTTCAGGTTCCATCACATTTATTGGTGGGGTTCATATCATCTGGTATCAGAGCTTCGGTTCAAAGGCAAGTGCAAATCTATCTTTACTTGTTGTTCAGCCAAAAGCAAAAAAAAAAAAAAATTGTGGAAAAAAAAAAGAAGAGTGCAACGAAAAGACAAAAAAGAAGAAGAAGAAGAAAGCGCAAAAAAAAACTGCTTGTGTGCATCGAAGTAAATTGTCTTCAACAATTCTTTTCTTGTTTTCCTTATCTCAAACTTCTACTCTTTCATTTTCTCTTAAAATTCTGCCATCATAAGTTTTGATGGTATCTTTTGAATCGTTGCGTGATATTCTAAATTGTTCTAGAGTTTGATCAAGAACTGAGAGATATCATCAATTGAGAGCTACCACCCAAACGTGAGTTGAGTGCTTGTGAGGTTTTCTTTCATTTTGCAGCCATGTCCAACAACCAGGAGGATGGAGCAAATGAGGAGGCTAGGCCATTTCCGAATCTGCAATTACATGCATTGATGGGGGAAATGCAGCGAATGATGAGGGCGGAATTAGAATCTATCCATGAGAGGTTGGATCGGGTGGAGGATGGGACACCAAGAAGACATCAACAAGACCGTATTACTAGACCACAACGATGACATGCCCAAGGGATTGATGTCGAA
This sequence comes from Zingiber officinale, assembly GCF_018446385.1. Lineage (NCBI taxonomy): Eukaryota > Viridiplantae > Streptophyta > Magnoliopsida > Zingiberales > Zingiberaceae > Zingiber > Zingiber officinale. The sequence goes on along the minus strand of NC_056002.1, from coordinate 93,160,589 downwards.
GAAGATGAAGAGGTTATTGTGGAAGACTTTGATGAGCAAAACTACAATCGGGGCAGGATTGGATATCGAGGAGATAGAAATAGAACTAGAAGAAATAATGATTTAGGAGGGATTAAGATGAAAATTCCAACCTTCCAAGGAAGAAATGACCCAGAAGCTTACTTGGAATGGGAAACTAAGATGGAAATGGTATTTGACTGTCATGAATTCTCAAAGTTTAAAAAGGTGAAGTTAGCTGCCATTGAATTCACTGATTATGCTATTGTTTGGTGGGATCAAGTAGTGATGACTCGGAGAAGGAATAGAGAGCAACCTGTGTCCACTTGGGAGGAGATGAAAGTGCTCATGAGAAGGAGGTTTGTACCCAGCCATTATTATAGAAGCTTATATCAGCGACTTCAAAGGTTATCTCAAGGTTCCAAAAGTGTGGATGAATATTTCAAGGAGATGGAGTTGTCCATGATCCGAGCTAATATCGATGAAGATCGGGAAGCCACCATGGCCATGTTTTTATATGATTTAAATCCAGAAATTGCTGATATTGTTGAATTGCAGCATTATGTTGAGTTGTCGGATATGGTCCACCAAGCACAAAAATTGGAAGAACAACTCAAGAGGAGAGGATTGGCTAGGAAGGGACAACCAATGACTACTCACGACACATGGCGGGCGTCTCCAAGAAAGGAGGAACAACCTCAAAATAAGCCAAAGTTTGAACCATTCAAGAAGCACAAACCCACAACATCTACTACACAAGGTAACCGCGAGCCTATTTCCTCCAAAACTCGTGATATCAAGTGTTTTAAATGTCAAGGGCATGGCCATATAGCTAGTCAATGTGTGAACAAAAGGGTGATGGTAATAAACGCCCAAGGTGAACTTGAGTCGGAAGATGAGGATGAAATACTTGAAGGAGTGCCACAAAAAGAGGATAGTGATAATGAACAACATGCTGTTATTGGAGACTTATTGGTGGCCCAACAAGTTCTCAATCTACAAGCTAAGGAGGAAGAAGGTAATCAACGAGAGAATTTGTTTCATACCCGTTGCTTTGTCAATAACATGGTTTGCAGTGTTATTATTGATGGGGGGAGTTGCACCAATGTGGCAAGTACTGATTTGGTGGAGAAATTATCACTACCAACTCGGAAACATTCGCAACCTTATCGACTCCAGTGGCTAAACGATTGTGGAGAAATCAAAGTAACAAAACAAGTCTTGGTAGCAATCTCCATTGGCAAATATGAAGATGAGTTGTTGTGTGACGTGGTTCCCATGCATGCATGTCATCTATTGTTGGGAAGACCTTGGCAATTCGATCAAAAGGTAACACATGATGGCCTCACAAATAGGTATAGTTTTACCTTGAAAGGACAACCTATTATTCTTGTACCGTTGACTCCAAGACAAGTTATGGAGGACCAGTTAAGACTACAAAAAGCAAATGAAAAGAAGAGAGAAAAAGAAATTAAGAAAAAAAAATTGAGAAAAAAGAAGTCGAGGAAAAGAAAAATGAGAGAAAAGAAAATGAGAGGAAAGAGACAAAAGAAGTGGGTAAGGAAAAAAAAGGAGAGAGAAAGAAAAATAGCTTTTATGCAAAAAAAAAAAAAAAAGTGAGATCAAAGGAGCCTTGCTTTTAAATCAGTTGCACCTTATCCCTTTGTATAAGGAGGCACTCCTGAGCACCAATGACCTTAACAGTTCTTTGCCTAGTGTTATTGTTTCTCTCTTACAGGAATTCGAGGTGGTCTTTCCTGAAGAAGTCCCGCATGGTTTACCTCCAATTAGAGGAATTGAGCACCAAATTGACTTCATACCCTGTGCATCCATTCCAAATCGACCTGTCTAAAGAAGCAATCCGAAGGAAGCAAAGGAACTTCAGAGGCAAGTTAATGAATTATTAGAAAAGGGGTATGTTCGAGAAAGCATGAGCCCTTGCTCCGTACCTGTGTTACTCGTTCCCAAAAAGGATGGAACATGGAGGATGTGTGTGGATTGTCGAGCCATCAACAACATCACGGTAAAGTATTGTCATCCAATTCCTAGGATTGATGATATACTTGATGAATTGCATGGTTCTTGTGTGTTCACAAAAATTGATCTTAGGAGTGGATATCATCAGATTAGGATGAAGGAAGGTGATGAATGGAAAACTAGTTTTAAAACCAAACATGGCTTATACTAATGGTTAGTAATGCCTTTTGGCTTAACTAATGCTCCTAACACTTTTATGCGTTTGATAAACCATGTTTTGCGTGTTTTCTTAGAAAAATTTGTAGTTGTGTATTTTGATGATATTTTGATTTATAGCAGAAGCTTAGAAGAGCATGTTACACATTTAAGGTTAGTTTTGAGTGTGCTAAAAGAAGAAAAGCTTTTTGCTAACCTCGTTAAATGCTCCTTTTGTACGGAGAAAGTCATGTTTCTTGGTTTTGTTGTTAGTACTAAAGGTGTTAAGATGGATGAGGAAAAGGTGAAAGCAATCCAAGAGTAACCAACACCAACAACAATTAGCCAAGTGAGGAGTTTCCATGGTTTGGCCAGCTTCTATCGACGGTGTGTTCGTAATTTTAGCAATATTGCAGCTCCTCTTACTAAAGCCATCAAGAAAAATGAGTCATTCAAGTGGGGAGAGGAGCAAGAGAGGGCCTTCAATATTTTTAAAGAAAAGCTAAGTTCTGCTTCTTTACTAATCCTACCAAATTTTACTAAAACATTTGAAATCGAATGTGATGCTTCTGGTGTTGGTATAGGTGTTGTGCTTATGCAGGAGATGAAACCCATTGCTTACTTCAGTGAAAAGTTGAGTGGAGCCACTCTCAACTATCTCACATATGACAAGGAGATGTATGCATTGGTGAGAGCATTGGAGACATGGCAACATTATCTATGGCCAAAAAAATTCGTGATTCACACAGATTATCAATCTCTAAAGCATTTGAAGAGCCAACATAAGTTGAACTGACGCCATGCTAAATGGGTAGAATTCATTGAGACATTTCCTTATGTGATCAAATACAAGCAAGGAAAGGAGAACGTAGTTGCTGATGCACTATCTCGAAGGTATGCTTTACTGTCCACTTTAGATACGAAGTTACTTGGATTTGAATATATCAAAGATTTATATACTAACGATACTGATTCTTCTGATGTGTTCAAAGCATGTGATAAGGTTGCATTTGGTAAGTTCTATAGGCATGATGGGTTTTTATTTCGTGAAAATAGATTATGTGTGTCTATGTGTTCGTTACGTGAACTATTCACTAGGGAAGCCCATGGTGGTGGTTTGATGGGTCATTTTGGCGTTACTAAGACTTTAGGGGTTTTACAGGATTATTTCTTTTGGCCTCATATGAAACGTGACGTCGAAAGAATCTGTGAGAAGTGCATCACTTGCAAACAAGATAAATCTAAATTGAAACCCCATGGCTTGTATACCCCTTTGCCTATACCTATTGAACCTTAGACTGATATTTCAATGGACTTTGTTTTGGGATTACCCCGAACCAAGAGGGGGAGAGATTCAATTTTTGTTGTGGTAGATAGATTCTCCAAAATAGCGCATTTCATTCCATGTCATAAAACCGATGATGCATCGCATATAGCTGAATTGTTCTTTAAAGAGGTTATTAGGTTACATGGCATGCCTAGGACCATTGTCTCTGATAGGGATGCAAAGTTTTTGAGTTATTTTTGGAAGACTTTGTGGGGGAAATTAGGAACTAAATTGTTGTTCTCTACTACTTGTCACCCCCAAACTGATGGGCAAGCTGAAGTGGTCAATTGAACCTTGTCCTTTTTACTTCGTGCGGTCATTAACAAGAATTTGAGAATATGGGAAGATTGTCTACCTCATGTTGAATTTGCTTACAATAGGAGTATACATTCTGCGACTAAATTTTCTCCATTTGAAATTGTTTATGGTTTCAATCCCTTGTCACCATTAGATTTGATTCCTTTAGCTGTAAGTGAGCGCATAAACTTAGATGGTAAGCAGAAGGCCGAATTCGTAAAGAAGATTCATGAACAAGCATGACTGAATATTAAGAAGAGAACTCAGCAATACATACAACAAGCTAACAAGGGGTGCAAGAAGATTGTGTTTGAACCAGGAGAATGTGTTTGGTTGCACCTCCAAAAGGAGCGATTTCTGGAGAAACGTCGTTCTAAACTTCTACCTCGAGGGGATGACCCATTTCAAGTATTAGAGTGCATCAATGATAATGCCTACAAACTTGAACTACCAAGTGAGTATGGTGTACATTCTACTTTTAATGTTGCTGACTTATCCCCGTTTGATGCAGGTGATGATTTGAGGACAAATCCTTTTCAAGAAAGGGAGAATGATGTACGCCCAAGTGCTGAAGATAGGAGAGATCAGTTATCACTTCTGAAAGGCCCAATTACAAGACTGCGGGCAAAGCATTTCAAGGAAGCACTAAATGGGCTAATCAAAAAACATTGGGAGGACTATGAGCAAGGAGAGACCAAAATAATCCCAACTGCTAGTCGTGGCCTAATCCACGTAATCGGACATAATCATCCATGACTAGTCGTGCTTAACGGAAGAATGCTAATAAGCATCGGAACTCATTCATGCATGAAGACTTAAGTATTTTAGATTGTTTAATGAAGCATGCGACTTGGGACTCTAATTGTGCATGCATTTATTTTATTTGGGTTCCTAGATTGTTTGCATGATACATGCAACATTGGGACTCTAATTGTGAATTCACTTATCTTGTACTTTTCCTTGTTCACTCCCATTATATAAGGGAGGGACATCTTAGTATGAAGCAACTTAGTTTTTGGTGAGATTGTGTGCTCTCTTAGTTCTTGAAAGAACTTGCTGAACTTATCGAGTCTACTCTCGTGGCATTCAACCCATCGAAACTTATCACCCCTAGGTGTGGCGTTTCTTTCCTTCGTAGGCTTGGTTCGTGTCAATTCTTGGTTATGGGTCAAGGCTCACACTCTTGTCGTTTAGTTCTTGGGCTTCTATCCACCTTTGTTTCGGGTTCCATCACATTTATTGGTGGGGTTCGTAACAAAAAGTGCATAATTTAACTGAAAATCAAACACGCAGAGGCAAAAAATTAGCTCTGATATCAATTGTTGGGTGCTACTCTGAATTTCGTTATGTTTCCCTGTACAAAAATTTGTACAAGCACAGAACTTTTCCTAGCAACCCATGTGTTTTTCAGAAGTTAAACATGGATTGCAAACGAAACTTAACATTATTAATCCAAGTTCAACCCATGTGTTCATCAGAAGTTAAACCATATTACAGAAGTTGATTAAATATATATTTCAAGGATTGGCTTCCAAGTCATTGGCAAGGCACTCGGCCTTCTTGGGTATGAGATCATCCACCGCTTCCTAGACAAAACCTTTCAAAGAAATTGAATATTTAAACTCCTTACAGTAAACCCTAGGTTTAACTACAGAGACCTCAATCGAAGCACAAGATTGCTACCCTCTTGTGTTGGTACTTCAGGATCCATACAAAGGAAAAATAAACTAGTACACAGCTGAAACAATTAACTAGTTATACCTTTCTTTGAATCTTAAAGACCTCTTTATCTTCTGCTATATTCCTCTCCTCCTCTTGGGCGTCGTGTGGGCGACAATCTTCTAAGACAGCACTACCCAAACCACTTCTTTGTCTCCAAGACTTTCGGCCACCAAGGGATGCTAGAATAGGGAGCCTCCTTGTCTTCTTCTTTTCCTCCAAGTAACCGGCCACAAGAAGATGGAGCCTCTTGATGCCGTCGGCCCTTGGTAAAGGAAACAAGGGGAGAATAGAAAGGGAAGAGGGCCGACCAAAACAAGGATTAAAAGAAGAGACTTAGGTTGTGTTATACCATAAGGCACCATCTATCTCTCTTTTATAATCCTTGGTGAATGTAAAAAAGGAAAGATTTAAAATTAAAACCTTCCTTTTAATTCCTATTATGTGTGGTCAGCCCTTATTTGGGCAACAATTAAGGAAAAATTTTAAATTAAAATCTCTCTTTTAAACTGATCCTGTCCGAAAGCTGAATCAACGGACGCTGGGCACGTGGCACTCTCTGCACGGATGACGTAGATCTCCGGCCGGTCGTACAGAGCTCCGACGAACCTGCAAAGAAGTCGGGCCGGGAAGGGGTTCCCGGCGACGACCCTCAGACGCTCAAGTCAGGCAAGTGGACAACAAAGGGGTGGCTTTTTAGATTGTAGAATGCGTATCTCCGGTGAAATGCAAGGCTCCTTATATAGAGCTGGGAAGGAGCTCATGCACACATAACTAGGCAAATACGTGTCCTCAGCCCATACCCCAGTAAGGGCTTCTCAGCAAGCTTACCTGACACCATACTGCTATAGTCCGAGCATGTCTCTGATGTGACAAGGGAACCCGCTGTCATAAGATCCTGCGTATGGTCCAATCGTCGAACATACTCGCTATCATAATATGCTTCTTTGCCCTTTTGTATCTTCTGTTACTGCGTCGAGCGTCCAGCCGGTCGGCAGTCATGGGCATCGTCCGACTGGTTATTCGTGCTATTCCACTTAGGAGATTCCCGATAATGTGCTCTGTGGAGACTGTTCGCAGTATGCTACTTTATGCCTTCGGCCGAACGGGCTATCCGCTTGGCCATATGCCTCTGTTCAACGAGCGTCGGAACCCCTAGTCCCGTCGGGTCGCCATTGGTTCAGCTGGGACCCCGTTCGACCGACCAGTCTCCGCTTCTCCGGTCAGACGTCAGGTACTTTGACCTCCCTGTGGCGTTGACTTCCCAGAAAGGGGGTCCCTCGTTCTTATCGTCGGATCACTTGCCTCCCCTTCAAGTCTAGTCGAAGAAGGCGACTAGTCCGACTGACTGGACCATCAGTTGGGCCGAGCGGCGCCATGAAAATACCATCCGCTCGGAAACAAAGGGGGTAGCCAAAACGCCAGTCAACGCCAACTTTCCTCAGCGTCTCTTCGAATTTTCCACCAATCTCCATCATTAAGGTCGAGCACGCGCTCATTAAATGCATTCCAGTGGCTAAATGCCACGTGGCTGTGCTGCCGTCATCGTACGGCGACGGCGTGGGTTTCGATGGGATCGAGGCGGTTCGAAATGAATGGTGCGATGCGTGCTCTGATTCTCGCGACCTGGATCCAACGGTGGAGGCCGCTTGGGCTCCACCCTATAAGAGCTTCATTTTCTTTCCTTCACCTCACGTCTGCTGTCGCGTGCCTCCCAATTCCTCTTGCGTTCTAGACTTCCGGCGATCTTGCGCTTCTGTTTCCGGCACTCTCCGGTGCTCTTCCCTTGATCCTCCTCTCCGTTGCAAGGTTCTGCTTCTTTTTGCTTCTTCCTCTCTTTGTTTCTGGCATTTTCTTTGCTTTTCTTTCCTAAGTTTTCGTTCTTGGGCTACTGTTTCGTTGCCATCTTCTTCCTTTTCTTTTCTGCCTTCGTCTTTTTTGGTTTTATCCGTTCGGACAATGGCCCAATCCTCCCAACCCGAAGATGAAACCTTCGGTCCATGGTACACTACCATGGAGTCGCGCTTCGATCGGCGCGACACCGATGTTTTGATTAACAGTTTCGACATCCCCTCCAACCTTGAAATCATCTTACCCACAGACTCCTCTCGGCCAAACAAACCGCCGCGCGGAGCTTTTTGTGTTTTCCGCGACCAATTTACGGCCGGTCTGCGGTTTCCACTTCATCCCTTCATCATTGATGTCTGTAATTTTTTGGTGTCCCGCTCGGAAGCCTAGTTCCCAACACCTTCCGCCTTCTGTGCGGTGTTATCGTCCTGTTTAAAATCCATAACATTCCCCTCCGACCGGAAGTTTTCTACTATTTCTACTACCCTAAGCAGTCCGAGTCGGGCACTTACATGTTCCAGGCTCGGCCCGTCTTGGTTTTCTTCAATAAACTTCCTTCTTCCAATAAGCATTGGAAAGCATTCTTTTTTTATATTCGCCTTCCCGAGCGGGCTCCCTTCCGAACCCAATGGCAGGTCGGAAATCCACTCTCCCCCAAACTCAAAAGATTCAAGACCCGACCAGATTATCTCCACGCCGCCAACATGCTGTCTGGTCTGCCGTTTGACATCAACAAGTTTCTTCCAGAGGGGGTCATGTACATCTTCGGCTTGAGTCCGATCAGAACCCCCCTCCCGAGCAGCTTCAGTAAGGATTCCACTAGGTAAATTCATTTTAATCGCTAACTGATTTTCTTTGTTTTCCTTTGCAGCTAACACCATCAAGGAGTCGGTGATGGCTGGCATCCTGAAGAGGAAAGCGGCAGTGCTCGAAGCCGCAGCGGCCAAAGAAATGGAGGCGCTCGGCATCCAGCCGGTTGGATATAATGAGGGGGAGAGCGGAACCCATGCTGGGGAGTCGGCCGCTCAGGCTTCTCTTCCAGGGCAAGCGACTGGCGCAACTGCCAGTCGAGAGCCTTCCGCTCGGGATGAGGGCTCAGCACAAGAGGAAGAGCACCCCCTCCGACAAAAAAGACGCCGGGAGGAAATGCCACTCCGCTCGGCTGCTTCAGCTGTACATCCCTCCGAGCGGGTTACTGCCGCTTCTCGAGGTAAAGCTCTCGAGATCGAGGCAATTTCGTCCGATCGAAGTCCCTCCCAACTTGATGCGTCTACGGACCCTCTCGAGGTAGTTCCAGTCAGCGTCCTTCCGCCCGCTCCCCGCCAAGTCCATCGTTCTACAATTTTGTCCCAGTTCTCTGCGCCGGCTTCCGCTCCTTCTTCGGTTTCTGCCCAGACGACACCCGGTCGGCGCCGCACTATCCGAGTCTCGCTTCACCTTCCTACCGAAGAATTGCTGCCCGAGGCCGATCGACCCTCCGCGCCCGAGCATATGATCACAATGAAGGGGCCGGCCCTTAGCTGAAATGTGGGTCGACGCTCGAGCGCGTGTGGCGCTGATTCCGCTCCGCAACCTGGCTGATAGCCACATGCAACAGGCCACCAGGGTAGGTGTATTTTCTCCAACTCCATCGCACATTCTTTCCGATCGGCTTCTAACAAATTTTCTTTTGTCAGAGATGGGTGGAGGAGATTGTCGTTTCCAATCGGCTTGCGATGGTGGACGAGGACCTTAAAAGGCTACGAAGCTCGGGCGGCGCTCCTCCCCAAGGCCCTTCGTATGCCGAGCTTTAGAAGGAGCTCAAAAAGACTCAGGATTTGCTGGCGGCCGAGCAGAAGAAGACGGCCGATCAGGCCCATGCCTTGGCCGAGTCTGAGTGGCAAGTCAAGTCGCTCGACACAAAAATAACCCTGGCCACCACTCGAAAAAACACGGCCATCTTCGATCTAGAGAAAAAGAATGTCGAGGCTCCGGGATTGGAGCAGAAAGTCAAGGAGTTGATGGAGCAGCTCGATAAAGAGAAGGCGGGCCGCTCGACCGATGCAATCAAGCATAAGGACGAGCTGAAAACTCTGCAGGAATCCCTCGCTGCCTCCCAAGCGGCCTTCACAGAATATCAGGAGGTCGAGCCGAGCCGGGTCGTCACCCTGAGACAGAATTACATCCGCTCGCCTGAATTTTCGGAGAAGGTTTGCGAGCGGATGTATACTGCGTTTGACCTTGCCATGACCGCCACGGTGACCTATCTGAAGTCCAAGGGGCACCTTCCCGAGTCCGCCATCATCCCAGCCGCAGATCAAGTGGCGCTCCTCGATAACATCCCGAAGGATCTTTACGATTATTTAGAGTAAGAAGCTTAAATGTAATCTAGCCGCTCGGCGATAAACTATCACCTTTTGTAATTCGGCCGCTCGGCCTTAGTTTCTTTAATATAATCTCCTTTTGCTTGTTTTGTCCTTTTTCTAGTCAATATGTGTGCTGTCCTCTCGCCTCTTATCACACCTCTCGTATTCGAAAGGGATTTTTACGAAGTATTTTGAGTATGTATTCCGCTCGGCTAAACATGTCTTGCTTCGACAGAAGATGTTGTTCGCTGGACATTGGGAAGTACCTTTGGGTACTGGGCCGAGTGGAACGTAGAGGCGGTCGAACGATTATCGAGGGCAAATACCTTTGGATATTTGTTCGCAAGTCTTTTTTATTGCCTTCTTCTGCTCAGAGGGTTTATAGTCGCCGGCTCGACTCTCGATTTTTAACGTTGGAGCTCGACGGCCTTCCGCTCGGAGAGTTTATAGACGTCGGCTCGTCTCTCGATTTTTAACGTCGGAGCTAGACGGTCTTCCGCTCGGAGAGTTTATAGACGCCGGCTCGTCTCTCGATTTTTAACGTCGGAGCTCGACGGTCTTCCGCTCGGAGGGTTTATAGACGCCAGCTCGTCTCTCGATTTTTAACGTCGGAGCTCGACGGTCTTCCACTCGGAGGGTTTATAGACGCCGGCTCGTCTCTCGATTTTTAACGTCGGAGCTCGACGGTCTTCCGCTCGGAGAGTTTATAGACGCCGGCTCGTCTCTCGATTTTTAACATCGGAGCTCGACGGCCTTCCGCTCGGAGAGTTTATAGACTCCGGCTCGTCTCTCTATTTTTAACGTCGGAGCTCGACGGTCTTCCGCTCGGAGAGTTTATAGACGCCGGCTCGTCTCTCGATTTTTAACGTCAGACCTCGACGGTCTTCCGCCCGGAGAGTTTATAAACGCCGGCTCGTCTCTCAATTTTTAACGTCGGAGCTGTTGGTTAATCCTAGGAAAACGTATCGGTTCCACTGTACAAAATTTTTGTACAAGTGTCGAACCTTTCCTTTGTTGGTGCAACCATAGGTCAAGGTTGACCTGGTTGACCAGACTCGAGTTGACTTGACTCGAGTTGTGTTTTGATGTTTGACGAGTTATGTTTGACAATGTTTGACGTGAACAAAAAAGTTGTATCTTGATGTTTTACAAGGATACAAGCTTGGGAGATTGTGGGTGCAACCCGTGGTCAAGGTTGACCTGGATGACCCGAGGTGAGTTGACCTGACTCGGAAAAGTCCAAGCAGGGAGCTTGGCACGGGAAAAGTCCAAGCAGGGAGCTTGGCATGGGAAAAGTCCAAGCAGGGAGTTTGGCATGGTGAAAAGTCCAAGCAGGGAGTTTGGCATGGTGAAAAGTCCAAGCAGGGAGCTTGGCACGGGAAAAATCCAAGTATGGAGACTTGGCACGGAGAAGTCCAAGTATGGAAGCTTGGCACATGGGAAGTCGGAGAGAGCTCGGTAGCTCGTTCTCCGGACTGTGGTCAGAGAGGGATCGGGAGCTCGTTCTCTGGACCGGATGGAAGTCGGAGAGGGCTCGGTAGCTCGTTCCCCGAACTATGGTCGGTAGCTCGCTCTCTGGACCGGATGTGGAAAGTCCCGTGAGTGAAGCCAGTGCATTGATAAGTCCTGGTGAGTGAAGCCAGGCAGTGGGAAAGTCCTGGTGAGTGAAGCCAGGCAGTTGTGAAAACCCTAGTGAGTGAAGCTAGGTGAAAGTCTTGGTGAGTTAAGCCAGGCAGTGGGAAAGTCCTGGTGAGTGAAGCCGGGCAGATGGAAAACCCTGGTGAGTGAAGCCAGGTAAAAGTCCTAGTGAGTGAAGCTAGGTGAAAGTCCTGGTGAGTGAAGCCGGGCAAGGGAAAAATCCAGATGGATCAAGGGTGATCGGACATCTGGTGTTGGAAAGACCAAGTGGGTCAAAGGGATTGACCGGACACTTGGTGGGGGATCTTAGCAGGTCAAGGGAGTGATCGGATGCTAAGCATGATGTACCAACAGGTCAAGGTTGACCGGATGGTGGTTTGGAAGGCTTGGGACTTGGTTTGGGCAAAAACCAAGCTCTGGATCGATCAGTGGATCGATCCAGTGATACACTGGGTATCTGGATCGGTCTGGTGACCGATCAGTAACCAAACAGTAGCCTACTGAGTGTTATCTAATCGGTCTGCAGACCGATCAGGAAACAATGATCAGAAGGGGAGAAAAAGGAAGGGACATGCATGCTGATCGGTCCCTGGACCTATCAGAGGAAGCTCTGATCGGTCCCCAGGACCGATTAGGGTCTTCCTGGACCGATCAGGATATGTCCTGATCGGTCCAGGTATATCCGTTGAGAGACAACGGCTATCTCCGTCTTCTTCGCTGTCTTCTTTGCAGTGCAGGTTATAAAAGGAGATCAAGGGCTTCTACAACAAGTCTTCTTCTTCTTCCTCTCCTCAGCTGCTACCTCTTGCTTCTGTAAGAGCTTGCTGTTGCTGAGTTTTGCTGAGCTCTTCTTAGCTGAAGCTTCGCGTGAGCTTCCTCGGCTGGGGTCTCCAATAGTTGCTGCTGTATTTGGCCCGTGAAGTTGTTGCTTCATCAACAGCCGACGAGAAGGCAAGATTGTTTGTTTTTACATTCATATTGTTGCTTCTTCTTGTGTATTCTTGTACTCCTATTCTTGCTGGTGCAAGAAAGATTGTGGCGAGGTTTCTCCACCCAGAAGGAGTATATATATTAGCCGGTTCTCCGGGGACTCATCCACCGACGGATTGATAGGCTTCGTCCACCTTAAGGACACGCCGAGGAGTAGGAGTATATCTCCGAACCTCGTTACATCGACGTGTATTGAGGTTTGATTTCTCCGCTTTCATTTCTACGGTTTCATTTCCGCTGCGCTAACCCTAATCGTAGGAAGAAACGTGAAGAATTTGGGACGGCTATTCACACCCCCCCCCTCTCTAGCCGAGTACGACGATCCTAACATCCTTAAATAACCTATTGTGTTCTTTAGAAGTTAAATTAGGAATCGCAAACGGAACTTAACATCATTGATTCCAAATTTAACTTATCTGTTCTTAATGGTTTAGATTTGAATCGCAAGCGGAACTTAACACTATTGATTCAAACCTACCTAGATTATTAATTCCATAAATATTAATTTCCAAAATTGGCTTCCAGGACTGCATGGCGAGGCACGTGGCCTTCTTGGATATGGGAGCAACCACCACCGCCTAGGCAAAGCCTTTTAAGGAAAGCTAATATTTATTTCCTTAAATAACTCTAGGTCAACCAAAAGGAACAATCGAAACCAAGTTCGAAAAAGAAGAAAACACAAACTCGAAAAACTATTTCGAAAAACTAGATCTAATTGCCTCTTGTATTTAGAATTCTTACAAAAAGAAAAACTAGCATGATGCGGAAAATAATTGCTAATTATACCTTCTTTTTGTATGCTAATGACCTCAAGATCTTCTGCCGTATTCCTCGCCTCACCTTGGACGTCGTGTGGGCGACGATCTTCCAAGATGAACACCACCCTAGAGAGTCCTTCTCCTCCTTGCAATATTCGGCCACCACCACCTCTAATAGAAAAGAGAGCAAAGGGAGAAGAGAAGGGAGAGGGCCGGCCACCAAGAGATCACCCAAGCAAAAGAATAAGAGTTGTGTCTCATGAAGCCCCCTTACCCCTTCTTTTATATTACTTGCCCAAGGCAAATAAGGAAAGATTTTAATAATTTTCCTTTTCCCTTTTTATTTTCCTTTTCCTTCCTATTGATTGAATTAATCATCAATCAATGGTTGAGATCAATCCTATTTGGTTTAGGATTGGGATTGATTTAATTCTATTGGCCGGCCCTTGCTTGGGCACTAAGCAAGGTGGCCGGCCACATTAAAAGGAAAAGAAAAAAATTTTTATATAAAATTTTACAAGATAAACTCTTATAAAATTTTACAAGCTCTCTTTCCTTAAGTAGGAGTTAAAAAAGGAAAGTTTCTAAAAATTAAAACCATGTTTTAAAATTTAAAAATTCTCTTATAAAATTTCCTTTTTTAACATGATGATAGAAAATTTTAATTTTAAAACTTATCTCCCTTTTTTTCTTAAACCATGAGGATGGTTAAAAAGGAAAGTTTTAAAAAGGAAAGTTCTATTAAAACATGTGGCCAAATTCAAATTAGGAAAATTTTAAAAATTAAAATCTCTCTTTTAAAACTTATAGTTTTCTACAAAGAGAAGATTTTAAAAATTCAAAACAACCCTCCCTTTTTGAATTATTGTGGCCGGCCCCTACAAGCTTGGTCACCAAGCTATAGGGCCGGCCCCTTCAAGAGGATATGGCCGGCCATTGCTTGGTCACCAAGCAATGGTCCGGCTCCCTTCTTGGACACCAAGAAGAGCCTTTCATTTGGATGGACTTGAGGCTATAATTAGGCTACGACAGGGATCTAGAGGAGAATTGGTTTTGGCCTTCCGATGAGCTTGAGTATCCCGTGTTCGCCCCGAACACACAACTCAAGTTCATCGATAACAACTCATTCCACTAAAGAGTTATTATCGCACTACCACACCAATTCCAAATTACATTATGGGCTCCTTCATATCATGAGTGTGTTAGTCTCCCTGTGTTTAAGATTATGAATGTCCACTAATTAAGTAAATTACTGACAACTCACTTAATTAATATCTAGCTCCAAGAGTAGTACCACTCAACTTTATTGTCATGTTGGACTAAGTCCACCTGCAGGGTTTTACATGGCAATCCTTATGAGCTCCTCTTAGGGACATTCTCAACCTAGATAACTAGGACACAGATTCCTTCTATAATCAACAACACACACTATAAGTAATATCATTTCCCAACTTATCGGGCATATTGATTTATCGAGCTAAACCTCACCCTTTGATAAATCAAAGAAATAAATATTAAATATATGTGTTTGTTATTATATTAGGATTAAGAGCACACACTTCCATAATAACTAAGGTTTAGTTCTTTTACTAAGTCAGTACAAAAAGAACTTACCTAAATGATCCTACTCAATACACTTAAAGTGTATCAGTGTAATTTATTAGTTAAAATAAACTAATACTTAATTACACTACGATTATACTGATAGTTTGTTCATTTCTATCTTAGTCGCGAGCAACTGTTTATAATTTATAAAAAACTGACAACATGATCTTCTAAGTGTGACACCACACTTCATGTTGTCTACTATATAAATTAATTGAACAATTACATTTAATAAATAAATGCAGATATTGACCAATATGATTCTTTTATTTTAGCAAATAAATGTTTACAAAAGCTAGGCTTTTAGTATACACTCTAACAATCTCCCACTGATACTAAAAGACTAAGCTGCCATATCTGTTGCCTTACATCTGATTCCCATCCCCTCCACATGCCGATCAAAAGCTTTCGCCGGAAGGGCCTTTATGAA
This sequence comes from Zingiber officinale, assembly GCF_018446385.1. Taxonomy (NCBI): domain Eukaryota; kingdom Viridiplantae; phylum Streptophyta; class Magnoliopsida; order Zingiberales; family Zingiberaceae; genus Zingiber; species Zingiber officinale. The sequence goes on along the minus strand of NC_056002.1, from coordinate 93,145,463 downwards.
AGGTTCTGCTAGGTTATCTTCTGATGCAATCTTGGCGACGACAACTTCTCCTCGCTTGACGATGTCTCGTATCAGGTGGTACTTGCGCTCTATGTGTTTACTTGCCTTATGAGCTCGTGGTTCCTTCGAGTTTGCAACTGCACCGCTATTATCACAATAAATTGTGATGATCTTGGGCAAACCAGGAATCACATCTAAATCCATTAGAAAGTTCCTAAGCCATACAGCTTCTTTGGCTTCCTCAGAGGCTGCCACATACTCAGCTTCCATGGTCGAGTCCGAGACACATTTCTGCTTAACACTCCTCCATGCAATGGCTCCACCTCCTAGAGTAAACACATAGCCTGACGTAGACTTACTATTATCCCTATCTGATTGGAAATCCGAATCCGTGTAACCCACAGGGAGCAAATCGTCTGCTTGGTAAACTAGCATATAATCTCTAGTCCTTCTCAGGTACTTTAATATATGCTTTACAGCAGTCCAATGTCCTTGTCTAGGGTTACTCTGATATATGCTAACCATGTCCACGGCAAAACAGATATCAGGTCTCGTACACAGCATTGCATACATAAGGCTTCCTACAGCCGATGCATATGGAACTGCCTTCATGTCCTCAATCTCCTTTGATGTCTTTGGAGACATCTCTTTAGATAAGGCTACTCCATGCCTGAAAGGTAAGAAACCTTTCTTGGAGTTCTGCATGCTAAAACGAGCAAGGATCGTATCTATATATGAAGCTTGGGATAGACACAACATTCTTTTCTTGCGATCCCTTATTACTTTAATCCCAAGAATGTGTGCATATTCTCCTAAATCCTTCATATCAAATTGTTTGGACAACCATACCCTTACGTCTGATAATACCTTGACATTGTTGTCAATTAACAAAATATCATCTACGTATAGTACAAGAAATACCACTATGTTTCCGTTACACTTTTTGTATACACAAGACTCATCCGGACACTGTATAAATCCATATGACTGGATTACTTCGTTAAACCGGATGTTCCAAGATCTTGAAGCTTGCTTCAATCCGTAAATGGACCGATTAAGCTTGCATACTAGATGCTCTTTGCCTTTTTCAATGACCCCTTCTGGTTGCTTCATATGGATGTTTTCTTCAAGACTTCCGTTAAGGAAAGCAGTCTTGACATCCATTTGCCAAATCTCATAATCCATATGAGCAGCAATGGATAAGAGTATACGGATAGACTTAAGCATGGCTACCGGCGAAAAAGTCTCCTCATAGTCGATTCCCTCTTTCTGAGTATACCCTTTCGCAACAAGCCTTGCTTTGAAGGTTTCTACCTTCCCATCTGTCCCTCTTTTCCTTTTGTAGATCCACTTGCATCCAACGGCTTTTACACCATCAGGTGGCTCTACTAGCTCCCAGATCTTATTAGAATACATAGATTCTATTTCGGAATTCATTGCCTTTTGCCAAGATACTGCATCTATATCTTTGAGTGTTTCATCATATGTTCGGGGATCAGGTTCATTTTTACCTGGGATCAAGTCCGAAGACTCTCCCAAAAACATGAATCTCTCAGGTTGCCTTACAACCCTCTCACTACGACTAGACACCATCTATGGTTGTGTATCATGTGTGACACGTGTTGCAGTCTCTTGTGGTACTTCATCTTGAACTGTTGGTACTGAAGTTGACGTGTCCTCTCTAATTTCTTCTAGAACTATTTCACTCATGGGCTTATGATTCATTACATAATCTTCTTCTAAAAATTGAGCATTGGTGCTAACAATGATCTTCTGATTTTTAGGATTATAAAACAAACCACCTTTCATTCCCTTTGGATATCCCACAAACAGACAGACTTCTGTACGTGATTCCAACTTGTCAGTATCTCCTTTCAGCACATGTGCTGGACTACCCCATATCCGGATATGATTCAGACTAGGCTTACGCCCATTCCATAATTCCATGGGTGTAGAAGGAACTGTTTTTGAAGGTACCATATTCAAAATGTACACAGCTGTTTCTAAAGCATATCCCCAAAATGAATTTGGTAATTCTGAATAACTCATCATCGATCTAACCATTTCCATAAGAGTCCTATTCCTTCGTTCTGCCACACCATTCTGCTGGGGTGTACCAGGTGCAGTCAATTGGGATTGAATCCCGACTTCTGATAAGTAATTCCTAAACTCTCCAAAGAGGTATTCGCCATCACGGTCAGACCGTAGTGTCTTGATACTTTTACCAAGACGTTTCTCCACATCAGCCCTATATTCTTTGAACTTGTCAAAGCATTCAGACTTGCATCAGGTAAATGTATCCGTATCTTGAATAATCGTCTATAAAGGAGACGAAGTATTCATAACCACCTCTTGCCTGAATAGACATAGGACCACATAAATCAGAATGAACCAGTTCTAACGCATCTTTGGCTCTATACCCCTTGGCCTTAAAAGGTCTCTTGGTCATTTTACCTTCTAAGCAGGATTCGCATGTTGGAAAGTTTTCCAACTCTAATGAACCCAAGAGTCCATCGGCTACAAGCCTTTGAATCCTACTTAAGTTAATATGTCCAAGCCTTAGATGCCAAAGATATGTTTGGTTCATTTCCGAAGGTTCTTTCCTCTTATTAGAGTTAGAAGATGTGTTATTAATTTCCATATTTTGCTTTATGGGAGAAATTGGATTTAAAGTGTATAAATTGTCAACCAATGCACCAAAATAGATAATCACCTTATTTCTCTTTATAACGACATTGTTACTAAAAGAGACTGAATATCCATCTAAATACAGTTTAGAAACTGAAATTAAATTCTTTCTAAAACTTGGTACATAAAGACAATTTCTTAAAATCAAATTTCTATTCCTATCAAAAGATAAGCAGACGTCTCCCACTGCAATAGCCGCCACCTTAGTAGCATTGCCCATGTAGACGGTAATCTCTCCTTCAGTTAGTCGTCGGGTTTCCTGGAACCCCTGCAAAGAATTGCAGACATGATCAGTGGCACCCGTATCTACACACCAGGTGCTGGTAGATAACACCGCTAAACATGTTTCAACTACTAGAGTATGAGATATACCTTTATTGTTCTGGTTCCTACGAGGACAGTCCGCTTTCCAATGTCCAGACTGCTTGCAGATGAAGCACTTGCCCTTCGGCTTCTTCATTCCAGGAGGTTTATTCACCTTCTTCGCTGAAAAGACCTGTTTCTTCTTCTTCTTGCCTTTCGGCTTAGAAGTCGAACCATTTTCAGCATAGTGAATTTGAGAACTTTGACGAAATATTCCCTCTGCTGCCTGTAGTTCTGTCAGAAGTTTCGCCAACGTATACTCTCTTTTGTTCATGTTATAGTTCAGGCGGAACTACTCAAAACTTCTGGGTAGCGTTTGGAGAATTATATCGACCTGGGTTTCCCCATCGATTTCTCCTCCAAGGACTTGTATTTCATTCAGATAAGCCATCATTTTGAGGATATGATCCCTTACGGGTGTCCCCTCAGACATGGTGGCTGTCATTAACTTCCTCATTGCCTCTTGCCTAGCAGTCCGACTCTGGTGCCCAAAGAGTTCTTTGAGATTATTCATTATATCATAAGCTGTTGGTAAATCTTGATGCTGATGTTGCAATACATTTGACATAGATGCCAAAATGTAACACCGCGCCATCTCATCAGCTTTTACCCATTTCTTATGATACTCAATCTCCTCTGGGGTAGAGTCACCGTCAGGTGCATCAGGGCAAGCCTCAGTCAGTACAAACTTATAGCTTTCAGCAGTAAGAACAATGTCCAGGTTTCTTTTCCAATCAATATAGTTGGGACCAGTAAGTTTGTTCTCTTTCAGTATAATGGCTAGTGGGTTGAAAGTCATCCTAAGAATCACAAAAAAACTTTGGTCAAGACTCTAAATTTAGAATAATATTGATTCCTCAAACAATACTATTTTAAATTAACCAACACCTCAAATCACCGTGAATATTGCATGCCACGTTAGTGTGGACGTATACAAATTCAACATTTGTAAGAGGAGGGTGTGACCCATTAATTTTATTATCTTGTCATCCTAACTTTATGACAAATAAAATTAATAGTTGGTTTTACTTTGGTCACACAATACAATAGCAGTGACTCCGTTGGGGAGGATACTATTGAATGTGTCTAAGTGTATACCATTACTTGATACAAAGTCCATTAAATAGGATTGTGCCCCTTCAGTTGGAGAAGATCACACGCTCCTAAATAATTTCCTATAACCATCCATAAAAGGAAGTTTGATCTAGTGATCCGTAACAAACCCATCCGTTGTGGAGGGAGGCACTCAGAGCCAATACGCAAGCTTGTTGCATCACTTACAAACCAGTAATGGAGACCATGGGATTTATTAAAATCCCTCTCCCACTTAGTTATTTAAAATTGAGGATTTTGACCTATGCTAGCATACATCACATGCATATAAATATCACAGTAAATAAAAGTAATAAATTTGGAAATTAATTTTCCAACTATTATGGCCTTTTCCTTCACTGTCTTCGGTATACTCCAACCCTAGCTGCTGCCATCTTTAGCCACCGCCATCGGGTCGAGTTGTCGCATCCATCTTGCTTCTTATTCCGCTGCGCCTCTGGTGCTCCAAATGTACCACGCCTCGCAAGAATCCGATTCGCGACAAGAAAATAATTTTACATATATCGATCCTATATTCCTCGAGGGAATGTACATGTAATCTAGATCGAAAAATAAAATTCTAAAAATAATACAGCTCCTGCTGTATTTTATACATACAATCATGCACACAAATAATGCCCTTGACATGTCCAAGGGTCCAATCACACATAATAACAATAAGTCATAATAGTTGGAGTCTGCAACCAAAGAGTTAGCACATCTTACTATTTTCCTGCCTAAATTATGCATGACATGTGCATAACCTATTTGAATTCTAAAAGTACACAGAGGCAAACCCTAGCTCTGATACCAATTGTTGGTTAATCCTAGGAAAACGTACCGGTTCCACTGTACAAAATTTTTGTACAAGTGTCGAACCTTTCCTTAAATAACCTATTGTATTCTTTAGAAGTTAAATTAGGAATCGCAGACGGAACTTAACATCATTGATTCCAAATTTAACTTATCTGTTCTTAATGGTTTAGATTTGAATCGCAAGCGGAACTTAACACTATTGATTCAAACCTACCTAGATTATTAATTCCATAAATATTAATTTCCAAAATTGGCTTCCAGGACTGCATGGCGAGGCACATGCCTTCTTGGATATGGGAGCAACTACCACCGCCTAGGCAAAGCCTTTTAAGGAAAGCTAATATTTATTTCCTTAAATAACTCTAGGTCAACCAAAAGGAACAATCGAAACACAAGTTCGAAAAAGAAGAAAACACAAACTCGAAAAACTATTTCAAAAAAACTAGATCTAATTGCCTCTTGTATTTAGAATTCTTTCAAAAAGAAAAACTAGCATGATGCGGAAAATAATTGCTAATTATACCTTCTTTTGTATGCTAATGACCTCAAGATCTTCTGCCGTATTCCTCGTCTCGCCTTGGACGTCGTGTGGGCGACGATCTTCCAAGATGAACACCACCCTAGAGAGTCCTTCTCCTCCTTGCAATATTCGGCCACCACCACCTCTAATAGAAAAGAGAGCAAAGGGAGAAGAGAAGGGAGAGGGCCGGCCACCAAGAGATCACCCAAGCAAAAGAATAAGAGTTGTGTCTCATGAAGCCCCCTTACCCCTTCTTTTATATTACTTGCCCAAGGCAAATAAGGAAAGATTTTAATAATTTTCCTTTTCCCTTTTTATTTTCCTTTTCCTTCCTATTGATTGAATTAATCATCAATCAATGGTTGAGATCAATCCTATTTGGTTTAGGATTGGGATTGATTTAATTCTATTGGCCGGCCCTTGCTTGGGCACCAAGCAAGGTAAAAGGAAAAAAAAATTTTATATAAAATTTTACAAGATAAACTCTTATAAAATTTTACAAGCTCTCTTTCCTTAAGTAGGAGTTAAAAAAGGAAAGTTTCTAAAAATTAAAACCATGTTTTAAAATTTAAAAACTCTCTTATAAAATTTCCTTTTTTAACATGATGATAGAAAATTTTAATTTTAAAACTTATCTCCCTTTTTTTCTTAAACCATGAGGATGGTTAAAAAAGAAAGTTTTAAAACTTTTAAAACTCTCTATTAAAACATGTGGCCAAATTCAAATTAGGAAAATTTTAAAAATTAAAATCTCTCTTTTAAAACTTATAGTTTTCTACAAAGAGAAGATTTTAAAAATTCAAAACAACCCTCCCTTTTTGAATTATTGTGGCCGGCCCCTACAAGCTTGGTCACCAAGCTATAGGGCCGGCCCCTTCAAGAGGATATGGCCGGCCATTGCTTGGTCACCAAGCAATGGTCCGGCTCCCTTCTTGGACACCAAGAAGAGCCTTTCATTTGGATGGACTTGAGGCTATAATGAGGCTACGACAGAGATCTAGAGGAGAAATTGGTTTTGGCCTTCCGATGAGCTTGAGCGCCCCGAACACACAACTCAAGTTCATCGATAACAACTCATTCCACTAAAGAGTTATTACCGCACTACCGCACCAATTCCAAATTACATTATGGGCTCCTTCATATCATGAGTGTGTTAGTCTCCCTGTGTTTAAGATTATGAATGTCCACTAATTAAGTAAATTACTGACAACTCACTTAATTAATATCTAGCTCCAAGAGTAGTACCACTCAACTTTATTGTCATGTTGGACTAAGTCCACCTGCAGGGTTTAACATGGCAATTCTTATGAGCTCCTCTTGGGGACATTCTCAACCTAGATAACTAGGACACAGATTCCTTCTATAATCAACAACACACACTATAAGTAATATCATTTCCCAACTTATCGGGCATATTGATTTATCGAGCTAAACCTCACCCTTTGATAAATCAAAGAAATAAATATTAAATATATGTGCTTGTTATTATATTATGATTAAGAGCACACACTTCCATAATAACTAAGGTTTAGTTCTTTTACTAAGTCAGTACAAAAAGAACTTACCTAAATGATCATACTCAATACACTTAAAGTGTATCAGTGTAATTTATTAGTTAAAATAAACTAATACTTAATTACACTACGATTATACTGATAGTTTGTTCCTTTCTATCTTAGTCGCGAGCAACTGTTTATAATTTATAAAGAACTGACAACATGATCTTCTAAGTGTGACACCACACTTCATGTTGTCTACTATATAAATTAATTGAACAATTACATTTAATAAATAAATACAAATATTGACCAATATGATTCTTTTATTTTAGCAAATAAATGTTTACAAAAGCTAGGCTTTTAGTATACACTCTAACAGGAGCTCGACGGCCTTCCGCTCGGAGAGTTTATAGACGCCGGCTTGTCTCTCGATTTTTAACGTCGGAGCTCGACGGTCTCCCGCTCGGAGGGTTTATAGACGCTGGCTCGTCTCTCGATTTTTAACGTCGGAACTCGACGGTCTTCCGCTTGGAGGGTTTATAGACGCCGGCTTGTCTCTCGATTTTTAACGTCGGAGCTCGACGATCTTCCGCTCAGAGGGTTTATAGACGCCGGCTCGTCTCTCGATTTTTAACGTCGGAGCTCGACGGTCTTCCGCTCGGAGGGTTTATAGACGCCGGCTCGTCTCTCGATTTTTAACATTGGAGCTCGACGGTCTTCAAGGCTAATTTTTACACTGCCGTTCGGCGAAGCTAATTGCCATTCTTTAGTCATTTTTGCTTCCTGCATTACAAGGACATAGGCGACCAATAAATACACAAAGTGAATTACATCAGCGCACCTCTCACCCAGCTCGGTAGGGCTAGAGATGATTCGCGCTCCATGGTCGATCCAGCCGCCGTCCGTCTTCATCCTCCAAATAATAAGCGCCCGAGCGGAGCTTTTCGATGACTTTAAAGGGACCTGCCCAAGGAGCCTCCAGTTTGCCAACATCACCGACCGACTTTACTTTCTTCCAGACCAAGTCGCCAACTTGAAATGCTCTGGGGATTACGCGCCGGTTATAATTTTGCTTTATCCGCTGTCGATATGCCATCAGCCGGACGGCCGCTTTGTCCCAGTCTTCATCGACCAAGTCCAGTTCCATGTTCCTCCGCTCGGCGTTGTCATCATCATAGCTCTGGATCCGAACGGAATCGACACCGACTTCGATCGGGATCACTGCCTCACCGCCATACACTAAATGAAAAGGCGTAACGCCTGTTCTTTCCTTTGGGGTCGTGCGGAGAGCCCATAAGACGCCCGGCACTTCATCCACCCAGCTTCCTCCCAAATGGTCGAGCCGAGCACGCAAAATACGAAGAATTTCCCGGTTGGTTACTTCGGCTTGACCATTGCTTTGGGGATACGCCACGGACGTGAAGTGTTGCTCGATGTCATAGCTTTTGCACTAATCTTCGAGTAACTTTCCCGCGAATTGTGGCCCGTTGTCGGAAACAAGTCAACGGGGGATGCCGAACCGGCAGATGATATGTTGCCAGATAAACTTCTTGACCATATGCTCGGTGATCTTGGCTAGCGACTCGGCCTCCACTCATTTGGGGAAATAATCGACTGCCACTAGTAGAAATTTTCGCTGCCCAGTCGCCATGGGAAACGAACCCACGATATACATTCCCCATTGGTCGAACGGACAGGATACGGTAGCTGCTTTCATTTCCTCTGCCGGTCGGTGCGAGAAATTATGATACTTTTGGCAAGAAAGGCACGTCGCAACGGTCCGATCGGCGTCTGCTTGCAGGGTTGGCCAGAAGTATCCGGCCAACAGGATCTTCTTAGCCAGCGATCGTCCGCCCGGATGTCCTCTGCACGCTCCTTGATGCACTTCTTGGAGGATGTACGCCGCGTCTTCCGAGCTCACACATTCCAACAGCGGGCGGGAGAAAGCCTTCTTGTAGAGCTGGTCTCCAATAAGTGTGAACCGACCGGCTCTCCTTCTCAATAGTTGGGCTTCATCCCGATCGGACGGTGTAGCACCCGAGAGGAGAAACTACATGATGGGTGTCCTCCAGTCGCTTGGAAATGCGAGGCCATCCATCCGGTCGACGTGTGCCACCAAGGATACTTGTTCAATTGGCTGATTTATGATGACCGGCGTTATTGAACTTGCGAGTTTGGCTAACTCATCTGCTGCTTGGTTCTCCGCTCGGGGTATCTTCTGGATAATGACCTCTCGAAAATTGCCCTTGAGCTTCTCGAAGGCTTCGGCGTAGAGCTTGAGCCGAGCGTTGTTAATCTCAAAAGTACCAGAGAGTTACTAGGCGGCTAACTGGGAGTTTGAATGCAGCGTCACCCGTCCGACCCCTACATGTCGGGCGGCCTGTAAGCCGGCTATAAGGGCCTCATACTCTGCTTCGTTATTTGTAGCTTTATAATCCAGCCGGACGGACAAGTGCATCTTTTCTTCATGAGGAGAGAGTAATAATACGCCGATCCCGCTTCCGAGCTGAGTGGACGATCCGTCCACGAATATCTTCCACATGGCTTCGGGTTCTGGGCTTTGTACTTCGGTGACAAAATCCGCCAAGGACTGCGCCTTTATCGCCGAACGGGGCTGGTATTGAATATCAAATTCGCTCAACTCCATTGTCCATTTGATTAGCCGCCCGGACGCTTCTGGGTTCAACAGCACTCTTCCCAATGGGTTGTTCGTCCGGACAATGATAATATGGGCCAAGAAATAGGGACGAAGACGCCGAGCGGCGAGGACCAAAGCGAAAGCCAGCTTCTCGAGCCCATTTTAGCGAGATTCAGCATCTTTTAAAATATGACTTAGAAAATATACAGGTTCTTCTCCGCTCGCCCTTACTAGTGCCGAGCCGACTGCTTGCTCGGTGGAAGATAAGTAGATACAAAGTGCTCACCCACAGCTGGCTTGGCTAGCACCGGCAGAGAGCTCAAGTATGTCTTCAGATCTTCGAACGCCCGATCGCATTCTTCGTCCCAGTGAAACTTAGTGGCTTTGCGCAAGATTTTGAAAAAAGGCAAGCTCCGGTCGGCGGTCTTGGAGATGAATCTGGATAGAGCAGTTATCCGACCGGTCAAGCGCTGCACTTCCCTCAGATTTCTTGGAGGCGGCATATCTTGTAATGCTTTCACTTTGCTGGGATTTGCCTCGATGCCCCGCTCGGTTACTATGTATCCCAAGAAACGCTCGCCTTTTGCTCCGAACAGGCACTTCTGAGGGTTTAGCTTAACTCCATATTTCCGTAGCGTTTGGAAAGTCTCTTCTATGTCTTCAAAGAGATCGGCCGCTCAGACGGACTTGATGAGAATGTCGTCCACGTATACTTCCAGATTTCGCCCGATCTGCTCTTTGAACACTTTGTTCATCAAGCGTTGATAAGTAGCTCCCGCGTTCTTCAATCCGAATGGCATCACATTATAGAAATAGGTGTCGTCGGCTGTAACGAAGCTGACTTTTTCTTGATCTTCTCAGGCGAGCGGCACTTGATGGTAGCCTTGATATGCGTCGAGCATGTATATCAACTCGCAACCGACCGTAGAGTCCACCAGTTAATCGATCCGGGGCAGAGGATAAAAATCTTTTGGGCACGACTTGTTAAGATCCCAGAAATCGATGCACACTCTCCATTTGTTGCCCGGCTTGGAGACTAGTACCACGTTCGCCAACCAGCTTGGGAACTGGACCTCGCGTATGTGGCCGGCCTCTAGGAGTTTCTCGACCTCCGCTCGGATGATTGCATTTTGTTCGGCGCTGAAGTCCCTCTTTCTCTGCTTCACCGGTCGAGCGTCCGGTCGGATGTGGAGCTCCTGCTGCACTATACCCGGTGAAATTCTGGGCAGCTCATGCGTCGACCAGATGAAGACATCACGGTTTCTCTGGAGGCATTTGATAACTTCCTCTTTCTGACTTGCCTCCAGATCGGCCGCAATGAACGTTGTAGCCTCCGATCGGGTCGGGTGAATCTGTACTTCCTCTTTTTCTTCATAAACTAAAGAGGGAGGTTTTTCAGTTATAGCGTTCACCTCGATCCGTGACGTCTTCCGAGCGGAATTGGCTTTTGCTCGAACCATCTCGACGTAGCATCGCCGAGCTGCTAGTTGATCTCCTCGTACCTCTCCCACTTTGTCCTCGCCCTGGAACTTGATTTTCTGGTGGAAGGTGGAGACGGCCGCTCGGAATTCACTGAGAGCCGGTCGTCCCAATATGACATTGTACGCCGACTGAGAGTCCACCACAACGAAATTTGCAGTCCGCGTCCTTCTGAGCGGCTCCTCTCCCAGCGATATAGCCAGCCGGATCTGTCCGACCGGCAGTACTTTGTTGCCCGTAAACCCATAGAGGGGGGTTGTCATGGGCAGCAGCTCGGCTTGATTGATTTGTAGTTGATCGAAGGCCTTTTTGAATATGATATTGACCGAGCTTCCTGTGTCAATAAAAATGTGGTGAATAGTGTAATTGGCTATTACTGCTTTGATGAGAAGAGCGTCGTCGTGTGGCACTTCAACTCCTTCCAAGTCCTTGGGCCGGAAACTGATTTCGGGTCCGCTCGCCCGTTCTTGGCTGCAGCCGACCGCATGGATCTGGAGTTGCCGGACGCTTGCCTTCCTTGCTCGCTTAGAGTCGCCTTTCGTCGGCCCGCCAGCTATAATGTTGATTTCGCCTCGGGAAGTGTTACTTCTATTTTCTTCTTCCCGAGCGGACGATCGGGGCCGCTCCCTAGACATCCGGGGATTCTCACGCCTCAGAGTGTGATGTCGCTCGGGAATCTATTGTTGTCGCCTGTCGGCTATCATCTGATCGGCTTCACGAGGCCTCTGTCGCCTGTTGGATGATGGCGATCGACGGTGGTCACCTCGGGGCATAGGGTGGGCAATCAGAGGAAGGCTTCGGCAATCCCTTGTATTGTGCGTGTCGGTCTGATGGAAAGAGCAGAACATTGGGGTCCATTTCTTCTTTGACTTGGGCCGCGCGGCAGCTACCTCTTGCACGTGGGACCTCACATGGGGGGAGTGGATTGCTTCGGCCCTCGGTCCTCTGGGCGGCTGATGAGCAATGTGAGGCTTCCGCTCGGCAGGGGGAGCTCGCTCGATTGGGGTTTCCTTTCTTCGGGCCGCTTGGGCTTCCTCCACGTTGATGTATTCGTTGGCCCGGTGTAGCATATGGTCGTAGTCTCGGGGCGGCTTCCGAATGAGCGATCGGAAGAAATCCCCATCCATGAGGCCTTGTGTGAAGGCATTCATCATGGTCTCCGAGGTGGCCGTAGGAATATCCATGGCCACCCTGTTGAACCGCTGAATATAGGCTCGGAGCGATTCGTGGGCTTCTTGTTTGATGGCAAACAGGCTGACACTGGTCTTCTGATAGCGCCGACTGCTTGCGAAGTGGTGGAGAAAATCCGTTCGGAAGTCTTTGAAACTTTAGATAGATCCGTCCGGCAGTCTCCGAAACCACCGTTGAGCCGATCCCGAGAGGGTGGTAAGAAAAACTCGACACTTCACTCCATCTGTGTATTGATGAAGAGTAGCTGTGTTGTCGAACTTACCCAAATGATCATCCGGATCAGTGGTTCTGTTGTATTCACCGATCGATGGAGGCACATAGTACTTTGGCAGAGGGTCTCGTAGAATAGCCTTTGAGAATTGACGATTGATCCGTTCGGGCGAGGCGTCCGCTCGGGGGTCTTTCCCTTTTCTGCTGTCCCATATCGGTATTTCATCTGACGAAGATCCTCGATCGTGATTCACTGCTGCGGCTTCAGGAGGCGTGCGGAATAGGGCCCGATGGAATGGAACTGTGGCCGGTGGTACTTCCGCTCGGCCACCTGATGCTGATGTTGCTTGCTGCTCAATCCGCTCGGCTTGTGACTTCTGCCTTTGTTCCACCAGCTTAGCTGCTCGTGTCTCGATCAGAGCATCAAGCTCCTCCGTGGAGAGCATCACCGAGTGCTGTCGTCCAGCTTCATCCATTGCTCTCGATCGGATTCAGGTGCATTCCCACAGACGGCGCCAAATTGATCCTGTCCGAAAGCTGAATCAACGGACGCTGGGCACGTGGCACTCTCCGCACGAATGACGTAGATCTCCGGCCAGTCGTACAGAGCTCCGGCGAACCTACAAAGAAGTCAGGCCGGGAAGGGGTTCCCGGCGACGACCCTCCGACGCTCAAGTCAGGCAAGTGGACAACAAAGGGTGACTTTTTAGATTGTAGAATGCGTACCTCCGGTGAAATGCAAGGCTCCTTATATAGAACTGGGAAGGAGCTCATGCACACATAACTAGGCAAATACGTGTCCTCAGCCCATACCCCAGTAAGGGCTTGTCAGCAAGCTTACCTGACACCATACTGCTACAGTCCGAGCACGTCTCTGATGTGACAAGGGAACCCGCTGTCATAAGATCCTGCGTATGGTCCAATAGTCGAACATACTCGCTATCAGAATATGCTTCTTTGTCCTTTTGTATCTTCTGTTACTGCGCCGAGCGTCCAACCGGTCGGCAGTCATGGGCATCGTCCGACCGGTCATTCATGCTATTCCACTTAGGAGATTCCCGGTAATGTGCTCTGTGGAGACTGTTCGCAGTATGCTACTTTATGCCTTCGGCCGAACGGGCTATCCGCTCGGCCATATGCCTCTGTTCAATGAGCGTCGGAACCCCTAGTCCCGTCGGGTCGCCATTGGTTCAGCTGGGACCCCGTTCGGCCGACCGGTCTCCGCTTCTCCGGTCGGACGTCGGGTACTTTGACCTCCCCGTGGTGTTGACTTCCCAGAAAGGGGGTCCCTCGTTCTTACTGCCGGATCATAAACAATTGTGGATGACTATAAAAAAGGAAAGATTTTAAAATTAAAATATCTCTTTTAAATCCCTTTGTGGATGGCTATAAAAGGAAAGTTTTAAAAATTAAAATCTCTCTTTAAATCCCTTGGTGGATGGCTATAAAAGGAAAGATTTTAAAATTAAAATCTCTCTTTTAAATCCCTTGGAGGATGGCTATAAAAGGAAAGATTTTAAAAAAAATTAAAATTCTCTTTTAATTCCTTATTGTCGGCCCCTTGCTTGGGCACCAAGCAAAGCTTAGTCGGCCACCTCTTGGGCTCCAAGCAAAGCTTGGCCGGCCCTTGCTTGGGCACCAAGCAAGGATGTGGCTGACCCATTACTTAGGTAAGAATTGGACTTAGTTGGATACAAGGTTTTATACATAGAGGCTACAACAGGGACCTAGAGGAGGAATTGGCTTTGGCCTCCTGATGAACTTGAGCTTCCTGTGTTCCACCCGAACACCCAACTCAAGTTCATCAATAATAACTCATACCACTAAAGAGTTATTATTGAACTACCACACCAATCCCATATTACATTATGGGCTCCTTCTTATCATGAGTGCGTTAATCTCCCTGTGTTTAAGATATCGTATGTCCATTAATTAAATGAGTTACTGACAACTCACTTAATTAACATCTAACTCCAAGAGTAGTACCACTCAACTTCATTGTCATGTCGGATTAAGTCCACCTACAGGGTTTACATGACAATCCTTATGAGCTCCTCAAGGGGACATCATCAACCTAGATAACTAGGACACAGTTTCCTTTTATAATCAACAACACACCATATAAATAATATTATTTCTCAACTTATCAAACCTATTGATTTAACGAATAAATCTCACCCATTGATAAATTAAAGAAATAAATACTAAGTATATGTGCTTGTTATTATATCGGAATTAAGAGTACACACATCCATAATAACAAAGGTTCTGTTCTTTTATGTAGTCAGTATAAAAGGAACAACCTCAAATGGTCCTGCTCTATACACATATAGTGTACTAGTGTAATTTTATAGTCAAGATAAACTAGTACCAAATTACACTACAACCATGCTAATGGTTTATCCCAATCCATTTTAGTTGTGAGATTCTATTTATAATTTATAATGAACTGATAACATGATCTTCTATGTGATACCACACACCATGTTATCTACAATATAAATTAAATGGGTAATTGCATTTAACTAAATGCAGTCATTTGACAAATGTAATTCTCACTTCAAAATAAATGTTTATACAAAAAGCTAGGCTTTTAGTATACATTCTAACATTATCTACCGTCAGAACACCTTGTTCATCAACCTCTGATAGGTGGCGCCGACGTTCTTCAATCTGAATGGCATGACATTGTAGCAATATCGTAATTAATCTAATCTTTTCTTGATCCTCTCAGGCGAGTGACACTTGGTGGTATCTCTAGTACGCATCGAGCATGCAGATCAACTTGCAGCCTGTCGTAGAGTCCACCATCTAATCGATCCTAAGCAGTGGGTAGAAATCCTTTAGGTACGCTTTGTTCAAGTCACAGAAGTCGATGCAGACCCGCCACTTGTTGCCCGTCTTGGAAATGAGCACAACATTGGTGAGCCGGCTCAGGAATTGGACTTCCTGGATGTGTCTGATCTCCAACAATTTTTCAACCTCTGCCTAGATGATCAGGTTCTGCTTCGCACTGAAGTCCCTCTTTTTCTGCTTCACGGGTCGAGTGTTCGGTCAGACATGAAGCTCGTGTTAACCCACGCTCGGCAAGATACCAGGGAGCTCATGTGTAGACCAAGCGAACACATCATAGTTTTGTCTGAGGCAGGCGACCAACTTTGCCTTCTTCTCGCTTTTCAGGTCAGCAACGACAAAGGTGGTCACCTCCGATCGGCTGGGGTGGATATGAATCTCCTCCTTTTCATCATAGACTAACGTAGGAGGTTTCTCTATGATAGCGTTCACATCTATGCGCGGGTTCTTCCGAGAGGCCCTTTCTTCTGATTTGACCATCTCAACGTAGCATTGTTGAGTGGCCAACTGGTCACCCTTGACTTCGGCCTCCTTGTAGTCCACCAGGAATTTGATCTTCTGCAAAAGGTGGACACCACCGCTCGGAACTTATTTAGCGCTGGTCAGCCTAATATGACGTTGTAGGTCGACGACACTCCCATCACAATGAAATTGGTGGTCCTTGTCCTCTTTAACGGCTCCTACCCTAGCGAGACGGTCAGGCGGATTTGGCCGATCGGCAACACTTCGTTGCCTACAAATCCATAGAGTGGAGTCGTCATGGGTAGCAAATCACTCTGATAGATTTGCAGCTGATCAAATGCCTTCTTGAATATGATATTCACCAAGCTCCCTGTGTCAACAAAGGTTCAGTGAATAACGTAGTTAGCAATTACCGCTCAGACGATCAACACGTCATCATGAGGGATCTCTAGTCCCTCTAAACCCCTTGGGCCGAAGCTGATCTCGGGTCCGTCAGCTCTCTCCTTGCTACATCCCACAGCATAGATCTCAAGTCGCCGAGCATGCGACTTCCTCGCCCGGTTGGAATCACTGTCGGTAGGCCCACCAGCGATCATTCCTATTTCTCCCCGAGTGGCGTTGCTCATGTTTTCCTCCTCTTGAACCGAAGGCCTGCCCCGATCGGCGGATGCTCTGGCGGGACTTGTGTTGTTTCTGTTAGAGTGTATACTAAAAGTTTAGCTTTTTGTATAAATATATAAGAATCACATTGGTCAAATGCCTACATTTATGCTAAGTGTAGTTTTTCCATTTAATTTATATTGTAGATAACATGGTGTGAGAAGGCACACAGAAGATTATGTTATCAGATCCTTATAAATTATAAACAGTCGCTCACAACCAAGATGGAATGAGACAAACCATTGGAGTCGTTGTAGTGTAATTAGGTATTAGTTTATCTTGACTAATAAATTATACTAGTACACTATGAGTGTATTAAGCAGAACCAATTGAGGTAGTATCTTTTTTATCCTGACTATATAAAAGAATAATACCTCTGTTATTATGGAAGTGTGTACTCTTAATCATGATATAATAACAAGTGCATATACTTAGTATTTATTTCTTTGATTTATCAAAGGGTATGATTTAGCTCTTTAAATCAATAGGCTCGATAAGTTGAGAAATGATATTATTTATATGGTGTGTTGTTGATTATAAAATGAAACTATGTCCTAGTAATCTAAGTTGATGATGTCCCCTTGAGGAGCTCATAAGGATTGTCTTGTAAACCATGTAGGTGGACTTAGTCCGACATGACGATAAGGTTGAGTGGTACTACTCTTGGAGCTAGATATTAATTAAGTGAGTTGTCAGTAACTCATTTAATTAGTGGGCATTCAATATCTTAAACATAAGGAGACTAACACACTCATGATAAGAAGGAGATCATATAGTAATATAGGATTGGTGCGATAGTGCAATAATAACTCTTTAGTGGAATGAGATATTATTGATGAACTTGAGTTGGGTGTTCGGGGCGAACACAGGAAGCTCAAGCTCATCAGGAGACCAAAATCAATTCCTCCTCTCGGTCCCTATTGTAGCCTCTTATTTATAAAGTCTTATATCCACCAAATCCAACTTCTTACCCACCTTAAGGTGGTCGACCAAGCCAAGCTTGGACCCCAAGCTAGGGCGGGCCAAACCAAGGTTAGATGGGTTCAAGTTGTGGCCAGCCCTAGCTTGGAGCCCAAGCAAGGGTGGCCGACCACATTGAATTCAATAGGAAGTTTTATTTTATAAAATCTTTCCTTTTATAGAGGTTCATTAAAAGGATTTAAAAGGATGATTTTAATATAAAACTTTCCTTTTTTAGATCGGTCATAAAAGGAAATAAAAGGAAGTTTTTATTTTGATGAAAACTTTCCTTTTATGTTGGTTTTAAAAGAGAGTTTTAAATTTTTAAAATCTTTCTTTTTATAGCTTTCTACAAAGGAATAAAAGAGATATTTGAAATTTTTCCTTATTTGTAGTTATCTATAATGTGAAAGAAAGATTTTAATTTTTTGATAAAACTTTCCTTCTTGAAACCATGTTTTATTTTAAATCTTATCTTTTATAGATATGCATAAAAGGATTTAAAAAAGAGAAATTTTAATTTATAAAATAGTCCTTTTAGAACTATCCACAAAAGGGATTTTTAAAAGAGAGATTTTAATTTTTGTTTAAAATTTTTCCTTTCTTGGAGAACAAGCATGTGGCCGGCCATAACAAGAAGAAAAGGAAGTTTTAATTTTTTGTTTTAAAACTTTCCTTTTTAGTCATTAGCAAGGAATATAAAGAAGTTTTAATTATGTTTAAAACTTTCCTTATTTGCCAAGACTAAGGAATATAAAAGAGAGGTTAGAGGTGCCTCACCTCACAACAACATATCTATTATTCCTCTCCTCTCTTCGTTAGTGGTGGCTAGCCCTCTTCTTCCCCTATTCTTCTTCCTTGGTGGCCAGCGGCATCTCATCTCTAGGAGTTGTTGGTGGTCGGATCTTGTTAGAGGAAGAAGGAGAGATAGGAGGCATTGTTTCTTAGCATCCCTTGGAGCTTGGTTGGTGGCCGAAGTTCTTCATCTCTAAGAGATTGTTGGTGGCCGAAACTTGGAAGGAAGAAGAAGGTTTTGGTGGAGTCTCGTCTTGGTGGATCGTCGCCCACACGACGTCCGAGATAAGAAGAGGAATACAATAGAAGATCATGAGGTCTATAAGCTACAAAAGGTATAACTAGTTATTTAATTCCGCATCATAACTAGTTCATCTTTTGTATAGATATTAAAAAACCAAACACAAGAGGCTATCGGTTTTTTAGTTATCATTTTTGTAATCAATTTTTCGTTTCGATTTCATGTTTCGATATTGTGCTTCTATTAAGGTCTTCGTAGTTAAACCTAGGTTAATTAAGAAGTTTAAATATCCAATTTCTTTGAAAGACTTTGTCTAGGCAGTGGTGAATGCTCTCATACCCAAAAAGGTCATGTGTCTCACTACATTTGACTTGGAAGCCGATCCTTGAAATGGATATTTGATCAACTTCTGTAATATGGTTTAACTTAAGAAGAAGACATCGGTTAAATTTGGAGTAAGAATGTTAAGCATCGTTCCCAATCCAAATTTAACTTTTGAAGGACAACTTGGATTAATAATGTTAAGTTCTGTTTGCAATCCAAGTTGATCTTCAATAGAACACAAGGGTAGCTAGGAAAGTTCTATGTTTGTACAAAATTTTTGTACAGGGGAACTAGAGCGGTCTCCAGGTATAGCAATCAACAGTTCCTTCATTGGGGCTATAGGTGTCGGGGCTCGGTTGTGGTCCTTTCTTCCTCCCTTCTCTCGAATGATCGGCACCTATGTTGCCGATCATGTAACACCCCTAGAAAGCCTAGAAGGGTAATGGGAGTACGAATGAAAAGAGGATGTAAATACTCTATGTTAAATATTAAGATGGATTTAGATGATTAAAACTTTATGAAAGAAAAATAAAGTTGAGAATATAATCATCTATACATGATTTAAAATGTATGGAATTAATGTGGACAAAAGAAAGAAATAAGAGATAATATGTACATGTATGAAATATTTATGCATAATGCATAATATATATGAATTAGTATGTGTAAAAGAAAATAAAATGTTAGAAGAGAGATTGAACCTTGGATCTCTTGTAGGGAACATGTATAGGATACCAAAGGGGATAGGAGAATTATTAGTAAAGAGAGGAAGGATTAAGTAGTTAAGAATAAGAAAGGATTCTTTCTACTTAAAAAGAAAAAGAAGTAAAAATATGCATAACCAAGTTTTGAACCTTGGTTCTCTTGTGGATGCATGCATGTGTTAACCAATTGGGATAAGAGAGGATATTGTAAGAGGAGAGATAGAAAATTTTATTAAAGGAGAGAAAAGAGAGAGATTAAGAGAGAACTCACAAGGCATATCTCTAGAATATTCCTATCATAAAGAAGAGGAATAAATGGGGAGGATGAATCAAGTCAAATTTCCTCCCCTCATTTTAGTATAAATAGGCATGGAGGGGTGACTTCAAATTCATCCTCCACTCCTCTCCCTCTCCTCCTCCCTCTTGTGCCGAGACCCCCTCTTCTTCTTCTTGTTGCCAAGCAACACAAGAGGAAGGAAGCTCCTCTTCCTCCTCACTCCCTCCCTCTTCTTTCTTCCTTGTTGTTGCCGAGCAACACAAGAGGGAGAAGCTTCTTCTTCCTCCCCTCTCCACCAAAAGACCTAACCACTCCTTTCCCTCCATTGGTGCCGAACCTAGCAAGCAAGAAGAAAGGTCCAAGCAAGTTCTCAATTCTAGGAAACTTAAGCGAAGAAGGTAAGCTTCCCCTCACCTGTGGTACAAGGCTTTTTATATGTTTTTATGATTTTTTTGAGAATTTTAAAACCTAGAAACAAGTATGAGAAAATTCGGTTAAGAAGAACTTTCGAAATCTAGTGATGTTTAACTAGTCTTCACTAAATGATAGATTTTCTATGCCATGGAAAAGGATTCTTCTTCATGTTTTTATACCTATATGATGCTTGATAAGAGGAGCACTTAACTCTAGAATTTCGGCCAAAAAAAAAAAAAAAAGGGAAAGAAAGAAACCTAGGAAATGTTATGCAATGAAATTTATGTTATGATATGTGATAGCATATGAAAGGCTATACATAATGAGAAGAATGAAATTTATGTAAATGTCATGATATGTGATAGCATATGAAATGCTATACATAATAAGAAGAATGAGATTTATGTAAATGCCATGATATGTGATAGCATATGAAATTCTATACATAATGAGAAGAATGAAATATATGTAAATGCCATGATATGTGATAGCATATGAAATGCTATACATAATGAGAAGAATGAAATTATGTGAATGCCATGATATGTAATAGCATATGAAATGCTATACATAATGAGAAGAATGAAAAATAAAATGCATGAAAGATTTTTAAGGATATGATATGATAGTTATGCATGATAAATTACTTTGTATGGTTTGTACCAAGGGTGGGCTCCGTAAACGCCCCGGGGTCGACTCGTCAGTAATGGGCTTCGATGCCCTAGGTCGATGGAGTAAGACTCGGGCCTAGTATGTATGTATGGTAGGGTTCAAGACTTGCTACCTTGGACCTACGTATGATGTATGTGGTACAAACCGGGATCCCCAATGATGATGATATTAATTTCAAGTACTTACAAGTATAAGTTTTCAAATTCATGTTGCATTGCCTGCATATGTGCTTGAATTAGCTAATGATTTGATATGATGCCATGATGATATGAATATGATACCTTTGTATGTTATATGCTTATGATATTACGCATGATATTAATATACGATGACTTTCGGTTTTAGTGAGTAGGAAAGGAACTTACTGAGCCATGAGTGCTCACAGCTTACTTTCCTTGTACCGCAGATCAAAGAACTGGATGAACTAGAGGAGCAACAGGAGGAGCGGATAAGGATGTGTGTGGTGGTGGCTCGGCAAAGAACGATTCGGACAGATTAATATGATTAGTTATAGAATCAATATATGCATGTTTCATCTGTGATATCATGCTTAATAAATTAAATTCTTTAAAGTTTTTATTCTTCCGCTGTTATAGTAAAACATGTACGTAAGTAGTATAAGAACGTAGCGCCGCCTTTGGTTGGGTAAGAAGGGCGGGCGTTACAGATCAGGAGATGGTGATCGACGACAATATCCCCTCAAGGATGGCCTGCTGGCTATTAGCATCAGGTTGTAGCAGTCCCGGGTATTGTAGGTCACTGACTGGTGGAAAGAGAATAATAGCGACATCCACACCTTGCCTTTTGTAGCGTTTGGGCAATCGGCTACCACATGCTGCATGACATGCGTCTTGGGCTCATGGTGTGGCTGGGCTCCTCTTGATCGAGGTCCCTTAGGGGTTGATGTTAGGACCCTTGGAGGTCGGCTAGAGGGAGGTGAATAGTCTCTGCACAAATCAAGGAAAAAATGATCTTTCTCGAACTTATAGCTTAATTAAAATAAACACTTGCATAAAAAAATAGTGAAGAAACTAAAAGGATGAGGCTCGGCAGACTTACTTAGTTACAACCGGAGATGTTGTTAATCCAAGGCAGATGAAAAAAACACACTAAAAATCTTGGAGAAGCCTCTTACAGCATTCAAAGCTCACAAAACAAAGCTAAACTCAGACAAACTCAAGCACAAGTGTTGTTTCTCGATAATTCTTGTTATTGTTAGCTTCTTGGAGTAGGGTTGCTTATATAGCGGGTGCCCCGGGGCCAAAAATCAGTCCTTTGCTGATTTTTGGTCCCGACCTCCTGCTCCGGTTCCACTTGTATCAGTCTGGGTCTTCCGCTTTGGCTCCGACTCCAGCTCTGGTTCTGCTCGCTTGGGTGATTTTGGCCATCCGGAATAGGGCTCACCCGAACTCAACTTCCGACCTTCTCCTCGAGCAAGCTTCTGCTCCGGCTTCTCGTCCCTCAGAATCACCGTGTGCTTCCTTCTCGTCCGCCAGCGTACTCTTCCTCAGCTTTTCGTCCCTCAAATAGCTGCGTCTTTTGCTCCTCAAACAATCTTTCGCTCTGACTTCTCGTCCCTCGAAAACACCGTACACTCCCTTCTTGTACACCAGTGTATTCTTCTGCAACACCTTGCCCCTCAGATGCACCAAGCCCGTTGACTCTTTCTCATACCGTGTTTCTCGCTAGTTGCGTCTTTTGCTCGATTTCCTGTGCTCTTAAGTTCCTGCACACTTGGACACAGGATTAAACACAATAGGACATAACTTAACTTATTTGATCACATCAAAATTACCTTGGGATACTAACAATCTCCCTCTTTTTGATGTGACCAACCAAAGTTAAGTTAGGGTAAATCAACATAAAGTAAAGGCAATAAATTTTACAATAAAGTGTAAAAATTGGAAAAAGTTAAGCTACCTCCCCCTACACTTAATCTTCTCATCTCCCCCTTTGATCACATAAAAAATGGGGTACCAAAAAAAAAATCTAAAGGTAATTTTTCAAATAAATAAGAAAGTTTTAGTTTTAAAAGAAACTATTTTCC
The DNA here is from genome assembly GCF_018446385.1 of Zingiber officinale. Taxonomy (NCBI): domain Eukaryota; kingdom Viridiplantae; phylum Streptophyta; class Magnoliopsida; order Zingiberales; family Zingiberaceae; genus Zingiber; species Zingiber officinale. The sequence continues at coordinate 93,122,558 of NC_056002.1, read as the reverse complement.
AACAATTTTGAAAAACTTATCAAGTTTTTGAAAATTTGAAAGAATTTGAAAATAATTTTGATATCACTAAAAAAATTGCAGCGTAAATAATTTTAGAAATTTTAAGTTTTGCAAACAAAATTCTAAGAAAAAAATGTTTGAGTAACTATTTAAAGCATTAATTATAATTAAATATTTTATCAGTTAGTCAATTAAATATTTTATTTCATTAATTAGCTTCCAGGCTATGGAGAGGCACTAGACCTTCTTGGTTATTGGAGTAACAATCACTTTCTAGACAAACCCTCTAAAGCAAATTAAACATTTAATTTACTCTCTGAAAGCTTTAAGTCTAATTAAATTTTAATTTAGACAATATTTTGAAATCTAATATAGTTTCCAACCTACTAGATTAATTAAGAATTTTTTAGGAACATATTTCTGAAAAATTTTCCTAATTTGTCCCTTGTAGTAATTAAAATACTAGTTCAAATTATTATATTTCCTAATATTTTGATTTTTAACATTTAAGCATGCACGATTTTTCAAGTCTTCTACTTGTATTTTCAATTTATCATTTTCTGATTTTAATTTTTCAAAATCTTCCAATAGACAAGATTTGGCTAAAATTAATTTTAATTCTTTATTTTCTTTTTTTAGTTTGCAACAGCCTTTAGTTAATAATTTAACATATTTAAATAACTTATCGGGAGGAAGATGTTGGGATCGTCGTACTCGGCTAGAGAGGGGGGGTGTGAATAGCCGACCCCAAATTGGTCGTTTCTTTCTACAAATCAAGGTTAGCGCAGCGGAAATAACAAATAGAAACGAAAAAAGGAAAGATCAAACCTCAAACTCGAACTCGACGATGTAACGAGGTTCGGAGATGAAACTCCTACTCCTCGGCGTGTCCATAAGGTGGACAAAGCCTATCAATCCATCGGTGGATGAGTCCCCGGAAAACCGGCTAATAATCACTCCTTCTGGGTGGAGAAACCTCGCCACAATGTCTTGCAACAGCAAGATAAACAGGAGTACAAGAATACAGCAAGAAACTAAGTACAATACAAAAATGTAATAACCCTAGCTTGCCTTCTTGTCGACTGGATGAAGCAGCAACTTCACGGGAATCCAACCACAGCACCAACTGTCCAGTTGAAGTCCCAGCCGAGGGAAGCTCACGCGAAGCTTCAGCGAAGAAGAGCTCAACAAAGCTCAAGCAGAAATACTTCAGCAGTCAGTAGGAAGAAGAGGAAGAAGGAGAGACGGTTCTGTAGTGCCTCTCGATCCTTTTATAACGTCTGATATCCTGAGTCAACCTGCGAACCTGCAAGGCAAAAAGGCCAGAACACAGAAGCCCGAAATAGCCTAGCCGTTGAGTCACACTGAAATTTCAGACAACAGCTGAAGAATCAGAAATTCGGCACGCCCTGATCGGTCCCTAGACCGATCAGCCCTTCACCAGCTCGCCCTCTTCTATTGGCCTCCTGGATCGGTCTTCAGACTAATCAGTAAACGTTCAGTAGTTACGATCTGCACCGATCACCAGACATCGATCGGTCTCACGACCGATCAGAATCCATGGTATCAATGGATTGATCCATCGATCGATCCGAGCTTGGTTTTCTCAACACCAAGTCCCAAGTTTCGAAACCAACATCCGTCAACCTTGACTGTTGGTACATCATGCTAGCATCCGCCACTCCCTTGACTGCTAAGACTCCTCACCAAGTGTCCCCAATCCCTTTGACCCACTTGACTTTTCTCTTCGTGCCAAGTATCCGGTCACTCCCTTGACCTACTTGACCTTCTCAACACCAGATGTCCGATCACCCTTGATCCATCTGGATTTTCCCTTGCCCGGCTTCACTCACCAGGACTTTCACCTAGCTTCACTCACTAGGATTTTCACCTGGTTTCACTCACCAGGATTTCCAATCTGCCCGGCTTCACTCACCAGAACTTTCCAACTGCCTGGCTTTACTCACCAGGACTTTCCCACTGCCTGGCTTCACTCACCAGGACTTTCCCACTGCCTGGCTTCACTCACCAGGATTTTCACCTGGCTTCACTCACCAGGATTTCCCGACTGCCTGGCTTCACTCACCAGGACTTTCCAAACTGCCTAACATCCCAGTTAGGACTTCCCAGTCAAGTATCCGGTCAACCTTGACCTACTTGACTCTTCTTCATCCAACCTGATCAGACCCTGATCAGTATCTCTCCGCATGGACAACTGCACCTGCATTGTCCATGTCTACATGTCTTTCTGTATTGTCAAACATCGAAACCATGACCAAGGTTTACGCTTGGTCAACTAGGTCAACCTTGACCTACTGGAAATTGCACCAACAGAAGAGATCGTACTGACTTACCTTGTCGATCTCGTTATCCGTAGCTCCCCCTAAACTATTGCTTTCTTCCGATGTCTCTCTCCCTTCATCAATGTTCTCGATGCTCATTTTGGATGAGCTTGCTTCGTTTTCATCTTCTTGATGACTTGCCATTAACGCAAGTCCGGAGAAAGCCTCAATTTTTTATTTGGACAACATTTTGTCCCACGTAGCCTTTAGTGTTTTATACTTGTTAGATTGGATAGGCTTCGTGTTCTTACCCTTGTCTTTGTTCTTAAATTTAAGGCAGTTGTCTTTTACGTATACTTCTTCATCATAGTGATAGCATCTAATTCTTCTTCGCTTTCTACCTTGCAGATTATTAGATTTTCCATATTTAAGTAAATTTTTAAGTCGCCTTACTATCATTATCGTTTCGTCATCATCGAGAGAGGATTCTGAATCTTGTTCATTCATCTTTGCATTAAAGGTAATGTTGTGCTTTGGCTCCTTCTTTAAATCTGCACATCTCGTTTCATGGATTTCAAAAGTTAAAAATAACTCTTCTAAGGTAACAGATTCTAAATCCTTAGAGATATAATAAGCATCTACTATGATGCCCATTTCGTATTTCTAGGGAATGTATTAAGAGCGTACCTTAGCGAATCTCGGTTGCTTACCTTTTCTCTGAGATTCGAAAATCCGGTGATGAGCTCCTTGATCCTCAAGTGAAGATGTGTTATAGTTTCATCTTCTTCTAATCGGAGGTTGCTGATCTGGTTGTGAAGTAAGTCCTATCTCGCAAGTTTCACCTTCGAGGTTTCTTCGTGAAGTTTCAGGAATTTTTCCCAGAGCTCCTTGGAGGACTCATAAGCTCTGATCCGGTTGACTTCTTGTGGCAGTAGAACGTTTAGCAGATGAAACTCTGCTTTGTCGTTTACCACGAAGTCGGCTTGTTCCTTCTTCATCCATTGGTACTTTTCCTTGCCCTCTGGTGCTTCAAAACCAAATTCCATTATTAATAATAAATCAAAATTTGTTTTGAAAATACCTCCATTTTCTTTTTCCAGCTCGCGAATTCCACCTCGAACTTTGGTGGGTAGATGCTCGGTTTAGCCATCTCATGTGCTTCGTTCGGCGATTAGTCCTCCTGAAGCGTCCTAGGTCTGATACCACTTGTTAGGACCCTTGGCGGCCAACTAGAGGGGGTGAATAGTCCCTTCACAAATCAAGGCAAAAACAACCTTTCTCGAACTTATAGCTTAATTAAAATAAACACTTGCATAAAAAAATAGTAAAGAAACTAAAAAGATGAGGCTCAGCAGATTTACTTGGTTACAATCGGGGAGATTGTTAATCCAAGACAGATGAAAAAAGCACACTAAAAATCTCCTCTGGGTGGGGAAGCCTCTTACAGCATTCAAAGCTCACAAAACAAAGCTAAACTCAGACAAACTCAAGAACAAGTATTGTTTCTTGGTAATTCTTCTTATTGTTAGCTTTTGGGAGCAGGGCTGCTTATATAGCCCTGCTAGGGCGCCTGAAAGGGTTCTAGGCTCCTGGAATGGGATAGAATTATATCCTCGATGTAACGTTCAAACGCCACGTCGAAATGGCTAAGAATCGGGTTCTGGGCGCCCAGAGTCTGAGCGCCTCGGACTAGTCCAGGCGCCCCAAACTGGTCCAGGCACCCTAACTAGGTCTGAGCGCCCAGGATTGGTCTGGGCGCCCCAGACTGGTCCGAGCACCCTGACCAACTCCGGGTGCCCCGGTCTAGTCCGGGTGCCCCGGTGCCAAAAATCAACCCTTTGTTGATTTTTGGTCCCGACCTCCTGCTCTGGTTCCACTCGCATCAGTCCGGGTCTTCTGCTCTAGCTCCACTCGCTTGGGTGATTTCGGCCATTCGAAATAGGGTTCACCCGAACCCAACTTCCGGCCTTCTCCTCGAGCAAGCTTCTACTCTGGCTTCTCATCCCTCGAAATCGCCGTGTGCTTCCTTCTCATCCACCAGCGTACTCTTCCATAGCTTTTCATCCCTTGGACGACTGCGTCTTTTGCTCTTCGAGCAATTTTCCACTCCGGCTTCTCCTCCCTCGGAAACACCACACACTCCCTTCTCGTCCGCCAGTGTACTTTTCCGCAACACCTCGTCCCTCAGACGCACCGAGCCCATTAGCTCTCTCCCGTGCCATCCTTCTCGCTAGTTGCATCTTTTGCTCGACTTTCTGTGCTCCTAAGTTCCTGCACACTTAGACATAGGGTTAAACACAACAGGACCTAACTTAACTTGTTTGATCACATCAAAACTACCTTGGAGTACCAACAGTTGATGGTTGCTCAGCTGCCGCTATTCAGATACTCCTGCTGGCTCAGCAAGCGTATCCCTCCTCTTTGCTGCTTGGGCTCCTCCCGATCGAAGTCCCTTAGCTACTCGAGCTTGTACCAGCATGTCGAGCTCCTCTTGTGTTAGTGTCACTGTTGTAAATCATCCAGCGTCCTCCATCTTCACGTTTGGATGCAGGCTATGTTCCCACAGACGGCGCCAAAATGATCCTGTCTGAAAGCGAGAAGTTGGAAAGCTGGGGATATAGCGGCTTCACTGACCGACTATGGACCTCGCTCCGCTCTGTAAAACAAGTAAGGTCAGTGTCGAGCCAGGGAAGGGGTCCCCAACGTTGGCCCTCTAACGCTCAAGTCAGTCACCAAAATGTGGAGAAAAGTGGAGCAACTATAGAACTATTCACAAACAGTAGATAACACGTACCTCCACCGGTAATGGACCCCCCTTTATTTAGAGCCCTGGTAAGTAACGTGCACGCTCTTCAAGGCATGGACACATTCTCCAATATATCCTATGAAAGGACATGTCAGAAAAATTTATCTAACATCATACCTTAACAGGATATGCATATCCCTAACGAGATAGTGGAAGCTTCTGCCGTACAATCCGCTTGTTGACCATGCCTGGTTTCAGCGGCACTACCTCCCAAAAGGATGTCGAGAGATACTATAGTGGTCTCGTTGCTTGACCGAGAAGGGTAGCCTCTTGGCCTCCGTGACTCTACTCCATCCACCGCTAGGTTCCGCTACTTGGCCGAATGGGGTAGCCGCTCAGCCGGGAGCCTCCGCTATGTCGACCTTAGTTGCTCTTCTGTACGATGACTGTGTAGTAACATATCCTCCCCCATTCGGACAAGTTATCTGGTCTCCATCGGCGTTCTGTTGTTCCGTATTGAGCGTCAGTTGTCTCACGTATCATCCCAAGATGGACTGGATGTCTGCTCAGACATGGCTTCCGTCGGTCGGGCCTTGACTATGCTGACCGGCAATTGCAATTGTCCCCCATTCAGCCCTTTGACACTTGAGTGTTGACCACCTTGACTTTGACCTCCATCCTAGCAGTTGACCATGTGCCAGGTGGGCCTCCCTTTATTGCCGCATCACTAGATAATGCCTTCTACCGGTTGCTTGGAAGTTGCTCCAATAGTCTGTATACTCCGGTCACCTCGACCCGATATAGTTGCCTGAACCCTCCGATTTTCCTTGTAGAGAGTTATCACCAATCAGGCGCCCGGACTCCGTTCGATCGCCTAGAATCATCAAACTTTACTTCTCTGTAATGGTTACATGTAATAAGTATGATAGAAAATGTAAAGTTACTTGTACTTATGTTGAGTCTAAATGTTCACCCCTTAGCTGACTTATCTAGATTGAGTTGACAAGTAACAACTCCTAGATTGAGTTGTCAAGTAACAACTCCCAGTTAATTCCACTTGAACTTGTTTGCCAAACTTTGACTCTCAGCTTATTCTACTTGGATTTGTCCGCTAAGTTTTAGCTCTCAGCTTACTTCACTTGGACTTGTATGTTGAGCTTCATCTTCCATTTTACTCCACTTAGACTTGATTCACTTAGCTCCTAGATAAGATTTTCTTACTTGATTTCCAACCAAGACTTTGCTCATGCTTGACTCCCAATTAGGTCTTCAATTGCCTAGCTGTACTAAAATTTATTCACTACCTGATCTTCAATTAGGACTTCATTTTTCCTAACTACACTAAGATTTGGTCACTTGTCAAGTAATCTTCTTTTACACTTGACATAATTTGTTATATTATAACAAATCTAATTTTAACCTAATTAGCTATATATCAAAACTCTGAGTTTAATATTATAGTCCCAGCCCCAATATAATTTTCAAGTGATAAATTCCAATAATTGACTTGCAAGTCTTTCATACGTTGACCTAGGGATGTAAACGAGCCGAACCGAGCCGAATAGTATTAGGCTCAAGTTTGGCTCGTTTAAGTTATATTCGGGCTCAAGCTTGGCTTGAGCTTGAATTGAACTTTTATCACAAGGCTCGAGCTTGATTCATTTTGGAATTACCAAGCTCGCGAATAGTTCGTGCTTAACTCGTTATTAGCTCAATTATCATAGTTAACGAGCCTAACTCATTAAGCAAGCTAGAGGTCATTTTAGAGTTAGTTTATTTTGCTCGTTTTAAGACTCATTTTAGAGCTCATTTTGCAAGCTTGTTAAGCGAGTTCGAAAACTCGTTTGAATAAATATTCAACAAACCTAACAACTAAAATAATATAAACTCAACATATCATTGAATATCCCAATTTACTACATTAAACTTCCAAACTCAACATATCATTGAACATGTTCGTAAGCCATTTAATCAAGCCGAACTCGAGCTCGAGTTCATGAGCCTATTAATGAACATGTTCTCAAGCCCTTTAAATAAGTCGAGCTCACGAGCCTATAAACGAACAAATTCATGAGTTCACGAGCCGAATGTCTTTAAGCTCAAGTTCGGCTCAATAAAACTGTCGAACTTGATTCGATAAGATAAACGAACGAACTTGAACGAATGTTTTATCGAATTGAACTCCGAATAACTCACGAATCGTTTAGTTCATTTATATCTTATGTTGACTGTAGGTTGAATCTTCTTCTCAAAAAATTTAATGCATTACCATTTATTTAGTCGTACTCGATTATGGGGTGAAAAGGTGATAATGTCAAAATACTTCGGAGATGACATGTAGGAGAAGATGACTTCCAATTCGAGTTAAATATGCAGAGTTTAAAATTTCGTTGCCCCTTCTTTCCTGATATACTATAAATTTCGGATGTCTTCCATCTATTGAATTCATCTTTAAAAAAAATATCATTTAAATTATCTCAATTCCATACATAAATTATAATTTTTTTTATATTTTTTAATCTTATTTAATTGGGTTTTTTCCTAACTTTGATCTCTGAATAAAAAAAAATCTAATTAAATATATTAATAAGGTAAAGAATATATAAAAAAAAATTATATATGGAAATTGAGATAATTTAGATGGGGATCAGGAAGAGATCCAATCTGGTGCATGAAACTTACTTTTGTTAAAGTCAGAGTCAATAATGACTTCTGTATTGAGGACGGAGGGTGTTTGTCTCGTAATTAATTTAGACTTAATTTTCGACACGAATTGTCATTATCATTGTAGGAATTTTTGGTGCTAGCAAATTCCAGGAAGCTTGAGTTGACCAGACTTTAATTTTCAAGAGACAAATTAAGAAATTATAGGGTCTACTTAAAAAATCGATTCTTGTTTCTTTAAGAAGAAAGAAAAATACATGAGTAAATTGCTTTTAATACAAATTAAGATATTTTATTAAATAATAAATATAATTTAGTACATGGTAATAAGTTTCTAGCAGGGAGGGGTAGAAAATTGTAAAGGTCGTGCACATTGAGATGGGAAAAAAATAGAAAAAAAAAATGAAGTAAGAAAATTACCTTATTGGCCTTGATTTCCTTGCTTTCTTGCTTGAAGTGCCTGGCACGATACGCAGCCAACATTCACTAAAGTCGTAGTCAACGTTGACTGACAAGTAAACGTGATTGTTGTTGTAGATTCCCTTGAGATAGATGGAGAAGACATATGCCAAGAACAGCTCTCGCTCCCTTTGCATTGTCATGGCCTGCAAAGCATCATGGCGCAGCTCCTCCGCTCTGCTTCTGCCGCTGCTCTACTTCCTCCTGTCCCAGGCTGCTGTTACAACTACGGGGCAGCAGCAGCAGGAGGGGAGCCAGGAAGCTTGTGCTCCCTTCTCTTGCGGTCTGTTCCACAACATCAGCTACCCATTTCGTCGAACAACTGAGCCGCGTCAGTGCGGGAATCGGAGGTTCGAGCTCACCTGCGAGGGCAACAAATCCACCATGTCCATCGGCTCCACACACTACTTGATCACTCAGCTATCGTACGAAAACTACACAATCCGCTTGGTGGATCCGAAGTTTGCAAGTGGAAGCTGTGGCCTCCCTTCCCAATCTTTGTCACCCTCCAATTTTTCAGACCCTGATTCCTATAGTAACGAATATAGTATGTGGGCAAGTTTCATGAACTGCACGAGAAGAATCGAGGACCAGAGTTGGTATCGGCTTGCTGTTGTTCCTTGCTTGAGCAACAACAACACTTTTGTCTATGTCGTTTTTGCATCTGACGGATATAGTTTGTCATACCTCTATCCATCATGTCATTTTGTGTCGATGATTCCAGCGGCAGAAGCGCCATCATTTCCATGGGATCCATTCCGTATTCTACAAAATGGGTTTGATTTGCTTTTCAATGCCACAATCCTTCATCCGAAACTTATTGAAACTTGTCCTCTATTCTCTTGCGGTCTGTTCCACAACATCAGCTACCCATTTCGTCTAACAACTGATCCGCGTCAATGCGGGGATCGGAGGTTTGAACTCACGTGCGAGGGCAACAAATCCACTATGTCCATCGGCTCCACACACTACTTCATCACTCAGATATGGGAGGAATACATCACTGAGACATGGTACGAATACAGCATCAACTTGGTGGATCCGAAGTTTGCAAGTGGAAGCTGTGGCCTCCCTTCCCAATCTTTGTCACCCTCCGTTCTTTCAAGCTCTGGGTTCGACCATTACCAATATGGTTGGTGGGCAAGTTTCATGAATTGTACGAGAAGAATCGAGGGCCAGAGTTTGTATCGACCTGTTCCTTGCTTGAGCAACAACAACAACACTTTTGTCTATGTCGTTTTTGCATCTGAAGGATATAGTTTGTCGTACCTTTATCCATCCTGTCATTTTGTGTCCATGATTCCAGCGATAGATGCCGAATTCTCAACGAGGGATGCATTCCACATTCTACAAGAGGGATTTGATTTGTCATTAACGAGCGATTCCTATAAGGGACCCACAATAACTCAGAAACTCAGCCAATGTCTGCCTCGATTCAAAAGGTAATTGAATGCCTTGTCATTCTGCAAGTGACTGACTACCAATACCATCCATGATACTTAGAATTGCTTCAGAGGCGAAAACAGAGCCCTTTCGTAGCTGTACCCCCTTGGGACAAATTTAAGCTCTGAGAATAATGCTATTTTTTTTTTCATTTTTTTACTGAACAGATATGCAAAAAAAAAAAAATGTCTTTCATTATGAACATTGGATAAACTATAGAAAATTCACCTTCTTGGGTTTATTTTTCTTTTTCAAATTGCATGCCGCTGTCTGACTCCATTTTTTTACTAATCTCATGCAGACAGTTCTTTGAAAAACTGAGAAGCAAACACATACTCACTAAAGTTTTCTCCCTCGCCGTCAGTGAGACAAACTTTGCATCTTGCATGGCAGAGGGCAATTCCGAAAACGTTTTGACTATTCGATTAACAATTGCCGTGGTGGTATTCATCCATATTGTACAGCTCTTAGTAGGTACGCATGATCCTCTTGTTAGCTGTTAGCCCTCCCTCCAATCCATGTATTTGAAAGTAAATCTCGTTTTTCTTCATGCAGTTTTATTGATACTGGGCCGAATTGTCATAGCGCCTATGATAGTTTTGTTTTCGCTTGGTTACAAACTATGGAACAGGCGAGTCACAGTTGACCTTATAGAGAAGTTTCTTCGACGCCAGCAAACGTTGATGCCGACTAGATATGCCTACTCTGAACTTATAGCCATCACACGGCATTTTAGAGAGAAGCTCGGCCAAGGAGGCTTTGGCTCAGTCTTCAAAGGGGAACTTCTAGGAGGTCGTTTTGTTGCAGTTAAAATGCTAGTCAACTCCAAATGCAATGGCGATGACTTCATCAATGAAGTTTCTACGATAGGTAGGATTCATCATGTGAATGTCGTGCGGCTAGTTGGATATTGCTCCGACGGATCAAAAAGAGCTTTGGTTTACGAGTATATGCCTAATGGCTCGCTTGACAAGTATATTTTTGCTCCCAATGGTCACTTGTTCACCTCAGAAAAACTCATTCAAATAGCAATTGGCATTGCAAGGGGTATCGATTACTTACATCAAGGATGTGATATGCAGATTCTACACTTTGACATCAAGCCTCATAATATACTTATAGACCATAATTTCACTCCCAAAATATCTGACTTTGGACTTGCAAAATTGTACCCAAAGACAAATGCTCTAGTATCTATTAGCGCTGCAAGAGGGACAATCGGCTATATTGCTCCAGAGTTAGTATCTCGAAGCTTTGGAAAAATCTCTTTCAAATCAGATGTTTATAGTTTCGGAATGTTACTAATGGAAATGGCTGGAAGGAGAAGAAATGTGGATCCTCTTGCAGTGAATTCAAGCCGAGTTTACTATCCATCATGGATTTATGATAAATTAACTCAACCACAAGAGGTCAAAATTGACAATGAGTTTGAGATACAAAACTTAGAGAAGAAACTAGCAATAGTTGGATTGTGGTGTATTCAACTGAGGCCATGTGATAGACCAACTATGACAGGAGTTATTGACATGTTAGAAGTTGATGATGTTAATAGTCTTCCAATTCCACCCAAACCCTTCTTTTCGTCAGAGGATTCAACTGTAATAATAAAATCTAGTTTAAGTTCAATTTCTACTGAGTTATCAATGGTTTCAGAGTGAATAACTGTATTTTTATGCATGTTATATTGCTAGTTCTTTAGTATCAATGGTATGCTTGATGAACTACCAATATGAAAAATAATTTGATATTGATGGACTTTATATCATTATATGTATATATATTGTTTTATGGAGAGACTTAATTTGAATTGTAGTATGTATTTATAATGTTTTGATAATTGCTATTCTGGATGGTATCATATGTTGTATGTTACCATAGAAATTATACCTGTATTATTGATGTGGATGTTGGAAGAGACAATCTCTTGCTGGAGATTTACAGGATATTAGCTAAATTTAAACTACGCAGAATTGAATTCAACTTACAGTCGAGATGACATGAGCGGATAATCTCAGGCCATCAGCGGGGGCTGGTTTCTGCTACGAGCCGAAGAGTCGTTGAGCGAGATCGGCTGAGCAGCAGGTCTATGTTACCGAGCGGGCAGATCGGCCAAGCAGCAGATTTATGTCACCGAGCGAGCAGATCGGCCAAGCAGCAGATCTGTGTTGCCAAGTGGGCAGATATGCCAAGCAGTAGAGCGGACTGAGTCACCGAGCGAGCAGATCAGTCGAGCAGTAGCTTTTGGAATAGACTGAGTGAGTGGCTGGCTAAGCGGATCGACTGAGTAGTGTAGCCGATCGGGCAGAGCAGCTCGAGAAGATGTAGCGGTCGAGAGAGCAGTGTGAGTCACCACCAGATCACAGAGTCTGCTTGGGTAGAGCAGCTGTCTGATCAGATAGGTCGACCAGGCAGTAAGGCCGAGCAAGTTCGACCAGACAGAGAGTCGACCGGTCGAGAGGTTGGCCCGGGCGAGTAGGCAGATCGAGCTAGGTCGGTCGAGCGAACAGACAAGCAAGTCGAGATGGTGTCGGTCGGGCGTATAGATAGGTAGGTCGAGATGGTGCCGATCGGGCGAACAGACAGGCTGGTCGAGACTTTGCAGGTCGAGTGAATAGCGTAGGTCGGGCAAAGATGTCGAGCGGAGAGGCTGATCGAGCTTTGAGCAGTGGACCGAGGCCTGTGATTGACGTAATTTCCTTAAAATAGATTCGTCCACCTCCGGTTGTGCTTCGTGGCTTACTAGGGTCATCTATTTCTCAGGATACAACGGTTGACCGTGATTCCCACCAAGCACTGTTAGTCACGGCGAACTGAGTGACACCCGATTGCTATCACGGGCACTCTACCGAGCAGGAGTTGCACGACGGAAGACAAGGGGAATGAAGGCGAAGAGTTTCTGCTTGTGTTGTTGTGTGTCTGCGTGTGTCCTCTGTCTGTGATCGCAGCCTCCTTATATAGGAGCTCAAACCAATGGGCAACATTAATGATCATTATTCTTCGAGCAGTGAAACGTCCACCGTTTCACTCGTTATCACTCGACCGTTTCGGTTATGCATTAATCTCGAATTTAATGCATCTGTTACATGGCAGCAAAAGGTTTACATGGTAAAATGTTGGTTGTTCCACTTGGGTAAATTTTATCCCGACCGATCTGACATTCAGCGCGCGCAGGTCGTGTATACACACGAGTCATCATGGTCATGGTTCAATGCAATCCATGCCTTGGATTTGCACACCCCCCCCCCCTCTACGCGTGAGAGAAAGCCTCTTCCCATATATTTGTTCACATCCTCAATGCATGTGAATCAATATAAACCAATAATATGACAAGAAACTCTCAATGTGAGACTAAAGTCTCATTCACAATGGAGCTTCTATCCTATTCCGCCTCTTCTCCATTCACCCATATTCAACAATCCCCCACAATTCACCCATATTCAATAATCCTCCACATGAATGGAGATAGGGTATGTAATAGTATTAAGTAGTTGAGTCAAGTATAGGATAGGTAGGTTTTACTCTTTGAACCTTCCCTTGTGAAGATCTGGTTGCTTACTGGCTGATAGTAGACACGATGTCCTTGAACTATACTGTCGTCTATGTAAGCAGTGACAAATCTCACCCAAAACTCTCCCTGATACAACTCAGTTCTCATGAGTATGTTTGTTCTTGGCCATGAACACACCTGGTTATGTGAGAAGCTCTAAGAATTGTGCCTCCAATTCTCTTCGAAGCGGCCTCACTTCTTTCTCACATAGGTGATCCCTCAAGAGTTGTCATCTACTCTTCTTGATCATTAAAAGTCCATCGGCTTACCTTGATATAGTCATTGTTTCATTGGGCTATCCCCCACAGTATGTCTAGTCAGTGCAGATTAGTTGTCTCTTTGAACCTAGTTCTTGGGATCTCCAGTCAACATAAATTGGGTATCCTCTGCGCTAATTGCTGACAATAGCATCAAGCTCATTCCTCGTGATGAGCTTGCAACTAACTCTCGATTTAACCCTTTGGTTAGCGGATCCGCTAGGTTATCCTTTGACTTCACATAATTAACAATGATAACTCCCGTTGAGAGTAGTTGTCTAATGGTATTATGTGTACGACGTATATGCCTAGACTTACTATTATACAAATGACACTGTGCCCGACCGATTGCTGATTGACTATTGCAATGTATGCAAATTACAACACAGGTTTCAACCATCGTAAAAAATTTAATCAAGTGTATGGTACAAGAAGAATAAAAAAAGTAAGATGCTATCATTAAAATGAAGAAAGATATGTGAAAGATAACAACCTAAAATTGAAGAGCAGAGACAAGGACAAGGAAAAAAAGCAAGAAGCCAGCTCAAATCGACAAGTATAGAAATCTAAAGACGACTTGGGATGAAACGTCATCCGAATCGGAGATAGAAACCCTCACTAGACTTGCGCTAGTGGCAAATCACCAAGAAGACGAAGACGAAGCAAACTCATCCAAAATGAGCATTGAGAGCATCGATGAAGGGGGAGTGACATCGGAAGAAAACATCACTTTAGGGGGAGCTTAAGATTACGGGATCGACAAGGTAAGTCAAGTACGGTCTCTTCCTCCTAATAAGTTATTTTAGTTCGTAAAAATATTATCAAAAAATTACTGTAAGTTAGAAAAAAAATAAAGAGTTAAAATCAACCTTAGCTATATTTTGTCGATTAGAAGATTTCGATAAAATAAAATAAAAAATAAAAAATTGAAAATAGCAATAGAATATTTGAAAAATCGTGCATGCTCACATATTCAAAATGTTAGAAGATATAATGATTTAAATTGGTATTTTAAATACAATAAGGACCAAATTAGGAAAATATCACAAAAATATATTCTTAAGAAATTTTTAATTAATTCGGTAGAAAGAATCTATTTTGGGTTCCAAAGTCATATTTAGACTAATTATTTTTTGTCTTTCAGAGAGAAAATTAAATATTTACTTTCATTAAAAACTTTGTCTAGAAGTAGTTGTTGTTCCAATAATCAAGAAGTTCTAGTGTCTTGTGTCACACCCTAGAGGAGTCTCTGTCCGAAGAAATTTCGGCAGCATCTCCCCTGTACGACGGACAATATGAAACTTTCTACATATCACATATACATCAGCCACAGGCGGCTGGAATGATAACAAAAAAAATAAAAACAAACACCACGCAGTTTATAAAGATATTCAGCCTCTGGCTGTCACAACCACGCAGTTAATAATAGTAATCAATAACAATAGGACTCTGACTCGAAATCCACCCTACTCCACTACACTCGTAAAACTCAAATCCAACGAACTCACCTCTTCTGCCGTCCAGGCAGGCACGTAGTAGAATGAAATCCAATATCATATCAAAAATCCATCAAAAGGTATCACTCCATACAATATCCATAGGAAAAATCCAAAGACAATACTAAAACAAAGTCTGATATAGAAAAAGGCCAAAATAAAACAAATAACGAATTAGTAGAGAACTGGCTCTACGTGCAGATGGGGGGCCAGCGACTGGAACTGCTCCGGACAGCCTCAACTTGAAAATATCAACAATGGAGGCGGGGTGAGTCCAACACTCAGCAGGTACAATTGATATGCATAATGAAACAAATAACAGACAACACTAATCATGCGTACAGTCTCCTAAATACGAGAAGGAATAAATGCAACTGAAACGAAATCAGGAGATAACTGTACTAACCGGAATCAAGGTACAAAGGTAACAGGTCGTCAGACCGAAGAAATCATAATCCTGTATGCATGTCAATCAGATGCATCCATACAAATGCAGCATATAAGTGCAGCAATCACAAACAATAAAATGCAATAAATGCATATGGTGACCGTGCACTCGGACATCACTGCTCCTGACAGTGACTGAGTGGACGGAATGCTGTCGGAGTACTCCTGTCCTCTGGCCCCAAATCATAAATGGGGGAGCTCAATGCTCTCATCTCCCGGTATACAATGACGGGGAGGAAAAATCTCTGCCAAACAGAGCGGGACTGACTGCCGGCTACCACGTTGAGTCCTCAGACCAACGGAGCCAAACAGCAGAACCGCCACACACCTGTCTGATATACCACTAACCCATGGGTGGTGGTGGTGTGTGCAGTACATGTAACTGGCGATGGGCTCAACCATAGTGGAGCCGACAATCGCACAGCATGCAAACATGATGCATGATACTAAGTATGGCAATCTCATGAATAGCATAGCAAGATCCATACATAAATAAAAGGTGTACCACAAGTCAATGCATCGGATGGAAGGTACACAAACAGATAGGGTATCATGTAAACCCTAGGTCCTGAACATGATGTATCATATGGTTGGGTCACTATCGAAAGCATGTATGGCCAGATAAATAATAACATGCTAATAAATAAACAAACAACATGTAACAGATCATGTAGTGACCAACTGAATCAAATGGAAACACAATTCTTGCTATATGTTAAACACTTTATCATGCATATCAAAAGACATAAGTCAAAGTACCCGCCTCCAATAAGAGATATCCAAATCTAGTCCAAATCTGACATCGAGATGCTCGTCTCGTGTCAAGGTCCTGTGTCACCAACATATATACATTTTTATTTAGCTACAACTCAAATGAATAGCTAAATAAAAATCCTTAAGAACAACAAAATAAACTGGGTTCTTCTACATCGTGTCAAACCCCCAAGACAATATAATTTGGATAACTATCTACAAAAGTCCTCTTCACTACATCCACAAGTCAACTCAAACCTTGGAGTTTCCACATTATTCAAAATTCCCAATTAAAACAACTCAAACCTCATTCAACAATTTAATTTATCTATTTGACCAAATCATCCCCAAGAATAAGCTCAAACCAAAACTCACCTGAGTTGAATGCCTCAGCCGATAACTCACTGTCGGAGAAGTTGCTGCCAAAGCTTGCTTCCCAAAGAATATTGCTACCAACGGTCTATTGCCGACACTGCAAGGATCTATTACTCTCTATGTCAGCATTCCCAAATCAATCCAAATACCCATAAATGTCTTACCTGCAACGGTGCCAAGTTCTTCCTCTCTACCGGAGATTAAACAGAGGAAAAGACTAGGCTGGAATTCCTTGCTCCTGTCCGAACCCAAAGTGAGTTGCTGGATCAAAAAGAAATCTACAGCGCATAAAATTCCAAATCCACAGGACACAATACCTATACCTCTCAGCCGTATTTGTTGCTCCACAACCCTCAACTAGTCACTCTTCCTCTCCACTGGTCGGAGGTGATAAGGATCCGGCGACAGCGCTAGGTCACAGTAAGGTTGGCTGGTGGAATCTTGGCAAAGGTGCGAGAGGAAACTCGACACTAGTGGCCTAGTTCTTGTAGTGGTCGTAGGTGGAAGGGACTCGGACTGCCGGCGAGGAGACGTCGGCTGGAGACTAGGGCACGGCTTGACACATGGTCTCCCAGCGAAGAGGGCTCGACTGTCGACGCTAGGGCAAAGGAGCTTGGCCGGCTGCCGGCGCTCGGAAGAGGAGAAGGGGGATCGGTCAGGCTAGGGCAGAGGAAGCCACGGCGCTAGGGCACACAAGGAAGACCGGCGGCACTTCCGTCCGGCGTCGACACTGTGCAGAGTAGAGGAGAGGCGGCTCTCGTCGTCGGCGGCAGAGGGGAGAGTGTGTGCACGCGAGAGAGATGAGGAGAAAATCGGGTTTGGGAGAGGAAACCGACGCGAGGAAGAAGGAGAAAAGGAACGGGCGGAGAAGGTGTCGAGCACGGGGAAAAGAATAAGAGAAAAAGAAAAAGAAAAAGAAAAGATAAAGGAAAAGGAAATAAAACTTTTCCTCATTAAAACAGGGTAGCCTAAACAGGCTTTTCCGGGCCCCGTTTTTATCCCCGTTAACTCGTCCGTACGAGCTCCGAAAAATTTCCAAAAATTCCGAAAAATTCCCTTATTAATATTCGCCTATTTTCCGGTATTTTACATTCTCCTCCACTAATAAAAATTTGGTCCCCAAATTTCGTTATCTACCATCAGCAAGTACTAACAACAGATATAAAGTATATATGCTGAACGGTAAATAAATCACATACCTCAAGTGAAAAGATAGGGATATCGAGCTCGGATCGTATCCTCGAGCTCCCAAGTAGCCTCCTCATCCGAATGATGCTGCCATCTGACTTTAACCAGTCGCATAGTCTTGTTCCGCAATTGACGCTCTTTCCGGTCTATAATCCATACCGGAATCACCTCATAAGTGACGTCAGGCTGAATGGGAACTGAGATATCTGTCAGCACATGTGTCGGGTCAGGTACGTATCTCCTCAGCATAGATACGTGGAATACATCGTGGACGCCTGCCACAGACGGCGATAGTGCCAACCGATAAGCTACCGCTCTAATCCTTTCCGAGATATGGAAAAGTCCAATTTATCGCGGAGCTAGCTTACCTTTGAGGCCAATCTCTTCACCCCTTTCGTGGGTGAAACTCGTAGAAATACCTGGTCGCAAATGGAGAACTCTAAGGGTCTCCGACTCCGGTCAGCATAACACTTCTGGCAGTCTTATGCCTCTAACATCCTCTGTCTGATAATATGGACCACTTTGCCTCACGTTGAGCTCTATGAGGTCTCAACAACTGGGTCTCTCGGATTCTTGTCCTGATCGACGACTGAGCAACTATGGTAACAAGAATACCCTGCTCTGTCTGTCCCTGCTCCTCAATGTCTAACTCAGAGAAATCCTGAATCAAATCTGTGACCACAACTCGGTGGCAAGCTAAAGTCCCTCTGGACCTCTAGCTAAGTGTATCGGTAACCACATTAGCTTTTCCCAGGTGATAGCTAATGGTACAATCATAATACTTCAGGAACTCCATCTATCTCCTCAGTCGAAGATTAAGTTTCTTCTAAGTGAACAGATATTTGAGACTCCGATGGTCAGTGAGAATCTCAATGTAATATCATACAAAGTACTGCCGCCAAATCTTCAGGGCAAAAAATAAAATAAAATAAAATAAAAATAACAGCGGCCAACTCCAGATCATGAACTGAGTATTTTCTTCTCGGGCTCCCTCAACTATCGAGAAGCATATAAGAATACTCTACCGTGCTGCACCAGAACAGCACCCATACCCTGTAGAGACGCGTCGGTGTAGAGGACAAATTCGTCCTCTTCCGTAGGTAAAAACCAAAAATCAAAGCCGACACTAGTCTCCGCTTCAGCTCCTAGAAGCTGGTCTTGCAATCCTCAGTCCAAGTAAACTTCACGCCTTTCATGGTCACGCGTGAAAGTAGCATAGCTATGTGGAAGAAACCCTCGACGAAAGGTCTATAATATCCTGCGAGTCACAAAAGACTGCGGATCTCCTACACTGATTTTGGCTGCTTCCAACGGTAACAACCTCTATCTCCTGTGGAATCACGGTACACTCCTACTGGTGACCGTGTGTCCCAAACATCATATCAAAAGACAATCCAAACCAGCACTACTGATAATCACATATAGATGTTCTCGTCGAATCATCTCTAGATCTATGCAAAGGTAGTGTACGTGACTCACCTCGGATTCGTAATAGATCACAACATCGTCCACAAAGATAATGGACACCTATCCAAACATCCTCGACATACCAGGATCATCGAGTCCCTGAAAACATCTAAGGCACTGAAAGCCTATATGGCAAAAACCAACACACATAATGTCCGTATCACAGACATTCCTATCCATAAAATCTCCAATAACAAATCGAAAAATCTGATCATCAATAACATAAATCACCAAAGAATAAATCCTCCAAGGTGAGAGCAACGCTCCATCACAGGAAACACCACATATGTGGGAGCAACGCTCTACCACAAGAAATCCTCAATATGTGGGAGCAATACTCCACCACAAATAATCTGAAACATGTATCTGCAATAAATATAGGAGCAATGCTCCTCTACCAGCAATCCGTGATATGTGGGAGCAACGCTCCACCACAAAACAATACCTGAGTACCCCAAGGCACCTAACTATCCAACTAGAGACTGTACAAAATCTCTCTACCACAATTCGCTGTGGTTAGCCTAGGATATAACAACCTAGTAACTACTCCAATCCATCATCAACTCTATCAGCATCCTAGTGGGTCATCCACTGATAGGAAAATTAG
Organism: Zingiber officinale; assembly: GCF_018446385.1. Classification (NCBI taxonomy): domain Eukaryota; kingdom Viridiplantae; phylum Streptophyta; class Magnoliopsida; order Zingiberales; family Zingiberaceae; genus Zingiber; species Zingiber officinale. The sequence continues at coordinate 93,102,827 of NC_056002.1, read as the reverse complement.
TTGATGGATTAATTCAACAAATGACATAATGCAGTCACTCCACATTCTGCATTCAGTATAAGAAGAATCATCATCCTGCTACCAATGTATACACCTAGCACACATGCTCACACAACATATGTATGATCAACAAAATCCTCCAATTATTATACACCAAACATACTCACAACTCAGGTATATTCAGTATGATATCTCCAACAATGCATACCGAACCTGTGTGCAAAATCAACATAGGTAAAATCAACAATACACCTCAAACCACACTCACATGACATATCTTCACCTATGCCAAAAGTATATCCAATATACACTTCCAAATAAGCATACTAAACCCAGGTGCACTCACAAATCAAACATAATAAAAAAAATACCTCAGATATCACACCAAACACATACGTACATATCACAACTCAGATTAAATCGACAAAATGCCTCCATCAAAACACCACCGATGTACTTATACTACAACTCGGATTTAATTGACAAGATATCTTCAATAACACATCCAAATACATACACCGAACTACATATCTATGATCCACAAGGAACCTTCAAACCATATCAGAACATGGATACATATACTACTTGCAAATGGACAGTCTACCATAGGACTCCCACAACACATAACAAATCATAATATACATGCAACATAGACATGCAAAATCAGCATACCAGCTCAACCAAAGAGACCAACCTTATGCTACCAACACTCATGGGTTACGGATATATCTAAACAAAATTCATGCGTATGTATCAAGCATGAATACATCAATCAAAAGCAACCCAAAAATAAAGCAGTCTAATCATCCAGTAACAACCCTGCTCTAGGTTCAAAGGAACGAATATCCGACAAGAAAGATATACACACCATGGTATAACATTGCAAGTCAATGTCATACACTACCAAGACCATATCTAATGGGGAAAATTTTATCATCATAAATCTAAATGTACTCTCCCAGTATACACTAGTAACGATTTTATCCCATAAGTGTTAAGCAATTAGCTCTACACTTCCTTACATCAGCAGGGTCACATATCCCAATGCACCCTCTAAGTTATTCCACCAGGTATATACAGTCCACGATCAAAGTCTTCATGGAATAAGATACATCGATCCTTTATAACCTATCCAAGCCGATAATGATATATGGCTAAATCAGTCATTTTCACGTCAGTACAAAACATGTACTCAAATGTGCTCTAGATACATAACTAAGCACAAATAACCTAAAGGTTCGAACCTCTAAAAATAGAGTATGGTCATCCTCTACTGATCAACCAACAAAACTAAATCATTCATCTACTAACTAATCAAGAATACCTTAATCCTCCACAAGCAACTAAGGTATATCCAACCACATAATATCATATGTATAAATGTGTACGACCCAAAAGAAAAAGTCAGAATTTAAGAACATCAAGACACTCTCATCTTCATCCTCAAAAACATCAGCTCACACTATATCAGATGAATAAATCTCTTCTCCCCATGAGGGCAAGTTAGCATTCAAAACATCAATCATTATTTATCCACATAGTCCCATATCAGAGGAAGCATATATCATTTTTTTTTTATATCATCCTGTTAACTATCCATAACCAACCAGGTTTATTAAAATCTCATAGGCACATTCAACCGTAAAACTCTCCAGCACCCAATTTATAATCTGATCACCAACCATAATCATCAAACCTGTGAATATCATAAATGACACTCACTATGTCACCAACAATGACAACCCAAAATATAAATCATCAAAATAGTTATCCACTAATAGATCATCAAAACAAATATCTAGTAATTGATCATCAGACAACCACATAACATTTACTCTCATAAATCATTAGAAATCAACATATCATAATATCTTATATCACAATATCCATCAACCTCAAACCATTCTCAACAATGATCAAACATGGTAACCCCAAATGACCAATTTCCATCGTACCTGGTACCCTAATATCCAAAAGATATGAGTATAAAACTCTCCTGGCTAAGTCAATAGGAATATGTAGGTATCATCTACTACCCAACTAACAATAGCAGAGGCTGGTATGTGCCTCCATCTCCTACGAGTAGTAACAGAAGCTAACACTACTAATGGTATGATAAGAAAAATCACCAGAGATTATAATCCTTTATCTCTATTAAGGTCAACCATGCTCAATGGCTAATCCATCACATGTAAAATGTGCTACTACAACCAAACAGGTACTACATAAAGAATGCTAATACCTATCATAAAGTATAAAATTAAACACCATACCTATATGCCGTCTGGAGATGTTCCATCGCTGTCCAGTCCCCAAATTGACCTCGGAATTCCGTACGAGAAAAATAACACTGGAAATCCATATAAATCAATAACAGAAGTCCATAACAAAATCGAAACGGAAAATCCGTGTAACCCAAAATAACTGCCCAGACTAATCTGTCTCGCAACTAGGGCTAGTATAAAAATGTCCAAAATACCAAACGCAGGTATCACACCTTGCTCTGATACCAATGAATTGGTATCAGATAAATCCCGAAAATCCAACACACGGAAATCAAATAAATATCGCCAAACTTTAGCGCGCTGATACCCAATAAACTGATATCAGATTATTCAAAGTATTCTTAATACGAAAACAAAGATCGTATAAATCCAGAACACACAGCAAGTATCGTATACCTACTCTGATACCACTAAATTGTCACACCCCAGAGGAGTCTCTGTCCGAAGAAATTTCGGCAACATCTCCCCTGTACGACGGACAATATGAAACTTTCTACATATCACATATACATCAGCCACAGGCGGATAACAAAAAATAAAAACAAACACCACGCAGTTTATAAAGATATTCAGCCTCTGGCTGTCACAACCACGCAGTTAATAATAGTAATCAATAACAATAGGACTCTGACTCGAAATCCACCCTACTCCACTACACTCGTAAAGCTCAAATCCAACGAACTCACCTCTTCTGCCGTCCAGGCAGGCACGTAGTAGAATGAAATCCAATATCATATCAAAAATCCATCAAAAGGTATCACTCCATACAATATCCATAGGAAAAATCCAAAGATAATACCAAAACAAAGTCTGATATAGAAAAAAAAACAAATAAAAACAAATAACGAACTAGTAGAGAACTGGCTCTACGTGCAGATGGGGGGCCAGCGACTGGAACTGCTCCGGACAGCCTCAACCTGAAAATATCAACAATGGAGGCGGGGTGAGTCCAACACTCAGCAGGTACAACTGATATGCATAATAAAACAAATAACAGACAACACTAATCATGCGTACAGTCTCCTAAATACGAGAAGGAATAAATGCAACTGAAACGAAATCAGGAGATAACTGTACTAACCGGAATCAAGGTACAAAGGTAACAGGTCGTCAGACCGAAGAAATCATAATCCTGTATGCATGTCAATCAAATGCATCCATACAAATGCAGCATATAAGTGCAGCAATCACAAACAATAAAATGCAATAAATGCATATGGTGAGTGCTCGGACATCATCTTCGGTGGTGAGTGGACGGAATCTTTCAGTACTCTATCCTCGCCCCAAATCATAAATGGGGAGCTCAATGCTCTCATCTCCTGGTACAATGACGGGAGGAAAAATCTCTGCCGGCTACCACGCTCAGAGTCCACCATCTGCCGGCTACCACACTGCTACACTAAATGCCAACGGAGCCGCCAGCATCTGCCGGCTACCACGTTGAGTCCTCGGACCAACGGAGCCAAACCGCCACCTGTCTGATATACCACTAACCCATGGGTGGTGGTGGTGTGTGCAGTACATGTAACTGGCGATGGGCTCAACCATAGTGGAGCCGACAATCGCACAGCATGCAAACATGATGCATGATACTAAGCATGACAATCTCATGAATAGCATTGCAAGATCCATACATAAATAAAAGGTGTACCACAAGTCAATGCATCGGATGGAAGATACACAAACAGATAGGGTATCATGTAAACCCTAGGTCCTGAACATGATGTATCATATGGTTGGGTCACTATCGAAAGCATGTATGGTCAGATAAATAATAACATGCTAATAAATAAACAAACAACATGTAACAGATCATGTAGTGACCAACCGAATCAAATGGAAACACAATTCTTGCTATATGTTAAACACTTTATCATGCATATCAAAAGACATAAGTCAAAGTACCCGCCTCCAATAAGAGATATCCAAATCTAGTCCAAATCTGACATCGAGATGCTCGTCTCGTGTCAAGGTCCTGTGTCACCAACATATATACATTTTTATTTAGCTACAACTCAAATGAATAGCTAAATAAAAATCCTTAAGAACAACAAAATAAACTGGGTTCTTCTACATCGTGTCAAACCCCCAAGACAATATAATTTGGATAACTATCTACAAAAGTCCTCTTCACTACATCCACAAGTCAACTCAAACCTTGGAGTTTCCACATTATTCAAAATTCCCAATTAAAACAACTCAAACCTCATTCAACAATTTAATTTATCTATTTGACCAAATCATCCCCAAGAATAAGCTCAAACCAAAACTCACCTGAGTTGAATGCCTCAGCCGATAACTCACTGTCGGAGAAGTTGCTGCCAAAGCTTGCTTCCCAAAGAATATTGCTACCAACGGTCTATTGCCGACACTGCAAGGATCTATTACTCTCTATGTCAGCATTCCCAAATCAATCCAAATACCCATAAATGTCTTACCTGCAACGGTGCCAAGTTCTTCCTCTCTACCGGAGATTAAACAGAGGAAAAGACTAGGCTGGAATTCCTTGCTCCTGTCCGAACCCAAAGTGAGTTGCTGGATCAAAAAGAAATCTACAGCGCATAAAATTCCAAATCCACAGGACACAATACCTATACCTCTCAGCCGTATTTGTTGCTCCACAACCCTCAACTAGTCGCTCTTCCTCTCCACTGGTCGGAGGTGATAAGGATCCGGCGACAGCGCTAGGTCACAGTGAGGTTGGCTGGTGGAATCTTGGCAAAGGTGCGAGAGGAAACTCGACACTAGTGGCCTAGTTCTTGTAGTGGTCGTAGGTGGAAGGGACTCGGACTGCCGGCGAGGAGACGTCGGCTGGAGACTAGGGCACGGCTTGACACATGGTCTCCCAGTGAAGAGGGCTCGACTGTCGACGCTAGGGCAAAGGAGCTTGGCCGGCCGCCGGCGCTCGGAAGAGGAGAAGGGGGATTGGTCGGGCTAGGGCAGAGGAAGCCGCGACGCTAGGGCACACAAGGAAGACCGGCGGCACTTCCGTCCGGCGTCGACACTGTGCAGAGTAGAGGAGAGGCGGCTCTCGTCGCCGGCGGCAGAGGGGAGAGTGTGTGCACGCGAGAGAGATGAGGAGAAAATCGGGTTTGGGAGAGGAAACCGGCGCGAGGAAGAAGGAGAAAAGGAACGGGCGGAGAAGGTGTCGAGCACGGGGAAAAGAATAAGAGAAAAAGAAAAAGAAAAAGAAAAGATAAAGGAAAAGGAAATAAAACTTTTCCTCATTAAAACAGGGTAGCCTAAACAGGCTTTTCCGGGCCCCGTTTTTATCCCCGTTAACTCGTCCGTACGTGCTCCGAAAAATTCCCGAAAAATTTCCAAAAATTCCGGAAAATTCCCTTATTAATATTCGCCTATTTTCCGGTATTTTACATCTTGCCACAACTTAGAAGCTAATTACTAAAATAAATGTTTAATTACTAACTGTAAAACATTTAATTGTTAACTGATGTCTTCAAGTGTTTGTCAAAATTTTTGATAGAAATTAATTTTTCTAAGAAAGATAACTTTATCACTTATTTGTAGAAAAAATTTTAATTTTTTTTTAGTGTTAATTTTTTTTAATTATTTAGCAAAATTTATTTTTCTCTAAAAGTATATCATATTCTCTATTAAAAGAAATTTTTCAAAATTTTTTTTTAATGCATTACTACTCTATGTTTTTTTTCATACTTTTGAATTTAGAAATTATCTCAAGAGTAATTTCTCTCTATCCAATTTTTTTAAAGTTTTTTTAAAAAACTTTATAGATTCAGGTTTTTTTTTTTTTTTTTTTGTGGAGTGTTCCCTTAGACTTTTCAGTTTAGACTTTCCAAGTAGCATTTTAAAGTACCCCATTTTTAATATGATCAAAGGGAGAGTATTGAAGATTAAGTCAAGGGGGAGGGGAGTATAAATTTTTTTTTGTAATTTTTGTACTTGTAAATATTTATAACTGTTATTTGTTTATAATTTACTCTAACTTAACTTGGGCTTTCTCACATCAAAAAGAGGGAGATTGTTAGTACCCCAAGGTAGTTTTGATGTGATCAACCAAGTCAGGTTAGGTCCTTTTGTGGTTTAACTCTTGTGTCTAAGTGTGTAGGAACTTAGGAGCATAGTAAATCGAGCGAAAGATGCAGCTAGCGAGAAGGACAGCATGAGAGAGAGCTGATAGGCTCGGTGCGTCCGAGCAACGAGGTGCTGCAGAAGAGTATGCAAGCGGATGAGAAGGAGGCGCGTGACATTTCTGAGGGATGAGAAGCCGGAGCAGAAAGTTGCTCAAGAAGGCCGAAAGATAGGTTCGGGTGAGCCCTATTCTGGATGGCCAAAATCACTCAAGCGAGTGGAACCGGAGCGGAAGACCCAGACAAATGCGAGCGAAATTAGAGTGGAAGACCAGGACCGAAATGTTGACTTTTCGGTCTGGGCACCTGGACCCCTGGTATAGCCCGAGGGCGCCTTGTTTCGGTATCATCGCTAATGCAGGTTCAACAAGGTCCAGGTGCCCGGAACTGGTCCAGGCACCCGGACCAGAAAAACTATCCAAACATGACGTGATGCGTCCTATTGTGACGGGGATAAAAGTTTATCCCCCTCTAGACGCTTGGAACCCTTCCAGGCACCCTGACATTCCAGGCACCCCGACCAGGGTTATAAATACAGTCCTGATCCTAGAGGGTCGGAACAACACTTGTAATTGATTTCTCTTTAGTTTTGTTCTGTAATTGAGTGCTTCAACTACTGTAAGAGACTTCTCTGCCTGAAGGAGATTATTTCATGAGCTTCAACTTCCTTGGATTAACAATCCCCTGATTGTAAACCAAGTAACCCTTTTGTACCTCTTCTTTTTCAATCTCTTATTTTTTTTGTATGGAAGTGTTACACTAATAAAGCTATAAAGTTTGAGAATGGATTTTATTTATTTTTATTGTGCATACTATTCACCCCCTCTAATCGGTCGCCAAGGGACCAACACACTGTTGGGGCTCAGTGACTTTTACCCGCTCAGCTTCCACATGCTAGACCGCATGGGCTCGGGGCTCCGGATGTTGATAGATTGCCCCCACTCGAGGCCCTTTTGGTGGTTGATGGGTGTGGGTTGTTTGGTGTTCTGGGATAGATGTCGACTCAGGGATCACTTCTTTTTTTCGAGCTGACTTGGTCTCTTTGACGTTGATGTACTTCATGGCCATTCTGAGCAGGTGGTCAAAGTCTCTCACAGACTTCCTGATGAGTGAGCGAAAGAAATCATTATATGAAAGTCCTTGGGAAAAGGTGCTTACTAAGGTTTCCTGAATGGCTAATGGGACGTCCATGGCCACTTGATTAAATCTTTTAATGTAGGCTCGCAGTGCTTCCTTAGGCTCTTTCTTAATCGCAAACAAGTTCACATTCATTTTCTGATAACGACAGCTGCTAGCAAAATGCTAGAAAAAAGCCATTCGAGAGTCTTTGAAGCTGCAGATGGAGCCGATCGACAATCGTTTGAACCACCTCTATGTCGATTTGAAGAGCGTGGTGAGAAATACTCAGCACTTGACTTTGTCGGTATACTGGTGGAGCATGACCATGTTGTCAAATTTAATAAGATAGTCCTCGGGATCAGTTGACCTTGTATACTCTCCAATCGTCAGAGGTCTATAGTAAGGTGACAACTGATTGTCAAGGATTTCTTGTCAGAACTGTTTGTTGATTCACTCGGGAGAGTCGTCGAGTCGGGATGCTTTGCCTTTCCGCATATCCCAGAAGGGCATGTTCTCGAAAGATGATCCTTCCGTTTGCTAGGTTCGTCCTTGCTCTTTAGACGCCCTATGGTAAGGGATAGACTCGTTCAATGCTCGCTGGTGGTTCACCTTACGACCCATAGGGTCTTCCACTCGGGTTCTTTGGTCAACTCGTTGGCCTGTCGCCAATACAGCCAAGTCGTTTGGTGCCCAGTAGTCGATTGCAGTTTCCTATTGTTGCTGCACCATCTTTGCAGCTCGGGCATTGATTAATATCTCCAGCTCTTCTTCGATTAGCATCACGGCGGTGAGTCATCCAATGTTTTCCATCTTCATGTTCTAGATCAGGCAAAGTTCTCATAGACGACTCTAAATATGATCTTGTTCGAAAGTTGAGAAGATGGTAGGATGGGAACATGGCTCTATGGTTGACTGGGTGAAGACTCCGCACTATCCTGCAAAATCAGGAGCGTTAGTGCTGAGTCGAGAAGGGGTCCCTGATATTAGTCCTCTGACGCTCAAGTCAGTCCGTAGTTTAGTGGAGAAAAATAGTAGCGAAATGAACAGTGGCCTAGAGCGTGAAGAATAACAAATTATCGCATACCTCTGCCTATAGATGAAGACCCCTTTTTAACTATAGCGTCTGTGTATGCATCCCAAAACATGTGTATGTTTTCCAAAGCATCCTAGGAAAAGATTAATCAAAAAAATCTTTGACATCTTTCCTTAAGTGAGCACGCAAATCTCTGTTGGGCATTCTCTGTTATCGGCGACACAAACTTCCAAAAGAGTACGATGATATGTATCTGTGGGTCCCACTATACGCCAACCAGGTTCTTCATGGCTGAGAGGCCACCAACTTGGTTGTATTGAACAGAGCTCTCGGTTTGTCCTTCACTCAGCTTTCTTGTTGTCAGAGGGTTGCCTTTTTTGTCGACCGAACATATTGTCTGATCGGTCGGGACGATGGGCTGGGAAATTTAGTATTTGTCTCTTAACCCTAGCCGTAAGTTTTCGAAGGATGGTTGTTCGGACGGTCACATCCGACCGGCCTTGAAGGCCCGTTCGACCAACCTCACATGATCTATAGTCCTGGGCCTTTGACCGTTTTAACCTCCATGTTAGCTGACCTTCCGCATCTTGACTCATTCTTGGGGAGTCTATTTCTATCGTCGTATCATAATGAATATTTTTAACTATGAAATTTATTAAATAGTTCTTCGTAATAAGATGAAAAAATATTTTTAACTGATTCTATGGTTATCTATGTTGACAGAAAATTAGTTGGAAAAATTCATAACGAGATAATAGTTAATGAATTAGAAAATTAATTGAAAAAATTGATAATGAAATAATAATTAATGAATTTGATTCTAATAATTAGTTCAATAAAATTTTACTCGAATAGCGTAATTTCAATCGTCTCTATGTTTAATAATTTTAAATATATTAAATAATAAATACCTTTGCTACATATTTTCAGAAAATTAATATTCACGTAATTTTTAATTTTGTTTATATTTTTAAATTAATTAATTAATTTATGATATTAATTATAATATCAGTCAAAGTTGTCAGATAGGTCAATTTGTGATGGGTCGATCGACTCATAACAGATCAGTCATTTGGTAGGGTGAGATGGGTTGATCAATCATTTTAGCGGATTGAGAAATCTCTAACCCAACCCAATCCAAAATAATTTGTGGATTAGACGGGTCAACCCATGAACTCATCAAAAATATTAAAAATAAAATAAAAAAAGTTTCATATCTTCAACATTTTACATCGAAAATATTTTATTAATCAATTATATCCAGAATTATGTATTTTAAATATAAATGAAAATAAACGAGTGTTTGATTAAAAAGTACTATTTTATTTAAAAATTATAGCAAAGAAAAATAATAAATTGATATAAAACTTGACTTATATGTATTTCTCAATCTACAGGTCAACTTAATCCCATGGCGAGCCAACCCATGCGAATTGTAGGCCTAGGTGGGTCAATCTACAGGTCAACTTAGTCCCATGGCGAGCGAACCCATGCGAATTGCAGGCCTAAGTGGGTCAACGCATGATGGACTTAATCTGATAAAATTTTAATCTAACATACTTAAATTGTTAGGTAAGACACATCAACCTAACATCCAATCTAAATTAACGGCTTTTATCAGCACTAGATAATTTTAAATTCTGTCTCTATCTTTATCTCAACCCCTCTTGTAATTATAGGAATGATCTAGTGGCTAGCACATGGAGTATTATTATCATGAAGTCTGAAATTCGAATCTCAACAAAATCAAGATAAATATTTTCCTTATATACTAATCATTATTCTAAAAATTAATAATCATTCATAATTTCCTTCTTTCATATTAATTCTAAGATAAATTGATAAAAATAATACACGTATTCGTCTTTTTTACCGCGAGATAAAATCTCCTGTAAGTTATCTTCCTTTTATACAATAAAGTGTCACCGTGGAGATGTCTTCTTCATATATCTCAACGAAATCTACAACAATTGGAAATGGATCTGCAGGCTATCACGTTTCATTGTCACTCAACGTTGTCTTGTAGTTGGCAACGACTTTTGTCAACGTTGATTGCGTGTCGTGCCAGGCACTTCAAGCAAGAAAGCAAGGAAGAAAGAGAATTTGGGATACCATTCATTAATTTTGTTTTCATGTTTTTTTTTTTAATTCTCAATCTTGTTGAAGAACCCTAACACTTATGATTGAGTTAACTGCAAATGCATGACTTCTTTTGACTGAGGAATCAACTATCAATTTGGACTATAATGGTTTAGAAGTCGAGCATTATGCTCCAAGCATAACTTTGTGTGATATGGCTACTAGCTCACAAACGTTTGCATATTAAGGATAGACTTCTTATGTGTCATGTAAGACACGCCCTCTATGTCAAGGAAATAATGAGACTCAAAAACACCCCTTCTTCAATTGCTCAGTTAGTAGGATCGGATAGGATATGAACACTGTGAGATGGATGTTACGAGTCTTCAAAATTAAGCGAGATTACAGACTCGGAGTGTATTGCAAAAAATAAATTTTTTTACCATGTTGTGTAATGAAATATCTCATTGGAAATCTAAGAATCATTATAATTTTGATAGAGAGGTGTTGAATCTTGACAAGATATTCATAGAGATTCAAATGCATGTGTTTAGATATTTGAACTCCTAGATTGTACATTTTACTAAGTTCTTAACATAATTTACTTATAAAAAAAGTGATGGATAGTATACTAGTGGTTCTTCATTTGAAGTGTCATCAATTTTAGAAAGTCTTTAGATTCATAAACACATTCCATTCATCAATACATGGTTACCCTTCCTACTTCTAACTCATCCTATAAGCAATAAATCTAAGAATTCATATATACATCAATACCTAGAAATAACAATAATAACATATCCATAGAATGACTAGTTGTTCACTCTGAAACCACAGATGATAACTCAATAGAAATTGAATCAAAGCTATGTTTTGTTAGTATTGAAGATCGATCCGTAGATGAATTTCTTGATGAAAGGAAGGGCTTTGGTGGAATTGGAAGGCAATCAACATCATCAACTTCTAACATCTCAATCACTCTAGACATAGTTGGCCTATCAGAAGGCCTCAATTGAATACACCACAATCCAACTATTGCCAATTTCTTCTCCAAGTCTTGTATCTCAAACTTGTTGACAACTTCAACCTCATCTGGTTGAGTCAACTTATCGTATATCCATGATGGATAGTAAACTTGACTTGAATTCCCTGCGTGAGGATCTACATTTCTTCGCCTTCCTGCCATTTCCATTAGTAGCATTCCGAAACTATAAACATCTGATTTGAAAGAGATTTTTCCAAAGCTTCTAGATATCAACTCCGGAGCAATATAGCCTATTGTTCCCCTTGCAGCACTAATTGATACTAGAGCATTGGTTTTTGGATATAATTTTGCAAGTCCAAAGTCAGAGATCTTCGGAGTGAAATTATGATCTATAAGTATATTATGAGGCTTGATGTCAAAGTGTAGAATCTGCATATCACATCCTTGATGTAAGTAATCGATGCCCCGTGCAATACCAATTGCTATTTGAATGAGTTTTTCTGAGGTGAAAAAGTGACCATTAGTTCCATTGGGAGCAAAAATGTACTTGTCAAGTGAGCCATTAGGCATATACTCATAAATCAAAGCTCTCTTTGATCCGTCTGAGCAATATCCAACTAACCGCACGACATTCACATGATGAATCCTACCTAATGTAGAAACTTCATTGATGAAGTCATCGCCATTGCATTTGGAGTTGCTTAACATCTTAACTGCAACAAAACGATCCCCTAGAAGTTCCCCTTTGAAGACTGAGCCGAAGCCACCTTGGCCGAGCTTCTCTCTAAAATGCCTTGTGATTGCTATGAGTTCAGAGTAGGCGTATCTTGTTGGCATCAGTGTTTGCTGGCGCCGAAGAAACTTCTCTATAAGGTCAACTGTGACTCCCCTGTTCCATAGTTTGTAACCAAGCAAGAACCAAACTATCATAGGCGCTATGACTAATCGGCCCAGTATCAAGAAAACTGCATAAAGAAAAAAAGAAAACAAGTGTAACTTTCAAATACAAGGATCGGATTCGATTGGAGGGAGGATTAACAAGAAGAACATCAATGTGTACCTGCTAAGAGCTGCACAATCTGGATGAATACCACCACTGCAATTGTGATTTGAGTAATGAAAGCCCTTTGGTAGTGGTCTCCTATGCAAAATGCAAAGTGTATCTCACTATAGGGGAGGAAGTAAACTTGGGAGAGCATGTGCTTGCCTCTTAGTAGATCAAAGAACAAGCTGCATGAGATCAGTTTAATAAAGCAGTCAGATAGCTGCATGCAATTTGAAAACTATTTTTTTGCACATCATCTAGTCAGTAAAGGGGAAAAACAACCAAAAAGAGAAAAGCAAAGTGTGAACGAATGAATGGCTTTATCAGTCATTGGGTGATTAGCAACTCGGAAAGAACGGCATGACAAGGCATTCAATTACCTTTTGGATTCAATCGCACATTGGCGGATTATTCTTTTCCAATCATTCGACGCTTCATAGAATAGCAAATCAAATCCCATATGTAGAATGCGGAATGCATCCCTCGTTGAGGATTCGGCATCTATCGCTGGAATCATCGACAGAAAATGACATGATGGATAAAGGTATGACAATCTATTTCCGCCATCGGCAACGACGACGTAGACAAAAGTGTTGTTGTTGCTCAAGCAAGGAACAGGTCGATACGAAGCCAGGCCCTCGATTCTTCTCGTGCAGTTCATGAAACTTGCCCAAACATTTCCCGCGGGAGAAAATACGCCGAAGCTGGAATAATCATCGGAAGGCGTCAAAGATTGGGAAGGGAGGCCACAGCTTCCGCTCGCAAACTTTGGATCCACCAAGCGGATCGTGCCTCTTTTGTAAGATAGCTGAGTGATCAAGTAGTGTGTGGAGCCGATGGAGATGGTGGCTTTGTCGCTGTCGCAGGTGAGCTCGTACATCCGATCCCCGCACTGAGGCGGATCAGTTGTTCGACGAAATGGGTGGCTGATGTCGTGGAACAGACCGCAAGAGAAGGGAGCACAAGCTTCTTGGCTCCACTGCTGCTGCTGTTGCCCCGTAGCTGTAACAGCAGCCTGGGACAGGAGGAGGAAGAGTAGCGGCAGAAGCAGAGCGTAGAAGCTGCGCCATGATGCTTTGCAGGCCATGGCCATGCAAAGGGATTGAGAGTTGTTCTTGGTAGATGTCTTCTTCATCTATCTCAAGGGAAACTACAAGAATTGGGTATTGATCAGCAGGCAATCACGTTTACGCGGGTTATAAGTTGGGGACAGGAGAACAAAATTTTAAGGAGTACATGTACTCACCTCCTATTTAGTATTGTCGTTTAGTATTATCGTCCGATGGTAAAATAAAATGAGAGCTGCTTTCCCCCCCCGAGTCAACCTACATTAAGATGAGCATTTGCCTACATTGGGGAGAATGTAAGGTTAAGGATACTGAAGGGTATGGGACCTTCATTATCGTGTTGACCACAACGAGTGAAGTTGTGAACAACGATGAACAACTCTTCAGGGAGAGAGTTTTCAACAATGGGGCATTTGTTGAAGTGTGCTTAAAATTGAGGCATGGGTTGATGTGTGCTCAAAGATGGATTGATGTGTGCCAATAGGGGGAGAATGTGTGGTTTAAGCTAGGCTTTCATTACCTATGGGGGAGCTCATAGGGGGAGAATGAAGGGAACCAACATTCATACTTTTGGCATGAATGGAGTTAAGGCTATGGGACTAGCTTAACTCAGAATGGTCCTAACTTAAAGGTATTGTCAAACATCAAGGGGAGATTGTTGGTGCAATATCCTTTGGGTCAAGGTTGACCAGGTAGCTCGAGTCTTGGTCGTAGTTTCGATGTTTGACAATACATGTAGACACATGGACAATGCAGGTGTTGTTCATGTGGGGAGATTCTGATCGGGGATTGATCGGTGTGATTGAAGGAGAGTCAGTAGGTCGAGTGGCCAGGACACTGACTAGGAAGTCAAGCGGAAATGGCAGAACAAGAGGAAGGCGGAAGGAAAGCCCTAGTGAGTGAAGCTAGGCGGTGAAAGTCCCGTGAGTGAAGCCGGTGAAAGTCCTAGTGAGTGAAGCTAGGCGGTTGGAAATCTGGTGAGTGAAGCCGGTGAAAGTCAGTGAGTGAAGCTCGGTTGGAAAGTGAAGCGCGGTGAAAGTCCTAGTGAGTGAAGCTAGGGTGAAAGTCTTGGTGAGTGAAGCGAGCAGGAAAATCCAGATGGATCGAGGATGATCGGACATCCGGTGGAGTCCGTAGGACAAGAGAGTGACCGGATACTTGGCACGACGAGTAAAGTCAAGTGGGTCAAAGGATTGACCGAGACACTTGGTGGGAAGTCCTAGCAGGTCAAAGGTGACCGATGCTAGGCATGATATATCAACAGGTCAAGGTTGACCGGATGTTGGTTTGAGAGGCTTGGGACTTGGTTTTGGGCAAAACCAAGTCGGATCGATCGATGGATCGATCCAGCCTTTCCAAGAGAGCCTCGGATCGATTCGTGGATCGATCCAGATGTCCAATCGATCGATGGATCGATTGGGGACGCATAAGCGCCGGATCGATCCGTGGATCGATCCGAGGCGTAGGCGATAAGCGCTCGATCGATCCGTGGATCGATCCAAAGCCTCCCGATCGATTGGGAATATTCGAATCGATCGGGATCCGACCGCTGCGTCGTCTTCGGGATCTCTTCACCGATTCACTCCAGATCTCTCGCCTTCTCACAAAGCTCAGATCGCCAGTTCTTGAAGGATCTTGGAAGGTTTCCAAGTCAAGAGGTGGATCAAAGTCAAGAAGAGAAGCTAGGGTTAGGGTTTGTACTCATTGTAAGCTTGTAAGCTTGTATTTCTTGTATCCTTTCCCTCTCTTCGTGTACTGAGTCTTGTAGGGCTTCTCCGCCCTTGGTAGTTACCATAAAGGAGAGTTTTATTAGTGGAGGGTGCGTGCGTAGGTGTGGATCCTTGGACTAGTCACCTCTTGTGAGGTGGATACCAAGTAAACCAACCTTGTTAGCGTTGTGTGATTTGTTTCTTTGTATTTCCGCAGCACATTTTTGAAGGAACAAGCAACGCCGAGCACCGAGCGAACGCGACGAGCTATTCACCCCCCCTCTAGCTACTTTTGGTCCTAAAAAGTGGTATTAGAGCAAGGCCGCTCTTCACCGGAATCATCACCGGAAAGGTCAAGCATAACAAGAAAAGCTAGAGGGTGAAGAAGTTGAAGCAAAAATTGTCAAAGTCAAAGATATCAAAAAGCTCAACTTCAAGATGCAATTCCAAGATGGACTTGGATTTGACACAAGGGTGGCTCCACCATACACTTCCACGAGTTTTGATTCTTGGAAATCAAGAATTGAAAATTTTCTTATGATGGAGATAGAGCAATGGTTTGCTCTAATGGAAGGCTTCGAGGCTCCAAGAAATTCAAAGGGCAAAGTTCTCAAGAGGAGCAAGTGGAGCCAAGAGCAAGTCCAAAGGTGCGAGGCCAATGATAAAGTGACTAAGCTCTTGGTAAATTTATTGCCAAGCACCATCCTTTGCAAAATTGGAGAATTTGAAGATGCAAAGGAATTATGGAGCAAATTGGCCAAGCTTCATGAAGAGATCCCCTCCACTGTACAAGAGCAAGAAGTATCCAGAGAGGGTGACTCTTTGGAGCAAGACCAAGAGGAGGGCTCCGAGGTTGAGAGATGCTCAACCTCCGAAGAAGAGGAAATCCAAGAAGCTTCATCCTCAAGGGAATGCAACGAAGGGAACAAGGAGGGAGCATACTCCTTGTTTCATATTCAAGATGATGAAGCCTCCACCTCTAGGATTGAGGGGGAGCAATCCTTGGTGACGCCGGATCAAGAAGAAGGAGAAGCTTCTACATCCGGGTCAAGAGATGAAGAGATTGAAGAAGCTTCTACCTCCACGAGTCAAGAAAAATCAAATGGAGGAGAATCAAGATCGGATCAAGAGGAAGCTTCTACCTCCGGATCCAAAGGAAAAGATGCCACCCCTACAAGCAAAGGTATAAATATTTCAATTAAAAATAAAAATCATATTATATGCTTTGAGTGTAGGGAACATGGGCACTACAAGAGCAAGTGCCCTAAATTGGCCAAGAAGAAGGGCCAAGTGGCACAAAAGGGCAAGGCGAAGCCCAAGGAGATCATCCCCGGAATAAAAAGGAGCAAGGAGCACATTGTGTGCTTTTCTTGCAACCAAAAAGAGCATTACCGAAGTCAATGCCCCAAGGGGAAGAAGATGGTCAAGGCTCAAGGAGGCATTTGTCAAGGGGGAGCCTCCAAGGTAAAGAAGAAGGTATCATTTATTGAGCATACCCCTTTACATTATGGTAAAAAGCATGATAGTTCTAACTTATATCATTTTAATGCTATTTACCATGAAAATAGAAAGCATGATAGCGTTAAAGAAAAACATATAGCTTTTCATGCTAAAACTACTACACCTAAGGCTAGGAATGTAAGTAAAAGTCTAGGCAAGAACTCTAAGGATTGTATCTACAAGCCTAGGCACAAAAATGCTCATGAACTTAATGGAAAACCAAAAACTAAGGACTTAGTGATGGAAAATCAAGTCTTGAGGTCAAGACTTGATAAAATGGAAAAGACCCTAAAAAGGATGGAAAATATCCTATTAGGGCAAAATGAGCATAACCTAGGTTTAGGGGTACAAAAGTCATCCAATGGCCATAGAGGTTTGGGATACAAACCAAAGGCTAAGAAGGATGTGCCCTCTTACCATAGAGTTCCATATAGTTATGGAACAAACCCTAGGTCTAGTGGTCAAGCCAAAAATACTAGGGAAGTCATCCCAAAGAGTATTTTTGCAATAAATGTGACTAAGACTTCTAAGAAGTCTAAGAAAGTCACAAACAAGGTCACAAGGGAGGTTATCCCTAGAGTTGACCTAGAAAGTGTGACCAAGGCTTCTAAGAAGCCCAACAAGATCACTAGGAAGGTATCTAGGGAAGTTATTCCTAGTGAGTACCTAGAGCATCCAAGGAGCACCAATAGGTGTTGGGTTCCTAAGAGCATCTTCTCTACCCCATAGATGGGTTAGAGAGTGTCAACTCTGATTAGAAGGGTAGTTAACCCAACTTTGAGGAAATTGACACTCAAGGAGCATTTTCAAGGTTTTAGTTAACCTTTGAAAATGAAATGGACCTATTGATTACTTCTTGAAAGAGTAACATGTGTCTATTGGTGGAAAAATTGATTTTATCTTAAAAAAGGCACAAATTAGAAAAATATAAGAAATACCAAGTTGGGACTTTGGTATTTTCTTAGTGCTACTCTTGTGGAAAAATGAAATATGCCAACATTTGAGGATATGTTTAATTATTAAGTGGCATAAACAAATCAAGAGAAATAAGAAATGTCAATTTAGGTTTTGGCATTTCTTTAAAGCAGTTAGGGCAATCTAGGTTTAATGTTTTAAATTAAAACAAGTGGTATCGTTTTAAGTTAAAACAAGTGGTATATTTTGAGTTTAGCTAAGTGATTAAGGATATTTAGATAGGTAATCTAGGTATATTTTATTTATGCTAAACATTGCCATGATTGTTTGCCCATCATATGCCATGACATCATGTCTATTTTTGAATTCATTATTTTATTATGAAAACTCCAAAAATACCATGTCATGACATTCATACATCATGTAGTAATAGGATATTTTCTTTTGAAAATTATTTTCTTTTGATGTATGCCATAACATAATCATGCATTAAGTTTAATTCCTTGTAATTAAGGACGAATGACATTTAACAACAATTATTGACAAGTGACATCCTAGGTGGATGTCTAATATCTCTAGAATGCCTAGATAGATATGCATGATCCCTAGATTAGGGAAAAAATCAAAATTCCACATCTCACAAGGACTATAAGGTGACTTGTCCGTGTTTTAGTGTACATTAGATACAAGTGAGATGTTAGGAAGATGAACAAAACTCAAGATGTTGATTTAGTGCATTCTTTTGAGTTTTAGGTTCATCAAAACACATAGTTATGTGTTTTCCCATCATTGGGAAAGCTAATGTACAAGTCATGTGCATTATGCCCAAGGAACATGATGGGATATTGGTTTTGAAAATATTTTTAAAATGTTTTTGGAAAACCTTGGTGAAGGCTATCTTTTGATAGTAATCACCATTGAATAGTTAGACACAAACTTGAAGAAAAACACTAAAATTTTTGCAAGTTTTCAAGTTTGTGTCAATCTTTGAAAATATGATGTATTTTCATAGAAAGCTATTTTTCCATGATTAAGTATGCCCTAAATAATGTCTACACGAAATTTCATGATTTTTGGATTTTTGTAGAATTTTCTAGGGGGTTTCTAAAGTTGACTGAAATGGAATTTCAGCAACTATCAGAGCTCCGATCGATCCATGGATCGATTGGAGTGCCCGAATCGATCCGTGGATCGATTCAGAAGGCAAGTCTCCTGCGAGCAGAAGCTCGCTGGATCGATCAGCCGATCGATCTAGGTATCAGTGGATCGATTCAGAAAGGTTCAATCGATTGGAACCCAACTCCAATCGATCCAAGTTGCTGATTTTGACTGGGAAGGCTTGATTTCAGCATCTTTGAACCTCTTTGAGTCTAGGTAACCATTCCTAACCCCTCAAAATACATTTGTATACATAAAAAGGGTGTTTTCATGTTGAAAACAAGGATGGATTGGTTAACGAAGACTAAGTAGAAGTTTAGGTTGAGGTTGTTTCAAATATTGAACATTTAAACCTCAAAACTTCTAAAATTTGGGTTTCCTAAAGGTTTAGGAATTCCAAGTCATTGTTGGTGCAATGATAGAAGTTACCACCATGTCTTTAGGGGGAGGGACTCTTTAAAGACATGAAAAATTATTTTTCATGAACCTTGGAAGGTGGTTAACCTTCTGTTAAGAACATGCTCAAGGTTGAGCGTTTGAACTTTAATGGGGATTGGATATCCTCATTGTTCAAGTGGGTTCTAAGTGGATAATGCTCAAGGATGGGCATTTGCCTACATTGGGGAGAATGTAAGGTTAAGGATACTGAAGGGTATGGGACCTTCATTATCGTGTTGACCACAACGAGTGAAGTTGTGAACAACGATGAACAACTCTTCAGGGAGAGAGTTTTCAACAATGGGGCATTTGTTGAAGTGTGCTTAAAATTGAGGCATGGGTTGATGTGTGCTCAAAGATGGATTGATGTGTGCCAATAGGGGGAGAATGTGTGGTTTAAGCTAGGCTTTCATTACCTATGGGGGAGCTCATAGGGGGAGAATGAAGGGAACCAACATTCATACTTTTGGCATGAATGGAGTTAAGGCTATGAGACTAGCTTAACTCAGAATGGTCCTAACTTAAAGGTATTGTCAAACATCAAAAAGGGGGAGATTGTTGGTGCAATATCCTTTAGGTCAAGGTTGACTGAGTTGACCAAGCTTGGGTCTTGGTCATAGTTTCGATGTTTGACAATACATGTAGACACATGGACAATGCAGGTGCAGTTGTTCATGTGGGGAGATTCTGATCAGGGATTGATCGGTGTGATTGAAGGAGAGTCAAGTAGGTCAAGAGTGACCGGATACCTGACTAGTGAGTGAAGCTAGGTGAAAGTCCTGGTGAGTGAAGCTAGGCAGATTGGAAAGCCCTAGTGAGTGAAGCTAGGCAGGTGAAAGTCCTGGTGAGTGAAGCCAGGTGAAAGTCCTAGTGAGTGAAGCTAGGCAGATTGGAAATCCTGGTGAGTGAAGCCAGGTGAAAGTCCTAGTGAGTGAAGCTAGGCAGATTGGAAATCCTGGTGAGTGAAGCCAGGTGAAAGTCCTAGTGAGTGAAGCTAGGCAGGTGAAAGTCCTGGTGAGTGAAGCCAGGCAAGGGAAAATCCAGATGGATCAAGGATGATCAGACATCTGGTGGAAGTCCAGGTAGGACAAGAGAGTGACCGGATACTTGGCACGACGAGTAAAGTCCAAGTGGGTCAAAGGGATTGACCAGACACTTGGTGGGAAGTCCTAGCAGGTCAAAGGAGTGACCAGATGCTAGGCATGATGTATCAACAGGTCAAGGTTGACCGGATATTGGTTTGAGAGGCTTGGGACTTGGTTTTGGGCAAAAACCAAGTGCTGGATCGATCAGTGGATCGATCCAGGCCTTTCCTAGCGAACAGAGAGCCTCTGGATCGATTCGTGGATTGATCCAGATGTCCAAATCGATCAGTGGATCGATTGGGACGCGGCTGCTTTGCGCGATAAGCGCTGGATCGATCCAGGCGTTTTTCCTGGATCGATCCGTGGATCGATCCAAAGCCTCCCCGATCGATTGGGAATATTCGAATCGATCGGGATCCGACCGTTGCGTCGTATTTGAGCTGCAGGCGTGCGTTGGCTGCAGCATCTCTTCACCGATTCACTCCAGATCTCTCGCCAGCTTCTCCACAGCACTTGCAAAGTTCAGATCGCCAGTTCTTGAAGGATCTTGGAAGGTTTCCAAGTCAAGAGGCGGATCAAAGTCAAGAAGAGAAGTTAGGGTTAGGGTTTGTACTCATTGTAAGCTTGTAAGCTTGTATTTCTTGTATCCTTTCCCTCTCTTCGTGTACTGAGTCTTGTAGGGCTTCTCCGCCCTTAGTAGTTACCATAAAGGAGAGTTTTATTAGTGGAGGGTGCGTGCGTAGGTGTGGATCCTTGGACTAGTCAACTCTTGTGAGGTGGATACCAAGTAAACCAACCTTGTTAGCGTTGTGTGATTTGTTTCTTTGTATTTTCGCTGCACATCTTTGAAGGAACAAGCAACGCCGAGCACCGAGCGAACGCGACGAGCTATTCACCCCCCCTCTAGCTACTTTTGGTCCTAACACTGAGGTGAAAGCCTGCGCAATGTCATAGCCCTCGCACCACTCCTTGAGTCTCTATCAGTGAACTGCCTGCCATTATCTGAGACGAGCCGGCAAGAGAAGCTGGACTGACATAGGATATTCTGCCATATGAACTTGATGACCATATGTTCGGTTATCTTGGCTAGCGGCTCATCCTCCACCCACTTTGAGAATAATCTACTACAACAAGTATAAATCTTCACTGATCGGTTGCTATTGGAAATGATCCAATGATATCCATGCCCCATTGGTCGAACGGACAAGACACCGTGGATGCCTTTATCTCCTCGGTTGGTCAGTGCTGGATGTTATGGTATTTTTGATACGATAAACAAGTGACCACTGTCCGAGCGGCATCATCTTGTAGTTTGGGCTAAAAATATCCCGCCAATAGGATTTTTCGGACCAGTAATCTGTCGCCCGAATGACTTCCGCAGGAGCCCTGATGCACTTCTTGAAGGATGTATTCGACGTCCTTCAATCTGACACACTTAAACAATGGTCTTGAGAAAGCTCTTTTATATAGCTGGTCTCCAATCAGAGTGAATCATCTAGCTCTCTTTTTCAACAAGAGAGCTTCATCCTGATCGACTGGATTGCTACCCGATCGGAGGAACTCTATCAACGAGATCCTCCAATGGCTCAGAAAGGTTATTTCATCCATCCTATCGATGTGTGCCACCAATGAGACTTACTCGATCGGCTGTCTTATCACAACTGGCAAAAATGAACTGGCTAACTTAGTCGACTCATCCGCGGCCTGATTTTTTGATCGCGGAATTTTCTATATAATAACTTCTTAGAAGTTTGCCCTCAACTTCTCAAAAGCTTCTGCATATAGCCTGAGTGGGGAGCTACTTATTTCAAACATCCCCAATA
Source organism: Zingiber officinale (assembly GCF_018446385.1). Lineage (NCBI taxonomy): Eukaryota > Viridiplantae > Streptophyta > Magnoliopsida > Zingiberales > Zingiberaceae > Zingiber > Zingiber officinale. Next base: position 93,080,477 of record NC_056002.1, on the reverse strand, counting down.
ACCACTGCCCTCAACTTCTCATACTCGGCTTCATTATTTGTGGCCCGATAATCTAGCCGCATGGATAATTGCACTCTGTTCGCTCGTGGCAAAATCAAGCGAATGTTGATTCTGCTACCTTGCCAAGTGGACGATCCATCTACATATATTTTTAAAGTCACATCCGGTTCGGCATTCTAGACCTCAGTGATAAAATCAGCTAAGGCCTGGGCCTTGATTGCCATCCTGGGCTGATATTGTATGTTAAACTCACTTAGCTTGGTTGTCCATTTAATCAGCCGTCTATATGGCTCTGGGTTAAGGAAGACTCTTCCCAAGGCGTTGTTGGCCATCATGACGATCGCATGTGATAGGAAGTACGAACAAAGTCTCCGAGCAACGAGTACTAGTGCGAAAGCCAATTTTTCGAGACTGGTGTAGTGGGACTCTGCATCTTTTAATATATGACTCAATAAATATACAGGTTTTTACTCACGGCCAATTTTACCTTACCAACACTGGGCCAACAACATACTCGATTGATGACAAGTAAATCCATAGCGGTTCACTAGCGTTGGGCTTGGCCAATATAGGCAAGGAGGTCAGGTACTTCTTAAGCTCTTCCAGCGCCTTGTTGCACTCCTCATCCCACTAGAACTTAGTCGCTCGGCGCAAGATCTTGAAGAACGGATGACTCCAGTCGGACTATTTGGAGATGAATCTTGATAGTGCAGTAATCCGTCCGGTCAGCCGTTGAGCCTTTTTCAAGTTGTAGGGCGGAGGCATGTCTTGTAACGCATTGACCTTGCTCGGATTTGCCTCAATTCCCCATTCAGTGACAATGTATCCGAGGAAGCAACCACTCTTTGCTCTAAATAGGAACTTATTTAGGTTCAGCTTTATTCCATATGCCCTCAGGGTTCAACAAGTTTTTTCAATGTCTACACAAAGGTCAATAGCTCGGAGGGATTTTATTAATATCCCATCAACATATATCAACATATTACGACCAATCTACCTTCGAAACACCTTGTTCATCAGTCTCTGGTAGGTGGCACCGACATTCTTCAATCCGAACGGTATGACATTGTAGCAATAAGTTCCATTGGCAGTCATGAAGCTGACCTTCTTTCGATCCTCCCGGGTAAGCGGCACTTGATGGTAACCTTGATATGCGTCAAACATGCAGATCAGCTCGCAACCCACCGTGGAGTCACCATCTGGTCTATCCTAGGCAGGGGATAGAAGTCCTTCAAGAAGCCTTGTTTAGATCGCAAAGTTGATGCAGACTCACCATTTGTTGCCCGATTTGGAGACCAGCACGACGTTGGTGAGCCAGCTTGGAAACTGAACCTCACAGATGTGACTGGCTTTCAGCAATTTTTCTATCTCCATCAAGATGATCTAGTTCAGCTCTACACTGAAGTCCCTCTTCCGCTGTTTCACATGCCAAGTGTCCGGTCGGACGTAAAGCTCATGCTAAGTTACAATTTGCGAGATGGATGGGAGCTCATAGGTCGACTAGGCGAACATATCATGGTTTAGCCCAAGGCAAGTGATCAGTTCTACCTTCTTCTCCATTGTTAGGTCGGCCGCGATGAAAGTGGTAGCCTCCAATCAGCTGGGATGAATATGAACTTCCTCCTTTTTTTCTCATAGACCAGCACGGGAGGTTCTTCCCTGATAGTGTTCACTTCCAAAGCGCGGGGCCTTCCGCGCAGCTCTTGCTTCGGATGACCATCTCGATGTAGCATCATTGAACGGCCAACTGGTCATCTTTAATTTCACCCACCTCATTGTCCATGAGAAACTTGATTTTCTGGCAGAAAGTAGACACTACCACTCGGAACTCATTAAGGGTCAGTCGGCCCAATATAACATTGTAGGCGGGTGACACGTCCACCACAATGAAGTTTGTGGTCCTTGTCCTCTAGAACAGTTCCTCTCTGAGCGATATAGCCAGTCAAGCCTGGCCGATCGGTAATACTTCGTTGTCTGTAAACTTATAGAGCGAGGTCGTCATTGGCTGCAACTCGCTTTGGCCAATTTGCAGCTGATCGAATATCTTTTTGAATATTATATTCACCGAGCTACCTGTATCGACAAAAGTTCAATGAATGGTATAGTTGGTGATTACCGTCTGGACGATCAAGGCATCATCGTGAGGGATCTCCACTCCCTATAAGTCTTGAGGGTCGAAGCTAATCTCAGGCTCGTCGGCTTTCTCCTTGATACATCCAACAACATGTATTTCTAGTCACCGCACGTTTGACTTCCTTGCTCGGTTGGAATTACCATCGATCGGTCCATTGACAATCATTCTGATTTCCCTCCGAGCGGCACTGCTCCTATTTTCTTCCTCTCAGGCCGAGGGTCAGTTCCATTCAGCAGAAGCTCGGGCGGGACTTGTGTTGTTTCTTCTTTGGGTCTGATGATGACATGGTTCGGTCGTCGTTCTTTCTGCATCCCTTCGGCCGACTAATTGGCATCTATGGCATTGATCAAGAGATGGTGATCGATGGCAATATCCCCACAGAGTCGGTCTGCCAGTGATTAGTGTCAGGTCATAGCAATCATGCATGTTGTGTGTCACCGACTAGTGGAACGAGCATAACATTGGCATCCATAACTTTCCCTTCGCCGCTTTTGGGTGACTGGCTGCCACATGTTGCATGGTATTTGTTCGGGGTTCTTGGTGTTGCTGCGCTCCTCCTGCTCGGGGCCCCTTGGGTGATTGATGGCTGCTCAGTGGTCACCACTCGGGCATTGATGTGGGCTCGGTGGGCGCCTCCTTCCTTCTCGCCCCTGGGGCCTCTTCCACGTTTATATATTCCGTGGCCCTCCTGAGCAGGTGGTCGAAGTCCTTCCGCGGCCTCCAAATGAGGGAGCGAAAGAACTCGCCTTCGGTGAGCCCCTCCGTTTAAAGTTTAGTTAATTTTTTGATAACATTTTAATATATTTAGAGAAATAAAAATAATAAATAGATAGCATATTTGAACTTTTTGTAACCTCATAAATCGACAGAAATTGATCCATTATTTATTTTGCCATTTACAGAGTTGTAAAAATGTAATAAAGATAGAATCAGTAAAAATCCTCATGAGTGGGACTGATATAAATCATATCAGGCCCAACATAGGCTTGATATGATTCATATCAGATCAATGTGGAGGTTTTTTTTACTGGTTCTTATTTATTACATTTTAACACCTCCAAGAAGTCGAAATAAATAACGGATAGCATATTTGAACTCCTTACAACATCGAAATCCACAAGAACTAAAATATAGGTGTAAATTTTTACTATGTATAAAAATTTATTACACATATATAATATGTAATAAATTTGAGATATAGATCCAAATTTTTCCATAGAAAAATTAATATGAAAATTAATGTGTATAAAATTTTAGTTTATTATGGAATCTTTCAAATTTCCTTTGGGATAGACTTGGCACAACCTTGTCTATAAATCCCCCTATGATATTCAGATAGGGAGTTTTGGGAAGAAAGAAAATTAAGGATCCCCTTAACCCTCCCAAACCGTTGGCTCTAGAGCTTTCATCTTCACCAATTCCTGCCCGTCATCAAGCTCCAAACAAAGGAGAGGAGGAGGGAGTGATTTTGGTAGTAAAAGTTTAAGGCATGTTCTATACTTTATTATGCTTTATTTAGTTCCTTAAATGCATGGATGTTTAAATACTCTTGAAGTTCAGTTTTAATGGTGTTAGGAGGCCTTAAAACTTCATGTTTTGATAGTTGTACCATACCATGTGATGATGCACGTTCTCTACCTAATGCATGCATTAGTTAGTTCTTGTAACTTGGTGGAATGCAGTTCATACGGAAGTTATTATCCTCACTATTGTTAGGGGTTGCTAAACATGTTCTTACTTTACAATCATAATCATGTTATTTTCTTTTTCTACTTAGAAGTTAGTAATTTTCTTATGTTTGAAATAGTTTGCAAAATTTGTAGATTTTGGATTATGTAGGAATTATTTTTCTCACTGTTTTAGGGGTTAATAATCATGTTCTTACTTGAATCATGTTTTGGATTACTTAAGTTCTTCTACTTGTGTCCAATTAAAAGTTAGCAATTATGTTCTAATATCATTACAATACAAATTAGTTTCGGACTAGGGTGAGGTGGCTATGATGCCTTAGCCCTGCTTATGTAGTGATCATGTTTAAGTTTATGTTTATGTTTATGTTTATGTTTATGTTTATATACATGTTTATGTTAATGTTTATGTTCATGCTTATGTAGTAATCACATGCTTAGGTACATAATTATGTTTATGTACATGTCTATGTTTATGTCCATGCTTATGTAGGGATCAGGTTTGTGTTAAGTACATGTTTATGCTTATGTTTATACTTATGAAGTGATCAAGTTTATGTTGGGTGCATGTTTTTGGTTATGTTCATGCTCATATAATGATCCTGTTTACATTTATGTACATATTTATGTTTATTATGTAGTGATCATGATTATGATTATGTACATGTTAAAGTATAATTAGTGTGATCCTAGGGATCTACGCCAAGCCACATACGCAGTTAAGTTCTGGGACCCACGCCTGGAAGCTTATCATTAGAATTAGTTGTGTATGTATGGGTAAGACATGTTCCGATGACCTACACCAGGAAAGCTTACCAGTTGAATTAGTTACGTATGCATGGGTAAGATATGTTCCGGGGACCCACTCGCAGGAAGCTTACCATAGAATTAGTTATGTATGTATGGAGAGGGCATGTCTCAGGCAAGCCTAGGAAGCTTCCCAAAGTGTTGATTCGGGGAAATCCTGTTGGTGCAGCGGGGCCGGCAAGAGGGGGGTGAATTGCCTGCAAAACAAGGTATACCCTCCTCAAGACTTTCAACTCAAAAAGATAGCAACAATAATAAAAGAAATAACAAGAAATAAAAGGGAGACTAGAAGTTAACTTGGTTACAACTCAGGGGATTGTTAATCCAAGGTGGTGGGAAAACGCACTAGAAAAGTCTCCTTCTCTGAAGGCGGAGAAGCCTTTTACATAATGAGAGAGCACAGAAGTTGCTAGAAAGTTGTTACAGAGTTGAATGATTATTTCCTAGCTCCAAGGGCCTTTATATAACTCCTGGAAAGTCTATCTCGAGTGTTGAAGGCACCTCCAAAGGGGTTCAAGGCGCCTCCAATGGTTTGACCGGATAAAATTCTATCCGATTGCAAACGACCACTTTGGTTGGGTTCGAGGCGCCTCCAATGCCCTTGAAGGCGCCTCAGAGTGGGTCTGAGGTGCCTTCAAGGTGATGGAGGCGCCTCCAACCCTGCAGGCAGCATAGGTGCCTTCAGCACTTTGTTGAAGGCGCCTCCAGCTAACTTTCCAGCTCCTTTTAACTTCATTTTAGCTTCCGAGGCTCCGATAGCTTGGGTGATTGCGGCTAACAGGAATAAGGCTCACCCAAATCCAATTCTCGGCTTTTTCCTCGAGCAGGCTTCCATCCCGGCTTCTCGTCCCTCGAACATCGTGTACGTTCTTCTCGTCCATCAATATACTCTTCCGTAGCTCTTTCGTCCTTATGACGCACCGAGCCCGTCAGCTCCCTTCTCGTGCCATCTTTCTCGCTAGCTACATCTTCCGCTCGACTCCCTATGCTCCTAAGATCCTGCACACTTAGACACAGAGATCAAATAACAAACATGACCTAACCTAACTTGATTGATCACATCAAAACAACCACAGGGTTCAACAATCTCCCCCTTTTTGATGTGCATCAACCCAAGTTCAAGTTAGGGTAAAATAGACAAGCAGTAATTTTGAAGAAATTACTAAACTAACATTTTTAAGCATAAATTTACAATTAAAAAAAATTACAAGATAGAATTTAGCTTCTGATACCAATTTTTGAAAAGAATATCATTTTACGAAAATGAGAATATTATTTTTCAAAAATTCAAAACAGAATTTAAAAATATTTCCAACTCCCCCTGAAACTTGTGTCTATCTCTCCCCCTTTGATCATAGCAAAAATGAGATCCAAAACATGTTTAAAATTCTAAGTCTTTTGAAACAGTTTCTAAGTCGATTAAAAGCATATTCTAAAAGATTTCTTTTAAAAAGAAATTCTAACGTAGGCACTTTTTTTTTGTTAAGTTTTCTAAGTAAAAATTTTAAAATATAACTCATTTTCATAATAATTTGTAAAAAAAATATTTTTTAGTCAAAATTATCTTTAAGAATTTTCTAAGAAAAGAAAATTTAAGGATTTTCTAAGTGCAGTATTTTCAAAATGATTTCACAGCAGAAAATATTTAAAAAAACTTTAGACTTTGATTCATGTTCAAAATAATTTCTGAGTAAAAATAATTTAAATTAGAAAATTTTTAAGTTTAACAAAGAAACACTTTTAAGAATTTTCTAAGTTTAAAAAATATAATTTTTTTAATGAATGTCCAAAAAGAAAAAATGTTCTAAAAGAAACTTTCTAAAGCATTATTTAATCCTAATTTTAGTGTTTTATCATAAAGTTAATTAAACATTTTTATTCTAATATTTTGGCTTCCAGGTCGTGGCGAGGCACTAGACCTTCTTGGTTATTGAAGCAACAACCACTTCCTTAAATAAAGCCTCATAAAAAAATTTTAATGTTTAATTTTCTCGCTGAAAGCTTTTAAAATTTTTATTTAAAAATTTAGTCTAGAAAAGATTTTGGAACCCAGTAAAGGTTCCTTCCTACTGGATTAATTAAGAACTTAGGGGGTATATAGTTTCTAAGAACTTTTCTAAGTTGTTCCTAATACTTTCTAATATAGCAATTTAATTTTCCATAAACTCTAAGTTTTGATTTTTGAAATTTAATTAAGCATGCATGATTATTTTTAAAATTTTCAATTTCAATTTTCAATTTCTCATTTTCTAATTTTAAAATATCATACATTTCTAGTGGACATGTTTTTGCTAATTTTAATTTCAATTCAACATTTCCTTTTTCTAATTTCGTTAGATCTTTTGTAAGCACTTTGATAAATTCAAAAGACTGAGTAGGGGTGAGATTACGTACTTTACTTACCTCACTTGGTGATGCTCCCCCTTCGTCGCAGCTTTCTTCTTCTGATGATCCTCCCCCTTCATCTATGCTCATCTCTGAGCTGGTTTCTTCAAAAAGGTGGTTGGCCATCAGTGCTACTCCTGAGAAGGCTTCGACTTTAGATTCCGAGGATGAAGATTCATCCCATGTAGCCTTCAAACTCTTGCGTTTAGAGGGTGTTGGTCTTCGAGACTTTTCCTTGTCCTTTTTCTTTAATTTGGGGCGGTCATCCTTGATGTGCCCTTCCTCGTTGCAGTTGTAGCATCGGACCGTCCTTTTGTTGCGTTGATTCTTCCTTGACTGTGATTGAAATTTATTAGCTTTAAGAAATTTATTGAAACGTCTTACCAGTAGCGCCGCTTCGGTTTCATCGATCGACGCTTCAGAGTCAGGATTGTCCTTTTCGGCTTGTAGGGCAATGTTGAGGTTCGACTTCTCTACTTGTTTAGGCTCTGCAAGTCGAGACTCGTGAAGTTCGAAAGTAGAAAATAAACTTTCTAAACTACTTACCTCAAAGTCCTTAGAGATGTAGTAAGCATCTACTAAGGACGTCCACTCTGAAGTTCTAGGGAAGACGTTGAGCGCATACTGGATAGAGTCTCGGTTTGTTACCAATTCACCGAGATTTGTCAGTTGCGTTATCAGCTCCTTGATCTTGCTTGGAGTTGCGCTACCTTCTCACCGGTGTTCATCCGGAGGTTCGTCAGCTGAGTCCGGAGGATGTCCCACCTTTCTAACTTCGCTTCTGAGGTGCCTTTATGGAGCTCCAGAATTTATCCAAGAGATCTTTAGCGGAGTCGTAGCTTCCGATCCGACTTACCTCCTGGGGTGGCAGAACGCTGAGCAAGTGAAATTTCGCCTTTCCATTGGCCACAAAATCGGCTTGTCTTTCTTTGTCCAGTTGTATTCTTCTTTGTCTTTTGGCGCTACATATCGATATTTCATTATTAAAAGTATATCAAATTTAGTCTTAAATTATATCTCCATTCGGCGTTTCCATGTAGCGAAGTCTCCGTCAAACTTTGGGGGATGAATGTTTGCTTCGTCCATCGTCTTGATCTTTGTGCTTCAGTTGGAGGTTAGTTCTTCTGAGGCGGTCGGGTTCTGATACCACTTGTTGGTGCAGCGGGGCCAGCAAGAGGGGGGTGAATTATCTGCAAAACAAGGTATACCCTCCTCAAGACTTTCAACTCAAAAAGATAGCAACAATAATAAAAGAAATAACAAGAAATAAAAGGGAGACTAGAATTTAACTTGGTTACAATCCAGGTGGTTGTTAATCCAAGGCGGTGGAAAAGCGCACTAGAAAAGTCTCCTTCTCTGAAGGAAGAGAAGCCTTTTACACAATGAGACAATATAGAAGTTGCTAGGAAGTTGTTACATAGTTGAATGATTATTTCCTAGCTCTAGGGGCCTTTATATAGCTGGCGCCTCCAATGGTTTGACCGGATAAAACTTTATCCGATTGCAAATGACCACTTTGGCTGAGTCTGAGGCGCCTCCAATGCCCTTGAAGGCGCCTCGGACTCGGTCTGAGGCGCCTTCAAGGTGATGGAGGCACCTCCAACCCTGTAGGCAGCATAGGCACCTTCAACACTTCGTTGAAGGCGCCTCCAGCTAACTTTCCAGCTCCTTTTAACTTCATTTTAGCTTCCGATGCTCCAATAGCTTGGGTGATTGCGGCCAACCGGAATAGAGCTCACCCGAACCCAATTCCTGACCTTTTCCTCGAGCAGGCTTCCGTCCCGGCTTCTCGTCCCTCAAACACTGTGCACATTCTTCTCGTCCATCGGTGTACTCTTCCGCAACTCTTTCATCCTTCGGAGGCACCGAGCCTGTCATCTCCCTTCCCGTGCCGTCCTTCTCGCTAGCTGCATCTTCCGCTCGACTTCCTGCGCTCCTAAGTTCCTACACACTTTGACATAGGGATCAAATAACAAACAGGACCTAACCTAACTTGGTTGATCACATCAAAACAACCACAGGGTTCAACAAATCCTACATCTCAGGGAGCTTGCTAAGTCGTGATCCCCGGGTACCATGTATCACTCCCGTTCCATAGTTCGAGTGCGGGTACCTTTTGTCCTAGAAGCTTCGAGTGTCGAACCGGGGATCCCCTCCCGAGTAGCTCACAATATGGGTAAGATATTGTTGGAGTGTATACTGAAAGCCTAAGCTTTGTAAACATTTATTATGAATAAAGAATCACATTTGGTCTAATTGTCTACATTTGTTTGTAGTTGTTCATTTAATTTATATTGTAGATAACATAGTATGTGGTGTCACATACAGAAGATGATGTTATCAGTACCTTATAAATTATAAACAGTAGCTCACGACCAAAATGGAAAAGGAACAAACCATTAGAAGGTCGTAGTGTAATTAGGTATTAGTTTATCTTGACTATATAATTACACTAGTACACTCAGAGTGTATTGAGTAGGACCATTTGAGGTCGTTTCTTTTATACTGACTTTATAAAGGAACAAAGACCTCAGTTATTATGGAAGTGTGTGCTCTTAATCCTAATATAATAACAAGCACATATATTTGATATTTATTTCTTTAATTTATCAATGGGTGAGATTTAGTTTGTTGAATCAATAAACCCGATAAGTTGGGAAATGATATCACTTATAGTGTGTGTTGTTGATTATAGAAGGAAACTGTGTCCTAGAGATACTAGGTTGATAATGTCCTCAAGAGGAGCTCATAAAGATTGTCATGTTAAACCCTGCAGGTGGACTTAGTCCGACATGACAATAAGGTTGAGTGGTACTACTCTTGGACTTAGATATTAATTAAATGAGTTGTCAGTAACTCACTTAATTAGTGGACATTCGATATCTTAAACACAGGGAGACTAACACACTCATAATAAGAAGGAGCCCAAAAATGTAATTTGGGATTGGTGCGGTAGTTCAATGATAGTTCTCTAGTGGAATGAATTATCATTGATAAAATTAAGTTGTGTGTTCGGGGCGAACACGGGATGCTTAATTTTATCGGGAGACCAAAACCAATTCCTCCTCTCAGTCCCTATCGTAGCCTCTTATTTATAGAGTTCTATACCCACCTATACCCACCTTCTATACCCACCCAATAGGGGCCGGCCAAGCTAGCTTGGGAACAAGCTAGGGCCGGCCTAGGTATAATATTGGGTGGTCGGCCCTAGCTTGAACCCAAGCTAGTGGGGGCCGGCCAAATTAGATTTAAAAGGGATTTTAATTTTAATTTTTATTATGTGGAAGAAATAATTTATTAAAGAGAATTAAAATTAAAATATCTCTCTTGTAAAAGATCTACAAAAGATTAAAGAAAGAGATTAGATCTCTTTCCTTATTTGTAGATTGGAGAGATGTTTTATTTTTTCTTTAAAAATTATTCCCATGTTGATAAAATTAAAATTATAGAAATTTCCTTTTATCAACCATGAAGAGATTTTAAAGAGAAATTTTATTTTTTAAAATTTCCGGAAACAAATTAGGAAGTTTTAATTGTTGATTAAAACTTGTCCAATTTGTTCTCCAATGATGTGGCCGGCCATTGAAGATTGATTTGGAAAATTTATTTTAAATTAAATCATGTCAAGGAAATTGAGGAAATTTTATTGTAATTAAATTTCCTAATTTGCCTAGGCCAAGGAATATAAAAGTAGGGGTGAGGGTGCCTTCATGAGATACAACATCTATTATTTCTCTCCCTTTTTTGTTCCTTGGTGTGGCCGGCCAACCTCTCCCTCTCTTCCTCTTGTGGTGGCCGAACCCTACTCTTCCATTGGAGCTCTTGTGGTGGCCGGATACTACTCTGAGAAGAAGAAGAAGAAGGAGAGAAAGCTAGCATCTCTTGGAGCTTGGTTAGTATTTTGATTTTCTTCCTTGGTGAAGCTTCCTCTTTGTTGGCCGAACCTAGCTAGGAGGAGAAGAAGGTGATTGGTGGTTTCTCGTCTCGGAAGATCGTTGCCCACACAACGTCCGAGGTTAGAAGAGGAATACGGTAGAAGATCAAGAGGTTTTTCTACAAGGTATAACTAGTAATTTTTATTTCCGCATCATGCTAGTTATTTATGGAAATAATACCAAATACAAGAGGCTTACGTTCTAGTATTTCGAATATATTTTTCGATGTTGTGTTCTTTTGTTTTCTTTCTTTTCCTTGTGATTTGATTGTTCTCTTTGGTTAACCTAAAGTTATTTTAGGAAATTAAATATTAGCTTTCTATTAAAGGTTTTGTCTAGTCGATGGTGGTTGCTCCCATATCCAAGAAGGCCATGTGCCTCGCCACGTCAGTCCTTTTATGGAAATTAATATTTAATGGAATTAATAACTTAAGGAGACTTGGGTCGAACGTGTTAAGTTCCGCAGAGATCCAAGTCAAAACCTAAAAGAACAAATAGATTAAGTTTTGGATCAAACGTGTTAAGTTCAGCAAGCGATCCAAAATTTAATTTAAAAGAACACATGGTAGCTAGGAAAGGTTCAGACTTTGTACAAAATTTTTATACGGTGGAACCTCTAGGTTTTCCGAGTAGCAACCAACAATTGGTATCAGAGCTAGGGTTTTGCCTCTGTGTATTTGGTATTTAGTTTAATTATGCACATGTCATACATAATTTAAGCAGGATAATAGTAGGATGTGCTAACTTTGTGGATGCAGGATCCAACTATTATGGCTTTTAGTTAATTATGTGTGTGATTGGACCCTTGGACATGTCAAGGGCAATTTATATGTGTGTGCATGATTGTATTAAAATACAGCAGGAGCTGTATTTAGTTTTATTAGGATTTTATTTTTGATCTAGATACATGTACATTCCTTTTATGGAATATAGGATCAAAAATGCAAAATTCTATTTATGTCGCGGATCGAATCTTGCAAAGTGTGGAACCTTCTAAGGACCAGAGGCGCAGCGGAACTAGGAGCAAGATGGATGCGATAGCTAGACCCGGAGGCGGTGGCCAAATATGGCAGCAGCTTGGGATGACAACACACTGAGGATAATTAAGAGATAAAAGTCATAATAGTTGAAAATTAAATTTTCTATTTATTGCTTTTATATTGTGCTGTGTGTGCATGTTAGTTTACAAGTTTAGTAGGCTAGCATAGTTAAAATTCCTCATTTATAAATAACTAAGTGGGAGAGGGATTTTTAAATAAATCCCATGGTCTCCATTACTGGTTTGTAAGTGATGCAAACAAGCTTGCGCGTTGGCTCTGAGTGCCTTCCTCCACAACGGATGAGCTTGTTTGTGGATCACTAGAACAGACTTCCATTTTTGGATGACTATAGGAAATTAATTAAGAGCGTGTGATCTTCCCCAACGGAAGGGGCATAATCTTATTAATGGACTTAGTGTCAAGTAATGGTATACACTTAGACACATCTAATAGTATCATCCCCAACGGAGTCACTATTATTATTTGTGTGACCAAATAATACCAACTATTAATTTTATTTGTCAAAAAGTTAGGTTGACAAGATAATAAAATTAATGGGTTAAAACCCTCCTTTTACAAATGTTGAATTTGTATACGTCCACACTAACGTGGCATACAAAATTCACGGTGTGATGAGGTGTTGGTTAATTTAAAATAGTATTGTTTGAGGAATCAATATTATTCTAAATTTAGAGTTCTGACCAAAAGTTATTTGTGATTCTTAGGATGACTTTCAACCCACTGTCCATCATACTTCAACAAAATAGACTTACTGGACCTAATTACATAGATTGGAAAAGGAACCTGGACATTGTTCTGACTGCTGAAAGCTATAAATTTGTACTGACTGAACCTTGTCCTGATGCACCCACTGGTGAATCTACCCAAGAGGAGATTGAATATCATAAGAGATGGGTAAAGGCAGATGAGATTGCGCGGTGTTACATTTTGGCTTCAATGTCAAATGTATTGCAACATCAGCATCAAGATTTACCAACAGCTTATGATATTATGAACAATCTCAAGGAGCTCTTTGGTCATCAGGATAGGGCTTCTAAACAAGAAGCTATGAGAAAGATAATGACAGCCACCATGCAAGAGGGTACTCCTGCAAGGGATCATATCCTAAAAATGATGGCTTATCTAAACGAGATACAGATCCTTGGAGGAGAAATTGATGGGGAAACCCAGATCGATATGATCCTCCAAATGCTACCTAGAAGTTTTGAGCAGTTCCGCCTGAACTATAATATGAATAAAAGGATTTATTCATTAGGGGAACTACTGACAGAACTTCAAGCAGCAGAAGGATTATTTCGTCACAATTCTCAAATTCACTATGCTGAAAATGGTTCTACTTCTAAACCGAAAGGAAAGAAGAAGAAGAAACAAGCTGGCTCAGCAAAGAAAGTGAATAAATCTCAGAGTACGGGATTTAAAGCTAGAGTGAAGAAGCCGAAGGGCAAGTGCTTCATCTGCAAGCAGGCAGGACATTGGAAGGCGGACTGTCCTCGTAGGAACCAAAACAAAGGTATATCTCATGCTCTGGTTGTTGAAACATGTTTAGCGGTGTTATCTACCAGCACCTGGTGTGTAGATACGGGAGCCACTGATCATGTCTGCAATTCCTTGCAGGGGTTCCAGGAAACCCGACGACTATCTGAAGGGGAGATTACCGTCTACATGGGCAATGCTACTAAGGTGGCAGCTGTTGCAGTGGGAGACGTCTACTTGTCTTTTAGTAGAAATAGAAATTTGGTTTTAAGAAATTGTCTTTATGTACCCAGTTTTAGAAAGAATTTAATTTCAGTTTCTAAACTGTTTATAGATGGATATTCAGTTTCTTTCAGTAACGATGTAGTTATTAAAAGAAATAAAGTGATTATCTGTTCTGGTACATTAGTTGGCAATTTGTATATTTTAAATCCAATTTCTTCCACAAAGCAAAACATGGAAATTTATAACTCATCTTCTAATTCTAATAAGAGAAAAGAACTTTCAGAAATGAACCAAGCATATCTTTGGCATCTAAGACTTGGTCATATTAATTTAAGTAGGATTCAGAGGCTTATAGCCGATGGACTTTTGAGTTCATTAGAGTTGGAAAATTTTCCAACTTGTGAATCTTGCTTAGAAGGTAAAATGACCAAGAGGTCGTTCAAGGCCAAGGGGTATAGAGCCAAAGAAGTGTTAGAGTTGGTTCACTCTGATTTGTGTGGTCCTATGTCTGTCCAGGCAAGAGGAGGTTTTGAATATTTTGTCTCTTTCATAGACGATTATTCAAGATATGGATATATTTACCTAATGCGCCGCAAGTCCGAGTGCTTTGACAAGTTCAAAGAATACAAGGTCGATGTGGAGAAACGATTAGGTAAAGTATCAAGACACTACGATCCGATCGTGGTGGCGAATACCTCTTAGAGAGTTTAGGAATTACTTATCGAGGTGGATTCAATCTCAATTGTCTGCTGGAACACCCCAATAGAATGGTGTAGCGTAACGAAGGAATAGGACTCTTATGGAGATGGTTAGATCGATGATGAGTTATTCGTAATTACCAAATTCGTTTTGGGGATATGCTCTGGAAACAAGTAGATTCTCAACTTAGTACCTTCTAAATCGGTTTCTTCTACTCCCATAGAATTGTGGAATGGGCGAAAACCCTCTAAGACATATTCGGATTGGGTAGTCCAAAGACATGTGTCGAAACCGAATCTCGATAAGTTAGAATCTCGCATGTAAGTTCGCGTGTTTGTAGGATATCCTAAAGGAACGAAAGGTGGTTTATTTTATAGTCCTAAAGACCGTAAGGTCATTGTTAGCACCAATGCCCGCTTTTAGAAGAAGACTATATAATGGATCACAAGCCCACTAGTAAAGTTGTTTTAGAAGAACTTAGAGAGGACATGTCTACTTCAGTACCAACAAGACAAGATGAAGTACCACAAGAGCAACACGTGTCACACATGATACACAACCCGCAGACTCGTCGGAGTGGGAGGGTTGTGAGGCACTGAAAGATTCATGTTTTGGGAGAGTCTTCGGACTTGATCCGGGTAAACATGAACCTGATCCTGTGTCATATGATAAGCACTCCAAGATATAGATGCAGATCTTGGCAAAAGGCAATGAATTCGAAATAGAGTCCATGTACTCTAATAAGGTTTGGGAGCTTGTAGAACCACCGATGGTATAAAAGTCGTTGGATGCAAGTGGATCTACAAAAGGAAAAGATGGATGGCGGAAGGTAGAAACCTTCAAAGCTAGGCTTGTTTCAAAAAGGGTACACTCAAAAGAGGGAATCGATTATGAGGAGACCTTTTCACCGTAGCCATGCTTAAGTCTATCCGGATACTCTTATCCATTCTTGCTCATATGGATTATGAGATTTGGCAAATGGATGTCAAGACAGCTTTCCTTAATGGAAGTCTTGAAGAGAACATCCATATGAAGCAACCGTAAGGGTTCATTGAAAAAGGCAAAGAGCATCTAGTGTGCAAGCTCAATCGGTCCATTTATGGATCGAAGCAAGCTTCAAGGTCTTGGAACATCCGGTTAATGAAGTAATCCAGTCATATGGATTTATTCAAAGTCCGGATGAGTCTTGTGTATATAAGAAGTGTAACGGAAACGTGGTGGTATTTCTTGTACTATACGTAGATGATATTTTGTTAATTGGCAACAATGTCAAGGTATTATCGGACGTAAGGGTATGGTTGTCCAAACAATTTGATATGAAGGACTTAGGAGAATGTGCATACATTCTTGGGATCAAAGTTATAAGGATCGTAAGAAAAGAATGTTGTGTCTATCCCAAGCTTCATATATAGATACAATCCTTGCTCGCTTTAGCATGCAGGATTCCAAGAAAGGTTTCTTACCTTTTAGATATGGAGTAGCTCTATCTAAAGAGATGTCTCCAAAGACATCAAAAGAGATAGAGGACATGAAAGCAGTTCTTATGCTTGAGGGAAGCCTAATGTATGCAATGCATGTACGAGACCGAGATCTGCTTTGCGTGGGCATGGTCGTGAGATATCGGAGTAACCTCGATAAGGACATTGATCCAGTAAAGCATATATTAAAGTACACGAGAAGGACTAGAGATTATATGCTAGTTTACCAAGCGACGATCCGCTCTGGGTTACACTTGATCATTTCCAATCGATAGGGATAACAGAAGTCTACATCGGCCTATGTGTTTACTTTAGAGGTGGAGCCATTTCATGGAGGAGTGTTAAGCGAAATGCGCTTGAGACTCAACCATGGAAGTGAATATGTAGCACCTCGAGGCGACTAAAGAAGCAGATGGCTCAGAACTTCTATTGACTTAGATGTGATTCTCGGTTTGCCCAAAATCATCACAATTTATTGTGATAATAGTGGTGCAGTTGCAAACTCGAAGGAACCACGAGCTCATAAGGCAAGTAAACATATAGAGCGCAAGTACCACCTGATACGAGATATTGTGAAGCGAGGAGAAGTTGTCATCGCCAAGATTGCATCACCGGATAATCTTGCGTATCCTTTCACTAAGGCCCTTCCGCGAAAGCTTTCGATCGGCATGTGGAGGAAATGGGAATCAGATGTATGGTAGAAGATATGGCAGCTTAGTCATTAGTATAAGTGGGAGATTGTTGGAGTGTATACTGAAAGCCTAAGCTTTGTAAACATTTATTATGAATAAAGAATCATATTTGGTCTAATTGTCTACATTTGTTTGTAGTTGTTCATTTAATTTATATTGTAGATAACATAGTATGTGGTGTCACATACAGAAGATGATGTTATCAGTACCTTATAAATTATAAACAGTAGCTCACGACCAAAATGGAAAAGGAACAAACCATTAGAAGGTCGTAGTGTAATTAGGTATTAGTTTATCTTAACTATATAATTACACTAGTACACTTAGAGTGTATTGAGTAGGACCATTTGAGGTCGTTTCTTTTATACTGACTTTATAAAGGAACAAAGACCTCAGTTATTATGGAAGTGTGTGCTCTTAATCCTAATATAATAACAAGCACATATATTTGATATTTATTTCTTTAATTTATCAATGGGTGAGATTTAGTTCGATGAATCAATAAACCCGATAAGTTGGGAAATGGTATCACTTATAGTGTGTGTTGTTGATTATAAAAGGAAACTGTGTCCTAGAGATACTAGGTTGATAATGTCCTCAAGAGGAGCTCATAAAGATTGTCATGTTAAACCCTCGCAGTGGACTTAGTCCGACATGACAATAAGGTTGAGTGGTACTCTTGGACTTAGATATTAATTAAATGAGTTGTCAGAACTCACTTAATTAGTGGACATTCGATATCTTAAACACAGGAGACTAACACACCATAATAAGAAGGAGCTCAAAATGTAATTTGGGATTGGTGCGTAGTTCAATGATAGTTCTCTAGTGGAATGAATTATCATTGATAAAATTAAGTTGTGTTCGGGGCGAACACGGATGCTTAATTTTATCGTGAGACCAAAACCAACTCCTCCTCTCGGTCCCTATCGTAGCCTCTTATTTATAGAGTTCTATACCCACCTATACCCACATTCTAAACCCACCCAATAGGGGCCGGCCAAGCTAGCTTGGGAACAAGCTAGGGCCGACCTAGGTATAATATTGGGTGGCCGGCCCTAGCTTGAACCCAAGCTAGTGGGGGCCGGCTAAATTAGATTTAAAAGGGATTTTAATTTTAATTTTTATTATGTGGAAGAAATAATTTATTAAAGAGAATTAAAATTAAAATATCTCTCTTGTAAAAGATCTACAAAAGATTAAAGAAAGAGATTAGATCTCTTTCCTTATTTGTAGATTGGAGAGATATTTTATTTTCTCTTTAAAAATTATTCACATGTTGATAAAATTAAAATTATAGAAATTTCCTTTTATCAACCCTGCAGAGCTTTTAAAGAGAAATTTTATTTTTAAAATTTCGAACAAATTAGGAAGTTTTAATTGTTGATTAAAACTTGTCCAATTTGTTCTCCAATGATGTGGCCGGCCATTGAAGATTGATTTGGAAAATTTATTTTAAATTAAATCATGTCAAGGAAATTGAGGAAATTTTATTGTAATTAAATTTCCTAATTTGCCTAGGCCAAGGAATATAAAAGAAGGGGTGAGGGTGCCTTCATGAGATACAACATCTATTATTTCTCTCCCTTTTTGTTCCTTGGTGTGGTCGGTGGCCGAACCTCTCTCTTCCATTGGAGCTCTTGTGGTGGCCGGATACTACTCTGAGAAGAAGAAGAAGAAGGAGAGAAAGCTAGCATCTCTTGGAGCTTGGTTAGTATTTTGATTTTCTTCCTTGGTGAAGCTTCCTCTTTGTTGGCCGAACATAGCTAGGAGGAGAAGGTGATTGGTGGTTTCTCGCAAGATCGTTGCCCACACAACGTCCGAGGTTAGAAGAGGAATACGGTAGAAGATCAAGAGGTTTTCTACAAGGTATAACTAGTAATTTTATTTCGCATCATGCTAGTTATTTATGGAAATAATACCAAATACAAGAGGCTTACGCTCTAGTATTTCGAATATGTTTTCGATGTTGTGTTCTTTTGTTTTCTTTCTTTTCCTTGTGATTTGATTGTTCTCTTTGGTTAACCTAAAGTTATTTTAGGAAATTAAATATTAGCTTTCTATTAAAGGTTTTGTCTAGTCGGTGGTGGTTGCTCCCATATCCAAGAAGGCCATGTGCCTCGCTACGTCAGTACTGGGAACCTTTTATGGAAATTAATATTTAATGGAATTAATAACTTAAGGAGACTTGGGTCGAACGTGTTAAGTTCCGCAGGAGATCCAAGTCAAAACCTAAAAGAACAAATAGATTAAGTTTTGGATCAAACGTGTTAAGTTCCGCAGGCGATCCAAAATTTAATTTAAAAGAACACATGGTAGCTAGGAAAAGGTTCAGACCTTTGTACAAAATTTTTGTACAGTGGAACCTCTAGGTTTTCCGAGTAGCAACCAACAGATATATCCCAGACGAGCCTAGGGAGCTTATACTATAGAAAGTAAGTATGGGTAGGAGTGTCCGTTCCAAGACTCGAATCCTTACCAATTATGATAGGAGCAAGGGGGCGGGTAAGATATGTCCTGGGCATGCTCGGGAAGCTTATTTAAGAAATTAGTTAACACCATGTATGGGACGATGGTATGATCTGAGGACTCATGCCGATGGAGCGCGCCAAATCGTAAAGGCTTATATTCATGCTTATATATAAGTGTATGCTTATGTCTATGAATGCTTATGCCATGTCTATGCTCTTATATTCTTGTTCACGTTTATGTTCATATATGTTTATGTTTATGTTTATGCTCATGCATATACTTCTATGTTCATGTTTATTAGTGCAATATTCCCTAGGTCAAGGTTGACCTGGTTAACTAAGCTTGAGATGACTCAAGCTTGAGTCTTGATATTTGGGTTTCGATGTTTGACAATACATGAAGACTGATAATACATGGAGATTGCAAGTGCAATTGTTCATTTGAGGAGATTGTTGGTACAATTCTCCTTTGATCATGGTTGGCCAGTTAGATGTGAAGAAGAGTCAAGTAGATCAAGACTGACTAGATACTTGACTGAAAAGTCCTGGCGAGTGAAGCCAGGTAGATGGAAAATCTTGGTAAGTGAAGCAAGGCAGATAGAAAGTCTTGGTGAGTGAAGCCAGACAGATGGAAAGTCCTGGTGAGTGAAGCCAAGCAGTTGGAAAATCTTGGTGAGTGAAGCTAGGTGAAAGTCTTGGTGAGTGAAGCCAAGCAGATGGGAAACCCTAGTGAGTGAAGATATGTGAAAGTCCTGGTGAGTGAAACCAGACAGATGGGAAGTCCTAATGAGTGAAGCTAGGCAGAAGGGAAGTCCTGGTGAGTGAAGCCAGGCACGTGGAAATCCAGGTGGGCCAAGGTTGACCGGACACCTGGTGTTGAGAAGTCCAAGTAGGTCAAAGGGTTGACCGGTTACTTGGCACGAGGAGAAAAGTCCAAGTGGGTCAAAGGGATTGACCAGACACTTGATGAGGAAGTCTTAGCAGGTCGAGGGTGACCAGATGCTAGGCATGATGCCCCAACAGGTCATGGTTGATCAAATGTTGGGTTTTAGGGGCTTGGGACTTGATTAGGGAAAATCAGTTGGATCAATCGATCAACCGATCGATTGACTCATGCCCAATGATCAGTTGATCGATTGGGTGAGGTGCCGTGACAAAAACATCTCCCAATCAATCGGTGGATCGATTGGGGAGAATCGGCATGAGCACAGAAAGCCTCCCAATCTATCACCCGATCGATTGGGAGCCTCTAATCGATCGTGCGATCAATTGAGATGTAGGAAATCACGCGAGAACCCTGAATTGATCGGGCAATTGATTCAGACGATTTTCAGAGAGCGTAGAGGCACTTTGGATCGACCGACCGATTGATCCAAAGCCTCCCCAATCGATTGGGAGCAATCCAATCGATTGGGATCCAACCGTTGACGTAGATTATATCCGTTGGCGAGCGTTCTTCTTTGCAGAGCTTACTTGGCTACAGCGCGATTCATCTCCGATCTTCATAGTGCATTCTCCACCACTTACTGCCAGATCTTGAAGCTTCTTGGAGCAAGGTGTTTTTGCACTTCCAAGGTCAAGAGGCATTCTAAACAAGAAGGAGAACTAGCTAGGGTTTTATGCTATAAAATCTTGTAAGATTTACTTGTATTTAATTCTTCTTTTCTTCTTGTTATTGAGTGAGTTTGTACGAGATTTATCACCTCCGGCTACGACCGAGAATGAGTGTTTTCATAATGGAGAGTGTGTGTCGTGTGTGGATCCTTGGATTAGTCACCTCTTCTTGAGGTGGATACCAAGTAAATTCTTGTGTTAGTGTTGTAATTGTGTTTCTTACATTTTCCGCTGCCTATCATCACCAAGAAACAAGATGACGAGCGAACGACGAGCTATTCACCCCCCCCCCCCCCCTCTAGCATATTTTGACCCTAACAAGTGGTATCAGAGCGAGGTCGCTCTTCACCGGAATCATCGTCGGAAGGGACAACAAGGCTAGAGGTTGAAGAAGTTTGAGCAAATTTCATCAAGTCAAAGACTTCATCAAAAGGCTCAACTTCAAGTTGGAATTCCGAGATGGACTCGGGTTCGACACAAGGGTGCCTCCACCATTCACAATGACAAGTTTCGATTCTTAGAAATCACGGATCGAAAATTTTCTTATGATGGAGATAGAGCAATGGTTTGCTCTAATAGAAGGTTTTGAGGCTCCAACAGCAAATGGAGCCAAGAATAAATCCAAAGATGTGAGGTCAATGATAAAGTGACCAAGATATTGGTCAATCTATTGCCGAGCAACATCTTGGAGCAAATTGGAGAATTTAAAGATGTCAAAGAGCTATGGAGCAAATTGGCCAAGCTTTATGAAGAACCCTCCACTGTACCAAATAAAGATGAATTCAAAGAGGGCAACTCATTGGAACAAGACCAAGAGGAAGATGTCTCCGAGGTTGAGAGGTGCCCAACACCAGAGGAAGAAGAAGAAAGTCCATCCTCAATAGAGCACGAAGATAAAGGCAAAGGAGTATACTCCTTATTTCATGTGCATGAGGATTCGGAAGTTGAGAGATGCTCAACATCCGATGATGAAGAGGAAGAAGCCTCCACCTCTAGGATTGAGAGGGAGCATGGACCATCATTGCTGGATCAAGAAGAAACCTCTACATCCGGATCAAAAGGAGAAGACGTCATCCCTACACATGAAGGTATAAATGTTTCAATTAAAAATAAAAATCATATCATATGTTTTGAGTGTAGAGAACATGGGCACTACAAAAGTAAGTGCCCTAAATTGGCCAAGAAGAAGGGTCAAGTAGCAAAAAAAGGGCAAGGAAAAGCCCAAGGAGACCACTCCCACAACAAAGAAGAGCAAGGAGCACATTGTGTACTTTTCGTGCAATCAAAAAGGGCATTACCGTAGTCAATGTCCTAAGGGGAAGAAAGCGGTCCAAGTCAAGGGAGGAAGCACAAATCAAGGGAGAGCTTCCAAAGTATCATTTATTGAACTCATTCCTTTAAATAATGGTAAAAAGCATGCTAATTCTAGTTTATATCATTTTAATTCTATTTACCATAAAAATAGAAAGCATGATAGTATTAAGGAAAAACATGTAGCTTTCCATGCCAAGATTACCACACCTAGGGTTAGGAAGGTAGATAGAAATTTGGGCAATAACTCTAAGGATCATAGTTATAAGCCTAGAAATAAAAATGCTCAAGGATTTAATGAAAACCCAAAATCTAGGGATTTATGGGAAGAAAATCAAGTCTTGAGGTCAAGGCTTGATAAAATGGAAAAGACCTTGAAAAGGATGGAAAATATCCTAAAAGTGCAAAAAGAGCATAAAATAGGTCTAGGAGCACATAAGCCATCCAATGGCCATAGGGGTTTGGGTTACAAACCAAAGGCTAAGAAGAATGTGACTTCTTCTCATAGGATGTTGGACCCCGTGGTTGTTTTGATATGATCAACCAAGTTAAGTTAGGGACTTCTTGTTATTTGATCTCTGTGTCTAAGTGTGTATGAGATTAGGAGTGCAGGAAGTCGAGCGGAAGATGCAGCTAGCGAGAAGGACGGCACGAGAAAGGAGTCGACGGGCTCGGTACGCCCGAAAGACGAGAGAGCTACGGAAGAGTACACCGGTGGACGAGAAGAATGTGTGCGGTGTTCGAGGGACAAGAAGCCGGGTCAGGAGCTTGCTTGAGGAGAAGGTCTGAAATTGGGTTTGGGTGAGCCCTATTTCGGTTGGCCGAAATCACCCAAGCGATCGGAGCTTCGGAAGAAGAGGAAAAAGAGAAGTTTGAAGCTATTTATACCATGCAATGTTGGAGGCACCTCAGACTTGTCTGAGGCGCCTTCAAGCTGTCTGAGGTGCCTTCAAGAACATTGGAGGTGCCTCAGACCCAGTTTACTTGACCGTTTGAGCGCGGATAAAGTTTTATCCGGTCAAACCCCTTGGAGGTACCCTCAACCCTCTTGGAGGCGCCTTCAAGACTTAGGATAGGTTTTCCAGGAGCTATATAAAGGCCCCTGGAGCTAAGAAATTAATCAATCAACTCTATAACAACTTCCTAGCAACCTGTAAGAGCTTTTAGTGTGTAAAAGGATTCTCCACCTTCAGAGAAGAATACTTTTCTAGTGCGCTTTTCAACTGCCTTGGATTAACAACCTTCTTGGTTGTAACCAAGTCAAAATTATTGAGTCTTCTTTCTTTTCTGCTATTCTGCTTTATTTAATTTTCTTATTATTGTTGCTATAATTTTAAAGTTGAAAGTTTTAGGAGAGTATTCTTATTTTGCAGGCAATTCATCCCTCCCCTCTTGCCGGCTCCGCTGCACCAACAAGTGGTATCAGAGCTAAACCGCCTCAGAAGGACTGACCGCTGACTGAATCACAAAGATCAAGATGATGGCCGAAACAAGCATTCAACCCCAGAAATCCGATGGAGACTTTGCTACATGGAGAAGAGGAATGGAGGCATTTCTTGGGTAATTTCCCTAAGTCAAGTTTGACCAGTTTGACTAAGCTTGAGTCAGGATTTGAGTTTTGATTTTTGACAATATATGGAGATTGCTAGGGCAATCGTCCGTTTGACAATATATGGAGATTGCTAGGGCAATCGTCCGTTTGACAATATATGGAGATTGCTGGACCAATTGTCTAATTGTGGAGATGGTCAAGGGATTGACCAGGTTGATGAGAAGACAAGTCAAGTGGGTTAGTGTTGACTGGAGACTTGACCGGGTAAGTCCTAACTAGAGTTTAGGCAATGGGAAAGTTCTAACTGGAGTTTAGGCATCTGGAAAAGTCCTAACTGGAGGTTAGGCAAGAGAGAAGTCAAGTAGGTCAAGGTTGACAGGAGACTTGACTGGGAAATTCCTAATTGGAGATAGGAAAAGGTAAGTCCAATAGGAAGGTTGGCAAGAGTGAAAATCCAAGTAGGTCAGTGTTGACCAGACTGGATGGTGAAAGTCCTGATAAGTGAGATCAGGAAATTGGAAAGTCCTAGTATAGCTAGGCAAAGGGAAAGTCCTAGTGAGGAGCCGGGCAACTGGAAAGTCCAAGTGTGATCTTGGCAAAAGGAAAGTCTGGTGAGGAGCCAGGCAATTGGGAAGTCCAAGTGTGATCTTGGAAAAGGGAAAGTCCTGGTGAGGAGCCAGGCAATTGGAAAGTCCAAGTGTGATCTTGGCAAAGCAAGTCCTAGGGTGATTTGGCTAGGAGAACTCGACAACTAGGATGAGGCCGATGGAAGCTCCAGAAGGCAAGGCATGAAGGATGGGGAGATATCCAAGGGACGCAAGGCTGATGGAGAAGACTAGAAGGCTAGTTCGAGGTTAGTCGGGAGTAGCCAAATGCTAGCCGTGCAAACCCAACAAGTCACGGTTGACTGAGAGTTGGGTTTGGGGAGATGGACTTGAGTTTGAGTCACGTTCAGGGTGTTCAATCGATCGGGCGATCGATTGAACAGGCTCCAATCGATCAGTCGATCGATTGGAGTGTGCTGCGATTGTTGGGATGACCCAATCGATCGGCCGATCGATTGGGGTCAGGAAATCGTGAGCACAGAAGCATTCCTAATCGATCGAGCGATCAATTGGGAGCTGCCAATCGATCGGTCGATCGATTGGGCAGCAGAAGCTCTCGCGCGATCGCGAGAGCACTGAATGGCTCTGAATCGATCAACCGATCGATTCAGCCAGTCTCAATCGATCGGTCGATCGATTGGTGATGTGTGTATATCTTATGATCATTTATACATATTTTGACACACATTCACTTACTTTATTCACGTATATTCTATGCATGTTCACCTCTTTTAGTACATATTCATCATAAATACTCTTTTGTTCAGAGATATGCTCTTTTGTGTGTTTTCTGATTGAGAGGATGTGATTTGGAGTAAAAACGAAGCCTACATGAAGTCTAGAGCTTTCAGAGTGTCACGGGCAGGCGAAGACTAAGTTTTCTTCATGTTCTGGCCGTGTAGAACCCACACGGCCGTGTGGAGGCCGTGTGGGGGGCGTGCGAGGCTGTGTGGAATTTCTAGCACTGCAGACCAAAAGTAAAATGACCATACCTTTCTTCTCGGTTGGAGTTATGAGCCGTTCTAAATATCAAAATGTAGATAACTTAAATATCTACAACTCTTATGAAGACGTTAACCAGAGAAAACTAAGTATTGAAGGTCTAAAGTTCGTTTCTATGAGACACGGCTGTGTCAAATCCTGCACTGCACATGAAGAGTAAAACATCCATAACTTTGTGGTCCGTTGGAGTTTTGGGTTGTTCTTTATACCAAATTGTATATAACTTCAAGATCTAACTTTGTGGTCTGTTGGAGTTTTGGGCTGTTCTTTATACCAAATTGTATATAACTTCAAGATCTACAACTTTCATGAAGACCACATCTCAAGAATACCATGCTAAGAGTCACTAAAATGGCTTACAAGAAGAGGCACGACCTTGATATATAACCAGAGCAGTGGAAGAGCATGGTCGTGCGGAATCGCACGGCCGTGCCACTTAACCAGAGCAGCGGAAGATCATGGTCATGCAGAATCACACGGTCGTGCCACTTGACCAGTGCAGCGGAAGAGCACGACCGTGCGAAATCGCACGGCCGTGCCACTTGACTAGTGCAGAAGGAAGACACGGTCGTGCCGCTTCACACGGCCATGTGGCTTCGCCATAAGAGAGGATGGGCGTGGTCGTGCCAACCTTGCACGGCCGTGCCACGGGCCGTGCGGCGCCCATACCCTAGCTTATAAAAGGGTCAAGAAACCTATTTTTGGGAATCATCTTTGGTTCGGGGACTTCGTCCCTCTCCTTGGGAAAGGGTTTTCTCCTTCGGGGAAAACTCTAGAGCTTCATCCACCGCCATCCCTTGATGATCTGTCCATCTCCGGAGCAAAGAAGCATCACTAAGACATCAGAATCATCAACCATCTCTTCTTCCTTTTCTTCTAGGGTTGTAAGTATGCTTTTCTTTATGTTCTGGGGTTGTTCTTCCCCCACAATGGAGTAGACATCTTGTTCTAGGATTAGGAAGTATTTGTAATATGATGGAGATGTAGAACTATGTAGATTCACTTTGTTTCTATTCAATGACCTGTTGATGCCTTGTTCGTGCTTGATGAGTTGCATGTGTACCATGTTTACGTTTCTATGCTTTGATTGCTTGATGTGAAGGATTGTTGATCCCGCAAAGGGGATACCTTAGAGCATATTGACCAAGGTACCCTAGTGACAGAGGTAACCCTCTCCGGATGTCTAAGATGTTCCCTTAAAAGGAGAAACAATCCCTTAGGTACTACTGCTCTCGTAAAAGAGAGTGCTCTAGATCGTATACCCGAGGAGCTCTAGTGACAAGGGTAACCCGTTCACTGACGTCTAGGACATTCTCTTGAAGGGAGAGGCAATTCCTCCATAAGGAGGTAGGTAACCCTTATCCTTATTGTTATTTACTAGATGTGTATCCCAGTGATCTACCGAGGCGCCCTCGTGACCGGGGGGGGTTAACCGTTACAGGATTTTATAGGGATTGTCTCTATTCGATACTTAGGGATATTGGACAATCTAACTTCCTACAAGAGCATGGACATAGAGGGAAGAAATTAAGCAATCTATGTAGTATCTCTTAGTATTACAATGAAACCGAAATCCTAGAATCCATCTCCCAAAGCTCATTCCATCTAAGATCAGTTCTTTCTCTTTCTCTCATCCTTCTCTTTCCCTTTTCAATCACCCTCATTAGTTTGCAAACAGCAAAGTCAGCTTTCGACCGTCTAGATAACTTACCTTGCGACATCTCTAGTGCTTAATCAACAGTCCCTGTGGATTCGATATTTTTATTACTGATGATGAAACTGTACACTTGCGGTTGCGTAACAATTGGGAAGTGACCGTTGCGCAGGATGCAGGTGATGGACAATGAGGATTGTTCGGATGTGACGTGGCAATCGATTGGGGATGAATTCAATCGATTGGAGCCACTGTATAAAGCCCAGGCAGAGCTTTTTCTCAGGAGATCTCTTGCGATCTTTTGCGCAGCTCTTCAGCGATTCTTCACGAGCTTTCTCTGATCTACTCACGCCAGTTCTTGAAGGCACTTGGGGAGTTTCTTCAAGGTTCAAGAGGTGATGACAAGCACAAGTAAGCAAGAAGAAGGGTGTATTACATTGTATTTTTGTTTCTTCTTCTTGTGTTCATGTTTTTGTTTGTGTGTGAGTACTGTACGAGGGTTCTCTGCCTCCAGCTACGACCGAGAAGGAGGTTTTCATTAGTGGAGTGAGCGTGTCGTGTAAATCCTTGGATTAGTCACCTCTTCTTGAGGTGGATACCAAGTAAATCCGTAGTGTTAGCGTTGTGTGTGTCTTGTGTTTATTTCCGCTACACATTATCAAGACGAAGCAACCGACAAGCGCGACGAAATACTATTCACCCCCCCTCTAGCGGACATCACTGTCCCAACAATTGGTATCAGAGCGAGGTCGCTCTTCTACAGACTAACCGCCAAGAGAGCAAGAAGTTGGAGGAAGAAGAAGATGGATTTGGAAGGACCACTCGGATGGGACATCCGAATTCCTCGGCCATACGACAAGGAAGACTTCACCTTTTGGAGGAATCAGCTGGAGGCATGGTTCCAAATGGATTGGAACCAATGGGTTGTCTTGAGTGACTCAATTGAAGCTCCTACAGACAAGAAGGGTAAACGCCTCCGACCTCGGCATTGGACCGAAGAGCAACGAGAGCAATCGGAGGCGGACAAGGAGGTAACGAGAATTTTACATAATTTACTACCTTCTAATATTTTATTGAGTGAAGGTGAAATCACAAATGCAAGTGATATTTTGAAAAAGATCATTGCCTATCATGAACACCCTACACAAGTCCAAGGAGTGGAAGAGCCCAAAGAGAAGGATCAATCCGATATTGACACGAGGTCAACATTCGAAGAAGAGGAGGAAGAAAAGATGCAATCCCATGTTGACGAGAGGTCAACATTTGACGAGGAAAAGGAAGAGGAGGAAGAGAAAGAGAAGGAAGAGGTGGAAGAGGAGAGATCTTCCACATCCTCAAGAGATGAAGAAGTGGAAAAGTCCACATCCTCAAGTGAAGAGGAAGAAATAGAAGATGATGTCATCTCTACATTGCAAGAAAAATCAAATGAAGGATCAAGTATCAACCCTACAAGCAAAGGTATAAAGATTTCAATTATTAAAGATAAAAATCATATCATTTGCTTTGAGTGTAGGGAGCATGGGCACTACAAGAGAAAATGCCTCAAATTGGCCAAGAAGAAGGGTCAAGTAGCAACAAAGGGCAAAGAAAAACTCAAGGAGACCAACCCCATAATAAAGAGAAGCAAGGAGCACATTGTGTGTTTCTCTTGCAATCAGAGAGGACATTACCGAAGTCAATGTCCTAAAGGGAAGAAGCCAACCAAGGTGATTAAAGGAAGCACAAATCTAGGGGGAGCTTGTAAGAGCAAACCCAAGGTAAATTTTATTAATGTAAATTCTCTTAGAAATGATAAAAAGCATGCTAGTTCAAATTTAAATCATTATAATGCTATTTATCATGAAAATAGAATGCATGATAAACCTAAGGACAAATATATACCTCCTCATGCTAGATCTACCATACCTAAGATTAGGAAGGTAGATAACTACTTAGGCAACAATTCTAAGGACTTTAGATATAAGCCTAAGGCTAGCAATGCTCATAGGAATCAACAAAAATCCAAGTCTATGGATTTAGTATGGGAAAACCAAGTCTTAAGGTCAAGCCTTGATAACTTAGAGAGAACCTTAGCAAGAATGGAAAACTTGCTTAAGGGGCAAAGTGAGCACAACCTTGGAAAAGATAGACAAGAGTCATCCAATGGATATAGAGGTTTGGGATACAAACCTAAAGCCAAGGAGGATGTGACTTCCTTTCATAGGATTCCATATAGTTATAGAACCAACTCTAGGATTAGAGGTCAAGTCAAAGATACTAGGGAAGGAATCCCTAAAAGTATTTTTGGCAAGACCAATGTGGCTAAGACTTCTAAGAAGTCTAACAAAGTCACAAGGGAGACCATCCCTAGAGTTGACCTAGTAATGGTGACTAAGGCTCCAAAAAGGCCAAACAAAGTCATAAATAAGATTACAAGGGGAGTTAGCCCTAGAAGTGACCTAGTGGAAGTGACCAAGGTTTCTAAGAAGCCAAGAAAGGTCCTTAGGAAGGTATCTAGGGAAGTCATCCCTAGTGAGTACCTAGAGCACCCAAGGAGCACCAATAGGTTTTAGGTTCCTGGGAACATATTCTCTACACCCTAGATGAGTTTAGAGAGTGTCAACTCCAATTGGAAAGTTAGTTAACCCAACCATAGTAAAGTTGACACTTGAAGAGCATTTTCAAAGTTATTGTTAACCTTTAAAAATGAAAAAGATTATTAGTGTTACTCTTTGAAAGAGTAACATGTGTCAAAGTTTGAGAAGTCAAATCTAATTTAAATTGACACACTTGAGAGAAGCAAAAGTAATGTCAAATTTAGAATTCGGCACTTTCTTATGGAATTAAGGGAAATGTAAACCTTAATCCAAAATTGTCACTCTTGGAAAGAGTAATATGTGCCAAAACCTAAGAAAATTTAATTTAATTTAACTTGGCACAATTGGGAAAACATAAGAAATACCAAATTGGGATTTTGATACTTTCTTAGGATAATTAAAGGAAAATCTAGGTCCTAATGTAAGATGTTTACTCTTTGGAAGAGTAAAATGTGTCAAACTTTGAGGATTTGAACTTAAGTTAAATGGACACATTTAGAAAATGATAAGAAATGCCAAGTTGGAGTTTTGATATTTTCTTAGAAGGTTAAAGGTGAATCTAAGCCTTAATTTGATTTCATTTACTCTTTGAAAGAGTAAAATGTGCCAAGTCTTGTGAAATTGGACTTAAATTTAAATTGGAACAAATGCAAAAAGAAATACCAAACTGGAAATTTGGTATTCTATTGAGGGGTTAAGGGAAAATTTAAAGCTTAATTAAATTAATTACTCTTTGGAAGAGTAAGTTGTGCCAAACCTTGAGGAATCACATTAAAGGTAAGTTGACACACTTGGAGAAAGGATAAGAAATGTCTAGTTGAGATATTAGTATGTTCTTAAGGGATTAAGAGCAAAATTAAGTCTCAATCTAAATGTTTGATCCTTAAAGAGAGTAATATGTGCCAAACAAATATTTGAGGATTGAATTCTTAATTTCAATTGGCACAAATAGAAAAGGGGTAAAAGAAATGCCAAATTAGATTTTGGCATTCTTTCAAGAGATAAGCAATCTAGGACTTAATTTTAAGGTTTTAGCTAAGGTTTTAGCTAAGGTTTAAGGATACTTAGATAGATTATCTAGGTATATTTTATTTATGCTAAAATGTCATAATTGATTGCATATTATAGGTCATGACATCATGTGTTGCATTCATTTTATTATGAAAAACACAAAAATACCATGTCATGTCATACATATATCATGTAGTTATAGGAAATTTTCTTTTGAAAATCATTTCCTTTTGATGTATGTCATAACATATCATGCATCATGTTTAATTCTTTATAATTAAGGACAAAAGGCATTTATTATAAATGGTAAATATCCCAACAAGTGGGATTATACCAAGTGACATCCTAGGTGGATGATCATAAATCTCTTAATACCTAGATAGATATGCATGATCCCTTAGTTTAGGGCAAAACCAAATATACATCTCATAAAAAATCATAAGGTGACTTGTATGTGTTTTAGTACACATTAGATACAAGTGAGATGTTAGGATGGTGAACAAAACTCAAGATGTTGATTTGGTGCATCTTGTTGAGTTTTAGGTTCATCAAAACACATAGTTATGTGTCTTCTAATCATTGGGAAAGCTAATGTACAAGTCATGTGCATTGAGCCCAAAGAACATGGTTGGATATTGGTTTTGAAAATGATTTTAAAATACCTTTGAAAAACCTTGGTGAAGACTATCTTTTGATAGTAATCATCATTGAATAGTTAGACACAAACTTGAAGAAAACACTAAAGTTGTTATAAGTTTTCAAATTTATGTCAATCTTTGAAAATAAGAAGTATTTTCAGAGAAAACTATTTTACCTTGATAAAGTATACCCTAAATAATGTCTATATGAATTTTCATGATTTTTAGAATTTTGTAGAATTTTCGGAGAGTTTCTGAAGTCTGCTGAAATTGAATTTCAGAAATATCAGAAACCCAATCGATCAACCGATCGATTGGGATGGTTTCGATCGATCAGTCAATCGATTGGGAAGCCAATTCTCACGAATAGAAGGATAGTGAATCGATCAGCCGATCGATTAACCCAGGATGGATCGATCAGTCGATTGATACAGAGGGCATTTCTACAGCAGTAGCTTGCGGAATCGATCAATGGATCGATTGAAGTGATTTGAATTGATTGAGTCCCAACTTCAATCGATTGGGAAGTCTGATTTTGGCCTGAAAAGCTGAATTTCAGCACTTTAAGTCACTTCGAGTCCCACTAACCATTCTAAACCCCTTGGAATACATTTGTATACATTTAAGGGGAGTTTTCATGATGAAAACATGTATGGATTGGTTAAGAAAAACCAAAGTGAAGTTTAGGATAAGGTTTAGTTTCAATTCTGAATTGTGGAACCTTAAAACTTCAAGTTTTGGTTTTCCAGGGTCATTAACCATTCCTAACCCTTTGGAATACATTTGTATACACTTAGGGGGAGTTTTCATGATGAAAATAGTCATGGATTGGTTAAGGCAGATTTAGGTGAAGTTTAGGTTGAAGTTTAGTTTCATTATTGAATTTTGAACCTCAAAACTTAGAGTTTTGGTTTTCCTAATTATTTAGGAACTCCAAGTCATTGTTGGTGCAATGATAGAAGTCTGACCATGTTTTTAGGGGGAGTTACTCTTTGAAAATATAAAAATATTTTCAAAGACCTTGGAAGGGGGTTAAACCTTCGTGATGAATTAATACTCAAGGTCGAGTATTGGGGAGCAATGGAAGATTGGTTATCTTCATTACTAGGATGATAAATGCACTCGAATGGGCATTGTGGAGTAGATTACTGCTCAAGGGGGAGCATTGGGTTAATGAAGGGGATCGGACCTTCATTGGTAAAGTGAAAAATGCTCTCGAATGAGCATTGTGGAGTAGATTACTACTCAAGGGGGAGCATTGGGTTAATGAAGGGGATCGGATCTTCATTGGTAAAGTGAAAAATGCTCTTGGATGAGCATTGAGAAGAAGATTACTGCTCAAGGGGGAGCATTGAATACAACAAATGGGAGTTTCATTGGGAAGTTGATGCATGCTCTAGGATGAGCATCGTGAAGTGAAGTAGAGCTCAAGGGGAAGATTTGGAGACAATGAAGAATATGAGATCTTCATTATGGGATTGTTAACAACATATGAGGTTGTAAACAACTTAGAGTTAACTTTTATGGAGAAGAGTTTGTTTTCTGTTTTGATGTGTGACAAAGGGGGAGAATGGAAGGTTATGTCAGACCTTCATCCCAAGCAGGGGGAGGTTGCCCTCTAGGAAAGGGAGAGAATAAAGGAAACCTTCATTCATGCCTTGTCAAGAAAGGGTTAAGGCTATGAGGTTTAGCCTTGGGATAAAAAAGGAGTTAAGGCTATGAGATTTACCCTTGTGATAAAGAAGAGGTTAAGGCTATGGGATTTAGCCTTGGTACAAAGAAGAAGTTAAGGCTATAGAATTTAGCTTTGGGATAAAGAAGAAGTTAAGGCTATGGGATTTAGCCTTGTGATAAAGAAGAGGTTAAGGCTATGAGATTTAAGCTAACTTAGAGGTATTAACTTAGAGGTTTGTCAAACATCAAAAAGGGGGAGATTGTTGGGCAATTTTCCTAGGTCAAGTTTGACCAGTTTGACTAAGCTTGAGTTGAGTCAAGTTTGAGTCAGGATTTGAGTTTTGATGTTTGACAATATATGGAGATTGCTAGGGTAATCGTCCATTTGACAATATATGGAGATTGCTAGGGCAATCGTCCGTTTGACAATATATGGAGATTGCTAGACCAATTGTCCGATTATGGAGATGGTCAAGGGATTGACCAGGTTGATGAGAAGACAAGTCAAGTGGGTTAGTGTTGATCGGAGACTTGACCGGGTAAGTCCTAACTAGAGTTTAGGCAATGAGAAAGTCCTAACTGGAATTTAAGCATCTGGGAAAGTCCTAATTGGAGGTTAGGCAAGAGAGAAGTCAAGTAGGTCAAGGTTGACAGGAGACTTGACTGGGAAAGTCCTAATTGGAGATTAGGCAAAGGTAAGTCCGATAGGAAGGTTGGCAAGAGTAAAAATCCAAGTAGGTCAGTGTTGACCAGACTGGATGGTGAAAGTCCTGATAAGTGAGATCAGGAAATTGGAAAGTCCTAGTATAGCTAGGCAAAGGGAAAGTCCTGGTGAGGAGCCAGGCAACTGGAAAGTCCAAGTGTGATCTTGGCAAAAGGAAAGTCTGGTGAGGAGCCAGACAATTGGAAAGTCCAAGTATGATCTTGGCAAAGGGAAAGTCCTGGTGAGGAGCTAGGTAATTGGAAAGTCCAAGTGTGATCTTGGCAAAGCAAGTCCTAGGATGATTTAGCTAAGAGAACCCGACAATTAGGATGAAGCCGATGGAAGCTCCATAAGGCAAGGCATGAAGGATTGGGAGATATCCGAGGGACGCAAGGCTGATGGAGGAGACTAGAAGGCTAGTTCGAGGTTGGTCGGGAGTAGCCAAATGCTAGGCGTGCAAACCCAACAGGTCATGGTTGACCGAGAGTTGGGTTTGGGGAGCTGGACTTGAGTTTGAGTCAAGTTCAGGGTGTTCAATCGAGCATTCCCAATCGATTGAACAAGCTCCAATCGATCAGCCGATCGATTGGAGTGTGTTGCGATTGTTGGGATGACTCAATCGATCAGCCGATCGATTGGGGTCATGAAATCGCAAGCACAGAAGCGTTCCCAATCGATCGGGCGATCGATTAGGAGCTGTCAATCGATCGGTCGATCGATTGGGTAGCAGAAGCTCTCGCGTGATCGCGAGAGCATAGAAAGGCTCTGAATCGATCGATCGATCGATTCAGCCAGTCCCAATCGATCGGTCGATCGATTGGGAAGTGACCGTTATGCAAGATGCAAGTGATGGACAGCTGGGATTGTCCAGATGTGACATGGCAATCGATTGGAGCCACTGTATAAAGCCCAAGCGGAGCTTTTTCTCAAGAGATCTCTTGCGATCTTTTGCGCAGCTCTTCAGCGATTCTTCACGAGTTTTCTCCGATCTACTCACGCCAGTTATTGAAGGCACTTGGGGAGTTTCTCCAAGGTTCAAGAGGCGACGACAAACACAAGTAAGTAAGAAGAAGGGTGTATTACATTGTATTTTTGTTTCTCCTTGTGTTCGTGTTTTTGTTTGTGTGTTAGTACTATACGAGGCTTCTCCACCTCCGGTTGCGACCGAGAATGAGGTTTTCATTAGTGGAGTGAGCGTGTCGTGTGGATCCTTGGATTAGTCACCTCTTCTTGAAGTGGATACCAAGTAAATCTGTAGTGTTAGCGTTGTGTGTGTCTTGTGTTTATTTCCGCTACACATTATCAAGACGAAGCAACAGACAAGTGCGATGAAACGCTATTCACCCCCCCCCCTCCCTCAGTGGACGAAGAAGGAACAAGCCGATTTCATGGCCAACGGAAAGGCGGAATTTCACCTGCTCAACGTTCTGCCGCCCTAAGAGGTAAGTCAGATCGGAAGCTACGACTCCGCCAAAGACCTCTGGGAAAAATTCCTGGAGCTCCACGAAGGCACCTCAGAAGCGAAGTTAGCAAAGCGGGACATCCTCCGGGCTCAGTGACGAATCTCCGGATGAACAACGGCGAGAAGGTAGCACAACTCCAAGCGAGAATCAAAGAGCTAATAACTCAGCTAAACAACCTCAGAGAATCGGTAATAAACCGAGACTCAATCTGGTACGCGCTCAACACCTTCCCAAGGTCTCCAGAATGGGCGTCCTTAGTAGATGCATACTACATCTCTAAGGACCTTGAGGTAAGTATTTTAGAAAGTTTATTTTCTACATTTGAACTTCATGAATCTCGAATTGTAAAGCCTAAACAAGTAGAGAAGCCAAATCTCAACATTGCCCTACAAGCCGAAAAGGACGATCCCGACTCCGAAGCGTCGATTGACGAATCTGAAGTGGCTCTATTGGTAAGGAAGCTAAATAAATTTATTAAAACTAATAAATTTATATCACAGTCAAAAAGGCATCAACACAGCAAAAGGACAGTTCGTTGCTACAACTGTAACGAGGAAGGGCACATCAAGGATGACTACCCAAGACTGAAGAAAAGAGACAAAGAGAAGTTTCAAAAGTCGACATCCTCGAAGCGCAAAAGTCTGAAGGCTACATGGGATGAATCATCATCCTCGGAATCAGAAGTCGAAGCCTTCTTGGGATTAGCACTGATGGCCAACCATCTGTTTGAAGAAACCAGCTCGTAGATAAGGATAGATGAAGGGGGAGGATCATCAGAAGAAGAAAGTTGCGATGAAGGGGGAGCATCGAAAATAGAGGTAAGTTAGGTATGTAACCTAACTCCCAAGCAATCCTTTCAATTTATTAAAGTACTCACTAAAGATTTAATTAAATTAGAAAAAGAAAATAGTGAGTTAAAATTAAATTTAGCAAAAGCATGCCCACTAGAAATGTACGATAATTTAAAATTAGAAAATGAGAAATTAAAAAATGAAATTAAAAATTTTAAAAATGATTATGCATGCTTGAATAAATTTACAAAATCAAAACTCAAGTTATATGGAAAATTAAACTGGTACATTAGAAAACACCAGGGACAACTTAGCAAGATTCTCAAAAGTTATGTACCCCCTAAGATCCTAATTAATCATGTAGGAAGGAACCTTTACCGGGTTCCAAAATCTTTTCTAGACTAAATTTTTTTTGGTTAAAACTTTCAGCGAGAAAATTAAACATTAAAATTTCTTTATGAGGTTTTGTCTAAGGAAGTGGTTGTTGTTCCAATAACCAAGAAGGTCTAGTGCCTCGCCATGATCTGGAAGCAAAAATATTGAAATAAAATGTTTAATTAACTTTTTGGTAAAGCATTGAAATTAGAATTAAATAATACTTTAAAAAGTTTTTCAAATATTTTTTAAACATTTTTCAAAAATATTTTTATACTTAGAAAAATGGTTCATGCATAAAATTTTGTACTTAGACAAATTTTTCAAATAATTTTTTGTTTAAATTTTTTTTCAGACAAATTATCTTACCTAAAGTTTCACTTAGAAAATTTTCAAAAAAAAGTTATCAAAATTGTTTAAAAATTGACTAAATTTAAAAAAAATCTTCTACTTAGAAATTATTTTTGAAAATGATTTCTTTTAAAACTTGAACTTTTCTTTAGAAAACTTCTACTTGATAATTATGACCCCATTTTTTTTTACTGTAATCAAAGGTGGAGAGATAGGAACAAGTTAGGGAGAGTTAAAAAAAAAAAATCTTAGTACTGTAAATTCTTTTATTGAAATCTTTATGCTTAAACTGTTAGTTTAGTAATTTCTATAAATTACTATTTGTCTATTTTTTCCCTAACTTGAACTTGGGTTGATACACATTAAAAAGGGAGAGATTGTTGGACCCCGCGGTTGTTTTGATGTGATCAACCAAGTTAGGTTAGGTCCTGCTTGTTATTTGATCCCTATGTCTAAGTGTGCAGGAGCATAGGAGCGCAGAAAGTCGAGTGGAAGACACATCTAGCGAGAAGGACGGCACAGGAAAGGAGCCGACGGGCTCAGTGCGTCAGAAGGACGAGAGAGCTGCGGAAGAGTACACCGATGGACGAGAAAAATGAGTGCGGTGTTCGAGGGACAAGAAGCCGGGTCGGAAGCCTGCTCAAGGAGAAGGCCGGAAATTGGGTTCGGGTGAGCCCTATTTCGGTTGGCCGAAATCACCTAAGCAATCGAAGCTTCGGAAGAAGAGGAAAAAGAGAAGCTGGAAGCTATTTATACCATGTAGTGTTGGAGGCGCCTCAGATTTGTCCGAGGCACCTTCAAGCTGTCCAAGGCGCCTTCAAGAACATTGGAGGCGCCTCAGACCCAGTATACTTGACTGTTTAAGCACAGATAAAGTTTTATCTGGTTAAACTCCTTGGAGGCGCCCTCAACCCTCTTGGAGGCGCCTTCAGGACTCAGGATAGGTTTTCCAGGAGCTATATAAAGGCCCCTGGAGCTAAGAAATTAATTAATCAACTCTGTAACAACTTCCTAGCAACCTGTAAGAGCTTTTAGTGTGTAAAAGGCTTTTCCGCCTTCAGAGAAGAAGACTTTTCTAGTGCGCTTTCCAACCACCTTGGATGAACAACCTTCTTGGTTGTAACCAAGTTAAAATTGCTGAGTCTTCTTTCTTTTCTGTTGTTTTGCTTTATTTAATTTTCTTATTATTGTTGCTATAATTTTAAAGTTAAAAGTTTAAGGAGGGTATTCTTATTTTGCAGGCAATTCACCCCTCCCCTCTTGTCGGCCCCGCTGCACCAACATAGTGTTCCATATAGCTATGCAACCAACCCTAGGTCTAGCGGTCAAGTCAAGGATACAAGGGAAGTTATTCCTAGGAGTATCTTTGCAATAACAAATGTGACTAAAACTTCAAAGAAGTCTAAGAAAGTCACTAATTAGAATGTCACAAGGGAAGAAATTCAGTCTGACCTGGCTGTTGTTTTGATGTTGACACTGATTTAAGTTTGTATCAGATATTAATTAAACTCAGAATGATTAATGATCAAGGTTGATCATGTGGAGAGGAAAAGTCCAAGTGGATACTTGGCACGCAAAGTCGGAGAGGGCTCGGTAGCTCGTTCTCCGGACAAGGTCAGAGAGGGCTCAGTAGCTCATTCTCTGGACCGGACGAAGTCGGAGAGGGCTCGGTAGTTCGTTCTCTGGACCGGACGAAGTCGGAGAGGGCTCGGTAGCTCGTACTCCGGACTAGGTCAGAGAGGGCTCGATAGCTCGTTCTCTGGACCGGACGAAGTCGGAGAGGGATCAGTAGCTCGTTCTCCGGACTAGGTCAGAGAGGGCTCGGTAGCTCATTCTCTGGACCGGATGTGGAAGTCAGAGAGGGCTCGGTAGCTCGTTCTCCGGACTAGGTCAGAGAGGGCTCGGTAGCTCGTTCTCTGGACTAGATGTGGAAGTCAGAGAGGGCTCAGTAGCTCGCTCTCTGGACCAGGAAGACGTTAGGGTTTAGGGCTGGGAAGCTCTAAAACCAACAGAAGCATTGGATCGGTCTGTTGACCGATCTAGTAATACTTTGGTTGTCTGGATCGGTCTGTAGACCGATCCAGTGATACATTAGTCATCTGATCGGTCTCGTGACTGATCAGTAACCACAAAGAAGCAATCTGTGAGGTTATCTGATCGGTCTAGTGACCGATCAGTAAGAAGATATGGGATGCGATGGGATTCAGAGCGATAGGGGGGATCGGTCTGTGGACCGATCCACCTATAGGCTGATCGGTCCACAGACCTATCAGAATCATCCCAGACCGATCAGGATGTGTCCTGATCGGTCCAGAGGGCTATGGATCGGTCTGATGACCGATCCACAATGATGTCGTTTGT
Organism: Zingiber officinale; assembly: GCF_018446385.1. Classification (NCBI taxonomy): domain Eukaryota; kingdom Viridiplantae; phylum Streptophyta; class Magnoliopsida; order Zingiberales; family Zingiberaceae; genus Zingiber; species Zingiber officinale. Next base: position 93,041,748 of record NC_056002.1, on the reverse strand, counting down.
CTTCTGCTGTTTCTCTGCGATTTCTGATTCATCTGATCAAATCATCTGCTGTGAGATTTTTGAGTTGCAGGTTGCAGGTGTCGTGCCAATGCTCAATTTCAAATTAAGCTCCATCAGAAGAATAAGACCAAGTGCTCTTTCTGCTGTGTTTCACTGCAAATGGTGCAATTGGAGCGTCAACGTTCACTGGCTGCGATCAGTTGGCAACAGCTTGACTCATGCTTATTGGCTCGAGCTCAGAGACACCAGTGAAGACCATGGATGGTATTGGTGTGAGTTCAGAGAACCAGATGAGGAGGAAGAGTGATTGGCGACGCCTGAGTTGGTCGCAGTGATTCGGCTCTGGCTGAAGACAGTGAGAAAGTAGAATAAGAAGAAGGAAGAAGAGAGGTTTGGAAGAAGATTTTTGAAACTCTCTGTCGACCGAAGCAAGTGTGCTGTGTTGTTGAGCTCTTGGCTAAGGAATCCCTTCTGTCTTAGCGTTCTGCTTCGTGGCTGTAAGTTTCATTGTTCATTTCTTTTAGCCACTGAACTCTATAAGTCTTGTGCTTCATTTCAAATCTTTTCTGTGACGTTGTGGAGAGGTTACTCCACCGAGAAGGAGAAATACTTAGCCGGATTTTGTCCGGGGTGTGATCTACTGAAAGATCAAGGGATCGTCCACCTTACGGACACGCCGAGGAGTAGGGGCAAGTTATCGCCGAACCTCGTACATATTTGTGTTAGTTGTGGGTTGTTTCTTCTCCTTGTATTAGTTGTTCTTTTGCTTATTTCCGCTGTTCTAACAAGCTTTTGTGAGAAGATTGTTTAAGTTTTTAAAGGAGGCTATTCACACCCCCCTCTCTAGCCATCCGAAGGTCCTAACAAGTGGTATCAGAGCAAGGCGCTCTTCATCCGGATTAACACCCTAAAGAGCAAGAAGATGTCTATGAAGGAAGGTTTTAGCACCAATCGTCCACCCTACTTCGACGGAGCGGACTTCCAATATTGGAAGAGCCGTATGGAGTACTATCTCAAGACCAACATCTCCATGTGGTTCTCGGTCAAGGAAGGGTTCACACCTCCGAAGGACGAAGAAGGTAAGGAACTAGAATCGTCAAGGTGGTCTGCCGAGCAAACTCGCAAAGGACAAGCCGATGCCAAGGCGGTGGTCACTCTACAATGTGGGATAGCCAAAGATCAACTTGTCAAGGTAGGTCCATTTGTGAGTGCAAAAGATTTGTGGAACAAGCGCATCGAGCTCCAAGAAGGAACCCGAGACTCTCGGATCGCCAAGAGAGACTTGTTCCTAAACCAACTACAAAATCTCACCATGAAGGAGAACGAAACGGTAAGTGAACTACACAAAAGGTTCAAAGAGATCATCAATGGTCTTCATTCCGTAGATGAACGCGTAGAGAATCGCGATCTTATAAGGTACGCTCTCAAAGCCTTTCCGAGGAATGCCTTGTGGTCATCTATGGTAGATGCCTACAAGGTCTCTAAGGACCTTTCAATTGTTAAATTAGATGAATTCTTTTGTGAAATGGAACTTCATGAACTTGCTAACAAGGGTCAAAAAGAGAAAGGTATTGCCTTAGTTGTAGGAGAAAAGAGCAAGGATGGAAGAAGGAAGAAAGAAAAGAAGAAGGAGAAAGAAAGTCCTACATCCTCCTCCGAGTCCGATGATGAAGGTGGATCATCATCAAGCGAGATGGCCAACTTCGTGAGAAGAATCATGAGAAGGAGCCGGAGATACAAAGGGAAAGGTAAGTCTATTGATCAAAATGTTGATAAGACTAATGTTACGTGTTATGAGTGTAGCAAGAAAGGACACTATCGGAGTGAGTGTCCAAAACTCAAGAAGAATGAGGAAAGGGCCAAGAAGAAGAAAGCTCTAAAAGCTACTTGGGATGAATCCTCCTCAAGCTCATCGGAGGAAGAGAAGAAGGAGAAAAACACTCGTCAATTAGCACTCATGGCAAGGGAGGAATCGGATTCCGGAAGTGATACATCAGCCGCGGCTTCATCATCTTCGGATGATGAAGAGGTAACTTCTCCTCACTTAGAAAAATGCTATAAAACTATTGCACATTTATCTACTTTGCTTAAGAAATCAAAAACAGAAATTAAATCATTAAAAGATGAAGTAGAACACTTGAAGACTCTTAGAGAAGATGAGGTTGATGACCTACATCAAGAGCTTCTTGAGGATGAAAACAAAGCCTTAAAGAGTGAAGTTGAGAAACTCAAGAAAATGCTTGAGAAATTCTCAACTAGCTCTAAGACCTTAGATATGATTCTAAATGCCCAAAGGGCGGTCTACAACAAGGCTGGGTTAGGATATCAACCTAAGGAGTCTAGTTTCATTTCCCTAGTGTCTAGAACCCAGTTTCATATATCACATGCTTCTAGGGTTCATGAGACTAGGAAGGGTGTGACTAAGGCGTGGGTTCCTAGGTCTTTCATTGTAGATGCATTAGGTCCCAAGATTTGGGTACCTAAAACATCTATCTTTCGTGTCTTGTAGGCATTTGTCAAGGGGGAGCATCTATCAACTTGGTTTGTTGATAGTGGATGCTCCAAGCAAAAAAAACAAAAATAGAGGTAATGTGTCCTTTGGTAATAATGATAGTCTTAAGGTGATAGGAGTTGGAGATATTCATATATCCGAATGTCTCCAAATCAAAAATGTCCTTCTAGTCAAGGGGATGACCTTTAATCTCCTAAGTGTCAGCCAATTGTGTGATACGGGTTACACAATTGAGTTTCATTCAAGTCAATGTCTGGTCAAACACATTGACACACTTGACACGGTACTAGTAGGCACAAGGGTAGACAACATTTATCAAGTATCTTTTAAAAGTGCTACTAATGCCTCTGCTAAGTGTTTCATGTCAAAAGAAGAAGAATCATGGCTGTGGCATAGGAGGTTGGCCCACGTAAACATGAAGAATATTCGAAAGCTGGCCAACAAAGGATTAGTGCGAGACTTACCAAGCATCAAGTACCAAAAGACAAAATTATGTGATGCATGTCAAAAGGGTAAGCAAACAAAAGCGTCTCATAAAGGTAAAAGCGCTGTAAGTACATCTACTGCTTTAGATTTATTGCATATGGATTTGTTTGATTGCAGTAATGTTATTTCATTGAATGGAAGTAGATACTGCTTAGTGATCATTGATGATTTTACTAGATATACATGGACTTTCTTTTTGAAAAATAAGGATCAAACCATAGATGTTTTTGTTTCTTTTTGTAGAAGAACTGAAAATGAAAAATCAACAACAATTAAAACAATTAGAAGTGATCATGGTGGAGAATTTCAAAACCATAGATTTTTAGAATTTTGTCAAAAAAAAGGATATAGGCATGAGTTCTCTACTCCAAGGACCCCACAACAAAATGGGATTGTGGAGAGAAAGAACCGAGTCTTGCAAGAGGCTGCACGAAGCATGCTCAATGAGTACTCACTACCGAGCTACTTATGGGCTGAAGCTGTAAATACCGCTTGCTACGTGCAAAATCGAGTCTTGATACATAGGTTTTTAGGAAAGACTCCCCATGAACTTTGGTTTGGGAGACCCCCTACAATTAAACATCTTAGGGTGTTTGGTTGTAAGGTGTTTATCTTGAACACCAAGGATCATCTTGGAAAGTTCACAGCTAAGGCTGATGAAGGGATACTGGTCGGGTACTCTCTCACCAGCAAAGCCTATCGAGTCTACAACAATAGGACTAAATTGATTGAAGAGTCCTCGGATGTAGCATTTGAAGAAATTCCTAAATCAAATGATCAATCAAGGGATGTAGGAGAAATTCAATTTGAACTTAGAAATCTAAGTTTAAATGATCAAAACATAGGAAGAGTCGAAATTGACTCCGATAATGATGAGCAAAGGCAAGAGAGGGTTCAGTTTGATCCTTTACCTGATACAGAGCCCTTGCCTGTGTCTAGTGAGACCACTCATGAGGCACCGCCAACACCAAGGCAATCTAGGATAGCCTCTAGTCATCCCCAAGACTAGATTGTGGGAGACATTCAACAAGGGGTTAGAACTAGATCATTCTTTAGAAATGAGTCTAATGAGGTCGCCTTGATCTCAGAAATCGAACCAAAATTAGTTGATGAGGCATTGCACGATCCTGATTGGATCATAGCTATGCAAGATGAGTTAGGTCAATTTGAAAGGAGCCAAGTGTGGGACTTAGTTCCTAGACCTAAGAAGACCACCATTATTGGAACCAAATGGGTCTTCAAAAATAAGTTGAACCAAAAGGGAGAAGTCGTAAGAAACAAGGCAAGACTTGTAGCTAAAGGTTATAGTCAAGTCGAAGGCCTCGATTATGATGAGACTTATGCTCCCGTGGCTCGATTAGAGTCCATTCGTTTAATGCTAGCTTTTGTTGCACATAGAGGCTTCAAGCTCTATCAAATGGACGTTAAATCGGCCTTCTTAAATGGTTTCAATAAAGAAGAGGTCTATGTTGAACAACCACCAGGGTTTGTGAATACCGAAGCTCCAAACCACGTGTACAAGCTCAAGAAAGCTCTTTATGGGCTTAAATAAGCACCTTGAGCTTGGTACGAAAGGTTGTCAACTTACTTACTAGAAAAGGACTTTGTAAGAGGTCAAATAGATCCAACACTATTTCTGCGTAGAGATGGTGAAAACATATTTGTAGCCCAGGTGTATGTCGATGACATAATTTGTGGCTCAAATAACAAGGGCTACTTGAATGAATTTATCACTCACATGGAAAGTGAGTTTGAGATGAGTCTGGTGGGAGAATTGACATTCTTCCTTGGACTTGAAATCAAACAAACTCGAGATGGCATTTATGTCCATCAGACGAAGTACACTCAAGAGATGCTCAAGAAATTCAAAATGAGTGACTCTAAGGAAGTATCCACTCCAATGGCGACGAACACTCGCCTTGACAATGATGAGAATGGAAAACCAGTTGATCTAACGCAATATAGAAGCATGATTGGTAGTCTTCTATATCTCACAGCTAGTCAACCGGACATACTTTTTGCTGTGGGCATGTGCGCTAGATATCAAGTATGTGCCAAGGAATTTCATTTAATTGCAGTTAAGAGAATTCTGAGATACCTTAAGGGCACAATTAGAGTAGGTCTATGGTACCCTCGTACGGAGTCTTTTGACTTGATAGGTTAAACCGACTCTGATTATGCTGGTGCAAATTGGATCGGAAAAGCACCAGTGGGGGTTGCCAATTTTTAGGTTCATCATTGGTTAGTTGGTCGAGTCGGAAGCAACATTGCGTTGCTCTCTCCACAACCGAGGCTGAATACATTGCCATGTGAGAGAGTGTATCACAATTATTGTGGATGATCCACACCCTAGAAGATTATGGGCTTTCGTATAAGGGAGTGCAAGTGTTGTGTGACAACATCAGCACAATAAACTTAACGAAAAATCCAGTCCATCATTCAAGGACCAAACATATTGAAGTGCGTCATCACTTCATTAGAGATCACGTAGCTAGGGGAGACATTGCACTCACATATGTTGAGTCAAAGTCAAACCTAGCCGATATTTTCACCAAATCTCTTCCGGAAAATGAATTTAGTCATTTGAGGAGAGAATTGGGAATGTGTTTGGCTCAATAGGCCATTAGGACCTCATTATGATCAATAAGGACAATTAAAACGATAAGAAAAAAAAGGGGAAATTAATTTGGACAACTTGGGAACATCTCACACAAACTATAAGGTTAACAAATGATTTTTGTTTGCTATAAATGGGGTGAGATGCTAGGATCAACCGATTTATTCAAAATGTATCATGCATCCCTTGAATAATTAGGTTAAAGAGACATAAATTGAGTATGGGGAACACCATTACATAATTCATGTGTATTTGGTTCCTAGATCTTACTCATATATTCCAACCAAGGAAACTTGGTTGGGTTTTTACCTAGATTTTATCTAACCTTGGTTAATGAGTTGATTGATATTTTTGATCGATACCGTTCATGATTCTGATTGAAAATAAGACAAGCTATTGAAGTAATGATAGCAATTTGAATATATTTTGACAAATTTGAAATTGTACATAACAAAGTCGGAAAATTTCAATTCTCAAGCCTTGAGTTGTCTGTTTTTCGAAATGTCTGAAACTCTCGGGCTATAAACAATCTCAGACCATAATCTTTAGGAAATAATTTTGCTTCTAGATTCTTCAGGGTCTAGGTACTGGACTTGGAAGTTTTACTGGAAAAACTTCTATCGAACACCTCTACGAATTTTAGTTACTGAAATTCCTGGAGAAACTTCAGTATCAGACACTGATCGGTCTACAGACCGATCAGAAGGATCCCTGATCGGTTCGGGGACCGATCAGGTTAGTCTGGTAAGGGAAGGACAATGATCACCTTCTGATCGGTCTACAGACCGATCAGAAGGTTCACTGATCGGTCCAGGGACTGATCAGCAGGCTACTGATCGTTCCCTGATCGGTCTACGGACCGATCAGAATGTTCCCAGATCGGTCCAGGGACCGATCAGGAGGCTCCTGATATCTCCTGATCGGACAGTCGTCCGATCATTTCAACACCTAACACCCATCTCCCTTAAATCTTCCCGATCCTTTCTTTTCTCCTTTCATGCGGAAGCCCTAGCCGACTCTTTCCTACACCTCCACTCTTCTCCTCTCTTTGCCCGCCAAAGCCCTAGCCAAAGCCCTAGCCAAAAGACACTTCAATGGCACCAAGGTAACTCCATACTTCCCTAGAACTACTCACCTTGGCATTTCGGTTTCATTTCTCATCGTATCTGTGCTTTTTGTTTCGGGTGTTGGTGGCTTCGGTGCTCACTTACTTGCCCCATTGTATCACATTGTTAACCCTTAGGAAGAAACTAGTGGGTGAAGGAACCTCTAAGTCTAAGTCACCTGAGAAGTCGAAGTCTAAGGCTCCCTCCCGACCTCAACCATCTGTCTCCGGGAGATTTCCAAACCACCATTTTGAACAAGCCTTTAAACAACGGACCTTCAAATTGCTCCCTTGTAGGTCTGTGGATCAAAAATTCATGGATGAATTTTGTCCATCTGTATCAGAAATCATTGCCTATTACAAACTTGATTCCCTTGTCTATTTAGAGCGAGATATCAACTATGACTTAGTATCTGAGTTTTATAACAATGTTCATCAAACTAATTATGTAAGTTATAAAACAAAAGTTGCTAAGCAGACACTTGATTTCAGTTTTTCAACTTTCTTTGATTATCTTGCTTGCCGTAGATGTTCAGGAAATATTTTTTCTATATATCCTGACTTACCAGACCCCTTACCTTCTCCCTTTGATATTTCATCTGACTCCATTTACGAGTATTTCTTTGGACATCCTAGACCGGGTGGGCTAGATGAATTAGATGTTGATTTTCCTACTTTTGCAGCCTTGAGATTATCTGCCCAAGATTACATCCTCTTTAAGATTGTCACAAACTGCCTTCTGTCAATCACATCTAAACCCTTGTCTGAAATCCGACCATATCATTGCCTGATGCTTTATGGATTGCGTCGGCCTCTCGACTTTGACATCATGTCCAGCATCTACTCTTCGATCATCTCCTATAGTGAGCCAAACAGCTTCACTGTGTATATGCCTTATGGGCATATCATTACAGATTGGCTCGAGACCCTTCAGATTGATGTCTCCAAGGGTAGAATAGTCAAGATGGTCAGGCAGGACTGCAGACTTGGGAAACGGGCATTTTCCAAGTCTGGCATCATAGGACAGGATGGGGACGTTCGGTGGAAGGATGGGAGAGCTCTAGGTGAGTTACCACGGGGACCTCCACGACAGGTTGCTGCTGCGCCTGTTGCTGCTCCTCCTGCTGCTGCTGCTGACGATGGAGAGGCAGATCCTGATCTGCACTGGCAGATCGCCGAGCTGGAGAGTGGCATTTATCGGCACGATGAGTTGCTGGTTGCTGAGCTCCACGGGTTGCGCGTCCGAATTGACTAGCACTACGATGATTTACGCAGTCAGCAGCTGGCGACACATCAGGCGATTATGGGATGGATGGCCAGATACCCACCTCCGCAGGATTTCCCGGGCTATCCATCCTCGAGCAGCGGCATGCCACCTCAAGGACCCACTCCTCCTGTTGATGATGCTGATGCTCCTCATGATGAGGAGACTGAGTGATACACATTGTTCTATGATGTCATTTTGATTATCTATGTTTTGGATATTGTTTGTTGGATACTTATGTCTGACCTGGATACTTGCTGATTTCATGTTGCTCATTTTCTTATTTTTCTTTATGTTTCACTTCCTATTGTCTGTTAATTTGCTTTTCATATGTCATGTCTTGTATGTCTCTTATTTCTTTATTACTGTCTTATAATACACTTAGAGGGCATTCTAGGTGGATTAAGTAAAAGACAGTATGGGTTAAGGGGAGTCCTTTATCGTTTTCTTACCTAATTCGCACATTTTCGGTGTTTAACAAAGGGGGAGAAGATAACTAAGTTTAGAGATAAATGAAAGTTTGGCTTTAGGGAGAGGATCTTGATTTCTCCATCCTTACATGGTGTTGTATCTGTCTCAGGGGGAGAATCTTGATTCCCCTAAAATTAGGAAAATATGAACATTTCTGATCTAAACTTAAATCGTGTTGTCAAACAACAAAAAGGGGGAGATTGTTAATACAGTCTGACCTGGCTGTTGTTTTGATGTTGACACTGATTTAAGTTTGTATCAGATATTAATTAAACTGAGAATGATTAATGATCAAGGTTGATCATGTGGAGAGGAAAAGTCCAAGTACGGATACTTGGCACGCGAAGTCGGAGAGGGCTCGGTAGCTCGTTCTCCGGACTAGGTCAGAGAGGGCTCGGTAGCTCGTTCTCTGGACCGGACGAAGTCGGAGAGGGCTCGGTAGCTCGTTCTCTGGACCGGACGAAGTCAGAGAGGGCTCGGTAGCTCGTACTCTGGACTAGGTCAGAGAGGACTCGGTAGCTCGTTCTCTGGACCGGACGAAGTCGGAGAGGGCTCGGTAGCTCATTCTCCGGACTAGGTCAGAGAGGGCTCGGTAGCTCGTTCTCTGGACTGGATGTGGAAGTCGGAGAGGGCTCGGTAGCTCATTCTCCGGACTAGGTCAGAGAGGGTTCGGTAGCTCGTTCTCTAGACCGGATGTGGAAGTTAGAGAGGGCTCGGTAGCTCGCTCTCTGGACCAGGAAGACGTTAGGATTTAGGGCTGGGAAGCTCTAAAACCAACAGAAGCATTGGATCGGTCTGTTGACCGATCCAGTGATACTTTGGTTGTCTGGATCGGTCTGTAGACCGATCCAATGATACATTAGTCATTTGATCGGTCTCGTGACCAATCAGTAACCACACAGAAGCAATCTGTGAGGTTATCTGATCAGTCTGGTGACCGATCAATAAGAAGAGATGGGATGCGATGGGATTCAGAGCGATAGGGGGGATCGGTCTGTGGACCGATCCACCTATAGGCTGATCGGTCCACAGACCTATCAGAATCATCCCAGACCGATCAGGATGTGTCCTGATCGGTCTAGAGGGCTATGGATCGGTCTGATGACCGATCCACAACGATGTCGTTTGTCTTCTGCTGTTTCTCTGCGATTTCTGATTCATCTGATCAAATCATCTGCTGTGAGATTTTTTAGTTGCAGGTTGCAGGTGTCGTGCCAATGCTCAATTTCAAATTAAGCTCCATCAGAAGAATAAGACCAAGTGCTCTTTCTGCTGTGTTTCGCTGCAAATGGTGCAATTGGAGCGTCAACGTTCACTGGCTGTGATCAGTTGGCAACAGCTTGACTCTTGCTTATTGGTTCGAGCTCAGAGACACCAGTGAAGACCATGGATGGTATTAGTATGAGTTCAGAGAACCAGATGAGGAGGAAGAGTGATTGGCGACGCCTGAGTTGGTCGCAGTGATTCAATACAGGTGATAATGATTCGGCTCTGGATGAAGACAGTGAGAAAGCAGAATAAGAAGAAGGAAGAAGAGAGGTTTGGCAAGATTTTTGAAACTCTCTGTCGACCGAAGCAAGGGTGCTGTGTTGTTGAGCTCTTGGCTGAGGAATCCCTTCTGTCTTTGCGTTCTGCTTCGTGGCTGTAAGTTTCATTGTTCATTTCTTTTGGCCACTGAACTCTGTAAGTCTTGTGCTTCATTTCAAATCTTTTCTGTGACGTTGTGGAGAGGTTACTCCACCGAGAAGGAGAAATACTTAGCCGGATTTTGTCCGGGGTGTGATCTACCGAAAGATCAAGGGATCGTCCACCTTACGGACACGCCGAGGAGTATGGGCAAGTTATCCCCGAACCTCGTACATACTTGTGTTAGTTGTGGGTTGTTTCTTCTCCTTGTATTAGTTGTTCTTTTGCTTATTTCCGCTGTGCTAACAAGCTTTTGTGAGAAGATTGTTTAAGTTTTTAAAGGAGGCTATTCACACCCCCCCTCTCTAGCCATCCGAAGGTCCTAACAACAAGGTCATTAGGAAGGTATCTAGGGAAGTTATCCCTAGTGAGTACCTAGAGCATCCAAGGAGCACAAATAGGTTTTAGTTTCCTAGGAGCATTTTCTCTACCCCTTAGATGGGTTAGAGAGTGTCAACTCAAATTGGAAGGATAGTTAATCCAACCTTGATGAAGTTGACACTCGAAGAGCATTTTCAAGATTTTATTAACCTTTGAAAATGAAATAGATTACTTGTTTACTTTTTGGAAGAGTAAAATGTGCCAAAACTTGAAGATTTGGAATTCAATTTAAATTGGCACAATTGGGAGAAGCGTAAGAAATATCAAGTTGGGTTTTAGTATTTTCTTATAAAGGTAAGGGAAAGTTAGGCCTTAATTTTAAATTATTACTCTTTGAAAGAGTAAGTGTGCCAAACATTGAGGAATATACTTATTTTTAAATGACACAATTTAATCATGGGTTAAAGAAATGTCAATTTGGATTTTGACATTTTCATGACTAGATAAGGGGCAATATAGGTTAATTTTAGGATTACCTAAGGATTTAAGGACACTTAGATAGATAATCTAGGTATTTTATTTAAGCTAAACTACCATGTTTTGTTTGCCCATCACATGCCATGATATCATTTTTGCATTCATGCTTTATTATGAAAACACACAAAAATACCATGTCATGTCATACATACATCATGTAGTTATAACAAATTTTCGTTTGAAAAATCATTTATTTTTGATGTATGTCATAGCACATCATGTATTATTTTTAATTCCTTGCAATTAAGGACTAATGGCATTTATTAACAAGTAACATCCTTGGTAGATGTTCAAAATTTTTAAAATACCTAGATAGATATGCATGATCCCTAGTTTAGGGCAAAACTAAACTTTACATCTCACAAAAACTTATAAGGTGACTTGTATGTGTTTAATGCACATTATATACAAGTGAGATTTTAGGATGATGAACAAAACTCAAGATGTTGATTTAGTGCATTCTTTTGAGTTTTAGGTTCATCAAAACATATAGTTATGTGTTTTCCAATCATTGAAAAAGCTAATGTACAAGTCATGTGTATTGAGCCCAAAGAATATGGTTAGATATTGGTTTTGAAAATTATTTCAAAATACTTTTGGAAAACCTTGGTGAAGACTATCTTTTGATAGTAATCATCATTGAAAAGTTAGACACAAACTGGAAGAAAACACTAAAGATTTTACAAGTTTTCAAGTTTGTATCAATTTTTGAAAATAGAAAGTATTTTTATAGAAAACTATTTTTCCTTGATAGTATATACCCTAAGTAATGTCTACACGAATTTTCATGATTTTTAGAATTTTGTATAATTTTTGGGAAGTTTCTGAAGTTCGTTGAAATTAAGTTTCAGAAAATCAGGCATTCAATCGATCACCCGATTTATTAAAGTGCCTCAATCGATCGAGCGATCGATTGAGAAGGCAGGTTACGCGAATAGAAACTCTATGGATCGATCCACACTGCTTCAATTTATCCATTGATCGATTGAAGTGCTGAATTTGGCTAGGAAAACCTATTTTCAGCATTTTAGACCATGTTGAGTCTAGGTAACCATTCCTAACCCCTCAAACCCCATTTGTTTACATTTAGGGGGAGTTTTCATGATGAAAACTGTTAGGATCTCTTCGTACGGCTAGAGAGGGGGGTGTGAATAGCCGACCCCAATTGCTCGCGTTTCTTTCTACAAACTAGGGTTAGCGCAGCGGAAACTAAATGCAGAAAGAAAACAGGAGAAGAAATCAAACCTCTACGCAAGGATGTAACGAGGTTCGGAGATGAAACTCCTACTCCTCGGCGTGTCCGTAAGGTGGACGAAGCCTATCAATCCGTCGGTGGATGAGTCCCCGAAAAACCGGCTAAATCAAACTCCTTGTGGGTGGAGAAACCTCGCCACAATCACTTGCAACAGCAAGCTAAGAGTACAAGAGAATAGCAAGAACAAAATACAACAGGAATGTAAACACAGTAGCTTGCCTTCTCGTCGACTGGGGTCCCGGATGAAGTAGCAACTTCACGGACAGATGCAACAAGCAACTCAGCAGCAGCTGATCCAGTCGTGGAATGAAGCTCACGCGAAGCTTCGACAAGGAGGAGCTCAACAAAGCTCAAGCACAACAGCACTTCGCAACAGGAAGGAAGAAGAAGAAGTATTCGTGCAGCAGCAGCCCTCGACCCCTTTATACCTGCGAAGAAGACAGCGAAGAAACTAGCCGTTGCACCACAACGGCTAGAACTCTGATCGGTCTATGGACCGATCAGGCAACATCCTGATCGGTCTGCAGACCGATCAGGGAAGAAGCCTTCGCTTCTGTTCCGTCCCTGATCGGTCCATGGACCGATCAGGAAACATCCTGATCGGTCCACAGACCGATCAGGGAACCTTCTGATCGGTCCGTAGACCGATCAGGCTTCTCTTCTCTGCTAGTTTGCCACTGATCTCCTTCTGATCGGTCTCCAGACCGATCAGATAACCATCAGTAGCATACTGATCGGTCACCAGACCGATCAGATGACCCATGTATCATTGGATCGGTCTGCAGCCCGATCCAAACTTCTCAGCCCTAAACCTAAGGCTTCCACACCAACATCCGGTCAACCTTGACCTGTTTGTACATCATGCCTAGCATCCGGTCACTCCCTTGACCTGCTAGCACTCCCCGCTAAGTGTCCGGTCAATTCCTTTGACCCACTTAGACTTTTCCACACCAGATGTCCGATCATCCCTGATCCATCTGGATTTTCCTCTTCGTGCCAAGTATCCGATCACTCCCTTGACCTACTTGGACTTTCCAACATCAGAAGTCCGATCATCCCTGATCCATCTGGATTTTCCCTTGCTCGGCTTCACTCACCAGGACTTCCACACTGCCTAACATCCCAGTTAGGACTTTCTCACTGCCTGGCTTCACTCACCAGGACTTTCCAACCGCCTAACATCCCGTTAGGACTTCCCGGCTTCACTCACGGGACTTTCCACATCGCTAACATCCAGTTAGGACTTTCCTACCTGCCTACTCACCAGGACTTTCCAACCGCCTAACATCCCAGCTTAAGACTTTCCCTCGTGCCAAGCTCCCTGCTTGACTTCTCCGCCAAGTCTCCATACTTGGACTTTTCGCGTGCCAAGCTCCCTGCTTGGACTTTTCCAGTGCCAAGTCTCCATACTTGGACTTTTCCAGTGCCAAGCTCCTGCTTGGACTTTTCCGCGCCAAGTCTCCATACTTGGACTTTTCCGAATCAGGTCAACCAGTCAACCTTGACCTACGGTTGCACCAATAATCTCCCAAACATCTATTCTTGTCCCATATCAAGAATACAACTCTTCCACGAGTGTCAAACATCAAAATACAACTCAACTAGGTCAACCTTGACCTAAGGTTGCACCAACAATCTTCCTAAGTCAAACATCAAAATACAACTCGAGTCAGGTCAACTCGAGTCAGGTCAACCAGGTCAACCTTGACCTAAGGTTGCACCAACAATCTCCCCCTTTTTGATGTTTGACAAAACCCATAATCAAGTTAGGTTAACCCGATAACCTAACTTAGGTTTTCCAACCATCTTCCAATGTCCAATGTTCTTTCCTTGAACATTCTCTGGACATTCTCCCCTTAAGTTAACCCGATAACCTAACTTGGGTTCTCCAATAATTCTCCCCCTTTTTGACACACATCAAAAAGAATTCCAATGTTCTTTTCTTGAACATTCCTTGACATTCTTTCCCTAGCTTAGGTTAACCCGATAACCTAACTTGGGTTCTCCAATAATTCTCCAATGAACACTCTCCCCTTTTTGACACACATCAAAAAGGAAAAAAAAAAAAAGGGTATCAAGGTCAAGAGTTTCTTCCTAATGAAAGTCCCATACATTTCATTGAAACTCTTAATTTCCCCCTTGATACTAAACTCAACAATCAGCTTAGTGATAATCCCATATCACTAATCCTCAAAAGTCTTAAGGAGTAAAGACTCCCCCTAACAGTCAACTCCCCCTTGACAATTAGGTAAAACTCCCCCTAAAGGTTAACTTCCCCTTAACCATTGCACCAACAATGTCTTTGTGAGTTCCAAACCTTTAGAAATCCACAAAACCCAACTTCCAGCTGAAATTTCAGACCAACAGCTGAAAATCGAACTAGCACGCCTGATCGGTCCCCAGACCGATCGAAACCCCATGGATCGGTCCCCGGACCGATCAGCCTTCACCAGATCGCACCTAGCTCTGGATCCTACTGGATCGGTCTGCTCATCGGATCGGTCCACGCACCGATCAGATTTGGATCGGTCCCCACCGATCCAGACGCCGATAGGCAGATTTCTGAAATTTCCTACCCGGAATACAGAAACTCCTAGAAAATTCCAGAAAATTCAAAAAATTGTGAAATTTTGAGGATACATTCCTCATAACATATACTATCATGGAAAAATATTTTTCTATGAAAATAACTTCCATTTTTCAATCTTGATACAAAGTTCAAAAACTTTGAAATAGTTCAAGTTTAACTCAACTTTGTATCACAATGTTCAATGATGAATGCTATCACTAGGAAAGCTTCATCAAGGTTTTTCAAATCAATTTTAAAATGCTTTTAAACCCATTTGAATTTAAGACCATAATCTTAGGGCTAGATGTACATGACTTGTACACAAGCTTTCCCTATGATCCTTAATTTCTTGAATTAGGGTCATCTAGGTACAAGGACAATGCACCTTGATCCTAACTCATGATCCTAATATCTCACACACATCTAAGGTGTATCAAACCACATTCAAGTCAATTTGATGTGAGATATGGGTTAAGGTCAACTTAGGCTAAGTTCTCATGCATTTTCTAAACACCAATTTGATCTCAATATCAAATTATATGTTTGTCCTCAAATCAATTTCATTGATTATAATGCAAGAGATGATGACATGGCATATAATGATATCATAAGTAAAAACATGTGCCAATGTCATGATGTCATGGCATAAAGTTTGAAAACTTAAATAAAGCATGACATATAAACTAGCCTAAGCATTATCATGACATTTCAAATGATAATAAAATAAATATGATGTCATGGCATGGAATATGGCAACCAATCATGGCAAGTTAGCACAAACAAAATACCTAAATTCCCTATCTAAGTATCCTTAGCCTTAGCTAACTTAAAATCTAACCCTAGATTGCCCATATATCCCTAAGAGAAACCAAAATCCCAATTATGGTATTTCTCTAGGTTTTCTTAAATTGTGCCAAATAATATTAAAATCGATATTTTTCAAATATGGCACAATTTACTCTTCAAGGAGTAAATAATAATTCTTTTTCATTTTCAAAGGTTATCAAAACCTTGAAAATGCTCCTTGAGTGTCAATTTCCTCAAAGTTGGGTTAACTACCATTCTAATTGGAGTTGACACTCTCTAACCCATCTATGGGATAGAGAAGATGCTCCTAGGAACCTAATATCTATGTGAGCTCATTGGGTTCACTAAATATTCACTAGGGATGACTTCCCTAGCAACCCTCCTAATGACCCTCCTAGGATTTGAAGCCTTGGTCATTTGGGACTCATCAAGATCAACTCTAGGGGTGACTCCCCTTGTGACCTTGGTGGTCTTCCTAGCCCTAGGTTTTGTTCCATAATCGAATGGAACATCATGATAGGTGGGCTTGACCACTTGGGACTTAGGTTTGTGACCCATACCTTTCTTGTCCTTGGACATTGGTTTTTGACCCTTAAACCCTAGGGATGACTTCTCCATGTTCTTAAGAGTCTTTTCCAAAGTATCAAGTCTTGACTTCAAGACTTGATTCTCCTTCTCTAATACCTCAATTTTTGATTTATCACTCTTCCTTGAGGTATTCTTAGGCATATGTCTAGTTGATTTAGGATTCCTACCTAGGTTATCCTTAGCCTTAGATGGGTTGATCCTAGGGTTAGCCTTTCTAGAATTATCCTTATCTAGACTCACATGTTTAGCTCCTAAGCACATGTATTGATTCCTAAGGTTATCATGCTTGTTATTATCGACAAGTGCAATAAAATTCCTAGCATGCATTTTATTAGAATTGCAAAAATGAACCTTAGAGGTTACCTTAGGGTTTGCCTTAGCTCCCCCTATCGATGTGCCCGGTCTCTTGCCCTTGTGAGGTTGCCTCCCCCTCGGACAATGGCTCCTATAGTGTCCCCTTTGCTTGCATTGGAAGCACACGATGTGCTCCTTGCCCTTGCGTTTCGGGACTCCGGCTTCCTTGACCTTTGGCGCCGGTGGAGTCTTTCTTACCCTCTTCGGACACTTACTCTTGTAATGTCCATGTTCCCTACACTCAAAGCACATAATGTGTAATTTAATTGAACTTAAATTGCTTGAGTTACCTAGGGTTGAGGGTGGATGCGAGCTCTCTTTTTCATCCCTTTCGGAGGTAGAAGCTTCTTCTTCTTGCTCCGAACTTGAAGAAGAACTCTCCTCCTCTTCGTCCTTAGATGTTGAGTAACCCTCAACTTCTAATTCCTCTCCTCCATGATGTGAGCTACTTGATGACTCACTTGTCTCCTCTTCATGATTTGAAGTGGAGCTCTCCTCATGGTACTTGGCCAAGTTATCCCATAATTCCTTGGCATTGTTGTAACCTATCTTACACAAGATGTTAGTAGGCAATGAAAATTCAATTATTCTCGTTACCTCTTCGTTGATTTCGGATTTGTGAATTTGTTCTCTGGTCCACTCCTTCTTCTCAAGAGGTTTTCCTTCCTTATCCACCGGAGGAGTAAAACCTTCTTGTACACAAAACCAATTCATTATGTTAGTCATAAGAAAGTACTTCATCCTTACCTTCCAATACGCGAAGTCACCGCATTCGTAGAAGGGTGGAATGGTGACATCTTCTCCGAGTAGATCCATCCTCTAGCTCGTGCTCCCCGGGTGTTAATCCGATGAAGAGCAAACCTTTGCTCTGATACCACTTGTTAGGATCTCTTCGTACGGCTAGAGAGGGGGGTGTGAATAGCCGACCCCAATTGCTCGCGTTTCTTTCTACAAACTAGGGTTAGCGCAGCGGAAACTAAATGTAGAAAGAAAACAGGAGAAGAAATCAAACCTCAACGCAAGGATGTAACGAGGTTCGGAGATGAAACTCCTACTCCTCGGCGTGTCCGTAAGGTGGACGAAGCCTATCAATCCGTCGGTGGATGAGTCCCCGGAGAACCGGCTAATATCAACTCCTTGTGGGTGGAGAAACCTCGCCACAATCACTTGCAACAGCAAGCTAAGAGTACAAGAGAATAGCAAGAACAAAATACAACAGGAATGTAAACACAGTAGCTTGCCTTCTCGTCGACTGGGGTCCCGGATGAAGTAGCAACTTCACGGACAGATGCAACAAGCAACTCAGCAGCAGCTGATCCAGTCGTGGAATGAAGCTCACGCGAAGCTTCGACAAGGAGGAGCTCAACAAAGCTCAAGCACAACAGCACTTCGCAACTGGAAGGAAGAAGAAGAAGAATCACAGAAGATGCCCTCGTCTCCTTTATACCTGCGAAGAAGAAACAGCGAAGAAACTAGCCGTTGCGTTGCAACGGCTAGAACCCTGATCGGTCTGTGGACCGATCAGGCAACATCCTGATCGGTCTGCAGACCGATCTTCTGTTCCGTTCCTGATCGGTCCATAGACCGATCAGGGAACATCCTGATCGGTCCACAGACCGATCAGGGAACCTTCTGATCGGTCCGTAGATCGATCAGGCTTCTCTTCTCTGCTAGTTTGCCACTGATCTCCTTCTGATCGGTCTCCAGACCGATCAGATAACCATCAGTAGCATACTGATCGGTCACTGATCGGTCACCAGACCGATCAGATGACCCATGTATCATTGGATTGGTCTGCAGCCCGATCCAAACTTCTCAGCCCTAAACCTAAGGCTTCCACACCAACATCCGGTCAACCTTTACCTGTTGGTACATCATGCCTAGCATCCGGTCACTCCCTTGACCTGCTAGCACTCCCCGCTAAGTGTCCGGTCAATCCCTTTGACCCACTTAGACTTTTCCACACCAGATGTCCGATCATCCCTGATCCATCTGGATTTTCCTCTTCATGCCAAGTATCCGATCACTCCCTTGACCTACTTGGACTTTCCAACACCAGAAGTCCGATCATCCCTGATCCATCTGGATTTTCCCTTGCCCTGCTTCACTCACCAGGACTTCCACACTGCCTAACATCCCAGTTAGGACTTTCTCACTGCCTGGCTTCACTCACTAGGACTTTCCAACTGCCTAACATCCCAGTTAGGACTTTCCTTTGCCGCTCCATCACTGGGACTTTCCCACCGCCAACATCTCCATAGGACTTTCCTGGCTTCACTCACCAGGACTTTCCAACTGCCTAACATCCCAGTTAGGACTTTCCCTCGTGCCAAGCTCCC
Organism: Zingiber officinale; assembly: GCF_018446385.1. NCBI lineage: Eukaryota > Viridiplantae > Streptophyta > Magnoliopsida > Zingiberales > Zingiberaceae > Zingiber > Zingiber officinale. Next base: position 93,022,837 of record NC_056002.1, on the reverse strand, counting down.
TGCTTGGACTTCTCCGTGCCAAGTCTCCATACTTGGACTTTTCGCGTGCCAAGCTCCCTGCTTGGACTTTTCCAGTGCCAAGTCTCCATACTTGGACTTTTCCAGTGCCAAGCTCCCTGCTTGGACTTTTCCGTTGCCAAGTCTCCATACTTGGACTTTTTCCCGAATCAGGTCAACCAGGTCAACCTTGACCTACGGTTGCACCAATAATCTCCCAAACATCTATTCTTGTCCCATATCAAGAATACAACTCTTCCACGAGTGTCAAACATCAAAATACAACTCAACTAGGTCAACCTTGACCTAAGGTTGCACCAACAATCTTCCTAAGTCAAACATCAAAATACAACTCGAGTCAGGTCAACTCGAGTCAGGTCAACCAGGTCAACCTTGACCTAAGGTTGCACCAACAAAAACAAGATTGGATTGGTTAAGGAAGACTAAGTAGAAGTTTAGGTTGAGGTTTGGTTTCATTATTAAATTTTTGAACCTCAAAACTTCTAAATTTTGGACTTCCTAAAGATTTAGGGATTCCAACTCATTGTTGGTGCAATGACAGAATTTTGAAACATGTTTTTAGGAGGAGTTACTCTTTAAGGACATGGAATTTATTTTCCAACACCATTGAAGGTGGTTAAACCTTGAAAACCAATGCTCAAGGTTGAGCGTTGAAGAACAATGGAGAGTGGATATCTTCATTGTGGGGTTATGGATGCTCTAGGATGAGCATCATAAGGTGGAATAATGCTCCAGGGTGAGCATTTAATACAGTGAAGGGTATGAGACCTTCATTGTTGGATTGGTTAACGCTCAAGGGTGAGCGTTGAAGATAATGAATGGTATGAGACTTTCATTATAGTGTTGTGAACAACGAGTGAAGTTGTGAATAACAGTGAGTAACTCTTTAGGGGGAGAGTTCTTTTTTATGTGTGTCAATAGGAGGAGAATGTAGGGTTTAAGTTAGGCCTTCATTACCTAAAGAGAGAGTTTGCCGTCTAGGAAAGAGGGAGAATGATGGAAACTCTCATTCATGTCTTGGCATGAAGGAAGTTGAGGCTATGAGATTAGCCTAACTTAAAAGTATTGTCAAACATAAAAAAGAGGAAGATTGTTAGTGTAATATTCCCTAGGTCAAGGTTGACCTGGTTGACTAAGCTTGAGATGGCTCAAGCTTGAGTCTTGATGTTTGGGTTTTGATGTTTGACAATACATAGAGACTGATAATACATAGAGATTGCAGGTGCAATCGTTCATTTGGGGAGATTGTTGGTATAATTCTCCTTTAATAATGGTTGGCTAGTTAGATGTGAAGAAGAGTCAAGTAGGTCAAGAATGACTGGATACTTGATCGAAAAGTCCTGGTGAGTGAAACCAGGCAAATGGAAAATCCTAGTGAGTGAAGTTAGGCAGATGGAAAGTGCTAGTGAGTGAAGTCAAGCAGATGGAAAGTCCTGGTAAGTGAAGCCAGGCAATTAGAAAATCCTGGTGAGTGAAGCTAGGTGAAAGTCCTGGTGAGTGAAGCCAGGCAGATAGAAAACCTTAGTGAGTAAAGCTATGTGAAAGTTCTGGTGAGTGAAGCTAAACAGATGGGAAACCTTAGTGAGTGAAACTAGGTGAAAGTCCTGGTGAATGAAGCCAGGCAGATGGGAAATCCTAGTGAATGAAGCTAGGCAGAAGGAAAGTCCTGGTGAGTGAAGTCAAACACGTGGAAATCCAAGTGGGTCAAGGTTGATTGGACACCTGGTGTTGAAAAGTCCAAGTAGGTCAAAGGGTTGACCGGATACTTAGCACGAGGAGAAAAGTCCAAGTGGGTCAAAGGGATTGACCGGACACTTAGTGAGGAAGTCCTACCAGGTCGAGGGTGACCGGATGTTAGGCATAATGTCCTAACATGTTATGGTTGACCAGATCTTGGGTTTTGGGGATTTGGGACTTGATTAAGGCAAATCAAGTTGAATCAATCGATCAACTAATTGATTGACTCATGCTCAATCGATCGGTTAATCGATTGGGTGAGGTGTCGCGACAAAAACATCACCCAATCGATCGATTGGGGAGAATTGGCGCGAGCATAGAAAGCCTCCCAATCTATCACTCGATCGATTGGGAGCCTCCAATCGATCACCCGATCGATTAGCAGCCTCCAATCAATCGAGCGATCGATTGAGAGGCAGGAAATCGCGCGAGAACCCTGAATCGATCGGGCAATCGATTCAGGTGATTTTCAGAGAGCACAGAGGTGCTCTGGATCGATCGACCGATCGATCCAAAGCCTCCCAATTGATTGAGAGCAATCCAATCGATTGGGATCTGATCGTTGACGCATATTATATCTTTTGGCCAGCGTTCTTCTTTGCAGAGCTTACACGACTACAGCGCGATTCATCTCCGATCTTCACAGTGCCTTCTCCACCACTCACTGCCAGATCTTGAAGCTTCTTGGAGCAAGGTGTTTTTGCACTTCCAAGGTCAAGAGGCATTCCAAACAAGAAGGAGAAGCTAGCTATGATTTTATGCTGTAAAATCTTGTAAGATTTACTTGTATTTGCTTCTTCTTTTCTTCTTGTTATTGAGTGAGTTTGTACGAGGTTTCTCCACCTCCGATTGCGACCGAGAAGAAGTGTTTTTATAGTGGAGAGTGTGTGTCATGTGTAGATCCTTGGATTAGTCATCTCTTCTTGAGGTGGATACCAAGTAAATCCTTGTGTTAGTGTTGTAATTGTGTTTCTTGCATTTTCTGCTGCCTATTATTACCAAGAAACAAGACGACGAGCGGACGACGAGTAATTCCCCCCCCCCCCCCCCCCATCTAGTACATTTCGACCCTAACAATGTTCATTTGTATGTCCTTGTTCCTTGTATGTAGTATGTTTACATTCATATTTTAGTATGCATTGCAAGAAAAATACTTTACTATGAATAAAGATTTAGTTAGATAAGTTTTCTCTTTTGGACAAATGGATATAGGAACTAATTAATGCATAGTATGATTTGAATGTGTTAAGTCTCTCAACTCACATATTTTAACTATTTCAGATAATAATACAAATGAAACATGAGACATTGATAGATGAGCAAGCTAGCTAGTGATAATGATGGTACAACCCAAACATCTTTCAGTTTAATTTCCACATTAGTTAAATATTTTCTTTAAAGAATAAATTTTAGAGCTACATGACCCGCACCTAATATTTAAATATCTTAGTTAAATCAAGAGTATATTATGATTGTAAGTGTAATTGTAATTTGGGATGTCCGCATGTTTAAAAAAGAAGAATAATCAGGGACGTTTCAATATTATTTTGTGAAATCATGATATTATTGGCCTGGGGGATCTAAGTAATATTGCTATGTGAAACTTAATCTACCTGTTAGGAGGAATTCAATTATATTGCTCGAAAGATCTTCACTGTATTACTCAGAGGTAAATTCTATTATCATCATTTAGTAATTTAAATCATGATATTTTCTCATAAAAATGGTACAAACGAATAGCTTATGCTAGGAACTTACCAAATATATGATAGTTTCAGTTTTTGGCAATCATTCATCAATGGACCAATTGACAGTGATATTAAAAAAAATCCCAAAGGTTTGACTCCTCATACATCACAGCATTGTTGACCTCAGAATTATGCAAAATAGCAAAAAAAGGGAGAGAGACTCGAACTCTTGACCGGCATGGTTGAATTCAGAATTACCTAAAATAGTAAAAACATCACCAAAAAATGGGGTGAGAGAGGCTCGAACTCTCGACCTCAGGATTTCTCAGGAGCTATGAGACCTACGCGCTAGCCAACTGCGCCACCACCCCTTGATGTTTTTGCTACTATTATTTATATTTTATTACTTAATTTTTTTATGATCTATTTAGTTGGAACCATCGAACAAGTTGCTTTTGTTTTTACCAATACTTCTAAATTTCAACTTTTTAATTTGAAAACTTCAAATATTTTGCTGCTGATATGAAAACCCACACTATTTATTTTTTTATTTAGTTGAGACTGCGGATACTACATTTTGCTAGAAAATTACATGTACTTCCCGCCGGACGTTGGATAAGTTGGGTGCGTTCCCACCGGGCGGCGGTGGTGACGGTGTCCAGTGCCGGCAAGGGGCACGCCGGCGATGCCGTGTTTTGCAGCGGCCTCCTCCCGGTGCTCCGCCTTCTCCTCGTGATACTCCGCCTCGGCCTCCTTCTCCCTCGCCTTGGCCCGTTCCTTCGCGGCAGCTCGCTCCTCCGGCGTCCGGGCCGTGGCGGCCTCTGCTGTCCCCTCCGCCTTCCCGGCGAACTCCTTCACCTTCTCTTTCGCTTTGCTTGTCGCATCCTTCATCTTCTCCGCCGCCGATTGCATTCAGTTGCTACTATTAATATTTAATCAGTAGATTAGAGACTTCGATGGCCATTAGTGAGCGAGTGAACCATTTATATAGGATTTGGTGGATAAAGGTGGCAGGATCCAGAGAGTGCGACGTGTCGTGCATGCAGAAGTAGTTGTCACGTAACGCGTCCACGTCAGTCGTTTTGATGATTAGTGATACGTGTCGACTAACTATGTTCACGGAATACGAGCATGGCCATTAAAAATTTTATTTTATCCTCCATTTTCTAAAACATAGTTATCATCTAATCCCATGAAATTTAACTCTGGTTAGAACATATTCTTAAGCATATGGTTTTTCGTTTTCCCCCCTTTAAAATTTCTTTTTTTTTTTCTTTCAGTGACAGAAATTGGAAGAGTTTGATCGTGTGAGCCGCTAATTTTTCTTTTACCCCCTAAAAGTCTCTTATCTTTTCTTGCAGCGACATAAATCTGAAGAGTTTTGGATGCCAGCAAGGCCTCGGGGAGGAAGGTAGGAAACAAACAAGGAGACAACAGCTTCGACATTGAGATTTTGAGCAATGTTTTACAGAACTTCACTGGAGTTTGATGTTTACAAAGAAAGATACATAACGATTGGAAAACACATTCCACAACCATTTCCTAAACTTTAAAGCAACTACAAGAGTCAGCTAAAAGAAAACAGATAGATTAGGAAAATCCTTTGTCGAAAGACAAGGATACCTGATTCTTTCCGAGCATCTTTTACCGTAAATAAGTTAATCAATCCATCTAGTGATGCCGTCTTCATTGACAGTCGCAAGGATCTCTATACTTACTTCTAGGACAGCCTACACATGATGATACAAATAAAATGTCATTAAAATATTATAGCAGAAAAGAAAATTTACACTAGTGGGTAACGAATAATAGATTAAAATTGAAGATGATCATAGAGAAAGCACAAATTCAAAATTGTGATTATATAAAGCATCAAGATTATGCAGAAAAGTATGCTTGATGAACAAAGTTTGGAACGGGTTGTTACGGAGTTCCACAAATTAGTTTGACGTTTGTAGTGCTAACAAGAGAAGACACTCAATATGAAAACTGAGGCATAAAATGGGAGAATAAATTCAAACTTTATGTCTTATATTGAGTATCAAATATGCGACGTTAGTAGGATGGCCCGTGTCCTTGTATGGATAATGCAAATAAGGTGCATACCGATGGTTTTTTGCAGTTAACTAGTTTACATTCTTCCAATGTAGGACCACGCAATGTCCAAGCCTCCCACACATCAAAATTATAACTCGCAAATACAAACTCCATTCTCCTATTGATCTGGTACCATGCAAAACATGAAAAAGTTATATGGAAGTTGTGTATTTGTAGCCAAAGTAAACGCTGGTTGGCGGAATACATCGGTAAATGGTTTGAACATTAATTGAAAGCTTGTAGACATTAAATGCAATTCCTAACCTGTAAGAGTTTCCCACCAGACGATAAAGACCGCAACCCGATTATGCCCTGGAAATTGTAAGTGCTATTAAGAGAGATGAAGTGGCATTTCATTCAGCAACACTAAAAACTATATAAATACCTTGCTTCTAAAGCAAACAAGGAATTCTGCAGCCGGATCCCTCTTTGATATGTTTGACATTGTATCAAGGAACCAGCCACCTCCTTGATTTCTTTGTCTAGAGACATGATATCCTTGGCAATCTCTTGCACGTAGGGCAATGATGAAACCATCTTTCAGCAGTTGAACAGAATTTTCATTAACTTCTGCATTTACTGACACCTGTTTTGGTGACGAGTCTAGTGTAGGCTCAGAGGTGCACATTAGTTTATTTCTAGGATCCTCAGGAGAAGTTAACCTAGAACCAGAACCTAACACTTTCTCCCTTCCACTTGTTGCCGTATCATCATCTTGATCTAATGTATAACTAGTATCACTCTCTCCTGCTGAATAATCATCTGGTTCCTGGTGGGATCTTCGGCGAGCAGGTCTCTTCTTACCCTTTTTACTTGTTCCACTATGCCTGCCTTCAGTTATAGAGCCTACATTTTGGGAAACAGCTGAAACATGAGAAATGTTAAATTCACGGTTATCCTTCTTGTAGATGTATTCTGAAGTCAAGTGGCTCTCATTTATCTGCTGTTCAAGACCATGAATCTGCTGAGTTTGAGTTTCTTTTACTTCCTTCTTTGTATGCTCATCTTTACATACAATTCCACTTATCATTTCATCTTCATCAGATATAGCATAATCTGGTACAATTCCATCAAGGAAAAATGACTGTAATATGGTGATTGCTTTTTCCCTTATTTCCATCCATACTTCTTCACTATAGTCTGCACTGCGAGGAAGAATTAGCACATTTGGCATCTCTCTTACCTGAAAATGGGTTAAAACAAAACTTCAGAGCAATGTGCCATATTAGATATTTTAATTTTATAATACGCAATGTACACAAAAAGGAAAGAAGATATAAGAAAGACAAAATTCAGCATCTGCTCTTGACAAGTACAAAGTAAAATAAGCTAGAGCCAAACCTCGTTCAACATGTTTATGTGGCACTCCATAGCAATAATACAGCTGGAATTGGCTAAATTGAACACGCAGTATAGAAAAAGAAAAAGATGCAACTAAATGAACTTAATTTTTGTGATTTTTTTTTTTTTAAAAAAAGTCCAATCTTATGCATCGGCATATGAGAACATGCTCAAAGAACTAACTTCTGGTCGCAAACATAAAACACAAATCGTAAACTCTTAGGTATATTGATGCATCAAGCACCTATTATGAGAACTATTAATCTTGGGTTCCTTATCTTTACACTTATGGCTCACATAGGTTACACAGTTTATGCAGTAGATCTTATGCAGTTGGACTCTTACCCATGCTTCCATCCATTGTGGCCCCTCAGCACCATCCAATGCACAACCGGCTATGGTACCATTAATCAATAGTTGTTTTAATGCACGATCATCTATCAATTGACTGCTAGCTGTATTAACTATAAATGCACCTGTGGAAAAACAGATACTTAACTATTTGAGATTGCGATTAAATTATGCAGACAACCAGAATTGAAAGAAACGCATAGTCCAAATAGTCAAATTATGTCAAACAGTTTACCAGGCTTTATATGTTGCAGGCATTCTGCATTAAGAATATGCATGGTAGCATCTGAGAGTGAACAGTGAAGTGAAACAAGATCACTTGCTGCCAGCAAATCATTTAGGGTGTCCATCCTTCGAGCTGCAGAAGGAAATGCAATAGCAGACCGTCTTGATTTGTCTGTCACCTTTACAGATGTTCAAAAAATATTAAAAGTCATGAAATTTTAAACAATTGAATGGTAAGATAATTAACACACGCATAACAGTCTTATTTTCATCGCATCAAGCTAGAGAAAACTACCAAGGAGTTTCTTGGATTCTGTTATCATGAAAATGAAATTCTATTTCGCTTCCACAGATCAAATCCTTAACTCAAAAGACCATTCAACTTATTATTTGTTAAGATACAAACATGAAAACCTAAGCCCTCTACACACTGACTAGAGTTTATTATGATCAGATTGTGCCAAAATTTCATTTTGAGGATATCACTAAGAAATTAGCACGGAGCTCTCAGAATATGCAGCACTAAAATCTGACAATAGATGTGAGTACTGAGTATATTGCCTGAGGCTAACTGTTATATGCAGTAATTATTACATAACTGTTATCTGCAGTAATTATTACATAATAAACTACACTACCATAGCTAGCCATAAATATCAGATGTTGCGCCAAATACTTCTACACATGTCTAGTGGATACAGATTGGCCAAAATATTGACCGGTAGAAAGGAAACACAACGACGAGTTGCCTACCATTTTGTGTGCAGAAATCGGGATTTTGCTTAACAAGTAGCTATGTTCAATCGGATTCATTGAGCAAGGAAAAAATCAAACTTAAACAGCAAAGGAATGTTCATATTAGCAACTTGTAAAGGCTTATTTCTCAGAAAACAGATAGATCAAAAGTACATTGTGAAACAGAGCACAATATGAGAGAAAACAGTACCAAGGTTCCTAATAGTTGAATACCTCGTGGTGGACATCGAAGTAGAGCACGCTCATCTTAAATGCAAGGATCCTGGTGGCCAGGCAACTTGCAGAGGCCGACCTGCCAACGATCCCAAGAACAAGGCCACGGCACCTTCGCATTCCCCGGCACAGCGGCGGGATCGATCCGAACCAACCGGCCGAGGCGGAGGACGGGCGGGAAAGGAAGTGGGTCCGGCGGAGGAGGCTGAGAAACAGGGCAATGACGGTGTCAGCCACTTCCTCGGCTCGGCTGCAGTCGACGTGGACGAGGCGGAGCCCTAGATCAGCGGCGAGAGCGGAGTCGATGACGCGGTCGGCGGAGCCGAGGCAGAGGACGAGCTGCCAAGGGCGGAGGCGGCGCTGGGCGGGGCCGGGTAAGAGGGAGAGCGAGTGCAGGATAACAGCTGCGGCCGACTCGATGCGCCCGTCGGCGAGGGCCGCGCTGCCGACGTGCTCGACGGTGGCGACCCCAGCGAGGGCCTCCTGCTCCAGTGAGGTGTCTTCGAGGCAGTTGAGAGCCACCACAAGGGGCGCCTCCGCCGCCATGAGATCCGACGGTGGAAACCCCGCGCTTCCTTGACGCCGCATCTCTTCCTCCTTTGACCCCTCTCTCCCAATCTCCCTCCACTCCGACCAATGCCTAAATCTTTCTTGGTCTACTCGGTCTCGTTGTATAATTTAGAGAACTTGGAGTGCATTTTTGAAAATAGTCCTAATTTTCTTTTCGACGGCTGATCTTTCTCCACCCTTATCTTTTCCCTCTTTCCTGCAACGGATTTTTGGCTCCTTCACAAACACAGAAATGGATACCAAGGCCAAATTTCATGATTGTGTCACATCAAAGCTGCAACGCAAGGCATGCCAATCGCATGCTTTGTGAACTAATATTAGAACACAAGCTATGCAATATTCAATACACAGCAGAGCTTCTGCAGCAGAAGAAGGCATACCTCATGGCTTCACCATTTGTTGCATTGTTCCTGTCTCTTCTTCTTCTTCAACTGCTGCTGCTGCTTCCATTGTTTGTTCTTGGCCTTCGTCTTCCAGCAGTTCGCTACCCCACCATCGTCCTCGGTGATTCTCTCGTCGACGTTGGGAACAACAACTATCTCTTCACCATCTCCAAAGCTAACTCACCTCCTTACGGCATTGATTTCGCGCCTTCTGGCGGCCAACCTACAGGAAGATTCACTAATGGCAGAACCACAAGTGATCTCGTAGGTATATATACACATGTCTCCTATATACTGCAGGAAATAAAAAAATTGGAAAAAAAAAAAAAAACCTAAATCAGAGGCCTCGTATTACTTTCCCATCATCTTGTAAGGCAAAAAAATAAAAGAAAAGAGAATCTCATCTGTTTGATGGTAACTTTAAAAAATGACTTGATGACTGAAGCTTTACTAGAGATCAATTACTTAATAGTTTTCTAAATTTTATGCATTGATTGTACTAGTTCAAGCTTTGGGGAAGAATTCTTTCCCTCCACCCTATTTAGCCGGCAACAACTGTAGCAATGCTGTTCAGAATGGCATCAACTATGCTTCAGGTGCTTCTGGGATATTGGACGAGACAGGATCTTTGTTTGTATGTGGCAAACTCACAAATGTTTCTTCTAATGGGTGTTAATTTTTGGATTTGATGTCAACTTTGTCTACCTGCTTTCTACTCAAACTATGCTCAGGTTGAGAGAATACCATTGAGCATGCAGGTGAAATATTTTGAAGAAACCAGAGATTACATGGAGAGAACTCTGGGAAAGAATGCTACTGAGTTCCTAAAGACCGCTGTCTTCCAAATAATAACAGGGTCTAATGACATCTTGAACTACTTCGAGCCATCCGTATATTTCTTTGGAGATAAGAAGCTCGCCCCAACAGCTCTTCAGGACATATTGGTCTCCAACTTAACTCTGCATCTAAAGGTGAGAACAAATAGTACCTACTCATCAGGATTTGAATGATTTATTGTAGTAATGAAAGGCTACTGGGTGTTATAGAATTACTTGACACATTTATAGCTTCTTTTTTGATAAAATGAACTAGGATTATAACCTAGTACATACTCGTAAACAAGTTGAAATAGATCAAATCAAATTATAGATGATCTGAATTGCATACGAAGAATCAGTGACTGGATTTGTTTTCCTTTTAAAAAAAAAATTATGCTATACTAAGAATCTAACTTAAATTATTCTATCATCTGAGGTAGCTAGCACTGATTGGTATGTCATGAAGATATAACCAAAGAATGAATCATCAAAATAAACGAGAAAAATAATTGAAACTATTCATGATTAATCCTTTGACGGCATGTTAAAGTTTGAATGAATTCTGAGATGTCAAAAAGCAAAGTCATACGGAAAAATCAAAGTTAAGACAATCTAGCAAATCAAAGTTAGAATAACTGTTCTATCATGGAAAATTTGATCAATTTATTAATTACTGCAAATTTTAACAGAGATTGCATGAGCTCGGGGCAAGAAAGTTTCTAGTCATTGGGGTAGGACCTATTGGATGCATACCGTATCTTCGAGTAATAAAGTTGGTGAAAAAAGGGGAATGCTTATCAGCTGCAAACACACTAATCCAAGGTTACAACATGAAGTTGATCAGGGCAATCAACAAGCTAAATGAAGATCTGGGTCCTGAATCTGTTTTCGTATATGCGAATATCTACGACATTTTCCAAGATATAATTCAAGACTATCACAAATACGGTAAGTGTTTCACTTTGTCAACTTTCCAGCCCACATTATTTCCACAAAGAAAAAGAAATAGGAAAAATCAGTGGCATTGACTTAACAAATGCTGATATTACCAGGATTTGAAAATCCATATGATCCTTGTTGTGGCCTAAGCTTTCCTCCTCTCTGCCTCAGAGTCCGTGATGGCAACTCCAGCACCATCCTCTGCAAAGATAGAAACAAGTATGTGTTTTGGGATGCATATCACCCAACTGAAGCCGCTAACATTATCATTGCAAAGAAATTAATTGCTGGCGATGCAAATGCAACTTCCTTCAACCTACGAAGGTTGTATAGTGGTTAATTGTACTGGAAAAGACAACATGAGAAATCTTCCAGAGGTTTTAGACATGATTATAAACTTGTAATATCTGCTGCAGCAGTATACTTAGCTTAAAGAGAAAACATTTTGCTATGACTTCCGCCAATAGCCATTATACCTACCTGGTAGCCTGGATCCTCAACGCATCTTCCCAAACATTCATTTTTTAAAAAAACAAGTGCAAACAATGAAATAGACTAGATGCTTCAACTGAAAGATCACACAAAGATCAGGCGTCAGCATTATAAAGTCGAACCCTTAGTTAGCATTGCGGCGCTATGCCAACGACGGCTGAAGAAGAACTAGGATTTCGGCGCTAGGGTTGGGTTCGCTAGCCGTGCATTTCCGATAGGATGAGGAGGAAGATAGAAAAAGGCAGAGGAGGAAAAAGGGAAAGAAGGAAGTGGAACGTGCAGCCGATCGGAGAAAACTTGCGAGCCACGGCTCGGATCTCGCTCTCCGGCGTCACCGACGGTCTGGGGGCTCTGCCTTATTGTTATTGGCGACGTCACCAGCGGATTCACGGCCATCGCTCGTCCCTTCGATTCTTCGAACAACCACCGTCACAGTTTAAAAGGAAAATAAAGCGGGCCCAATGCTGAACCGGGTGACATATGCCGGCTCAGTTTGGGTCAATTTGACATGAGTAAACAAAACCAAAAGCTCATTTGTCTGTATTACTTTATGCAAAAATTTATACGAATTTGATATAATTTAAAACTATTTATAAAATTCAACTTGAGAAGAAAGTAGTTGATGCAGTTAAGAATTAGAAGGAGAGTTCCACAATTGGTACAGTTGAACAAGAACAAATTGATCAAGGAACAGTTCTGTCAAACCAACAAATCCAGTCCTAGATATACCTGCCTCTGCCCATGGCACCAAGCAACACAGACAATTCACAACACCAGCCACGATGGAGTCGAATGAGTTCTCTGAGTCCTGTGTTCTTCCGCGACGAGAGAAGCAGCAGATTTCTGTTCCTTTTCTCTGGGAAGAGAAGCCAGGCAAGCTGAAGAAAGACTGGAGCATCGAGACAGCCCCCATTGCCTCGCTTCCATCCCCTGCCAAGCTTGTGGTTTCTGTGCCATTTGAATGGGAGGAGAAGCCCGGGAAGCCGATACTCCAACCGGAACCGGCTCAGGCAGTGCCAAATTCAACCACTTCTAATGTAACGAATCCTCTTCCTGTGCCAGATCACTATGTGAACCCTTTCGTCGATGAGAAGAACAAATCCTATCTGAATCCTTTCCAAGTGGAGGAAGGTGAAATTGTTGCATCAGATCTTGAGGCCTTCACTTTTGGGTTAAGTGATGAAGTCCCTGGCATGGAAGCAACTCAATTTTTCGACATCATGGCAGCTGCTTGGGAAAGTTTCAGTGAGGATGGCTCCTACTGGAATGAAAACTTTCACACTGCATCAGAAACAGATGATCATAGCATTTCAAGCGGCGCAGAAGCAGAAATTAGAAAGGACACCTCGACTGTTAAGTACCCATTCCCAGTTTCTTTAGCTGATACTAGCTTTCTCAACAACCATGGCAAAGATCATACTCCATCTTCAGTGACTGCCTGCCCAGGACCATTTCTGTTAAAGAAATTCAACCACGAACACACTGCCATTGCAAAAACATTTACGCTCGAGGAACTCATGATGCTGAATCGCAAATTGAGTTATAAAAGCAAACAAACTGACGTTAGAATGGTAACCTACTTTGCTTTATCACTTTAGCTACATAAATATAGTGCATTCGACTAGGTAATATTTCGAGAGATAGAAAATAGATTGTATTCAAACACACTGTTGTCTACAAGAAATTGCTACGACTAACACAACAATCTTTACTTCCACATAAAGGTTTGTGTAGATTACAAAACTGAAAACTCTCATGGTTCTCCATTCTAAACCAGTTTATTCATTACAGGAACACTCAAAGAGCATGCTCCTATGCTTCCCTTTCATCCGCAATAGCAACAAAACAAGGGCATAATATCAGAAGCTGGTAAGTAAAAATTCATCGTAGTATCACTGCGGCAATCTTCACAAGATATGTGGTGCTCCTAATATAAACCACATATACAGCAAGAAACATTGAAGAATTGAACAGTAGCTACACTAACAAAATCAAAAGTGGCTGCTGGAAAGGGCGTCAAGATAGACTTGCTTTTGGATTTCCCTTGCATCAAAAACATTTATGTATGTTGAAGCCTCGTACTTATCCAACACAGAAAATTATTAGCTTTCAGCTTCAATAAACTTATTGCCTATGGATTACTCTCTTTAAGCGTTCCATAAGTAGAGGGACATCATTTCGAGACAATGTTGTGAAACATAAACGAAACCATCCAGGTTCAATGCAATGATATGCTGTTCCAGATGTTAAGTGGATCTTAGCCAAATCAAGCATAACCTTCCAAAGTTCAAACTCTCCTTTCTCGCTGTATGATTTCATGAGCTTGCTCATATCCATCCAACAGTAAAAACCACCAATGCTTTTGACACACTGAACACCTAACTCCATCAGGCTGCTGACCAACAATGCATACATTATTCGAAGTCTCTCTCTGTTCATCTTGAGGTACTGTGCAATGAACTTGACATCTGTGAGCATTGAGATAAGTAATTGATGGGTTGGAGCAGAAATGGAGAACCTAGATAATCTGGAGGTTGCTGCAAGTACGCATTCATTGAAGGAGTATACGATACCAACCCTGACGCCAGGAATACAAAAAACTTTAGATAAGGAATAAACAATATGAACCCTAGTTCTATCAACACCATCTGTGTTTAAAACCTCTGCCATGCTCACAAACACCTCATTTCCGTGAATTGAGCCAGCAAAAGTTTCATCAGCTATGACATGTATGTTCTTCTCTGTAGCAAAATCAATAATGTCAAGCAGTGTTTCTGTACGAAGCAAGTTGCCCACTGGGTTTGAGGGGTTTGAGAAAAGAATTCCACACACTTTTACACTTCGATTTTTTGCCCGAGTGTATGCTCTTTCAAGTGAGGCAACGCTTATGCTAAAGTTATCGGTGCTTCGACATGGGACAGGTATCAACTCTATGCCTGCTCGCCACCTTATATTTCTATCATACCTGCAGTTAGAAATGTTGAATTGTAAATATGATGTCTTAATTGTAGAAGGAAGTTCGCAATATCACTGGAGCAATTTTACCCTGGATGATATGGTGAAGGAACAAGAAATGCATTTCCAATATCTGCTAGGCAGAAGCTGAGAATCTCAATTGCAGGAGTTGCACCTGAAGTCAAAACAATGCGTGACGGATCAAACGAGACTGACCCTTGCATCACTTGCCCCATGAGTCCAGCAATGGCCTGCCGGAAAAAATATTTCATAATGGAAAAGAAAAAAAAAATCAAATCACAAAGAGTATGCTACTTGTGCTAGATCAACTAAGAAAAAGACAAGGAAGTGAAACATAAGCAATTTCAGCAAACAGGAAGCATTATAAAGAATGTCATCATCATAACATCATTTCTTTAAGCAAAAACATTATCAGATCATATGCAAACAATTTTTTTGATGTTCCATCTTCATCATAGTGCAAAGAAATACAGCCATAATAAAGCATGAAAATAATAAGTTACTTAATGCCAATTAGGAATTTAATTTTCTAAAATTTTACACAAAAAGATTACACTGGCAGATTTTTCTTATGCAGGAGCATAGATTAATTAAGATAGTTTTCTCCTTTTATGTATAAGATTATTACTTCCCTACAATATTGTCTTCAAAAGGGACTCCAATCTCCCATCTGGATCATCCACTTCATAATGATACTTGAAAGAGTTTGATTCTTTTGTTGCATCATCACTATCCACTACTAGTAACCTAGAAATATACTTAGGGTTGTTCTGGATACATGAGTGACTGACAAAGGTGTAATAGAGAGACACAAGATCTACGAGCATTATAAGTCATATCCACTGATTATAATTTAACAAGTTTTGGGGAATGGAAAGAAGGTATTCACAAAGAAAGCTTAGAAGCATAAATCTGATTAATGTAAGTTACTGGAGTACAAACAAAAGTTGAAAATTATACTCCATGTGAAAGAAAAGACATTTAGATGCTTCTAAATAATCAGTATTAAGGATGCATTAAATCTACTTGTACGGGAGTAAAGAAGCACCAAAGGGCCATAGCATTTTGGCTTGGACTGAGATTTTGCTAAGATTGTTACATGACATTGAAAATGGTACTCCACCTATGGTCATGTTATGATTGAAGGAGTGAAAAGAAGTAAAGGGGCATCTCCTTCCTTCAGTTAAAGGAGGGACTTTTGTATATACTTTATATAAAGGATTTCCTTGGCATTTTGTGTTGGATTGAACTTCTCCTTGGATCTCTATAATTAGTTTTGTTACCATGCTATATGTCAGGCTTCTCTAATCTTGGTTACTTCAATAAACTAGTCGTGGCTTCTTCAATTAAAACCTAGCGATGTATGATTTCAGATATTATGTCCTTAATACAGCCAACAAAGGCAAAACTAGAAAAGGATTGCTGGGTGCCCAGAGAACAGTTGGCTACAATAAATATATCACTTGGCCATCTATTAGTAACAAACATGATACTCCAGAAATGAAACTGCAAGAAAGAAAATAAGAAATGGCACAATTAGGAAGCATTTTAAATCACAAAGAAAAAATAACGAGGAAACTCACGTAAAATTCTCCTAAAATGCCTTAAACATGTTAACACTAGACAATAGTACAAGACTGATCATTTGCTCACCGTCTTGAATTCTAAAGATCCATCAAAGGGCTGGTAGGTAGCTAATCCCTTAATGCTCAATGCGCCCTGCCGTTGGTCAAGCATCGTATCCTTGTAATTTTTGGCAAGCCAGTCGTCAATCAAATCCAACGACAACTACATTGAACGACGGGAAAGATGTAAAGAAAAAGAATTCTTTGAAGACCAAAGAACCCTAAAAAACTAATTTGGGGGGGTGAGGACGAGAGAGCTACACGGTTCTCCGCCAACCCAAGCTGCATAACCCCATCGGGATTATCGAAAAGATGGTAGGGATCCTCCAAGAACCTCTTGTCCCCAGCAGCATAAGACGAATCGGCGGATTTGGCGATCAAAGAGGCACGGGCGGAGAGGACAGCGTCGCGGACGGGCAGACGCCTGCGAGAGGAGGAGCGGACGACTCCGCGGTGCTCGGGGACGTCAGCGGGGGGATTCAACGGCGGCGAGCGGCTCCGCTTCAGGTACATCTGGAAGGCGTAAAAGAGAACGCAGGGGAGGAGGGAGCCGAGGACCAGCCCGCCGCCGCCGTGGCCCTGGACGATGCCTTGGAGGGGGACGATGAGGCGCATGGCTGCCCCTCCGCCTCCGGAGCAGGGGATCAACGCCTGCTCCTCGGTGGTGGCGGAGGGCTGCTCCGACGGGGGCTCGCCGTGGCGGGTCATCGACGGAGGCGGAGGACGCTCGCTTCTCGATTCTAGTGGTTGATTTGTCAGGGCACCAACAAGAAGCCACTCTGCTTTCACTTTATAGCAGACATTAATAATTAATCGACAATTACGATGAATATATAAAAAATAATAATAATAATAAACTTTTGAAAAAATTTAAATTCGCCGCAGGAACCGGGAAAATGGTGGCTACTGTAGACTTTTCGCACAATTAGCCACTTCTTTTGCTGGGGATCTAACTGCACGATCTTGGTCAGGAGATTAGTGTGGATCCTGATGAAATCTAACAGTAGATTTGTGCGAATCTATTTGTTGAGCAAATATGCTGCTAGTGTCCGCATAATATTACCAAACTATTGTTCTTATTTGATCAACCAACAGAATCAAACTATGCAATCTCCATCAGCGAATCAAAGAATCAAAACAGCAAAAAGAAAGAAGAAAATCTTGGATTATTATTTTTACTGTTATAATTGTGATGCTAGTTCTTTCACTAATTTTTCCACGAGCAACTGAAGCATTGCGTCTCCAAACCGCAGGGCCAGCTCGTCCACCTCCTCATGGAAGCATCTCCACCGTCCGTTAATCTCCATCTCCCTCAACGTCGCCGCCTCCCCGTGCCCGCAGTCCTCCTCCACCTCCCCGCCCGGACTCCCGTCGATCCACCGCCTGGCCGTGCGGAGCAACTCCGTCGTTGTGGTCGTCTCACGCTGCCTCATCAGAAGAAGACCGCCGTCAGTTTTGCCGCCTTGGATGAAGAAGTCCAGCAGAAGCTTCTCCCCGCCGCCTTGCGGCGCGTTGGCCTTCAGCCGCCCGAACATCTCCCACGCCCGCCCCTCCTCCTCCTCGGCGTGCGACGACGGCGACGACACGTCGTCGTCCCCGTCCGACGACAGGGAGCAACACTCCATCGGGGGATCCAGCTCCGCGAGCATTTCGAACCGTCGGATCTGGTGCAGCAGCTGCTCCGTCGACCCTGTGCCACACGATCAGTAGAAAACAATCTCACTTCGCACCCCAAATTTTCCAAAATTTCAAAACGAAGTCTCCTCCCGTTTGTTTGTACTCTACGCCTTCCAATTTTCAATATTATACTTTTAGGACAATAATGCTTTTAGGACAATATAATATGATATTATTTTTTTTTCTCTTGATTGAATATCGCGGGGCCCATCAAGTCGAAGAATCCAAAGAAATTATGCGTGTAGTGTTCATATGCTTAAAACAAGACACGTACCAATTTGCTTCTAAAATCAACAAATCTTACTTTCAATATTGTCGAGGCTGCGATAAAAGGACTCTTCTTCCTCTTCCTCTTCCTCTTCCTCCTCAACAACAACACAATCCTTTTTATTCGTATAGTCGATCACCGAAACTAAATTCACTCGAATCTTCTCTGCATCGTCGTTGGACTCGTTCTCTTCCAACTCTCTTCCATCAAATTCCTGCATTACAATAAGAGAAAGATGAGTCGAGCCGAATTGGACCAGACCACCGGTCCAGACCGTGGAAGTGAAACAAGACCAGACCAAAAGCCGATCGCGCATGCTCCGGTCCCCCACTCTTTCTGCGGACAGGCTCAGAAAGGAAAAAGATAAGAGAGTCTACTATTTATCAGTTCGGTGGCTCCTCATAATTAATGGAATATTAGCATCAGTCCCTGTCGTCGGATTAACTACTAATGATGTGCTTTATCGTTTCCAGTTTGGAAGCCTTTGTAATGATGGTTAGAGTGTGATTAGGTCCCCCTTAAAAGTGGATTACGGAGGCCCGTCGACGGTTATATAGTATTAAAGCGCTGGAAAGCAGTGCACCTAATTGTCACTTCGGGGGCCCTAAATAATAGAGGGAGCATTAAATTTAGGGACTAAAATAATAGGAAACTTCACGAGTATTAACTCTTGCGTTCCCTAAATCGTGATTTAAATAGGATGTTGTAGGGAAAAAGAGGCTTGTTTGGGCTTAATCGTGATTTAGATTAAATGTTTGGCTAAATTGGAAAGTTTTAGCAAATTTTAGGGGGCGATGTGAAATTTTGTAGATAAATAATACGGGTCTTGTGACTCACCGTCGCCGCCGAGAGGGTGGCGGTGATGGAGGTGACTTCTTCGTTCCCCGATGGTTGGGACGAGGATGATGGAGGCGGTGAGTGTTCTTTCCTTTCTTCGCTGGTGGAGGAGCTGACTTGGAGGTAGTAGGGGGCAGGGGAGGCGGCGTGCGAGCAATTGCTCTGGCCGCTGCTGATGACTGGCGACGGGAACCGGAGACACTGCCATCCGACGGCGGCGGACGGGTTCTGATCCGCCGTGAGCCTCTGTTTTGTCTTCTTATCTTTCTCCTTCGTCTTATTCTTCCTGGAGAGCACCGAGAAGGTAGCCCGCTCCTGCCGCGAAGAGGACGGCAAACAGCGCGCTTTGACGGCCTCGATGGCGGCGGCGAATTTACCGAGCGCGTTCCCGTTAGCTGCCGCGGCGCTGCGCGCTGCGTTCCTCATGGCCGATTCTCTGAGGAGCTCGGCGTCGAGGAGGCTGCGGATGGTAGTGACGCCGACGCCCAGCACGAAACCGTCGTCGTCGAGCTCGAGGTACTCCTTGAGCATGAGCAGCTTAGCCATCGGCGCCACAATTGAAGTGGCAGAGGCAGAGCCAGAGCCAGAGCCAGAGCCAGAGCGAGAAGAGGAGGAAGAACAGAAGCAGCTTCGTAAGCAGCTTCGTCGGCAGCTTCGTCGGCGATTGAATTACTTCAAGTTTGGCGATGGATGGGCTTGATCTTGTTCCAAGACATTTATTAATGGGCAGTGGAAGAATTTGGGACAGAGCAAGTAAGAGCTTCTCCATGATTATCTACTTGCTCGTTAAATTGAGATAACATTTTATTTAAGGAAATTATTAAAATAACTATCAAGATTTAACAACTTTTCTTCAATGTGCCCTACTTTTCTTTCTAAATTATTAATTTTAAGCATCATAAAGATTCCTTCCAAACTGTTATCCCCACATTTAATATATAAAATCCTTCCAAATCACCACGTGTATTCATCATCATCGATAGATGATCCGGCCGATATTCTTATCGATGATCATCTCACCGTGCCGTGGAAGGGCGGCGGCGTACGAGCAATTGCTATGTTGTAGAAGAAAAGAAAGGACAGACAACACCATCTTGATGGGCTAGTAAAGGAAGAGGAATGAGCCATCAAATTGACGTTAATAGATTGAAATAAAGTTAGTAGGCGACAAGGGAAGTGAAATAAATACTAGTGTCTCAGTCTCGTGTGCCCTTCTTTGGACAACCTTACAATGATAATGATGCTTTTGTCTTCATCGATTTAAGTAACTACATGTTTTGTTAAATACAAAGCAACAAAATTGGAATCCGTCAGAACCCGTCCTCTAACAATACAATACATCTTGGGCACTGCCATTTTGGACACCCAACTATCATGCAACACAAATTGTCTTGTACCTTCTTCATTCTGCACGGGCTACTTGAGCTGATTCTGTGCTGACTCTTCGTTGGTTCCCTTGCACCTTAGTGCCGCACAAATTGTCTTGTATCGTCGGTCGATTGTCTTCCGTAAGGATTACTTGAGCTGATGCCGTGTCGACCACCATCGGTTCTGCGCATCTTCTTCCTGAACTTGGAGGCGCTGCTTTCCAAGTCCAAGTTCACCTTTGGCGGCGTGGTAAAGCAGAAGGAAGCAGCAACATCCTGTTAAGCAAAACTCAAGTATAATAAAGATAGAGATCAAAAGAAAACTATTACAAGCCTAAGAAAGAAGCAAGAGGCGTGTACTAATACTAGAGCACATAGAACATTAGGAAGGTAGATATTGAGAGAAGAAACATAATTGGAAATATAGATAGTTTAATTTTTTCATGTTGTCTATTAGGAAACTTCCTCAAAGAATAGTGATAAATAGGAATACACACAGGAAAGGATTTTTTTAATTTATAAAATATTTAAGCGTGCTTATCAGATTTCACAGAAACAAAGCAAGAGAAGAATGTTAGTTCATACCTTGAGATTAAGTTGGTGAACGTTAAAAACATTCTTCATAGAGTGTGAATTGTAGGCCAAGATGTAGGATCTATACGCGTCCCTAGCCGATTGTTGCAGAAAATAGTTTTCCCCGACTATTTTCTCCTGTACACGCTCCAAAGTTCAGTTTGCAATTGTATATATATACACACACATTAATATGTTTGCTTAAGATTTTTACCAGATGAGATTGCAGATTTGGCACCTTCTTTGCGTTGAACTCGTACTCTTTGACAGGAACCTTTGCTTCCTATCAGAGTCCATACCAAATAGATTAGCACACTTCTGTATCAAAATAAGGACACATTTATGCAGGAAACATGTACCTTCAAATAGATTAGAAATTGTAACTCTTCAGGCAATAAGAAAAGCAAAGCATTCCCTTTACTGCCTTCCCCTCGAGCTGTCCGACCAACTCTGTGAATGTATTCCTAAAAAATAATGTGAATTCAGACAAACTAAGATATATTTTCACACGCGAAGACAAACAGGATTCCATCTAATTTGGTTAATCGCACCTTTGGCTCATCAGGAGGATCATATTGCACAATCCAGTCCTACAGACAATCAAGAGGCTGTAGCATTAGGAATAGAAAATGCAATAGAGAAGCAAAGTTTAACTTACCACAGCAGGAATATCGAGACCGCGGGCAGCAACATCAGTGCAGAGCAGTATACCCTTTTCAGCTTTGCAGAACTCAAAAAACGTACTAGTACGTTTCTGCTGCTTCTGTTTTCCGTGGATATCAAGACAATCAACTCAATATACCTGAGAAGCTCTGAGGGTACTTGACTGAATTGCATGAGGAGAAGAAGACCATTATCTTCTTTGAAAGATTCCTTTTGAGAAAAGCATACAAGACCAGAAACCTTTTATTGCTAGGCACGACACAATAGCCCTGCTGCAACCCTTCGACGGTCACCTGAGAAAGATGAATTCGTGTCAACCTTGCTATTGACGAAACAACCGAGTAAAAACAATGATAAAATAAATCTGGAGATTACCTTCGACCTTCCATCATCAACACCTACATATACAGGCTTTTCCTTAAATGACAAGTTTGCAAAATCCTCAACCTGCAATTTTTTTTTATAAGTTAAAGAAAATGAAAACCAAAATGATTATGAATAGTAGTTAGTATGAAATGCAAACCTGCTTAGTCTGGGTGGCTGTAAATAAAGCAGTCTGCCTTGTCTGCATATTATTATTATTATATGTTAAGCTGCTGTTAGCTGGAGACTATATATTCCATTAAAGAATGAGCAGACAATGCATGTAATGATTAAACAATCTTATGCCAACTTTACACCACTTTTGCAAGGACTAACAAGGAAACTAAATATCATACCTTTGGTAAACGCTTAAATATCTGCTTCATATCTTCCTCAAAGTTAGCCTCCAATATTCGATCTGCTTCATCAATTATAAGAAACTACATTTGAGACACAAACACTCAAAATTAGTATTTGAATGTCAATCAAAAGAATATATGAAGATAATACTGATATCATAGTTAGGATTAAACATGCAATGCCGGAACTGGCATGCTATCAAAATACCATCGGCATGGGTATGCAATGGAGGAAACAGGCAATTAGTAGAACAAAAGTATAAAGAACTGGATTCAAGCAAATAACACAAGAAGAAGAAAAAAAGATCATTTAGTTCAAGGAACTCAATGAGCAGTGAGGACATTCAACAAAGATAATATCTTTCAGTATGCCACCACTTCAAACTACATCAACTCCCCATAGGCCAGCACCACTTTACTAGTGTTCATTCACATCCATTCTCAATATGGATGGGCATGCTGAAATGCCAACCGATACATTCAAATTCCAGAAGAAAAACACAAACACACAAGGACCATAAAATGACTAATGAAACAACTCCATGATATCAAAAGAAGTAGGTTCCGTTACACAAAAAAACATACCGCTAAACTTTTGTAGATAAACCCTTTTGTGTTTTGGAGGTGATCCAAAAGTCTTCCTGGTGTAGCCACCAACAAATTTACTCCCTTATAAAGGTGCTCAGCTTCACCTCTTCTCCCCGCTCCGCCTATAACCAAGCCAAGGGTTTGAGAATGGTACTGTAAAAGGTCCTTCGCTACAGCATGTGTCTATCATTTGAACAATAAGTTAGTAGGAGAATTTAGATTGTTTATTGCATCAAACATTTAAAAGACTTCTGTTGACTTTCTCAATAAGAACCACTGCAGACAAGATCGAAGAAGAAACACAGTCACAATCATCAAATCCATATTTTAAATTTAAATAAAAAATAACCAATCCCTATAAGTAACTTGTCCATCTGAAACTAAATCATCCATGGTTTTGTTTGAACAAAATCATATACATTAATACAAACACCGAACTAGTAACAAAAGTCTTACTTGAATTGCAAGCTCCCTGGTTGGACAGATAATGATGACACCAGTTCCATTCCTAGGCATAAAACCAATATTACGCAGCAATTCAATTGCAGGTATCAAGAAAGCAAGAGTTTTTCCGGAACCAGTTCTAGCTGCACCCATCACCTCCTTTCCAGCCAAGAGAGGTGGGATAGCTCTGGATTGAATCTGCCATCGCAAGATGAGACATGGTAAACACAAAACAATTCTACAACTAAATTATTAGAAGAAAAAAAACTCGTCAGCACAACCAAAACAAAAACAAGAAAGATGGGTAGCAACATAATTGTATGGGGAAGGGAGAAAGTTGAAGTAAGAAAAAAAAATCACAAAATGGAGTTGTTTGAAGATATCAATATATCATTATTGAAGAATAAATGAAAAATGACCTGTGTCATGTGTTCGAAACCCATCTCTTGGATGGCCTTCATTGTGTGCTCAGAAAGTGGGAGCCTGGAGAAAGGCTCAGCAGTCAAGATCCCATGACTTTTGTTATTCTTCTTCTTAGCAGAAGTAGTTAACCCCTCCACGCCTTCTGCAACATCATCTCCATTGCTCTCCACATGGGTCTCCTGCTTCACATTGGAGTCATTGGAGGATTTATCCTCGTTCTTATCTACTTTCTGTTCTTCTGATGGAAGCCCGCCAGCTTCGTTATTAATGGTGTTGGCCTCCTCTTGGTCAGGATCTGGTCTCTTCTTACGCTTCTTGTCTGACTTCTTCATTTTCACTTCACGAAGCTCCTTGGCAGAAGACATGGGAAGTGTTGTACAATACACAGGAGATGGTTGCAGTGCTTGCTCCTACTCGCCTAATTGGTTGCACAGTCAGCTACTGCTAAGAAAAGGTACTATAATAATTGACAATAAAAAGGAATAAGGCAGCATGAAGAAATCTATTTGGTACAAAAATGCAAATACTTCTACAAGTTATGGAGAGAGGAACTAGGTTGGCACTAAGTTTCTCGATCACAAGCTTAACATACAGCAATGACAGAGAAAATCAGCATTCAAGTTAAAACCAAACAAAAAAATAATTTGTAATATAGTTTTACAAAATTTTAATATTTTTATCATGGTTCAGTTTGCCCATGTTTAAGTTTTACATTTCCCATGTAAAGTACCCATCCTTGTTAAAGTATAGTGCACATAAACTTCATAAGTTGACATGTTTATATACTTTAATAGTTGCATAAAGTCAAATACAATACGAAGGTAGCTAAAACTTGTTTAGAGCTATATTAAGGCAACTATTGGAGTTAGTTTTCTTAAGAATCAAGTAAGATAGATTATTAACAACTCAGTTAAAAAGAAATTCAACTTTATAAAAAAGGTGGATAGGAATTGCACAAAATCGAGTAGAACTAAAATGATGCCACAAATCATTAAAAACTTATATAAAATGCCAAACAAGTATAACTAAATCACTAACCAAACAAGTATGCCCGCTAAATCACTATCCAAGCAAAATCCAGTCTTCAGTAAGAATAGAGTCAACCTGATGATAAAAAGTTACGCGTATTGCTCAATTCAAAATTTTCCATAAACCACTGAGATGAATGGAAATTGATGTGCTTCTAGATAGCATTAGGTTATGAAACAAGTACCACTTTTTTCCCTTTCGCAGAGAGAGAGAGAGGCGACGACGCCAGGAGAAGTGAGATTGTCAACAGCTTAGACCTTCGAGAGAAGAACAGAACCGGGATTGAGGAGGCAAACCAGAGAAGCGTCGGAGGAGGACCACGGCCGGGACAGTTGACGGAGCGAAGCGGGAGGATGAGAGGAGATGCGCATGCGCTGCTGCAATGGAATAACGGTTAGGGTTTATGGTACTCGAAGTAATTGTTATTTATGGTACTCGAGGCCCCAATAAGAATTAGCCCACTCCTCTCCTAGATGGGCCAAAATGTCTGCCCAAATTATGATGCTCCGCTCCACTCGTCTCCTTGACGCTACCGCTCTCGCGCACTCCAAATGATAATAATAAAAATAATTTTTAATTAATTTTAATCAATTAAAATTTATTATATTTGACCTACAACAAAGATGAATTGAATAAGAAAAATAATATTTTCAAATGTATTATATTAATATTTTTATAATTACTATTATTCTATATCTTATTTTATCTTTTCATTATTGTTTTGAATAATTTTTATAAATAAGTATATTGATTTTAGTAATAAGATCATCAAAAAGCTTTATGTTATTTTTCTCCTTTACCTATTAATTTCAACATAATATTAGAGCCATGATTCTTCGTTTTTTTTACCTCTCTTCCACGACTTCTATTTCTCTCTCTTCAAGAATCGAAGCTCTCTCTCTACTCCAAGAAGTCGGCGTCCTTCTACGCACCCTCTACCTTCTAGATTTCTTCCCAGCAGCTTTCTGCCAAAAGTCTCCTTATTTTGGCGCTGTCGTTCTTTGCTATTGACTTCGACGTCGACATCATTTGTTGCTGATTTCGACACCGACATCCTTTGCTGTCGATTTCAACGTCGACGTCCTTTGTTTCAAATTTTGGTGCCGAAGTTCTTTTGCTGCCAATCTCGATATCGTCGTCCTTTGCTGCCGATTTCAACGCCAACATCCTTTATTGCCAATTTTGCCACCGACATCTCGGGGTTCCATCACCGCTACTTTTCATCTTTTTCGTCGGAGTCCATTATTTATTTTTTGATGTCGGATACTCAATGATATCAAGGTGGCCAAAAGCAAGGTTTAGACTGATGTCAAATTTGTCACATCGTTGGTCATACTAATAGTCATTGCTCTAGAAGATTTGATTGGTCTTATAATCGGAGAAGATGCAAATTTGTCTCAAAGTTGAACATATTGGTATTCAATGTCCTAAAAGATTTGACTCAAATTTTATCGGTGGTCCTGCAGCATTGGGACAACCAACTATATCACAAGGAGAGCATGCATCCTCAAATCGACCACCACCTTCTTGGTATTCTACAACTCGATCATCTCATTCTTCGACTCTTGAGAACCCAAGATGG
The DNA here is from genome assembly GCF_018446385.1 of Zingiber officinale. Lineage (NCBI taxonomy): Eukaryota > Viridiplantae > Streptophyta > Magnoliopsida > Zingiberales > Zingiberaceae > Zingiber > Zingiber officinale. The sequence continues at coordinate 92,996,435 of NC_056002.1, read as the reverse complement.
CATCCGGATTCTGAAGCAATTTATCATGTTACACCGAAGTATAATATTCTCACAGAAGCTTCACCTTATAATGGGCCCAACATGGTACAAATAGGTAATGGCTCAGGTGTGAAAATTACTCACATTGGAAACACATCCTTTCACTCATGCGGTCGTACTTTTCGCATGCGCAACACTCTTCATGTTCCTTCTATTACTAAAAATGTATTTTCCGTCCGTCAGTTTGCTCTTAATAATAATGTGTTTTTTGAATTTCATCCTCATCATTGTCTTGTGAAGGATCTCATAACAGGAAATATTCTACTTTGAGGAAATATTAAAGACGATTTTTATCAACTTCAGCCCACCTATACTAATGCATTTGTTGAAGAATGCACTAATAAATTCTCTTGGCACGCACGTCTTAGTCATCCCTCTCTACGTGTTATTCAGAATATCATTAACAAGTATGGTTTACCAATTTTTTAGCCTCCTTTTCTCATTTATGTGAAGTTTGTATGAAAGCAAAATCTCATAAATTACCTTTTGTGTCTTCTTCTCGCACTTCTATTTTTTCCTTTAGAAATTATTCACTCTGATGTGTGGGATCCCGCGCCTATTCTATCTAATCAAAGTTTCTTTATTATGTTATTTTTATTGACAATTTCAACAAGTTTACTTGGATTTTTCCTATGAAAAGAAAGTATGATGTCTTTGATATTTTTTGTCGCTTTCAAAAACAAGTTGAGCGCTATTTTGATCGTAAAATCTTCTCCCTTCATTCTGATTGGGGTGGAGAGTATCAAGCACTTCATCATCATCTTACTTCCTCTGGCATCATCAATCGAGTCTCTTGTTCCTACACTCCTGAACAAAATGGATTCGCCGAGAGAAAACATCGTCATGTGGTTGAAACTGCCTTAGCTCTTCTTAATCATGCCTCGGTTCCACTTAAATTTTGGGATGATGTCGTCCAAACCTCAATCTATCTTATCAATCGCTTATCCACTCTACTACTTCAAAATATGTGTCCCTTGAAAAGACTTTATAATTGTCTTCCAGATTACTCCTTCTTTCGTATCTTTGGTAGCGCATGTTATCCTTGGCTACGACTTTACTCTAAGCACAAGTTAAACCCTCACTATTTACAATGTGTTTTCCTTAGTTATAGTAATTTGCATCATGGGTACCGTTGCCTCCATATTTTGATCGGTCGGATATATATTTCTCAACATGTTACTTTTGATGAATCTCTATTTCTATTTGCAGTTGCTACCTTAGATCCTCCTTCAGATAATCAAGGCAACTATCTAATATCACCAAGCAATATACTAGAAGCCCCACATATTGATTCATCAAGACATATTAAAAGTATAAGGGGGGATAGTATCTTGGGTCTTGCTTTATCTCCACAAGTTCCTATAGACTCGGCGGCTAGTGGTGATCCACTCTCTAATTCTAATTCTCATCCATCTGACCACTCATCTCCAGGATATTTTAGTCTCTCGTTCGAGTACTGAAGCTGAATATAAAGTTATCGCTAACGCAACGTCAGAAATTATTTGGCTACAATATCTTCTTTCATAATTACACTTTTTCCCAACTGCTACGCTTAAAATATGGTGTGATAATATTGGAGCAACTTATCTTACGGCAAATCCTATTTTTCATGCTCATACCAAGCATGTAGAGATTAATTTTCATTTTGTCCGCGAGCGTGTGGCAATTCAACAACGTTCGATTTCTTATATCTCTACGGAAGACCAAATTGCTGATATATCTATTAAGTCATTATCTAGACAACATTTCACCAAGTTAGCACTCAAAACTCAATGTTTAGGTACTTTCATTGAGTTTGTCGGGGGATAATGACAATAATGGAAATAATCTCTAATTGATTTCAATCAATTGTGATTTATTATATTTGGCATATATTCAAGATCGACATGAATCAAATAGGAAAAATAATATTTCCAAGTCTATTATATTACTATGTTTATAATTATTATGATTTTATGCCTTATTTAATCTTTCCATTATTGTTTTGGTCAATTTGTATAAATAAGTTTATTTGTTTTAGTAATAAGATCATCAAAAAGCTTTATGTTATTTCACTAAAAAAAACAGTCATTTAGGGATGAATATTTACGACGAATAATTTTTATCCCAAATTTACAACGAATTTTGCAACAAACATAAATATTATTGCAAATTAACAACTAATTTAGGAACGAACTAATTTGTCGCAAATCTGCAATAAAAAATATTTCGTCGCTAAATTTGGTTCCAATTTGGCAACAAAAAATAGACTTGTTGCAAAATCGACGACGAAAAAAAAATCATTCATTGCAAGTTTTGGGACAAAAAACTATTCGTTGCAAATTTAGCAACGAAAACCATATTCGTTGCAAATTTTGCAACAAAACCATATTTGTTGCAAAATTTGCAACGAATTCGGGATTCGTTACAGGTATTGTTTAAATAAATTTTAACTTGAAATTTACGACAAACAGGATATATGTTGCAAATTTCCAACTAATTTTTGGATTTGTTGCAAATTTCCAACGAATTCATAAATTCGTTGCAAATATACTAATTAGGTCCAAAAAACAATAATGAACATTTATATACTAACTAGGTCCAACGAATTCTAAAACATCACACAAAAAAATATACTAACTAAAAAAAATATTTAAAGACATTTATATAATCAGGACAAATATACGAACACATGGGAACTTATGTCATCGAATTCCGACGTCTCTAGGTCCATCAACCGGCTTCGCATGTATAGAATCACAATTTGCGACGAATTTATAATTCGTTGCAAATCTGCAACGAATTTATAATTCGTTGCAAATCTGTTATGAATTTCATAATTAGTTCCAGATTCACAATGAATTTCTAGATTCGTTACAAAAATTTGCAATGAATTTTAGAATTCATTGCAAATCTGCAACGAATTCTAAAATTCGTTGCAAACCTTGGTGATGAAAAAAAAACTCCTAGGCCGGTTAATGGACCTAGGGAGCTTGGAATGAGATGAAACAAGTTCCTACGTGTTCGTCTCATTCTCATGATTATGTAAATGTCGCCAAATAATTTTTGACTGAATATATATATTTTTCATAGCTAAGTAAAATAGATGTATTTTAATTACAGTTGAATATATTAGAGTTAGAATGGAAAATTAATTAGTGGAACTTATTAAAGTTACAAATTAATGTCAGAGAGGTCAGACGGAACAAAATTAGTTTCTATATGTCCGTATAGTTCTCCTGATTATACATATATCTTTAAAAATCATTTTAACCCAATAGATTTTGGATGTGTGATTTTTAAAACCCGAAATATATTTTTCAGACATGTAGGTAATCTAAAAATCACAAAAAAAAAATACTAACTAAAAAAAATTAAGGACATTTATATAATTAGAACAAATATACAAACACACAGGAATTAATTTCATTGAATTCCGACATCTCTAGATCCATCAACCGACTCCGCATGTATAGAATCAAAGTTTGCAACGAATTTAGAATTCATTGCAAATCTGCAACGAATTCTGAAATTCGTTGCAAACCTTGGTGGTGAAAAAAAAAACTCCGAGGCTGGTTAATAGATCTAGGGAGCTCAGAATAAGATGAAACAAGTTCCTATGTATTCGTCTCATTCTCATGATTATGTAAATGTTGTCAAATAATTTTTTGACCGAATATATATATTTTTCATAGCTAAGTAAAATAGATTTATTTTAATTACAGTTAGAACATATTAGAGTTAGAAAGGAAAATTAATTAGTGGAACTTATAAAATTTATAAATTAATGTCAAAGAGGTCAGAACGGAACAAAATTAGTTTCTATATGTGTAACACCCATAGGGTACTTAACAAGATTTTAGATATTTTATCATGAATAAAAATAAATAGGCCTTATATAAAAAAAAACAATAAAATAAGAGAACTAAAAAAGAGATGGCCAAGGTTTGAACCTTAAATCTCTTACTAGATACATGTATGTGTTAACCAATAGACCAAAAATAATTATTGTTACAAATGAGAGGGAAATCATAGTTAAAGGTAAGGAAGTGAAGGCTCTCTTCACTTAGAAGGAGAAATTGGAGTTGCCTTCTTCCTCTCAAATGAAAAAATGAGTCTTACTTCTTCTTTTCATTTAGAGTGAGTAAAAGAAAGGGGAAGGAAAAATGTAATTTCCCTTCCTCCACTCATGTAGAATAAAAGGAGAAATTTAAGAAGAGAGTTCATTTTTTTTTCTCTTCCTCCCTTCCTCCTCCTTCTCACCGTGACCAAGAACACTTCCCCTCACCATTGCCGAACCCAAGCAAAGGAAAGCTTCCCTCTAGGAAAGCTCCACAAATCAAGGTTACTTCCCTAAGGAAATCAAGCGAAGGATGTGAGTATCCCCTCACTGCAGTACAAGTAATTTCGATTGTGTTGTATAAAAACGCTTTTGAAACCTTATGAAATTCATTGAAAGTTTGACAAGATAGATTGGTAGGCATTTAGGATTTACAAGTTACAAGTTATGCTTCACGTTGTAAAAAAAAAAAGGAGAGAAATATATTCTCCTCATCTTGAGATTTCGGCCAAGACAAAAGGGGAAGATTTAGAGCAAAGTTTCTTGTAGTATCATACTTATCCATGCTCTTATATGATGTAGGATCTTTCATGTGTTGATAGTTTAAGTCTTAAGACCTTATATGTCAATAAAAGAATTAGAAACCCTAATCTAAGGGTTCGGTCAAGATGAATCATAGAGTTTAGGGCAAGATTTTGAGGAAAAAAAATATGTTGTTATGCTCCTTCATGATATATGAAATTTTTATATGTTGATAGCTCAGGTTTTATGCTTCATGTGATAATAAAAATGATGGAAACCCTAGTGTAAAGTTTCGGCCAAGACATGATACCAAGCTTAGGGTAGAGTTTTGAAACCCAATCATGCTTATTTATGCTTGTTCATGAAGTATGATATCTTGTATATGGTAAGGTTAAAGCACTATGTTACATGTTGCATTAGAAAACCTAAAACCCTAAATGAAGGTCTCGGCCAAGAAGGAATACCAAGCTTAGGGTAGAGTTTTGAAACCCAATCATGCTTATTTATGCTTATTCATGAAGTATGATATCTTGTATATGGTAAGGTTAAAGCACTATGTTACATATTGCACTAGAAAACCTAAAACCCTAAATGAAGGTCTCGGCCAAGAAGGAATACCAAGCTTAGGGTAGAGTTTTGAAACCCAATCATGCTTATTTATGCTTGTTCATGAAGTATGATATCTTGTATATGGTAAGGTTAAAGCACTATGTTACATGTTGCATTAGAAAACCTAAAACCCTAAATGAAGGTCTCGGCCAAGAAGGAATACCAAGCTTAGGGTAGAGTTTTGAAACCTAATCATGATCTTTTATGGTTAGATAAGTTTTATGCTACATGTTATACAAATGGAACCTAGCACTTCACTTTAGGGCTCGGCCAAGCAAGTGTAGAGGCCTAGAGCCATGTCTTGTAAACTAACCATGCTTGTTTATGCCCATTGATGATATATGGTTACTTATCTATAGGTGGCTTTAGTTTCATGCTTCTTATAGTGGAAACAAAATGGGAAACCCAATTAGTAGGGTTCGACCAAGATGGATAATTAGGTCTAGAGTGAATCTAACTAAGCATACTTATGTTTACTCATGATGTATGGTCTTTGATAAGTGATTAGTTTAAGTTCCATGTTCATGATATAATATGTTATGTCTTATGTTATGAGATAGGCTATGTTCCATGATATGATATGCTATACTCATAATAAGATATGTTATGTTATGATATGATATGTTATGCCTTATGTTATGAGATAAGCTATGTTCCATGATATGATATGCTATACTCATGATATGATATGTTATGATATGATATGATATGTCATGCCCATGATATGATATGCTATGCTATGCTTCATGATATGATATGTCATGCTTAGTGCTATGAAGGTCACATGATATGTTTTATGTTGTGATACGAACATGTTATGATATATGTATGAAAGGCTTATGTAAGAAGAAAAGCCTAAGAGTTGCTTCCCTTAAGTTGGGATCAAGAGCACTCTTCATGGTATGGCAAGGAGATGCTTCCCTTAAGATGAGATCAAGAGCTCTCTTCATAATATGACAAGAAATTATGACATGTATGATAAGCTATGATATGCATGATGACATGATATGTATGACATGATATTTTATTTTATATGGCTTGTACCAAGGGTGGGCTCCATAAGCGCCCCGAGGAAGATGGTCTATGAAACGGACCTCGTAAAAAGGGATGGGCTCCTTAGTACGCCCCTAGGTCGGCGGACTATGAACGGACCTAGATCCCTAGTAGGTTCGGGGCTAGCTACCCTGTCCTAGAGATTGCACGCATTTATGTATGTATGTGATACAAGCCGGACCCTCATGATGATTATGTTATGTTCAAGTATGTATAAGATATGTTTTAAAAAGAGACATGATGCATATGTGCATTCCATGATACATGTTTTAAAAATATACATCTTGTATTTACATGTATATGTTATATGAATTATTGATTATGTATTATTATGAACAGGTATGTGTTATGATACATGATTTCAGGATATGATATGTTCCCATGATATGTACTCACACGCTATGCCATGCTATGTTATGCACTATGTTTTATGTTATGATTCTCCATGCTATGCTATTCTCCATGCTATGCTATGTTATGCTATGTTTCACATGCTATGTGGTATCACGTGCTTTATGTTTTATGAGTAGGAAAGGAGCTCATTAAGCCTTTGGGCTTATAGTTTTACGTTTCCTTGTACTGCAGATAAGGGCAAGGAATGGATGAACTAAGGGGAGCAGCAAGAAGGGCGATGATGATGTGTGTGGAAGTGGCATGGTGGATAGATCAATTAAGTTTAAATTCATTTTGACTAAATTGTGCATGTGAACTAAGTTTGAACCCTATGTTGATGATGATGGTTGAACTAGTATGTTATGCTCTCATGATAGTTTACCGTGTTAGACTTATTATGATATGGTAAATGTTAAATAAGTTATGATTCACATGCCATGTTTAAGACAATCAAATGCATATGATAACATTTTTAAGCATGTCTTCCGCTGCCATGAGTTCATATGCATTAGTATGTTAGGTGAATATAAGTAACCCCGTCCCTTTAAGGGCAATCAGAGTGTCCCCTGGAAGGGCGGGCGTTACAGGTTGGTATCAGAGCCAGGTTTCTACCTTCCACTACACACACATCGAGTCTCTTTCTGCCGCTCCAAGTAAGAAAAAAAAATTTATTTATGCTTAGTATATTTCTTTTATGATGCTTATGCTCAGTTTATTTAGTATATTTCTTTTATGATGCTTATGTTCAGTTATTTATTTATTTCTTTTATGATGCTTATGCTCAGTTTATTTAGTATATTTCTTTTATGATGCTTATGCTCAGTTATTTTATGATGCTTATGCTCAGCTTATTTATTTATTTCTTTTATGATGCTTATGCTCAGTTTATTTATTTATTTTATTTATGGTGTTTTAGTAGTATGCATGCTTACTTTATTCTGTTAAGTCACAGTTTTAGTTTAGGTTGCATGATGGTAGATTAGGGATGATGACACAACAAACTTACATCTGTTAAGTCACAGTTTTAGTTAGGTTGCATGATGGTAGATTAGGGATGATAACACAACAAACTTACAAATAGTTAGAAATGACGTTAACCTTTCGTTAGTCTGGTTAAGAATGATAATAACTTACACTAGCTATGTTGTCATTAATGAAGATAAGGATGGCTAGAAGACGTAATACCAGAGCAGAGGAAACAACACCTCCACCTGATCTGATGCATGTAGTTACCGAGCTCCAGCGTCAAGTTACGGAACAGCAGCAGATCAACAGGGGAATCCTGCTACCCCGCCAGGACACCAGAACGTAGTACCAGTAATACCTACAGCTGTACCAGTACCACCGACACCTGCACCACCGGTAGGCCCAGCTCCAGTGGTTCGTCAAGAGGCATATCTGATTCAGTGGCAGAGACTGAAGCCGGAAGCTTTCTCCGGTAACTGTGAACCATGGGATGCACAGGCCTGGTTCAAGACTGTGGAGAGCATAGTGGAGTTACTGGATTGGCCTGAGCACGAGAAGGTCAAATGCGCGTCGTTCTGCCTTACGGGCGATGCCAGAATGTGGTGGGACCGAGTCAAAGCAAAATGACAGATAAATCAGATGAGATGGACAGACTTTGAGACAGAATTTTTCGAGGAATTCTTCTATATGAGGGTGACAAACAGGCATTATGACGAGTTCACCGAGTTCCGACAAGGCGATTTGTCAGTTAATGAAGCGGTCAAGAAATTCAACCGTTTAGCGCGCTTATGTCCAGAATTGGTCAGTACTGAAAGACAAAGGGTCAGACTTATGCTGAAAATGCTTAGACCTGAGATAGCTCTGAATGTGGCCGGCGGAGTTAATAGACCGTAGACCGCCGAAGAATTAATCAGTAGTGCTTTGATCACCGAACACTATCAGAAAGCAATGAGCGATGGCAAGAGTCAAACTCAGCCGGGAGGACAAAAATCTCAGAATAACCGAACCAACTGGAAAGGAAATCATAGTGGCAAGTGGAAGCAATGGACTGACTCCAAGGGTGGACCAGCAAGCAAACAACTCATGTTTCCTCAATGTACCACCTGTAGAAAGAAGCACCCGGGAATATGTTGGATAGGCACAAATAGATGCTACAACTGTGGAATGGAAGGGCATATGGCTCGGAACTGTCCTACTCAGATTCAGGCACCCCCTCCACCGCATGTCCAAAACAAAGGTGCGCTTCCACAGCTACACATGATGCAAGCTGCATTAGAAGGCCCTCAGATAAGTCAAGGGAGATTGGAAGCTCCGCTAGTGACGACGAATGCCCGAATCTTCTCCCTCACCGAGGAAGAAGTGGCGAATGCTTCTACAGTCATCACAAGTCAGTTACCTAATTTTAGTCAATATGCTAAAGTTTTATCTGATACTGAAGGTGAACTGTTATCTAATACTGAAGGCGAACCAATAGTCGAATCTATCGGGAAGCCGAGAAACATTACGTGTCACTGGGTCGAAAATATGTCTGGGCAACTCTCTACCCTGACCCTAGCACCGACATTATTTGATAATATATTGGAAAAGCAAACTAGTGACCAAAGCCTCCAAAGAATTAAGCAGGAAACCTTAGAGGGAAAGAATGACGGATTCCGTATCGCGGATAGTGGAATATTATATCTCAGGGATCGATTGTGTATTCCCGGGGATCCAGAGTTGTGAAAGAAGATACTGGAAGAGGCCCATGCAACACCCTATGTGATGCATCCGAGTTCCACTAAGATGTACCAAGATCTGAAAAAGAAATTCTGGTGGTCCGGTATAAAAAGAGATGTGGCTCAGTATGTCAGTACCTGTTTGACCTGTCAACAGGTTAAAGCAGAACACCAGAGGCCTGGAGGATTACTGCAGCCAATCCAAATCCCAGAATGGAAATGGGAAGACATCTCTATGGATTTCATCTCGGGATTACCCAAGACGACGAATGGTTACGATGTTATATGGGTAATCGTGGACAGATTGACGAAATCTGGCCACTTTCTGGCAATTAAGATGACCTACTCTATTGAGCAATTAGCTCAATTATATGTCAAAGAAATTGTTAGATTACATGAGATTCCTAAGACCATTATTTCTGACAGAGATGGTCGTTTTATTTCACATTTTTGGGAATGTGTTCAGAAAGCCCTTGGCACCAAGCTATTGTTCAGTACTGCCTTCCACCCTCAAACCGACGGACAAACAGAAAGGGTAAATCAAGTACTAGAAGACATGTTACGGGCTTGCGCCTTAGATTTCAAAGGGAGTTGGTGCCGATATTTATGTTTAGCGGAATTCGCCTACAACAATAGTTACCAGACTACTATTGGAATGACACCCTACGAGGCTCTGTACGGAAGGAAATGTAGGTCCCCTATATGCTGGTACGAAGGTGGTGAAAAGAAGAGATGGGAGTTCAAACAGAATTCATTGACAACACCACCCGTGCTATACAGAACATCCGCCAAAGAATAGAAACAGCTCAGAGTCGACAAAAGAGTTATCCAGATAAAAGACGAAGGCCCCTAGAATTCAGTGTCGGAGATGCAGTATTCCTTAAAGTAGCTCCTATGAAAGGAGTGATGAGGTTCGAAAAGAAGGGAAAACTAAGCCGCGCTATGTAGGCCCATATCAAGTTCTGAAAAGAGTTGGCAAGGTAGCCTACGAAATAGCGCTACCCCAGGAGATGTCAGCTATCCACAATGTGTTCCATGTTTCGATGTTAAAGAAATGTATTCCGAGCATGGACCAAGTGATTGAACCACAAACCGTACAAGTGCAAGAGGATCTAAGTTACGAAAGTCGACCGGTTCAGATATTGGATCGAAGTATCAAAATACTAAGGAACAAAGAGGTACCCTTGGTAAAAGTCCTGTGGCAAAATCAACGGTTCGAAGAAGCCACATGGGAACGAGAAGACGATATGAGACAAAAGCACCCGGAACTATTTTAAGTTCGAGGACGAACTTTTATGAGGTATGGGGGACTGTAACACCCATAGGGTACTTAGCAAGATTTTAGATATTTTATCATGAATAAAAATAAATAGGCCTTATATATAAAAAAAAACAATAAAATAAGAGAACTAAAAAGAGATGACCAAGGTTTAAACCTTGAATCTCTTACTAGATACATGTATGTGTTAACCAATAGACCAAGAGTAATTATTGTAAGAAACGAGAGGGAAATCATAGTTAAAGGTAAGGAAGTGAAGGCTCTCTTCACTTAGAAGGAGAAATTGGAGTTGCCTTCTTCCTCTCAAATGAAAAGATGAGTCTTACTTCTTCTTTTCATTTAGAGTGAGTAAAAGAAAGGGGAAGGAAAAATGTAATTTCCCTTCCTCCACTCATGTAGAATAAAAGGAGAAATTTAAGAAGAGAGTTCATTTTTTTCTCTCTTCCTCCCTTCCTCCTCCTTCTCACCGTGACCAAGAACACTTCCCCTCACCATTGCCGAACCCAAGCAAAGGAAAGCTTCCCTCTAGGAAAGCTCCACAAATCAAGGTTACTTCCCTAAGGAAATCAAGCGAAGGATGTGAGTATCCCCTCACTGCAGTACAAGTAGTTTCGATTGTGTTGTATGAAAATGCTTTTGAAACCTTATGAAATTCATTGAAAGTTTTGACAAGATAGATTGGTAGGCATTTAGGATTTACAAGTTACAAGTTATGCTTCACGTTGTAAAAAAAAAAGAAGGAGAGAAATATATTCTCCTCATCTTGAGATTTCGGCCAAGACAAAAGGGGAAGATTTAGAGCAAAGTTTCTTGTAGTATCATACTTATCCATGCTCTTATATGATGTAGGATCTTTCATGTGTTGATACTTTAAGTCTTAAGACCTTATATGTCAATAAAAGAATTAGAAACCCTAATCTAAGGGTTCGGTCAAGATGAATCATAGAGTTTAGGGCAAGATTTTGAGGAAAAAAATATGTTGTTATGCTCCTTCAAGATATATGAAATTTTTATATGTTGATAGCTTAGGTTTTATGCTTCATGTGATAATAAAAATGATGGAAACCTTAGTGTAAAGTTTCAGCCAAGACATGATACCAAGCTTAGGGTAGAGTTTTGAAACCCAATCATGCTTATTTATGCTTGTTCATGAAGTATGATATCTTGTATATGGTAAGGTTAAAGCACTATGTTACATGTTGCATTAGAAAACCTAAAACCCTAAATGAAGGTCTCGGCCAAGAAGGAATACCAAGCTTAGGGTAGAGTTTTGAAACCCAATCATGCTTATTTATGCTTATTCATGAAGTATGATATCTTGTATATGGTAAGGTTAAAGCACTATGTTACATGTTGCACTAGAAAACCTAAAACCTTAAATGAAGGTCTCGGCCAAGAAGGAATACCAAGCTTAGGGTAGAGTTTTGAAACCCAATCATGCTTATTTATGCTTGTTCATGAAGTATGATATCTTGTATATGGTAAGGTTAAAGCACTATGTTACATGTTGCATTAGAAAACCTAAAACCCTAAATGAAGGTCTCGGCCAAGAAGGAATACCAAGCTTAGGGTAGAGTTTTGAAACCTAATCATGATCTTTTATGGTTAGATAAGTTTTATGCTACATGTTACACAAATGGAACCTAGCACTTCACTTTAGGGCTCGGCCAAGCAAGTGTAGAGGCCTAGAGCCATGTCTTGTAAACTAACCATGCTTGTTTATGCCCATTGATGATATATGGTTACTTATCTATAGGTGGCTTTAGTTTCATGCTTCTTATAGTGGAAACAAAATGGGAAACCCAATTAGTAGGGTTCGACCAAGATGGATAATTAGGTCTAGAGTGAATCTAACTAAGCATACTTATGTTTACTCATGATGTATGGTCTTTGATAAGTGATTAGTTTAAGTTCCATGTTCATGATATAATATGTTATGTCTTATGTTATGAGATAGGCTATGTTCCATGATATGATATGCTATACTCATAATAAGATATGTTATGTTATGATATGATATGTTATGCCTTATGTTATGAGATAAGCTATGTTCCATGATATGATATGCTATACTCATGATATGATATGTTATGATATGATATGATATGTCATGCCCATGATATGATATGCTATGCTATCCTTCATGATATGATATGTCATGCTTAGTGCTATGAAGGTCACATGATATGTTTTATGTTGTGATACGAACATGTTATGATATATGTATGAAAGGCTTATGTAAGAAGAAAAGCCTAAGAGTTGCTTCCCTTAAGTTGGGATCAAGAGCACTCTTCATGGTATGGCAAGGAGATGCTTCCCTTAAGATGAGATCAAGAGCTCTCTTCATAATATGACAAGAAATTATGACATGTATGATAAGCTATGATATGCATGATGACATGATATGTATGACATGATATTTTATTTTATATGGCTTGTACTAAGGGTGGGCTCCATAAGCGCCCCGAGGTCGATGGTCTATGAAACGGGCCTCGTAAAAAGTGATGGGCTCCTTAGTACGCCCCTAGGTCGACGGACTATGTACAGACCTAGATCCCTAGTAGGTTCGGGGCTAGCTACCCTGTCCTAGAGATTGCACGCATTTATGTATGTATGTGGTACAAGTCGGGCCCTCATGATGATTATGTTATGTTCAAGTATGTATAAGATATGTTTTAAAAAGAGACATGATGTATATGTGCATTCCATGATACATGTTTTAAAAATATACATATTGCATTTACATGCATATGTTATATGAATTATTGATTATGTATTATTATGAACAGGTATGAGTTATGATACATGATTTCAGGATATGATATGTTCCCATGATATGTACTCACACGCTATGCCATGCTATGTTATGCACTATGTTTTATGTTATGATTCTCCATGCTATGCTATGTTATGCTATGTTTCACATGCTATGTGGTATCACGTGCTTTATGTTTTATGAGTAGGAAAGGAGCTCATTAAGCCTTTGGGCTTATAGTTTTACGTTTCCTTGTACTGCAGATAAGGGCAAGGAATGGATGAACTAAGGGGAGCAGCAGGAAGGGCGATGATGATGTGTGTGGAAGTGGCATGGTGGATAGATCAATTAAGTTTAAATTCATTTTGACTAAATTGTGCATGTGAACTTAGTTTGAACCCTATGTTGATGATGATGGTTGAACTAGTATGTTATGCTCTCATGATAGTTTACCGTGTTAGACTTATTATGATATGGTAAATGTTAAATAAGTTATGATTCACATGCCATGTTTAAGACAATCAAATGCATATGATAAAATTTTTAAGCATGTCTTCCGCTGCCATGAGTTCATATGCATTAGTATGTTAGGTGAATCTAAGTAACCCCGTCCCTCTAAGGGCAATCAGAGTGTCCCCTGGAAGGGCGGGCGTTACAATATGTCCGTATAGTTCTCCTGATTATACACATGTTTTCAAAAATCATTTTGACCCAATAGATTTTGGATGTGTGATTTTTAAAATCCAAAATATATTTTTCGGGCACGTAGGTGATCTAAAAATCACAAAAAAAATATACTAACTAAAAAAAAAATTTAAGAACATTTGTATAATTAGGACAAATACACGAACACATATGAATTGATTTCATCAAATTCTAACGTCTTTAGGTCCATCAACCGGCTCCGTATGTATAGAATCAAAGTTTGGAACGAATTTAGAATTCATTGCAAATCTGCAACAAATTTCAGATTTCGTTGTCGATTTTCATTTGCAAACATTTGCAACGAATTTTAGAATTTCTAGATTCGTTGCAAACATTTGCAACTAATTTAAGAATTCGTTGCAAATCTGCAACGAATTCTGAAATTCGTTGCAAATCTGCAACGAATTCTGAAATTCGTTGCAAATCTGCAACGAATTCTGAAATTCATTGCAAACCTTGGCGATGAAAAAAAAACTCTGAGGCTGGTTAATGGACCTAGGGAGCTCAAAATAAGATGAAACAAGTTCTCATGTGTTCATCTCATTCTCATGATTATGTAAATATTGCCAAATAATTTTTTGATCGAATATATATATTTTTCATAACTAAGTAAAATAGATGTATTTTAATTATAGTTGAACATATTAGAGTTAGAAAGGAAAATTAATTAGTGGAACTTATTAAAGTTACAAATTAATGTCAGAGAGGTCAGAATGGAACAAAATTAGTTTCTATGTGTCCGTATAGTTCTCTTGATTATACGCATGTTTTCAAAAATCATTTTGACCCAATAGATTTTGGATGTGTGATTTTTAAAGCCCGAAATATATTTTTCGGACACGTAGGTGATCTAAAAATCACAAAAAATATACTAACTAAAAAAATTTAAGGACATTTATATAATCAGAACAAATATACAAACACACAGAAATTGATTTCATCGA
The DNA here is from genome assembly GCF_018446385.1 of Zingiber officinale. Lineage (NCBI taxonomy): Eukaryota > Viridiplantae > Streptophyta > Magnoliopsida > Zingiberales > Zingiberaceae > Zingiber > Zingiber officinale. The sequence continues at coordinate 92,981,416 of NC_056002.1, read as the reverse complement.
ATTTCGACGTCTCTAGGTCCATCAACCAGCTCTGCATGTATAGAATCAAAGTTTGCAATGAATTTAAAATTCGTTGCCGATTTGCAACAAATTTCTAGATTCGTTGCAAACCTCGGTGATGAAAAAAAAACTCTGAGGTCGGTTAATGGACCTAGGAAGCTTGTAATGAGATGAAATAAGTTCCTATGTGTTCGTCTCATTCTCATAATTATATAAATGTCGCAAATAATTTTTTTACCGAATATATATATTTTTCATACCTAAGTAAAATAGATGTATTTTAATTACAGTTGAACATATCAAAGTTTAGAAAGGAAAATTAATTAGTGGAACATATTAAAGTTACAAATTAATGTCAGAGAGGTCAGAATGGAACAAAATTAGTTTCTATGTGTTCGTATAGTTCTTCTGATTATATGCATTTCTTCAAAAATCATTTTGACCCAATAGATTTTGGATGTGTGATTTTTAAAATCCGAAATATATTTTTTGGACACGTAAGTGATCTAAAAATCACAAATAAAAATCTACAAACTAAAAAAAAAATTATGGACATTTATATAATCAGGACAAATATACGAACACACAGGAATTGATTTCATCAAATTCTGACGTCTGTAGGTCCATCAACCGGCTCCACATGTATATATATATATATTTAAAAATTAATCTTTTTAAAATTGCAATGAAACAGTGTTATCGTTGCAAATTTGCAACGAAATTAGGGACAAAAAAAATTTTGTCCCAAAAACCCTAATATTTATAGTTCCAGATCTAGATCTAACTTAGTGGTGGCGGCGTTGTTTTCTATCTAGCGGCTTCAACAAAGACGAAGATTTTTCACCGGTAAGTATTCTTGTTTTCTCGTTGGCTTCTGACCGCTGGAGGTCTTGTGCGGCCGCCTCAGGCGTCATGTGGCCGCTGGTGGCCTCGCATGGCCGCACCAGGTGTCGCGCGACAGCTGGCGGCGCCGCGTGACCGCTGGAGGCCTCGCGCGGCCGCTGGAAGCCTCGCGCGGCCACTAGCGGCGATCGCCTGAGGCCGCCAGCCGCCACAGTTCATTTTCCTTCCTCCAACGATCGCCTAAGGTTGCCACTAGTTGCAGTGGGTTACTATTTCCTTCCTCCAGTGGCCGCCAACGACCGGGGCCAGTCTTTGCCAGGTGGCTTCGCCGCTAGCGGCCTCCATCGGCCTTGGCTGCCCGCTGTCGGCCTTGGCCAGGGTTGGCTTGGCTGCTGGCGGCCTCCACCGACCTGGGTGATCCCTTTGCGGGCGTGGCGGTCCCCTGGTGGGCATGACCAAGATACTAGCGAGCAAGATTATATTTGGCAATTTGTGAACTGTTATATTTATTTGTAAACTTTATATTATTGTTTTTTTAGGTTTGTATTTGACGTTGTTTGGAGATATTCGTTTTTGTTCACCTTTATTAGGTATATTTATTTACACATGTTATTTTAATAATGATAGAATTGTTGGTTGCTACTCGGAAAACCTAGAGGTTCCACTGTACAAAAATTTTGTACAAAGGTCTGAACCTTTTTCCTAGCTACCATGTATTCTTTTAAATTAAATTTTGGATCGCCTGCGGAACTTAACACGTTTGATCCAAAACTTAATCTATTTGTTCTTTTAGGTTTTAACTTGGATCTCCTGCGGAACTTAACACGTTCGACCCAAGTCTCCTTAAGTTATTAATTCCATTAAATACTAATTTCCATAAAAGGTTCCCAGTACTGACGTGGCGAGGCACATGGCCTTCTTGGATATGGGAGCAACCACCACCGACTAGACAAAACCTTTAATAGAAAGCTAATATTTAATTTCCTAAAATAACTTTAGGTTAACCAAAGAGAACAATCAAATCACAAGGAAAAGAAAGAAAACAAAAGAACACAACATCGAAAAACATATTCGAAATACTAGATCATAAGCCTCTTGTATTTGGTATTATTTCCATAAATAACTAGCATGATGCGGAAATAAAAATTACTAATTATACCTTGTAGAAAAACCTCTTGATCTTCTACCGTATTCCTCTTCTAACCTCGGACGTTGTGTGGGCAACGATCTACCAAGATGAGAAACCACCAACCACCTTCTTCTCCTCCAAGCAAGGTTCGGCCACAAAGGAAGAACTTTACCAAAGAAGAAAATCAAAATACTAACCAAGCTCCAAGAGATGCTAACTTTCTCTTCTTCTTCTTCTTCTCCAAGTAGTATCCGGCCACCACAAGAACTCCAAGAGAGATGAAGTATTCGGCCACCACAAGAGGAAGAGAGGGAGAGGGTAATGGCCGGCCACAACACCAAGGAAAAAGGGAGAGAAAACAATAGAGGTTGTTTCCCATGAAGGCACCCTCACCCCTTCTTTTACATTCCTTGGCCTAGGTAAATTAGGAAATTTAATTACAATAAATTTTCCTTAATTTCCTTGACTTGATTTAATTGAGAGAAATAAAATAAAATTTCCCAAATCAATTTCAAGTGGCCGGCCACATCATTGGAAAACAAAAGAGGACAAGTTTTAATCAACAATTAAAACTTCCTAATTTGTTTCCGGAAATTTTAAAAAATAAAATTTCTCTTTAAAATCTCTTCATGGTTGATAAAAGGAAATTTCTATAATTTTAATTTTATTAACATGTGAATAATTTTAAAGAGAAAATAAAACATCTCTCCAATCTACAAATAAGGAAAGAGATCTAATCTCTTTCTTTAATCTTTTGTAAATCTTTTACAAGAGAGATATTTTAATTCTAATTCTCTTTAAATTATATCTTCCACATTATAATAAAAATTAAAATTAAAATCCCTTTTAATTTATTTTGGCCGGCCCTACTAGCTTGGGTTCAAGCTAGGGCCGGCCACCCAATAATATACCTAGGCCGGCCCTAGCTTGGTTCCCAAGCTAGCTTGGCCGGCCCCTATTGGGTGGGTATAGAAGGTGGGTATAGGTGGGTATAGAACTCTATAAATAAGAGGCTACGATAGGGACCGAGAGGAGGAATTGGTTTTGGTCTCCCGATAAAATTAAGCATCCCGTGTTCGCCCCGAACACACAACTTAATTTTATCAATGATAATTCATTCCACTAGAGAACTATCATTGAACTACCGCACCAATCCCAAATTACATTTTGGGCTCCTTCTTATTATGAGTGTGTTAGTCTCCGTGTTTAAGATATCGAATGTCCACTAATTAAGTGAGTTCTGACAACTCATTTAATTAATATCTAAGTCCAAGAGTAGTACCACTCAACCTTATTGTCATGTCGGACTAAGTCCACCTGCAGGGTTTAACATGACAATCTTTATGAGCTCCTCTTGAGGACATTATCAACCTAGTATCTCTAGGACACAGTTTCCTTCTATAATCAACAACACACACTATAAGTAATATCATTTCCCAACTTATCGGGTTTATTGATTCAACGAACTAAATCTCACCCATTGATAAATTAAAGAAATAAATATCAAATATATGTGCTTGTTATTATATTAGGATTAAGAGCACACACTTCCATAATAACTGAGGTCTTTGTTCCTTTATAAAGTCAGTATAAAAGAAACGACCTCAAATGGTCCTACTCAATACACTCTGAGTGTACTAGTGTAATTATATAGTCAAGATAAACTAATACCTAATTACACTACGACCTTCTAATGGTTTGTTCCTTTTCCATTTTGGTCGTGAGCTCCTGTTTATATTTTATAAGAAACTGATAACTTCATCTTCTGTATGTGACACCACATACTATGTTATCTACAATATAAATTAAATGAACAACTACAAACAAATGTAGACAATTAGACTAAATGTGATTCTTTATTCATAATAAATGTTTACAAAGCTTAGGCTTTCAGTATACATTCCAACAATCTCCCACTTATACTAATGACTAAGCTGTCATATCTTCTACCATACATCTGATTCCCATTCCCTCCACATGCCGATCGAAAGCTTTCGCCGGAAGGGCCTTAGTGAAAGGATCTGCCAGGTTATCCGCTTATGCAATCTTGGTGATGACAACTTCTCCTCGCTTCACAATATCTCGTATCAGGTGGTACTTGCGCTCTATATGTTTACTTGCCTTATGAGCTCGTGGTTCCTTCGAGTTTGCAACTGCACCACTATTATCACAATAAATTGCGATGATTTTGGGCAAACCAGAATCACATCTAAGTCCATTAAGCTCTGAGCCATCTCGCTTCTTTAGCGCCTCAGAGGTGCACATATTCACTTCCATGGTTGAGTCCGAAACGCATTTCGCTTAACACTCCTCCATGAAATGGCTCCACCTCCTAAAGTAAACACATAGCCTGATGTAGACTTACTGTTATCCCTATCGATTGGAAATCAATCTGTAACCCACGGGAGCAGATCGTTTGCTTGGTAAACTAGCATATAATCTCTAGTCCTTCTCGTGTACTTCAATATACTTTACCGCAGTCCAATGTCCTTGTCCAGGTTACTCGATATCTGCGAACCATGCCCACGGCAAAACAGATATCGGGTCTCGTACATTGCATACATTAGGCTTCCTACAGCCGAAGCATAAGGAACTGCTTTCATGTCCTCTATCTCTTTTGATATCTTTGGAGACATCTCTTTAGATAGAGCTACTCCATGTCTAAAAGGTAAGAAACCTTTCTTGGAATCTGCATGCTAAAACGAGCAAGGATTGTATCTATATATGAAGCTTGGGATAGACACAACATTCTTTTCTTACGATCCCTTATAACTTTGATCCCAAGAATGTGTGCACATTCTCCTAAGTCCTTCATACCAAATTGTTTGGACAACCATACCCTTACGTCGATAATACCTTGACATTGTTGCCAATTAACAAAATATCATCTACGATAGTACAAGAAATACCACTACGTTTCGTTACACTTCTTATATACACAAGACTCATCCGGACTTTGAATAAATCCATATGATGGATTACTTCATTAAACCGGATGTTCCAAGACCTTGAAGCTTGCTTGGTCCATAAATGGACCGATTGAGCTTGCACACTAGATGCTCTTTGCCTTTTCAATGAACCCTTCGGTTGCTTCATATGGATGTTCTCTTCAAGACTTCCATTAAGGAAAGCCTTGATATCCATTTGCCAAATCTCATAATCCATATGAGCAAAGAATGGATAAGAGTATCCGGATAGACTTAAGCATGGCTACCGGTGAAAAGGTCTCCTCATAATCGATTCCCTCTTTTGAGTGTACCCTTTTGCAACAAGCCTAGCTTTGAAGGTTTCTACCTTCGTCCCTCTTTTCCTTTTGTAGATCCACTTGCATCCAACGGCTTTTACACCATCGTGGTTCTACAAGCTCCCAAACCTTATTAGAGTACATGGACTCTATTTGAATTCATTGCCTTTTGCCAAGATCATTTATATCTTGGAGTGCTTCGTCATATGACCGGGGATCATGTTTACCTGGATCAAGTCCAAGACTCTCCCAAAAGCATGAATCTTTCAGTGCCTCACAACCCTCCCACTATGACGAGGCACTATCGTGGTTGTGTATCATGTGTGACACGTGTTGCAGTCTCTTGTGGTACTTCATCTTGTACTGTTGGTACTGAAGTAGACATGTCCTCTCTAAGTTCTTCTAAAACAACTTTACTACTGGGCTTGTGATCCATTATATAGTCTTCTTCTAAAAACTGGGCATTGGTGCTAACAATGACCTTCTGGTCTTTAGGACTATAAAATAAACCACCTTTCGTTCCTTTGGGATATCCGACAAACACGCGAACTTCTAGACGAGATTCTAACTTATCAAGATCTGGTTTCAGCACATGTGCTGGACTACCCCTCGAATATGTCTTAGACTGGGTTTTCGCCCATTCCATAATTCTATAGGAGTAGAAGAAACTGATTTAGAAGGTACTAAGTTCGGAACGTACACTACTGTTTCCAGAGCATATCCCCAAAACCAATTTGGTAATTCGAATAACTCATCATTGATCTAACCATCTCCATAAGAGTCCTATTCCTTCGTTCTGCCACACCATTCTGTTGGGGTGATCCAGGTGCAGACAATTGGGATTGAATCCTGGCCTCTGATAAGTAATTCCTAAACTCTCCTAAGAGGTATTCGCCACCACGATCTGACCGTAGTGTCTTGATACTTTTACCTAGTCGTTTCTCCACATCAGCCTTGTATTCTTTGAACTTATCAAAGCACTCGGACTTGCGGCGCATTAGGTAAATGTATCCATATCTTGAATAATCGTCTATGAAAGAGACAAAATATTCAAAACCTCCTCTTGCCTGGACAGACATAGGACCACACAAATCAGAGTGAACCAACTCTAACACTTCTTTGGCTCTATACCCCTTGGCCTTGAACGGCCTCTTGGTCATTTTACCTTCCAAGCAGGATTCACAAGTTGGAAAATTTTCCAACTCTAATGAACCCAAAAGTCCATCGGCTATAAGCCTCTGAATCCTACTTAAGTTAATATGACCAAGCCTTAGATGCCAAAGATATGCTTGGTTCATTTTCGAAGGTTCTTTTCTCTTATTAGAATTAGAAGATGAGTTATAAATTTTCATGTTTTGCTTTGTGGAATAAATTGGATTTAAAGTATATAAATTGCCAACTAATGCACCAGAACAGATAATCACTTTATTTCTTTTAATAACTACATCGTTACTAAAAGAAACTGAATATCCATCTAAAAACAGTTTAGAAACTGAAATTAAATTCTTTCTAAAGCGGGTACATAAAGACAATTTCTTAAAACCAAATTCTATTTCTACTAAAAGATAAGTAGACGTCTCCCATTGCCACCTTAGTAGCATTGCCCATGTAGACGGTAATTTCTCCTTTCGTCGGGTTTCCTCGAACCCCTGCAAGGAATTGCAGACATGATCGGTGGCTCCGTACACACCAGGTCTTGGTAGATAACACCGCTAAACATGTTTCAACAACTAGAGTATGAGATATACCTTTGTTTTGGTTCCTACGAGGACAGTCCACCTTCCAATGCCTGCTTACAGATGAAGCACTTGCCCTTCTGCTTCTTCATTCCAACTCCTCTGAGATTTATTCACTTTCTTTCTTGCAAATTGTTTCTTCTTCTTCTTTCCTTTCGGTTTAGAAGTAGAACCATTTTCAACATAGTGAATTTGAGCATTGTGACGAAATAATCCTTCTGCTTCTTGAACAGTAGTTCCGCTAATGAATAAACCCTCTTATTCATATTATAGTTCAGCCTGCTCAAAACTTCTTGGTAGCGTTTGGAGGATCATATCGATCTGGGTTTCCCCATCAATTTCTCCTCCAAGGATCTGTATCTCGTTCAGATAAGCCATCATCTTTAGGATATGATCCTTCACAGGAGTACCCTCTTGCATGGTGGCTGTCATTATCTTTCTCATGGCTTCTTGCCTAGAAGCCCTATCCTGATAACCAAAGAGTTCTTTGAGATTGTTCATAATATCATAAGCTGTCGATAAATCTTGATGTTGATGTTGCAATACATTTGACATTGAAGCCAAAATGTAACACGGCGCCATCTCATCAGCTTTTACCCATTTCCTATGATATTCAATCTCCTCTTGGGTTGATTCACCAGTAGGTGCTTCAGGGCAAGCCTCAGTCAGTACAAATTTATAGCCCTCAGCAGTATGTAATTTGGTCCAGTAAGTCTATTCTGTTGAAGTATGATGGACAGTGGGTTGAAAGTCATCCTAAGAATCACAAATAACTTTTGGTCAGAACTCTAAATTTAGAATAATATTGATTCCTCAAACAATACTATTTTAAATTAACCAACACCTCATAACACCGTGAATTTTGTATGCCACGTTAGTGTGGACGTATACAAATTCAACATTTGTAAAAGGAGGGTTTTAACCCATTAATTTTATTATCTTGTCAACCTAACTTTTTGACAAATAAAATTAATAGTTGGTATCATTTGGTCACACAAATAATAGCAGTGACTCCGTTAGGGAGGATACTATTAGATGTGTCTAAGTGTATACCATTACTTGACACTAAGTCCATTAATAAGATTATGCCCCTTCCGTTGGGGAAGATCACACGCTCTTAATTAACTTCCTATAGTCATCCAAAAATGGAAGTCTGTTCTAGTGATCCGCAAACAAGCTCATCCGTTATGGAGGAAGGCACTCAGAGCCAACGCGCAAGTTTGTTTGCATCACTTACAAACTAGTAATGGAGACCATGACATTTATTTAAAAATCCCTCTCCCACTTAGTTATTTATAAATGAGGAATTTTAACTATGCTAGCCTACTTAAACTTGTAAACTAACATGCACACACAGCACAATATAAAAGCAATAAATAGAAAATTTAATTTTCAACTATTATGGCTTTTATCTCTAATTGTCCTCCGTGTGTTGTCATCCCAAGCTGCTGCCAAATTTGGCCACCGCCACCGGGTCTAGCTATCGCATCCATCTTGCTCCTAGTTCCGCTGCGCCTCTGGTCCTTAGAAGGTTTCACGCTTTGCAAGATTCGATCCGCGACATAAATAGAATTTTACATTTTTGATCCTATATTCCATAAAAGGAATGTACATGTATCTAGATCAAAAATAAAATCCTAATAAAACTAAATACTCTGTATTTTAATACAATCATGCACACACATATAAATTGCCCTTGACATGTCCAAGGGTCCAATCACACACATAATTAACTAAAAGCCATAATAGTTGGATCTTGCATCCACAAAGTTAGCACATCCTACTATTATCCTGCCTAAATTATGTATGACATGTGCATAATTAAACTAAATACCAAATACATAGAGGTAAAATCCTAGATCTGATACCAATTGTTGGTTGCTCCTCGGAAAACCTAGAGGTTCCACTGTACAAAAATTTTGTACAAAGGTCTGAACCTTTTTCCTAGCTACCATGTGTTCTTTTAAATTAAATTTTGGATCGCCTGCGGAACTTAACACGTTTGATCCAAAACTTAATCTATTTGTTCTTTTAGGTTTTAACTTGGATCTCCTGCGGAACTTAACACGTTCGACCCAAGTCTCCTTAAGTTATTAATTCCATTAAATACTAATTTCCATAAAAGGTTCCCAGTACTGACGTGGCGAGGCACATGACCTTCTTGGATATGGGAGCAACCACCACCGACTAGACAAAACCTTTAATAGAAAGCTAATATTTAATTTCCTAAAATAACTTTAGGTTAACCAAAGAGAACAATCAAATCACAAGGAAAAGAAAGAAAACAAAAGAACACAACATCGAAAAACATATTCGAAATACTAGATCATAAGCCTCTTGTATTTGGTATTATTTCCATAAATAACTAGCATGATGCGGAAATAAAAATTACTAATTATACCTTGTAGAAAAACCTCTTGATCTTTTACCGTATTCCTCTTCTAACCTCGGACGTTGTGTGGGCAACGATCTACCAAGATGAGAAACCACCAACCACCTTCTTCTCCTCCAAGCAAGGTTCGGCCAAAGGAAGAACTTTACCAAAGAAGAAAATCAAAATACTAACCAAGCTCCAAGAGATGCTAACTTTCTCTCCTTCTTCTTCTTCTCCAAGTAGTATCCGCCACCACAAGAACTCCAAGAGAGATGAAGCGGCCACCACAAGAGGAAGAGAGGGAGAGGTAATGGCCACCACACCAAGGAACAAAAGAGGGAGAGAAACAATAGAGGTTGTTTCCCGTGAAGGCACCCTCACCCCTTCTTTTATATTCCTTGGCCTAGGTAAATTAGGAAATTTAATTACAATAAATTTTCCTTAATTTCCTTGACTTGATTTAATTGAGAGAAATAAAATAAAATTTCCCAAATCAATTTCAAGTGGCCGGCCACATCATTGGAAAACAAAAGAGGACAAGTTTTAATCAACAATTAAAACTTCCTAATTTGTTTCCGGAAATTTTAAAAAATAAAATTTCTCTTTAAAATCTCTTCATGGTTAATAAAAGGAAATATCTATAATTTTAATTTTATTAATCATGTGAATAATTTTAAAGAGAAAATAAAACATCTCTCCAATCTACAAATAAGGAAAGAGATCTAATCTCTTTCTTTAATCTTTTGTAAATCTTTTACAAGAGAGATATTTTAATTCTAATTCTCTTTAAATTATATCTTCCACATTATAATAAAAATTAAAATTAAAATCCCTTTTTAATTTAATTTGGCCAGCCCCCACTAGCTTGGTTCCCAAGCTAGCTTGGCCGGCCCCTATTGGGTGGGTATAGAAGGTGGGTATAGGTGGGTATAGAACTCTATAAATAAGAGGCTACGATAGGGACCGAGAGGAGGAATTGGTTTTGGTCTCCCGATAAAATTAAGCATCCCGTGTTCGCCCCGAACACACAACTTAATTTTATCAATGATAATTCATTCCACTAGAGAACTATCATTGAACTACCGCACCAATCCCAAATTACATTTTTGGGCTCCTTCTTATTATGAGTGTGTTAGTCTACTGTGTTTAAGATATCGAATGTCCACTAATTAAGTGAGTTACTGACAACTCATTTAATTAATATCTAAGTCCAAGAGTAGTACCACTCAACCTTATTGTCATGTCGGACTAAGTCCACCTGCAGGGTTTAACATGACAATCTTTATGAGCTCCTCTTGAGGACATTATCAACCTAGTATCTCTAGGACACAGTTTCCTTCTATAATCAACAACACACACTATAAGTAATATCATTTCCCAACTTATCGGGTTTATTGATTCAACGAACTAAATCTCACCCATTGATAAATTAAAGAAATAAATATCAAATATATGTGCTTGTTATTATATTAGGATTAAGAGCACACACTTCCATAATAACTGAGGTCTTTGTTCCTTTATAAAGTCAGTATAAAAGAAACGACCTCAAATGGTCCTACTCAATACACTCTGAGTGTACTAGTGTAATTATATAGTCAAGATAAACTAATACCTAATTACACTACGACCTTCTAATGGTTTGTTCCTTTTCCATTTTGGTCGTGAGCTACTGTTTATAATTTATAAGGTACTGATAACATCATCTTCTGTATGTGACCCCACATACTATGTTATCTACAATATAAATTAAATGAACAACTACAAACAAATGTAGACAATTAGACCAAATGTGATTCTTTATTCATAATAAATGTTTACAAAGCTTAGACTTTCAGTATACATTCCAACAAGAATTAGTGAAGTAATGATATATTTTGATAATGATAGCATTCATGTTGGATTAATATATTTGGATAGTGATAGAATAATATAGGAATGATATATTTTTATTTATTATATGAATAGTTTTAATTCTATTTGTATGTGAACTAAGTACGTATTAATCATTAGTGTGTAATCTAGGAGTTTTTATTAATGTAATTTATTGGAAACAGGTAAAATGCAGAATGAAAGAAGTTAGATGTATAATAAAAATTTACCCGAACGCCGCAGTTTAACTGATGAGTTTATCATTGGGTTGAGATAGTTTTTAAATTTTGCATCGAGTAATGTTTTTTTTTTGATGAAAGGTAAATTATATATCATCAAGAAAAGGTGTACAATCTACATATCCTAGGATATCCATGCAGTTCTGATGAAGTGTCAGATCCTGCTAGCAATCGGAGGTATACATGTCATGTACTCTCATTGTACCAACCACTCAAAATGCATCCATCCTCACATGGATGTGGACTATAGAAGCCCATGGCCATGCTCTGCTGTCGCGCTGCGCCAGGCTCCAAAAATACCAATCTCATGCACCATCACTGTACCATCCGCACCTATCCAAACCCACCGTCTCGTACTCCATGGCACTAGCCCACAAGATACTAGTGCAGTGTGAGTATCAAGTACTCAGTCTCCATACGTCGAGTCAAATCAGCATCGGCTCTATGCAACGTACGTCTCCGTGCTATCTGCAACCTGCCTGTCATGCATCCCGGTGCTATCTGTAACCTGCCTGTCCGCAGTACCAACCATCCAATGTATGCATTATGAATGTCACCAGTCTGACCCATATCTCATCCTCCACCTCATCCACATGTGGCACCTTGTCCATATCAATGTCCACAATTGTTTGCTATAGCGCACGGTCCAACCCTAGTGTGAGGAGAACATGGTCCATGTGGGGTCCCAAGTCCCTCACCCTTAGGTGATCATCCCGCAATCGATCGTCGGCCCACTTTTAGCAAGTGGTCAGCTATCAACGGATTTGGTGTGTCCTTACCACGAGCCGTTTGCTGCGGACTAGATAGATCATTATGGTGAATCTATTCACCATCCTAACCCCTATCTCTCCTCCTCAACCCTACTCAACCCAGTGTACATATCCACAACACTCTCGCACCAATGTCCCCTCACAACCATCCACTCACAAAATGCCCCCCCCCCTCTCACAAAATGACCCTCACTATACAAAATGTTCTCCCTCTCACTAATGTACACTACAAATGGTCCCACCCCACAAAAACAAGCTGTGGGGCTCTCACAGTCTCCGCACCCTCAGCTCCACTCCTAAGACTCAAAACAAGCGGTGGGCTCCATATCTCCATGTAGGCCTCCATGGGTAATGCAACTCTCCGTCAGGCGTCTCGATGAAGGTAGTCACTCTATGGATGAAAAACTCCATAGGATATGTAGTAGTCTCTGAGGTGGTACGTGAGGGTGCCACTATGCAACACGAGTAGATACACAAGAGGCTCCAAGAGGAAATCCAAAGTAGCATGTGTCCATGAGTGCAGGACTGTGCAAAATCTGCACTGTACAAAATTCCTACAAACTATTGTTCGCATTTTTCATTTTTTTTTCACTTCTTTTTTTCTTTTTTTTTTTTCACTTTTTTCACTTTTTTTCCCTTTTTTCCTTTTTTTCACTTTTTTTTCTTTTTTTTTTAAATTTTTTTTTTACATTTTTTATATTTTATTTTTTTTCCTACAATCTACACTACTGCTCCCATTTACACTACTGCTCCCATTTAGTAATGTTGAGTTTATGGATGGTAATTAGATACGATGTCCATGTAGAAAGTGTCATAATGGTACATTTTTACCGTCTAGTAAAGTTTCAGAGCATCTTTGTAGATTTGGTTTTACTCTGAATTACTATAATTGGACATGTCATGGCGAACCATTCATATATGATGAGGATTATTATGGACACAATATACAAGTCTCTAGGGATCAACATGATTATAATCAACTAAATCCATATCAGAGAATGATATTTGATGCAGCGAGTCCGAATTTAAGAAATACAACAACAAAACTCACAAAGGGATCAGGATATAATAGCAATGTGCCGACAACAAGAATTTATTATGCGGCAATTTCAGCAATTTAGCTCTGGTCCAAGTTATATTCCTCTTGGTACTGGTGATGATGCCACCGAGGACGACGACGACGATATTGCATGAATGCTTGTAGTTAGTATTTTTTATTTTATTGAGATTTAAAAACCTTCATTTTTATATTTTTAATTAGTACTGTTATTTTGTTTCAAACAGGGTTGGTGAGACTATGATTGGAAATCCATGTAAAAATAAGTAAGTCTTTACATATTTATTTTTGTGTTAGTTTATAGGATTTTCATTTTGTTAAAAACGATACTTTTTATTTGTTTATTTTCTGATGCAGGTAGTAGAAGAAGATTGGAATGAGAATGATCTCTTAAGTACCGGATTATCTGCTATTTTATCTTTCCTTGGTTTTGAGACATTGTATGTATGAGATTGTTAGATATTATGTTTGTTCTAACTTGGTTGTATTTATTTTTGTTGTTGTATTGTTGACTATTCTAAAACTTGGTTAGTTGTTAATCATATGTTGTATTGAAATTTGGTTGATGAAACATATTGTTTGTTAGTTGTATTTGGAGATATGGAATATGTTTGAATATATTTGTGATGATGAATGTTTTGGGTTATGTTGTTGTGTTTGTATTGATTTTTGATGTATTTGTGATAATTTAATTTTGTTGCATTCAGCGATGTATATATGGTAAATACCAAAAAGGAAAAATTATTGATAATTTTTATTACTTTTGCAATGAATTTTGCGACGAAAAATGATTTGTTGTAAATTTATCGTAATGTACTATTTTTTATCAAAATTTTGCAGCAAAAATTAATATTTGTTGCAATCTGCAACGAAAATTTAATTCGTTGCAAATCTGCAACGAATTCAGTTTTTGTTGTCGATTTGCAACGAATTCAGTTTTTGTTGCGGATCTGCAATGAATCCGAATTCATTGCAGATCCACAATGAATTTAGAATTTTTCTTAGATTTGCAACGAAATTTTGAATTCGTTGCAATTTGCAACGAATATTAAAATTCATTGCCAATTGCGACGAATTTAGTTTTCATTGCAGATTGCGACAAATTTTGATTTTGTTGCAGATTGGAACAAATTTAGAATTTCGTTGCAAAAAATAGATTTTTGGTTGAAGAGAAGTTTGCGACAAATTATTTTTTTGTCGCAAAATCAGCGATAAATTTTGCAATGAATAGAAAATTCGTTGCAACTTTTGCAACAAATTTTTAGTTTTTCGTCGCTAAATTTAGGGATGACTGATTTGCAACGAATATTTTTTTGTCACAAATTATTTTGCAACGAATTTTTTTTTGAAATTCGTTGCTAAATTTATCCCTAAATGACTGGTTTTTGTTAGTGTTTCTCTCCTCTACCTATTAATTTCAACATCGCACTCCTCTACGGCCTCGATGTCCTCGCCGACAGCCTCCAAGACAAGTCCTTGAACGTGACTCGCCGCCTCCTCCTCCTCCTCGCCTCGCCTCGCCCAATTCTGACTAAAAAATTCAAGAATTTATTTTATTAAAAATTGAAAAAAAACACTTTTTGATGAAGTTATAAAGATAGTTAATCCAAAAATTTATAAAATTCTTAAACTAAAATGCGAATTGCATGCTTCTGTTGTTAATGGAGGTTGTAAATGTTGGCATCAGCAGCGTAGCAGCCCAAGATCCTCGCAAACTCGGTGGTCAGGGAGATCTCTTCAATGGCCTCCTTCGCCTTCGGGTCCTCCGACGAGCCCACGAAGTCCACATACAGGACATGGGGGTCAGGGGAATGCCCTAAGTGTCCCCTTTGTCCCGCGCCCTCACGTCGAGAATGAACACTGGCGACTGTCCGCCTTCGATGATGAGTTGATCGCCTCTAGATTTTTCAAGTTGATGTTCCTGCATGAGAAGGCTGAGAGCACCTTTAGAAGCAATAACATGGAATCACCCCGGCGGGACACCACCATTGAGGTCTTCGATGGCGCCGCCTTTTGGCGCACGGAGGAGACGGAAGTGGGTGAGGCGAGGAGGAGGAAGCGAGTCACATTTGAGGACTCGTCCTGGAGGCCGTAGGCGAGGACATCGAGGCCGTAGAGGACGAGTACTCGAAAATAGCTTCATTAATATATATATATATATATATATATATATATATATATATATATATATGATCCTGTTCGGAATCTGAGTCGGATGAAGGCCAGATAAGGTGTTGCTAGCGTTGACGGAGGAGAGAGATTATGAGGCTGCGGTCGTGCGGGCTTCGGCGAATAGACCCCCACATGGCCTTGAAGGACTACCGGGCCTGAGCCGGTGGTACTAGAATTCTGTGCACACTCAGACAAGCACACAGGACGTTAGAGACCAAGAACTAGGGAAAAAGTTCCCAGAGCAGGTCCTCCGACGCTCAAGTCAGGTACTTTTTCCCCAAAAGAATAATGTACGAAGGAAGAAGAAAAGTAGACAAGTGTGCCAGTGAGGATACCTGCGCAAGGGAGAGGACACCCCTTTTTATATGACAATGTGTACCTTCTGGAGACTGACCCCTGTCAGGGGGTGTCGGGTGTCAAGACTTGTCGAGTGGTGGAGGACACATGACCTTCTCTTATAGACTAGAGGAAGGTTCCACTTGCAGATAACCCCAACCGCTGGAATATTCCCTGACATGTAGCAGATATTCTCTGACAGGTGGTTACGATTCCCTGACCTGTTGTCGCGTAGCGCATTCTATCCCGTCGGGTGCTAGTGAAATAGACCAGGTAGGTCTGCTAAGTGTTGATGAATAGATTGGATGGACGGAAAGGCGCGGACAGAGTCCCTCTCTATCGGCCTTTATGATTCAGACCCGGTCGAGAATGACAAGTCTGCTCACATAGGCTAGTTTGAGAACACCCAATCGATAAAGCCAGGTCGAGCTTGGTCATGATCACACTTCCTGTAGCAAACCTAGTCTCCCGATCGGTAGACCCCGCCCTGGCTTTATACGCCGGATGGCCCCGACCGGTCCTACTCCGTATATTGACGACCACATCTCCTTGACTTCTAACTGCCACATCCTCTTGACTTTTGACAACCAAACCCTACCATTATGCACCGTATCACAAGCCTCCTCCCCAAGTCTAGTCGAAGGAGGCCCAAGTCCGACTGACTAGACCAGACTCCAATTCCACTTGGCCTCGCTACTGCGACTTTAACTACTGCTCCCTTTCCTGAGGTCTTTGGGAATTTACCATGTCCTCAGATGCTACACCCTTTTCCGAATGTCTACGTCGCTGCATCAATTCCCATATCTTGGGATACGCAACATGTCCTTGAATGCGATACTATTTCTTATTTGCCGTTGCACGCCTCGAGGATGACTCTTCACATCTCTCTCTTTAAAAAGAGTTGACCCCTCTCACACCCTTATGCTTTCCTGGTACTCCTTCACACCATGGAATCCCTAGTGAAGCCTGATGAAGTGTCATTTTTGTGCCAACAACTCACTCATTTGACTCAGTTACTTGCCTAGAAGGATGACGCATTATTTGAGATGACATAGAGCAGGGACCTCCAGTCTTCCCTTCGTCGAGAAATGGAAGAACTTTAGCTAGCCACTAAGTCCCGGACTTGAGGTGAGGCAGCCTTGAAGCATAAGGCTCATTCAGATCTAGAGAGCCAGACTCACTTTATCGCCTATTTGAAGATAAAACATGATGACTCTCTGACCTTCTCCAAGAAGAAAGTTGGCTAAAAGATTAAACTATTGCCCAGCAACATCGTACCATTCAATGTATCAAGGCGGAGCTGATCCAAGTACAAGCCCAGTTGGAGCGGGCAGGTCATGCATATCGATCCTGCTCCCAGTGTCGACTTGACCCTGCTAATTGAAAGGGAAGTTGGGACTACTTATACTCCTAGTGAGATAATATATATTTTGAGGAATATCTTTCAAACTTTATCAAATAAACGTCAATCAGGCTAAGTTGTGGGTCTCTGTTCATGTCTTTCTCTTATGTTTCCTTCTCTTCCTTGGTACTTCTCCTTTTGTGTGAACCAATGAATTATTTAATATGAAATATGCTTACTTGTAGTTTGTGTTGAGGCAAGAGTCAAAAAACCCGATCAGGAGGTCGTTGGTCGTGAGAGCATACTCACTTATAACTCGCACTAGGACGAGAGTTTGGAATTCCGACCAAGAGGTTGTTGGTCATGAGAGCATGCACACTTATAACTCGTACTGGTGCGAGAGTCTGGAGGCATGAAAGCAGACTCACTTATAAATCGCCTTGGGGTGAGAGTCAGGAATCCCGACCGAGAGGTCATTGTTCGTGAGAGCATGCTCACTTATAACTCGCATTAGGGTGAGAGTCTAGAGACGTGAGAGTAGACTCACTTATAAATCATACTGGGACAAGAGTCTGGAATCCCAACCGAGAGGTTGTTGGTCGTGAGAGTATTCTCACTTATAACTCGCATTGGGGTGAGAGTCTGGAGGTGTGAGAGCAGACTCACTTATAACTCGCATTGGGGCGAGAGTCTGGAATCCCGACTGAGAGGTCATTGATCGTGAGAGTATTCTCACTTATAACTTGCATTGGGGCGAGAGTCTGGAGGTGTGAGAGCATGCTCACTTATAACTCGCACTGGGGCGAGAGTCTGGAATCCCGACCGAGAGGTTGTTGATCGTGAGAGCATGCTCACTTATAACTCGCACTGGGGCAAGAGTCTGGAGGCGTGAGAACAGACTCACTTATACCTCACACTGGGGTGAGAGTCTGGAGTCCCGACCAAGAGGTCATTGGCCGTGAGAGCATGCTCACTTATAACTCACACTGGGCGAGAGTCTGGAGGCATGAGAGTAGACTCACTTATAACTCGCACTAGGGCGAGAGTCAGGAATCCCGACCAATAGGTCGTTGGTCGTGAGAGCATGCTCACTTATAACTCACACTGGGCGAGAGTCTGGAGGCGTAAGAGCAGGCTCACTTATAACTCGCACTGAGGCGAGAGTTTGGAATCCCGACTGAGAGGTAATCCGGCCTCCTGATCGGGAATTTGATCTGAAGACCTACCCAGGGATTTGATCTGGAGATCTACCCAGGAATTTGATCTGAAGATCTACCCAGGAATTCTGTTCTAGAGATCTGCCAGGAAATTCTATCCGAACATTTGCCAAGGAATTCTGATATGGAGATGTGCCAAGGAATTCTTATCTGGAGATCTACCTAGGAATTCTAATATAGAGATCTGCCCAGGAATTTGATCTGAGATCTGCCCAGGAATTCTGATCTGGAGATGTGCCCAGGAATTTGATCTGGAGATCTGCCCAAGAATTTCGATCTAGAGATTTGCCCAAAAATTCTGATCTATAGATCTTCCTAGAAATTCTAATCTGGGGATCTGTCCAGGAACTTGATCGGGAGATAACACTTGTGACTCAACAGGAGACGAGCTAGTGTACTTAGCTTAACCTTCCTGTAATCATAAAGTGCATTTCATAAGGTTTTAAATTAAATTTCAACCTTACTTTGATTTCGAGGAAGTGTAAAGGTGTCGAATTCTGCTCACCTTTCCCGCCGTCATCTTCTTCGTTTCCCGAGGCTCCCGCCTGAATTTTCCAATTCTCGAGGCACGATCTTCATGAAGCAAGGCGTGCCTCCTCGCATATCCTCCCTCATGATTTTCTTGTCACTTTCATCATAAATGTATTTTCATAGGGAGGTGACACGTATCCTACAACCTTAACTCTTCATAATATATGACGCATACTTTTTCCGCATGCTTCCCTAAATCACCTGTGTTCCTTGATATGACGGCTGCCGTGCGTTGCACCGTTTCGTTTGTTTGACTCGATCTTCGATGTTTCCTAAGGATTTTGATTTATAAACCCTAAAGGCAGTCTGTCGTTACCTATTGTAGCTTTTCTTCCTTTAACTCTTCTTCGTTCCTTTACTTTCGATTGCTCGCCTTCTTCTTCGTGTCTCTTCGCTGTAAGTACCTTTCTTCCCTCATATGTCTTCCCCTTCTCCGTCTCTCTAATGGCTAGTGAGAGGAAAATGCCCTGGTACTCGTATTTCCTTTCTGATTTAGATAGGAGTGACCTTGAGTCAATCTGTGTTAGCCTGAAGCTTCCTGATACTTACAAGCTCCTTCCTCTGGGTCCCCATGATCATCCATCTCCTCCCCCCCCCCCCCGGTTGGGTTTGTAACCTTCTTTAAGGACCAGCTTTTGGGTGGCTTCCGTTTTCCTATTCATCCGTTCTTCTCATCTTTGAGTCAGTACTTTGGTGTCTCCCTATCTCAATTTGCTCCCAATGTCTTCTGTGCTATGTGTGGAATGGTGATCTTGTACCGCTTATATAAAATTTCCATAACCTCGCAACTCTTCCACCACTTTTATGCCCTCAAGCGCTCTGAACCAGGCGTTTTTATGGTACAATCTAGGTTGGGCTATAAGTTTTTCATGGGCATGCCCTCTTCCAATAAGGACTAGAAGCCCCATTTTTTCTACATACAACTGCCTGAGCCTGTCACTTGACCTGTACGATGGCGATATAATCTTCCTTCCCCCTCCGAATTATGGGAGCACCAGCATCAGCCTGACTGCCTCCCATCCTCAGAGAAACTAGAAGGGGTTTGACTCCAGCTCTCAATGATATTACGTGAGGGCCTACTATATGCTTTCGGGCTTAGCCCTATTCCGACATCGATAGGTGCTCCTTTCAGTAAAATCTCCTGTCTTCTGTTCCAAATTTTCGCTAACTGAGGTATCTCCTTGTTGTTTTGCAGAAGGCACCATGTTTCATGCCTTCTCTATTGATTCTTCCAAGCTACCCAATGCCACTTTAAAGGAACTGGGAGAAGAACTCCTGAAAAGTTCTGGGGCACCCTCGACCATTCAGGCCGGGATCGCGACCAGGACTTCTTCCCAACTATCCAGGGAAAAGGAGACCCTAGAAACTGAGGCGACCGAAGATGAAAGGGCCTCTTCTCCACCCCTAGGAAAACGTTTGCATCTGCAACGCAAAAGGAAGCGAGTCACTCCATCAGTCCAAGCCTCTCCGTCGAGACCCCCACTAACCCCCGCCTCCTCCAAGATCAAGGCCAAGACGCCTACTCGGGTGTCTCCCTTTACCATAATAGAGGATATACCTTCTCCGCGGACTAGTGCTCAGACGGGAGAGCAAACTAGTGCCCAGGTGAGAGGCTAGCTTGGGAATCCTTTTCCTCCTTCTACACTGCCTCCTGCTCCGTAGGCTACTCCGACCTCTTCCTCGCGCGCCAAGGAGTGCCCTTGGAGTAGATACACCTTCACTTTTGTCCATCAACTGCCCTCACTACAAGGGCAGGACCCTCTTCCATCAGTCAGCACCTCTTCCATTTATGGTCAGGTACAACTTCATGGGGTCCTGGCCGAATCTTGGCAATTTACCGCAGACCAAATCTCAGAAGGCTCCCGTTAGAGTTAGTCGACTCATTTTCGCAACGGTTGATATTGGTGAGTCTTCTTCGTCTCCTCTTAAACCCTTGAGATATTACTAACCTTCTTTTGCTTTCCTCAGATCTGTGTCAGAGGTCTAGGCATATCACAATATGTGGTAGATCTCCAGAGAGAAAACGAGTCCTTGAGGGATATTAGGGAACTGGAATTATCCATGACCCCTAGCCACATTTTTGATCCAACACCCTCTGATAGTTTAGTGTCCCCCCTCCTTCAAACTGTTGAAGAAAGGGCCCAAGTTGCCCGAGGCTTGGCTCAGGTGGAGGCAGGGAGGATAAAGGCCCTAGAGGCCACTTTGAAGATGAGTGAGTCCAAACTCAATTCTAAAGGGTTACGACGCATTCATATTTTGGACAATCTGGATGTGAAGGAAGCGGAGTGGCCACCCTCTCGCAATAGTTGGAAGATCTTCAACCTCCTATGATACTCTGAAGATGGACCTGGCGACCACCCATGCCAATCTCACTGCAAGTACTGATCGGGAAGTTGCCCTTCAAAAAAAATGGGAGGTCGGCAAAGCTACCATCAAGTCTCTACCAGCGGATCTATCCAAAATCACCAACCAAGCTGCTACCGCTAGACAAGACCTGGCCCTATTCCATGTTGATACAAATAAGGCAAAGGGGGAGCTGACGGAATACTAAACAGGTGAAACTGTGCACCTGGAAGCTTATAAGGCCGCCTACCTTGCCTTTCCAAAGTTCGAGAAAAAGATAGGCGCCCTGATTGACCGGATGATCTACTACGATGGTGTGGGTGTCGTGCGCCAGCTTCATGAGAAAGACCTTCTCCGATCAGCCCTTCCCGATGACTTTATGGATCGCACCTGCCTTATCGAGGAGCTTCCCGAGGAAGCCTTTCCCTCCTTCACCGATTAAGATGTATTCTTCCCCGCATGATTATGAAAACCCTGTATTGGACAGACGATTGACTGCTTTCTTTCCTTGCACATGTTGTTTTACTTCTGAGATGCTTGGGTGGTGTGTCAAAGGATTATCCCCCTTGTAGACATTTAGACTTTAATATATGCGTGTAGACACTAAAGCCATCAGCAAGATAGGCTTCCTTACCCGATCAGGCTTCTATCCCACCAATGAATATTCCAACCAAGAGGACCGACCCATTCCTCGATCGACTACTCTTCCCAACCGCTACTTTCTCCCGTCTAGTCTTTTTTCCTAACCAGTACAACCTCCTTGTTCTAGATCCTGAGACTTACAAGTTTATAGTAGATCTGAGAGAAGATTCCTGTACCCTGCCTATTCCCGAGGCTATAATAAATAATTAGTCTTCTCGTATTTTCCGCCGCACTTCTTTATGACACGTTCTTTGAGCTCACTTTTCTAGGCGAATCCAACGACCTTGGTTATTATTGGACTAGGGGTAATGTCATCAGCCTTTATCGTGAACCGTCCGATGGCCGCTAAAGATGAGGCCTCTTAGGCCCTTCCTAACGCCTATAAATATCCTCCTTCCCTTTCTTTGTTGAACTTTTTTTCTTTCGAGAGTAATCCTTTGTCCTGCTTCCATCGTTCATTGCGCTCTGCTCCTTGTGATTCTTTCCCACCTCCCCTCATGGACTCTCCTACACCTAGTTATGCTCCCGAAGTATCCACCTTTATGGGCGTAGATCTGGACGATCTTCGCTTTTCCTATGAGGTTTCCAAGTCCATGCACATCATCATACCCTCTGAAATCCACCTGGCCTCTTCCCCACCTACAGGGTATGTGACTTTCTTCAAGGAGCATATCGTGGGCGGCCTCCGCTTTTCGATACATCCTTTCTTTTCCCAAGTGAGTCGATATTTCCGCATTCCCCTTTGTCAACTTACCCCGAACTCCATGAGGATTTTGACCGGGTTTATCCTCCTCTGTGAAGTATGCAACATACCCTGGGCTCCCCGATTATTCCACTATTTCTTCACTCCTCGCCACCACATCGAAGGACTTTTTCATCTCCAGGCCCACTTTTGAACCAATTTTTTTGCTCCCCTTCCTTCTTCGTACTCTGGACGGAAGGATAAGTATTTCTTCCTGAGCTTTTCCCAAACCGTAGAATGGCCTACCCAGCGATGCATAGCTTTACCTTCGGCGCCCGTTCTAGGACACTTTCAAACGAACCCTGACTTCATAGATGCTTCAGCATAGCTGGAGTGCTGGCGTTTGGACTTGCTCAAACTATTGACAGAGGATATACTATTCCTATTCAGGCTGAGCCACACTCCCTCAGAGTTACCACATTCTTTAGGTATGGTTCACCTTACCCTTGTTGACCTTAGTTCCTTATTCTGATTCTGCTACTCTTCTTGCAGCCGATAGTCTAGCCTAGACATTCCTAGTCAGGCCTCTCCTCCTGAGTGATATGGAGATACAGCGTCAGGGGCGAATAATACTAGACCGAAGGGGTTCATCGCATCTAGCTCCCCTTGCCTCGGGGGCAACTGCTTCTACCGCTCCCCGGTCAGCTTCCCGAGCAACTCCCCATTCCCACTTCGCTGCCGAGCCTTCCCAGTCTATTCCTACGGAGCTCTGCACTTGCCAGCCTAGGACCCCACCGAAGGAATCAGACTCGGATGAACAACCACTCTCGCGCCGTCCCCGACATTGACCTGGGAGACCCGGCTTGGCTTCAAATCCCAGACGACTGAGCTGGCATCTCGACCTGCCCCTACTCCTACTCCTAGCCGACCTTTTCCAAGAACCCCGACAATGCCATCTATGACCCGGGCTAGAAGCGGGCGGGGGAAGGATCCGATCATTAAAGAAGAAGTCAATACAGAGTCTTCTCCTATTCCAGTAGCTCTTGCCCCAAATGCCCCCTCCTAGTCCTCCTCCTTCCCCGAGATGCCTCACATGCCCGGGTCAGGTGACACCGCTGCGACTCAAGCTGGACCTTCTTCTTCCCGACCTTCCCCCTCTGCGCATCTGCCTTCCAGCGAGACTATCGCCGGTCCATCAACTCACCATCCTTCTGGCGAGACCAGGGCTGAGCCATCTTACTCGAGGCAATCCCACCACCATTCTGTAAAAATCACCAAGCCCTCAGAATGGAGCGTGCACGATCAATCGGATGCTCCCACTAGTCAACTTACATTGCAGGGTCAACTGTCCACTCAATGGGAAGAGCGTCTTCACCAAATGCAAGCTCTTCCTATACCCGCCCAGCTGGATCGGCTATCCGAAGGGTTTGTTGCGGTAAGTTCTTACTACCCTTTATTGTTCTCCTTTTCTATGCAATCTAACTATTCTATACTGATCATTCATTTCCCCCCAGGCTTTTGTTGATTCCATGACGTTAAGTCATACGCTTTCCCTCCTTCATCAGCAGAATAAAGCCCTGAAGGATACAGTGGTTGACCTGAAATTTCAACTGTCTGATCCAGCATCAGCTGGGTCTTGCTGAGGGGAGAGGTGGCCACCCTGAAGAGAACAAATGTTGCTCAGCAACGGACTCTCGAGGAGACTCGGCGAGAGGCTGATTGCCTCTGAGATGAAAAGAGCAAACTTGAATCTCTCCTACAAACGTCCGAGGTGAAATATCAAGAAGCTCAGTCTAATCTCTCGAGAGCCTTGGCCGCCTTGGAGACTTATAAGGCAGGGGAGGTTGAGCGGCTGAGAGCACATCGAGAAGAAAACTTATGCTCTCCAGAGTTTGTCATGCAAGTGGGGGATCACTTCGCTACATCCGTGACTTATGGGGCGGTAGGAGCGCTTAGGCAACTCCATGAGGGAGGGTGCCTATCCTCTATTCCTCCCAAGGATTTCCTAGATCACCGCCGCATCCTTAGAGAGATGCCCGACGATGCATTTGATGCATTTAAATAACTTTATATGAGAACTGTATGACTACTTTATTGTGCTATGATATTTGAATGTTATACCTTTTACTTGGTCATGACACAAGGGATCCTGAGCTGTTAAATCCTAGATCGGGGATGTGCCTCTAGACATCCCGACCTGGCTTTCCATACTAGACCTATCACATCTTCTTCTCACCCTTATGTTTTATAAAGCCTATCCTAGACCTGATAAGGCTGGAGATAGTTAGCACTCCATGGCGACTCAGCGGTCTTCCTTGAGCATCCTACAAGTAATAGGCACCCGAGGCTAACTTTTTGACCACTTTGTATGGGTCATCCCACTGAGGTGACAACTTAGTCACTTCTCCTACGGGTTTTGCCCACTTCTAAACTAGATGCCCTTCTCCAAAGAAACGGGGCACCATCCTTCTATTATAGTTTTGATGCATCTTTTGTAGATACGTAGTTAATCGAATGGTCGCCCGTTCGCGAACATCATCAATAAAATCCAGCTTCGCTAATCGTCGCTCGACATTTCCCTGGTCATATAGCATTCTTCTAACCGAGGGCACCCTGACCTCGATAGGTACCACCGCCTCACTGTCGTATACCAAATGGAATGGGGTGAGTCCTGCGCTCTCTCAGGGAGTTGTTAGGTACACCCAAAGGATACTGGGCAGCTCTTCCACCCAATCGCCTCCAACATGATCCAATTTGACCTTCCCATTGGCAGTGGGTCAAATTATGATGTTTTTGACAGGACAAGCAGGTGTTCACTAGTCGTTGCGCATCCTTTTATAGAGTGGGCCAGAAATATCCAACCAACAACACTTTCCGGGCCAACATTCTTCCTCCCACATGATTCCCACAACATCCTTGGTGTATTTCCCTCAGAGCATATTCTGCCTCCTCCGTCCTTACGCATTTAAGCAGTGATATGGAGAATGCTCGCTTGTACAGTTGATCCCCGATCATGGTGTATATATGAACCCATTTCCTGACCAGCCTGGCTTCTTCCGGATCATTCGGCAGGACACCCCGCTGCAGATAACTGATCATCGGGGCCCTCCAGTCGATTGCCTCCTCAATGTTGTTATGTAAGTCTATTTTAGCTATTAAGAAGGTCTGAGCTACCGACCTGTCTAGTACCCAAGTGGTCAAGGAGCTAGCCATTTTGGTCAATTCATCAGCCCATTGGTTATCTGCCTAAGGAATCTTAGTTACCGTGACCTCCTTAAAGTCCTCCTTCATTTTCTCATATGCTTCTCGGTATAGTTGTAACTTGTCACTGTTAACCTCGAAGTTGACTGACACTTGCTGAGCTACAAGCTGAGAATATGAATATATAATGACCCAAGCAGCGCCGACATGTCGAACTGCTTGCAATCCTACTAATAGAGCCTCATATTCTGCTTCATTATTGGTGGCTCTGAAATTTAGTCGGACGACCAATTGTAAGATATCTTCTTGAAGGGATATCGGAAGGATCAGTTGGTGCGGGAAGCATCCGACGATCGAACCTAAGTTTTGATAATGGCAAAGGATTCAAAGTTAAGGTGCTTTGTTATCTGACAGCTTTTGCTGAGTGTTTCAGGAAAGTCCTAACTGCGGTTAGGCAAGGCCTAGGGGGTGGTAACCCTAGGTCATAGGGGGTGGTAACCCTATGCGGAAAGTCTTGGCAGGTCGGTGGCTTCAGGCAAAAGTCCTAGGGGGTGGTAACCCTAGGTGGAAAGTCCTGGTGTCGCGAACCAGGTGAAAGTCTGAACTGGTCGGTGAAGCGGATGTTCAGCAGAAAGTCCGGAAGCATCGAGTGCCGAGCAAAAGTCCAGTCGATCTGGAGGATCGTACTGGCAACAGGTAAATCTCCTGAGTGGAGTAGGTGAGGACGCGTTCAGAGGGAACAAGAGGCGTCGGGTCGACCTAGGGTTTCGGTAGGAAACCCGAAGTCAATCAAGAGACTGTTAAATATTTCAATCATTGTTTTGTGCTAACTTTGTGCTGGTATTTTGGGATTAACATATCTTGCAGGAACCAAAAAACCTCGGATGAACAGTGCCGAGGTGCCTCCATGGAGCTTGAGGCGCCTCGGGTGCAAAAGCAGACTGGAGGCGCCTTGAATGGAGTTCAAGGCGCCTTGGACCGGAGGTTGAAGGCGCCTTGGATAGGCTGAAGGCGCCTTAAACCAGATAGAGTTCGACCAGGTCAGTGCTGATCCACGCGGGTGACTCGGCTCGTTCAAGGCGCCTTGGTGAACAGTATAAGGCGCCTTGAACCCCCTTTATAAGGGGTCTCGACCAGCAGCTTCAATCAACTTCTCCCAAGTGATTCAAGTGCTACGTGCTGATCCAAACGACGTTCCGAAGTGCTGCTACTTGTGCCCGACGACCAGGAGCTCCGAATCTTCATTTCTTTGTCGTTGGTATAATTATTTACTGTCGTTTATTGTACTTCAACTTGTAATCTTTTATCGAGCTTATAGTTGTTGCCCACCGGAAGCGATCAAGGATCGCGGGCCTTCGAGTAGGAGTCGCCTTAGGCTCCGAACGAAGTAAACGACCGTGTCTCTGTGTTTGTGTTTATTTACATTCTTCCGCTGCGTACTTTACTGCGATAGTTTTACGAATCGAACGAAATAGCCGCGAGCGCTATTCACCCCCCCTCTAGCGCGTCTCGATCCAACAATTGGTATCAGAGCGGGGTCGTTTTGAATTGGAGCAACCACCTTTCAAAATAAATTTTTCACAGTTTTTTTTTTCGTTTTCGGAGTCGAATTAGAATTTAGCCTTATAGCTATATTCTAATTTTTTTTTCCCTCGAATCGACTTTTGCTCGAAGTAGGTGCAACACCACTCGAGTTCGTTTTTATTATTCTTTATTCTAGCACTACTAATCCAAGACTTAGTCTTGGAACATATTCTGTTGTTTTCTTTTGTTGCATATTATAAATGGCCCAACAAGAGGGTTTCAGCACTGTACACCCCCCGCTATTCTCCGGAGAGGATTTTGGCTACTGGAAGGGAAGAATGGAAACGTATCTAAAGATACAATTCGAAATGTGGATGATCATAAAGACGGGACTTCAGCTACCATCCGATGACGATGGCAAACCGACTCCCTGCGAGAAGTGGGATGCCTCTCTAATCAAAAAGGTGGAAGCCGACGCCAAAGCTACCTGCACCCTCCAGTGCGGCCTTACCAAGGAAGAGCTCAACAGGGTCGGCCCGTTCTCCTCTGCAAAGGAGCTCTGGGAAAAGCTCATCGAACTCCATGAAGGCACTGACGACACCAAGGTAAGTAAAAGAGATCTTTTGCTTAATAAATTATATAATCTAAAAATGCAGGAAGGCGAAACGGCGAGTTCTCTTCACGCGAGAATACAAGACATCCTTAACTCTCTTCACGGAATTGGCCAGAAGATAGAAAATCGGGACGTAATAAGGTATGCCCTAAACTCGTTTCCAAGGAATACATTGTGGGCATCAATGGTAGATGCCTACAAAGTTTCCAAGGATTTATCTTCTTTAAAATTAGATGAACTTTTTAGTGAATTTGAACTTCATGAGCAGACTAATGCACAGCCTACCGAGAAAGGTATTGCGTTGGTTGCAGACCACGACGGAGAACCAAACCAGCATCGGAAGCTGAACCAGACTCTGACGATGAAGAAGGTGACATTACAACCGAGCTGGTAAACCTCGTGAAGAAGCTCTACAAGATGAAAGGATTCGACAAAAGAGATCTAAAGAAGGCAGTAAAATCAAAGGAAGGCCCACAAAATACAAAGATGAAGTTTGAAGTTACGTGCTACGGGTGTAATCAAAAAGGGCACATCAAATCCAACTGCCCTAACCTGAAGGAGGTCAAAAAGCAAAGAAGGAAAAATGTCCTTAAGGCAACATGGGACGAATCTTCATCGGAGGAGGACGACGACGAGCTCGAACAAACGAGTCTACTCGCATTAATGGCCCGGGACCAAGTCGTTGAATATGGATGCGAGAGCGAGTCTGAGGCAGAGTCCGAGCAAAGCCACGGATCCGTATCCGTTTCCGAAGGACCAGACCCCGCTGTAAGTATCTCCCGGTTGAACATCTTAGTTAGCTACTTATTGCGCAAATTAGCTAAGTCAAACCTGAAAATTAAGTCACTTCTAAAGGAAGTAAGTGTCCTTAAAGAAGTGGCCGACACCAAACCCTCACCTGACCAGAGTCAGACTGAATTTCCAACTCAAGTTCAAAAACTTGAGGAAGAAAATTCAACTCTAACAAATCAGGTTAAAGATTTAGAAAATACCCTAGAACGGTTTACTTTGGGCTCCAAGAATTTGGACTTGATTCTTGGGACACAAAGAGCCGTCTACAACAGAACTGGGCTGGGATACAAAAGTAAATATAGATCTTATTTATCATTAATAAACAAACAAAGTATTAAATCAATCCAAGCATGGGTCTCCAAGTCTAACTTGGTCAATCAAGTTAGACTTGGCCAATACTGGGTTCCAAAGGATCAAATATACTACCTCGATAGACCATATCGAGGCCATGATCCAGGGGGAGCAAAAAGAAAAACAATCCTAAAAATTTAAAATTCAAAATTCAAAATTAAAATTCTAAATTCTAAATTTAAAATTAAATTCAAAATTTGAAATTGAAATTAAAATTAAATTCAAAATTTAAAATTAAATTCAAAATTCGAAATTGAAATTAAAATTAAATTCAAAATTCGAAATTAAAATTCTAAATTCAAAATTTAAAATTAAATTCAAAATTCAAAATTAAATTCGAAATTGAAATTAAATTCAAAATTCGAAATTGAAATTAAAATTAAATTCAAAATTCGGAATTGAAATTAAAATTAAATTCAAAATTTAATTTAAATTTGAAATTCCAAATTCCAAATTCTAAATTCTAAATTCAAAATTTAAAATTAAAATTCAAATATTTAAATTCGAAATTCCAAATTCGAAATTCTAAATTCGAAATTCTAAATTCGAAATTCTAAATTCGAAAATAGATGGTGGATCCAAACTAGTTGGCACCTCCAACTGAACTACCCGACAGGGTAACTGAACCTAATTTACCCGAAATGGGTAAAACAAGAGTAGATTACCCGGCAGGGTAATTAAGGATAGTTTAAAAAAGGGCTGAGTTTAACTTTAACCACAGTACCGGTAAAGTTTTTGGATGATAGTACGTTAGGGAAACTTGGGCATCGCATGTCTAGGAAGATATGGCTTCGACCTGGTGCATTTGGCCAAGTGGAACTGACCGAAGTTACCCTTAAATGGATCCTAACTAGTTAGACCAAGGTTTAGTACTAAGCTCAATGGGTAGGACTATTTGGAAAATCTCGAAGGCATGGTTACTTTAATGAGTTCCTGGTGACTCACCATAGCCTAGAAGTTTATCCAAAGAATGCTTACTTGTTGAACCCAAAGCTAAACCTGAATCTAACACAAAGTTAACCCAAACCTTAAAATTGAATTATAATTCATCTCACAACAATTATAGGTTTACCTGATTGAAAATTTAGATCGGGTGAGATGACTAAGAAATTAAAACTAAAATTAACTTAAATCAAGTTAATTCAAAATTCATTTCAAAATTTTTAAAAACTTAATTTCAAAATTAATTTCAAAATTTTTAAAACTTAATTTCAAAAATTATTTAAAAATCATTTCAAAAATCTTTTAAAACTTAATTTCAAAATCATTTCAAAAATCTTTTGAAAATCAATTTCAAAATTATTTAAAAATCATTTCAAAAATCTTTTGAAAATCAATTTCAAAATTATTTAAAAATCATTTCAAAAATCTTTTAAAACTTAATTTCAAAATCATTTCAAAAATCTTTTGAAAATCAATTTCAAAATTATTTAAAAATCATTTCAAAAATCCTTTGAAAATCAATTTCAAAAAATCATTTCAAAAATCTTTTAAAACTTAATTTCAAAATCATTTCAAAAATCTTTTGAAAATCAATTTCTAAATTATTTAAAAATCATTTCAAAAATATCTTAAAAACTTAAATTTCAAAATTATCTTAACACTCAATTTCAAAATTATTTTTTCAAAACTCAATCTCAAAATTTTTTATTTCAAAATTATCTTAAACTCAAAATTCCTTAAATTTTTTTTTCAAAATTAATTAACTTTAAAATTACTTTTAAAACCTCTTCAAAAAAAAAAAAAAAAAAAATCGCGTGGAGCTTATCAGAGGCGCCTCTCATCAAAAGGAGGCGCCCTAGCAAGTAGCGGGAAAATTCCCGCCGCTTCGTCTTAAGGCGCCTCGGATCAACCCAAGGCGCCTCCAACGTATATAAGGCGCCTTCAACACTTTATATCAAAACGAACAGAAGCTTTTCTGTTTGTTTTCTGCCGACGCCGAGCACGCGATACTCGTGCATATTCTTCCCAACTAAGGCGCCTTCAACCTGTTCTCCAGCTCAAATTAAGTTAAGTTATCCAGCTCTAGTCAACTCTAACTGGACCAAATGGACTTAATTTGACTAACCATGTGAAAGCTACTGCCCTCTAGGCAATCAGCAAGTAGCTAAAGGTTAGACAATTGGGAAAAGTGTGTTTCAATTTTTTTAAGCATGATTGTACTTTAAGGTTCTAATCAAATTACTTTACCTGATTATTTTAAGGCTCTGATACTTAATCAAATTAAACTCAGTAATTTAATTTGACTCATGCTTGGACTAGAAAACAAACTACTGCTACTCCCTGTGTCCTAAAACTAAATATTTTTCTTTAATATCAAAGCTTCTTCAAAATGCGTATTCAAAACTTAATTACAGTTTTTCAAAACTTATCCATGTATTCAAATATTTTCAAATCTAGTCAACTTTTTATAACGTTTTAAAAAGTTTTCAAGTGACCTCATATTTTATAACTTCTAAGCAAATCCTTTTATTGAAAATTCAAATACTCATATTTTCAAACTTAGTTAATTTTAAGACTATTTTAACTAGACTTAGTTAGATTGCACTCTAAACTTAGCTATTTGGCAAAATATTTTCTCAATACAAATCATTTCGAAGCTGAGTATATAGCTAAGTATTTTCAAATTTGACAATCTAAGAAGAAAATTTATTGTTATCCCTCTTTGAAAATTTTCCTTCAGAAAAATACAAATCTACTTTCAAACTGGTTTGTTTTTGATATATGGCAAAGGGGGAGAGTAGGTAAATTAAAGTTAAAGGAAAATTCAAAGTATTTAATAAAAGGAGGGCTGTTATTAAGGGGGAGTCTAATTTTACAAAGTTTCCAGCTTAACTGTTATTGCATTTGAAGTTTATTTAAGCTTGGTTAACTTTATGCAGTTATTACATATGTTGTTTTTCTTAACTTTGAATTACGTGTTGCCATAATCAAAAAGGGGGAGATTGTTGGTGCGGGAAGCATCCGACGATCGAACCTAAGTTTTGATAATGGCAAAGGATTCAAAGTTAAGGTGCTTTGTTATCTGACAGCTTTTGCTGAGTGTTTCAGGAAAGTCCTAACTGCGGTTAGGCAAGGTAAAACCCTAGGGGGTGGTAACCCTAGGTCATAGGGGGTGGTAACCCTATGCGGAAAGTCTTGGCAGGTCGATGGCTTCAGGCAAAAGTCCTAGGGGGTGGTAACCCTAGGTGGAAAGTCCTGGTGTCGCGAACCAGGTGAAAGTCTGAACTGGCCGGTGAAGCGGATGTTCAGGTAAATCTCCTGAGTGGAGTAGGTGAGGACGCGTTCCCCGTAGAGGGAACAGTAGGCGTCGGGTCGACCTAGGGTTTCCGGTAGGAAACCTGAAGTCAGACTCGGACAGTCAAGAGACTGTTAAATATTTCAATAGTTATATCATTGTTTTGTGCTAACTTTGTGCTGCAGGGTATTTTTGGGATTAACATATCTTGCAGGGACCAAAGTACAAAAAAGACCTCGGATGAACAGTGCCGAGGCGCCTCCATGGAGCTTGGAGGCGCCTCGGGTGCGAGCCAGGAAAAGGCCAGCGCAGCAGACTGGAGGCGCCTTGAATGGAGTTCAAGGCGCCTTGGACCGGAGGTTGAAGGCGCCTTGGATAGGCTGAAGGCGCCTTGAACCAGATAGAGTTCGACCAGGTCAGTGCTGATCCACGCGGGTGACTCGGCTCGTTCAAGGCGCCTTAATGAACAGTATAAGGCGCCTTGAACCCCCTTTATAAGGGGTCTCGACCAGCAGCTTCAAACAACCTTCTTCCAAGTGATTCAAGTGCTACGTGCTGCTCCAAACGACGTTCCGAAGTGCTGCTACTTGTGCCCGACGACCAGGAGCTCCGAATCTTCATTTCTTTGTCGTTGGTATAATTATTTACTGTCGTTTATTGTACTTCAACTTGTAATCTTTTATCGATCTTATAGTTGTTGCCCACCGGAAGCGATCAAGGATCGCGGGCCTTCGAGTAGGAGTCGCCTTAGGCTCCGAACGAAGTAAACGACCGTGTCTCTGTGTTTGTGTTTATTTACATTTTTCCGCTGCGTACTTTACTCCGATAGTTTTACGAATCAAACGAAATAACCGCGAGCGCTATTCACCCCCCCTCTAGCGCGTCTCGATCCAACAATTGGTATCAGAGCAATTTCAAAATTAATTTCAAAATCTTTAAAACTTAATTTCAAAATTAATTTCAAAATCTTTAAAACTTAATTTCAAAATTAATTTCAAAATCTTTAAAACCTAATTTCAAAATTTTTAAAACTTAATTTCAAAATTAATTTCAAAAGTATTTTAAAAACTTAAATTCCAAAATTATTTTAAAAAACTAAATTTCAAAATTATTTTAAAAACTAAATTTCAAAATTATTTTAAAAACCAAATTTCAAAATTATTTTAAAAACTTAAATTTCAAAATTATTTTAAAAACTAAATTTCAAAATTATTTTAAAAACTAAATTTCAAAATTATTTTAAAAACTTAAATTTCAAAATTATTTTAAAAACTAAATTTCAAAATTATTTTCAAAATTATTTTAAAAACTAAATTTCAAAATTATTTAAAAAAAAAATTCAAAATTATTTTAAAAACTAAATTTTAAAATTATCTTAAAAACTAAATTTCAAAATTATTTTAAAAAACTAAATTTCAAAATTATCTTAAAAACTAAATTTCAAAATTATTTTAAAAACTAAATTTCAAAAGTATTTTAAAAACTAAATTTCAAAAGTATTTTAAAAAACTTAAATTTCAAAATTATTTTAAAAACTAAATTTCAAAATTATTTTAAAAACTAAACTTCAAAATTATTTAAAAAAAAAACTTAAATTTCAAAAGTATTTTAAAAACTAAATTTCAAAAGTATTTTAAAAACTTAAATTTCAAAATTATTTTAAAACTAAATTTCAAAATTATTTTAAAACTAAATTTCAAAATTATTTTAAAAAACTAAATTTCAAAATTATTTTAAAAACTAAATTCCAAAATTATTTTAAGAAATTAAACTTCAAAATTATTTCAAAACTAAATTTCAAAAATCTTTCAAAATTTATCTCTAACAAGTTTACTTCAATTTAACTATCGTGAAATCCATTAAAACAATTCAACCACGTCCTATGTAGGAATTGGATCAATGGATGTTGGATAGTGGCTGCTCCAAACACATGACTGGAGATAAATTGAAGTTTACTAAACTCACGTACAAGAACTTAGGATCAGTTGCATTCGATAACGAAGGTCAACTTAAGGTAATCGGAAGAGGTAATATCGAACTCAACTCCGATTTTATTATTCAAAAAGTCCTTTTACTTAATAAATTATATAATCTAAAAATGCAGGAAGGCGAAACGGCGAGTTCTCTTCACGCGAGAATACAAGACATCCTTAACTCTCTTCACGGAATTGGCCAGAAGATAGAAAATCGGGACGTAATAAGGTATGCCCTAAACTCGTTTCCAAGGAATACATTGTGGGCATCAATGGTAGATGCCTACAAAGTTTCCAAGGATTTATCTTCTTTAAAATTAGATGAACTTTTTAGTGAATTTGAACTTCATGAGCAGACTAATGCACAGCCTACCGAGAAAGGTATTGCGTTGGTTGCAGGTACAAGCCGAACCCGAGAACCGAACCAGCATCGGAAGCTGAACCAGACTCTGACGATGAAGAAGGTGACATTACAACCGAGCTGGTAAACCTCGTGAAGAAGCTCTACAAGACGAAAGGATTCGACAAAAGAGATCTAAAGAAGGCAGTAAAATCAAAGGAAGGCCCACAAAATACAAAGATGAAGTTTGAAGTTACATGCTACGGGTGTAATCAAAAAGGGCACATCAAATCCAACTGCCCTAACCTGAAGGAGGTCAAAAAGCAAAGAAGGAAAAAGGTCCTTAAGGCAACATGGGACGAATCTTCATCGGAGGAGGACGACGACGAGCTCGAACAAACGAGTCTACTCGCATTAATGGCACGGGACCAAGTCGTTGAATCTGGATGCGAGAGCGAATCTGAGGCAGAGTCCGAGCAAAGCCACAGATCCGTATCCGTTTCCGAAGGACCAGACCCCGCTGTAAGTATCTCCCGGTTGAACATTTTAGTTAGCTACTTATTGCGCAAATTAGCTAAGTCAAACCTGAAAATTAAGTCACTTCTAAAGGAAGTAAGTGTCCTTAAAGAAGTGGCCGACACCAAACCCTCACCTGACCAGAGTCAGACTGAATTTCCAACTCAAGTTCAAAAACTTGAGGAAGAAAATTCAACTCTAACAAATCAGGTTAAAGATTTAGAAAATACCCTAGAACGATTTACTTTGGGCTCCAAGAATTTGGACTTGATTCTTGGGACACAAAGAGCCGTCTACAACAGAACTGGGCTGGGATACAAAAGTAAATATAGATCTTATTTATCATTAATAAACAAACAAAGTATTAAATCAGTCCAAGCATGGGTCTCCAAGTCTAACTTGGTCAATCAAGTTGGACTTGGCCAATACTGGGTTCCGAAGGATCAAATATACTACCTCGATAGACCATATCGAGGCCATGATCCAGGGGGAGCAAAAAGAAAAACAATCCTAAAAATTTAAAATTCAAAATTCAAAATTAAATTCGAAATTGAAATTAAAATTAAATTCAAAATTTAAAATTAAATTCAAAATTCGAAATTGAAATTAAAATTAAATTCAAAATTTAAAATTAAATTCAAAATTCGAAATTGAAATTAAAATTAAATTCAAAATTCAAAATTAAATTCGAAATTGAAATTAAAATTCTAAATTCAAAATTTAAAATTAAAATTAAAATTTAATTTAAATTCGAAATTCAAAATTCAAAATTCTAAATTCAAAATTTAAAATTAAAATTCAAATTTAATTTAAATTCGAAATTCCAAATTCAAAATTCTAAATTCGAAATTCTAAATTCAAAAATAGATGGTGGATCCAAACTAGCTGGCACCTCCAACTAAACTACCCGACAGGGTAACTGAACCTAATTTACCCGAAATGGGTAAAACAAGAGTAGATTACCCGGGAGGGTAATTAAGGATAGTATAAAAAAGGGCTGAGTTTAACTTTAACCACAGTACCGGTGAAGTTTTTGGATGATAGTACGTTAGGGAAACTTGGGCATCGCATGTCTAGGAAGATATGGCTTCGACCTGGTGCATTTGGCCAAGTGGAACTGACCGAAGCTACCCTTAAATGGATCCTAACTAGTTAGACCAAGGTTTAGTACTAAGCTCAATGGGTAGGACTATTTGGAAAACCTCGAAGGCATGGTTACTTTAATGAGTTCCTTGTGACTCACCATAGCCCAGAAGTTTATCCAAAGAATGCTTACTTGTTGAACCCAAGGCTAAACCTGAATCTAACACAAAGTTAACCCAAACCTTAAAATTGAATTATAATTCATCTCACAACAATTATAGGTTTACCTGATTGAAAATTTAGATCGGGTGAGATGACTAAGAAATTAAAACTAAAATTAACTTAAATCAAGTTAATTCAAAATTCATTTCAAAAATCTTTTAAAACTTAATTTCAAAATCATTTCAAAAATATTTTAAAACTAATTTCAAAATCATTTCAAAACTTAATTTCAAAATCATTTCAAAAATCTTTTAAAACGAATTTCAAAATCATTTCAAAAATCTTTTAAAACTAATTTCAAAATCATTTCAAAAATCTTTTAAAACTTAAATTCAAAAATCATTTCAAAAATCTTTCAAAACTAATTTTAAAATCATTTCAAAAATCTTTTAAAACTTTATTTCAAAAATCATTTCAAAAATCTTTAAAACTAAATTTCAAAATTATTTCAAAAATCATTTCAAAAATTTTTAAAACTTAATTTCAAAATCATTTCAAAAATCTTTTGAAAATAAATTTCAAAATTATTTCAAAATCATTTCAAAAATCTTTTGAAATTTCAAAATTATTTCAAAAATCATTTCAAAAATCTTTAAAACTCAATTTCAAAATCATTTCAAAAATCTTTAAAACTTAATTTCAAAATTTATCTCTAACAAGTTTACTTCAATTTAACTATCTTGAAATCCATTAAAACAATTCAACCACATCCTATGTAGGAATTGGATCAATGGATGTTGGATAGTGGCTGCTCCAGACACATGACTGGAGATAAATTGAAGTTTACTAAACTCACGTACAAGAACTTAGGATCAGTTGCATTCGGTAACGAAGGTCAACTTAAGGTAATCGGAAGAGGTAATATCGAACTCAACTCCGATTTTATTATTCGAAAAGTCCTTTTAGTTGAAAATTTCAAGTTTAATTTACTAAGTATAAGCCAATTGTGTGATAGCGGATACTTAGTAACTTTTGACAAAACCAAGTGCTTAGTTAAAAACACTGAAAATCCTGAAATCTTACTTAAAGGACTTAGGATAAATAATATGTATTCAATTAATCTACCGACATCCTCAACAAAGTGTTTTCTAACACAAGAAGAGGAAACTGATTTGTGGCACAGAAGATTGTGTCACACTCACACTAGACTCATTTAAAAAATGAGTCATAATGGTCTAGTTAGAGGTTTGCCCAAATTAAAATTTATTGAAAACTCAATCTGTAATGCTTGTCAACAAGGAAAACAAACCAAGTCAACCCACAAGTCAACCAATCTAGAAAAAACTAACACTTTACTTGAGCTCCTTCACCTTGACCTATTTGACTCACATGGAGCCAAGTCACTAAACAAAAACCAGTATTGTTTAGTGATAATTGATGACTACTCTAGGTTCACATGGGTAAAATTTCTAAAAACAAAAGATGAAACCTATGAAATATTCAGTAATTTTTGCAAATTAGTAGAAAATGAAAAAGACACGAAAATTAAACGAATAAGAAGTGATCATGGGGGAGAATTTGAAAATCATAGGTTTACCCAACTTTTTAAAATAAATGGATATCAACATGAATTTTCATGTCCTAGAACCCCCCAACAAAATGGTCTAGTGGAACGTAAAAATAGAACATTACAAGAAGCCGCTAGAACCATGCTAAATGAATATAATTTAAATCACCAATTTTGGGCTGAAGCAATAAATACTGCAAATCATATTCAAAACAGAATCTTGATCAACAAATTTCACAAGAAAACTCCTTATGAACTATATTATCATAAAATTCCTAACTTAAATTATTTAAAAGTATTTGGATGTAAAGTTCACATTTTAAATACTAAAGATTATTTAAGAAAATTCACACCCAAATCTAACAAAGGAATATTTTTAGGATACTCCTCAAACAGTCGAGCCTATAGAGTCTACAATCAAAACACCCTAAAAGTTGAAGAAACAACTAATATAATATTTGATGAAGAAAATAATCTACCAAATATAAATGAGAATGTTGATATTGATCCAAGAAATATAGAAGACGATGAAATTCAACCAAATCTTAATAAACCAGAGGAACCAGCCCCTGACCCACCTATAAGACCAACTAGGGCCAGTACCTCTCACCTATCTGATCAAATTTTGGGTGATCCAAATCTAGGAGTCAGAACTAGATCCTCCTATAGAATCCACAGTCAGATTGCCCTAATTTCTAAAATCGAACCAAAAACAATAGAAGAAGCACTACCTGACCCGGACTGGATCATAGCCATGCAGGAAGAGTTAGCCCAATTTGAGAGAAATCAAGTCTGGGAACTTGTATCTAAACCCTCAAATAAATCAATAATCGATACAAAATGGGTATTTAGAAACAAGCTAGATGATCAAGGCGAAATAATTAGAAATAAGGCTAGGCTTGTAGCTAAAGGATTTAGCCAAGTTGAAGGTTTGGACTATGATGAAACCTATGCCCCAGTAGCTAGACTCGAATCCATTAGAATGTTGTTAGCCTATGCAGCAAACAAAGTATTTAAACTATACCAAATGGATGTCAAGTCAGCATTCTTAAATGGATTTATTAAGGAGGAAGTATATGTAAGCCAACCCCCAGGATTTGAGGACTTAGGATATCC
This sequence comes from Zingiber officinale, assembly GCF_018446385.1. NCBI lineage: Eukaryota > Viridiplantae > Streptophyta > Magnoliopsida > Zingiberales > Zingiberaceae > Zingiber > Zingiber officinale. The sequence goes on along the minus strand of NC_056002.1, from coordinate 92,942,414 downwards.
TAATCATGTATTTAAGTTAAAAAAGGCCTTGTACGGACTTAAACAAGCCCCTAGGGCATGGTATGAACGATTATCAAATCACTTAATATCCAAAGGTTTCAACCAAGGTCAAATAGATCCAACTCTATTTGTAAAAACTGTAGAAAAAGACATCTTCATAGCTCAAATCTATGTTGATGATATAATTTTTGGATCAAATAACTCTAAATTTTTAAAAGAATTTATTAGACTAATGAAAAATGAATTTGAAATGAGTATGGTTGGTGAACTTAATTTTTTCTTAGGCTTACAAATAAAACAAACTAAATATGGAATATACATTTATCAAACTAAATATGCAAAGGAATTAATTAAAAAATTCTGCATGGAAAATTCAAAAATAATAAATACTCCAATGGCAACCAACATTAACATAGACTCTGACCCTGAAGGAAAACCAGTAGATCCAAAATACTATAGGAGTGCCATAGGAAGCTTGCTTTACCTAACTGCAAGCCGACCCGACATATTATTTGCGGTTGGGATATGCGCAAGATACCAATCTTGTGCAAAAGAGTCACATTTAACCTATGTTAAAAGAATACTTAGGTACATTAAAGGTACTCTAAATATAGGACTCTGGTACCCTAGAACTTGCACCTTTGACCTTCTTGACTATTCTGACTCGGATTACGCCGGATGCAAGTTAGACAGAAAAAGCACAAGTGGTAGTTGTCAATTTCTAGGGCAATGCCTAGTAAGTTGGTCAAGTAGAAAGCAACATTGTGTTGCTTTATCTACCACTGAAGCTGAATATATAGCCTTAGGTGAATGCACATCTCAATTGCTTTGGATGATGCACACTCTTAAAGACTATCAACTGAACTATCATAACACAAAAATCTCAATTGATAATATAAGTTCCATAAATTTAACAAAAAACCCAATTCATCACTCAAGGACTAAACATATAGAAGTGAAGCACCATTTTGTAAGGGATCATGTAGCTAAGGGTGATATTATACTCAACTATGTTGAGTCAAAATCAAATCTAGCTGACATCTTCACAAAACCCTTACCTGAACTTGAGTTCAGCTCACTTAGAAGACAAATAGGAATGTGTTGGGTAGAATAGACAATATTTTTAAATTGGTTATCATTTGCTTTTAAAATTCTAGGAAAAATAATGATTTCAAAATTTCGATTTCTTAGAATTTCAAAATGATTTTCAACATTTGGATTTAGCCTAAGTTTTTCCCTAGAAATCATGTTCCCCTAGAATTAAGCCAGAGCATCTCACAAACACCTAGGTTTACCTTGATTGTGATTGACACACATAGAACGGTGTGAGATGCATAGGGTATTGCCTGGACTCAAGAATGCTTAAATCTGTGCATCAATATGAGTTTGGGCGTTAAATATGCAATAAACATTAATCAAGTTAAGTTCTCCAGCTCTAGTCAACTCTAACTGGACCAAATGGACTTAATTTGACTAACCATGTGAAAGCTACTGCCCTCTAGGCAATCAGCAAGTAGCTAAAGGTTAGACAATTGGGAAAAGTGTGTTTCAATTTTTTTTAAGCATGATTGTACTTTAAGGTTCTAATCAAATTACTTTACCTGATTATTTTAAGGCTCTGATACTTAATCAAATTAAACTCAGTAATTTAATTTGACTCATGCTTGGACTAGAAAACAAACTACTGCTACTCCCTGTGTCCTAAAACTAAATATTTTTCTTTAATATCAAAGCTTCTTCAAAATGCGTATTCAAAACTTAATTACAGTTTTTCAAAACTTATCCATGTATTCAAATATTTTCAAATCTAGTCAACTTTTTATAACGTTTTAAAAAGTTTTCAAGTGACCTCATATTTTATAACTTCTAAGCAAATCCTTTTATTGAAAATTCAAATACTCATATTTTCAAACTTTGTTAATTTTAAGACTGTTTTAACTAGACTTAGTTAGATTGCACTCTAAACTTAGCTATTTGGCAAAATATTTTCTCAATACAAATCATTTCGAAGCTGAGTATATAGCTAAGTATTTTCAAATTTGGCAATCTAAGAAGAAAATTTATTGTTATCCCTCTTTGAAAATTTTCCTTCAGAAAAATACAAATCTACTTTCAAACTGGTTTGTTTTTGATATATGGCAAAGGGGGAGAGTAGGTAAATTAAAGTTAAAGGAAAATTCAAAGTATTTAATAAAAGGAGGGTTGTTATTAAGGGGGAGTCTAATTTTACAAAGTAAAAGTTTCCAGCTTAACTGTTATTGCATTTGAAGTTTATTTAAGCTTGGTTAACTTTATGCAGTTATTACATATGTGGTTTTTCTTAACTTTGAATTACGTGTTGCCATAATCAAAAAGGGGGAGATTGTTGGCGCGGGAAGCATCCGACGATCGAACCTAAGTTTTGATAATGACAAAGGATTCAAAGTTAAGGTGCTTTGTTATCTGACAGCTTTTGCTGAGTGTTTCAGGAAAGTCCTAACTGCGGTTAGGCAAGGTAAAACCCTAGGGGGTGGTAACCCTAGGTCATAGGGGGTGGTAACCCTATGCGGAAAGTCTTGGCAGGTCGGTGGCTTCAGGCAAAAGTCCTAGGGGGTGGTAACCCTAGGTGGAAAGTCCTGGTGTCGCCAACCAGGTGAAAGTCTGAACTGGCCGGTGAAGCGGATGTTCAACAAAAAGTCTGGAAGCATCGAGTGCCGAGCAAAAGTCCAGTCGATCTGGAGGATCGTACTGGCAACAGGTAAATCTCCTGAGTGGAGTAGGTGAGGACGCGTTCCCCGTAGAGGGAACAGTAGGCGTCGGGTCGACCTAGGGTTTCCGGTAGGAAACCTGAAGTCAGACTCGGACAGTCAAGAGACTGTTAAATATTTCAATCATTGTTTTTGTGCTAACTTTGTGCTGCAGGGTATTTTTGGGATTAACATATCTTGCAGGGACCAAAAAAGACCTCGGATGAACAGTGCCGAGGTGCCTCCATGGAGCTTGGAGGCGCCTCGGGTGCAAGCCAGGAGGCGCCTTGAATGGAGTTCAAGGCGCCTTGGACCGGAGGTTGAAGGCGCCTTGGATAGGCTGAAGGCGCCTTAAACCAGATAGAGTTCGACCAGGTCAGTGCTGATCCACGCGGGTGACTCGGCTCGTTCAAGGCGCCTTGGTGAACAGTATAAGGCGCCTTGAACCCCTTTTATAAGGGGTCTCGACCAGCAGCTTCAATCAACTTCTCCCAAGTGATTCAAGTGCTACGTGCTGCTCCAAACGACGTTCCGAAGTGCTGCTACTTGTGCCCGACGACCAGGAGCTCCGAATCTTCATTTCTTTGTCGTTGGTATAATTATTTACTGTCGTTTATTGTACTTCAACTTGTAATCTTTTATCGAGCTTATAGTTGTTGCCCACCGGAAGCGATCAAGGATCGCGGGCCTTCGAGTAGGAGTCGCCTTAGGCTCCGAACGAAGTAAACGACCGTGTCTCTGTGTTTGTGTTTATTTACATTTTTCCGCTGCGTACTTTACTCCGATAGTTTTACGAATCGAACGAAATAGCCGCGAGCGCTATTCACCCCCCCTCTAGCGCGTCTCGATCCAACAGGATCCCCACTCCGCTTCCTTGTTGGGTGGACGACCCATCTACATAATCCTTCCAAGTTTCCTCAGAATCTGCCTAGTGAACTTCCATCAAAAAATCGGCCAATGCCTGAGCTTTGATTGCTGTGCGAGGTTGGTACTGTATGTTATATTCCCCTAGCTCGGTTGCCCATTTAATGAGCCATCCTGCCAACTCCACATTAGTAAGAGCCTTACCCATGGTGCTATTGGTTAGGACAGTAACGGGATGCACCAAGAAATAGGGTCTTAGGTGGCGAGCCATGAGTACCAATCCGTAGACAAACTTCTCTAGGGATGTGTATCGAGACTCGACCCCTTTCAATAAATGACTGAAGAAGTACACTGACCGCTGTACATCATCTTGATCCTTGACTAATACTACCCCCATGGCCTTAGGGGTGGCTGACAAGTACACCCAAAGTGGCTCTCCCACTATAGGTTTAAACAAAGAGGGTAAGGTCTCCAGGTGCTTCTTTAGTTCTTTAAAGGCCTGATTGCATTCTTTATCCCACTGAAACTTGGCGGCCCTTCTGAGCACTTTGAAGAAGGGTAGTGCTCGATCTGCCGACTGGGATATGAATCTGGACAGGGCGGTTATCCGACCCACTAACTTCTGGGCTTCCTTTAGGTTTTGAGGGACCTTCATATCTTGAAGTGCATGCACTTTCTCAGGGTTGGCCTCGATTCCTCGCTCAGTAACGAGATATCCTAAAAACATTCCTCCCTGAGCCCCGAATAGGCACTTCAATAGATTCAGCTTCAATCCATATTGCCGCAATGTGCTGCAGGTCTCTTCAACATCAACAATCAGATTAACTGCTAGAGTAGACTTGATGAGTATGTCGTCCACATAAACCTCCAAATTACGACCTATCTGCTATCTAAATATCTTATCCATCATTCTTTGATAGGTTACCCCTGCATTTCTCAATCTGAAGGGCATGACAGTATAACAGAAGGTGTCATCCGCCATGATGAAACTGACCTTCTCTTGATCTTCCCGTGCCAGAGGGATCTAATGATAACCTTGGTAGGCATCCAACATGTATATCCTTTCGCACCTTGAAGTTGAGTCTGTTAGAACCCCAAGGAATTTTGATGTGATCAAACAAGTTAAGTTAGGTCTTGTTTGATTTAACCCTTGTGTCTAAGTGTGCAGGAGCTTAGGAGCACAGGAAGTTGAGCGGAAGACGCGGCTAGCGAGAAGGATGGCACAGGGAGAGAGCCGACGGGCTCGGTGCGTCCGAGGGACGAGGTGTCGTAGAAGAGTACATCGGTGGGTGAGAAGAACGTATGCGATGTTCGAGGGATGAGAAACCGAGGAGGAAGGCTGCTCAAGGAGAAGGCCAGAACTTGGGTTCGGGTGAGCCCTTTTCCGGAAGGCCGAGATTACCCAAGCAAGTGGAGCCGGAGCGGAAGACCTGGATTGAGGCGAGCTGAACCGGAGCAGAGGGCCTGGACTGAAAAAGTCAACACTATTGACTTTCTTGGTCTGAGCACCCCGAACCATTCTGGGGCTCCAGGAATCCTTCCGGGCGCTCGGACCTAGATTTTATCCAGATCGCGGTCAAACGCGATCTATGCGAAAAGGGATACAGTTTTATCCCCTCCCAGGCACCTGGAATCCTTCCAGGCACTCGACCAAGGCTGTAAATATAGCCTTGGTCCAAGAAGCTGAACAACAACTTGTAATCCATTTCTATTTGTTCTACCTTTCTTTGTGTGTTGTTAACGCTGTAAGGGGCTACTCCGCCCGAAGGAGATCTTCAGATAGCGCGCTTCATTCTCCTTAGATTAGCAATCTTCTGATTGCAAACCAAGTAACTCCTTTGTGTCTATTTCCTATTTAATTAGTCTCTTTATTTTTAATTACAAGTATTCTTAATTTAGTTATAAGTCGAGAAAGGGTTGATTTATTTTTTCAGGACAATTCACCCCTCCCCTCTTGCCAGCCTCCAAAGGGACTAATAAGTGGTATCAGAGCGAGGGCGCTTCAAAAGGACTAACCGCCGACCGAAGCAAAGTAACCAATGGCCGAACCAAGCATCGTTCCACCAAAATTCGAGGGAGACTTCGCACACTGGAAATGTCGTATGGAGGTATTTCTGAAAACAGACTTTGAAATTCATTTAATAATAAAATATGGTTTTGTAGCTCCTACGAATCAAAATGGAGAGGAAAAAGAAGAAAGTCTTTGGATGAAGAAAGAACAAAATGATTCCGTAGCAAATAATCGAGTGAAATATTACTTGCTGAGCGTGTTGCCACCTCAAGAAGTCAACCGCATCGGAACCTACTTGTCGACCAAAGAACTTTGGGAAAAATTCCTGGAACTCCACGAAAGCACATTTGAAGCCAAACTTGCAAGAAGAGACATACTTCAGAACAAACTAACAAATATCCGTCTGGAAAAAAGTGAGAAGGTAGCCGATCTACACGCAAAGGTAAAAGAACTAATCACCGGACTCGAAAACCTCAGTGAAACGATAACCAACCGGGACACGATATGCTACGCACTCAATACCTTTCCTAGAACTCTAGAATGGACCTTAATAATCGACGTCTACTACGTCTCGAAGGACTTGGAGGTAAGTACCCTAGAGGAACTCTTTTCTACTCTTGAATTACATAAAACCAAATGTGCAGGGACATCAAAAGACTCAAGCTAGATTATGGCGCTAAATGCAACTAAGAATGATGAACCCAAGTCAGACTCAGAAGAAGATCAAGAAGCTTATATGATAATAAATTTCAAAAAATTCTTTAGATCTAATAAATTTAAAGAAATGCAAAATAAGAAAAATCCAAAAAAATAGAAGAAGGGTTAATTGCTACCATTGTCAAAAGGAAGGACACTTAAAAGAAGATTGCCTAGAACTCAAGAAGGATAAAGTCAAGATACCCAAGAAGTATAAGACTCGAAAAGCTACTTGGGACGACAGTTCATCATCTGAGTCTGAAATGTTGGTGCAATCATGCCCTGGAAGTTTCAATGTGTTGACAACTATTTAAGTTTAGGTTAATATGTTGGAACTAACATGCATTGTGAGTTTGCAGGAGGAGTTTCTTGCAGGTCGGAAGACCAGATGCAACAGAAGTCCAAGAAGGTCGAGGACTGGATTCTTGGTAAAAAAATTTCTTGCAGGTTAGAAGACTAGATGCAAGAGAAGTCCGAGAAGGTCGGGGACCGGATTCTTGGCAAAAGAAGCTCCTGTAGGTCACAAGATTATATGTGTGTTAGGCTCACTATCAGAGATCAATTGGTGAATCGATTCAGACATGGCTGTGAGGCAAAATGCCTTTGAATCGATCAGCCGATCGATTGAAGGTAAGTCAATCGATCGGCCGATCGATTGGAAAGGATCTGCACGAAGCACAGAACACTTCTGAATCGATCGACCGATCGATCCGTGAACAGTCTGTGCGAAGCACAGAACCCTTCTGAATCGATTAGCCGATCGATTCAAGGTATTGAATCGATCGGCCGATCGATTCGTGAACATTCTGTGCGAAGCACATAATCATCCAGAATCGATCAACCGATCGATTCAAGGTATTGAATCGATCGGCCGATCGATTCACAAAGCTGCGATTTCATGAGCAAGCGGCTGAATCGATTCAAACGCTGCCCCAATCGATCCAAGTCAAATGAAAGAATCTGCACCGTTGATCTTGACGTGATGGCTTCCAACGGATACTTGTGAATCGATTGGGACATAACCTCAATCGATCCACGGCGACGGCAGCGTGAGAAACGGCTAGTTTTCTTGATGTTTAAAACGCTGGAAGAAAGAGGAACAAGCACTGATTAACAAAAATTACTGTTCTATTGCTCTGGTGTGAAGAATCCTTGAAGTGCTCAAGATCTCTCAAGCGTTGGAAGTAAAAGCTCTCGATCTCTCCAAGCGTTCAAATCTCACGCCACAAGGAAGAAACTATTTCAAATTTGTAAACTCTCTTCTCTTCCTCATTGTAGTGAGTGTGAGCTATTTCCTTTTTGGAGAGGAAGTATTGTAAGTGTTGTAAGGTTTCTCCACCTTCGGTGTGATTCCGAGAAGGAGGGTTTTGGATAGTGGAAGTGTGGTGAGTGGCATGGATCCTTGGATTAGTCACCTCCTTGAGGAGGTAGATACCAAGTAAATACTTGAGTTAGCATTGACTTCAAGTTTTCGCTGTGCAAAATCAAAGATCAAGAAAACGAAGTGAGCCATTCCCCCCCCCCCCCCCCCTCTAGCTCAACCGATCCTAACATGAAATACAAGAATATGCCAGACTAACACTGATGGCGAGCTATGAAGCACAAAGTACATCAGAAGCCAGCATCGATGAAGGGGGAGCAACTTTAGATGAATGCAGCGAAGCAGGGGGAGAGTCAGGCTTCAAGTATGATATGGTAAGTGAGGTATGCCTCTTACCTCCTGATCAACTTTATTATAGTATTAAATCTATGACAAAATCTATGCACAAATTAAAAAGTAAAAATAATAAATTAAAAAAATAAAAACTTAGAAATAAAAAGAATTTTAGCAAAATTATGTCTGATAGAAGATTTTGATAAAGTAAGACTTGAAAATGATAAATTAAAAGAAGAAATAGAAAACTTGAGAAATTCTACTTATTCAAATATTTTTACTTTTAGAAACTATAGAGGATTAAACTGGTACTATAGGTTTCACAAAAGTCATATCAGAAAAATATCAAAAGCTTATGTACCTAGAAAATATCTGATTACCTTGTAGGAAGGGACCTCTATTGAATTCCAAAAATGTGTTTAAATTAAAAGAATAATTAAGACTTAGGGCTTTCAGGTAGAAAATTGAATATTTGAATTCATTAAAAGGTTTTGTCTAGATATGGTGATGATCCAATAACCAAGAAAGCCTAGTGTCTCGCCATAACCTAGAAACCAATTTCTGAATTAAATATTTAATTGACAAATTGATAAGCATAAAATAGTTAATTACTTTCAATATTTGTCAATAGTTTAACACTTATTGAAATTTCTTCTAAAAATTTTACTTAGAAATATTTAATATTTAAATTATTTCTATTAAAAATATTTTTTAAGTTATTTATTCCATTTCATAAAAATTTTATTTTTAACTTATAAAATTAAATTGTTCTTACTTAGAAATTTTCTTAATTAGAAATTTTTCTACTTGAAAATTTTCTTACTTAAAATTTTTTTAACACGTAAAATTTTCTAATTTATTGCAAATTTTTTTTAAGTGTTAAAGTTAACCTTAGACTTGTTAAGAAACCCCATTTTTTTATCTGATCAAAGGGGGAGGAGGATATTAAGTCTAGGGGGAGGTATGACATAATCCAATTTTTAAACTGAAAAATCTTTTTGTACTTATTAGCAAAATTAATTATTTTTACATTGCATTTATTTACCCTAGATTAACTTGGGTTGCTCACATCAAAAAAGGGGAGATTATTGGAACCCCAAGGTATTTTGATGTGATCAAACAAGTTAAGTTATGTCCTGTTTGGTTTAACCCTTGTGTCTAAGTGTGCAGGAGCTTAAGAGCACAAGAAGTCGAGCAGAAGACGCGGCTAGCGAGAAGGATGACACGGGGAGAGAGCCGACGGGCTCGGTGCGTCCGAGGGATGAGGTGTCGCGGAAGAGTACACCGGTGGATGAGAAGAACGTACGCGACGTTCGAGGGACGAGAACCCGGGAAGGAAGGCTGCTCAAGGAGAAGGCCGGAACTTGGGTTCGGGTGAGCCTTTTTCTGGATGATCGAGATCACTCAAGCAAGTAGAGCCGGAGTGGAAGACCCGGATCGAGGCTAGCTGAACCGGAGCAGAGGGCCCGGACTGAAAAAGTTAACACTGTTGACTTTCTTGGTCCGGGCACCTGAACCAGTTCGGGTGCTCGGACCAATCCGGGGCACCTAGACCTAGATTTTATCTAGATCGCGGTCAAACGCGATCTAATCGAAAAGAGATAAAGTTTTATCTCCTCCCAGGCGCCTGGAACCCTTCATGCGCCTCGACCAAGACTATAAATATTGCCTTGGTCTATGAAGCTGAACTGTAATACCCATAAGATCTCTAATAATGTCATATGAATTTTATGCATGATTAAAATAGGCCTTATGTGGATTTTCCAAAAATAAAAGAAAATAGAACTAAAAAGAGGCATGACCAAGGTTTGAACCTTGGACCTCTTAGTAGATGCATGTATGTGTTAACCAGTAGCCCCAGCAGGGGAGTGCTGTTATGAAAGAGAGGGACATGATAATTAAAGGTAAGGAAAGGCTCCCTCCACTTAGAAGGAAAAGTTGGAGTTTTCTTCTACTACCTTCCATGAGAAGATGGTTTTTCCTTGTTCCTTCATTTAGCATAAATAGGAAAAAGAGAAAGGGAATTTCATTTTTCCCTCTCTTCCTCCTTCCTTCTCCCACCGAAATCCCAAGCCTCCTCTTCCTCATTGCCGAAATCAAACAAGAGGTCTTCTTCCTAGGAGAACTTCACAAGCAAGGTTTCTTTTCATTGTAAACCAAGCGAAAGGATGTAAGTATCCCCTCACCTGCAGTACAAGTAGTTTAAGACGTTTCTATGCTTATAGGTTACTTGAAAACTAAGATCTTGCCATATGAGTTTCGGCCATGATGAGGTTAAGGGACTATCTATGGATGTTAAAAGTTTTTATGCTTCATGTTGTTGGAAAATTTGGAATCCTACTCATTTAGGGTTTCGGCCAAGATGTGACAAGAGGTCTAGAGAAAAGTTTGAAACCTAACTACGCTTGTTTTATGCTTCCACATGATGTATGATTTTCTATACCATGTTAGGTTAAATTTCCATGTCTTATGTTGCCTCAAAAACCTAGACGCTTATCCTTAGGTTTCGGCCAAGGAAAGAAAAAAGGAACTAGAGAAAGTTTTAAACCTAATTTATGCTTGTTTTATGCTTCCACATGATGTATGATTTTCTATACCATGTTAGGGTAAATTTCCATGTCTTATGTTGCCTCAAAAACCTAGAAACCTTACCTTTAGGTTTCGGCCAAGGAAAGAAAAAGGGCCTAGAGAAAGTTGTAGACCTAAACTATACTTGTTTTATGCTTCCTCATGATGTATGATTTTCTATACAATGTTAGATTGAATTTCCATGTCTTAAGTTGCATGAAAAACCTAGAAACCTTACCTTTAGGTTTCGGCCAAGGAAAGAAAAGGGGCCTAGAGAAAGTTGTAGACCTAAACTATACTTGTTTTATGCTTCCTCATGATGTATGATTTTCTATACAATGTTAGATTGAATTTCCATGTCTTAAGTTGCATGAAAAACCTAGAAACCTTACCTTTAGGTTTCGGCCAAGGAAAAAAAAGGGGCCTAGAGAAAGTTGTAGACCTAAACTATACTTGTTTTATGCTTCCTCATGATGTATGATTTCCTATACAATGTTAGGGTGAATTTCCATGTCTTATGTTGCATGAAAAACCTAGAAATCCTACCTTGAGGTTTCGGCCAAGGTTGAATATTAGAGTTAGAATCTCGCTTATGGTTACCAAGGGACTCACTTGCTATGCTATGTAGGTTGCAAAAGTTTCATGCTTTAAATTGATTAAAGAAAAATTTAAAACATGCCTTCATGTTTCAGCCAAGATAAGAAGAATGAGGTTAAGAAGCTACCTAGGGTTCCTAATGTCTTACATGTTATGATTAATGATTATGAGGACTTAGGTAGTTGATTTCATGTCTCCATGTTGTTTGAAAATCTATGATGTATGTTATATGTTTCGGCCAAGCATGATTTAGGGCTTGTAAGAAGTTTCAAAACCTTAACCATACATGATGTTGACTCTTATGATATGATATGAATTTTATGTCACCATGTTAATTGATATATGCACTTATGTCATCATGTTATGAATTCCTATGAGATGTTATATGTTATGTGCACTTCATGTTATCATGTTATGTTTTTATGAGATGCTATATGTTGTGTGCACTTCATGTTATCATGTTATGTTTTTTTTTATAAGATGCTATATGTTATGTGCACTTCATGATATCATGTTATGTTTTTTTATGAGATGCTATATAATGTGCACTTCATGCCATCATGTTATGTTTTTATGATATGCTATATGTTATGTGCACTTGGTGCCATCATGCTATGTTTATGCAAGGCTTATGTAAGATGAAAAGCCTAAGAGATGCTTCCCTTAAGTTGGGATCAAGAGCACTCTTCATGATATGACAAGAACATGAAATGTTATGATATGATAAGAACATGATATGTTATGATATGACATGATATGACATGCTATTTTACTTTGTATGGCTTGTACCAGGGGTGGGCTCCTAAGTGCCCCTAGGTCGATGGTCAATGAAATGGGCCTAGTAAAAGGGATGAGCTCCTAAGTTGCCCTAGGTCGATAGTCTATGAAACGGGCCTAGTTCCTAGTAGGTTCAAGATTAGCTACCTTGGATCTACTTAGGATGCACGCATTTATGTATGTATGTGGTACAAAGCTGGGCCCTCATGTTGAGATTATGTTTAAGTACCTATATAATATATGTTTTCAAAAGAACATCTTGCATATTCTCATTTCATTCTATATGTTCATGTTTTCAAAAGAGCATCTTGCATCCACATATCTCATGCTATATGATCCCTTATGCTTTAGAAAAATGCTCTATAGAGATATTTTCATGTTATGTGATCTTTATGCTTAGAAAGATGCCCTTGAGATATGATTATGATGTATAGATGTACATGCTACTATTTTATGCTTATGCTCCCACATGTTATGCTATGATATGTCTTATGCTCTCACATATTATGATATGATTTACCTTATGCTCTCACATGATATGCTATGATTTCCCTTATGCTCTCACATGTTATGCTATGATATGTCTTATGCTCTCACATATTATGATATGATTTACCTTATGCTCTCACATGATATGCTATGATTTACCTTATGTTCTCACATGTTCTATTTATGATTTGCCATATGTTATGTTTATGATTTATGGATTTTGTGAGTAGGAAAGGAACTTACTAAGCCTATGTACTTATAGTTTATATTTCCTTGTACTGCAGAAAAGGGTAAAGAATGGCTAAACTAAGGGGAGCAGCAGGAAATGCAATGATGATGTGTGTGGAAGTGGCATAGTGGAATAGATCCATTTATGTTTTAGAACCTATATACGTCTAAACTTGCATGTGAACCATGTTTTGATTTCATGTTGGTATGCCTATGCTTAAGTTATGGAATTATGAATCATGTTCAAGTATTATGCATGAATACTAGTATGTAGCATATCCATCATGTTATATAGTTATATTACTCACATGCCATGTTCAGTACAATGCATATGATAAATTAGAAAATTTTAAATACACCTTCCGCTGCCATGAATTCATATGCATATGTATGTCACGTAGTCCAAGTAACACCCGTCCCTTCTTAGAGTAGTACTAGCATGGGAGGGGCGGGCGTTACATGAACAACAACTTGTAATCCATTTCTATTTATTCTACCTTTCTTTGTCTACTGTCAACGCTATAAGATGCTACTCCACCCGAAGGAGATCTTCAAATAGTGCCCTTCATTCTCCTTGGATTAGCAATCTTTTGATTGTAAACCAAGTAACTCCTTTGTGTCTATTTCCTATTTAATTAGTCTCTTTATTTTTAATTACAAGTATTCTTAATTTAGTTATAAGTCGAGAAAGGGTTGATTTATTTTTTCAAGGAAATTCACCCCTCCCCTCTTGTTGGCCTCCAAAGGGACCAACAGAGTCTACCATTTGATCAATCCTGGGTAGCGGGTAATAATCCTTGGGGCTTGCGCGGTTGAGGTCACAAAAGTCGATGCAGACCCTCCACTTGTTATTAGGCTTAGAAACCAGGACCACATTAGAGAGCCAAATTGGGAACTATACCTCTCTAACGTGACCTACTTTCCTGAGTTGCTCTACCTCAGCTCGGATGATCTTATTCTGCTCGGCTGAGAAATTTCTCTTCTTCTGCTTAACTGGCCGAGAATTAAGCAGAAGGTGTAACTTATGTTCGGCCACCTCAGGCTTGACTCCAGGTAGCTCTTTAGGGGACCAAGAGAAAACATCTCTATTGCGAGTCAAGCACTGAACTAAATCCATCTTGACCTCACTGGGCTCCTCCTTGCTCACACTAGAGGTTCATTACCCAAAGATATGACCAGTTTGATCTGGCCCATGGGGTGTACTTCATTGCCGGTGAATCCGTACAATGAAGTGGCCACAGGTTGAAGCTCGCTGGCGTTGATCTGCATGCTCTCAAACACACTTTTGAACAACACATTGACAGAACTCCCGGTATCTACGAAAACTCTGGCCATGCTACTGTTGGTTATAACGACCTTAATTATGAGAGCATCATCATGAGGAAGCTCTAACCCTTCCAGATCTTGTGGTCCGAAACTGATTACGGACCCGACAGCATCCCACAGCATGTACCTCCAAACGACGCTCATGAGGTTTTCGCGTCGTGGCGGAATCCCCGTCTGTGGGCCCCCCAGAAATCATGCCAATTTCTCGGACGACCGCGTTGCCCCAATTTTATTCCTCCCCGGCTTCCCCATGCTCCTGGTCCCGACTGGCTGCTATCCTTGTCTAGCTATCGGGCCGAGGTATGCTTGATTGACCTACGGCAGCAGGCGAGTTGGCTAGTATCCTTTGTTAAGTCCTGAGCGCGATTTTTGGTGGAGGTAGGCCCAGCTCAGCGGCACGCCTAGAATCTCGGGTGAACTGAAAGTAGTCACTGGTGGCATGGGTGTGGGAGCGATGGTAAGTGCAGTAGCGCAGTCCCCATCACCTTGGCCTTGCGACTTGAACAACTGCCACTCGCGGAACCGGTCTAGTATCCAGACCGGGGCTGAAGGGTGGTCGGGCATCCCGAGTACGCGGAAGAGGCTGGGTTGGCGGTTGAGGTGGCCTCTTTTCTAGTTTGTTGGTGGGAGTAGGCACCTTGTCTGCTTTTCGTCGAGCAGCTTGAGCATCTTCCACGTTGATATAGCTGGTGGCCTTCCTCAGCATCTCGTCGAAATTCTTCACGAGATCCCGAATGAGGTCCCAGAAGAACTCCCCCTCTATTAGTCCATGAGAGAAAGCGCTCATCAGTATTTCAGAGGTGGTCGATGGAACGTCTTGAGCCACCTGATTGAAGCGCTTGATATAACTTCGCATGAGCTTGACTGGCCCTTGTTTAAGAGCGAAGAGGCAATGGTCAATTTTCTAGTACTTCCTGCTGCTGGCGAAATGACGCAGGAAGACAGTTTTGAAATCGTGGAAACAAGTGATGGACCCATTCGATAACTCGTCAAACCATTTTTCTGTCGAGCCGGATAAAGTATTCAGGAACACTCAGCACTTGATGGTGCCACTATACTGATACAACAGGGTAGTGTTCCTAAACTTACGGAGATGATCCTCCAGGTCCTGACAACCATTATATTCTCTGATAGCAGGTGGTCTGCATCCCTTGGGTAACTTTTCCCCGAGCACCCTTGTAGAGAAAGATACTTGCTCCTCAGGGTCCATTCCAAGCTCCTCCCTGAGGATTATAGCTTTACCCTTCTTAGAATCCCTGGCCGGGGAGCTTTCCGCCACAGAAGTCTGTGGTTGCTCTTTCTTGTTATAGCCATCAGGACCCTTATGATAATAATCAAGACCCGACTCCCTGTAGAAGGTCAGGGGAAACTCCTCGAGCTGTTTTCTTTTGGACCCCTGTCAGAAGTGTGGGTTGGCTCTTTGGAAATTACCTGCATCTTGTATGGTCGAGAAGCGGTGGTATGTTTTTCGGAGGCCGCCCGCCTCTTGGCTTTCTTGTATAGTTTGTATTCTCTTGCCATCATGGTTACGTTGATTCTACCGGTATCCTCCATTTTTATGCTCCAGAATAGGCGAAGAAGATTCCCACAGACATCGCCAAATTGATCGTTTGGAATTTGAGTCGGATGAAGGCCGAATGAGGTGTTGCTGACGTTGATAGAGGAGAGACTGTGATGCTGCGGTCATGCGAGTTTCGGCGAACAAACCCCTATGTGGCCTTGAAGGACTACCGGGCCTGAGCCGGCAGTACTAGAACTATGCGCACACTCAGGCAAGCACACAAGACGTTAGAGACCAAGAACCAGAAAGTCCCCAGATCAGGCCCTCCGACACTCAAGTCAGATACTTTTTTCCCAGAAGAACAGTGTACGAAGGAAGAAGAAAAGTAGACAAGTGTGCCAGTGAGCGTACCTGCGCAAGGGAGAGGACGCCCCTTTTTATATGACAGTGCGTACCTTCTAGAGACTGACCCCTGTCAGGGGGTGTCGGGTGTTAGGACTAGTCGAGTGGTGGAGGACACGTGACCTTCTCTTATAGACTGGAGGAAGGTTCCACTTGCAGATGACCCTAACCGCTGGAATATTCCCTGACATGCAGTAGATATTCTCTGACAGGTAGTTACGATTCCCTGACCTGTTGTCACGTAGCGCCTTATATCCCACCCGGGTGCCATCGAAATAGCCCGAGTCGGTGTGCTAAGTGCTGATGAACAGACTGGATGGATAGAAGGGCGTGGCCAGAGTCCCTCTCTGCCAGCCTTTATGATTCAGACCCGACTAAGAATAACAAGTTTGCTCACATAGGCTAGTTTGAGAACACCCGATCGGTAAAGCCAGGTCGAGCTTGGTCTTGATCACACTTCCTGCAGCAGACCTGGTTTCCCGACTGGTAGACCCCGCCCTTGCTTTATATGCTGGATGTCCCCGACTGGTCCTACTCAGCATATTGACTGCCACATCTCCTTGACTTCTGACTGCCACATCCCCTTGACTTTTGACGACCAGACCCTACCATTATGCACCGTATCAATATATATTCTGTGTGAGAATTTAAAAAATACTTTTTTTGTCTAGTTAGTTTGGACAAATTTCGTCCGTGAGGAATCAATCGTGGTTGGTCCCAAATTCGAATAAAAGAAGAGAGTTACGTTAGATTGTCAGCTAGTGTTAAAAGAATAATAAATATTTAATAAATAGATCTATTAAACTATTGTGCTAATACAGTAATACTAAGTTGTTCCCTGAAAGGAACGCGTTGCAGGACCCGACTATAACGTCTCAGCAAGGACCGTTATATCTCCAAAACTTGGGTGTAGTGCTAAATATTTAAGAGTTTGCATTGCAGGATCCGACGGTAATATATCAACAAGGACCACTACATCTCCATAAAAACTTCTGTGTAATGTTAAATAGACAAGAATTCTCACACTATAGGTGGGATAAAAATAAATATAATAGGAAAATTAATAATATAAGATTTGGAACATAAAACATAGGAACTCTTACTAATAAATCAATGGAAATAGTCAATACAATGATTAGAAGAAGAATTAGTATGCTGTGTATACAAAAGATAAAATGAGCATGTGAAAAGATAAAATTGATAGATAACTCAAGTTATAAGTTATGATACACAAAAAAAATAAAAATAAATAAAAGAAATGAAGTGGGTATTATTATAGATAGTTTATTAAAGGATGAAGTTATAGAAATAGTTTGAAAAGAGGATAAAAGTGTAGCTCTTAAGATAATAGCGGCGAAAGAAACTATAAACATAATTAGTGTATATGCACCACAAGTAGGAATAGATGAAACAACAAAATTAAGTTTTGGGGACAACTTAGATGAAATATTATAAAATATTCTGCTAAATGAAATTATTTTAATAGGAGGTGAACTAAATGTGCATGTCGGAGTGAAAAATGAGGAATATGAGAGGGCATATGGGGGTTATGGGTTTGGATAAGAAATGAGAAAAGGAAAATTATATTATATTTTGCAATAACATATAACCTTATATTACCTAATACATTTTTTAAGAAAAGAGAACACTTAGTCACATTCAAAAGTGGAAATAATAAATCACAAATTGACTTTCTTATGGTTAGGAAAATGATATAAAGATTTGTAAAGATTGCAAGGTTATTATGGGAGAAAGCTTAGCTATCCAACATAGATTAGTAGTGTTGGATATATATAGGGTTGTAAATGAGCCGAGCCAAGCTTTGGGGTGTTCAAGCTTGTTTGATAAGGTAATCAAACCGAGCTGAGCCGAGTCGAGCTTAAAATGAACGAAACTTTTGAAATAATTGTTCAAGCTTGGTTTGGTTTATTTTTTATAAGCTTGAGCTTGTTTGAAACTTGCCTTAAGCTTGGTTCATTTAGATATTATCGAGCTCTCAATTCAAGCTTGGGTTAAGCTTCGTTCAAGCTTGGCATGAGCTTGGTTCAAGGTTGGTTCGTTTAGATATTATCGAGCTCTTAATTCAAGCTTTTTTGATTGTTTGAAACTTTTAGTTGTTTGATTGGTTATTGAGCTTGATAATTTAAAATTATTTATTTATTTTATTATATTTTATTATTTATTTAGCATATTGAAAAAAGTTTTATTAATGAACATGGTTCATGAACATTGTTCACGAACGTTAATGAGCTGAATACATATGTATTTAAGCTTGTTTGTTTAGTTTAACGAGCTGTTCAAGTTTATTTATTTAATTAATCTTGTGTATATTGAACTAACATAAACAAGTTCTTACCAAGCCAAACACTAAACCTGTTCATGAACACTTGGTTCATTTACTGCCCTAGATATTCACCTCAAATATAGTATCAATAGAAAGAAAATATATACGACTACTAGAATTAAGTGGTGGAAGTTAAGGATGGGAAGCAAAATATATTTGATAAGAAGGTAGGAGTGCAAGAATTAGGTGAAATATATGGTGATTCTAATACGACATGGGATAAGATGATATCAAAGTTAAAAATGATAGCTAAGAGTGTACTTGATGAGTCAAAGGGGCATACACCACTAATAATGAATCTTCTAAGTAATGAATCTTGGTGGTGGAATGAGAAAATATAGGAAAAAATGAAGAAAAAAATGAATAGCTTATAATGAATTATATATTTATAAGAACGAGAAAAACTTAAAAAAATGTATAATAGCCAAGAAAAAAGCTAAGGGAGTAGTGAATAAAGTAAAAAAAATAAAACTTTTAAATGATTATATTAAAAATTGGATACAAAAGAAGGGAAAAGAAACATTTATAGAATAGCTAAAGTGAGAGAAAGGAAGACAAGAGATCTTATCCAAATAAAATGTATTAAAGATGAATGTAATAGGGTATTAGTAAATAATGTAGAAATAAAAAGCGGTGGAAGAAGTATTTTTATTAACTTTTTAATGAAGGTTCAGGTGACCAACTTAACTTAGATAATTTAAGTAGGTCAAATGAGCATAGAAATTTAAATTTTTATCATAGAATTCAAATTTCAAAAGTAGAACAAGTTTTAAATGGAATGTATTATGGAAAAGCCATTGGACGAGATAATATTCCGATAGAGGTATGGAAGTATCTAGGGAAATAAGGTATTGAATAACTTACAAAATTATTTAACATGATATTGAAAACAAAAAAAAATGTTTGATCAATGGAGGATAAGTACTCTAGTTGCCCTTGTATAAGAACAAGGGATATGTACAAGATTGTGTAAACTATAGGGTATTAAACTAATGAGTCATACCATGAAACTTTGGGAAAAAGTAATAAAAAAATTAAGGAAAGAGACCATGGTGACCGAAAATCAATTTGGATTCATGCCTGGAAGGTCGATAATAGAAGCTATACATGTTCTTAAACAATTAATTAAAAAATATCAGGAGCAAAAATGAGATCTGCACATGATATTCATTGACTTAGAAAAAGTTTATGATAGAGTCCCAAGAGAAATTATATGGAGAATTTTAGAAAGAGAGGTATTAGCGTTATATTGAACTAATTAAGGATATATACAAGAATATAATAACTAGAGTAAAAACTTCATACGGAGTAACTGAAGCATTTCTAATAAAGATATGATTACATCAAAGATCAACTCTAAGTCTTTATTTTTTTACACTAATTATGGACGAACTCACTGCACACATTCAGGTATATATATATATATGTTAACTTTTTTCTCTTAACTTATTTTTTATAAACATTTTTCTTGCCCTCGACAAATCCCTCGCTGAACGCCAACCATTCTCCTCGCAGCGCCCTCGCGATTCTCCTCACCGCGCCCTCGCTATTCTCCTCACCGCACCCTCGCGATTCTCCTCACCGAAGCCCTCCTCATCGCGCCTTCCCTCTCTCGCTGCGATGACTACGAGCCCTCTCTACCTCTCTCAAAGGCGTCCAAGCCCTCTTCGTAGAGCCTTCCCTCCCTCATTGTGACGATGACTGGCCTCTCTGGCCCTCTCAAAGGCATGCCTCACTGCCTTGTTACTTCACTCTTCTGTAAACCCTAAAAGGTCATCATCTTTGCTTTCTATTTTGATCTCTTCTATTTTGATCAAACTATACAACTTTGAATTAAAGATAGGACTTGTGCAGTTGTGCTCCCATAGGGCCAATTTTAACCATTAAACATAATAGTGAGAATAATGGTATAGGATGCCAATAAAAAAAAAACAAACAATACATTAATTTGGTGAATACACTCTACACAATTTTGTATCAAAGCAGGATATCTATTGTTGGTGTGTGGTTCAATAGCAAACAAATGGATGTGTATAGGCCTATGATAACCCAGTTTGGTGAGGTTAGGGATTGATGATTAGGCAAATGGCTAAATAAGGGGTTATTCCAAGAAAGCTTCTAGATATTAGGGATAGAAACGAATTGAATCACATGTTGCAATCAGAGTCTTATAACTCTCAATTATAATATGTATCAAATGAATCAAGTATATACTCTCAATTACAAGATGATTTTTTGAGGAATGTTTCATTAGGAGTTATAATCCTTAGGAACGAATTGATGATTTTTTGTGAGAGTATATACTCTCAATCATTAGGAGTTATAATCCTTGTTATAGACATTTGAACATAGAGACAATTTCATATTAAGGTAGATGCATGTTTCATAATTTCATATAATAGCTCTCTAATTTTTTTTTTATTGTATTCAACTATTCAAGCTTAATATAAAGAAATTAGTATTTTTTAAAAAATCTTATTCTATTTATAATTTCTGAAATGATGGATATTATTTTAATAAATAGCCTAGTTAACTTCACTGAGAGTTAGAATACTTCTTAATTATTGGTTAAAATCCAATAGCAAACAATACAATATATCAACCTAACCATGGAAATTTAGTTGACTTCAGTGTTATCTTTTTTTGAAACCTTATTTTACTACTGTTTTTAATTATACCAATAAGGTCTTAACTCCTAAATAATTGAATTGTGTTTTTTTATAAACTTGCAGGATATCTGTGTAAGGTCTTATATAAGTTGATTTCGAATCAAAATAAAATTCTCCATAGTAGGTTTTATTGTTCTTTGTTTGTTGATTTTTGTTCATAATTATCTATTATTATGAAACAACTCTCTGGATATCAAAAAAGACAAAAAAAAAAAAAAAAAAAAAAAAGAAGAAGAAGAAGAAGAGATAGCCCAAAGCTTAAGAGGTTCATTGAATAAATATTTTGGTAAAGAATCACATAACACAATGAAAAGCTTAGTTCATATTTTAACTAATCAATCAAATGCTAAAGAAGATTTCGTTGAAAACAAGAATAATGAAAATGACGAATTTGTGAGAAATGAAAGTGATGAGAATGAGAAAGTTATAGAAAATGAGAACAAAGAGAATACAGATCTTAATGATTTGGATGAATTGAAATTGACAAAACTAAAGATATTGATAAGTGTTGTGATGATGAGCATACAAACAAATATCAATATTTGACACCTAAATATGATTTGAACATATTTGATCCAAGAGTTTGGGAACTCTTGATACAAAAATGAGGGATTTACTTGTAGAAAGAGGTCTTAAAAGAGAAGATATTCTCAAGTTTCCTTTAGATAAAGAATCTCGACACTTTTCTCATACTTATTATGTTCAAATGTTACCAAATAGTGAGACTCATGATCGAAAATGGTTAGTGTACTTGAAGGAGTTGGATAAAGTATTTTGTATTTGTTGTTAGTTGTTTAAAGTAATACACACCAAAAGTAATTTAGCAAGAGGAGTTAATGACTGGAAATATTTATGTTACAAACTTAAATAATATGAAAATAGTGTTGAACACCTCACTAATCTAAGAGCTTTTTGTTGAACTACAAATGAGATTAAAGAAAACATTGACAATTGATAAGGAAATATAAGAACAAATTAAAAAGGACACAAAACATTGGAAACACATTATGCTAAGAATAGTTGTTGTTGTCAAATGTCTTGCTATACATAATTTGGCATTTCATGGTACACATGACAAAATTTATGAAGATGGTAATGCTAATTTTTTAGGTTTACTTAAAATGATTGCAGATTTTGATCCAATAATGCAAGAACATTTTTGACTCATTCAAGATAAAAAGATTCATTATCATTATCTTAGTCATAAAATTCAAAATGAGTTAATATCTATTCTAGCCTCCAAAGTCAAGAATGCAATAATTAAAAAAGTAAAAGAGACAAAATATTTTTTAGCAATTCGTGATTGTACACCGGATGCAAGTCACAAAGAACAAATGACTCTCATATTAAGATGTGTAGATGTTTCAGAGACTCCAATTAAAATAGAAGAGTATTTCTTAAAATTTATAAATGTAAAAGATACAACTGGTCTAGGTATTTTCAATGAATTAAAATTTGTTTTACAATCTTTAGAACTTGATATTGATAATGTGAGAGGGCAAGGTTATGATAATGAATCTAATATGAAAGGCAAAAATTAAGGTGCGCAAAGAAGATTGCTTGACATTAATCCTAGAGTATTTTACATGCCATGTGGTTCTCATTCTCTTAACCTAGTTGTTTGTGACATGGCAAATTCTTATGCTAAAGTAAAATCATTTTTTGGAGCATGTCAATGTATGTACACCGTGTTCTCTAATTTAACAAAAAGATGGAATATTTTGTTTGAATATATAGATGGATTAACTTTAAAATCATTGTCAACTAGAAGATGGGAAAGCCATATTGAAACAGTCAAAACAATACTATCTCAAGCTTCCCAAATTAGAGAAGCTTTGTTCAAATTAGCAGAAATAAGTAAAGATTGTAAATTAAATAGAGATGCTGAAACGTTAGTGATGTGGTGATGATGAGGGGCCCCACCCCGCGGCCATGGTAGAGGTCAAAGTCAAGGCAGTCAACGCGTTGGTAGCATCGGCCGGTTGGGCGAAGCATGCCCCAACCGGAGGAGAAGGCCCCGATCCACCACCACCTTCGACACGGGGAGGAGCCAAACAACCGACGCTCAGAGGATTATTGGATACCGAACGGAGGAGACGAGGTGAAAAAGCCTAGCCGAGTGGCTACCCCACTCGGCCAGACAACAGAGCTTGGTATGGGCATAGTTCAACCAGTGGCTACCCCCGCTCGGCCTGGCAGCAGGTCTCAGCAGTGGCAGTGGCAGAGGGGAACTTCGGTCGAGCAGACACACACAGGAGTAGTAAGGTTCTAGCCGATCGGACTGGGCACCAGAGCGGCAAGATCCCGACCGAGTGGCAAACCCACTCGACCTAGCAGTACAACTCTCTCTGATATCCAGCGACATCCTGTTGGATCGAGACGCGCTAGAGGGGGGGTGAATAGCGCTCGCGGCTATTTTGTTCGATTCGTAAAACTATCGGAGTAAAGTACGCAGCGGAAAAATGTAAATAAACACAAACACAGAGACACGGTCGTTTACTTCGTTCGGAGCCTAAGGCGACTCCTACTCGAAGGCCCGCGATCCTTGATCGCTTCCGGTGGGCAACAACTATAAGCTCGATAAAAGATTACAAGTTGAAGTACAATAAACGACAGTAAATAATTATACCAACGACAAAGAAATGAAGATTCGGAGCTCCTGGTCGTCGGGCACAAGTAGCAGCACTTCGGAACGTCGTTTGGAGCAGCACGTAGCACTTGAATCACTTGGGAGAAGTTTTTTTATGAAGCTGCTGGTCGAGACCCCTTATAAAGGGGGTTCAAGGCGCCTTATATCTGTTCACCAGGCGCCTTGAGCAGCGAGTCACCGCGTGGATCAGACGGACTGGTCGAACTCTATCTCGGTTCAAGGCGCCTTGACCTATCCAGCGCCTTCACCTCGATCAAGGCGCCTTGAACTCCATTCAAGGCGCCTCCAATCTGTCTCTGTTGCGACCCGAGGCGCCTCCAAGCTCTATGGAGGCGCCTCGGACCTGTTCATCCAAGGTCTTTGGTCCCTGCAAGATATGTTAATCCCAAAATATCCTAGCACAAAGTTAGCACAAAACAATGATATAACTATTGAAATATTTAACAGTCTCTTGACTGTCCGAGTCTGACTTTGGATTTCTAGCCCGACGCCTACTGTTCCTCTACGGGGAACGCGTCCTCACCTACTCCACTCAGGAGATTTGCCTGTGCGATCCTCCGGATCGATTGGACTTTGCTCGGCTCGATGCTTCGGACTTCTGTGAACATCCGCTTCACGGCGATTCGGACTTTCACCGTTCGCGACACGGGACTTTTCACCTAGGGTTACCACCCCTAGGACTTTTGCCTAAGCCTGCCAAGACTTTCCGCATAGGGTTACCACCCCTATGACCTAGGGTTACCACCCCTAGGGTTTTACCTTGCCTAACCGCAGCTAGGACTTTCAAACACTCAGCAAAAGCTGTCAGATAACAAAGCACCTTAACTTTGAATCCTTTGCCATTATCAAAACTTAGGTTCGATCGTCGGATGCTTCCCGCACCAACAATCTCCCCCTTTTTTATTATGGCAACACGTAATTCAAAGTTAAGAAAAACAACATATGTAATAACTGCATAAAGTTAACCAAGCTTAAATAAACTTCAAGTGCAATAACAGTTAAGCTGGAAACTTTTACTTTGTAAAATTAGACTCCCCCTTAATAACAACCCTCCTTTTATTAAATACTTTGAATTTTCCTTTAACTTTAATTTACCTACTCTCCCCCTTTGCCATATATCAAAAACAAACCAGTTTGAAAGTAGATTTGTATTTTTCTGAAGGAAAATTTTGAAAGAGGGATAACAATAAATTTTCTTCTTAGATTGCCAAATTTGAAAATACTTAGCTATATACTCAGCTTCGAAATGATTTGTATTGAGAAAATATTTTGCCAAATAGCTAAGTTTAGAGTGCAATCTAACTAAGTCTAGTTAAAATAGTCTTAAAATTAACTAAGTTTGAAAATATGAGTATTTGAATTTTCAATAAAAGGATTTGCTTAGAAGTTATAAAATATGAGGTCACTTGAAAACTTTTTAAAACGTTATAAAAAGTTGACTAGATTTGAAAATATTTGAATACATGGATAAGTTTTGAAAAACTGTAATTAAGTTTTGAATACGCATTTTGAAGAAACTTTGATATTAAAGAAAAATATTTAGTTTTAGGACACAGGGAGTAGCAGTAGTTTGTTTTCTAGTCCAAGCATGAGTCAAATTAAATTACTGAGTTTAATTTGATTAAGTATCAGAGCCTTAAAATAATCAGGTAAAGTAATTTGATTAGAACCTTAAAGTACAATCATGCTTAAAAAAATTGAAACACACTTTTCCCAATTGTCTAACCTTTAGCTACTTGCTGATTGCCTAGAGGGCAGTAGCTTTCACATGGTTAGTCAAATTAAGTCCATTTGGTCCAGTTAGAGTTGACTAGAGCTGGAGAACTTAACTTGATTAATGTTTATTGCATATTTAACGCCCAGACTCATATTGATGCACAGATATAAGCATTCTTGAGTCCAGGCAATACCCTATGCATCTCACGCCTTTCTAAGTTTTTCAAAACACAAGCAAGGTAGACCTAGGTGTTTGTGAGATGCTCTGGCTTAAAGCTAGAGGAACATGATTTCTAGGGGAAACCTAGGCGTAATCCGAATTTTTGAAAATTCTAAGAAATTGGAATTTTGAAATAAGTATTTTCCTAGAAATTTTAAAAGCAAATGATAACCAATTTAAAAAACATTGTCTATTCTACCCAACACATTCCTATTTGTCTTCTAAGTGAGCTGAACTCAAGTTCAGGTAAGGGTTTTGTGAAGATGTCAGCTAGATTTGATTTTGACTCAACATAGTTGAGTATAATATCACCCTTAGCTACATGATCCCTTACAAAATGGTGCTTCACTTCTATATGTTTAGTCCTTGAGTGATGAATTGGGTTTTTTGTTAAATTTATGGAACTTATATTATCAATTGAGATTTTTGTGTTATGATAGTTCAGTTGATAGTCTTTAAGAGTGTGCATCATCCAAAGCAATTGAGATGTGCATTCACCTAAGGCTATATATTCATGGTAGATAAAGCAACACAATGTTGCTTTCTACTTGACCAACTTACTAGGCATTGCCCTAGAAATTGACAACTACCACTTGTGCTTTTTCTGTCTAACTTGCATCCGGCGTAATCCGAGTCAGAAGGTCAAGAGTGCAAGTTCTAGGGTACCAGAGTCCTATATTTAGAGTACCTTTAATGTACCTAAGTATTCTTTTAACATAGGTTAAATGTGACTCTTTTGCACAAGATTGGTATCTTGCGCACATACCAACCGCAAATAATATGTCGGGTCGACTTGCAGTTAGGTAAAGCAAGCTTCCTATGGCACTCCTATAGTATTTTGGATCTACTGGTTTTCCTTCAGGGTCAGAGTCTATGTTAATGTTGGTTGCCATTGGAGTATTTATTATTTTTGAATTTTCCATGCAGAATTTTTTAATTAATTCCTTTGCATATTTAGTTTGATAAATGTATATTCCATCTTTAGTTTATTTTATTTGTAAGCCTAAGAAAAAATTAAGTTCACCAACCATACTCATTTCAAATTCATTTTCCATTAGTCTAATAAATTCTTTTAAAAATTTAGAGTTATTTGATCCAAAAATTATATCATCAACATACATTTGAGCTATGAAGATGTCTTTTTCTACAGTTTTTACAAATAGAGTTGGATCTATTTGACCTTGGTTGAAACCTTTGGATATTAAGTGATTTGATAATCGTTCATACCATGCCCTAGGGGCTTGTTTAAGTCCGTACAAGGCCTTTTTTAACTTAAATACATGATTAGGATATCCTAAGTCCTCAAATCCTGGGGGTTGGCTTACATATACTTCCTCCTTAATAAATCCATTTAAGAATGCTGACTTGACATCCATTTGGTATAGTTTAAATCCTTTGTTTGCTGCATAGGCTAACAACATTCTAATGGATTCGAGCCTAGCTACTGGGGCATAGGTTTCATCATAGTCCAAACCTTCAACTTGGCTAAATCCTTTAGCTACAAGCCTAGCCTTATTTCTAATTATTTCGCCTTGATCATCTAGCTTGTTTCTAAATACCCATTTTGTATCGATTATTGATTTATTTGAGGGTTTAGATACAAGTTCCCAGACTTGATTTCTCTCAAATTAGGCTAACTCTTCCTGCATAGCTATGATCCAGTCCGGGTCAGGTAGTGCTTCTTCTATTGTTTTTGGTTCGATTTTAGAAATTAGGGCAATCTGACTGTGGATTCTATAGGAGGATCTAGTTCTGACTCCTAGGTTTGGATCACCCAAAATTTGATCAGATGGGTGAGAGGTACTGGCCCTAGTTGGTCTTATAGGTGGGTCAGGGGCTGGTTCCTCTGGTTTATTAAGATTTGGTTGAATTTCATCGTCTTCTATATTTCTTGGATCAATATCAACATTCTCATTTATATTTGGTAGATTATTTTCTTCATCAAATATTATATTAGTTGTTTCTTCAACTTTTAGGGTGTTTTGATTGTAGACTCTATAGGCTCGACTGTTTGAGGAGTATCCTAAAAATATTCCTTTGTTAGATTTGGGTGTGAATTTTCTTAAATAATCTTTAGTATTTAAAATGTGAACTTTACATCCAAATACTTTTAAATAATTTAAGTTAGGAATTTTATGATAATATAGTTCATAAGGAGTTTTCTTGTGAAATTTGTTGATCAAGATTCTGTTTTGAATATGATTTGCAGTATTTATTGCTTCGGCCCAAAATTGGTGATTTAAATTATATTCATTTAGCATGGTTCTAGCGGTTTCTTGTAGTGTTCTATTTTTACGTTCCACTAGACCATTTTGTTGGGGGGTTCTAGGACATGAAAATTTATGTTGATATCCATTTATTTTAAAAAGTTGGGTAAACCTATGATTTTCAAATTCTCCCCCATGATCACTTCTTATTCGTTTAATTTTCGTGTCTTTTTCATTTTCTACTAATTTGCAAAAATTACTGAATATTTCATAGGTTTCATCTTTTGTTTTTAGAAATTTTACCCATGTGAACCTAGAGTAGTCATCAATTATCACTAAACAATACTGGTTTTTGTTTAGTGACTTGGCTCCATGTGAGTCAAATAGGTCAAGGTGAAGGAGCTCAAGTAAAGTGTTAGTTCTTTCTAGATTGGTTGACTTGTGGGTTGACTTGGTTTGTTTTCCTTGTTGACAAGCATTACAGATTGAGTTTTCAATAAATTTTAATTTGGGCAAACCTCTAACTAGACCATTATGACTCATTTTTGAAATGAGTCTAGTGTGAGTGTGACACAATCTTCTGTGCCACAAATCAGTTTCCTCTTCTTGTGTTAGAAAACACTTTGTTGAGGATGTCGGTAGATTAATTGAATACATATTATTTATCCTAAGTCCTTTAAGTAAGATTTCAGGATTTTCAATGTTTTTAACTAAACACTTGGTTTTGTCAAAAGTTACTAAGTATCCGCTATCACACAATTGGCTTATACTTAGTAAATTAAACTTGAAATTTTCAACTAAAAGAACTTTTCGAATAATAAAATCGGAGTTGAGTTCGATATTACCTCTTCCGATTACCTTAAGTTGACCTTCGTTACCGAATGCAACTGATCCTAAGTTCTTGTACGTGAGTTTAGTAAACTTCAATTTATCTCCAGTCATGTGTCTGGAGCAGCCACTATCCAACATCCATTGATCCAATTCCTACATAGGATGTGGTTGAATTGTTTTAATGGATTTCAAGATAGTTAAATTGAAGTAAACTTGTTAGAGATAAATTTTGAAATTAAGTTTTAAAGATTTTTGAAATGATTTTGCAATTGAGTTTTAAAGATTTTTGAAATGATTTTTGAAATAATTTTGAAATTTCAAAAGATTTTTGAAATGATTTTGAAATTAAGTTTTAAAAATTTTTGAAATGATTTTTGAAATAATTTTGAAATTTAGTTTTAAAGATTTTTGAAATAAAGTTTTAAAAGATTTTTAAAATGATTTTGAAATTAGTTTTGAAAGATTTTTGAAATGATTTTTGAATTTAAGTTTTAAAAGATTTTTGAAATGATTTTGAAATTAGTTTTAAAAGATTTTTGAAATGATTTTGAAATTCGTTTTAAAAGATTTTTGAAATGATTTTGAAATTAAGTTTTGAAATGATTTTGAAATTAGTTTTAAAATATTTTTGAAATGATTTTGAAATTAAGTTTTAAAAGATTTTTGAAATGATTTTGAAATTAAGTTTTAAAAGATTTTTGAAATGATTTTGAATTAACTTGATTTAAGTTAATTTTAGTTTTAATTTCTTAGTCATCTCACCCGATCTAAATTTTCAATCAGGTAAA
Organism: Zingiber officinale; assembly: GCF_018446385.1. NCBI lineage: Eukaryota > Viridiplantae > Streptophyta > Magnoliopsida > Zingiberales > Zingiberaceae > Zingiber > Zingiber officinale. The sequence goes on along the minus strand of NC_056002.1, from coordinate 92,913,150 downwards.
CCTATAATTGTTGTGAGATGAATTATAATTCAATTTTAAGGTTTGGGTTAACTTTGTGTTAGATTCAGGTTTAACCTTGGGTTCAACAAGTAAACATTCTTTGGATAAACTTCTGGGCTATGGTGAGTCACAAGGAACTCATTAAAGTAACCATGCCTTCGAGGTTTTCCAAATAGTCCTACCCATTGAGCTTAGTACTAAACCTTGGTCTAACTAGTTAGGATCCATTTAAGGGTAGCTTCGGTCAGTTCCACTTGGCCAAATGCACCAGGTCGAAGCCATATCTTCCTAGACATGCGATGCCCAAGTTTCCCTAACGTACTATCATCCAAAAACTTCACCGGTACTGTGGTTAAAGTTAAACTCAGCCCTTTTTTATACTATCCTTAATTACCCTCCCGGGTAATCTACTCTTGTTTTACCCATTTCGGGTAAATTAGGTTCAGTTACCCTGTCGGGTAGTTTAGTTGGAGGTGCCAGCTAGTTTGGATCCACCATCTATTTTTGAATTTAGAATTTTGAATTTAGAATTTTGAATTTGGAATTTCGAATTTAAATTAAATTTGAATTTTAATTTTAAATTTTGAATTTAGAATTTTGAATTTGGAATTTCGAATTTAAATTAAATTTGAATTTTAATTTTAAATTTTGAATTTAGAATTTTAATTTCAATTTCGAATTTAATTTTGAATTTTGAATTTAATTTTAATTTCAATTTCGAATTTTGAATTTAATTTTAAATTTTGAATTTAATTTTAATTTCAATTTCGAATTTTGAATTTAATTTTAAATTTTGAATTTAATTTTAATTTCAATTTCGAATTTAATTTTGAATTTTAAATTTTAAATTTTTAGGATTGTTTTTCTTTTTGCTCCCCCTGGATCATGGCCTTGATATTGTAGGTCCCTTTGGAGGCCGGCAAGAGGGGAGGGGTGAATTGCCCTACAAATTAAAACACGAACCTTTCTCGGATTTCAACTATATAATGAACACTTGTAATAAATAAATAAAAGAGACTAAGTAAAGAAAAACAGACACCAGAGTTTTACTTGGTTTGCAATCAGGGGATTGCTAATCCAAGGAATGTAAGCGCACTATCTGATTCTCCTCTGGGCGGAGTAGCCTCTTACAGCGTTGAACGTACAAGAAGAAAAGTAAAGCACACAGAAGTTGATTACAAGTTCGTTGCTCGATTAATTTATTTGCTCGGACCAAGGCTATATTTATAGCCTTGGTCGGGGCGCCTGGAAGGTTTCCCCAACGTTCGGATCGAGTTTGACTCGATCTGGTCAAAAAGTCAGGTCCGGGCGCCCGGATGGTTCCGACGCCCGGACCCCAAAGTCAACTCGTTGACTTTTCTCGTCCGGCCTCCGCTTGGTTCAGCTCGTCTCGGTCCGGGTCTTGTTCGGCTCCACTAGCTTGGGTGATCTCGGCCATCCGGAATAGGGCTCACCCGAACCCATGTTCCGGCCTTCTCCTCGAGCAGCCTTCCTTCCGGTTTCTCGTCCCTCGAGCGCCGCACGTTCTTCTCGCCCACCGGTGTACTCTTCCACGGACACCTCGTCCCTCGGACGCACGAGCCGTCGGCCTTCTCGCTAGCTGCTGCGTCTTCCGCTCGACTTCCTGGTTCCTAAGTTCCTGCACTTAGACACAAGGGTTAAACAACGGACCTAACTAACTTGTTTGATCACATCAAAACACCTCGGGGTTCAACAATCTCCCCTTTTGATGTGAGCAACCCAAGTTAAGCTAGGGAAAGATGCAATAAAAACAATTTATTTGTAATTAATTCCAAAGATATTTCATAAAAAAGTTTATATATCTCCCCCTAGACTTAACATTCTTTCCCCCTTTGATCACATTAAAAATAGGGGTTCTTTAAACAAGTCTAAGGTAAAAAAAATTTAAGTGAATTTTCATAAAACTTTTTAAGGCAATTAATATTAATTTCTAAGGCAATGTTTCAAAAGAGAATATTTAGTAAAAAAAATTCTAAGTCAATATTCAGAAAATTTTAACGTGAATTTTTATAAAAGATTTCTAAGGCAATTTTCAAAGAAAAATGTCTAAGACAGTATTCATAGAAAAATTCCTAAGTTAAAAAAAATATCTAAGTTAATTTAAAAAGATTTAAGTCAATTTCCAAAAAGAATTTCTAAGTCAATTTTCAGAAAATTTCTAAGTCAATAATTTTCAGAAATTTTCTTAGTCAATTAAAAAAATTTAATTTCAAAAAAAAAATTATTATAAATTATATAAATTGAATAACTCTTTTAAAGCATTAGGTAAATTAAATTAATGCTTTTTCAGTTAGTCAATTAAACTTTTCATTTCGATACTTGGCTTCCAGGTTGTGGCGAGGCACTAGGCCTTCTTGGTTATTGGAGCAACAACCACTTCCTTAGACAAAGCCTCATAATGAAATTAGTCGTTTAATTTCCTTCTTGAAAATGCTAAGTTAAATTAAACAGGTTTTTGGAACCCAGTAGAGGTTCCTACCTACAGGGTTAACCAAGTATTTCCTAGGTACATAGATTTTTGATATATTTCTAATTTGACTTTGATGAAATCTATAATATCAATTTAAACCTCTATAATTTCTAAAAGTAGAAATATTTGAACTTTTATATTTTTTCAATCTTTCTATTTCTTCTTTTAGTTTTTCATTGTGAATTTTCAATTTATCAAAATCCTCTATTAGACATGATTTTGCTAAAATTCCTTTTGTTTCCAAAATTTCATTTTTTAATTTGGCATTTTCTTTTTCTAATTTATACATGGATTTAGTCATTGCCTTAATGCGAGTAAAGTTGATCGGGGTAAGAGGCATACCTCACTTACCATGTCGGACTTAAAACCTGAATCTCCCCCTACTTCACTGCTTTCGAGGTCGCTCCCTCTTCATCGTTGCTCGATTCTGATATACTTTGTCCATCGTAGCTTGCCATCAGTGCTATCCCGGCGTATTCTTGAGCTTCTGATTCAGATGAAGAAGTGTCATCCCAAGTTGCTTTTAGGTTGTGTTTCTTGGGAGACTTCCTTTTGTCCTTTTTGAGTTCTGGGCAGTCTTCTCTTATGTGTCCCTCCTTCTGACACTGGTAGCATCGCACCTTTCTTCCTCCTTTTTGATTCTTTTTATTCTGCATTTTAAATTTATTAGACCTAAAGAATTTTTTAAAATTTCTTACCATGTGCGCTTCTTCGTCTTCGGAGTCTGACTCGAGTTCATCCTTCTGAGTTGTGTTCAGCGCTATAGTCTGGGTTGTATCCTTTGTCGTTCCTGCACATCTAGTTTCGTGTAATTCAAGAGTAGAAAAACATTCCTCTAATGTACTTACCTCCAGGTCCTTTGAGATGTAGTAGGCGTCGATGATTGACGTCCACTCTGGAGTTCTGGGAAAGGCGTTGAGTGCGTAGCGTAAGGCGTCCCGATTTGTTACCTTTTCACCGAGGTTCTCGAGACCAGTAACTAGTTCTTTTACCTTTGCATGTAGACCGGCTACTTTCTCACCTTTCTCCAAGCGGATGTTCATTAGTTTGTTTTGGAGGATGTCCCTTCTAGCGAGCTTCGCTTCGGATGTGCCTTCGTGGAGTTCTAGAAACTTCTTCCAAAGATCTTTAGCTGATGAGTAGCTTCTGATGCGGTTTACTTCCTGAGGCGGTAATACGCTTAGCAGGTGATGTTCCGCACGGCTGTTTGCTACGAACTCATTCTGCTCTTTTTTTGTCCAATTGCTTTCTTCTTTTTCTTCACCGTTCTGATTTGTTGGAGCTACAAAACCGTATTTCATAATAAAATAAATTTCAATCTCGGTTTTTAGAAATACCTCCATACGACGCTTCCAGTCTGTGAAGTTCCCCTCGAATTTTGGTGGAACGATGCTTGGTCCGGCCATCTTTGTTGCTTCGATCGGCGGTTAGTCCTCCTGAAGCGTCCTCGCTCTGATACCACTTGTAGGTCCCTTTGGAGGCCGGCAAGAGGGGAGGGGTGAATTGCCCTACAAATTAAAACACGAACCTTTCTCGGATTTCAACTATATAATGAACACTTGTAATAAATAAATAAAAGAGACTAAGTAAAGAAAAACAGACACCAGAGTTTTACTTGGTTTGCAATCAGGGGATTGCTAATCCAAGGAATGTAAGCGCACTATCTGATTCTCCTCTGGGCGGAGTAGCCTCTTACAGCGTTGAACGTACAAGAAGAAAAGTAAAGCACACAGAAGTTGATTACAAGTTCGTCGTTCTGATTAATTGATTTGCTTCTGAACCAAGGCTATATTTATAGCCTTGGTGGCGCCCTGAAGGGCGCCTGGGGATAAAACTTTATCCCCAGCGTTGATCGAGTTTGACTCGATCGGTCACTATCATTCCGGGCGCCCGGATGGTTCCGGCGCCCGGATGGTTCCGGCGCCGGACCCAAAAGTCAACTCTGGTTGACTTTTTCCGTCTGATCGCTCCGGTTCAGCTCGTCTCGGTCCGGGTCTTCTGTTCCGGCTCCACTAGCTTGGGTGATCTCGGCCATCCGGAATAGGGCTCACCCGAACCCATGTTCCGGCCTTCTCCTCGAGCAGCCTTCCTTCCCGATTTCTCGTCCCTCGAACGCCGCGCACGTTCTTCTTGTCCACCGGTGTACTCTTCCGCGGACACCTCGTCCCTCGGACGCACCGAGTCCGTCGTCTCTCTCCCGTGCCGTCCTTCTCGCTAGCCGCGTCTTCCGCTCGACTTCCTGTGTTCCTAAGTTCCTGCACACTTAGACACAAGGGTTAAACAACGCAGGACCTAACTTAACTTGTTTGATCACATCAAAACACCTCGGGGTTCCAACAGATATGGTCTATCGAGGTAGTATATTTGATCCTTCGGAACCCAGTATTGGCCAAGTCCAACTTGATTGGCCAAGTTAGACTTGGAGACCCATGCTTGGACTGATTTAATACTTTGTTTGTTTATTAATGATAAATAAGATCTATATTTACTTTTGTATCCCAGCCCAGTTCTGTTGTAGACGGCTCTTTGTGTCCCAAGAATCAAGTCCAAATTCTTGGAGCCCAAAGTAAACCGTTCTAGGGTATTTTCTAAATCTTTAACCTGATTTGTTAGAGTTGAATTTTCTTCCTCAAGTTTTTGAACTTGAGTTGGAAATTCAGTCTGACTCTGGTCAGGTGAGGGTTTGGTGTCGGCCACTTCTTTAAGGACACTTACTTCCTTTAGAAGTGACTTAATTTTCAGGTTTGACTTAGCTAATTTGCGCAATAAGTAGCTAACTAAAATGTTCAACCGGGAGATACTTACAGCGGGGTCTGGTCCTTCGGAAACGGATACGGATCTGTGGCTTTGCTCGGACTCTGCCTCAGATTCGCTCTCGCATCCAGATTCAACGACTTGGTCCCGGGCCATTAATGCGAGTAGACTCGTTTGTTCGAGCTCGTCGTCCTCCTCCTCCGATGAAGATTCGTCCCATGTTGCCTTAAGGACCTTTTTCCTTCTTTGCTTTTTGACCTCCTTCAGGTTAGGGCAGTTGGATTTGATGTGCCCTTTTTGATTACACCCGTAGCATGTAACTTCAAACTTCATCTTTGTATTTTGTGGGCCTTCCTTTGATTTTACTGCCTTCTTTAGATCTCTTTTGTCGAATCCTTTCGTCTTGTAGAGCTTCTTCACGAGGTTTACCAGCTCGGTTGTAATGTCACCTTCTTCATCGTCAGAATCTGGTTCAGCTTCCGATGCTGGTTCGGTTTTCCGTCGTGGTCTCGGTTCCCGGGTTCGGCTTGTACCTGCAACCAACGCAATACCTTTCTCGGTAGGCTGTGCATTAGTCTGCTCATGAAGTTCAAATTCACTAAAAAGTTCATCTAATTTTAAAGAAGATAAATCCTTGGAAACTTTGTAGGCATCTACCATTGATGCCCACAATGTATTCCTTGGAAACGAGTTTAGGGCATACCTTATTACGTCCCGATTTTCTATCTTCTGGCCAATTCCGTGAAGAGAGTTAAGGATGTCTTGTATTCTCGCGTGAAGAGAACTCGCCGTTTCGCCTTCCTGCATTTTTAGATTATATAATTTATTAAGTAAAAGATCTCTTTTACTTACCTTGGTGTCGGAGGTGTCGATTAGCTTTTCCCAGAGTTCCTTTGCAGAGGAGAACGGGCCGACCCTGTTGAGCTCTTCCTTGGTAAGGCCGCACTGGAGGGTGCAAGTAGCTTTGGCGTCGGCTTCCACCTTTTTGATTAGAGAGGCATCCCACTTCTCGCAGGGAGTCGGTTTGCCGTCGTCATCGGATGGTAGCTGAAGTCCCGTCTTTATGATCATCCACATTTCGAATTGTATCTTTAGATACGTTTCCATTCTTCCCTTCCAGTAGCCAAAATCCTCTCCGGAGAATAGCGGGGGACGTACAGTGCTGAAACCCTCTTGTTGGGCCATTTATAATATGTAACAAAAGAAAACAACAGAATATGTTTCAAGACTAAGTCTTGGATTAGTAGTGCTGAAATAAAGAGTAATAAAAACGAACTCGAGTGGTGTTGCAGCTACTTCGAGCAAATGTCGATTCGAGGGAAACAAAAATTAGAATATAGCTATAAGGCTAAATTCTAATTCGACTCCGAAAACGAAAAAAAACTGCGAAAAATTTGTTTTGAAAGGTGGTTGCACCAATTCAAAACGACCCTGCTCTGATACCAATTGTTGGATCGAGACGCGCTAGAGGGGGGGTGAATAGCGCTCGTGGCTATTTCGTTCGATTCGTAAAACTATCGGAGTAAAGTACGCAGCGGAAAAATGTAAATAAACACAAACACAGAGACACGGTCATTTACTTCGTTCGGAGCCTAAGGCGACTCCTACTCGAAGGCCCGCGATCCTTGATCGCTTCCGGTGGGCAACAACTATAAGCTCGATAAAAGATTACAAGTTGAAGTACAATAAACGACAGTAAATAATTATACCAACGACAAAGAAATGAAGATTCGGAGCTCCTGGTCGTCGGGCACAAGTAGCAGCACTTCGGAACGTCGTTTGGAGCAGCACGTAGCACTTGAATCACTTGGGAGAAGTTTTTTTATGAAGCTGCTGGTCGAGACCCCTTATAAAGGGGGTTCAAGGCGCCTTATACTGTTCACCAAGGCGCCTTGAACGAGCCGAGTCACCCGCGTGGATCAGCACGGACCTGGTCGAACTCTATCTGGTTCAAGGCGCCTTCAGCCTATCCAAGGCGCTCCATTCAAGGCACCTCCAGTCTGCTGCGCTGGCCTTTTCCTGGCTCGCACCCGAGGCGCCTCCAAGCTCCATGGAGGTGCCTCGGCACTGTTCATCCGAGGTCTTTTTTATACTTTGGTCCCTGCAAGATATGTTAATCCCAAAAATACCCTGCAGCACAAAGTTAGCACAAAACAATGATATAACTATTGAAATATTTAACAGTCTCTTGACTGTCCGAGTCTGACTTCAGGTTTCCTACCGGAAACCCTAGGTCGACCCGACGCCTACTGTTCCGGGTCCTCACCTACTCCACTCAGGAGATTTACCTGTTGCCAGTACGATCCTCCAGATCGACTGGACTTTTGCTCGGCACTCGATGCTTCCGGACTTTCTGCTGAACATCCGCTTCACCGGCCAATTCAGACTTTCACCTGGTTCGCGACACCAGGACTTTTCACCTAGGGTTACCACCCCCTAGGACTTTTTCCTGAAGCCACCGACCTGCCAAGACTTTCCGCATAGGGTTACCACCCCCTATGACCTAGGGTTACCACCCCCTAGGGTTTTACCTTGCCTAACCGCAGTTAGGACTTTCCTGAAACACTCAGCAAAAGCTGTCAGATAACAAAGCACCTTAACTTTGAATCCTTTGCCATTATCAAAACTTAGGTTCGATCGTCGGATGCTTCCCGCACCAACACATCCTTTTGGGAGTTGGTGCCGCCGACATCAAGCATGGACAGCTAGAAGATCGTACGATGAAAGCTTCCACTGTCACTTCAGAGATATGCTTGATCAGTTAAGGTATTGTGTCAAGGACACTTTACTGACAAGTCTTTTCAGGAAAAACTTTGAGAAGTGTGCTCACCTTGGGAAGCATGCACGCACACTACCAGAACTCTATATAAAGGGGGGTCCAAGCATCGGTGGAGGTATGCGATATTCACTGTTTGTGCTATAGTCATCTTGTTGCTTCACCTTATACTTCATCATTGGTGACTGACTTGAGCGTCGAAGGGCCAACACCGAGGACCCCTTCCCTGGCTCGACACTGACGTAGTTTGTGTTGCAGGCCCGAGCGGAGTTGACAGGTGGTCAGCAAGAGCGCCACATCCCGGCTTTCCATCTCTTCGACTTTCGGATAGGATCATATTGTTGGATCATGAAAGTCGATAGAGGGGGGGGGGGGTGAATATCGATCGAAAACATTCGTAGTGAGTACATAGCGGAAAAGAATAAAAACAATGCTAACAAGAACTATTTTACTTGGTTTGGAGTCTTCGTCGACTTCTACTCCAAGGTCTGCACTCGTCGAGTGCTTTCGTTGGGCAATCCACTAGCAATTCGAAAAAGTTATTACAAAATGAAAGTACATGAATGCTAAAAAAATGAAATATTGACAACAATTAAGGAAAAAAAGAAACAGCGCGTTGTCGGAGAAGTTTCACATCATCGCAAGAGCACAGCATAGCAGAGCAAGCATTGGATGACGTTGTAATGTGTTGTTCTTTGCTCCAGGGCTCACCCTCCTTATATAGGAGGCTTCAAGCGCCCGGATCCCTTCCGGGCGCCTGGAGTGTGATGTAACCTAGCCAACCATAGAGCTCCACATGACGATGTGGTGAGGAGATAAAATTTGCACTCCGGGCGCCCGGACCTCATTTTCCAACAACTTCAACTCCCTGTAAGAAAACGTTAGTCTGAAGCATAATGCAAATTATATTACCCTGCAAAACAAAGTGTTAGCACAATTATAATAATCAAACAGAGTATTAATTAGATTCCGTCCTATCGAGACCGGAATCTAGTCAAGATCTCAACTTAGAGTTCCGAAATGGTTCTAAGTTGGATCGACGCCTAAGTTCCCTTCCCAGGAATGCGTCCTCACAATCACTCCCCTCCAGTGACTTACCTTAACTTACCTGCCAAACATCCGGTCAGCCCTTCGACCCATCTGAACTTCGTACCAGCTATCCGGTCAGCCCATTGACCTGTCTGGACTTCGTGCCAGCTATCCGGTTGGCCTGTCGACCTAGTTGGGCTTCTCCTGCACACTTGGTCAAAGCGTTAGTTCACAATGAAACTAACTTAACATACTTTGTCATTCAACAAAATCTCAATTAGGCCGTTAGTTCTAATCGCACCAACACCTATTTGGCGCTGTCTGTGGGGACGTCACTTGCATCCGAGCCGAGAAGATGGAGAACGCTGGATGACTCACCACCGTGACACTCACCTAAGAGGAGCTCGACATGCTCATACAAGCCTGAGCAGCAAAAATGATCGAGCAGCAGCAACAACAGGTGTTAGTCGATCGGCAAGTGCCGCAGCCTGCAACATCGATGGTAGGGAGACGAGCGGGGCAAGAAGACCGATCGGAGAAAATCTCTGTATGGGGGCAAAATAGAAGGCCGACCGACATATAGGGGGAAGCGTCGCCCGCGCCGATCCCCTTCCATCGCGCCTTGTTCTAAACCCCCTTGGAAATAACCCAAACAAATCAAGAGCGGGAATCATCTTTGGATGATGCTCCCGTTCGGGATGCACAAAAAGGCAAGGCGCCCTGAAGCAACGCATCACCCAAACGGATCAATCGATAGTTCTCCGAGGAGATCTTACAAGACCCTCTTCGCAGACACTATACCCCCGCTGGCGATCGGGACATACAACAGATCGACCGATCCAGATAATCATCTGGATAGGTTTAATAATGAAGCCATGTTGCACCAATATACGGATGGAGTAAAGTGCTGGGTCTTTCTCACTACCCTCTCCAGATTGGCGCAGCGTTGGTTCAGATGACTGCTAGACAAATCTATATGCAGCTTCAAGAACTTTTGAGCTGCATTCTTTCATCACTTCGCCAACAGTTGGCGCTATCAAAAGATGAGTGTCAGCCTCTTCTCCCTGAAGCAAGGATCGAAAGAAATGCTTCGGGCCTACATACAGTGTTTCAATTAAGTAGTCATGGACATCCCCTCGGTCTCATCCGAGACGATGATGAACGCCTTCACTCAGGGGCTCATCGAGGGAGATTTCTTTCAATCGCTCATCAGGAAGCCGCCCAAGGACTACGACCACATGCTCAAGAAGGCTAATGAATACATAAATGTGGAAGAAGCCCAAGCGGCCAGAAGAAAAGAGGTGCTGACCGAACCTTCGGTGCCGACCGAGCGTCGACCATCAAGCAGCCATCAACCACCCAAGGGGTCGAGGGCTAAAGGAGCGCGGCTACACCAGGAGACCAGGACACATATCGTACAGCATGTGGCTTCCGGTCGGCAGAAGGCAGCAAAAGGCAAGGTGCGAACGTCGATGTTCTATTCTTTCCACTAGTCAGCGACCCACAACATTTGTGATTGCCGCGGTCTAACACCAATTGTTAGCCAACTAGCTCCAAGAGGATACCGTCGCTGATCTCCTTCTCCCGATCGAAAACAAAGACATCGATCCACCGAGTGGCAAGAGAATGAAAGAAGGGTGCCTGAGCAACACCATCACCATCAACGGAGGGATGACACGGATCCCTCCTGAGTCCCGACCGAGCGAAATAGACCCTTCGCTCGGGAATAAGAAAATAGAAGCAATGCATCTTGGTGGGAGATAGGCATGATTGCCGGAGGGCCGACCGACGACGACTCCAACCGAGCCAGGAAGTCGTACGCTCGACGACCGGAGATCCACATGATGAGATGCAGCATGGAGAAGGCCGAAGGGCCCGAAATCAGCTTCGTCCCCAGTAACTTGGAGGGAGTGGAGATCCCTCACGATGAGGCGCTGATCATCCGGGTGGTAATCGCTAATTATACTATTCACCAAACTTTTGTTGATATAAGGAGTTTGGTGAACATTATCTTCAAGAAGGCGTTCGATCAATTACAAATTGATCGGAATGAGCTGTTGCCCATGATGACCTCTCTTTATGGTTTCATGGGCAATGAAGTGCTGTCGCTCGGACAGGCCTGACTAGCCATCTTGCTCGGGGAAGAACCATTGAGGAGAACCAGAACCACAAACTTCATCGTGGTGGACGCACCATCGGCCTACAACGTCATCTTGGGCCGACCAGACTTCAACGAGTTCCGAGCGGTAGTCTCTACTTATTGCCAAAAAATCAAGTTCCTGGTAGACGACCAGGTGGAATAGGTCAAAGGTGATCAGCTGGCTGCTCGACGATGCTACATCGAGATAGTCAAGTCAGAGGTGAGAAGTGCTCGGAAGAATCCGCACTTGGAGGTGAACGTAATCACTGAAAAGCCTCCTACACTGGTGTACGAAAAAAAGGAGGAGGTACAGATTCACTCCAGCCGAATGGAAGCCACCACCTTTATCGCCACTGACCTGGAGGTGGAGAAGAAGGCAGAGTTGGTCGCCTGCCTTAGACAAAATCACGATGTGTTCATCTAGTTGACACATGAGCTTCCCGGTATCTCCCCGAACGTGGCTGAGCATGAGCTTCATGTCCGACTGGACGCTCGGCCGGTAATGCAAAGGAAAAGGGGCTTCAATACAGAGTAAAATCTGATCATCTAGGTGGAGATAGAAACATTGCTGGCAGCCAGCCATATTAGGGAAGTTCAATTCCCGAGCTGGCTAGCCAATGTCATGTTCATGTTGGTTTCCAAGCCGGGCAATAAATGGCGGGTCTGTATCGACTTCCTCAATTTGAACAAGGCGTGCTCGAAGGACTTCTATCTGTTGCTCAGGATAGGTCTGATGGTGGAATCAACGGTGGGATATGAGCTGATCTGCATGCTCGACGCATACCAAGGGTATCTCCAAGTGCCGCTCGCCCGCGAGGACCAGGAGAAGGTCAGGTTCATTATGGCCGACGGAACGTACTGCTACAATGTCATGTCATTTGGACTCAAGAATGCTGGAGCCACTTACCAGAGGTTGATGAACAGGGTGTTCCGATGGTAGATCGGCCGTAATATGGAGGTATACATCGACAACATATTAATTAAATCTCTCTGAACTGCTGACCTATGCGTAGATATCAACGAGATCTGCCGAACACTAAGGACCTATGGAATAAAGTTGAACCCAAGCAAGTGTCTGCTCAGTGTGAAGAGTGGCTACTTCCTGGGTTACATCGTCACTAAGCGGGGCATTGAAGTCAATCCGAGCAAGGTCAAAGCTTTGCAAGACATGCCACCGCTTCGGAGCTTGAAGGAAGCTCAACGGCTGACCGGTCGGATCATGGCACTATCCAGATTCATATCCATATCATCCGACCGAAACATGTCGTTCTTCAAAGTTCTTCATCGAGCTATGAAATTCCAATGGGACGTTGAGTGCGATCGGGCATTAGAAGAGCTCAAGGAATATCTGAACTCCTTGTCTGTATTGGCCAAGCCGGTTGTTGGTGAGCCACTTTGGATTTATCTGTCATCCAATGAACATGTCATTAGATCGGCTCTGGTTAGGCAAAATGGCCAAGAGCAACAGCTTACATATTTTTTGAGTTATATATTGAAGGATACAGAGTCTCGCTACACCAGTCTAGAAAAATTAGTTTACGCTTTGATTCTCGTTGCTCGGAGGCTTCATCCATACTTCCTAGCACACATAATCATTGTGCTAACTAACAACACTTTGAGACGAGTCCTTCTCAACCCCGAAGCATCAGGAAGGTTAATCAAATGGACGATCGAGCTAAGTGAATTTGACATTCAATATCAACTCCGAGCGGCAATCAAGGCTCAGGCCTTGGCAGATTTCGTCATAGAGGTACAGAATGTCAAGCCGGAAGCAACATGGAAGATATATGTTGACGGCTTATCCACTCGGTAAGGCAGCAGAGTTAACATATTGCTTATCTCACCTTAGGAGGACCAAATGAAGCTCTCCATTCGGATGTATTATAAATCCATTAATAACGAAGTAGAGTATGAGGCGTTAATAACCGGCCTACAGGCAGCTCAGCATGTGGGAGCTATAAAGTCCTCATCCACTCGGACTCTCAGTTGACTGCTCAGCAACTATCTGGGACGTTCGAAATAAGTAATGCCCGACTCAAGCTTTATACGGAGGTCTTCGAGAAGATGAAGACCAACTTTCAGGAGGTCATTATACAAAAGATCCCCTGATCAGAAAATCAGGCGATGGATGAGTTGGCAAAATTAGCCAGTTCGTTGTCATCGATTGGCATAGGGTAGCCAATCGAACAAGTCTCGCTTGTGGCGCATATCGACCGAATGGAAGGAATGACCTTCCCGAACGACTGGAGGACAACTCTGACAGAGTTTCTGTGTTTGGGAGTAGCACCTGTCAATCCGGAAGAAGCTTGCCTATTGAAGAAGAGGGTCGGACGGTTCACCTTGATTGGAGACTAACTTTATAAGAGAGCTTTCTCCAAGCCCCTACTCAAATATGTCAGATCGGAAGATGTCGAGTATATTCTATGGGAGGTGCACCAAGGCTCCTGCGGAGGCTATCTGGGCGGCCGTGCGTTAGCTCGAAAGATACTCCTGGCCGAATTATTTTGGCTGATGCTCCAAGAAGTTGTCGCTCGGATGGTGGCCACCTACTTGTCTTGCCAGAAGTATCACAACCTTCCTCACCAACCGACTGAGGAAATGAAAGCGTCCACAGTATCTTATCCGTTCGACCATAGGGCATGGATATAGTGGGGTCATTCCCCATGACGACTGATCAGCGGAAGTTTTTACTCGTCGCAGTGGACTACTTTTCAAAGTGGGTAGAAGCCGAGACGCTTACAAGAATAACCAAGCAGATGATCATTAAATTTGTTTGGAAAAACATCATATACCAGTTCGACATCCCACGCCGACTCATATCAGACAATGGGAGGCGATTTGCCAGTCAGAGGCTTAGAGAGTGATGCGAGGGCTATGACATCCAACAGACCTTCACATCGGTGGCCTACCCCCAGGGCAACGGACAAGATGAAGTCGCCAATCAAGATATCCTCAGAGTTTTACGTGCTCCGCTCGACCACGTTGGAGGTAGCTGGGTCGACGAGCTCCCTAGCGTGTTATGGGTGCTTCGCACGACCCTGAAGGATGCGACCGGCGTAACCCCCTTCCATTTGGTATACGGCGACGAAGCAGTTATCCCCGTGGAAGTCGAAGTAGAATCCGATTGAGTGCAGTACTACGACGAGGGAAATGTCGAATGGAGGCTCATGGAGCTCAACTTGGTGGACAAAACGGGAGCGAAAGCAGCTATTCGGCTCACAACGTAACGACAACAGATGAAACAGAACTACAACCGGAGGGTGATCCTAAGGTCCTTCCAGGTCGGCGATCTCTTCTGGAAGAAAGTGAAGCCGGTCGACGACGTCACCAAGCTCGAAGCCCCATGGGCAAGACCATTCAAGATCATCCAAAAGTTCCGTTCGGATGCCTATTACTTGGAGGATGAAGATGGAAGGCAGCTCAAGAGGCCATGGAGTGCGAATCATCTCTAACCTTACAGGGTCGGATGAGAGGTGCGCGAGTGAATACCATGTATTTTTGTATGTTTCCTGAACGCAGGGCAAAGTATGAATAAAAGCGAAGAATGCCTCTTGAGATGTGTCTCCATCAACTGTCGAGTGACGACCTTAAACTCTTGTCTCCAGCAACGGTCGAGCGGTAACCTTAAACTCTTGTCTCCAACAATGGTCGAGCGATGACCTTAAACGCTTGTCTCTATCAACCGTCGAGAAACAACCTTAAACTCTTGTCTCAATCAACGATCAAGCGACAATCTTAAACACTTGTCTCCATCAACGATCTAGCGGTGACCTTAAACGTTTGTCTCCGTAAATAGTCGAGTGACGACCTTAAACGCTTGTCTCCATCAACGGTCAAGTGGCGACCTTAAACTCTTGTCTTTAGCAACGGTCGAGCGGCGATCTTAAATGTTTGTCTCAATCAACGGTCGAGTGGCGACCTTAAACCCGGGTCTGCAGCAATGGTCGAGCGGCGACCTTAAACCCTTGTCTACGTCATCTCTACCGGTCTCGGACCAACATATCGGCTCTCCTATCTCCCCCGTTCAGGGTCGAATGATCTTCAATGGTCTCGGACTAACATATCGGATCTCCTATCTCCCCCATTCGAGTTCGAACAATCTTCACTGGTCTCGGACTAGCATATCGGATCTCCTATTTTCCTCGATTGGGGTCAAGCGGTCTTAAAAAAAACTTGAAGTCTTCAAAATACAGTGACCGCTCAGGACTATTCTTCGAAATACTCCAGGAATGATCGGAAGTTTGCAGAATTATAATAGCTCTGAATACAAAAAGGATGATCGGCTGGATAGACTAATCGTGGACGATCGGAGGAGTCACAAATTGAAAAAAAATATACAAGGAGATCAAGCTTGGTCGGACGGATAAGTATTCATTAAAACTCCAAAAATTTTACAGTAACTCTCCGCCTCACTCAAGGTAATCTAAAGCGTCGTCAGGAAGTGACGCGGTAAGTTTATCCCGGCTGATGATTTTGCTAGTCAGAGTTGTCGACAGGTATCCACCTTCTTTGAGCTGGTCGATCATCTCGTCGATCGCCAGATCGAATAGTCGGAGTGCCCGGTCTGCAATGAAACATCCTTTTTTTTTTTTTGCTTATTTATATATATTTATATATACTTTTAAAAAAACTCATGCATACATACTCATAATTAACAAAACATTTAAGTCAAAAAAAAAAAATAATAAACATCCTTGAATAGAATCAACTAATTAGAAATTCCAATTTAAACCTAGCATCCTAAAACAAGTAGCATACTAAAAAAAACAGCTCTTAACCCCTCGGAAACAACTCAGAGTATAAATATCTTAAAATCTTTTAACTTTAGTCATAAATGTTTATCATGTTATTGCAGAAAGCTCGCAAGGTCCTTGGGTATGTATTGCCTGCCCAGTCCAATCAAGTACCAAGACCTTTAGGCTCATCATTATTCTCACTAGCATCATTCAAACCCAATGAGTCTAATGACTCAGCATGCTCTAACCATTATGTCAAATATTATATAAGCATACACATGCAACAGTAGGAATACATGTAATGAAATACCTTTAACAAGAAAAAGTGTAGCTTCCTTAAATCATGAGCATTGAATAGCTTAACCATAAGTCTTTTAAAATAATGAGCATATGCCTATATCCTTAATCATTAGAAATTGTGAATATCATAATATGTGTTGTAAATCATTATCATATCGTAATCATCATCATAGCTTAATCATCATCTTCACATCATCATCATCATCATGAATCATCTATCATAAAATTATTACTATTTAGGTGAAGTTTGATCCTTGTTTGTGACCAGCTTATATCATTAGTCGATTAATCAATCTAGCATTAAGAAACCGTAGTACTCGGTAGCGGGGACATCAGTAACCCTTTTGTCACTGAGCCCTGACCTATCATAAATCTGGTATTGAGATCCCTCTGGGCCTTGTCCCGTAAACGGGATCTCTCTGAGACCTTCACCCTCACAGTATCATTATTTGTCACAAACAATTCACATTCCTCAAAATAAATTTTAACTTATCATCACTACGAAATTATCATACTTCATAACATTTTTTTCCCTTAAGACCATGCATGTAATTTACATCATTAAATTTTCATAAATTAACATATTATTTATGCATGCATAATATTACATAAATTCCATGCAACATGTACTCCATAAAATTACATGCATGAAATAATTAGATTCCCTAAATTATCATAAAATAATCATTTTTATTTTTATCATATATTAATGTTATTAGGACGTTGATGGGACTTCTAAAATACTAAGGTGCAAAATGACCATTTCTTCTTTGAAACCCTAACCTTCCCACTTAATCCTTTGACCATAAAACTTTGACCCGAACATAATCAAACGGATCATAAGACCCTAAAATAGATCTTTAATAATTCCTTAAACATAAACCCAAGCCCCTCGACTATGTTTCATAATTCTTTTAAAATTTTGAACTAGAGCCCCGATTTTAATCTGAATCGACCTGAAACTTAACTGAATTTTTTTTCCCAAACCCAACCATAATTTATCATAAGATATTTAAACCATTTATCACTTAATTACAGTAACTCCCAAAATTCCAGAATACTCTAGAAAAATCCCCTATAATACTCCATAGTTAAGACTCAAACCTTAGATTCCTGGTTACTCCTTAGAGAATCTAAATCCATTTTCACAATTTGACTTAAAACTCAAACTGAGATCCCGTATTAAATCTAACTGGACTGAGAACTTAACAAAACTTTTTCCAAATTTAAAACATGACTTACCAAGGCTTATCTAACCCATTCAAATCAGGACCCATGCCCATATGAACTCCTTAAAACGTCCAGAATACTTGTTGCTCCCTAAACTAATCTCTCGCCTAACATGGGTCTCACGGCCATGGACATATTTGGTTCACTCCATACCTAGCCCTAGCAATCCTCGACCCCAACAGTCCTAACCTACTTAGGGCTCCCTCTAGGACCCTTAAATGTCAACCCATGAATCTGGACGAACCCATGCTTAGTCTCCCTTAGAACTAACCCCTATGCACGCTAGAACCTTCAAGAACCCTGAAACCAGTCGACCCTCACCCATACTTGTTCTAGATCTATTTCAAGCACTTCTAGAACTCCAAAACATCATGTAGATCATGTCCATGAAAGCCCTAACCCAGCAACCCCCTTATAACCATAGAGAACGTGAGGTTTTATGACCAAACAACAACAAAAAATAATCAAGTTTTCCATGCTATAAGCCATAAAAATGTGAATAAAATCCTATTATCATATTTTTTCATGCATAAACATACAATCACACGTAATATGGCTTGAATGATGAGAAAAAGATGGTTTAGAGCATGTCTTTGCGTATTACACGCACAAAACTTGATTCTAGACGCGAGGGGGTAACACCAGAGGGACAAGGAACAATTTTAACTTGAAAACTCCTTGAAGACCTTGATAAACTTTCTATAGCTGCTAGGTAAGGGGGCACCACTGGAGAGGGTAGCGTTTAGAGACTTTAGGCGTGAGATTTTGTTAAGGTCGAATTAGGGATAAAGCCTCTAAGTTTAATATATATAGATGTTATAAGTTAAGCCAAAAAAAAACATCAAGCCCTAACAGGCTTATTAGGCCCTTTAGCATGTGAGCAAAATAGCTCATTTAGATAAGTTCTCAAAAAAATGATAACCAAGCCCTCAAAAAGTCTTCATCTTTGACAAAACTTGAATATCGATTTAAAATAGACCTCGACATGTATAATAATCATAAAATATCATATACATGTATATCATTTCATTTTATTTTATTTTTATCAAACTTTCATTTAAATTTATCACATATTAAATAATTAAGAATAATTATTCAAAAAAATACTTTTCCATTAAATCTTGCTAATAGTATACCACTAATGCAATTAAAATAAATTAATTATCATGTTTTATTATTTCTTAAATTTACATGCATGTGGTTTACATTAGTGTATTTTATTTTATTTTATGTTTTTTAGATGTTACAGGCAACTTTGTCGTTGAAAGCATCCGAGCGGATATAATTCTTCTTCATCGCTTCGAACCGGCTAGCCTCAGCATCTTGGTAGGTCTTCAAAGCCGCTCGGGAGGCCTCCAGCTCACCCTTCACAGTGGCCAACACATTATCTTTGGTGGCGAGTTGGCCGCGAAGGGCAGCCTCTTCGGTTGACCGGCTGTTCCGCTCGGTGACCAAGAAATTTTCAGCTTCCTTGAGTTTCTAAGCGAGGGCCTGGACCTCCTTATTCTTCAGTGCGAGGTCTTCGATGACCCGATTCCTCCTCGCATTGGCTGACTCTATTTTATTGTCGAAGGTGGCGACCTGCTTATTGAGCCGAGCCAGCAGAGTGGCCTGCCCTGAACTCTTGTCCCGTTCAACCTCGAGTAGTTTGGTGCTCTTCTCCATATCGACCCGCAATTTTGCCACCTTGGCGTTCGTCTGCTCTTGAGCAGCGAAGGATTGGCCGCTCAAAGCCTTCATCTTCTTCACTTCCTCCTCCAAAAAAGTGAGCTTTAGTACATGGTCAGGCTCTCCACCTAGTACTGTAAGCAACAAAGCGAATATAAGTGTTGATAAAAAATAAACTATGAAAATGCAAAACTTACCCCAGTAGACATCTAGGTGTGGTTGTCCGCAAGCACCTTAGGAGGCATCATCGCCACATGGGCTTAGGCGTCCACCCATATTTGGGCAAGTGGCCCTTGGATGATGATTTGGTACTCGGGGGCTCGGGATGAAGTGCCTATCGACTCGCGCCACTCTTCGGTCGACAGGTGGAGAATCGCCGTAATATGGCGTTGGCCACTCGGGGCGGATTGTGCAGAAGTAGCTCATCCGGATGATCGGGATGAAGACGTCGGACGGATGCCAGACTTCTTGGCCTTTGACTTTGGTGGAAAGAAGGCCACTGGCGGAGCGCAGACTATTCCTTATGGCAGACCGGACGAGGAGGGAGTCCGATCAGACGACGTAGGAGCAGCGGACTCTTGGATGGGAGAGGGTGTCGACGTCTCAACCTGTTTAGCTGGCCGCACCTCTGAAGTGGCGGAGCGTAATGAGGGCTCCACTCGGTGCCTCTTGCGCCTTATCTGTGGTTCGACTGAGGAGGTTGAGCCTGATGCCCCCTCAACCTGGATGATTGACTATCGTTCGGAAGGAGGTTGAGAGCCGTTGGTCGCTCCACCACTTGCCAAGGTGAGAGCTACTTCGCTCTCATCCTACGGCTCTTCTTGGGAGCCGACCGGCTGGAGGTCATAGCTCTCCAATTCTTCTACAGCAGCCGAATTGATCGCGGCGTCCACAAGCTTCATCTTGTCGGCCAAACGTGAACGCAGCATGACTTCGACTACAAAAAAGGAAGAAAAATCAATTAGAATCAAAGGAAGGAGTAAAAAGGTCGCAAACCTAGGCTGGACGGGAACCGAGTGCGGATCAGATTCAGGCCGAAGATGTAGAGGACACCCTCCAACACTAATTTGTGGATATCATACTTTTGACCAGCCAGCATGGAAGCAGCGTTGAGATAGTCTGACCGACTCTTATACTGTTTCAAGGGAGGTTGAGGTGCCACTTTGAGCTGCCAGTGAGTCGGAAAGTTTGGCCACTCGGGAATGTGTACAAAGAAGAAATATTCCCTCCAATGCTTATTGGAGGTTGACATTTTGTCGAAGAAAACCAAGCCCACTCGGTCTTGGAAAAGGAAAGTCCCCAACTTGGACAATTTTGGATAATAAAAATAGTGGAATATCCGGGGGAGGGGGTAAGAGGAATGCCATGTAGGCGGAAAAGAACGACGACCCTGTACAATAGCTGAAAGGAGTTCGACACTAGTTGGTGAAAGGAGATGCGGAAATATTTACAAACAGCTGGGAAGAAGGGATGAATAGGGAACTGCAGACCGACAGTAAATTGATCTCGAAAGAAGGTAATACAGCCGGGCGGTGGAGAATTTGGCCGATCAGAAGGAGAGGGAAGAAAGACTTGATAATCAAGCGAATGTGACTATCAAACTCTCAGCGTCGCTAGCATCAAATCAGGACTCGATAGAGGTGTACCAGAGCCCAGGGATGCCGGTGGGAGGCTGTGAGGACCTCACCATCGCAAAACAAAGGAAGGTGAAAAATGTGAAGGAAAGAAAACCTATTGGTGGAATTATCGCCGGAACACTCAGATGCCGAAAAACTTGGAAGACAGGGAAGTACATGTTAGACCGTGGCGGCCGGCTAGAAAGGGGGTTGAATAGTCTGTAAAATAATAAAACGAAAACCCTTCTCGAACTTCTTAAACTAACACTTGTATAATAATTAAATAAACAGAAAGTAAAAGTAGAGGCACAAGGATATTTATTTGGTTACAACCGGGGAGGTTGTTAATCCAAGGAAAGTGTCGCACTAACTATCTCCTTCAGGCGGAGAAGCCTCTTACAGCAATGAAGCACACAAAGAAAGAAGCTAAACTCTAAATGAAAGCTTACAAGTATTGGAAATGAATTTCTTGTGTTCCTATTGAAGCTTTTGGACCAAGACTGTATTTATAGCCTTGGTCGGGGTGTCCCGAAGTGTTCTAGGTGCCCTGGGGGGATAAAACTTTATCCCCAATGCACATATCTCGGTTTGACCGAAATCTAGATATTCTTTCAGTCCGAGCGCCCGGAAGGGTTCCGGGCGCCCCGAACTGTTCCAGGCACCCCGGGTGGGAAAGTCGACCATATTGACTTTTTCAGCCCGGGTCTTCTGCTCTGGCTCCGTTTGCCTCAGTCCGAGTCTTCCGCTCACTTGGGTGATCTCTGCCATCCAGAATAGGGATCATCCAAACCCAACTTCCGGTCTTCTCGAGCAAGCTTCCGCTCCGGCTTCTCGTCCCTCGGAATCGTCGCGTGCTTCCTTCTCGTCCTCTAGCGCACTCATCCGCAGTCTTCGTCCCTCGACCGCATCCCGTGCCGACCTTCTCACTAGCTGCATCTCTTGCTCCCCGACCAGCCTTCCGCTCTGGCTTCTCGTCCCTCGGAACCACCGCACGCTTCGTTCTCGTCCGCTGGTGTACTCTTCCACAGCACCTCGTCCCTCGGACGCACCACGTGTCATCCTTCTCGCTAGCTGCATCTTCCGCTCGACTACCTGTACTCCTAAGCACTTGCACACTTAGACACAAGGTTAAAAACGTACATGACCTAACTTAACTTGTTGATCACACTAAAACAACCTTGGGGTTCCAACAATTTTCCCCTTTTTTATGTAAGCAACCCAAGTTAAGTTAGGGTAAATAGACATAAAAATAAACTAACTAATTTTACAATAAAGTGCAAAAAAGATAGAAAAATTTTGGTCTTCTACCTCCCCCTAGACTTATACTTTTCTTTCTCCCCCTTTGATCACATAAAAAAAAATGGGGTTCCAAGAAAAAAAATCTAAGGGTTAAAACTTAGAAAATGTTGAAAATTATTTCAATGAATTTTTGAAAACATTTCTAAGTGAATGAAAATTTAAACAAAATTTCTAAGTAAAAAAATATTTAGCAAAAGAAATTTTCTAAGTTGTTGCAAGCAAAAATTATTTTTGAGACTTTTCTAAAACAAATTGAGTAACTCTTTAAAGCATTATTCAATTTCAAATTAATGATTTTTAAGTTAGTCAATTAAACTTTTTATTTTTATACTTGGCTTCTAGACAGTGGTGAGACACTAGGCCTTCTTGGTTATTGGAGCAACAACCACTTTCTTAGATAAAGCCGTATAAAGAAATTAAATGTTTAATTTTCTCGCTGAAAATGCTAAGTCTAAGTTTTTAATTTAGATTAAATTCTCTAATATTGTGATATTTAAATTTTCATTTTAGTTTATCATAATTTCTCGGATCTAAAACAGGGAATTTTGAACATGAAAAAAATTGTATAATCTATATTTGTTCCTTTAACATATCATTTTCTATTTTTAGCTTGTCTAAATCCTTTAATCGACAAGTTGTTGCTAGAGTTTCTTTTAATTCACTATTCTTTATTTTATTTTGAATTTCTAATTCATAAAAATGTTTCGATAATATAAATTCTAACACACAAAAATCTTTCGATAATTTATTGATCGAATTAAGCAGTTGGTCAGGAGGTGAAAACCATACCTAACTTACCTTGTCGGCTGTTGATTCTCCCCCTGTTGAGCTGCTTTCTCCCGACGTTGCTCCCCCCTTCATTGATGCTCTCGATGTTTTTTGAGGAAGAGCTGATTGCATCTTCTGGTAGATACTTGGCGTTGAGTGTTGTTCCGACAATTTCCTCGGTCTCGGATTTTTTTGATGGTGGTTCGGTGTCCATCGAGGAATTGGATTCGACTTCAAGTGGTTCTTCGTAGAGCTTCAAGAACTTTTCTCAAAGTTCTTTTGCGCTTTTGTATTTTTCAACTCTGTCGAGATCCTGGGCAGGCAGTACGCTCAAAAGGCAAGACTCAGCCTTACCGTTTGTTATGAATTCGCCACGCTGCTTGTCAGTCCATTGATGCTCCTCAAGATCTTCTCCTTCTTTGCTTTTGAGCATATCAAAACCATAGGTCATTATTAATAACAAATTAAAATCGGTTTTAAAATAAACCTCCATCCGTCGCTTCCAAAAAGTGAACTCCCCCTCGAACGTTGGCAGGTAGATGTTCATTCCGGCCATCTTGTTGCTTCAGTCGACGGTTAGTCCTCCTGAGGCGTCCTTGCTCTATTACCACTTGTTGGACCGTAGCGACCGGCTAGAAGGGGGGTTGAATAGCCTATAAAATAATAAAATGAAAACCCTTCTCAAACTTCTTAAACTAACACTTGCATAATAATTAATAAACAGAAAGTAAAAGTAGAGGTACAAGGATATTTACTTGGTTACAACCGGGGAGGTTGTTAATCCAAGGAAAGTGTCGTACTAACTATCTCCTTCAGGTGGAGAAGCCTCTTATAGCAATGAAGCACACAAAGAAAGAAGTTAAACTCTAAATGAAAGCTTACAAGTGTTGGAAATGAATTGCTTATGTTTCTATTGAAGCTTCTGGACCAAGGATGTATTTATAGCCTTGGTCGGGGCACCCCGAAGTGTTCCGAGCGCCCTGGGGGGGATAAAACTTTATCCCCAATGCACAGATCTCGGTTTGACCGAGATCTGGATATTCTTTCGGGGCGCCCGGAAGGGTTTCGGGCGCCCCGAACAGTTTCGGGCGCCCCAGACTATTTCGGGTGGCCCGGACAGTTTCGGGCACCCCGGGTGGGAAAGTCAACCTCATTGACTTTTTCAGCCCGAGTCTTTTGCTCCTGCTCTGTTCACCTCAGTCTGAGTCTTCCGCTCGCTTGGGTGATCTCTGTCATTCGGAATAGGGCTCACCCAAACCCAACTTTTGGTCTTCTCGAGCAGGATTCCGCTCCGGCTTCTAGTCGTTCCTCGGAATCATCGCATGCTTCCTTCTCGTCCGCAAGTGTACTCATCCGCAGTCTTCGTCCCTCGGGCGCACCCCGTGCCGACCTTCTCGTTAGCTGTGTCTCTTGCTCCCTGAATAGTCTTTCGCTTCGGCTTCTCGTCCCTCGGAACCACCGCACGCTTCCTTCTCGTCCACCGGTGTACTCTTCCGCAGCGCCTCATCCCTCGGACGCATCGCGTGTC
The DNA here is from genome assembly GCF_018446385.1 of Zingiber officinale. Lineage (NCBI taxonomy): Eukaryota > Viridiplantae > Streptophyta > Magnoliopsida > Zingiberales > Zingiberaceae > Zingiber > Zingiber officinale. The sequence goes on along the minus strand of NC_056002.1, from coordinate 92,888,815 downwards.
ATCCTTCTTGTTAGGATCGATGGACGCGGTTAGAGAGGGGGGGTGTGAATAGCCGACCCAAATCGTTCGTTTCTTTCTACAAATCAAGGTTAGCGCAGCGGAAATAAGAACAAGAAACGAAAACAAAAAGATCAAACCTCAACGCGTCGATGTAACGAGGTTCGGAGATAAAACTCCTACTCCTCGGCGTGTCCGTAAGGTGGACGAAGCCTACCAATCCGTCGGTGGATGAGACCCCGGAAACCCGGCTAATAATCACTCCTTCTGAGTGGAGAAACCTCGCCACAATGTTTTGCAAAAGCAATACAGGAGTAGAAAGCAGCAAGAAGCAAAATACAATACAAATGTATGAAACACCTTCGCTTACTTGCCTTCTCTTCGACTGGATGAAGCAGAAGCTTCTCGGATCCAACCACAACAGCAACTGATCAGTTGGTCCCAGCCGAGTGGAAGCTCACAAAAAGCTTCAGGAACGAAGAGCTCAGCAAAGCTCGCAGAAGAACTTGCAGCAGCAAGAAGAAACAGAGAGGAAGAAGAAGAAGAAGTAAAAAGAGTCGCCCTCGATCTCCTTTTATAACCTCTGATATCCTGAGCCAACCTGCGAACCTGCAAGCAAAAAGGCCAGAACACTGACGCCCGAAATAGCCTAGCCGTTGAGTCACAACGGCTAGGCCTGGACCGATCAGGCCCTAGCCTGATCGGTCCCCAGACCGATCAGCTGTTCCTTCCCGAGCCTGTTGCCTCATTCTGATCGACCTTCTGATCGGTCTCCAGACCGATCAGATAACACACAGAAGCTCACTGTGTGGTTACTGATCGGTCACCAGACCGATCACTCGTATCGCTGGATAGGTCACCAGACCGATCCAGGTTTAGAGCTCCAGCCCTAAACCCTAAATGGTCCTGAGAACGAGCTACCGAGCCCTCTCTTGACCTAGTCCGGAGAACGAGCTACCGAGCCCTTTCCGACTTCGTCCGGTCCAGAGAACGAGCTACCGAGCCCTCTCTGACCACAGTCCGGTCCAGAGAACGAGCTACCGAGCCCTCTCTGATCACAGTCCGGAGAACGAGCTACCGAGCCCTCTCCGACTTTTCGTGCCATCTCCGTGCCAAGTCTCCATACTTGGACTTTTCCCGTGCCAAGCTCCCTGCTTAGACTTTTCACCAGATGTCTGGTCAACCTCGACCCATCTGGATTTCCCTTGCCTGGTTTCACTCACTAGGACTTTCCCCAACTGCCTGGCTTCACTCACCAGGACTTTCACTTTCACCTAGCTTCACTCACTAGGATTTTCACCTGGCTTCACTCACCAGAATTTCTCGACTGCCTGGCTTCACTCACCAGGACTTTCCGAACTGCCTGGCTTCACTCACCAGGACTCACCTGGTTTCACTCACCAGGACTTTCCGAACTGCCTGGCTTCACTCACCAGGACTTTCCGAACTGCCTGGTTTCACTCACCAGGACTTTCCGAACTGCCTAACATTCTAGTCTTGACTTCCCAGTCAAGTATCCGGTCAACCTTGACCTACTTGACTCTTCTTCATCCAACCTGATCAGACCCTGATCAGTATCTCTCCGCATGGACAACTGCACCTGCATTGTCCATCTACATATCTTTCTGTATTGTCAAACATCGAAACCATGACCAAGGTTTACGCTTGGTCAACTAGGTCAACCTTGACCTAATGGAAATTGCACCAACAATCTCCCCCTTTTTGATGTTTGACAATACCTTTAAGTTAGGCTAATCCAATAGCCTCAAATTCCCTCATGCCACTAGGTACTGAAACATAAATTACAACCTTACATTCTCCTTCTAAGAAGGCAACCTCCTTCTTAGATAATGAAGGCCTAATTTAAACCCTTCATTCTCCCCCTATTGGCACACATCAACAAACTCTCCTCCTGAAGAGTAAGTTATCGTTGTTCACAACTTCACTCGTTGTGATCAACAAACTCTCCCACTAACTCCAATGTTCTTCCTTGAACATTCTCTAGATATTCTCCATTCTCCCCCTTTTTGACACATATCAAAAAGAGTGAATCAAGGTCAAGAGTTTCTTCCTAATGAAAGTCCCATACCTTTCATTGAAACCCTTAATTTCCCCCTTGATACTAATGTCAATGGTCAATTTAGTGATAATCCCATATCACTCCTGACAAAAATTTTGACGAGTAAAAACCTCCCCTAAAAGTCAACTCTTCCTTGACTAATAGGTAAAACTCCCCCTAAAGGTTAACTCCCCCTTGACCATTGCACCAACAATGTCTTGGAGAGTTTCACCACTTCCATAGCTGCAATTTCAGACAAACAGTTGAAATTCAGCATTTGGCACGCTCTGATCGGTCACCAGACCGATCAGCCTTCACTGGATCGGTCACCAGACCGATCCAAACTCTCCTGGATCGGTCCTAGTGACTGATCCACACAGACCTGGACCGATCAGGGAACCTCCTGATCGGTCCACGACATCTGATTTCTGATTTCTGAATTTTTCTTCTCCCGAAATTCAGAAACCTCTAGAAAATCACAGAAAATTTCAAAAATTGTAAAATTTTGAGGATACATTCCTCATAACATATACTATCATGGAAAAATAGTTTTCTATGAAAATAGCTTCCATTTTTCAATCTTGATACAAAGTTCACAAGTCTTTGAAATAGCTCAAAGTTAACTCATCTTTGTATCAACTTGTTCAATGATGAATGCTATCACTAGAAAAGCTTCATCAAGGTTTTTCAAATCAATTTTGAAATGATTTTAAAACATTTAATTTAGGACCACAATCTTTGGGCTAAATGTACATGACTTGTACATAAGCTTTCCCTATGATCCCCAATTTTGAATTAGGCTCATCTAGGTACAAGAACTATGCACCTTGATCCTAACTCACAATCCTAATATCTCACACACATCTAAGGTGTATCAAACACATCCAAGTCAATTTTGATGTGAGATATGGGTTTAGGTCATCTTAGGCTAAGTTCTCATACATTTTCTAAACAACAATTTGATCTCCATATCAAATTGTGTGTTTGTCCTTAAATCAAATTACTTGATTATAAAAGCAAGAGATGATGACATGGCATATAATGATATCATAAGTAAAAATATGTGCCAATGTCATGATGTCATGACATAAAGTATGAAACTTGACTAAAGCATGACATATAAATGACCTAAGCATTATCATGACATTTCAAATGATCATAGATTAAATATGATGTCATGACATGGCATATGGCAAACAATATATGGCAAATAACATGCCAAGGTATAGAAAATACCTAATTCTAGCCTTAGTTGCCATTTTTTGATAATTTTGATCATTTTGCCATAGGTTCTATATTCCTAAGTGTAATAGACCTAGCATCTTATACCAAAGATTTTTAGATCACTATGTGCCAATTAGATTGACTCTAGAAAACTCCTCAAATTTGATTGGCACATTCTAATCACCTTAGGAATAATTCTTAATTTCATTTTCAAGGCTTGATTATACCTTGAAAATTCCTAAGGTGCCACCTTTTGCCATGATTAGGTTAACTACCTATTCAAGTAAGGTTGGCACACCCTAACTCATCTAGCGTGATGAAATCACGCTCCTAGGAACCCAATACCTATTGGAGCTCATTGGGCTCACTAAATATTCACTAGGAATGACTTCCCTAGCAACCCTTCTAATGACCCTCCTAGGCTTTGAAGCCTTGGTCATTTGGGACTCATCAAGATCAACTCTAGGGGTGACCCCCCTTGTAACCTTGGTGATGGTCTTTCTAGCCCTAGGTCTTGTTCCATAATCGAATGGAACATCATGGTAAGTGGGCTTGACCACTTGGGACTTAGGTTTGTGACCCAAACCTTTCATATCCTTGGACTTGGGTTTTTGACCCTTAGACCCTAGAGTTGACTTCTCTAAATTTTTAAGGGTCTTTTCTAAAGTGTCAAGTCTTGACCTCAAGACTTGATTCTCCTTTTCTAATACCTCAAGTTTTAATTTGTCATTGTTCTTTGAGGTACTCCTAGGCATATGTCTAGTAGTTTTGGGATTCCTATCTAGGTTTCCCTTAATCTTAGATGAGTTGATCCTAGGGTTGACTTTCCTAGTGTTATCCTTATCTAGGCTCACATGTTTGGCACCTAAGCATGTGTATCGATTTCTATAATTATCATGCTTATCATTATTGTCAATTGCAATCAAACTACTAGCATGCATCTTACTAGTATTGCAATAATGTGCCTTAGAGATTACCTTAGGGTTTGCCTTAGCTCCCCCTATCGATGTGCTCGGTCTCTTGTCCTTGTGAGATTGCCTCCCCCTCGGACATTGGCTCCTATAGTGTCCCCTTCGCTTGCATTGGAAGCACACCACGTGCTCCTTGCCCTTGCGTGTTGGGACTCCGGCTTCCTTGACCTTTGGCGCCGGTGGAGTCTTTCTAACCCTCTTTGGACATTTACTCTTGTAATGTCCAAATTCCCTACACTCAAAGCACATTATGTGTAATTTGCTAGAAACTAAATGGCTTGAGTTACCTAGTGTTGAGGAAGGATGAACGCTCTCTCCTTCATCCCTTCCGGAGGTAGACGCTTCTTCTTCTTGCTCCGAACTTGAAGAAGAACTCTCCTCCTCTTCTTCTTTAGATGTTGAGTAGCCCTCAACTTCTAAATCCATCCCTCCATGATGTGAACTCCTTGGCTCGCTTGACTCCTCTTCATGGCTTGATGTGGAGTTCTCCTCATGGAACTTTGCCAAGTTGTTCCACAACTCCTTGGCATCGTTATATCCACCTATCCTACACAAAACATCATTAGGTAAAGAAAATTCAAAAATTTTCAATACCTCATCGTTGACTAGGGATTGATGGACTTGTTCCTTGGTCCACTCCTTCTTCTCTAGGGTTTCTCCTTTCTTGTCCATCGGAGGCTTGAAACCTAATTGAACACAACTCCAATTTTCAAGGTTAGTCATAAGAAAGTACTTCATTCTTACCTTCCAAAACGCGAAGTCGTCGCGATCATAGAAAGGTGGAATGGTGATGTCTTCTCCGAGTTGATCCATCTCTAGCTTGTGCTCCCTCGGGTGTTAATCCGTCGAAGAGCAACCTTGCTCTGATACCACTTGATAGGATCGATGGACGCGGCTAGAGAGGGGGGGGTGTGAATAGCCGACCCAAATCGTTCGTTTCTTTCTACAAATCAAGGTTAGCGCAGCGGAAATAAGAACAAGAAACGAAAACAAAAAGATCAAACCTCAACGGGTCGATGTAACGAGGTTCGGAGATGAAACTCCTACTCCTCGGCGTGTTCGTAAGATGGACGAAGCCTACCAATCCGTCGGTGGATGAGACCCCGGAAACTCGGCTAATAATCACTCCTTCTGGGTGGAGAAACCTCGCCACAATGTTTTGCAAAAGCAATACAGGAGTAGAAAGCAGCAAGAAGCAAAATACAATACAAATGTATGAAACACCTTCGCTTACTTGCCTTCTCTTCGACTGGATGAAGCAGCAGCTTCTCGGATCCAACCACAACAGCAACAGCAACAGCAACTGATCAGTTGGTCCCAGCCGAGTGGAAGCTCACAAAAAGCTTCAGGAACGAAGAGCTCAGCAAAGCTCGCAGAAGAACTTGCAGCAGCAAGAAGAAACAGAGAGGAAGAAGAAGAAGAAGTAAAAAGAGTCGCCCTCGATCTCCTTTTATAACCTCTGATATCCTGAGCCAACCTGCGAACCTGCAAGCAAAAAGGCCAGAACACTGACGCCCGAAATAGCCTAGCCGTTGAGTCACACGGCTAGGCCTGGACCGATCAGGCTCCACCCTGATCGGTTCAGAGCCTATCTGATCGGTCATGGGGATCGATCAGGCCCTAGCCTGATCGGTCATGGGGATCGATCAGGCCCTAGCCTGATCGGTCCCCAGACCGATCAGCTGTTCCTTCCCGAGCCTGTTGCCTCCTTCTGATCGACCTTCTGATCGGTCTCCAGACCGATCAGATAACACATAGAAGCTCACTGTGTGGTTACTGATCGGTCACCAGACCGATCACTCGTATCGCTGGATAGGTCACCGGACCGATCCAAGTTTAGAGCTCCAGCCCTAAACCCTAAATGGTCCTGAGAACGAGCTATCGAGCCCTCTCTTGACATAGTCCGGAGAACGAGCTACCGAGCCCTTTCCGACTTCGTCCGGTCCAGAGAACGAGTTACCGAGCCCTCTCTGACCACAGTCCGGTCCAGAGAACGAGCTACCGAGCCCTCTCTGATCACAGTCCGGAGAACGAGCTACCGAGCCCTCTCCGACTTTTCGTGCCATCTCCGTGCCAAGTCTCCATACTTGGACTTTTCCCGTGCCAAGCTCCCTGCTTAGACTTTTCACCAGATGTCTGGTCAACCTTGACCCATCTGGATTTCCCTTGCCTGGTTTCACTCACCAGGACTTTCCCCAACTGCCTGGCTTCACTCACCAGGACTTTCACTTTCACCTAGCTTCACTCACTAGGATTTTCACCTGGCTTCACTCACCAGAATTTCTCGACTGCCTGGCTTCACTCACCAGGACTTTTCGAACTGCCTGGCTTCACTCACCAGGACTTTCCGAACTGCCTGGTTTCACTCACCAGGACTTTCCGAACTGCCTGGCTTCACTCACCAGGACTTTCCGAACTGCCTGATTTCACTCACCAGGACTTTCCGAACTGCCTAACATTCCAGTCTTGACTTCCCAGTCAAGTATCCGGTTAACCTTGACCTACTTGACTCTTCTTCATCTAACCTGATCAGACCCTGATCACTATCTCTCCGCATGGACAACTGCACCTGCATTGTCCATCTACATATCTTTCTGTATTGTCAAACATCGAAACCATGACCAAGGTTTACGCTTGGTCAACTAGGTCAACCTTGACCTTATGGAAATTGCACCAACACTTCTCACTAGTTGCGTCTTCCGCTCGACTACCTGTGCCCCTAAGCACCTGCACACTTAGACACAAGCTTAAAAACACACATGACCTAACTTAACTTGTTGATCACACCAAAACAACCTTGGGGTTCCAACAGTACAAACGCCGGAAGACGAGAAAGCAAGGGGTGATGGGAAGAAAAACTTACTGGGAAAAGGTTGTTGGAGGAGCAGGGAAAGAGGAATGTTGCCGGAGCACAGAGGGAGCGTCGCCGAAGAACTCGAAGAAGTAGCCAAAGGCGACGACGCACACGGGCTTATAAGCCCGGGGGCCGGCCGACCGGAACTGTATGATCTAGGTCGCAGAAACTTAGGCCAAGATTTGACCGTTAAATTTGAACCGCCAGATGTTACATTACCAGGGGATATCCGTCTGTCACATCAGGCATGCGGCGACAGTGGGTAGGACACATGGCGCATCGCCACAAGTCGACATTTAATGAGAGCATGGGGGTGCACTCAGCCTTAATGCAAAGAGATTTGCATGATTTCCCAGAAATCTGGGTGATGTTAGTCTGGCTCGCGCCCGCCCAAGACAGCCCAAGAAAAGATTTCATAAGTATAAACCTTCGTTGTGCTGATCGAATTGAGGGAGCATACCTACGGTCGAACGACAAAGCTTCAACAGGTCGACCGCATGGAGCGATCGCATCCCGATCAGAAACCAAGTAATGTCGAAGGCCGATTGGGCAGAAAACTACTCAGGCAACTGTCCAGTTAGTTGAACTTGCAGCCTCCTTGGACTAGACTTGAGGGAGAGGCATGTGATGTGGTGATGATGAGGGGCCCCACCCCGCGGCGACGATGGAGGTCAAAGTCAAGGCAGTCAACGTGCAGGTAGCATTAGTCAGTCGGGCGAAGAATGCCCCGACCGGAGGAGAAGGCCCCGATCCACCACCACCTTTGACACGGGGAGGAGCCAAATGACCGACGCTCAGAGGATTATTGGACGCTGAATGGAGGAGACGAGGTGCAGAAGCCTAGCCGAGCGACTACCCCACTCGGCCAGACATCAGAGCTTGGTATGGGCATAGTTTAACTTCGGCTGAGCGGCTACCCCTGCTCGACCTGGAAGCAGGTCTCAGAAGTGGCAGTGGCAGTGGTAGTGGTAGTGGCAGAGGGAAACTTCTGTCGAGTAGACACGCACAAGAGTAGCAAGGTTCTGGCCGACCGGACTGGGCACAAGAGCAGCAAGATCCCGGCCGAGCAGCCAATCAATTCAGCCTAGCAATTCACCCCCTATGATATCTAGGGACATCCTTTTGGGAGTTGGTGTCGCCGACATCGGGCATGGACAGCCAGAAAATCGTACGGCGGAAGCTTCCATTGTCACTTCAGAGATATGCTCGGCCCGTTAAGGTACTGTGTCAGGAACACTTTACTAACAAGTCTATTCAGGAAAACTTTGAGAAACGTGCTCACCTTGGGAAGCATGCACGCACGCTACCGGAGCTCTATATAAAGTGGGGTCTAAGCATCGGCGGAGGTATGCGATATTCACTATTTGCGCTATAGTCTTCTTGTTACTCCGCCTTATACTTCATCGCCGGTGACTGACTTGAGCGTTGGAGGGCCAACGCTGGGGACCCCTTCCCTGACTCAGCACTAACGTAGTTTGTATTGCAGGCCCGAGCGAAGTTGACAGGCGATCAGCGAGAGCGCCATATTCCCGGCTTTCCATCTTCGCCTTTCGGACAAGATTAGTTAGCGTCTAGTGAACTTCCAAGTTTTGAATTTATATTAAGTCTTGTTATTTCGCATGATATTTTGCATAAAATTAACTTAGTTAGTAAAAAATTATAGTCAGAGGATATACGTCTTGATGTTGTTGTAAAATAATTGTCTGGTCTTGTTTCTTTTTGAAGTGCTATGGTTGATGCAAAAAAAAATATCATCTGATATGGAAATTGAGCCTGTATTTCCTACAACACGTAAAATTAGTAGAAAGAGGCATTTTGATGAGATTGTTAATACTAAAAGGGAAAATCAATCACCAGAAAAGTCTTTTCGAATAGATTATTTTATCTTAGTGGTCGATATTGCTCTTGGGCAATTGAAAAGTAGGTTTGAATAGTTGCAATATTTTGAATCTATATTTGGGTTCTTATATGATGTTGCAAACTTAGTTTCAATGGATGATGATGAATTGATGAGTGCTTGTGTGAATCTTGAAAATACTTAAAAAAATGGTGACACTTCTGATATTGATGCAAAATATATGTTTTCAGAATTACAAGTGTTGCAAGTAATGTTACCAAGTGAATCTTATGAAATAAATAAAAAATAGTCTTCCATTCAAATATTAGAGTTTTAAAAAATAATGGATATGTTTCCAAATGTGATGATTGCTTATAGGATATTATTGACAATACTTGTGATAATGACATTGCCGAAAGATGTTTTTTAAAATTAAAATTAATAAAATCTTATTTACGGACCACAATGACTTAAGATAGGCTAAATGGATTAGCAATTTTATGCATTGAAAAGAATATTTTAGAAAATATTGAATATTATGATATTATTGGTGATTTTTTGCCTTTAAAAGTGCATCACGAAAACACTTTAAATGAGTTGTCTTTGTGTTTTTTTTATAGGTGTATTATAGCATTCACTCTAATTTTTTCTGTACTGAGTAATCAAGTAGGTCATTCTCTATAAAAGTTTTTAGTCGCCATATGATGCCTTAGTCAATTTAAAAATTTATAGTATTTTTAATTTTTGTTATTGCTACGATTCCTACATAAAATTTAATTCATTTATTCTGAGTTTTAATTTTTCTTATCAAATGAAGTATATAAGCAATGTAATTTTTTTTTCTCAACATCAAGTCAGCTCTAACACCTAACTTGCCTTAACTACTGTAACAACTTGCCTTAGCTACTGAGTAACCGAGAATATGTTTTTTTGGATATTCATTGTTTTCTGTGGTTACTGCTTAAGCTATAGTGATAGAAAGTTTATGCATAAGAAAATTGTCATATGATGAGATATGTTTGTTACGTGCAATGTTTTAAATCATGGATGGTTAGCTCAGAAAGTTTATTTTTTAACTTAGTTTTTACATAGCATGTGGCAGATTTTAATTTAATAAAACTACTTTGGATCTTATTGTTTGTGCATGTCTCTATATGGCTACAGGAACCCCTAAACTTGGACATTGTCATTAGCTTTTCTGATCATGATTTTCATCTTTGTTTTGATCCTTAGTCACAGGTGTGGTTTTTTAAAGGATGCTTAACCTTCTTTTATGCCCTTTGTTTCTAAAGTCTATATGCATTATCTTATCAATCCTCTAGCAACTCATCTTCTAAAGGATATACATTCCTCAACTTGACTCATTCAGGTTGCATTACCTTTTATAGCATATAATGTCAGATGATCAACTGTTGTTGCCTATAAAGTAGGGTTGAAACTTTTTCTCTCGTGTTACTTCAAATCAATCGAATACAATATAATGGTTAAAAAATTTATTATAATAAAAAATAATTTAACTTTTTGCCGGGTCAATTAAAATGAAATAAAAAAATTTCATATATCTAAAAACTATTTTTTTGGTTATTGCTTCTAAGTGATGCTTCCAGAACATCAATAACATGTTATTACTTCAGTTTCTTGTTTTAGCTTTATTTGTGTGATTCTAAAACATTCCACCACCACCCCGTGACATTTATTTCTTCGTTGAATATGTGGATTGAAAAGATGTAAAAATTCTAAATAATGATCCATTTTTGTAAATTCCCCATAAATGAGCTTCCTTTTTTTGTTCCTTGTCTGCAGCTTGGAGAGGAATTATGGTTCATTGTTGGAGGTTTCTCTGATAGTTATGGTATGCTTCCTTAAATTATCTCACATCATCTCAAGTGGAAATATTGCTGCTATATATCTGACAGTCACTTCTTTTTGACATGCCCCCTACACATTTCTATTTTCCTCAATAAATTGTAAAGTTTTATTGTAGTTTCACCAAAATGTGTTTTCATGACTTACAAATTCTTATGATTTTTGTAGGATATCTGGACTGAACTTGGATCTTCTTGTAGAATCTATCAAAAGCAAGTGAATGTAGGATAGGGACTAGTGTGTGGAAAAGATGTTAATTCTTAACTACTTTGCTGAATAAATTATTTAAGTTACTCAAACTCAAAGTGAATATATTTGTGACAAATCTTCTTAATGTTCTCTTCGTTCTTCTAGATTCGTTGATGTTGAAAATGAAGATTATGGAGGTAAGTTGACTAGACTATACTTCTTTATTATTTTCCAGTTTAGTGTTAGGATTTTATGTTACATTACCTTGCTTATCTCTTTGCATTTTTTGTGTTACATTATCTGTTTATGTTTATCTGTTTATGTTTATCTATTTGTATTCTTGAGTTAAATTTTTCTTCGTTGTCAGTGTTCTTTTGTTAAAAATTTAAGTGATTACTTTTTGTAAACACCTCTTACATTCTAAATGAAATTGATTACAAATATAATTGTTATTCTTGGATAATTGAATAGTGTAGGAATGAAAAAAACTTTATATCAATAGTTTAGAGTTGGTGTTTCATTCTTATTTCTATGTTAGAATGGTAGGAATTTATGCGTAAATAAAAAAGAAATAGCCATCCTAGATAAAGGAATCTTATTTCCTTATCCTATTTCTAGAAACAAAAATTTTATAGATTAAAATAATTATTACTTAGATTGGTGAAAGGATAAAATTGGGACATAATTAATAATTTCGCCCAGAGCCTTTGAACAACCATAACTTGTAGATGATATTATTTACCTCCCTCCATATCCGTGGGACCGGCTCTAGGGGGGCCGCTGATGTGGCGGTTCCATATTTTTTTTTTGTAGATGATATTATTTTAATAGATAAAACACGTGAAAGAATAAATGCTAAATTAGAATCTTGACAGAAAATACTAAAAGAGAGAGAGTTTAAGCTTAGTAGAATAAAGACAAAATATATGAAATTTAAGTTTAGCAATACTAGACATAATGAACTAATTATTAAGATAAGAGATAAGTTGCCCGGAACTAAGAACTTTAGATATTTAGAATCATCTTTGTAAAATGATAAAGATATTGAGAGAGGTATCTTACGTAGAATATAAACATGATAATTGAAATGAGAAAAGCAATGTGATCATAAAATACTTTTAAAACTTAAGAAAAAATTCTACAAAATCATAATTAGACCTACTATATTATATGAAGTTGAATGTTAAGTTATAACTCAAATATATGAGCAAAAGATGATAATTACAAAAATGAAGATGTTAAAATGAATATATGAACATACGAGAATAAACAAAACATTAGAGAAAAAATTGAAATTACATATTAAAAGAAAACTCTGAGAGACACGTTTAAAATGATATAAATATATAATTACACGACCAATAAATATTCTAATTAAAAGAAGTAAAATTATGACAAACACGTTTATCAAATGAAAAAATCAAAAATAATTTGATTAATAATAATAAAATAAAATAAAATTTATTTTTAGTATAGATAACTATATAATAAGATATTTAACTCAATAGCATAAAAAGAACTATATAATCAAGAGAATAAGGGTATGTTATTATTGTTGTTTAGTTTGAAAAATAAAACATGTAATTATACAAAGCTTTTACTAGCCACTTTAATATTACAGCCACCCAAACTGCAGAACCACATTGATAAAATTCTACTACATCATGTGAATATTGTAATCCTTCCATAAACACTTATCTACTCCTACTTAATAACATAAGTTGGGATTAACTTAGATTCCAACGTTATCAGCTTAATTACCACCAACTTGGCGCTTCCAGGAATCCTCTACTATCAGTTCATCCACCCCCCAGTCTTCGTAACTGTCGCCAACAAGAGAGCAATTAGCATTTATGTTGAATTTGATTATCGTTTGAAGTTGATCTGAATAAGAAGTTTCCGTAAAAAAATAACTAAAAAAAAAATTAAGAGTACCTCCCGTCTGGTAAATATCGTCGAATGGTAAATGGAATCTTGCGCTCACGAAGTTCCTTCATTGCAATCTGAAGTCACAAGAGACGATAAGCATGAGAAAATATCAAGAAACCAGAAGCAGAGATGACTTTCATTTCCATCTCTTCTATATAATATGAATTTGATATCATGTTAAGATTGACTTGTGTGTAGTATATTGAAGGTGAAGAAATAACAACATTGGGCCTTGGCAGCAAAGGTGTAGAAATATAAAGTGGTTGACTATCTAGATTAAGTTTAATTATGACTCGCAAAATGAGTTTATGTTATGGTTATAGAACAAATAACATTATGAAAGCAAAAGTATTGCAAGTGCTATCAAACAGTTACAGCAACCAGACTTTAAAACGAGACTGAATGGTTTTCATTGGTTAACCCAGGAACCGGAGGCAAGGCTCATACTGTTGAATCAGTGGAAGGATCACTGGTTTCAATCAGGAAAATCTACAACCAGTTATGACACCCTAATTTAGTCACATATGGTGAGATAAGAATTTAAAATAAGCATTTATAAGCTACTATAAAATTGGACTCAATGGTTGTTTGATTTAAATTTAATACACAGCGCCTCAAGAGAAATAGGACCACAAGCTAAAAGGGGACCTTAAAGAAAGGGAACTCCCTTCTCAAACTTTTTTTTAAAAAAAAACAAAACTGGCCAATATTAACATGTAAATACCACTAGCAGAGCTCCATTGGGGGTAAAAGAAGATATTGAAACACACCAGTTTAGCCCCACATGGTCTATTAAAGTTTGTAAAATTCAAATGCAAACACTAAAAGATATAATAATCAGAATTATGATACAGTAGGGATATGAAAACTTTGGGAAAAAAGATACTTTGTGATCTTATCAAACTCGAGATAAGATTTTGTGAAGTGTCTTACCTCCAAAGGATCAGTCTCACCCTCTAACTCAACCATCACTGGAGCATTCATGCTGTTGAGTGAGTTAAATTAGTCCCAAAAAAAACTAGGAAATTACAGCTATGAAATGTTACTACTATATGTTCAAGATTGAAATTCCAAACCTAATTTGTAAAGCCCGTGTGCCAAGAATTCTAGCACGTTCATATTTTGTCATATACTTTGTTGTTTTTCTAGGCCGTTCAACCGTTTCTTGCTCTTTTTCTTCAGCATCACCCACGAGATCATCTAGGCCATCTTCATTGTTATTTTCTTGTTCCTCCTCCATTCCATCCTTTATGATTGAAATGTTAATTCAATTTATCTTAATAGCAAACTACAAGCACACATATTATAAAGGGATACCCAATAATGCATACCTCAATTTCTGGTTCTGGTGGCTCATCTTCATAGCTGCACAAACATATTAACTCACCCATGAAGATGCCCATCATGAATATAAAAAAAGTGGGTTACAAATTTTGAACATTTTTTTGTCACAAGGAAAAGCAAAATCTAACTTAAATGCATTGTAAAGTAAAATATCGTCGGTGGAAACAGTTAACATAGATTGAAATATGACACTTATATGGATTTTACAAGTAATTTCCCTCCGTTCTTGCAGTCTTAGAGCCAGAGGATGTAAACTGGAAGAAGATCTCATCGATGAGTCTTCTATGAGCAAACAAATTTAACAAAACAAGGGGGAAAGATGCATTGGACTAATTTTAAAAATGTGAATCATGTGCCAAGACTTCATGCCTCATATCTTAAAATAAAATAACACAATTAGTGGATATTGTAACAATTATTTAAGAGAAACTCCTCAAACAGGATAAGAAATTGAAGAAATAAAAAAATTGGAACAAAGCTATAAAGGTTAAAATCCAATAATAGTTGAAGCATGTTATGGTGTAAAATTAAAAAAGAAAGAATTGGTCCTTTCTTAAAAGCTTGAGGTTTTTTTTTTTTTTTTTGTTGTTGAAAAAGTGATTGCTCAATTAATTTTATCATGGTATCTAGAAGTCTGTTAAAAAATAACGACCCAATAATTAAGTGGGTTTGAGCATTGAGCTCAAGCTAGTACACTGTATTGCATCCACACGATCATGAAGCGGAGTAGCAAAAAAATAAAAATACACGTTGGCTATTTCCTAACACCAATGTGATAATACTACACTCATGAGCTAACATAATAGGTATAGATGGCACGGATTTCCAATTCAAACAAATTAAACAACATAGTACTCGAATCAACCAAAAGGTATAAAATAACTAACAAGGCCACCAAATAAACATAAATATGCATGCTTTGAGAATATATTTTTTTTTCTTTAGTTCTTACTCATCTTCCTTCTCCGTGTGATGAACCACTTGAGCATTATGTCAATAGTTCACAAAATATGAAGCATTATATTTGTAAACATGAATCAATTGTGATTCAATTTCCGAGATCATTCTATTGCTAAATAAAACAAAAAAGGTAATTTTTAAGGATAATGGGAATTTACTATGCCAGTTAAGACAAAATAAGATCATAATTAAAATATTCACTCGTAATGATGAATAATAACTCCAACCCAAAGGAGGCGGAAAAAAAAATCCAGACACTAACACGATCTCACCGCAATAAATCCTATACGAAAAATTAGCGATCGGCGCATCAGAGATAGCAATGAACCCAGGACAAGCAAGACAAGGAAAAATCCAGAAGGAAAAAGAGAGATAGCAGCGAACCCCATGTCGACGCCATCGTAATCATCGTCCGCCATTACCAATTCGAGTACTCAATCCTCCGCTCGCTCTAGAGCGCTTCCCCCCTCTCGCCTTCGGTAGGCAAAAGCCCTAGCAACCCGCAGCCGCGTTTCCGCAAGGAGGTATTTATAGAGCTAAACGGGCCGGTGCGCTGGGCCCACGTGTAACTCTCACAGATATCCGCATAAACCGCCGAGCGAACGGATCGGCGGTCCAATTTTGTAGCCGGGTCAAGGTTATAATTCCCCCATCCCCCGAAACAAAACATTTTTAATGAACGCAAATGAACAAGTTCATAAGGTTGTCTCTGTTTCTGAATTGGCCAAGAGCTGCGAGTACTCGTTGAAGAGCCTCTCGTAATGCTCGTATAACATGACATCTCCTCCCTCACGCAAGTCACCGCTTTCACTAACGCTACTACACTTGTCGTGGATGCCCAGTTCCTCCACATTAACGTCTAGTACTACACCTTCTCTGTGCCAAAGGCTCTTACTCTCGTTGTTGAAGGTCGTCCTCACGATCGGCCTAATTACTCTGACTGCCGTCGGAGCGTATACCGTGAACGTGGCCGTGTTGCTTTGCCCCATGTCCTCTGCCTTCTTGGCCTTCCGGCTGCCGTGCATCATCCCTTGGCTTTGGCAAAGATACGAGAGCTTCTTGCTCAGGTGACTGTTCCAGTAATTCTTGATCTCGTTGTCGGTCCGACCAGGGAGCCTCTTCGCTATCAAAGACCATCGGTTGCCCAGCAGCCTGTGGAGCCGAATGATGAGGTCTTCCTCGTCGGCGCCGATGTTGCCTCGCTTGATCCCGGGCCGCAAGTAATTCATCCATCTCAGCCTGCAGCTCTTCCCGCACCGTTGAAGTCCTGGGAACAAAAGATATATAGGACAACAGAATGCATGCATGAATTGAATAGTAGTTGGTGAGGATTAATTTGAACATCTACCAGCTTTCTGAGGGAGAGACGTCCATTGGCCTTCTCCATTCGAGTGGATGTAGTTTGTGAGCAATGCGTCTTCTTCAGAGGACCATGCTCCTCTGTGAAGCCCTGCCGTTGCCTTGGAACTCCCCATATTTATCTTCTCTATATACATTTGGAACTCAATATGCTCCTCCTCTTTGTGTCTCATTTATAGACAGACTGATAATAAATAAATAAATAAAAATATAGGAATTTAAATGTTAACATCTATTCTTGGGGCCAAAATATAGAGACAAAATTCTCATTGGCTGCTGGTGTATGGTTGCCTCTATGAGAGTAAGGTTTATGCAAGCCATAAAGCCATCCTTAATAAGGTTCATAAATCAATACTAGTTTTTCATTGCAAGACTGACAGTTGACTAGTATATAATAGTATTATCATCATGAGATTTGTGATCAAATCATGACTATTAGCCGGGTACTTATCCTCCATGTACTATTCAACTGCTAAGACTAGTAGTTATTTGTGATTTATCTCTTCTGTGTTGGTCTAGAAATAAACTGACTAAGACGTTGGGACGAACGAATCATCTTTTATCACCGTAAATCAATAGTAGTTCGATGCAATCACTGATGGAAGGTAAAGAAGGGTGGTCATATATAGAGTAAATCCGAATCCTAATGAAAGAGTAGATACTTGTTGACTGCATTTAACTGATCCTTTTAGATGAGAATGGGCACACATGCTGATAAAGGCTAGCTAGGGAACTCTATATGAGCATGAACAAGCCTGTCAGTTGAAAGATAAAATATTAATAGTGAAAATCAAAATGGAAAGTGACTTTAATTTTCAGATCACCAACACTTGTACTAGAATTGTTGTCTATGAGTCTCTCAAAAGCCTCTTGATTCTAAGGTACCCGTAGACATTGAAGGGAAAAGGAAACAAAGGTGGGGTTATCTTAGTTAAGTTAAGAAAGGCAAAGTTATTGAGACTCGATCAAACTCTCAATGGTGAATAAATCCAGGATTTCCTTGTCTGGGGCTACAGGGCAGCTGTTAAGTGCGGTTAAGTTTTTCAAGTGATTAATCGGATATCTAAGATTCAAAAATCAACTGCGACATATTGAATTTAAAAAAAAAAAAGATTAAGGGCTTGCCTACTAAATGGTGCTCTACCTCTCCCTTTTCATGACAATGAAAGAGTGGATCACTTTTCCGCCGGTGGTTCAATTCTCAATTGTGACGCGCTATATGTATTTTCCATTAGTGAGATAAAAAATTTAGAACATTGACTACTAGACGTGGTTGAATTGCTTGTGCTTCCAAATTTATCGTGATGATTGATAGAAAACTTTCATGAGCCTCCAAAATTAGTCGGTTAAAAAAATAGATATCTGAATTAATTAAAAAAATGGATCACAGGATGAATAAAAGAGAATTTAGAAGAGCCTGGATATCTAGATACAACTATGGAAAGAGCATTTAGAACTAGATTAAATGCCTTTGTTTGTTACCTTGAAATGGTATTGGTTTCTTGAGATTGGATAAAATGCATTTATAAAGTATCCAAATTGCTGCACAACAGAGAAGAGATGCGGAATCAGATCCAAAAAGAGATATTAAAACGTGGCATGCTGAAATAGCACAGTTGGTTAGAGCGTGTGGCAGTTGCGGTCGGAGGTTTAAACCGTCCTACTGGCGTTTATTTATGTTTTTTTGTTTAATAATTTTAGTTCAGTATTTCTCATCGTTATTTATCAATCCTTTAAAGCATCCCATCTCGTCGAATGGTAAATGGAATCTTGCGCTCACAAAGTTCCTTCATTTCAATGTGAAGTCACCTGAGATAATAAGCATGAGAAAATATCAAGAAACTGGAAGCGAAGATAACTTTAATATGAGGGATGACAGGAAACCAATTTAAAATGAAAGGTTTTTAAGTGTGACTTGTGTGTCATATATTGAAGGTAAAGAAATAACAACATTAGACCTTGGAAACAAAGGAGGTGTAGAAATATAAAGTGGTTGACTCTCGCAAAATGAGTTTATGTTATGGTTATAGAACAAATGACTTCATGACAGCAAAAGTATTGCAAGTGTAATCAAACAATTACAGCAACCATGACTTAATTTAAAACTACACCGAATGGTTTTCATTGGTTAACCCAGGAACCAGAGGCGAGGCTCCTACTGTTGAATCAGTGGAAGGATCACTGGTTTCAATCAGGAAAATCTACAACCAGTTATGACACCCTAATTTAGTCACACATGGTGAGATAAGAATTTAAAATGAGCATTTATAAGCTACTATAAAATTGGGCTTGTTTGATATAAATTTAATACACAGCACCTCAAGGGAAGTAAGGCCACAAGCTGAAGGGGGACCTTAAAGAAAGGGAACTCCCTTCTCAAACTTTTTTTTTTTTTAAAAAAAAAGCAAAACTAGCCAATATTAACAAGCGAATACAAATAGCAGAGCACCATTCAGTTTCACATGCCACCAATTAAAATGATTATATAATATTAATTGAACTTTGGAAGGAGGTTAGAACATCAAGGCTTGTGATGCCGTGGAATTCTATCGCTCCCTCATGTTTTATATGGTTAAAAATTGTACTAAGCTGTCGGTCAAAATTAAGAGGGGTTAAATATGACCTAAGAGAAATTAGATCCAACCCAGATGACATTCGTGTTTGATTAAGGACAAGTTAGCTATTATGCTTCACCCTCAGCTGCTAACATCATCTTGTTTTGGCATCGGGTCCCGACATTGTCCCGACTCAACCTCAAATCCAGATATCTCCCTTGACTCAGCCTTAGTCTCTGACATCTTCCATGCATCGGCCTCAATAGTCGACATCGTCCATGACTCAGCCTCAGCTCTAGGCATCCTCTTTGACTCGACCTCAGTCATTGACATTCCCTTACCTAGGTCTCAATCGTTGACATCCTTCTTGTCTCAGTCTAAGATCCCGACATCACCCATGTCTTGATCTCGGTCGTAGGCAACCCCTGTCTCGACCTCAGTCATCCACATCCTCCCTGTCTCAGTCTCAGATTCCGACATCATCCATGCCGCAGTCTCTAATCCAAACATCTCCCTTGACTCGATTTAGGTTGCCGACATCCCCCGTCTCAGCTTTAGATCCTGACATCATCCATACCTTAGCCTCAACTCCAGGCATCCTCTCTAACTCGACATCAGGGTCTGACATCATGCCCGGCTCAGCCTCAGATCTCAGCATCGTTCATGTCTCAATCTTGGTTGTTGCCATTGTTGGATCCCCAAGGTTATTTTGATGTGATCAACAAGTTAAGTTAGGTCTTGTGGTGTTTTAACCCTGTGTCTAAGTGTGCAGGAACTTAGGAGCACAGGAAGTTGAGCGGAAGACGTGGCTAACAAGAAAGATGGCACGGGGAGAGAGCCAACAGGCTCGGTGCGTCCAAGGGACGAGGTGCCACGGAAGAGTACCCCAGCAGACGAGAAGGAAGCGTGTGCTGGTTCCGAGGGACGAGAAGCCGGAGCGGAAGATTGGTTGGGGAGCAAGAGACGTAGCTAGCAAGAAGGTCGGCACGGGAGAGAGCCGACGGGCTCTGTGCGCCTGAGGGACGAAGAGCTGCGGATGAGTATGCTGGTGGATGAGAAGGAAGTACGTAACAATTCCGAAGGATGAGAAGCCTGAGCAGAAGCCTGCTCGAGAAGGCCGGAAATTGGGTTCGGGTGAGCCCTATTCTGGATGACCGAGATCACTCAAGCGAGCGGAAGATCTGGACCGAGCCGAATAGAGCCGAAGCAAAAGACCCGGGTTGAAAAAGTCAACGAGGTTGACTTTCCCCACCCGGGGCGGCCGGAACAGTCCAGGGTGCTCGGAACAGTCCGGGGTGCCCGGAACAGTCTTGGGCGCCCGAAACCATTTCGGGCGCCCGGAATGCTGATTCTATCCAGAATGATGTGGACGTTGACCATTACGTCGGGGATAAAGTTTATCCCCTCCTAGGCGCCTGGAACCCTTCCAGGTGCCCTGACCAAGGCTATAAATACAACCTTGGTCTAAAAGCTAGAAAACAAACAAGCAATTAGCATTTCCAACACTTGTGCGCTTCATTTGTAGTTTAGCTTCGTTATTTTTCTGTGCTTAAATACTGTAAGAGGCTTCTCCGCCTGAAGGAGATAGTTAGTGCGCTTCAACTTTCTTGGATTAACAACCTTTCCGGTTATAATCAAGTAAAATCCCTTTGCCTCTTCTTTCTTGTTTTATTTGTTTACTTTATTTATGCAAGTGTTTATTCGAAAGATCGAGAAGGGTTGTTTTTATTTTTTATAGGTCTATTCAACCCCCCTTCGAGCCGGCCAACGGGGTCCAACAAGTGGTATTAGAGCAAGGACGTCTCAGAAGGACTAACTGTCGACTGAAGTAATGAGATGGTCGGAACTAACATCTACCCACCAACTTTCGAGAGGGAGTTCATTTTTTGGAAGTGATGAATGCAGGTTTATTTTAAAACTGACTTTAATATGTGTCTAACAATAAAATATGGTTTTGAAATGCCCAAAAACAAAGAAGGAGAACAACTTGAGGAGCATCAATGGACTGACGAGCAACGTAATGAGGTTATGACAAATGGTAAGGTCGAGTCCAGTCTTTTGAGCGTACTACTTGCCAAGGATCTCGACAGAGTCGGAAAATATAAAAGTGCAAAAGAACTTTGGGAAAAGTTCTTGAAGCTCTACGAAGAACCAGTTGCGGTCAAATCCAATTCCTTGATGGACATCAAGTCACTGTCAGAAGAGTACGAGATCGAGGAAACTGCCGAGACAACCCTAACAGTTGAATTCCATCCCGAGGACACAGAAAGCTCATCCCAGATGAGCATCGATGAAGGGGGAGAGCCTTTGGAAGAAAATAACTCAACAGGGGGAGAATAAAAAATCGACAAGGTAAGTCAGGTATGATCTTCACCTCCTGACCAATTAATTAAGTCAATCAAAATGTTGCCGGAAGATTTTTGCAAATTAGAAATGTTGTCGAAAGATTTTTGTAAATTAGAAATTATCTTGTCGAAAGAATTTTGCGAATTAAAATCTAAAAAATTATTTACTAAAAAGAGTGAGTTAAAAGAAACTCAAGCAACAACTTATCGATTAAAGAATCTTGACAAAGTAACAATAGAAAATAACATGATAAAGGAAAGAATACAATTTTCTGCATGCTCAATATTTTCTGCTTCAAATTTGAAAAATTATGATATACTAAAATGAAAATTTAGATATTATAATGATATTAAAGAAATGACAATAACTTAAGAATGAATTTTTAAATAATAATAATAATAATAATAATAATAATAATAATAATAATAATAAGCTAGTATTATTCTTTTTGCAAAGTGTTAAACTATGAAAATTTCGTTTGAGTTATTCTTGCCTACACAAGAATTTTTTTAAAAAAAATTTTGCTTATCTAAAATACAATTTGTGATAAATCTTGAAAATGCATGCTCTATGTTTTTAGATCTCAAAAATTGAATTTAAAAAAACTATCAGAAAATTCTTTTGGTTTCTATCTTTCAAAGTATTTTATATAAATATACATTGCTTATTTCAAAGGATTAACCCTTAGATTTTTTCTTGGAACTCTATTTTTTATATGATCAAAGGGAGAAAAGGTAATATTAAGTCTAGGGTGAAGTAGCATCAAAATTAAAACTTTTATCTTTTTGCACTTTTATTGCAAAATTTAATTACTTTTAATTTATGTTAGTTACCCTAACTTAACTTGGATTGCTCACATCAAAAATGGGGAGATTGTTGGATCCCCAAGGTTATTTTGATGTGATTAACAAGTTAAGTTAGATCCTATAGTGTTTTAACCCTATGTCTAAGTGTGCAGGAACTTAGGAGCACAGGAAGTCGAGCGGAAGATGTGGCTAGCGAGAAGGACGACACGGGAAGAGAGTCGACGGGCTTGGTGCATCCGAGGGATGAGGTGTCGCGGAAGAGTACCCCAGTAGACGAGAAGGAAGTGTGCGCTGGTTCCGAGGGACGAGAAGCCGGAGCGGAAGATTGCTCGAGAAGCAAGAGACGTAGCTAGTAAGAAGAGCTGTGGATGAGTACGCTGGTGGGTGAGAAGGAAGCAAGTGACGATTCTGAGGGACGAGAAGTCGGAGCGGAAGCCTGCTCGAGAAGACCGGAAGTTGGGTTCGGATGAGCCCTATTCCGGATGACCGAGATCACCCAAGCGAGCGGAAGACTCGAACCGAGACGAACAGAGCTGGAGTAAAAGACTCGGGCTGGAAAAAGTCAACGAGGTTGACTTTCCCCACCCGGGGCGCTCGGAACTGTACGGGGCGCCCGGAACCATTCCGAGCGCCCGAAATGTTGATTCTATCTAGAATGATATGGGTGTTGACCGTTGCATCGGGGTTAAAGTTTTATCCCCTCCCAGGCGCCTGGAACCCTTGTAGGCGCCCCGACCAAGGCTATAAATACAGTCTTGGTCCAGAAGCTAGAAAACAGACAAGCAATTAGCATTTCCAACACTTGTGCGCTTCATTTGTAGTTTAGCTTCGTTATTTTCTGTGCTTAAATGTTGTAAGAGGCTTCTTCGCCTGAAGGAGATAGTTAGTGCGCTTCAACTTTCTTGGATTAACAACCTCCCCGGTTGTAACCAAGTAAAACCCCTTTGCCTCTTCTTTCCTGTTTTATTTGTTTACTTTATTTATGCAAGTGTTTATTCAAAAGATCGAGAAGGGTTGTTTTTATTTTTTTACAGGGTTATTCAACCCCTCTTCTAGCAGGGCAACGTAGTCCAACAGGCATCCTCCTTGTCTCGGCCTCTGTCACTAACTTCATATATTCTCAAGGCCACTAGCATCAACGTCATTTCTGCATACATCCTCAAATTGGCCCCACCCTCTACTGGGCCTGCTAAAAGCATGTGAGAGGCATATGGATAAGGAAGTAGTGTAACTATCTCAATGAGATCATTTCTCCATGAATATTCCAGAACACGTGGCATCAGATAAATATAGAAGTGTTTAAGTGCTTGTTAAATATCTAGTCTCCTAGATGTCCTCCTTCAAACACAAGGCATTTAATGAAAGGGGAGACAACTAACAACTTTCAGATCTAGTCCCCTTACTAGCTCATACTAGGATGATGGAGAAAAATGTAACATATGACGTCGAGATGCTCTTCTTATAGCTATATATACCATATAGAAGGTAAGTGCAAAGGATTCTAGATTCTCTCTTTTCGACTCCACGAAGCTTCCTCTTTCTTCTTCTTCTTCCTCCTTTAGTTTCATACATCAAGCAAACTCTAACTTGAGCGTCAGACTAGTTTGTTGGGATCCCTCCCCAGTGTCATTTTAACTCGTTGCTGAAGTGCTTTCTAGGTCCTCTCACCCTTCTCATCGACAATCTCTAGAGAGTGTGCATATCAACCCATTCGTTGACTGGTGGTTTGACCATCCACGGTATTTGGTTGGAACAAATTGGTGTGACCAGTGAAAATTTTAAGTCAAGACATTGTGATGGTTAACACTAGAAGAACTCCTGACAACCACGACTCCGTCGAAGAGAGAAGCCGCAGTGAAGCAGTGGTCATGGCATAAGAAGACATCAATCAACTGGTGTTCGATCAGATTGGGATGGGAGATTATAGCTACTTGGGCATCCGATCTCTCTTTCAAGGTTAGACTTCGGCTAGATCTCGTCCATGGGCTTAGTCATCTCAGGAGACTCCTCCAAATAGTTGATGAGGGCCTGCGTCTCGTCAACAATAAGATTCAACACTATGGAGGTGAGAACCTCAGTCTTGGTCACAGCTACAACCATAGTCATAGAAAGCTCGACTACAACCTTAGAGGATTCGTCAACCATAAAAGGTCAAGGTGGCGGTAGTTATGAGGAACCCTCAGCCACATTCTCTGAGGCCCACATGCTTTCCACAGAAGTCAGCTCTCCACTTCAACTTCTTGTTCATCGATGTGTTCAATATGATTTTATCTGTAAAGATAGAACAAATTAGTTAGTGATAGGAGAAATTTAACAAAAGCAGCACTTTGTCCAGTGCAACTTCATTCAAGCTTAGCTCAACATGGTAAAGTAATGTTTTATTCTCCACCAACTGATTAACATGAAACTTCAGATTTCCCAAGATCTCGGTCACCTCAAGGTATGCTTGCTCCAATTTATACTATCCAAGTATTGGCTAAGCTCACAAATTGTCTTGCTAGGCAATCTTCCATGTATACAACTAGGGTTTAACAAAGAAGAAGCAACCCTTCTACCCCTTATGTGAGGTTGGGTATTCATCGAGGAAGTTACATCCCAACCAAACCACAAAGTAGAAGACCTCATGTTCTTTATGTCTGGGGTAGAAGAAATAATAGAAGAGCATAAGAGAAAGAGGAAATTGGTACAACTGGCATATAATGATGACACTATAGATCAAGTGATAGGAATTTGGGACGAATTAGGAGAGTTGGAAGTAGATGACCAAGTCCTGAAGAAAAGAAGGGATGAGAAGCCTAAAGTCACTCGCTAATTGGACATGGAAAAAGGTAATATAACCTAGAGGTGACTCATGTGGCTGATGCTCCGGGGCTGAAATTCGAATCTTGTGATCAAAAGGGATGTTGAACTGTAATCGGAGATACGGTTCTGCGCCTTATATATATATGATCTAATGGGCCTCATACCAAAGATCTGATGGGTCATCGACGACCATAGGTCCAAAAGGGGGGACAAGGACAAGGCGAAAGGGTTGAAGACGAAAGAAGAAAGGACGACGAACTTATTGTATCGTCAGGAGTAGACAAGAAGACGAAGACAATGGAGATATCAAAAGCAAATGAAAGCGGTGTCACTTTTTGATAACGTAATATACCTTGGCGGCGACACAGTAAAGTTGTCACATCAGCCCACCAAGCCATTGGATGGTGAGAAAAGAGAGGCGAGATCTCATCACAGTCATCAGATCGCTTGATCGACGGTTGCGATCATGATATAATTTCTCCCCATTAAAATGCAACATTGACAAGTTATAAAGTGACATATTGATCTCCGTGATGATTCAAACATAATCACTGGATGCCAAGACTAAATAGGCAGAAAAGCACAATCATCGTCGGATCCAGAGTTGCGTCAGGATTAATGCCATTGCATGCCTTAATGTGGCTCAAGATGGATACCACACGCCGACCATTGCTACAATGGTATAACACACCAATCATGAGGATAATGCATGATCTCGCATCTCATGTTCATTAAATATGACACATTATCTCACTAACAACTAGGATCTGACCAGCTATCCTAAGGAAATGTTGACACCTCAATTCAACATTCTGAAAAGATAAGCTTGGTAGGTAGATGGAAACTCACCATAGTCCAATCAATAGTACTATGCCTCCTTCGACTAGAGTAGAAGAGGAGACTTGTGATGTGGTGAAATTTTGTTGTTTTCACATGTCCCATATGGTCAAAAGTTATGTTCATTTGTTAGTCAAAGTCAAAATGGGTCAAATGTGACCAAAAGGAATCAACTTCAGCCTACATGAGACTCAGGTTTGATCAAAGTCAAGTAAGCTATTATGCCTCAACCTTAGCTGTTGATATCATCCTGTCTCGACATTGGGTCTTGACATCGCTACCAACTCAATCTCAGATCCAACCATCTCTCCTAACTCATCCTCAATTGCCGACATTCTTCCTATCTCGGTCTCAATCGCTGACATCATCCATGCCTCAACCTTATATCTAGGCACCTCTCTAACTCAACCTCAAACACCAGCATTCCCTACCTCAACTTTAGTCACCAACATCTCCTGCCTCGGCGTAAGGTACTGACATCCTCCCTGTCTTAGCCTCAAATCTCGCATCATTCATACCCAGTCTTGATTGACAGTATCCCCTTATCTTGGCCTTAGTCGCTAACATCCTCCCAATCTCAACCTCAGATCTTGGCATCATCCATGCCTCAAACTTAGATCAATACATCTCCCCTGACTCGACCTCAATCGCCAACATTCACCTGCTGTAGGCTCAGATCCCTATATCATCCATGTCTCAATCCTAAATTTAGACATCCTCTCTTACTCACCATCAATCCTAACATCGCTCCCGACTCAACCTTAGATCTTGGAATCATCCATGTCTCGGTCTAGGTCTCGATCGTTGGCATCCTCCCTATCTCAGCCTTTGTTGCTGACCTAGTGTTGTTGGGATTGCAAAGTTATAAATATAGTCCCACATTAAAAATACATGGGAAAGATAATGAGTTTATAAGAGAAAAACATCTCCATTCATATGAGGCCTTTTGGGTAGAGCTCAAAAATAAAATCATGAGAGCTTAGGATAAAAGTGCACAATAGACATCTTTGTAATATACTAAAGATATAAATAATTAAAATTTGATATAATTAAATTATTTTAAGAAAAATAAATATATTTTAGTAGATAATTTATTAGGAAATATGTTTATATGAATTTATAATTTTTTTGAATTTTATATGAGCATTTTTATATTGTATGAGGATAAATGGATAAAAAATAAAGTCTCTTTAAAATACACCATTAAAGTGGAAGTTGATTATGTATAAAAACCTAAGGCTATAATTAAAAGCTAAGTTCTCTCCCATATTCGTTCGCTGCCTCTCTCTCCATGGTGTCGCGCTCTCCATCCTCGGAGTGCACCGCTGGCGCTGTGAGACCAGTTCCCGTGCAAGGCCGGCTCAAGCCTATTTGAGGCCCTAAGCGGAATTTTTTTTTTAAGCCTACGTTGTTTTAAAAAAAAAAATACCTTACCATTTTTCATTTAGACTTGGATAGAAAACAGTGGTTTAAATTTTTTAACAAATTAAATATTAATTTTATAAAATAATTTTTTATACAATTTAATTTTTTCACTTTTTAGATGTAAAATTATTAATTAAATTTTTATATTCAAGATAACCTAATTCAGATAAATATAAATTTTACGGTATTAAATAGAGTATTATTAGATATAATGATATCTCAAGTGGATAATAAGTTTACGATTCATTTAACTAAAAATAAGTATTCAAAATTGTTTTAAAATGAAGAAGATAGAAGTATGTCTAATTATTTAAATATAAGGCGGATAGAATAACCCTTAAAAAAGGAATAAAATTGAGAAAATAAAAACAATAAAATAGGATAACAATATAAAAAAATCGTTCTCCCATGCTCAATTCATCATCATCGGCGAAGCACAAAAAATAAATAAATAAAAAATAATGTACAAAATGACAAAACTAAATACAATCCTTAGAAAATAAAGATCACACTGAGACTAAACCTATAATTATCATTTATCAAGAACTAAATGGAAACCATTTTAACAACTGAGCAAAAGAAAAAATAAATCATATTTTTTATTACTTAAACCAGAGCAATTATAAATGATAGAATGAAGACATAGGAAAATTGAATAATTTATGATTGTAAATATATCTAAATAAAAATTAAACTTAATCTATCAAGAAAGCGAAATGGTAAAGGTATCTAACTCATTATCGCTAAAAAATAATAAAATCTTCCATTTTAATCCGACACAATATGGATGAATGCATGAACATTTGAATTTAATCAAGGAGCATAGTAGTACCGACTAAATCAGCGTGTTAGTGTTAGGTGGAGATGTGAAGTTTCTCTTCTCGAATCTCAATGAGCAAGAAAAGCACAGAGAGAGAGAGTTGGAAAAGAAGAGGGGAAACTTCAAAAAAAAAAAATTAACATTTTTATTTTGTATTGTATGGATAAGATAAAAAAAATTAATTCATGTTCTTATTGATTAAAGAGAAAGAATCACCAACTAATGAGAAACGTAACGAGAGTAGGCTATGATTGAGAGATATTGAAGAGGAATAGATTAAGTTTTATAAAATAACATTCATAATTTTAAAAAAAATAATTTGTTGATCTTTGTGAAATCTGAAGCTTGGATAGATTGAGATCATGTAAATATTTATTTAATCATGCAGATCCTATTTTTTTCCATTCTCTTAAAAGGTATACATAAAAATATATTTAATATATTAAAAAATAATGATCCTAATTTGTAGATAATGAGATTGCATATCTTTTATTATGTGGACCTATTTTTTTCATTATCTTTAACAAAAATTTTTAATACATTAAAAATAATGGGCCCCAATAAAAAATTGGGGCCCTAGGCATAGGCCTTAATGGCCTATGCCTAAAGCCGGCCATGTTCCCGTGGCACGCTGCCAGTGTCGTATTCCGGCCACCACTGTCCCATCGGTTCCTTCACAGAGAAGCCATTGCGAGTAGCCCCATCTCATGACTTCCAGTGTTGTTGCCGCCCGTCCGAACCTACGACGCTTATTGCTCGCGGGCCGTCGATGTCGGCGTCATTTACCTCTCCTTTTTTGCACCTTGCGACGAGAGCCCTGAACACTGGCAGGTGGCCTCCCTTTTCGCTTCACCTTCCCCGGTGCAGCAGCCGTTGGCCATGAGGGCGACGCTTGCGAGATGCATTCGCCTATGCTTGCTGTCATCCCTTCCCTTTCCCCGACTCCTCTTATGGCCGTCGCCATTCTGTCCAAGTAGACGCACACCATGCGTCCGCATATCCTTGCTGCTCGCCGCTGCGCCATTTACCTGTGACCTCTAGCACTACCTGCCACCGAGAATCCAACGTCTAGAAATGACGATTAAGGTAAAGATAACTGAAACTTGATTGCTGTATTAATTAAATTGATTAGGAAGTCTAATGTTGATTAAAAGATTAGGTAAGGCTTAATTGAGTTTTGATTAGTGTGGATTAACACCGACTATTATCAGTTAATTAATGGAATTGATAGATTACTAATTGAATTAATAACCCTGTTTATTAATGAATAATAGATTGAATAATTACAGATTAAGGAATGGAAGTCTAATTTTCCCTTAAGATTAATGAGTAAATTGAATAATAGTTTTATGCAATGAACCGATTTATCAATAAGTTGATTAGTATATGGAGTTATTTATAGGTTATTGATTACCCTAGTTTGATGATTTGGTAAATGTTGATAAATAAGATTGTTAATCAATTTAATTGATTAATCGATAATAAATTAGATAATTTATTAAGTTACAAATTTGTTTAAGAATTGGATAGGTTAAGCAATTAATAAACCTATCACTTAATTGGAAGTTTGTAATTTAATAAGGGTTAGGTTAATGAGTTAATATAAGTTAAGAGTTAATCAAGTTATTGATTTACTTAATTAATTTGATAATTAATGGAATTGGTGATTGACTAAGAGGGATTTAAAGGAGTAATATATGAATTAATCAATAGGTTGATAAGTTGATTTGACTTTATTAGTGGGATTATACTAGTTCTTAGTTTTGCTTCATATCCTATATGTGAAGGATTTGAGCTCGAGATAGTTCCTCTGACTAGAAGACGATTTGGATATGCTACATCGAGGTGGGTAGATCCTGTTTATCTTCTTGATAGTTATGACTATAGTGTATGATTGTTTCCTACCATATTTTGATGAGGTCATAGTTACTCGCTTACTTAAGTCTGTCCTATATCACTCCTGAGTTTGATATCTTATGCTTGTTTACTCTAAAGCACAGATGAGGAAGGGAAAGGAATCTATGGTGGAGAATTATCCTCAGAGGAAGAGAACAGAAAGGGTGAAGAAATCTTTTCCTTTGCATGCTTGTTTATTTTGATAGAGAAAGGTGGATACATGCAACATAATTTTGTAAATAAAAAAAGGTGCATGCGTCATCTTTTATGTACATGGTGTAATTTTGTGAGTTAAAGAGGGTACACACATCATTTTTTTTGTATATGGTGTAATTTTATAAATGAAAAGGGGTACATGCGCCATTTTTTTCCATCCGCTGTTTTCCATCCAATTTTGAGATAATCGATTTTGGCTCAAAAATCATCTGTTGATGGATTATATTTCTTTTTCATCTGAAAATTTTAATGAAGTAAACAACAAAAACTTTTCCACTGCATAAACTTTTCCTTAATTTTGATTTCCTCTCTCTTAAGTAAATTGACCATTAGTGTTTGTGCTTATAAGTTGATATATTATTGATAGTTATGCAATTATGTTTGATATTCATACTTGTGTTTATAGATATGCATGATATTACCATACCACAGCATAGGACGTTGGATATTCTGCTAGACCTCTTGGTAGATGATTTGAGTTTGTAATTATGGTTAGGATAATCATACCATAGTATAGGATATTGAGCATCTTGCTAAACCTTTGTTTGTTATTTCATACCGTAATGTAGGATATGGAGTATCCTAATAGACCCTTGTTATTATTTAAACCCACAACTTATGTTCGTGAATTTGTATCATAATATGGTTATATACTTAGGTTTGTGCCTACAAGGCATTGATATTATATGTAGTATAATTGTATACTTGTGACGACATATATATTAGTGAGATGGTGCTAATCTATACTAGATGAGAATCACTCCCTAGCAGAAGGGTAGCGTATTCCTCTAGGCTTTTCCTTTCGGATCAACCTCTAGGATTACTTGATCTTAACCTTATTGTTTATTACATGTGTGATGATACCATGAAATTAGTTAAGATATTAATACCAGATGACTTGTATTCTCTTGATATGATTGATTGACTAGTATGTTGAGGACCTGATTGTCTATTTTCTGCCTACATATTAGTAGAATTATATCGTAGTATAGGATACTGAGTATCCAAGTAGACCCTTACTTGTTATATAGGTGCATGCCTATACATTAGAAAGATAATATCACAGTGTAATATTTCGAGTATCCTACTAGACACTTGGTTAGTATATCCTATCGACTATTGTCTCTCCTTCATGGTTGAGAGAGTCGTCAGCGACCATTAGTATATCCTGGAGACCATTATCTCCCATTCATGGTTGAGAGAGCCGGTAGTGGGCGTTAGTATATCATGTCACCTATTGCCTCCTATTCATGGTTGAAAGAGTCGTCAGCGATCATGATATATATGACTGCTTACGAGACCTTTCGTGATAGCGAGTTCACCTACAGTTCGTAACTAGACAGCAACGTATATACCCTATCTTCCCATGAGACCATTCATGGTAGTGAGTTCGCCTACGGATACTGACTGCTTACTTATCTTGTCTGCCTAGCTACAAGATCATTCATGATAGCGAGTTCGCTTGCAGACCGAGACTATTTGTTTACTCTAACTGCCCATGGGACCATCGGTCGTAGAGTGTTCTCCTGCAGTTAGTACTCATTATATACTTTCTATATGTTGGTCATGTATTTGTTCTTACAGGTTGGATGTACTGTATGTACTCTCGATTTATTGGTCACATCTGGTTGCACCGGTTAATAGATGAGTATGTAGTTAGTTATGCTTCGTTAGTGGTTGATCATATTGTCTCTCTTACTGTTATAATAAGTACTTCCCCTGAGACTGCATCGTTTAATCTCTTGATAGTATATTATTCATGCAATATATTCTTCTACCCATTGAGTTGTTGTACTTACTACCCTTTACTTTTCCTTTGACTTTTAGGTTAGTAGATAGAGGAGGTGTTGTGTCACTCAAAGTTCCTGGCTGTGAGTCCCGTCCCACTCGAGTTGGATTTATATTGGGTTGCTTCGTTTTATTGTTTCAATTGCTTATAGTCATAGTTCTTTCTGTTCTGGATTTTTGAGTGTTTCACATGTACATGCATATATACATAGATTGTCATTTATGACTTAGTGTTATTATATTACATCGATATTTTATGTTGAATTGAATTGGTTCGATATCGTATTTCCTATATTGTCACTAGGGGGCACCGTTCGATTTGGGGGACAAGTATACCTTCGGAGCGTGACAATTTTAATTAGTTTTGTCCTAATAATTGGTATTAAAGCTCAGACTACGAGAAGGACTAATCGTCGACTGTGCATAAGAATCATGGTCTAATCGAGTCATGTGGGTGAAATATTAACCTCTAACAAGGGAAGTGACGGCTCCCATGTCCGGATTAAGAGGACCAGATATTAGGCAGAAAGTTCTAGTTGCGGCTAGGTAAGGAGATCCTAATAGGTTGGTTGGATCAAGGGACAGGAAGTCTTAGTTGTGGCTAGGCAAGGAAGTCCTTGTAGGTTGGTTGGACCGAATGGTAGGGAGACATGGTGGGTAGAGAATTGGACATCAAACGAATAGACTTTCCTCTTAAGGGAAGGGACATTGTGGTCCTTTGTTTGAGGGGGGGATTATTAGGGTTGTAAGGTTGCAAATATAGTCTCACATTGAAAACACATGGGAAAGATCATAAGTTTATAAGAAAGATATATCTATTGGTATGAGGCCTTTTGGTTAAAGTCCCAAAATAAAATCATGAGAGTCTAGGCTTAAAGTGGATAATATTATATAATTGTGGAGATATTTTAATTCTTTTGGTCCTAACAAATGTATCCTCAAGACCACTCGACATCAACAACATTTCATCATCCATCCTTAGATAGGACTCACACTTTACGAGACCCGCTGAAAACATATAAGAGGTATGTGGATAAGGAGGTACTATAACTGCCTCATCAATGAGATTATTTCTCTCCGAATATTCTAGAACACTTGACATCGAATTAATAGAAAAGTGGTTAAGTGATTGTGAGATCTAGTCTCCTAGATGTCCTCCTTCAAAGATGTATCATTTGGTGAATGGAGAGACTATAATGGCTGTCAGATTTGGTCCCCTCATTGCTTATACTAGGATGATGGGAAAGAATGCAACATTTGATGTGGAGATGTTTTTTTTATAGCTATATAAACCATAGAGAAGATAAGTGCAAAGGGTTTTGGACTCTCTCTTTTTGACTCCATGAAGCTCCCTCTTTCTCCTCTAGTTACATACATCAAACAAATCCTAACTTGATTATCGCTATGGCCTGTCGGTATCCCTTCCTGATATCATTCTAAGTCTCTGCTAAAGTGCTTTTCAGGTCCTCTCACACTCCTAATTGAGAATCTTTGGAGAATGCATACATTAGTTTGTTTGTTGACTAATGGCTTGACCACCCATGATATTTGGTCAGAACAACTTGAGAAAAAGGTATCGTAACACACCAATTTATCCGCACATGGTTTATTAAAGTTTGTAAAATTCAAATATAAACACTAAAAGATATAACAATCACAATTATGATACAATACAAATACATAAAGTTTAGGAAAAAAAATACTTTGTGATTTTATCAAGCTCAGTGACATAGGGGTAATCAAAGGTCACGTGGCTAAAAAGGTTAACAGTCTTACTAAGGTGGTAGGCAAAAGTCAAGGAAATTATGCTCTCGACACTTGACTCCTAGCTCCCAGCTCTCTGCTCTCGACTCCCTACCCTTGACTTAGTTTTCAGACTCCCTTTGGCTAAACCGAAACGACCTTAGCTATTAAGAGTTAAAGTGACAAGCCATTATTTATGGGGGGCATGGACAATGCAACCATTCTCACGAGAATGGTGAAAAACATAGCTATCTACTCTGAAATAAATGGGTTATAATGGTTATTTATTGTCAGTAACGTGATAACGATCACGAGAAATGAGAAGAATGTGATGGACAATCTCGATCCTATAAAGGGTAGTCAACCCTTATGAGAAGAAGTATGCACACATCATTCTCACAAAAATACTGTTCATCTTCTTCTTCACTCCACCAAAACTTTAACTTGAGTGTCAGAGTGACATTGCCAGGGAACCCCCTAGCTATCCCTCTAATCTCTCATCCTTCATCTTCTCTATTACACAAGCCTCAGCGGATCTCCTTATAGTCTTCTTGTAGCCTAGTGATTAACAGTCAAGTCAACATCAATGCCAACTCATCAATGACTCGTCTATTGGTGTTCTTGAACAGGATCAAATTGACATTGTCTGTGAGAACACTGAGTTAAGATCTAAACTAAGAAATTGAGATGGAAGACACACGTGTGCCCAACGCTACCACCATGGCAACTGAAGATTTCAACAAATTGGTCGTTGCGATGGTACAAGTGGTGTTGTAAGGGAAATCATAGCAATTATCATTGCCCCTTGATGGAGTCCTTATTGGATTGTTGGAAGCGCCACAAGTACCCAACTCTAGGATGACCCTACCAAGGGAAGCACCTCCTGTAGCGATCCCCACCATTGAAGGCACATCAGTGGAATGAGAGGCATCTCTAGAATCTTCTGGAGAAACCCCACATTGAAATCCCTCAAACGGAAAGAATCTCCTATCAAGCAAAGTAAAAATTGTTCGAGCAATCTAGGTACCCTAAGTTTTGATGTTTGGACAAAGGTTTAAGTTAGGTTTATTGTTGTATTTGATATGAATTGTGAGTGTGCATGATACAGGTACAACAAGGAAAGTCCAAGTGTGATCTTGATAAAGGAGGAAAGTCCAAGGATGAGTCTTGGCGGTGTAAATCCAAGCATGTAGTCTTGGCAACGTAAGTCCAAGTGTGGCTTGGCAATGGATGAAGTCCCGGAGGCGTGACCTCTTGGCAAAGGAATACCCGATAACAATGACAAAACCGATGGAAGCTCCAGAAGGCAAGACGTGAAGGGTGGGGAGGCATCCGAGGGACGTAAAGCTGATGGAGGAGGCTAGAAGGCTAGGTCTAGGTTGGTCGAGCGAGAATGAGTGTTGAGTGAATGTACTTGGGGTAAAATTCTAGAATTAGGGTTTACTGTAGTAGCACTGTAGTGTTACTGTAGTAGTACTGTAGCAGTCGACTGATGCAGTCGACTGGTGCAATCAATTCAGACCGAACAGAGGGTTGGTATCGAGCCATTGGGCTGCAACGGTCGAATTTTCATGAAGGACAGTCGACTGCATGTTTTGACAGTCGACTGGTAGGCGGGGTTTTTCAACCCGTGGCCTATATAACCAAGCATTGGAAGCTTGGTTAAAGTTGGCGAAATAGAGGTGGTTAACCCCTATTAGTAGTCTACCAGTGCCCTAGCTTCTCAAGAGTCCTTGGTGAGAGTTTGTGGTGAGGTTTCTCCACCCACAAGGAGCTACACGAGTTAGCCAGAGGTTTTCCGAGGAGTCATCCATCGACAGATTGGGATCGTCCACCTTACGGACAGCCGTGGAGTAGGAGCTTCATCTCCGAACCATGTTAAACAACGTGTCATTGGGTTTGCTTCTTGTTTATTGTTTTCTAGGATTAGCTTTGCTTTTGTTTGTTAGTATTTTTGTTTCCGCTGTGCACTAACAAGCATAGGAAGTGACGATTTGGGTGAGACACTATTCACCCCCTCTAGCGAACGTCAAGGTCCCAACAAGTGGTATCAGAGCTAGTGAGCTCTTGTTGGACTAATCGCCAAGAGAGTGGCTAGAGGAAGAAGATGGAGTCGGAGGGACCGCTCGGATGGGACATCCGAATCCAACCTCCATACTAGTGCAAGGACTTCGACTATTGGAGGAAGCGCATGGAGATGTGGTTCCAAATGAATTGGAACCAATGGATTACGTTGGAGGAATCGTTTAAAGCTCCAACGCGCAAGAAGGGAAAGCGTCTCCGACGTCGATATTGGGCCGATGAGCAAAGGGAGCAATCGGAGACGAACAAGGAGGTAACTAGAATTTTAATTAATTTATTACCTCCTAATGCGATATTGAATGTAGGTGAATACGAGAATGCAAGTGACCTTTGGAAAAAGGTAATTGCGCTTCATTAGAGTTCTACACAAATCCAAGAAAAGAAGGAACCCAAGGAGAAGGACTCATTGGTCCAAGAAGAGAAGGACCAATCGAATGTTGACACGAGCTTAACATCCGAGGAGGAGAAGGAAGATGAGGAGGTATCATCCACATCTTCAAGGGAGGAAGAAGTGGAACCGTCCACATCTTCAAGTGAAGAGGAAGAAGAGCAATCCAAGGAAGAGGAGATCTTGGAAGCTCAACCCTCCACCTCAACTACCAAGAAGAGCACAAAGGATCACATCAAATGCTTTGAGTGTGGTA
This sequence comes from Zingiber officinale, assembly GCF_018446385.1. Taxonomy (NCBI): domain Eukaryota; kingdom Viridiplantae; phylum Streptophyta; class Magnoliopsida; order Zingiberales; family Zingiberaceae; genus Zingiber; species Zingiber officinale. The sequence goes on along the minus strand of NC_056002.1, from coordinate 92,852,266 downwards.
AGATGGGGCACTACAAGAGTAGGTGTCCTTCGCTCAAGAAGGTAAAAGAGGTAAACCCTAAACTCACTAAAGTTAATTTAGAAACTAATGTGAGTCGTAGGAAGAAGAAGGAGAAGATGCACATTAGGTGCTTTACATGTGGTGAGTGGGGTCACTACCACACAAAGTGCCCAAGGAGAGGAGAGCTCAAGAAATTGATGCACTTGAAGAAATGGGAAAAGAAGAGGAGCATAAGTCAAGGGGGAGCTTCAAAGGTAAAAAGGAAGGTAATCCCTATTTTGAAGTTTAATCCAATCTCCAATTCTTATATACTTGTTAGAAATAATGTAGATTATTTACCTAAGCATAATCATGGATTTAGGTATAATGATAGAAATAGGGGTTAACATGGTAGATAACCCTAAGAAATCATACACTAAGGGTAGACCTAATAAGACCCAAACCACTTTGCCTAAGGGAAGGAAAGTGGGTGAAAACCTAAGCATTAATCCCAAGAAGGGGAGACACATGCCTAGGAAGGGTAGGTCTAGGAATGCCCATGATGGACATGTTGATTCTAGGGTTAGAACCCAAGAATTGGAAAATCAAGCCTTGAAGACAAAGCTTGAGGAAATGGAGAAAGTCCTAGAGAGGTTCATTATTGGACCTAAAGGACTTGACATGTATTTGGGTGGTCAAAGACCCAAAAATGTCAAATTAGGTCCCTCCAAGACCAAAAGGAGGTCAAGTGCTAAGGTAGCACATGACATTGGTAAGGGAGGTGTGACTAAGGACAAGGGAGAGTCATCCAAGGCCAATAAGAAGGAATATGCTAGGGTGACATATAATTATGACAAATATGGGATGCCCAAGGTTAAGGACAAGAAGAAATTAACCAAAGACAATGTGTCTAAGGTTAAGAAGGTGAGTTTTGTAGGCCAAGTGTCACCCGAGGTGCACCGAAGTGGCCTAGCCATAGTGGATGAGTCACCAAGGGAGGTGACTAAGGTTAAGATTTCTAAGGTTAGGAAGAGCCTTTAGGACCCATGGTAGATGTGTTATTAAATGTACCAAGTGGTTAGGAGACAGACTTAAGTCTCTAACATAGTGGGTTGACACAATTGGGATGTATTTCATGCATTGAAATGTGAATTGAGTTCATATTGCATGAAAATTAGTTTTTGATGTATAGATGTCATATAAACTAATGCTAGGAATGCATTATGGTTTAGTATGGGCAGATACATCAAGAGGAAGTCAAAACTAGGACTTTAGGTTAAGGTTCAATTGAACCATTTAGCTAGTTTTGAATTTTGTGTCAATCTTGGGATCTGTGATAAATATATTTTAATATATATTTTCCCCAAGTAGACATGGATAAAATAGATCTCTCCAAAAAATTTGAGATTTTTTGGAGGTCCGTGGAATTTTTGGCGCATTTCTGAAAGTGGATAAAAAAGGTTGATTTTTGCCCAAAAAGAGTACCAGTCGACTGGTAACAGTAATTTTCAGCACAGAGGACCTCTGTAAGCTCATTTTGACAAGGCCAGTCGACTGATGATTTTACCAGTCGATTGGTAGCATTGTTCATGAGCACAGAATGTCTCTGTAAGCTCGTTTTAATGATGTCAGTCGACTGATACTTATAGCAGTCGATTGATACAATCTTAAAATGTTTTTCAACATTAGAAAATGACCAAAAAAGTGGTGAACATGTATGTAATCTTATGGGGAGATTAATACATGATATTTATGGTCATTAGAGGTCAAAGAGTCCAATAATTGAGATATTGTTGGAGCTATTTTTGATGTACGGAAATGGGGAGAAATTTAGGTTTAAGTGGGAAACCTACATACCTTTGCAAGAAATCCTAGCTCAAGGGGGAGCTTAGGTGAAGGGGGAGCGATTGCTCATTTATTAACAAAGGGGGAGAAGTTTATCTTTGCAAGAAATCCTAGCTCAAGGAGGAGCTTAGGTGAAGGGGGAGCCTAGGATTAGGTTCCATGATTTATGCATGTGTAGATTGTATATTTATTTACATTATTATTGCTATATTATTTCCCTAACTTAAACAGGTTACCAAATATCAAAAAGGGGGAGATTATTGGAGCAATCTGGGTACCCTAAGTTTTGATATTTGGGCAAAGGTTTAAGTTAGGTTTATTGTTGTATTTGATATGCATTGTGAGTGTGCAGGATACAGGTACAACAAGGAAAGTCCAGGTGTGATCTTGGCAAAGGAGGAAAGTCCAAGGATGAGTCTTGGCGATATAAGTCCAAGCATGTAGTCTTGGCAACGTAAGTCCAAGTGTGACTTGACAATAGATGAAGTCCCGGATGTTGGTGCAATATTCCCTAGGTCAAGGTTGACCTGGTTGACTGAGCTTGAATTGGGTCAAGCTCGAGTCTTGATGTTTAGGTTTCAATGTTTGACAATACATGAAGATAAGACATGGATATTGCAGGTGCAATTGTTCGTGTGGTGAGATTGTGAAGGAGAGTCAAGTAGGTCAAGGTGGACTGGATACTTGACTGGAAAATCCTGGTGAGTGAAGCCAGGTGAAAGTCCTAACTGAGAGGTTAGGCAGAAGAAAAATCCTAGTGAGTGAAGCTAGGTGAAAGTCCTGGTGAGTGAAGCCAGGCAAATGAGAAGTCCTGGTGAGTAAAGCCAGGCAGAAGGAAAGACCTAGTGAGTGAAGTTAGGCAAAAGGAAAATCCTAGTGAGTGAAGTCAGGTGAAAGACCTAGTGAGCGAAGTTAGGCAGTATGGAAAGTCCTGGTAAGTGAAGCCAGGCAAATGAGAAGTCCTAGTGAGTGAAGCTAGGCAGAAGGAAAATCCTAGTGAGTGAAGCTAGGTGAAAGTCCTGGTGAGTGAAGCCAAACAAATAAGAAGTCCTAGTGAGTGAAGCTAAGCAGAAGTAAAATCCTAGTGAGTGAAGCTAGGTGAAAGTCCTGGTGAGTGAAGCCAGGCACAGGAAATCCAGATGGATCAAGTTTGATCAGACATCTACTGTTGGGAAGTCCAAGTAGGTCAAAGGGATTGACCGGATACTTGGCACGGGAAATCCAGGTGGATCAAGGTAGATTAGACACCTGGTGGAGATGAGTCCAAGTGGGTCAAGGATGACCGGACACTTGGCACGGGGAGAAAAGTCCAAGTGGATCAAAGGAATTGACCAGACACTTGGTTAGAGAGTCTTAGCAGGTTAAGGGTGACCGGATGTTAGGCATGATGGACCAACAAGTCATGGATGACCGAATGTTGGTCTAGGGAGCTTTGGACTTGATTTTAGGCGAAATCATGAGCTGGATCGATCAGCCGATCGATTGGCTCATGCCCAATCAATCAATCGATCGATTGGGCGAGTCCCCGCGACAAGCCTCCTCCCAATCGATCAGTGGATCGATTGGGGAGAAGTGTTGTGCGAACAGAAAGCCTCCCAATCGATCAGCCGATCGATTGGGAGCCTCCAATCGATCGAGCGATCGATTGGGAGGTGCGATTTCACACGATAAGCCCTGGATCGATCTGCTGATCGATCCAGGCAAATCCCGAGAGCACAGAGGCGCTCTGGATCGATCGGACGATCGATCCAAAGCCTCCCCGATCGATTGGGAGCAATCCAATCGATCGGGATCCGACCTTTGGCGCTGGATAAAGTCGTTGGCGTGCGATTCCTTCACCATTACTCGCACTGTTCACCTCTGATCTACACAGCAGCTTCTCCACAGCATGTGCCACTCTCACCGCCAGTTCTTGAAGGATCTTGGAGAGACATCCAAGTCAAGAGGCGTGACTACAACAAGAGGAAGAAGCTAGGGTTAGAGTTTTCACTACATATCTTGTAAGATATTTCTTGTATCTATCTTCCCTTGCTTTCTTGTTGTATTGAGAGTGTTGTAGGGCTTCTCCACCTTCGGTAGTTACCGTAAAGGAGTGTTTTATTAGTGGAGCGTGCGTGAGTGTGTGGATCCTTGGACTAGTCACCTCTTCTTGAGGTGGATACCAAGTAAATCCTTTGTGTTAGCGTTGTATGTATTGTTTCTTGTATTTCCGCTGCATATCACTGAAGAAACAAGCAACAAAGAGCACGAGATCACGCTGAGTTATTCACCCCCCTCTAGCTACATATTTGGTCCCAACAAGTGGTATCAGAATGATGCCGCTCTTCACCGGAATCATCGCTGAAAGGGGCAAAGAGCTAGAGGGTGAAGAAGTTGGAGCAAAATTCTTCAAGTCAAAGATTTCTTCAAGCTCAAATTCAACATGGAATTCCAAGACGGACTTGGATTCGACACAAGGGTGCCTCCACCATATGTATCTACAAGCTTCGATTCTTGGAGGTCAAGAATCGAAAATTTCTTGATGATGGAGATAGAGCAATGGTTTGCTCTAATGGAAGGATTCGAGGCTCCAAGAAATTCAAAGGGAAAAATCCTCAAGAAGAGCAAATGGAGCCAAGAACAAATTCAAAGGTGTGAGGCGAATAACAAGGTAACCAAATTATTGGTTAATTTATTGTCAAGCACCATTCATTGCAAAATTAGAGAATTTGAAGATGCAAAGGAATTGTGGAGCAAGTTGGCCAAACTTCATGAAGAACCCTCCATTGTACCAAATCAAGATAAATCCAAAGAGGGCGACTCATTGGAGCAAGACCAAGAGAAGGAGGACTCCGAAGTTGAGAGATGCTAAACTTCCGAAGAAGAAGAAGTTCAAGAAGCCTCATCTTCAAAGGAATGCAACGAAAAGGGCAAAAAGGGTGCATACTCTTTGTTTCTTGTAGAAGATGAAGATGAAGAAGCCCCTGCCTCTAGGATTGAGGGGGAGCAATTTTCGATGACATCGGAGCAAGAAGAAGCCTCCACATCTGGGTCAAGAGAAGAAGAGGATGAAGAAGCTTCCACCTCCACAAGTCAAGTCGAATCTATTGGAGGAGCTTCATTATCGGATCAAGAGGAAGCCTCTACCTCCGGATCAAAAAGAGAAGATGTCATCCCTACACATGAAGGTATAAATGTTTCAAATAAAAATAAAAATTATATCATATGTTTTGAGTGTAGGGAGCATGGATATTATAAGAGCAAATGCCCTAAATTGGCCAAGAAAAAGAGCCAAGTGGCACCAAAGGGTAAGGAGAAGTCCAAAGAGACCGCTCCCTCAACAAAGAAGAGCAAGGAGCACATTGTGTGCTTTTTGTGCAACCAAAAGGGACATTATAGAAGTCAATGTCCCAAGGGGAAGAAATTGGTCAAGGCTCAAGAAGGAAGCACAAGTCAAGGGGGAGCCTCCAAGGTAAAACGAAAGGTATCATTTATTGAGTCTACCCCTTTAAATAATGGTAAAAAGCATGCTAGTTCTAATTTATATCATTTTAATGCTATTTACCATAAACATAGGAAGCATGATAGCATTAAGGGAAATCATATGGCTCTTCATGCTAAAACTACCACACTTAGGGTTAGGAAGGTAGATAAGAATTAAGGCAATAACTCTAAGGATTTTAGTTATAAGCCTAGAAATAGAAATGCTCATGGACTTAATGATAAATCAAAAACTAAGGATTTATGGAAAGAAAATCAAATCTTAAGGTCAATACTTGATAAAATGAAAAAGACCCTAAAAAGGATGGAAAATATCCTAAAAGGGCAAAATGAGCAAAACCTAGGTTTAGGACAACAAAAGCCATCCAATGGCCATAGAGGTTTGGGATACAAACTTAAGGCTAAGAAGCATGTAATTTCTTACCATAGGGTTCCATATAGCTATGGAACTGAGTCTAGGTCTAAGAGTCAAGTAAAAAGTACTAGGGAGGTTATCCCTAAGAGTATTTTTGCAATAAATGTGGCTAAGACTTCTAAGAAGTCTAAGAAAGCCACAAAGAAGGTCACAAGGGAGGTTATTCCTAGGGTTGATCTAGAAAAGGTGATCAAGGCTTCTAAGAAGCCTAACAAGGTCACTAGGAAGGTAACTAGGGAAGTTATTCCTAGTGAATACCTAGAGCATCCAAGGAGCACCAATAGGTTTTGAGTTCCTAGGAGCATTTTCTCTACCCCATAAATGGGTTAGAGAATGTCAACTCCGATTAGAAGGGTAGTTAACCCAACTTTGATGAAGTTGACACTCGGAGAGCAGTTTCAAGGGTATTATTAACCTTTAAAAGTGATAAGGGGTATATGACTACTCTTGGAAAGAGTAAAATGTGTCACATTTTGATAAATTGGATGATATTCTAAGTGACACAAATAGGGAAAATCAAAAGAACTATCAAGTTGGGATTTTGGTATGTTCTTAGGAAATTAAAGGCAATTTATGCCTTAACTTAAATTGGTTACTCTTTGAGAGAGTAATTTGTGCCAAATTTTGAGGAATATGCTTAAATTAAATTGGCACAATGTAGGAAAAGGCAAAGAAAATGTTAAAATTGGGTTTGACATTTTCTTGATGAAATTGGGCTATCTAGGATTTAGCTAAGGTTTTAGAATACTTAGATAGGTAATCTAGGTATATTTCATTAATGCTAAAACTTGTCATGCTTTGTTTGCCCATCATATGTCATGACATCATGTTTATTTTTGAATTCATGTTTTATTATAAAAAATACCATGTCATGTCATACATACATCATGTAGTTATAGAAAATTTTCTTTTGAAACTTATTTCTTTTTTATGTATGTTATAACATATCATGCACCATTTTAATTCCTTGCAATTTAAGGACAAATGACATTTATTAATAAATAACATCCTTGGTGGATGTTCATAACTTTAAAATGCCTTGGTAGATATGCATGATCCCTAGATTAGGGCAAAACCAAAAGTTTACATCTCACTAAGAACTATAAGGTGACTTGTATGTGGTTTCATACACATTAAATACAAGTGAGATGTTAGGATGATTAACAAAACTCAAGATGTTGAGTTAGTGCATTCTTGTGCGTTTTAAGTTCATCAAAACACATAGTTATATGTTTTCCAATCATTGGGAAAGCTAATGTACAAGTCATGTGCATTGAGCTCAAGGAACATGGTTGGATATTGGTTTTGAAAATCATTTTAAAATACTTTTGGAAAACCTTGGTGAAGGCTATTTTTTGATAGTAATCATCTTTGAATAGTTGAGCACAACTTGAAGAAAACACTAAAGTGTTTACAAATTTTCAAGTTTGTGTCAATCTTTGAAAATATGAAGTATTTTCTTATAAAACTATTTTTCCATGATACTATATGCCCTAAATAGTGTCTACAATGATTTTTATAATTTTTGGAATTTTGTAGATTTTTCTAGGGGTTTCTAAAATTGATTGAAATGGAATTTCAGCTTTTTCAGAGCTTCAATCGATCACCCGATCGATTGAAGGGTCTCAATCGATCGGGCGATCGATTGAGAGCAAACTTCTCGCGAACAGAAGCTTCCTAGATCGATCCATCGATCGATCCAGCCCTCCTAAATCGATCAGTGGATCGATTCAAGCAGGTTCAATCGATTGGAACCCAACTCCAATCGATTGGGAATGTTGATTTTGGCTGGGAAAGCCTGATTTCAATATTTTGAACCCCCTTTAGTCTAGATAATCACTCCTAACCCCTCAAAACATATTTGTATACATTTAGGGGGAGTTTTCATTATGAAAACAAGGATGAATCGATTAAGGAAGACTAAGTAGAGGTTTAGGTTGAGGTTTGGTTTCAATATTGAATTTTTGAACTTCAAAACTTCTAAATTTGGGTTTCCTAAAGGTTTAGGGATTCCAAGTCATTGTTGGTGTAATGACAGAAGTTATGTACATGTCTTTAAGGGGGGTTTACTCTTTAAGGACATGCAAATTTATTTTTCATACACCTTGGAAGGTGGTTAACCTTCTTTAGCGAAAATGCTCAAGGTTGGACGTTTGAATGTAATGAAGAGTGGATATCTTCATTATTGATGTGGGGTTTGCTCACGGATGAGCATTTGATGACAATGAAGGGTATGAGACCTTCATTTGAATCGTGTGTGAATATACCAAGTGGTATATGCTCAAGGATGAGCGTTTAGAATAATAAAGGGTATGGGACCTTCGTTATTGTGTTGTGAACAACGAGTGAAGTTGTCAACAACGTTGGGTAACTCTTCAAGGGGAGAGTTTTTGATGTGTGCCAATAGGGGGAGAATGTGTGGTTAAGTTAGGCCTTCATTACCTAAAGAGGGAGTTTGCCCTCTAGGTGCCCTCTAGGAAAGGAGAAGAACGAAGGAAACCATCATTCTCATATTGGCATGAAGGAAGTTGAGGTTATGGGATTAGCCTAACTTACAAGTGGTATTGTCAAACATCAAAAAGGGAGAGATTGTTGGTGCAATATTCCCTAGGTCAAGGTTGACCTGGTTGACTGAGCTTGAATTGAGTCAAGCTCGAGTCTTGATGTTTGGGTTTCAATGTTTGACAATACATGAAGACAAGACATGGAGATTGCAGGTGCAATTGTTCATGTGGTGAGATTGTGAAGGAGAGTCAAGTAGGTCAAGGTGGACCAGATACTTGACTGGAAAATCCTGGTGAGTGAAGCCAGGTGAAAGTCCTAACTGAGAGGTTAGGCAGAAGGAAAATCCTAGTGAGTGAAGCTAGGTGAAAGTCCTGGTGAGTGAAGCCAAGCAAATGAGAAGTCCTGGTGAGTGAAGCCAGGCAGAAGGAAAGACCTAGTGAGTGAAGTTAGGTAGAAGGAAAATCCTAGTGAGTGAAGTCAGGTGAAAGACCTAGTGAGTGAAGCTAGGCAGTATGGAAAGTCCTGGTGAGTGAAGACAGGCAAATGAGAAGTCCTAGTGAGTGAAGCTAGGCAGAAGGAAAATCCTAGTAAGTGAAGCTAGGTGAAAGTCCTGGTGAGTGAAGCCAAACAAATAAGAAGTCCTAGTGAGTGAAGCTAGGCAGAAGAAAAATCCTAGTGAGTGAAGCTAGGTGAAAGTCCTCGTGAGTGAAGCCAGACACAAGAAATCCAGATGGATCAAGTTTGATCAGACATCTGCTGTTGGGAAGTCCAAGTAGGTCAAAGGGATTGACCAGATACTTGGCACGGGAAATCCAGGTGGATCAAGGTTGATAAGACACCTGGTGGAGATGAGTCTAAGTGGGTCAAGGATGACCGGACACTTGGCACGGGGAGAAAAGTCCAAGTGGATCAAAGGGATTGACCAGACACTTTGTAAGAGCATCTTAGCAGGTCAAGGGTGACCGGATGCTAGGCATGATGGACCAACAAGTCATGGATGACCGAATGTTGATCTAGGGGGCTTTGGACTTGATTTTAGGCGAAATCATGAGCTGGATCGATCAACCGATCGATTGGCTCATGTCCAATCAATCAGCCGATCGATTGGGCGAGTCACCGCGACAAGCCTCCTCCCAATCGATCAGTGGATCGATTGGGGAGAAGTGTTGCCCGAACAGAAAGTCTCCCAATCGATCAGCCGATCGATTGGGAGCCTCCAATCGATTGGGTGATAGATTGGGAAGTGCGATTTCACAAGATAAGCCCTGGATCGATCTGTTGATCGATCCAGGCAAATCCCGGAGCACAGAGGCACTCTGGATCGATCGGTCGATCGATCCAAAGCCTCCCCGATCGATTGGGAGCAATCCAATCGATCGGGATCCGACCTTTGGCGCTGGATAAAGTTGTTGGCGTGCGATTCCTTCGCCATTACTCGCACTGTTCACCTTCGATCTACACAGCAGCTTCTTCACAGCGTGTTCCACTCTCACCGCTAGTTCTTGAAGGATCTTGGAGAGACATCTGATATGGGTTAGGTTTTATGGGTCTCCGGATGAGGAAAGAAAAGGAAGAAAGAATCAAAGGAGGTAGGCCAATAACGGTCGAGACATACTTTCAGAACAAAGATAGGCCAATATCGGTCGATACATGTCTGCCGAATGAAGGTAAGCCAATATCGGTCGGGACATACCTTCATAGCAAAGGTAGGCCAATATCGGTCGATACATGCCTGCCGTATGAAGGTAAGCCAATATTGGTCGGGACATACCTTCAGAGCAAAGATAGACCAATATCGGTCGATACATGCCTGCCGTATGAAGGTAAGCCAATATTGGTCGGGACATACCTTCAGAGCAAAGATAGAAAAATATCGGTCGATACATGCCTGCCGTATGAAGGAAAGCCAATATCGGTCGGGACATACCTTCGGATCAAAGATAGACCAATATCAGTCGATACATGCCTGCCGTATGAAGGTAAGCCAATATCGGTCGGGACATACCTTCAGAGCAAAGATAGACCCATATCGGTCGATACATGCCTGTTGTATGAAGGTAAGCCAATATCGGTCGGGACATACCTTCAGAGCAAAGATAGGCCAATATCGGTCAAGAGGGTTCTTTCGAGCAAAGAACCCACACAGTTCCTTCAATGAATACCTTAGAAACATGTTGAATAAAATATTATTTTTTGACACGACAAAGATACAAATAGAAGTCGCAGGAAGAAGAATCATACATGAATATATCGAATAGAATAATTCATGATAGAGAATATATATTTTGGCGGGAAATATGCTTTCAGATTGTCTTGCAGGCGCTAAACGACAAAGAAGGTACATTTGGGGTACAAAAAAGATTCCTTAAAAATCATTTTCCCCAAGTACGCAGCTGATGTCATAACGAACTCTAACAAACCGGGGTCCACTTCATGACTGCGGAGGTTATATGAAGTGGTATAAAAGGGGGAATCCTCTCCGTTGGCTAGGTAAGTTCACATCATCATGTACTTTCACAACCCTAATTTTCGGACTACTGTTCATCTTCTTTCTTCTTCCTTCTTCACATCAAGAGAGATCACTAACTTGAGCATCGGAGGGCCTAGCCAGGGATTCCCACCCCGGTCTTAGGTCACTAACAATAGTGTTGGTAGGTCTCTTGTGTGCAGGGGGCCTCGAAGCTGGGGAGTTTGGTTTCTCTCCCCTTGTGGATTACGATTTCTTCCTGCTTATCAGATTACTTCCGGTGATCCTGGTTTTCTTTCGATCCGCTTTGGGTTTCTCGGATCGAAGTTCTATCGGAATTGTTCTTCCTCAGTACATTGGGTTCCTTTCTTCCGGATCTCCGTCGCGGTCAGCTTCTCAGACAGGATCAAATTTGGCGCCGTTTGTGGGAAACTTCACCTGAATCTGAGACTACGTGATGGAAGAAGCTGGGAAGTCGAACCTACTTACTATCAGCCGCGAGGATTTGGATCTCCTCTTTAATTCTCATGTTCAGAAAGCCCTACAACAAAAGTAATAATAATTGCAAGCTCATACAGGGGCTACTCTGCCAACGGCTCACCATCCAGCGATATCAACCACTGAGCACCGGAAAGGGAAGGAGCTAGAAGAAGAAGAACATTTGTATTTTCCTCCAGCTACTGTTTCTCCGACCAGACGACCACGAGCCTTCCTTTGCACCCCTTTGGATCCAGGGGGTAAGAGGCCGGTGTTCCAAGAGTCCTCTGGCGAAGCACCGGACAGAGAAAAGCGTAAAATCAAGATGATAACTAGTGATAGTTCACCAGAGAAGGTCATCTCCCCATTCTCACAAAGTGTATTAGATGACCCACTCCCTAAACGATATCAAAATCTTCAAATTGGAGAATATACCGGGATGACAGATCCAGAAGATCACTTGTTGAAATTTGAGAATGTAGCCTTGTTGCAACAATTCTCCGACGGAGTGAAGTGTCGGATGTTTCTCACTATTCTGGGGGGAGCAGCACAACGCTGGTTCAAAAGGTTACCTGAGAAGTCTATCAGAAAATTCAAGGATTTCAAGAAAGTCTTTCTACATCATTTCTCCAGTAACAAAAGGTATCATACGACCCCATGGAGTCTATTTTCAATTAAGCAAACGTCTAAAGAATCCATCCGGGCATATATCAAAAGGTTCAATCAGGTAGCTATAGATGTACCTAATGCTACTACTGAAATATTAGTAAGTGCTTTCTCTCAGGGTTTAAATGATAATGATTTCTTTAAAGATTTGGTAAGAAATCCTCCTGTTAATTTTGATTCCTTAATTGAATGGGCTACTGAGTTCATCAATGTAGAAGAAGCCCAAGCTGCTCGTAGGAAAGAAGGTGTTCCCTCTTCCCCTACTCATACTAAGGAGAAGGCTCCGACCCCCGTGCCCCCACCAAGAGGGCATAGAATAACTCATCCACCTCATCGACAACCGGATTATCATCCGCAAGCTGTACAACATGTAGAGGTGCAGCTAGAGGCACTAAGAAGATGGTGCACTTATCATAAAACTAGCAGTCATCATACTGACGACTGTTTTGTTTTGAGGAATAGACGAGTTAATAAAGAGCGATATCAGAGGCAGAACTATTACCGGCAACAGTACCCCAGGCAGCAGAGTCCGCCCAAACCGGAGTACCACCCGGAGGGAAACCGTCAAAAAGCAATACCAATCCCGGCGGGTACCAGCCAAGTATCAGAGAAAGCACCTTCGGAAACCACAATGACCCGTCAGGAAGAGAATAGAAACAATGCGGCTCGGGGCAATATTAACATGATTACGGGCGGACCCACTGATGGGGATTCTAACAGAGCCAGAAAAGCACATGCCCGAAGATTGGAGATTCATGCAGTAGGGTGTAGCATGGAAAGAGCGGCTGGTCCTGAAATAAGCTTCGGGCCCAAAGATCTGGAGGGGGTAGAGATACCTCATGACGACGCATTGATCATCAAAGCTGTGATAGCTAACTACGCCATCGCTCGTACCTTCATAGACACGAGCAGCTCTGTCAACATTATATTCAAGAAGGCTTTTGATCAGCTGCAGATTGATCCAAGCGAGCTTCAACCGATTGCTACTCCTCTGTATGGATTCACAGGCAATGAGGTACAACCTTTAGGTCAAATGAAGTTGGCCATTTCTCTAGGGGAGGAACCTTTGATGAGAACCAGGAGATCTTATTTCATGGTGGTAGACGCTCCATCCTCTTATAATGTAATACTGGGTCGGCCTGCCTTGAATGAGTTTAGGGCGGTCGTTTCTACTTTTTGTCAGAAGATTAAGTTTCCTGTGGAGGACCAAGTCGGAGAGGTGCGAGGCGATCAGAAGACAGCCCGCAAATGTTACGTAGAAATCATTTGGACTGAGGCTAACACCGCTCGGAAAATTCAAAGAATGGAAGTTAATGCCATTCGGGAAAAGCAACCCGTCCTGGTTTATGAAGAAAAGGAAGAAGTTCAGATCCAAACCGGACGACCAGAAGCTACCACCTATGTTGCGGCTGTAACGACACAACTCCTGGGTACTAAGCTGTGAGCCGGATCGCTACATTAACTACTGAAACTACTGTGCTGTACTGTGCGGAAACTGGGTAAAATAAAATTTTACTAAACTACTGTAATTGCCTCTATTAACACTGTGAGAGTGAGATTTCATATTCAACTACCCTCTAGATATTCATAGCTATGCTGGGGAGGTGAAACTGAAGCTTTGGATCGGTCCGTGGAACGATCCACTGGCGCCCACGCGAACACTGGCTGGATCGGTCTGCCGACCGATCCAGCTGCTCACTGATCGGTCGGGAGACCGATCAGTGACCGCTGGTTTCGTCCCGAACTCTCTGTTCACGGACGGATCGGTCGGCTGACCGATCCAGGGAGATACAGTAGGCTACTGTATCCATCTGGATCGGTCGGCTGACCGATCCAGGAGGAGGAATGGCACTGGATCGGTCTGCTGACCGATCCAGGTGCTGATAGTCTGATACGAAATCAGAATTTCTGATTTCCAGCACTGATTCGTGCCAAAAATCGTATACAAAAGTTCTAGATACATGAAAAACACTCTAACATGTAAATACTAACATTCTAAACATGATAAACTAAACAAGACATAGTTTACTAAGCTGTAACATCTAGTAACAAGACTAAGTCATAAAACTAGGTATTTTAAGTACTAAAACTGAAATAAAGGCGTATAAATCCCAAGGATCTTTATTCCAAACTCCTTGCACACACACATCATCATAGCATCGCCCTCCAGCCTCCGCTAGTCCACTTTTCTTTTACCGGTATCTGCAGTATAAGAAAAGTAGCATCTGTAAGCTAAGAAGCTTAGTAAGAAACCATCTACCTCACAAAAACATGCAACGATGCGATTATGCTTTTAAAACATGCTGTTTGAAAACTGATCTGAGCATGGCAACATGGCATGGCATATAAAAGCATAAACTGGAACTGAAACATGTATAGCATATAAATTGAACATGCTTTAAACTGAACATGGCACACTTATAAACTGAGTATGCAACTGAACTAGTCATGTATATATCTAAATCTGTACATGAACTCAAATCATGTAAACTGAACCTGAACTGAACTGAAATCTAAATTAGTGTTCTCATCACTAGTTTCAAATTTGAAAACTATACATATAATAGATGAAAATACTAAACATGTCATGGGCCCCGCAATCAGATTATCATGCAGATCCCTACGAGACCCGGATTGCAAGTTCAATCCAAGTAGGTTACTAGGTTATCTCGAACCTAGGGACGATCGGGAGTCCAGCCCATGGATATCTGATCCAAGTATGCTAACTGAATAAAAGTAAAATATTGAATACTGTTTTTTTTACTTTGCTGTTCTAGGTTATCTGAACCTAGAGCTAGGTTATCTGAACCTAGGGCTACTGTGGGAGCCCACCCAATGGATATCTGATCCATATAGCTGTAATAACTGATAATAAACTGAGTAAAATGTTTCTAATACATTTTACATGCTGTTAGGACGCCTACCGGTGCATCCTTCGAATCGGGCATTCTATCGAGTGCTTGGTGTGCACTAAAAACACACCCTAAAACTGAAAACTGTAAAACTACTGAACTAACGCCAAAACTAATAAGCGAGAGCAATTATACTGCAGGTGAGGGGTTTCTTACCTCGTACGCTAATTTTCTTACAATTCCTTTCGCTAGAAATTCCGGTGGAGACGATTTCTCGACGATTCGCTCGCGTCTATGCGTTCCTCTCGCGGAGGGGAACGTTCTCGTGTCGGAGTCGTCGCCGGAGAGTGCTTTTAGGGCCCTAGGGAGGGAACCCTAGGTGTTCCCTTGTGGTTGGCGCCGAGAGAAGGAGAAAGAAGAGGAAGTGGCGTGAGGGCTTCGGTGAAGAGAGAATTGCCGAACCAACTTCTCAAATAAACCAAACCCTCTTTAAGTTTTTTTAATTTATATTAAGTGGTTTAATGAACCCAACTCTAATATAAATATATTTGGTTCTCCTTTCTTTCAGCACGGCCCTGCTGGGTTCACTAATTTCTAACATTATCCGCAAACCATAGGTCTCGGGTTCGATTCCCGCCTAAGTTATTTTGCGGTTCTAATTATTTTTGCTACTTCCGCTACTCGGAAAATTCCGGAAAAATATCTAAAAATTCCCGAAAAATCATAGGATATTTCTAAAATAAATTCGGGAATTTTCGGGCTTTACAATCCCCCATACCTTATAAAAAGTTCATCCCCGAACTTAAAACAATTCTAGGTACTTTTGTCTCATGCTGGCCTCTGTCTCCCAAGTCGCCTCTGCTGCTGTGTGATTTTGCCAGCTGACTTTGACTAATGGTACTTCCTTATTCCGTAATTTGTTTACTGCTCGGTCTATTATCTGAATAGGCCGACTGTCATAGCTGAGATCATCACGGACCTGTACCAACTGGGGCTCAATCACCTGGGTGGCGTCTGGAATATGCTTCTTCAGCATGGAGACATGAAATACGTTGTGGACAGCTGACATCTCCTGAGGTAGCTCTAGCTCATATGCTACCTTGCCCACTCTCTTCGTGATAAGGTATGGTCCCACATATCCGGGAGCTAACTTGCCCTTCTTCCCAAAACGCATGACTCTCTTCATGGGAGCTACTCTGAGGAAAACTGTATCCCCAATCGAAAACTCTAGGGGTTCAAGGCTGTATCAAGATAGCTCTTCCGACGGCCTCAGGCTGCCTCTATCCTCCGCGAATCTGATGATCGCTGTGGTATCTCGCTACTAGATCCGTCTCAAGCTCTAGTTCCTTCTGCTCACCACTCTCATACCAGCAGATTGGTGATCTGCACCTCCGCCCATAGAGTGCCTCATAAGGTGCCATGCCGATAGTGGCCTGATAACTGTTGTTGTATGCAAATTCGCTAGACTCGGATATTTGTACCAACTTCCTTTGAAATCTAGGCACAAGCCCTGAGCATATCTTCGAGTACCTGATTTACTCGCCCGTCTCGACCATCCGTCTCGAGGATGGAAAGTCGAATTTTAACCGGTGCCCATAGTCGTACACACTTCCGTAAGTGTGAAGTAAATCTCTGTCTCGATATAATGGTTTGTGGGACTCCATGCACCGACAATCTCTTTGAGATACAACCGAGCTAGCCGCTCCATGGAATAGGATATTCGATAGCTAAGAAGTGAGCCGATTTAGTCAACCGTCGACTATTACCCAGATGGCATCAAACCATTCGTGGTTCCGGGTAATCCCACTATGAAGTCCATAGAGATATCCTCCCACTTCCATTCTCGAATCAATCTACCGCAACTCCTCCGTCGCCGATGTTCGCCTTAACCTCCGACAAAGTTAGACAGATGCCGACGATTCGGCGATATCTCGCTCATCCTGTGCCACCAAAATCGTTTCTTTAGATCTTGATACATTTTGGTGGAACCAGATGCATCGCATAGGGAGTCCCGTGAGCCTCGCCTAAAACTGCTGTAGTTCCTCCCGATCCGAACACAAAGTCTGCACCACAAGACACTACCCCACTCATGACACTCAACTCTCCACTTTCGATTCTCGCTAACCTTGCTTGATTTTCTGGATTTCCTGCCCCTGAGCTGTCTGGATATCATCAAGCAAGGTAGATGCTAAGGACATAGTGGAAAGCCGCCCGACTATAAGCTCGAGACTAAAAGTCTGTAATCTCCTTCCTTAGGGGTGGTGACATAGTTGCCAAAGATAATAAGGTAGCACTGGACTTCCTGCTGAGTGCGTCTGCTACCTTATTAGCTTTCCCTGGATGGTAGAGGATATCTATGTCATAATCCTTGACCAGCTCTAACCATCTGCGCTGTCGCATATTCAGATCCTTCTGAGTAAAGAAATACTTCAGACTTTGATGATCTGTATACACTCGCACCGAGCTCCGCATAAATAATGTCTCCAAATCTTGAGAGCGAACACCATCCCGCAAGCTCAAGGTCGTGAGTAGGATAGTTCCTCTCATAATCCTTGAGTTGTCTAGAGGCATAGGCGATCACCTTGCCCTGCTGCATCAGTACTGCTCCTAATCCCAATTTAGAGGCGTCACTGTAGATGTCGAAGCTGTCTGTGTTTTCTGGTATAGCTAAAATAGGAGCACTGGTCAATCTCCGTTTTAGTTCGCTGAAACTGTTCTCGCAGTCCTCTGTCCACTGAAATTTCTTGTTCTTCCTGGTGAGAGCTGTCAGTGGGGAGGCTATCCTGGAGAAGTCCTCTACGAATTTCCTGTAGTAGCCTGCTAATCTCAGAAAGCTTCTGATTTCACTGGCGTTTCTAGGTCTCTTCCAGTTACTTACTGCTTCTATCTTGTTGGGATCTACCATAACACCATCCTTGGAGATGATGTGACCTAGGAAGGCTACCTGGTCCAGCCAAAATTCACATTTTGTGAATTTGGCGTACAGCTAGTTCTGCTGAAGGATCTGCAAAACTGTCTTCAGATGCTCTACATGGTCCTCCTGAGTGCCTGAATAGATAAGAATGTCATCGATGAACACGATGACAAACTTGTTTAAGTATTCTTTGAATACTCTGTTCATGAGGTCCATGAAAGTAGCTGGAGCATTTGTCACGCCGAAAGGCATGACTACGAACTCATAATGTCCGTATCTGGTCCTGAAAGCTGTTTTAGGTATATCACCTTTCTTGACTCTAACCTGGTGATATCCTGATCTGAGGTCAATTTTAGAGAACACTGTGGCTCCCTTTAGCTGGTCAAACAGGTCATCTATCCTGGGGCGAGGGTACCTGTTTTTAATTGTGACCTGGTTCAAGGCACGGTAGTCTATGCATAGACGCATGCTTCCATCCTTCTTCTTCACGAACAGCACCGGTGCTCCCCATGGTGAGTGACTAGGGCGTATGAAACCCTTGCTCCTGAAGTTCCTTCAGTTCTGCTGGAGCCATGCGATGTGGTGCCTTGGAAATTGGATTTGTGCCGGGAATGAGCTCTATCTCAAATTCAATCTCCCGTCTGGTGCTAAGCCCGGTAGCTCTTCAGGGAAGACTGCTGGTAGTCACAAACGACTCGGACCTCTGATAGCTGTGGGTTCTTGTCCTGGCCGGTGTTGACTACATTTGCTAAAAATCCCATACATCCCGAATCCATTAGTTTCTGTGCTTTCAGAGAAACTTCCTGGCTTTTCTCTTTGGTTTTCCTATGAACTCAAATCAGACTCGCTTCAGTTGAATATGACCTTCGCTTACGGCACTCTATCAAGCGCCGATCCGATCGTAAAATCCATTCCAAAATGACATCGTAGTCATCATTTCTAGTATCGATCACCAAAAGTTCCCCTCGCTATAATGACCGCACTGCTCGAGCCAAGCGTAGATGCCATAATGTCTCCCGAGAGTAGTGTTGTCGAATCGACTATTGAGTACCTCGAGGTGTTGCTAATTTCTCAAAGAAATGCCCCGGATACATAAGAGTGGGTTGCCCCAAGATCGAATAAGACAGTTGCATTATGTCAAAAATACTGATATGACCTGTGACAACTGTCGAGGCATTTGCTACGCCCTCTCGGTCGTGAGAAAATCTCGCATTTGGGATAGCCGTGGGGCTTTAATCTGCCCGATCGATGGACCATCTAAGGCAGATACATCCGTGTAGTTATGGCCGAGCTCCATAATCGATCTACCGAGGTCGAGGAAGATCGTTTTGTTCGCAACCGCTAGCCATGTGCCCTTCCCGTCCACATTCAAAACAACCTCGCATGCGCGGCAAACTCCTGGATGATGTTTCCCACAAGTAGCACACTTGGGATGTCTGGAATGTTTTTCAGCTGGTCCTCCTTTTGGGTCACTGCTTGCCTTGCGTTTCCCCTTCCAGTTGGAGCTATGTCCCTGTTGTTTCTGCTGAGTACCTGAGCTAGTTTGTCCCTTGGGCTCTGTGGAAACCTGCTTCTGCTGGGTGATATTGTGCTGATAGTGCTCGGTGATCAGAGCACTACTCACTAGCTCCTCTGTGGTTTGTGGACTATGAACGCCACCAGCCACATTCATTGCGATCTCTGGTCTGAGCATCTTCAGCATCAAGCGTACTCGTTCCTTCTCTGAGCTGACTAGTTCTGGACACAGACGGGCCAACCTGTTGAATTTCTTCACGACCTCCTGAACTGATAGGTTGCCCTGTGAAAGAATTCCTGACTTGCATGTGAAAGAATTCTATAAACTCGTCATAGTGTCGGTTCGTGACTTGCATGTGAAAGAATTCCTTGAAGAACTCTTTCTCGAAGTTGGCCGATGTCATCTGGTTTACTGGCCACTTCGATTGAATCCGCTCCCACCACATGCGTGCATCTCCTGTTAAACAGAAGGAGGCACACTTCACCTTTTCGTGCTCTGGCCAGTCTAGAAGCTCCATCGTGCTTTCCAGTGTTTTAAACCATGCCTGAGCATCCCATGGTTCGCTGGTGCCTGAGAAGTTCTCGGGCTTAATTCTCTGCCACTGGATAAGGTAAGCTTCTCTCTTAGCCCCTGCTATTGGGGCCACTGGGACTGGTACTGCAGGCTGAGCTGGTACTACCTCTGTGATTACTGGAGTCGTGAGGTTCGGTACTGGAGTGACTAGGGGAGTAGTCTGCTGGTTAGCCTTTAAGGAGGCTATCTCCTGTTGCTGATCAGCTAACTGCTGCTGTAGCTGAGCCACTAGTGTTGTAAGGTTTGGGGGAGGCACTGAACTGCCTGCCTCATGCTGGGGCTCAGCCGCTGATGCTTTCTTAGCTGGACGTCCTCGTACCATTTTCTAAATAGCAGAGAACACATATATATAACTAGGCTATCATGTTATAGTTAACTGCTGGTAACATGTTAAATACTATCACTGTAAACATGAATTAATTAACTACCAACATGAGAGAAAACATGAAAGCACATATAACTGATATGAAAGCTGAAAACAAAATTGAGTGAGAGATGTTCTTACTTGGAAGCTGTAGGCACAATGCTGTTGTGTGTGTAGGAAGTAAGGAACTTGCTTTGATACCACTCTGTAACGACCCAACTCCTGGGTACTAAGCTGTGAGCCGGATCGCTACATTAACTACTGAAACTACTGTGCTGTACTGTGCGGAAACTGGGTAAAATAAAATTTTACTAAACTACTGTAATTGCCTCTGTTAACACTGTGAGAGTGAGATTTCATATTCAACTACCCTCTAGATATTCATAGCTATGCTGGGGAGGTGAAACTGAAGCTTTGGATCGGTCCGTGGAACGATCCACTGGCGCCCACGCGAACACTGGCTGGATCGGTCTGCCGACCGATCCAGCTGCTCACTGATCGGTCGGGAGACCGATCAGTGGCATCACTGATCGGTCGGCTGATCGATCAGTGACCGCTGGTTTCGTCCCGAACTCTCTGTTCGCGGACGGATCGGTCGGCTGACCGATCCAGGGAGATACAGTAGGCTACTGTATCCATCTGGATCGGTCGGCTGATCGATCCAGGAGGAGGAATGGCACTGGATCGGTCTGCTGACCGATCCAGGTGCTGATAGTCTGATACGAAATCAGAATTTCTGATTTCCAGCACTGATTCGTGCCAAAAATCGCATACAAAAGTTCTAGATACATGAAAAACACTCTAACATGTAAATACTAACATTCTAAACATGATAAACTAAACAAGACATAGTTTACTAAGCTGTAACATCTAGTAACAAGACTAAGTCATAAAACTAGGTATTTTAAGTACTAAAACTGAAATAAAAGCGTATAGATCCCAAGGATCTTTATTCCAAACTCCTTGCACACACACATCATCATAGCATTGCCCTCTAGCCTCCGCTAGTCCACTTTTCTTTTACCGGTATCTGCAGTATAAGAAAAGTAGCATCTGTAAGCTAAGAAGCTTAGTAAGAAACCATCTACCTCACAAAAACATGCAACGATGCGATTATGCTTTTAAAACATGCTGTTTGAAAACTGATCTGAGCATGGCAACATGGCATGGCATATAAAAGCATAAACTGGAACTGAAACATGTATAGCATATAAATTGAACATGCTTTAAACTGAACATGGCACACTTATAAACTGAGTATGAAACTGAACTAGTCATGCATATATCTAAATCTGTACATGAACTCAAATCATGTAAACTGAACCTGAACTGAACTGAAATCTAAATTAGTGTTCTCATCACTAGTTTCAAATTTGAAAACCATACATATAATAGATGAAAATACTAAACATGCTGTTGGGCCCTGGCAACTGTACTTACTGTGCGCGCATCCCTACGAGACCCGGGATTGCAAGTTCCGAATCCAGCAGGTTTGAACCTAGGGGCGACTGTGGGAGTCCAGCCCATGGATATCTGATCCAAGTACAGTGCCAACTGAATAAAAGTAAAATACTGAATACTGTTTTATTTTACTTTGCTGTTCTAGGTTATCTGAACCTAGAGCTAGGTTATCTGAACCTAAGGCTACTGTAGGAGCCCACCCAATGGATATCTGATCCATATAGCTGTAATAACTGATAATAAACTAAGTAAAATGTTTCTAATACATTTTACATGCTGTTAAGACGCCTACCGGTGCATCCTTCTGAACTGGGCATTCTACCGAGTGCTTGGTGTGCACTAAAAACACACCCTAAAACTGAAAACTGTAAAACTACTGAACTAACGCCAAAACTAACAAGCGAGAGCAATTATACTGCAGGTGAGGGGTTTCTTACCTCGTACGCTAATTTTCTTACAATTCCTTTCGCTAGAAATTCCGGTGGAGACGATTTCTCGACGATTCGCTCGCGTCTATGTGTTCCTCTCTCGGAGGGGAACGTTCTCGTGTCGGAGTCGTCGCCGGAGAGTGCTTTTAGGGCCCTAGGGAGGGAGCCCTAGGTGTTCCCTTGTGGTTGGCGCCGAGAGAAGGAGAAAGAAGAGGAAGTGGCGTGAGGGCTTCGGTGAAGAGAGAATTGCCGAACCAACTTCTCAAATAAACCAAACCCTCTTTAAGTTTTTTTAATTTATATTAAGTGGTTTAATGAACCCAACTCTAATATAAATATATTTGGTTCTCCTTTCTTTCAGCACGGCCCTGCTGGGTTCACTGGTTTCTAACATTATCCGCAAACCATAGGTCTCGGGTTCGATTCCCGCCTAAGCTATTTTGCGGTTATAATTATTTTTGCTACTTCCGCTACTCGGAAAATTCTGGATAAATATCTAAAAATTCCAGAAAAATCATAGGATATTTCTAAAATAAATTCGGGAATTTTCGGGCTTTACAGCGGCCGATCTTGATCCTGATCTTAAAGCTGCACTGGTGCAATGCCTGAAGAAGAACAATGATGTATTTGCCTGGACTCCCAAAGAAGTTTCGGGCATTTCTCCTGCTGTCATGGAACATTCCTTACATGTCTTCCCAGATGCCCACCCAATCATACAAAGAAAAAGGAGTTTTAGTGCAGAACAAAATCAAATCATCAAAGAAGAGATTACCAAACTTATGGAGGCAGGATACATTAGAGAAGTACAGTTCCCAAGCTGGTTAGCTAATGTGGTGTTAGTTTCTAAACCAGGAAATAAATGGCGAGTCTGCATTGACTTCCGGGATCTCAACAAAGCTTGCCCGAAGGATTATTATCCGTTACCTAGAATTGATCAGCTTGTTGACTCCACCGCCGGATACGAATATATCTCTATGTTGGACGCCTATCAAGGTTATCATCAAGTTCCTTTGGCCAAAGAGGATCAAGAAAAGGTTAGTTTTATAACATCTGAAGGTACTTATTGCTATAATGTTATGCCCTTTGGACTAAAAAATGCAGGAGAAACTTATCAAAGGCTTATGAATAAGGTTTTCCAGAAGCAGATTGGTAGAAATATGGAAGTATATGTTGATGACATCTTAATTAAATCTCTTCAAGCTGCTGATCTATGCAGGGATATAGAGGAAACTTGCAAGACTCTGAGACAATATGGGCTCAAGTTGAATCCCAGCAAATGTTTATTCGGCGCGAAGGGAGGAAAGTTCCTGGGATACATGATGTCCGAACGGGGGATAGAGGCCAACCCGAGCAAAGTCAAGGCACTACAGAACATGGAGCCACCCCGCAACATGAGGGAAGCTCAAAGATTGACAGGCCGAATCACAGCCTTGTCTAGATTTATTTCTAGATCAGCCGATCGTAGTTTCCATTTCTTTAAAATACTCAGAAAGGCTAATAAGTTTCAGTGGAATGAAGAATGTGATAAGGCTTTCCAAGAATTGAAAGATTATCTGGCTACCCTCCCTGTATTGGCTAAACCTATAGTAGGAGAGACTCTGTGGGTATATTTGTCGGCTAATGAAAATGTCGTGGGCTCTGTATTAGTCAAGCAAGAAGGAACAGAGCAACAACCTGTATACTTTTCTAGTCATTTATTAAAAGGAGCTGAGTGTAGATACACTACACTAGAAAAATTAGCTTATGCTTTAATATTGACTGCTCGGAGGTTACACCCATATTTCTTAGCACATGAGATTATTGTCTTAACCAATAGCACTCTGGGACGGGTGTTACTCAACCCAGAGGCATCGGGACGGTTGATCAAATGGACAACCGAGCTTGGGGAATATGACATTCAGTATCAACCCCGCTCGGCCATCAAGGCGCAAGCTCTAGCAGATTTCATCATAGAGGTTCAAGGCCCAGAAGAAGAAGATATCTGGAAGATTTATGTAGATGGCTCTTCAACTAGACAAGGCAGTGGAATTGGTATCCTCCTTATATCCCCAAAAGAAGACAGACTTCAACTCTCCATCAGGTTAAATTACAGAGCTACCAACAATGAGGCTGAATATGAAGCTCTAATAGCCGGTTTGCAAGCTGCTCAGCATGTAGGGGCAGCTCGAGTCCTTATATATTCTGATTCTCAGCTAGCAGCCCAACAATTATCAGGTAATTTTAAAATCAATAATGACAGGCTTAAGTTATATGCTGAAGCATTTGATAAATTGAAGGCTCAATTTCAAGATGTGAGCATACAAAAAATTCCCCGATCTGAGAATCAGGTGGCAGATGAATTATCTAAATTAGCCTCTACTGTAGTGCCATGGAATCTTGATCGACCAGTGGAACAGACTCTGTTAATCTCCTGTATTGAAAGACAAACCGATATAGAAATTCAGGGTGATTAGCGAGCTCAAATCATATTATATTTACAACAGGGTCTTCTTCTGAAAGATACAGAACAAGCCAGGGTATTTAAGAAACGAGCTGCTCAATATACTATGGTAGGAGAGCAATTATATAAAAGAGCTTTTTCCAGACCTTTGCTCAAGTGTGTGGGTACAGAAGATACACAATTTATTTTACAGGAGGTGCATCAAGGTTCTTGTGGTAGTCATATAGGGGGAAGATCTTTGGCCCGTAAAATTCTATTAGCAGGATATTTTTGGCCCACTTTACATGAAGATGCCAACAAGCTGATGAGAACTTGTGTTTCTTGTCAAAAGCATCAAAATATCTCACATCATCCTACACAGTTATTGAGAACCTCTATAGTGGCATGTCCCTTTGATCAGTGGGGTATGGACATAGTAGGACCGTTTCCTATGGCAGCTGCACAGAGAAAATTCTTATTGGTAGCAGTGGATTATTTTTCTAAATGGGTAGAGGCGGAACCACTTGTTCGAATTACTGAAGATGTAGTTATTAAATTTTTATGGAAAAATATAATCTGCAGGTTTGGCATTCCTCATAAATTGGTCTCTGATAATGGAAGACAATTCCAAGGGGATAGGATTTTAGACTGGTGCAACAGTTATGGGATTACCCAGGCCTTCACCTCCGTGGCTTACCTGCAGAGCAATGGTCAAGCAGAGGTAACTAATAGGGAGATTATTAGAGGCCTGAAAACTAAGCTTGATCATGTTGGAGGTAGCTGGGTAGATGAGTTACCCAGTGTTCTTTGGGCATATCGTACTACGCCTCGTGAAGCTACAGGAATTACTCCTTTCCAGTTAGTCTATGGAGGAGAAGCAGTAATCCCCATTGAGGTAGGAGTAGAATCGGACAGAAGACAATTGTATGATGAGGATAATAGAGACCGACGACTTATGGAGCTGGACCTGATTGGGGAAATAAGAAATAAAGCGGCTACTCGTCTTATATCATATCGACAGCGGATGAGACAAAACTATAACAAAAGAGTCATCCCCAGATTTTTCCAAGTAGGAGATTTGGTATGGAAGCGAGTTAAGCCTGTGGGGGATGTCAGCAAGTTGGCACCACAGTGGGGAGGACCTTATAAAGTAATAGAAAAACTCGCATCAGGCTCGTACTATCTCCAAGATGCTGAAGGAAGAATTTTGGAGCGCCCTTAGAGCGCTAATCATTTGCAACCTTATCGAGCCTGATTTGATCATATTACTTTAAATGTGTTCACAATTATTGGAAATCCCAGGAAATAAATACGGTTCATGCAAATTGATAAGCATCAGAAGAATCCTTCTTTTTCTATTTTTCAAGCAGTAAAATAAGGGGAAATCCTAAGAGTCCTATTCAACTCCCCTCAAGGAAGTGTGAGCCAACACGAGGTTAGCCTAAAATATTATATTTCCAAAGCAAAAGTCGATCGGGCAAATTCTATGAAGTAACTCGGTCGGGTCTTCATAGGAGAAACCGGAGACTATAAACCAAGAAAAATCAAAGTCGATCGGGAAATTCTATGAAGTAACTCGGTCGGGTCTTCATAGGAGGAATCGGAGACTCTAAACTATTCCAAGATAAATTAAAGTCGATCGGGAAATTCTATGAAGTAACTCGGTCGGGTCTTCATAGGAGGAACCGGAGAATCTAAACTATTCCAAAGCAAAAGTCGATCGGGCAAATTCTATGAAGTAACTCGGTCGGGTCTTCATAGGAGAAACCGGAGACTATAAACCAAGATAAATCAAAGTCGATCGGGAAATTCTATGAAGTAACTCGGTCGGGTCTTCATAGGAGGAACCAGAGACTCTAAACTATTCTAAAGCAAAAGTCGATCGAGAAATTCTATGAAGCAACTCGGTCGGGTCTTCATAGGAGGAACCGGAGACTCTAAACTATTCCAAAGCAAAAGACGATCGGAAAATTCTATGAAGTAACTCGGTCGGGTCTTCATAAGAGGAACCGGAGACTCTAAACTATTCCAAAGCAAAAGTCGATCGGGAAAATTCTATGAAGTAACTCGGTCGGATCTTCATAGGAGGAACCGGAGACTCTAAACTATTCCAAAGCAAAAGTCGATCGGGAAATTCTATGAAGTAACTTGGTCGGGTCTTCATAGGAGGAACTGGAGACTCTAAACTATTCCAAAGCAAAAGTCGATCGGGAAATTCTATGAAATAACTCGGTCGGGTCTTCATAGGAGGAACCGGAGACTCTAAACTATTCCAAAGCAAAAGTCGATCGGGCAAATTCTATGAAGTAACTGGGTCGGGTCTTCATAGGAGGAACCGGAGACTCTAAACCAAGATAAATCAAAGTCGATTGGAAAATTCTATGAAGTAACTCGGTCGGGTCTTCATAGGAGGAACCGGAGACTCTAAACTATTCCAAAGCAAAAGTCGATCGGGCAAATCCTATGAAGTAATTCGGTCGGATCTTCATAGGAGGGACCGGAGACTCTAAACTATTCCAAAGCAAAAGTCGATCGGGAAATTCTATGAAGTAACTCGGTCGAGTCTTCATAGGAGGAACCGGAGACTCTAAACTATTCCAAAGTAAAAGTTGATCGGGCAAATTCTATGAAGTAACTCGGTCGGGTCTTCATAGGAGGAACCAGAGACTCTAAACTATTCCAAAGCAAAAGTTGATCGGGAAATTCTATGAAGTAACTCGGTCTGGTCTTCATAGGAGGAACCGGAGACTCTAAACTATTCCAAAGCAAAAGTCGATCGGGCAAATCCTATGAAGTAACTCGGTCGGATCTTCATAGGAGGGACCGGAGACTCTAAACTATTCAGAGCAAAAGTCGATCGGGAAATTCTATGAAGTAACTCGGTCGGGTCTTCATAGGAGGAACCGGAGACTCTAAACTATTCCAAAGCAAAAGTCGATCGGGTAAATCCTATGAAGTAACTCGGTCGGATCTTCATAGGAGGGACCGGAGACTCTAAACTATTCCAAAGCAAAAGTCGATCGGGAAATTCTATGAAGTAACTCGGTCGTGTCTTCATAGGAGGAACCGGAGACTCTAAACTATTCCAAAGCAAAAGTCGATCGGGCAAATTCTATGAAGTAACTCGGTCGGGTCTTCATGGGAGGAACCGGAGACTCTAAACTATTCCAAAGCAAAAGTCGATCGGGAAATTCTATGAAGTAACTCGGTCGGGTCTTCATAGGAGGAACCGGAGACTCTAAACTATTCCAGAGCAAAAGTCGATCGGGAAATTCTATGAAGTAACTTGGTCGGATCTTCATAGGAGGGACTGGAGACTCTAAACTATTCCAGAGCAAAAGTCGATCGGGAAATTCTATGAAGTAACTCGGTCAGGTCTTCATAGGAGGAACCGGAGACTCTAAACTATTCCAGAGCAAAAGTCGATCGGGAAATTCTATGAAGTAACTCGGTCGGGTCTTCATAGGAGGATCCGAAGACTCTAAACTATTCCAGAGCAAAGTCGATCGGGAAATCCTATGAAGTAACTCGGTCGGATCTTCATAGGGGGAACCGGAGACTATAAATCAGAGCCGATTGGGAAATTCTATGAAATACATTAGGCGGGTTTTCACAGAAGAAGTCAGAGATTCTAAACCCGCGCAAAGTATAATTAAGCATGGGATCTCCAGGCTTTGAAGCCTAATTAACCAGGAATCAAGAGGGGATTCTATAGGGGAGTCCGGATATTTTCAACTAAAGATTATTCATCCAGGGGGAGATATGAAGCACGCTGGATGTTACTTAAAAAAGAACTCATCAAGATAAAGCTCAGCTTTGAAAGATGAACAAGGGATTTTTAAAATAAAGTTTATATTCAGCAATCAAGAGCATTCCAGAAGGGGTATTCTCAAACTAGCATAAAGAAAAAGCAAGTAAGTGTTAAAATTTTCTTATACCTTGCAAATACTTAATCATTCGGTATCAACTGCACCTTTTTCTCATTGTCAGTTCTTATTTTACAAGTTTTTATGAATAAGTTCCTTAAACATTTGGAAAAGGGCCTTTCAAATCTGAGGGTAGTTCTTCATTAAGCCTGCGGCGACTTATGAAAGAAAGGGGAGGTTCCCTGGGTAGATATCCACCCTCTCACAGCTGTTGAAGAACTCCCGATACGGAATGATTTAGAGCACCCACTATCCTGCGAACAAATTCCTGGGCAAAGGCTGAAGATTTTAAGTAAGCCTGCCGCCACTCTTCCCACTGACTCTTTTCCTGCTCCTTATAGCTCTGGAAGTCAGCTTGCAGTTTTGTGTTTTGTTCTCTTAAAACATCCTTCTCCAATCTCAGCTGTTCCAATTCCTTCTGGAGCAGTGATAACTCGTGATCTTGAGCTTTCCTCTGCTCTTGTTCCTGTAGAATAGCGAAATCATGAGAAGCCAGGTCTTGAGCTTGGTCAGAAAGATAGGCATTATGAAGCTTCTCTACTTTCTCTAAAATAAGACTTTTCTGAGAAGCATCTAAAAGAGCTTTCTCTTTTAAAGCAATCTCTAGTCAAAGACCGGAATGCAGTCGATCCACTTATAACTCTAAAGTTTTCCTAGCCAGCTCTTTATCTTTTAATAATTGCTGGCACTCTTCCAACTCTTGTTTTAGGATCCCCAACTGTTGATCCTGTAGGACCACCTTCTCTTGTAATTGAGTCAGGTCACTATTAAAAGAAGGAGACGCGGCCCTCAATGTTTCCAGTTGAGTTTTTAACTTCTGGTTCTCCTGATCTTTAGTTACGAGCAGCTGGTCAATTTGTAAACTTGAGGCAAGTAACTAAACAAAAAGGCAAGGTAATTAGGAATCAGTAGACAAAATTGATAGCATATAGCTAGAGATGCTTACCGCTATTGCCTGGCGACTATGACGATCAGCTCGATGAGGAAGACTAAGGCCCCTTAGCTGCTCCTGACCTTGTGACCAAGATTCAGCTAATAAGCCCTGTAGTTGTAACGAGCCATAGCTAGATGGTTCAGAGGGTCGTCCCAATTGAGAAGAAAGACCCAGAGCTTGTCTGAACAAAGGTCGGGGAATGGAGGACACAGGAGGTAAAGAAGAAGAAGAAGACGTGACAGGAGGAAAAGAAGAAACAAGAGGAGCAGAAAAAGAAGTAGATGGAATCGATGGTAAGACAGGGGAGGGGGATTCAACAACTGAAGGGCTAATATTTGGAGAGGATCTCCGACAAGGCGTCCGTTTGGCTCGAGACCTAGAGGTCAAGGGGGACAAGGCCAATGCCAAAGGAGCAAAAAACGCAGGAGGGATATCATCCTTCCCAGGAGCAGAAATCGGAGGAGCTGAAACAATAGAAGAAGAAAGGATAAGCAGGCCGAGTCTCATCATCCTAAGAGCAGGATTAGAGATAAGATGAGTGGGAGCTGTCGGGGCCTTAACTCTCTCAAGAGAGATGGGTGCTGGGACGAGAGGAGCTTGCACAAAAGTACCGAAGAAATCACTAAAAGGAGAAGTCTTAGTAAGGTTTGGCTTCTGAACCAAGGTAACAAAAGGCTCTTCTTCCTCCTCTTCGGCAAGTGAGGCAGCCTCTGCCTGTCATTCTTCCTCTGAAAGCAATCCTAAAGTAGAAGGATTAGGATTGGATCGGCGGGTATGTAACCATTCTTCCCCAAGGTTATTGATAAAAGATTTAGTCATAGCAGAATTTTTGTACATGAAGGCTGGAAGAAGAGCATCAGCTGCAATACAGAGAGCAAACACCATTATCAAAAAGGATATGCTAATTAGCATAGGCAAGATAAAATAATTATACCTACCAAAGGAACTGTCCAAGGGAGTGTCAATGGGGCCTATGCCGAAAGGAAACATCAAACCCTCTTCAATCAGATGCGGCAAACTGAACTTTGCCCCTCGCAGTTTAGGCAGAACAGAGGCAACAGAGGGATCATTGAGAAGACCGTGAGTGCCAGGAAGCGGGGGCAGATCATGTATCCATTGAATAGAAAATGGAGGAGGAGAGGGAAGACGCATATAAAAATTTTTTTTATACCATTCACCTTGAGGGGGAATGCGATTAAATAGAATGGCTTTGGGACGAGACTAAAACTTAAAAACACCAACATCTACCCGACGAGGGATAAAGAAGTGATGGAAATTAAAAGACGAGGAGACAGTGGGAAATCTAACAGTTTGGATACTCCAATGAAGCCCATTAGAATGGAAAAGGATTGAGGGACGAACTGGTTTAGCGGGATAGCAAAATAACGGCTAACCTCACAAAAGAAAGGGTGAAGGGGAAATCTGAAACCCTGCAAGACTTGGTCCCTGAATATGGAGATACAACCTAAGGGAGGAAGGTGAGGACCCTCATGAGGGGCAGGACGGACAATATAAGAGGGAAAACCATAGGTTGCCTGTAAATCCACTTCTTCTGTATCTGTGAGGTCGGAAGAACACGAGAGGAACCACGCCAGAGAGGAAACCGCCATAAAGAGAAGTAGTCAGAAGAAAAGGAATTGAGAAGCGAAATGATAGACGGAAGAAAGCAGAGGAAGACTCCGTAAACCCTTGTCCCTCTTCTAGTCCTGTGCTAAAACCTCTAAACAGAAGAGACGAAAGGGAAAAGGAGGATAAAAGGTGCTTAGAATGTCAAGCGTCATAAATAGGTAATAATATTATAGAATAAACTCAAGGGAAAGAGATAAAATCAAATAAACTACCTCGAAAAAGGTGTAAAGTTTCCCTAGAAATAATTTTTGAAGAGACTTGATGAGGATGAAGCAAAATTTAGTATTGTAAATATAGGTTCAAAGCATGGGTGTAGTAAAATATGAGTCAAGCATCGGATATTGATCAATAGATGAAACTTGGTTAAATCGAGCCATCTTGATAGATCGACCGGGACAAAAGTAACCCAGATCTGTTGACTAAAGACTCATCATAATCGGTCACATAGGACGTATAATATTAATACCCATGAGACCTGACAAGGAGGTAAATCGGTCGAATAAAATAAATCGACCGATATCGGAAGTTCCATCGAAATATCGAGCGATACTTATATATCGGCCGGGTCATTGAAGAATGAGTCGCACGGTAAAGATCGAGCATTGACGAGCCAAGTAGCATTTGGTACATTTACATGAAACAGATAAATTATTCGGATATAGAGTAAGATTAGCAATTAAAAGATACCATTCAGAACCAAGTAAGTTTGTAGGAGGATCATTGTAAAGTCTCAATCCCCACTACAAGAAATTATAGATTTAACCACACCTAATAGACAACAGTTTTTTGAGAAACTGTTGTCTTTTTGTTATTTAACAACGATTTTGTTGAAAACTGTTGTTGTTAGTCGTGTTTTTTAAAAAAAGACAACAATGTTTAAAAAATCGTTGTCTTTGACATACATAAGACAACGGTTTTATGTCAAAGACAACGGTTTTTTAAACATTGTTGTCTATGAGATATCTTTATTTGGCATACGACAACAGTTTTAGTCAACCGTTGTCTATTAGTGTTGTTTAAAACTATGTTGAAACTATGTTGTCTATTAGTTTTAATCAACAGTTTAATCAACATAGTTATTTGCCTATGTTAAACTATGTTGTGTATTAGTTTTAATCAACATAGTTATTTGCCTATGTTAAACTATGTTGTCTCTAAGATGGATGGATTTTAATCAAACTAGGTTTTAAGATGGATGGATTAGCAACACTTCACGTTTTCTTTTTACCACATTGCGCGCACCGCCACCAAAAACCCGCGCTAACCCTAATCGCCATCTTCTCCCCGATGGCGACCACCATCTTCTCTCCTTCCAGTCCACGCTGTTCACAAGTTCGCGATTGCCGTGGCTCATTTTGTCCCGAGGTGCGTTTTTCTTCTTCTAATCTGGTGAAGAATCATAGCTCCCGAACGCTTTTCTCTCTTCTTTGTGCTTTTCTCGGAGGCATAAAAGTGTCTTGTTCTCTTTTAGTCAATATATCATTTCCTTGAAACCACACTGCCAAAGAACACACCATCAGAAGCATCATGAACCTACGTGCCATGTATTACATATATCTTCCATTCTTCCACTTTCATTATCTTCTGTCTTCTTAAAGTTTGAAGTAAACCTACGTGCCATGTATTACATATATCTTCCATTCTTCCACTTTCATTATCTTCTGTCTTCTTAAAGTTTGAAGTAAACTTTAAGGGCCCAACATTGTCAATGTGTGCAGCATCTTTAGCCAATTGTAATTCTAAATCATCATCATTTTCTGGGTGGGCATCCAAATCTTTGAACAGAAGGCTTCCCCTGGCATCTGAATCTATGTTTAAAATGTCACTGCTAGCTGAAACATCTGGATTTGCTGGGTTTGCAAGGATCCTTTCAATCTTTTCATTTCTGCTAACTTCCTTGTCTCCTTGCAGCATTGTTTGCTTCATAGATTTTTCCAGCAAACAAGGATCATGAACTGCCTGTGGCATCTCATCATACTTATGGTCTTCACCTGGTAGTTGATTTGCCCTGAATTCATTGCAATCTTGTGAGAAAGCACCGACTGCTTTTGCATTATTGTGTTCTTCATATAGCATAACTCCAGTTTCTTTTCGGTTGATCTTAGTTTCCTCCAATTTCATCTGTATCTTCATCAACTACCAGCCCAGATACAAATTTCTGAGACATGGATGACTCTTTCTTTGAGCATGGTTCCTGCCTAGCTTCCTTCAGGGTTTCCACTGAATTTCCATTATCTTCTTTTATTTCAAGATGTGTCATGAGCTTGTTTTTCTTGTCAATGATTTGCTCTTATATACCTACACTAGATGTTATTCAAACATGATAGGCACAAGATTTTGGTCATCTATGAATGTAAAATAAGATCAGTATGATATTGGAAAATTAAAAGTGTCAAGCAATCTATGTAATAGTTTCAGTGGCACTAGACAACCTCCTAGCTTGTAGAATAGCTTCCTCTTGTAGTTTCTCAATATGCTGAATATTAGAGGATTTCACCATATATTGAATGTTAATTGACAAATTGTTACCTCAAGTTTCTCATAGTTGCCTGCAGACTAGCTTCCTGTTTCTTTATTCTTCAATGAAACAATAGTTGCCTCAAGTTTTTCAATATGCTTGCTTGCTTGACAAATTTTTAATCTGCTTTTGGTATTCATTAATAGTCCTATCTTTGAGCTAGAGTTCACATTATAGTTTATTTCAAATATTTTTTCATCTAAGGTGGTTTTGAACCCTTCACGTTTTTGCACTAAACCCTTCCCTTTCTTCACATCCATAGATAGTTTTTCTCTTATTAGCAGATTCGCTTATTTTAATAATTTAGTTACTTGATTGTATAGATTGTATGCTAAGAATATCTTATGTTTCTTGTTCATTGTGTTAAGATCTTGTTGTATACTGTACAATTGTTTTGAAGGTAGGTGTTATCTCATTTCTAGCTGATTAGTACTTATAACAAGAATGGACAAAGAATGGATGTCAAAGGATAGACTATCTAGTGAATATGATATTGGAGTAGAGTCTTTCTTGCAATTTGCACTGGAAAACGCTAACGATCCTAATGCAATACCTTGCCCATGTGCAAGATGTGGTAACATAAAGAAGAAAAATGTTGAAACTATAAGGGCACATTTGTATTGTAATGGTATAGATTTGACATATCATACATGGATATGGCATGGGGAAAGAACTATGACAGAAAACTCAATGAACAGTAATGATCGCGTGGGGCAAGATGAATACAAATATTTTGCCGAGGAGCCTATAGATATGGTGCAAGTTGTATATGATAGTTATGTTGAGAATCCAAGCGAGTTCAATAAGCTACTTGAAGATGCCGAGAAATGTTTATATCCTGGATGCACAAAATTCACAAAGTTATCTGCAGTTGTGAAATTATTTAACTTGAAGGCAAAATATAGTTGGAGTGATAAAAGTTTTACCGATTTACTTATTTTGTTAGGAGAAATGCTTCCAGATGACAATGAATTACCCTTATCTTTGTATGAGGCAAAGAAAAGCTTACGTGCATTAGGGATGGATTACGTGAAAATTCATGCTTGTCCTAATGATTGTATCTTATATCGGAAGGAGTACGAAGATTTTGCCAATTGCCCTACTTGCGGGACATCAAGGTGGAAGTTGAGCAACAAATCCAAGATAAAAGAAGAAGTTCCTGCAAAGGTCTTGTGGTATTTCCCACCCATGCCAAGATTTCAAAGAATGTTTTGGAATAAGGCGATATCCAAGGAGTTAACCTGGCATACTGATAAAAGAATTCATGATGGATACTTACGTCATCCAGCTGACGCACCTTCTTGGAAATTAGTTGATCGCATGTGGCCTGATTTTGCTTCTGAGCCCAGAAATCTGAGATTGGCTATATCAGCAGACGGGATTAATCCCCACAATTTGTTGAGTTCTACATATAGTTGTTAGCCAGTTTTAATGATCACATACAACCTTCCACCATGGTTGTGTATGAAGAGAAAATTTATTATGCTCACTTTGTTGATATCTGGTCCTAGACAACCAGGAAATGATATTGATGTTTACTTAGCACCTCTGATTGATGATTTAAAATGTTTATGGGATAAAGGTGTCGAAACATATGATGCATATCGAGAAGAAAGTTTCTCTCTTAAAGCTGTTCTGCTATGGACAATCAATGATTTTCCTGCATATGGGAACATGTCAGGATGTGTTGTGAAGGGATATCATGCATGCCCTATTTGTGCAGAAAAAACTTATTCAACAAGGTTGAAGCATTGTAGAAAAATGTCATATACAGGCCATAGAAGGTTTCTACCTTTATGTCATCCTTATCGAAGGCAAAAGAAGGCATTTAATGGAAACCAAGAATTTAACCTTGCACCAAAGCCATTGAGTGGCCATGAAGTTTTGGAAAGAGTTGAAAGAAATAATTATCAGTTGGGAAAAATCAGCGGAAAGCTATCATCAAAGAGGAATGATGGAGAAACATGTTGGAAAAAGAAATCAATATTCTTTGAACTTGAATATTGGAAAGAGCTACATGTTCGACATGTTCTTGATGTGATGCACATTGAAAAAAATGTCTGTGAAAGTCTCATCGGTACATTATTTGACATTCCAGGAAAAACAAAGGATGGAGTCGCAGCAAGATTAGACCTTATGGAAATGAATTTAAGAACTGAACTGGCACCAAGGATTGGGGAGAAAAGAACGTTTCTGCCAGCTGCCTGTTACACTCTAAGTAAAGCTGAGAAAAGAAGTATTTGCAATTCTTTGTCAGGAATAAAGGTCCCTGAAGGTTACTCATCTAATGTTAAAAACCTTGTGTCGATGAAGGATTTGAAACTTGTTGGCCTTAAGTCACATGACTATCACACTTTAATGCAACAATTGCTTCCAGTGGTTATTCGTGGTGTCTTGCCAAAACATGTCAGAGATACTATCACTCGGTTGTGTTTCTTCTTCAATGCGTTATATAGTAAAGTAATAGACGTTTTAAAGATGGATGACTTGCAAAGAGAGATTGTAATGATATTGTGTTTGCTTGAAAAGTATTTCCCTCCTTCATTTTTTGATATAATGATTCATTTAACTGTTCATCTCGTGCGAGAGGTCAAATTGTGCGGACCCGTTTGGTATAGACACATGTACCCATTTGAAAGATACATGAAGATTTTGAAAGGTTATGTGCACAATCACAATCGGCCTGAAGGGTGTATAGCCGAATGTTATATTGCTGAAGAGGCTGTCGAATTTTGCTCAGACTATCTATCTAATGTCCACACAATTGGGATACCATCAAGTCATCACAAAGTAGAACGTACTAAGCCTTTATCGGGTGCAATAGTGCACTCCGCTAGGCATGATGAGTTGCAACAAGCACATCGTTACATATTGACGAATGATGATGAGATTGATCCTTATATCGAGTATGTTCTCTAACTTATCAATACTTTTATGCAATTTGAATTCATTCTATTGGTTTATTTATTTAAAATAATTCTATTAGGGCACACATGGTGGAGTTGAGAGCAAGATTTCCTCAAAAAGCTAAGTCCAAAAAGTGGCTACAAGATGAGCATAACCGAACATTTATTAACTGGTTGCATGATATTGTACGTTCCAAAACTACTATGTATTAGCATACATACAACTCTTGGTATCTTACGCAAAAATTTAAATTTTATTATATTGTTAACTATAGGTTGAACGTGCGGTTGACCATTCGACCCTTCAAATATCTGAAAGATTAAAGTGGATAGCGCGTGGACCTAGCAAGAAAGTGTTAAAGTATTCTAGTTATTTGATTGATGGGATTACTTATGCTACGAAAGAACGTGATGATGTACGAGTTGCTCAAAATTCTAGAGTAAGCTTAGTCGCAAAGACAATGCAAGTTGCCAGTGCAAAGGATAAAAATCCAATTGTGTCAGACATGATTTTTTATGGAGTTATTGAAGAAATATGGTTACTTGATTACCACAAATTTCAAATTCCAATGTTCAAATGTAATTGGGTGGAGAATAATAATGGTATAAAAGTAGATGATCTTGGTTTCACATTGGTAAATTTGAAACGAATTGGATTCAAATCAGATTCTTTTATCTTGGGAAGTCAAGCGAAGCAAGTATTTTATATTGAAGATCCTGAAGATCCTGTATGGAGTATTGTACTTGCAACTCCTACTAGAGAGTCATTTGAATATGCAAATGGGGATGAATTGGAAGACACTATAGTCCACTATCAATCTTTTACCAGAGAGTTACCATCAATGGATGCTTACGGAGTAGATGACAATGAACCCCAATGCCTTCGTGAAGATTGTGATGGCACTTGGGTTGAAAATGTTTAACCAATTATAGTTTTTTTTTGAAGATATGTTTGTAGACAATATTGATATGTATCTTGTTTTTGAATATGATTTTGTGCACATGATGGTATTTCAAATTTTTATCTATGTATGTTGATTTTCTTTTGTAGGTGAATTTCTTATTGTGTATTTTTTTAAAATATTGATATGTTGTTTCACTTTTTTATCAATAGATTAAATTTGAGATCTATGGCATCCTTTGGAAAGCTTAAAATCAAATCTGATGGTGATGACACAATTCATGCTTCAAGCAAGAGAAAAGGACAACCTGCAACGATTGGGAAGGGCAAAGGAAAAATTGCATCTACATCCACTAACAACGGTTTACAGGTTGAGACAATGCTGGAATCTACAGACACTGAAACAACAAGAACATCTAGAGGTCGTACCCATCTGGATAAGCTTACTAAACAAAGGGTTCAAGGAATTCGAAAGGAGGTAAGATTTAATAAACTTGGACAGCCAGTAGGAGGAGCTGCTATTGCAATGCAAAGTTACATTGGCTTGCTTGCTCGAGAAAAGGTCAAGATATCTTACAAGACGTGGAAACAAGTTCCAAATGAAGTTAAAGAATTGATATGGGAATCAGTTAATGTAAGTAAGTTAAAGAAATTCTGGTCAATTATCATGTTGCAAATTTTATTTGTCATATCATGGCATGCATGAAAAGATGAGTTAAAGATAGTAAAACAGTATGAATTGCCTGTTGTTCTTGCTACTCCAGCATTCAACAGTATGATTTTTATATATACAAGTTAAAGATTGGTTTTCTATTTCAAGTTGCTCTGCTGCATTTGCTCAGGTTTAGATAGTTCAGTTGAAGGTTCTTAAATTTCACAAGGTTCTGCTTCCTTTCTTTCAGCTTCGTATGTTTCAGTAGGTTGTTCTTCTGTTGTTCGTGATTCTCCTTGTTCCATTTCAGTTTTAGATCCCTCAGTAGGTTCTTTTTCTATATCAGTGGGGTTTTCATTTGTACTTAGTTCTGGTAGCTTTGTTTCTGCATTAGCATTGAAACAATTGTAAAGCAAAGAGAAAACCAGGATTGCATTGTCGTCCAGTGTCTCAACAAGAAATTACCAAATCTACAAACATTGTAAGACCTGATTACCAACTGCCAATCATCAAACAATTTCAAAACGAATGTTGCTCCAACTAGAAAACTAAGGATTATAAGTAACCAACAATCCTCAAAGGATCCTAACATTGTCCTAGGTTAATTGTACGAAATCAAGAACAAATCCATTTGTCTGTCATATCAGTGTCCAAAGCTAGTGCTGTTTGTATATTTCTTTACTTGCACTTGATTCTTCAAACAAAATGTTAAGGGCATGATTTTATATCTGATATACACAAATATCCAATATGTGCAATAGCACAACAACTGAACTTAAGGCTCTAGACATGTTAAATACTAAAGCTCAATCTTCCAAACAAAACTATACAAATACAAGAGAAATGGTTGTATATCTCATTGTTTGTGGTTGTCTACTACAATCCAAAGCTTCCATCCATCTAATAACTTGAATATCAAATGTTTTCTGTTTTAGATATTACAACCCTACTATCAACCAAATTATTATGGGTGTATAATAACCTCATATTTTAAGGCATTAGTTTCATCATATTCAGAAGTGGATACATCCATGCGAGTTACTACTTGCCTATAATAAGGCGAACGATGTTAACAGCGCTGAGACTCTATCGTTAACTAAATCATCCAGATTGAAAATAGATCCACAATTAAACTAATAAACAAATAGGGCAAATCAAAAGCCACGAGCACTCCTGCATTAGCTTTGTTTTGGTAATTTCAGATCTCCAAAACACTCAATGATGAGAATGCCTTAAACTTAATGTATGTGTGTGTTGTTTCAATGCTAGAATAATTTCCAGAAATTGTGTTTGCTTATGGTGTCAATGATGAATATAGGTACTAATCAGTTTATTGTATTCCCAATTGTGTTTTATAGCTGACATATGATGTTCCCCCAAGTTGGAAGAAGGGATGTTTGAATTCAGCAAGTAATAAGTGGCGTCAGTTTAAATCCCATCTCACTCAGACATTCATTTCGAAGAAGCTTGACAAACTCGAAGAGTTGGATGAACCACCTAGCGGCTATGGTCTTGCAAGAGATGATTGGATTTCTTTTGTCAGGACTCGCATGTCTGATGACTTTATTGTAAGTTTAGTCTTTTGTTCTTTCAAAATAAGTAGATATTAAGGTAAATGATGAATTAGTAAATTTGATATGTGGAATGTTTCACTTGACTAGAAACTAAGTGAACAACAGAAGGAGAAAAGAAAGAAGAACATATACCCCCATCGCCTTGCTCGTAAAGGATATGCACGATATGCTGAAGAAATAGTAAGTATATTTTGCTTATAAAATTCGTATAACGGTTTTGTTTAGCATTTAATAATCATTCTTATTTAACATATATCATTCAATTATTCTTGTTCTTAGGCAAATGAATTATGTGACGATGATGAAATCAATAGAGCTATTATTTGGAAGAAAGGAAGGGTTAATAAAGAAGGGAAATTTGATGGCCAAGAGTTGAAACAAACAATAGACAAGATTGTGAGAAGCTATGAGTAAAAATCAATTATTGTATTTCAATGAAACTTTTAAAGTAATTTTTTTTATTTGGATGACAGGATGATTATATACAACAGAAGCGTGAGGGTACACTCGAAATTAATGGGACAAAAGAAGATATTCTTACGAAAGCACTCAATTCAAGAGAACATAGTGGACATGTGAGGGTTGTTGGAGGTCATATCACTCCATCATTGTTCTTTAATGGTAGTAGATGGAAGACTGACCATGTTGATAGAGAGCTACTGATTGAGCAAAAGAGAGAGTTGGTGGAGGCTAGAAAATTAATTCAAGACCAAGATACACGCATTCAAAACCTTGAAGCAATTGTCTACAAAAAGGGTGCATGGGGCAGTGACATTGATGACAAAGGAAGTTGCTCGGTAAAGTTACCTCAGCAAAATGACAATAAACTGAACACCGATAAGACTTTCCCCAGTCATGAAGAGTTCAATGATGTCGAAATGCAAGTTGTGGATAAAGAAGTTGCTTTACAGGTATATAAGTTGTGGTTATATTTATTATTAAAATAAAGAGTTAGTATAATTCAATGACACAACTATTTATCTTTTAGGGTAAATCAGTTATTTTGACATTGGATTCTAGCACAGACATTGTTGCATATGGTACAGTTGTTGAGGTCATTGGAGTTAATCACTCTCTCCATGGTGTTCCGTTACCCAAGAATTGTATGCGTGTATCCATCGATGAAGCAATGCAGAAATCAGCATGTTTGCCAGTTCCGATTCCCAATGAATGTGAAACTATTGGTGATGCTGTTGGAACCCATGTGGCTTGGCCAAAACACCTGCTGATGCTACGACAAAAGGTACATCTAAGATAATATTTCAAAGTAAATATCTGTGAAACTATTTAGTATTGCACCTATCTAAAAAGTTTACAATTACAATTATTAGAAGCGTCAAATGAAGAAAACAACACATGTAGAAAATAACCAGACTTTGTTATCAAGTGTGCCAAGATCATTGCGCGTGGTGTATTGTTATTGTAAGCGTGCTCTTGAGAATGGAAGGAAATTGTCAATTGCTTTAGATCATGAGGTATTTCAAGATGATTATGAACTGAACTTGCATCTTGAGGACATTAGTGCTTTGTATCACTTGGAGCCAATTTCAGGAAATTGTGTGGTTGTTTACATATGGTAAGTCTTCGAATTACCTTGTAGTATTGTTTGTTCTTTTTTAAATTTAGTATATAAGAAGCACATACTTTATTAGATCAGTATTTAATATCTAATATAGTTCTGATTTTTTTTATTTCAAATGGCAGGCATCTTTATAAAAAGTTGGTAAAAGAAAATAAGATTGATAAATTCAGATTTGTAAATCCGCATAGCATCCCAAACTTTCAAAAAACCACACAAGACAAAATAGGTAAAACTGAACGGTTGAACCAGAGGGCAAGTTTCTTAGCAGATAGGATGAGTGGTGCATCAATTAATCAATTAGTTTTGGTGCCAAGTTGCAATGGGTAATGAACATCTTTAATATCATTTTCAATTGATTATTTTAGTGAATTGTATGCACTAATTTTGTATTTGTGTGTAGTTTCCATTGGAATTTGACTGTCATTAAACCTCATAAGGAGATTGTTTACTTGTTGGATTCTTTAAGTCATCGCATTCGTGATGAAGATTGGAAATATGTTGTGGAAATGTGAGTTTATATATGCTTTTTATTATGTATTTAATTTAGTCATAAAACACTTATATATCAACTATGTTGAATGTATATATGAAGGGCGTTAAGATTGTTTAATTCGAACAATGGAAGGAAAGGAAGAAAGCATGTACAATGGGAAGTAATCAAGGTATGGGTACTTCTATTTCAATCAATCAAGGTATGTGTATATTTATCATTAACAATATCAATTGCCTTTAACGTAGGTTCCTAGGCAGCCAGATGCGAAACAATGTGGTTATTACGTGATGAGATTTATGAGGCAAATTACTGAAGAAAATGCAATGATCGAGGGGGATACACTACCATCGATAGTAATATTATCTTTATCATCTCAAATAATTAGAAGTTATTTAGTTATTATTTTTTTCCAATTAATTATATTTTGTTCTTTAAGATCATATAATTTATGTGTGTTCACAGTTCACAAAAGCGGAGTACTCTCAAGAAGAAATTGATGAAGTGCGCTCTGAGATAGCAGAATGCATACAAGATCATATTTATGAATAGGTATATACATGAGTTCATCTTATTGCATTTGACAATAATAATATTCAGTTAAATTGAATACATGTTGCTTATACTTGATTGCACTTGATTTGGAGATATCTGTCTCTGAGTCCATTTACCAAATCCAATCGGCATGACTAAACTGCACACATGAGTTCACAAAACTGCACAGGACGTTACAGATGAGAAACGTAGCAGAAGAGCAGATTAGATGGCGTTTAGGTGAAGATCATATTAATTTCTGGTTTGATACATGGTTA
This sequence comes from Zingiber officinale, assembly GCF_018446385.1. Lineage (NCBI taxonomy): Eukaryota > Viridiplantae > Streptophyta > Magnoliopsida > Zingiberales > Zingiberaceae > Zingiber > Zingiber officinale. The sequence goes on along the minus strand of NC_056002.1, from coordinate 92,809,981 downwards.
GATGCAGGTCCTTTGTTAAATCCCTCAGTCTCATCGTTAAATCTTGGGCTTTTATGTTCTTTACTAGTTCTATCTATGTGATTTCCATGATCTAATTAGCGGTATCCTCTATGATGTTGTCGGAAGTTTGGATTGCTCTTTTCTACTCTCTATTCCGTGTAAAAACTAAATAAACCATCTCTATGCTTTTGCATGATTGTTGGAGAATTTTATTCGAATATGAATTGGGGAAAATGCTAATATAGTTAGGAATTTTGATTCGTGCTAGAAGTTAGGTCGTTTACTGAGTCTATTTGAGTATCAAGAGAGTAGATCCTTATGATAATTGTGGGTTGATCAATTTGCTTGCTCTGTGAATTTAAATTAGTAAAGCTTGTTTGTTTAATTCTCTGTGTGCTGCTTTGTTGCTTCAGCCCTTGTTTGTATTTGTGATTTTGTATGCTCCGGAAATAAGTTGGAACTTGATTTTTCATGTCTAATTTAGCTAGATTCTATAATGCTTTTTTGATGCTCGATGATAGAACCAGAATCTGGTTGTTGCTCTAAGCCATTGCTTGCTCTGTGAATTTAGCTAGATTCTATATGCTTCAAATTGGATAGAATTTTTTTGGGTATATGTAAAGTTGATAGGTTTGGTTTACCATACTTAAGAGTTACTTGTAAAGCCATATAGCTGGTCTTTTAAGACATACTACTCTGAGTTTTTGTAAAACTGTAATAAGGTCAGGTACGTGTGAAATTTCCAAGAGATCCATTTTTTATGCCATTTACTCCTGGGAAATGAATTAACTTGCAATCATATGCTGCAGTTTCTGTGAAAGGAGAAGAAAAGAGAAGCTAGGAGGGAGGAGAAACCAGAAAAGGCTGCAGTTTAGAAGATGCACAGGCTGTTTAGAAGATGCACAGGTAGAGAAGACGTGCTCCAACAAAACATGATATTTTGGACTATATGTGTGATATATATAAACTTTTGGCTGTGTAAACTTTTGTGATGTTTGAATGTTGATGTTTGGTACTTTTGTGATGTTTGAATGTTGGAATATTTGCATTGTAAATATTGATTATGTAGGTTTTTTATCAATGAAATTTGCACTGGATGTTTTTTATAAACCATTGAGTAGGAAAAGATTAATAAGTTTTTTATTTATTGTCAAAATGTTGTATATTGTACCCAAAGACATCAGTTTAAATATGTCAAACTGTTGTCAATGGCGTTAAAAGACAATAGTGACAAACTGATGTTATTTAACATCGTTGCCTAAAAAGACAACGGTTTTTAACCGTTGTCAAACCAATGTCATTGGCTAAAAAGACAACGCTTTTTAGCCGTTGTCGTAGACAGTTCAAAACTGTTGTTAAAGAGCCTAGGCATACGCTCAAAGACAACGGTGAAAAATTGTTGTCTTTGTAGGAAAAGACAACAGTTTTTCACCGTTGTTAAAATGTTATCTTTGCCTTCACAGACAACGGTTAAAAACCGTTGTCGTTTGTCACCCTTTTTAACAACACAGCCTTTAACAACAGTTAAAAATGGCCTACGACAACGGTGAAAAACCGTTGTTGTATGTCTTTTTTCTTGTAGTGCCCCCTTCTTTACAATAACTGAAAATTAAGTTAGAGTTAGTTTTGGGTACAGATCAGGAGGTTTTTCCTCAATGAGTCTACGACGGTTCAGGAAATTAATAGGAGGAATGTGAGCTAAGTAGCCCTTCTCTTCTAATTGTCGAACTGCTCCTTTGGCCCCTGCGGTAAAAGCAGACAAGATGGATCTCACAATCAGTCGGTTGAACTTAGTAGACCCGATCATGGCGGTGGCTCGTTCTTTGTAACGAACATCTTCATGCTCTTTATAGATCACCATCGCCATCTGAGAGGTTTTCAGTTCGTTTTCCCTAGCGGCAACCTCAGCTTTGGTTAAATCAAGGGAATTGTTTAGAGATGCCACCTCGTTTTCTTTCAGTTGCAAGGCCTTCAACTTTTCACTCAATTCTGCTTCATAATTATCTTTTAATTCGCCAAGTTTGGAGGTCAGCTCTTGATTGAGGTCCGTGACCAATTTGAATCGGGCCTCAAGACTCTCAATTTGAGTTTCAAGTTGCTTCTTGGCGGCAGCAGAAAACTCAGCAGAAGATAGTTTAGTAACTTGTCGTTGCAGCCTCTTATTCTCTGACTTCAATTTTTCGTTCTCAGTGTATAGGTTGTGTAATAGTCGGGAGAAACCCATATTCTCTAGCCACCGCTGGAAGCATATTCAAAACTGTGAGATAGTACTTCAAAAATAGAAAGCAGGAGTCTATAAACATACCTTATTCTCTTTATGAAAAAAGCGTTCAATTGCCTCAGGAAGGGAAAGCTCCTCAAAAAGAGGAGGAACCTCATCCCAAGAGCTAGCAAAAGAACCCCCCAGTAATATGGGGAGGACAGGAATGGTAGAAGAGCCAGCTGAGAAGGAAGAAGTAGGGATAGATGGTGGAGCAAAAACCAAGTAAGAAGAAGGTGAAGAGGGTAAAGATCCTGAAGTCGGAATAGACAAAGGAAAAATAAAAGAGACGTCACCGGAAGTATTAGTTTTAGGAAAAGGAGGGGTAGGAAAATTCAAGGAAGGATAAAGTTCTGCTAATGTTAGCTCATCGGAAAGAAGGCCAGTTGACACAAAATCTTCTGAAGCTAGCCCATCGGTAGGTAGAACGAGCCTCCTTTTTGAGGGAGGAGCCCGGGTTAGTTTGCGTCCTGGACGCTTGCCTGCGGAGACTTCAACTATCAATTTACCCGAGCTACCAGGAGACGTGAGCTCAATTAAAGGAAGAGAGGTAGATGAGGAGACAGCAGCAACCACTGGAGAGGTAACAGTGGGTATAGGATGGGGAATGATCTCTACAGCAGGATCCTCACGAGCCCCTGACGAGCTAGGTACTTCGGCTAAGGAAGCTGACTCTTTAATTGAGGGTGGAGGGGCGATAGCGGCCAGAAATTCGGCCTCCTTGGCACGAAGAAATTCTTCTTCCACACGTATTTCTTCGTCAATCAAAGCATCATAAAAACTCTCCATTGTATAGAAAGAGAAATAGTTTAGTCAGTTATAAGCAAAAAGAAAGGAACAAGACGTTACCTAAGGAAATGGGGGTATCAGGTCTGACGGGGCTTAAACCAAATAGGTACAGAAGCTCGACCTTCAACCACTTCGGGATCGAGAGTCGGTGTCCTAATAACTTCTCACAATAAATAGGAAAAGAGGGAAGAAGATGAAACTCTCTAACGTCGGGCAAGGGAGGCAAGAAAGATTTCCAAGCATGAGACCAAGGAATAGGTCCCGGAAACTTTAAAAAGAAAAAAAATGAGATTTCCAGGCTTTGAGAGACGACGGCATATCCTCAAAAAGGACCATTTTAGTTCGCGACTGGAATAAGAAGACACCAGGTTCCGAACACTTGGGATAGGAAAACATGAAGAAATTTTGAGGAGTAGGAGAAATATCTCGTAGACGAAACAACATGTAAGTACCGCACAAATAGCGAAATGCATTAGGGGCAAACTACTGCAAAGGAATATCAAAATACCTACTTATCTCAATCAAGAAAGGAGGAATGGGGAACCTTAAGCCCCCTATCAATTGATCATTGAAAAAAGTCACGCAGTTATCGGAGGATGATGAGGTCGATCATTCGGTGTTGGGAGTATGATTCTATATTCCTTAGGAATTTCATATTGACGACGGATGGATAATCTAGCATTCTTATCAAAGACAGAAGACATATGGACATACCAAGGAGTAATTGCTTCCTCAGCCATGAACAAAGGTATAGGCTAGGGAAACAATGGATTACTTACTGGAGACAAGAAAGGGGATCGTCGTGAAACGGTGAGCACGAGGACTGGTTGAAAGCAGCAACAGGAAAAGAACTCTAGAGAAGGAAAAAGGAAGGACGAGGTTTAAAAAGGAGACGAAAGGTTTAGGGTTTGAAAAATGCACGACTGTCGTCAGATCAGGACATTGGTATCTCAACATACGCTAAGGATCGCAATAGAAAGGCAAAAGACCTATGTGACGTGGCAGTCAGAAAAAGTATGTGTCATACCATCATAAAAACATTCACATCGGATGTGATAGGTCGGATCACGCTGGGGTTGATAACGTCTCGGGGTACGTTTCTAAACATCTCTCACCTGAAGGAGAACCAATCACTAGCTAAGAAGCTTCGAAAGAAGACGTACATAACTGGGTATAATAAAATAAAAGGGATTGAACTTTTGACTAAGCCCAGGTTAAAGACAAAAGTATTTAAGGATTAAGATTTAGGTGAAGAATAGATTTCAAAATTAACGCCCTTATGAAATACAAACTAGTATTTGATCGAAATAATGTTGTATTAGCCTATATGATTTTAAAATTAGTCGTGATATGCCCATAGTTAAGACAGTCTCAGTCATGATTGCAGCATTACATTTACTATTGTAAATTACAGAAAGGTTCCATAGAATCATTTAATTCAATACAAGAGTCCATTGTTACATTTAGAATCTGATCAAATACATAACGATACATTTTCCCTTAGAATAGTAAGCCTAAGGCAAATAACCAAGTTCACAAACACAAGTTCTCACAACACTTAGAAAATGTCAGTCCCACCAGATTCAAACTTACCATGGAGCAGAGATGGAAATATCCCACTTCGCCCAGGCTTGTCAAGGCTCATAAGTGACAATGTTTTGCCCGGGACGAAGAAAGCAACAAAAATAGAAAAGCTCAAGGGTGACGAGACAGGGAAACATTTATTCATTCCATGATGGAAAAGTAAATGTAAGAGCCACTTCCCCTCTCAAGCCCTTAAGCTCGGCTAGTGAAGCAACCAAGTATAGCCCAGGGGTAACATGTGTTGTGCCCTTCACACAGCACCCCTGGGTCATTTGGCTGCCCCTCTATAAGTAGTAAAAATTTCTCTGAAGATTCTTGGGTCCTTCAGAGCACCTGCATCTTTGGATAGAAGATTTGAACTGTGAAGCTTCCTCTCTTAAGACGATCCCTTGAACCCCCGGAGTAGCCAGAGCAAAAATCCCAATAAACTCATATATAGATCTCACCTGGTCCAACAAAAGTTGCCTCCAAAAAGGAGGATCCACGACCATGGCCTTAGCAACAAAAAGTGGCAAGGAAGAAAAAGAACTGAGAGGGGTTATGGGTGAAGAGAAGGTTGTAGCCCTATTTAAAGGAGAAAAAGGCTCACAGGATTGCTATACTTAATTTATTAAGACAGTGGTACACAAAATATGTGAGGTCATTTCAAAATCTGGAGCAAAGTCACGGGTAGGAAAAGACAAGACCATACTTATGTCTAGTCAGTCATCTACACCTCCTTCGACTAGACTTAAGGGGAAGGCTAGTGATATGGGTTAGGTTTTATGGGTCTCCGGATGAGGAAAGAAAAGGAAGAAAGAATCAAAGGAGGTAGGCCAATAACGGCCGAGACATACTTTCAGAACAAAGATAGGCCAATATCGGTCGATACATGTCTGCCGAATGAAGGTAAGCCAATATCGGTCGGGACATACTTTCATAGCAAAGGTAGGCCAATATCGGTCGATACATGCCTGCCGTATGAAGGTAAGCCAATATTGGTCGGGGCATACCTTCAGAGCAAATATAGATAAATATCGGTCGATACATGCCTGTCGTATGAAGGTAAGCCAATATTGGTCGGGACATACCTTCAGAGCAAAGATAGACCAATATCGGTCGATACATGCCTGCCGTATGAAGGTAAGCCAATATCGGTCGGGACATACCTTCGGAGCAAAGATAGACCAATATCGGTCGATACATGCCTGCCGTATGAAGGTAAGCCAATATCGGTCGGGACATACCTTCAGAGCAAAGATAGACCCATATCGGTCGATACATACCTGCCGTATGAAGGTAAGCCAATATCGGTTGGGACATACCTTCAGAGCAAAGATAGGCCAATATCGGTCAAGAGGGTTCTTTCGAGCAAAGAACCCACACAGTTCTTTCAATGAATACCTTAGAAACATGTTGAATAAAATATTATTTTTTGACACGACAAAGATACAAATAGAAGTCGCAGGAAGAAGAATCATACATGAATATATCGAATAGAATAATTCATGATAGAGAATATATATTTTGGCGGGAAATATGCTTTCAGATTGTCTTGCAGGCGCTAAACGACAAAGAAGGTACATCTGGGGTACAAAAAAGATTCCTTAAAAATCATTTTCCCCAAGTACGCAGCTGATGTCATAACGAACTCTAACAAACCGGGGTCCACTTCATGATTGCGGAGGTTATATGAAGTGGTATAAAAGGGGGAATCCTCTCCGTTGGCTAGGTAAGTTCACATCATCGTGTACTTTCACAACCATAATTTTCGGACTACTGTTCATCTTCTTTCTTCTTCCTTCTTCACATCAAGAGAGATCACTAACTTGAGCGTCGGAGGGCCTAGCCAGGGATTCCCACCCCGGTCTTAGGTCACTGACAATAGTGTTGGTTGGTCTCTTGTGTGCAGGGGGCCTCGAAGCTGGGGAGTTTGGTTTCTCTCCCCTTGTGGATTACGATTTCTTCCTGCTTATCAGATTACTTCCGGTGATCCTGGTTTTCTTTCGATCCGCTTTGGGTTTCTCAGATCGAAGTTCTATCGGAATTGTTCTTCCTCAGTACATTAGGTTCCTTTCTTCCGGATCTCCGTCGCGGTCATCTTCTCAGACAGGATCAACATCCAAGTCAAGAGGCGTGACAACAACAAGAGGAAGAAGCTAGGGTTAGGGTTTTCACTACATATCTTGTAAGATATTTCTTGTGTTTGTCTTCCCTTACTTTCTTGTTGTATTAAGAGTATTGTAGGGCTTCTCCGCCTTCGGTAGTTACCGTAAAGGAGTGTTTTATTGGTGGAGAGTGTGTGAGTGTGTGGATCCTTAGACTAGTCACCTCTTCTTGAGGTGGATACCAAGTAAATCCTTTGTGTTAGTGTTGTATATATTGTTTCTTGTATTTTCGCTGCATATCACTGAAGAAACAAGCAACGAAGAGCACGAGATCACGCCGAGCTATTCACCCCCCCCTCTAGCTACATATTTGGTCCCAACACCGGAGGCGCGACCTCTTGGCAAAGGAAAACCCGACAATAATGACAAAGCCGATGGAAGCTCCAGAAGGCAAGACGTGAAGGATAGGGAGGCATCCGAGGGACGTAAAGCTAATGGAGGAGGCTAAAAGGCTAGGTCTAGGTTAGTCGGGCGAGAATGAATGTTGAGTGAATATATTCGGGGTAAAATTCTAGAATTAGGGTTTACTATAGTAGCACTGTAGTGTTACTGTAGCATTACTGTAGCGTTACTGTAGCAGTACTGTAGCAGTCAACTGGTGGTTTCATCAGTCGACTGGTGCAGTCGACTGAGAGCGAACAGAGGGTTGGTATCGAGCCGTTGGGTTGCAACAGTCGAATTTCTACGAAGGGCAGTCGACTGCATGTTTTGGTAGTCGACTGGTAGGCGGGGTTTTTCAACCCGTGGCCTATATAACCAAGCATTAGAAGCTTGGTTAAAGTTGACGAAATAGAGATGGTTAACCCCTATTAGTAGTCTACCAGTGCCCTAGCTTCTCAAGAGTCATTGGTGAGAGTTTGTGATGAGGTTTCTCCACCCAAAAGGAGCTACACGAGTTAGCCGGAGGTTTTCCGGGGAGTCATCCACCGACGGATCGGGATCCTCCAACTTACGGACAGCCGTGGAGTAGGAGCTTCATCTCCGAACCACGTTAAACAACGTGTCATTGGGTTTGCTTCTTGTTTATTGTTTTCTAGGGTTAGCTTTGCTTTTGTTTGTTAGTATTTTTGTTTCCACTGTGCACTAACAAGCATAGGAATCGACAATTTGGGTGAGACGCTATTCACCCCCTTCTAGCGAACGTCAAGGTCCCAACAAAAACTCCTCCGAGCTCTCCATTTTCTGTTAGAATCCTTCAAGATGGATGACATTTTCAAGCGCTATAGATCGGGGACTATAATGGAACTATCAATTCGGAAGATCATATCTACAAGTTCAGAAATGCCTCCCTATTATACCAATACACAAATGACATAAAGTCTCAGATCTTCTTGACAACCCTCTAGGACCCATCACAAAGGTAGTTTAGTCAACTCCCCGCCTCCTCCATTTGCACCTTTGACAAATTTAGAACCATGTTCTTGCAACACTTTGCCGCTAACCGGAGGTATAAAAATACTCTGCATGATCTATTAGCTCTCAAACAGAAGGTTAAGGAGTTGCTGAAAGATTATTTATCATGGTACAGTTAGATCGCCATGGATGCTCAGTCTATCATGCCTGAGATCCATGTCAGTGCCTTCTCTCAAGGACTGATGGATGATGACTTTTTTAGATCTTTGGTGAAGAAACTTCGGAGCGATTTTGATGGATTACACGCTTAGGTGCTCAAATACATTCATGTAGAAGAAGCTTCGTCGGCCAAGAAAAGAGGAGCATCAATACCAGTGAGCGTTACCATCCAAACCAAATGGAAAGCTCCCTTGCTTCCCTTAAGGAACCAAGAATATTATAATCATAAAAGTAATAAGGTGGTACACACAGTGGTAGTAGCAGCTATCTCGACTCTGAAGTCAAGTCGGAAATTCTCCGTCCTCATGTTGAGCATAGTAGCGTTCTTGGTTCATTCTTTGTGTTTTTCTTGACTATGACAAGGGAGGGTCAAAAGAGATACAGATGCTATGATCTAGCTAGTTAAAAATTGTTGGAACCCCAAGGTTATTTTGGTGTGAACAACAAGTTAAGTTAGGTCCTGTGTGTTTCTAACCTTGTGTCTAAGTGTGCAGAACCTTAGGTGTTAGGATGTATACTAAAAGCCTAGCTTTTGGTATAAACATTTATCTAGAGATAAGAATCACATTGGTCAAATGACTACATTTATGATAAATGTAGTTGTTCAATTAATTTATATTGTAGATAATATGGTGTATGGTGTCACACACAGAGGATCATGTTATCAGTACCTTATAAATTATAAACAGTAGCTCACGACCATGATGGAAAGGAACAAACCATTGGAAGGTCGTAGTGTAATTAGGTGTTAGTTTATCTTAACTATATAACTACACTAGTACACTAAGAGTGTATTGAGTAGGACCATTAGAGGTCGTTTTTTTTATACTGACTTTATAAAGGAACAAAGACCTCAGTTATTATGGAAGTGTGTGCTCTTAATTCTAATATAATAACAAGCACATATATTTGATATTTATTTCTTTAATTTATCAATGGGTGAGATTTAGTTCGATGAATCAATAAGCCCGATAAGTTGGGAAATGATATCACTTATAGTGTGTGTTGTTGATTATAGAAGGAAACTGTGTCCTAGTAATCTAGGTTGAGAATGTCCCCAAGAGGAGCTCATAAGGATTGTCATGTTAAACCCTGCAAGTGGGCTTAGTCCGACATGACGATGAAGTTGAGTGGTACTACTCTTGGAGCTAGATATTAATTAAGTGAGTTGTCAGTAACTTACTAAATTAGTGGACATTTGTTATCTTAAACACAGGGAGACTAACACACTCATAATAAGAAGGAGCTCAAAATATAATTTGGGATTGGTGCGGTAGTTCAATAATAGTTCTTTAGTGGAATGAATTATTATTGATAAAATTAAGTTGTGTGTTCGGGGCGAACACGGGATGCTTAATTTTATCGGGAGATCAAAACCAATTCCTCCTCTCGGTCCCTATCGTAGCCTCTTAATTATAGAGTATTATACCCACCTATACCCACCTTCTTACCCATCCCATAAGGGGCTGGCCAAGCTAGCTTGGAGACCAAGCTAGGGCCGGCCAAAGTTTGGTTCATGGGTGCTTCAAGGTGGCCGGCCCTAGCTTGGGTTCAAGCTTGGTGTGGCCGGCCCAAATTAAAATAAAAAGGATTTTTATTTTTTAAAAATTTTTCTTATGTGGATAACATGTTTTAAAAGAGAGTTTAAAATTTAAAATTTTTCCTTTTATAAGATTCTACAAAAGATTAAGAGAAGAGCTAAATCTCTTTCCTTATTTGTAGATTAAAAGGTTGATTTTAATTTTGGTAAAAACTTTCCTTTTTAACCATGTTTATGATTTAAAAGAAAGTTTAAAAAATTAATAATTCTCTTTTATTAGTTTCTACAAAAGATTAAGAAAAGATTTGATATCTTTCCTTATTTGTAGATTAAAAGAGATTTTAATTTTTAGAGATAATTTTCTTCTTATCCACATGTTTAAAAGAAAGATTTTAATTTATTAAATTTCCTTTTTATAAACCAATCATGAAGGGATTAAATTATTGCAGAAATTTTTATAAATTTCCGGAAACAAATTAGGAAGTTTTAATTCTTGTTTTAATTAAAATTTTCCTTGATTTGAGGCTTGAGGTGGCCGGCCATTGTATTTGAAAAAGAAAATTATTTTTAATTAAATAATTTTTCTTTTCAATGGAAAAAGAATTAAGGAAATTTTTATTTAATTTTCCTTATTTGCCAAGACCAAGGATTATAAAAGAGGGGGTAGAGGAGGCTTCAATGTGAACGACTCAATTCTATTTTTCTTTCTCTTTTCCTTGGTGGTGTGGCCGGCCCTTCCTTCTTCTCTTCTTCTTCTCTTTATGGCTGAACCTCTTCATGCTTATGGAGTTTTAATTGGTGGCCGGATCTAGCTTTAGGAAGAAGGAGAGAAAGCCTACATCCCTTGGAGCTTGGTTGGTGGAAAAGATCTTCATCTTTTGGAAGCTTTATGCTTGGCCGAAATTTGAAGAAAGGAGAAGGTGCTTTGGTGGTTTCTCATCTCGGAAGATCGTTGCCCACACAACGTCCGATGTTAGAAGAGGAATACGGTAAAAGATCAAGAGGTTTTTCTAAAAGGTATAACTAGTATTTTTTTTCTTTCCGCATCATACTAGTATTTTTGGAAATAATACTAAATACAAGAGGCATACGATTCTAGAGTTTCGAATTTGTTTTCGATATAGTGTTCTTTTGTTTTTCTTTTCCTTGTGATTTGATTGTTCTTTTCAGTTAACCTAAAGTTATTTTAGGAAATTAAATATTAGCTTTCCATAAAATGTTTTGTCTAGTCGGTGGTGGTTGCTCCCATATCCAAGAAGGTCATGTGCCTCGCCACGTCAGTACTGTAAACCAATTATGAAAATTAATATTTAATGGAATTAATAACTTAAGGTGACTTGGGTCGAACGTGTTAAGTTCCGCAGGAGATCCAAGTCAAAACCTAAAAGAACAAATATATTAAGTTTTGGATCAAACGTGTTAAGTTCCGCAGGCGATCCAAAATTTAATTTAAAAGAACACATGGTAGCTAGGAAAAGGTTCAGACCTTTGTACAAAAGTTTTGTACAGTGGAACCTCTAGGTTTTCCGAGTAGCAACCAACATTAGGAACACAGGTAGTCGAGCGAAAGACGCAGCTAGCGAGAAGGACGGTAGTCCGAGGGATGAGGTGCTGCGGAAGAGTACACCGGCGGACGAGAAGAAAGTGTGCAGTGGTTCCGAGGGATGAAAGTCGGAGCGGAAGATTGCTCGGGGAGCAAGAGACGCAGCTAGCGAGAAGGACGACAGCCGGTGCATCCGAGGGATGAAGACTGCGGATGAGTACGCCGGCGGACGAGAAGGAAACACGCGGCGATTCTGAGGGATGAGAAGCCGGAGGGAAGCCCGCTAGAGAAGACCGGAAGTTGGGTTCGGGTGAGCCCTTTTCCAGATGGCAGAGATCACCCAAACAAGCGGAACCGGAGTTGAAGACCCGGACCGAGGCGAAATAAGTCAACCGGAGTTGACTTAGGGTCCGGGGCGCCCGGAACTGTCTGGGGCGCTCGGACCAGCCCGGGGCGCCCGGAACCCTTCTGGGCGCCCGGAGATTGAATTTTGACCAGATCGAGTCAAATCTCGATCTGAACGTTGGGGGATAAAATTTATCCTTTAGGGCACTCAGAACCCTTCCAGGCGCCCCCACCAAGACTATAAATATAGCCTTGGTCTAGAAGCTTTGAATCGATTCACAACTCAAGCATTCTTTCTACACTTGTACGCGTTTATGTAGTTTAGCTTCTATTGTGCGTTTCATTGCTATAAAAGGCTTCTCCATCTGAAGGAGACACTAGTGCTACACTTTCTTGGATTAACAACCTCCCCGGTTGTAACCAAGTAAATCTCGGTGTGCCTTTTACTTTTCTGATTTTATTTATTGCTTTTATTTTATGCAAGTGTTAGTTTAAGAGTTCGAGAAAGGTTGGTCTATTTTTATTTTTAAAGGGCTATTCAACCCCCCTTCTAGTCGGCCGCAACGGTCCTACAAGTGGTATTAGAGTCGAGACGCTTCAGGAGGACTAACCGCCGAACGAAGCAACGAGATGGCCGGACCAAGCATCCACCCGCCGAAATACGAAGGGGACTTCGCTACCTGGAAGAATCTGATGCAGCTATTTTTTACAACAGACTTTGAATTAACTTTAACAATGGAATATGACTTTGTAGCTCCAGAAGGTAAGGAAAAATGTCAATGGACAAAAAAGGAGCAGGCTGAATTCGTGGCGAACGGCAAAGCAGAATACCATCTGCTAAGCGTTCTTCCACCTCAAGAAGTCAATAGGATCGGGCACTACGACTCGGTAAAGAAACTTTGGGAGAAGTTCCTCGAGCTGCACTAAGGGAAGTCCGAAGCCAAGCTCGCGGAAGAGATCTGCTTCGCAATCAGCTCACCAGCCTGCGACTTGGGGAAGACGAGTCAATCGCGCATCTGCACTCGAGAATAAAAGAAATTATTACCGGACTTTCGAATCTCGGAGAAAAGGTAAGTAACCGAGATTTGCTCAGGTACGCATTGAATTCCTTTCCTAGAAATACCAAATGGGCATCATTAGTAGATGCCTTTTACATTTCTAAAGATTTAGAAAAAAAATCGTTAGAAGAATTCTTTTCAACATTTGAAGTGCATGAGTCAAGATGTGCGGGAATGAAGGAGCCCAAGAACAACGTCACCCTCAAAGCTTCAGGAGACGAACCCGAGTCGGAATCTTCTCTCGACGACGAGGAAATGGTAATGATGGTAAGAAGATTCAAGAAACTTTGTAAATCTAGATCTACTAACCATCCGTATGGGAAGAAGAAAAGGACGATCCGCTGCTACCACTGCGACGAAGAAGGGCACGTCAAGGACAACTGCCCCAAGCTGTAGAACAAGGAGAAGGGTAAGAAGCCTATCCAAAAGCGAAAGGCCCTAAAGGCGACGTGGGATGATACGTCGTCCAAATCGAAAGTCGAGGCATTCTCCGGACTCGCACTGATGGCGAGTCATCAAGACGACGACTGCGATTCAAGCTCTTCCAAGATGAGCATCGAGAGCATCGATGAAGGGGGAGCTTCGTCAGAAGAAAGCAGCAGTTCAGGGGGAGACACGGACAACGAACTCGACAAGGTAAGTCAGGTACGTTTTCTTCCTCCCGACAAACTTTTTAAGTTTGTTAAGTTTTTAACTAAAGACTGCTGTAAATTAGAAAAAGAAATAAAAATTTTAAAAATAATTTTAGCTAAATTCTACCCGTTAGAAGAATTAGATAAATCAAAATTGAAAAATGAAAAACTGAAATTAGAAAATAAAGATTTGAAAATTCAAATAGACAACTTAAAAAACTATGCATGCTCATCTAATTTTAGAAGATTTAAAAATTTGAATTGGTATTATAGATATCACCAGGGACAAATTAGGAATATCTCTAGAAAATATGTCCCTAAGAAATTTTTAATCAATCCAGTAGGCTGGAACCTTTATTGGGTTCCTAAATCTTGTTTAGTCTAAGTTTTAAAATTAAAATTAGCGCTTTTCAGTGAGAAAATTAAACAATGAATTTTTCTATGAGGCTTTGTCTAATGAAGTGACTGTTGCTCTAATAACTAAGAAGGCCTAGTGCCTCGCCATGACCTGGAAGCCAAAATATTGAAATAAATGTTTAATTAAATTTCTGTCAAAGCATTGAAATTAGAATTAATTAATGCTTTCAAAGTTTTTCAAACATTTTTTTCAAAATATTTTTTTGAAAAATACTTTTACATGAAATTGACTTAGAAATTTAAGTACCAAAAAAAATTCATAGATTTAAGAAAATCTTTTTTCTAAAATATTTTTTTAAAACTTAGAATTTTTTTTTTTGTATTTTTTCCTCTTAGAAAATTTTCTTTAATACTTAGAAAAATTCTCAGAATATATGTTTTAAGTTAAAGGTTGTTATGAAATAGAAAATTTCTGCTTAAAGTTTTTAAGAATTTTTTTTAAAATATTTTTGCAAAACTGTCTAAGTTAGAATTTTTTTCTTATAATTTCACTTAGAAAATTTTATTAAAATTTTACTTAATTTTTTTTAGAGACTGTTTATGTGAAAATTATTGTAAATTTTTAAGGATTTCAAAATTTTCTAAATCTTTAACCCTTAGATTTTTTCTCGAAACCCCATTTTTAAGTTAGTTTTATTTTATGTCTATTTTTACCCTATCTTAACTTGGGTTGCTCACACCAAAAAGGGGGAGATTGTTGGAACCCCAAGGTTATTTTGGTGTGAACAACAAGTTAAGTTAGGTCCTGTGTGTTTCTAACCTTGTGTCTAAGTGTGCAGGAGCTTAGGAACATAGGTAGTCGAGCGGAAGACGCAGCTAGCGAGAAGGACGACAGTTCGAGGGACGAGGTGCTGCGGAAGAGTACACCGGCAGACGAGGAGGAAGCGTGTGGTGGTTCCGAGGGACGAAAGCTGGAGCGGAAGATTGCTCGGGGAGCAAGAGACGCAGCTAGCGAGAAGGACGACACGCGGTGCATCTGAGGGACGAAGACTGCGGATGAGTATGCCGGCGGACAAGAAGGAAACATGCAGCGATTTCGAGGGACAAGAAGCCGAAGGGAAGGCCGCTCAAGAAGACCGGAAGTTGGATTCGGGTGAGCCCTTTTCCGGATGGCAGATATTACCCAAGCAAGCGGAACCGGAGTTGAAGACCCGGACCGAGGCGAAAAAAGTCAACCGGAGTTGACTTAGGGTCCGGGGCGCCCGAACCAGCCCGGGGCGCCCGGAACCCTTCCGGGCGCTCGGAGATTGAATTTTGACCAAATCGAGTCAAATCTCGATCTGAAAGTTGGGGGATAAAATTTAT
Organism: Zingiber officinale; assembly: GCF_018446385.1. Taxonomy (NCBI): domain Eukaryota; kingdom Viridiplantae; phylum Streptophyta; class Magnoliopsida; order Zingiberales; family Zingiberaceae; genus Zingiber; species Zingiber officinale. The sequence goes on along the minus strand of NC_056002.1, from coordinate 92,794,789 downwards.
CCCCCAGGGCACCACCCGGAACCTTCCAGGCACCCCGAGCAAGGCTATCAATATAGCTTTGGTCCAGAAGCTTTGAATCGATTCAAAACTCAAGCATTCTTTCTACACTTGTACGTGTTTCTGTAGTTTAGCTTCTGTTGTGCGCTTCATTGCTATAAAAGTCTTCTCCGCCTGAAGGAGACACTAGTGCTATGCTTTCTTGGATTAACAACCTCCCCGGTTGTAACTAAGTAAATCTCAGCGTGCCTTTTACTTTTCTAATTTTATTTATTATTTTTATTTTATGCAAGTGTTAGTTTAAGAGTTCGAGAAAGGTTGGTCTATTTTTATTTTTACAGGGCTATTCAATCCCCCCTTCTAGCCGACCGCAACGGTCCTATAAAAACTTTATATCTCACATCATGTTATTTTTCTTGAAGACATTCTATTTTATTTTATTCCTTCTTACACTTCTAATCTTCAAAAATCTGATTTCACTTGTATTGATCCCTTTTAAACTGACTCTGATGATATGTCATCTCATGTTTCCCCGTAATTAGACTATCCTAGCACCTCTTCTTCTAATGATGCTACTTCTAGGATTGACATTCATATAGATTCTAGTCATCAGCTTACCAATAATTCTCTTGCTCTTACTACTTCCCACAATGCTCCTTGTAATAGAAGATCCTCCTCCTCATTACCCTCAAGGATCTTGTAAATCCATTCAATTACCTGTTTTTCTATATTTTACTTATTCCAGTTCTTTTCTTATTTTTTTGACTTCTAGTCACTAATTGTCTGAGTCCTTTTATAGAGAGGCTGCTCTTGATCCTCTTTAGCAATAGGCAATAGAGGAAGAACTTTCTGATAGGACCTTCGGATGTGGCTAGAGAGGGGGGTGTGAATAGCCGACCTCAAATTATCGTTTCTTCCTACAATTTAGGTTAGCGGAGCGGAAATACAATGTAGAAACGAAAGTGGAGAAGATCAAACCTCAAACACGATGATGTAACGAGGTTTGGAGATGATACTCCTACTCCTCGGTGTGTCCGTAAGGTGGACGAAGCCTATCAATCCGTCAGTGGATGAGACCCCGGAAAACCGGCTAACAACAACTCCTTCTGGGTGGAGAAACCTCGCCACAAACTCTTTTGCAATAGCAATAAAGGAGTACAAGATAGAGCAAGAAAACAAGAAGAATATGAATGTAACAACACTTTGCTTGCCTTCTTGTCGACTGGAGTTCGATGAAGCAACAACTTCACGATGCCAACAGCAACTGATCAGCAAACCAGCCGAGGGAAGCTCACACAAAGCTTCAGAAACACAGAGCTCAGCAAAGCTCAGATCGCAAGAGTGAGGAACAAGAAGAAGTTCTATCTATAAACCTTCACTGTAGAGGTTTATATGCACCTGCGAAGAAGACAAGGAAGAATCCAGAAATCTAGCCATTGAGTCACAACGGCTAAGCCTGGACCGATCAGGCTCCATCCTGATCGGTCCAGGAGGTCCCTAATCGGTCCACAGACCGATCAGGGATACAGGACCGATGCCTGATCGGTCTGTGGACCGATCAGGATACAGGTGGATCGGTCCACAGACCGATCCCCCCTTCTCTGAATCCCCTCGCTTCCTCAGATAACATCTCTTCCTGATCGTTCTCTGATCGGTCTGTGGACCGATCAGATAACCTACAGTGAACCACTGTTTGGTTACTGATAGGTCACCAGACCGATCAGATAAACCTGAGTATCACTGGATCGGTCACTAGACCGATCCAATGCCTTAGAGCTTCCCAGCCCTAAACCCTAAAGCCTTCCCGGTCTAGAGAACGAGCTACCGTGCCCTCTCTGACCTAGTCCGGAGAACGAGCTATCGAGCCCTCTCCGACTTCCACGTTCGGTCCAGAGAACGAGCTACCGAGCCCTCTCTGACTTAGTCCGGAGAACGAGCTACCGAGCCCTCTCTGACTTCATCCGGTCCAGAGAACGAGCTCCCGAGCCCTCTCCGACCTAGTCCGGAGAACGAGCTACCGAGCCCTCTCCTACTTCCTCCGGTCCAGAGAACGAGCTCCCGAGCCCTCTCTGACCTAGTCTGGAGAACGAGCTACCGAGCCCTCTCCGCTGTCAGAGTAGAACGAAAGCCTGTCCGTAAGTAGTCCGAGAACGAGCGCCGCCCTCTGGTCAGAAGGAGGGCTACCGAGCCCTCTCTGACCTAGTCCGGAGAACGAGCTGCCGAGCCCTCTCCGACTTCGTCTGGTCCAGAGAACGAGCTCCTGAGCCCTCTTTGACCTAGTCCGGAGAACGAGCTGCCGAGCCCTCTCCGACTTCCCATGCCAAGCTTCCATACTTGGACTTCTCCCGTGCCAAGCTCCCTGCTTGGACTTTTCCGTGCCAAGTCTCCATACTTGGACTTATCCCGTGCCAAGCTCCCTGCTTGGACTTTTCCGTGCCAAGTCTCCATACTTGGACTTTACCGAATCAAGTCAACTCAAGTCGGGTCAACCAGGTCAACCTTGACCGAAGGTTGCACCCACAATGTCCCAAGTTTGTATTCTTGTCAAACATCAAGATACAACTTTTCTATTCTCATCAAACATCAAAATATAACTCGAGTCAGGTCAACTCGAGTCGGGTCAACCAGGTAAACCTTGACCTAAGGTTGCACCAACAATCTCCCCCTTTTTGATGTTTGACAAAAACCATAATCAAGTTAGGTTAATCCGATAACCTAACTTAGGTTTTCCAATAGTTCTCCAATCAATGTTCTTCCTTGAACATTCTCCCCAAACTCCAATCAAGTTAGGTTAACCCGATAACCTAACTTAGGTTTTCCAATAGTTCTCCAATCAATGTTCTTCCTTGAACATTCTCTAGATATTTCTCCCCCTTTTTGACACACATCAAAAAGAGTAAATCAAGGTTAAGAGTTTCTTCCTAATGAAAGTCCCATACCTTTCATTGAAACCCTTAATTTCCCCCTTGATACTAAAGACAATAATCAACTTAGTGATAATCTCATATCACTCATCCTCAGAAATCGAGTAAAAACTCCCCCTTGACCATTGCACCAACAATGTCTTGGAGAGTTTCAACCCTTTAGAAATCAAAAACACCAACTTCCAAAGCTGAAATTTCAGACAACAATCGAAAATCAGCATTTTGGCACGCTCTGATCTTTACTGGATCGGTCACCAGACCGATCCACACTTCCCTGGATCGGTCCAGTGACCGATCCAGACCTCCCTAGACCAATCAGCATCCCCTCTGATCGGTCCACAAAGCTTTGATAGGAATTTCTGATTTTTCTCCCGAAATTCAGAAACCCCTAAAAATTCACAGAAAATTCCAAAAATTGTAAAATTTTGAGGATACATTCCTCATAACATATATTATTATGGAAAAATAGTTTTCTATGAAAATAACTTCCATTTTCAAATCTTGATACAAAGTTCAAAAAACTTTGAAATAGCTCAAGGTTAATCCATCTTTGTATCAACTTGCTCAATGATGAATGCTATCACTAGAAAAGCTTCATCAAGGTTTTTCAAATCAATTTTGAAATGATTTTAAAACATTCAATTTAGGACAACAATCTTAGGGCTAAATGTACATGACTTGTACATAAGCTTTCCCTATGATCCTCAATTTAGAATTAGGCTCATCTAGGTACAAGAGCTATGCACCTTGATCCTAACTCATAATCCTAATATCTCACACACATCTAAGGTGTATCAAACACATCCAAGTCAATTTTGATGTGAGATATGGGTTTAGGTCATCTTAAGCTAAGTTCTCATGCATTTTCTAGACAACAATTTGATTTCCATATCAAATTGAGTTTTTATCCTTAAATCAATTTAATTGATCATAAATGCAAGAGATGATGACATGACATAAAATAATATCATAAGTGAAAACATGTGCCAATGTCATGATGTCATGTCATAAAGTATGAAACTTAAATAAGGCATGACATATAACTAACCTAAGCATTATCATGACATTTCAAATGATAATAAAATAAATATGATGTCATGGCATGACATATGGCAAACAATATATGGCAAATAACATATAAAGGTATAGAAAATACCTAATTCTAGCCTTAGTTGCCATTTTTGATAATTTTGATCATTTTGCCACAAATTCTATATTCCTAAGTGTAATAGACCTAAAATCATATACTAAAGATTTTTAGATCACTATGTGCCAATTAGATTGATCCTAGAAAACTCCTCAAATGTGGTTGGCACATCCTAATCACCTTAGGAATAATTTTTAATTTCATTTTCAAGGCTTGGTTATACCTTGAAACTTCCTAAAATGCCACCTTTTGCCATGATTAGGTTAACTACCTATCCAAATAATGTGGGCACACCCTAAACCATCTAGCGTGATGAAATCACGCTCCTAGGAACCCAAAACCTATTTGAGCTCATTGGGTTCACTAAATATTCACTAGGGATGACTTCCCTAGCAACCCTCCTAATGACCCTCCTAGGCTTTAAAGCCTTGGTCATTTGGGACTCATCAAGATCAACTCTAGGGGTGACTCCCCTTGTGACCTTGGTGATGGTCTTCCTAGCCCTAGGTTTTGTTCCATAATTGAATGGAACATTATGGTAAGTGGGCTTGACCACTTGAGACTTAGGTTTGTGACTCAAACCTCTCATGTCCTTGGACTTTTGCTTTTGACCCTTAGACCCTAGAGTTGACTTCTCCAAATTCTTAAGAGTCTTTTCTAAGGTGTCAAGTCTTGACCTCAAGACTTGATTTTCCTTCTCTAATACCTCAAGTTTTAATTTTTCATTTTTCTTTGAGGTATTCCTAGGCATATGTCTAGTTGTTTTGGGATTCCTATCTAGGTTTTCCTTAACCTTAGATGAGTTAACTCTAGGGTTGACATTTCTAGCATTGTCCTTATCTAGGCTAACATGTTTGGCACCCAAGGACATATATCGGTTTCTATAGTCATCATGCTTATCATTATTAACAAATGCAATAAAGCTACTAGCATGTGTCTTATTAGAATTGCAAGGATATGTCTTAAAGGGTACCTTAGGGTTTGCCTTAGCTCCCCCCATAGATGTGCTTGGTCTCTTGTCCTTGTGAGGTTGCCTCCCCCTCGGACATTGGCTCCTATAATGTCCCCTTTGCTTGCATTGGAAGCACACCACGTGCTCCTTGCCCTTGCGTATCGGGACTCCGGCTTCCTTGACCTTTGGCGCCGGTGGAGTCTTCCTAATCCTCTTTGGACATTTACTCTTGCAATGCCCATATTCCCTACACTCAAAGCACATTATATGTAATTTATTTGAAATTAAGTTGCTTGAGTTACCTAGGGTTGAGGATGGATATACGCTCTCTTCTTCATCCCTTCCGGAGGTAGAGGCTTCTTCTTCTTGCTCCAATCTTGAAGAAGAACTCTTCTCCTCTTCTTCCTTAGATGTTGAGTAGCCCTCAACTTCTAATTCCATACCTCCATGATGTGAGCTACTTGGCTCACTTGACTCCTCTTCATGACTTGAATTGGAGCTCTCCTCATGGAACTTAGCCAAGTTGTTCCACAACTCCTTGGCATCATTGTATCCACCTATCTTACACAAGATATCATTAGGTAATGAAAATTCAAGGATTTTCGTTACCTCGTCGTTGATTGTGGATTGGTGAATTTGTTCCTTCGTCCACTTCTTCTTCTCGAGAGGTTCTCCCTTTTTATCCACCGGAGGAGTAAAACCTACTCGTACACAATTCCAATTCACTAGGTTAGTCATAAGAAAATACTTCATTCTTACCTTCCAATACGCGAAGTCGTCGCGATCGTAGAAGGGTGGAATCGTGATGTCTTCTCCAAGTAGATCCATTCTCTAGCTTGTGCTCCCCCGGGTGTTAATCCGACGTAGAGCAACCTTGCTCTGATACCACTTAATAGGACCTTCGGATGCGGCTAGAGAGGGGGGTGTGAATAGCCGACCTCAAATTATCGTTTCTTCCTATAATTTAGGTTAGCGCAGCGGAAATACAATGTAGAAATGAAAGTGGAGAAGATCAAACCTCAAACACGATGATGTAACGAGGTTCAGAGATGATACTCCTACTCCTCGGCGTGTCCGTAAGGTGGACGAAGCCTATCAATCCGTCGGTGGATGAGACCCCAGAAAATCGGCTAACAACAACTCCTTCTGGGTGGAGAAACCTCGCCACAAACTCTTTTGCAACAACAATAAAGGAGTACAAGATAGAGCAAGAAAACAAGAAGAATATGAATGTAACAACACTTTGCTTACCTTCTTGTCGACTGGAGTTCGATGAAGCAACAACTTCACGATGCCAACAGCAACTGATCAGCAAACCAGCCGAGGGAAGCTCACACGAAGCTTCAGAAACACAGAGCTCAGCAAAGCTCAGATCGCAAGAGTGAGGAACAAGAAGAAGTTCTATCTATAAACCTTCACTGTAGAGGTTTATATGCACCTGCGAAGAAGACAAGGAAGAATCCAGAAATCTAGCCGTTGAGTCACAACGGCTAAGCCTGGACCGATCAGGCTCCATCCTGATCGGTCCAGGAGGTCCCTGATCGGTCCACAGACCGATCAGGCATCGGTCCTGTATCCCTGATCGGTCTGTGGACCGATCAGGATACAGGTGGATCGGTCCACAGACCGATCCCCCCTTCTCTGAATCCCCTCGCTTCCTCAGATAACATCTCTTCCTGATCGTTCTCTGATCGGTCTGTGGACCGATCAGATAACCTACAGTGAACCACTGTTTAGTTACTGATCGGTCACCAAACCGATCAGATAAACCTGAGTATCACTGGATCGGTCACCAGACCGATCCAATGCCTTAGAGCTTCCCAGCCCTAAACCCTAAAGCCTTCCCGGTCTAGAGAACGAGCTACCGAGCCCTCTCTGACCTAGTCCGGAGAACGAGCTACCGAGCCCTCTCCGACTTCCACGTTCGGTCCAGAGAACGAGCTACCAAGCCCTCTCTGACTTAGCCCGGAGAACGAGCTACCGAGCCCTCTCCGACTTCATCCGGTCCAGAGAATGAGCTCCCGAGCCCTCTCCGACTTCCTCCGGTCCAGAGAACGAGCTCCCGAGCCCTCTCTGACCTAGTCCGGAGAACGAGCTACCGAGCCCTCTCCGACTTCGTCCGGTCCAGAGAACGAGCTCCTGAGCCCTCTCTGACCTAGTTCGGAGAACGAGCTACCGATCCCTCTCCGACTTCGTCCGGTCCAGAGAACGAGCTACCGAGCCCTCTCTGACCTAGTCCGGAGAACGAGCTGCCGAGCCCTCTCCGACTTCGTCTGGTCCAGAGAACGAGCTCCTGAGCCCTCTTTGACCTAGTCCGGAGAACGAGCTGCCGAGCCCTCTCCGACTTCCCATGCTAAGCTTCCATACTTGGACTTCTCCCGTGCCAAGCTCCCTGCTTGGACTTTTCCGTGCCAAGTCTCCATACTTGGACTTTTCCCGTGCCAAGCACCCTGCTTGGACTTTTCCGTGCCAAGTCTCCATACTTGGACTTTTCCCCATGCCAAGCTCCCTGCTTGGACTTTTCCGTGCCAAGTCTCCATACTTGGACTTTACCGAATCAAGTCAACTCAAGTCGGGTCAACCAGGTCAACCTTGACCGAAGGTTGCACCCACAATCTCCCAAGTTTGTATTCTTGTCAAACATCAAGATATAACTTTTCTATTCTCGTCAAACATCAAAATACAACTCGAGTCAGGTCAACTCGAGTCGGGTCAACCAGGTCAACCTTGACCTAAGGTTGCACCAACACTTTCTACTTTGCATCAAACAGGTACTTGGGATCTTGTTCATTTTCTTTTGGGAAGCATGCGATCAATTTTTGATGGGCGTATAGATCAAAACTAAATTTGATGGGTCAATTGAGTAATATAAAGCTCAGTTGCTTGCTAAAGGATTTTCCCAATAGTATGGTATGGATTATGAGAAAACTTTTGCTCTAGTTTCTTAGCTTTTTGTTGGTGTGGTTAGCACTAACGGTCTAACTCAAGTTTTGATGAATGACAAAATAGGTTAAGTTAGTTTCGTTGTTATCTAACACTCTAACCGAGTATGCAGGAGAAGCCCAGACAGGTCGCGGGTTGACCTGATGTCTGGCACAAAACCCAGCTAGGTCGACGGGCCGACCGGATAGCTAGCACGAAGTCCAAATGGGTCGATGGGTTGACCGGACGTTTGGCACAAAGTCCAGCTAGGTCGACGAGCTGATCGGATAGCTGGCACAAAGTCCAGACGGGTCAAAGGGCTGACCGGACGTCTGACAAGTAAGTGAAGGTAAGTCACTAGAGGGGAGTGAGTGTGAGGGCGCGTCCCGGGAAGGGAACATTAGATGTCGATCCGACTTAGACCCATTTCGGATACCTAAGTCGAGATCGTGACTAGATTCCGGTCTCGAAGAGACGGAATCTAATTACTATTGTACTTTTCTATAAATTGTGTTAACATTCTGTTTTGCAGGATAATATTATTTGCATTTTACCTCGGACTAACTCTTTCTTGCAGGAGAAGGATTTTTTGGAGAAGAGTGGTCCGGGTGTCCGCAAGGGATCCGGGTGCTCGGAATGCAAACTTTATCCCCAACGCGCGTCGACACATGGAGCTTCATGATTGGCTGGGCCATGTCACATTCAGGGCACCCTGAAGGTATCCGGGCACCCCGAACCTCCTATATAAGGAGGGTGAAGGCTGAAGTAAGAAGAACAACGACAAGATCCTTCAACGCTAGTCTTAGTGCTCTGTTGTGCTCCTGTGACTCCACGACCGACAGAGCACTTTTCCGTTTCCTTATTTACATTGTCACCTTGTCGGTATTATTATTTTTAGCATTCCTGTAATTCAATTTGTAATCAATTTTCCTAATTGCTAGTGAATTGCCCAATGAAAGCGCTCGACGAGTGCGGGCCTTGGAGTAGGAGTCGCCGAAAGCTCCGAACCAAGTAAAAAATACTTGTGTTAGCGTTGCTATTTCTTTTCGTTTATTCTTTCTGCTGCGTAGTCTTTCTAAATTTTAAAATCTCTATTCACCCCCCCCCCTAGCGAAATTCACGATCTAACACTTTTTACTATCCATACTCTCATTGCAGTTGCATCAGTTCATTAGTGGTCCATTTTTCAAATGGATGTTAAAAATGCTTTTTTAAATAGAGAAGAAGAAGTTTACATGATGCCTCCATTAGGTGTCACTCAGAACCCTGGTGAATTTTGTAGTTGGAGAAGGCTCTTTATAGCCTTAAGCAAGTTCCTCAATCTTGGTTTGACAAATTCTCCATTGTGATTACATCTCTTGGGTTTTTTCCTAGCTGGTATGACTGCTATTTTTGTTCATTGTACTTCGGTAGGTCATACGTTACTCTCTTTTTGTTGATGACATGATTATCACAGGAGATGATATAAATGGAATAACAGAGTTGAAACTGTATTTGGCTCGTGAGTTTGAGATAAAAGATTTGGGTCATCTGTATTATTTTTTAGGAATTAAAAGTAGCTTATTCTCCTCGTGTCTATTTTATCTCGTAATCTAAATATATTTGTGACATTCTAGAACAAGCTCATCTATTTGACACTCACACTGTTGATACTCTGCTTGAGATTAATACTCAGTACTCTTCTATTGATGGTGTTCTCTTGCCAAATCCTTCTTTATATCGCACTCGAGTTGGCAGTCCACTGTATCTCACCATCATTAGACCTACATTGTTTATGTTGTCCACATTATCAGCCAGTTTGTTGCTTCTCCCATTTTAGTATATTGGGGAGTTGTGCTTCACATCCTTTGATATCTTTGAGATACCCAATTTCATAATCTTCTTTATTCATCCACTTCTACCTTAAAGTTGCACACCTACTCAGATGCAGATTGGGATGGTGATTCTATAGATTATAAGTCTACCACCAGATTTTATATTTTCTTGAGAGACTCCCTTATCTCTTGGAAGAGTAAAAAGTAAAATGTCGCCTCTCATTCTTCTATCAAAGCAGAATATCATGTTATGGCCTTTATTAATGCTGAAATTGTTTAGTTGCATTGGTTAATTGCTAATATGGGTGTTTTTCTCTTAGACCCTATCCTTATGTATTGTGACAACTCCAGTGCAATTAAAATTATTCATAATTATGTCTTTCATGAGCACACCAAGCATATCAAAATTGATTGTCATCTCACTCATCATCACAATTAGAATGACACCATCACCTTACCATTTATCTCATCTTCCATGTAAATTGCAAATTTACTCACCAAGGTGTGCATTCCACCACACGTTTTTAATTTCTGGTTAACAAACTCTCGATGCTTTTTCCTAATACATCATGAGTCTGAGAGGGATGTTAGTATAACTTATTATTATTATGTAAGGGTAGAATAATCTTTTTATTATTATTTTTGTTGTCTATTTGCATCCCTCTTTTCTTTGTAAACCCTAAGACTTTGTAATACAATTTGCTAGCATCTTTTTGTGGCTATATCTTTCACTGCTTCTCTTTGTGTTAACATTCTATTTGCATTCTTTGCTTTATTCATAGGGGATACGGAAAAGAGAGTACGACAGCAAGATAACAAAGAAATTTGAGAAAGAAAACACAAGAAAATACCGAACATGTGAAAGAAACAAAAAGAAGAGACAATGGAGAATTACAATGGTTCGACGATGTGTCTATTCCACGAAAGCATTTGAAACTTTATTAGAATTCTCTACATGCATACATTAGGTTTACAATGCTCTCGTATATATATATATATATATATATATATATATATATATATATATATATATATATATATATATATATAAACATGGCCAGGTCGTGCCTGGTTTGTGGTCGGGTCTGATTCGAAACCGGCCCGGCAGGATGCTGGGCCAGTTTTAGTTCCAAGGATCAAAAACTGATAGACCATCGATTAATCGCCGGTTCGGCTCACCGATTTCACCCCTAATTTTTTTGCCCATTGGAAACTGATAATTCCTAGTCATTGGAACTATCAGTTGCTAGCCGTTGAGGAGAGGGTGGGGGATTTTTTAGGTATTTTTTCAACAATTAAGATTATTTGACCGTATTTTGATCAATGACTATGATTTAGTGTCTTTTACTATCCAAACTCCATAAATAGAGAATTTATTTTATCATTTGCACATATCTTCTCTACTCTTAATCTCAATTTCACATTCCCTATTTACCATCTCATTTCTCATTACTTTCTTAATTTTCAATTAAGAAATAATGAAAAAGGTTCATCGATTTTAAGTCAGAAAGTAGTGAATATGCATGAGGATCCTAACATTCAATCTACCGATAATGAGACCGAGCACCTTCTGAATCCGACATACGAAGCACAAGGAAATATCGATGCAATTACTTCTAAGGTTCAGAAAATTCCTCCTCTAAAGTCTTCTATTTTCACTAAATATTTTGAGAATATCACTCTTCTATTAGGAGAATTGCATGCAAAATGTAAGCATTGCAATACTTCCTATAAATTCTAACCCGACGGTGGCTATGGGTTGTTGAAATGACATGTAGAAACGAAGCACTCGACGGAATATGGACTCGACTGTTCTTAAACATAATTATCTAGATTTTCTTCAACTAGTAGTAGTACTGATTCTGATTTATTTTATATTTTAATAATAAATTAAGAGAATCATTAGCTAAATTTATTTCCACAGAACATCTTTCTTTTAGTTTTGAATTTAAATTCATATTTAAAGATTTTTGTAAAAAAATCTCTTAATCCACGTGCTAAATGTATTCCTAGGACTACTCTTACTCATATAATTAAAAAATTAGTAAAACAAGAAAAAAAAAGAATTTAATTGATGAATTTAGTAAATTAGATAATAAAATTTCTTTTTGTTTCGATATTTGGAGTGATCATTGGCAAACACATTCATATATGAGTATGACTTGTCATTGGATCTATAACTCTTGAAACCTCCAAACAAGATTGTTAGCTTATAGAGTTTTTGATGAATTACATAATACTCATAACATTGCATAATTATTATTTTTAATTTTATAAGAATATGGATTAACTCATAAAATATTTTCAATATCATTAGATAATGCTAGTTCCAATACATGATTTAAAATTTACTTGTCAACCTATTATTGGTAGTTTATTTTTTCATATTCGTTGTGTATGACATGTGATCCGGCAGTAAGAATGGGGGACCCCATTTAGCAGAGTCAACGCCCCGTGGAGGGCACCGGAGCAGCCGCCCATCCGGGGAGAGTGTGGTCCGACCAGACGGGTGGCCGTAGACGGCCGGTCTGACCGGACTGCCGGTCGGCCGATGGAATCGAATACTCGGAAGGGTCCGGGCGGCTCGCGCTTATGGTTGGAAGGCACCCTGTCAAATCGGGGTTCCGACGCTCAGTTGAAAAGGTCATGGACCGAGCTGACCTCGACCGACCAAAGTCATAAAGCACCCCTGTTTATTAGTCTCCACAAAGCACAAGTAAACTACTGCGGACGTCCGGCCGGATGTTGAGGGAGCTGTCCGCCCGGACAACAAGTTCGGAGCAAGGGAAAAGGACAAGAGACTTCTTTCTCTGACAGCCGGTAGGTTTCATGTGTGTGCCATGCTCCAAATCTTGTGACAAGGGATTATGCTGTCCCATCAAGGGCATGCTTTGACTGTAGCGATATGGGTCAGGTAAGCTCTCTGACAAGTACATGCCGAGGTATGGGTTGTTGACACGTCTTCACTTCGGTAAACGTGCATTAGATCTCTCCTCGCTCTATATATAGAGCCTCTTACTTCGCCGCAGGTACGCGGAAAATCACTTTTGGAGCCACCTTGTTTATCGTAGTTTAACTGACTTGAGCGTCGGAGGGTCGCCGCTGGGAACCCCCTTCCCGGCCCAACTTCTGTGCAGGTTAGCCGGAGCATCGCGCCATCCGTTGAAGATCTACATCAGCGAGTCGGAAAGCGCCACGTGCCCAGCGTCTGTTGGCTTCTGGTTCGGACAGGATCAATTTGGCGCCGTCTGTGGGAACGCGCCTGTATCCGAGCGGAATAGATGGACGAAGCTGGACGACCTCACCGTGACGCTCTCCCAGGAGAAACTCGACGCTCTAATTGAGGCAAGAGCAGCTAAGCTCGTGGACCAACAGAAACAGAAGGCTCAAGCTGAGCGGATATCTGAGCGGCCCAGGAGGAACGACCGGAGAAGCATTAGAAATGGGGGCAAAATAAGGGTCCGACCAGCACTCAAGTGGGAGTAACTCCTGCCCCGATATCGGTCCGACGAGGAAGCCATGATGAGTTTCGACAAGTATATATATTCTTCATCACTCCACGGGTATTCGGGAGTCGAGAAATTGGGTCAGAACCCTCGCTGGTCGGCAGGTCAGTTCTTCAGTTATCCTCTTTCCGATTTAAGATTTATTATAGTTCCTCGAGCTAAAAGCCCCGTGCCACTCGGCCGGGAGTATATTAGCCGAGCCTCGAGCTCGATGGGAAGCCCGTGCCGCTCGGCCGGGAGTATATTAGCCGAGCCCCGAGCTCGATGGGAAGACCCCGTGCCACTCGGCCGGGAGTATATTAGCCGAGCCCCGAGCTCGATGGAAAGCCCGTGCAGCTCGGCCGGGAGTATATTAGCCGAGCCCCGAGCTCGATGGGAAGACCCCGTGCCGCTCGGCCGGGAGTGTATTAGCCGAGCCAAGAGCTCGATGGGAAGCCTGTGCCACTCGGCCGGGAGTATGTTAGCCAGCCCCGAGCTCGGAATCGAAGGCCCCGGACCGTTCGGCCGGAAGTAAATTATCTGAGCCAAACGCTCGAGTATCGAAGGCCCCGGACCATTCGGCCGGAGGTAAATTATCCGAGCCAAACGCTCGAGTATCGAAGGCCCCGGACCATTCGGCCGGAGGTAAATTATCCGAGCCAAACGCTCGAGTATCGAAGGCCCCGTACCATTCGGCCGGAGGTAAATTATCCGAGCCAAACGCTCGAGTATCGAAGGCCCCGTGCCGTTCGGCCGGAGGTAAATTATCCGAGCCAAACGCTCGAGTATCGAAGGCCCCGTACCATTCGACCGGAGGTAAATTATCCGAGCCAAACGCTCGAGTATCGAAGGCCCCGTGCCGTTCGGCCGGAGGTAAATTATCCGAGCCAAAGGCTTGAGGATCGAAGGCCCCGGACCATTCGGACGGAGGTAAATTATCCAAGCCAAACGCTCGAGTATCGAAGGCCCCGTGCCGTTCGGCCGGAGGTAAATTATCCGAGCCAAACACTCGAGTATCGAAGGCCCCGTACCATTCGGACGGAGGTATATTAGCCGAGCCAAAGGCTCGAGGATCGAAGGCCTCGTACCATTCGAACGGAGGTATATTAGCCGAGCCAAAGGCTCGAGGATCGAAGGCCCCGTACCATTCGGCCGGAGGTAAATTATCCGAGCCAAACGCTCGAGTATCGAAGGCCCCGTGCCATTCGGCCGGAGGTAAATTATCCGAGCCAAACGCTCGAGTATCGAAGGCCCCGTACCATTCGGACGGAGGTATATTAGTCGAGCCAAACGCTCGAGTATCGAAGGCCCCGTACCATTCGGATGGAGGTATATTAGCCGAGCCAAACGCTCGAGTATCGAAGGCCCCGGACCGTTCGGCCGGAGGTAAATTATCCGAGCCAAACGATCGAGTATCGAAGGCCCTGGACCGTTCGGCCGGAGGTAAATTATCCGAGCCAAACGCTCGAGTATCGAAGGCCCCGGACCATTCGGCCGGAGGTAAATTATCCGAGCCAAACGCTCGAGTATCGAAGGCCCCGTACCATTCGGACGGAGGTATATTAGCCGAGCCAAACACTCGAGTATCGAAGGCCCCGGACCATTCGGACGGAGGTATATTAGCCAAGCCAAACGCTCGAGTATCGAGGAGTATGTTAGCCGAGCCCCTAGCTCGAAAGCGAAGGCCCCGAGCCGTTCGGCCGGAGGTAAATTATCCGAGCCAAAATGCTCGACGAAGCAGACCCTGAGCCGTTCGGCCAGGAGTACGTTCTCCAAGCTGGGTGAAAGGGGCATATGGATTATCCGAGCCAAGCACCCGAATAGTGAAGGCCTTCCAGCCGATTGGATTCGCAAGCAAATGACCCGTGCCGTTCGGCCGGGCACAAAGGCTGTTCAAGCGCGAGATAAGTTATGAAGGCCAAGGTCGCTCGACCTGGTAAGGAGTTAGCCTTGAAGGCCGACGAGCACCGTCGTTAAAGATCGAGAGCCGCGCCGATCGGCTATAAACATCCGCGCCGACGAGCACCGTCGTTAAAGATCGAGAGCCACGCCGATCGGCTATAAACATCCGCGCCGATGAGCACCGTCGTTAAAGATCGAGAGCCGCACCGATCGGCTATAAACATCCGCGTCGACGAGCACCGTCGTTAAACATTGAGAGCCGCGCCGACCGGCTATAAATAACCGCGCCGTCGAGCACCGACGTTAAATATCGAGAGACAAGCCGACGTCTATAAATCCCCGAGCGGAAGATCGACGAGCACCGTCGTTAAACATCGAGAGCCGCGCGACCGGCTATAATAACCGCGCCGTCGAGCACCGACGTTAAATATCGAGAGACGAGCCGGCGTCTATAAATCCCCGAGCGGAAGATCGACGAGCACCGTCGTTAAACATCGAGAGCCGCGCCGACCGGCTATAAATATCCGCACCGACGAGCCCCGTCGTTAAACATCGAGAGCCGCACCGACCGGCTATAAATAACCGCGCCGTCGAGCACCGACGTTAAATATCGAGAGACGAGTCGGCGTCTATAAATCCCCAAGCGGAAGACCAACCGATCTGTTAAAGATCGAGAGCCGCTACCGACCGGCTTATAAATATCCGCCGACGAGCTCCGTTCAAAGATCGAGACCGCTACCGACCGCTATAAATATCCGCGCCGACGAGCCCCGCCGTTAAACATCGAGAGGCACCGACCGGCTATAAATAACCGCGCCGCCGAGCACCGACGCGTTAAATATCGAGACGAGCCGGCGTCTATAAATCCTCGAGCGGAAGACCGACGAGCCCCGTCGTTAAAGATCGAGAGCCGCGCCGACCGCTATAAATATCCGCTACCGACGAGCTCCGGTTAAAGATCGAGAGTCGCGACCGACGCTATAAATATCCGCCGACGAGCCTCGCCGTTAAACATCGAGCCGCCGACCGCTATAATAACCGCGCCGCCGAGCACCGACGTTAAATATCAAGAGACGAGCCCGCCTATAAATCCTCGAGCGAAGACCGACGAGCCCGCTGCAAAGATCGAGAGCTGCGCCCGACGGCCTATAAATATCCGCTACCGACGAGCCCGCCGTGTTAAAGATCGAGAGCCTCGCCGTCCGGCTATAAACATCCGTGCCGACGAGCTCCGTCGTTAAAGATCGAGAGCCGCGTCGTCCGGCTATAAACATCCGTATCGACGAGCACCGTCGTTAAACATCGAGAGCCGAGCCGACCGGCTATAAATAACCGCGCCGTCGAGCACCGACGTTAAATATCGAGAGACGAGCCGGCGTCTATAAATCCCCGAGCGGAAGATCGACGAGCACCGTCGTTAAACATCGAGAGCCGCGCCGACCGGCTATAAATAACCGCGCCGTCGAGCACCGACGTTAAACATCTAGAGACGCCTCGGCGTCTATAAATAATCCGAGCGAAATATCGTCGACATTACAATTATCCGTATTCTCCGCCGATAGTTAGACCGGCGCTAAGTTCCGCTCAGATTCGAGGTACAAAAGTTCTGATCGGCTTATAACGAGCGATTCTTGGCAACATCGGATGATATTCGGCCGAACGGAAGGGCTGGGGAAAACACTTGCGAGAATGCACCTCGAAGGTCAAAGGTGTGATAGTAGACGAGCGGGTAGCACAAGTATTAGCGAGGGGACAGTGCAAAAAGAGGGGGTGCACGAAAGGAAAGCATTTCATTGAAATTAAAACCTTAGGCCGAGTGGCCTAAGTACAAAAAGATTCATGTTCAGCCGAGCGGCGAAATTACAAGAACTACTCGAAGTAGTCGTAGAGGTCCCTCAGAATGTTGTTCAGGAGCTCCACCTGATCGCCGGCTGGAATATTGGTGGACTCCGGAAGAAGGCCCTTCGACTTCAGATAAGTCATAGTGGCTGTAATGGCCAAGTCGAAAGCTGAGTACATCCGCTCGCAAATTTTCTCCGAGAACTCGGGCGATCGGATATGGCTTTGTCGTAGAGCGGCAACTCGGCTCGGCTCGGCATCCTGGTATTCTTTGAAGGTTGCCTGGGAGCTTGTGAGGGCCTCATTCAGATGTTCGATCTTCTTCGCATCGGCCGAGCGGCCTGCCTTCTCCCGGTCGAGCTGCTCCGTCAGCTCCTTTATCTTCAACTCCAGGCCCCGGGCCTCCACGTTTTTCTTCTCCAGATCGGAGATGGCTGTGTTCTTCCGAGTGGTGGCCAGAGTTATCTTTGTGTCAAGCGACTTGACTTGTCGCTCGGACTCGGCTAGGGCGTGGGCCTGGTCAGCTGTCTTCTTCTGCTCAGCAGCCAGCAGAGTTTGAGCTTTCTTCAGCTCTCTTTGCAGCTCGGAGTAGGAAGGGCCTTGGGAGCCGCTCGGACCACCTGCCGCCTTTAGTTGCCTTATCTCCTCGTCCGCCATGGCCAGGCGGTTGGAAACTGCTATCTCTTCCACCCATCTCTGAAGCAAGAAGGCGCAGTTGTTAAAAGCCGAGCGGAAATATTCTGACAAAACTTCAACAAGCTTACCCCCGTAGCCGCTTGCATGTGGCTGTTGGCTAAGTTCCGGAGGGGGATCATTGCTACGCGCGCCCGAGCGTCGGCCCACATCTCGGCGAGGGGCCCTTTCAAAGTAATGGTGTGCTCGGGCACGGTTGGCTGGTCGCCGTATTGTGCGGCCGTGACCAGGGATCGCCCGGCCGGGATCAGAAGCTGGCGCAGAAAACCGCGAATGGATGGTCGAGCGTTGGGATGAACGGTGAGCAGGGGGGAGAGTGTCGACCGGAGTGGCCTCAACCGGAGCAGTCAGCTCGTCCCAGTCAGACGGAGTCCGGTCGGACGAAATGGTCTCGGGCACAGGCGCCTTGCCTTTAGTAGTCACGGCGGCCCGGTCGGAGGGTCGGACCACGGAGGTAGCCGAGCCCAGCGGAGTCTCTATTAGAGTGTATACTAAAAGCCTAGCTTTTGGTATAAACATTTATCTAGAAATAAGAATCACATTGGTCAAATGTCTACATTTGTGATAAATGTAGTTGTTCAATTAATTTATATTGTAGATAACATAGTGTGTGGTGTCACACACAGAGGATCATGTTATCAGTACCTTATAAATTATAAACAGTAGCTCACGACCAAAATGGAAAGGAACAAACCATTAGAAGGTCGTAGTGTAATTAGGTATCAGTTTATCTTGACTGTATAATTACACTAGTACACTTAGAGTGTATTGAGTAGGACCATTTGAGGTCGTTTCTTTTATACTGATTTTATAAAGAAACAAAGACCTCGGTTATTATGGAAGTGTGTGCTCTTAATCCTGATATAATAACAAGCACATATATTTGATATTTATTTCTTTAATTTATCAATGGGTGAGATTTAGTTCGATGAATCAATAAACCCGATAAGTTGGGAAATGGTATCACTTATAGTGTGTGTTGTTGATTATAGAAGGAAACTGTGTCCTAGAGATACTAGGTTGATAATGTCCCCAAGAGGCGCTCATAAGGATTGTCATGTTAAACCCTGCAGGTGGACTTAGTCCGACATGACGATAAGGTTGAGTGGTACTACTCTTGGACATAGATATTAATTAAATGAGTTGTCAGTAACTCACTTAATTAGTGGACATTCGATATCTTAAACACAGGGAGACTAACACACTCATAATAAGAAGGAGCCCAAAAATGTAATTTGGGATTGGTGCGTAGTTCAATGATAGTTCTCTAGTGGAATGAATTATCATTGATAAAATGTTCTGGGCGAACACGGATGCTTAATTTTATCGGAGACCAAACCAATTCCTCCTCTCGGTCCCTATCGTAGCCTCTTATTTATAGAGTTCTATACCCACCTATACCCACCTTCTAAACCCACCAATAGGGGCCGGCCAAGCTAGCTTGGGAACAAGCTAGGGCCGGCCTAGGTATAAAATTGCCTAGCTTGAACCCAAGCTAGTAGGGCCGGCCAAAATAAATTAAAAAAGAAATTTAATTTTAATTTTTATGTGGAAGATATAATTTAAAGAGAATTAAAATTAAAATATCTCTCTTGTAATAGATCTACAAAAGATTAAAGAAAAAGATTAGATCTCTTTCCTTATTTGTAGATTGGAGAGATGTTTTATTTTCTCTTTAAATATTATCCACATGTTGATAAAATTAAAATTATAGAAATTTCCTTTTTATCAACCATGAAGGGATTTTGAAGAGAAATTAAATTTACAAGAACAAATAAGGAAATTTTTGTTGATTGGAAATTTTTTTTTTGTGGCCGGCCATATGAATTTAATGGGGAGTTTTATTTTATTAATTCCTCATTAAATCATATTAAGGAAAGCTATTGATATTATTTTTAATAAGTTTCCTTAATTGTCAAGGCCAAGGATTATAAAAGAGGGGGTTAAGGTGCCTTGAAGAGAGACAATATTTTTATTTTTCTCTCCCTCTTTTCTTCTTCTTGTGGCCGGCCCTAGCCTTTCTCCTTTCTTCTCTTTTGGTGGCCGAACCATACATCTCTTGGAGCTCTTGTTGGTGGCCGGACCTAGGAAGGAGAAGAAGAAGAGGAGGAAGCCTCATCTTGAAGATCCTTTGGAGCATTGGTGGTGATCAAGTTCTTCTTCCTTGGAGGTGGTTCTTCTTGTAGCCGAACCTTGCTTGGAGAAGAAGAAGGTGCGTGGTGGTTCTCATCTCGGAAGATCGTCGCCCACACGACGTCCGGGATAAGAAGAGGAATACGGTAGAAGATCAAGAGGTTTTTCTATAAGGTATAACTAGTAATTTTTCTTTCCGCATCATACTAGTTATTTATGTAAATAATACCAAATACAAGAGGCTTACGATTCTAGTATTTCGAATATGTTTTTCGAAGTTGTGTTCTTTTATTTTTCTTTTCCTTGTGATTTGATTGTTCCTTTTGGTTGACCTAAAGTTATTTTAGGAAATTAAATATTAGCTTTCCATAAAAGGTTTTGTCTAGTCGGTGGTGGTTGTTCCCATATCCAAGAAGGCCATGTGCCTCGCCACGTCAGTACTGGGAACCAATTATGGAAATTAATATTTAATGGAATTAATAACTTAGGTGATTTGGATCAAACGTATTAAGTTCCGCAGGAGATCCAAGTATAAACCTTAAAGAACAAATAGATTAAGTTTTGGATCAAACGTGTTAAGTTCCGCAGGCGATCCAAAATTTAATTTAAAAGAACACATGGTAGCTAGGAAAAGGTTCAGACCTTTGTACAAAATTTTTGTACAGTGGAACCTCTAGGTTTTCCGAGTAGCAACCAACAAACATGATCTCTAGGTTTTGCCTCCATATAATAGTTTAAATGCTACATAACGAAATAAACTTGTTTACGCGGTGGTGAGTACTTAGTTTTATGTGTGTGATTGGACCCTTGGACATGTCAAGGGCATTTATATGTGTGTGCATGATTGTATTATAAAATACAGCAGGAGCTGTATTTAGTTTTATTATGATTTTATTTTGATCTAGATACATGTACATTCCTTTTATGGAATATAGGATCAAAATTGTAAAATTCTATTTATGTCGCGGATCGAATCTTGCAAGCGTGGAACCTTCTAAGGACCGGAGGCAGCAGAACAAGGAGCAAGATGGATGCGACAACTAGACCCGGTGGCGTGGCCAAATATGGCAGAAACTTGGGATGACAACACACGGAGGACAACTAGAGATAAAAGCCATAATAGTTGAAAATTAGATTTTCTATTTATTGCTTTTATATTGTCGGTGTGTGCATGTTAGTTTACAAGTTTAGTAGGCTAGCATAGTTAAAAATTCCTCATTAATAAATAACTAAGTGGGAGAGGGATTTTAAATCCCATGGTCTCCATTACTGGTTTGTAAGTGATGCAAACAAGCTTACGCGTTGGCTCGAGTGCCTTCCTCCATAACGGATGAGCTTGTTTCACTAGAATAGACTTCCATTTTTGGATGACTATAGGAAGTTAATTAAGAGCGTGTGATCTTCCCCAACGGAAGGGGCATAATCTTATTAATGGACTTAGTGTCAAGTAATGGTATACACTTAGACACATCTAATGGTATCCTCCCCATCGGAGTCACTGCTATTATTTGTGTGACCAAATGAAACCAACTATTAATTTGTCATAAAACAAGGTTGACAAGATAATAAATTAAAGGGTTAAAACCCCTCTTACAAATGATTGATTTTGTATACGTCCACACTAACGTGGCATACAAAATTAACGGTGTTTGAGATAATTTTATTTGTCATAAAGTTACGTTGACAAGATAGTTAATGGGTAAAACCCTCCTCTTACAAATGTTGATTTTGTATACGTCCACACTAACGTGGCATGCAAAATTCACGGTGTTTTGAGGTGTTGGTAAATTTAAATAGTATTGTTAGAGGAATCAATATTATTTTAAATTTAGAGTCTTGACCAAATATTTGATTAAAGATAGACCAACTATTAATTTTATTCGTCATAAAGTAAGGTTGACGAGATAATTAAATGATAAAATTTCCTCTTTGAATTTGTATACGTCCACACTAACGTGGCATACAAAATTCATGGGGATTTTTAAGGAGTTGGTCTTAACCAAATATTTTTGTGATTCTTAGGAAGAAGGTCAATCCCTAGCTGATATACTTTAGGATAGACTTAGTGGTCCCAATTATAATTGATTGGAAATAGAATTTGGACATTAAGGTAGACTGTTTTTTTTTTTAACTAAGAACAATAGAGGTGTATTTTATTCATTAGTTGATACATGTTTAGTGGAGTTATCTACCGGTACCTGGAGTGTAGATACATGATGCCATTAATCATGTCTGCAATTCATTGCAGGGTTCCAGGAAACCCGACAACTAAATGAAAGGTAAATCACCGTCCATATGGGCACTACTGTAAAAGTGGTAGCTATTGCAGTGGGAGATGTTTATCTTTTGATAAGAATAAAAAATGGATTTTAAGTAATTGTCTTTACGTACCAAGTTTAGAAAGAACCTGATTTCAGTTTCTAAACTATTATAGATATTGTGTCTATTTTGATAACAAAGTTGTTATCAAGAAAAATAGAGAAGTTATCTATTCTGGTATGATGGTTGACAATTTATAATCCAATAACTCCCATGATGCAACAAATGGAAATTAGTAACACATCTTCTAATTTTAAGAGAAAGCAACCTTCGAAAATGAACCAATTATATCTTTGACATCTAAGGCTAGGTTATATTAACTTAAGTAGGATTCATTGGTAGCTGATGAACTTTTGGGTTCATTAGTAGTGGAAATCTTTCCAACCTGCGAGTCTTACTTGGAAGGAAAATAACCAAGAAGCTTTTAAGTCCAAGGGGTATGGAGTCAAAGATATGTTGAAATCGGTTCATTCTGATTTATGTGATCCTATGACTATCCAGACAAGAGGTAGTATTGAATATTTCATCTATTTTATAGACAACTATTCAAGATACAAATAAATTTACTTAATGTACCGCAAGACTAAGTACTTTGATTAGTTCAAAGAGTACAAGGCTGATGCGGAGAAATGTTAAAGTAAATGTCACTATGGTAAGATCATAGTGGCAAGTACCTCTTGAGATATTTTAGGAGTCACTTATCAGTAGTTGGATTTCAACCCCAACTAACTGCACCTGGTACACCCCAACAAGGATGGTGTAGTAGAAAGAAGGTAAAAGACTCTTATGAAATAATTAGATAGATGATGAGTTATTCAGAAAATTACCAAATTTGTTTTAAGGATAAACTCTGATAACGAAAGTAAACATAGTACCTTCCAAGTTAGAACTCTCTACTCATATAGAATTGCTGAATAGGTGAAAACCTATTTTGAAGCATATTCGGATTCGGGTAATCCATCACATATGTTAAAGAGAGACAATGATAAGTTGGATAGGAGTTCACTTGTTTGTAAGTTATCCTAGATAAACAAAAGTAGGTTTATAGTCTTAAAAATCAGAAGGTCATTGTTAGCATCAATGACTGATTTTTTAGAAAAGGACTATATAATGAACCACGTGCTCATAAGTAAATTTGTTCTTAAGGAAATAATAAAGGACATGTCTAACCTAGTACCAACTGTACAAGATGAGATACCACAAGAAAACTGCAACACGTATCACAAATTGATACACAATTACAGAAAGTGTCTTGTTATAGTGGGAGGGTTGTTATGCAACCTAGATAGGTTCATGTTTTGGGAGAGTTTTTGGACTCGATCCCTGGAGGACATAAACCTGATCTCCGGTCATATGATGAAGCACTCCAAGATAAAGATGCAGCATCTTGGCAAAGAGTAATGAATAAAAGAATTAGAATATATGTATTCTAATAAAATCTGGAAGCTTGTAGAATCACCAAATGGTGTAAAATCCGTTGGGTGTAAAAAGGTCTATAATAGGAAAAGAGGGATAGACAGGAAGGTAGTAACTTTTAAAGCAAGGCTTGATGAAAAAGGAAACTTTTTCACTGGTAGCCATGCTTAAGTCTATCCGGATTCTTTTATCTATTTGGCAAGTAGATGTCAAGACAGAATTCCTTAATGGAAGTCTTGATGAAAGCATCCATATAAAGCAACCAGAAGGGTTCATTGCAAAGGGCTAAGAGCATCTTGTGTGCAAGCTCAATCAGTCTATGGACTGAGGCAAAGCTTCAAGGTCTTGGAACATCCGGTTTATTAAAGTAATCCAGACCTATGAATTTATTGAGTAAACAGATAAGTCTTGTGTATACAAAAAGGTGTGATGGAAACGTGGTGGTATTTCTTGTACTATACGTAGATAACATTTTTGGTAGTTGGAAACAATATCAAAATGTTGTCAGAAGTAAGGGTATGGTTGTCCAAATAATTCGATATAAAGGACTTGGGAGAATGTATATATTTTTGAGATCAAAGTAATAAGGGATCTAAAGAAAAAAAAATATATTTTACTTATCCCAAGCTTGATACATCAGAAAAAATCCTTGCTCGTTTTAAGCATACAAAACTCCAAGAAAGGTTTCTTACCTTTTCAGGACGGAGTAACTTTATCTAAAGATATGTCTCTGTAGACATCAAAGGAGATAAAGGAAATAAAGGCAGTTCTTTATGCTTCGGCTGTCGGAAGCCTAATGTATGCTATGCACGAGATCAGAAATCTGTTTTGCCAAGGGC
The DNA here is from genome assembly GCF_018446385.1 of Zingiber officinale. NCBI lineage: Eukaryota > Viridiplantae > Streptophyta > Magnoliopsida > Zingiberales > Zingiberaceae > Zingiber > Zingiber officinale. Next base: position 92,770,407 of record NC_056002.1, on the reverse strand, counting down.
ATAGTTAGCAGATATCAAAGTAACCCTAGACAAGGACATTGGACTGCAGTAAAGCATATATTAAAGTACCTTAGAGGCGCTAGAGATTATATGCTAGCTTACAAGGCAGTTAATTTGGTCCCTGTGGGTTACACGGATTTTGGCTTCCAATCGGATAGGGACAATAATAAGTCAACCTCGGGGTTTTGTGTTTACTTTAGGAGGTAAAGTCATAACTATGGAAGAGTGATAAGCATAGGTGTTTTTCTGGACTCCACCATAGAAGCTTAGTATATGGCAAACCTCTGAGGTAGCCATAAAAGCTGAATGACTCAATAACCTCAAGATAGACTTAGATATGATTTCTGGTTTGTCCAAAGATTATTACAATTTATTGTAATAATGTTGGTGCAGTAGCAAACTCGAAGAAACCATAAGTCTATAAGGCAAGTAAACACAATAGAGCGCAAGTACCACCCAATACAAGAAATTGTATAAACGAGGAGAAGTTATTGCCGCCTAGATTGCATCAGGTGATGACCTATAGATCCTTTCACTAAGGTCCTTAAGGCAAGAGCTTTTGATGGGCATGTTGAAGGGTTGGGAATCAGATGTATGGCAGCAGATATGGCAGCTTAGTCTTTTAGTATAAGTGGGAGATTGTTAGAGTGTATACTAAAAGCCTAGCTTTTGGTATAAACATTTATCTAGAAATAAGAATCACATTGGTCAAATGTCTACATTTGTGATAAATGTAGTTGTTCAATTAATTTATATTGTAGATAACATGGTGTGTGGTGTCACACACAGAGGATCATGTTATCAGTACCTTATAAATTATAAACAGTAGCTCACGACCAAAATGGAAAGGAACAAACCATTAGAAGGTCGTAGTGTAATTAGGTATCAGTTTATCTTGACTGTATAATTACACTAGTACACTTAGAGTGTATTGAGTAGGACCATTTGAGGTCGTTTCTTTTATACTGATTTTATAAAGAAACAAAGACCTCAGTTATTATGGAAGTGTGTGCTCTTAATCCTAATATAATAACAAGCACATATATTTGATATTTATTTCTTTAATTTATCAATGGGTGAGATTTAGTTCGATGAATCAATAAACCCGATAAGTTGGGAAATGGTATCACTTATAGTGTGTGTTGTTGATTATAGAAGGAAACTGTGTCCTAGAGATACTAGGTTGATAATGTCCCCAAGAGGAGCTCATAAGGATTGTCATGTTAAACCCTGCAGGTGGACTTAGTCCGACATGACGATAAGGTTGAGTGGTACTACTCTTGGACTTAGATATTAATTAAATGAGTTGTCATGAACTCACTTAATTAGTGGACATTCGATATCTTAAACACAGGAGACTAACACACTCATAATAAGAAGGAGCCCAAAATGTAATTTGGGATTGGTGCGGTAGTTCAATGATAGTTCTCTAGTGGAATGAATTATCATTGATAAAAGTTGTGTGTTCGGGGCGAACACGGGATGCTTAATTTTATCGGGAGACCAAACCAATTCCTCCTCTCGGTCCCTATCGTAGCCTCTTATTTATAGAGTTCTATACCCACCTATACCCACCTTCTAAACCCATAGGGGCGGCCAAGCTAGCTTGGGAACAAGCTAGGGCGGCCTAGGTATAAAATTGGTGGCGCCCTAGCTTGAACCCAAGCTAGTAGGGCCGCCAAAATAAATTAAAAAGAAATTTAATTTTAATTTTATGTGGAAGATATAATTTAAAGAGAATTAAAATTAAAATATCTCTTGTAATAGATCTACAAAAGATTAAAGAAAAAGATTAGATCTCTTTCCTTATTTGTAGATTGGAGAGATGTTTTATTTTCTCTTTAAATATTATCCACATGTTGATAAAATTAAAATTATAGAAATTTCCTTTTTATAAACCATGAAGGGATTTTGAAGAGAAATTAAATTTACAAGAACAAATAAGGAAATTTTTGTTGATTGGAAATTTTTTTTTTTGTGGCCGGCCATATGAATTTAATGGGGAGTTTTATTTTATTAATTCCTCATTAAATCATATTAAGGAAAGCTATTGATATTATTTTTAATAAGTTTCCTTAATTGTCAAGGCCAAGGATTATAAAAGAGGGGGTTAAGGTGCCTTGAAGAGAGACAATATTTTTATTTTTCTCTCCCTCTTTTCTTCTTCTTGTGGCCGGCCCTAGCCTTTCTCCTTTCTTCTCTTTTGGTGGCCGAACCATACATCTCTTGGAGCTCTTGTTGGTGGCCGGATCTAGGAAGGAGAAGAAGAAGAGGAGGAAGCCTCATCTTGAAGATCCTTTGGAGCATTGGTGGTGATCAAGTTCTTCTTCCTTGGAGGTGGTTCTTCTTGTAGCCGAACCTTGCTTGGAGAAGAAGAAGGTGCGTGGTGGTTCTCATCTCGGAAGATCATCGCCCACACGACGTCCGGGATAAGAAGAGGAATACGGTAGAAGATCAAGAGGTTTTTCTATAAGGTATAACTAGTAATTTTTCTTTCCGCATCATACTAGTTATTTATGGAAATAATACCAAATACAAGAGGCTTACGATTCTAGTATTTCGAATATGTTTTTCGAAGTTGTGTTCTTTTATTTTTCTTTTCCTTGTGATTTGATTGTTCCTTTTGGTTGACCTAAAGTTATTTTAGGAAATTAAATATTAGCTTTCCATAAAAGGTTTTGTCTAGTCGGTGGTGGTTGTTCCCATATCCAAGAAGGCCATGTGCCTCGCCACGTCAGTACTGGGAACCAATTATGGAAATTAATATTTAATGGAATTAATAACTTAGGTGATTTGGATCAAACGTGTTAAGTTCCGCAGGAGATCCAAGTCTAAACCTTAAAGAACAAATAGATTAAGTTTTGGATCAAACGTGTTAAGTTCCGCAGGCGATCCAAAATTTAATTTAAAAGAACACATGGTAGCTAGGAAAAGGTTCAGACCTTTGTACAAAATTTTTGTACAGTGGAACCTCTAGGTTTTCCGAGTAGCAACCAACAGTCTCTACCTGGCGCCTCTTTTGCAGTGGCTGTTCTTCCTCCCGAACGGACCCTTCCTCGGGGCCCGTTGGTTCCCTGGAGGGGGTTGCTCCGCTGGCCACCTGCTGTTGAGAGGCCCGAGCGTCCGATTCGGCCTGGGTGCCGCTCTCTCCTTCGTGAGAACCGACCGGCTGAATACCCAGCGTCTCCATTTCCTTGGTCGCCGCGGCCTCCAGCGCCGCTGCTTTTCTCTTCAGGACGCCGGCCATCACCGAGTCCATAACGATGTCAGCTGCATGAAAAGAAGAAGAAATCAGTTAGCAATTAAAGCAAATGCCCAAGCAAAATTCTTACCGAAGCTGGTCGGAAGAGGAGTCCGTATAGGACTCAGCCCAAAAATGTACATCACTCCCTCGTGAAGAAGTTTGTTGATGTCGAGCCGCAGACCGGCTAGTACATTTGCGGCGTGAAGATAATCCGGTCGGGTCTTGAATTTCTTCAACTCGGGAGTAGGAGGTAGACTGACCTGCCACTGGGTCGGAAAGTTTGGCTGACTGGGCATGCGGATGTAGAAATAATAGTCCTTCCAATGTTTATTGGAAGTGGGTAGTTTATTGAAGAAGACCAGACCGGGCCGAGCTTGGAACATAAAGGTGCCCGGCTCGGCTTGCTTAGGATAAAAGACCTCCGGTCGGAGGGGAATGTTATGAATCTTAAACAAAACGACAACACCG